>NC_072794.1:102621002-105021002 GCF_028583425.1 Eublepharis macularius | reverse complement strand
AATACATGTTACAGGAGTACTGAGATAATGCCTGTGAAGTATTTTGAAACTTGACATGTGCCTTATTATAGCTAGAAAGCTACACTCTTAACCAATGGTCATACTGCTTAGCCCTTCCCCAGATATACACATCCAGATTCCTGAAATATTATCAGGTATTGCCCACACCACTTTTAAGGTGATGTTTGCAGTTCTGCAACTGATTTTTTTTTTAAGTGAAAGCCAAGCATCTCAGGATAGAGCCTTGTAACAATAAAGAAAATGCAAACTTACAAGTCCTGGAATCCATCAAAGGAGGTAGCTGAGGTGAAGACATCAAGCAACCCAATGACCTGCGGAAGAGGAGGGCTCAGAATGTAGGATTACAAAGAAGACCCAATAGAAGCACAGCCCTGGCCCCCACCGAGGGCCAGATTATGACATAATGGAGGCCCTAAACTATGTCAGTTTAAGAAGCATCATGAAATCAAATTAGTGCTCTTAATCTCACAGAAAAAATGCTGTTGGGTTTTCCTAAAAATATCACTTCAGATGCAGATTTATTGCTGGTTCTGGGTTTGATAATTAGTGCTCATATCTGTGTCACTGTATGTAGAAGGAGAATGAATCCCCCTCTCCAATGGATTGATTGAAGTGAATTTGGGATTTAGCATTAATGTTTAAATTAATGAATTATGATAGTTTAAACTCTAATCCCAGCAGTCATAAATTTATTGTGAAATGGGCATCATTTGTAATTATTGGAACAAGTTAAATGATAAAGCACAACCTTACGCACAACCTTATGCACTCTTCAAATTGTAATAGAATGTATAAAAGGAACTTCCAAAGGATAGTAGATGATAATGGACTTAGGCTGGGATAATTTGAGTCCTTTTCATATTTAGAGGCCCTTCATATTGTGAGGCTGTAAACTGCAGCTTACCTGGCTTATCCCTAAATCTGGCTCTGCCCTTGACATGCAAATACTCTTTCTTAAGTTCCAGAAGTCATGTGACAATAACTCTTCTGCTATGCTTTCCCAGCAAGGTCCAGGGCAGCAGCAAGGCGGCATAGATTGGGCGGTGGGGTGGGGTTGGGTGGGGGGACTCCTGACCAAGCCATCCCTGCAGTGTCCAAACTGGACTACAGAGCCACTGCTTCTAGAGTTCACACTGGGCATGAGCAGTGGTAACCGAGATTGGCAAGAAGCATCCTTCTCTGCAGCCCCTGCTGAGTCTAGGACAAACTGCAGAAACCCTGGCTCCTACCATTCTTCTCCTGTTGATTTCTCCTTCTGATGTTCAAGAACTTGCCCAACCAGTGGTACTTTGGATCCTGACATTGCTGCAGATATAAGGGAAGTTTTAAATCAGTGGCAAGACAAGTTCCCTCAGCCAGTGTATGTAGTGGCATCTGAGGCAGCTGGAGTTCTTGGAGAGTGGTAGGAGACTTTGATGGACAGGACAGAGTATCTGACCATGCCAAGGACAAACAGGCAGATAATCGGGCAACATGCTCAGAGAGAGAGAGATCCTACCTGGGATCATAGCTATGGGTAGAACTGGAGCAATGCAGGGCTGAGCTTCTTTAGACTGGTACATGACCACAGAGAGAGATTGTGGAGAGATACACAATGCAGAGATGCATCTTGAGGGGCCCTTGAATAGAGGCCGAGCCTACTAAAAGGGGACCTATCACAAGAGTAGGAGGGCCATGTCCCACCTATCCCCATGTAATTAGATTGCTGCCCAGAGCATACTGCGGAATCCACCCCAGACATGAGAGAAGTAATCAAGATGAAAAGTGAGAAGAATGAGGGCTGTAAATATTTCTGCCAGTTGAAAAGGTAAGTTGTAGGAAGAACATGATAAAAGCATGCTGAACACTTCAAGGGTAATCCCTGGGATCTACATTTTCAAGGATTTCAAGTAGAAGAAGAATCTGTGCTGCCTGGTTAGTTGGACCAGTGATCCAACTCAGTGTGGCAACATCTTGCATTTTCTGGGTGAACTGAACAGTCTGTCATTGAAGGTCAAAGGAGAGGCGTGGATATCTAATCAGATAACTCAGTCATGTGTTTAAAATTACTCCAGCAAACCTGATATTAGGTGCTTAGCCAAGCTCAGAAAGAATCACAAATGCTGACATATTTATTTATTTACTTTTTATACCCTGCTTTCTCCTCAGTGGGGACCCAAAGAAGCTTACATCATTCTCTTCTCCTCTTATCCTCACAACAACCCTGAGAGGTAGGTTAGGCTGAGAGAGTGTGATTGGCCCAAGGTCACTCAGTGAGCTTCCATGGCAGAGTGGGGATTTGAACCTGCGTCTCCCAGATCCTAGTCTGACAGTCTAAGTACTACACCACATTGGATATTAAACTTCCATCCAGTCTCCACCCCAGGCGATGTTCAAAAGAGGCAGACGACTGTCTGTATCCAAGTAAATGGAGAGGTTACTTACATTCTCGTGCTGCATGTGTTTCAGCAGTGTGAGTTCTCGATATGCTCGCTTGGCAAAGATCTCAGACTGGAATGGGCGACAGAGCTTCTTGATAGCTACTTTCTCCCCTGTTTTCTTATCTATTGCTGAGCTGTGGCAAATAAAAGGGGAAATCCAAGGAACAATTAATCTGTAACACTTTGATTGGATCTCATTGTCGAAACTCTCAGATTCAGACCTATTGGATTTCTGTATGGCTCAACAGTTCCACTTGTAAGCATAGTTTGAAAACATAGGGCCTCTTCCAGCATTACATGGTGGCAAATACACACTTGCTATTTCATGTATACATAATGGGGATCCATGGTTATTGGTGCATCCTCCTGACTCATGGATGTAAATATCCCTAATGCATGCATTTGCAAGCACTCTTCTTTCATGTCCAATCACAGTTTGTATTCTACCATTTTGCTCAGGTGAATTGGGATCCTTTACTCCCAAGGAACCTTTCTTCAGCAGAAGACACTCTTCCTCCCAAGGAAGTCTCCTTGTGCTACAAGAAGGCTGCAAACTTAGCTGAGCAAAATGGAATGATACAACCCACTGGATTTTATGCATACATTTTATGTGTACTAATATATATATATGTATTTATTTAGTAGCTCTGATCTTTCTTTTCCCAAAAGGATGTAGCTTATGCCTTGGCCTGCCAAACCCCATATACATCCCTGTGTTACCTGTTGGTAACCTGGCTTGCCTCAACTGTGAATTTATGGATGATGAAATAGTAATAGTTCTAAATAGGCGATCAAAGCATGTATGCCCAGAGTAACACAGATTGTTGGAAGAAGCCAGTGAAAGGGATTGAGAAGGAGAGTGGTCTGTTTCTTTATTATTTACATTTATATTCCACCTTTGTTCCATCACAAAAACCAAAGTGGCAAACATAGGGGTTTGCAGGTCTCCCATCTAGATGCTGACCAGACCCAGGTCTCCTTAGCTTTATCAAGGGTGTTGCTTTCCAACCACACCCACAGACAATGGACTGTGACAGGTTTTCTGTCCTAAAATGTTCAGACTGCACCACTTTCAGAGACACATCTAACTCAGTAAGCATGTGCTAGTATTTTAAACGTGTTTCTAAATATCTGGCACAAACTCACTGCTATTTATTATCTCTGCCCTCTCCCCACAATACTATAAAATAGCATAATCTAGGGATTTAGGAAGGATAGAAAAATCTCCACCCAGTACAAGAAACAAATATTTTGTAACATTCAAAACTTTAGGGAAACAATGGACCACAGTTCAATAGGCACAAAATTGACATTAACATTTTGCATAACCTTCATATAAGACATTTATTTTTATCTTGGGGGCATTTTAAAAACGTTGCCCCTGAAGATTACCAGACCTGGCAACCACAGCAAGCAGACCTGAATAAAAACATGTGTTTGCATAAATGTGTTTGTCCCATCCACCTGTTACATTATTAGGCATGCATTTAAAACATCTTAAGTGTCTACTTTTAAAAGCAGCATGGAAGAGACTGGCTTTTTAGATTCTTTGACATAAAAGAAGCTTTGTCCTGCTGCTGGTTCTTGAAGAATGGTTATTAAATGCTGGCATTTAATACTGATTACTTTTACACCACACTATCAAGACAGAACTACATCTCCCTAATGGAGAACATGCCGTCTGATCAACTTGTTTGGCATTTCCAAAAAAATTTGGATTTTCTTACATCTATTTGACTCTTTCATCCCAAATAAACAAGTCAGTTTTTATGTTGTCTCTGACTATTTGTAAATCAAGGCACCTAAGACCTGAAATCTGACACAAGGGGCCCTGCAGAAAATGAGCCAATGGTAAACGAGGACGGACACACACATGTACAATTCATTACAGCTGAGTTGTTGACGCTTAAAGTGACGCATGCTATGGCCGGAAGCGCACAAAAGCACCTTTTCCAAAATGCAAATAGGTCTCTCCATAATGGAGGAGAGTGAAGAGGTACATCTCCTCAATTCTTCACAAGACCCCAAACTTCCAGTGTCCCATATCCCACTCCTCACTCCCCCATCTTGCCATGTGATCTACAAAAGCACTCACCAGACACAGCCATAAGCTCCAGATCCCACTGGGTTGATGGAAACATATCTCTTAGGCAATTCCCAGACTGTCTTGTTTACTTCCTGCCTGTAGAAGCCCTTTCTCCTGGATAAGTTCATCTCCTGTGTGTTTGTAGTTGAAACTTCCAGTGCACTGGGCCCCCTGTAAAATTCAGGGAGAAACCCAGATTTCCCCTCAGTTCCCCTAAGGAAAGCAGATGCCTCTGGCTTTCCTTCTCAGCTGCGCTGTGCACCGTGAGACATGTCCCTCCTCCCTCTGCCCACACATCAGCCCAGGAAGAAGGCATCAGGTTTCAGATTAGACACTCCTCTTGCAGGTACTTTCAAAGAACTCACCTTTTCTGTGTAAGGTAGGAAGCAGACATTCCTGGTTGATTCAGAACTGGGAATTTAGTGCTAAAAACAAAGCCTCCTTAGCCCCTCAGAAAGTGTGCAGCAAAAATAAAAAGGGTTCATAGTAGAAGCATCTTATTTCTTCTTTGGGGAATTCTTAATGTAACTAACCAATTGGGCCTTAGAAAATCAAGATAGTTTATGTAGATTCCATTTTCCTTTTCAGTATGTAAGCGAATGTGAGGAGGTCCTTTAAGACGCTAAGAGACCTAAAATCTTAATATTCATTTGAGTTCTCCCTTTATTCTCACTGAACCTGTGTCAATGTCAATTTTTTTTCAGATGGGGGAAAATAGGCATATATAAGCAAGGAAACCACAAGTGTTTAGGGAGATACCTCATTTCCCCTGTATCTCCTTCCCCACACTATTTGCTCTTTTCCTTCTACTGGCAACTCCCCATATCCTCACCTTTCCCTGCTTCCTTCTCTTCTTCCCACCATCAACCTACCCCCATCTTCAGTTATATTCATTATTTATTTACTTCACTTATACCCTCCACAATGGGGACCAAAAACAGCTTAAATCATTTTCCTCTCCTCTTTTTTGTTCTCACAACAACCCTGTGAGGTAAGGTAGGCTGAGAATGTGTAAGTATCCCAAAGTTACCCTGTGAACTTTCATAGCAGAGTGGATATTCAAATTCCTAGATCATAGTCTGAAACTCAAACCACAACAACACATTGACTTTTGTGAGTTGGCTGCTGTTGAACAGTAGCACACAACCAGTCCTAGTTGAGTCATGCAAGTCATGGGATAGCAGTTACCCATTGGCTGCTCCCAGGCCTGACCCAGATGAGTCCTCTCTCATAACCAAAACAGACCTGGAAAGGGGGCCGCCCCACCCTTTTTAGTGAGAGAAGCAAAGGTGTGAAGGCAGCAATACTGTTGTGGTTGCCTAGAAACAGACACTGAGGGTATTGGGGGAGGTAACCCCACAATTATTTTTAAATATCTCAGATTTTTTCTGCAAACCTGGGGCATTTTTCAGGTTTGTAGAAAGATCTGTCTTGTCTTTTCATGGTTTCAGTCTGCAGATGTAAGTATCCCAGATTTGACCACACTGAGAACTAGATATATTGATATATAATAAAGCAACTGTGAGATTATGGTCAGAGTGTTGGACTAGGATCTGGGAAACTGAAAGGGGATTTATTTTAGAGTACTCTGCATGCCAGTTCAAACCTTTCTGCCAATAACCTCACACAGAATTAAGACACCAAATCAGTGATCTATAAAGAAAAATGGGTTCTTTATTGTTTATAAATAATCCAGATGCATTTTTCCTCTCTCTCTGGATCATATGCATAAAGACCAGTTACATCAAGGGATCTTATATCAGGGTCGGATCGATGGGGGGGGGGGGGAGGGCACGGGGCTAGTCTGCCCCCGGCGTCGTCAAAGAGGGGGCGCCGGGCACAGCTGCCAGCCGCCGGGAGTGCGTGGGCGGCTGAGCAGAGGGCTGAGGGCCCGCCCATGGCATTCACCAGCACTGAGGGCAGGGGGCGCGTGGCAAGCCTGCCACCCTGTCAGCGTGTTGCCCGCGCAGCAAGCCAGCTGCCCCCTCAGCAGGGCAGGCGAATGGCATGGGTGGCCTTGCAGCCACCCGCGCTGCACGCTCTGCCCTGCGTGATGGTGTCATGGAAGTGACATCATCATGCAGCACCAGGAGCGCGTGCACGCTGTGCGCGCACACAGAGCTGGACTTGGGTTGCCCTGGGCACTGGCAACCCTAGATCCAGCCCTGTCTGAGACTTCCAGTTGGGGTAATGGCGAGACCGACGTGATTCGGAGCTCTGGATCATCCGAGGTGCTGTTTTTTGGGCTGGTGGGGCTCTCAGATTGCCCACAGCCCCTGGATTTTAGATAGAAATCTGGCAGGAACGCTTTTAGCCCTGAGAGTAAAGGGTCTCGGCGGGTGGGAGGCTCTGAATTAAGGGCTTTCCTCCCAAGCCTTGAGATCCTCCTCGGAGAAGGGCGGCCAAAATCTCTGCAGCAGCATTGGGAGTCATTAAATTGACATAGGCTCGTCGTTCCCCAAGCCTCGGGAACAGAATTGAACAGATTTGGACGTTTGAAGCAGTGAGTACATCCCAAGAAGTTTGTGTTAAGTTAAGATTACTATCTCCCCCAACAGACCATTTTACTGAATAAAGACCGAAATTTTAAAAGAACTAAAGACTGAGTTACCAAGCTGAAAAAGTATATTAAAAGACTGAGTAATTTAATTGGAGTTTGGAGAGTGAGAAAAAGTTAAAAAGAGCTAAGAAGAATATTGTTTTGCATACCTGCAGTTGGGGAGATAGCGACATGGTGGGCGGATCGTGGGAATTGAAAGGCATGCCGCGTGACACGAAGTGGAGGACAATAGACGGAGAGGAGATAGAGGGAAAGAGCAGCGAGGGAGGTCAGGAAGATCAGGAGAACCCAGAAGAAAAACAAAGCTGGAAGAGGAAGTGAAGTACCCACCATTGAAAGTAAGGGAAAGGAAACGGAAGTAAAGGATTCACCATTGAAAATAAGGGAAGATCATCGGTGTGACAGCATTACCATAGAAAAAGATCGCCCGACATTTTAAATCATAGAGAAACATCGCCCGACATTTTAAGGGTAAGGGAAGCCTCAATCGCCATTTTAATTGAGGGCAAACACTTAAAAATTTTGATATATAAAAATAGAGATTTGAATTAAAAAGAAGACGGAGTTAAGAAAGAGAGCTGATTCGTGAGGACCCAAAGCAAGTCCGATGGCCTCCAAAAAAGAAAAGGACTGGCAGGTTGCCATTGAGAACTTGGATAAGAAAATAACAGAGGGAAATAAAGAAATTCAGGAGATGATACAACAATTACAGCAAAATTTAATGACGGAAATGAAAGAAGCGATTAAATCGGAAATTACGGAAGTTAAAAAAGAGATGGAGGCAATAAAAACAGACTTACAGAATACCCAACAAAAGGTGCATGAAACGCAACAGATGGTGCAGGATGGGGAGAAAAAAACAGAGGCTATACAGAATGAGACTGTGAGTATGGGCGAAAGAATTGTGATGATGGAATGAAAAGCAATGGACAGACAGATTCGTATGAGGGCAGTTCCAGAAAAAATGGATGGATCTGCTCTTAAACAAGTAGCTGAAATACTGGCAAAAATTTGGGGGCAAACAGAGAAGGAAATGATGACTCATTTGGATATCGTGTATAGAGTCAATTCAAAATATGCAGAACAAAAGAACTTACCAAGAGATATTATTGTCCAATTGACCACAAGGAGAATGAAGGAAGAAATTATTAGAAGACACTTTGAAACTCCACTGGAAATAGCCGGGACACGGATTCGAATCATGAAAGAAATACCACATAAAGTACTCCAGGATCGGAAAAAGTATAGAGATTTAATACAAAAGCTGAGGGCAGCGGAAATTAGATATAGATGGGAGCTACCGGAAGGAGTGACTTTTGAATTTCAATCAGGGAGACAAGTGATTAAATCGAAATATGCAATGGATGTCTTTCTGATGGAGAATGGAAAAGACTTTCCTAGCTCATCTAGATTATAATTATGGAATACAAATTTATTTCATGGAATGTTAATGGACTTAATTCACCCTCTAAACGAAAAGCTGTGCTACATTGGTTATCTAAACAAAGAAGTAATTTGATTTGTTTACAAGAGACTCATATCAAGATGTTAAATATTTAATTAACAAAAAAGATCAAGATGTTAAATATTTAATTAACAAAAAGTTAGGAAAGCAATTTGTTTCGGAAACAAAGCAAAAAAAGAGGGGAATTGTTATATATATAAAAGAAGAATTGCAACCCAAATTAAGAGTGTCAGATAAAAATGGAAGATACCTGGCTGTGGAATTTTCATGTAATGCAAAAAAAACTTTGGTACTTGGACTATATGCGCCAAATGGCTCCAAGGATATATTCTTTAAAGATCTACAAGAACAAACGGAGCAATGGACTTATGACCAGGTAATTATAGCTGGAGATTTTAATGGAGTGTCAGATTTGCAATTGGATAAAAGTTCATCAACAAGTAAAGTAAGGACGGGGAAATTCAGAAACAAGAAAATTTAGATGTTTGGAGAAAATATAATTCTAAAGTCAAGCAGTATACTTTTTTTTCAACTAGTCACCAATCTTTTTCTAGAATAGATATGATCTGGGCGTCTAAAGAACTGGTAGTGTTTACAAAAGAGACTGACATACTACCAAAAGTTAGCTCGGATCATAATCCTGTGATGTGGAGATTTGGAATGAAACATAAGAAACGGAGATGGAGAATTAATGAGGATCTTTTGAGTGACCCAGAATGCGTTGAGGTGCTGAGAAAAGAAACGAAGTTTTTTATTCGGTGTAATGTGGATAAAGAGGTGCCAATGCACATGGTCTGGGACACACATAAAGCTGTAATTAGAGGTGTGTTGATGGACTTAAATGGCAGAAAGAAGAGGAAAAAAGAAGCAAAATTAAAAGAGATTCAGGGGAAAATTATTCAAGCAGAACAACAACTGAAAAAGAGGCCAGGTAAAAAGAAATTGTTGTATGAAATAAAGTTATTGCAAGAACAAATTAGGGCTATGGAAAATAAAGAAGTGGAGTGGGAGTTGAAGAAAATCAAGCAAAAATCATTCGAAGGAGCTAATAAACCAGGGAGATATTTGGCGTGGCAATTAAAGAAAAAGAGAGAGAAAAGAACAATTATATGGTTAGGCTTGCTGATTGAGTAATTTGAAGCTAATGCTCTGTGGTACATGAGCCTTTTTTACTTATGGCACACTAGAGGTATGGATCACATCAGTTGATCTTGATAAGAGAGACTGGTGGGTGATTAATCCTGCAGTACTTCTAAGAACGAGATAAACTTCTGGTCACATCCCTCTTTTAGGTCACATTCAAACAAACCGTTTGTAGTCTTGTATCTAAGAACCAATACAACAATAATGCTGTCTTCTACATTCATTTCTGTCTGGCAAGCCCCTGAATATGTTGATTCTACAGATATGAAACTAAATATTTTCTGAAATTAATTCTCAAGTTACGGATCTCAAAATAAATGGCAAAGATATAGCTGCATGTGAAAGGCATGTCCTGAGAATATTATATAGTCATTTAATTTCCCAGCTTTGTAGTTATATTCATAATGACATCTTTGGCAAGCCATAACATATTTTGTTGGCTGCTAGGGATGTGCTCAGATGTTAGGGTGGAGCTTTTAAGTTTTATTCTTTAATATTTTGCAATTTTTAAAATTATAATTATTACACCCTGTCAGATTTCTATTTTTTATTAATCCATTGGATTCAAGTGAAAAGACAAGTCCACCTGTAATTTTTGTTTTCCTTTCCTTTTCCACTAGGGATGAAAATTTAATGTGTTATGCACCTCACCAAAAGAATCCTCCATACCAAATTTCAGGGAATTGGTTGAATGTGTCCCCACCTTAGAGGCAATTAAAATTCTCACTTGGTCCCAAGGAATCATTTCAGGAACCCAAAAACAGCTCTGAAGCAAAGCAAGTCTGGTCTGGTTAAGGAGAGGGTGACCAGACCTCCTGAAAATCTTATATAAGACAAATCACCATTTAGGGATATCACCCGCCTGCCAGAGGTGATGGATCACCATCCCCCTCCCTCCACTTCTGCTTATTTGGACAGAGGGGAGGTACACAGGCGAAGCATGCACACTTCTATGCCATGCCAGAAAATCATGTTATTTTCTGGCACACTGTGGAAGCAACAGGTCATTCTGGGGTGGGTGGGGGGGAGAGTTTTGTTAAAAACCACCCCCAAACACAAAGTTTGTGGGTGATTTTTAGCAAATTGCCCCCTTAGCAGGACCCATAGCTTCCATGTAACACCAGAAAATGACATCATTTTCCAGCAAAACAGGGGCTGCAGGGGTTAAGTACCCACCCACCACTCCAGTTTGGCCCTACCGCTATGAGTTCACATTGTGAAATAAAAGTAAGACAAAAATGTCATAAAAATAACTTTGCAGCGACATGTGATTTCACCCTCCTTTTCCAGGATCCTCAAGTGTGTGTAGGGGGGTAGGGGTTACTTTAAAACAAAATTGAGCTCTCCAATGAAAACTAAAACATGTCCTCTTACTTTGCTATGCTTTGTTGATTTAGCATTTTTCTCTCACCCAAGCTGACCTCTGATATTGGAGCTGTGCTGGGAGAAAAATGCTTCGAAGACCAGACTAAAATGGGGGAGGGAGCAGACCTAGCATAACAGATGAATGGCCTATCTGCCAGTAGGTATAAGCAGACAGGCATACTCCTGGATAACAAAATAGGTTATACAACCACAACCTGTAATTATGTAGAATCAGAAAGCTGAGATGATGGAATGCTTGGTGGGAAGTGGAAAGGTAGGGCATAGAAATGCCAATCTGGATAATTCTGTTCGGCAGGAATGTACACTGTCTCTTCTGGTTGGATAACATCCCTGTCAGGCATGAATTGACTGAGTCAGTCTATCTCTTGATTGTCCGGGGAACAGAAACCAGCTAGTGAGGCATCAGAAAATAATTCCTGTGATCACTAAATTGAAAATTAATGTAGTCAAATCAGATATAGTGATACAGTTAATATCAATATATCTAACCCTCAACATGGCCCCATTTGTTGATACTTAAATACAGAGATTGAAGCCATGAACAAAAAAGACAGATCTTTCTACAAACCTGGGAAATGCAGAAAAATCTGAAATCTTATTAAAAAAATGGTGGGGTTTACACCATCCCCCAAAATAATGGAAGCAGCACCTGTAGCTTTAAGAACCCAATGCCCTCAGTGGCCATTGCTAAGCAACCACAACAGTATTGCCAATCTTCAAATCTTGGTTTCTTTCTGTTATAAGCAGAGGGAGGGGGCAGGGCCTAGGGATCTCAGACCCCTGGTGGGGGCAGGGCATCCCCTGCCCCCACTCGCCCCACCCCGTCCCCATTTACCTAACTGGCGGGGGGGCGCGCACCTGCCATGCAGGCTCCCCCGCAGCACTTCACAATCCCATGTGCAGCAGCCACCGGGATCGGGCCTGTTTTGGCCCAGATTGGGGCCATTGCAGAGCACGGGAGCGCTCCTGCGCTGTGTAGCGCCTGAAAATGGGCCCAATCCATGGCAAAACGGGCTCTGGATGCTCTGGAGCTCTTCCTTGATGTTATTCTTGACACAACAAGGATGAGCTCTGGAGCGCTCATACATGTGCTTGCCCCCCCCACAACCCATCCCCCAGGTTGGGCTCCAGGGGACCTGGTAGGGGACCTGGCAGCCCTACTCATGAGAGTTGTGAAGATAATAGGGAGGAGAAGATAATGATATAAGCTGCTTTGGATGCCCATTGTGGAAGAAGGCAGGGTGTAAGTGAAGTCAATAAATAATAATAAATACAGCTGAAAATGGGGGGGGCAGACAAAAGGGTGGTGGGTGGGAAAGCAGAAGAGAAGGAAGCAAGGAAGGGTGAGGAGTTGCCAATAAAGGAAAAGGGGAAATAGTGTGAGAAGGGGGATACAAAGAAAATTGGGGTATCCCTCACAAGTCCTTGCAGGTTCCCCACTGCACAACTGGCCCTGGCCCAGATCAATGGCCAGCATCATACAACTGACTTGGGCTAGGCCTGGGAGCTGGTAACACACAACTCAGCCATAGTTTTCCCAGAGAGAGGCTGCCAATAGAAGAGAATGAGGGAAAGCTGAATAGGGGAGAGAATTAAAAGTAAGTTGGCTGGTGGATTGGGAAGGAGAAAAGGAAGCAGGAAAAGGAGAGAGTCTATGGGGCCTTTCAGGGAAAAACAGGGTGTGTGTGTGTGTGTGTGTGTGTGTGTGTAAAATAACATGCCCCCTGCAAGTCCTTGTGGGTGTCCACTTGTAGTTATATATTACTTAGATTCAAGAATGAGCTGGGTTGGGTTATGATTGGTTACTTTTGGAATGCTTATCCCTAACAGACCCCAACAAAATGTTGCACACACCTTGTACCCCATAACTTCATCAGAGGTGTGTATGTAGTAGCTATGAGGAAGGAAAGGAATGCCTGAACTAAGAATGCACCATCAGAGTCCTGTGGCTCACTAATTTTGTGCAGAAAATCCAGAGTAATTTGTGTGCTACTTCTAGTTTGGACAAGTGCCCTGCCTGAAATATAACACCTGATTATTTTTGGAAACCTCTTCACACATTAAAAAATAAAAAAAACAGGAGAACGGGTGCGGGGGGGGAGCAAATGGAAGGTGGGGGAAAGAAGGGTTTGGCCAGAAAATCAGAACAGGCCAATCATGGAGAACTGAGATGGCAAGTGGAAGCAGGAGAGAGCAGGATAGAAAAACTTTTTTTAGACCTGGGACAGCAGGTTAAAAAAAATCAGAGAATGTATGCTCCCCCAAACAGAGGGAGAATTCATGGAAATGCTAGAAATGCTAGAATCACTGCTAAAAGCTAAAAAATACATGTGGAAGAATATAGATAAGCCAACGCAGTATTGGATACAGTCCACAGATGAGGGAGTATTTTTTCTGCGATCTTGCAATGGAAAAGGGAAGGTGTCACCCATCCTGTGAATAACCCATTTGCAAGATTGGATCGAAGCCATTGTATCTGAGGCAGGTGCTCTTGGAACAGAAAACTGGGGAAGCCCCGGTGATCAGAGAAGTGCTTGTACATGCATTCAGGAATCTTTGGATCCCAGCATTAATACCTGTGTCTGCTCTGTGCAAGTGAAACATATGATTGATCCTTCAAGGTCTAATAGATTAATTCAGAATAATTTGAAAGTTTCTCTAACACTTGCCAGTCCAAAAGATAACAATTTCCCCTTGAAAAGTATTGATTTTTCTGTCTCTTATCCTTACTCACACATTTATATATTATTATTGTAGTCTACAGTTTTACAATCATTCATGTATGCTTGATAATTTTATCTTATTTTTAGTATCTTTTATAAGCTATTGTGGCTGTGACAGTCACGTTGCAAAAATGTTTATATAAGTGTAATATGAGGTCTATCTAGACTTAAATTTCTTTTATAATTTTACAGACATCAGTATAATTTTTCTGCTAGTGAATATTTTTTATCATAGAATGCAGAAAATCAACAACAAAATTACAAACCAGTTTAGCATAAATATTAGATACCAAAACCAGATACAGTTGTTATGAGTGTGGATTCTCTGCCTTCATTTTGTTAACAAGTCTGCTGGGTCTGCTATCCAGCCACTTAAATATCAAACAATCTTTATTAGCATGTCTGTTATTATCTTGTATTTGCATATATAAGTGTGAAGGTGCCTCTGACTGCATTCTTGATTATGCTCAACTGCTGGTTTATGAAGGAAAATTTGTTCTGGGCTCCAAAGAACTCCATACCTAGATCATTTTTTAAAGGGAGGGAGTGAGTGATGAGGGCAATTTCCCTGGGCCTCACACATGGAAGGAGACTATATCAACACAGACAAACAGCAATGTGTTTCAGTGTTTGACATGATCAAGATCCTTTTCTTTCTAAAGTGGACAATGCTAATGTCAAGAACAGGAAGATTTTGGGCTTGTCCTGTGTTTCTTCACTTGGCAATTGAGGGATCAGCTCTAATTCTCTTGCTTAACCTGCAAATTACAATTAAGATATATGGATTATGGATACACATACATTCTTTTCCTCCTCTTATCCACCCCTCTCTTCTGGCAAACCTTTGTTTGCCTCTGGCTGGGGGTGGGGGTGGAGTAATGGAGCGACCACTCTAACCAATAGCAGCTCAGCTTAGATTCCTGATAGGTAGTGTTGCATGTTTTTATTTCACAGTTCTGTCGATGTAGGTCCCAAACCCACCAAAGAACAGGAAGATCTCATTTGCATGAAAAATGCAGTATCTTGCTAATGAATCTGATAATTCCTTCAGTTTTTGAAACATACAATCATAACATACTGCTTTATTAAAATTTTGATGACAAATGTAGATTTTTTTACAAGATTCTGTTTTATTTATTTATATCTTGCTTTTCTTCCTAATGGGGACCCAAAATGCTTACAGTTGTTCTCCCCTCTTCCATTCTATCCTCACCTCAGCAACCCTGTGATGGTTCTGAGAGAGAACAACTGGTCCAAGGTCACCCCAGTGAGCTTCCATGGCAGAGTGGAAATTTAAAGTTGGTTTTCTGTTAAGGGATTTTTAGAAGCCCTCTTCTAAGATCTATGTGTGAGCACATTCAAACAAAAGACACACACACACACAAGAGGCAAATTTGCCTCAGTGGGCAGATTCTTTCTCCTTAACTGTAGAGATGGAACTACAGGTCAACTCAATCTTACAGTGAGGTGAGAAAATTCTTTCTAACTGTAAACATTTTCTCTTGTTTTCACTTCGCAACTAAGTTTTGGCCTTGGAAGAACAGTTTCCCGGAGAAGTCTCGAACCCATAACAAAAGTATGACTTCAGCATTGAGGAGTTTACATAACAGTGAGATCTGACTGTCCTGTCAATCAAGTTTGTTGGGTGCCATGTATCCTGGAAATGTAATTCTGAAGAACTGTTTGTATTAACTTTTTTTGATCTTTTATTCTGTAAACAAATAGCAATTATTCTGTAAACAATTAGCACTAAGTGTATATAAGACAGGGCCGGATCTAGTTTCATTAAAGAATTTTTATTGGATGGGTTTACAAACATAAACATAAAAATCATTATCATTATCCGCCCCATTGCATTTCCCCCCATCCCCCCCCTTTTTCTGGTGACTCCCCGCAGTTTTCCATACCCAACTTAATCCAAAAAGTATATTATATCAATTCTTAAAATTTATAATATATACCTATATTATACATACTAATCAAATCTCTTTACTTATCTTAACTATCTACACTACCTATATTACTTATTAGTTAAAAATACAAAAATTATATAAGTAATAATAAGTACATATACTAGCTAAAACAAAACTACATATATATGTATAACATACTATTCCTTACATACCAATTAACTATATTGTCTATATTTCACATATACTCCCTATAACCTTATTACTCATACTTATACTCCCCTGTAAATATACTATACTAATCCACTAAAATACAGTAAAATATACCCCTTTTTGAGCTTAAGTAAGTTTCTATCTCCCCTAATTCTCCAAAGACCACAATTTCCCCTTCGTCCCACTTTTTCTCCACATATTTCTTGAATTTTTCCCAGCTTAACGTATAGTCCAATTCTTCTTGTTCTTTCAATTTCCTTGTTAGTTTGTCCATTTCTGCCATATTCAAAACTTTCAAAATCCAGTCTTCCATAGATGGTATCTCCTGAGTCTTCCACATCTGTGCATAACACATTCTGGCCGCCGTAATCATATAAAACACCATAACTCTGTCCGTTTTATCAAAATCTTCTAGGTTCATACATAATAACAGCAATTCCGGGGTTTTATTTATATTCCTTTGTAAAATATCGGACATAACTTTAACTATATCCCCCCAGAATTGCTTAGCCTTATCACAAGTCCACCACATATGATAGAATGAACCTTCATGCTGTTTACATTTCCAACATTTATCAGACATCTGACTATTACCATTGGCCAACTTCTTCGGTGTTAAATACCATCTATACAACATTTTGTATACATTTTCACGCACAGTGGTACATGCTGAAATCTTAACTACATTTTTTCATACCTTTTCCCAAGCTTCCATTGAAATTTCCTTGTTACAATTTATTGCCCATTTGACCATCTGAACTTTAACAACTTCCTCCTCTGTAAACCATTTCAGCAATATCTTATATATTTTAGAAATTATTTTCTTCCCCCCCTGAAGCAAACAGTTCTCAAACTCAGAATTTTGTACTCTAAAACCATTTTTCCTTTTCAAAAAGAGTCCAGTAGCACCTTTAAGACTAACCAATTTTATTATAGCATAAGCTTTCGAGAATCAAGTTCTCTTCATCAGATGCCTGATCAAAACTGGGCAGATACAGAAGAGGAGGGGGAAAGAGACAGAAAAGGGAGGGGTCATAAATCACAAGAAGGCAGAATGCAATTAGCATAGAGGCAATCAAAACATTCCTTTGCTTGGAAATGTAAACATCTCCTTTTGGTGTGCAGTCAGTTTGTAGCAGTGAAGGTGTCCAATTCCTATGTAGTATAAGCCTTCGGTAACCACAGCTCTCCCTGCCAGTTGCATCTGACAAAGAGAACTGTGGTCCCCGAAAGCCCACACCAGGCGTCACTGGGCTCCCCCAGATCACGCCTCTGTAAAGAGAATCTGTTACCTCTGGTAATGTGATAACCATTCATAGTCTCTATTCAGTCCCCGCTTGACAGAGTCAAATTTGCATATGAATTCCAATTCAGCAGCCTCCCGTTGGATTTTGTTTTTGAAAGGTTTCTGTTGAACCACAGCGACCTTTAAGTCTTTGGTGGAATGTCCTGGTAGATTGAAGTGTTCTCCCACTGGTTTTTGGACGTTTCCATTTCTAATGTCAGATTTGTGTCCATTTATTCTTTTGCGTAGAGGTTGGCTGGTTTGTCCAATGTACAGAGCAGAAGGACATTGTTGGCACATGAGGGCATATATCAGATTGGAGGATGAGCAGCTGTAAGAGCCAGAGACAGTGTAGTTGATGCCATTGGGTCCTGTAATTGTATTCCCTGGGTAGATATAGGGGCAGAGCTGGCATCTGGGTCTGTTGCAGGGCCTGGTCCCTGTGCTGGTGACTCTGCTGGCCGATTCATGATTGTAAGTGAGAAGTCGTTTAAGATTGGGGGGCTGTCTGTAGGCAAGGAAAGGTCTTCCACCCAGGGCTTCTGAGAGAGAGGTATCATTTTCCAGGATGGGTTGTAGCTCACTGATGATACGTTGGATGGGTTTGAGCTGGGAGCTATAGGTGACAACCAGTGGTGTTCTGTTGTTAGTTCCTTTAGGTTTGTCCTGGAGCAGACTGTTTCTGGGTACTAGTCTGGCCCTGTTAATTTGTTTCTTCACTTCATTTGGTGGGTACTGTAGTCCCAAAAATGCTTGTTGTAAATCTCTTAAGTGTGAGTCTCGGTCGAGAGCATTGGAGCAGATACGGTTGTAACGTAAGGCTTGGCTGTAGACAATAGACCGAGTGGTATGTTTAGGGTGGAAGCTGGAGGCATGTAGATATGAGTATCGGTCTGTTGGTTTCCGGTATAAGGTGGTATTTATTCGTCCATTATGTAGTTGTACAGTGGTGTCCAGGAAGTGTACCTGTTGTGTAGAGTGGTCCAGGCTTAGGTTGATAGTAGGGTGAAAGTTGTTGAAGTCCTGATGAAATCTCTCAAGGGCTTCCTTCCCATGGGTCCAAATGATGAAGATGTCATCCAGGAATCTTAAGTATAGTAGTGGTTCCAGTGGATGGGAGCTGAGGAAGCGTTGCTCTAAGTCCGCCATGAATATGTTAGCATATTGTGGTGCCATGCGTGTGCCCATGGCTGTGCCATTAACCTGTAGATATAAGTTGTCACCAAATTCGAAGTAATTGTGAGTGAGTACGAAGTGACAAAGTTCAGTGGCGAGGTTTGCTGTGGTTTTGTCCGGGATAATATTCCGTATGGCTTGCAATCCATCTGCATGTGGGATATTGGTGTACAAGGCCTCCACATCCATGGTTGCTAGGATGGTGTCATCTGGTAGGTTGTCAATGGATTGTATTTTCCTGAGGAAGTCAGTGGTGTCCCGTAAATAGCTGGGTGTGCTGGTGGCATAGGGCCTGAGGATAGAGTCCATGTATCCCGAGACTCCTACTGTGATGGTGCATTTTCCTGCAACAATTGGGCGTCCTGGGTTACCCGCTTTGTGGATTTTGGGTAGTAGGTAGAATCTTCCTGGTCGTGGTTCCTGGGGTGTGTCCGTATGGATGCATTCTTGTATGTCCATGGGGAGTGTTTTTAATATTTTATTGAGTTCCCTTTTGTATTGTTCAGTGGGGTCAGAAGGTAGTATTTTATAGAATGTTGTGTTGGAGAGTTGTCTTTCTGCTTCTTATATATAATTTTGTTTATCCATGATGACAACTGCTCCGCCTTTGTCAGCTTCCTTGATTACGATGCCAGAATTATTTTGGAGGCTGTTTATGGCCTCTCTTTCTCCACGGCTGAGGTTCTGCTTTAGGTGTTGTTGTTTGTCAATTATCTCAGCCTGACAAACAACAACACCTAAAGCAGAACCTCAGCCGTGGAGAAAGAGAGGCCATAAACAGCCTCCAAAATAATTCTGGCATCGTAATCAAGGAAGCTGACAAAGGCGGAGCAGTTGTCATCATGGATAAACAAAATTATATATAAGAAGCAGAAAGACAACTCTCCAACACAACATTCTATAAAATACTACCTTCTGACCCCACTGAACAATACAAAAGGGAACTCAATAAAATATTAAAAACACTCCCCATGGACATACAAGAATGCATCCATACGGACACACCCCAGGAACCACGACCAGGAAGATTCTACCTACTACCCAAAATCCACAAAGCGGGTAACCCAGGACGCCCAATTGTTGCAGGAAAATGCACCATCACAGTAGGAGTCTCGGGATACATGGACTCTATCCTCAGGCCCTATGCCACCAGCACACCCAGCTATTTACGGGACACCACTGACTTCCTCAGGAAAATACAATCCATTGACAACCTACCAGATGACACCATCCTAGCAACCATGGATGTGGAGGCCTTGTACACCAATATCCCACATGCAGATGGATTGCAAGCCATACGGAATATTATCCCGGACAAAACCACAGCAAACCTCGCCACTGAACTTTGTCACTTCGTACTCACTCACAATTACTTCGAATTTGGTGACAACTTATATCTACAGGTTAATGGCACAGCCATGGGCACACGCATGGCACCACAATATGCTAACATATTCATGGCGGACTTAGAGCAACGCTTCCTCAGCTCCCATCCACTGGAACCACTACTATACTTAAGATTCCTGGATGACATCTTCATCATTTGGACCCATGGGAAGGAAGCCCTTGAGAGATTTCATCAGGACTTCAACAACTTTCACCCTACTATCAACCTAAGCCTGGACCACTCTACACAACAGGTACACTTCCTGGACACCACTGTACAACTACATAATGGACGAATAAATACCACCTTATACCGGAAACCAACAGACCGATACTCATATCTACATGCCTCCAGCTTCCACCCTAAACATACCACTCGGTCTATTGTCTACAGCCAAGCCTTACGTTACAACCGTATCTGCTCCAATGCTCTCGACCGAGACTCACACTTAAGAGATTTACAACAAGCATTTTTGGGACTACAGTACCCACCAAATGAAGTGAAGAAACAAATTAACAGGGCCAGACTAGTACCCAGAAACAGTCTGCTCCAGGACAAACCTAAAGGAACTAACAACAGAACACCACTGGTTGTCACCTATAGCTCCCAGCTCAAACCCATCCAACGTATCATCAGTGAGCTACAACCCATCCTGGAAAATGATACCTCTCTCTCAGAAGCCCTGGGTGGAAGACCTTTCCTTGCCTACAGACAGCCCCCCAATCTTAAACGACTTCTCACTTACAATCATGAATCGGCCAGCAGAGTCACCAGCACAGGGACCAGGCCCTGCAACAGACCCAGATGCCAGCTCTGCCCCTATATCTACCCAGGGAATACAATTACAGGACCCAATGGCATCAACTACACTGTCTCTGGCTCTTACAGCTGCTCATCCTCCAATCTGATATATGCCCTCATGTGCCAACAATGTCCTTCTGCTCTGTACATTGGACAAACCAGCCAACCTCTACGCAAAAGAATAAATGGACACAAATCTGACATTAGAAATGGAAACGTCCAAAAACCAGTGGGAGAACACTTCAATCTACCAGGACATTCCACCAAAGACTTAAAGGTCGCTGTGGTTCAACAGAAACCTTTCAAAAACAAAATCCAACGGGAGGCTGCTGAATTGGAATTCATATGCAAATTTGACTCTGTCAAGCGGGGACTGAATAGAGACTATGAATGGTTATCACATTACCAGAGGTAACAGATTCTCTTTACAGAGGCGTGATCTGGGGGAGCCCAGTGACGCCTGGTGTGGGCTTTCGGGGACCACAGTTCTCTTTGTCAGATGCAACTGGCAGGGAGAGCTGTGGTTACCGAAGGCTTATACTACATAGGAATTGGACACCTTCACTGCTACAAACTGACTGCACACCAAAAGGAGATGTTTACATTTCCAAGCAAAGGAATGTTTTGATTGCCTCTATGCTAATTGCATTCTGCCTTCTTGTGATTTATGACCCCTCCCTTTTCTGTCTCTTTCCCCCTCCTCTTCTGTATCTGCCCAGTTTTGATCAGGCATCTGATGAAGAGAACTTGATTCTCGAAAGCTTATGCTATAATAAAATTGGTTAGTCTTAAAGGTGCTACTGGACTCTTTTTGAAAAGGAAAAATGGTTTTAGAGTACAAAATTCTGAGTTTGAGAACTGTTTGCTTCAGGGGGGGAAGAAAATAATTTCTAAAATATATAAGATATTGCTGAAATGGTTTACAGAGGAGGAAGTTGTTAAAGTTCAGATGGTCAAATGGGCAATAAATTGTAACAAGGAAATTTCAATGGAAGCTTGGGAAAAGGTATGAAAAAATGTAGTTAAGATTTCAGCATGTACCACTGTGCGTGAAAATGTATACAAAATGTTGTATAGATGGTATTTAACACCGAAGAAGTTGGCCAATGGTAATAGTCAGATGTCTGATAAATGTTGGAAATGTAAACAGCATGAAGGTTCATTCTATCATATGTGGTGGACTTGTGATAAGGCTAAGCAATTCTGGGGGGATATAGTTAAAGTTATGTCCGATATTTTACAAAGGAATATAAATAAAACCCCGGAATTGCTGTTATTATGTATGAACCTAGAAGATTTTGATAAAACGGACAGAGTTATGGTGTTTTATATGATTACGGCGGCCAGAATGTGTTATGCACAGATGTGGAAGACTCAGGAGATACCATCTATGGAAGACTGGATTTTGAAAGTTTTGAATATGGCAGAAATGGACAAACTAACAAGGAAATTGAAAGAACAAGAAGAATTGGACTATACGTTAAGCTGGGAAAAATTCAAGAAATATGTGGAGAAAAAGTGGGACGAAGGGGAAATTGTGGTCTTTGGAGAATTAGGGGAGATAGAAACTTACTTAAGCTCAAAAAGGGGTATATTTTACTGTATTTTAGTGGATTAGTATAGTATATTTACAGGGGAGTATAAGTATGAGTAATAAGGTTATAGGGAGTATATGTGAAATATAGACAATATAGTTAATTGGTATGTAAGGAATAGTATGTTATACATATATATGTAGTTTTGTTTTAGCTAGTATATGTACTTATTATTACTTATATAATTTTTGTATTTTTAACTAATAAGTAATATAGGTAGTGTAGATAGTTAAGATAAGTAAAGAGATTTGATTAGTATGTATAATATAGGTATATATTATAAATTTTAAGAATTGATATAATATACTTTTTGGATTAAGTTGGGTATGGAAAACTGCGGGGAGTCACCAGAAAAAGGGGGGGGATGGGGGGAAATGCAATGGGGCGGATAATGATAATGATTTTTATGTTTATGTTTGTAAACCCATCCAATAAAAATTCTTTAATGAAACTAGATCCGGCCCTGTCTTATATACACTTAGTGCTAATTGTTTACAGAATAATTGCTATTTGTTTACAGAATAAAAGATCAAAAAAAGTTAATACAAACAGTTCTTCAGAATTACATTTCCAGGATACATGGCACCCAACAAACTTGATTGACAGGACAGTCAGATCTCACTGTTATGTAAACTCCTCAATGCTGAAGTCATACTTTTGTTATGGGTTCGAGACTTCTCCGGGAAACTGTTCTTCCAAGGCCAAAACTTAGTTGCGAAGTGAAAACAAGAGAAAATGTTTACAGTTAGAAAGAATTTTCTCACCTCACTGTAAGATTGAGTTGACCTGTAGTTCCATCTCTACAGTTAAGGAGAAAGAATCTGCCCACTGAGGCAAATTTGCCTCTTGTGTGTGTGTGTGTCTTTTGTTTGAATGTGCTCACACATAGATCTTAGAAGAGGGCTTCTAAAAATCCCTTAACAGAAAACCAACTTTAAATTTCCACTCTGCCATGGAAGCTCACTGGGGTGACCTTGGACCAGTTGTTCTCTCTCAGAACCATCACAGGGTTGCTGAGGTGAGGATAGAATGGAAGAGGGGAGAACAACTGTAAGCATTTTGGGTCCCCATTAGGAAGAAAAGCAAGATATAAATAAATAAAACAGAATCTTGTAAAAAATCTACATTTGTCATCAAAATTTTAATAAAGCAGTATGTTATGATTGTATGTTTCAAAAACTGAAGGAATTATCAGATTCATTAGCAAGATACTGCATTTTTCATGCAAATGAGATCTTCCTGTTCTTTGGTGGGTTTGGGACCTACATCGACAGAACTGTGAAATAAAAACATGCAACACTACCTATCAGGAATCTAAGCTGAGCTGCTATTGGTTAGAGTGGTCGCTCCATTACTCCACCCCCACCCCCAGCCAGAGGCAAACAAAGGTTTGCCAGAAGAGAGGGGTGGATAAGAGGAGGAAAAGAATGTATGTGTATCCATAATCCATATATCTTAATTGTAATTTGCAGGTTAAGCAAGAGAATTAGAGCTGATCCCTCAATTGCCAAGTGAAGAAACACAGGACAAGCCCAAAATCTTCCTGTTCTTGACATTAGCATTGTCCACTTTAGAAAGAAAAGGATCTTGATCATGTCAAACACTGAAACACATTGCTGTTTGTCTGTGTTGATATAGTCTCCTTCCATGTGTGAGGCCCAGGGAAATTGCCCTCATCACTCACTCCCTCCCTTTAAAAAATGATCTAGGTATGGAGTTCTTTGGAGCCCAGAACAAATTTTCCTTCATAAACCAGCAGTTGAGCATAATCAAGAATGCAGTCAGAGGCACCTTCACACTTATATATGCAAATACAAGATAATAACAGACATGCTAATAAAGATTGTTTGATATTTAAGTGGCTGGATAGCAGACCCAGCAGACTTGTTAACAAAATGAAGGCAGAGAATCCACACTCATAACAACTGTATCTGGTTTTGGTATCTAATATTTATGCTAAACTGGTTTGTAATTTTGTTGTTGATTTTCTGCATTCTATGATAAAAAATATTCACTAGCAGAAAAATTATACTGATGTCTGTAAAATTATAAAAGAAATTTAAGTCTAGATAGACCTCATATTACACTTATATAAACATTTTTGCAACGTGACTGTCACAGCCACAATAGCTTATAAAAGATACTAAAAATAAGATAAAATTATCAAGCATACATGAATGATTGTAAAACTGTAGACTACAATAATAATATATAAATGTGTGAGTAAGGATAAGAGACAGAAAAATCAATACTTTTCAAGGGGAAATTGTTATCTTTTGGACTGGCAAGTGTTAGAGAAACTTTCAAATTATTCTGAATTAATCTATTAGACCTTGAAGGATCAATCATATGTTTCACTTGCACAGAGCAGACACAGGTATTAATGCTGGGATCCAAAGATTCCTGAATGCATGTACAAGCACTTCTCTGATCACCGGGGCTTCCCCAGTTTTCTGTTCCAAGAGCACCTGCCTCAGATACAATGGCTTCGATCCAATCTTGCAAATGGGTTATTCACAGGATGGGTGACACCTTCCCTTTTCCATTGCAAGATCGCAGAAAAAATACTCCCTCATCTGTGGACTGTATCCAATACTGCGTTGGCTTATCTATATTCTTCCACATGTATTTTTTAGCTTTTAGCAGTGATTCTAGCATTTCTAGCATTTCCATGAATTCTCCCTCTGTTTGGGGGAGCATACATTCTCTGATTTTTTTTAACCTGCTGTCCCAGGTCTAAAAAAAGTTTTTCTATCCTGCTCTCTCCTGCTTCCACTTGCCATCTCAGTTCTCCATGATTGGCCTGTTCTGATTTTCTGGCCAAACCCTTCTTTCCCCCACCTTCCATTTGCTCCCCCCCCCGCACCCGTTCTCCTGTTTTTTTTATTTTTTAATGTGTGAAGAGGTTTCCAAAAATAATCAGGTGTTATATTTCAGGCAGGGCACTTGTCCAAACTAGAAGTAGCACACAAATTACTCTGGATTTTCTGCACAAAATTAGTGAGCCACAGGACTCTGATGGTGCATTCTTAGTTCAGGCATTCCTTTCCTTCCTCATAGCTACTACATACACACCTCTGATGAAGTTATGGGGTACAAGGTGTGTGCAACATTTTGTTGGGGTCTGTTAGGGATAAGCATTCCAAAAGTAACCAATCATAACCCAACCCAGCTCATTCTTGAATCTAAGTAATATATAACTACAAGTGGACACCCACAAGGACTTGCAGGGGGCATGTTATTTTACACACACACACACACACACACACACACACACACACACACACACACACACACACACACACACACACACACACACACACACACACACACACACCCTGTTTTTCCCTGAAAGGCCCCATAGACTCTCTCCTTTTCCTGCTTCCTTTTCTCCTTCCCAATCCACCAGCCAACTTACTTTTAATTCTCTCCCCTATTCAGCTTTCCCTCATTCTCTTCTATTGGCAGCCTCTCTCTGGGAAAACTATGGCTGAGTTGTGTGTTACCAGCTCCCAGGCCTAGCCCAAGTCAGTTGTATGATGCTGGCCATTGATCTGGGCCAGGGCCAGTTGTGCAGTGGGGAACCTGCAAGGACTTGTGAGGGATACCCCAATTTTCTTTGTATCCCCCTTCTCACACTATTTCCCCTTTTCCTTTATTGGCAACTCCTCACCCTTCCTTGCTTCCTTCTCTTCTGCTTTCCCACCCACCACCCTTTTGTCTGCCCCCCCCCCATTTTCAGCTGTATTTATTATTATTTATTGACTTCACTTACACCCTGCCTTCTTCCACAATGGGCATCCAAAGCAGCTTATATCATTATCTTCTCCTCCCTATTATCTTCACAACTCTCATGAGTAGGGCTGCCAGGTCCCCTACCAGGTCCCCTGGAGCCCAACCTGGGGGATGGGTTGTGGGGGGGGGCAAGCACATGCCTGTTCTCTTGTCATTTGCTTGCGCTCTAGTTACAATGGAAACATGTTAAATCATTGTAGACAAGAATGAAGACAGATTAAATCCATTTCAACTGAATGGTAGTCACAATATGATGGGAGATAGATACAGCTTGGCGTCTCCCAGTTTGGCTTCCATTGTTGGACAGTTGCTTGAGCTGTTAAATCATTTTGATGCCCAGCATCATCACATATTGATTGCTACACTTTGCAATTAGGTGAATAAATTAATGCATTATCTCATCGTGGGAGGTCAGAGGTTTGGTCACAGCAAGAAATGTGTCTGTAAATAATAGGCCCTTGCACAGAACAGTGATTATGCATTCATTTGTCATGCTTAAGGGCTGTTTGTTTTCATCTCCCAGCTCATGATGAGGACATTCGATGCTTTGCACAAGGCACACCTTGTGCTAGAAATATCATGAGTAGGTCACAAGGAGACTGTTGGTAGGCAGAGCTGTTGCATCCACACAGGACATCTGAGGGCAGCAAAATCTCATTTTGTCTTGCATTAGTGGATTCTTTTCTGGAAGAAACCTATTTGTGACAGGCAACTGAGAGTGATTGCAGGTTTCTCTGAAAGTCATATTACTTACAGCTACATTTCTACTACTGTATTTGTGTTTGTTTACAATTTCTAAAATGAGAATCTATTTTAAAGATAATTTTAAAATATTGGGCCTTTACATTTCTTGTTTGTATGTAATGTCACCTAGAATCCTCCTAGGACATAATTTAGATATTCTATACATCCCATAATTACATTATCCTTGACCTAAGTTGCCCAGGCTAGCAGAGTTGCCTTGGTTAGTAACTGGATGGGAAGACCTTCAAAGAAGACCAGGGTCGCTATGCAGAAGCAAGCAACAGCAAACAACCTCTTTTAGCCTCTTACCTAGAACGCTTCAGCAGGGGTTGCCATAAGTTAGCTATGACTTGGTGGCATTTTCCACCACCATAACCATGTTTGGATTGTCAAAAGAAAATGTGATGGGGTACATACTTCAATTCAGTATTTAATAACTGCTAGAAAACATTTAAAGTTTTAAGCTATTAGATTAGGCAAAGACGATTTCATGCACAATAATCTAAGCCTTTCTTGTAATACTACTTTTAAAAGAAAATTCAGTCCTGTTGCATTATAAGATGCTCTTCATCAGGAAGTGTAAAGAACCACATGCTCACTCATTCAAAGACCCATTCCATTTTAATTAATGCCTGCAGCTTTCACCTTCTCAGTATGACTTGCATGTAACCTGCTTATAGAGTTTGACCTGAAGCAATGTTATCCATTTCTCTAATAGGTTTTTAAATATAGGCTTCTTATGGATGCCAGCCTATAGTATGATTTTTAAAAATTAGTTTCTTAAAAGACAGCCTTTCAGCTAGCCAACTTTGCCTCCTCAGGCCTCTTATGAAACATGTGTATATGCCCTCCATACAGATGTTAATGCACTGAAATCTTCACGCTGCAATAAGAACTGTACTGTATATTTGGCTTCAATTATTTTGCATTTCTCATTTTTAATGATCTTTTATGTTGATAATTCAGCAACATATGTGTACCACTTTACCATTGGATAAAATAGATTTTCAAAAACTATGTTTAATGGAGAAATAACTATTAGTGATTTTAATAAACAACATTAAGTTAGTGTTTAATTCTTTTGTGCTGGGATCCAGAGGTCTTACTTTAATTCACAAAAAGCATTAAGGATAAGATTCAAGATATAGTATTGGATCCTACCAGCTTTTCCACTGAGATAGGAATGAGGGACATATATGACCTCTGAAAAAGTTATGCCATGGATCACTGGACACACATGAGCAAATATCTGCCAGACACAAGGACTACACTTCTTGCTACTTGCGCCAGCAG
Source organism: Eublepharis macularius (assembly GCF_028583425.1). Lineage (NCBI taxonomy): Eukaryota > Metazoa > Chordata > Lepidosauria > Squamata > Eublepharidae > Eublepharis > Eublepharis macularius. Next base: position 104,992,999 of record NC_072794.1, on the reverse strand, counting down.
GAAAGCTGGTAGGACTTACTTTAGATTTAATCAAAGTCAATAGGATGTCTCTAGTCTCTATACTGAAGAATCCGCATGTCACCACAAAAATGTAAACCTATACAAAGGCTCCTACTTGGGAGAAGATTCCGTTGACCTCAGCGGAATTTATTAAATTTACTATTAAAATGTCAAACAGGTGATTTGCATGAGCACACACACAGCTGGCAGTCAGAAATATTTTACCTCCACATAGAGATTAACTCATGGTTTAAAGCTAGCTTTCTCAGAAGCCTTGGCATGATGAACATCTCTTTTTTTGCCTCCAAGGAGATCCAAATATTTTCCTAAATGGAGGTTGTCTCCTACACCTTCTGCTATTCAAAGGATGAGCCCAGACAAGATACCATTCCTTTTTCTCCATCTTTCCCTATGGGTCAGGTGCCAGGCTTTAGGAATAACTAAATACTCTGAGCATGAGAACATTTTAATCAGAAATGAATTCTAATCGTGGAATCTTCAGATTTAGCTGGCACTATATTGAATACTTGAACAAGAATTTGTGCAGAGCCATAGAAGGTAACTTAAGCGACTCTCATGCCTCTGCAAAAAATTCCCCAATTGTTATATAAGTGGAAAAATCTTTGGATTAAGTTTCATTTTTCTTTACACAACACTCTCTCATGTTTTTCTAGCAACAGTTACCTTCTATATCAGCAATGGTGAACCTATGGCAAGCGTGCCACAGCTGGCACGCAGAGCCCTCTCTGTGGGCACGCAAGCCAAGTCGCCGATCGCTAGGTCCAGGGCTCATTTGGAGGAGGAATGTCTGGAACAGCGTTCCGGTAGCTCTGAGCAGAGATCACATACGTTTTGGCCCTGCCCACGTGATTCCTTTTCCTCAAGGCTGCCTCCCTGCTGGTCTCTTTAGCAGCAGGAAGTGGAGGCAGCAGCTGGGCTGCTGGGGCTGGCTTTCTAAAGGAGAGTAAGCTGCTTTGATTTAACTTGCTTTACTTTCAGTTGTGGCTCCTGAGTGAGTTAGTGAGAGAGCGCTTGCAAGCCAGGCTGCTGGTGTGAGTGAGTGAGTGAACTAAAACCTCAGTATTCAGGTTTAATTGCAGTGTTGGCACTTTGAAATAAGTTGGTTTTGTGTTGCAGTTTGGGCACTTGGGCTCAAAAAGGTTTGCCATCACTGTTCTATATGTAGGAAGAAAGTTGTTGATCCAACTCTAATTTTATATTTGTCAAACACGTTTTAAGAATTCATAAATACATTTAACTCTTTCAGAAAACGTTGATTCAAACAGGGGCCTGTGGCTCAGTAGTACAGAATCTTTGTTTGCAGAAGGTCCCGGATAAAAGTCCCCAGCACCACCTGTTAAAAGTATCAGGTAATAATATAACTTGGGAAGATCCTTCAGGTTTCCCAAGAACTGATCACAGCCACTTAATAAGGAACTCAAGAGGCTTATTTACATAATATACAGCTATAGCCTAGAGGACATAACTGCAACAACTCCAGCAGCCATCTTGATAACCACAACAACCAACTCCTCCTCCTTCCCTGACCCGAGGAGGCAGATGACCTCTTCTCCAAATATTAACTCTTCATTAACTGCATCATACTTTGTATACTCTTTACCACAGGTAGAATGTGATGTGAAAGACCCGAGAGACCCATGGAGAGCTGCTGTCAGTTAGACAATAATGAGCTTGATAGACCAATAGTCTAACTCAACAAAATGCAGCTTTATGCATTCAAATAGGCACTTAATCCTAGAGACAAAGTGGCTGCATTACAAGAAGTGAGTGAATTCTTCTTTCTTGGTCTGCTTGGGACCAGCTACCATTTGGCCTCTTCAAATCCTTCTATCAGTTTAAGAGCTGATACCTATCTGATTTCCTCTTCCCCTTTCCTTGTATTTTGCTATATTATAGACATAAATTTTGAAAGGTAAATATCCTCGAATGCAGTAGCAGAAAGGTAGCATATAAACTGGCAGTGTTTGTGGGTAAGCACAATTTATGTATTCTGGTAAAGACCTAATGGTCTACAACGACAGTGATGGTTTCCACAGGGGAGGGGGGAATTTTGTGGTTTTCTTATTGTTGGTGCAGCTGCTGATAAAGTGCAGCAAGAATGCGCCTTCTACTTAGCAGGTTTCCTCAGTTTCTCTGCCACAGTCCTCAGCAGCAGAGCACCCCCCTCCCCAGACATCAGAGCATTTGCAATAAAAACCAAAAATCAGAATTTTAATATTGTCAGGGCTAACTGTAATCCTAAACTTGCTGTTTTACTGCAGACCAACACAACTATCCACCTAAAAATTTTATCATTATAATATTCTAACAATAAATGTAACAGGTTCTCTGCATTCCCAGTTTTCATTAAAAATGTCTCTGGCTCCTTCCCTTTGTAGAGATATGCCTTTCCCCTTGCACCTTGTAACGTTTTGCATGTAAATAAGTTTTTGTTTTTATTTCTGCTGGTCAATGTGGATTTTTAAATATTTGTTACTGAGAGTTTAAATGCAGACCTCTGAAGTAAGGAAGGGTGCTGGGTGGGTGAGTGGACAGCAGCTGTACCCTAAGGGGCAGAGGGAACTGCAGTTTTTAGTCAGAGTGCTGAGGGAAATTATTCATTCTGGCTATGTCAGGCAAACAGTGTGGAAGTCTAAACGGGTCTCATTCTATCTAGGTCAGGCAAGCTGTTTGGAAAGACCTGAGTAAATCTGTGTCTGCGTGGATGAGAAACATGTTTATTCTGTTAGAGAAGATATGTGTGGAAAAGTAGTCTTTATGACTGGATCTGTGAATATACCTTTGAGGAAAATTATTTTTGAAATAATTAGCTTAAGAACTATTCTGAAATCAATACGCTTATCAATATGCTTATCAAAATTCTGCAACCATCAGCCTTATGTTCCTATAAATAAACTCTTACTTCCAGTCAAGTGAAAGGATCAATTTCTTAACTCACAAACCCTCACATACTGGCTGTTCTGTTATATATCCATCTACAGCAAAGTCTTCCTATAATACCAGTTAAACTGAAGAAATTTAAGGCAAAACCCTTTGGTGGCTGCAAAAATCTTTTGGGAAGCAGCAATATATAGTTTACACAAAGGGGGCAAAAACCACAGGTGGTATTAGCAAAGGAATTCAAACATCAAAGCAAAGGTGTCCCTGAGGTACAAGTCTGGGTAAAGTAAAGAACACCTGAAGCTCTGTGTATGTGAAGAAAAAAGGAGTGTTGGTTGTGGCCAGGGCCCTCCTGAGGTAAAACTTTAAGGTAACATGAGAAGATGAATTAAAATCCAAGGCAAGCTACAAAACTGAAAATCATTATATACCTCCACAACAGAGTGTTAGAGACTTTCATTTTAAAAAAGGGGTAAGCTGGGGATTCAGAGAACATGCTTTTACAATGGTATATTGATAAGATTTGGGTGATTTTTTTTAAAAAATAAGCCCATTGGTGGCAAGGTGGGGGGAAAAGGCTGCTGTGGGGACAAGTGTCAGGGAAAATGGCTTCCGTATGGGTGGGAAAATCCAGGTTTGAGAAAGACTGGAGAAACCATGTGAGGTGCATAAGTGCACCACAATGCTAGGGGTAAGAAGGAAAATAACCTGCATCCCAACAGCACTGAACCTGAGGCAGATGTGGAAATGTCCAATGCCACAGTATAGCTTCAGTGGTATGGCAAGAACATGCTCACATATTTCAGCCAGTGTTCCTGTTTCTTATAACTGGTTTATAACAACAACAACATTCAATTTATATACCACCCTTCAGGACAACACCCACTCAGAGCAGTTTACAAAGTATGTTGTTAATATCCCCACAACAAACACCCTGTGAGGTGGGTGAGGCTGAGAGAGCTCCTAGAAGCTGTAACTGACCCAAGGTTGCTCAGCTGGCTTCAAGTGGAGGAATGGAGAATCAAACCTGGTTCTCCAGTCCCTGCTCTTAACTGCTACACCAAACTGGCTACACCAAACCACATCAAATGAAATTCATTTTCAGTTGAGATAACTCATGATGCATTCAGAGGAGCCTTTCATGCCTCAACAATTGCCCCTATAGCTTGTGCTTTCAAGTAGTAGACACTATCATGCCAGTGATATCGGTGTTAATAAGTGGCCCTTATCACTGAAATATGATCGAGGCATTTTGAAAGTATCTAAATATAGCAAACAGAGGGATTTTTTAACTGGAATAAAATGACCCATTGTGGGGTTTCTTTACACCACTAGATAATATAACCCAATATAGCTCCTTAGTTAGTGCTTTGTCTAAATTACAGTTTTTTTAATATTAGGATTGCCATATTTTTCCTCAGCTCTCCACCTTTTAAAGGTTTTGCATGTGCTGTTTTGGTGTTAGAGGTCATTTGATCTACATCCAGTTTTTTTATATTTTCAACTGGAGACTTCCATTCTCTCTTCCTGTCATCAGGGCAATGATTAAACCTGGTAAGTCTCCACCCAGAACTACTTTATCTGTTCTAATCTATGTGGCATTTTACACAGCATGCAGAGGGCTTAGGATAAGCCAGTTTGGACAGCCAGTTTGGTGTAGTGGTTATGAGCACAGAACTCTAATCTGGAGAGCCGCGTTTGATTCCCCACGCCTCCACTTGAAGCCAGGTGGGTGACCTTGGGCTAGTCACAGTTCTCTGGAGCTCTCTCAGCCTCACCCACCTACCTAACAGGGTGTTTTGTTGTGGGGATGATAACATACTTTGTAAACTGCTCTGAGTGGGCATTAGTTGTGCTGAAGGGCGGTATATAAATCGAATGTTGTTGTTGTTGTTATAACTGTATAAAAGCATCTAATCCCCCCTCATTTTTCAACATTCAGTCTGATAAATAGTTCTGATGACCTCAAAAGCTTGAAGAGTTCTGTGTTATTTTCTTATATTGAATTACCACTTAATAAAAGGCATTGTGCAGCTTTTGTTTTCTGTGATTTGCAGTATCAGTAAAAGATGAAATTACAGTTGTAAAAGTTACCTTTTTGCTTAACATATAATACTATGAACTGTAAATTATAACCATAAAAACAAAAGGTGCAATTCCACCAAGAGTTCCATTAAGTATAGTTTTTGTAAGGACCAACAGCCCATTGACTCTGAAAAATAGGTTTTATTTTAACCAGTGGCATTGTGTGATATCCTATTTGGCATAACCAGTTAGAGCAAAGTCCCTGGATATTATCAAAATTGCAGAATTCCTCTGTAAAGTGTGTACTTTCTGTCCAGAACTCAGGCATTAGAACAGCACCACACTATAGGGCTCCACAGGGGCTCCCACGGAGAATATCAGCTTTGAAATATTTCCACTCTCACACAAATACCTATACATTTTAAAATTCTTTTGTTGTATTTCTGCATGTAAGTCACACTGGAGCATCTACACATAAAATGGTTGATAAAAATAGTCTCTGTATGTTTTACAGAACATATCTACATTTCCATCTGAATATCCAAACTGCAGGTCCAGAACAGGGAGTTGATTTTGTTTGGTCTTAAGGAGGCCTCTGAACCAGAAGCATGAAGGAGCGCTGCTCTCTGGACCACAAATCCAAGTTCTCTACAGAGAGTCTGACCTGAAGGGAGATCACTACAAAGGAAGGATCTGATGGTTTCATTATCCACACACCATCTTTTTTGTGGCTTTTCTGTACAAAGGGATAAATACACAAAAATCCCAGACCCATCAGAAAACAAAATACTGCAAAGCTATAATCTTTTCAGTGAGGCAGGCATATAATCCATGCATGATACCTGCAATTATACAAATTTTGGAAAAATACTTTAAAAACAGGGTCTCAAGAATACCTGATGAACACAAAATACTTGAACCGATGCCCCCCACTTAATCCCTAAAACAGGGCAACTTCACTTCTTTGATTTCTGTGATATATTACTACAATTATCTCAATCATGTGCTCTGGCACGCTTAGACTGATAAAGGAAAACACTCTTAAAGCCACAAAAAGAAAGAGCAAAGAAACATGCATGTTCACCTGTCCCTTTTTCATATTAAAAAGTGCCCAGAATGTCAACAATAAATTGCACAAGGTTAGATGGTTGCTGCAGTTCTTTATGGCTTTGGCTGTGGTACTGAATAAAGTGATTTAATGGATGATTTACCATCCTGGTACCTCCTCCAAGGTAACAGAAGTAAGCCCACATGCACAGACAAGCCTACATGGACATACGATCTGCTCCCCTGCCATCTTAATAATATACACAAAGTGCACAGGCTTCATTACAGAACTACTGCTGGGATATCTTAGGGTGACAGCAGGGCAAGAAAAGAGGTATGACCAAATTCAATTAATGAGGGACACACTCCTCTATCCTCTTGGAAGATTGGCATCCTGGCCACAGTGGTCATACATGGCTACCCTGGGGACCACACCTTGGAATGCAAAATTCCACTTGTTGTTAAGAAAGCAGTAACCCAGACCTAATTTCCTCATTAATTTAAGGCACTTTTTTTTTTTACTGTTTCAGACAAAAAATTCCAAATAGCCATTCTGCTGTTTACAATATTGGGAAGAGGTTTTGGGTATAGAGCAGCCACATGGCACAGGATGGAGACACATCCCTCACCCTCCTCTCACCTAGAAAGTAGAGGGCACAGTTCAAGTAATAGTTCAGCTTCCTTTAAGTATTTTTCTTGACAGGACGCCATTTAATGGCAAGAATTGCGACTGAGAATTTGAAATCTCAGCTTCCCTGCATAAAATCTGCCTTGCCCCAGAGCAGTGAAAGCTGGTTACCAACCATAAGGGCTAAAAAGCAATCAAATAGGCCTTCAAGAAGCATGTCCCAGACTGTATACAAAAATACAAGAGAACATGCAGCATGTTTACATAGTAACTGTATAAATACTTTCTTCCAAATTCCCCCTCCCCCATTCAATACAAACACACACACAAAACCCCTCCCCCAAGGAGAATCTTCACGGCAAGAGGCACTTGAATGATATTTGGAGAATCCCTATGAAAAAGGCCTTCCCCTCACAGTGATATGGGACAAAGAGAGAGAAACAGATTCTCAGGACTCCATCTCCTCTTGGTCAAGTGGTGGTGGCACAAAGCTAATTACTTCATCATATGTCAGGCCTGGAAGAAAAACAGATGAAGATAAAGAAGTCTTTAGTGCAGTTAGAGGCTAATACTCCCCCATCCCACCCAAAGTGAGGAACCACTCAAAGTTATTTCACTCTCAACAGTCATCCATCAAAAAGTGAGAAGCAGAGGAGGGCTTATTACATTAGAAGAAGGCCTACTGATTCCAGATAATTATGGCCAAGAAAGTCCAATCTACCTTTGGGGGCAGGGTGTTAGATTGCTGGTGATCGTTGGTGAGCTCCAGATCCTTCTCTATTATCTAGACTCATTCCAATCTGACTTCCGGCTTGGCTTAAAGGTAGGAACTGCCTTAGTCACATTAGTAGAGGATTTTTGCCTGGATACGGATGGCAGAGTTGTGCCCATTGATTCTCTTGGACCTCTCTGAAGTCTTTTATACCAATCAACCACAACATTATTCTGAACTACCAGACAAGGCTGGGAGTTGCTGGTACTAGTTTGCAATGATTCCACTCCTACCTGTCCAGTAAGGTTTAGATGATAGGAAAGGAGAACAGCTGTTCTATCCCATAAGCATTATCTTGATGGCTGCCTCAAGAGTCCATTTGCTCTCCCACCCCTCATGCTTCTACAAGAAGTTATTAGCATAGGTACAGGAAGTCACTGGCAGAGGTTGTTGAGAGATATATAGTTCAAGCAGGGGTCATTTCGTAGAAAAAGAGCTGCAGGAACTTATTAGCATAACTCATTCGTACATGCCACACCCCTTGATCAGGCCAAAATGGCCAGGATTTGGCTGCTGCCAGATGGGGGAGTATTTCTTCACCTGGCAGTGGAACGATCAGGGCCCCTTTGGCCCCAATCCAGGCCAAAACAGGCCCAAAATGGTTCAAAACAGCCATTTTGGGCACGTTTTGGCCTGGATTGGACCCCAAATCGGGTCAGTGCTGGGCAGGGGAGGGGTCCTGTGCCCGGCCCCGATCCGGGCCCTGAAACGAGCCAAAAATGGCCCCAAAAGGCCATTTTGGGCCCATTTTAGCCCAGATTGGGGCTGAAACGTCCAGGACCGCGTCATTGACCAGCAGGGGAGGCTTCCCCCATCCGGCAGTGACCCAATCCGGGCCATTTCAGCCCCAATCCAGGCCAAAATGGGCCCAAAATGGCCGTTTTGGGCCCGTTTGGGCCCAGACTGGGGTAGAAATGGCCGGGACCGGGTTGGTGCCAGGCAGGGGAGGCTTCCCCCGCCTGGCACTGACCCAATATGGTCCTTTCTGGCTGTTATCCAGGCCAAAACGGGCCCCAAATCTCCAAAATGGCCATTTCGGGTCCATTTTGGCCCATTTCGGGGTTGAAATGGCCGGGACCAGGTTGGTGCCAGGCGGGGGAGGATTCCCCTGCCCGGCACTAACCCAATCCAGGCTGTCCTGGCTCCAACCTGGGCCGTTTCAGCCCTTATCCAGGCCAAAAAGGGGCCCCAAATGTCCAAAAATTGCCACTTTTGGCTTGTTTCAGCTGGGATCAGGGACGAAATGGCCGGGATTAGGTCGGTGCCAGGCGGGGAAAGGTTCCCCTACCTGGCATGGGATCGGGTCGGTGCCGGGTGGGGGAAGGTTCCCGATCCAGGCCCAAATGGCCCTTTTACTCAAATGGGAGGGCTGCATTGTAGGGATGGGGTCTTAGGTGCTTCACTAACAAGTTGGGGATCATAGACTTCATCACCATTTTTGCCTCATATATTATCTGCTGCTTTAAATATGTACTCCTATATACAACCATTGCTCCATGCTGTCTAATGTTAGTCCTAGAACTGATTATGTTTTGCTTCAGTATCTCTACTATGTCTTGGATCCTTGCTAATGCTATGTCTTTAAACTTGTATATGTTTACTTTATGGTATTGTACTGAAATGTACTTACTTGATACTGATTGTATTAACCTCATACTGTGTAATCTGCCTTGAGTCTCAGTGAGAAAAGTGGACTATAAATAACGTAAATAAATAAAGTCAGGTGGGCGGGGCCACCTGACTTGGGGAAACTGCCAGAACACTGTTCCGGTGCATTCCCCCCTGAAATTAGCCCTAAGTTCAAGTATGCTGACACATAGTTGTCTTCCTTTTCAACAAACTCTGAAGAAGTAGAATCCCTAACTAGACAATTTTGGACTATGACCAGGAGATCCAGATTCAAATCCCCATTCTGCCATGGAAGCTTGCTAGCTTACCTTGGCCCAGTCACATACTCTCAGCCTAACCTACCTCACTGTGAGGATAAAATGGAGAGGAAAATAATGTAAGCCGCTCTGGGTTCCCACTGAGTATAAAGGCACAATATAAATGAGGTAAATAAATAAATCTCTAGTCAGAAAGTGGCTGGATTAGGGATAACAATTAATTCAGGTAAAACAGAGTTGATTTGGGAAGGAAGTGAGACGATGAAGTCATGTTCCCTCAAACAGAACAGCTGGATAGTTTTACAGTTTTGAGAGCTATTCCACACAATGTACTCAGAACTGAAACATCAACATGAGCTTGGGCATAACTTGTTGGACCATGGCCAACTAACGTTCCTTTAAAAACTCATTTTCAGTAACTGTAACTTTATTAATCTATTCATCTAGTGTAGTGAAGGTGCTTACAAAGTTCCCAGCACCAGAGAAATAAAACCTTTTGACAGAAGCTGTGATATCGGTCACTCTGAAGTCTGAATGTGAAAATTTAGCCTCTATTTAAAACTAAGTACTAACCATATCTTGACTTGCCCCATTCTCATTGACTTTTAACATGTGGGCTTCTTCCTGAGGAGTTTTTAAGTATCTGGAAGGTTTTTATGCATTAATCAATTTGAGATACTTCTAATTGTAATATAAAGTGGTTTTGCCAATATACTTATTGTATATTTATTAGAGATTTATTTCGTTCGATCATGATTTACTAGAATTATAATTTAACTCATGTGTATATTATGCACCCTCCACTCAAATTCTCATTTTTAGGTCTTCTAGAGGGCACTTCCTCTTTAGAACTACATCAGAGGTAATTATTGGATAAAGATTAATGGATATAAAGACCATAGAAAAGATTCTTGCCATACTTATCTACTGATGCTTGTTGGATCACTGTAGCATCTATTTTGCTGCTTTACTGAATGTTATATCAATTTTATCATATGGTTGTTGTGGGTTTTATCATAATTTACAAAACAAATGCCTTTCTAGATGTCATTATAACCAGTATTCCATATAGCACTTAAGCCATTCCTTCAACTTACAATATTTGCCAATTCCTCCAACTGAACAATGCCCAGAATTTCAATTCAGTTATAACTGGTATAGGTGTGGCTTTTCAGTAACAAACACACAAGGTTTTTGCAGCAACTAAAATATTTTTGCAACAGTAACAACCTTCTACTGAAATTCATCTAGATGTAGAACGTCATCAATCTCTTGGTGGTTCTTGGTGGAGAGGGTGAAAAACAGAGACGAATACAGTAAAAAAGCCTGCATTTTTCAAAGGATGAGTAAATAAGCTTTGTGAGCAACAATCTGATAAAGAGTTTAGCAGAAGCAGTGGGGTGTGTTTTGTGAAAAACTTTTCCTCCTATGAAATATACTCAGCCCACCTGCTTTAACAAGTGGAGGAAAAGGGCTGCAAAATCAAATGAAAAGTTTTGCCCAAGCATAGGCTGTGCCTGCACACACAAAGTCAAATCTCATTTGCTGCACAAACAGATTATGCTGTCTAAATAGTCCCCAATTAGCTTGGTTCACTCAGTAAGAGCTCTCAACATTCCTCATCGCCTGATAAGTTTTGTCCTCACCACGAGTGGTAAGAATAATGGTGGTGAATGGTGAATGACACACAGCTTACAGTGCAATCCTATGCTGAGGAAATAAATAGGTTTAGAAGTGTGTAATGTTGCTCAGGATTGCAATGTCACTGAATCAATCTTTCAACACACTTACTTTTCCATTCCTCAATATCAAGTTCTCTGCTTTCAAAGGACTGGTCATAAGGATCTGCAACTGGCTCATCATCAGGGTCATGATACTGAGCAAAATAGGCATGGGCCAGTGCCTCAGCAGCAGTAATTCGTTTGTCTGTGTCCAGCACCAACATCTTCTCCAGCAAGTCTACAGCTTCAGGACCACCGGGGGGGGGGGGGGGAGAGAAGTTTAATGTACAACAGTTCGTAAAAGCCCCACTTAAAGCTATATGAGATCAGCATCCAACCCCAGCAGTCTAATGAGAAATAATATCCAACAGTTCCCCCAAAGCAATACTTAAATTCATGTTTGGGAATGGGCAGTTATGTCAAAATATGCCCACTTCACAACTTTTTGTTTTATAAGACTTGACAGAAAAGAATGAACGTCTCACAATTCTACATTGTGAGTTGTATTACTGTTTTCCCTCTTCTTAAAATAAACGCTATCAATGAAGCAAGATTTGTAACAAGAAGCTGTGCTTTAGTAGAGGCAAATTGTTCAATGACACTGAGAATTCAGGTCAGTAAGCAAAGTGAGTTTGTATTGTTAGAATTTCAAAAGTTGTGTCCTAGAAACACCATCCATCTCTGAAATGTGCAAAAATATGTATTTTCAAAAACACTTTTAGTATCTCAGAGAAGATGCCTGAATCATTTTCACTCCCTGTACAAAAAACCCTCAAGACTGCCTTTAAAACATTCCCTTACCATAGTGCCTCCAAAGGAACCATTAACTCAGTATACACGTTATAGCCTCTACTCTAATGAAAGTGCTACATGTCTTACCCAGCGGATTGGCACCAATAAATACATTTTCAAAATTCATCTTCGGCATGTAAGATAAGGACTGTATATAGTTTCTTGCCTGGGAGAAAACAAAACATATTAAATAGTGCCTCCATATCATCAATAAGCAAAAAAGCATTTGTGGATATGTCTGCTTTTCTTGTCATGAGACCGTAATCAGCTGTTGACTGTGACATTTCACTTACCTCAAGGAGGTCTCTTATTCAAAAATAGGACGCCACAAGAGGGGGAACCCTAAAAATCTGCAGGGCAGGAGAAGTCTCGTCTACCAGCCTCTCCCCCATTCTTCTCCTAACTTCCCACTGTTGCTTTTTCTCCTGCCATAGCTTTTAGCCCTCTTACATACTTAATCTGACAACTACGGTCATCTTCAGATGCTTTGGAGATTAGGTGGGTGGCAACCTAGGAGTGGGCTTTCTTGGTCATGGCACCAAAACTTTGGAAGTCTCTTCCCAGGGAGACTTATCTGTCCCTTTTGCCAGTGGGTAACAATTTCTTTTTGTTCCCTCTGGCATTTCCTCAGTGACCCTTCCTTCCTGCCCAATGTTTTTATTATTGTTTTTATGTCTTACGTATTTTAATTCTGGTATTAATTGTTTTAAAGACATATTGCTGGTTTTAAAACAATTTTATTATCTATGTTTTGTTAGCCACCATGGCAGCCCTTAGATCGATGAGTAGCCGTGTTAGTCTGTCTGTAGCAGTAGAAAAGAGCAGGAGTCCAGTAGCACCTATAAGACTAACAAAATTTGTGGTAGGGTATGAGCTTTCATGAGTCACAGCTCATTTCTTCAAAGGACATCTGTCTTCTTGGTGGCCCTTGTGAGGGCAGAAAGGCAGAAAATAACAATAAATACATAAATAACTCATTACAGTGATAAGGATTTCATTAACAAGTGCTAAACTCTGGTTTTTATGAGTTGTACAAAACTGGAAGAATATTATCCACTACACAGTAAAATGTGCTACAAGTAACGACTTTCTGTAGGAGAGCAATAACATCCAGATGCCTTTCTATCTTTGAGCGCTAATTCAATGCAAATCTTATCAAATGCAATATGCTGAAAGTATCACATCTGAACTGACACAACACCAAGGTCCAGCAGTATTTACTTCATTCAAATCTGGTTCTTCTTCATTCTTTTGGCAGTGGGGGGATCCAATCAATGCCACAGAAGTAAAGTGAATTGTGCTACCTAAAGCTGTGTAATTACACTAAAAGTCTCCTAACAGAACGTTTTGAGCTACAGACCAATCATGCACACCTTGTCAAGCCTCACCTCATGGCTGGGCATCCTGTTAATGAGATATGCCGGGGGTGTCCCTGTCAGACGCATGATCTGCTGAAGCTGGTTAATATCTTAGGTGCCTAGTCAAGGGCTTTGTTAATATTACAGTATCAATGTGAACACACAATCAAGACTGCATACAAGACATCTAGTCTGCACACAACAGGCAGGAAGCAATTCATGTGTCATATCACCTTTAAGCACAGGAATGTGGAGTAGGAAGTAAAGCAGTTTAATATCAGAAAATCACTGTTAAAAACCCTTTAGCATAGCCAAACACTAGCCCATTGGTAATCATGAATAAGCAACCTTAGCCTGGGTATTGCTGTCTTTTAAAAACATTAAGTCAAGAGAGCTCTTAAGCAAGGCAGTTAGTTTATTGATAAAGGCTGCTATAAAAATGTGATTTTTATCCTCTTCCTATCTGGTCTTCAAAGCTTGACCTTCTCCTCTTTTGCAGCATAAGATAACATATTATTGAGAATGCAGCATACAACATGTTTATTTTCCTTTGGTAGGCATAAACATGAGCAGAGCAACATGCAATGTTAGATTATTACTGGAAATACACAAAAAGTTCATTTGTTAATTAACAAAAAACAAATTAAAGCTATTTAATGGCAGCTACAGCAACCCAAGCTTCTGCAAACCAGGCATGAACCATCAAGTCAGCCCTAGGCTAGCAAATTTATTTATATAGGTGAAAAGAATTGACTATACTTTATTCTGATGTATGGGGAAGGATGAGGATAACACGCTGACTTGTGCTGTCTGCTTATGTTGAAACTGTAAGTAGAATGAAACTAGACCTATTTAAGGAAACGACCTTTAGTGCTAGTATAGATCACAACCTATTATCTCTAGAAAGTCTTACCCTCTAAAAGTTCACATTTTAAAAAAATATCACTATATTGGAATACCTGCAATAAATATGTCTTCAAGCAGAAATGTATATCTTATTTTGATTTTAAGCCCAAGGACTCACAGTTGCAATACAAGGAGTTGATCCTCTCAGTTTCTGAAACATTCACAATCCAAGCTGATGAGCCCAAACTCAAACCACTGTCTAATTTTCAGATTCCTCACTCTTTAGCACAATAATTTCACACTTTTACTTACCAGTTGGCAATAATCCTATATTTCAATCGCCTCTGTTTATATACCTTTGCTACCTAATTTGCATCCAGTCAAGACTTCACCTGATCCATATCCCACATCACAGTGTCATAAAGATAACTAACTTGGTAGGAGGTGAAACAATCTTCATCTGCCATTTCATATCAAGTTTGGTATGAAGTTGCTTAAGGTAACAGGCTGCTTTGAGTGAGCACTGCCACTAATTCTGCATTTTCCCACAACTCAGCATCCTGTTTTTCTGGGTAAAGATGTGGGCCAAGAATGGCTGCTAAGCACATACAGAATGGTTGTAAATTGCAGGCCGGAAAGATACAATGAAAAGTAAGTATGGAACAAATTGTTGTGTAAGAGATACCCTCATTTAGATGGGCTAATGAGATACTAGTATTCTAGGCTATTTCTACATTCAGTACACAGAAAACAAATAGAAAATAGGTCATCCAATAACATAATGAAGAATAAACTGCCAATATATCTTCCTTTTCATGAGTTAGTTTTTCCCTGACCATTACAGCTTCTATTAAGACCCCTACCCCACCTGCCATGACCACCAGCTGCTTATATCCTGAAGCATGATTTCAGAACTTTTGCTTTCATCTTCTGGGGCTATTGTAGTTACAGGCTGATTCTGCACATGTTGGATAATGCATTTTCAATGCACTTTATCAATCGTTTGAGGTGGATTTTTTGTTCCGCACACAAAAAAATCCGTTCCAAATGATCTATAAAGAGGATTGGAAGTGCATTATCCAATATGTGTGGAATCAGCCCGAGTGGCTTAGATCCACTGGTGCTTTTCTACAGGGGACCTCCTGGAACATGATTTCAGGGGGCATTTGGGGCTGCTGAGTGGACATTGGTGAGAAAGTAATGCTCTGCAAAAAGAAATTCTTGGGACTGCAGAAAAGTTCCAGTGGATCCAAGCCAATATGACTACAAACCTCTCTTGAGTTCTATTATCTTCCTCATCTATTTTTTCTATCTATATTCAGCACTCCCCAAGAGCCAGTGCATGTTTTTCATCATGCTGCAGATACTTACTTCTTTCACATGCTGATCCAAGTGCATGCTCTGAATATTTTCAGAAAACACTAAATACTAATATGCTTTATCAGAATTCTTTCAGGTCACTACCTCCGTTCTAATTTCTGAACAAGTTTTAATCTTTACAGTGTGTCTAATCATCTCAGACCTTACTACAGTTCAAGTTTAAATGAGTTTCTAATCAAAGCATTTATACGAATAAAACCCATCCTCATACAAGCACACAGTATATGTTTGCTATTTAATGCCCAGCCATCTTGCTTATAGAGAAGAAACATACTTTTCACTGCTTCCACGAGCATCATCTTCACAACTCAGCACCTTTACCATTAGGTGAATTTTGTGCTCAAATAACAAAGCCACACTATAAGTATTAGTAGCAACTGGTGCTCACTGTACAACAATGAAGGTGTCTCTCAGACAGTTGTCATGCTAGTTCATAAGCGGAGTATTTTTTTTCCTTCTGGACCTCTTTAAGCTGCCAGACCTGGGAGAATAATCAGCACAAGTCTGAAGAAGTGAACTTTTCCCATTACAAGACAGTATACATGGGATAGTCTTACCAAATGTGTGAGCAACAGTCTTCAATAATAGAATGTATGTTTAATATTTAGCTAAGCTTAGTACAGCCTATAGACACACAAGGGAAAAAACAGGCAAGATGGGAGGAACCAGTTACACAATGAATAGTACAAAAGAAGAGTGAGGATTCAAGAACAGACTAGGAGAATGAACTGAAGAAAAGGGTAAATAAAGCTAAAGAGGAACAAAGAGCCAATCTACAAAATGGCAAAGCAAAAGGTAAAAACATACAGAATTCCCAAAGGGCAGACATTGTTTAAACTCACAGACTCTGAAGAGATTTTCTTCAAAAGCTCAGGGCCTGGGGTTCCAACGAGTCTCAAAATGAGCTTCAACTGATCAATATCTAACAGTGGACCATAAAGGAAAATGCTGGGACAAATAAAATGAACAGCAGCAACCCAATAAAATGGAAGGGGGAAAGGTCAACCAAATGCCTTGATCACAATAACGGTACGATTTGGACATCTCATTTATAAAAGCATATATCCCATATATACCCACCTGCTGAAAATCCTGAATAAAAATTAATACATGCTCTATCAAATCTGAGATATTAAGAGCTAGTGTAGCCGCTATGGCAGAAAACTAACATTTTGTCCTCAACCTAGTAACAATGTCGTCAAGCTTCTGCCAAAAGAGACTGAGGAGAGCTTGGTTGAGTTTCTACAAATGGCTCAGCTTTATTACTGTACTATGATCTATATTTTCTGTACAAGACTAGTTCTCAGTTCATCTCATTCTCTCCCTCCTCCCATTTCCCAACAACTTTCAATTTTGGCATACATGCATATTTAGAAGCAGAATACAAAACTACCTGATCTGCAGAGTGAGGACTCTAGGTTGGCTGGCTGGCTTCAGATTTGTAGACTCTCACAGTCATTAGTAAGATTAAGAATTAGTAACAGAAGCAAGATGGCAAAAGACTTGCATGCACAAGTGCTAGAGAACAGTAAGAGTTACTGTTGCTGAACATTTAAAGCCTGAGACAATCAGTACCTTTGAGGCAAATCTGAATACAACATGTGCTTTCTACATTTCAGCCATCTGCGTTTAAGGTACCCAAAGTAGAGCTGCAAGCAACTAACAGTTTACTTTCAATCCTAATTTTTAAATAACCTACATTACCAGTTAACATCAGAGCACCCATGTCAGTAAATTCATCTGGGCATTTAACTTTCATAGAATAAAACAAAGCCACAACTCCTAGCTTTCTTTCTTAAACCCTAAAACTAACCTATTACACATCTCTGCTACCTTAACACATATTTTTGAAAACAGAGGGTTATTATAGCATAGTGAGTATGACACAGAGCCAAAATGTCCAAATCTTACCTCAGCTACAAACTTATTAGTGGCCTATGTTTTACTTTCTGCTATGGGTTGTTTCCAGAGATCAAACTGGGACTAGGCTTCCCTCCTTCCAACATAAGAAAACATTAACAACTGAGTAGGAAATGGTGTGTGAGTGATCCTACCTCTGCCCTTAGAGATTAAGTCTAGTCCTCTACTTGAGTGAGAGTCAAAATTAACAGGAAACAGGTAGATTCAATCAAGTTATCTAAAGTAGTCCATTATACTATTGCTGATTCCATATTATAATCCTATATTATATATCTAATTGACAGCACCTTGCTAATGTAAAAGGAAAGGAAAATTATTTAAGCTAAATCCTACAGTGTCAATAAAAGCTCATTTAATTCAACACAGCATGCCTGGCAAATATCTTCATATAATCCTCTATATATTATCAAAGTGTTTCTTAAGGACATTATGTAAACTGTCTCTAGATATCAAGGTTGCAGCACTACACATACTTGCAAGAACATCCCAATGAAATCGGCAGGCCTTGCTTTCAAGTAAATATAGTTAAGATCAGCCTATTCAAATCCCAAACAAATTTTATGGAGATTAACAGACAAGCTCACCACACAGTTTTTCAAAGGGAAACATGTTCACATGATCATAAATATTAAGATACTCTTCACAAAGTATTTAATAACACAGTAACAGCCTGCTTGTATTTAGTAAGCATATAATTAATCATCACAGTCTTACTGTTTTTTAATACTGTGCATCAGCCTTTAACAGCTAGTTGCCAAAAACTGCTTAAACTGAAGACTAGATATGAACTGGTTTTTCCCAAAATTAAGTTTCTAATCTGCAGACTGCATCAGTACACCTTTAAAGCAAAGTTTCCAGTTCAAATGGTGTTTCATCCATAAACCATATCAAGTTCAGGTAATTTTTATACAATTAACTTTTCAAAGATACGCAAAGAATCAATATTGCAAAATATAACACAGTCAAATGACGATAGTGTTCACAAAATATTGTTTCACTTTTAGCTGGGCTAATGCTAAAATAGCCACCTTCTGGCTGACCAGAACTGATGAAGTAAAATGAAACACATTTGAATGCAATAGAAACATCTGCTATCCACTCCCCCTGTCCCCCCATGTGTGTCTACTCTGCAAATATAGGCATAGTGTTCACTTTACTTCACTAGTGCTACAAACCCTATTTCTAGGGAACAAGTAAAAGCCACTAAGCATCATAATTTCCCATGTAGATCAACACACAGAGAATTGAAATATACCTGCTAGAACAAGTTTGCTGCATCTAACATGAGGTTCATCAATGCTAACAAAAGGCTCATTATGACAGAGATGCAAAATGCAAACAGCCATGCAAACTAAAGATGTCGTAAGCAAGCACACAAAGCAAAAGAAAACTCAAAGGAAAGAATGCATGGAAAGCAAAACATGCAGAACTCAGAGAAGAGTTATCAGGGTTCTCAGACAAGCAAGTGCGAATGATTGTATAGAGGGAGTCAGGTCATCCATCTCTCATTGCAAAAGCCTCTGTGATTTATTTAGATAATGTTAAAACCAGATGCAAGGTTCAAGTGGGTATAAAAGGAAAAGCAATTCCAAGAGAACATTTTGTTCTAAAAGGATTTTCTTCTTTAAAAACAGTCTCCCTGGCTTAGAACATTATGAACAGTAGTAATTCTTCAGCTCATTTCTTGAATGAGTTACCCTAGTTTCTTATAATTAGCTATCTCAGTTTCTTAATACTATGTTCATATTGTAAGAAAGAAGTTTCTCTTCCTACAGGTTAACAGAGACACAATAGATGAAGATCATTGTTCCTTTGCCTCTCCCCACAATTCACAAGACTAGAGATCACCACAATATATAACAGTTTAGAAGAAATTTCTTAGTAATTATATCCAATTAAACGTTTATCCCCACCCAACGTTTTCACCAGTTAACACACTGCCACGTGCAGTACAAATGCTGACCTGGACACAGCTGATTTTCAGTAACCACACTTACAGGAATGATCAAGAAATCAGCAGCTCCCCTTATTTTCAGTGGACTTCAGGAAGTCGCAGAGGATGTGCCTGTTTTACTCTGTATAGCAAGAAAACTATTTCTTCACCTACCTCAGATAGGAAAGGAGAAACCTCACTGCAAAGATATTAGAAAGTGAGATGTTAACAGAAAGGAAGAAATTTAATGAGGGAAGGGAAAGGAAAAATCTTAAGAAAGTGAGGTAAGCAAACAATAGGATACATTGAAGAGGAGTCTGCACAATTTATTATTACAAATTTATTTAATAATATCTGAATATTTGGATAAAAACTAAGACTAGCCTCAACTGTGTAAAAGTTGGACAAATGACTCCAGCAAGGTTTGAGCTTTTCTTCCAGAAGATATTTAAAATTTAGGTAACTTAAGTCTGAACAAGAAGTGCCTTTTTATTGTGCTAGAACACAAAATAAGTATTTTTATTGCTTCAGAAGGATAAGCTGAGAGTCAGATTCAATAAAACCTATCAAAGATGCCAAAATTTGTAACTTCTTGTGTCTGAATAATGCTTGCTTGCCAATCTGAGTGAGCATTAGAACTGATGAGCTCTTCTCTGGCTCTGATAGTCATCAGACAAGAGGACAAACTCTTCCTTCCCACCCCCAATCACCTCACCTGCTTGCTGCAGAGGCAACAGGGCAGCCTCCCTGCCAAGTGCCTGCTGGAACACTGCTACTGCAGCATCTCATGCGCCAGTGAGTTTGGGAAGAATAGTTTACCTTGGGCCACTGATACCCACATAAATAACATTTGGTATCTTGGGAAAATTACTTCCCAGGCTACCTGAGAAGCTGCCATAGCAGCAATCCAGCAAGTGCCATGGAGGAGGACTCCAGCAAGTTCTCATCCATGCCATCACCGCCAGGCTACATAAGTGGGAAGTCAAGTCTGAGAGGCACAGGCAAGGATGGGGGTGGGTACTGCTCTAATCCCACTGCACTTTTGATGTCACTGGGAATGTAGAATCCAGTAGAGAGAGAACTATTTTCTCTTGGAAGACAGAAGAGTTTGCTAAACCAAATTTCAAACCAAGTTTGGAGGGAGAAGGTGTGTGTGAGAAAGGTGTGTCATTTATCACACATAAGCATTTGTTTGAGCAGGACAGAATATTTATATGAAGGTAGTTTCAGGTGGGTAGCCGTAGTCTATAGTAGAAGAGCAAGAACAAGGGGGTCTGTGGTAGAAGAGCAAGATTCAGGTCCACTAGCATATTGAAGACCAACTAGATTTCCAGGGTATGAACTTTTAAGAGTCAGAGTTATCTGAGGAAGGGAGTTCTGACTAGACATGTGTATGAACCGCATTACGAACGCAAAAAACCCACGAGCAGCCTAATCTGCTGTTCATGATCCAGCAGTTCGTGAGGGTCCACGGCCAACGAACCATCGTTCACAAGAGGTCCAGTTTGTTGTGTTCTTCCGCGGTTCGTGAAGCCAGACAGTCAGGCACCATCAATCAATTCCCTTGGAAACGGAGCCGGGGGAATGCTTGAAATCTGTCTGCACTCCTCCTGTCACCCTGGAAACCCGAATCGAAGCCCAGCTTACCTTGATTGGCAGGTCTTCCTTCCAACCATGGAGCTGCAAATTGGTTACAATTGGTTACACCCGGGGGGTGATGTTCTGTAGCCATGGGCACTCCAATCTCATCCCTGCAAACCTGGATAGGCAGCTCTGCCGGCCAACCACAGACCTCCTGTGTTGCTCTATGGGACCGCAGCTTATAAAAAGCACTGGGCTCCCAGTCTGGCTTTCACTTTCAGCGAGCAGTGGAGTGTGACAGAGAGGTTGCTTGCTACTTGCTAGCCTTTGGGGTGTGAGACAGAGAGAGTATAACTAAGCTTGGATTTTGGAGATAGGGATCTATCTCCTCTGGTTCCAGGGCTGCTGCCAGGCCCTGGGACCAAGCTCAGTGGGCACCTCAGCTGAGGGCTCACACAGTATTATTAGTGCCTGATCTGGTCAGGTCTGTGGGAGTGGTAGGATAGGGCTCTAGTCCTTCCCTCCCTCTGGTTCCAGGGCTGTTGCCAGGCCCTGGGGCCAAGCTCAATGGGCACCACGGCTGAGGGCTCACACAGTATTATTAGTGCCTGATCTGGTCACATCTGTGGGAGTGGTGGGCTAGGGCTCTAGTCCCTCCCTCCCTCTAGTTCCAGGGCTGCTGCCAGGCCCTGGGGCCAAGCTCGGTGGACACCTCGGCTGAGGGCTCACACAGTATTATTAGTGCCTGATCTGGTCACGTCTGTGGGAGTGGTGGGATAGGGCTCTAGTCCCACCCTCCCTCTTGTGCCAGGGCTGCTGCCAGGCCCTGGGGCCAAGCTCGGTGGACACCTCGGCTGAGGGCTCACACAGTATTATTAGTGCCTGATCTGGTCACGTCTGTGGGAGTGGTGGGCTAGGGCTCTAGTCCCTCCCTCCCTCTGGTTCCAGGGCTGCTGCCAGGCCCTCGGGCCAAGCTCAGTGGGCACCTTGGCTGAAGGCTCACAGTGTCATCTCCTTTTCTGTCCTCCTTAATTCTAGTTTGGTGGTACGAGTCTTCCTGTTGTGCTGGCTGGCAAGGGTGGTCGTGGGGTGAAGTGCGATGGGAGTCCTCCTGGTTTACTTGTGGAAAGCAGTAGTGGGTGTGGCTCGGGGGCAGCAGAGAGTCCTCCCGCTCCCCCCAATTCACCTGTGGGGGCTGTGGAGGAGGCCAAAAAGGTCTTTCTGCTGGGGGGAAGAGGATCTCTCTCAACGTCCCCATCCCAACTCTCGGTGGTGTCCCAGACTGCAGTCCACCCCTCACCCCGTCGTTCGTGGTCAGCTCCGCAGTGCAGCCTGTAACCGTTCGTCTTCCTTTCCCTGGGACAGTTAGCGGTCCACGTTTCAATGCCTCCGTATGGAGGCACTTTCAGGCCCTTCCTAATGACCCCCATGTGGTGTGGTGCCATGCCTGATGTTCTGATGCGCAAGGGCAAAAACTCAAAGCACCTGTCTTTGACGGCCCTGACTCGGCACCTGAAGATGCACCACCTGAGCCTGTCTCCATCCTCACCCAGTGAAACATCCGTTGGGGGGAGAAGGGGGCAACCAGCTCTTCTGAGCGGGGATCAGTGGGAGGATCACCTTGCCCTGAGGGTGACGCTGGTGGGAGCAGAGCGCTCCGGCAGGCCGCGTTCACAGAAGTTGTCCCCTTGGGGTCTGGGACAGCGCTGCTTAGAATGTCAAGGTTGAGGGCTCAGGAGGTGGGCCTTCATGTCTTGGCAGAGACGACTGCCCTACATGGCTTGCCCATATCCATCGTGGAGTGCATGGGGTTCCGCAGGCTACTAAAACATTTCGCCCTTTGGCTCTCCATGCCGTCGCCGCACACCCTTGCCTGTTGAGTCCTGCGGGTATCTCGAATGAGGGCTGGCACGTTTGGGTCAGGTTTAGCCAGGCCCTCTCCTACTGCTAACAGGCTTCTGAGACCTTGACAGGCCTTCCTGGCACAGCCAGATCATCATGACACCTCCTTTCTGCGAAGGCAGGAAAGTGAGTGATGCTGGCGGCAGCCTCCTTTGGGCACTTGCGCAACAGCTCAGGAGTGCTGAGGGGAGGCAGCACCCCCCGCCTCCCCATGTCCACCAGGCCTGGCGGCCACCATCATCACCCACCTTCCAGCCTGCGCTGGGAATGAACGCGTACTCCTCTGAGGCCTGGTGGGCGGGCACATGGGGGGTGCCATCAGTGAGTGGCCAACCCCCACCCCCTAAAGGGGAGGCAGCCCACCTTCAAGTACACCCCTTGTACACTGGGCCAACATCAACTGGTGGCTCTAATTGTATCGAGTGGGAGTTTCCTGGCAGCCTCGGATCGGAGAGGGTATAACTCCAAGATCCCTATTGCAATCTTGACCAAACATGGGTGCTAGTTGGAGGAGAGCCTGCTACACACTCCCTGTGAATATGGGCTCTCTAAGTCCAATGGGGGCTGTTCTAAGCCCCACGAACCATGAACAGGTTCGGCAACAGGAAATGTTCATTGCAGTTTGTGAGTTCGGGTTTGGTGGCAGCACCAAACCACCAACTGCGGGTTAGTTATTTATATTTTTTTGGTTCGTGCCCATGTCTAGTTCTGACTCTCAAAAGCTCATACCCTGGAAATCTTGTTGGTCTTTTAAGGTGCTACTGGACCCAAATCTTGTTCATCTTAAGAAATCCTGATCATATGATTACAAATATCTCATATGGTAGCAATTATCATACACACGCACACTTTCATGTATATTCAATACTTAAAATAATTACACAGAGTAATCACATATTTTTAATAGGAAACTACCATGTGATCACAACTCTGGAGGATCTATCTGAGTGACTGGCACTCTACATTTACATTTAGATAGGTAGTGAAAAGAAAGGAAACACACATACAGAAGTAGGATCTGAGAATATTTTCTATAAATCATTCATGCTTCCAAGCTGAGGAAGACTTGTCAAAAGATTCCTTTACTTTGGGTTTTCAATAAATTGCAAAAGCCTGACTCCTCCATAGTACTAAAATGTTTAAAAAACTGAAAGCAATTTGCATTGCTAGGACTGGCAGACTAATCTCAGAGGACTTCAAGAACTGTTTGCTGTATTTACTGCAAAGGAAGCGTGAAGGTTTAGAAGAGCTTAGAGAATGTGCCACTAACCTTAAAAAGCCTTAATACTGCATTTTAAAGTGTTGCACAGATCCAATCATTCTTATTACTACCTATATTGGCAAAATGTGGTTGTATTCATTTGCACAAGTTGTTTATCAAAACAAGAGAAGGGCTCAGGCGCAGAATCTGAAAAACTGTTCATAAAAAATTCTTGATGCAATATGTTACACTGTACAAAAATGAAGCACATTCATATAATCTTGGATGATTTTAAAGGATACGGTCTGTACCAGGGAACAGTGTTCTTCCAGTCAACAGCTCAGCCATAATGCATCCAACAGACCAAATATCAACTAAGGAAAGAAAAGTAGTTAGAAGCCAATGATTTTCCATAGCCACATATTACAATGCTGGAGCAGAACTGATTTATTACAATGGCAGTTCAAACAAAAGTGCTTAGCTTTTATATAGGAGTAGGGAACACACATTTGTATTTTCCAGACCCGTACAATTAGATAAGTTCAGATGCAGAAATGCTCTGACTATTTTCAAAGCAGTACCACTTCTCTATAATATTTTAAGAACTGAATATCCTATAGGAGGAAACAGTTCCAGTGCAGTGTTTCTGTGGGCCGATGCATTTCTGCCCCAAATTGAGAATCTCTCACACACAGCTCCAATTGTACCACCAAATGCCCCCAAGATACTGTTCTAGGATATCCCCTAACCTTTTGGAGCAGCATTTTGGACTGCAGCAGGATAGGGAAAACAACTTGTTCTCCACAGGTACAAAACTTTCAATTCATAAAACTGTTGCCTGGCATCCAAACCAATCTCTATGGGAAGGTTTGTAAGACAATACCTGTTTGATTGTAATGCATCCAGTTCAGCATGATCTCAGGAGCTCTGTACCACCTGGTTGCTACATAGCCCGTCATCTCATCATCTGTATGTCGAGCCAACCCAAAATCCAGTATCTGTACAAGATAGACAGTCATTCTGCTGTGTACTTTTAAAAGGCTGGGCTTCTCATTTCATCTACTACAACTGGAAAGAACTATAACTGAATGTAAGGAAAGACTGTAGGAACAGTTCAATAAATAGATTTGAAAAACTAGGTTTGCCAACCTATAATTGCCCAACTTCAGCAAAGAGCAGTATAACTACAGTTCCGCATTACAATATTTATGCAACTCCAAAAGTGTTAAACTGGAACTTTTACTAAATATCTGGAAGCAGATCAAGACCTACACATTCAGAAAATTATGGATCTGGGCCATCAGACCTGCATACATTCTTGGATTTTCTTAATAAGATATTTATGTTTGGACCTACATGGTGAACAATCACTACATTATCCACAACCCACAGAGGAACCTTTAATTACCTTTAGTTCACAGTCCTCATTCACAGCTAAGTTACTAGGTTTTAAATCCTAAAAACAAAAACAAAACTTAATTATAATATTAATGTTTCTTTACCAATTTTGAAATTTAGCATTGACAGTAGCTAATAAGCATTCCTTGTATTTTAAAACAATTTCACCACAATCCACAACTTTCTGAAATTATTAGCAGCCCATAATGACCTTATGCAAGACCAGCATAAATTTTAAAATCATCCCACAAATACGCCACATACCTACAAATGAAATACCAGTTCTATGTTATGATGTTATAAAAGGAAAA
Organism: Eublepharis macularius; assembly: GCF_028583425.1. Lineage (NCBI taxonomy): Eukaryota > Metazoa > Chordata > Lepidosauria > Squamata > Eublepharidae > Eublepharis > Eublepharis macularius. The sequence goes on along the minus strand of NC_072794.1, from coordinate 104,967,397 downwards.
AAGGAAAAATGCTTTTTCCTTATCATGTCCCTAGAACATGATAATCCTTCACTATAACGAAGTGAACCAAAACCAAACTATCTTGTTTCAGCTTCCTATCCTATACCTTTAACCCAAATACTTCAACAATTTTCAGGCCAATTCTGCAGCTGTTATGCTCTTTCAATAACTAAAATGCACTGAATATAGTTTTATGTAAAAAAAGAATACTTACTCTGTGTATTATATCAGCTGAATGGATATACTGCAAGATAAAAGGTATTTTGAAGATTAGTTTGAGAACACCACTTTCTATTAACTTCATTGTGAAAGGGCTAGATATAAAGTACTGTATAAAGTACTAGTGAGCTACACTAGTGGAACAAACTCACCCTACCTCTCTTGCAGCTCTCTAAAATAATGCTCCTGAGAGACAGGATCATCTTAAACATTGTGGAGGAGGACAAAGTGGGTTCTGGAGCTTTAAAGTATGGTTTGAAAAAACAGCCAGTGTAACTAGAAGCTCTGGGAAATTTTGAGGTTTTTTTAAAAAAACAAAACAAAACAGATTTCTAATAATAGTGCACCAAATGTTCACCAATGAACATATTCAGAGTGAACATCGTATATTGCCCGTGTGCCTTAAATGTCATATTGTGATGAGATAACCTGCCTTTCAGATTATCAGTTGGCTGGCTGATGCAGATTTTTGTTAGGTGGACAGGAATGTAGCTACATTTTTTCATCAAATACTGAAGGACTACATTGGAAGGAATGAAAATAATGAAATCATGCCTCTTAGTTTTCACATGAACCTCATTCTGTCTGTCTTTCTAGTTAGAAAATAACAACTTTATGTTGGCTGGGCTGACTTTCCAGGGGCTGTGAGGAGGGATAATTTATAAAGACATAGTTCACCAAAGTAACAAACAAGATAAAACAACAGCGTTTCCTTGTGCAAAAATTTAAGAATTACTTCTAGACTTCTTTCTACAGGAGAGAAGGATTATCATGTTAAAAGAACAAACATAAGCCATTCAAGATATTAGGTCTGAAAGAGAAGGGGCTGTAGTATTTTCTACTACAATTCCCATTTTATCATGTAGCAAGAGCTGCTATATTAATGGTAATTATGTACATACCTTCAAACCACGAAGAATTTGATAGATAAGAAACTGTACATGATCATCTGTGAGCTTCTGACATTTCACAATATTGTTCAGATCTGCTCCCATTAGATGGGTTACAAGGTATCTAGAAAACAAAAGTAAAGAAAAGTGAAAGTTAAAAAAGTAACTTCTTTGTCACCTGCCCTGAGACCTTTCAGGAGATAGGTGAACAAAAAATGTCACAAATAAATAATAGTGAAAGAACTGTGCAAACTAAAGTACTTGGATAAAGAACTAGACTAAATCACTATGATAAACTGTCAGCAACTAACGTACTGTATGTTATATTTAGGAAAAAACACTAATTTCATTTGTCATTCATCCAAAGATATGACTCTGCTAGATAAGAAATGATCTTCATCTACCTAAGTGCATTATGAAGAATGTAAATGGCCAGAGACTAATGACAGACTTGTGTTTCCAATGCAACACACAATGTACTCGTTGTGTAAAACTATAATTTGGTAGTGCTGATTTTGAAAGCGTACGTTTATCATACCTCCAACCCTGCACATTTCTGCTTAAGATACACTCTATTTTTAAATAAATCCAAGAATAGGCTGAACATTCTAGTGTAATTTAACTAAGAAAGCAATGTTATTATCTCAAAAAGATAATATTTTTATTTATTTCATTTATACCTTGTTTCTCCCCTAATGGAGACCCAAAGCGGCTAAAGCTGTTCTCCTCTCCTCCATTTTATTCTCACAACAAAACTGGCTCTGATTGCCTTATCACAGATTATCGTACCCAGTGATATCAGGGTGATTGCAATTATATACAGGTAGATTGGTGGGCCACAGAACGTCTCTAAACAAAAACAGGAAACTGATAATGAAAGAAAGGCAGTCCTTTAGCTGTTTCAAATAGTGGCCTGATTTGTAGGCTGTACTGGTGGATAGGCAAAAATCAAGTTTTGGGTTTGCACATCCTTCCCCACCATGTGTAGAAATCTTAGTGGGAACACCTATGTGACAGTCCCCACTCATACAACACCATCCACCCTTCTTCATGCAAGCTGAATTGCAGGAACAGAGCCTGCTTGCATAGGGACTGAGGTGATAGAGCCATGAATGAACCAGACCTAGGGAAAACCAGCAGTTATTTAAAAATTATATTCAGATAGGATGCTCTTAGAGCATGAGATTTTAAAGTTAGTCAGTTTCATTGAATTTCCATTTCCATTCAACAAGAGACTCAATTAGTAATGCTGTTCATTGACTGAGTCTTTCCACAAAAACAGGAAAGTGGAAGAAGGTGTGTACAGGGTATAAGAAACGTATGGTACTATTAAGTGTCAATTAACAAAATACTTCTGCACAGTCTTATTAAAACAAGAAACCTGTCTCAACATGTACTCTGAAGCTATTACATACATGCCCAACAGGTTTTAAACACAGCTATTTAGGACAGTTGCCATTTGATAATCCACTAGTCTCATGACATAACCATAAGCATCTGTGAGCCTGTTCTGATACAAGTAATGGTTAATGAAATCAAGCCTCCGTCATTCCAAATGACTGAACAATTCACATGATGAGTAGGAATGTTAATATTATTGGCTTCTTTAACATTAGGAACTCTCTCCAAGAACCTAGCAACTACAAGTTCAAACCAAAATTCATCCAACTACAGTACTTTCTTCAGATCTCATGAACCTCCTCCCCCAGATGACCCTTTAAAGGTGTTCCTCACATGGGCCGTAATTGTATCTACAGATTTTTTTTTATAAGAAACAATACTCATCTGCAACTAAAAGTGTCCATGAGTTCCTACATCTCCAGAGTTACTCATGGCACTAAAATAATTATGAAAAAATTATTATGACTTAAGATTCTGGAGCAGAGCAGCTGACAGTATTTCACAGTAAGTGAGTTACATTAATGTATAGATACCCTGTTTTTAGTACTACTCAAAGAGTTGCATCAAATAAGATTTTTTTTTTATATAGCACTGATTCAAAAGACTGCAGTTAGACACGAATTGTTGGAGCTCTCAACAATTGTTTCCCAACTTATGTACACATAAGTAGATACTCGTGTGATTTTCACAGTACAGTTATATGGTTTTCTCCCTATTCTCACATTGAGCAAATATATGAAACAGTCCCTAACCACATTTCCATAATGCCTAATGAAGACCTGTACAACACAAGCTCGTATATATTACTGCAATATATTTTGTGCAACCAGTAAGACCGCTTATTTGTACTACCTTGTCTACAAACACTGACTAATAATAGCATAAAATCATCTCTAAAACAAAGTCTTCAGTTCTACCATAACTATCTTATTGACCGTCCTTATCAACAAAGCTTGAGTCTGCAAGCTCATTCCTTTACTATGAAGAAATGAAATCTGGATTATTTTGGAAAGCAGTCAGACAATTTGTGGTGCAGTTTCTAAGTGTTACCTACACATCATTGAATTCCTCTAGTGACTTTGCGGGTGTAAATACATCTAGAAGTCCAATAACCTGTAATAAAAATGAGAAAAAAACTCAAATTTTGTTCATTATCCTGCTTCTCTCTCAACTCAAACAGGCACAGCATTCCAATTCTGAGCTCTTATTAGGAATGCAAATGACTTTCTCATGAACAGGGCTTTTTACTGATCGCCAAACATATGAAAAATGAACACAACTTCTTCAAACTTAGCAAATCAGATTTTTCCAAAGCAGCCAGTGAGCTGCAGGGGAGGAAAACCAAAGAGCTTTGTAGCATGCACAGCTTCCTAATGCTTCTTCGCCAACACCAAGACTTACTGTACTCAATGTAAATTTTTTTTCTTACTGGATTTTTTTTAAAGGAAAGAGTTATTACTTCTACTTCAAATACCAAGTATTTCAAAAAGGGAAATTAACAAATCAAGCAACTCAGTAATACCTTTCTCATATATGCTGAAGTGACATAGATTAAAATTTCTACCATCACCAAGTAAAGTTGCTTAAGTACGTGATTTCAATCAAACTTAAAACTGTGAAGTCAGCAGCAACCAGTGAGGTAACCACCGAGGTGAAATGAAAAACATAACTTACTAGTAATAATCAGGAGGCATCAATAGAAGCAGAGGACAGGTCAGCTGGCAACTGCATGCTAGAGCACTGCTGAGGGGGAGTTGTTAACCAATTCATAAACGCATGCTTGCACAGAGTCACCTCTGTATCCACCACTGACTTCCAACATACTGGAATGGGTGTGCTTTCCTGCTTCCACTAAATTGCCCTGCAGTTACAACTGGCAATTCCTACCAGCGAACTATGACACTGGCTACTCCTGCGCAAAGCCTCTTAAATTAATTGGTATTTAAGAATTACTACTCTAAAGGGAAAAAGTAAATTAATGCGTGTCTGGCAGTCTAATTACTAATTGTTAAGAGCAATTTACTGGCTTAAATGGAGCACTGTCTCTTTGCTTGGCTTCCAATTATTACAGTTAGTAACATCACTGAAGTTCATGGATGTCTAAATATCCATAACTAAATGCCTTAGTGGACTACAGCTGATTTATTCAGGTGAATACATTTGCTTTTACTGTAGCCAAGAACAGGCAGAAACTTCAAATCTGGTTACAGAAATGATATTCAGCCCTTTAAAGTGACCTTTTAAGTGTTTGCTTCAGCAGAAATAAATAAGCATTACTATGCAGAATCACTGTTACCTGTTCCCCTCATCTCTGCAATACATATAGCCAAGTTAGTAGGATTCGGGGCGGTGCGGGGCAGGGGGGGGGAGGATGCAGAGTGGTCTGGCTATGCTCCAAAAGGAGGACTTCTCACATAAGGCACACCATGCAATGCTCTCATTTCTAATGTGCCTGTTAAAGCACCCAGTGTTTAAGCAACATTGGGTTTGATCCAAAGAATTGCAAGCAGAGCTCTGCTAGTAAAATCGATCCTTCTCTCATCTACTGCAACCCCCTAGGTCACTGTGCAAGTTCCTGAGGATATGGGGATGCTTGGGATCAGTGGGGACTTTAATTAGAAAATCTGCAAATCCCTTCTTGAGTGAGCAAAAGTGAGAAATCACTATCACCATGTAACAGCTGTTTACCATTCCCAAACAAGGTTCTGTAGTCAAAAGTAGCATGTAGGTAGAAAAAAATCAATTGCATAATTATAGGATAGACTTATCTTGGCAGTAGTATTTGTGAAAAATTTCTAGGGATCTTAATAGACCGTACACTGATCATGAGTCAGCAATGTGATGTGGTAGTTAAAAAAGCAAATGCAATTTTGGGCTGTATCCAATATACTGTATCCAGTATAGTGTCCAGATCATGCGAAGTGGATGGTAATGCTTTACTTTGCTCTGGTCAGTCCTCACCTAGAGTACCGTATTCCGTTTTGGGCACCAAAATTTTAGAAGGATATAGACAAGCTGGAATGTGTCCAGAGGAGGGCAAAGAAGATGGTGAGAGGTCTGGAAGCCAAGTCCTATACCAAAGGTTGAAGGAGCTTGGTATGTTTAGCTTGGAGAGAAGACGACTGAGAGATGATATGATAACCATCTTCACGTACTTGAAGGGCTGTCATACAGAGGATGATGTAGAGTTATTTCCATTGCCCAAGAAGGTTGGACCAGAACCAACAGGTTGAAATTAAGTCAAAAGTTTTTGGCTAAACATTAGAAAGAACTTCCTGACAGTTAGAGTGACCCCTCAGTGGAACAGGCTTCCTTGGGAGGTGGTGGGCGCTCCGTCTTTGGAGGTTTTTAAGCAGAGACTAGATGGCCATCTGACAGCAATCCTGATTCTGTAAACCTAGGCAGATCATGAGAGGGAGGGTAGGAAGGGTTACATCAGTGCTCTGTTCTAGTGGCCCTTTCTTACATGCCCAGAGTAATGCTGATTGCCACACTGGGGTCAGGAAGCAATTTTCTCCAGGCCAGTTTGGCTAGGGATCCTGGAGGGTTTTTTTGCCATCTTCTGGGCATGGAACAGGAGACACTTGAGGTGTATGTGTGCGTGTGGGAGGAGGGAGTTATGAATTTCCTGCCTTGTACAGAGGATTAGACTAGATGACCCTGAAGTTCCTTTCCAACTTTATGATTCTATGAGATCAGCAACAAGTTCAAGTCAGATTAAAGCTGAACCATTATGTAATAAGACCTCATACAACAAAGAACAGATTTCTGGAAATTAATCATAAGGTTTCTTTAGTGAATCACACATACTACCTCAAATTAATTCCATTTATAGTTTTAATCTATCTTTGCAAACACATTCAGAGAAGGGGGAGAAGTCACCGAGGGGGTAAGCAATGTGGCTCAACGAAGGGCTAAGCACTACCTTGCTCTAATTGTTGTCACCCTTCTAGTTTGGCTTTAGCTTCATTGACTATGAAGTTATTAGATAGAACATGGTGTGAAGTGTGTAAAACTAGCATCTGTAAAGCAAGAAAAATCCTATGTCCTGATTCAACCCTGGGGAATCTATTGTTCCAAATCTTCAGATTTTACACATTGCACCCACTGGAGAGGTGGCAAATATGGTTGAAGACAAAGTCAGGATACAGGAAGATCTAGACAGGCTGGAAAACTGGGCTAAAACAAAATGAATTTCAACAGAGATAAATGCAATGTTCTGCATTTAGGAAGGAAAAATCAAAAGCATAATTATAGGTTTAGGGGAGACTTGTCTTGGCAGTAGTAGGTGTGAAAAGCATCTAGGGGTATTAGTAGACCATACACTGAACACGTGTTAGCAGTGTGATGTGGTAGCTAAAAAAGGCAAATACAATTTTGGGCTGTATCAACAGAAGCATAAGCATCAACAGAAGCATATCACACAAAGTGATGGTCTCTCTCTGCTCTGGTTAGACCTCACCTAGAGTATTGTGTTCAGTTTGGGGCACCATGATTTAAGAAGGATATAGACAAGCTGGAACGTGTCCAGAGGAGGGCAACAAAGATGGTGAGGGTTCTGGAGACAAGTCCTATGAGGAAAGGTTGAAAGAGCTTGGAATGTTTAGCCTGTAGGGAGACGACTGAGAGATATGATAACCATCTTCAAGTACTTGAAGGGCTGCAATAAGAGGATGGCGCAGAGTTGTTTTCCACTGCCCCAGAAACTCAGACCAGAACCAATGGCTTGAAATTAAATCAAAAGAGCTTTCGACTAAACATTAGGAAGAACTTCCTGACAGTCAGAGTGGTCCCTCAGTGGAACAGGCTTCCTTGGGAGGTGGTGGGCTCTCCTTCTTTGGAGGTTTTTAAGCAGAGGCTAGACGGCCATATGACAGCAATGCTGATTCTGTGAGCCTGGGCAGATCATGAGGAGGAGGGCAGAAGGGGTTGCATCAGTACTTGGTTTTTGTGGCCCTTCTTACATGCCCAGGGTGGTGCCGATTGCCACCTTGGAGTCGGGTGGTGGTTTTCCACAGGCTAGTTTGGCTAGGGATCCTGGAGGTGTTTCGCCATCTTCTGGGCATGGAGCAAGGGTCACTGGGGCAGTCGGTTGGTGGAGGTATTTGTGAATTTCCTGCATTGTGCAGGGGGTTGGACCCTAGAGGTACCTTCCAACCCTATGATTCTATGTTCTATCTAGTTAATTACAACATGCATTATAGTCAGCTTTCTGACAATCTGATTTGCAATATCCCTCCCACCCTTTTCCACTCCATGTGTCTGACAAAGGGAGCTTTGACTGTCAAAAGCTCATAACATGGAAACCTAGCTGGTCTCTAAGGTGCTATTGGACCCGAACCTTGTTTCTTTCATGTATCAATAATAAGTACCATTATACTACCACATGAATGGTAGTAACTAGGGGTATACAATATGGTCTATCCAGGCCAAAAATAAACCCGACAAATACTTTATAAGTATTTTTTGGGTATATCAGGGATTTTCAGATATCTCTGTATTGCCATTCCCAGATAACCTCCAAATTATTCAGGAATCGCAGTGCTGGTGTTTTAAAGGATGCCAGCTTCTTTCTTTACCGCCTTCCCAGGCTTCCCAGGCTATGGTGTGGAATTATTCTAGAGGCTAGACAATCCCCGCTATGCACAGTGCTAGCTGTGTGGGGCTCAGATCAGTCAAGACTTGGCTCATCATCTTCGGGGGGGAGAAAGGGGCTGGTGCTGCACGGCTGCCACCAAGACAAAAGGAGGGCCATTCCATGACCACCTCTTGGTGCTTCCTGCCCCAGGTTTCCTCTAAGGAAGGGATGCCAAGCAACTCAAGAGATATTTGGTGAGGGTGGCACTAGGGTGCTGGTGGGCAGGGCTACAAAAGGCATCCTCATTGGTGAGTTGATTGCTTTAGCTGGGCAGCCCTTTTCTGTTGTCGAGAATGTTGGGTTCCACAGGCTGTTCCAATATACCTATCCTTGCACATGCAGAAGCCAGTATCTCTGCTTCCATCAAGAAGCAATTAGTGGTGTGGGCAGGCAGGTGACTGATGGCAGCACAAACATCTGGGCAGTGGCAATGCTTGTGAGCCTCAAGCATATTTACTGCATGGTCCACCTCTTTCATCTCTTGGTAAAGGACACACTGGGTTTGGGTTCTGCAGAGGATCCCAAATTGGATGCCGTGACTTGTGAATTTCATCCTGAAATGCCAGCATCTCATCAGTTGCTTCTTGTGTAGCATGAAGGCTACACATCAGCTGTACCAGAACCAGGTCCTAACAGCCATGCTGCAGTATCACTTGATAAGTGACAGCAACACTTTTTGGAACTCCACCTACGTCAGGCTTGACCATCTGATAGAGCAGAAGACAGCCTTCACAATGTTGATCTCAGAGAACAACACTGTAAGGGGAGAAGAATTCAGTCAAGAGGAATGGTTGACTATCTCCCACCAGTAGAAGTCCTCAAGCCTTTTAAGGACTTCACCTTAACGCTCTTATCTGATGCAGCAAGTCCAGCTCTGGTTGTCCCCTTGAGCCAAACACTTCAGTGGAAGAAGACCACCTTTCTGTATCCACGCAGGACGTGCAGACTTTGTTCTAGCAGTGCGTGTGCTGGTGCAAAGGGTCCAAAAGGGCACTGAGTCTCACCTGGAACCTCTCAACAAGCAGAAGGTACAACAACAAGAAGTTGGAAGCTATGTGAAACATAAGCATCAAAGGCAGGCTGGTCAGATCACTAGCCTGAGAGATGAGCTGTCTCGGGTTGAGCGCATGCAGGCCAAGAGGAGCATGCTGCTAGGAGAGGAGGAGGAAGGGGAAATCAGCTCTGCTGTTGCACCCACACAGACACACACACACACAGAAACACACTTTCTGTGTGTCTGTGACTTGTTTACTATTGCCAGATCTGTCTGGCTGTGATACTAGTGGCTTGTGCCAAGTTGGTTCTACAGGATCTTTCTGGTTTGATGTTGGTTCTGATATGTTTTAACATCTGTCATTAGTTTTGCTGGGCTTGCAACACTCTCCCTTGAGTCAGTTGGTTCTGATGGGATTCTCTGGTTTTGCGTTGGTTCTGCTTGGCTTTGATGGTTCTGTTTGCATTGGAAGGCTTTTGGCTCATGCTAGTGCTTGTGTGTTTCGCTAATGTTTCTGAGAGTAGATGGAGCACCTTGATTAAGGGGTCCACAGACTTGGACCACATGGTCTAATTCACATGAAACATGTTTGCTTGGTTGCGGGGGGGGGGGGGTCTTTCATAGAAAGGCAACAGTATCTCTACTGCAATTTTGGTGTAGTTTGCTTGAAAAAACTGCCCCTCCAGCCCCCCAGAAAATTCCCCCATAGGGAATAATGGAGTCAAATATATTAGGATTCCATCAAAAAACCCTGTATCCAAATACCAAACCAGTCTTTTTGGAAACAAATATAGGGAATGTTGATACTTATGGCCTTCCCCATACCTCAATCTGAAAAATACCTTTTTTTTTTTTAGTGCACACCCCAGTAGTAACCTTCAGGCTTAAACCAGGGAAGTTTTTTTGTTAGACCTACAAGTAGGTATATAAAACATTAGGAGCATACGTCAGAAACCTTTCCCAATAGTTCCTTCATTCAAATATTTTAACTCAAACAACCATTTTATTTAAAAGTCTTTTCTTCACTCAGGCTATAAGCTCAGCACCCGTATAATTTCTGCAAAATAATGAAGCACCATTCAGAAATAAGACCTAAAGCAACACACCAGCATAGAAGGTTCAGGTATTATGATTCAAACAGCTGACAGTTCTAGCACAGCTTCCTTTACAGTGTCTTGCTTTGAATAACCAAGCAGATCTTTTTATTCCACAAATGTTTGTTGGTGTGACTAAAAGAATATTTAAAGACAACATATTTCAATAAAGTTCTATTTGAAAGCATTATAAATGTCACACTTATTTGACAACTGGGAGATTTTCTGGGGTAAGAGTAGGCCAACTGCAAGGCAAACACATCAGTACTGCAAACTTCCTTGAAGGAAGATAACCAGTTTGAGGTACTACCTCTAAAATCTTCTCCAGTGGATCATAAAAGGAAGGAATATATTTGCAACATTTTTACTGTCCCAGAAACACTCTGGAAAAAGAGGTCTTTTGCAACAGTTCCCACAGCTGAGGACAGTGGAATTATTTCCTGGCAGTGTGCCCTCTAAGTCTGCACTGTACAGTCCATAAGAAAATCTTGAATTCTGTTTTTTTTTGGGGGGGGGGGTTGTTGGTTTATTTGGGTTTTTTTTTTTTGCTTTGCACAAATAATTTAATCTTTCCTCATCCATAACCTATAAATAAGTACACTAGCAATGCATTCTCTTCTCTTTTCTTGAGCGCAAAGTATCTTCTGTGCTTCATGTAGATACAGTGTTATGCTTGTACCAAAAGTTTCCCTGACATTAACCACGGCTTTGTTCCTAACCTAGTATTCAAAACAAAAAGAAATCTACACTTCCATTTCCCCCCTTAAACTTACATTTTCATGTTTCATATGTTTAAGCAGACGCAATTCACGGTAGGTCCTTTTGGCATGTATGATGGACTGAAATGGTCTGGACAATTTCTTCACAGCCACTCGCTGGGCAGTTTTGTTGTCAAAGGCAGAGCTACAAAACAATAGTTTAAAAATCAGTATTAACAATGCACATGAATACTAACCTATAATTTCTAGGTTCTCAGTGAAAATGACTGAAGGTTATCTCATACCCAGTGACAGGTTTTAATCTAAACAAACTGGGATCTATATCAAGCCAAATACCTATGCAAAGAGGTGTGTACCAGGGCTATGTCCTTGCACCTCATCTATTTAACCTACATTTAAACGACTTTGTTCCAAGCTTGCAAGGCCTCTTCACCCACGCAACATGCTTGGGCAACTGTCCAGTGCCCACCTTGCTATGCGCCGATGACCTTGTCTTGCTCTTCAGAACCCAGGTTGGCCTAAAGCGAGCTATAAAAGCATGTCTTGCCTATTGTAACAACGATTTCTTTGAGATAAACAAAGATAAATCCAAAACCATGGTGTTCTCAAAGTCAACAAAATGATTAAACAACAAATGGAAAATTGGTGCATACAAATTACAACAGGTCAACTAATTCAAATATTTAGGAATCATCTTCCAGTTGAATTTATCCTGGTCCAAGCATATTCAACATCTTACACAGAAAATCAGCTTAGCTCTACTGGCTTTAAGGAAATTCTTCTTTATTTAAGGAGCTCAATATGTACCAGCACTTTTGAAGGCATACACGGCTCTTGTAATACCACACATACTATACGATTCCCCAATCTGGTTCCTGGGCCCAACAGAACAACTTGACAAGCTCCAGTTAACCTTCTTCTGGAAAATACTTGCTCTACCACCATGTATGGCCTCCACAGTCACACAACTTGAATTGGGCCTTCTAAAAATCTCAACACTGATCTGGAAAGCCATAGGTAACTTTAGAGGTGACCACGGACCAGGATAACCCCACGGACCACTGGCTCATGGTCCGTCTATTTTCACAGACCATGAACTTTCCACGGACCAGCGCTGTTCATGGACCAGTTCGTCGGTCCATGGTTCATCACTTCTGGCAGCCCTGGCTCCACTCCAGCCAATTCAATGGCCTTTGCATATTTGTTATATTTTAAGCTGTATGTTGTAGCTAGAACTACCCCACTGAATTGGAGAGCGTGGCAGGCCACAGAAAATGAACATATGTACTAGAAGCAGTGACTGTCCCATTACATTTCCTTCAATCTTCTGAAAAACTCTCAAAGCAGTAAGGTTGCAGTAGAACATATTTTTATTTTATTTATTTATTTCAAATTTCTATTCCACCTTCCCCGCAAGGGGGCTCAGGGCGGATAACAACATATTAAAATACAATAAAAAATACATCTACATTAAAACAAAAGTGTATTAATACACATTTAAAACAGGATGGTGGACAGCCTTCACAGGGAGGGTTAAGATTTTATACAACCCTTTTTTCAGGCTGGCAGAGGCCCAGCCATATGCCTGGCAAAAGGATAGTAGGTCTTGCCAGGCCCTGATTTCAGCAGACAGAGCGTTCCACCAGGTGGGAGCCAGGACTGAAAAGGCCCTGGCTCTAGTCGAGGCTAGGCAGGCCTCCTCGGGGCCAGGGACCACCATACATACTGATGTAATTGTTATTGAGTAGTGCTAATAATGAGCAATACTTTCTGCGTCCAGATCAGTTTTGGGATTGTTCTTAAAATTTAATTTGATTTTTCAGTATGTAAAAGAATGGTTACCTTTCAAAAGGAAGAGGACATAGTGCAAAACCTCCTAAACCACTCAGATTAATGAGACTAAAAACTGCCTGTAATCCAGTGTAGCCAATTTTACCATTCTACTGACCTTTGTGGAATTAGCCAAAGCAGCTGCAATTAAAAAATCATGAAAGAGTAAACAGGCTTTTTGTCCTACACTGAGGCTCCTCCATTAATTCTGTGAATGTATCAAGCTTTCCACGGTAGATCAAGGCTAGAGTCATAATAGTATAAGGAGAAAAGAACTCCAATTTCTCTACAGAACTTGCTCTATAGATTATGGATTTGTTTGCAGTTACAACTGCACCTGGCACCCATAATATAAAAAGAAACTGCTAGACATTTGTATTCGCTTCTATGGAATTCTTTTTCTTGAAGTCATTGATTTGATTTATTTTAGCCTACTGATGGGCCCCTACTCTACATTCTGCCTTGTCATACTTGAAGAAATCTCTGTGGTGCAAGAATCTAAAAAAAAAAATGTTTTAGCTACACGCAACATCATTCCACTTCTGCTTTCTCTCCCTGGCACAACTAAATCAAGTTCTACTTGACAAAGTATTATGGGAAGAAACCCAATAGTTGAAATTATTGTAAAGATAGCTAAATATGATAGAAGCAGTAAAAAGACTAATATATTCAAACTAGCAACACATGGTTTAACACAACCAGACTAACTGAGCAATCCTATGCAGACTTATTCCAGCCTAACCCCACTAATTTCAGAAGACTAAGACTGGAGTAACTCTGCAAAGCATTGCACTCTAAGTATGTGATAGGATGTTAAATGGCTCAGTTCAAGGATAAAACTGGCATTTCCACTCGTTTCAACTGTTTTAGTCCTCTGATAAAAAAAATCTGTATGAGTCATTCAAATAAGAAACAAACAGTTGGGAATATGTTTCTTTGTTGTTTGGCATGTTCTTGAGAAAGAACAGTCAAAACAAGTGGAAATGCCATTTTTCTCGTTGAACTGAGTCATATAACATCCTTTTACCTTCTTTCATCTAGAAGGAATATACAAGGAAACGATCAATTTTGGACACTGATGAATATATTTAAGGCACTGCAGTGCTTTCTGGAGCATCTAAAGAATATAAATTTGGGACTCTTTGTGGTTTACACTAACCTCTGTCTGTATGTATATTGACTTGGCAATTTGCACTATATACTTGTTTACCCTTATTCACTTTATGGGAGTTGAAACTGGAATTGCTAATTATAATACTGCTTTTGAAAATTTCTTTGAACAATTGTTAAATTTGGATAGTAAGCTGACTTGCGGTGCAAGTTTCCCTGTATAATTGCTGTTTTCAAACCTCTGCAAACGTGCATTTGTATACTCTATTGCATTGTTTATTGAATGTCCCTGCAGTATACTGTGTAATCCACCTTGAATCTCAATGAGAAAGGCAAACTGAAAATGACAAATAACATTTTTTAAAAAATTTAAATAGAAACAGTAGAACTGATTTATTAGAAAAAGGCCTAACAGATCAACTGGAAATAATCTGAGGTGCATTTAAACCACCATGGTTTTCTGATTGATAAAAAATGTGATTTGAATGACTTACATTATTTGTAAAGAGACATATTTATTATATATGCACAAGATTTAGTAGACCATGCTAGGCTTCATTATATTCACTACTGAGTTCTATCTAGAATTGTTAATATACACGAGTAGCATTTAACTGGGTTTTACCTAACAAGGATTACCAGCTACACAGAATTGGATCCAGAGTACTGGGGGCAGAGCTTAACTCATAAAAATGGAACTTGCCCGTCCTCTCCCCGAAGCAAGGAACCCAGAGATTAAAGGACCCCTCCCCCCAACAGCTCTGGAAATGCTATATAAGGGTCTAAAATGGTATTGTGGCAATCAGTGAAAATTCCCCCTCCTCCTCGCTAACAAATGTCCTTCTGGCAAAAAGTGAATGCTGAATTTAACCCATATTGCTTTAACACAAATCTGAGATATTATCTTTTCCCCAATGTCAGGACTAAACATTAAATCACCTTCCGTTATGTGTGCTTGTAAACTGATCTTTCCCAAATTCCAGAATATGAACATCGTATTGTTCATTTCTCCTGCACAATAGATAATTTTTCTGAAAGGTGAAAGTGCAGTTACTACATTTACTTGAGACCCCCCCCCCCCACAATCTCTTCAAACGACAGGGAGCTCTGACTCTTGAAAGCTCACACCCTAGAAACTTAGGGCCAAACTACAAGTGACGAATGACACAGGTTGGACACTTGTCAGCATCCCTCAAGTTTTGATGGGAAATGTAGGCAGCTTGATGGAATGTTGGACAAGTGACAGTTGAAAAGTCCATTGGACAGCAGTTGGAGAACCAAGCTGCAAGACTAGGATGCCAACATTTCCCATCAAAACTTGAGGGAAGCTGACAAGTGTCCAACCTGTGTCATTCGTCACTTGTAGCTTGGCCCTTAGTTAGTTTTTAAGGTGCTACTGGACCTGAAACTTGCTCTTCTACTGCAGACCAACATGGCTACCCACCTGAAACTATCTTCAATATTCCTTTAACTCTAGAAGACATCACAGATGCTTCCAATTAAAGTTACCCCAATGTTTCTCAGAGCTTTAAAACTTACACTGATGCCTTTAATTAATCTGAACAAGCCCACTTAACACAATCATAGCATACCCTACAAAACGGTCCATCACAAATGGCACAAAATAATTGTTCTACCCGTTCCCCTTTTTCAGTTGAAGAGTGCAAACCACTTCAAAACACTGTATCATGTTAACCAAATGCACACTAACATGGACCACTTTGTTTACACAGACTTTCAATTACTCTTAATGGACCAGCTGATGGAATAATTCACATACACAGGAAGGAATGTGGAAAACAAATTTGGGAAAGGCTTTAACTTGACACTAATTAAATGCAAGACTGCTAGTGTTTTATATTCACCACAAGGAAGCATACTAGATGCCAACAGCTCTTGTAGGCAACAGTATGTACACACTTGGCTAAAGCATAGTATTGGCAGCTCAGTATACTAAAAAAGAAAAATAACTCAGCACAACCAACACTCAGTACTTCATAATCCTACCCAAAGCTGCTGCCGCTATCCTCAGGACTGGATTTATAACTGTACACAGAATTTGGTACTGGGTACAGAAATAAATATCACAATAAACTGATTTCTTGTTCTAAAAAATCTAAAAATTATGGAGGTATATCAATGTGTTTTTAAGCTTGTCTAAAGTCTTGTAAGCTCAAAGTGAGGGAAGACAAGAGATGTGGGGCCACCAGCAAGCAGAGCAGATAAAAACCGATTTGTTTAAACGTCATTTAATTTTAATTTCGGTTAATGTACACTTTTTTAAAAAAAGCCTTAAATTGCAATCCGAATGTAATTCAAATTATTAAGCGAAGCCTACATTTATGATTCAAATACTTTATCTTCTATCATGAGATAAGGAATGTTTCTTATATAAGAAAGAAATCATGAGCCTTTTTGTAGCCAGTCATTACAGATATGACACAATGGATGCTGAACTATATTTATTATAGCCTTAATGCTGGCGATCAGGAACTGACAAGTTTGTCATAAGCTTAAGGAACAGTTTAAAAAAGAAACAGAAAACTAGATAACTTCACTACAGACATTTTTCTCCAACCAGATGAGCAACAGCTGCCTGCTTGAAAACCTGGGACTTACACCACTGCATTCAGGTTTCAGAAGCCCCTGGTTCTATAGAATTGTGAAATCAGGAAGTTACATCATTATATTTTAACATACTTCTACCCTGCCTTTCATCTTATGAAAAGTCCCAAGGCAGCTAACTACTATGAGAACATTAAATGCTACTCTCTTATGTGATATACAATGAAAACACAAACAGGTAAAATACTGCTTCATGATTTCCAAAACTAAGAAATAAAATGTCAGTTTTAATATTTTATTTTTAGAGAAAAATGTACAAAACACAAGACAATTTTAACTGTAAACTAGATTAATGTGATATTCTTCAAATTGATCCATGCAGCTGCAAAACACACAGACGTGTCAAGTCTGATCCTTTGGCTCTCAAAGGAAACAGGAAAGCACAGCACAACATTATTTATCAGTTCATGCACCTCCTTCAAAACTTTTACAAGGGCTTTTGACAAACATAAGAATCCAAAGAATGCTGGGGAAAAAATAAGAAGTTTGTTGCCAAAGATATTATCTGTCCATCTTGAATTTGCAAAGATCAGAGCGCATAATATTTTGCATCTACCACCAGCAGTATCTTTTAGAATTATTGGTATCTAAAATACTCAGGTAAATATGTTAGCTTAAGTTAAGGCTGATTCAATTCAGTTTAGCCATTTGTTCAAAAATCTATTTAAATTGTATATTTATTTATTTATTTTATCATATTTATATTCCCCCCTCCCCGCAAGCAGGCTCAGGGCGGATATGAATGTATACAATGCCCTTTGCAATTATTAATGTTGAGTATTGTCAAATCACAGTTTATTAGCAACCTACGATACTGTCTGAATACTGGGAAACAGTAATTCCTCCACAATGTAAGCACTTGCTGAGGCAATGGCATCTGAGTGATTCAGCAAATGCTGTGTAGTTTCAACAGGTAAAGTGCAGCATCTGCAAAGGCCCAGAGATTACAGAGAAGGAGCAAGAGAATATCTTCTGTCTCCACCCAGTGTGATAGTAGTGCATTAATATGCAGACACACCTTGCCTACTGACTGCTGGTACTAGTGGGTTCTTCAGGCTGAAGAGTCATCAGGTGAAAGATTTGCTTTATTTATTCCTATATAGCATCACACACACTTTTGGATTTCCAGCTGCAGAGTTATCTGTAGCTATGGTAACATTCATATAATTTGGTGTTCTTAATCTTAAGTCTCCTATTTTTGCTGTGTGGAAAAAGGTTATACTAATGGCACAAACTTGTGACATTTCTGAGAGAGGCAGCACAAATCACTGGTCTGTTTGCCAATGCCACTCTAAATACCATGTTAATTTTAATTTTACCCCACCACCACAACCACGGTAACTAGAAAAGTAAAATTTCTGGACATTCTGAAGCCATGGAAAAAATAGGGTTTTTCCACGGGAAAAAATGGAAATTTAAGCAGAAGTTGAAATATATACTTGCTTTCCTATTAAACCAAAATTTCTTTTATTACTTTAACAAGATGAAATGCATTATTTTTCAGGCAGCATATAATACGGCTTGATTTGTCATATTTAAAAATCTTCATTTTCTACAAAAAATTTGCAAGTGTCCCCAATACTTGAGAAACAGTTGCACTCTGATGCACAGTATGCTACCATTTTATATCTCTCTTTAATTTTTGCCATCTGAGAGGTAAGAAGAAACAAAGTTGAAGGTAAGAAACAAATTCTAGTAGACAGTGTATTATTTGGACAGAAACTTTCTCAGAGTTACAACAGGTGGGCCTGCCAGCATGTTTGGATATTAAGCTACACTTTATAACACTGAAAACACAGAACTCTTTAATAGTGTGCTATCATTAAATACATTATAGAATTGGAATTGTTGCCAAAATTATTTAAATTAAACAAAGAAATCTTGAAACTTGTGTGTATCTACAGTATAGTCAGTGCGGTGTAATGGTTAGAGTGTTGGATTAGGAGCTGAGACAACCAGGCTTAAATCATTGCTTGCCACGGAAGCTTACTGGGTGATCTTGGGCCAGTCACACACTGTCAGCCTTATCTACCTCAGAGGGTTGTTGAGAGGATAAAATGAAGACAGAATGATGGAAGCTGCTTTAGGTCCCCAACGAAGGGAGAAAGGAAGAGTATAAATAAAGTTAACAACTGTCATTGCTATGATACCACTAATGATGATACTGAATAAAACACGTTGTGCATATGAGGTTTTGAAGGGAACAGGAAAAATATCTCATTTGCTATATATGGATGACCTTAAATTATATATAGCAAGTCTGAAGTGGGAATCACATTTCTGGTGTGTACTGTGCGAATATTTAGCCAAGATATAGGTTTGCACTTTGGAATTGAAAAATGTGCAATGCAATCAATAAACTGAGGAAATATTATTGAATCGGATTGAATACAACTTGTGGATGGAAACAGAATTAAAAGCCGAGACTAGAACGTCAAATATTTGGGCATATTGCAAGCTAATGATATTCATTATATAATAATGAAAAAGAAGACTTGTGCTGAATACATAAGATTTCAATAATATTCAAGTCAAAATATAATTTATGGTATTAACACCTTGGCCCTCCCAAAGATTCAATACTACTGAGCTGGAATTGTAGACTGGACACAAGCTGAATTGGATACACTAAACTGCAAAATGAGGAAAATCATGACAGCCAGTCACACCCTATATTCTCAAAGTGACACATATCAACTTTATTTGCCACAAAATAATGATGGCCAAGGATTATTACAAGACAAACAAGAGAAAAAAAGGTGCTGAATGATTACATCAAGAACAAGAAAGAAGTTGCCAGCTGACATTTACAGAGAAGGAAAAATTAAAGTTAAGTGTACGAAAGACGAATTTTGGAAAGGAACGCTGAAAATTCGCATGGAAGTACGGCAAAGTAAAACCATTGCATGATTACTACAGGAAGAATACTAAGGATAATGTCAACAAGAGTAACAACTGGAAATGGCTAGCACAAGGGATTTTTGCAAGAGACAGAAGGACTTATATCAGCCACACAAAAACAGGCATTAAGGAGGAACAGTATGAAAACAAAAATTGAAAAAACTATGAACAGCAGCAAGTGTAGATTATGTAATGAAGCAGATGAAACAGTTGAGTGCCTCATCAGCGGGTGCAGTAAGATTCCAAAAGGACTAACTAAACATCTTCATGATATTGGCATAAACAAGATAATAATTGTACCATTGCAAATAGCCATACAACTTGGAACATGCCACACCCTAAGGCGAAAGCCGGAGCTTTCTTTTCTTTCCAAAAGAAAGAGGTGCCGATACTCAAGATGTTCCCCCTTCTCAGCCCAAGTCCCAAATGCCCAAGAGGTGCTGGAACTTTGTCTCAGTGCATTCCTCCTGAATAAAAGTTTTGGCTATACCTCATTGATTCCCAGAATTTTGGATAAAATCCAAGTTGGTGAAGGACCAACAAATTCCAGCCCAAACTTCTGGTGGACTGTGATAACATCACATAATAACAACAATAATATGATCCCCAGATTTCTCTATTTTTCAATTGGAAAAAATAAGGAAGTTCTTAGAATTTTTCATGCTGTACATTTGAAATGAGTGAAATGCTTTGCAAGACAAAGTTTTTCTCACTGAAAAAGAGAAAATATTTCAGTTTTCAGTGCTCCCCCAATCGCCTAAAGTGTCTTCAGACTTTTATATGTTACGCATTTTGAATATGAAAAAATCTTGCCTTAAAAGCATTTTACTCATTCTAAAAGAAAAAAAAATATTTCATAGATTTTTTCAGTGCTCCTCTGAATTTTCCATTGTGAAAAAAAGCCTTCCAAAAATGGAGAAAAAAATCACACATGCACACTGAATTTTTTCCAGCTTTTTTCAGGCCCCTCTCACATCTCTACCCCACACATGTTTTTACCTCTTCTTAGCGATTTTGCATTCAATCCTTTCAAGGCACATTATTTTCAGTTTACAGAAAAGGTTCTCTTTGCAGAGACTGGGAAAGGAGACAGATGTAAACACCAGAAAATGATGAGGCCTACTGATGACTATGGTTCAGTCACACCTAGACTACTGTGAGGATAAAACAAAAGTGAGAGGGAAAGAACGGAACCACGTACATTGCTTAGAGCTCCTTGAAGGAAGGGCAGACTAAAAGCGTAAAGCAAAACAATACTGACCCTAATTCCTTCCAGGATGCAGGAATCTCACATGATATGGCCAATTCGAATAAAAGAACACAACAAAAACAACATGGGAAACAAACTCTTACTTCAAGTTCTTCCTTAAAAAAGGTCAAACCTCTTAAAAACAGCCAGCAATTCTCAAGTGAAACCGAACAAGACCGATTAAACACCCTTTTCTTTCAACACCTGTTAACTAGGCGCCGAAAAGCGAAGGCCGCAGGGCGATGCACGTTCAGAGAGGAGGAGGGTGATTTTTTAGCAGCACAGAATGCTTGCAGGCAGGAGCAGAGATGCCAGAGCACTGCAGTAGTGTATAAGCGCGGGTTATGTATGAGGCTCATGCTAGCTACGACCTGGAAGCAAAAGCAAAGCACACAGGCAGGGCTTCCACCTGACAGCGGGGTCCCAGTCCGTGAAATTTCCCAAACCACCCAACAGGCTTCCCTAAGGGGGGAAGCTTCCGCCTTCTAGAGCTGGTCTGAGACTATCCAACCACTGCGACTACAGCACAATAAGCGCCCGTTCATTAATGCCAGAGAGGCTGGACCCCTCCATTCCGACAGAACAGAGGCAGGGATTGGGGACGGGGGGTCGGAAGCATGCATGCGATACGGGCAGCGACCAAACCTGCAAACGGGCGACGTTCCCCCAGCCACTCACCAAACGGAACCGTAAGCCCCAGAGCCCACCGGCGAGAGGTTCTGGTACCGCTCAGGCACCTCCCAAACCGTCTTGTTCAGCTCCTGCCGATAGAACTTGGGCCGCTCCTGGGTCATCTCGACCCCGAGCCCGCCCCACCCAGCGCAGCCGGGAGGGGGAGACCCCCGAGCAGGGGCTAGTGGCTGCTCCCCCGGCAGAGAAAGGGGGCTGCCCGCCCAGAAAACGGCGTTGCGGGCCGCCTCAGTCTGCAACTTTTCCTGGAGCCTCGGTTCCCGTCAAAAGGGGGAAGGGAAGGAGCTTTCTGGCTTGTCGGCGGGGCCACCCACTCGATGGCCCGCGTTGCCACCTGGGAGGCGGGTCCACAGGAGCGACACGGGGACTTCGGGGAGACCGGAGCTTATCGGGGGTGGGGGAGGGCGGCGGCGGCGACCCAACAAGCGAAGGCCAGGCGCTCGCCGCCGTCTGATTTCTCCCGACCTCTTCCTAGATCTCCGACCAATCGATCGCTTAAGTCTCGCGAGACCTCAAACCCGGAAACACTCGAGGCGATGCCCCAATATAGAACCTAGCGTTAAAACTTAGCCCGCAAAAGGAAGCTCCCGCGAGAATTAGAGAGGGGCGAGAAGACCGCGGTGGGGGCGGGAGTTGATGTTTCGTCTCGGGCAGGTCGTATCCGCTGCGCGCCTGTCGGAAGTACGCGAACTGCATCAGGCTGTGCAGCTCTACTCTGGTCTGCGTATACTGAAAGGAGCGGGGGGGTCACTCGGCATAGGATTGATCTGAGGCCTGTTAAATCCCCTTCAAGACCATTCCTCTGTAATTGCGCCAAGGAGTGGGACGTTCTAAATCTCGTGTACCCTCCTCCAATTGTGCCTTGCACTACATGGTGGGGAGATCCACGATAGCGGTTTTAATGTCCAAAAGTATTTTTCTCCCTACGAGTGCTGCAGTAGTTTAGCTAGTCTTGGAAGATTGTGCTGTCTTATTACTACAATCGTCGTTATTGTGCCTATTTTTTATAAAATTGAGCCTGGCATAAAAATATTTACCGAATTCACGTTTTCCATTTAATTGCCTTGAACTTCTGGTTTACATTTTTATGTCAAAATATACTTATCTGCCAAATGAGGACACACTAGGCTCTAGCTCATGAAAGCTTACGCTACAATAGCTAACACCTTGTGGTTTTTTCTCCTTTGCATTAAATCTGATTTGCAACTTTATCATGCATTAAGCTTGCCTAACCTTAGGTTGCCATCTTTTCCTTAACAGAGCCTTGTCATTAACTGACCAGCATGCAGAACATCAAGAAAAATTGTTATTTGCTTCACTGCACAAAGATTTGAGACCCCAGAGAACTGTCTGACAATACTGACCTTGGTCTGACTCTGTAGCCTTGGTCGCATGTTACAGTGAACATATGTACATCCTGTTTGTAAGAAAGAGCAAATAAGCATTCAGTTTACAAATGAAACAGAAGCAGTACCTGGATAAATGAGGGCTTTCAATCACATGTTCAGCTGTACCGACATTGAATTTTACCCGAGAAATACTCCACACACATTTTTAAAAATCCAGTGTACGCTGTACATGGATTGTATGTACATTCAGTGTAACTTGTGAACAGGGTTGCTAGAAGGCAGTTTCATGTGCATCTGTGTGCCAGAAAAAGCTGCACCCTAAGGGTTTACTTTCTGTCATAAGGCTGTTAAAGTTACACTGCCAAGAATATAAGATCTTGTTTTTGTTCTTTTTATAAAGGCAATAGAACTATTGGATACACACCTTAACATGGTGAGGGGGTTTGAATGTGTCTGTGAAGCTGAGAGCAACACCGTTAGGAGCACAGGCTTGGCCAAGAGTCTAAACTCCTGGAACAGTCATTCAAGGCAAAATGGTCAAAGCTGAGACAACCAATGAAGTAAAAGCTGTACTTAAAGCAATTGGGAGAAACAAAAGCACCTAGAGTAGATGGAATACCAATAGAGCTATTTCAAGCTTCAGAAACTGAGTTCCTCAAAATCTTAACAAGAATCTGTCAACAAATAAAGGTAAAGGTGCAAGCACCAAGTTATTACTGACCCATGGGGGATGTTGCATCACATGTTTTCTTGGCAGACTTTTGTTATGGGATGGTTTGCCATTGCCTTCCCTAGTCATCTACACTTTACCCCCAGGAAACTGGGTACTCATTTTACTGATCTCGGAAGGATGGAAGGCTGAGTCAATCTTGAGCCAGCTACCTTCCACCAGGATCGAACTGAGGTCATGAGCAGAGCTTGGGCTACAGTACTACAGCTTACCACTCTGTGCCACGGGGCTCTGTCAACTAATATGGAAAACAACACAATGGCCCACAGACTGGAAATGCTCAGTTTACATTTCAATTCCAAAAAAGGTGATGCCAAAGAGTGCAGCAACTATCAGACTTGCATTAATTTCCCATGCAAGCAAAGTGATGCTCAAAATTCTACAGTAAAGACTCTTACCATATATGGAATGAGAAATGCCAGACGTTCAAGCTGGTTTCAGAAAAGGAAGAGGCACTAGAGATCACACTGCAAATATGTGATGGCTAATAGAACATACCAGGAAATTTCAGAAGAAAATCAGTCTGTGTTTTATAGATTACAGCAAAACTTTTGACTGTGTGGATCATGAAAAGTTATATTGTTAAAAGAAATGGAGGTGCCACAATATCTGATTTGATGCACAACCTGTACTGTGGACAAGAGGCTACTATTAGGACAGAATATGGGAAAATAGAATGGTTTCTGTTGGCAAGGGTGTCAGACAAGGATGCATATTATCTCCCTACCTGTTCAACTTCTGGTTCAAGCTGGTTCAGATCTAGAAGAAGGTGGAATGAAAACTGGGGGAAGGAACATTAACAATTTGAGATACGCAGATGACACCATGTTACTGGCAGAAAACTGTTAAGATGTGAAATGACATGAAGGTTGAAGGAGAAAGCACCAAAGCAGGATTACAGCTGAACATCAAGAAGCCAAAAGTAATGACTACTGACTCGGAATTACACAATTTTAAAGCTGACAATGAAGAAATTGAAATTGTTAAAAGATTTTCTATTCCTTGCCTCATTCATCAACCAAATGGGAGACTGCAGTGAAAAACTCAGAAGACAGAGACTTGGAAGAGCAGCTGTGAGGGAGCTAGAAAAGTTCCTTAAAGATGTCTTTCTGGGGACCAAGATCAAGATAATTCAGACTATGGTATTCACCATTACTATGTATGGATGTGAAAGTTGGACCATGAAGAAAGCTGAGAGGAAGAAAATTGATTCATTTCAAATACAGTGCTGGAGGAGAGTTTTGTGGATACCATGGATGGCCAAAATGAGAAATAAGTGGGTTCTAGATCAAGTCAAGCCTGAATTCTCCCTAGAAGCTAAAAGGACAAAACTGAGGCTACTGTACTTTGGTCATATCACAAGAAGACAAGATTCTCTGGAAAAGTCAATGATGCTGGGAAAAGTGGAAGGCAGTAGGAAAAGAGGAAGACCTAAAAAGAGATGGCTTGACTCAATAAAAGAAGTCCCATCCTCCAGTTTGCAACATCTGAGCAAGTCTGTTAATGATAGGACGTTTTGGAGGTCTTTCATTCATAGGGTCACCATAGGTTGGAGGCATAACATACACACTTGATGGACTGTGTTATGATGTTCAAGAAGGATTATGTTCAAAAAGATGATTTAAAAAAGGGAACAAGACTATGGGCTACACTACTTTGTACAGCATATGTTTGCTGCATGTATTATCTTGCTTTCACAGCACTGTTATCTATGTAATTCCACCTTTTGCTCCTGTTAACGTATCATGTGTAATAATTATACTTTGTTTTCAGATTTCTGTAATGCTAGTCTTACTATATCACCTATCAAATACAGAATCTCCTTGAGTCTCAGTGAAAAAGGTGGACTATAAATAGCATAATTACAATTTTTAAAAGCACATGGCAGGAACTATGTGCCTTGCTTGGCCTATGGGATTGTGTGTTTCCAGTGGATTTCAGTTTAGGCTTAGCTTTTTAAAGGTGTGGTGCACCATTTCAGGAATATACTATAAATGGCTTTAATGTTTGAAAAAGATAGCATTCCACATGGGCACTACCAATCTGAACACTTATTGACTGCTTCCACATGGAGCTTATGCAGTGACTTTTTGGAGTTTCCACACAACATTGTGCTGTGATTGCTCCGTCACAAAGTTTCCCTCATTCTCATTATGCTCTTTCCCAAATCTGCTTTACTTCAGTTTTCTTGGAAGTACTGCAATTCAAGTGCACCACCAGGAAGAGAAAATGCACATTTTCCAGCCCCAGAAAGATCCTACCCACATCAGCATCATTTCTCCACTGTCAGCGTTTGGGGAAACTATTTCCTCAGGCAGGGTACAGTGTACAGAAAACTCTCTTGCAGAAGCTCTATGGCCAGTGTATATGTCTTTGCATTCACTGCAGTGAAAGCAACATGGAGAACCCTAGCTGTGAAAGCAGCTGCAGCCTGTGCTTTTCTGCATGCACACAATTGTACAGTAAGTCACTTCTGTTCCATGTACAAGGATTGTGCTACATAGCTCCAAGAGACAAGCTGGTATCATCATCTGTGCCTATCCTGGTTCTTGATAGTGAACAGACTCTGTAGACTCTACATGCTAGTTTTTGTGCCTATCCCAGTACTGTCTGTATATTGGCATAGTTTAAGATGTATATATTAACTCATAAACTTTGTTACAAACCCATTCAAAAGATTAAAATGTATACAAATCATTATAAGTCATAAGATAATGCTTTGGTGAACTCAAAAACAAAAAGCAGGAAAAAAACCCTGAAAATTATTTTTCAAGAATATAACAAAGGGGCTAAACGCCACATTCAAAGAGACTGTGCCACAGAAAACACCATGTTGACACGACAATCCAAATGTCACTCGCATATACGTTTTAACAAGTCTTATTCTAATTCGCAGGAAACTTCGGCGCCGCGATCCACCTCGACATCTACTGGTGTGAGATGAACCTAATACAATACAACCACCGGGACGCGAGGCAGCGTCTAAAGGGCGTTTTATCAGAGCCCGCCCGGAACCATGAAGGACGAAGCGACATGAGGTCACAATCCCTTCCCAAGCAACAGAGCGCCGGTACAGCTTGCGTGATATTTTACGTCGCCCCGCTGCCTTGCCCCCCGCGGCTCCTGCGAAACCTCGGGAGAGGGAGGAGGCAGCCCCGAAGCGGAGAGAGGGAGAAAGAGAGAGACCCGTCGGCAGCGGGCGGCGCGCGCGCTGCGCCTATGGGCCAGGGGGAGGCGCCCGACGCGCGGCTCCGAGTCCTGCCGCTCATGCAGAGCCGGGGGCGGCGCCGCACACGCTCCGAGGAGCCGGAGGGACAGACCTTCCAGAGCAGCCCCGGCTCGGAAGGAAGTGACAGCGGCAGCGTCGAAGAGATTTGGTGGCGCGCACAACGGCGCGCCAAGATACCGGCTGTACGCACGCGCCGACCGGCTCGCCCGCGCCCGGCGCAAGCGCAGGGAACATCCTTAGAGCGCACGCGCGGGGGGCCGGCGGGGCTGCCATCGCTAGCCGCCATGGAGAGGAAAGGTGAGCGCTTGGCCCCTCTGGGCCCCCTCTCCCTCCAGGCAGCCGTCCCCTCCCGTCCTCCCAGACAGGCCTCGCCTACGTCTGCTCCGGCGCTTTCGGGGTTCGTGACCCTCCCCGCCCTTAGCTTTGTTTCGCTTCACACGAGCAGACTTTCCCATCCTGTTGAATCTTCTTGTTGCTCCTAGAGTTCTTATTGGGAATAACTGCCTGTTCCTTGGGCATCGTGATACGCGTCCCCCCTCACCCCGGGAATCCTGACTACGAGATTAAGAGTGAAAAAGAAGGGCGACCGCTGTAGCCTATCTTCATTGGCTTTTTTAAAAAAATGAGGATAAAATATTCTGGAGTAAGCCTATGACTCTTACCAAGCTTGCTTGACAATGAATGTTTTAAAGCCAGGGAAACCTGGTAGGTTTGATGCTTTTTCTGTATCCAAATTTCCTGATGCTTCTCTTTCTTTTGTTGTCCATTTTTCCCCAGTTCTAGCACTGCAAGCTCGGAAGAAGCGGACCAAAGCTAAGAAGGAAAAAGCCCAGAGGAAGTAAGTATGGGTCCACTGCGATTTCAAACCAAGATGAGGTGGTGTTATTGCTAATGGTTACTTTCTGAACTGGTGTGTGCAAGATAGTCTAGTAGACTTTGTGTTGAATGAAATAAGCACTCTCCCACACCTTCCACCTTTACTAGGCTCCTTACTTCTCAGTTAAAACAGCCTCTGAGAGTGATGTTTTGTGAGCACACAAAGAGCACTGTAGAAAATGTGTTGGTAGTGATAGCACTTTTCATCTCAACTATCACCTTTTCCAATGCAAATGCGCTGATTTAAATATGTTGATTTTGACAGGTTTATAAAATGAATGGATCATGATTTTGTTTATTCACTTAATTTCTTTGATGTAAATCACAAACATTACAAAAGCATCGTTTAACTTAATAAGTATAGGCATGAATAACGAGGTACAACATGTAGAAAATCTTGAAGCTTAGATTTGCCTACTATAGTGGGCTCTTCTGGTCAGCCCTAGATTTTCTTAAGTATTTACATAGGATTGGGGTCACAACCAATCACCTTAAAATACTTCAGGAAGTTTCAAATAATACATTGGAGTCTGAATTGAAATCTTTGTAAGTAAACATAACAATCATGTAAGTAATAGGCTATGCTTGTAATTCTGTATAATACTGGGCATGTATAGGAACATCTTTCTTGAGCTGAAAAACCAAAAATATTGTAAACAGTTTGGCGTCCAGCTAGAGGAGAGAAGTCTTTCCATATTCGCTCTGTTACTATGGTTTTTGTTAAATTGTCCATAGTTTTGACTATACAGTACTTTGTAACTTTTGTGTTAATACATGCTGATTTTGAATGCTTAATTGTCTTGGAAGCTTTTTAAAGGCCTCTAGAACTTATGTTTGCATATTCTATGAAATATTCCAATACATTTCCCTATTTGTACCTGTAGTTGAATTGGCAGGCCCCAAGTTCATGCTTTGCACAAATAAAGACCTGAGAGGTGGAGTCATAGCTCTGTGGTGAGGTACAGTTTTATAGCAGCAGGTTCAGCTCATGGCATCTGCTCCTAAAGATCTTTGGCAGCCAGCCATTCTGGGAAAGGTCTCTGCTTCTTAGATTGTGGAGGACCGTTTCTAATAGGAATACCAGTATTCTTTGCCTGTCCCATCTTTTTTTCATTTGTTATTCAGTTTGTTTCACTAGTATGTGATACTTACCACCTTTTAACACTTTCATAGAAAATTTGAGTTGGAAAGAATATTATTATTATAACATTAACAGCCATAGTATTTTTTTATTTTTTTATTTTAATTACTAACATCAAAACTACAAACAGAAAAAGGAAAAAGGAAACAAGCAGAGAGGGAAAAAACAACATAAGAACACAGACTACAACTACAAGTATTGAATTCCCTTCATAATACAATTATTTAAAGTTAAACTTTCTAATATGCTATTAGATTGGTAGATCTTATAAGATACGAACTACAGTCAGGATCAGGTCTTCTTCCCCCCCCCTGCGTCTCAGTCTCAGTTCTCTTTGAACAGCTACAATAGCTGCGCTCACTCCCTCCTCCCCACTCCCCCCTTCAGATTCTGGATCTTCTTACTCGAACTCTTGATGATTAAGCACAAAATCCCTCAGCTGTACTTCCGATATCTTGTAGGCTTGGTCTTTATATCTAAACCAGATGCCTTCGGGAAATAACCATTTGTATTTTATATCACGCTTTCTCAGAAGAGCTGCAAACCTTTTGTATT
This sequence comes from Eublepharis macularius, assembly GCF_028583425.1. NCBI lineage: Eukaryota > Metazoa > Chordata > Lepidosauria > Squamata > Eublepharidae > Eublepharis > Eublepharis macularius. The sequence goes on along the minus strand of NC_072794.1, from coordinate 104,938,157 downwards.
TGAATCTTCTTTTCCGAGCTAAAAATGAAACGTCCTTCAATATCTTAACCTTGTTGCCAAGAAAGTCCAAGTCCACGTTAGTCGAATTGTATAAAATGGTGTCCCGAGTCTTCTTAGATGAAAAGTCAATAATAATCTCGTGAGGCAGCTGACACTTCATTGCATATTTTGAAGATGTCCGACGGACTTCCAGAATATCGCTTTTTAACTCTTCTTTAGTTGCCTTTGCGAATGACGCCAAAAGTTCCGACACCAAATCCTTTAAATTTTCACTTTCCTCCTCCTTCACATTCTGTAAACGCAATGCCTTCTGAGCACGATCCACTTGTAGTCCTATCAATTGATTCTCCAAAAGCTTTAATTCTTTGTTTGTTAACAGCCATAGTATTGTTTTCAATACAGCCTCAACTCACATCTCAAATTTGTGGCTCAAATATTTGATTCTGCCTCAATCTGGTCTTTGAGTTTGTATAGTAGACTGTCACTGCAGATTCAGAGGAGTTAGCTGTGTTAGTCTGTAGTAGCAAAATCAAAAAGAGTCCAGCAGCACCTTTAAGACTAACCAATTTTATAAATTAATCTTTGGTTTTCTGAAGATTGCACATATATTGTAGATGGCAGATCTTGGCAAATTAATAAAACTTAGAGAAAGTTGGTTTGCTTTTAGTTAACTTGGTTATGTAACCTAACAGCATTGTTCATACATTAATTTATCATCTTGAGTGCAATGGCTTTTACAACATGTTAATCTAAACAAGGTTTCTTCTTCTTCACTGATAATGCACCAAGTTATTTCCTATTTGAATTAGGCGTGGAATAGAAGAATAGCCAAACGTGTTCTTCAGAGAATGTCAGGAGTATAGTTTACTTCTGTTTAAACAGTAGATACAGTGATCATACATGGTCTTAATTTTCATATCTGTTTAATGTTTTAAAAAAATGGAAGAATCTTAAAATAAGCCAGAGCTGTTTCTTAAGATAAAGCAGCCAGGGGAAGAGATGCAAGAGAGAAGTGAAAATTAAACTAGTATACCATCCACATTTATTGAACAAAAGCAGACATCAAAGGACATAATTTGGGGGGGGGAGAAGAATCCTTACAGGGCTCAATAGATCTCAGTTTATCTTTCTTCATCCCCTCCACACACTTAGCACACACACAAGAAGCACATCAGAGTTGTCTAGTGGGTAATATGTCAAATTACAACTCTGGAGACCCACATTCAAATTTCCTCTTGAGCCTGAAGTTCGCTGGGTTGCTTTGGAGTAGTCACTCACCTTAATTTTTCTTACAGGGTTGTTTTCAGTGTAAAGGTGTCGGGAACTATATACATGGCCATGGTTCTTTGGAGGAAGGATAAGATACAAATGTAATAGATAGTTCATTGTGTGTATAGGAGGGCCTCTTAAATTCTGGTGGAGTTTCTGCCCAGTTCCCATGTCTCCATCTGCTTTTTCACTGAAGGGGAGAGTAAAAATAAAAGAATCCTTCCTTGTGCAGGCTCTTTTACTGAGGAAGAATTGTAGCCATGGTACTGAGGAATTAATGTGCTTGCTTCATTTAGCTCTGACATAACTGGCTTCAAACATTATCTTTTATGAAATTAAATGGTTGTCCTAGTATGTACAGACTTATCTGCAATTGTAAGACATTTCAAGTGTAGAGATGACGTAGGATAAAAATATTTCAATGAATAATGCAATAATTCTTACTTGTATATAAGTATGCAAAAGCCCACAGAAGATTTTACTAACCCACCTACACATGCATCTTAGTTGCCTGTCCTCTAAAAGAAACAAGAATCAGTGTTCATAAATCAAAAAGAGTCCAGTAGCACCTTTAAGACTAACCAATTTTATTTTAGCATAAGCTTTCGAGAATCAAGTTCTCTTCGTCAGATGCCTGATACAGAGACTGGACAAACACAGAAGAGCAGAGGGAAGAGGCAATTAGGGGGGGAGGGGGAGGGAGCAATCAAAACATTCCTTTGCTAGTATATGTAAACATCTCCTTTTGGTGTGTGTATCAGTTGGCTTCAAAGGAGTTTGCCCTGTTAGTTTGTAGAAGCCAAACAGCTAGACCATCCAATTCCAATGCAGTATGTGCCTTCGATAATCACAGCTCTCCCTGCCAGATGCATCTGACAAAGAGATCTATGGTTCCCGAAAGCCCACGCCAGGTACCACTGAGCTCCCCCAGACCCCACCTCTGTAAAGGAAATCTGTTACCTGTGGTAATGTGATAACCATTCATAGTCCCTATTCAGTCCCAGCTTGACAGAGTCAAATTTGCATATGAATTCCAGTTCAGCAGCCTCCCGTTGGATTTTGTGGTTCTAATTTCTCTCATTTGATTGTAGGACAAATCTCTAATTGTGCCACCTCTAATTAGAGGGCAGCACCTTATCTCTGTCTCCTAGGAGTTGATTGGTCTGGTGACCCCCCTCCTCTCTTTGCCCCAATCTTGAAAATGGCTTGTTTAACCCAGGGAAAATGTCTCAGTACATTTGGAACCTATGAGACTGCCTCTCATGTGAGATGTGAGCCCTGACTGTTGCAGCTGTTTAGGCAAGGGTGGCTGCATATTCTGATTATATTTGTTTGAATCCTTTTTTCTCCTTCCATGTGTATACCACAAACTGTTCAATTAGTCTGGATCAGAATTTGCAACTCAGGAAAATCTCCCTGTGAGTCTTGCTGCTAGCCTAGGGTACTTTGTCTTAGCAAGAGAGTAAAAGAAATCTGTTCACCAAAGGATTGGGATGCATGCATGTCTTCCTCCTTCCTTAAAATTCCTTGGGTTAGGGGGCATAAATGAAGTGGTTATGACAAATAGGAATTAAACAGATTAGGCAGAATTGGGCGTGGATCTGGATACTTCTGATGTGTTCACAAGGAGCTAATGAAAAGCCAGGTTGTTGCCCTCCCTAGGCAGGCACTTGAATGGGTTTGGAGAAAGGCTTGAAGAATTGTGAATAGTATGGTCATGATGTAGATAGAGACAGAGAGAAGAGGATGACTTGAGATCTGTTGCTCTGCATTATCATCCCCATTTTTCTTCAATTTATGTCTCTGTGAAGCTGTTCTCTACGGAAGTTGCTTCTACGGTTTGGGGAGAGTGTGGCAATCTATTATTTTTGAGGAATCATAGGAAGTCATATTTCATCCCACTTAGGCTTTTTGGCTACAAGGAAGAATATTTATACCTGTGCATTTATGAAGTCTGTAAATGTTTACTCCTGATATGGAAATAATTGGGGCTGGTTTTTTCCCTCCTGTGCATGCAGCCGTATTATGTGGAGGGTTCAAAGCCTGACCCTGTCACTATTTATTTGTTTTTTACCCCACTCTTTTCCCAAGGAGTCCAGAGTGGTATATATTATTCTCCCTCCCCCATTTTATGTGTTCAACAATCCTGTGGGGTAGGTTAGGCAGGGCCGGCTCCAGCGTAGCTGGCACCTGAGGCGGCTTAAGGACTGCCACTGTGCTCGCACTGGACTGTGTGATGACATCACTGTGTATGACATCATCACGCAGGGCTGGGCGCACGCACGGGGGCCCCTGGTGGCCAGCTGCGTCTGGCCCGCAGAGCAACTGAATAGGAGGCTGCCCGCTCAGCTGCCCCATGCTGCCGCCACCAGCACGCGCTCCTGGCTGGGCGCAGCAGCTGCGGGCCAGGTGCGGCAGGCGGCTGGTATGGCGCATGGTGGCTTGCATCTTCCCAGCCCTCTGGCTCAGATGCTCCATGCGTCGCCCCAGCCGCATGCCGCACCTGGCCTGCAGCTGTGTGTGCTGGTGGCGGCGGCAGCTCAGAGCAACTGGGCAGGAGGGCTGGGAGGCTGCCCACTCAGTGGCCCCGCACTGCTGCCACCAGCACACTGTCCTGGCCGGGCTCAGCAGCACAGGACAGTTGAGCTCCGTGGCGCACGCCCCCGGGCTGGTGCCCCCTCCTGCACCTTAGTGTCCGAGGTGGCTGCCGGGCCGGTCTCAATGGACGGGCCAGCCCTGGTAGAGTGTGACTGGCACAAAGCTGTTCAGGGAGCTGATTCACAGATTGGGGAAGGATTTGAACACCGGTTTTCCCAATTATTGTCTGATACTCTAGCCACTGCACTGCAGTGTGTCTTAGTATTTATTTCTCATGTATTCTTTCCTTATATTGGGCTTTTAGTGGTCTCTTGTCCAGATTACTGATCTGTGAAGCATATGCAACTTTAGGATTGCTGGAATATGTATTATTCGTAGAACATTCATTGAAGTGTCTTAAGTCACCTCTGTATGTGTTCTGTATGTTCTCTTTTTCTGCCGTAATCAGTATAACAGGGAAATTGAGATAACATAGCTATATAGGGGCAGTAGATTCGTGGCCTAGTGCTACAGTGTTTTGTTTTTCTGCTTCTTCTAGCTGTCTTCTTTAGAGGGTTTACAGGGACAAGTGGGAGAACCCTTAAACCCCAAATTCCTGTATGTAGGACTCAGATGATCATAATGATTCCCATTCCTTTGAAAAACATGTAGCATGCATTCATAGATTATTCATAATGAAATACTTTAATTTTTTAATTTCATTTTGTGATAAAATGAAACAACAATTGCCCTTTTAATCTGTTTCTTAAGAGAAATTCTTAGTAAGACTGTTAAATGTTATAGAACAGTGGGAGAATAGTCATGTCCTTATATCTTGCTATTAGTCTAATATGAGTTTGAAAGCCTGCAGAAGTAGTGAACAACATATTCCAGTACGTATTCTGCTAGTATAAGCAAAGTACAACTCGAAGAACAGAATAAATAATCCAAGGAATATCTTCCAGTAATAGAACTCATATAGTTTCACAGCCCCAAAATTGTATTTAATTGTATTTAATTTTAAATTGTATTTTAATTGTATTTTTAATATGTTGTTATCCGCCCTGAACCCACTCATAGGGAGGGCTGAATACAAATTTGAAATAAAAAAAATTATTATAATTGACATTTCTTTTTTAAATAAAATGGACAGTAAAATCTACTCTCCCATCTGTGGGGCAGAAAGTAAGAATTTTACATAATTACTTTTAGAAACAAGAATTGAAGTAATTTTTCTTCACAGGAACTGTTATATTGTATCTGCTATTCTTTCAAATATTCAGAAGTTCTGAACATAGATAAGCAAGAAAAACATAAGAATGCTTATTGCAAAGTGACATGATGGTATATCTTGGTGAATATGTACAAAAACACACTAGAAGCACGCCTTATTTAGAATGATAATCCAAACAACCAAGAGGTAGTACCTCTGTTGGAGGTAGCTGGCATTAAAGGACTGTTGGTTTTGTGCATTGTTTATGCAAGCTCAATATCCTAAAAACGACTTTCATATACCAATGGAATTCTTGACTTTTTCCTCTTTAAACAACTTGTACCATATCAAAACTGTTTTGGTATTTGGTTTAGTGGAAGGTGGGTTACCATCTAAGATACTCAGCCCCTGAACCCTACACAAACTCCTTGGGTGTGCTGAACTAATAACATAGTTTGTTGGATTCCTGTCCAAACTTTTGTGTGCTGGAATTTGATTTTAGTTAAGAGTTACAACATAATAAACATATGTTTATTATGACAATAATAAGCATACGTACTTAATAAAAATCACAGTTCTAGAATGCGAATTTCTGGTTGAACATCAAACAGTGTTGTGCAGTATTCCCTATTTTCTTGGGTTTCTTAACGTGAGGTTCTGCTCTGATTTCCTGAGGATATTTATTCTCCATCTGTAGTTACTAGTCATTTCGACCTCATAGGATGGGAGTCCTCAGGCAGGCCATTCCATAAGATGGGGGTTACCACAGAGAAAGCGCATGTAGGCAGCTGTAGATTTTGTCCAGCTGTAGGTGGCATCTACAAAAGGCCTTTTTCAGATGAGTGAAACTGCTGTGGCAGAGCATGGGGAGAGAGGTGGTCCTGCAGATAGGAGCGGCCAAGGCCATGGAGGGCTTTTTATGTGATAGACAAATCCTTGAATTTAGCCTGATAACTAGTGGAGCAACTGCAGAATGGTAGTAATATGCATGCTCCGTCTTGCTCCTGGTAGTGGAGCTGGAGCCTCCAAGTTGACTTTGAAGGAAGACCTATATAGAGAGCATTACAGTAGTCTAGTCTTTTTTTAATTTACAATTTTATTTTATTTTTCAAAATACTTTTATAATACAAGCAAACTTAATTTCAACTAACATTTTTAACATTAAACGATAAATAAATACCTTAATCATGGTAGACAATCATAGTAAATGTTTTGGTATCACATTTCACAAAATTATTAATATATTTTTAATTATATTTTAATTGTATTTTTAATATGTTATCTGCCCTGAGCCCGCTCGCGGGGAGGGCAGAATACAAATTTGAAATAAATAAATAAATAAATAAATAAATAAGCTGGTTGGTAACTTCAGTAAGATATTAGTGCTTTATAGTAGTTTACATTTGGAATTGATAGGTTCATTGGTTCATTATCAATAAGGAATTCAAGTACAGGTAACCGTTGATTGAAAAAGTTATCATTGTCTCTTGCCATTTCTAATTGTTATACAGTTTGCTAGTTTTTCCATTGTAAAATACTCCCATAGATGGCTGTACCATGTTGTGATTAATAGTGAGTTGTTGGATTTCCAGGTAGAAGCTATAATGGACTTGGCTATAGACAACAGTATTAGGATGAGATTTTTCCTAATCTTTGGGATTGATGGGTCTTTCCAATAATTCAATAGCACAATTTCTGGTGTCATTGGTACCTTGTAACTCGTAACAACCTTTATTGTTGTTTTCCAAAAAATTTGGTTATGCTTACAATCCCACCAATAGTGCATATAGTTTCCTATTTCCCCACACTTCTTCCAGCATTTAGGTGAATATGTGTGATTTATGTGGTGTAATTTGAGAGGAGTCATATACTAGTGGGTTAAAAACTTTATTGTTTATAGCTTCACTTTGAGGATTTTGGACTTGAAAATATATGATTGCCAGATTTCTTTCCATGTTTCCTCAGAGGTGTTAACCTTGCACTCCTTCTGCCAGATTTTCTGGTATGATATACGTTTATTTTTTTGTTTAAGTTCTATTAATGGCTGATATAATTTGGAAATTAACCCTTTTTGGTTCCTGTGTTTTCTTTTTATTAATCTTTCAAATGTTGTAATGGGGAATTTGATACTGTCCTTAATTTGGCTATCTTGTTAGGTGCTTAATTTGTAGATATTCAAACCAAGGTATTGTGGATTGGAAATCTTTTTCTATTTGACTTTTTTCTAAAATTCTGCCTTTATAAATTATATCAATTAATCTTATTTTATATTTTTGTTTCCACCATTTAAACGAGTGCTTGTTCTCTGCCAGTTTGAACCAGGTCTGGCCCTCGAAGGGACCTGGGAGATTGTGGAAACTAGTCTAGTTCTATTGACATCCCAGACTTTCAGATTACTGTTGAGGAACTGATTTTCTGCTATGGAGTTTGGCCTTTCAAATATTTTATTCCATTTACTTTCATGTAGGTTCTTATTTTCGATATAAATTTGCTCTATATCTTTCCAATCTAATTCTATAGATGTATTCATTATCGTCAAAGCATTTTTTAAATGGGCCACTTCATAATATAACATAAGATCTGGAACATCCAGGTCTCCCAAATGGGATGGCCTTCTAAGGGTTTCTTTTCTTTTTTTTTTTTTTTTGAAAATTTTTTTTATTGGGTTAGAATCCGTTATTTTTACATTTACATTCAGTTTTTCCCAAATTTTTCATTTCTAACCCCCTCCCTTTCCCCCTCTTTTGTTGACTTCCAACAGCTTTCCCACCCTTTGTCCCTTTTCCCTTACTTCTATTAATTTCCTCTATCTAAAACAGATATACATTCTCCATTATGTTAAGCAGTACCTCCTTAACTACTTTTCTTGTTATATACCCAAACTGTTAGTCTTTGTTTCCATCTTGGATAAACAATTTATCCCATTTTCCATTTTTAAATATTTATAGCCCATTTCACCATCTGTGTTTTAACTGTCTCGTCCTCGGTATACCATTTCAACAGTACTTGGTATACCTTGGATATTCTTTTCTTGTCTTCTTTAAGAAGGGTCTGCTCTAGTTCCGAGTTCTCTGTTCGTATACCCCCCTTTACAGAGTCCGAATTATATAAGTCTCTGATCTGTCTATACTGGAACCAGTCGTAATTGGGTGATAGTTCCTCTTGCGTCTTTATTCTAAGTTTAGATGCTTCAGTTTTAGTTATTTCTTTGTACGTTAAACATTGTTGTTCATGCCTTCTAAGGGTTTCAAAAGAAATTATTGGCTTTTTATTGTACCATATAAATGTTGTTATTGGGTCAAGATTTTCCAACCAGTATCACTTCCATCTTGTCTAGGTTCAATTTCAGTTTGTTTGCTTTCAACCAATTGGCAACAGCTGTCAGTCAGCGATGCAGTACCTCTACAGCATCACCAGGGGATTTGGATATTGGTATTGTGAAATGCCCCTATCCCACTCTATCTGTGGCAAGGAAGAAAATCCTTTCAGTTATTATGCTCATTCTGAAAGAGACTTAACAAAATTTGTGGTAGGATACGAGCTTTTGCAAATCACTGCTCACTTGGTATCTAAAGAAGTGAGCTGTGACTCTCAAAAGCTCATAAAGGTAAAGGTACCTTTATGAGCTTTTGTGTATCACTGCTAGTTTCTTCAGATACAAAAGCTCAGACCCTACCACAAATTTTGTTAGTCTTGTAAGTGCTACTGGACTCTTGCTCTTTTCTACTGCTACAAACAGATTAACACCCATCTTGATCTATCTCCAGTTACTTTTGCCACTCTTGATACATGTGCATTCCACACCTACCTACAACTGCCCAGGAATTCTCTCAGAGTGCTTTTCTTGTAGCACTTCCTTGCAGATAGATCCACTCTCTGTAAAAGAACCCAGTCTGGTTCTTCACACAGCAGGGTGCATTTCTTCCTTGCAAGCAGATGTGAATTAGAGGAATGACTGCAAGTAGCTGTGTGAAATGGCAGGCTAGAATTGGAGCCTGAATTCTTCCTCATGCAATGACAGTGAGACTTGTGATACCTACAAATAAGATTTGTGTGCTGGAACCTGAGTTTCAGTGTCTGGAAGGTCACACCTTTGTTCTTTTCACTTCAGTTATGTCTTTTCAGCCTTTTCAGCTCTTTGCTGTTGTAGCTTATAGAGCTAAGTCAGTTATAGGTTGGGCGTTCACTGCTGATCATGGGCTGGTCCTGTGTAAAGTTAAGCATTACAATGCCAGAATGAGGCAAAATGAGTGGTATGTGGCACCAGACCTGTGTGGTAGCCGAGAATGCTGTAGCTGCAACTGTCCACCATGTTTTTCTCTTTGTGCAAACTTGTGGGATGAATAACATGTTAAGATTGGGATGACTCTTTGAAAAATCCCTCCTTGTCTATAGGATTGCCTCAGACACAGCAGGAAATGTTCTTGGTACTTAAACATTTGCTGCTGGCTCCTCGTAAATTTGGAACGGTAAAAAAAAAATTCTAGCTCTGGTCCCAGGGCTCCTGTAGTAAAAATAAAAGACTGTCAGTAGTTACTGTGGTACTAGGTTTCTTGGATATCTTGAAGAAAGTGAATTTATTGAATAAGAACGGAATGGTTTCTCAGTGCATAAAAAAGAAAATTCGATCCAAAATTAGTATATCTGGAAGATTTTGGAAGTTGGTAAATATCAGGGGAATATGATAAAATGTCTGGTCAATTCGAAGTGTGACTAAATTTGCAAGAAGCAAATCAGCGGAGAGAGAGGCCCTCCAGTAATGCTGCAAGCCGTTTACCTGCAATGCAGTGCTAAGCATCTGCAGCTAGGTGGTGGAGGCAAATTTCTTTTCTCTCTAGCTTCTGCACAAAGCTTTTCTACATTCAGAAACAGCTAGTACCCTGTTTGCAATATATGCACCCCTCTGACTAGGATCAGTGTGCCATTTGATTTTTGATGGCTCTTTCGAAAACTGTGGGTCCATCTTCAGAGATACCTTCATCAATGGGAGTCCGTGCTTCGTGCAGGTAAGTTATCCCTTTCTTTTGTTCCAGCAAGGAAAAAAAAAGGGAATTTGATTCCCTCAGTGCAGACTTTTCTGAATTCCATGAAACTACACAAATGTTTGAGGACATTGCAGTTCAGTTCTCTCTCCCCCCACCTGTGTACTCTCATCAAGTACTTAGCTTGAGAACAAATTCAGAGAAGTTATCCTGTAAAGGCAGACAGACTTTGAGAAGCCCCAGGTGCTTCTTAGGGCGATAGTGTTATGATATATTAAAATTAATTATTTCGGGGGTTTTGTTAGCATTTGATTTATATCTAGCATTGTAGCATTTTGACAGCTGTCTGTTCCTGGTCGTAGAAATTCAAGCTGTCTAGCTCTCCGTCAGCCTTTTGTCCCTGCTTGCAATCTGGCTTCTGTATTGTTTGAACAGAACATACAGATTGGAAGAGGCTTTCAGGTTTCTCCGTCTTCTGTTGAACAATTGTGCAAATAAACCCTTGCTGAGAGTCTGAAGATGAATGGTTCTAATGTCTTTGTATGGTATTTGTATGCTTTACAATTCTGGCCTGTTCCCATACTGATTGGGAGAACATTTTAGGAGGGTGGGGCAGGAAAAGTGTGGAGTGCTGCATTGACTATTTTAAGGGATTTTGTAGTAAATGTGTATGTGCATTCCAGATGACGGTAGACAGCAATGGCTTTGAAATCCCTGCCACAATTTGATTACGTGTGGCTTCTTACATTGCCTGAAAAAAAATAGTGAGCCGTCATTTTGAAAGTATACGGAGTTAAAAACACTTAATTGCAAAGATGCTGAGTTCTCTGGATATTTGTGCCATCCATCAGTGGTATGACAGTTTGATTTTCTGTAGATGAAGAAGAAGGGTAGTTCTCAAAAGCTTTATGGAGGTTTTCTAGTAACTTCCTTGCTGCAGGAAAATTGCACTTGTAGAAGAGGAATGATTGCAGAATATTCATGGCATTCATATGATCTTTGTGACTGGGAAGGGCTACAGCTGAAGCTTATGTAAATCCAGTTTCTTTTTTTGCATCTTCCGTAAAGCAATGTGTAAAGTACTATATAGCATGCCTCAACAATTCAGCATTCTGGCATTTATGATGTAATTAATTAAAAATACTTATGATGTGATGGGTGTGGCTTTATGGTTTGAGATTTATTTTGCCCACTATTTTTTCCTCTCAAGGTTTAGGATTTATTAATTAGCATTTTAATTTTTTATTGTCACCCACAGTTCTCAAAGCTTGTATTAATCCTTGTAACTTTAAGTGTGACTTTGTGTTTATATCTGTGTGCATTGTATTCTAATTAATGATTTCTGAAGAAATGTGTGAAAGATTAAAGTAAACTTAACATTATATTTGGGGCAGGGGAGTTCTCAGATCAAAATACATTTGCCATGTTGTTACGTATACATCAAATTTTTCATTTTAAACATTCACCTACCAAACTTCACAAGATATGTATTTTGAAACTGGATATTTCAGCAAATGGATATGAATCGTCAAAAATCACTATTCAATAATTTGTTTATAAAAAGAATACATCTTTAATAACTCCAACAAGTGACTAAAATGGAATCCTATTTTTTTAACTCCTTGAGCTGCTTTTGGTATCTAGCATTAACAACTGACTTGGGTCATTGTTACAATTAGAAGCCACAAAATCTCTGCAGCCTGAGCTGAAATTATACATTCGCAGGCTGCACAGCCATTTTTTCCCCCTTCAAAAGTGTCTTGTTTTCAGTCACGTTATGCCATTCTTCTCCATGAAATGCTGCTTTGGTAGTGGCTCGCTGGCCAGTAGCATGCTGAGCCATTCACAAGGGCAGAGTGCCTATAAGAATAAGATGAATCCTCCTATGAAATACCTCCTGTGATTGAAATACTTACCACATTTGCTCATGTGAAGACATTAGGAATTTCCATCCATCCAAACTGAAAGCTTTCACTTCAGGTTCTGTGAGCCATCTTCACTTACACCCTAAGGTAGGAACTGCCATATATTATTGCAGCTGAGTAGCTCTGAGTAACCTGAAAGAGTCTGCATTATAACACTAATTAACAAAACATTTTTGGAGGGCTCCATTAGGAAAGGTGTACAAGCCAGAGCTCCAAACGGTGCCTCCCCATTGGCCTAATGGTCGCTCCTGTTACTGCAACTGAAGCTTCCTCCATCCCTCTCTTTAGTTTCACATTTGAATGGCCAGCCACAGCTCTTCAAGTGGCTGGGCTTGGCCCAAAGGCCTCTAGTAGCTGATCTTTGTAATAAAGGCAGAATGTATTGTGAAGCACAGCTATACATGTGGTAGTAGGGCTGCATTGCTCTCCCTTATCTGGCATATTCATAGTGATTAGTGTACTATTTTTTGTGCAGATTCAGATTATTCATGGATAAATGCTATATAATGTGTGGTCTCTTTAATGTCTCAAATAATTTTGGTATTATGGAAAATTGCATGTACTGTCTGTGGACACATAAAAATATAAGATGTAAAGCAGCTCTAAGAGTTCTATTTGTTCTGCTTGAGATTGTATAAAATAAAGTTAAAGAAAGAATTAACATATATTGCTTACCTACTTTTTCCACACATTTCTTGAAATGGCAGTAAATTATTGCAACTTTGCTATCGATCTGTTCTGTAATCAGGAGCATCCCACAAACATGTTCTCCCTTCTCTGCTATCGTGGATGTCCCCTTGTATTTTCAGAACTATCTATGAACAAAATCCATATAATAAATATTATTATTGCTCTTAACAAAAACATATAATAACCATGTAACACCTTTTATATTTGTATTTTACTGTATATTTTTTATTTTGATACGGCTATCAGCTTCTTTTGTCTACAGGAGCTACCTATGTTACTTTACATGTGTATTACCATTAGTTCCTATCCACAGTTTACAAGCATGCTGAGGCTACCAGCAGCTAGGAAAACAGTGTGCACAAGTAATGCTAACTGTGCTTAGCTCTGAAACTGAAAGCGAGGGGTACACAAGCCCTCAGACATTATTAGCTGTCTAGGCATTATTAGGCAATGAGGCAGTGTTCAGTTTGCACTGTGACTATAATCCTATTATTTATGTTATAGACAGACCATCCTGAAGTTCTTTCAACTTCTGGGATCAGATTCTTGACAGATTCAATATACTGTTTTCAGAAATGGGGCTTCAAGAGGCTTGCTGCACAAATAAGCTTGGATCCAGTGAGGCATTCACACCAATGGAAGGATCTCTGCCCACAAAGTGTGACTTTCTCACCTACCCCCCCAGCTGAAAATGTCCCCCTGAAATGCTGCTCCCAAGAGAATTTGGTGCTGTAAAAGAAAGGGAGCAGCAAGAATGGAAGGAAGTCTTAGTGACTATGGAAATGCTCTGTTGGATACAAGCCACTGAGTTTAGCACACCACCTATTGGATTGTGGCGTTCAAAGTATATGTGGTGAGGTAGTTCCATGGTAACCTAGGGCGGATGATGTATATCTTGCATTTAAGGGCTTGTTTTAAAAATAGGTACTTCTTAGAACCTGTCTCTCTCTTTCCTGAAACAGAATGCATATTCTTATCTTCTTTGGTCTTGCATACAGTAAAAAGCTTAAATTTATGCATTTATGATCTGTCTCAGACCTGAAACTCAACTTCGAGGCCCTGCTTCCCATTCAGAGAATGACCTCCCTGAACAGGAAGAAGAAATCCTGGGATCAGATGATGATGAACAGGAAGATCCCAATGATTACTGCAAAGGTGAGAAATCATTGCTCAGGACTTTGTACACATTTGGATTGATAATTAAGGCTATAAACTTTGTGGTAGCAAAAGTGGGGAGAGAGAAAGGATGGTTCCAGATCTTCAGGAATATGCAAAGTGCTCTCTTCATGTCTTATCACACATCAGCAGTGATCAGGAGGATTGTGAACATGGAGGAATCTGCTCCTCCCTCTTTTTAGAACACAGCTGTACAGACATTGGAAAACCCTCCCTGCATCTTGTTAGTATGAGTTCCGTGTTGCAGACAGCTGAGGTGGTGGGCAGAGGTCTCACATTTCTTGAGCAGCATTAGGAATGGAGGGTCTGGTGGCTGCTCAGTAAATACGGTTGCTAGTTATCTTGGTCTAGCAAGACTCTTGCTGCTTTGAAAGCTGCATTGACAGAAAGCAGAATCACAGACACCAGTCATTCCTGTTTCTGCAAGCCCATAACAGCTGCAGGTGTGGTGGTTGAACAGTTGTCTGTTAAGCTTGCTTGCAACAGTTCAGGACCCAGGCTAGAACAAGAGCAGTGGGGTCTCCACAGCAATATACAGTTGAATCACTGCAACTGTGGGTTGTGCTAAAGTCTCAACAGGTTGCTGACGCTGCACTGGAGGGGGTCCGTCCTGGCTTTTACTCCCGTTGGAGAGCTGTTTGGCGAGAGACAGAGACAAATACAAGAATGAACAATGCTTAACAGTAGTAAGAAACAGCAGATGGAGTCAAACCTTCTGCATGTGGTGCAGGCTATACATTTGGGAGAGCTACTTCACCTATGTGCTCCTTGATTCCTCTCTCCCTTCCCCATTGGAAGCCCACACACTTCAGGATTCACCTGTTGGGGGACATGATGGGCAAATACAATCGTTTCTAAGGATTTGATTTAACAGTTTCTGTTAGAACTGCTCTACATTCCTGCAGGAGCTACATTCCTGCAGGCAGGGCAAAAGTCTTCAGAAGTGTTAGCTAGCAATATTGATAGTTGAAGTGACTGATAGTCACTCAGAAATGTGGCTGTGTTCCCTGCTTCCTCCACTTACGTGATGAGTTAACACTGTTGAGGCATTGCACCAACATCATAATGTTCTGTCAGCATATCTCCAAAGTACTTTCTCTCCCGCCTCCACTTCTACACTGTATATGCCTATCTTATGCTCCCTGTGTAGAAGATTATGCTAGCAACCATTGAACGAGCAAGAGTTTTGAGCCAATACAGAATAGGTACATGTTGCAATGGTGTATTTGGAGACTTCTGCAGCAGTCAGGTTTTGAGGGTAAGACCCCCCCCCTTTGTGGTTTTGTTGTTGTGTGGGGAGGATTGTCCTTGCACCCCCAGTTGAAAGAATAGAGCATTTGGGTTTGTATCCTTAAGTGGACCACTTGTAAGGGTTCTGGGCATGCAGGGATGTGATGACTGCACTTTTTAAAAAACCTGGAAGTGCTGTACACTCAACTACAGGACTATTAAGGGTTAATCCCTCACAGGCACAGAGAGCTTTGAGTGACAGGCTACTCCAAGGCATCTGATTGGGTAGCATTAGCTGGAAAGAGAAGAGTCTTTTTTCAGTCCTAGCAGAGAGAGAGAGATTGAGTGTGAAGAGTTGGGGGAAACAGAGTCCTAACAGAGAGCAGTTTTAACATTGGCAGGAGAACTGGGGAAAGTTGGCAAGGAAGTGTGGGAAGTAGGTGCAGACTCCCAATCAGGCCAAAGAAAGGGGATAGATCTAAGGAGAGGAGATTTCCGTACCCAGTCAAGCAGGGAGGTAGCTCTGGAGAGTGATCCCTGATTGGGCGTGGTTGGAAACTGCTTATGGAGACCTTCAAATTCAGTAAGCAATTGAAGGAAAGCACTGGTGCATAAAGAGAAGGGGACTGGGGTACTAGAAAGTGGGTACCGGGATTCCTAACTCCAGAAGAGAAAAAGAATACTAAAAGAACATATATTAGAGTGCTTGGGGAAATACAAGGGAACCAAAGCCTCAAAACAGAAGCCTTTAAGTATGTGTGAAGAACAAGAACTGAAGCTTGTGTCTGATTGTACCGCAGATTGATAAAGAGAGAGATACTGAATAACCTCAGAAATCTTCAGCCCTTGATTTCACCTGACCGTCCCCTTCTAAAGTAAATAAACTAGTTAGTTATTTTTGGAATTTTAAAAACACTTTTGGTGCCATTTCTGTTGTTGTTTAAGGATGAGGTAATGTCATGGGGGGGCGGTTAGCATGATGCTGTCAGGAAAACATTGTTCTATCCTTGGTTGGTGGATTGGCTGTGGACTTGGTTAATATCCTAAACTGTGCCATGACTTTGAGGTGTTATAGAAGTTGGTGGGAAGATTTCTTTTATTCTCTGTGAATTCTGAAGTATAAAATTATGCTGGCGCTAGGGCAAATCACTGAGTCCCACTACTCCCCTGATAA
Source organism: Eublepharis macularius (assembly GCF_028583425.1). Taxonomy (NCBI): domain Eukaryota; kingdom Metazoa; phylum Chordata; class Lepidosauria; order Squamata; family Eublepharidae; genus Eublepharis; species Eublepharis macularius. The sequence continues at coordinate 104,921,921 of NC_072794.1, read as the reverse complement.
ATACCCATCACTGCCAGTTTTTTACTTCCATAGTTGCATTGCTACCATATTTGGACCAGCTTAGATCCAGCAGCGTGCTAGGCCAGCAAATCTTAATTATGATGACGTAAGGGTTTAGTTGCCATCCTAAGCAGTTGACAGAATAGCTTTAGGATTGCTCTAATTCCCTGTGTTTAGAACTCAGCTGTCTATTACACTTAAAACGCAGTCCTAACCAGAGTTGAACCCTTCTAAGTCAAGGTTTATGGCAGACACCCTTAAAATGTCATGTAAATGCTCATCTTTAAGTCTTGATCTACTGTTTGATTTCACAGTTTTCATCTTGGGAAGTTTGTTCACATATGTATGTGGTGCCAAAGACTGCAAACATGCCTGCAGAAGATTTCTTTAGGTTGATAAATATTTCAGGCAGACCACAAAAGAAATATGACAGTCTCTTTTCTTTGTAAATGTCCGGAGGTCAGAGGCAGCCCTCTCCTCCTCCGGGACTTAACCCCATCGTCACCAGGAGCAAAGGAGGCGAGCCCCATGGTCTGCAGGAGCCCCAGTGTGCGGAGGGAGATGGCACCAGCTGCAGCAGCAACAGAGGCCCTGTTGGGCATGGAGGAACACCAGCAGCAGCTGCACCCACCGACAATGGAGCTACAGGGCTGGGATGAGGCGCGGCGGTGGCAGCAGTGGCAGAGATGAGCCCCGGAGCTTTAGAGCCAGTGCCAGCAGCCGTGCCGGCAGATGGAAGCCCCCTTCAGCCTGAGTCGATGCCCCCGCTGCCAGAGGCCCCGGGGAGCAAGCAGCCGTCCTCCCCACACCAGATCCAAGGGCCCCAGCAGGAGAGCAAGAGAGGCGTCTGACACCGCAGAAGGGCAGGAATGGCGAGGAGGGGAAGAGGACGCTCTCTTGGCATCTGGTGGAGCCCAGCCAGCTCTACCCTGCAGTGTCCTTCCCATTGGCGGGGAGAGGGGAAGGGGAGCAGGGACGTCCCATCCCCAGGTACAGGGTTGCCCCTGTGCCTGTCTGGTGCTGCGGGGTGGGGGGGAAGCATGGGTCAGAGCTTGAGGGAGGGGCAGTCCATAGAACAGGGAACTCCTATAAAGGGGGACCGAGCGGCAGGTCTGGGAGAAAGTCGGCTGAGGAGCAGCCAAGAGAGAGAGAGGAGGGAGGGAGAGCGAAAAGGCAGCTACTCAGCCAGGAGGGAGAGAGGGAGCACGGGTGTTGTAACCCCCTCCTCCCCCATTCTAAGACCAGCCCTAGAGAGGTCCAGCCACCTTAGGAGCAACCCTGGAGGGCACCCAACCCTCAGGCTCCTATGACCACAGTGCAAAATCTGACAGTAAATGTCTCAGAGATGATCACTGACCTGCAAATCAATTATTTCCATCTGAAGATAATTATTTGCATCTTCTGGTGCTACTTCAAATGGATTTTGAAACATTCTTATTTCCTTTCTGTGCTTACGGCAATCAGTGAATCTGTTCTGGAATTCCACTAACTTGCTTCACAAAAATGTTTCGTTTTGCTTCAAAAGCTTTCAGTTCAGAATACATGTTACACACAAGCTTTCCTTTTCCATGCAACCTTAGAGTCAGTGTGTTCAGATGCTTCTTTTCTCCTTGAGAAAGGCATCAACTTCCATGAACGAAGACTGAAAAAATGTTTGAAGACTTTGCCTCTGCTAAGCCACCTGATTTCTGCATGGTACTATGCATCTCAATATTCTGCATCTATGAGAGAAAATTTTGAAACTGACAATGAGTAAAGCCATGGTTCCTGATGGAATTAATGCTAGATACAACAATACTTACCACATTTTCCCACTGAAGAATCTTCCTATACAAGGCTTCCTGATGGATGATGCAGTGAAATTGCATGCAAAGTGTACCATTTAATTTCAGTCTCTCTTCATTGATTCTTGCAACTACTCCAGTTTTACTTCCCACCATATTTTTCCACCATCAGTTGTGATGCTTTTCAGTTTATCCAACTCAAACCAAGATTTTCTACTGATTCACACACCTTCAAGAATATGTTTTCTGCAGCTGTAGTGCCTTTCACACTCTGCAGTGCACACAGTTCTCTGTAATTCTGAAGTTGGAGTCTATCCACCAAATAAGTATTAGTAATTGAGCAGAGTCTATAATGTTATTGCTCTCATCAAATGCCATAGGGGAAAAAAATCAAACTTTTTGTCTTGACAATCAATGACATATGCAGTTCTGCTCCTAGTTCTTCAGCATGACTGGTGATTGTAGATGCAGATAAACTGACAGGGCTAACACAAGATACCTTATCAGGGCACATTTCCTCCATTACTTTAACCTTGCACTTTTTAACAAATTCATCATCAGTGAATGGCCTACCATTCATTGGCTCTCACCAGCTCCTGCGATCACAGACGCATGAGAGTACTACTAGCTGGAGTGGGTGGGGGAGGAGAGGCAGAAGCAAGCAAGGCAAAAGGTCAGAGCAACCAGCTCTTGTTGAGGAAGGAAGAATACTTTTCCCTACAGCAGCAACCTCATCAGTAACCTTGGAAGCTACTTAGAGGAGCCTTGATGGGTGGAGCCTCTAGAAATGTTCAGTATGCAAAACACCTGCCTTTTTTTGCAAAAGACATCTCTTGAACCCATTCATACAGCTGCTTTATCTCCCTTACACACACATATAGCCTTCAACATGGTAATGCAAGGAGAGAGAGAGTGAAAAAGCTGAGTGGTGCAGTTACCTGAGTTTTGCTCGCTAGGAAAACACCCAGAATGGCCAAAATGTTAGTATGGAGGATAAGTCCAAGAGGGGGCTGACAGAGGAAACCATGGAGACCAGAAGAAACAATGTTGCTATTGCATTTTTTGTAAGACAGGGGCAGGAAGAACAGCAGTAGGTGGTGCCTCTTGAGGCAGGAAGAATAATGTGGGTCTGAGGGAAAATGCCTTGAGGGTGATAGCCGCAAACAAGCAGGTTGGAGGGCTGCACAGAAAGAGCTCAGGGGCCGTATGCAGTCCATGGGCCATAGATTGGGGCCCCCTGAAATAACAGGAAATAAAACATGGAAAGCTAAAAGCATGATGGAATAAGAGCCTTTCCATTTATCTAAAGCTAAACCAAGCAGTTTCTCATAAGGGCTCCCTAGCAAGTGTGGAATGAGGGTTCCAGAGCACCCACTGCCATAGAAAAAGCCATTTTAGCCTTTACAGGATTATCCACCTTAAAAGGTGGAATTTTTACCAACTGTTGCAGAGGGGAATATTGGGAATGCTGCCTCTCCTCCTCCTAATTCTGGGCACTGAACACAACCACTTCTGCAATCAGGCAGGTGGGATGCATTCCCTTTTGTTGTGAGACTGAAAGCTCTTCCTTTCCCAAAGGCCTTGGCTTTCCAATCTCCAAGTTCATTGGGTGTACCCATGCCCAAGTCATGAATTCCAGACTCATCTTAAGTAAAAGTTGAGTTCATTGGCTTAAGGAGTGTTTGCATAAAGCATAAAGCATTCTTACACAGGCAACTGATGTTAAAACATGAACATCTTACTGTTGCTGCATAATAAAATCTGCCTATTTAAAACCTGAGAGCTAGCTACCTAAGCATCTCTGTTTGGCATCCATTAGTGCTAATCTCACGCGTCCATTAGAATGCGAACCCTCTCCCATGCCTAGCTTGGTTTGACATAGGGACATGCTGAGGTGATGAATAACATGCAGCTTTTAGGTTCTCTCTGGCATACTTGCATCATGGTCAGAGCTTGATTGAAGAAAGCTAATTAGAGAACTGGGTGAGCTAAGAAGCCATCTTTTTCGGGATACTCAGTGCATCACCTGGGAACTCAAGAGCCAATCAGGACTGAGCTGTTAATTAGTGTTTAAGCTGTGTGAAAATCTAGGTAGTGAACATAGGGCCTCTGTGAGAACAGTCTCCCAAGGTCGAATCTCTGGGGAACACAGAGACTACTCCACAGGTGTTATTAATCAGCCCAGCAACCACTTACCTGAGCTAGGCCACAACCTGACAACAGTTACTTTTCTGAACCTAAGTCCAGCCATTTTCACCAAAGGGTTGTTTTTGGGCTGACAGTTTCCTTACAGGAGAATAGGAATTCATTGTGGAGAAGGGGGCACACTCCCAGGCTCGGTTCCTGGTTTGTAAACTATGGGGGGGGGGAGAGGATGGCAGTTTACAAATGCCAATAATTTCCTTGATTGAAATATCAAACTTCTTTGAATGGAATAATTTTCTTTCTTTTTGGAAGAAGAAAAGTATAAATATTAAACAAGCCTGTCACTTTATGTATAAATACATATTGTGAATACACTGTGGGGCATAATGAAATACAATTTCCCAGTTATATTAAAATTGCTGTTAACTTTTTCATGTATCATCTTAAAGATGTTACATGCTTTTTTCTATATTTTGAAAGTTGTCACCCTTTATCTGCCATAGCTGTACAAATTAGAACCAAAGGTGCAGTGACATTAGTGTGAGAGAGAAATCTGTGGTACACCTGCTTTAAAAAGGGAGTCTAAGTGCAAACAGTACAGTATTGCACAGCAGTGCCATATGGTGGTTCTAACCTCTGAGGGCGCATTCTGCTTCTGTCTGTTAAGACTTTTTAATGGCTGCTGTGTTGTTGAGTAGCCTCACCCAGACCTACAACTCTGTTGCATTTTCAAAGGGCTTGTAAAAGAGCCTTTGATTTTTCAAGACATTTGCTTTGTGGGTATCTTGAAAGACAATGGTCTCCACTACATTTTAAAGATTTTTTCTGCTGGTTGTTTCCATTCTGTTATTAGAGTTATATTATGCTGTGCTTATTTTATTGTTATCACCTGCTTGGGTCCCAGTTATCTAGCAGAGAGGAAAGCTTATAAAGAAAGTATTCAGTAACTAAAATTTAAATAAATGAAATAGTTGTGCATAGGTCTAACTTACACAGGTCCGAGAAAGTGGACAAAATGGATGTGTTACCCCAAGATCATGAAACTTAATGGTCCACTTTCTAGACATGCATTTCAGAAGTAGTAGTATGGGTGTGGACACATGCATGCATACACTCAAGATGTGCTCTTGATTGTATAGCAAGGAAAATTTGACCTTTGAAAGCAGTTCTGATTAGTATGTAATGTTGTTGTGTTGGTGAGGTGCTCATCATATTTGTATGGATATTTTTACACAGAAGAGAGAAGAAATTAATTTGTATGAACAGTAAGTTCCAGGTGATTCTGAAAATGCCAAAATCATTTGAAGCATAAATGTTGAGTCATAAGTTGTTGAACAGAAAGCTGCTTAGTGCCGCTAAGACATTTTCTAATTTTCTGTAGGGACAATAGTCCTTTATCACAGTGTTCCTTTCTAACTGGCTGAAGCAAACACAAAGCAAATTCAGTTTCTGGGGGATTCTGCCCTTTTGAAGCACTTCTGAATTTATTGTTTATTTGTGGTGAGTTAACTGGAAGATCTGAATGGCATGGGAACTAATGTTCTTTGTGGAGCAGGTAGAGTAGCAAAAGCCCTTTTCCTGGTGAACCTTTATCTTACTGAAAATGTCTTTACCCCTAGTTACAAAACAGCAGAACAAATTGTGTACTTCAGTCTCGGGACCAATGTGCATCTTCATATACACCCCTGCACCCCATTTGGGACAGGAGAGCTAGAGGTGGTTTGGTACTTGTGGCTTAACTATGGTGGTTTGCCAACACACCTGTGTGGAGAATACATGCATTGGTGCTTCTTTTGTTGCAAATAAATTATAGCTGTTTCCTTATAATAAGGGAGTGTTGATTGTTTTCTAGTGAGATAGAGTCTAACTACTAGTCAGCTACTTGCCATAAGGATCAGAATTGCCATACTCTATATATAGTGGCAGATTTTTAGATTGGGAGCTAGTAAGGATGGCCTCACATTACCTTATCTCTGAGGCTTCACATTACCTTTGCAGTATAAATGTAGCTATCATGCCCAGTTGTATGGGCCCAAACGTACATGTATGTGAAGCAGTTTCCATCTGCGGGTGAATGATCATGGTGGTGGCATCTCACCACAACAGCAGTATGATAATATAGCCAGAATGCCCCAAAAAATTTCTTCTGAACACTTTTTTTTAATAGGACTGCACAGATATGTGTCATAGCTTTTACTGCCAGGGAGGTCACGTCAGTAGTTCAAAGGCAGTGTACTTCAGAACTCGATTCCCCACAGTCCATCCCACCATGTCTGTTTTTATTTGGGGTATCATATTTTCTCTGAATATCAACCAAGCTCTTAGAACAAAAGGTGGGGTTGAATGTTTGCTACTCCTTTGCATGCCTTGGTGTTGGTTTTGTTAATGAAGGCAATGTCAGTTATGTATACAAGCTCCATATGTTGTTTACAAATTGTACATATTTCAACTTCTGCAGATAATACTAAACAGTCCATCAAATCTTCATTTTTTGATGGCTAAGGTAGTTCTTGTTAGAAAGTACAGAGTAGTTAAAGCCATGTTTTTAAAAAACATGCCCTTTATCAGAAGTAGCTCTGTTGTTTCATGAGCTCAGCATTTCATAGCATGTTGTGAAGAACCTTGCAGAATGGGCTCCTGGTCCTCTAAACAGTTTGACTGGGCTTTGCAGACCAACATCTTCCAGCTAATAGTGCATGCTTTACAGATAAAGTTTATCTCACAGTTGCTTTGCTTCCATTAAGGAGACAGGACAGTTTGATTACCTACAGATTTGTCTTGTTACTAGCCAGAGATCAGTTAGCGTTATTCATTTTTCCCCAAGGATGCTTTTTAGCTAATATAGCAGTTACGTTTCTTAAACTTGCAAATTTTTCCAGTTATACTTATTGTCCTATACAATATTTTTATCAATACAGTCAACAGACAAGAGAATTTCCAGAAGAAACAGTTCCAACATGCAGATAGTCATATTGGTCTGTTTGTCATTTCTACAGCCAGTCTGCAGAGAAGAGTGTTATACTGTAACTGTGGGGCTGTTTATTCTGCAGAAGTTGATAAAAGAAATATACTAGTTAATCTGTTCTGGGATTACTTTTATTATTTAGAAAGTTATTTGGGTTTCTTTGCACAATACCCAGAATAAAGACATTATGATTCTGCCAGTAGCAGTGTATAGATAGCTGGCTTGAGTATGTGGGCATACCTATATCCATCAGTATACACATACTGTTCCCTAACCTGATAACTTCTTTCTGTTCCCAGGAGGTTACCATCTTGTAAAAATAGGAGATCTGTTCAATGGAAGATACCATGTGATCCGGAAGCTGGGGTGGGGACACTTCTCTACAGTATGGTTATCTTGGGACATCCAGTAAGTCTCCTATTTGTTCAGGATATTGTTAGAGATCATCAGCACAAGGGTTTTTTCCCCCTCAGAAAATGTTTGCTGTGTTTAAAGTTCTCATTTAATGCCTTTTATAAATAGAATGATGGTGATATTGTTCAAGTTGTAAACTGCAATTTTATTCATATTTCCCTTTTTTCCCCAGAATATTTATTACGTGTGGCAAATGCCATCACAATTAAGCAAATATAACTAAGTAAAACACATAAGCAAAACATAAACACCAAACAAACTATGATGTTTAAAACATATAAATTACTTAAAACACATAAGCACCTTCGTTATACATAAGCACAGTGCAAGCCCTCGTTATACCATTGAGCAAAACACAAGCCCTCATTTTCTTAGCTGCCAGGGCAAACTGTGCTGTTCTATAAGAGATGTGTAGGTCCAGGTCAGAAAGGAGGAGGGTTAATTTTTCCACCAAGAGAATCAATGTTTTTAAAGATTTTCCCAAGAAATTTATTCTGGGCTCTGTATACAAAGGGCAGAACAAAAGATAATGGGGAAGGTCTTTGGGGACTGAAGCTCCACAAATACAGAATCAGTCATCAATTGGTATTTGTGTGTAATGACTGCCTAGAATGGCTGAGGGCATGGTTTAAAACCTCAGAGACGTTAAAGCCATTCTAAGACTAGGAAAGGAGATTTTGATTAAATAAGAGGCTCTGTATAGTCCCTCTTGAACAACTAGAACCAGGGAGAAAATTTGGAACAGAGAGTTGTTCTGTCCAATGCAGCATACATCTTAAAGATCCAGTCTCGTGTATTGAGATCAGGCAAGGGGACACCCTAAAACGCATCCACCAGGGAGAATATTGTTAATGCCAGAGGAGCAAATGGCATCTGAATGCAGCAGTGTGTGCCAGAGGAGCAAATGGCATCTGAATGCAGCAGTCTGAGTCCGCCTTAAGAGCAGACTCAGAGAGAGATTCCTTTGCTTTCTCCAGAAACTGAATAAGACAAAGTGCAAACAGACTCTGATAGAAGGTAACCCAAGTTCAGCCTGCCCTAAAGCTGTTGGAGTGCCATGAGGCAAAGCTAGAATCCTCTTTAAAAAGAGGTTTTTCAATTGATTCCAGGTTTAAGGTCAGACGTTCATTCCAGTCACAGATCTCTGCACCATCCAGAAGCTGGAATAGTTTCAAGGCAAGCTCAACTAAAAATCCTCCTTTCAAAGTGTAAAACTTAAAAGATGGCCCCAGTCGTTTTCAAAACCAAGGCTTTTGTTATGGCCATGTGAGCTTTTCATGAGAGGGTTTCACTAAAAGTCACCCCATGATACTTAAAGGTTGTGCATTGTTTAATGGGATTGCCGTCTGTTGACCATTTAAATCGTCAGGGTCTCTTCTCAAATACCATTTACTTTGGTCTATGCAAAACTGATGTTTAAGGCCTTGTCATTACATACATTGCCCAGTTTGCTCAGCATCCTTCTTAAACCGATACAAGTTGGGCGAATCAATACTTTCTGACCCCCCCCCCCAAAATGATGAAAAGAATTCAGGGCCTGATAAGCTTTGCACTATGTCATTTTAAGTAGAGATTAAGTAGAGATTTCTCATATCGATGCATACAGTTTCTTTTAGTTTATTTTTGCACAGACCCTGCAAACAATTACTTTGTTCAGGGGAAATCTAGAACCTGTTCTATTTTTGGGGGGAAATGATCCCGAGCATTTAGCTGTGAGTACGTGTCCTGTTCCTACAGGAACTTTTTCCCACTGAAATTTGTGTCCTTTTAGGGGGAAGAGGTTTGTGGCAATGAAAGTTGTAAAAAGTGCTGAACACTATACAGAAACAGCACTGGATGAAATAAAGCTGCTGAAATCTGTGAGTATACACCGGCAGATGGTTATGATGTAGCTTTACACCAGAGGTGGGGAACCTTTTTCCCACTGAGGGCCAACTTTATGTTGTCTCATGCGGGAAGGGCCCTTTCTCCCGCATGCGTGACGGCGCTCCCGGAAATGATGTCATCATGCAGCGTGCGTGAAGACGTCACTTCCGGGAGCACCGTTACACATGCGGAAGAAAGGGCACTTGTGTCCCCTTTCTCCCTGCCGCCACCTCTGCGGCCCGTTTGTGACGGCAGCGCCAGTGCCCCCTGCTGCCACCGCCACTTGCTCTCACTGTGGTGGCACAGGTCGTTTTCACTAGCGCTGCGGGTTGCTCTTGGCGGTGGCAGCGGGCAGCGCTGGCAACAGCAGGCCGCGGCAGCAAGAGCGGCCTGCTTTCACCGCCGCTGCCACCTGCTCTTGCAGTGCGGGAGTGTGCCCCCTGCCAAGTGGGTAAGTGGGAGCGGGGGAGAAGGGTGGGAGTGGGGGGGGGTTCACCCGCAGCTCTGCTGCTCTCCACAGGCCAGTCCAAATGACTTGGGCTGGACTCCCCCCCCCCCCCGCTTTACACTGTATGTCCCTTAAAAACATCAAACAGTGGCTCATGGCTCTGTCAAATCTGTTGTTCCGTGATGGGTATGAAGGGGAGAGGTACTGTGTGTAGAACTGTTGATATTAGATATTTTATGGGTGTTAATTTACAATGGGTAAATTTCAAGACTTAGTTTCCAGAGTATATTTAGAGATGGCAGCCTACTGTAATCTTTGAAAGTAGGCAGTTACTTTAAGATTTGGTCTTGCTTTGCAGATCGCTAGCCATGGGTGTCTTGTTATCACATTAGCTTATTTGGAGACCTTAGTCTGATATATCTGATAATATATTTTAAAGCATTTTGATAAAGATCCTGAGGCAGGAAAACACAGGTGAATGAGCCACATCAGCATTAGTGTAGCTCCTGATGCATTATAGTTTGAGTGTAAGAATGAATGAAAAGATACTTTTCATCTAATAAAGCTCGATTATTTTGAACCCATGAATCTGATTACTGGGCAGTAGTCTCTATTTGATTCTGAAGTTTCTTAAAATAGATTGTAGAATGACAATCTGGCAAGTATCTCAGAAATACAGTATCTTACAGGGGTGTAACAATCTGCATTAAACAATTCCTTGTGATGTTTTATTCTTTTTTTTTCCTTCTACAAAGGTTCGGAACACTGACCCAGATGACCCAAACAGGGAGAGGGTAGTTCAGCTATTAGATGACTTCAAAATCTCAGGAGTGAATGGTTCTCGTATCCTTTTTGGAGAACAGGCGCAAAGGCAGAGCTTTTAAGGATAAAAACATATACAGCTGATAGTGTAATTGTAGTGGGCGACAAAAATTGTCCCTGTAGTCTATTTATGATCCCCAACAAATCTGTAATAAAACCTGACAGTCCCTTTGGGACTTTGATTGTTCATAGCTTTGCTGTTGTGTCCGATGTCCGTCTTGTTGTTCTTGGGGATGGTGGTTAGAAGGATTATTGGTCCTTCATTTAATGTATTTGGCACTGTGATCTTCCATCTAAACATAACATTTAGTAAATTTCTGAGCTAAAACATAAATCACAGTACAATGAAAGATTCCTGTCCTATATGAAGTATAGTTTACCACAGTATGTTGTTGTATGTTTCAGTTTGTTTTAACTATTTACTTGTGGGTGGCTAGAGATTTGTGGGGGAAATGGTGTTTTGTTTGATTTATCCTAAGCTAGGCTGACGTGGTTTTGATCTGAGTTATGCTTTTGTTCTGCCATGTGATATCTCCCTTATCACAGTGTGGGTAGGGCTTTCTGGTGGAAGTGGACAGCGCTATTAATATATGGGATATATGTACTTGCCTGATGTAATGCTGTTACACATTGGCATTAATTGGGCTACAGAAATCTACATGCAGAAAGTCTGGGGAAAGAAGGAAAATATAAAGGGAAATGCAGTTTTATTTTAGAAGGGCTGTATTTTGAGTAAACTCTTAGATTTTAAGTATCATAGAAAGTTCAACCTTGACTCAATTACAGATATTTGTATGGTGTTTGAAGTTTTAGGGCACCATCTTCTGAAATGGATAATCAAATCAAATTATCAGGGGCTTCCACTGGTCTGCGTTAAAAGAATAATTCATCAGGCATGTTTCTCTTACTATCTGATTATATTTAGGGTTAATTATGACAAAACTTACTGTCAAATGTAAGAAGCTACTTGAGACAGACAAATAAACATTTGGCTTTGTGCTTTGATACTCTTGCTCCGTTGTTTAGAGTTTGATGTTTCGTTGTGCAGCTGGAGATGCTTTATCTCTTAGTAGTTAGTCCATATCACCAGATTGAGTAGACGTAATTTTCACTGTGTTCATCTGTTTAGAAGAAGGGTTGTCAACCTACTTATCTGGGATTCCAAGAAGGAAGATAAAATTTCCTTTGCCGAACATCAATTTGAGCCATGTTCATGTATTATATCGTCTGTCTTTTGCATCTTTATCCTGCTTTTCCTCTAAGGAGCTCAGGACAGTATACTACGTTCTCTCCCCATTTTATCCTAACCATCTTCATAGGGTTGTTGAGTGATTGAAAGTGGGTGACTAAACCAGGACCATTTCCACACGTAGCTGAATGGGGATGTAAGTTGGAGGTTACTAAAGAAAAGAAAAAAAGTTGGGGGATAAGGTGGTGAGAGAGCTCAGGTAGAGTAAAGAAAGCATTAAATGGAATGGGAATCATTGCTTAAACAGCAGTAGGTTGACGATTAAATGGAAGGGGACCCTTTCATTATAGCTTCTGTAGTATGAGACATGAGTTGATCAGTGTCTTTCAGTTGAGGACCATGGTGACACGCACATAACAATTCTGGTACATTTAAGTATTTAGGTGAATTTTCAGATCACCTAAATGCAGGTTTTCTTTGTTTTTTGCTCTTTGCAGGTTTTGCAGGGACTGGATTATTTACACACAAAGTGTAGGATTATCCATACTGATATTAAACCAGAAAACATCTTGCTGTGTGTAAATGACCGGTACATCCGTAGACTGGCTGCAGAGGCAACAGAGTGGCAAAGATCTGGAGCCCCCCCTCCTTCTGGCTCTGCAGGTGCTTTTTTCCCCTTCAGATTTTCCCAAAGTAATTAGTTAGGATATAATGAGTGCAAACTGCCTGTATCAGTATGAGTTTTTCTGACGACTAAATAACATGTTTTTAATGCTAACTATATGTTTCCTTAAGGAGGTCATGAGCAGAACATAAATTACTTGATGTATGTTTATATAGTCCTGTAGCTCTCAGTTCAAGTGATGAAAATCGGATTAGAAATGCTAAGCATTTTCCATGAAAATATTTCTAGGACCACCTTCTAAGGAGGCCTTTGTAATGAGGTGAATCTTTGAATATACTTTGCATAGGCTTAATAAATTTATTGTGGCATCAGCTTTTGTGGGCCAGAGCCCACCGTTCCAGATGTATGAAGTGTTATCCTTAATTGCCAACTGACACCAGCTGAGGTTAATGCTCCATGTATCTGACAAAGTGAACATTGCCCAGAAAAGCTTATCCTAATATATAAAAGGCAAACCATGTTGCCGACGACTCACATTTTTCCTGGTGCAGGCACAGTGACTCATTGGCAACAGTGTACCTGCACCAGGATAAGCCTGGAAAAGCAGCCTCCCAAACAGGCCTACGGAGGGCCATCCCTCCCAGGGACTCCTGGCAGTTGAGCCGCAGCCTGCTACCCCAGAAAGTTTGCTCTGAGCATGCCTGCATGTGGCTCATCCAAAATGAGACCAGGTGGGAGCGAGGCGAGGGTGAAGCCACAGGCCACCAGCACCTACCAGCTCTCAGTGCAGCTCTGTGCCGCACCGCTGGCTGTATAAAGGAACATGACCAGCAGCAGTTGCAGCGGTGGCCCCATTCTGCAAGGTCAGTGGCACCTGGCTGGGGAAGGCAGAGCTGGGCAGCTGCCCAGGCACTGCCCCACTGCGCAGCCCGCCACCCAGGGAAGGAGGCAGCCCACCGCAAGCTGCACAGCACTGACGGCCGTTGAGAAAATGGAAGTGCTTGGCCGCCATCCCTGGGCCCTAGCACCAGCCACCAGGATGGCCAGACAATGGGTCCCTGCTGTAGGCCGGGGTAAGGTCCTAGTACCCTTGTGCTTCCACCCTGCCCAGGCACCCAAGAGTAGGGAGATGAGGGTCGAGCGGGCACGTGGCAACCGGAGCCCATGATGCCAAGATCTGGAAGGCAAATTCCATGCTAGCTATAACTGGAAAACGAACAAAGAATAAAACAGTTGCTCCCTTACCCCTCTTATTTATTTATGTATAATCCACCTGTCTTGCTGAGACTCGGCAGATTACACAGTGTGAGCTAGCTCAGTCAGTTTCAATAAGCAATATAATCCTAAAACATAAAAGGCAAACTGGGCCTTCCTACTGCCTCGGAGTTCCAGAGGCCTGGGAAGCCCTGGCCTAGTGAAAAGAAGACCTGGCACTGTGCTGCCGGGGCTTCCCACTGCCTTGGGTCTTCTGGAGGCCTGGGAAGGACCAGTGCAGCAGCAGGAAGACATGGCACCGCAGCCCTGGGCTCTCCTGCCGCCTTGGGGACCACTGCAGCCTAGCCCAGTGGCCTGCTGCAGCGCAAGGCTGCCCAGCCTGGCGGTCCACTGCAGCGCGGGGCAGCCTGGCCCAGCAGCCCACTGTGGCACCGAGCTGCCTGGCTCACCGTAATGCCGGGCTGCCTGGCCCAGCAGCCTGCTGCGGCCAGACAATGGCCATTAGCTGGCCTTTCCTAGTTTATTTGTTCAAGACATGAATCAGAGATTGCACAGAGCTGAAAGAGAATAAAAGTGCAATAGACTTTCCTCTGTTTCATCTCTGGGTATATGGCCTCCTTTTAAAATAATGCTTGATCATTCTCTTAGATATGCAAAGGAAGAGAATTCAGTACAAATGAACAGCGTCCTCTAAATGACTCTGGGTAGTGAACATAGCTCTGTGGCTCAGCATTCCAAAATCCTTTGCACATGTAAATATAGATTGTTGCTGTAGGACTGCAATCCTGAATCAAGATGGGTAGCTGTGTTAGTCTGTCTGTAGCCATAGAAAAGAGCAAGAGTCCAGTAGCTCCTATAAGACTTAACACAAATTGGGGTAGAATATGAGCTTTCGTGAGTCACAGCTCACTTCTTCAGATTCAAAATCCTGAATCATCAAGATTGAATATTATCAATTCTTAAGCACTGACAAACTTCAATGCTGTGTCACATTTTCTGTGATGGGAAACTATGCCTCTTCCTTTGAAAAGAGAAGAGTTAAGTGGTCTTAAGACTGATTACATAATTGCCATTGTTTATAAAAATCTGACATTGATGTATTCTCTCTGCTTATGTGAGAAGAGCAACATTATTGTTCAACAGTTTTTTTGTTCCTAATGTGATTTAATTGGATGTCTACTCCCAGATTGCTTTGAGGGTTTTGACAGTGAACAAAATGAAACTTGTTCTCAGTTCGATAAAGAAAATTTCTTCTTTCTATTCTGTAGTCCAGAGTTTTATTGTTGGCAATCTACTACTTCTGCAGCAGGCCTTGACAAATTTTCTTTGGCTCTAGAGACCAGCCCAACATTTAAAAGCCAGAATCCTTTAGCTTTCAGGGTTTTGTATTTTAATGACAATATTTTCTTATTATTGCTATCACAAATCCTAATCCTAAACTCTTCACAGTTTTTCATAATATTAAAGATATGAAAAAGTATTGTAGTATATAAATACTAAATCATTAAATATGGGGTAACTCTGGTTGTCATCACCACAGCAAAAAGTTCATCTCTAATCTTAAATCTAACTTCTACCCAACTTCTCATAATTTCATCATTAATTTTAAAAAGCTCCATTTAATTGACTAGGAGCCTGTATAGAAAGCAGCAGGTTAAGAAATGAATTAATCAGTCTCCACTGAGTGGTATAAAGCTAGCATGTAAAGAAGTGACGTAAACTTCATGTAGATGCATTTTTATGTAATATATCAGAATATTAAGATAGAAAATGATAACAAGCTTTGAACTTCTACTGAGGATCACAAAGAGTAAAATCATTGTTGAAAACAGGTACATCATTAAACTTCTAGATGCCATGGTGACTTGGCACCTGGAATTTGTCATGTTCTACAGCATTATTGCAACGTAGACAATAAATATGTTAATTGTGTTTCTCTCTTGCTTCACAGTGAGTACTGCCCCACAGCCCAAACCAGTAAGTGTGGTAACTTTTCCCTTTAGGATTCACTCTTTGTATTTATGCATATATCATCTTTGTATTACAAAACGGTTCTATAATATTGAAGTCTGCCTACTAAAACTAGGAGGGAAACCCCACAGTAATTTCTGAGCATATTTATTTTAGTTGCCGTATACATACTGTTTCCTTCCTTTCTGTTAATGGTCAACATTTCATTGCTTTAGCAATACTGAGACTATTCAGGTTATTTTCTAGTCATTGCACTGGCTGGAATTAATTGCTGACTATATCTTTAGTTACCTAGTTCAGGAACATTTTATTCATGGGTCTGCACTGCTCATGTGAACAAATTCATGTTAATTGGTCTGTAGTGCTCAAAGGTTCTTAGTTTATCTAAAATTAGGTCAACTGTTACTAGTGATGAGCAGCAATTTTTTTCTCCTCATGAGATAACCATATTTCAATATTTATTCTGTCCCTCCTCCTATGAAAAGTGTTAGGGGACATTTTTAATAGTACTGTGCTGCCAGTTATAAATTTTCCTAATACCACTTACCCAAATATATTCCAAGACTCCAATCACAGTGATACAAGGAAATATGAGTTTTATTGTGTTTCAAATAAAGCCCAAATGCATATTGCCTCTCTCTGACTCATATGCATAAACACTAATTACATCAAAGAACCTTATATACCTTAGCACTAATTGTTTACAGAAATCAAAAAGGTTAATACAAACATATCTTCAGAATTACATTTCCCAGGATATATGGCACCCAACAAGCCTGAATGACAGGTTAGTAAGATCTAACTGTAATGTACACACCTCATATTCTGGAGCCATATTATTGTTAAGAGTTTGAGGTGTTGGTCATGGAATGAAAATAATAAAAAGATATTTACAGTTACAGACTTTCCCATTTGTTTTGGGGTCTAGGCTGTCCTCCAGCCTAATCTCAGCAGCGAGGGAGAAAGTTGCTACTGAGGCAAAATTCACCTCTTGTGTGGGTGTTCAGCTTGAATAATGCTCACATAGAATTTTAGGAGAGGGTCCTCAGAAAAATCTCTTTAAAAAAGACATATTTGGCACTTGAAGAGATGAGATGGGGTCCATGTCTATTGGACAGTCACTACATGGAGTTTTTATTTGACGTATTCCATATTGTACAGTTCATACACACTATAAATACCAGACCAGAATGAAGACAACAGGGTTGAGTCCTGTTTGAAAGAGTAGTTAAGTGTTGCTGGCTAATCTCTCTTTTTGTGGTGGTGGATTTTTGGTCCACCTATTTTCTGTTATTTAACGATTTTTTCATAAATTCTGGAACAAAGCCCACTGAATTATTTGTTGTTGCAGTATATTGCGATAGATACCTGAGAGTATTTGCAATTACCATACAGGCTGACAAAATGTCCAAAAATAAGAAAAAGAAATTGAAAAAAAAACAGAAACGACAAGCAGAGCTGCTGGAGAAACGCATCCAAGAAATTGAGGAAATGGAGAAGGAAGGAAACCCTCTGCAAGTCGAGTCTGAAGATCAGCAAGAGATTCCAAGACCACTTGAGTTACTCTTAAAAGAGAGCCCCCCAGATGAAGGGCTACCAGGAAAGCCAGGTATTAGTCTCTAGAACAAGTGCTCACTGGGTGTCCATCTTCTCAAGCTGATGAGATTTTACTAATGACATTAATAGATATTTCTGAAAGATAAAATATGGCAAATCAGTGTTTTGTATTGTTTTTAACACTATTATAAGAACCAGCTAGTCCCCATTTTATCATTTCTTCAGCAGGCTTAATGGATGCCTATGCTTAGGCCATTGTCAGCAAGCATCAGAGAGAGCCAGTTTGGTGTAGTGGTTAAGAGCGTGGGACTCTAATCTGGAGAGCCGGGTTTGATTCCCCACTCCTCCACCTGAAGCCAGCTGGGTGACCTTGGGCGACTCACAGTTCTCTGGAGCTCTCAGCCCCACCTACCTCACAGGGGTGTTTTGTTGTGGGGATAATAATGGCATACTTTGTAAACTGCTCTGAGTGGGCATTAAGTTGTCCTGAAGGGCGGTATATAAATTGAATGTTGTTGTTGTTATCAAGAACATTTGCAAGTCCCAGGGTACTATTTATAGTCTGCCGTTCTCATTAAGACTCAAAGCGGATTACATAGTGTTAGATTAATACAATCAGTATCAAGGATATTTTCATAAACAGTGCCATAGGGTAAATAAATGCAAGTTTACAAAGACATATCATTAGCAAGAATCCAATACAGAGTTGAAGAAATGCTGAAACAAAGCATAAGCAATTTTAGGACTGATACTAGACAACATAGAGCTACCCAGTAGGATTGTACTTGAAGCACAGGTAGCACATACTTAAAGCAATAGATAGGATGTAAGGCAGCATAGTGGTGAAGTCTATGGTCTCTAACTCATTAGTGAAGCATCTGAGACCTCTTCCCTACAACACTGCAGTCCTATCTGAGTAAAAAGCCCTTTTGAATAATTCCATTTTGCATCATTTGTGGAAAGCCAGTAGAGTGAGGGTTTTCCTGAGCTCCTCAGGCAGGCTGTTCCGCAGGGTAGACGCCACCACAGAGAATGTACGTGTACATAGGGTGATACGTGCAGGAGACCATGTTCAGATGAGCGAAGCTGCCATGGAGGAACATAGAGAGGCAGTCCCGTAGGTATGCTTGACCAAGGCCGTGAAGAGCGTTGTATGTGATAGCCTGTATCTTGAACTGAGCACAGTAACTGATAGGTAGCCAGTGGAGTGACTGCAGGATGGGAGTTATATTCATGCTCCTGCTTGCTCCTGATAACAGTCGAACTGCAGAGTTTTGCACCAACTGAAGTCTCCTAGTTAACTTAGATGGGAGACCTATGTATAGTCGAGTCTTGATGTTACCATAGCATGGATCCAGGTGGCCAGGTTGGCCGTGTCAAGGTAAGAAGCCATCTTCCAGACTAGAGTGAGGTTGTAGAAAGCAGTTTTGGGGCTGCCTTAACTTGTTTTTCTATTAGTAGCACTAAGGTAAAGGTACTGACCCATGGGGGATGTTGCATCACGACATTTTCTTGGCAGACTTTTTACGGGGTGGTTTGCCATTGCCTTCCCCAGTCATCTACACTTTACCCCCAGGAACCTGGGTACTCATTTTTACCGACTTCGGAAGGATGAAAGGCTGAGTCACAACCTTGAGCCGGCTACCTGAACCCGGCTTCTGCCGGGATCGAACTCAGGTTGTGAGTAGAGCTTGGACTGCAGTACTGCAGCTTACCACTCTGCGCCATGGGGCTCATGTAGTAGTACTGGATCCAGTATAACCCCTAGGCACTTAACCGAGTCTGCAAGGGTTAGATGAACTCCATCAAAAGTGGGAAGTACAATGTCTTTCAAGATCTTTGCCCTGATACACTCAACCCTCACTAGCTAAAATATGTTCTGGTTAGAATTCCACTTAAGGCTCGTCTTCCCTCACCCCTTAAGCTTTCTTTATCATATACTTTTTATTAATTGTCAATAAGGATATATACACATAAACAAACAACATCAAGGGATATCAAACTTAACATCATAGGATATCAAAGGAGATAATATACAACAAAATGTGTATTATATTCATTTTCCATCTCTACAATTCCTTCCTCTTAAGTTTTCTGACCTGTTTTTTTCCTCTCTCCCTCTCTCCAGATGCTATCTCACTTGTATCCGAGCAAACTATCTTAATGGAAGGAGTTGTTGAAAAATGCATAACAGAAATCAATTGCAATGGTGTAGTGCAAATGAATACCTTCTCAGACTCCAACAACCAAGTGTCAGTGAGATTTGAGGAGGACCTTCATAATGCCAATGACTGCAGTGGTCCCTCTCAGGAGCAGCAGGAGAAGGAGGAGGAAGAGACCTGTACTTATGGTCAAAGTAATGGTGGCTCAGAGAACAGGATACAGGAAGCAATATCAGATTCATGTGTACCCTTAATTTCAGAGGTTCTGGATTCAATGGTATGCCAGGCAACTTCAAGTGAAGAACAGTATTTCAATGAGCAACAGATCAGCCACTTACAAGAGAGAATCAGGGCAGAAATACCTTCAGAAGATGAAAATGAGAATAATGGAACATCAGAGAGTAGCAAAGGTACCACATGTGGGTTTGGTGTAAGAAGTGTATAATCTTAAAATCTTGAGGACTATTATGATTCCCACCCAGTAATTTATGTAAAACTTTCCCCAAGTGTTCAAAATGATCTAATAATCCTTACAACATTTGTACAAGTGTGTGCGCGTGTGTTATGTGCCGTCAAGTCGCCTCCGACCTATAGCAACCCTATGAAGGAAAGACATCCAAAATGTCATGTCATATTAACAGACTTGTTCAGATCTGTATAAAGCAGGTTAATATCACCAGCCCCCCGCCCCCATATGTAAGCTGATCGAATGATGTTGGTTTGTCTAAGGCCACCCAAGCAAGTTCATGGCTGAGGAGAGATTTGGCAGAAAATGACTTAATTAACCACAGTACTGCTTTATTGATAAGGAAGAGCTTCCCTTTCTCAAGTATCCCAGGTTGTAAACAAAGATAACTTTTCTCTTTATGGAGTCCTGCATTGTAAATAGCTATAGATAATATAGGGGACAGTTGCTGGCAGCTTGTAAGTTCCCATGAGTGGCCCATCTAGACTTGAAGCAGCTTAGCAGGAAGGAGAAATTAAGGCAAAAACGTGAACCTACTCCAGCTTTGATTTTCCACTTAAATGAGCCATGGCAGATGAATTTCCTCTCAGTAGCGCACCCAACCCTCAGTCTGACTTTGTTTGTCTGTGGAATGCAGAGGTGGAATGGAGCCAGGCAAACCAGATCACAGCAGTAAGAGGATGTCTTGTCTTCTGGCATGCTCCAGTCTCTCCCTTCCCCTACCCCTATGTATTTAAGGTATTAAGGGATGGCTGGGTAAGAGGCATGGGGGTATTAACCTTAAAATTTATTGGCAAACCACTTGGTATAAGGGCCAACTTCTGGTCCTTCATTCTAAGTGCCCTACCAGTAAAACTAATTGATGATCAGATTTCTAAAAGATATTGTATATCTTGCAATTTGACATCAACATGTGGTATTTTCTCTGAGGGATTATGAAGTGTAAAAATGACTACCATTATCTCTTCCTCTGTTAAACATCTAGTTGCTAATTAGCCAAATACTGTTTTGATTATGAGCACTGTTGATCATGTGCATATGCTTCTTCATTCTTCTGTTTCCCTTCAAAATCGAATCTGTCCTTCCTTGCTTTATTTAAAATATCTACATACAGAGAGCAAGATGTTTGACTGAATGTAGCATGGTCCTGGAAGCAAATATTACAAATTCCTGAGTTTTCCCTTATTTTTCAAATATGCTTGCTTGCACATCATGAGGAGCTGCTGTTTTGAGAAACCAAAGAAAAAATCCTTAAAAGGTTCCCGAAAATGAATTTTGACAAATCCTAATATATTTTGAGATTTTTTTTTCTCTTTATCAAGGATCATATTTATTGTAAAGGCTGTGCAAGAAAGTAAACTCCTTAAACCAAACTTTTCTTTTACAGCATTTACAGTAAACATTATACTTGATAACAAACTTGGAAATGTGTTGGGATTCATTTTCGGTACTTTTGAGGTTTTCCTCCCCTCCCCCTACTTTTTTCCTGGTTTGCTATTTTGAGGAACAGGGTTTGAAACTTTGTTGGGTTCATGACACAGTGTAATATTTTTGGATGCTGTGGGGGTGTGGTGGAGGATTCATGGAAGTGAATTAATGCTTGATCCAGATAGGGAGTACTAGTATAATTAAGGCAAGTGATGCTTTGGGGGATTTGTATGGCAAAAAGTGGCTCTGCCCATGTGTCATTGACTATCAATTATACATTTGCATTTAGGAAAATCTGCTGCTGGGAATTTCCTCCTTAATCCTCTCGAGCCCGGGAATGCTGATAAGCTCAAAGTGAAGATAGCAGACTTAGGAAATGCTTGCTGGGTGGTAAGTTTAAAACCATTTCCATGATGCATGACACAAGCTGCTAATTGCACTTTAGTTAGGTGGGGTTAACATAGACTCCATAGCTCTTATTTTTAAGTTTGTAAACTCAGATCCACAAGTACTCCTTGCCACTCCTTGCCACTCAGATCCACAAGTACTCCTTGATGAGTGCGGCATATGAAAAGGGTAAGGCTTTTCCTTGTACCTACACTGATCTTTGGAGGTACTTGAAAAATAGAAAGACTTTTTGCTGCTTTTGAATGCCTTTTCTTGAAAAAATTGTTCATGTGCTTTCCATTTTTGATGAGGTCCAGCTGACACTCGCCAACTCAGTTAAGAACCTCGGGGTTATACTGGATCCGGCATAGTTGCTGGAGCAGCAAGGTGCTGCTGCAAACCCCCCCCCCCCCCCATTCTTCCAGCTTCATTAAGCCTGGAAGATAGTTCCGTACCTTGACTCAGGTACTTTGGCCATGTGCATCCATGCTATGGTTACCTCAGGGCTAGATTATTGTAATGCAACTATTCATCTTCATCATCATCATCATCAGACTTTTATTGGCATATAAAAGAAGTAAAAAAAAAAGACAAGGTAAATACATAATTAATACCCAAGAGAAATAAAACAGAAACCCACCAAGAATCACAGCAATAAAGGCAATACAGTACAAAAATGGATATACAGTAAAATCTAAATTTTTGAAAGGAGAAAAGCTCTATGTCTTCCTGGATGGGCAGAAAGCATAGGCCTTATGTAATCTTCTCGTAGCTGTATATATATCTTACTGTCAAAGATGACATGTTCTAGTGATTCTATTTTCCATCACCACAGGGACACAAACGTTCTTCTAGTGGCATTCTTTTGTATCTATCGTCAATTACAGCACAGGGCAAAACATCCCATTGCATTAATGTGAAGATTCTCCTGTGTTCATGATTTGCCAGATTATAAAGATAAGGCATAGAATTTTGATTGCATTTTTTCCATCGAGGTGTAGTTGGATTTAATACTAAGCGAAACTCCATCCATTAGTTGAGCTAGTGATTTTGCAGAGAATAGCTTCAGCGCAGCTGTTAGGCATCTACCTCCCTTCATCCCAAATATTTTTTGGATCGCTCCAGCAGTCCTTTGAGCACTTGAGGCAACATGGGCAATATGCGCATTGCTCAACCCAGTCGCCTGGAAGACCACACCCCAATACTTAAAGCATTGTACTTGCTCTATACGGACTGAGTTCAGGTTACATGAGTGTGTTCTGGGTCTCTGGGCAAAGACCATTATCTTTGTTTTTGCTTAATTAAGCTCTATAGTGTTATCCTGGCAATATTGCGTAAGTGAGGGCATAGCTCTCCTGTGGGAGTCCTGGAGAGTATGACTGCATCATCTGCATAAAGGAGCACAGGGATATGTCCCCATCTTTCGGGAGATGGAAATCTGGATTGTTTAAATAAGATCATATCATTAATACATAAATTAAAAAGAAGGGGGAGCAGTATACATCCCTGTCTGACTCCCTGCCTTACTTCTGTCGTGCCTGAAAGGTGACCTTGGGGGCTGTATCTAACTCGTATAGTGTTTTCATGTAGGGCTCGGATCAGATGTAATAAACATCTGTCTATTGATGTAGATTTTAATTTTTCCCATAAGGTGGATCTAGAAATTGAATCAAACGCTGATTTTAAGTCAGCAAAAGCTACATATAACGACTTGAATTGGAGGAGTATTTTGTGATCAGGTGGTCAAAGATCACACATTGGTTTAGTGTTGAGTGCCCCTCTCTGAACCCAGCTTTTCATCAGCTAGGCAACCCCTTTCCTCAGTTCAATCCCTAAGTTTCCATTGAAGATGTTTTGCGTATAGCTTACTTATAGAGCGAATAGGTCTATTAGAATAATTAATAGACTTAATAGACAAATAGGTCTATTAGGTAATTAGAAGGGTCATCTTTACTTCCCTTTTTATGGATAGAAATGATGACAGCAGCCCCCCAGTCTCTTGGGATTCTGCCTGTATAGTCTATTATTGTAAATCCATCAGAAAAGGAACCCACCAGTTAATATTTTGTTTTATTAGCTCCGGGGGAATCAAATCATTGCCAGGTGCTTTACCAAGCTTTAAAGATTCAATAAGATGCTTCACTTCTGTGGGATTCACTAGCTGCCATTTTGGAAGGGTGCTAAGATTTTCCATCTGGTAATTATCTACTGCCAAATGTCTATACAATTCCTTGTAGTGTTTTCCCCATATTTCTGGCACTATTATAGAGTCTGTCGTCTTGTGAGCACTGCCTGAGCGATGTGTAATCCAGAATAGGGTAGAGTTATTGTTCTTTGTCGCTGATTAAGTTGTTCCCATACTAGGACCACCACCTCCTGCTTTTTCCTTTGGAGAAGTTGTTTGTACTGTGATTTTGGGTTTTTTAATTCCTCCAAGGATACAGACCCTGGTTCAGATCTATAGCTAAAGTAGTTGACACTAAGAGAGTTTTTTGCTTTTCTACACTCACCATCAAACCAGGATTTATTAGGTCTCAGGTTTACCCTTGTGCTCTTGGTGTTTGAGCCCTTCAGGACTTTTTGAAATTATGTCATTTGTAGTTTACATTTCTCACTGAGACTCAAGGCAGATTTCATAGAGTGAGATTAACACAGTCAATATCAAGGTCTTCTCAAAAAACAATGCCATAGGATAAATAAATGCAAGTTTACAAAGACATAACATTAGCAAAAATCTGATACAGAGTTGAAGAAGTGCTGAAACAGAGCATAAACAATTCTAGGACTGACATTAGACATCATCGAACTATCCAGTAGGATCATACTTAAAGCAGCAGGTAGTACAGTTTGGTATAGTGATTAAGAGCAGCAAGACTATAATCTGGAGAACCGGGTTTGACTCCCCACTCCTCTGCTTGAAGCCAGCTGAGTGACCTTGGGTCAGTCACTGCTCTTCCAGAGCTCTCTCAGTCCCACCCACCTCACAGGGTGATTGTCATGAGGTAATAATAACACACTTTGTAAACCGCTCTGAGTGGTTTGTCCTGCAGGGTAGTATATAAATTGAATGTTGTTGTTACATGGGAGCACATACTTAAAGCAATAGATACAGCAACATAGTGGTGAAGTATGTGACTCCGAACTCGTTAGTGAAGCATCTCTTTGAGATCATCCTTTAACCAATTAAGCAGCAGGCTTGGAGGAGAAGACCAGTTTAATACTGTAAATGGCAGGTACCATCTTTGAAGAGGTTTCTTCCTTCTCTCACACGCAGGAGGGGATGCTGCTGCTAAGACAGGGTCTGCTGTGGCAAGTGTATGCTTCATATGTACAGTTAATCAGTAGTTAATTTGTCAACCAAGATTTCTTCAATTAGGTGATCACTCTAATGCATGGATAGGTAAACTTTTTAGTCTGGTTGCTAGAAATCACATCTACCTATGTAGATGTTTGTGAGCCAGAAAATGGGTGCTTTTACTTGTTCAGACATGCTGGGAGCAAGACAAGCCCAAGAGGTGTTGCCAGAGTCTCACTGGCTTGCCTGCATGGGTGGATGATGGGCATAAGCTATGCCTGTTGCCTTCTCTCAAGCTGCTGCTCAGAAGTGCTGCGAAGACCTCAGGGATTCACTTCAGTATCTTGGAGAGAGAGCCATCCCTGCATGCTGAGAAAAATGGCCAGTCCTATTATTGTTTATCATGCTAGCCACAGGGTTGCATACCTCTCCTGTAATGTAAGCACACACGTGCTTGAGTAGCTGCATGTTATATGCCATTGTGGTAACGCATTGATTTTTTTTCTGCGTATTTTTAAACTACTGTTGTTTCAACATTATGGCCTTTTAATGAATGTTTTTGTGTCTTTAGCCTTTAGGTGGTGATACATAGTAATAAATTATATCCTTAGAGGAAACGATTTACTTAGAGTACCACATATAAGTTTATTACTATTGTCCATAAACTTTTGATTTTAGAACTGCCTATCTGTTTTATCTCTGTAGGAGTTCTTGCTTTAGAGAAGCACTGTGAATGCTTCAAATAACATTCCAGTCATTATTTTTAAAATATCATCACAAATTCTCAGCTTTGCCCTTGGAACAGTTCAGGCTTCTAAAAAATTATTTTTGAGTACATTTTTATTCTACAGGAAGTTTTATTCTGCAGGAAGTTACTACCTCCTGTGCTCCTTTCCTCCTTTTGTTCCTCCAGGTAGGCCCTTAACCATCAGGTGGTGTTCAGATTCCAGTCTAATAAAATATCTGCAGCCTGTGTCTCCAAATGAAGCATGTTCAGTTGCACTGACTGTTGGTTTATCTTTGGATGTAGTTTAATTTGGCTGAAGGCTGCTGTAGCATAGTGGTTAAGTGGTTCAGCTGCGAATCAGCACTCTACTGGTTCAAATCCCATCATTGCCCTGAGCTCAGTAGGTGGCCTTGGGTAAGCCACTCCTCTCAGTTCCCGCTCCCCAGCTGTATTGTGGGAATAATAACACTAACTTGTTCGCCACTCTGGGTGATGCACTAATCTGTCTATAAGAGTGGTAAATAAGTGCAGTTATTATTTATAAAGCTCTAAATGGGCAGGATATTAAACATGTTTTTGAATGCTTTATCTCATGTGAATCGTTTTGTTGGGAGAGATGAATGAGACTCTGGACCTCCATTTGTCTGTGATATAATCAGTTCAATCATGTGGAGAATTATTGCTATCTAAGCCTATTGATTTCAGTGGATTTGGACTGGAGTAACTCTGCATAGTATTGCAGAGTTCTATATAAGTGTAGAGGGAGCAGGTCATAATGGTGTCACAACTTAAGAATTTCCACAGCTTGTGATGTACACAGACTAGGAAACCAGCCTGTGTACATCATTTTACAAAGATGTATTACTAATTATATAAATACAATAGTTTGTCTGTCAGAGCATACATTGTCAAGCTAGGATGTAAAGACCTAGGAAGTCACTCAATATGTCATCTATATATATGTCATCTATATATTCCAGTACATGGCTTTTACTGTTTATGGAACCTTGATTTCCAGTTTAACACAGCATCCTTTTCTTCTGCAGCATAAGCACTTCACTGAGGACATTCAGACACGGCAGTACCGATCCTTGGAAGTACTGATTGGAGCAGGCTACAGCACCCCTGCTGATATTTGGAGCACAGCCTGTATGGTAAATTCAGTCAAGTTCCCAGAATTGTTTTAACTGCTCTCAATTTCAAAGTTCTGTAGAAATTTCTCTTCCTCTGCAATAGATGTCAATTAATTTTAAATTAAGCCTGATACAGTTGATTACAGGTTAGTGTATCCAAAGTAAAGAACTTTTAATGGGCTATTACACAGTATATGTTAAGTAATTTTGCTAAAACAAGAACAACAAAAGAGGTCTCCTGTTTTCCAAGTATTTGGCCATGGTTGAGGACTTTTTAAGAGCAAGCCAGTGAAGTAGAGACCAGATTGATAGTTGGCAGATTATGAAAGCCAAAAGGAATAGGTTGCTTAGCCACTAATAAATTTCTGATCACTTGAGCTTGCAACACTGAAATGGTACTTAATCCATTGCTTTAAGAAGCATCTGTCCAGTAGCTGAGGCTGTGAAAGTCTGCATCTGATTCATGTATGACAACTATTTTTCAGTTAATAACCTCAAAATGTAACAGTGCTTTCTGTAGAGCTGCCTTTGAAGAACTTTCAGTTCATCTACGGTCTTCAGTGCAGTCCCACTTGTGTTTAGTAGATTGTTAGTAGTAGTAGTTATAGTTCACAGTTGAGAGTTGTTTATTGGCGTGTTTGAATCGTGAAGCTGGAGCCGACTTCCCCAGAGAGTGACCTTCAGTCGACCGCAGGAATGGCAGACAAAGCACTGTTTAAAAAGTGTGAGAAATGTGGGACGAAAATGGTGAAGACCGATAGCCATGCTATGTGTCTGGCTTGTTTGAGTGAGGGGCACATTGTTGAGCGTTGCAAGCATTGTCAACTATTTACCCCGAAGGCCAGGGCAGATTGTGCGTCCTGCTTAAAGGCGATGTTATGGGGAAAAGCAGTATCTTGTGCCAGCAGCCCGGCCACTCTTGGACCCGGTAGTTCATGCTCGGAACTGGGATCATCTGTGCTTGAGGTCAAGAGAGACATCGACATCGGCTCATTCCGCAGCCAGTGTTGTGTTGATGGAATGCCCCTCGCTGGGAGCAAAGAGGGTCAGTTGCAAACCCCCAATTCAAGTGGAAAAGAGGAGAGATCACAGCCAAGCCTCGAAGAAGAGAAAGGATAAAACTAAGCATCTGGAGAAACCACCAAAAAAATCAGTCTATCCCACCCACTCGGTCCCAACCTCCAGAATGGGAGAGAGGACAGTCACCAGCTTCAGGGAAGGGACCTGGCTCTTCAGAGAGATCTTCAGAGTTGGAGGGAAATGATGCTGAGTCGCAGTCAGATTATCGGAGACGACACAGATTGGTCTCCTCAGATCGAATCTTGCAGTCCCACCATGTAGCACCGTGGTATCCACTGTACCCATCCCCGGGCTATCCACATGGCTGGTAGTACTATCCTAATTATCCGCTGCCACCTGCTTCAACATACTTGGTGCCGAGCAAACACCGCCATGGCTCAGATTCGGCTAAGCGCCCGATCATGCAGGCATCGACACGAAGGCATGGATCCGATTCGGAGGTGGAAGGAGAGGCGCTCAGTTCCAATCAGAGCCCGAGTTTAGCATTGGATCCATCTGCTGATGAGACAGTTGGAATCCTGGGGGGAGATTCACCCTCTACTATCCATAAACTTTATGCTGAACAGATGCTCCGTATGGCTAAGTCCCTGGACATGGATGTCTCCACCACTCAGCGGAAGCCGACTGACAGCATTCTGAAACACATATACTCAGATACTCCTGAAGTAGCTGCATTTCCTAGGATTGAAGGGCTAGTTATGCTTATGGATAACCTACACCAGAAGCCTGCTTCTATCCCGTCTACTACAAATAAAATAGAGACTCTGTACAAAGTGAATTAATTTATTATATTTATATTCTGCCCTCCCCGCTTTCGCAGGCTCAGGGCGGACAAGTGCCCATACTTTTTTGTTCACCCTCCAGCGTCTTCCATGATAGCTGAGGAGTTACAAGCTTGACATCGCCAGGGTTCTCAAGCCACCCCGGCAGATAGAGAGGGCAAGAAACTGGACTTGATAGGTAAAAAGCTTTATTCAGGTTCTGCTTTGAATATCATGGAGATTATTGGGGGCTACCAGATCTTCCTTTGGCAGCAGATGTCCACTTACATGGATATGTTGCCTGAGGAAAAGAAACCGCTGGTGAAAGTTCTCCAGGATGAAGCATTGATGTTGTCCCGGCAACAGATAAGTGCTAGCCTTCACATCTTAGACGTCTCCATGAGAGGGCTGAACATAGCAATAGTTCTGCGTAGACACGCTTGGCTACGTGCCACGGCACTTCCTATTGAAACTCGCAGCAAGATAGAGGACATGCCTTTTGAGGGTTCCACATTGTTTTCAGAAAAGACTGACAAGTATCTAGCAAAGAAGAAAAAGGACTGTCAGACCATAAGGTCGTATGGGGTGCTTCCCCAACTTCCTGGATATATGGGATACAGGCAGCCTGGAAAGGGGGATTTCCAGCAGAGGAGGGATTACAGATCCTACAGATTCCAGCCATACAGGCAGCAGTATCGGTGTAAGCCCCAGTTCTCAGGCCCTCTGCAGTACAGAAAGAAGCGGGGGAGGGGGGGAATCTAGATCATCTATCTCATCATGCTCAAGCTACAAATGGCTCCTCGCAAGGACAAAAAGAGCAGTTCTGACTAAAGTCAGACAGCGGCCAGAGTTACCCTGTTTTGAGGACAGATTGGCTCATTTTGCTCAGGCTTGGGAAGCAATTTCCATTGATGTTTGTTTTATCTCAGTTATTAAAGTTGGTTATAGGTTAGAATTTTATTCCTTGCCTCCTACTTCTTTACCTTCTCAAGCTCCGAATAACACATGGTTGAATTACAGGAGGAGATCCAGTCCCTGATAAAGAAAGGGGCCCTACAAAGGGTGGCGGAGATAGATACCCACTTTGGTTTTTTCTCCAGATTCTTCTTATTGGATAAGTAGGATGGAAGGAAGAGACCCATTCTAGACCTGAGGGATCTTAATAAATATCTAATCATCACAAAATTCAGGTTGGTAACATTACGATGGGTCATAAATATGTCCCTCCAGGATGCGTGGTTTGCCGTCCTTGATCTAAAAGATGCTTACTTTCATTTCTCCATTTTCAAACAACATAGGAGATATTTGCGCTTTGTTTATAATAACCAGGTATTCCAATACACGACCCTCCCCTTTGGTCTGGCCACAGCACCAAGGGTGTATACTAAATGCATGGCAGTGGTGGTCGCCCACCTTAGGAAGCTGGGTTGCTCGATTTATCCCTACTTAGACGATTAGCTGATCACAGCAAATTCCCCAGAGGCCTTGAAGTCCGATGTAGTCATGATTTTGGACGTGGACCAAGATAGGCTTGGTGATAAATACAGAAAAGTTCAGATTAGAACCGAGTCGTACCATACAGTTTATAGGCGTTGTACTGGATGCTAACACTAATAGAGCCTTTCTGCCTACAGATAGGGTTACCAAGCTTGTTCAACTGGCTAATCATTTTTTGTGTAATAGGTTTCAAACAGCCCAAATGATCCAGACTTTGCTGGGCCTTATGGCATCCACTACAGCAGTGGTAGCTTTCGCTAAACTAAAAATGAGAATATTACAATTACGGTTTATCAGGAAATTTTACCCTGAGCACCACTCCCCTCAGAAGAAGTTCTCAATCCCCAGACAAGTGCAACGGTCACTTACTTGGTGGTCGAGTCCTGTGAATCTAACTAAAGTTATTCCCTTTGAGACACTGGGTCACGAACTTATGCTTACAACAGATGCTTCTTTAGAAGGTTGGGGAGGCCATAGCGCTGACGTCTCAGTCATTGGGCTGTGGTCAGCATCTGAAAAGACATGTTGCATTAACTTGTTAGAATTAAGAGTCGTTTACTATGCCCTTAACTGTTTGTCAGATATGGTGTCCAACTGATGGGTACAGGTCTTACCGGATAATACTACCACGGTATATTATATCAACAAGCAAGGTGGTACAGCTTCACGAAAACTCTGCTTGGAGGCCATCCATTTGTGGGAGTGGGCCATTGAACACAATGTTGTGCTTTCTGCAGGGACGGCCAATGTCAGGGCAGACTGGCTTAGCAGAAAAGCAGTACTCATCACGAATGGGTTCTGGCAAACAAGTACATACAGGGAATCTTTCAAACTTGGGGGTTCCCGGAAGTGGATCTGTTTGCAACAAGGGACAATGCCAAAGCTCAAAGGTTTTGCTCCAGAGGAGGCAGGGACACGGGGTCATTAGGGGACACCTTCCAGATCCAGTGGATGGGGGCATTATTTTATTCATTTCCACCCATCCCTCTAATACACAAAGTCTTATGCAAGATACAGGCGGACAAGACGACATGCATTCTGATAACACCTTTCTAGCCTCGTCAGCATTGGTTCCATACTCTCAAACACCTAGCGAGGGACAGGTACATTCACCTCCCACTGGTCCCAGACCTGATTTCTTACAATCATACATTCCACCACGATCTGGCGAGGTTGCGTCTGACAGCATGGCTTCTAGAGCATTAGGACTTTATTTTTCAGAGGAAGTAGCAAATATACTACTGAATGCCTGCCGGCCATCTATTCGGCATTCCTATAATCTTAAGTGGAATAGATTTGTTGTTTAGGCCAACATGAAAGGTGTGCTCCCAGACACGTGTTCTCTTTCCACCGTTTTTGATTACCTGGTATATCTACGTAATACGGGGTTGGCGTCAACATCCATCAAAGTACATTTGGCAGCAATTTCTGCTTTCCATTCAAATATTGATGGGAAAATGTTTTTTTCTCATCGCCTGTCCCAGCTCTTCCTGAGGGGGTTATATAACTTGAATCCCCCAAGGACCCTAGTCGTTCCGCAGTGGTCACTATCTTTAGTGTTGTCACGCCTGATGTTGAAGCCCTTCAAAGCAATGGCGACCTGTCCACTATCAATTTTGTCTTTTAAAATGGCCCTGTACTGGCCATCACCTCTGCACGCAGAGTGAGCGAGCTCCAGGCTTTGAGGGTAGACCCTCCATTTCTTCAGATTTATCCTGATAAAGTTATTATGTGCTCTAGTTTGCAGTTTTTGCCAAAAATAGTTTTGAAATTCCATGTCTCTCAGGATTTATCCCTCCCAGTGTTTTTTCCTAACCCCTAACACAGCAGGAATGGACTCTGCACACGTTAGATGTACGAACGGCAATTTTATTTTACATGGACAGAACACAGTCTTTCAGGAAGGATACATCCTTTTTCATTTGCCATTCAGGTCCTAACAAGGGTAAAGCAGTGTCAGTACACACAATTTCTAGATGGGTGGTTTTGGCAATTAGGTTGTGCTACAAGTCTGCAGGAGTAGCATGTCCATTTACTGTATGAGCCCATTCGACCAAGGCACAAGCAACTTCAGCTACATTCCTTCGTAGGGTGCCATTGAGAGACATCTGTGCAGCAGCTACCTGGTCCTCTGAAGAGACTTTTGTGAAACATTATGTGATGGACATTTACTCTAGAAGAGAGACAGCAGTGGGACAAGCAGTCTTACATTCTCTCTTTGACTAAGAACATCACCCCGCCTCCATGGTATGTAGCTTGCTATTCTCCCACATGTGGGACTGCATCAAAGACCATAGATGAAAACAGAGTTGCACTTACCTGTAACTGCTATTCATCTAGGTCTTCGTGCAGGTATACAATCCCTCCCTCCTGCCCCGCTGTGAGCTCTTTGGGTTGTGAGTTCCAACTATTGAGGGCTTGCGGCAGCACAGAAGAACTAAGGGAAGGTGGGGACGACCTTACTCTATTGTGTTGCCGTGCTGGTGGGAAAAGCCCGTTTGAAGGAGGTCATCCCCTCCTAGAGCCTTAAAGCTATAGAATTCCTGTTCCGAATGGCTGGCCTGCGCTTGCGCAGTCCCACATGTGTGCCTGCACAAAGACCTAGATGAACAGCAGTTACGGGTAAGTGTAACTCTCAACTAGTGCTGACAGTCATTGATCACCTGGGAATAGGATGGGGTTTCAGAGCACATTTCATCTGTGATTCAGCATTTGCACTGGCTAATTAGTTAACCTCCTGGAGATGTCCTCCTTGCATAGTACTGCAACAGCAGGACTCTTAAAGAGAGATGTTCTTGCTGCAGGGGCCCCAGGTTCCTCAGTCATAGGCCCAGAAAGCCCAAATATGCAGATCTTCCAGAAATGATACAGGATGCTATCTTTCAGGCACGTGCAAGTGGTTTTTACGTACTGATAAAAATACATGGCTTGGATCCTATGGGAAGCATAGCATGTGTGTAAAGAAGCATGTGGAGCCATCTTCCACTGCTCCTGCACCAGAAGAATTTCTGCTTACGGAGGAGGACAGGGAAGGTGTTCTCACCAGGCTTCCAAGTAATATGCCTGACTTTTTCCCCCAGGCTTTTGAATTGGCTACAGGTGACTATCTCTTTGAGCCTCACTCTGGTGAAGACTACTCACGAGATGAAGGTAAACATTACAAATGGGTTAGATTTTTTTTTTTTGGCCTATTGATCTCATGGGAAAGGAAGTTGAGGCAGGGAGTATTTTTATTGTTTTCATTTGTCTGAGTAGGTTTCATGAGTGCTTTGAGGTATCATGTAGCCGGTGTGCTTGGTTTTTAAAAAACATTTTCACACCACTTTTCCTGCTTCAGAGTGGTTAGAGGAATTTGGCTACACAGGATGTGAGGCGTGTCCAGCCTACTTTTCTCTTGGATACTTTCAGTGAAATCCTAAGTAAAGTTACTCCTATCTAAGTCCATTGAAGTAAATGGGCTTAAACTGGAGTAACTCTGCTTAGAATTTTACTGTTAGTGTCCTTCTGAAGAACACAGGCCCACATTCCAACACAAAATGTGCTTAATCACTACCGCTTTCAGCTCTTTTGAATTGTGTCTATATTTGTAGAACACCATAGCCTTCCAGGCAGCTTTTTAAATAGGAAATAGAGAAAAAAGCTCCATGGATCTAAGCTAAACTTGCCAGCAGTTTTGGTACTTCTAAGACATTGCCACAGAGGCAAAAAATAATACAAACAGGCTAGTTGGCAGTAGTGTATTCTGTATAAATGGAGTGAATTCACCTGGCAAATTAAAATTCCATTTTGTCCAGTTTACACATACATAAATTTTTGCATGTCAGCATCCTGTTAAAACCATTCACTGGTTGTTAAACCAATAGCCAGTGAATAACCTTTAAAATATAGGAACAGTCTGAAAATCATGCTGCATAATGCACTGATAGAACAGAAAATTTCCTCCTCCCTCCCACTGCAGTGTATTGAGTTTTCCAAAATGCTGTTTCTTAGGGGACAGGCAGTTCTCAAAAACAGCATGGAGGACAAAATGGGAAGGGGGAACTGGCAAAAATTGACCTGCCCTTCTTCACTGATGAAGACTAAGTTTGGATTCAGTCCACGATTTCCAGCCACTGTGTATCACATCCAAGTTCACAAAGTGACCATGGGCCATGGGTTCATTACTTACTTCTTTCTTTTGGGACATGCAGACCACATTGCATTGATCATAGAACTACTGGGGAAAATACCTCGCAAACTGATTGTGGCTGGAAAATACTCCAAAGAGTTTTTCACCAAAAAGGGTAAGTGGGGAAAGAAACTTTCATGTCTCTGTTACCTGAGGTTGAACATTTAAGGGCTCTAATCCAGAGATGTGCTTGATGGTATCTAGTTCTTCACCACTGAAAAGAAAGTGCCTCTTTACTCTCCTAATACAACTGATCAAAGTTTTTTGTAATACTTGTTAGTGGTTCTGGTGCCAGGTAGCCATGTTGGTCCAAAGAAAAATCCAAACACACATGATGTGTTTTACATTTTATTAAGTCTAACCACAATTACACAGTTTTTATATACTTCTCTGTTTTAATTCAGTTAAAAAATTCAAATGAGCTTTAACTTTTTAGAGTCCTTGAGTGTAAAATAGCAGCATGTAAGAGGAGCTAAAGGTATTGTAACGAAGAGAGATTATTATGCTTTCTGTGGATTTTTTCAGTTCCAAATCACAATTAAGAATCGTGTGAGGTCTGGACATATTCTGCATAGCTTGATTGGCATTTTGCTTGTCTTCTGATAGAGTAGAACAACTATATGAGGGAATGGTCTTCAATTAACAATACCAAGAAAGGACAACCAGTCCAAAAAGACCATCTAGTACTTATTTTTCACAGTCATACAAATTTCGTTAAACAGTTGGTGTACACTTTAAGAATCTGATCCACCAAAAGTTACAGCATTTACACTATTTTCTTTTCAAATTTCATTAACAATTGGTGGATCAGATTCTTAAAGTGTACACCAACTGTTTAACGAAATTTGTATGACTGTGAAAAATAAGTACTAGATGGTCTTTTTGGACTGGTTGTCCTTTCTTGGTATTCTGATAGAATAGTCCAATTACCTCCAGACTAGGAGTGCCGTGCTATAAAGTGCTGTCTGGAAATACTAAAACTGGAGTCTAAAAAAATGATCTGGATAAATGCAATATCCCTTGAGCAAGCAATATCTCATATTTGGCTTAATATGATTTAGATGTTCTTGCTCTGATAAAACCTCTAATATATGTACTTATCTCATGATGGGAGTGAAACTTTAGAAGGGGGAAATACCTTTTTTTCTGTTGAGCAGCATCAGTTAGTAAGACTGCACTGAAGCCATGCGATCTGCTTAGTTGACCTTCCTGCTCATGTTAATGACATCCTGTTAATTTCCCTGTCCTTGTTCTTAGGTGATCTGAAGCACATCACTAAACTGAAGCCATGGGGTCTCTTTGAAGTTCTGGTGGAAAAATATGAGTGGCCCCAAGATGATGCAGCTGCATTCACAGACTTCTTATTACCTATGCTGGAGCTGAATCCCGAGAAGAGAGCCACAGCAGTGCAGTGTCTCAGGCACCCCTGGCTTAACTCTTAAAATGCTCCAGCCTGACACCATGGCCCTATAATCGGGTTTGCAGCATAATATACACACACCTAGATGGCCCCCCTTTTCCCAAGTCAATTTTTTCCCTGTTGATTTTCAGAGTGAAGCTTCTCCTCGAGGGCTTTTGAGATTTTAGATAAATCTTAACTGTTCATGTGAGTTTGTGTACTTGGCTCTGTTGGAACTGTTGTCAGCCAGTGGGTGTCCAATTTGTTTTGCTGTGGTTGGGGTTTGCCAAAGAGTTTTTACAGAAATGTGAAATGACCCCTGACTCTCTTCCTTGCTCAAGTACCTTATCCTGAAAGTGTGGGGAAATCTCCACTGGGACATCCTCCCTTAACTATATTGCAGACATCCCGAGGGGGATGTGAAGAGCTGTGAATCCCTCCTTAGCTCACTGACTCTGGGAGTCATTTTCCTAGTGCACATCCAGTTGCTGACAGTAAGAGGAGAAATAGCAAATGGCACCAAGGTGGTAGCTCCATGTGGAGCACTGAACTCTAAATTCTCTATTCATTCCTTAGGTGTCTGATCTGCTGCTTGGGTAATCTTTTTTTTCCCCCAGACATGCTTTTTCTCTAGTTTTAGCCATTGAATCTTTTGGAGCAGCCTGTATGAAACATATTTTAGTACTATTTTTTCCACAATATTCTGGAGAGTTTCTGACTCCAGTAAAATAAGCTGCTTTCCCATGCTGTAGCATGTGAATGTGAAATACATTTTGCAAGAGGGATGAAAACAACAGGAATTAGTAGAAGTAACAGTCTGTACCAGACAGACCTAAGTATTTGTTGGCTGTGGAGTTGCAGCCAGGTTGTCCCCATGTTCTACACCATACTGCCTGGGGCAGTATGTGGCCTGCCAGCTATGTATTTTGGGTCAGTAGGTGCTTGCTGATTATTTGGGTTTCTGTCACTCAAATTAGACCTCAAAAGCAGGGTAGTTAACCAGCGTCTAGCAGGCCATTTTTTATTTTGGTCTGTCTAATGCCATTAATAGCACTATGTCAGCCTTGCGTGAAATTGTATTTTCAGTAGAGAGTAGTTAGTTTTCTGTATTGAATATATTCTTACCCTTTAACAATAAGGAAAAAGCACTGCCTTTTCAGCAGTGCTGTATGCCCAGACTTTCAGTCATCATATTTTCTGAGGCTGTTGCTGGCCCTGTCTGAGTTGCTGGACTCTTGCTGACATTACCTTTCTTAATAGCATTGCTTTTCTTCAGTATAAACACCAAGGCAAATAATATAGGGGATGGAGTAATTTCCATCTTCCCCCTTAGACACAATGTGTCAATTTTTGTTTGTTTATTTTAGAATCACTGCAAACATGGTTGCTCAGCAAGATGCAAATGTAAGCTTTTAAACTCCTAGGGAAAGAGGATTAGTTGTGACTGACTCTTGTAGGTTTTTTATTTTAAATAGAAAGGTCAAAAGTATGGAACACTTGGTAGTTTGACAGTGAGTATCTCTTAAGCTTCCCTAAGCTATTAAAAATCCCCTTCCTCCTGCTCTAATGTAAGGTTTGCAAGAAGTTGGTATCCCCAACAGCCCTTCTGTACTATGGACCAAATTGGCCTTTGAGATTATGAACATTCTCCATGGCTATAAACTGCTGGAGGCCTCAGGCTTGGAGACAGTCCATTGCAAAAGCTGCCAGCAGCATGACACTGTTGTTGTTTTTTGTACGTTTTGAAATCCCAGTTAATAGTAACTCCATTTTCCCCTCTTTAAAAAAATCTGGTTCTGTTTTGTTTTTAAAAATTGGTGTAACCATCGTACTCCTTTTTCCTTTCCAGTCTGGCCATGCTATCTTTTGATGCCTGACTAGGCCTTTAGCAGAATCTGTGCTGCATGTCTATTTAAGAAATCTGAAGTAAAATTCTCTATGCACAATCTTAAGGTGAAAAGAAAAAAAAGTTTTAAAAGTGTAATGATTCTCTTGTTATGTGGAGTATCTTCTTAACCTCCAAAAGCACTTCTGTGCCTATCTAGAGAGAGATTTAAGATGGGACTAGAATGTATAGTACATGCTTTCTCTTTGAATACTGTGAAGACTTGCTGGTAGGGAGAATTGAATTTCTGGTGTCAACATAACCTTTGCTTCAACATCCTGACTACCCAAATGGAGCAAAATGCTTATAGGTGTGTGGGGTGGGGGGCGAGATATCCATCTCTTGAGTCAAATATAAGTTCCCCTCCTTAGAAGAAGGCTGCTGCTGCCTCTCTTGCACTACAAAAGCAGTTCCAGGTTAGTACAAGAGAACTTGTCAAGATTGCCTAAGTACTTTGTGCTCACATCAGGTTCACTCGACTTCCAAATTGCCATAAAGTGCTCACTAAGATTTGTACTTGTTTTGTCGGCCTGAAACCTGAAGGAAAAAATACATTTTTATTCTTTCTATTGTGTGCATTGTCTTTTTTTCTTTGTAAATGCAGCACAATAAACAAATTATTAAATAAATCCACAGGCACTTTTTAATACACTGTGTTCATCTATAGATTTTATATTGTAGTGCCTCTTATGGGCTGTGGGGATAGCAAGCAGCTCAAATTAAATGGTTGCTGCTAGTATAATTGCTTTGGAAAGAGGAGGATAACATGGTAATGTAATTATTCTATTGGTAGGAAGAAGCACACAGAATTTTGCTGACTAATTTGGAAATTATGGTTCTGTTCATAATGCTCTAGAAAATTGTTGACTTAATCTTTAGAAGCTCAAACCATGATGAGTTGTTAATCAGGTATTGCATTATCAAAATCAATGTGGTTAAATACACTTTACTGAAATAGTTTGGAAATGCCAGCTGCCATCTTGTTGTAATACTCGCCTTAAAAAGCAGGGAGATCTTGGTGGTGATTGTTAGAACTGTTCCAGACTCTCGCCCCTGAAGAGAAACCCTATTAATATCCAGATTCAAGGTAAATATTTTCTGTCAGGCTGACTTGGCATTTGAGTTGATACTGTTGCCTGCTTCTCCGTATTTGGAAAAGGTCCTTTCTGTACTATCTGCAGAATTGCCATAGATTGTCAAATCAAATCCAGTTTATCCTGTGGCTTTCATGGTGCCTGTTCCTGATGATCCGAACTGTCCTTGGGCAGGATTGGAGGAGAAGAGGGAAGGATGGTAAAGTTCTGAGGCTGGTTGATAGAACAGTTAATGTAGAGAACTAGTATTTCTGGATATTTTTGAATACAGGTTTTGTTAACCTTAACTTTGTGGGAAGCTTTAGTAGACAAAAGTGAACATAAAAGCAGAATAAAACAACATTTCAGATCTAGAAAATGGTGAACATAAGTATACATTCACTCACCCAAACTTTCTGTGCTGTCTGATTCAGAGCAAATTAATCTGGAAGTTTGGGGAGTTTCAAAAACAGTTTGCAGGGCAGATTACAGTGCCCGTGTGCAAAGATGGAGAGACATTGTTCCCCTCAACATACCTGGAAGTTACTGGGGTCTAATGGATATTGTGTTTTTTCTCAGTTTTCTGGCACATGAGCAAGGGTTCTGTTTATTCATCGTTCTTTTTTTTAAAGTGCCAACATGTCTATGTATTTTTTAATAAGCAAGATTCATTCCTTTAACCAAGTATCACATATATCTGTGGTTAACAGGATAAACACTGATCACAATCAAGATTTTAATTTAAAGCGTCCTCTCCCCCCAGTTACTGCAACAAAATATACGAGGTGACATTAGACGTTATCCTTTGTGTAGTTACACATATTTAAATGCATTATATCATTTGTCAATAACACAGGCATTGCGAAATGGGTTTGATCCCAAAAGACCTGAGAGAGAGAGAGAGAGATCATATGTGTATATATAAAGGTGTCTGTGCTCCCTGTTTAACTCCATTTGATTGAGTCCCAGTTCAAAATAATTTTACTAACACAGTTGGAGCCTATGAATCCATGCTGCTAACCGTGGAACCCTTTTGCAGCAGAACTTGTCTTCCTCAAAAGTATGATTCCATGTCCTGGGGAAGGGTGCAGCATGGGATCCAACTCATTGATTGTTGTACAGAATATCATTCTTAGCAAAGGAAAAGTTTTGTGAAAGCAACTAGGCTTTTCTGAAGAACGAAGAGTCAGTTTT
Source organism: Eublepharis macularius (assembly GCF_028583425.1). Classification (NCBI taxonomy): domain Eukaryota; kingdom Metazoa; phylum Chordata; class Lepidosauria; order Squamata; family Eublepharidae; genus Eublepharis; species Eublepharis macularius. The sequence continues at coordinate 104,882,265 of NC_072794.1, read as the reverse complement.
GCAAAAAGAGTCCTCCCTTGTTGAGGTCATTGTTTGTTCTTGTGTCTTTGTGATCAAATATTTTATGGGTGTTGGTGCTGTAATGTCCAACAGCCTTCTGTTTCCTTCAGTCTTCATCTTCATTCATTTCCTTCTGTGAGACAAAACATATTCAAATGATGACTTTTGCAAATAAGGAATGAGGATGTTTCTCCCTGGTAGCCCCAGGTCACATGGCTGCTGTTTGGGGAACAGTTCCTGTTTACCATCTGACTCTCCAGGAATACAAGTCATGATGCCATATAATATACATGGAGTAGAATCTACCAGCACTTGAGTGACACAGCTCCTGACCTTCCAATGCTAAATTGAAAGCCACTATTGGCCATGCATCCGTATGGATGCAGAGGTGAATAGCAGTCTACACTGCAGCTTTATAGTGAAAGCCCTTTGTGCCTTGCATTTGCAATTAAGAGGCAGTGAATGCAACTTAATACTCTTGGTGCCAGTAAAGACTGCTTTGGGCCTGTGTATCAGGCTGACTGGGCTTGATGGCATTGTATGCCTCTTTAGAAAGGGATGTAGGGCAGTGGTCACATTCCTGGTGCTAATGTAGAGATGTCATTTTATCTTTTGCAAACTATATATAGTTTTCATAGTCCTTTGTTATAATCACAAGTGCTGAAAAACATTTATCTAAAAATGTTTGTGAAGTACTATACTGAAGATTGTTTTCAGTGATTCTTAAATATGAGTACACCCCACAGACGGGTACACCCCATAAGTAAGACTTCAGCATTAAATGCTTAATTTCTCATTGTATGGCCAATGCTAATTGCACAAGTGAAGCTAAGCACAACCGTATCCCCAGGTATTTTGTATTTTATGTCTCCCAGTCCTACATGAACACTAGTCTTAACAAGCCAGGCAGGTAGAACCTATAAGATTGAGTGCTGCTTTGGATTATAATACAATTCTGACTGAGCACAATGCCTAACTCATGCCCTCTTCCACAGTCCTTACTGTTCTCAGTATATGCCTAATATTCTGATACCAGGGCCTGTGGAGGGCTGTCCTCCTTGAGTGGGTATAACCAAGCATTTGGCTTTAGTCACTATAGGACAGTGCAGAGAAAGGAAGGTTTCATTAACAAATGAGGATTTATTACCTTTGTTATCTACTTGGAAATCAGATGGAAGGAGATTGTCTTGCCGGTTGCCTAGCACAAATGCCAAGAAAGAGAGGATGAGAGCATCGAGGATCCCAATAATGCAAAGGATATATGCCCAGCGTACTGTGCACACTCCTAGTGTGTATTTGTCAGTCTTCTCTCCACACATACGTTTCACCTCTGGGGAGTCCCAGCCATCTGGGTAAAGCAGGCAACCTATTGCCAGACCTGTAGCTGCAGAGGAAGATGGTTTAATTATTATACTATATGACAGTTAACACCTATTATGTGGTATGTAAGACAGGTGCCTGGTTAAGGGAGATAACTTTTATACAGAAGGGTTTGTGAATGTAATTCTAGCTGTGCTGGCAGGCCCTCAGCAATGCAAGCAGATGAGGGGGTGGATAGCAGATTGAAAGTGGAGTTTTGTGCCCATGTTTCACCAGCTTTGACAGGATGTGTTGCTGCATCTGCTGCAACTCTCCCTTCATATGTAAAAACTGATTATGGGGATGATCATCACAGGACAGCCTTCATACCCACATTTTAGCTGGACAGATAGTAATCTGAATTTGTGCAACCTCTTCCCTGCCCAAGCACACCTTGTTTTGAGCCAGTGTGTGTGTGATGTTTTCAGTGGCAGCACCTTTCCCTCAGCACCAAGTACCCACACTCTGTGCGTGCCAAAGATTAGGGAGGAGGCTGCTAGTTCAAAAGGAAGCCATTGCCTCCTTGGAATAACACTTGCTCTTCTGGAGCACAGTCTCTCATGCTTTTACTTATTCAGGCTGTTCCTGAGCATAAACTTTATGCACTAGCCATGCCTCTCTTTTTAAAAAAGTAATGGGCATGTGTAACATCTCAGAATCATAGAGTTGGAAGGGACCTCCAAAGTAATCTAGTCCAACTCCCTGCAAAATGCAGAAAATTCACAACTAACCCCCACACCCCTTATGTGACCCCTGCTCCATGCCCAGAAGATGAGAATAAAAGAGCCTGGATTGTTTGGAACCTTGCATTGCTAGAAATGGCTATATGGCATATATTAGATGTTGCCTTGGCAACCCCTGTCAGTTCTGCTATGAATATGCAACAGTAATTTTACTGCAAATGTGGCTTCCCTTGGGGCTACTCCAGTTATCCATAACAGCCCTCTCTGCCCCAAATACCTGAAATCCTGCTATGCCATACATAAACTTAGTACATCATACATTACAAAAAGACTTTGTAAGATGTGCCGTATCAGTCCCTGGAGATGCATTCACATGGAAAGCTGCGTGATCAATGCCTTGGTGGATACAACAGCATCCTCCTAGAAACAATTTCCGAACTGTCTGTATCTGGAAAATGTCCCACTGCAGAACTGCTTGAGCTATTGGTAGGATTGGTCATGGCACCTTTTTCCAACATAGGAACTGGCCCAAAGAGGAATTCAAAATACCACAGCGGAATTGTAGATGCATATTTTTAAAACACTGCATAGGATGTGCTTACAGCCTGTTTTAGTTAATTTAAGGAGTTCATCTTGTTGAGAGTTATCACTGGCTACTAAAGTGGTTCTGTTTGGGCATATTTTCACGGCAGCCCTAGCCTAGTCTCTCTCTGGTACACTGGGCATTGCAGTTCTGTAACAAGTGGCTGGGAATCTAATATTTCTTAGACATCAACTTCCAAGACTCTTTGAGAGAAGACATGAAAATTGAAGTGATATAAAATTGTAATTTAAAAACGGAATCATAGAGTTGGATGGGACCAAAAGTAAAAATCTATCATGCTTCAACATTAATCCAGCTATTAATTAAGCTTTTGCAGTTCATCATTCTATGCAATCTGAAAGGGAAGAGCAGATACTTCGTACAGAGCTATTAAAGAACAATGAGCTTAAGACAGTAAAGGATTCTAATCTCCTGTGCTGTGCATTAATGTGATGACCCATTGCATAGAGATCCCTGTGTTTCTCTGACCCAAGGGATATAACCTTGGTAATGTGCCTGCCACCACTTACAGTTGAACCTAAAAGCTATCAAAGCTAAACTGCTCCAACTCAGCTTCTGGATTTTATCTGTGTGAGTTAGTTCCCTACCTGCCTTTTCCTTGTTTATATGAAAGCATGTATTGGGATGTTTGTGCATGGGGAAGCTAATCTAGAAGTCCTCTACCAGTCAAAACTAGTGGGGTAGTATAGATACTTTGGACAATGCTATAAAGATTTAACTCTACAGAATTACAGAAAACAAAACACGTTTTTTTTACCTGACTAAGCACAATCTTCAGGCATCTCTCCACCTGAGACAGAGAGATCAGGCACACCACATCCCAGCAAGGCTTCTGGACTTGGCAAAACATGACAAAGGCGTACACCTTTTTGGCCTCTATTTCTGGAATATTAATGGACTGGCAATTTCCTTTTTGCACTCATCAGAGAGTGGGGTGCCACTCAAACTCCCACCAAAGAAGGATTTAATCAAACATTTCCCTTTAGAATCCTAAATGGTGTGGTGTATAAGCAGTATACAAAGTGGAATGGATAAGTGTTAAGACTGAAAATATTTCATTGATACCCCCACTAATCGGACAAAGTATTGTGACAGGTGACTAAGATACAACATCTGTTTGTTGTGCTCTCTCTTCCCTCTGAGATATATATGTGTGTTACGTCCATCTCAGTGAAATGGCATTTTATGCCATGCTGCAAACTAAACAGGACAGATCTGTTTCTTTCATAACGCATACAGATCTGTCCATAACAAAGATCACATCCAAAAAAGTCAAAATGAAAACAAAGTAGTCATTGCTCAATATTCGTGTAGGGGCAGATAGATGCAACCCAGTTCTGAATGGAACTTCTAAGTGCTTCTGGAGTAATCCCATCATTACTGATAAGCAGGTAGAAGGAAAAATCAGTAAGAAACTGTTAATCTACATTCTCAATACTGTTTTGGTGACATACAGCAATTGATGCCTTAAAACAGCCACATTTATAGTTATTTAAGCTTAATATACTACAGGCTGGTGCATTGTGACTGTAGCCTCTGCTGCAGAGCCATAGTTCATGCTTATTAAAAAGTTGCTGCCCTCTTTCTGTCTTCTTTTCTTGCAGACACAATTGATCTCTAACTCTAGAAACTGCAATAGCTTAGAACATATTGTCGAAGGCTTTCACGGCCGGAGAACGATGGTTGTTGGGGGTTTTCCGGGCTGTATTGCCGTGGTCTTGGCATTGTAGTTCCTGACGTTTCGCCAGCAGCTGTGGCTGGCATCTTCAGAGGTGTAGCACCAAAAGACAGAGATCTCTCAGTGTCACAGTGTGGAAAAGATGTAGGTCATTTGTATCTACTCAGGAGGGGTGGGGTTGAGCTGAGTCATTCTGTAAGAGTTTCCCAGGGTGTGGAATGCTAATGGCGGGAGGCTTCACTGTATCCTGAGGAGGTTCTTTTTGCATATGGATTGGTGTTTGATGTGCTAATCTTCTCTGCAGGGCTATTGTCGGGTGTGGAGTGTTTTGTTGGCCTGGTGTTTTTCAGAACTGGAGCCCATGCTCTGTTCATTCTTAAGGTTTCTTCTTTCCTGTTGAAGTTTTGCTTATGCTTGTGAATTTCAATGGCTTCCCTGTGCAGTCTGACAAAGTAGTTGGAAGTGTTGTCCAGTATTTTGGTGTCCTGGAATAAGATACTGTGCCCTGTTTGAGTTAGGCTATGTTCAGCCACTGCTGATTTTTCAGGCTGTCCAAGTCTGCAGTGTCTTTCATGTTCTTTTATTCTTGTCTGGATGCTACGCTTTGTGGTCCCGATGTAAACTTGTCCACAGCTGCAGGGTATACGGTATACTCCTGCAGAGGTGAGGGGGTCTCTGCTGTCTTTTGCTGATCGTAGCATCTGTTGTATTTTTCGGGTGGGTCTGAATACTGCTTGAAGGTTATGCTTTTTCATAAGCTTTCCCATCTGATCAGTAATTCCTTTGATATATGGCAAAAACACTTTTCCTGTAGGTGACTGTTTTTCCTTGGTTGTTTGATTCATCCTGGGTTTGATTGCTCTTCGGATTTCATTTCTGGAGTAGCCATTTGCCTGAAGTGCGTGGTTTAGATGATTAATTTCCTCATTGAGAAAGCGCGGCTCACATATCCGTCTTGCACGATCCACTAATGTTTTCATTATGCAAGACTGAAGCACAGCCACCTAGACTATATGGACTCCCCAAAATACATAAAGATTCAGTCCCACTCCGACCCATTGTGAGTGCCATTGGTTCACCGACATATGAATTAGCTAGACATTTGGCAGATCTCCTGCAGGACCACATCGGGAAAACCTCGTCTTACATCAAAGATTCAGCAGATTTCATCAACAAAATCAGTTCTCTGAAACTCAATCCACAAGACATACTTGTCAGTTTTGATGTTGTATCCCTGTTTACCAAGGTTCCAGTAAAAGACACTATTGCACTGATTAATCAGATTTTCCCAGAGGATGTAACAGCCTTATTCCATCATTGTCTGACAACCAGTTACTTCCAATGGGACAACGAATTCTATGAACAGATGGATGGGGTGGCCATGGGGAGCCCACTCAGCCCAGTTATAGCAAACTTCTACATGGAACATTTTGAAAAAACAGCTCTAGAATCAGCACCCCACAAACCCAGTGTATGGTTCCGGTTTGTGGATGATACATTCATCATTTGGAGCCATGGGGAGGAAGAATTGATGGAGTTTTTGAATCATCTCAACAACATCCACCTGAACATACAATTCACAATGGAGAAAGAAAGTGAGGGAAAACTCTCATTCCTGGATACCTTGGTCATCCGCAAAGCAAACTTTCAGTTAGGTCACAAGGTCTACAGGAAACCAACTCACACTGATCGGTACTTACACAAAAACTCCAATCACCACCCCCGACAGAAAAGAGGCATAATGAAAACATTAGTGGATCGTGCAAGACGGATATGTGAGCCGCGCTTTCTCAATGAGGAAATTAATCATCTAAACCACGCACTTCAGGCAAATGGCTACTCCAGAAATGAAATCCGAAGAGCAATCAAACCCAGGATGAATCAAACAACCAAGGAAAAACAGTCACCTACAGGAAAAGTGTTTTTGCCATATATCAAAGGAATTACTGATCAGATGGGAAAGCTTATGAAAAAGCATAACCTTCAAGCAGTATTCAGACCCACCCGAAAAATACAACAGATGCTACGATCAGCAAAAGACAGCAGAGACCCCCTCACCTCTGCAGGAGTATACCGTATACCCTGCAGCTGTGGACAAGTTTACATCGGGACCACAAAGCGTAGCATCCAGACAAGAATAAAAGAACATGAAAGACACTGCAGACTTGGACAGCCTGAAAAATCAGCAGTGGCTGAACATAGCCTAACTCAAACAGGGCACAGTATCTTATTCCAGGACACCAAAATACTGGACAACACTTCCAACTACTTTGTCAGACTGCACAGGGAAGCCATTGAAATTCACAAGCATAAGCAAAACTTCAACAGGAAAGAAGAAACCTTAAGAATGAACAGAGCATGGGCTCCAGTTCTGAAAAACACCAGGCCAACAAAACACTCCACACCCGACAATAGCCCTGCAGAGAAGATTAGCACATCAAACACCAATCCATATGCAAAAAGAACCTCCTCAGGATACAGTGAAGCCTCCCGCCATTAGCATTCCACACCCTGGGAAACTCTTACAGAATGACTCAGCTCAACCCCACCCCTCCTGAGTAGATACAAATGACCTACATCTTTTCCACACTGTGACACTGAGAGATCTCTGTCTTTTGGTGCTACACCTCTGAAGATGCCAGCCACAGCTGCTGGCGAAACGTCAGGAACTACAATGCCAAGACCACGGCAATACAGCCCGGAAAACCCCCAACAACCAGCTTAGAACATAGTCTGCCTCAACATATGATTATAGCTTTGTTAGCACTTTGCTTGGAATGGTCTTTTTAAAGTGTCACAGTGTGAAATGAGAAGAGAAACGGAGATGTTCATTTGAGTAACTTGACAAAATCTCTGTCTCCTGTTTTATATCTCTTAGCTATTGTCCCTGCTGGAACTAGCAGATGTAGAGATATTAAAGCAAGGAAACAACTTGCCATTATATGATTTTCTCTTTCAGACCACAGTGAAATATAAATGCTCTCTATTTTGCAGTCAGAGCCCCATCCTTCAGCCACAAAACTCCAGCAGTTCTGGTTATTGTGATCTGGTTATAGTAAGCAGGCCTACCCTCATGCTCCTTTGGGCTCAGTGGGTTCATATGTAAAATTAAGAATCAAAACAAAGACAAACAGTCTTGTTAACCTCCTATATTAATGGTAATCAGCTTCATCAAGGGCATTTTTTTGCATCTTTCTGAGACTAACATGACAACAGCTTTGGGGAGCAAGTTATTAAATATAGCGCTTTTGTGTTATATTTGGTCCCCAAAGATGGATTATTGTAGTTCATCTAAATGGGAGAAATCTCTTTAAAACATCTCCATTTGGTTGATGATTTTGATCTGTACTTCTCTGTGATGATCTTCATTCCTTGTCTTTTTTCACTAGTTACCCTAGCTACTCCCGCCCCCACCCCCACAGCCAGAAACAGTACATACTAGGTTCACAGGGCTGTAACTAGTCCAAGCTCCGAAGGGGCAGTAATAGGAATCCATCAAGCCAATCAAAGGAGAGTCTTCTAGACCAAAAGAGAACTGCAGAATAAAACAAATAACTGACAAGAACAAGGTTAACTTCCTAAACTTGAGGACTGTACAATTAATTGGTTTAGGGCATGTTGGTGGTGTAGCAGGGATAAATAAATACCACTGGTTTTTTTAGAAGTTTGCTGAGTGGGTGATTCCTTTTGATATTTATACCTTGCCTTTCTCCCAAATACAATCCCAAAGTAGTTTACATCATCATTCTCCCCTCCTCTGTTTTAATCCTCACAACCCCCTTGTGAGGTAGGTTAGGCTGAGTATGTGTAACTGGCCTAAGCAAGCTTCCATGACTGAGTTCGGATTCAATTCAGGGTATCCAAAATTGCATACCAGCACCCTAAACAATATATCATGCTGACTCTCAGCTCTGGCTCAGTCATTCCTTTCTGCAAATGTTCACTTAGTTTTTTTGGAAGTGATGTCTCTGGCCCCCAGCAATGACTAGATATGTGCTTTTGTCCAAGGTTTGGGTTTTGAGAGTTAACCAGCTAGTAAACAGTCATCCAGTATTTTCAGCAGTATCCATGGAATTCCTTAGGTGACTTCAGTATGATTCACTATTCCAAGAGCTACACTGATGGTAGCCTGGAAAGGAAGTATTTATTCAAGACTCCTGGGCCTTGTAGAAAAACTAATTTGAGGGAGATGGCACCTGGAGTGTACTTGTTAGCCTCTCTGTAACACAATATTTGCTATGCATCATGCAACAAGCTCTCTTTCACCAGATGCTAATTACACCGTTTCAGGTTACAAGCATCCACCTAACCCCAGCATACAAGTTTGCTTGCACAACTGCAAGAATTGTTATGTGATAGAATAAACCACTTCTTACCAAAATAAGATCACAGCTTCTCATAGACTCACACCCCTTCCTGCCCAGCTTGAATTATTTTTGTGTCTTTATGGAACTCTCTTGTCTGCCTGCCCAAGCTTACAATTTTGCTACTTGCTGCTCATGTGATCATTTATATCAGGGTGAAAAGAGCCGAGTCGAGTTCCTGATCTTGCCAGGCATTCTTGATTCCGCTGACTTCAGCCTCTAAATTATACTTGGAAAGTGTTTTTAAAAGTGGCCTAAGTGGAAAAGGGGTTTCTCCCCCCCCCAAAGGAAAAAAAAACCCTTTGCATAATCCGGTCCTAATTTCTAGAATGGGATTGCACGGGGGGGGGGAGCTTTACCTGTCTGCTGTCTGTCACATGCAAAGCAGTTAGTGTGCTTAGTCACCATTACCTTGCCCTGATATACAGGTAAGGAAAGGGAAAGGGAACCTCTGGGCTGCAGACAAACCCTTTTAACTTAATGAGATAAATCCTTTATTTCATTAGAGGCAGATTGGCTAAAGATAAACAGGGAGAGACCATGTAATAATCTATATCTCGTTAATATGTCTATCAAATAGCACAAAAAAAACCACGGCAATACCAGTCCCTCCTAGTTTGAAGGGAGAAGAAAAAGGGAAAGAATGGTAGAAAACTGGGGGGAGGGGAAATAGAAGAGATCAAGAAGTTAGGCTCCTTTAGACATATTGGTTTTCCCTTTTATATTTATGGTAGTAAAATCTGTAAGACTAATGTAGAATTCCTAGTTACATTACAATCAGGAAACAAAGACCCACACAACTAATTTAATACACCCAGGGAAATTCTGGCCAGAACGCTTTCTGTGCCACATGACAAACAAATTTTGAAATGTAGGGAGGGTCCAAGCAGTTTTGATATTTATGCAATGGGAGGGGGACCAAAGTACCTATTGTGCAAAGGAAAAAGGACAAAAATCTGTCTTTAAAAAGTCCCCCTTTGGGCTTCAACTTTGACCAGGCATTACCCATAATTTTTTAATTATAAGTCTTTGTTGTGGAAACTATTGGAAGTATTTAAGAAAGAATGCTGAATTTCCTAGGCTGCTGAATTCTGTGGTTCATATCACATTTGGTGGCTTTCCTCTGCTTTCAAGAAATCATCTACCCACAGCCCATCTTACACTGATCATCTGCTCCTTATAGCTTGGGCAGTGAGAGCTATTTGGAGATCTTTTCAATCCTCTTACCCTAAGCTTCATTTGTCCTTTTGAACCAGCTGGACTTACAGTGGATAGACACTCATGCATCTGATTAAGTGAGCTCTGACTCATGAAAGTGTATGCTGGAATAATTTTGTTGTAGTAAAGTTAAACAGGAGTCCAGTAGCAATTAAAGACTAACACAGTTCTTGGATTATTCTATTTCTGATTTGTTTAAAATGCTAAGTCAATGCTGCTGCAGTTTCATTTTCAGTTTATATTGACAGTGGTTTGCCCCATTCCCCCACACACACACACACACACCAATGCTGGCAACATAAGAAGGCAGTCGCCTTTCTCCTTGACATGAATAACTGAAGTGGCTTTAGGTGTCTCTGTTGGATTTCAACATCACCTCCCTGTGGAGCACACTGGCTCCCCAGGTATACCCAGAACTTCAAAAACTGCACAAGCTCATTGCTGTGCCCTGTCTTAGAATTTTGCTACTATGTACAGGGCATAGACAGTTACTCTACTACCAACTTAAACAGAATATCTTAGGCAAAGTGGAAAGTTGCCACAGAGTACATGCCCTAATTTAAATGTTTGGGTTTTTTTACATAAACCAGAGTCATATAGGTTAAGCACTATGCCATCACATGCATTAAATAATGCAACTGATTTGTCTTTCAGGAGAAAAAATACCTAACTGCACACACCCAAAATGAATTTCCCATTTTGAAATGAATTGTCTAATAAGTTGAAATGTTTTCAAACTGGGTTTCATATGGCTTCCTGCCTGTCCCTGTGGAGTTCTTTCCACTGTTTAGATGCTTGATAATATCATCTGTTTATCTTAATCTCATCCCTATATTTAAAAACATCTAACTAATTTTCTTCCTCTCTTTCTATGTTAGTTCTTCTGAAGTACCTAAAACATACTAATTCTCTCTTAGCAATCTATACCAATCGACTACCCTTTAATCTTGCCCTTCCCCCAAGTAACTCAGGGGCACACCCTTGGTTCTAAATGGTTGGAGAGAGTATGGCAGGCCCAAGTTCACTCAGCGAGCTGCTTAGCAGAGTGGAGATTTGAACCTGGGTGCCCCAGATCTTACAGCAACATTTTGACCACTGCATCACTCTGGATGTACCATACACACCACTAATTTCTGTTTGGTTGGCCTATATCGTATTAAGCCAATTCTGAATGAGACAGATAATAGATGATAGAGTAAGGTCCAAAGGCACATGATAAAGCAACCTTGCTGAATATAAGCAGGTCTGAGTTTGATCTATGTCTAAATGGAATATCTCCTGGGAACTTTGTGTATTCTGCTTTGAGTGTCATGGTAGAAATCAAGTATGATATAGGTATAATAAATATCTCTCCTAAACAATTCTTTTACTTAATATTGATAAATAGGGCACTCCATTCTTGTATTAGATTCACAGTATTAATATGTGTTCTATTTTTTCCTTAGCGGATTGACTCTGTAGCTATATATTGCCCATTTTAGCTTTTTAATTTCTTCCTTTCTCTCATTTACATGACTAGAGCTGAAATGCTGTGCAATGAATACGGTGAGTGCACCAGGTGCACCTGAACATTATTTATTGAACCGAAAGACAGTTCTTAGACTCTGATCGCTTGATATTCTCATTGCTGATGTAGTTGTTTTTCTCATCTTCCCCCTGTCCCAGCTTTACTTTTAGTAATTGGAAACTGCTTCAGACTGGGGCGTATTATCTTTCAATATCTGTTTTGTGTGTCTGCTATTTAAAACGTTTCACAGCTGGGCCACTGTGGAGTGCCAATAGTTCTCTGTGTATTCCAGCTCTCCTCTTTTCTTGTTAGGCATCAAATTTCTCACTCAATTTCTTATTTCTGTCCCTATTTTTAAAAAGTTTCTGTATAGCCTCAAAATGTTCTGGCTGCTGATAGCCAGCTCCTTAAAACAAACCACCTCATCATTTCTTCCTTACCTGTTTTCTCCCTTCATTCCTTTGATTCTGTTTTAAAATAATTGATTCCCTCATCTGTAACTGGAATGGCTTAGCATGTTCCATAATATGACGAGTATTAGAGTTTTTGGGCACGTAATACAGCAAGCAGGTCTGGATCTGGCATACGAGAACTTGTGCGAATCCTGTTTAGCATGTCAATATGGCAGAAAAATGAGATATAATTGTAATAAAGAAAGTACATGTTCTGAGGGGATGCAATAGAAGGCAGTGATTTGTTTGGGTTTTTCAAAAGTTCCATATTCAAGCACTATTGCATAATTCTTCTCATATCCTCTTCTCCCTTGAGTTCCTTATCTGTTTAGATTGTGAGATGCCTAGGCATGGATTTATTGTTGTTTTTTAATTTTACTTTCTTTTATGTTTGTGTAGAGCCTTAGACACAGACAATCAAACACTCTGTAGCCAACACCATGGGCCAAGAACAGCTTGCTACAAGTTATTATTGTCATTTTTTATTGTCATTAGAATATGATTTCAGGACAAAGTATTAATCACTTTCTCTAGGGAATTTAGGCCAATGTTTAACAACTTGAATACACAGGAACATTGCAACCCCTTTATCACACTTTTTTCTTTTATAATGTCTTTAGAGGGAGTCTCAAGAGAAAACTTAATTATTCTATGCGTGGCCTTATACTGCTAATGAATTTCCAGCTAGAGTGACCACTGGGAAATTTATTTAACCTTTATACAAGTGATCTTTACAGAGCAGATCTGGAGAATACAGCAGGGGGATAGGTATGATGTTGGATGTTTGTATTGTCCCTGCTTGCCACAAAGGAAGTGGCAGGTTTGGCCTTAAACATTAGTTTGTTTCCACCAGCATCAGTCCCCAAGCAATGGTTGGGATGGTTTTCCACTTCATTTCTCATACCTCCAGGGGGTTTCTGATAATCATGGGGACCTTAGTGAGCTCCCTAGGCCTGTGGTAATTATAATTTAAGGGTTACTCTTAGGTAGGTGTTATAACCCCTCCCCTAGGTTCTCTCTGTGCAACTCACCAGCTGCCAGCTGCATCCAAGCACACACCTTGTAGACAGTGGCTGCATTACAGAAGAAGAACATGCTGAAGCAGAGGATGCAGCCAATTATCAGGAATGTGGAGATGCCCACAAAAAACATGGCTGTTTTGAAGGCACTTGAGGGGATGGTGCCAAAGTCCAGAGGACTGCCCTTGCAGATGAGCTCTCCTGTAAGGGCATTGCCAATGCAATAGGAATAGAGGCCAAAGTAGCCGGCTTGTGGTGTATCAATGCTGTCTCCAATCCAATAGGGCTGAATGAAAGTCACCATCATGATCACAGCAAAACAAAGGGTGAAGAGTGCCCATAAGATCCCCATGGCCCGCGCATTCCTCACATAGTTAGTGTGGTAGATTTTTGCCGCCTCCTGTGCTGGGAGCATCTTCGCCATGATGTCACTGAGGTCAAGCTGTCTCTTCTAGGGAAAGTGATGAGGCTCAGCATGGAGCACAAGCAGTAGGAGTTCATAAGCAGTGAGTAGAATGCAAGCTTTCCACTGCTCTGGGGAAAACACTGAAGAGCAGGAGGGATTCTGTACTCCACATTTAGCTTATTAGCAGATGTATCCGATGTAACAGGAAGCGGTTCCAGACACTGAGACCTGCCTCGGGCTCAACTGCTGGCTCTTCAGAATACTGCTCCGTTTGCATTCTGATCTGGTCCTTGAGGGGCCGTCAGCGCCCGGAGGGGGCTTATCCGTGGCTCCTCCTCCCAGATACTGGCGCTTGCCGTGTAGCCGCCGCCGCCTCCGCCTTCTCGAGGTGAAGCCGCTCCTGATTCGTTATGGGCATTGATCCCTTCACCATGGTAAGAGGCTACGTTAGAGAACAGCGACCTCCTGTATCTATTTCAGCACCGCGGACAGCAGCTGGGCAAGAAACCGAGATCTGAGACTAAAGGAGGGGGAGGAGGCGGGCGGAGAGGGTGGAGGCTGTTTCCGTTACCGGGGGGGGGGAGTGCGTTAGAGGGCAGGCGGGAACTGCCCGGGGCGGGGGGTGGGATAGATGGGGAAAGGGACTTATTGGAGTCCAGTTAAGCGTGTTGCAAGAACTACTGCCGTTCCCAGATTTTTTTTCCTGGACTGAAAAATCTTGCGGATTATCAGTCCAAACAGGCCCGCAAGAATAAATTCACGTTACCGTTTTAGCATGTCAAGCTTTTCAGTATTTTGGAACGTTTTTAGTGCCTTCAAAACGCCCCATGTTCATTAGTCTCAGCAATAATTACAACAACGTTTATCATTTCAGAGCACTTTCCCAAAATTCTACCACACTCCTGGGCACCCCATCCACCTGGCCAGTTTGTTATGTAATGGAGACAGCTCATCAAAGCAAGGATTCCATCTTGCTATCACCTGCTTAACGTCATAGAACAAAGTCTGACAAATTGGTCCATCTAGCTCAGCAGCTTCCAGAATCTCAGACAGAGAAAGGTCTTTCCCAGCATCTGCTACCCAAGATCGTGTTAACTGGAGTTGTCAATGATTGAACCTCAGACCTTCAGCATGCAAAGAACGTGCTTTACCACAGAACCATTCCCCCTCCTCAAGGCAAGGGCAACTGATTAAACAGTACAAGCCAAAGCCTTACTCTGTTTTGATCTCTAAGTGCATTGGGAAATTCCACATCTGTTCAACCCCTGACCAGGAGTTCCTGGTTATTTTTACCTAAGAAGTGATCCAAGGAACAGGTGATCTGATCTGGAAAGAAACACACACACACACCCTCAAATGGTATAGATGTGCTTCACCTAACTGCTAGTGGAATAACTATTATCTAACAGCATCTAATTAGGAAGGGAATTTGCTTTCTGTTCTTGTGTCAAAAGTGAGCATATTTCACTCCAATCATTTCCAAGTAGCTTTTTTATTTACATTCCATTGCCATCAAAGAAGACATTTTTTACAGCAGAGACATACATAACAAAACGTGTAGTTTGCAGAGGAACAAAACCAATAGAGCGGATTTCCCAGGATTCCTTCTCCGCATTGAAGAAACTCAAATCTGGAGAGAAGTCACAATATTCAGGCCAAAATGAGAATGTGGGGTTTCAGAGTAGAGGACACAACACAGGCTTTACACACAGGTTCAGCTTCAAATTCTTCCACTCAAAAGGATCTCGGGCAGTTGAGTTGGGAACCACTCTGCCCAAGTTCCTGGAGAGATGCTTCCTAGCATAGTAGACAATAAAAGAATAGATGGTTCAATGGTCTGAAGCCATATAAGACTATCTCGTATTTTCATTGAATAGATAGTGCTATTTAGAATGGAGGTTCTAGCCTTCATCCATAGATTTTCATTAACTGAGTTGTTCCAAAGGCAGCAATAATTCTTTTTTACTTGTACTTGCGTGCAATGTTGGCAGTCAGGTGTTCAACCAGCCAAATAAAAGACACACATCAGCAGCTGAGCATTGCCAACTCCAGAAATGAAAGAAAAAGTGAAGAAACAGCAAGAGCTAATACTTCTTATCAATTCTATTTAAAAAACTGGGTGGGTTCTAGTTTCATGCAACTGGTACATGCCCAGAGCACTGTGCTGTTGCCAGTTGTTTTACATCCACAGCAACGGCAAAGCAGGGATCATTGGCCCAGATGTATGCCATGCTGGCATGCTGCTGCTGCTGCTGCTGCAGGAATTAGGGGTGTGCAGTTAGAAATGTTCAAGTCAAAATCCAACCCAATGTTCACGCATAAATATAATAAGCATTCTGAATCCAAACAGGATTATTTTGGGGGTGATGAGAAACCTCGTAGTTTGAGCTATTCTGGCCCTTCACTGACTGGTCTGAAATAGCCTGGGTAGTGGGAGGACAGCCTGTGAGAGAGATGTTCCTGACAGATTCTTCCCAACCAGAACAGGTAGCCCATCTTCCCATCGGAAAAATCACTCTGGCTTGCATTTATATATACAGCATTTCCATGTTTTGCCAATACCCATAGTGTCTCATTAGCTCTGGGAAGGTTTTCTTATTCTACATAAACACCCATCATGTTTTCATGAGCAATTTTGTTACCTGGGGCTGTACCTGCCAGGCAGGAGCAGGCACACTGCTTGCAGACCTTGTAAGGCAAGGCAGAGGAGGAAGGATAGAAATGGAGTCTAAGCCTCAGGCTTCGTTTGCCCTGCCCTGTGATAGCAAGCCCACCTGTCGCACAGGAAAGAAGCAAAGGGTTGATTTTGCTCATGCCGATAGGTGAAAAGCACCCTGCTCACTCTGTAGACTTGGAGGGGACCGAGCTGTGTTTCCCATTGAAATCAGTACAAATGACTGTCAGAATGATTTCCTTATAAAACTAGCTTTGAATTCACCATTAAAGAATCCAGTTCAGGGGCTTATTGTTATTTGTTATTATAGTCCCTCTTTCTCACTGAGACTCAAAGCAGATTACACAGGAGTACATCCTGCAAATCCATTATGGTGCTGATGATGCTTTCTTCCAATGCAAGAAGCCTTCCGCCAGCAGAAGACCATCTTACATCAGTGGAAGGCTAGTGGAACATGTTCATGGTGGGCTCAAACCCCATTTCTAAAATGCCAAATGCCCAAAATCGTTTTGCACATCCCTGCATGATTGGCATGTGATGCGTGCCATGTGATATCCCACAAAAGTGATGCAGTTTCTTTTTTGTTTCTGTATGCCCAGCTCCACTTTTAATTGGGCCTCAAGTCAAGGCTTGAGAAACATTACTTGGTTTGTAGTATTTCCTCCTAAGATTGATAGTTTCTAAAATGGCATCTGGCTGGGTTATATTGGGAGTTTTAAATCAAACCTGAAAGACCTATGCATTGAATGTCAGAAAACCCAAGTTCACCTGAAAATGAGCACCAAGATACTACCAAGGAGCTACCAAGTCCTTACAATGAAACTCTTCAGGCCACAAGGAGTATCCAGCCAACTCCTCTCACTGATCATCTGCAGCTGGCCTTGTATACCACACAGTTCATGGTGTTACTGAGATACACTCATGTCCTAAGAAATTTCCAATGAGCTGCACCTGTTATTTGTCAAAGTGGTCTCATATCTCTAGCTGTCTGAGTAACACCTCTGGAAAAGAGTGAGAATTTAACACTTGTTGTTATACTCTGCCCACTTTTCATGATGTGGAAAGCCCTACTAGACTTGCTGGATGAAAACACCATGACATGATTAAGGGAGAAAGATTCTAAATCCTCCAGTACATTTTGTTGTTTTGCCTTAGAGCTAAGTAACCCTTTCCTCTGAAAGTATAAGTCCCTCGAACCCAGAAGATAGCAGAGGGCTTGTAATGCACTCAGAATGAATCTTTGAGCTCTTCCCAAAGTTACAAAGATACAGCTTAAACAAAAGGACCAATACAACGGAGTCACAGCTCCTTTGTATTAACACACACATGAGATCACAAGTCAAACCTTTAACAGCTGCAAATAGTGCTAAAATGAATAGGAGGCATGTTAACTTCCATGCCTCTTCCTGAGGAAGCTACATTGAGTTGTCAGGAAATGTGACATCTTGGACCAGAACATGGTAGTCAATATGCCCATGGGAGTGATGGGGGACTAGATGGTAGAATTTTGGAATTGGACTTCTGGAGGAGAGAATGAAGAAGCTGAGTCAGCCTGCATAGATTTGTGCTGGAGACAGATGCTGGGAGCTACAATCTGCTTTGTCTTGCAGTATCTCCCTCCTCCCATCATGGTGCTTGATATTCCATGGCTAGCAGATTTCTCTACAAAGGTTCAGAGAACTTTCACATTTGGAAACGTTTCTGCTATTGTATGGAAATATTCTCTTCAATGGATGTAGCTTAACATAGCACACATAGTCTCTTGGGGAAGTTGGGGTAATTTACAGGATATTAGGACACACCTCTAGTAGAGTTTTCCTGATACTTTGTGTGTCTGAATTGGCCAAGCTATAGAATTTCCCCATTCAGCAACTGAAATATCAGAAAGGAGAAGTTACTTTCAGCAGCATTCCACTGATGTTGTTGTTGGGACTTGGGCTACAGGCTGCATGCATGGAAACAGTTTCACCTGGAAGTGACATCATTGTGTAGGTGCTGGGAGCCTAAAGGTGAGTGTTGTGTCACCCCCTCCCTCCCTCGGAGGCCCATTCCTTCCCATTTCCCCCTGACAACCAGGTGAGTGGTGGGGGGGGGGAGCCAGGGATTCCCATTCACCAGGGGACTGGCAACCCTAGGCTGCCCCCACCTGCAGTAGCTATTTTGTGGATAGCTGTGCCTTATGTTGCAGCCATTTTGTGGTTGCACCCACTACCTGCTGTCCATGGCCTAAACGTTTTGGGGGGTCTGGTACAAACTGGTAAAATGGCCACCCATCCAACACCTAGGGTTGCCAAATTTTGATTGGGAAATTCCTGGAGTTTTGATGGTGGAGGCTGGGCTGGGGAGATCAGGGTTTTGGGGAAAGGAGGGATCTCAGTGAATATAATGCCATAGAACCCACCGTCCAAAACAGCCTTTTTCTCCAGAGAAACTGATCTCTGTCATCTAGAGATCAGTTGTAATTCTGAGAAATCTCCAGGCTCCACCTGGATGTTACTAGCACACAGGGCAATTATGGGTTAACAGCAGCCAACAAAGATCTTAATCCCCGTAATTAACACAATACACATTAACTTTCTCTCAACAAATGTTAACATTTGTTAAGAGAAAGTTAGTGTATTGTGTTAATTATTGGGATTAAGATCTTTTGTTGTCCACCTGGATGTTGGCAAGCCAATTTTTAATAAAAATAATGCCCAGCCTTAAAGTCCTACAAGTTTGCTAACTATTTTGTAGCTTTTTGATCACTAAAAACAGATATATCCTGCCAATGTCTTTTAAAAAAAATTCCAAAGGACCAATGTGGATACAAAGACTGGGCCAATTAACTCAAAAGTTTTATTTTTCTGGCCTTTTTTGTTCCAAAATCATGGCCACCCAAAGTCAATCCCCCTTGTAAGTTCACACTCAATAGATAAGATGACTAGATGGCTTAACCATTCTTGTCCCTGCAGTTTTTGATGAGTGCTAGCTTGCTGAAACTTCTTTCAGCTTCTTCCACAGTCACTGGTATCATGCAAAGAATCTATACAGCTATGCACACATCACTGAAAATTAGTTGCCACAGACTTGGTCTCTAGATTTAAATAATTTTAATCTTGATTTTATTCATTTCCCTAGTTACTGAATTATTGCCTTTTTTATTTAAAAAATTGAAGTATAGATTGGTGTCCTTTACTTTCTTTTGTTACTTTTTACCTCCTCATGTTTCTGGCTGCCTGATTTGTATTTATACCCACCTCCAGACATGGCAACATGGAACATGTGTTTGTGACTATGAGAGAATTAGACACTTAGATATAATTTGGACCTGCAAATCTTATCAGAAGCAGTAGCACTTGCTCTCACTATCTCATGATGGTTTGCTTTGCCCTTCCCAGCAGATTTGGCGTGTGGAACCTGGGGAGGATAGGATTTGAGGAGAGAAGGGAACTCAGCAGGGTATAATGCCAAAGAATCCACCCTCCAAGGCAGCCATTTTTTCTGCTTGAGATTAGGTCACCAGGCCTCTGAAATGTGGAGATCTGTTGAAATTCCAGGAGATCTCCAGGCTCCTCTTGGAGGTTGGAAACACTACCCACCGGGTACCCCTCCCTTTCCCACCTGCGCAAAATGAACTCTGGGACTTGTAGTTCTTGACATGATAGACCCAAGAGGCCCAGCAGTTCAGTATGTTGTTTGAGACTGCTGAGCTAACTTTGATTTTGATTGGCTCCAGCAAATCTGACATGATCTGGACAATAGATACACAGATTCAAGAAAATAAGTTTCTATATATATTATCAAGCACAATCTACAGTTTAACCTCAGTTTTTCCCCTCATGGTAATAGGGATTGAATCCTGGGTTTGGGGCCCTTTGAACCCCTTGGCCCCCAGTAAGGTATACCCTTTGCCCACCCATGAGGGGGACCTGCCTGTGTTAGAATTCTAAAGGTACAGACTCAAAAAAGTTGAGGATCCTTGGGTTGGAGGGTGTTGCCCTCAGGATGAGAAGCATGGAGAAAGGAGGTGATGGTCAGTCCAGAAGTGGGGGAGAATATTAAAGAACTGGCCTGGGCATCAGTGAGGGTGGACAAGGAAGGAGACAAGAGTAGGGATCCCAGGTGCCCACTGGTGATAGGCAATCTCCCAGCAGTTTGCTTGCTTTCCTGCCAGTTGCTGGAAACTAGTGGGAGGTTGCAAGCTGCCCTGCAATTGCCCACCACCAGCAAGCACCCCAGGCATAACAGCAGAACATGCATTCCCAACAGAGGCAATGATGTCGCTTCTGGAAGTGATGTCACTGCATCAGCCCCAGGATTGTGTGGACGTGAGGAGGATTGTCCCTGTGAGTACCGGGGCCCCCCTCTCCTGCCAGGAGGATATAGGAACCTGGCAACCCTAGATAAGAGGGAAGGCCACCTGCTGGGACTCTGTGACAAACTGCTCCTGGCAACTAAGAGCTGAACTACTAATCTGTAACGCAGACTAAATAAACAGAGATTGGAAACAGATGCCAGCGGGGCTGCTCCCTGGGGAAGGAAAAGAGACATGGACTCATGACCCCTCCTTAGCTTGCTGAAGCCTCCAATGCTGCAGGTAACCCAAGCTGCTGTGTCCATACCCACAGCAGGAATATGTGTTCATATGCTACTGGAAGGAGAGGTTCACGTGACTCTGATGACATACTTTATAAGTCTCCAGCATACCAGTATTTCTGGATTCTTATCCTAAAAACATCAGATCTGTTGACTCAGTGGACACCTGAAAACTAATGGAAAGAGTTTTGATTTTGCTGCTGCTCCCACTTGCCTTGGCAGAGCCCAGTTCTAGCCCAAGGGGAATCATCTTCAATCTGGTAAGATAGAAAACTATTACTATGCAATCCTGAGAACATTTTTCTGGGACTAAATTTAGATTTCTACCATGTTAATGTATTCCAGCTAAACTTTGTCAAGCTTTTAAGTGTCTCATAGATGAAACAATGTGAAGCCTGAAAAAGCAGAAGTTAATAATGTATCTTTTCATCATATAGAAAGCTGCCCAGGCTGGCTGTTCACTTCAGCTTCCTGTTTAAGTCAACAGGACAGAAAATTTGGCATTTGATAAAATGCACAAGCAGCTTAAGAAATTACTTCATGCAGCCCCATGTAATCACCTTTCTGCTCTCACCTGGCTTTTGGTGAGTGTGAATGTGAGGGTGCTTGAATGTGAGCGTGCTGCTTGGGAGTGGCACCTGCTTGACACTAGGGCAGGGTTTGTGATCAATCGAGCTGCAGCCTGGTTTTCAAAGCACGCTACAGCCCTGTCCCAGTACCTGAGCTCAAAACGAATCAACAGTATAGACTATGTGTTGATGGGCAGAGTTTTATGACCTCTCCCCTATCTCCTAGCCTCCATTAGAATGTATTTCTAACAAGCCCCGCTGAATAGACCTGAGTAGGATTCTGCATTTGGATTGCTCTCTGAGAGCCAAGCTACAAGTGATGCCTTACACAGGTTGGACACTTGTCAGCTTCCCTCAAGTTTTGATGGGAAATGTAGGCGTCCTGGTTTTTCAGCTTGGTTCTCCATTGCAGCTGCAAGACCAGGACACCTACATTTCCCATCAAAACTTGAGGGAAGCTGTCAAGTGTGCAACTGGTGTCAGGCGTCACTTGTAGCTTGGCTCTTAGAGTACACTTACCAAGGAAAACCCTCATGAGGAGGACAGGTAGCTGGAAACTCAGGATCTTCTCTCTCTTTAGTGTGAGGATTGTTGCCCAGAGGAAAATTGTGTATAAGCACTTTTTTCTCCCATCAGAGCATGAGTCAATGTATTTCAAAGATATTTTGGCACTCCAGTTCACTGCAGGAGTAGGATTTTGCTTGGAACTTCACAGTGCACAAGGGTATCAACATGAAAAGCAGGGCACACAAGGTATAATTCTACCTATAAGAGGCAGAAAAGTATATGTCAAGCCAGGTTATGTAGATATCAATATGTCAGAGTAAATTGTTGCCCTTGGAAACTCTGTTTGCAAATGCATCCAAAAAATTAAGTTCTTGATCTCTCAACTTGCAGGGAAGAACACTAATATGAGAGAACTTGGAAAGGGAGCATTGCTAAGTAGCTGAATCTGAGACTTATGAAAATAAGAGTGATATACTATCCATTCAGTAGATAGTGTTGGATTTGGACCCATGAGATGTGCATTCGAGTCCCAGCTTAGTCTAGTGTCCATTGCTTGGCTTTGTCTCCTGCTATGTGTTCAACTTTCCAGGTCCCTTTGTCCATTCATAATGTCGATAGACCAGAAATTTAACTCCAGCTTTTTTCAGGATGTGAAGGGAATACCTTTTGTTTCAATGATTTTCAGTCCTTTGGCATCTCCAACTAAAAGTTTCAGACAGACAAGCTGTCCTTCCACCTCGCTCATCTTGGAAGGTTTGAGTAGGAGCACAGGATTTTGTGAGTTCCCTTTTAGCCTTTCACTTTTATGTAAAGGCTTAGGTCACCTTTACATGACCTACCCACCAGTTGGTGTGGAGCTGGGTGGCTTGAGTGGGAGAAGTTCTGGCTCAGGGCTAAAGAACTTGTTCGGTATTCAGAAGGTTGCAGGTTCATTCTCTGGCATTCCGATGTGGAAGAATCAAGTAGGAGGTGATATGAAAGACCTCTATTTGAGATCCTGGAATGCTGATCATGATGGACTGATGGTTTCAGCTTAAGGCAGGGATGCATGTTCAGGCAAACAGGTTTGTTAAGGGAGCTCATGATATTGGGTGGGCTTTTCTTTATATCCTTGGATCACCAATGGCATTGCAGTTAGTTAAGAGGAGTTGTTCTACTTGAGTAAATGAGATTTATTGAGAGTCTTATTTGGACCGTTAAGCTTTTTGTGCAGCGTAGGGTCATGAATGCTTGGGAGAAGGTGGGGCGGACACATCACAAGGTGAAAGCTCTTTCTAGATCTCTTTTTCTGTATGCTGGATGGGAGAGAGAACAAAAGTCATACTTCACCTAGGGCACCAAAAACTCTTGGGCTGGCCCTACACATAGGAGACATAAGGCTGCCTTAAGGACTTTGGATGATACATGTACCTGGACTTCAGTGCTCAGAACTTAGTTCCCAGGTGCTTGGAGATGTGATTCAGATGGGAAGCCTGGCACACGGAGAAAGAAGGCTTAAGCCTCTCCCCATACCATTTTCCCAGCCTGAAATGCCAGAGGGATCCACTATTTGACTTACTGGGGAAACCAAAGTGTACAAGTGTCTCCAGTGGGACAAATAGCAGCTCCCTGAGGCCATTTCGGGTTTAGAAAATGGGACAGGGTGAGGCAGCTTAAATGTTTTATCCCTCTCTTGCTGTCGTCCTGTCCTGAATTAGGCCCTCACATATGTGGGAATTAAGTTCCAAACATGGAATGCAGAGAACATATCTGCAGAAAGCACATTTAGGGGGCATACAGACTTTGTAATGTGTGAATTGGCCCTGAATTGAACACACGTCTCCAGGGTTCTATGGGCATTCATTCATACTCACCATAAGTCAGAAGAGACTTGATGGCACATAACACACACAGTGGGATCAAGATAAACTACACACAGTCAGTTTATGAATCAAACAAGTTTATTAAGCACAATAGCACACTACTATAGCTATGGCATACAAACACATTCTATTATCTTATCCAGGACATCAATGGACCCAATTTAGAGAGTACCAATGAAGTTTAGGTCTTCCCAAGAATGGTAAGGTTACTTGGATTGGTGTTTCTATGAGTTTCTTCTGCCCTTAAAAGACATCAGGAATGCAACTGAAAATGGTTGCTGGGGGTACTCATGAAGCTGTTGGCCCTCAAACTAGGCTTTAGTCTGGGGATCCTTTGGTTCTATGATTGATAGTGGTTCAAGGTTTATTTGGGGATGCAGCTGTGCCCATTTTTTATTTATCCTGAGTTTGGAGCAGTTAGAGCAAAAACCAGGCTTTGGACTATGAAACAGCATAAGTTCCCACGTAGGACTTAGATCTAGGGTATCGAAGGGTTATAAAACAGGTAGTTTTGCTTTTGTCAAACAAAAATAATAGTAACTGAATCATGACAATGAATTAGCTAACATTCAAAATGCCAAGTGTTAAACCAGAATTTCAGCAGCTGATGTATTGGAATGCTGCTGGTATATTGATCACTACATCCCAAAATGAAAATAGTTTATGGCATTTTACTAACTAAAAATAATCAAATAATTCTGCCTTGGGAATGAAAGAAGGAAGGCACGTAGGACACCTGTCCTATAGTTTGAATCTAATTTAACTGTGTTTTCATTATAGGATAATGGAGAGTTATGTTTCAATAGTTACCAGTGCAAAAGTGGATGTTGCCACAGGGCTGATGCGTTCAGTCTTGCTCGTTGTGCATGTAAAGCAGCTGAGAATCAGGAGTGTTCCCGCAAGGTAGGTGTCATTTCCTGTGGCTTAGCACTTGTTGACTGAGGGTCTGCTGGCCTTCATATTCAGCAGTGAAGAAAGTTGGTAGAAACACCAATGGTCATTTAAGAAGAAAAAGGAAGCCCATAAAGTAGAATTACCAACCTCAAAGTAGAGCCTGGAGTTTTCCTGGAACTACAACTGCTTCAGATTTTCTTCCAGATCCCTGGAAGAAATGGCAGTCTACCACAGAGTCCAGGGAAACTGAAGGTCCCAGAGTGGCTACAGAGAGTGGATGCTCTAGGACTTCTGCTTCTCTAAGGGTGTACCATAGACACTAGGCAAAATTGATCATTGCTTATAAACACAATAAAGGCAAGAGGCTGGCTGGTGATTGAGAAGAAGGGTGGAATTGCTGTCATCTAGCAGCATCCTATGGGTCTTCAGAGTAGATTTTTCTCCTTAACTTTAGGAAAAACCTGAACAGGATTTTGAGAGCTTTTTAGGTTGAGTGGAACATAACTGGATAAACAGACACCAGCACAAATAATTAGGATTAAAAACGTTAGTATGACGTTCAGAACATATGCATATAAAAGCCTACAAGTGATATAAGGAGGGAGAAAAAAGCAGGAGAGAGAAGTTGTCTGTGGTGGGGATTTTAAATTTAAAATTTGAATGTTTTTTTTAAATAAAATTTTATTGGTGAGTGGAAAAAAAGAAAGATTTCCAAGTTTAGTACATATAATCCCATTTTTTCCCCTTACTCTATCCCCCACCCTTTTCCTCCCCCTCCCTATCGACTTCCAACAGCTTTCCAACCCTTAACCCTTCTTATTACTTAAATCTATTTCATTTATATTATCCTACCACCTATAAATCATAATATCTCTTACTCTAAGCACATTCTAATTCTTTTACATAAACTCTATCAAATATACTATCAATATAGTGTATATCATATACCACTCAATGTAGCATGACACAATGTAGTATAATATATAGCAAGGATCACAATATCTCTTACTTTAAACATATTCTATTTCTTTTAAACATATACTCTATCAGATATACTATCAATACAGTATATATTATAAAACATATATTGTATGCTATGCCACCAATGTAGCACAGCACACAACATAATATAACACAACAACATAGTATAGTATAAAATCTGATCCACTAACCCATCATAATGTATTGTATATAATATACCACATTAATATATCTGTTTAACTATTCTCATTGTCCCATGTATTCTGAGTAAAATTCCCCTAAGTATTATACTAGCTTAGATTATAATTACATTCCCCCTAAATGGTAAGATCACTTCTCTCTTCCCTTTACAACATTGTTCTTTAAAAATTCTCAAACTGCCACAGTTCTCCTTTCACATCCCATTTTTTTTCCAAAAATTGTTTCAGTTTCCCCCAGTCAACAATATATTGTCCTAGGTCAAGATCTTTAAGTTTCCTTGTCATTTTGTCCATTTCCGCCATGTACAGCAATTTATAAATCCAGTCTTCTACAGTTGGTATTTCTTGTGTCTTCCATTTCTGCGCATACAAAGTCTTGCCGCTGCAGTCATATAAAATAATGTTCTATACTGCATTGGAACTGCCTCCATTCCCAAGTTCAGTAGCAATAATTCTGGGTTCTTATTTATTTGAATTTGTAAAATCTCATTAATTTCTTCGACTATTTCTCCCCAGTACTGCTTAGCTACTTCACATGTCCACCACATATGGTATAATGATCCTTCATGCTTTTTACATTTCCAGCATTTGTCTGACATATTAGTATTTCCTAGCGCAATTTTCTTTGGTGTTAAATACCATCTGTAAATCATTTTGTACACATTCTCTTTAATGTTCGTACAAGTTGAAATCTTCACTGTATTTTTCCATAGGTGCTCCCACGCCTCCATTGTTATTTCTTTATGAAAATGTATTGCCTACTTCACCATCTGGACTTTTACTGTTTCGTCCACCGTAAACCATTTTAAAAGTAATTTATAAATCCTAGATATTTTTTTCTTGCCTTCTTGTAATATCACTTCCTCCAGCTCCGAATTTTCCAGTCTTATACCTCCTCTCAGGCAGTCCGCATTATAAAGATCTCTGATCTGTCTGTACTGAAACCATCCATAACAAGGAGACAATTCTTCTTCTGTCTTTATTCTCAGCTTTGAATGTTGTATTTGTGTAATCTCCTTGTAGGTTAGGCATTGCTGTTCGTTATCAACAGTTCTTGGATCTATTACTTCATACGGAACCACCCATGAAGGAATTCCATCTTCCATGTACACCTTGTATTTCTTCCAGACCGTGAAGAGGCTTCTCCAATGTAGTGATGCAAAAACATAGAGTCCGCTTTTACTTTGTCATACCACATGTATGCATGCCATCCAAATATTTTTTTATGTCCCTCCAGGGCCAGCAACTTACGGTTTTTTAGCGTTATCCAATCTTTCAACCATACAAGACATATTGCTTTGTGATATAGTCTTATATTGGGCAATAGCAAGCCACCTCTTTCCTTCGCATCTTGTAGAACTTTTATTTTCACTCGTGGTTTCTTGCCTGCCCACACAAAGTCTGAAATTTTCCTTTGCCATTTATCGAATTGCTTGGAGTCTCGGATAATTGGAATAGTTTGCAACAAGAACATCACACGTGGTAAAACATTCATTTTTACTGCTGCTATTCTTCCCAGCCATGATAAATTCAATTTGTTCCATTTTGTTAAATCTCTCTCTATTTGTATCCACAGTTTCTCATAATTATTTTTGAACAAGTCTATGTTTTTCGCAGTCAGTTCAATACCAAGATATTTTACTTTGTTGGTTACCTCACAGTCTGTTATCTCCATTAGCTCTTGCTGCTTCTGTTTAGTCATATTCTTACATAAAATCTTTGACTTCTTTTTATTCACATAAAATCCAGCCAAATCTCCAAACAGTTTTATTTTCTGTATTACCTTTGACATATTTTCAATTGGATCCTCTACTATTAACATTATATCATCCGCAAAAGCCCTGACCTTGTAGGAAAACTCTTTTATTTTCATACCTCGAATTGTATCATCCTCACGTATTTGGATCATCAGTATTTCCAAAATCAAAATAAACAACAATGGAGACAAAGGACAACCCTGTCTAGTTCCTTTGCTGTTTTTCAGTTTTTTGGTCAAGTCCTCATTCACTATAATTGCTGCACTTTGATCTCTGTAAATTTCCTTAACCGCTTGTATGAACTTTTCTCCCATTTGCAGCTTTTCCATGGTAGCAAACATAAAGTCCCAGTTCAGATTATCGAATGCTTTTTCTGCGTCTACGAAGAAAAAACCAACCTCTCTGTCACAGTGCTTGTCATAGTATTCGATAGCGTTTATTACTGTCCTCAAGTTGTCTTTAATTTGTCTATTAGGTAGAAATCCCGCCTGTTCTTCAGCAATGAATACCGACATCCATCCTTTCAATCTCTCTGCCAACACCTTTGCAAATATTTTATAGTCATTATTCAACAACGAGATTGGTCTATAATTTTTAACATTAGTCAAGTCTTGACCCTCCTTCGGAATCAGTGATATATTGGCTTCATTCCATGAGTCAGGGATCCTTTGATCTTGCATTGCTCCATTGATTGCATCTTTCAGGAAGGGCGCCAGTTCATTGGCCATCACTTTATAAAACTTTGCCATTAGTCCATCTGGTCCTGGCACCTTTCCTATTTTCGTTGATTGTATAGCTTCCTTTATTTCTTCTTCCGTCACTTCCTTGTTTAATTTCTCTTTCCATTTTTCCATAATTGTTGAAATTTTCATCTTCTCTAAATATTCCGCTATTGAATGCTTACTCACTTCTTTTTTTTTATACAATTTTGCATAAAATTTGAAAAAGGCTCTACTAATGGCAGCTTGGTCCATAAACACCTTATCATCTTCTAGAATTTTACTTATAACTTTCTTCTCCTTCCTTTTTTTTAATTGCCACGCCAAATATTTCCCGGGCTTATTGGCACCTTCAAACGACCTCTGATTCATCCTCTTTAAATTCCACTCTAATTCTTTATTGTCCATTGCCATCAATTGCTCCTGCAGAATTTTAATATCCTGATATATTTTCTTTTCCCCCGATCTTTTCTTAAGCTGTATCTCTTTGTCTTTTATTTTGTCCAAAATTTCAGATCTTTTCCTCCTTTTTCCTCCTGCTTCTTGCATTCAAGTCCATTAGTATGCCTCTTATCACCGCTTTATATGTATCCCATACCTTATTAGTCGGCACTTCTTTATTCAGGTTATATTGTATGAAAAATTTGGTCTCCCTTCGCAGCAAAGCAATATTTTCTTCTACTTGTAACAGGTCCTCATTTATTCTCCATCTTTTTCTTTTGTTATTTTTCCCAAATCTCCACATAATTGGATTGTGATCTGAGCCTACCTTAGGCATTATCTCCACATCTCTAGTCCATAGTGCCAATTCTTTAGAGGCCCAGATCATATCTATTCTTGATAGTGTAAAATGCCTTGCAGAGTAAAATGTGTATTGTCTATTTTTAGGATATTGTCTCCTCCACACGTCTTCTAGGCTTTCTTGTTCCTTAAGCGTAAAGAACGCCTTTGGCAATAGTCCTCTTTTTTTGTGAGCAACTTTGGACTGCTTGTCCTCTTCCAAGTTTGTAACTCCATTGAAGTCACCCGCCAAAATTATGTGATCATAGGACAGTTCATCTAATTGTTTCTCTAAGTCCTTAAAATTTTTTTCTTTTGCACCGTTAGGTGCATAAATCCCAATCATCAATGTCTTCTTAGAATTCCAAATAATTTCCCCTGCTAAATATCTGGCTTCTGCATCGTTTAAAACTAGTCTGGGCTGCAACTCATCCTTTATATACAATACAACTCCCCTCTTTTTCTTTTTTAGAAGCGGCAACAAATTCTTTTCCCAATTTAGCAAATTTCAAATATTTTACATCTTGCTTTCTAATATGTGTCTCCTGCAGACAGACTATATTCCATTTTTGTTTTGATAGCCAGTGGAAAGTAGCCTTACGTTTACAAGGTGAATTTAGTCCATTAACATTCCAAGATATAATTTTACACTCCATGATCACTTTCTTGTACTTTTTGGTAAGTCCTTTTCATTTTCCCTAATAAAAGTCTCCATCTCATGGCCAGATCTGATGCTCTTTCTTACTCCACCAAAATCAAAAGCCAGTCCTTCTGGTATTTCCCATCTGTATCTGATTTTCAGTTCCTTTAGCATCTGAACCAGTTCTCTATATTTCTTCCGCTCCAAAAGCACCGATCTGGGGAGCTCTTTCATAATTCTCACCTCTTTTCCATCGACTTCTAATGGATCCTGGAACTGTTTGCTCACAATTAATTCTCTTGTATTTCTAGTCGTAAATTGCACAATCATATCCCTTGGTAGTTTCCTCTGGGCTGCAAATCTGGAATTAATTCTGTACACCACGTCCAAAAGAGCTGCAATTTCTTCCTCTTCTTTCCCCAGGTAATCTGCCAAAATTTCTGTAATCTGGTCTTGTGCTGATTTTCCCTCTTCTTCTGGGATCGCACGAAATCTTAATTGCTTTTCCATCTGTTTGCATTCTGCAACAGCCATTCTCCCTCTCATTCCTCTCATTTCAGTCTTTTGCACATCTGCTAGGGTTTCTACCGTTTCCTCTACTACGTTGACTCTCTGCTGTGTAGCTTGTAGGTCATTTTGTATTTTATCCATGCCTTTTGTCAGTTCTGCCATTTCCGATTTAAGTGTCTCTTTAAAGTCTTTTAGTTTTTTTGCCATCTCTTGCATCATGTCCTTAAGCTCTTTATTTCCCTCTGAAACTTTTTTATCCAAGTTCTCCATCGTAGCTTGCCACTCTTTCTTCGACATCGTGGGGCTAGCTTTGCTTCGCTCCCACGAGTCCGCCCTTTTCCTTAAATCCATGGCGCTGATTTAATACTTTCTATTATTTTTAAAAGTCCAAATCCAGTTTATTTTTGTCACACGCTATTTTAAACAGTCCAAAATGTCGGGCGTTTTTTCTCTATGGTTTTATACTGAAGCACTCGCCCTTACCTTCTTCAAAGATGGCCTACTTCCGTTTTCATTGAAGTCGCCACTTGCCCTATTTCAGAATGGCGTCACCCTACTTCCGGAGCTTAAAAAAAGGGCCCTTCTCGCCACTCTCTTTATAGTCCTGACGTACTTCCTGTTCCCCTACGTTGCACAGCAGTTCTCGCAGTTTTTAAACTTTCTCACAGTCCATTATCTCTTCACCGCCGCAGGTATGTAAACAATAATCCAATTTCCACGCTAACTTCTCTTTACAAAATTACCTTTTCAAATTTTTTCTTGCCGGAATCTTCCCCCTTATGTAACTAGTCTGTTGCAGTTCTTAAGTCCACTTTAGCCACTTATTTCTTTTTGTAATCTGTCCCATACTGACAGATAGCAATCTTTACCTTCTTAAGCGTTTTTTTTGGGTTGTAATCGCTGCTTCTGTTGTCTAATCGAATCCAATCCCTTTGCTGTTTTACTGAAGCTTGGGCATGTAGGTCTTATGCCAGAATCTGACTCCAGAGCCACTGCAGAGATCTTAGCAACCTTTCTAAGGGGGGGACCTCAAGGGCGGGTGGGGGTTCATTGTGTAGAACCCCTCCTCACCCGAGATCAACGTGCCCTCAGGTTCTCGAGTGTTCTCGCCTGTTCTCTGCCTGAGAACAGGTGGCTGCGGGCAACTTGCACCCCTCCAGCCTTCCAAACAGTGGCACGGACAGCTCAGCTCTTAGAGCTGCGTTAGACCTCCATGGATGCCAAACCGGAAGTCAAATTTAAAATTTGAATGTTGATGGGGGGAAGTGACCTTACAGGAAGGGGAGGTGTTGGATGAGCTGCTGTTTGACCTGGATGTGACATCACATTCCTGCTGAGCTCTTTCTCCAGCACTACTCCCAATTCTCCAGGAACTTCCCAAGCCAGAACTGGCAACCCTAGAGATGTGTAATTTGATCAGAAAAGAATCAACAGTATCAGAAAGTTAATAGCAAATATTCTGAAAAGCTGAAGGGTACAGTGTAGTGTCTAAGGTTTGCAGAGGAGGAGCTGCATATTAGGCTTTAGGCTGAAAAGGGAGTGTGCTCTAATCTCTATCTTTGTCTCCATTGCAGCATATCTATGGGGTTTACTATAGGTGTCTCTGTGAGAACGGCTTGACTTGTGATGCTGACAGAACAATTGTGGGGAGCATCACCAACACCGACTATGGCATCTGCCGGGACCAAGCAAAACAATACAGAATCAATGAGGAAAGTCATTAAAGGTGTACACCCGCTTCTCTTCTCCTTCCCCTAGTGATGCAGCTGTCAACCTCTTCCAGAGCAAAAACCATTCCTGTCCTTGTGTCGTACCTTACAAGGATCCAAACAGATCCAGACATCACCATCACTCTCGATTTTTCTGTGTATACATTTGTCCTTGTTGCATAAATATTCTGTTGTCAGAATATATAATCAGCTATATGCCTTTACCTGCCAGATGTCTTTCTCTATGAGCACAATCAAGGTCCAATAGCTCCTTGAAGACCAGCTAGATTTCCAAGGTAGGAACTTTTGAGAGTCAAAACTCCATTCATCAAAGTACATTTTCAATATATTGTTGTGTATCGGCGGCACACCACAGCCATATTTTCAAACTTTTGCATCCATTCCCATGATGCAGTTAGACTGAAAAGCATTTTATGGGTTAGTAGGCCTTTATTTTACACCCATGCCTAGAATATTAGGCATTTCTGAATAACAACCCATGAATACAACAGAACCAATGGTTCACTCCTCCTCTGTTTTCTTCCACTTCATTCTGTTTTTGATAGATGTTGCACCCATTGCTAGCAAAAGGCACTGGAAAGCATCAGTCTCTCTTGGTTGTTGCTCAGATTCCATTCTATGCTCATCTCTGTGTATCTATCTCTGCTACTTTTATTGGGCAGGGCTATAAATGAATGAGTCCTTTCTTGGTTATATTTGTATTCCCACTGAAGCATGTGTTTTATTTGTTTGTATGTTTACTTGAGCATTTGTACCCCAATTTTTCCCCCAGTAGGGGCTCAAAGCTGTTTACAAAATAAACACAAAAATTAAATTTAAACAAACAGAAAAATATATATAGTACAAGGGTGCAACATCCTGGACTGATTCTAGAAACACAGCCTGGCTCCCTGAGGGACACATGCTACAAGCTAAGAACTAAGGAACAAGAACCATTCTGTTCATGCACTTTGGCCACATCAAAGACTTGTGCATCTAGATGTCCTCAAATTTCTTCCCCTAGTACTCATACCCAAAGATATTATGGTGTCTGATATAATTGTCTCTTGAAATACTAGTCCAATTACCTAAAATAAGACAGGGCCAAAGATAAAAGGAAAGTGGGAGACAGACACATCTTCAGATTGATTGAGGAAAACCTCCTGCTTTAGGGAGCAGAGGGTTAGTCAGGGACTTTCTTATCTTAGCTGAATTTCAAGGGTTATACACACTGAACTGAGAAGATTACTCCCTAGTATAATAGTAGATCAAATTGTGAAGACAAATCCAGCTACCTGTCTTCCATGGCTGAGGACGTCTAAAATTCATGATTCTTACTGACTGTAGCTAAGAGATTGTGAGAGTCAGACACACTGAAGTGGTGCAGCTGAGAAATGTAAGAGGACTTTGGCAATTAGCAGGATCAGCACAAATAGCCAAGTCATTAGGGGGCAAAACAATTAAGAGTAGTGCCAAACCACTGCAAAAATCAGTACTTTTTCTTTGAGGTAATTCTGGTTCCTGTATTGGTACTACCACTGCTGGGGAAGCTGTCTTTTACACAAATATATTTATCTTCCTGAACTGATTGATGGACAAGAGTAATCTAACTTGAACTTTTCTTTTCACAACATGGTGACCCCGCCCCCCGTCATTACTGCCTGCAAATGCTGTTTCTTGCTGGGGAGAACTGTGTGAACAGCTTTCATCAGTAATATGACACTTTGGGACATATTTACTTCATTTGCCATATGCCTTTCTTGTTAAGACTCAAGGTGAATTAAGACAAGGGAATGAATACAGTATACTGCATATCATGAATAATGTAATAAAACTGGATTACACAAATTTAAGTATCATGACATAGAAACAATAGAATATATTATATAAACTGGATCTCACAATTAGAGAACCAAAATCCAATCAACTGGATTTCACAATGACAGGAAGCTGAACTACAGACAGTATAATACATCTAGTAAACAAAGCCGTAGAAACTGAATGGAAGGTTGTCTAACAATGTCATAGGCAATTGAAAGAACTT
Organism: Eublepharis macularius; assembly: GCF_028583425.1. Lineage (NCBI taxonomy): Eukaryota > Metazoa > Chordata > Lepidosauria > Squamata > Eublepharidae > Eublepharis > Eublepharis macularius. The sequence goes on along the minus strand of NC_072794.1, from coordinate 104,848,551 downwards.
TATTACCTGTAGGGAAATTGCCCTCCTGCACAATTCCATTTTACTGCACGCCTATTCCATCTGTTTAAAGGCCCTCCTGAACAGTTACAAAATAACTGCAAAATATACAAATGTGGGAGCCTTTCATACCTCATCAGGCAGGGTATTCCACCACATGGGAGCTATCACGAGATCCCCTGTATTACAACTGATTTTCAGACCACAGAGCTCAGTTCCCCTGGAGAAAATGGCAGCTTTGGAGGGTGGACTCTATGGCATTATACCCAGCTGAGATCCTTTTCCTCTGCAAAACCTGCCCTCCCCAGGCTCCACCCTCCCAAATCTCTAAGAATTTCCCATCCTGGAATTGGCAACCCTTCCTGTAGATAAGTGAGTCTGAGCCATGGAGGGGTTTATAGACAGTAGCCAGAACCTTACATTCAACTTAAGGAAATTAATCAGTAACTAACTGATAAGAGTGGCTGCAGAATATATGTAATGTGCTTACCCCACCCAATTCCCGATAGTAAACAAGCTGTGGCATTAATCAGCTGTAATTTCTGAGTTGTTTTCAAGAGTTGTCTTCATTCTACCCATGTAGAGTGCATTATAATAGGCCGTTTCCACACCACTTACCTTAATCCAGAATGCTGCAGAACGTCACAAAAAACCCGTGGAAGATAGCATCTTCTCGCACGTGTTTTGTGCGACATCGTGCAAAACTTGCTCGAGAAGACGCTATCTTCCATGGTTTTTTGCAGCGTGTATGGAAACGGCCACAGTCTAGCGTTGAGGTTACTGTGGCATGGATCCCCATGGCCAAATCAGCTGGGTCAAGGCAGGGATCCATTTATCCAGGCTAAGTGAAGATGGAACAAAGCAATTTTTTGCAGCAAAGTTAACTTACTTCTCCAGCAATAATGCTGGGTCTAGTATAACTCCCAGACTCTTAACTGAGCCAGCAAGGGGCAACTGAACTTCATTATATGTGGGAAGTACAATGCCCCCCAAGCCTTCCCAGGTAGCATCACCTTTTTTTTTTTGGTCTGGATTCAGTTTCCACTTGTTTGGATTTAGCTATTTAATCATAGCAACTAAGTATTTGCTCAGGGTAGCTAAACCTATGTTAGGTAGCCTAGACAAAGAAATGTAGATCTGGGTGACATCAGCATATTGATGACACCGGACTCCACAGTCATGCGTGATCTCTCCCAAGGGCTTTACATACAAATAAAATCTTATAGGTGATCAAACTAGGCCTTGTCGAACTCCAGAGGTCAAGTCTGAAACTGGTCTCCAACAGAAAACCTTCAAGCCCTGTCCTCAAGGAACTGTAACACACGTTTATTTAAGGAATAAAGATTTTCAGGTAGTCTGCACAACCTCCAGCACAGCTCTTAAAACCGTCTTAACAGTCAACTTCCCCAGAACACCGAACAACCAGAGCTAATATAGAACCAGCACAAGTACTCAGATGTACAACAGCACCACCCACTGGAATAGCTGTTACAAAACAATTAAAAGCATTCTAGAGCACAACCCTTGATACCTACTTCTGCCTCCAGGTAATTTAGCAGGATTGCATGGTCCACCATATATATCAAAGATTGCAGATAGAGTCAATAATTTGTAAAGAAGCACACCCTTTATCTACATTCAAACAAATTCCATCAATTAAAGTTACCAATACCATTTCTGTCCCATAGCCAGGTCTGAAACTAGTCAAGAGAGAGGGTATAGAGCAGAGGTGTCATCCAGGAAGATCTGGTGTTGCTCTGCCACCACTCTCTCAATTATCTTGCCCAGAAAGGGCAGATTTGAAACTGCAAAATAACTGGCCACAGTAGTCTCTACTGTGTCTACTAGTCACTAGTGATTTTTTAAAGTTATGGACAAAGAACTGCCTCCTTTTGAGGAAAACACACCCTCGATCAGGGATTGACTGATGATGGATAACAGGACCTCACTTATCTACTCTTTGCTGGACTTCAGAAATCAAGATGGACATGGATCAAGAGTACAGGGGGTAATTTTCATACCACCAATATCCTGTCAATATCTGACATGGTAACTAAGTTGAAATAATCCACAAACAGGCCAGAAACTGTGGATGCTTCAACTGCCTGGAATGTATTATAACTAGAGATGGGCACGAACCAAAATATGAACCAAAATTAAGCATGAACCAGGCCAGTTTGTGGTTCGCGCACCACGGTTCGTCAGATCCCATTTCTGACAAATCGCCATGAACTTTTAGGCTGGTTTGTTTGGTTCGTTTTTTGGTTCATCACTGCAGACAGCCTGGTGCCAATCAATCAATTTCCTAAGCAACAGAGGATGGACTTCCTGCAGACCTTCTGCTAACCTGGAAGAGAACTTCTGCTGGCCCAGAAGTGACCTTCTGCTGGCCCGGAAGTGACAATTTTCTGACCTGGGCATGACGTTTTCACGAACCAAACGAAATCATTCGCGAACCAGGAGCAGGTTCGTGAAAGCTCGTGGTTCGTGAAATTTGACGAACCACGAACCACATGGTTCGGTTTTTTCCCGGTTCGTGCCCATCTCTAATTATAACCATTCTCCAAAACAGAGCATATTTGAGACATTTTGTCAGAACAAAAACTTTGTAAAACTCGCACAATACTAACTTCCTGGGAGTTAGAACTCTGACCTAGACATACCAAAATACCTTGAATACCTGAGCTGACTGGGAACTAGCCAGTGCCAACAAATAAGATTTCTTTGATGCTGTCACTGCCACCTTCCAGTGGAATCTATATCACTTTCTATAGAAGGCATTTAAGTCTAGCTCATCTGTATGTGAGTGTATCAAAGTACAACTCTACATTGTTCACATATATTAGTTCCCCCCCCCCTTGCTTCCATTGCACTCCTTTTTTAATCCCAGGATAAATTAGTTCAATCTAATCTGGCCATATCACCCAGTTTATGTTATCAAGATTCTCTCAAACTAAGATAGTCCCAGCTACCCTGAACATTTTATTTTTGTTGGGTCTGAGCAAAGTGAAGAATCTTAGTTCATCCTTTCTTATTTGCTTTCTGAGCCTAGAAAAACACATATTACCCTCTTGTATGCAACCTTTCTCTACAACTCAAAAGGGCTAGAAATCTGAAAAAAGAAACAAAATGGAGACCATGTTTCTCAAACAAATCCCATAGTTTTAGAAGAGAGAATCATGAATGCTTGAAGGTATCCATAAATCAGGTCCATGGAGTTCTCATTCCTTCAGCATGCACTGGTGAGGAGGACTTGCATAAGCGGCAGCAGGCACTGAACTGATTAACTTTGGCCATGAGGACATTTAGGTTATATCTGCACGGAGCTTCTTTGACAAATCAGATGAGCTTGCAGCCTATTGCTAAGGGTTCAAGGAGTGCAGCGGCGCGGCAAGAACCACCAAGACGCAGTACATATGGGAAACTGGCCAAATTTTATTGACAGGAACAAAACAGCAAACGCAGGAGCATTGGCAGTCATGAGGATCGGATCCCGCAAAAGCATCGGCTGGCCCGCCTGCCAGCCGATGACCCCTTCCCCCTTCAGACCCGTGCTGAAGGGGGGGGTAAACCAGGAGTGGCATTCGGAGGGGAGATCATCTGGGTGTACACCCCTGCATGATCCCCCCTGCCACCTGGGAGTGGGGCCGCCCTGACAGCCCCCGAGCTGGGCATGCACCTCCGGCCCACTCCCAAGATCCCATAAGGGGATCCCCTTCCAGGGGACCAGGGCGTGCCCTGATCCCCGCAAAGAGATCCGATCCCATGACCACCGCCGAACACTTGTAACACACAGCATGAAACCAAAACGCAACAAAATAGGGGAGCGGAGGGTGGGTTGTCGCCGCCGAGACCGAATGCGGGGGTGAGGGGGCGGCGCCGGTATATATGCCCCACTGCCGGACCTGAGGGAAGACTACCTCCCCCAGGTCCGGCCGGGGCCCCGCCCCCCCAGGCAGCCCCTGATTGGCCGCCTGGGTTTAAATCTATTGGCTGCCGGCCGGCCCCTTGCATGCTGGGCCGGCCGGCCCCGCAGGCAGCCAGCCGCGCCGCCCTCCTTTCCCCCTCGGCAGCAAACTCCACGCCCGGTAAGTCGGGCGTTCGCGCTTGCAGCCTATTGCTAAGGGTTCAAGGAGTGCAGCGGCGCGGCAAGAACCACCAAGACGCAGTACATATGGGAAACTGGCCAAATTTTATTGACAGGAACAAAACAGCAAACGCAGGAGCATTGGCAGTCATGAGGATCGGATCCCGCAAAAGCATCGGCTGGCCCGCCTGCCAGCCGATGACCCCTTCCCCCTTCAGACCCGTGCTGAAGGGGGGGTAAACCAGGAGTGGCATTCGGAGGGGAGATCATCTGGGTGTACACCCCTGCATGATCCCCCCTGCCACCTGGGAGTGGGGCCGCCCTGACAGCCCCTGAGCTGGGCATGCACCTCCGGCCCACTCCCAAGATCCCATAAGGGGATCCCCTTCCAGGGGACCAGGGCGTGCCCTGATCCCCGCAAAGAGATCCGATCCCATGACCACCGCCACCAGAGCCACCCCAGGGGCTCCCGCCAACGCTCCTACAACCTCAACCATTCCAACAGGCCATCCCTCAGGTCCTGAAGCCAGATGTCTTGCCCCCAGGAAGACAGATGAACCCCATCTGGGCGAAAGAGCGCCTCCAACCGGAAAGAAATGTCCGGGTGCCCAATCGGCAGGCCCTGCCCCTCCGTGATGTATCGCGTCATGGCCCGGGCCACCCTCTGGCGGATTCCATCAACCTTCTCTGGATGCCGTGCATGGCGCCACACCCGCCTCTGGAGCAGGTCCGACCAGAGGAAGAAAGTCCCCGGGAACAGGCCCCGCAAGTAGTCCAAGTCTCTGCACATTGCCCGCTGGAGCTCTGGTCCTTCCCGCCGTCCGAGGTCATTTTCGCCCAGCTGGATGATGAGTGCGTCGGGTGGCCCCAGGCGGCGTGCCTGGTGGACCAAGGTGGGTACCAGCGCCTCCCACAGCATGCCGCGGGCTCCCATCCAGCGGATGTCGATGGCGTCGTCCAGCCTAAGGTGGGGCCCCCATCCAGACGTCGCTGCGTACTTCCCGGCCCAGTGAACGATGCTGTGGCCGCAAATCCACACCCTCCTTCGGTGACCTGGAGGCGGGAGGAACACAAAACAAAGTCAGCAAGTAAGGACCCGCGCGGGGCGGATGTAGGAAAGGAAGGCCCTGGACCTCCAGCGCCCGAGTCGGCAGACAATCCGATCGGGGAGACCCAGGCCTGCCGCTGCAGTGGCGGCCCCGATCCGGAAGGAGTGCGAGGCGAATTCTGCGGGGGGAAGGCCAGCGGCATGAAGTCCTGCGCGCAGGATGGAGACAAACTGGAAACGGGTGACCGGGGCGCTGTCGCTGTGGACCAGGAATGGGCCTGGGAGGGGGGGGCGGACCGCCAGGTAGGCCCGGACCGCCGCAACGGGGCACAGGGCCTGGCCTTGCAGGGCCCGTAGGCGCACCGTAACCCCCCGGCCCTGTTGATCCGTCTTTGACCTCCGCACGGTGATGGCCACGATGTGCCTGGAAGCAGAAACGTCCCTGAGGGCAACTGCCCGACCCGAGGTGTCCCAGCGAGAACCCGCCACCAGTTCGCTGACCCGGAAGGCCCCGAAGAAGGCCATCGTGAAGGCCGCCCTGAAGAGCAGGGCCTCATAGGTGGACCAGCACATGCTGGGGACCGCCCTGAGGATTGCTCCCAGGATGGGGAGGGTAATAGGCCTCCGCTGGTCGGGGGGGGCGAGGGGAAAGCCGCCCCCACCCCTCTATGGCCCGGCGGGCCTCGAAACAATCGCAGGGGTCTGGGAGCCCCTCTGCCCTGCTAAAGAAGGAGATGCCTGCCAGGGCCGCCCGCATGGTCCTGGGCGCGAGGCCCTGGCCCCGCATGTGTGCCAGGTACTGCAGCACCAACGTGCGGGACGCCGGCCAGGGGGCCCGCTTGCTGTTGCTTGCGGCGAAGGCCAGGTAGCGTGTCACGGCCTTGGTGTAGGCTCGCCGGGTTGATGGTGCCACTGAATTCAGGATCCCCTCCATCACGGTGCGTTGCCAAATGCCCACAGAGCTGCTGGAAATGGGTCGGGTGTGCGGCTGGCCTCGGGAGCCAAGCTGAAGAACCTCTCCATCTGGAAGCGAGATAGTGCATCCGCGATGCCGTTATCCAAACCTGCTACATGGCGAGCCGAAAAGGAAATGTTAAAGTCAAGGCAGCATAAGACGAAATGGCGAACGAGACGCATGACCCGCTCAGAGCGAGAGGACTGCTTGTTGATAACCTGCACGGCGGCCTGATTGTCGCACCAGAAGAGGACGCGCCTGTCCCTAAACTGCTCCCGCCAGATGGTCACTGCCACCAGAATGGGGAAGAATTCCAAGAAGGTGAGGTCTCTCAGGATACCAGAGCCGGCCCAGGTGGGAGGCCAACGTTGGGCGCACCACCTACCCTCAAAGTAAACACCAAACCCCAGGCTGCCGGCCGCGTCCGATTGAACCTGCAGGCCGGAGCCCGGGGATAAGGGTGTCTGCCACAGGGAGACCCCATTGTAATGGGACAGGAATTGGAGCCACACCCTGAGGTCCTCCTTGATTGCCGCCGTTAAGCGGATATGATGGTGGGGCGCCGATGCCCCCCTGCAGGCCCTGGATAGGCGGGAGCAGAAGGCGCGCCCTGGGGCGACCACCCTGCAGGCAAAATTTAGGTGCCCAATGATGGCCTGCAACTCCCTGAGAGTGCACTTCTCCCGGACAAGAGCACCTGAGATGATGTCTTGTAGCCGACCCAGCTTATCGAGGGGAAGGCGGGAGAGGCCTGCCTCGGAGTCTAGCTCGATGCCGAGGTAGGTGAGCCGTGTGGTGGGGCCCTCTGTCTTTTCCTTCGCGAGGGGGACCCCCAGCTCAGCGGCCAGGGATTGGAATGCCTGCAGCCGGGACGCACACGTGTCGCCACCAGGGGGCGCAATTATCAGGAAATCATCAAGGTAGTGGCTGATGTGTGGGGACCCCATGCGGCCCTTGGCCACCCATTCAATAAAAGTACTGAATGTTTCGAAGGCGGCGCACGCTACGGAGCACCCCATCGGCATGGCCCTGTCCACGTACCAACCCCCCTGGAATTTGAACCCCAGTAGGCAGAAATCTGACGGGTGGACCGGCAGTAACCTAAAGGCGGACTCCACGTCACATTTGGCCATAAGGGCCCCAGGCCCGCAGGACCGCACCAGGCGAACTGCCTGGTCGAAGGAGGCGTACTTCACGGTGCATAGCTCCTGGGGAATGAAGTCGTTAACTGACGACCCCCGGGGGTAAGAAAGATGGTGGATTAGCCTGAATTCGCCCGGGGTCTTCTTGGGGACAACGCCCAGCGGGGAGACCCTTAAATTGGGAATAGGAGAAGAGGGGAAGGGACCCGCCACCCGGCCCGCCGCCACCTCCTTGGCTATTTTGGCTGCCACTACCAGCGGCAGGTCTCTAGCGGACTTAAGGTTCCCCGAGGAGGTGGGGACCCGTGGGCCGGTGAAAGGGATGCGGAAGCCCCTTGTAAACCCTTCCAGCAGGAAGGCCGCAGCCAGCTTATTAGGGTATCGGGCGAGGAGGGGGCGGAGGGCGTCGACCCGAACCGGGGAGTGGGCGAGACCCAGCTCCGTGGCCTCGGAGCTACTTCCCGCCCGCGGCGGGTGGGGCAGTATTGGAGCCGGATCCCCCATCCTTGTGCACCCCGCTGCCCGGCCCCCCCGAAAGGGCACTGTGGCCTGCGACCCACGGGTGCAGGACTGGCGGGGGTGGAGGGCCCCGCACGTGTCGCAGATGTGCTCGTAACGGCACTTGGGGCGCTGGCACCTGCCCTGATTGAATTCCCAGCACAGGCCGCGTGGTTTATCCCGGCGGCCCGCCCAGCGCCCCCCGCGGGGGCCCTCGCCCCTGCTGCGCATGTGGGGGCCAACCAGGAGCAGCCAAAGCTTCTGGCTGATTAGGTCCCACCGGGCCTTGGGGCTGTGGGAGGCCCTTTTGCGAAAGGCCTCGTCATAGTCCAACGCGGCCGTATCCCCCGCCAGTGCCCTGGCCCTGAGCACGTTGCTCAAGTGATTAGAGAGGTGCCATCCCCTTTCCGGGTATGCAATCTGGACCACCCCCATATAAACGGAGAAACCTTCCAGCCAATTGTTGAAGGAGCGGTCTGCCACCTCCCTCTTGCCCCCTTTTTTCTCCCGCCTGGAGGAGGGAGCACACCTGCCGTCCTCGGCCTCTGGCCTGAGCAGGCTGAAGATGTCGATGTAGTACCCGTCTAGGATACGCTCGCGGACCTTCCGCGCCAGGTGCATCCCCGGGGGGTCCTCATTGTCCCCGGGGTCTCCTAGGGGGGAGGAGCCCTCCCCCTGATCAGAATCCCACACGCCCCGGGGGTCCCCTTTGCCGGTCTGGGCCCCCCTGCGCCTCTGGGCCCACCCTGGGACGCCAGGGACATGAGCCGCAGTGCCCCAGTACTCTTCCCAAGGGGCCCCTTCGTCCGATGAGGAGGACTCACCTGAGGATCCATCGCTGCTAGATTCCTCGTGCTTTCTACGCCGCCGCCCCTCCTTCCGTGAGGTCCTCCTGCGCTTGGGTACTGGCCGCCTCTCTTCGCTGGAGCTGCTGGAGGGTGGTGACTGTGCGCCCCGTTGCCTCCTGTGTGCCCTGGGGCCTTTCTTCTGGGCACGGGATTGCCTGGGGACCTCAACGGGCTCCGGTGAAGGCGATGCCCTTCCAGACCCGGAGTTCCCCAGGCGATCCACCCGGGCTGTGAGCACCTCGAGAGCTCTGGCGATGCTGTGAAGGGAGCTGGGAGAGGCCTCCCGGCTCCTGCTGGGCTGCCTGCGCCCAGCGCCCCTCTCCCTGGATGCAGAGCGGGCCCGCCTCCTTCCCCCCGCTGCCTTGCCTCCCCCGGCGGTTGGCACAGGGGCTGCAGGCGGGCCCCTGCCCCCCCTTGCTGGGGCAGGGTGCCTTGTGCCCTTGCTGCTCTGGCCCGGCCCGCGCCTGTCCTGGGTGGCCTTGCTGGCCTTTGGCTGCCTTCCCTTGGGGGGTTGCGTCGTCCTGGGTCTGCGGGCGCCCGGTGCTTTGGGCCCCCGCGCCGGCCCAGTGGCGGCGGCCGCAGCCTTTTTGGCTGCCGGGGAGGCCCGTTGCGGCCCCTTTTTGGGAGCCATCTGCCCCTGCAGACCAGTGGAGGGGGTAGAAACAGCTCCTGCCCTCCCTCCCTCGGGAACCAAGCCGCCTGCCCCGACCTCCCCTGTGCAGGGTAAAGTGCTGCAGACTCCTGCGGGAGCACGGGCCCAGGGGGTTGAACCTTGCCCCCCGCGGTAGTCTCTCGGCGCGCCGGCGTTCTTTGCTCCCACCCGGCTCAGTCTGGGACGGGACGGGGAGCCGCGCTGCGGAGGACGCAAGGGAGAGGCTCAGCTAAACCTCTCCCTCCTCGTGCTCCTCTGGTCTTCTGCGCCGCGTGTCCCGCTCTTCTGACTTGCCGGCCGTCGATCCTCTCGCTGTCGCCGCCGAGACCGAATGCGGGGGTGAGGGGGCGGCGCCGGTATATATGCCCCACTGCCGGACCTGAGGGAAGACTACCTCCCCCAGGTCCGGCCGGGGCCCCGCCCCCCCAGGCAGCCCCTGATTGGCCGCCTGGGTTTAAATCTATTGGCTGCCGGCCGGCCCCTTGCATGCTGGGCCGGCCGGCCCCGCAGGCAGCCAGCCGCGCCGCCCTCCTTTCCCCCTCGGCAGCAAACTCCACGCCCGGTAAGTCGGGCGTTCGCGCTTCTTTGGATTGCACAATCTCCAAATGACATAGATGCCCCACAATGGTCACTTGCCCATCAGCATAAGGTATGTGTGGAATGTGGGCTATGCAGTTCAAAAACATTGTGATGTCCCAACTGGCTTTTCGGTTGTCACTCTAGACCTTCCTTTTTAGACAGTTTCTCCTCTCTTCCTGATTTAGCACTAATATGTCTAACCTGGAACAGATGAATTCCAACATAGACACGCCTTCAGAAATTATGGTACATGAAGTACCATATACATTTAGGGTGAGCTTATTTTCTGCGTGCTTAGAACTGAAGCAGTCAAGCTAAGCTACGAATCAGTATTAAAGAGCAAACAGTGAGTACACACTAGGCCACTGAGAGATGTAGGGACACTGGCTCCTAAAGTCCATCAGCCAGGGGCTTCTGAGTTTATGCAGAAATTAGAATGATGAATAGTTAGATTCAAACACACAAAGGCAGTTGCTTGAAAAAAGGCAGACATGTTTCTGTCATCTCTTCTCTAACTCATTTATTTGTCTCCTTTTCTTTTGTAGTTTGTCCTTAAATGCTGCTGTCACTGTCTTCATCTGAATAAGCAGCTGCAATGGGATGGAAGCTATCCATGGGGTCAACAAGAACAGGGCCGCTGTTAGTAGCGTTGTCAAGAGGGTGGCTGCTCACACTGCTGCTATCAGCGGCATGGAAGTCATGGCCAGTGCTCTCAAGGGGATATAAACTATGGCCAGTGTCTTCAGTGCCTTGAAGGGAGTGAAAGCTGTGGCTGGGGTCATCAACAGTGACGTTGTTAGTGGTGGCATGAGAGGAGATGGTACTGGAACTAAATGGGAGGTTGCCAAGTGCAGTTTCACTGGGGTGACTACTTCTGGTAGAGTCATTGGGGTGCATACTGATGTTGGTACCAAAGGGGAGGGTACTGATGACCTTGCTGCCCTCCTTGTTGAAAGGGAGGCTGAGAATGACTTTGCAGGCCTGAATTTGCACCTCTTCCTCTGGGTGGATGATGAGAGCAAGCAGGCAGTCAGACAGACGGGATTTCTCACCAAACACGATGTTGTGAAGGGAGAGATTGTGGTACTGCCACTGCATCGACTGGTACTGTGGGGTCAGGCGACCCTCATTAAGCTGCTGCACAAAGACTAGCATCTCATAAAGCAGGTTCCCAGATAGAGAAGGCTGGAAGAGGCTCAAGAATTCAGGAGGTACCTTAGGGAGAGACAGCAAAACTGGCTTTAGTCCAAAGTCTTTTTTTCCTTCCTCATGACCACCCCCACCCCCCGCCCATAATTAAAAGCATCATAACACTGGGGAGCTAGTATGGCATTGTGGTTAAAGTGTCGGACTGGGAATGGAGAAACCTGCTTCCAAACCCTCACTCTGCCACATGAAATTCAATGGGTAACTTTGGGTTGATCACACTCTCCCAGCTTAATTTACTTTATAGAGATGTTGTGAGGAAAAACTTGAAACAGGTATTAACATGTACAGGGCCCTGACATCCTTAGAGAAAGAGTGAGATTAATATATGTTAGAGATTCACAGTACTAACTCTATGAAAGACGCTGCAGAAAGTGGTAGGTACCAAGAAAATAGGTAGGGTAAGGGGAACTAAGGGTAGTACTTGACCAACAAGAGGGGCTGCTATTCCAGTCTTGACCAGCCTGACCTGTTGTTGGAATGGCACAATAGTACTAAAGCAACAGCTCCCTATCATTTCTGTGGCAATAGAAATAGTTCCACCAGTGGTCAGGTGGTTGGATAAACTGCCAGTTCTGGAGCTGGACTTTGGGTAGGGTTGTTCTTCTGCTTTGTTCTACTTCACCCCCAACCCCATATAGAACTCTAGCCTTCGAGTTTTTTAGTTAAGTTTGTGTTCATAGTGAGCACACAACAGAATTTACAAGGAACTGCACTTGTAAATGGGGGGACAGAGCATCTGCTTGGCATGCAGAAGATCCCAGGTTCAACCCCTGGCATCTCCAGTTAAAGAATCTGGCAGTAGATGATGTGAAAGACCTCTGCCCTAGACAGCCACTGCAGCCTGAGAAGGCAATACTGACCTTGATAGACCAAGGGTCTGATTCACTATAAGGCAGCTTCATGTGTCTCATTGTGGGGCTAGGGGCTTATTGAAAGCCTGGTGGCTGTAGAGGCAATCCTAGGTGGGAAACCTTTGCAAGGCTAAGTGTCCCTGCAAGAAAAGTCAACAACTTTGCAAGAAAGAAACTGGACACTGGGCTCCTGTAGGAAATTTGCTGTTGCTAGGATCCAAAAGGAAAATGAAAGGTGTTCCTTTCCAAGGCATAGCCCAAACTGCCAGAGTGTGTGGATGAACAGAAGAAAGCAGCTTGAGGAGAGGGTCAGATTTCTGTCCCTGCCTGTTCACTCTCAATGATGTAATGATGTAACTCTGGTTGCTTGGCAATCCACTGGAATTCATTACACATGTCAGCTGAGCCAGTTTACCATACAGGTGCAGACCCATGCAACAGAAAGGGAATATGCTTCTGTTTTAGCCAATTCCCATAGTAATGACACCTTCCTTGTTCCTGATCCAAGCACAAAGCTTTCTTACAGAGGCACAAGGGTGGTCCTTACCTGGCAATTCATGATGTCAAACAGCAGGTCTTCCTTTAGAGCCATTTTTCTAAGAAGCTTGAGAACCTGGATCTGAACACAGATGAGAGCAGTTCAGAAATAGTCAGAGGTGGCACCGGAGCATTTTGCAGGGAAAACAAACCCCAACTTCTCCTAGCAGCAAGTTGCCCCCTCCCATGCCCCCCCCCCAACACTAGTAAGGAAAAGAGGAAACAAGGTGATGCCATTTATTGAGTAAACCAGCCCTTCAGGCAGCTGGAGGAAAGCGTTCCTGCTTACACATTCTTCAATAGCTTGGATGTTCTGAACAGGTTGAAAAGGTGAAGCTGCAGTTTCTAAGCTGACAAAGATCCTTCTCAGTTTAATTACTAGGCTTGCTAACTTTTAAACTGGACCCTCTTAGCTCTCCCTTCAAAATCAGTTTGATCTGCAACAATTTTCAGGTGATGTTATTTAGCTCCAGGAAAAGGTTCAACCACAGATGTCTGCATATTAAACCTATTAAAGGGGCAAGACACACACACCCCGGTCAGTTGGTGAGCATTGGGGCTACCCGACTCCCAGAGAGGCAGAGATCTTCCTATCAGTTCACTGGAGATGAACTTAAGAGGACTGCGTGCAGGCAAAGCAGAGACTCTACTGTAGAGCTATGGCCCAACCTGAACAGGATTTTAAAGCTTCTCAGGCTATCCTTCCTGGACCATTGATAGTACAGTGAAGAGATTATCATTCAAAACTTGCTCCTGCTATTTTAAAATAAATAGTTGCTTTATGTTTCTAGTTCTTGGGGACAAATGTATTTTCCAAGTTTTAATTTGGTCTACTGTAATAAAACCAAGAGACCAATCTTACAATTGTACCATTCCCAGTTTTACCCAGTAGATGGTGCAAAAGCGAAGGGGAGGGACCATGAATGATGCTGTCTGTAGTACAGCAAGGTCATGGCCTGAGCAGATGACTAGAAGCAAAGCGTTCCAAGCTGCTGAAGCCCCTGGTTCCTTGCTGTGGACAGAGTGACTGCTTCTCTGTTGACCACAGTTACTCTTGCCCAGGATAGGTTTGTCAGTGTCTGAACAGGCAAAGTAAACAGGCCACTCGCAGCTGCTCTACTAATACTTAGTTTTAACCTAGCAAGGACTGAAAAATTGACCCTACTTATCTAATACCAGGGAGTCAAAGAAACCTCAAGTTTGTCCCAGTTAGGAGAAATTCACATGAAATATACTTGCAATTTATTTCATTGTAATATAACCAAAATATTTTTTTGTTAAATGCTGTTCCAAAGTGAAGGCAATTGGCATAAATGAAGGCCTTGGGATCCAGCCCTGAAACAAAAAGGACCCTGGTTATGAAAGGTGCTGGGGATTAAGTGAACCTATATTGCAAGAATATGTAGCCTCATTCTCTTTGAAGATATACTGACAAACACAAAACCAGTAGAAATATGAAGAAATGCAATCCTGAAATGCTGTTGCTGAAGTTTGTGGGTTGTTACTTTAGGATGTAAATATCATCTTTGTATAGAGCAAATATTAGCAGTAATGTGTAACTACTGCTAAAAATTTCTATTCAGCATGGCTTTAAAATACTTAAAGAACATGCTTCAGTTTGAACATTATGTGCTCACAAAATGAACCTGTTTGGGGCCAATACAATGGCTGTGTTTTACCATTATTTTTCCATTGTGTATAACTGAGGGGCTCCAAGAACTTCCTTGTGAAATTTTCTGTGAAAAACATAGCAGATCAGATGACACCAGATGGAAAAGGACCTTCATTCAACATCTGAAACACATGTGACAGACTGCACTTTTTAAAAGCTTAGAAGTGCTGTATGAACAGCTGAAGGACTGTGAAGTATTAACTCTTCACAGAAACAGAGAGCCTTGAGTGACAGGCTACTCCCAGGAATCTGATTGGGTAGCATGGGCTGAACAGATAAAGACTTCTGAACCGGATGTTGGGGAGAAGGGAGTCTGATTTCAGCCCTAGCTGAGAGGACTTGAGTACTGACAGTTTGGAGATTCAGCCCTGACTGAGAGCAGTTTAACACAGACAGGAGAACTGGGGGAAAGCTGGCAAGGAAGTTTAGGAAGTAGGTGAAGACTCCGATTCTGGCCAAAGAAAGAAGATAGATCTTCTAGTGACAGGAGAATTTCCCTACCCAATCAAACAGGGAGTTAGCTCTGAAAAGTGAAGAGACCCCTGGTCTGGTGTGGTTAGAAACTGACTGAGGAGTCAGTTAAAAACTGAAGATGAGTACTGGTGTTTCAAGAGAAGGAGTTTGGGTACTGGAAAGAGAGTACCAACCTTCTTAAAACTAAAAGAGTAAGAGAATACTCAAAGTGTACTAGAGTGATTGGAAAAACCCTGGAACAAAAGCCTCTCAACATAAAGATTTCAGTAACAAGCTTGAGAAACTCTCATTAGTCTGAAACCTAAGAACTAAAGTCTGTGTATGTACTGATTTTACCTCAGAGTTATCTATATTGAGTTCTCAGAAATTTTCAGCCCCTGAATTCACCTGATCTTTCCCCTCTATGTTAAATAAAATATTTTGTTATTTTTGAATTTTAAAATGCATCTAATGTCATTTAAGTTGTTTAAGTCAAAAAAGGGGAGGCATCATAACCTGTTTTGCATAAAGGTGATTCCAGGTTTAGACCTTGGCATTTCTAGTTAATAGAATGTCAGACAGAATGCTCAGAGGGACTTTACCAAGAGCCAGTGCCAGACAGGAAAGGCATTTAGCACTGGGTTTGAGAAACCAGTGGTCTGACTTAATAAAAGGCAACTTCATATGTTCATACCATAAGGTAGAGATACCTTTCCAGTCTGAGAATAAAATAGCATGCCACCATTCATGCCACTGTTTTCTCATATCTATCCATCCATCTACATCCATCCTGGGGAGGCATTTGGAGGCAGAAGGGGGTATCAGGGGATGTGCCTTGGACTAATTTAAATTGTTCCTCATGGATCAGACACATAGGGTTGTCTTCATTGTGGGAATTATCTTGCAGTGTACCACAGGGAGCAATTCTTGTCTCCCATGAGGATAGATTAGGAGAGTAGCCATGCTGGTCTGCAGTAGAACAGCAGGATTTGAGTCCAGTGGCTCATTAGAGACCAACAAGATTTTCAGAGTGTAAACTTTCTAGAGTCAGAGCTCCCTTATTCAGATAAACGTTATTCAACCTCTATTCAAAGCCTTTAAGAGAAATCATTTGTAGCTATGGAATTGTACGTAACCAGTACACTGGTGATACCCAGCTCTATATCTTACTATCCAAATCCTCTGTTGATGTAGTAGAGGACCTAAGTCACTGCTCGATAGCTCTGGTCAAATAGCTGAATGCAAACACATAGAAACTGAATCCAGACAAGACAGAAGTGATGCTGGTTGGGAAGGCAGAGATCTTGAAGGACATGGTGTGTACTGGCTTGCAGGCTCTGAGTGTCAGGCAAGGCAGTGTCATTCAGTCCAAAGGTCAGAGTTACAGAAACCAGGCAAGGCAGTGTTAGTGCCATAGCACCTATCATACACATTACATCCACATTTAGTAGCCTGAGCCTCTCTTGGCTTGTTTTTATAGCCACATGTTTAAGGGCCATGCTTGCAGCCAGCAGCTCAGAAGGAATCCTGCAATTACTCATCAACATCATCAGCGAGCCGCTGGCATCAGCCTAGAGGTGCACTTTGTCATCTCACCTGTAGCTCTGTTCTCTGCCTGCAGTGCTCTAAGGGTGTAAATGATACTGCAGGGCTGGGAACGGCCAACTGAGTTTCACCTGCTGAATCAGGGCTAGAATGTCTTGGTGGCTCTGCACTAGCTGTTGGTTGTGAATCCTGACAAGCCTGCAACTCATTTTCCTGCTGGTCTGCTTCTGTTAACTCAGGGCTGGATATACGGGGCTCCTCTTCTCTTGAGGAGTCCTGGTTATTGCTGAGCCCTGGCTGACTCATTACATTGTGCTTCCCAGTTTTGATGGGGTTCAGTTGATCCTTACAGACTGTGTTATGAGTCTAGAACCAGCACTGCTGCTAGAGAAGCAAGTAAATGCAGCTACAAAAAGGCCTTCTCCCAACTCAGTAGCCTGGAAGATGGCCCCCTACCTTGACTCAGCTGATCTAGCCACTTGGATTCATACCACAAAAAGATCAAGATTAGACTATTGTAATGCATTCTACATAGGTCTCCTCTCAAAGTCAGCTCAGAGATCCCAACTGGTTCAAAATGCTGCAGCTTATTTTTAGGAGCCAGGTGAAACGCGCATATTACTCCCATTCTACAGTCACTCCATTGGCTAACCATTGGTTACTGGGCTCAACTCAAGGTTTTGGC
This sequence comes from Eublepharis macularius, assembly GCF_028583425.1. Taxonomy (NCBI): domain Eukaryota; kingdom Metazoa; phylum Chordata; class Lepidosauria; order Squamata; family Eublepharidae; genus Eublepharis; species Eublepharis macularius. The sequence goes on along the minus strand of NC_072794.1, from coordinate 104,831,793 downwards.
TATCACATAAAAAGCCCTTCATGACCGTCACTGTTCATATCTGCAGGATCACCTCTCTCCCTATGTTCCACCATGGCAGCGTCACTCATTTGAACAGGGCCTTCTGCAGATACCTCTCTGAGCACTTGGGCAAAATCTACAGCTGCCTGTACCTTCACATTCTCCGTGGTGGCCCCTACCTTATGGAATGGCTTGCCTGGAGAGGTCAGGAAAGCTCCTACTCTCTTGGTTTTTTGTAAACTAAGCAAAACTGAATTATTCAGGAGGGCCTTTAACACTGGGAATAGCTCTATTCTGTAAGAAATGCATCAGACAGATGTCTTGGTAAAGGGGCAGGACCTGCAGTCTATACTAACAGGCACTATCTGCTGGTGTAGATAAGCTCCTACTAAGAGTTCCTACATCACTCAGAGTTCCTGAGAGTTCATGTTAAATTACTTATGTTTTGTTTCTGCAATGTTTCAGATCTGTATTTGGTTCTATGCTTCTATTCAAATTTTTACACTCTACCCCCTACTTTGTTTGTTGGACCAGTCATTGATAATATTGACTCATGCTGTGTAATCCACCTTGAATCTCAGTGAGAAAGGCAGACTATAAATTACATAAATAACATAAATAAACAAATTGCATGTGTGTAAGCGTGCACATCTTCTGGATGAAACGGTAGCATGAAGCTGCACTTCTGCCCTGCACAGGCATTGTTGGAATCGAAGAAGGAAGAGAAGGAGGAGCCCAGACATGTTTGTACCTTAGCCAAAGTGTCTGCCATTAGCAGAATATCCATGAAGTTTGGCAACAGCCTCCTCAGCTGTGTGAGAGTTTCATCTGCTATCTGCAACCCATTCACCAGCGTCAGCCCAGCAACCTGCAGATTGCCATCCCAGTTGCTGACTACCAGCTCAGTGATCTTGGGGACATAGTCCTGCATAAGAAAACAGAGCAACTTCTTAGGTTCATGAAAGTGGCAGTGGGATATAATCAAAACCAGAAATCGGCTGCAAAATCTGTTCTTGAGGTCATCTCTCTAATATGAATCCTATGAAGCAATTAGAAAGCACATCAGTGCATGTACAGAAATCAGGGACAATTTTCTTTCACTGCTGAGTAAACATAGCCCATCCTATATATTTAAGCTTAACAGACAGGACTCCCAGATTGGAGGTGTGGCTTGCAGAAATTGGTGAGCCCCTGAACTTCTCATGTAAGATTAACCATTTCCTAATAAGTTTCATGCACGTGTGAACGTTGCAGAACCAGATTCTGACATGAGAACTTCACCAAGCTTGCAGCCTTCATAGTTTCAGAAAGTTGTATATGTACATGTAGTTAAAGGGAGATTTTATATTCATGGTTGTTTTCTGTTTCTTCACATATTAGCTAGTGTTGATGCCCTACTTAGTATTGACCTCCTACACACCTATAACCCTCTTCCTTCATCATCTTCTGCTACCATTACCTTTGGCAAAATATTGCAAACTCTGCAAGGAACTAATCATTGTATCCACAATAAATTTTGCAAAGGAAACCAAAATGCTCACACTGTCCTCCCAAATACTCTTAGCAAATTATTTAGATTTCCTTGGCATAGGTTATGTCCTTTTATGTTTGCAAGATCTTTGTCAATGGTGTCCTGTTCACAGGACATTGTGAGCTGTGATGAATTATTTTATCTAACAAAGTTGTATTTTACACCCCTTAGGAAAAAAATCTACCAAGAAGGCTTACAAAAATTATAAAACAATTTATATTTAAAGAATATGAAAAAACCTCAGCAGATCCCTAAAATGAATATAAAACTGTTGATAAAACAGTAAAGAATGAAACAGATGTAGATAAAACCACATCAGACAGAACTTCCATAAATCAGCACTGAGCCGTTAAAGCTCCGACTTTAAAAAATAGTTAAAAGTTAAGAAGAGCAAGGATAAACAATCTTAGTGAGCCAATACACATTCTTGCTTAAAAAGGAGGATCTTAACACAAATCCTTATGCTCAAAAAGCCTGAGACGGGACACACAGCCCAGGGGAGATTCCAACAGAATGAGAAACATAGCTAGCTATTAATTTCTCCTTGGAGTCAGGGAACGGGGTCTTTCTACTCTGTGTGCTCATGGAAAAGTTCTTGGCTGACTTGACAAATGGCAACATCCCTTGGGCCAAACTACACAGAAAATCAGTGATGGGGTCAGCCTATGTGCTTTACGACCCTAAAAAGCAGCCACACAGATGGCCATTTGAATTTCCCTTTTTGTTTTGATTATTTACACAGTAGTATTTTCCTGCTTTTCCAGGAGGTCCCCCAAGTAGGTAGGAACCATTGCCTTATCTGTGAAGTGGCCTGGTTTTGTTACTTTTGTTATTGCCATGGGGCCCATCAGCTCTATATTGGGGGGGGGGGGAGAGAGATCATATCCTTTCACCTCTTCTTGCCCACTTGCCAGGCTGATCCCACTCACTTACCAGACCACCAATTCACTGGCTCGCCAGCCTCTCAGCAGTGCCACTGCTTCTGCCTGCCTGGCTCATGCAGCTGGCAGCAGAAGCAGGGAGGAGGAGGTGGCTCCCGCTCCCTCCAGCTGTAGTGCCACTGCCTCTGCTGGCCTGGCTCACCCAACAGCAGCAGCTGTGGCTTGGGGTCCTGCTCCCCCCACCAGCAGAGCTGCTGCAGGTGAGTGTAAGAAATGTATGGGGGAAGCGAAATCCTGGAGGCAGTGGTGCCTTGTTGCCCTACTTCCTCTTTTGCTCACCTGCCTCTTCCCCCTACTTTGCCTGGCTGGCTGCCTGCCCACTGCACCATCTGCTTACCAGCCTACCACTGCACCTCTTTCAAACCCTTAATGTTTTCTGTATAATCTTAAACATTTCTCTGTTTGTGGAGATTTAAAAGTCCCACCATTTTTAAAGTTCTGGGGGATCTCCCAGATCTGTCGAAAAATCTCCTTTAGTTGTTGTAGATTTTCTGGGCTGTATGGCCGTGGTCTTGGCATTGTACTACAATGTCAAGACCACGGCCATACAGCCTGGAAAATCTACAACAACAAACATTCTCCGGCTGTGAAAGCCTTCAACAAAAAATCTTTCTTTTTACATGCTCCCAACCACTAGATTTAAAGATCTACAACTGGGATCCTGTTGAGAATTAGGTGCAACAAGAGGGGAACCCACGAGTACTTGCAAGAACTCCTCTGTATCCCTCTCTTCAAACTATTTTATTTTGTCCTCCTGGTAACCCCAATATCTTTACCTTTCCCTACTTCCTTCTGTCCTTCCCACCACCAACCAGTCTACCTATTATATGACTCCCCACCTTCAGTTGTATTTATGATTCATTTATACCCTGCCTTTCTCTATGCTGAGACCACCATCTTTCTCCACAATGGGGACTTAAAGTAGATTGCAATATTCTCCTCTCCTCCATTTTCTTCTCACAACAACCCTGTGAGGTAGGTTAGACTGAGAATGTATGACTGGCCCAAGGTCAGTCAGTGAGCTTCCACAGCAGAGTGGGGATTTGAATCTTAGTCTCCCAGATCCTTGTTTAAAACTCTAACCACTCTAATACCACACTGGCTTTTGTTGAGGTGGCTGCTGTTGAACAGTAATGAGCAGCCAGAGCTGGGTGAATCAAAGACACATGGCATCATGCCACTCAGTGGCTGCTGCCAGGCCTGGACCTAATGAATCCTCCCTCAGAGTCTAAAACAGCCCTGTAAAAGGCCCTGCCCTCACCCCCTCCTTTTACTGACAGAAACCAAGTCTTGAAAGCTGGCAATACTGTTGTGATTGCCTACTATCCCCTACAACAGTCACTAAGAGGGCATTTGTTTCTTAAAGTTATAGGTACTGTTTCTATTATTTGAGGGTGTTTTAACCCCCCAGTGTTTTTATTTTGTTTCAGATGTTTCTGCAAACCAGGGACTTTTTCATCTTTGTAGAAAGATCTGTCCAATTTCTGGATTTAAATATCCATAGAGTTGGCCTTGTTAAAAATTAGATATGATAATCATGATGTAGATTTTGTTGTTGAGGAGGAGGAGCAGGATAGCAAAACACCACTTCTGTAAGGAGTTACCTGGATTTTGATTTTTAACTTCCAGACACTTGTGAAGGCTTTGAGAGCGTTTAATGCCTCAGCTTTGATGGTGTTATCTGCATCATCCAGGAATGATGCCACTAAGTTTATATCATCATACGTACAGGTACTTGCCTGAAAAGCAATAAATTATTATTATTATTATTATTATTATTATTATTATTTTACATTTCTAACCCACCCTTCCCACAAGCAGGCTCAGAGCGAGGTACAGCAGTTATAAAAATATAATACAAATATTTAAAACAATTCATAAAAAACAGGGTTAACATACCTGTAACTTATGTTCATCGAGTTCTTCTGTGCTGACACACATGGGGACTGCGCAGGCGCAGGCCAGCCGCCGGAGAATTTTCTAGAGCTTCCATGGCTCCGAAGGGGCCGTTCGTCGCGCGCCTCAGCGACCGTTTTCCCGCCTAAACGGTCACGTGATCCTCCAGCGACCAACGGCCCCTTCCCTCAGTTCTCCCTTGCCGCCGCTTGACCAACACACCTCAGCCGTAACACCTTAAAAACACCAATATCCGTTACAGCCATCACAGTATTGTGCATTGGAGTTCACAGCGGGGTAGGAGGGAGGGTTGTGTGTCAGCACAGAAGAACTCGATGAACATAAGTTACAGGTATGTTAACCCTGTTTTCATCTTCGTTCTTCTGTGCCTCCACACATGGGAGTGTACCAAGCTTCACACAATAAGGAAGGCGGGGGTGAAGTCCAACACAATTTTATTAAGCAAACAAGATCAACAATAAATAGATATGCATATATACATCTATGTAAAAATACTGTGTAAGGACACATAAATACTCAATATTTACATATATACACACCCCCAGGTACATATATACACACTTTCACTCAAGGGTACCCAACAGGTACGTCAAGGAAGTCAAACCAAAACTCCCTCAGGAAAAAAGGGAGTGTAAGACAGCCTTGGCCACAGATACATCCTGCTCCGCATTGACATCAATGGCGTAATGCCTGACAAAGGTGTCTGCAGAGGACCATGTGGCTGCTTTACAAATGTTAACCAGGGGCACCCCCCTGAGGAGTGCCGAAGAGGATGCTTGGGACCGCGTGGAGTGGGCTCTGACATGAAGCGGGCAAGCCACCCCTGCTAGGGAATAGGCCTTGCTAATGGCCGTCACAATCCACCTAGACAGGGTCTGTGAGGAAGCCCTGTTACCCTTGTCCTTGGCCCCAAAACATACAAACAGGTGAGGACTGGAGCGGAATCCCTTCGTCCTATCCAGGTAATAGGCTAGGGCCCTCTTCAAGTCTAGGGTATGGAGGGCCTTTTCCCCCTTAGAGGAGGGTTGAGGAAAGAAAGCAGGCAGTGAGATATCCTGCGAGAGGTGGAAGGCGGACACCACCTTGGGCAGGAACCCAAGGCAGGGACGCAGGACCACCTTGTTGGGATGAAACACAAGAAAGGGAGGGTCAGACCTCAGTGCAGACAGCTCACTGACCCTTCTGGCCGATGTGACGGCCACCAAGAATGCTACCTTGTAGGATAGCATATCCAAGGGGCATGTAGCCATCGGTTCAAATGGAGGCAACATGAGACGTGAGAGCACCAAGGACAGCGACCACTGAGGCACTGGCGCTGACACAGGTGGGTAAAGATTGTACATGCCCTTAAGGAACTGGCGGGATTGTGGGTGAGAAAACACCGTAGCACCCTCAACTCGGGTGTGAGCAGCTGATATCGCTGCCAGGTGGACCTTGAGGGAGGAAGCCTTCAAGCCCAGGCCACGCAAGTGGCACAAATACTCGAACACCACCCCCAAGGGACTGTTGTCAGGCACCACTCCTCTGGCAAGTGCCCAGAGCTCAAACCTGCGCCACTTGGCCGCATAAGCGCGCCTAGTGGATGGCCGACGAGCATTCAGGAGGACCCTCTGTACCTCGTCAGTAAAGCCTATCGGGGAGGAACGATCCGCCAAGCCGTTAGATGCAGCTTCCTTGGATCGTGGTGGACCAGGCTCCCGTTTAGGAGAAGGTCTTGCCGAGAGGGCAGACTCACATACGTCCGTTGGGACATCCGCAGGAGCTTCGGGAACCAAACCTGCCGTGGCCAGAAGGGGGCCACTAGGATGCAGTCCGTCCCGTCCTCCTCTATCTTGCACAAGACCCTGGGAATCAAGGGGAACGGAGGAAACATGTAGTGCAAGCCCTGCGTCCACGTAAACTGGAAGGCATCCCCAATAGAGAGGGGGTCGCTCCCTGCCCTGGAACAGAACGTGTGGGCCTTGGTGGTCGCCGCAGTGGCGAACACATCTATCACTGGATGACCCCACATCTGGAAGATCGGCCCAACGCACTCTACGTTCAGTTCCCACTCGTGTTCCAGTAAAGGGACCCTGCTGAGGGCATCTGCCCGGGCATTGTCCGACCCAGCCACGTGTATAGCACGGAGCGACACGCCGTTCTTGATAGCCCACTGCCAAGTGAGTGTGGCTTCCCGGCACAGGGCCATGGACACTGTGCCCCCCTGCTGATTCACGTAGTACATGGCAGTCGTGTTGTCCGTCTGCACCAAGACCTGACGATTTCTCAGCAGTGCTGTAAGAGACACAAGTGCGAAACGAATGGCCCTTAGTTCAAGCACATTGATATGGAGGGTCTTTTCCCTGTCAGACCAGACATCTTGCACCGACACATCACCACAGTAAGCCCCCCATCCCAACAGAGAGGCATCAGTGGTAACCGTGATGTCATGGTGTTGATACCCGAAAGGGGTCCCTCTAAACAAGTTGTCATCAGACAGCCACCAGTCCAAGGAGGAGAGGATGACCCTCGGGATAGAGAATTTGAGGGACGGAGGGTGCAGTAGAGCATCATACCTCCGCACAAACCAGTTCTGTAGAGGGCGCATACGCAGCCTAGCGAAAGGCACCACAGAGGTGGCCGCTGCCATATGCCCTAGTAAGCACTGGATAGTGCGCACAGACTGGAACCGGTTCCTTTTAAACATGGACACTAGACCCCTTAGGGACCGAGCCCTCTCCAAGGGGAGCAGGGCCTTACCCTCCACAGAGTCTAACAGTGCACCAATGTAGGACACCTTGCAGTTGGGCACCAGTTTGGATTTCTCCAAGTTCACCAGGAGCCCCAGGCGTTGGCAAGTGCTAAGTACCAAGCCAATGTCCTGCACCAGCCTAGACTCTGATTCAGCCACGATGAGCCAGTCATCGAGGTACGGAAAGATGGTACAGCCTTCTTCCCGTAGGAAGGAAACCACAGGGGCCACACATTTAGTGAACACTCGTGGGGCAGTGGACAGGCCAAAGGGGAGCACCTTATACCGGAAAACCCGTTGCCGGTAAACAAAGCTCAGGTACTTCCTGTGCTCCTTCCGTATGCCCACGTGAAAGTATGCGTCTTTTAAGTCAAGAACCGCAAACCAATCCCCCTGTTTTAGCAAGGCGATCACAGCCGCCAACGTTACCATTTTGAATTTGGTCACCTTGAGGAAGGCATTAAGGCCCCTCAGATCTAAGATGGGACGTAAGCCCCCATCCTTCTTAGGGACCAGGAAGAACCTAGAGAAGAATCCCTTTACAGAGTCCTCATAGGGCAATTCTTCCACAGCACCCTTGGCCAAGAGCGACACGATCTCCGCATCCAGCTCGGCCATAGTGTTATTGACAGCTGTCAGGGGTGAACTGCATCTAGGCAGCTCAACGAACTCCAGCCCGTATCCCAGTTCAACAATAGTTAAGACCCATGAGTCAGATGTTATTGACTCCCACTCAGAGAGGAGTGGACTAAGTCTGTCCGAAAAGTTCGGGGATACGGCTGGCGTGACCCGTCAGTACTGCCTCCCGGTGCCCTGCTGATCCTTCTGCTGGGCCGGTTGTTGTGCCGGACGAGGCTTGAAGGGCCGACGCCTCCTCTGCTGTTGTGCGGGAGGGTAGGGCCGCTGTTGGTAGGCAGGATACTGCTGGTAGCCCGGCCGCTGTTGATGGTATCTGCCCTGGTAATGGTAAGGGCCAGATCGGGGAGCGTACCGTGACCTGGAGGAGGGCTTGTCCGCTGGAGCCAGACCCAAAGACCGCGCCGTCTGCCGGTCCTCCTTCTTTTTCTTCAGGGTCTCGTCGGTCGCTTTGGAAAAGAGCGAGTCCCCCTCAAATGGCATGCTCTCCACTCTGGAACGCACCTCTTGGGACAGGGCCGTAGACCGCAACCAGGAGTGGCGCCTGAGGACCACCGCCGAAGCCATCCCTCTAGCAGCAGTGTCAGCAGCGTGGCTTCCAGCGTTCATCTGCTGCTTAGACAGCCTCACAGCCTCTGTCTGCAGCAGGGACACCACAGCCTTCTGCTCAGGAGGGAGGTCTCGTGTATAGGATGCCAACTTCTCCCAGAGGTACAGCTGGTACCCTGCCATGATGGTCTGATAGTTGGCAATCCTCAGACCCAGGGAAGAAACAATGTACTGGCGCCTGCCCATGGCATCCAGTTTCTTGCCCTCCTTATCGGCAGGTACCGAGGAGTGACCCGATCGCCTGGGGTTGAACTCCTCTGTGACCAAGGAGGAAGGTGGAGGGTGTTTCACCAGCGCCGGCCAGGTACCCTGCTTGATCTTGTAGAGCTGCTCAATCCTCTTGGATGTTGGAGGTTGATCGCAGGGCACCTGCCATACCTTCTCCACGATTTCCTCAAGACCCTCGAGCATGGGGAAGCCAACGTATGCCGGGTTGTCTCCGTAAATGCGTTTGAGGAGCTTGTCCTTGGTCTGGGGAACTGCCGAGGAGATGTCCATCTCGAGAGCCTTAGCCATCCTTGCCATCTGGTCGGCGTAGATGCGGAGGTCCTCGAATGGCGAGTCCGCAGATGGTACCAGCTCCTCAGCTGGCGATGGTTCGGACCAGGACTCCGACTGGTAGCCGCCAAAGCTCTCCACATCCTCCTCATCGGAACCGAGCTGGGATTCCGGAACCTGGTGCGGAGGGGGAGCCCACGTCGACCTCGATGTCGAAGGCCTCGGTTCCGACACGGAGAAACCCGCAGGTGCCCCTTCCCACTGGCAATGGTATGGCGAGGGGAGGTAGGAGGCCTGTCGATGTCGGGACGCAGTGGACCGGGCCGATCGGACACTGTCCCCAGACCGACGTCGCTCACGACCGGCAGCTGGTGAAGATGGACGGGCAGGAGAAGGACGGCTCCGACGAGGAGACGGGCTCGGTTCCAGCCTCGGCGACCGAAGAGCAGGCGATGTTCGGATCCGACGGCGCGGGCTCGGCTCCGGTCCCGAAGAGAATTCTGCGGGCACCGTCTCGAAGGCCACCGGATCCGGCACCGGCACGGAGATGTCTTCTGGCTCCGGGGAATCCAGATGAGGGGAAGGCGTGTGAGGAAGCACGATGACCTCTTCCTGGGGAGCGGGATGCGGCGACCGGTGATGTTTGGTCTTCTTCTTCTTCTTCGCCGGTTCCGAAGAAGACCTCGGAACCGACGCGCTCCTCGCCTTCGAAGGGGACCTCGGCCTCGATCTCTTAGGTTTTACCGGAATCGACCCGGTCGTCGGTTCCGATCGGGGACTCGGTAGACGGATCCTCGGTTCCGATGTCGGTCTCGGATCCGACCTGGTGGAAGATGCGCTACGGGGCGGCCGCACCGGTCCCTGCGCTGGAGAGGCCGCTCTCGACGCCGAGGCACTCGGGGGACGCGGTTTCGACCCCGACCTCGCGGAGGCCACTGAGCCAGCTCTGGAATGCCGTTCGGCAGAGGGGCTAGGGCCGGCCTTGGAGGAGGGCAACGGGGCGCCTCCGGACATGACCTTCTGCCACAGGGAGGAGTTAAGACGGGCCTTGCGCTCCTGTCGGGCCTTGCTGGTGAAGCCCTGGCAAATCTTACAGGCCGTTACATTATGGGTCTCCCCCAAACAGAACAGGCACAGTTCATGGCCATCGGTCTTGGCCATTTTAGTGTGGCATTGGAGGCAATGCTTGAAGAGAGCCTTTGAGGCCATCTTCAGGGGCACGCGAAAGGAAGGTCAAAAACAGTCCGAGTCAAATTACCGAGTCCACAACAAAGTCCAAACGAGATCCGAAGAATAGTCGAGGTCACGAAGTCCGAAGTCAAAAGCCAAGCAATCAGTCAGAATAAAGCACGAAGCACAAAAGCACAGAGCAACGAAGCTCACGTTCTCTCCAAGCGGCGGCAAGAAGAGAACTGAGGGAAGGGGCCGTTGGTCGCTGGAGGATCACGTGACCGTTTAGGCGGGAAAACGGTCGCTGAGGCGCGCGACGAACGGCCCCTTCGGAGCCATGGAAGCTCTAGAAAATTCTCCGGCGGCTGGCCTGCGCCTGCGCAGTCCCCATGTGTGGAGGCACAGAAGAACGAAGATGAACAACAGTTCATCATAAAATCAACAAACAGATAATAACTGTCCCAAGGTGGGGTCTATTCCAGATTCCTGCCCATCAGCATACAGGGGGACGGAAGCGCATCATGTACTGCAATAATATAATGTACTGCAATCCATACGTGGGTCAGCTAACGAATGGGCACTACATAGCCCCGTGCTGTACCCATATGTTGGGCAGCTGGCCGGTGGACACTGTATAACCCCACACTTAGTGGGAGGCTGGTGGGATGCTCAGTGAGGATTTCATGCTGGCCTCAATCATATGCCTGGTGGAACATCTCCATCTTACAGGATCATCAAATAGATCATCAAGTGGGAATCTTGTGGGAATATAAACTATCTGAACTATTACAGTATTTCATATATTTATTGCACAAATAACAGTTTGTGACCTTTGCTTGCAGGTTCTGAGATGTTAAACTACACAACTATCTAAGCAGGGATATGCTGATGGACAAAATGTTGCACTAGTGTTAACACCAGCTGACAATTAGATTTCACAACTAGATTCTAAATGTTGTGGCTGAAAATTGTAAATGCCAGTTCATAAGTATTTACTGTGCCATGCAGAATCAAAGTCTTTACCAGCCCCACTGTCTAGCACAGAACTCTTGATGACTTCTTACATTACAAACATAAATGGGGGGAGGGGGTGCTGTTCTACTGTGAAATTTGTAACTTCCATCACTTTGATAGGAAACAACTATTAGGAGACAAACATGCATTTGAATACAGGGCCGAATCCACACGGCTCAAGTTTGCCGCTATTTTCCCGCCATTTATGCACTTCTCAGAGGGCTGTTCATATACTCTTATCTAAATCCCGCCATTCTATTGTATCTGTTGTGCTGTGCCTCAGACGAGGTTGTCATGCTTTCAAATGCTTCTCTTGCGCAGTTCTCACCATGGATGTGAATAAATAAAAGAGGTTCCCAAAGAGACCACCCCCTCTTAATCACCCCCACTTCCTTGTTTCTTGCCTTTCTGGAACACTGTCCCTCTTTGCCAAGCAATTCTTATGGTCCCAACTCTGTCCGAGGCATGCCCGCACTCCCGATCTGTTTATTTTTTTAAAAAAGGGGGGCCTTCCTAGCACTATTGTGCAGTCCCGTTCATGAAGATCACCCACAAGTGGTTTAGGAAGTGGCATTGTAAAAAGTCTGTGGAGGCATGGGGGTGGGTGCCATTTTTTTTACAGTAAATAATGTTTCACTGCTGAAGGAGAACTGAGGTAATTTCTGATAAGTGGACTGTGCCTGCAAAGGTTGACTCTTTCCGGGTTTTTAAAAAATATATATATTAAAATTATCGGTATAGCAAAAAATCGCTATCCTATAATTATAGTTGAGCAGTAACATTAACCAATCGCAGGCATCAATGAGGGTGTGGCCCCACCATTGCAACTGAGCAGAAAATTGATACAGCAAAAATCTAGCATTAAATTTTTTTAAAAAGGCTACGTGATGTCATCATCGGCGACGGCAGATCTAAACCCACCCCATATCACGCATTTCTCCCAGGGATGTGAACGGAGTATAGTGCAATGCTGGTTCAGTAAAAGAGGGGATGTGAACACAGACTGGGACATTGCGGGATAGAATCCAGCGCAATTATTGCGTATGAAAAGCGGAAGGTAGGGAAGTGTGGATTCAGTCCAGGTGTGTGTGTGTGTATAGCCACTGAGGGAGCAATAATTTGGATTAAGGAAGTACTAATGGGCAGTGAAAGGATAAAGTGTCCCTCACCCACCATTTATCCACTCTCAATTATTTTCAAAATGGCTTTTCTTTTTTTTCAAAAAAACCTAGTAGAGGGTTACAGTGGATATTTGAATTTAACACATAGGACAAAACTACTTCTTTTAACTAGTCAGATCCAAGTTTCATGCACATGGAGCTCCAAAATGGGTCAAATAACTCCATGGGGCCATTCCCTTTAGGAAAATGTGGTAAGTGGCATGAGCTCCTCATATTGTGGTTCTGAGACTTTTTGTCAGGCACCCTAACTTTGTGACAGTACCACAATCCAGACTTCCACAGCCCATTTATAGAGCTCCCAATGCTGGTTATGATTAAGTTCCACAGGTACATGGGGCTCTTTGTCCTTTCATAGGCCTCTTTCACACAGTTTAAAGCGCTATTTCTGAGCAGTCGCGGTGATCGCAATGGCTTTGGCTTTGCACCTGCTCTTTTCATCCTGTCCACGGCAGTTTCAATTTGGCATTTTGTGATTCCTTTTAGACCTGCTTGGAAGCCTCCGTTCAGTTTCAGGCTTTCAAGGCACATCATCATTTTTTTTAAAAAAAACTTTGAAAATGTGTAGTAATGGGGGGCCTTGGCAGGCTAGCAACCATGGCCTGGGAGGCGGGAGCCCACGGGCCATGTCAGGCTGCAGCCCACACTCTCCCAACAACAACATGCCAGCCTCTCACCTCATCCATGGGGGGGGCAGGGGGCGGCGCAGGGCAGGTGCATGCTTGCCCCAGCTGGGCCATGGCTCCCCTCCACAGTGTCAGCCCCCACACTCCACCCTGCTGGGGGGGTGGCAGGCAGGTGCACTTCCACTCCCCCGCTCAGACTGGGAGGGCCGTGGGGGAAGGTGCATTAATTGGGCTAGCCGCGAGTTGGCAGCAGCTTAAAAATAAAATCGTGGTATGTCCATAGGGGGGAAAATTGGGGATAATGTGGACAAAGAGCAGCACTGCGTCCCATGATTAGCTTGCAAGTGTGCAACCCCTGCAAACATGGGACGCAGAACAGATACAGAAATGCTTTAAAGTCCAAGTGTGAAAAGTACTGGAGTCAGTAACAGGAAAGCTTCACTTGCACTTCTGCGGCTACACCAGAAGATATAGTACTGATCTAACATTAGAGATGGGACCTCTCCAAATGCCAAGACCACGCAGCCTAGATGCAGGTTTCTGTACTAACAAAGCCTACTGCAGGGCTGGTTCTTCTGTCAAGCCACCCAAACTTCTTAGGATGGCACAATGAAGTGGGCACTGATGCCCTCCAGGAATTTGGGTCGCTCCTGACCATCAGCTGTCAGGAAGGTGCCAGGCATTGCTCCTGGCCTTGTGCTGCCACAGTCCAGCTTTGAGTCAAGCCCCTGCAGGTCAAGGCAGGATAGCACCACAGAGGAGGCAGTGTGGATACCTTCTTTGAGATGACAAAATACCTTGAAGTGGTCCTACCTTATTTGACAAATATACTCGCCACAATAACGCAGCAAAGTAAGCTTGACAAATCACTCTCGCTCCTGTTCTAAATGCCCTTTGATTCTCTCTGAAGAGACAGTGCAGCTATAGGTTCTCAGCCTTGCAACCTCTATCTTGTAGAGATACCTTTTCATTCCTGCTGAAAAGGCTGCTTTATTTTTCTTAGTTCACTTTAAAGACATTCCAATAAAACATTTGCTTTCCTTTGCTCACACCCACACATACCTTTACCCATAACAAGCTGAAGATCTTGGAGACTGACAGTGCCATTCTAAGCAGAGCTAGCCCCTTCTGTACCTATTGACTTCAACAGACTTAATCTGTTTAGGATGGTACTGCGAGTCTCACAGATCCCTGGTCTAATAAGGTCAAGAAGAAGAGGCGCCTCAGACCTAAATCCAATGTATTTTAATCTAGGGTATTTAAATGTTTTATGGTTTTAAATTGTATAAATTGTGAAATGTGATTTTAAATTCTGGCTGTAATCCGCCCTGAACCTGCTGATGTGGGGAGGGCGGAATATAAATTGAGTATAAACAAACAAACAAACAAACAAATAAATAAAACTGAGCTACAGGCCTCTCCTTAGTTACTTCTGGCTTGCTCTTCCATGCTGCATTTTAGGCCCAGTAACTTTGGACTTTCACCTCTGATTCCTTTAGAAAGACGCACTGGGTGATGGTGTGAAGTGCTGCCTTCTTGGAGGAGCCATCTAGGTTTTGTCTGAGAGACTGTAGGGTCCTTCTGAGCTCTCCAGGAATGGTCGCTCTTGCACATGGAGTCGGGCGATACTCGACAGAAAATCCTGGAAACCATAATCCAGCAATGAAGTACTTGCCCCATCAAGAAGAAATCAACCATTGCTTATGGACATTGTGTCCTGGAATTTCCCACACTTCTGGTTCAGTGCAATGGAAACAATGGGAAGTTTCTTTGCAGGAATGGTTTATTGTATTATATTTTATGTATCATTCTATGTAACAATGTAAATCTATGCATTCATCATTAATGAATTATATACATTTATATGACAGTTTTTCAATTATATGGCTCCCAAGTAGCATACAAAAATTTAACTGATTAATAAAAGATTCTAAATTGGCAATAACAAATTCTATTATCTAAGTTATAGGTAAACAAAATAGAAAACGTTCAAGCAAGAATTTAGTAGAGAAAAAAATTAAGGCCTAGGATAAATCTCTCTGTAGACCTTATTTTCACTATTTTCACTATTACTAATTCCCTCCAATTTTTAAATTTTTTCCAACAAACATAAAACCCATATAAATATAATATATGCTTAATAATCAATTAATAAGGTCCTTAAATGAATATTAATTGGATCCTATAGATCTCTAAAGTATTATAACATTTATAAAGTTAACCTATATGATGGTTGTTGTGGGTTTTCCGGGCTGTATTGCCGTGGTCTTGGCACTGTAGTTCCTGACGTTTCGCCAGCAGCTGTGGCTGGCATCTTCAGAGGTGTAGCACCAAAAGACAGAGATCGAGATCTCTGTCTTTTGGTGCTACACCTCTGAGGATGCCAGCCACAGCTGCTGGCGAAACGTCAGGAACTACAATGACAAGACCATGGCAATACAGCCCGGAAAACCCACAACAACCATCGTTCTCCGGCCGTGACACTGTGACACTGAGAGATCTCTGTCTTTTGGTGCTACACCTCTGAAGATGCCAGCCACAGCTGCTGGCGAAACGTCAGGAACTACAATGCCAAGACCACGGCAATACAGCCCGGAAAACCCACAACAACCATCGTTCTCCAGCCGTGAAAGCCTTCAACAATACATTTAACTTATATGGTTGGATCCTACGGAGTATTTCCCTTTTCACTGATGGATTTCTGTTAGTGGAACATGACTTTCTTACCTCCTACCTCCCATTGCTGCTTAAAATGCTCCTGAGATACTCTTCCCAGGTACAACATGGTGAGGAAGGCATTTTGAGCTGAAGTGAGAGACAGGAGTTGAGAAAGTCATGTTCCACTAACAGAAATCTGTCCATCAGCAGAAAGGCTCTATGGGCTCCAAGACAAATCTTTCATTATTCAAAGACACTATTCAAAAATCTTAAAGACCTGAGATTGGGAAGACCTGAGTATTATTTTGAGTAGATCGGTTTAGGATGGCAGTTATTCTATTTATCCAGAAACGTACACGTTAATTTAATAATTGTAAGCTAAGTGTGTACTGGAGAACCATTTGAACCTCAAAGGTAGCACTTTTAATAACTAGTTTTACAATTAACAATTTGGTAGATGCCAGTAATTCTTCCTAGAAGCTTAAATGATGAAACGGAGACTATTGTACTTCAGTTACATCATGAGAAGACAAGATTCACTGGAAACAACAAGAATGCTAGGGAAAATGGAAGGCAGTAGGAAAAGAGGAAGACCCAACATGAGATGACTGAACTCAGTAAGGGTAGCTACATGCTCCAGTTTGCAAGATCTGAGCAAGGCTGTTAATGAGAGCATGTTTTGGAAGTCTTTCATTCATCGGGCCACCATTAGTCAGAAGCAAATTGACAGCAGATAACACATACACAATAAGTAAAATATCATCTCAGTTTGTGATTTAGATCCCATAATCTGGGAAAACGCTTATAAAACAAATAGTTGAGAAATCCACCTCCTACACAAATCTCTCTCAAAGATTTCAATAGGCTACATCCCTTCTGTTTTCCTTTTTAAAAATTTCTTATATTCAATTACTCTCAACATTTACTCAGTCCACATCAAGGTCTATTTTGCCAAGTAGGGTCTTCTTTTTAATTTATAACAATATTTTCTGTATAGCTAGGGAATCTCCCAAGCATACAGAAACGCTGACTTTCTAAGTTAGTAGCCCATTTCATGGCCCTACAGATGGGCATTCAACTATGAAGTCTGCTATGAGAGGATAAACAAACTTGGGGTATACCATTCAGAATAATATGAGAAACTGAAGGGAGTTTGGGAGGGAAGGCAGCTTGGTTAGTCCGATCTCGTCAGATCTCAGAAGCTAAGCAGAGTCAGTACTTGAATGGGGGATCACCAAGGATGACTCTGCAGAGGAAGGCACTGGCAAACCACCCCTGCTTCTCACTTGCTTTGAAAGCCCATTGCTGCGGCAGTTGTGACTTGACTACACTTGATTTCCATTTGAAATCCTCCCTCTTCTCCCCGCCAGGATTCTATAAACTCTCAAATATTTGATCAGACTCAAATTACATGCACAGTCCTCATCAGTTCATCGTTCACATTTTCTTATGGTTAATTTGAAATATCTTTTCTGCATAACTAGGGAATCTCCCAAATACGTTTGTGGGTTTTGAAACTTGCATGATCTCTTCAGATAACCCATCTACACTATAACTGAGTAAAAAGGTATCACAACACTGTTTGTCTATTTAATAATACCCAAACACCTTCCCCAAATCCCTTGAACTCAGGAGTCTCTGTTCAAATACATAAGAACAGTTTTTTTTATTAAACCCTTTCTCCAATATTTACTATCCAATTCAGGATACATCTTCCATTCCCAAGGGATATTATACCACTACAACTAATATTTTATAATGATTTTCAGTTACTCATACACTTGGTGAAATTTTAATATCCATTCTCCATAAGTATCTTCAGTCCTCCTGGCCTAAACAAATATCCCAATCCTTAGCCCATTCCTTCATATAATTAATTCAATTGTCAAGAGGAACACATATTCCAGAATACAAACCTTTATTTTCTGAGTTCCCAATAACATTATAAAATCAGTTTCTTTCCTGAAATTGATATCTTGATTTTAAACCTTTTAAAATTCCTAGTTACAAAATATTTATGATAATATACATTAAGCAACATAAGCAACATAAGCAAAGCCATGTTGGATCAGGCCATCTTCATAACTGCTGTGCTGGCAGAATTTAGTCCTCGCTATAGGTATGAAATGGGCAGGATGTGTCTCCCCCCTCCCCATGCAGATTTCATGGATCATGCTGCATATTTCATTACATCTGCAGTGCCAAAAAGTGAGGGAATGGGACAAGCACGTGGGGGGGGGGGGAGATGGCACAGGCTTTCAAGTTGCTAACATAGAGAGCTAAATGCTGCTCGGCCAGTCCCATCAAATGGTATCCCTCCTATGTGGGATATCTTAAACAATTGTTCTGAGATTAAATTTACCAGATGCTAGCATTAACATTATTGCTGACCAGAAAATTGTTGAAGGATTAAAGTGCTCCAGGAGTAAAACAGACTTGTGCTGATAGCAAGACTGGCCTTAAACATTTTAACTCCCACCCCTCTTGGTGTTTGGGACTATGCAGACCATCTTCCTATATCTCAGAGAGCTCTTCTGTAAGTTCTTTTACACAGTGAACCCCCCTCCCCAATTCTAACAGATGTATCAGCTATTCATACTCTTCTGGGTCCATAACAATGGGAGGAAAAGATGATTATAACAGAGGAGAGGTTAACAAAAAAAGAGTTCACAGGAGTCTAGACAAAAGATGGATAATGATTACAGAAAGGGAAAAATGTGTCACTAATTACACAACTATAATGAGTAGCCCAGGATGAGACAAATATATGAACGGTTGCCAGACATTTACATCAAATGACGTACTACATGGCCATGACCCCTTTGGAACAAAAACCACAAACTGTGGTGAGAATTATTCATCATTTCCATATACCCCACATGACTCACTGGCCAAATCTCTTGGCTCTGACTTGAAGGAAGAACTTTTGAGTGCTGCTAGGAAAGTCTTGGACAACAAATAGATGGCTCCAGCTCCAGTAGCTGCAGTTACAACATTTTTTGTAGTTATCAGGTCATAGTACTTCATCTCTTCACTCGACCTTCCAGGGACCCTGACTGAGCTCTGGCCAGAGGCCACTCCCCATCCCCTGGGAGCTGCTCACTGCACAGTTTGTGATGTCACTGGAGTCCATCATTACAACTGTGCCACATCATCAACAGAACATGCATTAAGTTTCTGAGGCCTCTCTCCACTTCCATGTCTGGTATGAACATCCTGAGATCTTGACAAACCATTTCTCACAGCCCTTTTCTTACTCTGTAAGGCAACAAAGGGTCTGAGGGCACATCTGTGTGCGTAAGTCCTTCTTGGGTTCACCTGTATATGTGCATCTCTTTTTTCTATCATTAAAAATTACCTGGAAATATTTAGGTAGCAAGACCATGTAAGAAGAGCATTTCAGAAGGAAGTCATTCAAAAAAAAAAAGGGAAAAAAAGAAAAGGAAGTTATTCTCATTGGCATGGCTGTGGATTTCTCCAAAGGGAACATTCTGGAAACAATAGATTTGTACTGGGAAGGGAACGTGTGTGACAGCTATAGAGGGTTTATCCCTCCACAGCTTTGTTTATCTATTTAAAGTAGATTGCAAAGGGGTAGCAGTGTTATCTATTATAGCAATATAAATCAAAATGCCAGTGGCACCTCAAAAACTAACAATATATACTGCAATATGAGCTTTCATTACAGCCCACTTCTTCAGATAAATACATGAAGGGAAAATTGTGCAGAGAAATATTATGGGAAAGGAAGTGGTGAAGCCAAGACGTGGTGTGAATTACACCATCAAGGGGCAAAAGGAGGAGCTGATGTAGAAGGATTACATGTGAGTCCCATCATAAACCCATAGAATTAGCAGTTCCATATTTTGGATGGTGAAGAAGGACAGAGATTCAAACAGATAAGCAAACAATGTAAGTGAAAATTAATTTATATCAGTGCAGAGTTATAGTCTGATAAGATATGTTAAGAACAGCCAATAGAATTTTTTAATAAGGGACTCACATCTAACCAAGAAGAGATTGGCCGTTAAAAACAGTCCCAGTAGGTCAATGTCCTGGGGGCTGTCCTTCTCCACTGAAGCCATCCCAAACTGGAGGTCAGCTTGGGTGGGCACCTTCTGTTTGGAGCTGGCCGGGCAGGCTCTCCTTCCCTCCTTTGGGGTTGGGGCTGGGAGAACTGGGGTCAGGGCCAAGGTGAGTGGAGCAGTTTTTCAGGGCCATCCCCCAACCCACCCCTACACATAACACATCAACTCCTCCCTTTTCCCCTTACATTGAGATTTACACTTGAAAGGCTCATGGTGTATTTTACACTAAGCCCTGGCTCTTCACTGTCCTTTCCCTTAAGATCTCCCAGAATGACTTTCCATTCACATCTCTATCTGAAGAAGTGGGCTATGACTCACAAAAGCTCAAATGAAAACAAATGCTTTTAGTCTTTAAAGTGCCACTGGACATGGTGTTATATAAAGAAGAAACACAGAGAGTGGATATTTTTTCACTTTTTTTGCCATTATACAAGTACTGAATTACATGAATTACTTAACTTGCAGGCAATGGGAGTGCTCAGAACAGATCTCTCCGAACAAGTAGCCTGTTCTTGAATGACATGACAAGTTATTTATGTTTTGTTTAGCAATGTTTCATTTCTGTATTCAGAATTATTCTTGTTTTCAAACTTCTGCAATCCATAGCCTATTATATTGTTTATTGAATGCTCCAGCCATTGATCATATTGACTTACACTGTGAGTCTCAGTGAGAAAGGTGGACTATAAATAACATATTTTTAAAGAAAACCTGGCAGGCCCCAGAAGGGGGCAGCAAACCACTAGAGATTGTGTAATTAATTCAACTATTTGCACTGAGAATGGAGCACTTTTGCAGGCTGCATCTTTTTGGTGAGCCAAAAGGGAAAGGTTGTAGGTAGGGGAAGGAAAGGGCAAAGGGACTCTTAAGAAAATCCCTTTAACAGAAAGTTAATTCATGGCCCACTCCTGCAGAGCACTGTCAGCACAGCAAGAGTTTATGCTGTAACCTGGATGCTTTGAACATATAGCCAGAAACGTGGGATGTGTGTGTTTACTGTTTGATCAGGATACTGCCCCAATTCTCAGAACCCCATCCTAGAGGAAGACCCACCCTCCCAAGGGAAAACCGCACCATCAAGTTTTAAAGCAACAGCTTCCATTATTTCCTTATTGAACTACATAAACACCTATAACAGCAAAAGCTAAAAGACCGAAAAAAAACTTCCCCAAGTGATACTCAGAAACAAATAAATCCTACAGTGGTTGACCACACATCTATTTATTTAGATATTTATACCCCTTTTTTATTCCCAATGGGCACCCAAAGCAGCTTACAACACCATTATCCCCACCTCCATTTTGTGCTCACAATCAGGGCTTTTTTTCAGCGGGAACGCCGTGGAACGGTGTTCTGGCACCTCTTGAAAATACTCGGCAATATCACATGAAAATAGTATTATTTCAAAGAATCCCGTGTGTTTCTCCCTCATTTCCCTCTTGAGAGTTCCGCCACTTCTTTTCCCAGAAAAAAAACCCTGCGCACAATAATAACCCTGTAAGGTATGTTAGGCTGAGAGAGAGAGAGCCTAAACTGGTCACTAATCAAGCTGCCATGCCAAAGTAAGGATTTAAATTTGGGTCACATAACTATATATAGTTTCAGGTGGCTAGTTGTGTTAGTCTGAAGAAGAAGAACAAGGTTTGGTCCAGCAGCACCTTAAAAAGATCAACTAAATTTCCAGAGTATGAGAGAGAGAGAGAGAGAATATATATATATTACTGAGAATATATATATATATTACTGAGGCATGCAAAGCAACTAGCATAAAATATTTTATTTTCAATGAATTTGCTGATAGTTCTCCCTTCTGAACTTTCCTCCTCAAACTTTCAATGTTAGATGCAAATTAGATGCCTTTACTATTGGCTATGTCCTTGTCCAACTCAATCAGCTTGGACAAGCCATACAGGAAGGATCTTCTTGGATTCTATACATGAAAACCCTGACTGAGGAACTGTGTGTTATGTTTTTCCTGGGCCCTCCTGGGTAGCCTGCTCAACTGTTTTTTAACTGGCAAGTTCCATGCTGAGAAATCAGTTCCCTGGATACGTGTGGCTCCAATCAGATTGGAAGCACACAGCACAGGGAGATGGTGATTATGTCTCTCCATGTGTTTTTCAGACCTGAAATGTCCCCCAGGGGTGCTAGTTGTCCTGTTGGGGGAAACCTAGGTATACTCTATCAATACATGTGTAACCCTCCCCAGGACCATTCCTGGGGCTATTTTGGGTTAGGAAAATGGAACAAAGGGTATAGGCCCCTCATATTGTCTGCTGTACATGGGAAACTAGGAGGGTGAGGAGAAAGTTCTCTGTGCATGCTCAGATACACTTTTCTCCCTGATCCCAGCCATAATGGTGAAAACCTGGAGTCAGGCCTGGCAGCGGTCATGACACAATCTAAATAATTAAGTTGGGGAAAGTCAAGAGGAATAGGAAAGAGGGAAAGGAACGAATTCTTGTTATCAGGAAAAGAATGTGTGTGTTTTCTGGTTCTAGTTACTGGAAGGGGCTATACTTAATTTCTAAAGAGAAAGTTATTGGGGCTTTAATCTATGTGGGAGGTATTATCTCTGTGTAAACCCTGTGTCTGAACAAAATTCAGTTCAATTGTAAGGAAAAAGCATGCTACATATGCTCAGAGGTCCTTTCTTTATTATTTAACTGTTATTTCTGCTTAAGAATTCTGTACCATGAATGCATTGACCAATTAAGCTAGTTTATTTTTTTTCCTGTTTTGGGACCCAAAGCAGCTTATCATATTACGCTCCCTTCCTCGATTTTATTTTCACAACAACAAACCTGTGAGATAGGTTAGAATGGCAGATTGTGTTGGGCTCAACATCACCTGGCAATCTTCCCTGGCTTAGTGGAGATTCAAACCGGGTTGTCCCAGGTCTTCATCCATTGGGCCATGCTGGCTCTTGCTCATTGCTGAGCCTCAATGTTCCTCAACTGTAAAAATGGGACCAGCATCTTCAAAAACAGTATAAATACATCAAACACATATACACGTCTTGATATGTATTTAACCTGCTTCACTACTTTTGTCACCTGGAACTTCCTCTTCCATGCAGTTTTTGTTCTTGTTTCATTGTCTACCAGAACATGCTACTATACTGCCAGACTCTACCCATAGCCACAGATTTATGCACAAGAGTGACCCTATTTTCAGCTGTGAAATGCCTGAGAGTTTATGCATATCCCTGAAAAAGCAGGTACACTTTCCCCTCAAGGCATCTAGTGGGAAGCCAACCATGCAGAGTGTACAGTCTGTGCTGGACCCAGAGCCAGTTCTATAGCTGGACAGTGGATTAGCATGGCATGAAGCCCTGGTGCATTGGAGGATAAGCTGCAATGCATGAGCCCCAAATTGATATCCCCGTAGACTTAACCTCTTCACCTCCTGAATGCTTGAGCAGACTGCAGTAAATGCTAACCTTCCACCCATGACATTTTCTCCTGCTTGCAAAGCCTGGCCTTCTCCATCCCCCACTGCTATCCTTTCCTAGAGTTTTTTTTTCTTTTGTCTACTCATAGTGTCTGCTCATGTGGGACACAGCAACAGTCCTCCACGTCTGACACGGACAATTAGTAGGAAAAGGTAGAAGAAATTGTATAAAGAAGTAACATATATTAAAACTGGGTGGTGTCTGGAGAAAAAAAAATCTTATCCCCTGTGATTAAATCCTCTGTTTGCTTTATTTCACAAGTTGCCCTATAATCAGGAGTCAGGAAACAGCCTTGTAGTCAGGGGAAACTCTTGATTCTCCAAAGGAAGAGTGTCTGTGTGGAGGGGGAGAGAATACATTCAAGAAGACAGGAGGGGAGAGAAGGAATCTGTCTTACAGGGAATAGAATAGAATAGAATAGAATAGAATAGAATAGAATAGAATAGAATAGAATAGTTGCACATATGCAAAAGACGGATGTGTTGATGAAAACCTCTGCCCATAAATTCTGCTTGAGTGTATTTTAGGCAACAAAAATCCATACATAGCTGATACACATTTTTCTATGTCCACCATCATATTACCTTTTATAAATTGGCAACAAGAAACAGTTATAATGTTTAACATATAGATGGTGTTTGATCCTTCAATTCAGTGTCTTCTTTCTCAGTACTATTGTAAATGTTCTATCATGTTTATTTCCTGTTCTTCCTCCAAGGAACTCAGTGTAGTGTACACAGTTTTCTCCCTATTTTATCCTCATCACAACCCTGTGAGGCTGATTAGGGCCTTTTCTGCACAAGCAATTTTTAATGTGCTGAAGAAGCGAAGGCAGAAATCTTGGAAGAGAACCTTGAAACGCTGCATTGAAATCTGAAGGGGGAGTTAATCATCCAGAATTTGAAGGAAAACCTGATGAGGTATGGGGCCAAATGTGGCAAAAATCACCTGTGCAAAAAAGGCCTAGGCTGAGGCAGAGAGAGACTGTCCCAAAGTCATCAAATAAGCTTCATAGTCGACAAGGGTTGTGAACCTAGATCTCCCCAGTACTAGTCCAGGATGCTAACCAGTATGCCACACTAGTTTACATAGCCTTCCATGTATATATTTTGCTTAACAAATGCTTTTAGTAGAATTAATCATTTTGCTGTCTATTGTACACTGTAAGAATTTTCTCACTGGGTAGCATAGACCATGTAGAGCAAATGCCAGCAGGGTTGTTCCTCACTGGTTCCAGGTGATACTTGGAAATGTCATACCTGAGGCTGTTTCCACATAGGTAATTTGCCCCAGGTTTAGTGCCATTGATAAGTGGGCTTTCCCCTTCTTCCACAGAGCATCACAGTGCTTCTGTGCCTCCCCTGGGTTTTCCTCAACTTTTCTGTGATCTTTCTCAAAACTGCTTTGCTAGAATGTTTTAAGAAAGATCACAGCGAAGCCTGGCTGGCTGCTGTGTAGGTAAGAAAGTCTGGATTTTCCCAGTCCCTTCCACACAGCACCCATTTTCCCTGACCCAGTCCTCATGGCAGATTCTCTCCCTACCCCCACCATCACTGAAGGTTAGTGGGTGAAGTTTTTTTAAAAAAATCCCCAATTGGAATATCATTGTAATGGTATATTGGGAGATTCCTTCCCAGTTTAAAAAAAGACACTGTGGAAAAGGGGGGGGGGGGTAGCCACCATGGGAACTGGGGCAGGGAAAATGCAGAGAAATCTGCCACCTGGAAGCCCCATTACTACTCTGCTGCACTGGCACCTGCAGGGAAACCTGGGCTTCCATGAGAAAACACTGCTGTGTGGAAAAGATTGGAGAGCAAGTGTGTGACCCCAGAGAGCTACACACCAAGACAGAGCTGGGCATACTATTTTTTGCAGCATTGCTGGCTGTCCTTAACAGCCCTTTGTCCCCAACTTCATTGGGCTTGCTTCTCCAACTGCCTTCTATAAGTATTCACCCTACCTGCTCTTACTACATGCGCAGACACAAAGATCCACACAAATCCACACACTTCAGGCTACGCTCCTATTTCTCTGCCTACTCTGTCTGCTGCCTGCCCTGAGGGGAATGAGGTCAAGGGGCTAACGTTGTGTGGGTCGTTTCGCTAGCCTTATTCCAGCTCGCCTGCCCTCAGGGAGCAGAGACAGCCCTACAGTGATCGCTCTAAGAAAACACACCAAGACCTCCGGCTCCTTCTGTGGAGCTACTCCCCAAAGACTTCTCCCGCCTTCCTTCCCTTCCACCCTCCCTCCGCCCTTACAGGGCTGTTTTTAATGCTTGAGGGTACAGGATGTTCTGTTCTCTCTTTCTCTCTCTCTCTCACACACACTCCCCCCCCTTCTGTTCCTCACTCTTGGGCTTGTGGCCTTCACCTTTTTAACCCCTGGTTTGCCGTTCCGACACGGCTCTGTACTCAGTCAACAATACCCAAGCTGCTGCTGCTCCCCCCCCCCCTCCTGCCTGACGATTGCTCATCCCAGAAGCGAAAAGCAAACTCTCCGGCCGGCCTCTCATCATAAACTCTGTCTGCTTTCATGAGGGGGTTTCCTGAGGAGGGCTGGCTGGCGGCAGAGATACCTGGGCAGTAACCAGCCTGCGGTTTAGTAGGTGGCTTAGAGGCAGAGCGCAACTTTTTTCCCTCTGACGTTGAGTGGAAAGAAACCTCTCCTGTTGCCTGGGTCGTGTTGTTTCTTCTCCCGTCGCCCCTCCTTTTGACCCTGGCTTTGCTACACAGGTTGGCTGTTCCTGGGTAACAAGGCTGGAAGAGGATGACGTGCATACACTGATAGCGCGGAGGGATAAAGCGGCGGCGCCATCTGGCAAGAGCTGGCTTCGTTTTAGGAAACGACGGGAGTTTTTTCCCCCGGAGAAATCTCTCGACGCCTCTGCCCGGCCACTGCGCCCACGGGGGGCAGACTCCAGTTCTTCCACAAACCAGGCCTCCTTAATCTATCTCATCCCGAACATTCAAACCCAAAGAACAGTTTTTGCAGCATTAACTTGCAATGATCTCCTGCAAAGTGAGCAAACGCAGAGGGAGAACACACATGTACCGTTCCACTGCTGGGAATTCTCTCTCCCTGATCTATTTAAAAGAAATCACTGGAAAACAAAATGGATGAATGTGATCATTTACACAGTGGTTGGCAGTCTCCAGGTGATGGCTGGAGATCTGGAATTACAACTGGTCTCCAGGTGACAAAAAACAGTTCCTCTGGAGAAAATGGCTAACTTGGAAGGTAGATTATATGGCATTATACGCAACCGAGGTCCGTCTCCTCCCCAAACCCCATTCTCCCCAGGCTTCACCCCTAAAACCCCAGGAATTTCCAAACACGGGCCTGGCAACCCTATGGACTTGTTCTTTCCGGGCCCCCACTTTCTCATGCACTGCCCTGCCAGGCCGCCAATGCTGCTAGGACTGGGAGAGATACAGTCCTCTCCCCCACCAAATGTATTTTTGGAGTGGAAGTGTGTGGAATTGGTACTGAGCACTATTTCTTTCAAGCATATCATACTTTCTACTTCTTCCCTTAAAGGATGGATAATAATAAAGGTGGGGAAGGGAGTTGGGGAGGGGATTTTATGAACATCCTGGAATGAGCCTGTGGGGGAGGTCTGGGAGTTGGTGGGCCTTTTCAGCAATGGGTGGGAAAGTTTTCTAAGGAGGCATAGCATCAATTGAGAAAAGGATGGAGGAGCATGCCAACTGCTCATTCATACCTTATGTATACGGTTCTCATCCTTCACGGCGACCAGGAATCTTATGGTTAGTAGAGTGAGTGGCAGCGTTAGGAATAATTAGAAGGTTTTGTAGAACAGGAGATTTATGTAACCTAGAATAAACTATAAACAAACAGCCCAATTCCTTGTGAGGGCCCAATCCTGCTTGCCAAAGTCAACGAGAACCTTGCCATTCTCAAAAACAAGAACAAACCTGCTGTTCCTCTCAAAGGATTCCATGCTCAGACTTTACACAAGTCTTTGTGAACAGCATCTCTGGATGAGGTTGTGGAGGCTTCTGCAGGAAGCTATTTCCCCACCTTGAATCCTGGAGTTCTCTAGAGAATGGAGGATGCCAGCCGTTCCCGCATCTCTGCAGGGGAGGATCATTCCCCATCTTGGGCACATTCCTGTGGAAAAAGAGAGCTGGCTGAGGCCATGGGAGAGAACAGGAAGCACCACAGCTAGCCTTGTGGGGGGAAAAGAGAGCATGTTGAGTATGTGTGTGAAATACATCCCCCTGTAAATGGGGTCCGACCACTTTTGGATGAATCATCCTTTACAGCAATCTGTGGTGAATGTACCAGGCCCCACACGGCATGAAAGCAAAACCACTAGCTCAGTCTCTAAACCCATCAGGATCATACTTTATGGGCATTTCTCATAGTAGTACTATGAAAGACATTATTGTCTAATGCTAGAATGTGTGTAGTGGGTAACGCTCTGGCTTATTTGGGGAGTGGGGCTGCCTACCACAAATTTAAGGGTGCTCTTAGGTAACTTTTCCCATCCCACTTCCCTAGATGTACAATGGGTTCAATTGTATCCAGTTTCTCTGATACTGCTGTTGGCATTATTGTGCATGCAGCATGTGGAGCTCAAACTCTCAGTCCAGGACACACTACTACACATTGCTCTCCCTCAAACCTTGTGAATGACTCATACCCATCATACATACATGTTCTTAAGCAAGGAAGAAATGTGGGTATACAGTCTTATAAATAAATCCTCTTGTTATGTCTGCACACAGCCAGGAAATGGTGCACTCAGTTGTATGTACGCTTGTACAGAGTGCACGCTTGCCATGTCCATCTGCATGGATTATTAAGACTCTTTCTGCCTGGGCATTTTGATGTTTAAGGTTGCCACCCCCCACCCCCTAAGACTCCTGTGTTTTTAACAGGCAGAAATCCAGTAGCAGCATGCTGGGGAAAAGCTTCATATACTCAGTGTCTGTATCACAGCAACTCTGATGGGGAAAAAGACGACAATTTCCTTGGAGCAGATTGTTTCCCATTTTCACTCTTTTTTCTCTTCTCATCCTTGAATACACTTTTTTCCCTTTTCAAGGCCTGGGCACTAACATTGGCTGAGGTACATTCACATCATAGTCATTGAAAAAGGATAATCTCAGGAGATGCCTTTTGTACCATTCACCCATTACATTTCTGGTAGTTCATGGACAAAAATCAAGAGTTAAGCCCTTTCAGACCTGTGGAGTAGGACATAGTTAAACTCATTAATGTTATTTGTAGTCCACCTTTGTCATGAAACTCAAGGTGGATTATGCAGTGAGTAAGTACAGTCAATTTCAAAGATATTTCAATAAACAATGTAATATGGTATATACATGCAATTTTTCAAAGATATAAAACCAGTAGAAATTCAATACAGAGTTGAAGAAATGCTAAAACAGAGAATAAGCAAAGCCTCACATATTAAACAACACAGAAACTATCCAACAGGGTCATACTTAACAGCAACAGACAGTGCATAGTAGTAGAGTCTATAGTCCTTATCCCTTTACTAATGCATCTTTTTGAAACCATTTCCTTACAGTACAGCTCTCCTATCTGAGTAAAAAAGCCCTCTTGAATAATTCAGTTGTGCATAGTTTGCAGAAAGCCAAGAGAGTGGGAACTTTCCTGACCTCTTCAGGTAGGCTATTCCATAAGGTGGGGGCCACCACAGAGAATGCATGTGTATGAGCAGCTGTTGATTCACTAGGGAGCTGAGGAAAACCCACAACACTCCTGCATGCAGCCTGTAGGCTTGTCAACTCATGCTTGGGAAATCCCTGGGGATTTGAGGGTGGCGCCCAGAGAGGGTAGGGTTTGGGGAGGGGAAGAACATCAGTGGGGTATAATACTATAGAGTCCACCCTCCAAAGCAGCCGTTTTCTCCAGGGGAACTGATCGCTGTCAGCTAGAGGTGTTGTAATTCTGGGAGATCTCCAGCTCCCACCTGGAGGCTGGCAACCTTATGTGTAGGACTTCTTATATCTGTTTCCCCCCACATTTGTTTCCATGGCCTAAAGTCTAAATGATGTTTAAGGACCCAGACTGAGCTGCCATTTGAATTCTCTGTTGTTCCCCTGTACACAACTTGTCTTCCAGGAGGCATGCCAAGGACACTGATAAGCCCTGCCTGCTGCAGAGCTTCTCCTCCATGGGCCTTGAAACACTTAAGCACTTCCAGAACCTGAGAGAGGGATGGCTGGGGTGCGTATGCGCAGGTGCAATTTGCCACAACCAGTCATCTTTGATTTGGCTTGGTCTGTGAACATGTGACCAAACCCTACTGACCTGCAATTGTAGTCAAAGGTCACATTTACCAAGAACCAAACTATACATAATTTTGGAGATCATATTTTAGCCTTAAAAATCACGTGGAGAGGGGGTATAGATTGGGGCTGTGATGCTGGAGTGAAGTACCCTCTTGTTGCCTGTCTTTTTTATTCTCTTGGAGTTAACCCAAGAGGGAGTGATCTCGGAAATGCTGTTGTATTTGCACCATTCACAAATTTAAAGAACCTTGCAATGTTTTCAGACATTTAAGCATGACCCCCCTCCATTTTAAAGATGGGTAAAGTAAGGTTCTTGGTGGAATCACTGGTCTAATGCAGAAACCAGAGTCACAGAACTAGAAAGTTCAGGAAGGCTCTCTTGTGCATTGCACCCTGGGTGTGTCCTCTTGGAAAGAGCTGGCTAAGACAGCAGAAACAGACAGACAGCTGGACTCATGAATGTCTCCCTTTATACTCTGCAGTCTCCAGGCCTGATGCTGTGTGTCAGGAGGACTGATGTTGCTGACCACAAGCCCACAGGAGTGGTTTATCTAGCGACACAGCACACCCACTTCCCCGGCTGCTGAGTCAGGCTGTTCCCTTTGCTGCCTCTCGCTCTGTACATTGTGTTCCAGCTCTGCCTCGTTGGCACGTAGCCCAGCTCACATCAGCTTCTCACTCTTGTTTGTGTTCTCAGCTTGCACTGAGGGCTGGTTTGCAGCTCAGCAATCCTCCCCTCCCCACCCCCTTCCTCAGCTTTGGTGAGGGAAGAGCTGGGGCTCTTCTGCCAGAAGGAAGTCCTCACTCCATGATGGGGCACTGCAAGAGTGGAGTAGGGGGACAAACCATTGCTTTTGTAAGAGAGTAACTCAGGTCATCTCCCCCTTGCCTGTGTGTTGTTTTTGCATGTAAATTGCCACCATCGCCCTGCAGATCTAATGAGGCAAACAAATACAACTCCAGACCCTGGATGTAACTGACAGGCACCGCTATATCTCAGTCTCCTGGGAGACACATGTTTGTTTCATACTCACAATGCCACTTGGAGAAATGGACTGGTTTCCAAGAGCCCCAAATGAGGTCTTTTCTCCATTCCAGCTCCCTTTCAGCTGCACACTCACATGTTTCTTGCAAAAAAGGAGCCTAGCCCTTGGCCCTATTATTGATTTACCTGGAGTAATATGCCATAATTGTCCCTTCTGTCAAACTGCACAGACTAAATATATGAAGTTGCCCTCAGGGGGAAAAGTCCCGTCTGCCCACTAAGTCCAAGCTAGTGAGATAAACCCAGTGTGGTGAATAGGGTTGCTGTATAGAGACCACATGAAGGAACTGATCTAACAGATGAGTACATGCAGAGATGTGTTCAGAAGAAGTCAGAGCATATTTCTTTTGCGTGCTGTACACAACACTATGTCCTTGATCTCAGAGGGCTTGTTTTTGGACAAGGAATGATAGATTAAGGTGAATTGAATTATGTTGTTTGTAAGCTACTTGGGGTCCCATTGGAGAGGGGAAGATGGGGTATATACATTTCAAATATACATTAAATAAATTACACTGAATCAGCCTGGACCAGCAATTTTCTAACATTTTTGGTGGAGCCTTGAAAATTTCTGGCCTTTTTTACACTTCTGCTATGCTTTGTTCCTCCATCAAGACAAAACTCTGAGAAAATGGATGAAAAAACCCCTCTTATACAAACAGGAAAAAATATGTTACATGGAGATCCTCACAAGATGTGCTGGGAGCAAAATCCCAGCGTGCATCATTCAGTGTTTGAAACAGAGAGCACTTGTACGACCTGTCCTTTTTAGGCCTTCATGTGAAATTAACAATTAACATTACAAACATATTTAAGTGCCCTTTAACATTCTTCTAGCAGTTATCCATAGCACCTCCTGCACAGCTGGGAGAATGTTTTGATTATCTAACTAGATGTGCAGGAGGTGATCGTATAGCCTCTATATGGAATCTATACCACACCAGAAGGGATGTGGAGTCAATTCCATGGGAAAGACCCATGGGGCTGAGCCCTGCTCACATGGCTGGGTCATTAAAGTTCTCGTCTAAGGGACATTTAACTGTCATCACTTCCCTCATCTTTGTATTATCAGAGTTTAATCACAAAAGGAAAAAAGGGAGCTCCAACTCTGCTGTTTGTGTGTATCCTCAGAAAAAGCTTCATATTGCACCAACATGACATCTACGAAAACTGTGATACAGAAATGCAATTATGACACCTCACAAAGGAAAAATGTACCAGCAACACTACCAAGCTGTCCTGTAGACTTCCAGGGAGTGTACATGCATGTGTTTCATAGCAGTACAAAAGGCTGATCCCAGGAGACAACAAGTCCTAGGTCAAGTGGAAAAACAAAGGAGAGAGGCAAAGAAAGAAATAGTTAATTGCTGGCCTCCTTTATCAAACATTTAGGATTCATTGAATAAAACATAGTAAAAGGGGGGTATCCTCTTGAGAAAGGAAGGCAAAGTTTAGGAAGGGATGTTAATCAAGGTTTTGAATTACAAGGGGCCTGGGGGCTTAACCCTTAATCCTTTTATGACAACCCCCATAGCTTCAGTTTTCAGAGAACAGTGAGCTCCCCAATCCCAAGAAATAGACCAGGGAAGGGCTTGGGAGGTGGATCCCATGGATTTTATTAGGGCTTCTACTCCCCATTCAAACAACCTTTGCAGTAGCAAACCAGCTTGCTGCACTACATCTCTCTGTACAGTACTGGACACTGTCTTTGCTCTGTCTCCTGTAACTTCATCAGTAGGAAGCTTTTTCCACGATCCCCATTCAACCCCCAAGTCACAGCCCGGGAGGAGATTGGTACGGGTTGTTACACTCAGGCCGGAATGTACTTTGTGTTACAAGTGGCTAGAGTCCAGGACTCAGAAGCTGGACTTTATTTATACTTCCCTGCTCCAGGCTCAGTTACATCCTGCTGTCAGTTATGTAGGTCTGCCCGCCTGCTTCTATCTACAAGAGGGATGACTAGGTCTTCTAAAAAGCCATTCATTCCGGCTAAGATATATTAGAAACCAAACTGTATCTTGTCTGCCTGCTTTCTCTCTCCAGTGTACAAATCTCCAATTAATTTAGATTCAAAGAAGGACCGTGTCATCTAAGAAAAAGTTTCCGTTCATTTGGTGTCTGTGTCTGGGCTGGGAACACAAACTGGCTAGAGGGCAGCAAGCACTGGGGAAGAGTGGGCCCCAGACTGCTGCTGGCTCAGAATGACCTTGGCAAGCCAGAGAGTCTTTGTGCCTCATTTCCTCATTAAGAGCAGCAAATCTTACCTCACAGGGGGTTGGAACAGTTGCCTGGAAAGCACCTGGAATGTCTTTGATGGGAGACTTGGAAGAAGAAGGTAAATTACCTTACAGAAGCACAAAATCCAAGGGGATTTTAACAGGACTGATATGTTAGACACTGTGGTTTACTGATTTTAAAGGCTTAATCTCTCCCAATTATTAGGCTCCTCTTTAGAACTCATCTGCACCATTGGTTTACCCTAGGCCATGCTGAGATGAACATGATTGAACCAACAGCTGACCTTGTGTCAGCTTCTAGGGCAGACAATACCTGAGGTTGAGTTTGCATGGGCAAGCTATAGTTCTTCAAAGAGTGCTATATGATCCTGTGAAAACCTGGTCAGATAAACGAATTAACCTTTGGCTCAGCATTTGTGCTAGCTGTGCGTTGACCAGATAGGTTTTCTCTTTGGCAGACTCTTGTTTATGCATTTATTCATTTATTTACTTAGTTTGTACTCGCACCTTTCTGCCTAAAGGGGACCCAAAGTGATTTACAGCATTCTCCTCTCCTCCACTGTGGTGTTTGTCTAAATTACCTGCTACTAGGAAAGCCCCAGGATTGTCTAAGGCTATGTATAAAAGAACCTTGTCATTCACTCCAATCCAGCATGGAAAGGATGATATATCAAGCCCTCCTAATAGACAGGGGACATATAGCC
This sequence comes from Eublepharis macularius, assembly GCF_028583425.1. Taxonomy (NCBI): domain Eukaryota; kingdom Metazoa; phylum Chordata; class Lepidosauria; order Squamata; family Eublepharidae; genus Eublepharis; species Eublepharis macularius. Next base: position 104,798,469 of record NC_072794.1, on the reverse strand, counting down.
CATGTGCACAGGATAATAGCTGTACCTGTCCTAGGCTTTCTGAAAGTTTGTAAATATGTTTGTTGGAATGCTGAAGGAGAAAAGGAAAGGAGTCATGAAATGGCAGAGCATAGCTGTGGAGATAGCAGCCTTGCTAGTGTCTAAAGAGCTAGATGAGTTCTCTCGTCTCATCTAGGGAGCAGTTTAGATAGGGCTTTAGTAGAGATGTGAACAGAATTGGGAGGCATTTTTAGCTTGTAACAATCTTAATTTTTTATTCTTTATTTTTGTTATTATTACTATTATTCATTATTTATTATTATCCTTGATTGAGTTGTTCATAATATCCCACTTTTATATCCCATTAAGTTCATTTTTGCCTGTAACTTTTTCCCCGTGAAGCAGTAGGGATGAAAACCCTCATCCCAGGGAACCTACCTGCCAAACTTCAGACAGATAGGAGAAAGGTTCCTAATTTTAAAGATAATTACAATTCAGACTTTGGCAGGTGAATTCTTCCTCCTTTCTTGGAATCTTTGAGCAGTTTGTGTGACTGTGTATGATTTAACAAAAAATACAACACATTTTCCTCCTCTTCCTTATGTCATTGTGCTTGTTGATTTCAGCAATTTCTGCCTGCCAGTTTGACTTCTAAGAGTGGAGCCAGGCTGGGAGAAAAATGCTTAAGCACCAGAATAAGACACAGAAAGAGGCAGAATTTTTCTCCCTTTGTCAATCCAGTTCCGTTTAAAAATAGACTTTCACACATCAGCCCACTTTCTTTACATGTGAACAGGAGGTTCTTAATATTTTTTGCTCTACAGATGTTAGTAGCAGCTAGAAGGAGATTTGTTTTGAGCAAAGAGTGTAACTGCTTTTGCAGGAAATTAAAGAGGTTGAGAGATCTTGGAAATCTGATCCTTGCTGAATGAGGCTCTTCCTCATAACTCATCTGAGAGCCAGTGTGGTGTAGAGGCTAGGATGATGGACTGAGATCTGGGCAACCCAGATTTGATTCCCCACTCTGCCGTGGAAGCTCACTGGTGACCTTGGGCCAGTCACGCTCTCTCAGCCTAACCTACCTCACAGGGCTTGTGAGGAAAAAAATTGGAGGAGAGGAAATTGTTGTAAGCTGCTTTGGATCCAAATTGTGGAGAAAGGTAGGATATAAATGGATTAAAATAAATTTGGTCTGGACCTGCACTGTTGTAGCAGGAAGCATTTACTAACATTCTCTCTCCTCTCCCCCCTCCCATGTCTGTAGCAGTATACGTTCTAAAGTGTATAGGCAAAAGTTTGCCTCTCCCCCTCACAGATGTATGACCTTTTATAGGGAGGGTGGGTGGACAGGATGTAACACCCCCTCCTTTCATAGATACAATCAAAATGTTGCCTGTCTTTCCTGGATGTGCCCTGTCTATCATGGGCAAGAGGATGTAGCTTCTGCCCCTATTCCCTACTACCACATGCAGTACTTGCCTTTGCAGAGCAGAAGAAAAATGTTTGCCTCTGACAGACAGAGACAGCATCAGAGCAAGACAGAAAATGGAATAACAAGCAAACAGGACCTGCTGCTTCTATAAAACTAAGAAAGAAATGAGAATGCGGTGATTGGAGGAAAGTGAAAATAGTGTCATAGAAATACCTTTCAAAATAATCACCTTCATTGAGAACATTTCCTAATTCATCTTGTTGAGAGATGCCCCTATAAATCTAACTTATCTGGATATCTCTCAACCAGAAGAATTAGGAGATGTTCTCAAAGAAGGTTAACCTAACTGTGAAGTTGCCCTCTCTCTTCAATGCCCCTTCCGTGTGCAACTGAATCAACAAGTCACCAGAATGATAAAAGATCCCAATGATTTATTGTAATTACTGTGTCATTATATTTAGCAATCAGATTAGTTACATTAAAGATATTTTTAATATAGAGGGAATTCAGTTTGTACTTTAATTTCTAAATGCATATCTCTAATTCAGTTATTGATAAACAGCCATTTCTTCACTGGGAGAAAACTTGAATTTGGGTGAATAACAATGACTGTGCAACCCCTCCCCAAGAGATAAATCAGAAAGACTGGAAAAAAACTTTAAAAATCAGTGATCCCAAATCGACAAAATTGTATCACCAGCATATGTAATTAATTCTGAATGCAAAATCTGGATTTCTTTGAATGGTGTGTGTGTATGCGTGCGCGTGTGCATGCATGCGTGTGTGTGTGTGTGAGTGCATGTACGTGCACATGCGCGCACTTGCTTCTGTGTGGGAGGCATGGCTGGGAGCACAGTATGTATAGCTCTAAACAAAGGCTGTAGAATTTATCAGAGATATTCAAGGCTGTGATAAGGCGTCCCTGCAACACTTGGATAACATAATTTAATTGCATTTTTGCTAGATATAGCCTATATTTGTTGTTCTTTTAATATTCAGAATGTTGTAAGTAAAATTAACTCCATCACTCACAGAAAAAGAATAAATTTTTATCAACCCTGTTTTTTTTTTAATCCAGCCAATTCAAAAGGCTATCTCCACTTACAGGTGTGTAAAAGGAGAATTCTTCATTAAAATTACAGTGTCTGTCATACAGATTCCCCAAAGTGATTCATTCCAGACTGTCACATATTTGTTTGTTTGTTTAAGTACTTGTTACACTGACACCAGTGAATATATGGGATAGGGGAAGCAGTAACAAACTTATCGCTCAAGTTTCCTTCTGTGTTCTTAGGCCACAGCTAAAAACGTCTCTCATTATGAGCGCAGCCCACTCAGTGGGGGAAAAGAAACCCAGCCAGCCCTCCTTGCTCTTTTAGAACAGCCTGGATGAGAGAAAGAATGCAAGTTCAGGCTGCTGCAAGTCATTTTCGGTTGCTCCACTAATCCTCCCCTGCGCTAGTACATCCTGTCCCTGTTTTACTATGGGGCTGCTGCACCATTGTGAAGACTGTGAAGATCTTCCAATGCAAGGACAGTAACTGAAAATTGTTTAGACCTATCTGTTGTAGCACTTAAATTGTCATCTGGAGCAGCTGCACCCAATGCTGACAACGGGTACAGAATGTGCTAAGAGTAGGCAGGCTATTGTGTAACTCAGAGGTCCCAGCTAGCAGTAAACACTGCCTATACCCACTGACGTGTTTAGGCCTTGGTTCCCTTTAGCAGAGGAGGGCAGTCCTGCTGCACAGCTCAGTGTGCACAGCCACTCCCCATTGTAAACTTCCAAAACATAAAGGATTATTGCGCAAGCAAACGAGAACATACTCCCCCCCCCCTTTGGGTTAAAACTTGGCACACTGAGATACCAGCCTCAGAACAAATATTTTTAGAAAAATGTACAAGGAGAGAAAAAAACAACATTGGTGTGCCTGAATGAGGCAATAGTTTATCCAGACTATGCAAGAGACATCTACACTGCCTGCTTAAAAGCACCAACCTTTTATCATATCAAAGAAAACTAGACATTCTCCTGTGGGAGAGACATATGCCAACCCATCTGCAGTGCCGCTCTTAAAATATATAGCTCTGTTTAGGACATACAATACTTTAAATGTCAATGAATAGATATGTGTGAACTAGCTGCCAATCCTCCATTTGTCAGTTTTCACCAACAGTTGGATTCATTGCATGTTCGTTACTTGATTCTTCCCAGAATACTGTTCATGTATTTCTGTCCTATCAACTGAACAGGTATCTTGGCTTAATGAAGTGCTGGAAGAGCTACTGGCCTGGGGCTTGGTTCTGCTTGCTCCGGGCTGTCAGCAGCCCTTCAAAGCAGAGGTCCACCAGGAACTTTCCCTGTAAGTTAAATGGCCGGTCCAACCCTGCCAACTACCGTTCCTGTACAAAATTGTGCCAGAAAGACGCTGTCGTTCCGGGAGCTTGGCGTGATGTTCCGTGACCAGTAAGCAGTGTGAAAACGGCCTTTGTTTTGATATCTTTGTGCCTTTATCTGTTCATTCATTGGCTTACTAACTTTTTTTTTTAAAAAAAAATCAGTCTTTTTTAAAACATGCAAAGCTACTCTGGGAATGGAAGGGCATTGTGGCTTTTGTGACTTCCTGAGGTTATGGGGTATCAACCAACAAGCACTGTGCACAGTCAGCTTTTTCAGGGCTTAACCTGAGAGAGGAAAAGGAACATATTGGGCAGGCCCCTGTGAGAGCACTTTCCAACTGTATTGTCTGGGAAACGGAAAAAGAGGATGTAGCGACCTCATGTCTCTCTTTGCGTTCCCCCTTCACACCCAAGTTTTACTGGGGGGCAAAACTGAAGTTCTACTAACTACAAGAGATGTTGGAGAAGAAGGGTGGGTGAAAGGAGCATCACAGCAAAAGGTGCCCAGCAGCTGCAACAATCTTGACTGTTGTGCTATGTGGATTGACAAATGGCAGCCCTACACCACAATCAACAAAAGCAAACCCTTCCCTTTATGGCAGTAGTGCCGTGTTTTAGGTTTTTGAGAGGGATAGGGCTATGTTAGATGATTGTTGCTGTCCTTCAGCCTAAGCCAACTCACATGGCTGAGGAAAGGTAAAATAGAACGCAGGCGGGTGTCTTAATTTATTCCAAGGGAACCTTGTGTATGTGTGGGGCCAAACAGACAATTATGTGCTAGAATATGTAGACTGCAACCTCTTATTACTGGGATTACTCAGTCAGGATCCTCTGAACTTTGCAGCAGTTCCTCTCTGAATCAGCCCATTCCCAGCAAACCTCCTAGAGGGAAGTGACTGCCAGGTGTTCAAGTTGTCCAGGCCTGAAATGGCACAGTGGCCAGGATGAGGCCACTACACCAGCTCCCCACTGGTGTAGCATAGTGGCTAAGAGTGTGAACTGTGTTCCAGAAGGTCCCCAGTTTAAATCTTACCACAGAGCGCCAAAAATCCACGCAGTAACTTCAGTGAGCCACTCTTTCAGTTCTTCATCTGCAATAATGGCCCATCTAACGAACTAATGTAAGGATTGGCAATGTAAGGATTAGCAAGGGTCAGACTGGATGAGAGATGATTTTACTAGACAAGATAAGTTTTTGAGTGCTGGGTCTAGGTCCCCCTTTATATTGCATACCTTGTTTTGTCCAACTTTGGGGGCATGAAGAAGTAATGTAGGTTTGATGGAGAGATGGATGGAACTAATGTCTTGACTGACATTTGCAGAAATATCTGGGTTCCCTGTGGGCATGGATCCCCCTTCTCTCCCTCTAAGTGCTCATGTGCTGCCCTTGTGCATGAATACCATATAGGGTTGCCAGGCCCCCACAACCTCCCGGCGGGGGATAGAGGCCTGGCACTTGGGGGAGAGGGGTGTGTGCGCATGCGCTCCCACAAGCGCAATGATGTAACTTTAGAAGGGACGTCATTGCATGGCCCCTGGGATCTCCCCACCGGGGCTCTGGCATCCCTAACGCCATATGGTTGGGGGGCAGTAAAGGAAATGAATGAGGCCCCAAGCTCTGTCATCTGGAGAGTTGATGCAATTCTTGGAGAATTCCAGTCCCCTCCCTGAGGGTTGTAATTCTGCTATTGGTTATTACCACATCTTGTAGCAGTGATCTTATATACTATTTAGGCATTGTATAAAGAAGTAATGGGTGAAGCACTGTTTTTTGAGACTGCTTGAAACTGTTTTTTGTGCCGTCTCTGCAAACATGGCTTGGGGTGGGGGGAGCAACTCAAAGCATGACACGTACCTTGGCATTGCAGCACAAGGTTGATCAGACATAGTAATTTCTAGCAGAGAAAATGATTGTGGAAGTGTAGTGCTTGGGGATTTATCTTGTACTCAGTCTGTGGCCTTGAAAAACTCACTTGTCTGCATCTAGTCTGGAATTCTGTTTCCAACAGTGGCAAACCAAACAGGATGCTCACAAGCAAGGGCATGCGGCCAACAATGGTTCCTGTTCCCAACAGCTGACATTTTGAAGCCGAATGCCCCTTTGCATGGAGCTTCCACTTAGCTATCATGGCTGAAATGAGGGACTTGCATGGGAAAAGGTGAGGATCTTCAGGAGGGTGGAACTTGTTATGATTGGCTTAGCAAGTTGATAGAACCTATAACATGCTCAGTTTTTTAGAGGGACCAGCTGCTCTGGTACCAATTTTCAGCTAAGTAACTGGCTGGCCTGGGAATTATTTGTTTGGTGACTCTGGAACTCAAACTCCGCTTCTGGATATGCACAACTAATGTCAGTGGGAGTAACTTCTCTCTTGGCAGTACTATGGTGCTCCGCAGGGGCACTATCTGTACAGGTGGCTGTTGTAGCAGTCATGCTGTTGGGAATGACTTTCAGGCACTGTTTGAACTGCTACTGAAGCCTGCAAAACTGGCTTGACCAGAGACCACTACAGGACAAGGGTGAGGTATGTATATGCTGGGAAACAACAGTTCCATAATAACCCTTTCTGAATAGCAGTCTTCTCTGCAGAGGCCTATAGTTTAAATTTAAACTTGCTTAAAATTAGCCTAAGGCTTCCTCCAAAGAACCATGTGAGTTATAGTTTTAAAAGCTTGCATAGACTAATTCTGTGGTTTTCTTGCCTTGCCTTAACAATTTAAAAGGTTTGAAATTATTTAAATCTGAAACATAGATATATCCATATAAGGCACCATTCAGACAATTAGTACTTTCTATTGATGTGGTACATTCTTATCTTATACTTCCTCCCAGGAACCCTCACTTGGGTCTTCCTTTCTCCATTTTATTGACACAGGATTATGAGGTAGGCTAGGCAGGGAGTGTCTGGCCCCAAGTTACCTAGTGAACTGCATGGCCGAGGACCAAACCAGTTGAGATGCTGGGAGTTCGTGTCTGGAGCTCCCTGTGTTTTTGTCTTTTAAATGCAATTTTCAGGTCTGTGGGTGCCTGATTCAAACTGTATGTTTCCATAGTGGGAAAACTGATTTCCCAGGCCCATTACAGATTAGGAAAATGTCATGGTGAGGAGGGAGCTTAACCACCCTCTTGGGTCCTGTGTGCCTAAAAATTGAATTACAAATCCCAGAATCTTGCCTGGTTGACATAACCATTATAATACACTGGTTCTTTGAAACTGCCAGTCTTCCTACTTGTTGAGGTTTCATGTTGACTTAACTGCAGTCTCTAGCAGTCCAGTTCTAAGCAGAGTTACACCTTTCTAAGCCTATCATTTTCAATGGACTTAGAAGGGTATAACCATTCTTAGGATTGCACAGCAGTTCTTCTAGAGATACAGAATGTATATTTGTAAAACAAAAGAGCTAGCCATAGCAACATATCCCTCTGTCCCTGCACTGTGCAGTTGCCAGATTTGGAGATGGGGAGAAACAGTCAGGAAGATTAGGCCATTGGGGCACCACCATACAAAGCATTGATTCACTCCACCTACATTTTTTAAAACTGAGCTTTTTAATTTGCAATGTCATCATTTGCATGTAAAGGATGAGAGCTTAAATAAGAAAATTTCCAGTGAGAAAGGAGAAGATGCTCATAGGGCAGTACTTCAGAGTTCAGATTCTCTTCCCACACCAGACTTACTCAGATCAGTCCCTTCACCCTTATCCTCCTTAAATTCACTTGAATAAACTAGTAACACTGAACATGACAAGATACTCAAAGGATACAAGTGGTACCTGAAGTTCTTATTTATTTAAAGAAGGTGTTTTTTACAAGACAAATATTTTGGCACATAAATATTATTTTAATTCACTTAATTCATTCACACTAAAATGCACCTAAGTGCATGTGCTTGGCAACAGATTATAAATGTTTGGGCTGGTTATGAGAAAACTTCTGATTTTTCCATTGATTTCTTTAAAGCCCTGGCTAGCACTGTGGCAGCCTCACTGAGCAAGGAAGGCTGCTATAGCCAAGGAGCAAGGAAGGAAGATTGCCAGACAGCAACCTGGTTGGAAGAAGTGTGGCTTCTTTCTCTCTTTTGAGAGCAACATGGAAAGGAACAGAATCTTCTTATTGGTCATCAGCTGTGCCGCAAAGATATTTGCCTATTTATTTTAAGAATTATCTCCTCTCAGCCAAGGCTGCTTCCACATGGAGGTTTTTCTGTGCCTTCACTTTCAAACGGCATCCACCCAATGTCATACTCTCATCATTCTCCAGTTGTCTTTTCCCCTTTCTTGGCATGCTCTTTCCCAAACCTGCTCTCTCTGATCCTTTCATTAAAAAATGCAAACCAAGTGCACACCATCTGGATGGGAAGATGCACGTTTTTCAAGGCTGCCCACACTGACACAATTTTCCATAGAAGCCACCATTTTACTCACTGTGCCACCAGAGGGCCTTCTGGGGGCTTGAAAACATCAATTGCTATAGCGGTGTAATGTTATATCAATTACCAATTTTTAAAGCCCTTAAAAAACCCTCCAGCGGTGTGCCAGAGGAAAAATGCAAGGAAAAGGGCAGTAAAAAATTCCTGTCTAGAAGTTCCATTGCCAATGCTAATGCCTCAGCATTTTCAGTGACAATTGATGTAAAATGGAGAATCATTGCTGTTTGGATGTAGTCCTTAAAAATGGTGGCCTGCAATATTCATTTCAAGCGATTAATAAAACCTTATATATTAAAATATTGGCAATTAGCATTTACAAAACAGCCCAAGAACAAATCAGAAAAGCAACCATGCACACATGTAGGAAGGATTAACAATATCCTAAAATGTAAAACAGTAACCCATAAGATGAAAAAGGAATGCCAAACCTCCAACTTTCTCTCTCTCTCTCTCTCCAACAAACCCAAAAGCTTGGTGAACACAAATGTTTTAACTGAATGCCTTAAGACTCAGTAAACAAGATGCAGATGCATTCCATAACTCAGGTGCCAGTACCAACTCAGTAGTGGCCCTGTTTCTGGGATCCCCTGGAGCAGGCCTTCAGAAGAAGTTTAAAGTTCTTGGGCAAGTTTCTATGGCAGCAATTGGTCTCTAAGTATCCTGATCAAGGGGATGATCACCAGCACTTTAAACTATGCCCAGAAGCAAATAGGCAGTTAGTGCTATTCTCTTAATACTGGAGAAATATAATCCCTATCACAATAGCATCTTCTGTATTCTTGCTATATCATTTTGCATCAATGGAGTTTTCCAAACTGTCTTCAAAGGCAATCCCATGTAAAGGATGACATTGCACTAGTCCAACCTGGATGTGATCAGAGGATGGATAACTCTGTCCAGATCTTGCTTATTGAGGAAAGGCTAGAGCAGCAACTGAAGCTGAGAAAAATTACATCCCACAGAGGAGATCTGTACTTTCATTTGCAAGCCCAGATCTAATATTGCTGTCAGATTGCCCTTTCAGCAGGAACACAACCCCATATAACATTGGCTAACACCTAAGTCCCTGGTTGGCAGTAATACTGACCAACAGAGCTTTATTGTTGTCAGGAATAAGCTTCAGTTTATTTTTCTCACCAGTCCATGTGCTCCTCTAGATACCCAGATACTCAGAACAACCACAATCTTGCCTGCCAAAAAAGAGATGTTTTGAAATCACCCCTCATGCCAAAATCTCCCTGCACATATTCAGAGTTCGAGATCATAGAACAGACTCACATACTCACTTTACACGTGCTGGCAGATTTTACCATTGGGGCTCACTGATTGCAAACATGTAACCTCCATGTAGACTCTGAGATGGTATAGTCCCATGAGGACTGTACTACGTGCCTCTCCTAAGCATTTGAATCAGCTTTAAGTGTTCTGGAGCAACTCAGTCATGAAATAACCATGGTAACACTATTGCTTCTCTCAGCCTTGGTACCTGAATACTGAAAGGTAGATAATACAACACCAGATTTTAACAAAGGTCTACACAGGGAATTCTGAAAAGCATTCATAACTAAAACAGTCCTGGGCTTAAGCTGTTGTCAATATGTGTGCTGCTCTTGAAGAAAGATATAGCCATTTAAAGGTATAATCTCCGTTTCATTCATAGGATACATTTGCCAGGCAAAGACAAATTAATAAACCAGGTTACCAACTCTATTCTTGAGCAAGGTACTATTCCCTGGATACATTTACCTAGGTACTACTGCAATACTTATTGCCAGTAAGTACTACCCATTAATTTTCTGCTGTATGCTACTAAACAAAGCTGCTGATTCTTTTTATATATATGTGGTTGAATCTCTCTTCCTGACTCTCGTCAGAACCTAAAGTTGCCTCAACTACTGGATGCAATTGCTGGTTTCCTAAACAGACCTATTTTGTCTGTGTTTATCATGCTTGGTTTGCTATTCTCCTCAGAAGTCAGGTCATCCTCTCTTACCAAGTAACTGATTCTGTTAAAAACATAAGGATATGGATGGCCCTTTCATTCACAAGAATAGCCAGGCATGTTTCAAAGTGCCTGGTATGACATAAGACTATCCAAGGGCTGTCAAGGGTCGAAACAATGCCCTATGAAGATCCTCTTCTGCATATGTAGGCAGATGTTTCCCTGGTCTTCCAAAGGGTGTAGATCTCCTTAGTCTATAAGAGAGGAAGATAAGGAATCAAAAACCTGGAAAATTGTGAATACTCACCCGCAAGACTGCTTGTTCCTCCTGAAGCAATATATCATCATTACACGCTTTATTATCCTTTTTAAAAAAATGTTAATTTAGTAATTTTATTGAATAATTGAAAAGCCATCTGGCATTTTCCTATTTCATACGGGTGCAACTCCACCCTCAATTTCTTTAAGAAAATGACACTGGCTTAGTGCCCCACCCCAAGGATGTCTCATGCCTTCTAATCCTCCTCAGTTATGCCGGGTATGATGTCAAGCAGTGGTTTAGGGATAAGGTGGCTTAGCATTTACCTTTCCCATCTTGATGCTTCAAAGATACACAGAATGGTTGTTATTTTTTTCAGGCCAATTAGCCCAGCTCAGCTTGGAATGCGCGGAGGGTTGCTTTTGCTGTTTGCCGAGAGCACTAAGTGCTGAAGGATAGTACGCTCTCAGCTGAAGCACGTCCAAAGCCATGGCTGGAAAGGCAGAGGGGAAACTACATATCAAAGATAAACCCTGCTAACAGAGAGGGAAGCCTGATCTAAGTGCACTGGTGGCTGCTTTGCTTTGTCATCCGCTCCCTATACACTGGGAGGTGAGGAGCAACCAGCCTAAAAGGATGTATTTTGCTTAGGACTGAAATAAGCATTGTCAAGGGCTAAAAGCAGTTTGATCTTACGTAATGTGTGCTGCTGCAATTACACAGGCACAATCGGGTGAGTCGAGGACAGCGTGGCTGCTTTCACAGAGAATTTCCTGGCTTTTGTCAGTTTACGTCAATCTCACTGTTGTTTTAATGTGGTTTTTTCTATTTTATTCCCCTTCAAACTATCACCCATTAAATAGAGGTTTGGGGTGGATAAAAATGAAGAGTACATGCCATAGTCTTGAAGACAGGCTATGGTCTAGAATGCTGTCTGAATTTGAAAGGTCAATTGAAAACAAAATTTGCAGGAATTTTTAAAGAGAAAATCGATCTTCATTTTTGCAAGACAATTACCTACTAATGTGGGACTGTTCTTTGTCCACATAAAGGGAGAGGTGACTATAATCTTCAATGTCCACATACACACACAGAGATTTAACAAAGAATACTTAGGTCCCAATTGTTTCCCCCCTACAACTTATCTTCAATAATAGACATTTAGGCAGCAATGCACTTTCACTGCAATCTATAACATTTTATTTCTTAGTGTATTGTTCTTTGTTGTCTCTCTGCACAGTATGATTCATCTGCTTTGTGCATTGTATCCTGTTTACAATACATACTCCTACTAAGATACATTTATTTAGTGCCAGTGGTGTGGTAGGCATTGTATAAAATGTTGAAATGAAATGGTTCCTTCCCAGAGGATGTACAATGTTTATTAGATAAACAAGAGTAGAATGGGTAGAGAAAGATAAAAAGTTGTGAAAGGCACTGCAGAGGAGAAGCAATGGGTGAGCAGGTGAGGAGGATCTATTAAAGCTGTCCAATCAGAAAAGAAAACCCTGGCTTCAATTCTCACTTAGACAAGAAGGTCCTAACCCAATCTGCATCACAGGATAGTTGTGATGATGAGAGGAGAACCATGTATACCACCCTGATCTCCTTGGATTAAGAGCAGAATAAAAACAAGACAAGCAGAAGAATTATTACTACAGCCTCTACTGTATCTGCACATCTTCCTAATTAATTTGACTGGGATATGCATTTTAGGGTGCAGTTTTAAAAAGAATTGTTTCCAATGTATTCAAGGGCACCTGTCCTGGATATTTCCAGTTTTGCTAACAAAGGTGAGTGAGAAGAAATTATTAAAAGATGGCTTGTCTTGCAAACTACAGTGTATGCATGTGTGCATGTATGTGCAAAGTTTGAATTTCTTTAAAACACTAAAACAGTTATGAAAATGGTGAGTAACTGGAACAGTGCACAATCAGAATAAATACACTTACACTTTAAAAGACTATGGATAAAAGTGGAGGTAGGAAACAGCCAAGATAAAGGTTTTGGGAAACCTTTGTCCAAATGACATTTACTACTAGCATTAAGAAAAATAATGGGATGATTAAAATATAATCTGCGAGGTACTAACTTCCAAATCAGAATGCAGATTAGGACAGAACATGGTTTTGTCTGGGGTGCGCACGCTTCTAACAGAGCATTAACTAGATCAAATCAGTGCATCTCACCCTACAGGTTACCTGTCATAAATACCTTGGATGAGGAACCTTATTCAGTGCTATCCTAGGTACTTCTAAATCCTTTGGAGTCAATGGACTTAGAAGGCTGTAACTCTGTTTAAGATAGCACTGGTAATTTCCTTGTGCTATTTCCCAATATCAATCACAAGCTTCAAATCTGCCAAGTTAAAGATCAAGGCTTGATCTGTATATCTAGTTTTTAAATATGTTGTAACTTCATTTCTAAGTGCTTTCATTCTATAATACAGGATGGACCATAGCGAATCTGAAAGGAAAAGAGCACCTCTGTCAAAGTGAATTTTGTTGCAATTAACTCATAAGATATAACTCGCACTTATGCATCCCTAACATTTTACTATTGTTAAATAAGTATATATGAGTTACTTAACTTCAAAGATCAGTGAAAGCTCAAAATAAGCAAAGGTATCATTACTAGAACAGTTTATACATGCTGCTTTTCCAGTTCTGTGGGATAATTAGCACTATGTAAAAAAAAAAAACGCATCCCCACAGGAATTGCACATCATGGAAATTTGCTAGAAGGCTGTGTATGTGTACATTTACTATGACCCAAAGGGAGGAGGTCCTTGCCAGCAGCCCTGTTGATGTACTGGATGCATGACCGGTGAGTAACCCCTCACCCCCTGCTGAAATGACTAGCCCTTTCCAACTTTCCTGCAATGGTTTCCTGTTTCTATAGATTTCCATAGAAACTGGGATGTTCCACTTGAACATGTATAGAACAGTGGGCTGGGTGGGAGGTTAAAGTGGTAGTAGTTGCCTGTTTTTCATCCAAATTTTAAAAGCCATTGTTCCATCATAATGAGGCAGATTTTCTTTTTGCAACTGCAGAAATAGCCATGAGTGTTCTACTGAATCAATTATTTTGGTCTTTGTTGTACTGCACACCACTATTCTGCTTTCCTTGTGGTTTGCTGCCTATCACATCTTATGTTGTGACCACTGCTTTCTGCAAAGGTTCCTGAATTAAACTTAGTTCTTTGTGTTAGTTATTAACTTAAAACTTTCCAGAGCACTTCTTAAACAAGGTTCTCAAGACAGTTCTAAAAAGAGTTAATAACACAAATATTTAAAGAATAAATTCAACAACAAAACAAAAACAAGCATCAACAAGCAACATAAAATACTAAAAGCAGCAATTAAAATGGTACTTAAAAACAGCAACCAAATTCTATGCTAAAAGAACATTAGCAGCTACTGCTAAATTTCCTAGAAAACAAAAATATATTCATCTTGTACATAAAAAGGGTGAACATGAGGTGAATTGCAGCAAGAAAGGAATTCTACAGGTGAGGTGCCATCACAAAAAAGGCTTAGTTGCTTTGGCCAGCCATCTTTCTTCAAAAAATAAGCCACACAAAATATGGTCTGATACTAACATCTGGGTAGGTTCATATGGAGGGAGGCCGTTGTTGCGATACTTGGTCTGGGGCGAGAGCCTTGAAAGTAAGCCCTTCAACCTTAGCTCAAAAGCAAAGTAGCAGCCAGTGAATTATTTTAAACCTATTATGACATGTTCCCATAAAGATGTGCCAGATTTTGCAGTTGCATTCTGTAGCAGCTGAAGTTTCCAAATAGTCTTCAAATGCACCCCATACAAAGTGCATGATGATAATCTAGTCTGGATGTGATGTATAATTGTAAGCAGATCTTGCTTTTCCAGAAAGGGTAGCAATTGGTAAACCATCCAAAGCTGGTAAAACTTTTTCCCTATGAGAAGGGCATCTCCTTTTAAGACAAATGAAACTTCAGTCTAGATTGTGCTTCAGTTTATTAGCCCTCATTCAGTTCCATTACCAACTCCAAGCACCTGTTCAGGGCATCTACAGACTCACCTGAGGTAGCTGAAAAGAAAAATAGAGTTCACTAGGTGTACTTGGGCAATTGCCTAGGGTGCCAGAGGGTGGGGGCACTAGGGGGCACCAAAAGACACTTGCTGGGGCAAGTAGCATCCCCAAGCGATGCCATTGGCCCCTGCGCCACCACCTAGGTCACCCTGTTTGCCCCACCTGCCTTCCTCCAAGAAGGAGGGAAGGAGGAAGAGCAGGCAGCTCCCAGCTTTTCTGACCTTCCTCCTCCTTCCAGTTTTGTGGTGGCTTGAGGTATGGTGGCTCACCCAGTCCACTTTCCCCTACCCCGCTTCTGTGAAAGAGGGAAGGAGGAAGATCAGGCAGGCACCAACTCCACCGCTCTCCTTCCTTCTGGTTTTGCAAAGGATCCGAGCTTGGTGTACCCAGGCTGTGGTGGATCCACATGTGCCCAGGAGGGGTGGCAATAGCCGCTGGCCTAGGCCACCAAAAGCCCTTGGGCTGGCCCTATAAATAGCATGATGATAGAGCTCTATGGGAACACAAGTGCCAAGAAAATCAAGCAATAGCCCACTCATTGCAACTTTCTGGTCCTGGTCAACCACATAAGAATGGAAGCAGCACTGCCCAGTGTACCTGATACAGTTCTTTGACAGGCAGTCCAGAAAGATACCATGGCTGATGGCATCAGAGATCACTGAAAGGACCAGAAAAAATTAACAGAGTAACTCCCTTCCTGTCTCTGTCAAAGGAGGCCTAACAGTGCAAGACTATTCAGACTTGCTCCACTTTAAGCCCATTGAAATCTTCGAATGGAGTAACTTCTTATAAAAACCCTTCTAGGCTGGATAGGAACATGTTGCTCTTTATCATAGACATGTTGCTAAATTTAAAGCCACTGAGACAAACTGAGGCCCAGTTCAGGGTGGATTAAAACCAGAGTGCTAAATTGAGTTTTAATTTGGTGTTTGTTACTCTGGAAAAGCCTTCTGCATCATTTCTTTACATCATGGTCATCTGAAAATGTATTGCAGATCAATGGTGGTCTATGGACCATAGTGGAGGAATGTACTCTCTCTTGAGCCTCTCCTATTCTTTTTGGTAGCCCGAAGGGAGTCTCCTTTAGGAGTATGTAAACCTGCCCAGCAAATATAATATGCTGTTTTTAATAAATCCATATTCTTTGTGCTTTAATTTGATAACTCATTTGTATGTCTGTGATCACAGGTTTTTATGTGGACCCAGGGTAAGGAATCCAAACTTGTTTGTTTTTTTTTGTGAAAAATTTTTATTGGATGGGTTAACATATATCACTCATAACATTCAATTAACATCTCCATCCCATTTCAGTTCCCCCACCCATTCCCCCATTTTTATAATAGACTTCCAACAGTTTTCCACCCCCCACCCCCTATTTAATTGCAGTCTATCTGCTACCTCTTCTATTCAACTATATTTAACAATAAAAATCCCTTATCTATCATTATCTATTGTTTAAATATTTCAGTAAGGAATCCAAACTTGGATGCAGATGATAGAGGCTGTGTGGGGAGCTGTGGGGGAGAGAAATAAACAGTTTCCCCAATCCTAAATTCCCCTGCCAGAATCTTCAAAGTAGGATCTTGAGAAGGCCAAGTTCTCCCCACTTCGTACCCCATCTTTAACTGACCTTCAATGGCCCTCAATATTTTGTGTCTTCAGAGCATACTTACTCTTTATCAGATTATTTTTGAGGAGGAAAAAAGGTGTTCTTGTTCTTTTAAATGTATGTGGTCATTTTGATGCCAACCTGGGGGATCTAAAATATGCTGAAGTACTTAAGAGTGCCAGACTAGGATCTGGGAGAGCTATATTAAACTCTTCACTCTACCAAGAAGCTCACTGGGTGATGCTGGGCCAGTCATTCTCTCTCAGTTGTCATGGGTATAAATGAAATGGACTAAACAAATAAATACACTTAACTGCATTACCAGTAGGCTCTCAACCATTTGTTACTGCTTCCTTTCCAAATAATTTGCTACCCATTACATTAATTCACAGGGCTGCTATTATATTTTAGGGCCAAACCAGAAGCTACACTGAAAGGTTTTCTTCCTTAATAGTAGCAAGAGGGGGAAGTATGGATTGGAACCACAGCTTGAAGTAGTTAACGCTGTCCCCAAAGCCAGAAATCTTTACAACAGTTACCATGTTTAAAACACAGCTTTCATCATTCCACCTTACACTCTTCAACATTCCATCAATAAATAGAACCCAAAATGGGGCCATGCAGATAGCAGCCAGGTTGAATCTTAATGGATGGGTTCTGTAGTGGGAGGAGTATCCCCAAAAGCATTATAACATGCCTTTATTTTCTCCTTCAAAACTGAATAGCTGTCAGTCATTTCTATGGGCAAAAGTAAAGCACTGGGTAGGGAGAACGATAGCAAAGAGAGGCAGGTGTTGGGGGGGAGGGGGCAGGAGAGAGAGTATTAGGAAGGGGAAAATAACCAAAAAACATAATTACAGGGAAGGGTGCTAAAAGTGGGGGGTAATTGAACACCCACTGGTTCAGTTTATGTCCTGTTTGCCAGTCACAAACAGTGAGCCAGTTTTTTGATAGACTGTTCATCTGTTTGTAGCTGTTTAGTAGTTAGCTTTACTATATTCTTTCCTAACAGTATAGTACAGGACAACTAGCTTTTCATGCATATATAGTCTCACACATCCTGACTGAGTTCCATTCCTCCAATTTGCTCTGCTGCTATTCTACTCAGTGGGCAAATATTTAAATAGGCATTTAAATCAGTCTGATCAGGCAATTTCAAAACATAAATCAGTCATAAAAATAAGTGCTTTTTTTAAAAAAACCTACTGTGCTGTATTACATAATAGCAGCTGATCTGTTTGGATTGGTAATGCACACATGCACAGGTTTTTTTTGTGGGGGGGGGGGAGAGATGCAATCTTGTTCTGTAGGTAGAGAGCCAGTTTGGTGTAGTGGTTGAATGTGGGACTCTAAATCTGGAGAACTGGGTTTGATTCCCCACTCCTCCACTTGAAGCCAGCTGGGTGACCTTGGGTCAGTCATGGCTTCTAGGAGCTCTCTCAGCCCCCACCCCCACCTCACAAGGTGTTTTGTTGTGGGGATAATAATAACATACTTTGTAAACTGAGTGGGCATTAAGTTGTCCTGAAGAGCGGTATATTACTATAGGTACTTGAGTCATTCAGAACTGAACCAAACAGGCACAGTGATGGACTCAAATGTGATTATCACAGCTGAACGCTGTAAATTCGACTGCTGAAACATGAGCAGCAGTAGAGAGTTGGTGGTGAAGAGATGACGAGGTAAAAGATCATGCAATTTCACCCTACCTTCCCCCCAAATGCCTTGGGCCTTTCAACAGTATTATCCTTTCTGGACCTGAAACCAAAATATACTTCTCTTCAAGCTGCCGCTGCCTTTTGGCCATTATTCCATCTCCTGCACAAGCACAACAGGCAGTGGAAGAGATTGTGACTGAGACACTTACTACTTTAAAAACTAGTGATGGAGATGTGAGCAATGACCCAGTAATGACATTGTCCTTGCAGGCATGAAGATAGGATGTCTCTGATAAGGCTGCTCTTTAGATGTCCAAACTGCAGCAGCAATACATTCCTGATGATATGGTTGTATGCTGACACAACACAAAAGCATATTACTGTCCTGTACAAAACCACCAGTGCAGGCATGTCTTAAGAGGGCAAAGGCAGACCAACAAAGCAAGGCAAATATGAGTTAGGGCTGCCAACTGTGCCCCAGATCTTCCTCTGTTGTCTTGAAACAGCCTCCTTGCCAACATTCTGTGCTAAGGTAAGCCAAATGCTACACACTATCAAAGGAGGAACTCTGTAACCTTGAGGAATTATAGAAATTAAGCACATTTGCATAGGCTCTATGTATTTTACACAGCTTATTCTGTTTCTGTTAGACATCTGAAGATGCAAAGGACTAAACCTGGCATTTCTGAAATCTTGCTCAACACCCCACCACTTCTGCCTGCAAAGTTTTGAGATTCCACTGGGTATGAACTGAACACTTACACAACCCACACTTATAATTGCAGCTACAATGGCTAAACCTTGCTAAACTAAATTTAAGATTTGGAGGATGTTGAATTATGAGTACAGTATAAAATTCTGAGTTTGGAATTGCAGTTATGGAATTGCAGAATATGCACTGTCCTGGAGATACATCCTAACTCATTACACCCCACCCTCGGTCACTTGATAGTGAGAGAAAATAGTTACATAAACCCAGTGACACTGAAAAAACAGCGAGAAGCATTCTCACATCCAAACTGATGAGCTTGGAATGTTGTTTGAGAGGATCCATGCAGGGTTCAGTGTATACCTTGCAAGCTGACTTTCAACAGTGTTGTAATGCAAGCATGTGGATAAAGCTACAAGTTCAGAGCCGGTAAGGCACCATGACAACTATTCCACCATATACTGAACTTTGATTTTTCTCACACATACATGAAGCAAAATGCCTTGTGAGTCTTCCTTGCACCACTTGTGCACATTTGTTCCTAAGGGGTACTAAAAAGAAGACAAGACATTTTAAAATGAAACATAAGCAGCCAATACAGATTTTAGGAGTAGAAAAAGTAGATTGCCAATAACCAATTTAAGGCTCAGTTGTGACAAAAACACATGGAATCAGATCCACACAATCCATATTTTGAACTCAATTTGATCATATGAATTGAGAAGATTAATTTCGCTGTCAAAGTTCATACTTTGTGTGGAAGGCAAAAAAAATAGTGAACATAACACATTCATTTAAAACAAGGCTACAACATTCAGGTGATCAATCAGTTAGATTAACTGGTTAGATTTATCACTTCAATTCATTCAAACTTTCAATTGATTTAAAAAGACAAACTTTACAACTGGGCACCTGGCTTTTACAACGTTTACATGCCCCCCCCCTAAATAAAACTATATAAAAATATAGGGGAGATGTGCCATCTTAGAAATGACCTTCCTGTGGGTCCCTGAGCTGTATCTCTGCCCACAGGCACCCTTCAGCTAGCTTAGAAGAAGCATTCTAGAGTGAAGAGAACGCCTTTTTTGATGGCTGGCAAAAAGGGGAAAGGATAGCTCAGGAAGTCAAAGTACAGATAATGTTCTCTTGTAGGGCGGTACCTTCACACACAGGATGGAATGCCTCTTCTAAGATGTTTCCTGCATCACCCCAAAGCCACTACTGTTTCAAGTCCACTAACCCAGGCTACCACAATTCATCCCCAGATATTTCTTGAATTGGGTGACAGCTCCTGCCCTACTATGAAGGTGACTGATAGCACTACAAGAGTCGTTTTTTTACAGCTTTCTACCATTTCACTTTTGAGAGCATATTTTTCTAGTGATATACAACAAAAATGCCAAAGAAATAAACTAGGAAAGAATTATTCATTCCGATAACGCTGCCAGTCTAATATTAAGCCCACAGAACCCAGGAAACACGCTCAGTGAGCATTTAACTCTATCCTCGCCCCTTGTGATTTTTGCTCGGCGAAATAACAGATGTGCAAACGCAATTAACCACACACACGCAAACGCGCGGGTGAGCCGAGGACAGCATTTTGGCTTCGGGCGATTGCCCGGGGATGCACACACGGTCTGAACGCCTTACTGGGGGGGGGGCCGGGGGGCGATTTCCATCTTTAATTCCTCGCGGCCATGGACTCACTCGTGCATTAGGAGCCAGAGCTTCACAAGCCACGTTCCCGCACAGTCTTCCGCCTCTACTCCGCGATCGTTCAGTTCTGCACGAAACTTTGAGCCCCGCCACTCACGAGCTGCAGGCACAAGGCATCTTTCTTCTGTCTCCTACATCGCAGAGCAGCCTCTTCGCACCGTCCCCGGCTTACACACAACGCGAGACGGTCGCTGCCCTCTCTGACTACTGTCTGGAGAGGCTGCCTGCCCGTAAACATTCGGATACCGACGTTGATCGATTGAAGCGGTCCCTCGCCTCAAGAATTTTGGCCTGGAAAGGATCCGGGCTTCGTAACATGCTGGAAGGGGAGAGGGTGGCGGGAGAGTCCACTGTCAGCACTTGGTCTCGCAGACGAGTCTGCAGCTAACAACACAACGGGTGCATCTACCTGTACTAACAGCGACGTACAGCTCTGCAGGCTGTTTACCCTGCTTTTGGCCACAAGCTCAAAGCAGCCTTGATTAAATATTCGAATGAACTAGTGTGAGTCTCAGGGTATTTTCTGAGTGAGTGAGTGAGTGAGTGAGAGAGAGTGAGGGTGAGGGTGTGGGGCTGAGTTTTACATTTGCTGTATTTATTTAAGAAAAACAACAACCTGATCTTGCCCTGTTTCTCTAATGAGCCAGCAAAGAAAAGCCTGGGCAGCAGAGGGAGAATTGGGGGGGGGGGGAGTATTTCAAACAAACATTATGCTCCGTAGTTTTTGCAGTCCCGTTCTGGAATTTTTCTAGGCGGAGAAAATACAAACATTCCTGCTTCGTCACAATGAAGGTGTGGACAAAGTCTTCGTGAAGAACATCACCTGCAACGGGTCTGCCAATTACACCCCAAGCAGTTCTGCCCAGCAATTCTTTGTTAAAGTTTATTGCCGCCAAAGAGGTAAGGACGCAAGAAGAGCCTCGCAGGGTCCATCTAGTCCAGCATCCCGACTGGCACAGCGGCCAGCCAGATCTGCCGCATCCTGTCCCGCATCTGCCTTTTCAACTCGTGTTTGAGGGGGATGCGATTAATAAACTGTTTCAATTCGCCTGCGTTTTCCCTGTCGTGTTCAGATACAGAAGAAACAGTCAACAAGTAGCGCCAGCATTGTACATAGATACAGTGGGGAAAGTGGTGATTCTGCATACAGAGCCAGGAGGCGGCTGTCCAGTCCTGGATGACGATGCTCTCCCGGCCGGCCACCCCGGGAGGTTGCTTCGACTCTCAGAGCCCAGGAGATCTGGGGCGCCTCCAGCCGAGCGGGACGCGCGGCGGCCGCTGTTCGCTGCCCGAGACCTCCGCCTCTCTTTCCCCGCTGGGAACTCGAGACTTCGGACTCCCCCAAGGCCGTGGATTGTAGAGGGAAGGGAGCCCAGATTTGCATACGGGAGGCGAAATGGCCAATGAGAAAGCGCCATGGAGACCGTTGTGGCAGACCGGCAAGCTCGAGGCCCAGTAGGCGCGAGAGGGCGGGGTTAGCGGAGGGGACTCGCGGCCAACGCCGGTAGCTTGTGTCATTCCCGGTCGAGTAACGCGGCGGCAGCGGCGGAGCAACTAGAAGGCGAAAGGCGGCGGCGGCGGCGGCGTGAGGGCAGGTACCCGGCGTTGCTCGGGGGTGCGGATGGGGGGCTTCGTGGGGAGAAAGAGGCGCGCCTTCTGCCTGCGGGGAGCGGAGACGCTTCTCGTCCAGGGAGGGAGACTCCCAGCCCTGCCTTCAGCGACACTTCGGCTCCCCTCATGGCCCCTTCCATTTCCTCCTCCTCCCTGCGACCCCGCCGGCCCCTCAGAGGAGGCCCCTCCGCTGGCCTTCCTCTGGCCGTCCGGTCCCCGCGACCACTCGCCGTGTTCCCCTTCCTCGGAACAAGAGCCGGGCCCTTGCCTTCCCTCGGAGAAGAGCCCCCGCCCCCTCCCGTGCCGGCTTTGCCCTGAGAAGCGACCCTTCTCTCCCCACAGGCAGTTTGACACGCGCGGGAATTAATGCAAACGCGTAGCTGTTGGCGTAAAATATTGGGGGGGGGGGGCGCGCGGGTGGAAGTAGGGGACGAATTGGAAGGAGACCGAGGAGGAACCCCCCCCCCCACACACACACATCATCATCATCACGGTTCAACAGTCGCTGCCTCTGAAGTTGACACACCTCGCTGGCGCTTCCAGCTTGGTTTGTGCGTGCGTTTATTGAGGCAGCGGCGTTTATAATGCACAAAATGCAAGTACGCGCATCTACAGAGAGAAGATCGTGTTGTTATCTTTTCCCCGTTAGTGTTTCCCCTTAATTATGTAAAGAGGAGGAGATGGAGAGAGATGGTGTGTGTGTGTGGGGGGGTGAAATGTAAGATCTCATGTTACTTCTTTTTTTCATACTATCTATAACTTGGGAAACTGCTAATTTGGAGCTAGGCAACCAGAAATGATCAAATAAAAATGTCAGGAAATAATTGATGAGGGAGTGAGGGAGCATTTCATTTTTCACCCCAAGCCACTCTGTCAAGACATTTCTTTTTCTTGGGTAGAGCTGCTGTCTCAACCTATTCTGTGGTTTGATTGCAGCTTTAACTCAAAATAAGTGACACTTTCTTTATCTCAAAGGCTATTAAAAGTTGCTAAAAGCTTGTGTGGGCAGCTCATTTTTATTTCAGTGAGAAATATATGCCCTTGGTTTTAATCAACTTATTACAGGACATCTTCACTTTCATTTACTTTAGCATTGTCTTTCATAACCATATAAAATCATTCTTCACCAAAATAGTACAGAAGCTTCTTGGTCTGCAGCAACTGTATTGAGAAGGCGTTCCTTATCTCCAACAAGGGGGGGGGAGTAATGGTTTTCAAAATTATGTACTTTACCAAGCAGTTATTGAAACTTTCAGATAAGTGTTATAGTGCCTAAAAAGATGAAAGACTTAATCCATTGGAAAGTTTTACTGCTCCAGCCCCACTAATATTACTAGCAAAAACATAGTATTAGGTAAAGAGATGGAATGCAAGCACATTTGCCCATTTTATGCAGCTCCCATTTATTTTTTTGGTGCCTGCACAGGTGAACTTTGCAGTCAATTGTGTCTAAAGCGTGAAAGCAAACCTGTTGACTGCATAGCTTGCAACTGGCACAGCACAATAAGTAAACTTCAACAACTGAGTTCCTGCCCTCTTTAAAACTAGTATATTTCTTCTCTCAGATGTGTACTGACAACCAAAGAGGTTTGCAAGTGCTATGATGATAAACCTGAAATATGCTGTGTACAGTATCATTTTTTAACCTAACCTGGAACAGAATTTCCTTTATAAATATTGCTTTAAAGAGATGATACCCAAAGGATAAAATTAATGGCTTAAAACAGAAAGCACGATATAAGTTTCACAGATCCTCCACGTAACAGAGAATTGATTTTTTTTGTCTGGTCAGTTACTTTATTATTCTATTTGAACATGCTTCCCTTTGCAAATGTCCATCCTTGGTTTAGGACACCAGGAATAGAGGTAAAGCACAGGAACAATTTTATTCAGTAACACTCTGAGGGTGATCAAATTTGCATGCTGCCGAAAGGTGTAGTAAATGCAGGGTTGTAAGAATGCATTTCAAAATTATTTAAATTACTATTATTTTTATCACAGACTTGGGTGCGGTGAGGTTGCTTGTCAGTAATCTCTGGATATTTTCTGCTAGGTAAAAAGCAAATCGGTCATGAGAAATTCTGGTTGAAAATCAGTTGATGAGGAAATAATTAAGCATGCTACTACTGTTTTTCTGCTGCCAAGCACCCCCCACCCCTGCTGAGGTTGCTTTCCAAAAGAGAAAGGACCATAAAACCAAAATTGCACATGGCTGCATGGTACTGTATAGTTTGGCCTTAATGTATCAGGGAGCCTTGTAAGGATAAGTGCTTTAATTTGCCTGATAGGAACAGCAACAGTTATCTTTGAAATTGCCTGTCCCTGTTTTGAATGCTGATATTTTGGGCATTTCAACTTTGACCGATAGAAAGTTTCACAAATTAACAAGATGTTATATAGAATTAATATTTATTGCATTTGATTTTTAAATTATATTGTGATAATGTCATTGTGTGCCTTACAGTTCTAGAATTCTGTGGAAAGTTGAACTATTGATCTTTTATTGTTTTTAGCAGCCCAGTTATGATTTTGTGTTTGCCATGATTCTTCCGAGTTACTGTGTTGGCATGAAAGATCATGGAAGTGATCATGCTTGAGGGACCTGAGATGACTACAAGGCTAGAACAGTAGGTCTTTCCCCAAAGCCGTGGCTTGTTGCACTGGGAACACAGCTGCAGACATCAGCTCAGTTATGCTGGCCATGATGCAGTGCAGAGCCGCTAGGGAGGAAGCAAGCCTGTCTTAACAGCCTTTTGGTAATCGTAATGGAAGGGGAATCAGTGCAACTTAAAACTTTTCTTTTCAAGTAATAATGGTTCAGAGATGAGGGGATATCCTAATATATAGCGAGCAGCATGCTGTCTGCTGTCCTTATGATTTGAGAGCTACTTTATTACACTAAAGCCAATTGCTGAGTGTGTTGATGTAGATAAAGCACTTTCAGGTGGGTAGCCGTGTTGGTCTCCAGTCAAAGAGCAAGATCCAGGTCCAATACCACCTTAAAAACCAATTAGGTTTCCAAGGTACAAGCTTTTGAGAGACACACAACGTAGGCTGATTGACAACATAAAGGCACTTAGAGTGGTAGGAAAACATTGTTCTGCTGTGCTGTCACAAAATGAACAAAAGAGGTCTCAAAAATGCCAGCAGGACTTCTGCATCCTGATACCTAGCTTGGTTGGTTAGGTTGGCTTCTTATTTGTCTAGGTGCATTCCCTTTCCCTGTCTCATACATGGCTCTGACTTTTTTGGGTTTTGTTTTCCCCTAGTAGTAATACACAATCACCACTATGGTTTAGCTCCTTTCTTCTTTTTGTAAACCTTCTGTTCGGCTAAGATTTTTTTGTGTTTAATATATTTATTTCAATATTTTACCCTACTTTTCTTCCACGCTCAAGGATGCCAAGCAGCTTAAAAAATAAAGTACACGTAACCAATACATATCGAGCCGTCCAGTTTCTAGCATCCTTCTCAGCTGCTGTCTTGCTTGCTTTCTTCTCCCCCTGCTTTTTTCTCATGTAAATATTGCCCCTTATAATCTAGTTCCCTACAAATATATTCAGCATTTGGATTTATTTTCACATAAATCTGTTTATAATTTAAAGTAATTTTTTCTGTCATATAGCGTCCCTCCCCCCATACTGAAGCAAAAACATGATTATACTTTGCCCTTGTTAACTTATTTAGGTAATTTAGGTCATCTTGGTAATTGGACATATTGTGCGGATTTCTTAGAATTGCAAATCTTTTCCAGCTCTTTCAAAAACTAATGCTTTAAAATGATCCAGATTCCTAAAAATTGATTCAGACATCCAGGAATCTGAAATATTTTTTTCCAGACCTTACTATAAGGATTTTTTTTTGTATTGGATTCATATACTTTAGTAGAAAATTGACACAGAGGGAGCACAGCAACAACACCCTCAAATGCCACTGTCCTGTCTTTCAGTTATCAGTTCATTATATTTAATGCTAGTAGGTGATTGTATTCATACTCTATGTGATTCTATTTACCCTATGGAGGTAAAATGGAGCAGCTAGGATTCACTCCTTGACACAGTATGAATGACTAGTTCTGACTCTAAATGCCACATTAGAAAAAAGCAGGTATACAAGTGTGTAAATGAAAATACATATACTCAAATATCATAAGGGTGGATAGGAAAAGCTTCGAAAGCCACTCTTGTATATAGCAAAAAGATAAATGATAAAGTTATATGGATGTTAGAAGGAGAAGGTATTTCATACTGGTAAACTTCCCATATGTGTATTTGGAAGATGTCAAAATAAGGTCTTTGAAAATGGAAGATAAGGAAGGAAAATACAGAAAAGGGCAACCAAGAAGATTAAGTGTTGGAGCACCATTTTAAGGAGGAAAGGATAAAGAGTCCAGAACAACACAAATTGGGGGAGGGCATAATAGAGGTTTATAAAATAAAGGTTTATAAAATTATGAATATAAAACACTTTTTCTTCTTCGCACACCCAGTGAAGTTGATGGGTAATATATTCAGAACAAACAAACAAAAATCTTTTCTTACTGAATAAATAAATTGTGGAATTCAGTGCCAATGAGTGTAGCCATGGTCATGAGGATGGATGGTTTTAAAAGGCTATTAGATTAATAGAGGATAGGTCCATCAATTGATTGGCTACTAGCCAGGATGACTAAAGGGAACCTCCATAGGCAGTCATCAAATCTCTGAATAGCAGTGCTAGGAGCCAGCTAGGGTATGCCTAGGCCTCCATGCTCCGTTGGCCCTCTAGGGCAGTTGGTTGACTGCTGTGTGAAACAGGTTGCTGGACTAGATAGGCCACTGGTCTGATACAGCAGGGCTCTTCTCTTATTTGTAAAGGGGCTGGTTGACTGAATTTGATAGAATTAACTCTTCTTCGCTTTGTGAATGAATAATGAATGAAAGGATAACAAGGATCATCATTGTAAATGCAAGTATTTGTTATAGTGTTGAGAGGGCTTTTCCATGCTATTATTTATTTGGTGTAAGAAAAGCGCATTTGTTAACAAATTGTTACAAAAAATCCAGAAATTTTCAAAATAGTGCTTCTGATTGGGGATATTATCATTTTTCTGAGCTATTAATATCCTGCAGAATATGTAGTTCTTACCCCAGATAACATAACTTTTGCAATTGAAGTATGGAACATGGTTGCACAAGTATCATGGCTATTGCTATGGATCATAGAGCCACTCTAGAAAGGTAGAATAGCATTTTAAAATATAAATTCTACTGAATTCCAGATTGGATTGGGGCTGCAGCAACATTACAGAATGTCTACTCCATGTTCGGAAAGGAATATGGACTAGACATTAAGTATTGATTGCCATGCATGCCAGGTTGTTTATACCCTTGTTTTCTGAACTCTGGATGCTGCCTGTGATATGAATCTTAGTATGTAGCTCACCCCCACCCCTCATTGTGTGACTAACTTTTTATTTTATGTACTTTTTCAGTGTGCCTAACTTTCCCATTGAAACCACACAACTGAAAAAACACTGGATGATCGCACCATTTATTTTAATATACTACTTCATTTTTATGGAGTGTCCAGTGCTAGAATCTATGCATACTGTTATTTTACTATTTTAGAAGAGCAAAGCAATATGGCTGGCTAGCACTGCAACAGTGAAATATTTTCTTAACAAGATTTGTTTGTATGTGTGAACTGGATATCATCTTTGAACCAGTACTTCAGGAACTATGGTTGTTGTGGGTTTTCCGGGCTGTATTGCCGTGGTCTTGGCCAAGGGAACGTGGTCTGTCAAGACCACGGCAATACAGCCCGGAAAACCCACAACAACCATCGTTCTCCGGCCGTGAAAGCCTTCGACAATACTTCAGGAACTATTGTACAAAAACTAAAATGAAGTTGGGACAAGATTCCTAAAAAGTAATGATGGATTTTCTTGTGGGGATTGTAGAATTCAGGATGAGTAGTATAAAGTGTCACTGTATTAATTGTGCAATGCAGTAATATTTCAGAAAGCATATTTATTTATTTATTGAACCTTGCAAAATTTATACCTCATCTTTCTGTCTTAATAAGGGGCAGGAGCTAACAAATTAAAACATACATGATACACACACCTTAAAAAACATTAAAATCAACAAAAACACACCATTAAAACAATTAAACCAGTGCTAAAATGCATACAAAAACAGAATAACAGCAATTAAAACATTGGGCAGGAAGGAGGGATCACTGAAGAAATATCAAACAAAAATGTCTTTACCCGCTGGCAAAAGATGGCAACAGAAGGGAACAGTATAGTCTCCCTGGGGAGAGAGTTCCAGAATTTTGGTGCTACAACCAAGAAGGCTGTCTCCCAGGTTTCCATGTGCCATATATCAAGAGTCGGGGGCACCCAAAGTGGGGCTTCAGAAGATGACTGTAGTGGTTGGGTAGGTTCATAAGGGAGTAGGCTGTCCTTTAGGTATGTTGGTCCCAAACAATATAGGGCTTTAAAGATCAACACCAGCAGCTTGAATTGTGTCCAGAATCAAACTGGGAGATAATATAGATGGGCCAATCCTGGAGTGATATTAGGGTTGGCAGCCTCCAGGTGTTAGCTGGAGATCTCCCGGAATTACAACTAATCTCTAGGCCACAGAGATCAGTTCACCTGGAGAAAATAGCTGCTTTGGAGGGTGGACTCTATGGCATTATACCATGCTGAGGTCCTTTCCCTCCCCAAACCCTGTTTTCTCCAGATTCCACTACCCAAATCTCCAGGAATTTCCCAACTTGGAGCTGGCACCCCTAAGTAATATGGTCCCTGCAACCCAATCCAATCAGCATCCTAGGATCAGTATTCTGCACTAGAGGTGTGTCCTGAGAAAAATGTCATTATAATTTTGGATCTGAGATTTGAGGGAAAACTATTACCATGACTCCTTGTTTTGGGGTAGGACATTACTGGTTAAGGGTTTTAATCTATTTTTTCCTGGGTTTCCGAAGTTTAGGACCATTATTTTCAGTGGGAAATCCATGCAATGGTCTGGGGCAGTTGTTTTTAAAGATAATGGCACCAAATTTGCACATTACATAGCTTCTCCAGTCTAAAGACCCCCTAAGTTTCATGCAGAATGGACAAAAATTTTACAGACCCCTGAAGCAGGTGCTTTTCAGCGCATGCACACTTCTCTTCATTGTTTCCTATTGAGGGTGGAGGGGGGAATGACACTGGACACTGGCATAAAAAAGTCTGCATCCATTCTTTTAATATAATCTTACTGAGACTGACTGGCAATAATTTTTTAATCTTTCTGCAAAAAACTCTTCATTTGCCATCCTTCTTTGTTGCGGTCCATTGTTTGCTTTCATAAAGTAAAGGCTACTTTTGAAGAAAACCTCCCTGCCTTGTCCATCCAATCTCTGAAAATAATTCAATTTTTTAAATGTGTGTGTGATTGCATGTGATGAATCAATTGCTATGAGTTGCTATGAGACACCTGTCTTCACATTGGGCATCCACTATAGGTGTATCTTAATTAGTAATCAGGGTCTGTGTGTGTGTTATGTGCTATCAAGCTGCTTCTGACTTAGGGCAGCCCTATGAATTAATGACATTCAAAATCTCTAGCCTTGCTCAGGTCTTGCAAACTGAAGGCTTCCTTTATGGAGTTAGTCCATCTCATGTTGGGACTTCCTTTTTTCCTACTGCCTTCAACTTTTCTTAGCATTATTGTCTTTTCCAGTGAGTCTTAATTTCTCATGATGTAACCAAAGTACAATAGCCCCAGTTTCATCATTTTAGCTTCCAGAAAGAATTCAGGCTTGATCTGATCTACCCACTTACTTTTTAGATGTTCGTGGTATGTATGAAACTCTGTTCCGGCACCACATTTCAAATGAATCATTTTTCTTACTGTCAGTTTTCAGCTTTCATATCCGTACATAGTAATGGGGAATATTATAGTGTGGATTATCTTGATCTTGGTCCCAAGTGACACATTCTTATCCTCAAAGGACCTTTTCTAGTTCCTTCATGGCTGCCCTTCCAAGTCTCAAACTCCTTATGATTTTTTGGTTGCAGTCTCCAAGAGCATTGTTTGAAAGCCACAGAATCTGTTTTTACTGTCAAGGGGCAGCATGGGTGGAGGAAGGGTTTCTTGTTGTTGTCTCCCTCCTCTGTTTTTCTGATCCTAAAGAACCCTCAGTGAGAAGTTATTGACATAAATTAGGAGCTGTTAGAGATGGGCACGAGCCAGGAAAAAAACGAACCATGCAATTCATGGTTTGTCATATTTCACGAACTTTTATGAGCCTGCCCTAGTTCATGAACCAGTTCGTTCTGGTTCATGAAAATGTCACTTCCGGGCCAGCAAATCACCACTTCCGGGTCAGCAGAAGGTCTGCAGAAAGACCAACCTCCATTGCCTAGGAAACTGATTGATTGGCACCAGGCTGTCTGCAGTGATGAGCCAAAAAATGAACCAAACAAATTGCCCTAAAGTTCGTGGCGGTTCGTCAGAAATGGGCTCTGATGAACTGCTGGTTCGCGAACTACGAACCAGCCTGGTTCGTGACAAACTTTGGTTCATATTTCGGTTCGGGTCCATCTCTTTCTGGAGTAGTCTAGGCACTCACAGCTTAGCACAGACTCCTCCACAGAAATTCCATCTCAGAGGCTTGTCTCTAAAGATGATGGTCTGGGAGGATTGGTGATTAGGCTGGGAGCACTCACATCCTGATTGCCTGCAAGGATCTGATTAGAAGGGAGAAATGCCACTGTCTGAAACAGAGGAAAACAAGATGGCTGCTGCTGATCATAAGCACCTGAATGCAAAAATAAACACAGATTTTTTTGGGGGGGGGTATTTTTTGTAACGCCTAACAATCTAGAATTTGAGTTACTGCTCCAGAAAATCACAGCAATGACCTGAAAGCTGGGGGAGAGAGTGTCTGCGCACCAGCCATTGGTGTGTGGCATCCCGCAGGGGGCGATACTCTCTCCCCTGTTGTTCAACCTTTATGTGCACCCCTTCGCCCAGTTGGTGCAGAGTTTCAGACTGAGTTGTCACCAGTATGCAGATGACACCCAGTTATATCTGTTGATGGGTGGCTGACCTGAATCGGCCCCGGACATCCTGTTGAGAGCCTTGGAGGTGGTATCTGGTTGGGTGAAGCAGAGCCGACTGAAGCTGAACCCTGTGAAGACGGAGGTCCTGTATTTGGGCCATGGGCTGCAGGATATGGGGATTTGTCTTCTGTCCTTTGAGGGGCCCCCATTGGTGCTTGTCCTGTCAGTCAGGAGTCTTGGTGTGATCCTGGATTCCTCCTTATTTATGGAGGCTCAGGTCACATCTGTGTGACGGCCTATGGCTATAGACAATAAACTCTTTGGACTTGGACATCTGCGGCCCGGAC
The DNA here is from genome assembly GCF_028583425.1 of Eublepharis macularius. Lineage (NCBI taxonomy): Eukaryota > Metazoa > Chordata > Lepidosauria > Squamata > Eublepharidae > Eublepharis > Eublepharis macularius. The sequence goes on along the minus strand of NC_072794.1, from coordinate 104,767,265 downwards.
TGCTTTTTTCCAACTACGGCAGGCTAGGCAACTTGCTCCCTATCTTTCAGTTCAGGACCTAACCACAGTGATCCATGCAACGGTCACCTCTGGGCTAGATTACTGTAACTCCCTCTACGCAGGGCTACCCTTGGGTCTGACCTGGAAACTACAGCGGGTCCAGAATGCTGCTGCTCGGGTCCTGATGGACGTTCCATTCAGGTCACATATTACACCAGTTTTGCAGAAGCTTCATTGGCTTCCTGTGGAGTTCCGGGTCCATTTCAAGGTGTTGGTGTTGACCTTTAAAGCCCTAAATGGACTGGGACCGTCTCTTCCCGTATGTACCCCGGAGAGTGCTTCGTTCAGCAGATAAGAACTTGCTGGTGATCCCTGGCCCCAGGGAGGCTTGTTTGGCCTCAACCAGGGCCAGGGCTTTTTTGGTCCTGGCCCTAACCTGGTGGAACTCTCTGTCTGAAGACACTCTGGCTCACCAAGATCTGGTATCATTTCAGCAGGCCTGCAAGACAGAGATGTTCCGCCGGGCATATGGTTGAGGCCAGTATTAGGACCATCATTGAGCCTCCTGTCGGCTTCTCCTATCCAATGACATCCCGTCCGTCCGGTTTTCTCCCTCTTTGTATTTGAGGGCAGGAAAGTGCAAATAGGCCATCTGATTTATGATTTTATATGATTTTAATTGTATTTATATAATTATGTATTTTATGAATGTTGTACCCTGTCCTGAGCCCACTTGCGGAGAGGGTGGGCTAAATACCAAATAATGTAAAGTGATTTTTATGTATATTTTCAGCTCTGGAATTTCCAGATACACACCACTGCATCAATTGAAGTTTCCAAACACTTTTCAAGGGCAGCCCCAGATACAGCACATTGCAGTAATCTAATGTAGATATAGCAACTTGGCAAAGCAACTGCTCGCTCCGTGTCCCATGGCAACATCTGAGAGGAATATGTTCTGCATCTAAGGAAGATTATGCATTGAAATAGGGTTGCCAGGCCCCCTCAACCACTGGGCAGGGGATAGGGACATGCCCCACCCACAGGCGTGATGACGTCACTTCAGAAGTGACGTCATCACGCAGCCCCTGGGAGCACATCCAAGCTCCGCAGCACCTCAAACCAGGCCCATTTCAGCATGGATCGGGCCAGTTTTTGAGGCGCTGCAGAGTGCAGGAACACTTCTGCACTCCGCAGCGCTTAAAAACAGGCCCGATCTGGGCCAAAACGGGCCCCGTTTTTGGGTGCTGTGGAGCTCTGCAGCACTTCACAGTGTCTCAAAATGGGCCCGATTTGTGCCAAAACAGGGCCATTTGGGGGCTTTGCGGAGCACAGGAGCTCTCCTGTGCTCTGCAGCACCCAAAAATGAGCCCATTTTGCCGTGGATTGGGCCCATTTTCAGGCGCTGCAGAGCGCAGGAACACTCCTGCACTCCACAGCGGCCCCAATCTGGGCCAAAACAGGCCCGATCCTGGTGGCTGCTGTGCACGGGAGCACACGGTGCCACCGGGGAGCCTGCAGGGAAGGTGCGCGTGCCCCCCGCCAGTTAGGTAAGTGGGGGCGGGGTGGGGCAAGCAGGGGCGGGGTATCCCTCACCCCCACCGGGGGTCTGGGATCCCTACATTGAAATGACCTAGAACAGACGTCATTTCATTTCTTATTCCATTTTTTCTATGCCTTGAGTTTATGGTTTTATTGTAGAGGTTTATTGATGCCATAAAATATATGATATTATTTGATGTATTGATTTCACATGGATACATTATATGAATAGTTGATATTGAATGTATGTAATGTTTTCTATTTGTGCATTCAGTATTATAATTTCATTTTTTATATTTTATGGGTGTCAGTTGGATTTAGTCTATCTTTTCCCACTTTTATTATATTCCTCTTTGTACTTGTTAGTATATTGGAAGTGTAACCTTTTTCCAGTTTTCTTTTTTTATTATCCTCCAAGATTGACCAGGACTATCTTTTTAACAGTACCATTTATATGTCAAGTGGGTAGAAAGCCATGTTCAATGGCTACCTCATAGTTTTATAGTGCCTTCCATTTGGAATTTCACCAAGACCTCAGTCTCATTTGGAAGTACTGGCCTTTAGGGACAACATTAAGTTGGTAGTGGGTTGTGGATTTATTATTGGTTTTAAGTGATCTCTTATTTAATGAATTTTCTGCATTTGTAAAGTATTGTTAACTGCTCCTTATGGATTAGATAAGTAGAATATAAATTTAAATGGATAAATAAAATATAAAGCTAATATGGGTGATGGTGGATGATAACAGTGAAGACAAAATCAAACAGATAGCTCTCTGTTATGGAATTTCTTTGGAACTTACAACTTCTGTCTCAGATTTGCTTCCTGTTAAATGAAGGTAAGATTTTTTATAAATCATTTGGATTTCATTTACAGCGGGCTTATTGATTTATAATTTTTTTTTAAAAAAGTCTTGTTTCTGAGATGATGAAAAACATACTAGTGAGCTCTTAAACAATAGCTTTTCAGGGCTTCAGCTATGTCAGCTCAATAATAAATTCACCGAAAAGAGGTTAATAGATGAACAGTCCCAAGCTGAACGGTACTGCTGATGAACATCAGTTTTATTTTATGTAACAAAGTGGGTTTTAATTGCTGGGTTATATAAGTTACATTTGTTAATTTTGATAAAATTCCTATCCTCTTTTATTGTGAATGAGGGTTTGATTTTGTTAAAGTATACGGTATACATATGAAGTTTAGTTAAAGATTATTTTACTGGACTGTTTTTTAGTCTGTATGATAGTTTTCCAAAGAATTGATCTTGACCCACCAGTGGATCATGGAATTCTTGTGAATGGATCACTAAATTGCAAACAGTGTTTTCCGGGAACAACCCAGGACAATTGTATGAACTTCTTGTGATTTTTTAAAAAGTGGTAGTGTCAAGGTTTGTTTGGTAAATTACAATCAGTGTGTAAAACTCAACCTTCTTCACCATAGCCCACTTTTAAAGTTCAAAGTTTGAGCTTTTTGGCCTGATTGCCTTGACTACCATGGTTCCCAGAATTTCCATTTTTTGTTGTTGAGATCTTGAAGTTTTGCAGTCAAATGAAGTAAACTCATTGGGAAAAGGAAATGTGTCAAGAGAGTGAGAGAGATGGGAAACTTCCACAGCAACTGTCTGATATGCATATGAAACTAGAAGAAAGTGCCACTGAGATTTTAATAGAACTTACTTTCAAGTAAGTCTGTATAGAATTGCCTGCATCCTGATACATACTTACTTGGGTGTAAGCTGCATTAAACTCTGTGTCACTTTTTTGTCACACATAGTAACTGTGTGGAGAAGGATTATCTAGTTACACCTCTGGGCAGAGGAGAAAGGAAGGTGAGAACTACTGTTTCTTCACTCTCTCTTGATTTTGTTTCTTGATGACTCCAGCTATTAGCAGCTCCTTTGAATCTGAAAGTAGGGCATGAGGGACCTAGGTGATGCAGCCAGTCCTCAAGCACTTGGTTTCCAAACACATAATCTTCTAGTTCAATTTGCACCACTTCTTCAGGTGGGAATGGGCTGGAGATTATTGTAATTGCTGTCCTTTCTCCCATATGCTGCTTGCCATAGCATGACCTTTTCAGTTTGAGTGGACCTTTGAAAAGAGAGGAAGCTTTGCCATTTCCTGGGAAACCTGCGCAAATAAAAGATTATTTGACTTGCTGTTTCTTCTTTGGTGGTATGTAGAGGAAGTGAGAGTGGTGGTTGAATCTTTCACTTTGTGCAAAGGTCCATGGAAGCATTTCACTTGAAGGGGGGGGGAGTAGATATCTCGCCTCAGGCGCCAGAAACCCTGGCATCGGCCCTGAATGTAATGTAATGGAGTAATTTTATAAACCACATCCCAGTTCTGAAATGTGGTGCTACTCTTACCTGTACATTTACTGCATTTGTATGAAGTTATTTGTGTATGTGTCCTATGACATGAGAGAGAGAGGATTTGGAGAATTGCTCTTTAGTAATGGCAAACTATAGAATAAGCTAACAAGGTACAAGAACTCATCTTCATAAGTTTGATGGACTCATCAAAAGAAACCCAATTACCCCTTTACATGATACTTTTTACAGAGAATGTGTCAGTTACAAAGTTAGATAAATCTTCATGACTTTAACACATGATTGCCCTCTAAATAAAATGATTGGTCCCTAGAATGATTGTAATGTAAGTGAACAAGTGCTCTAAAAATTACATTTTGATATTGCTTGTTAATTTCTCTAGCAAAATTAAAAGGATAAATTTGGCTTTTACTTGTAATTAAAAGGCAATGAATCTACTCTTTCTTCAGCTACACTAATGAACTGTCAGGGATAAAAGCAGCACTGTTCCTTTTATCCTGACCATCTGGTGAACTTCCATAAAGGTTAAGAGAACTACCTAAGAACACACAGGATTATCTATGAATATACATGATACCTAGTCTTCATGGGCACCTTTCGGGGAGACATGATAAGAGGTACTGCTTGGGAGGAGGGGAACCCTCGTGTGTTAAAAATATTATGTGCATTCTTGTGGATTCTGGCCACTCCTTCAAAAAAAAGTCAGGCAGGGATTTGTTTGTGCTGTATATAGAGAGAAGTAAGATCATTAGCTTCCTTTACATTACCTCGATGATCTCTAGGATTAATGGGTAACTCATGTACACATATTGTGTTTATATATATCATCATTTTTAACTTTAACAATCCTTCCATGATATTGATCATTTCCAAGAGTGAGAGAGTCAAGAAAGTATGCTAGCATTTTTTGTTAAATTTCTTGAAGAGCAAAGTTATTATACCAACTATTTGGGTATCTGGGATAGAGAAAGCCTACATTCTTGAGTAGAAGCTTGTTGATTGTTTTTCTTTCCATGGTCAGTTGAATTTGTAGAAATCAATTACAATAGAAGATGCAGATTTCAGTGATTGAGAATGATTTGATTTAAAATGGGGTTTCTATATGTCTTGGAAGGCAGGGATGGTTACAATTTGTTTCTCTATAATTTACTTGAAAGTAATAAAACTTCTTCCTAAGTATACATAGAATTGCAGCCATAGGATGTCAAATGTTTTAATCATGTAGAGGAAATTAATGCTGAGACTATTTTTCAGTTCTAGATCAAATCAAAATGTTATGTTTCATAATAGAACCAAAGAATTCTGAAGAAGGCGAATGCATTTCTTAAATAATTCCATGCCATGATGAGCAAAAAAAGTCATGTTACTTTGGGGGAAGTTAATACATGTTTGCCACATCGTATTCATGGCAAGAAATTGTTGGTTAAAAACTGAAATAAGCAACTTGCTTTGCTAAAGTTTCAGATTATAGTGTGGGTCTTATATTTCAGAAGTTTTTAAACAACCTTACTGCCACTTGGGGGAGCTAGGACAATTTTAAATTCTAAATTGTTAGTGAGTCCCCTTAAACTTGATAGGATACTAGGAAAAACTAGTGCAGGGGGGGGGGGAGCCTTAAGTAACATACTTTCTATTAGGTTACAGGCCAAAAGGCCAAAAGTTGTAGAAATGTACTATCTCAGATGATTGTTGGTATGATTTATATTGTGAATAATAAGTCCAGTTTAAGCAAAATTTCTATACCACTCATCCAGAGCTTATTTACCAGTTTAAACAAAATATTGATACTTCTCAATCAGACCTTACTTACTGAATTTATTTATTTACTAAATTTATATCTTGCCTTTCTCCTCAATGGGAACCCAAAGCCGCTTAAATCATTCACCTTTTCTCTATTTTATCCTCACAACAATCCATTTAGGTAGGTTAGGCTGAGAGAATTACTGATTGATGTACAAGGTTTCCAACAACTTGTTTAGTAACAAGACTTGTGTGTTTCTGATACAGTTTCATCTGCTATGCCTCTGACATTTTACAATGAGTCTAGGGTGAGTCTAGCGGTGTTCCACTTCTCATTTTTATTCAGTAAAGTTTTAAGTTCTTTAATGAGGAAGTTATTTCCCTGCCATGTTCTATGCACAGTCTGAACATAGCAGAGTATGGTCCATTTTATTGGAGCAAGACAGGACACTGGCTGGAAAGAATTAATCCTGCCACTTTGAAGTACCTACTCATTAGTAGATTTGTAAGAGGAGAAATCCAGACTGGTGCTTTAACTTGCAGGTTTAAGCATTTTACCAGTTGGTAGTTCTGTATCTTAGGAATGGCTCCTCCAATAGGTGGTAGCCCTTGTGCAGGGCAGATCTGCTGTCTGGGGATGGCTCCACCTGCTTAAAGTAGCAGATAGGAATAGATCAACTTATTACAGTTGTGAACTTTGCACCTATGTGTAGTTGCAAAAATATTCCAGGTGATGGATGTAGCACAAAGAAGGATAATTTAACTTTTCTTATCCCTGAAAGGAAATAGGTACTATTAATATGGCACAACTATCTAAAAGAACTCAGTTCATATTTAAATGTGGGAGAGATATCAGACAGCAAGTGTAGGAATGCTTTTTATCTGATACTCTGCATAATTGGATTTTAAACCTGCTGCTAGATAGCTAACAGTGATAAGTTAGGTAGCCACTGCTTTAATATGGTATGTGGTAATCACTTATATTTTATTTGAGTTATTTTAATATTATAGCTAACAATTTTTAATTGTTTGGATCTGACTAATCAGAAACGCTTAGAGAGAATACAGTGAGCTGACTTGCAACAAGAAAAGGGGGAAATGGCAATAGATTGTGAATACTAGTGTTCCTACTTTTAATTACAGGCATCAGTGTTAACAGTGATACTAAAGGGATGTGTTGCCTTTAAACTTTCACCTCTATTTCATGAGATAAACCATCACAAAATATTTTATCTTTTCTTTAAATGAGTATCAAGCAGCGGAGAGGTGAGAATGTGAAAACATTTATTTATTTATTTATTCAATTTATATACCGCCCATCCCCAGGGGCTCTGGGCAGTTCTGCACAACTAGATTTAGATATAGAAATAATAACTGAAAGCCTGAGGTTTGTCATGATTTTCGCAAGCACAAAACACCTGTAAATGAAACATTGAACTGTGCTTTATGAAACTTTCATTTGCGGATTTAAACTATGAGATGAGAACCCTATAATGATCCCCATATACTCTGACTAGGAAAACAAGAACTTTAACACATGATTTAAATTTTATATCTCTGCTAGAAACCTGTGCCCCCCTATTCAGTATTCAAACAGTATATACTATGGGAATGTAGGTTGCCAGTTTGATAATTGATAATGGATTTATTTTTCCAAAATCGATGCAGGTTTGCAGCACAGTCCATTCTTTTCTTACACCTCTGCTCTTCCAACACCTCCAGGGTTAGGAATTATGCAGTGAATAACTCATGATAAAATTTCTGCTATATTGTGTGGAATGTACGTTTTCCTCAGATTATTTTAATGTCCTACTCAAAAGGACCTCTTGCTAATGTAAATATATACTATGGCTGGGGTAGAGAGTTTTGTGCTAAGAAGAGATTATCTTGCACAAACAGCTTTCATTTCCATCGTGATATCTCTGAACGTAGTGTGCTTATATATTTGCCTAACTTCCCTAATCTTGAAAGAGAATATGAAAGGTTGCATATGAAAGGTAAAAGGTGCCATCAGGATTGGGTCAAAACGTTCTGTAATTCTTGAGTTTCTACTTTGTAACAGAAGGACACCGCTGCTGTGGGAATGAACTTTATTAATAGAAAGTACAAATTTAGTTGATAACCATACAAAACCATCACTCATATTGGTGGTATTACATTGTGTTGGTCACTCATAACTGCTTTTTGGTTAAGCGAACTAATACATATGTTTATTTAAATATTTGTACCCCACCTTTCTTCTTTGCTCAAGGCAGCTAACACATAGTAATTAAAACAACAGTTTTTAAAATCCCAAATACTTTCTTTCCCTGACTTTCTCTGTGTGTATAGATTATAGCTTTTCAGAATGAGCTTTTCATTATAAAGATGTCATTCCATGGTATACACCTGCTCATTTTCTGCCATTTGTAGGGTTGCAAGCTGACACTGGCAACTGCTGAGCGGGTTGGGGGTGCAGATGTGGTGGTGGGGTGGCATCATGGAAGTGATGGCAGGTAGCTCTAGGAATTGTGGGATATTGTATTGAAACCATAGTGTTCCTGGTGATTCCTAGAGCTTTCTCTGGAAGTAAAGCCAACAACACTGATTTTTTTTTTAATTTCCCTACAACCAATTGGAGTAGAAGCAAGTAACAGGAGCTCAGGACAAGGAATCCTCTGTCCTCACTGGGGGCTTGGCAGCCCATGCAGATTTGTGAATTCAAAAATAAAAAATGCTAAGAATTAGCAAGGAATAAATTCTCCTTTCCAATCCCCTTCTTCTCCATTCTTTGTACGCAGCACACATTCTAACTTTTAGCTATGGTAACAGATAAAAAAGAGGGAAAACTATGCCACATTGGGGATCATAATGTTTTATTCAAGTTAATTACATATGTAGACTTAGGTATGAAGGCTACAAGCTGTTGAGGTGGTCATTCGCACATTCATCACAGACACCATCCAATAAGTGCATACAGTAGTCACACCAAGATGTATAAACCTATTGTTGTTTTGCTTGTCACACCACAGTTAGTGGCAACTTCTCTCAATTGCTGCCAGAGGTGTTCTTCATCTGTTGTGGTTTTTAGCTAGAGCCTTTTACATTCCAAGAATGTATTATTTAGTCTACTTTTTGTATTCAAATAGCTGAGGGGTTGTTTCTGTTAATGAAAATGAACACTGTGGGAAGGGGAGGTAGCGAACCTTCTCCTCATGAAATTTCCCTTATTTATTTCATACATTTTTGGCACAATCCACATTCTAACATGTTGCCAATTCATCCCACCAAGTTATGTGCAATAGACTGTTGTTTGGCTAAGATCAGTGCTGGATTTATGTATAGGCTAAGTAGGCTGAAGCCTAGGGCCTCTAAATTTAGGGGGCCTCCACAGCCCTGCCCCCCCCAGCAAGCAGTCTCCCCTCTCCCAAAATTGCAAATCCAAGACTTCATGCGAGGGCAGGGGCCGGCAACTCGGGCCCAGCAACTATGAGACTCAGGGCCAGCAAGTGAGGCCCAATTTGAAACTCTGGGGCCCAGCTTGAAATTTTTTTGGGGGGGGGGCAGTTCACAGCCAAAGTCTGCAGAATCTTAGAGATATAAATAAAATCCATCTAGATTGCCCTGATGCAGGGGCCCCCTTAGGAGCAGCCCACGGGGCCTAATTTAGCCAAATTGCTCCAATTGCCTTAAGGCCAGCCCTGATGAGACTGTGCAGGGGTTGGACTGACAAGCCCTGCCCCTTCTAGGTCCCTGGTCCCACTATTCAGAGTACAGTCTCCAGGACTCCAGAGCCAGCAGCCCAGAGTCAACAACCAGCTGTACAGCCTTCCCCAGCTCAAGGGTCAGGTCAGTAGTGGTACGTGCTGCACTTTAATCAATGGGAGAGTGCGTGTGGGGGGCCGGCTGGGGCAGATAGACCAGGCAAGCAAGCTCTCCCAAGTTCCTTCCATTCATTCCCTCCTCCTTGGCTTGAACAGAGCAAGGCAAGCACATGTGACTGGCACTGGCCTCACCCCTCCCAGGCAGGGAAGTCTGTCTTTCACACTTCACAGAGCCCTGCCTGCAGCAGGCACTTGCAACCCCTTTCTCAGAACTTCTTGGATATGAAAAGAAATATTGATGGTGTCAATTGTCATGCCAATAAATCCAAACAATACTGCTTCATACATTAATAGTAGATAAATTGTTCTAAAGCCATTGCAGAATCTAATCAAAGTTTTACATATTTATTTTATATAACATGTTTTGGCAGTTGGCTCTTTTAAATGGCTAGTATTGATTATTGGATGGAAGCCTGGTGTTTGCTGCTGCTGGCATTATTAGATGAGAAATTATAGTTAATTATTAACCTATGTTTTTGCATCATTTTCAAGCCTCCTAAATGCATGTGTCTTGGAGAAAATTATTTTGAATCCTTTTGGCAATTTTGGGAGTTTATAAACTTTTGAAAATGTTTAGAATGGAAAACGATGTTGTGCTATAGGGTTGGCTTGTTGGATGTGACAGAATAGACTCCATCTAGTGTTTGCTTTACTTTAGGTTGTTTAGTTAAGTTAAAATGGCCACCCACCCTGGGAAGTTGGGCAAAACTCCAGAGTAGGCCTACAAATCCCAGGTGCTTCTATGGCCAAAAAGTGCAGGAAAGCCACGGGGCAGAGTCAGACGATATAAATGCTCCAGCCAGCTTGGGAGCGGGGAGTCGTCCTGCAACCTTCAGAGAGTCCAGGAAGTTCTTGCTGCAGATTGCCCACAGGCAGAGAGAGGCATTGGGGATCAGGGAAGGCAGCAGTGGGAAGGGATCCTCGGAGGGATCCAGAACTACCTGTAGAAGGCAGGTATACCTGTAGAAAATAAGTATAGGGATCAGTTCAGGGACAGAGGAACTGCGTTTTGTCTTATTTGTGCCTGGTGGTGTTTTCCTTTCTGTGTTTGATTTAAAGTGCCTTTTTGTGTTTAAAAACCTGTTACTTGTAAATAGTCAATAAAATCTTTGTTCTTTGTTTAAAACCCCAGTCTGGTGCTCTGACCACGGAGTCTCCCCTGCTCTGCCCGCTACCAGTGCCTTAAGAAGGATCCTGGGAATGGAAAAGCCCCAAAATGTGCAGGTGCCAAACTGAATTCTGTAAACCTTCATCAGCAACCATCTATACCTTGTGCCAGGGGTAATTTCCTAGAAAAAGAACTGCAGGAACTCATTAGCAAAACTCATTAGCATATGCCACAACCCCTGACATCACTGGAAGTGTGTCAGAAGGCAACATCCACCCCTCAGGCCCCTTTCTGCAAAAATCTCCAGGTATTTCCTTAAAGCAGAATGAACTCAAAACAGCCCTCCTCTGGAGAGCCAGCCCTGCTTGCACCCATGCACTCACTCTCTCTTACAAGTCACAAATGAAAATAAAGCAGCATGAATTCCAAGCAGCTTATGTTTCTTTGGAGCCCAGCACCACTCGCCTTGCACTCATTCACTCATTTTCTCTCCCCCCCCCAGTCACAAATGAAAGTAAAGGAGCAGAGCAGAATGAATCCAAGCAGCTTGTGTTCCTTTGGAGCTCAGCACCACTCGCCTTGCACTCATTCACTCATTTTCTCTCTCTCTCCTCTCCCCCAGTCACAAATGAAAGTAAAGGAGCAGAGCAGAATGAATCCAAGCAGCTTGTGTTCGTTTGGAGCTCAGCACCTCTCGCTTTGCACTCATTCACTCATTTTCTCTCTCTCCCCCTGCCCCAAGTCACAAATGAAAGTAAAGGAGCAGAGCAGAATGAATCCAAGCATCTTACTGTTCCTTTGAAGCCCAATCCCACTCCCCTTGCACTTGGAGGAAAAGAAATCACATGGGCGGGGCCAAAACCCACGTGACCTCTTTTCAGATCTACCAGAACGCCGTTCCTGTGCATTCCGGCTCCAAATGAGCCCTGCCTTGTGCCAATAGCCACTGAGGGACCTCTGATCCATGTGTTTATCCAGTTGAACATTAATTTTAATTTTAATTTTTAGATTCTAATCTGAGCATGAGTAAAAGATTTGAAAGTGGTGCTAGCAAGCACAAGAGAGAGACTTGAAAATGCTATGGTAATGAAGTTAAGACCAATCAGTGCTTTCGTGCATCAACCACTCATTGAAACAACAAGAGCTAGCAGCGAAGCTATCCAGCCTGAGCCAACTACTAGCATGCAACCATACAAAAACCTCCCTGAAAGAGAAACAGCGAAGCAGGATGCGGAACAGCAAGCTGATTATGAGGAAACAGCCATGATGCTGGCTCAAACCAGGGCCGGATCTACGGGGGGATGGGGGGGTAGTCTGCCCCCGGCGCCGCCAGGGAGGGGGTGCCGGGAGCAGCTCCCAGCTGCCGGAGCGTGCAGGTGGCAGTGCGTGCAGCCTCACAGCCCCCGCGCTGCCTTTTGCCTGCCCTGCAGGGCAGGGGGTGCGCGGCAAGCCGCCTGCCCCCTGTCCTGCGGGGTAGGCGAAAGCAGTGCGGGGGGCTGCGAGGCCGCCCGTGCCATTCGCCTGCGGGGAGGCGAATGGCGCGGGCGGCCTCGCAGCCCCCCCCCACGCTGCTTTCGCCTGTCCTGGAGGGCAGGGGGTGCCTGGCAAGCCAGCTGTGGCTTGCCCCCTGTACTGCGGCACAGGTGAAAGCAGCGCGGGGAGCCGCGCTACCTCTTGCCTGCCTTGGAGGGCAGGGGGTGCCCGGCAAGCCGGCCGCCCCCTGTCCTGCGGGGAGGCGAATGCCGCGGGCAGCCTTGCAGCCCCCCGCGCTGCTTTCGCCTGCCCTGGAGGGCAGGGGGTGCCCGGCAAGCCGGCTGTGGCTTGCCCCCTGTACTGCGGCACAGGTGAAAGCAGCGCGGGGAGCCGCACTACCTCTTGCCTGCCTTGGAGGGCAGGGGGTGCCCGGCAAGCCGGCCGCCCCCTGTCCTGCGGGGAGGCGAATGCCGCGGGCAGCCTTGCAGCCCCCCGCGCTGCTTTCGCCTGCCCTGGAGGGCAGGGGGTGCCCGGCAAGCCGGCTGTGGCTCGCCCCCTGTCCTGCGGAGCAGGTGAAAGCAGCGCGAGGGGCTGCGAGGCCACCCGTGCCTTTCGCCTGCGGGGAAATGAATGGGGCAGGCAGCATCTCAGCCCCACACGCTGCCTCCATCCGCCCTACGTGATGATGTCACCAAAGTGACATCATCACGCAGCGCAGGGAGCATGCGCGCGCGAGGCAGTAAGCCAAGGGTTGCCCTGAGCGTGGGCAACCCTGGATCTGGCGCTGGCTCAAACTGAAAATATGGAACTAATTCAAGAGTCACTTACTGGACAGGGAGAGGCTAAAGAGCCACAAGAAAATAATGTAAATAGTCAGATTTTGCAGTTCACACCTGATAGGATAGGGCAAGTCCAAGGTGTTCCAGATGCAGATAAAGATAATACCAAACACATATCTACTGTAACAGATGTTGGTTTGTGGTCAGAATTATCACATGAGGAAGTATCGTATTGGGTAGAGAGGGGTCCCGCTCAAGTTCTGCATCATTGTGGACCATTTTCAAATTCTAAGCGAATGTACAAAAAGCAGTCCAGGTTTTGCACAAAAGCTCTTTTTTATTCAACAAAAGCAAATGGGGAAACATATAGCTGAGAGTGGCTTGTATATTCTCCCTCAAAAGGCCAGATGTATTGCTTTGTTTGTAAACTCTTTCCAAACCTTGCATCTTCTTCCACAGCTTTAGCTACTGAAGGGTTTGATGACTGGCAAAAACCCCGTCTTATCCAAATTCATAAAAACTCAGAGAAGCATAGGAATGCCATGTTGGCCTACCTAACAAGGAAGCGAGGGCAAACGTTAACTTCCAAGCTAGAGGAACAAATAAAAGCAAAACAGCAGTACTGGCGGCATGTCATGGAGAGAATTATCGCTGTAATATGCACTCTTGTAGAACGAGGCTTACCATTCAGAGGAGACAATGAACACTTTGGATGTCCAAATAATGGCAATTATGGTGGTATCATACGTAACAATGTTCAGATACAACAATACAACAATACATAAACACCAATACACTAATAGTCGGCAATAATCAAGTGTGCAAATATTATACATAGTCAACAGGATTCTAATACAGTGTTAAGCAAGCTAATTACAACAGCGTTGGGAGAAGCATGTACAGGCACATCCAGTATGTCGCAGAGTAAATCCATAGTTCAAATTTCGGGGTTTATAATCGCGTAGTGAGGTAGCTTAGAGATCAGCCATTCATTCTGAGATAAAAATTCCAGAAAGGGGTACCATTGTGCGTAAAATTGTGTAGGTTTGGAGGGGTTTTGCAATACTCGAATTCTGTCTGTTATCTTTTCCATTATAAGGTGATCCCACACTATTCTATACCATATGTCAAGAGTGGGTGGGTATTGTGATTTCCACCTGAGTGCAATTGTGGTTTTTGCGGCTACTAGGAGAGTTCTGACCAATGCCTTCCGCAAATGAGGAATATCTAGATCTCCCCAAAGGTCCAAGAAAACAAGTCCCGGGCTTGGGGATATCACATAAGTCGTGATACGGGAAATTTCCTGGAGAACAGCCTTCCAGAAGGCAGCAACACTTTTACACTCCCACCAGCAGTGCAGGAACGTACCCTGCTCCCCGCATTTTTTCCAGCAGAGTGGAGATCTGCTGGGATATATTTTCGCCAGCTTTTGGGGAGTGAGGTACCACCTGTGGATAAGCTTATAGGTTTGGAGACGCACACTGGTGACAGAGGAATTAAACAATGCAGATGTCCAAACATGCTCTCTATCTTCTCGTGTGAGTTCTATCCCACAGTCTTGCTGCCATCTATTGAGCAGCGCCTCAGTGTTTAGTGGTTTGGTATCAAGCAAGACGAGGTATAGTTTTGACAGGAGACCCTTACGGTTAAATGAGTGGGAGTCCAGAAATGCTTCAAATTTAGTTGTTGGTTTAGTCATTACGCTTTTTACATTTAATTCATTCAGAAGATATCGCAGTTGGAGGTAGAAAAACCAGGGGACTTCCCTGCCTAGGTTGTTGTTCAAGTCTACTCTGCTTATAATACCATCCGTGGTGGCTATGTCCAGCAACCTCAAGTCTCTCAGATCATCCCAGGAGGGCAGTGCAGTTATATTATGCTGGCGAGGCATGCCTTTATGCGATGTGAGCACCGAAAAGCGGGATATAGCCGGAAGAAGGGACTGCTTATGTCTGTCCCAAAGCTTTAGCAGTGCAGTAAGGAATATATTTTGATGTATGGAAGAAGGACACAGACTTGGGGTAGACCAGAACGTTTCTCGCAATGTTTTTGGCTGGGAAAAGGTGCCCACTATGTTTATCCAATCGGAGTGTCCAGAGGGGAGTAGTATCTGGAGGATGTCCGATAATCTGGCTGCATCAGAATAGAGCCCTATATTTGGGTAGTTAAAGCCCCCTGCTGTTTTAGGGGCACACAAAACTTTGAAGGCTATCCTGGGGCGCTTATTCTGCCACAAGAATCGGTTTAATGTCGTCTGCCATTTGCTCAGAATTTTGTTAGGGATTTTAATTGGAATCGTTCTATACAAAAATATCAATTTTGGGAGGACGAAGGATTTTATCAAATGGTATCTTTCATACCATGCCAGATTTTGCTTGTTCCATTTGAACAGGAGGTGTTTAATTTCTTTCATCTTTTGGACGTGGTTCACCTGGAGTAGCTGGGCTGGGTTGGGAGGGATATTTATGCCTAGATATCGGAGGTGTGATTTAGCCCATTGGTATTCAAATTGCCGTTTTATGTCGCTACATGTCTCCTCTGGGAGGTTTACTGATAGGATGGTAGATTTGGCTTGATTTATCCTCAACCCTGATATACACCCAAAGCGAGTAAGAACAACTGCCAGAGCCTTTAGGGAAACCAGTGGGCACGTAAGAAACAGCAAGATGTCATCAGCGAATAAGCATATTTTGTAAGTACGCTTGTCTATTTCAATGTCTTGAATCCTTTCATCGGTTCTTATCTCCTCTGCTAGGGGCTCTATCGCGAGGGTGAAAAGGATAGGGGAAAGGGGACATCCTTGGCGCGTGTCGCGGTGTAGAGTGAAGGGATCGGACGCTAAGTCATTAAGTTTGATTCTTGCCCTGGGGCCTGCGTATATCGCTTTAATTGTTTGTAGGAAGTCGGGGCCGAATTTCATGTGGGAAAAGAGCATCTGCAGGTACGGGATCTCCAGGGTGTCGAAAGCTTTTTCGACATCCAAGGAGAGGAATGTGGTTTGTAATTTGTTGTGTCTACTGAATGCCAAAATGTTCAATGCCTTATAAATGTTGTCGGAGATGTCCCTATTGGGAATAAAGCCAATCTGATCTGTACAAATATAATTTCCAATGAAAGAATTGAAGCGTCGTGCATATATTGAGGTAAAGATTTTATAATCGACATTCAGCAAAGAAATCGGTCTATACGAACCAGGGTTAGAGGGGTCTTTGCCTTCCTTGGGGATCATGGTGATAACTGCCTCAGCCCAGGTTCCAGGTAAGGTCCCCAATTTGTGTACCTCGTTACAGGCCGATAACAGGGGTGGGGCTAACACCAAAGCGAATGTTTTGTAAAATTCGGCCGGATAGCCATCCGGCCCAGAGGCCTTATTGCTCTTTAATTTCTTAATGGATTCCAGCAGTTCTGTGGCGGTGATTGGGGTATCCATTAATTGGCTGTGTTCCTCCGTCAATTTTTTAATGTTCCTATGGTTGGAGAGGTGGTTCCTAATTGACACTTTATCTGGCCTGGATGAAGTATATAAATTTGTGTAGAATTTTGTAAATACGTTCAATATTTCGGGAGATTTAGTGAGCATTTGTCCCTTGTCGTCTTTTATGAGTCTGACGTGCCTATTTATTCTTTTCTCCTTGACCTTCCAGGATAGATAACGTAGGGTCCTGGGAGAGTGGTTCCAATACTTTTGTTTTAAATATAAGATGTTCTTTTGAATTTGGGACGTTTCAAGTGACTCCAGAGCTTTGCGCTCATGGAGCAGTTGTTTATAGGTTTTTTTGCTGCCTCTTTCCTTGTGCAAGCGTTCCAATTGATGGATTTTGTCCATTATGAGTTGCTTTTGGAGTTTTTTCTTCTTATTTAGAGAGGCAGAGAGAGCAATCAGTTGTCCCCTCAGTACCGCCTTAAGAGCGTCCCACACTGTTTGGGAAGATGTCGTGCCTGTTTGGTTATCTTTGAGATATTGGGCGATATCTCGTTCAATTTGTAAGACATTGTTTTCATTTAGTATGAGGTTTTTCTGAAACGTCCAATGCCTCTCTCTTTCGTAGGGCCTGTCCAGGGACAATTTGCACGTTACCCAAGCATGATCTGAATAATTTATGTCCCCTATGCTGGAGAGTAGCACTCTGTCTCTCAGATCTGGGGACACCAGGATATAGTCGATCCTGGTGTATACGTCATGGCGTGGGGAGTAGTATGTATAATCTTTGGCCAGTTTGTTCATCTCCCTCCATATATCCACTAAGTGGAACCGAGTAAATAATGTGAGCATCTGTGTGTCACGATTAGGGTTCTTAGATCTTTTTGGCGCTCGAGGTGCATTGTTGAGGGGAAATGAGGATTTATCTAGGCCATAGTGTGCTACGTAATTAAAGTCCCCTCCCACAACTACTGATCCCTCCTGGAATGCTTCCAATTTTTGAAGAACTTCTTCCGTGAACTCCAGTTGCTGCGTGTTGGGCGCATAGACAGATGCCAGTGTAAGTAACTGCCCATTGAAGTGCCCCTTTATGAACAAGAACCTGCCTCTAGGGTCCCTTAGGGTGGCCTTGTGTACAAATTGGACCCTGTTTGCTAGTAAGATTGCCACCCCGTGGGATTTGGAGGAGCCTTTTGCGTGGAATTGCAATTTTATCCATGGGGCCTTAAGCTCCGCCTCATAGGATGCATGAAGGTGTGTTTCTTGGATCAGGGCTACATCTACATTCAGCTTTGCTAGGCTGGTCAGAACTCTCCTTCTCTTCACCAGGTTGTTTAAGCCTCTCACATTTTGCGAGACAATATGGACATGTGGTTGTGAGGCCATTATGGAATGGGCAAAATTAGAGTATCAGAATTGGCCTTTAAAGTGGTATGGAATAGTATTGCAGGACCAAAAGTGCAAGTATATATACCGCTAGCAGGCGTGTAATGTCACCTGCTTCAATAGTTGATAATAGATATGAATTGGATGGCTGAAATGATCTAAGCACCAGTTGAAGGGACAATACACAAATGCAGTAAGAATCAGGTAAGTAAATCACTGTCTGAAGTTAGATAATTAATCAATCAAATTTCATCACTGTGAAGTCAATCATGCAATAAATTCATTAGAAAGGAAAGAAATCTCATCACAAAACACAGATGCAATGAAGTGTATAGCAAATGTAAGGTAATATATTGTGTTGGTAATTTTCAATAAATGACTAATCAATTCTCGCCCTTACCCTTTTAAAGTATGGTGATAAACAAGCAGACTGTCAGGTGGTAATAGTGATAGTTGTGATGAGCTTGCAGTCTGTTCTGTTACCTCCCCTCTCCGAATATGGATGTACCAAACAGCAGTTAATTTCAAGTATATAAGAAGCCAATCCAATGAGTATTAATTAATTATGATTTCTTTTTATTACCTTATGTAAGAGTAGATCAAATCAATAGATGTACCTCTAAACACTAAATCCCTAACTAGCCTTAACTACCTTAACAAAGTACTGGATATCAGTTAATCCTGGGTTTTCAATAAGTTATGTGGTTGATCAGAAATTAATTAAGCTTCTCCCTGTTATCAATTCAATTAGGAGTGATCTGACCCAGTGGATTTGTCTCTAATTCCCAGCCCCTAACTTGCCTTAACCGTCTATATCAACTATATACAACAAGCACCTAGCACTTTACTAAACTATTTATATTTCTAGAGGGTTGTAAAGAGAAAATTTATATATATATATCTATATACAAGTATAACAAGCTTGCCTGACAAGAAATGCACTGGGTTTCAAGAAATCTAGGGTATTCAATAGATTATTCAGTTGATTAGAAATTAATTAAGAATCTCTGTTCTATTAGCCTGAGTAGGAGCGAACCGACCTAATGAAATTATTTCTAGTATCTAACCACTAACTTGCCTTAGCCGTGTATATTAACTATATATAACAAGCACCTAGCACTTTACTATTGTATTTGTTTTCCTAAAGGATTTTGAGAAAGAAGAAAATTGTATATATATACACAAGTATAACAAGTTTGCACTAATCAAGTAGGTAGTTCTTCAACGTATTGAGAACAAATAAGAGCTAAACAGTCCTCAGCAGCCTCGCAGATGGATTCTGTAACGAGGCTGCTGCAATAACACAGTAAGGAGGACTGTCTGTGGAAAGGGCAAATGGGGAAGCAGCTCTTTCAATCCCACCTCAACCACCCCCATCTGTTTGGAGAACAATAAGATAGGGACGTTCTAACACAGTAAACTAAGCCACCTATCTCATATGTGGAGTCTGGTGTCCCGAACGGGTATTTTGCTGTTTTTCTGAGGAGACATCGGAGGGCTCCGCTTTCTCTTTTGAGAGCCGGTATCTGTCTCCATTGCAACCTCTATGCCCAGATCATGAAGGAGGCGAAGGCCGTCCTCAGGAGAGGAGATCAACTGTTGCTTGTCATCCACCTTGAGTCGCAGCATCGAATGTCGGGTCCAACCGTACTCTATACGGGCATTTCTAAGTTCTTCAGTTACGCGCTTGAACTGCCTTCTCCGTTCTAGGATCTCTGTCGGCAGATCTGTGTAAACGCTTATCCGCCCTCCCCTGTAAGATAGGAATTTTCGCGCCCTTGCCGTCTCAAGCGTCGTCTTTCTTAGCCTCCAGTCTGCAAAGACAGCCACGACGTCCCTGGGACCTTTTCTTTTTTCGGGATTTCTGGGGCCCACTCTATAGGCTTTGGTTAGAGACATTGCAGGGAATTCCTTCAGTTGCAGCTCTGCCGCCAGCCAGCCCGCCAAAAAGTTAGGGAGGTCTGTATCTATGGCGGCATTCTCCTCTATCCCCCTAAATTTCAAGTTAGAGCCCCGCATTTGGATTTCCATGTCTAGGATCTTGTTTTGGACACGGTCATTTTCTGACTGCAGGGAGCGGACCTCTTCCCTCAAGGCAGCATTTTGGTTAAGAGCCTGGTCTGATTTTAAGACGGCAGAGTCCATAACTATCTTGAGATCACTTATCTGCTGAGATAGTGGCTCCATTAAGTGGGAAATTCTGTCAGAAAAGCTCAGTTCAAGCTCTTGCAGTAGAGCTTTCAATGCTGGGTCGTATGAGATTGTTTGCGTTATTCGCGCCTCAGCGTTAGGCACAGCGGCCGCCATGTTTTTGCTTGCTCCTTCCCCCTCTCCCTCCGCACCTTCAAACTGCGATGCCGGGAAGTAGCTCTGCAAGCTTTTCACTGCCTTAATATTCTGTTTCTTGGAGGACAAGTCTTGCTTACCCTTCATGCTGAGGTATGTAGAACGTGTTTTGAAGCGATTAATGGGGTTTCGAGGTGGGATTGAAGCGGAGCTCCAACTTCAGGCGTCCATTCCTCTCGGTGCCGACGCCACGCCCCCCCCCAAGGGCAGTCTTATGACAACGCTGCCAACATGGCTGGTAAGTACAACGGTATGCAGCAAAAAACCATCGAAAAAATCGAATTTGCAAGATTTATTCCATGCACAGGTCACTCTTTAAATCTGGGGGGCTGTTCAGCTGTGGATTGCTGCCTTGATGCAGTGAACTGTTTTGGCATTATCAATGAAATCTATACCTTCTTTTCATCCTCCACAAAGAGATGGGCAGTTCTAAAATCAGTTTTGCCACCTCAGTCTAAAGTGCCTAAATATTTGTCAGACACTAGGTGGGACGCACACGCAAAAGCCACAGAAGCTGTTTTGGAAAGTTACAGTGCTATCACTGATGCCCTCAGTCATTTGTACTCTGACGTTAATGGGAAGGGGGACACCAGGCTTCAAGCTAACAATCTTTTGCAGAAAATGGAAGAACTGGAATTTGTGTTTATGCTGCATTTTTGGACCCGTGTGCTAGGTCATTTTCACAAGGTCAGCAAAGCCCTTCAGAAATCAGACCTGTTATTGAGTTCTTGTGCAAGTTTGTACAGTTCACTTCTGGATTTTTTAAGGAAAACTAGAGAAGATTTTGATGAGCTTGAGAAACAAGCAAAAGCCACCTTGCCAAATGTTAACTACAAAACAAGAAGACAAAGAGTAAGGGAACGGCAAAGAAATGACAGAAGTGCACCTGATGTCTTAGATGCACTTTCTTCAAGAGATAAGTTTAGGATAAAATCCTTTATTCCTATACACTTGAAGCCAATTTAAAGAGAAGTACTGTGTACAGTGATGTTGCACAATTGTTTTCTATTCTTGCTAATCTGACAGCATCTAAGCAAGAAATTCAGCAAAGTGTTGAACTGTTGATGGAAGCATACCCAGAAGATATTGACCTGAAACTTATTGATGAACTTTTGTACTTTCACCTGTACGTGAGACAAAGCCATAGGCTTACAGAAGAGCACTTTCTGTCTCATACAGACCTTTATCAAATGATATACAAGTAAAAAAATCAGATGGCCTTTCCTAATGTGGAAGCAACCTTGCGGCTGTTTCTTAGCTTTATGGTCACTAACTGCTCGGGAGAGAGGAGTTTTTCAAGACTCAAAAGAATTAAAAATGAATTAAGGGCCACGATGTCTCAAGAGAGGTTGTCCACACTGAGCATTCTGTACATTGAAAGTGACAGACTTAGACAAACAAATTTTGATGAAATTTTGGATGATTTTGCTATGAGGAAGGCTAGAAAAAAAGCATTTTAAGTCTTACTGTATTTGATGGTTGTAGTTTACTTCTTAATATGTATTTTAAAACTGACTGTTTAATGACAACATAAAGTTGATTCTAAAAGTGCCACACTGTCAGGTAATCATGATCTTATTATTTACACTTCCCAGGCAATATAATTTGTAAACTCAAGGTTTTTTTTTTAAAGAATAACATTACAACTTCATTTTCCTAAAAATTAATGCTTATTCCACAAAAGGTTTACAGAGTTCAGTTATTGCAAAAGTTTTTCAGTGTTAATTTTAACATTTATGCATTTTTTTACAATCACTATGGTATTTAACAATAACATCTTATGTCCTTTAGAGGAGAAATTGTGAATTGCAGATTTTTAAATACCCATCATCATCCTTGGCTTCACTCAATTTTGTTTATAACACTCTTCCATTTTCTTCTAGTGGTGAGGGTGGGGGATTGGGAGGGGCCTCACAAGTGGAGTAGCCTAGGGCCTCTCTTCATCTAAATCCTGCTCTAGCTAAGATGATTAATTTCTGTATGTACCACTTTAAAGTTGCCCATTGACCATTGTGAAACTACTTCAGGATGGATGAGTAACAAAGTAGATCTTATAGAAACTACTTAAGATAGTAGCTTAGGTCCATGAAACTTTTCCTAAGAGAAGTGAGGACTGTCTTTTATAAGTCATAAAAATGTATTTGGAACACTCTTAACAATTTGAAAAACAACTTGAAAATGTGTACTTTGTGCTATTGAATGATATTAATTTTTGGGATAATGTGTTTTGTTCCCTGTAGGTAAAATAATAAAACAGGAATTTTGCAGTGTCTACTTGTCTCCTAAGCATTGTAATAATCCTGGAGACAGCCTGACCTAACCATTAACTGTTCCTCTATATTCCTAAGCAACAGTCATGGGATAAAGGGAAAAATAATACTAGAAATTTTATTTTATTAACCATGTATATTGTATGCTTTCAGAAGAGTGAATGGAATTATAATTTCAGCTAACAACAACAACAATAACTGTGCTTATATACTACTCTTCGAGACAGATTAATGCCTCACCCAGAGCAGTGAACAAGTTGGTGTTATTATTATCCCCACAATACAGGGAGGAGCTAGGGCTTAGAGGACTGGCTTACCCAAGGCTACTTACTGAGCTCATGGCAGTAGTGGGCTTTGAACCAGTAGAGTGCTGATTTGCAGCTGAGCCACTAACTGCTGCAGCAGCTCCTGATATAACACCTGACATACTCTGTGTTATAGCTTGTTTGTAACAGATGGCAATCAAAGACATTGTGAGTAGACATGGGCACAAATGGGGAAAAAAACCCGAACACCCTGTTCGTCGTTCGGTGCCATCCACGAACAACAAACAATGAAAATGGATGAACATGGACTGTTCCCGGACATGTTCGTTGTTCGTGGGGGCAGGGATTCCCCCCTGCCGCCTGCCAGCTGATAGTTTAAAGGGCCCTTTCCTGCCACGTGATAGAATACCACGTGATAGTGGTATTCCAGTATAATCTTTCGTGAATCAAAGCTTGCTTTATCGAAAGATGTGAACTCTGACTCACAAAAGTTGCTCCAGACTAATGACACCTCTAGAATTATCTGAACTTGTTACATGAGTGATGTTTATGTATATTGTGCTTGGTCTTAATGTTAGGAATGATCTTGAACTCCTTTAGTCATAAAAATGCTCCTCTAAGCACCACAGTAGCTGCAACCTTTTCTGTTAATTATTGTGTTTGTATATGTTTTCTAGAAACAGTATAGCGTTGGTTGGTTCTATATCCTACTGACACTTTTATAACTTCTATCAAAAATACTTGTGGACAAGAGGTGAGGTTTGTGAATCATGATTCACACTGTGAATTTAGCAACAAAGCTTTAATTTATGAAGTTCAGTCTTAATTAAAAGAGATCTCTTGCATTGTTTTTCAGCTCAGTACATTTCCTGTTTTTTTTAAAAATAACACACAAATTAGAAAATAAGTAGGATCTCTTTAAAAAGAACTAATTTCCTCCTTTTATCAAAAAGAAAAATCTGAATTAGTTTCTTTTGTTTTAAACACAATGAGAATTTCCAATGTAGAAAGGACTGTAACCAATGATATAGTAAATTTTAAAAGTAAAGATAAGCTTAAAGAGTACTTTTTATTCTTTTTTGTTGAACTATAGCCACAAACTGATGGAATTCAAAACATTTAAAATTAAGGTCAGAAACTTAATATTTGTGGCAATTCATGTCAGAGACTGAAGTCTGAAGCTGCTATAGTGTGTTTCTAATTTTGAAGTTATTCCAGGAAGAACACAATGTGCCTTCTTGGTAATGAGTCAGGTATCAAAATAACTGATGAATGTGGTGATGGAGTATTACATTTTTTTGCTCAGAACAGTACAGCTGAGCTTATGGAGAAATATCTTTAGTGACTATTGTGTAGTGTACATTATTATTTGATATAATTCTTGTTCCAGTATATGATAAATTTAAAGATAGGCATTCTGTAGTACCAAGCACCCATTTTCATTAGTTTATATTTTTCATAGATGTGAATTTTATTATGCTAATAGATGATACTGCATTTGATTTTTCTGTAGTATAAATTCACATGCAGCATGAATCCAGATTTCCTTAGGTACAAGCTGCTTGCAATTATGTACGTTAATACCTGAGAACTGAATATGGGAACTTTTTTCCTTCATAGCTCTCTTCTGCATATGTGAAACAAAACCTGTATGAATAGCTCTTAGCAGGCTGTAGCAAGAATGTTGAACGTGTGGGATCTATTTGTAAGACTGACCAAGCTAATTGGGGAAGAAGATGGCTGTTGGTAACTAATTAATATTAACATTGACTACATGTCTTAATCTCAAAAAGATAATTTTTATATCATTTTATGTAAGATCAAACTAGTCATGAACTGATCTCCCATGATTTTTTTAAAAAAAGCATTAGTAATACTTTCCTTTGCACAGTTTGAGTTCCTCTGTGCTATTTTCACATTGTAGACAGCCCCCCCTTGATATTGTTGTTTATTCTGTGGTGAAACACACCTTGCAAACCAAATAGTTGTACTGAAGGAAGATATACACTGGGGAAATGGCATAGGTAGGAAATGTTAAAGCCCCACTTCCTGCACTCTTCTCAGTTCAAATTCAGGGATCCTACAGCTACAGTTAGCATTGGTTGGGGGGGGGGGAGAGAAATCACAGATCCATGCTCAAATCTTCCATCATTGCGAGTAGCTTGGCCCATACTGTTGAGAAAAACCATCTTGAAATACAGATACACAGCCAATCATTAGATACCTATTGCCTGCTTGCTTTTTCTTTAAATGGCTCCAAGTATCTTCTTGAGTATGGATCTCAGATAGCCTCCCATCCATCCAAATTAAGTGCTGGAAAATGAGCCTGTTGGATTTGGTAAAATCTTTTAATATGTGTACAGTTCTGTGTGAAATCCATGCAAGTGCTTAATAAAGCAGTAGTTTCTGGACTTGGGTGAAATTAATGGGGTTGTTGTTATGAATAGCCATGAGAGTACTGTGTAGGTCAATGGATAGGCACACCTGCCTTGACCAAAGGGCACTCTGCTCCACTAATACTCATAAATTCTTAACAATGCAAAGTTTCTTTCCGCTACGTGCAGTTTTCCTGTTTCTGCTAGTAACTGGTTAACCGGATGTTAGCAAAGACAGACATCTCTTTCCTTATTCATTGTTCCTGGGGATTATGCAAGAATGCACAGGCTATACTTAAATAAACGACCACTGCCCAGTGGGGCAGACTGGTGTTCCCATCTTCACCCTGTGTCGTGTGATTCCTACATCTGGCGCCGCGAACAGGGACCCCGCTCATCAACGCCTGGCATAGGCCCCTTGAGTGCACTCCTTCGTCGCTGTCTCAGTGACCCCTTCATTGGTGAGTATGGGAGGACAATTTTCACATGCCCAGCACAGGTATTTAGAGGAACTCCGGTTCCTGGTTCAGAAGTCCAGCGGGACCGTGACTTCTAGTCAACTTCGCTCCTTGTTTTAGGAGCTTAATAAGCTGTGCCCTTGGTACCCTGAGGAGGGTTCTCTCCGCCTCAAGGACTGGGAGAAAATCGGCCGGGTTCTTCATACCCCGCCACGAGCTAATGTAGAGTTGTTGCATACCAGGCACCAATGCCAGCATGCAGTGGAGAAGTTCACACCCGTTCCCACGACTGCTCAATTGTCTAAGGAATGCCCACCAAAGTATACTGATGTGCAATTGCTTCCTCCAGCACCGCTCAGCTCCCCCTCCCCTCCCCAACCTTCTGCGCCCCCCCCCGGTAAAGATTTTAATCCTCCACCTTCCGCTGGAGGAGTCCCAGGGCGGCTTGTGCGAGAGATTCTGGAACGTGAGCTCAGGCAGGCAAAATCCGAGGATGAGGCAGAATTAACTGAAATGCTTGCTATCTTCCCAGTTCATTTTACTGATCAGGTTGATGATCAGGGCCACCGGATTGTGGAGTATAGGCCTCTCTCTTATCCTGTTCTTACTGAGTTACGGAAAGCTATTCGAGATATGGGATTGCAAAGCAGTTATGTACAAGGCATGCTTGAGGCTGTAATGCGTAATCATACCCTAGTTCCAGAGGATTGGAAAACCATGATTCGCATGCTTTTAACTCCTGCACAATATGTGGTTTGGGAAAGTGAGTTCCGCCAACAGTGTATATTAAGAGGCGCCAATTCTGGCAGAGTTTACACTGCTGAGCAACTCTATGGGGCAGGAAATTTTAGTGACCCCAATCATCAGCTAGTCTTACCTGCTGACACTCTGGAGGTTTCTTCTAATGGTGCCTTTTGCGCTTTTCAGCATGTCCCATCTTCTGGCAAACCCTCGCAAACCTTTTCCAGCATTCGCCAAAAAGCTGCTGAGCCTTACACAGACTTTGTTAATCACCTTCAGGAAGCGCTTACGCGTCAAGTTGATAATGCTGAAGCCCAAGAGGAGCTGTTGATTAGATTAGCTAAAGAGAATGCTACCTCTGAATGCCGAAGGGTTATCACAGGTCTGGGAAAAAACCCGGAGTTGGCAGAAATGATTAGAGCTTGCCAAGATATAGGAACTCCCTCACATCAAGCCTCTCTGCTTGCTGCCGCTCTCCGCCAGGGTGTAAAGTCTGGGGGGAAATGTTTTAACTGCGGCAAACCTGGTCATTTTAAAGCAGAATGTCGGGCTCCTGGGGGTGGAGGTGTAAAACCAAAACCTACCAGCCCAACTGGGAAAGGAAAGCCTCGAACCAAATGTCCCAAATGCGGCAAGGGATTTCATTGGGCTAGTGAGTGCTGCTCGGGAAACTCCCAGATGGGCCCGTCTCTGGCCCCAGTCCAAACAGAGGCAAGTCTGAGTTAGAATCCTTGCCTAATTCTACTATTTTCAATTCCCCAAGGGCCACTAAAGGCAGTGCAGGGATTGATCTTTTCCTACAAGCTGATCTTACTTTCCAGTTCCCCGGAGAAGTGCAAGTCGCACCTTCTCAGCTCTCTGGTCCTTTGCTTCCTGGCCATCTGGGCCTGATCTTACCTCGCTCCTCTACTGGAAAAAAGGGAATCTTTGTAGTCCCTGGGGTTGTTGACTCTGATTATGAAGGAGTCATACAAATGCAACTGTGGACTAATTTGCCTCAAACCTTGCCTCAAAATTCTGCACCCGCTCAGTTAATTCTTGTCTCCTATGTCTTGCCCGCAGGGGGAGCTGACCGTGAGCGTGGCACGGGAGGTTTTGGGTCTACCTCCACTGATTCACTGGTAGGACTGACTACCACTATCTTCTGCACGCCCTCAGCAACATATTTTTATCCAAGGCCGTAAGTTTAAAGGTATTATTGATACTGGAGCTGATGTTACTGTTCTCAGCTGCTTACAGTGGCCCCCTGAGTGGCCTCTAGAGGCCTGTCCCAGTGTTTGGGGCGTAGGGGGCAAACAGGAAGCTCAACAAAGTGTACATTTTCTTTCTGCTTCTCTTCCTGATTCTGATCGAAGGGTGCAGTTTCGCCCTTATGTTCTTGATATTCATGTTAATCTGTGGAGGCAAGACTTGCTAAGCCAATTTGGCACTGTTGTCACAGTGGGTGAATGAAATGTCTCTCACTGCTCTCTCCCTCAAATGGCTCACAAATGAGCCTGTGTGGATTGATCAGTGGCCTCTCCCGTTGGACAAACTTTCTGCTTTACACTCTTTAGTTTCTGAACAGCTAGCTGCTGGTCATATTGAACCAACGACTAGCCCATGGAACACCCCTGTTTTTGTCATCAAAAAGAAAAGTGGCAAATGGTGTATGTTGCATGACCTCCGTACTGTCAATGCCTGCATTCAACCTATGGGTCTCCTGCAGTGTGGGACTCCAAATCCTAATCTTATTCCTCATGATTTTCAATTACTTATTGTCGATCTTAAAGATTGCTTTTTTACAATCCCGCTCTGTAAGGCAGATCGGGAGAAATTTGCCTTTACAGTGCCAGTGGTTAATCATCAGGCTCCCACCCAACGTTACCACTGGAAGGTCTTACCCCAGGGTATGTTGAATAGCCCCATTTTGTGCCAACATTTTGTTGACCGGGCGTTATGTCCTTTTTGGGAAAAGCATCCACAGGCTCTTGTCTACCATTTTATGGATGACATCCTGGTGGCTGCGCCCCAGATTCCACCAGGGTGGTTAGGAGACCCTACTCAGTCTCTCCACCCTTTTGGCCTTATTGTGGCTCCTGAAAAGGTGCAAGTTGTGGAGCCTTATACCTATCTAGGGCATCGGATGCTTCACTCCTTTGCTGCTCCTATGGTTCCTTGTTTAAAGCTTCCGTCTCCACTTACCCTCGTTGCTTTGCAGCAACTCCTAGGCACCCTTAATTGGGCGCAACCTTATTTTTCTTTACCTACCAGTCTTTTGAGCCCATTGTTTTCCTTACTTACTACTGCGAAACATCCCAGTGATTTTATTACTGTTCCCCTGCAAGCCCAGGCAGCTTTGCAAAAGGTAAATGAGATTTTAGCTCAACAGTGTGTAAACAGAATCCCCGCGGGGCTTGATGGCCTCCGCCTCTTCATCCTTCCCACTCCCCAAACGCCCACTGGAGTTTTGGGAATGCTGCATCGTGGGCAAGTCTTTCTTGTAGAATGGTTGTATCTCTCTCATGGCTCTCACCAAAATGTCCTTCCGTATCCTCATGCCACGGCTGACCTCTGTGCTATGGCACGAGAGTGTGCTATTGAGCGCACTGGTCATGATTTGCTGTCGATCACTATGCCTTTTCCTAAAAATGATTTCAATCATCACCTCCTGCGTACTTCCCTACAGTTTCAAATTGCTCTTGCTGACTTTGTGGGAGAAATCCTCTTTCATTTGCCTAAAGATCACCGCTTTTCTCTCCTGCAGTCAGCACCTATTTTCTTTCGATCTCTTCAGTCTCCTCAGCCTGTGCGTGTGGCGGTCACAGTTTTTTCTGATGGTGGCCGCTCCCAAGGAGCCATTGTTTACCAGAGCGAGGGTCGCTAGATTACTAAATATTCAGCGAACCAGGCCTCTCCCCAGCGAGCCAAGCTTGCTGCGGCTATTCTCGCATTTCACACCTTTGCCCATCAACCTTTCAATCTTATCTCTGATTCACACTATGTTTGCAAGCTAATCAGCTGCCTTCCCGGTGCTTACCTAGCGCCTCGTATTGATTCTAATCTTATGGCTCTGTTTCTTACTTTGAAATCTCTCCTTGAACTGCGTTCTCATCCCTTTCATGTTGCCCATGTCCGCAGTCATACGTCATTGCCCAGACCTTTATCGGACGGCAATGCCCATGCTGACAAAGCGGTCCATTCTCTGTTTTCTGATCCCTTCTCCAGTCATCAGTTTTTTCACCAAAATGCCAAAGGCCTCAGTTATTTAATATTCCTCCGTCAGAAGCCCAAGCCATTGTGTCTGCTTGCCCTCACTGTGCAGGTTTCTCACATGTCCCTGAAGGGGGGGGGTCAATCCTCGTGGCCTAGGGCCCAATGAGCTTTGGCAATTGGATGTCACTCATGTTCCTGACCTCTCCCCATGGAAGTTTGTTCATGTATCTATCGATACCTTTTTTGGAGCACTTTGGGCCACTCCTCCTCAGTGGGGAGAAACTGCTTCTCATGTTGTTTCCCATCTCCTCGCTGCCATCACTGCTTTAGGCCATCCACAGCGGTTAAAAACTGATAATGCCCCTGCTTACTGTTCTTCTACCTTTCAACAATTTTGTGATCAATGGAATATTTGTCTTTCTCATGGTGTTCCCTATAACTTCACTGGCCAAGCTATTGTTGAAAGGGCTAATCGTTCCTTCAAAACCCTGCTGCAAAAACAATTAAAACAGGGGAAATATAGAACCCCCAATTTAGCAAACATTACACAGCAAGTCCATAAAGTTCTTTTTACTTTAAATCAATTAAATTTCTCTCAAACCCCAGGAACCATGCCTTCTTCTCCCTATGATAGGCATTTTCGGGAACGACCACAGCTGCCCCAGCCGTTGGTGTTCTATCGAGCCCTGCCTGACTGGACGTGGTTGGGTCCTGTTCCCTTAATAACCTGGGGCCGAGGTTTTGCTTCTGTTCTTACTCCTACAGGTCCTTTGTGGGTTCCAGCAAAGTGTGTCCGGCCTGCACATGGCGTGGCATCAAGTGACAGCCAACCCGGTGCCCGAGATGGAAAAGGTCAGCCTGGATCAAGCTCAGCGACCCTTCCACCCCCTTCCAAAGGGGCCAAGGGCACTGCGAGCCCCATTGGTGACATGGGGAGCTGTCAAGCGGACGACCAGCAAAGCGCAACACGTCCTGCAGGCCAACAATCAGCCGGAGACACCCGAGAATCTGTGTGCTGCCATCTTTGCGGTTATAACTGCCAATTCACTTCTCATTCTGTGTGTGCTGTTTTGTTTTCTGACCCCTGTCCAGACGAATTCCTTGCCTGACCGCCTGCAATATAATCTTTGGAAACGTCTCGCAAAGCAGGTTAATGTTTCCTCTTTTCGTCTGAAAGAATCCACTGATATGCACATGCTTTTAGCTTCTTGTTTAATCCCAGTATGTACCCCCTTGTCCTATCTGTTGAATGATACTAACCTTAAGATGTTTATAGAACGAACACAAATTGGGTACCAGCAAATGTATGATTGGGGAACTACTTCTTATCAATTACCTTCTGACGCTGTGTCATTGTATACCCCTTTTATAGCTTCTA
Source organism: Eublepharis macularius (assembly GCF_028583425.1). Lineage (NCBI taxonomy): Eukaryota > Metazoa > Chordata > Lepidosauria > Squamata > Eublepharidae > Eublepharis > Eublepharis macularius. The sequence goes on along the minus strand of NC_072794.1, from coordinate 104,736,589 downwards.
ATGGCTCTGCCAACCAGACTATGTGCGCACGCATTGTGAATTGCTCAACCAACCCCAAAAAGCCTCACTGTCAGTTGGCCCAAATGTTATTAATTGTTCCACTGTTGAAAATGTAACTTTTGCCTTTGCTTATACTATTTTGCCCCCAGATGGTTTTTCTCCTGCGGTTCCCGAACCTTCAACTATATTCCTGCCAATCTGTCTGATACTGTTTGTTGCTTAAGTCGTCTTACTGTTATACTCCCCACCAAAGAAGATTTGTTATCCCCCACTCGAAGACACCAAGCTGCTATGCTAGATTCCAGCTGTGACTACAGTGAATCTCCTAAGCGATGCAGAGGCCGTGGCCCTTGCAGCCTCTCTTGTCGGCATTCCAGCGCTCACCATTGTGAACCATCGAACTCTTAGCAAAATAGCTTGCAGCCTGGCAAAGACAATAAACGCAACTTCTATTGCAATTGCCGCCCTGAATGCTGAGCTCATAGAGCTCCTCCGTGCTCTCTTGGACAATCGCACTGCCATTGATTATTTGCTGTTGTTGCACCATCAAGGTTGTGAATCTGTTAAGAATATGTGTTGTTTTAATATATCTGATAATTCACAAAAAATCTCTGTTCAATTGAACAAGTTACATAACCTAGCTTCTGATATTAAGCAAGATCTGCTGCCTTCCTAGTGGGCCTCATTATGGTCCTGGCTGCCTACCGGATGGCTCGGTCTCTTTGTCCAATACGGAATTGGGTTTTTAGCATGTTTAATTCTAATTTGTTGCCTGTTACAGTGTCTCCCTGCTCTTGTAACTATGGGGTCGAGGGTGATTGCTAAACAACCTCATTTGTATCCATTAATGGCCCCTCAGGCCAAAGCTTTAGCCAAACAACTGCGTTATTACAAACTGCATACTTCTGATGTTGAATCTGGCTTAGAGTCAGATACTGAATATAAGTGCTTGCTTTAAAGAAAAGAAAAAAGAGTGGAATGTAGGTCAATGGATAGGCACACCTGCCTTGACCAAAGGGCACTCTGCTCCACTAATACATATAAATTCTTAACAATGCAAAGTTTCTTTCCGCTACATGCAGTTTTCCTGTTTCTGCTAGTAACTGGTTAACTGGATGTTAGCAAAGACAGACATCTCTTTCCTTATTCATTGTTCCTGGGGATTATGCAAGAATGCACAGGCTATGCTTAAATAAACGACCACTGCCCAGTGGGGCAGACTGGTGTTCACATCTTCATCCTGTGTCGTGTGATTCCTACAGTACTGTTCATATTTTTCTGTACAGGTATTGGCTTTATGTGTGACAAATGGTCATGTGAAGTAGCCCTGCATGTTCAGCTGTGGCATATGCCCTTTCACTGATCTGTTCAATCCACTTCATGAACCCAGAAGAAGGGGCCTGAGAGGACTTGTTGGAGAGGAGAATCTCCTTCCTCTCCAATGCTGCCCCCTTTGGTGCTTTTTGTTTCCTTTCTCTTCCTTCCTCCGCTCCAACTCCCCTTTCCTCCTCACCAGTTACCCACTGATTTTCCTGCCTGCTCTTGTCCGCCTATGCGTTGCAGCTGCCCACTGTCTCCAGTTCCTGGTTTGCCCCACCAGTCTTTCCAGCTTCTGCTGTCCCATAACCACAATAGTGCTTTTCCTCCAGCTCTGGTTTCCTCAAGTTTGCAGAAATCTTTGTCTTAGCCTTATGTGGTACTCTTGTGAATTTTGTTGATCTGCACAGAAGAGTATACTTGGCTGTTGAATATAAGATTGTGTTTGGTGAAAATAAATAATTGGCCATGACTGTAAGGAAGGCCTCAAATAAAATTCTGATCAAATTTTTAGGAAAAAGATGTAAAGGTAGTTTGATGCCTTGGTCATTCTTTGGCTCACGTTTTACATTATTGGTTTTCCTATACCCCTATATATTTCTGGAATTTAAATAATAGCACAACTATTTCTGTATTCCCAAGATATAGGCTTGTATTTCTCAAAGGGCTACTAACTGTTTCTAAAATTGAACGAGTTTCCAAAATACATTGTGACAGGGTGTGACAATCCAAAAATTATTCAGGCAAATCATCCCACTCTTCTTTTGTGTGTTTTGAGTGTTTGTGTATGGCCAAGACAACAAAATCAAGCAATACAGGCCTCTTCTGCAGGGTGAACTTTACATTGGGTTTTCTGTGTATTCAACCCATGAGGATTCGATTTGCTTTCTTCATCGTTTCTGGCCCTATACTGCTTCAATTCTTTAATTTTACATTTTGAGGGAGTTGAACCAAAGTGGTGTCTGCTTTTTATTTCTGCACTAGAAAAATGCCTTGTTTGTGCTGTGGGCTTTGAGGACTCTGCTGAGGGCTGATCAGTTTCCTCAGCTAATTTTGTGTTAGTTTTTGTGTTAGCCGTATTGCAGCATCCCCCGCCCCTGTATTTGCAAAGTGTTTTTTTTAAGGCACCAATGTTGCAAAGTTGCTGTTCAATTTAAAAAGAAAATTTAGAAAAAAATTGATTGGTTGCTGTTCAACCAACCAGGATGCAGGGAAAGAAAGGGGAGGGGGAAAGGCAGGGCCAAGGCCAGGCCTCACACCAAAGAAAGCATTCCGCACTTCAAAAAAGCCTCCGTTTGACTTTGCTGGGGGAAAAAATCAGGTATGTGTGCCAGGAGAAAAGCTGCAAAAAAGCTGGGGAAAGATCAGTTCTGCAGCAGATGCAGCCTTTCTCCAAGCGGAATGCAAAAAAGTCTAGGAAGCAGTTTGGAGACTGAATTGGGGTATTTTGACTGTGCGAGTAGAAGTCTGGAAAGAAATTGATGTAGTACAGGGGCAGAACCTATAAAAAAGCCCCCTGCAGAAAAGCCCATAGTCAGTTGGCTGGGGAGCACACAACAGAGTGCCTGAGATTGGCCAGGACCTTAAAACAGAACCATGGACATTGATTATCACTTCAAGGAATAAATTATAACAGCCCCTCATCCCCACTCCAACTGAAGTGTTTAGTGGGTGGAAAATTTACTTAAGAGAAATTTAAAACATAGATCAGTGATTCACACAATGTGGGTTTAAGATATAAAAAGACTATAAAATCAAAGACTTTCCCTTGTTGTTGTGCTTCAAGTTCAGTCATGAGTTACTGCCCAATGTAAGGAAGAGGAAAGATCCCTGGGGAGCAAGAGAGAGACCCTGGTGAACATATACTTGGTAAATTTAAGAAATAACAAACTATATGTGTTTAATCTTTTCTTTTGAGCTTATGTACTGGGTGTAGAATTTCCTTAAGAATTACTTTCTGTCTCTATTAGAAATATCCATTCAGATCTCCATTCCCTTTATCCTATTTTCAGCACTTGAATAAACTTTTTTATTGAACTAATGGATAAAACTAAAGATTTTACTATCCCACATGCTGTGGGGTCTGCTCAGCAAAACTATTTTGGGACCAAGGCAAGTGTTAATCTTTGCTTGTGTGTCCCCCCCCCCTCTGTTGCTAGCTTATGAGGTGCTAGTCACAGTACAGAGGCTTGGGTGAAACCTAGTGCCCAGTCCCAGGCGATGGGAGGGGGGATTTTGGTTGTGATGCAGGATTGCTAGATCCAAGTTGGGAAATTTCTAGAATTTTGGGGGTGGAGCTTGGAGACAGCAGGGTTTGGGGAGCGGAGGGGGCTCAGCAGGATATGGTGCCATAGAGTTCACCCTCCATTGCAGCTATTTTATCCGGGGGAACTGATCTCTATGGCCTGGAGATAGGATTGCCAGATGAGATCCATAATAATACCAGGCCCCGGGAGAGGGGGGTGGACTAACTTTTCTTTCGACATCACTACAGTACATGATGTCATTTGACATTACTACAGGACACTGGAGCAGTGACATCACTACAGGACGTGACATCATTACAACGGCCCACTTCTGGCCCTTTGGGCTGCTGGCCACTCCTGGACAGTGCTGCTCGATTGCAGGAGGCTGCCTGAGCACCTGCCACTCCTGGGCAATGCTGTGCAGCTGCAGGAGGCTGCCTGGGCACCTGGGCTGCTGGCCACTTTCCCAGGCCGGCAGTGGCGCCATGCAGCCACAGGAGGCTGGATGGCTGGGCTGGGCAATGGGGAAGGGGGAGGAGAAAGGAGAGGGGCCAGGTGTCCAGTATTTGGATAACGTTTCCTCTGGACAGTATTCCAATATACTGAACCATCTGGGTGAAAACCAGACACCTGATAACCCTACCTGGGTTGTAATTCTTCATGATCTCTAGCCACCACTTGGAGGTTGACAACTTTAGGGTGTGCCAGCATTTACTCCTTTCTGTTTCCCCCTATCTGATGACTGTGAGGCATGCTCTGGTCACCACACATGGAATATTACTTTATAATTTAGAAATGGTCAAAGCACCACTGGGTATGCCCCAGCTCTTGGGCAAGCTTAAACTTGTTTTTGGGCCCTGGCCTGTTTCCATAGTTCCTAGACAGGTAGGTTGTAATGGTATAATTAAGAAAGCTGTGTAAGAAAGATACTTTAGTAAAAGGATGGAAGTTGTAGATTATACAAATATGTACTGTCTGTTGTAAATCTGGGCCTGCTGGGTAGTTTTCGCATTGTTTAGTATGTTAAATTGTTAGTCATGTTAAATTGCTTATTTTTTGTTTCAGCATTGTTTCAACTGTGTATCAGATTTCTTCTCCCTCTTGTGATCCAGAATTTATTTTATTTTTTATTTAATGCTCCAGCTATTGATTGTACTGTCTTACACTGTGTAATCCGCCTTGAGTCGCAATGAGAAACATGGACTATAAATAACATTAATAAAAATAACATACATTTGAGGGAAATTGCAGCATGTGTTTTCAGAATAGTGTATCTTGGAATTCTAAAACCATCTGTTTTGCAGTTTAACCAAGAGGTTCTTGTTTCAATTATGTGGTTTTTCAAAATGTGTTTTGGATAGTATTGCTCTAGAATTTTTATATTGTAATCTGTTTTGATGTTATTTGGACTAGAAGGTGATAAGGTGGGTTTTTTAAAAAAAAAATTAAAAACAGTTCAATTTAAAGTGACGTTTAAGTGCTTCTATAGCCTTTTGTTGTTAAAGTTGCCAGCTTTGGGTTGGGAAATTCCTGGAGATTTGGAGGTGGAGTCAGGAAGTGGTGGGGTTTGAGGAGGGGAAAGAACTCAGCAGGGTATAGTCCACTAGGGTTGCCAGGTCCCCTTACTCTCCCAGTAGGAGTGGGGAGACTGGGCACTTACCTTATAGATTTCAACATGCATGCACTCCCAGTGCAACTTGATAACATCAATACCAGGATTGATGTCATCGTGCAGGCCCCAGGCGTGCTCCTGTGCTTCGCACCAGGCTGATTTGGGAACACTCCCAATGTATGATGTTGTCACTCTTTGTAGTGACATTATTGCAGCACGCTGGGACTGCGCCTGGAAGGCCTGTTTCCTTGCATTTTCTCCCTGCTGGCCAGGTGAGTGGGGGTGCAGAGGGTGGGAGCAGGGGATCCCACCAGGGGACCTGACAGTCCTAGAATCCAGCCCCCAAAGCAGCTATTTTCTCCAGAAGCACTGGTAACTGTAGTTTGAAGATCACTTGTAATTCCAGGAGATCTCCAGGGCCTAAGTTTGCCCATTCTTGCTTGGAAAAGACCTGGAGATTTGAGAGTGGTGCCAGGGGAGGGTGAGGATTAGGAAGAGAAGGTACCTTAGTAGAGTATAATTCCATACAGTTCACCCTCCAAAGCAGCCATTTTCTCCAGAGGAACTGGTCTCTGTGGTCTGGAGATCATATGTAATTCTGGGAGATCTCAAGCTCCCACCCGTTGGTTGGCAACCTGTTCAGCCTCCACCTGGCAGTTGGCAGTCCTATTTGTTATTTTAATAAAAATTACAAGGCAGGACTACAGAAGAAACTATATTTCTGTATTTCTTAATCTAATGGATATTGAAATATATTCAGTATCAAAAACTTGTGTAGTTGCATAAATTGTATACAATATCTGTTAGATTTCTACAATTTGAAATTATGCTGCCTCTGTTACTTATAATCACTGTTCCTTTTTATTAAATTATGACTGACCATCACATGCCTTTAGTTTTATAGTACACATTCCAGAGGATACTTTGCTATGAAATTCCCATACCATCTGTTGACAATTTTCCCTCTGTGAACAAATAGTTATTGCCCAGACAAGCCATAAATTGTTAAATAGAATTCTGATCAGGCTTACTGTGCTTTTCCAGAGCAAGACAGTCTTTTTGTATGGTAAGAGGGAAATCCTTTCATTCATAAAACAATTACAGAAGAGATTCACTTGATTATATTTCATGTAAGGTTGAGATTATTTTTAATAGTTTATAATGGTTCTCCTATATATACCTATTGTTTCAGTTTGTTGACATCTTGTGCCGTTATACCTCAGTGGTTTTCTGATTTTCGGCAGGATGACAGGAATACCTGAGGTGTAATATTACTGCATTTAATATGGAATTTTAGCATGGAGAATGTCTTGTTTGGAGAATGTTTGGGAAACAAAGTTTTGTTAGTTTTACAACTTTATGCTGAAAATTCCAAGATTGGAATTGTCTGTAAGCTTCCTCAAATGTCTGTAAGCTTCCTCAAATGTCTTTGTGGAAAGGGTTGGATACTTATTTACTTACTTCATTTTTACCCCAATTTTCTCCCCATTGAGGACCCAAAGCGGTTTGTGTTGTTTTCCTCTCCTTCACTGTGTCCTCACAGCATCCCTGTGAGTGGTAGGTTAGGTAGGCTAAGAGTATGTGATTGGGACAAGGTCACTCAGCAAGCTTCCATATCAGAGTGGGGATTTGCACCTGAGTCTCCCAGATCCTAGTCCAGCAGTATATACTATACCACTCTGTGTCTCTCCAAGAAATGGTTACAATACAGCAATAAATAAAGCAATAAATCATATTCTGATGCAGTAAGAGAGATCCAGTCTGGAAGCAGGCTTATTTCTGGGAAAATGATGTCCATCTTGATGAGTATGTGACCATGTTATAGTGCACATTTGGACTATAATGAAATGGCTGAAATTAATAGGAATGTGTATCTAAAGCCACTAGTTATTGTGCAAGACTAATGTTGGATTGTAGCTTAATCTGTATTTGATTTTTGTTGCCATTTTATTGGAACTTTTATGTTCTTATAACGCTAAAAATGCATCTATGAAAACCTGGTATAAGTGCTGAAGTAGAAAGTAGACATGGACATGAATAGAAACACGAATCAAATTTCATGATGAATTAGGCTGATTTGTCTATCGCAAAAACGCTTTTCATGGGGCCACGTTTTTCGCTAAATCCACAACTTTAGGGGCCAATTTGTTCGATTTGTGAATGCTTCGTGATGCCAGACAGGCTGGTGCTGATTCATTGATTCCCTAGGCAACATAGGCCCGGAATGTCTGCAGACCTTTTGTTGCCATGGAAACCCCAATCTTAGCCCACATAACCTTGATAGGCAACTCTCCCTGCCAACCTGAGAGCTCCAATTTGTTCTATGAGAGCAACGAGCAGGGGGGAGATGGACCTTCTGTAGCCATGGGAACACAACCTCATCCCTCCAACCCGTTAGGCAGGTCTGTCTGCCAACCAGAGAGCTCCTGTTCTGCTCTATGTGAGCATTTCTTATATAAGGCACAGCTCTGTGCCTCTTGCTTTCAGTTCTAGTAGACAGAGGGAGAGGGAGGAGCTGTTGCTGGGATCTGGAGTGAGAGAGAGTGGATTTGGGAGCTTTTGGCTGGATTTGCTGCTGCTTCAAAAGAGACTAAAAAGCCTCTTTCTTATTTTCTGCTCTTGTCCTTGCTGGGAAAGTTGTTGAGCGAGGGTGCATTTTTTCCTCCACCCCACCCCAGTCTCAGGGCATTGCCTGGCTCCTGGGCCTAGCTTGACAGAGGTCACCCCCCGAGCCCATGGCACCTGGGGGGACAGAAGGGAGCCGGTCTCCTGGTCAACATATTGCAGTCTTCACCAAACTTGGAGGGTGGCTAAAAGAGAGCCTGCTGAAGTCTCCCTGTGAGTTTGGCATCTCTGGGTATGAAGGGGGCCATTGTAGGGCCCAGGAATCTTATGAATCACTAACCTAATGAATCGTTTCATGAAACGAGACAATTTCCATCTCTATGGAAATGCCCATCTCTAGTAGAAACCGCTTTCATTCTGTAAGTTAATGAGGATTCTTGTTGAACCAGTTATACTTTTATCTGTATCAACTTAGACATAATTAGAAGTACTTTCCATACAGAGCCCATTCTTACTGACTTCTGCTTATATGCCAATAAGTGCTTTTCTAAGTATTAGCATGTGGTTCAAGGTTGCACATTCATCTGTCCAAATGGTATCTAGGAATTCATGAGATGATATGTACTTATTGGGTATAGGCAGGGGTCATTTCATAGAAAAAGAGCTGGAGGAACTCATTAGCATATGCCATACCCCTTGACATCACCAGAAGTGTGTCATAAGCATAACTGATTTGCATATGCCACTCCCCCTGACAGCACCTATCCTGGCTGTTTTGGACACAATCCTGGCCATTCAGGGCCGAAATTGGGCCCAAAATGGCGAAAAGGGGCTGAAAATGGCCAAAAAGGGGCCCGAAATGGTCAGGATCGGGCACCTGCTGAGTGGGAGAGAGATCCACCACCCATCAGAGGTGAAACTAAAATATCTTCTTAACAGAAGTTAGGGCTCTTGAGAACTGTTTAATGTGAGAGAATTTCCATATACAGAGAGAATTTCCATGGAGCAAGAAAGTGTAGATGCAGTATGAGTGTTTGAAATCAGTATTAGTGTTTATTATTCCACAGATTTAAGAATCAGGAACACACTATGCCTAGACTATCTGTATAAGTAATGTATTATACTTGGCCATTTCTCATCCCAAAATAGTAGAGGTGGGGTGTTTGCAGAGTCAGCTCAAGGGGTGGAGGGCAAGCGTCAAGGTGACAGAAAACACAAAGTCATCAGGTGGAGTTTAAAGGACCACAACTTTATTGATTACAACTTTACAGAGCATTGGCTCCTTATGGGGCTCAGATCCCAGCATCTGCTGACCCACCTGCCAGCTCACATCTCCTCATCCTGCCAGTTGAGGGGGAAACTGCGGGATGGAAGTCAGTGGGAATCCACGAGAGAGTAAGCCTCTGTGTGGTTCCCCTGCCATCTGAGAGTGAGCATGCCCCAGCAGCTCCCGAGTGGGTTTGCCCCTTCTGTACCTTGCTCCCAAGATCCCTTAAGGGGATCCCCATCTATGGGGCAGCAGGGCCAGCCAGCCATGTTTCACTCCCAAAAAGATCCATGCCTCATGCCAAATTGCCCCTACAAAAGTTGTGACTGAAGTGTTAACAGCAACCAACAAACTGAAAAACCCAAGAGCAAAGAAGGGTGAGGCCAAACTCCATCTCAGACAAGCCCTGATGAAGCCAAAGAAAGGGTGGGAGGGTTGCCAGTCTCAGGCAACTGTGCCTGAGACACAGCTGGCTGCCCAGTTTAAGCGTCACCCATGGACATAAATGAAGCCTGCCTAGGCCAGGTCTGTGAGCCAGAGGCCCTCCCACCATTTGTCCAGCTGCTGCTTATTGGCCAGCCAGGCAGCCTGAGTCCATTGGCTCCCGCATCCATTATGGGGGCTGCTGGGAGTCACCTGGACCAGGCAGCATGCCAGATGCCCTGTCCCAGCCCTTGCACCCTGTGGCCCACAAGCAGCACCTCCCAGTGAGTCAGGAGGCATGGGCTTCAGGTTGGTAGATATAACAGACAATGTAGGATAACCTGTAAACAGGATGTGATGGGATTGTCGCTGTGTCAGTTTGGGTGAAAAGTGGTATCAGGACCATAAACGTACATTGCAAGCTATTTTTTATAGATTATTTTCTTTCCCTGATGTCACATGCTACACTTGTTTGCTTTTTATGTTTGTCTGTTTGTTTAACTTCTATAATGCTCCATTAAGAAGCTCTCTGTGGTTTACAATAAAATCCATAAGTGAAACAAAACAAGCAATAAAATGCATATATATTATAAAAAAAAAGACTAAAAACCTTTCTAACTTAAAACCAGACCATTTAGAAGCTCTTTGAAATAATGTTGTTTTCAGCTGCTCCCTGAAAATCAGTAAAGCGGGTGCCAAGCAAATGTTTCTGGGCAGCAGAAATTTTTAAAAGATCCAGATTTTAAGGCTGTCCTCATATGCAGTGCAGTGAGTGCACTCGGAGAAAAGCATCCTCATTAAATAATGTGAATGATTGGTTGGGGACGGGATGGGTGGGGTAATGATCTATTTATAAGCTGGTCACGTGTTTAGGGTCATATCCCTGGACAGTGAAAGAAAGTGCAAAATATTAGTAGCGCACATTCCACCTTTCAATGACAATCATGTTCTAGGTACATTATTATTAAAAACAGGCTTAATAATAATTTGTAGTAGAAAAGGTTGTTCAGCCATACTGATGCCGTGCATGCGAAATCCAAAACCAAGAACAAAATACATGTGATACATTTTATGTGGACTAACAAAACACTCTGCAAGTTCCAAACTCACTAGAGTAGGGGTATGCATTTCAGCTTTCGGAAATCCTGAATCAAAGCTTCCCCGAAGCATTGGAGCTGCTTTGGGAAGCTTCACAGCCGAGTTTAAAGGGCCCCTTCCCTGCCGATTGCTTCTTTTTTTTTTTAAGAATTTTTATTGGATGGGTTTACAAACATAAACATAAAAATCATTATCATTATCCACCCCATTGCATTTCCCCCCATCCCCCTTTTTCTGGTGACTCCCCACAGTTTTCCATACCCAACTTAATCTAAAAAGTATATCATATAAATTCTTAAAATCTATAATATATATCTATATTATACATACTAATCAAATCTCTTTACTTATCTTAACTATCTACACTAACTATATTGCTTATCTTAGTTAAAAATATAAAAATTATATAAGTAATAATAGGTACATATACTAACTAAAAAAAACCCTACATATATATATGTAACATACTATTCCTTACATACCAATTAACTATATTGTCTATCTTTCACATATACTCCCTATAACCTTATTACTCATACTTATACTCCCCTATAAATATACTATACTAATCCATTAAAATACAGTAAAATATACCCCCTTTTAAGCTTAAGTAAGTTTCTATCTCCCCTAATTCTCCAAAGACCACAATTTCCCCTTCATGTCCCACTTTTTCTCCACATATTTCTTGAATTTTTCCCAGCTTAATGTACAGTCCAATTCTTCTTGTTCTTTCAATTTCCTTGTTAATTTGTCCATTTCTGCCATATTCAAAACTTTCAAAATCCAATCTTCCATAGATGGTATCTCCTAAGTCTTCCACATCTGTGCATAACACATTCTGGCCGCCGTAATCATATAAAACACCATAACTCTGTCCATTTTATCAAAATCTTCTAGGTTCATACATAATAACAGCAATTCCGGGGTTTTATTTATATTCCTTTGTAAAATATCTGACATAACTTTAACTATATCCCCCCAGAACTGCTTAGCCTTATCACAAGTCCACCACATATGATAGAATGAACCTTCATGCTGTTTACATTTCCAACATTTATCAGACATCTGGCTATTACCATTGGCCAACTTCTTTGGTCTTAAATACCATCTATACAACATTTTGTATACATTTTCACGCACAGTGGTACATGCTGAAATCTTAACTACATTTTTCCATACCTTTTCCCAAGCTTCCATTGAAATTTCCTTATTACACTTTATTGCCCATTTGACCATCTGAACTTTAACAACTTCCTCCTCTGTAAACCATTTCAGTAATATCTTATATATTTTAGAAATTATTTTCTTCCCCCCCTGAAGCAAACAATTCTCAAACTCAGAGTTTTGTAATCTAAAACCATTTTTCCTTTTGTCTTTCTCATATAAGTCTTTTATCTGCATATATTGAAACCATCCATATTGGAATGGCAATTCATCATTACCTTTAAGCAAATAATTGTTCTGCTTTATCTCAAGAATCTCTTTATATGTCAACCAGTCTTCCCCTGCATATTCTGTTCTTGGGTTTACTACTTCCGCAGGGATAATCCACATTGGTATAGACGCTTCGATGTATTTCTTGTATTTGTTCCATACAACAAACAAACTTCTTCTTACATAATGGTGTAAAAACATAGAGTCTGCTTTCACTTGGTCATACCATAGATATGCATGCCATCCAAATAATTTATTGTATCCTTCCAGTGCTAATAGCTTCAAATGCTTCAATGACAACCATTCCCTTAACCAGTCCAAACATACCGCATCATGGTATAAGTTAAAATTTGGTAATTGCAAACCTCCCCTTTCTTTTGCATCGTACAGTACTTTCATTTTAACTCTGGGTTTCTTTCCAGCCCAAACTAAGTTTAACATCGTTCTCTGCCACTTTTCAAATTGTTTACTATCTTTAACAATAGGTATTGTCTGTAGTAGAAACATCATTCTTGGAAGAACATTCATCTTGATTACTGCAATACGACCTAACCATGACAAGTTCATTTTATTCCATTTAATCATATCTTTATCTATTTGTTGCCATAACTTGTCATAGTTATTCTTATATAAAAATATTTTTCACTGTCACTTCCACTCCCAAATATTTAACTTTGTTCACTACTTCACATTCCATCTTACCCATCAGCTCCTTTTGTTGTTGCTTGGTCATATTTTTACACAGTATTTTAGACTTCACCTTATTTATTACAAATCCCGCTAAATCACCAAAGTCTTTTATTTTCTTCATCAATTTAGGCATGCACTCTATTGGATCTTCCACTATCACCATTATGTCATCAGCAAAAGCTCTCACTTTATATTCATATCCTTTTGTCCTCAGTCCTCTTATTGAATTATCTTCTCTTATTTGCCTAAGTAAAATCTCCAGTACCATTACAAACAGAAGTGGGGAAAGCGGACACCCTTGTCTTGTTCCTTTTCTTATTTCCAGTTTTTTTGTTACATCCGAGTTAACAATTATATTTGCAGATTGGTTTTTATATATTGCCTTTATTGCTTGTATAAATTTCTCTCCCAACTGCATCTTCTCCATTGTTGCAAACGTAAAATCCCAGTTCAAATTGTCAAACGCTTTCTCCGCATCCACAAAGAAAAAACCAACCTGCTTCCCTGGATTTTTGTCATAATACTCAATGGCATTCAGCAACACTTGTAGTTTATCTTTTATTTGCCTTTCTGGTAAAAAGCCATCTTGGTCTTCATCTATGAATTCCACTAGCCACACCTTAAGTCTTTCCGCTAATATCTTTGCAAATATTTTATAGTCATTGTTAGTTAGAGATATAGGTCTGTAGTTCTTAACATTACTTAAGTCTAATGTCTCCTTCGGTATCAGTGTAATATTAGCCTCATTCCATGTATCTGGCATCTCAGCCCCTTCCAATATCTCATTCATCACTTTTTGCATCAGTTGTTTCAAATCCTCTGCCATCACTTTATAAAATTTTGCTGTAATTCCATCTGGTCCCGGAGCTTTACCAACTGTAGTAGCTTGTATTGCTTGTAAAACTTCCATTATTGTTATCTCAGCACTAAGCTTCTCTCTCATCTTCTCCGGCACCTTTGGTAAATCAATCCTGTCAAAGTAAACTCTTATCTTTTCATAGTCCACTATTTTTTTCTGATATAACTTGGCATAGTATTTATAGAATGCTCTCTCAATTGACCCTTGATCATATAATTCCTTCCCCTCTTCTATAATTCTACTTATTGTTCTTTTCTCTCTCTTTTTCTTTAATTGCCACGCCAAATATCTCCCTGGTTTATTAGCTCCTTCGAATGATTTTTGCTTCATTTTCTTCAACTCCCACTTCACTTCTTTATTTTCCATAGCCCTAATTTGTTCTTGCAATAACTTTGTTTCATACAACTATTTCTTTTTACCTGGCCTCTTTTTCAGTTGTTGTTCTACTTGAATAATTTCCCCCTGAATCTCTTTTAATTTTGCTTCTTTTTTCCTCTTCTCTCTGCCATTTAAGTCCATCAACACACCTCTAATTACAGCTTTATATGTGTCCCAGACCATGTGCATTGGCACCTCTTTATCCACATTACACTGAATAAAAAACTTCGTTTCTTTTCTCAGCACCTCAACGCATTCTGGGTCACTCAAAAGATCCTCATTAATTCTCCATCCCCGTTTCTTATGTTTAATTCCAAATCTCCACATCACAGGATTATGATCCGAGCTAACTTTCGGTAATATGTCAGTCTCTTTTGTAAACACTGCCAGTTCTTTAGACGCCCAGATCATATCTATTCTAGAAAAAGATTGGTTACTAGTTGAAAAAAAAGTATACTGCTTGACTTTAGAATTATATTTTCTCCAAACATCTTCTAAATTTTCTTGTTCCTGAATGTCAAAAAAAGACTTTGGTAATTTTCCCGTCCTTACTTTACTTGTTGATGAACTTTTATCCAATTGCAAATCTACCACTCCATTAAAATCTCCAGCTATAATTACCTGATCATAAATCCATTGCGCCATTTGTTCTCGTAAATCTTTAAAAAATATATCCTTGGAGCCATTTGGCGCATATAGTCCGAGTACCAAAGTTTTCTTTGCATTACATAAACATTCCACAGCCAGGTATCTTCCATTTTTATCAGACACTATTAATTTAGGTTGCAATTCTTCCTTTATATATATATACAACAATTCCCCTCTTTTTTTGCTTTGTTGCCAAAATAAATTGTTTTCCTAACTTTTTGTTAATTAAATATTTAACATCTTGATCCCTAATGTGAGTCTCTTGTAGACAAATCAAATTACTTTTTTTGTTTAGATAACCAATGTAACACAGCTTTACGTTTAGAGGGTGAATTAAGTCCATTAACATTCCATGAAATTAATTTGTACTCCATAATTATAATCTGGATGAGCTAGGAAAGTCTTTTCCATTCTCCATCAGAAAGACATCCATTGCATATTTCGATTTAATCACTTGTCTCCCTGATTGAAATTCAAAAGTCACTCCTTCCGGTAGCTCCCATCTATATCTAATTTCCGCTGCCCTCAGCTTTTGTGTTAAATCTCTATACTTTTTCCGATCCTGGAGTACTTTACGTGGTACTTCTTTCATGATTCGAATCCGTGTCCCGGCTATTTCCAGTGGAGTTTCAAAATGTCTTCTAATAATTTCTTCCTTCATTCTCCTTGTGGTCAATTGGACAATAATATCTCTTGGTAAGTTCTTTTGTTCTGCATATTTTGAATTGACTCTATACACGATATCCAAATGAGTCATCATTTCCTCCTCTGTTTGCCCCCAAAATTTTGCCAGTATTTCAGCTACTTGTTTAAGAGCAGATCCATCCATTTTTTCTGGAACTGCCCTCATACGAATCTGTCTGTCCATTGCTTTTCATTCCATCATCACAATTCTTTCGCCCATACCCACAGTCTCATTCTGTATAGCCTCTGTTTTTTTCTTCCCATCCTGCACCATCTGTTGCGTTTCTTACACCTTTTATTGGGTATTCTGTAAATCTGTTTTTATTACCTCCATCTCTTTTTTAACTTCCATAATTTCCGATTTAATCGCTTCTTTCATTTCCGTCATTAAATTTTGCTGTAATTGTTGTATCATCTCCCGAATTTCTTTATTTCCCTCTGTTATTTTCTTATCCAAATTCTCAATGGCAACCTGCCAGTCCTTTTCTTTTTTGGAGGCCATCGGACTTGCCTTGGGTCCCCACAAATCAGCTCTCTTTCTTAACTCCGTCTTCTTTTTAATTCAAATCTCTATTTTTATATATCAAAATTTTTAAACGTTTGCCCTCAGTTAAAATGGTGATTGAGGCTTCCCTTACCCTTAAAATGTCGGGCGATGTTTCTCTATGATTTAAAATGTCGGGCGATTTTTCTCTATGGTAATGCTGTCACACCGATGATCTTCCCTTACTTTCAATGGTGAATCCTTTACTTCCATTTCCTTTCCCTTACTTTCAATGGTGGGTACTTCACTTCCTCTTCCAACTTTGTTTTTCTTCTGGGTCCTCCTGATCTTCCTGACCTCCCTCACCGCTCTTTCTCTCTATCTCCTCTCCATCTATTGTCCTCCACTTCCTGTCACGCCGCACGCCTTTCAATTCCCACGATCCGCCCACCGCGTCGCTATCTCCCCAACCGCAGGTATGCAAAACAATATTCTTCTTAGCTCTTTTTAACTTTTTCTCACTCTCCAAACTCCAATTAAATTACTCAGTCTTTTAATATACTTTTTCAGCTTGGTAACTCAGTCTTCAGTTCTTTTAAAATTTCGGTCTTTATTCAGTAAAACGGTCTGTTGGGGGAGATAGTAATCTTAACACAAACTTCTTGGGATGTACTCACTGCTTCAAACGTCCAAATCTGTTCAATTCCGTTCCCAAGGCTTGGGGAACAATGAGCCTATGTCAATTTAATGACTTCCAAAGCTGCTGTAGAGATTTTGGCCGCCCTTCTCCGAGGAGGATCTGAAGGCTTGGGAGGAAAGCCCTTAATTCAGAGCCTCCCACCCGCCGAGACCCTTCACTCTCAGGGCTAAAAGCGTTCCTGCCGGATTTCTAGCTAAAATCCGGGGGCTTTGGGCAATCTGAAAGCCCCACCAGCCCAAAAAACAGCACCTCGGATGATCCGGAGCTCCGAATCACATCGGTCTTGCCATTACCCCAAACCGGAAGTCCCCCTTCCCTGCCGATTGCAAGTGGCAGGGCCCTTTAAATGTCCCCACACCCGCAGTCCTAGTCCCCCACCCCACTTACCTTGGCCCTGCAGCCGTGGAGGTGGTGGGGTGGCAGTGGCAGCTACAGCCTTCCCTGCCAGCCGCGCGCCACCGTATCTGGCCTTCTCAGGTGCCCTGTGGGCCCGGAGGAGGTGGTGTGGCAGCGGTGGCTCCAGCCCTCTTCACAGCCATTTGGGGCCGCACAGTGGTGGAGGAGGCAGAAAAGTCCCTTCCTGCCCCTCAAATGGCCGCTGTGGTGGCAAATTGAGGGGCAGGAAGGGCCTGAGAAGGTTGCTATGGCCTTCCCTGCTGCTCTGCAAGCTGCTGTGGGCCCAGAGGAGGCAGTGGTGGTGGTGGTTCCAGCCGTCTCCACAGCCCTTTGGGGCTGCGCAGCGGCAGAGGAGGTGGAAAAGGCTCTTCCTGCCCCTCAAATGGCTGCCGCAGCGGCCATTAGAGGAGAAGGAAGGAGGCTGCTCTGGCCTTCCCCGCTGCCCTGCAGGGCAGCTGCAGGCCCAGAGGAGGCAGCATGGTAGCAGCAGCACTGAGGGGCCATGCGGTGGAGGAGGAGGCGGAGAAGGTCCTGCGGGCCACTGCGGGCCCAGAGGAGGCAGAACGGTGGCAGTGATGCTTCAGGCCTCCCCGCAACCCTGCAAGGCTGTGCAGCTGCGGTGCCCATTTAAGGGGCAGGAAGGGCCAGAGGAGGAGGCTCTGGCCTTCCCTGCCACCCTGCAGGCTGTTGTGGGCCCAGAAGAGGCAGTGGCAGCAGTGGTGGCAGCAGCTCCAGACCTCCCCACAGCTCTGTGGGGCTGTGCAGCAGTGGAGGGGGTGGAAAAGGCCCTTCCTGCTCCTCAAATGGCCACCATGGTGGCCATTTGAGGGGCAGGAAGGGCCGGAGGAGGCAGCTCTGGCCTTCCCCTCCACCCTGCGAGCCACTGTTGGCCTGGAGGTGGCGGCGGCTGAGTAGGAGGCGGCGGCTCTGGCCTTCCCCGCCCGGACAGGTAAGCAGAGGGGACAGGGGGGCTAAGTGGGGGTGGGGTGTAGGGTGGTACTGGGAAAAAGCCTACCCCCCCCCCCGAATCACTTTGGAATGCTCTGAATCTTTATGGAGCATTCCAAAGCAATTCAAATACCCAAATCTGAAGCAGCTTGCTACTTCGGGTTTTGGGAATTTCTGATCCCCCCCCCCCCGCTTCAGGTAAACCTGAAGCAGGAAACCCGAATATTTTTGGAGTGCACACCCCTACACTAGAGTTCTTCCGCTGGCTGGATGTTAAAAAGTTTTAAAGGACAGCAGAATTATCAGGCAATGATCTTAAGGTCTGATCTTACAGACATCCTTTGTGAAATGCTAGTAGGCAGTCCTTCCCTTTGTTGCTGAGTTACAGCATGGTCTCTGGGAGTCTCAAATGCCAAATGAGAATCATAAGGTAACACCACATAATTTGGCTTTCAAATTGTTACCTCGTGTAATACCTTCAGCTTGCGAAAGGAACTGTGATTCTTATTTTGCATTTGAGATTATTTTTGGATAGACATGGGTGTTTCTGTATTTCAGTGAGAGAATAAAATCAAAGACATTTACTAAATGCAGCCTCCCAGATACCATGCTGTAACTCTACACCTCAGCAACAAAGCTAATGGCCTGCTGGCATCTCACAAAGGATGCCGGTAAGCTCAGACCTTAAGATCTTAGCCTGAGAATTCTGCCTTCTACCCTTTTATCTTTTAAAATTTGGAACATCCAGCCTGATGAAGAGCTCTGGTGAAGTTGAAAGCTTGTAGAATGTTTTGTTCCTATTTGGTTGGTCTTAATAAAAGATATCACATGGATTTTGTTCCTGTTTTTAATCATTTGTTTCTGTCATCTTTAAAACTCTGCTCAGTTATGCACGGGTATGCTTGATTCTGATCATATTAGCACAGATGGATGCTTTGTTTTGCTAGAATGCATTGATTACTACCATCTCAATCTGGAGAGATAAAAACCTTAAATGAGAGCCAATATTTTTAGTTACTTGTGCTAATGTGTTAGGTTATGTTTGTGAAACAACAGACATGCAAGAATAAAAATGGTAATTTGTGCTCATGAGCAATTTCTGAATTCATTTTTCCTTAAGTGGATTAAAAATGAGACCTGTAGATGGTACAGTATCTTTTCTGGATCACATTTTGCCCAGGCATTTGTGTGTCTTTCTGGTTAATGATCAGTCATAGTACTTTGGTCAGACATTCCATCATTGTTATCTATACAGTTGTTTTTGGTCTTCCGACCATGTCTATGTGCAGCTCAGTTAAGCAAGTCTAATTTCTTTTTCAGTTTATGTTGTTTATCTATAGCTATGCTTTAAATCTATAATGGCCTCCAGATGTTTAAACCACAACTTGATGGAGGATTTCAAAACTGGTTTATAGAATGTACTGGCACGTTAAGCTTTCAGATTATCTGGAGCAGTGGGGAACAGTAAAATGAGTGAGCAACTATCCCCTTCTCTATGCCTTTGAAAAAAGCTCTGTGAATATGTGCCCTGGCTACATAAGTTAATTATCACAGCTTTGTTTTAGATAAGACAGAGGTGTTCAACTTAATACTGCTGCCAGGCTACCAGACTGCAAACCAGTGAACCTTTCTGTTGCTTTAAAATCCCAGTATATCTAAAAGAGTATGCAGTCCTTGCGTTTACTGCTTGTGTCATCCACTTTTCCCATTTTTTTGCTTGTTGGAACTTGCAGGACTCCTTTTTGTCCCATAGTAGGCAGGTCTGCAGTGGCAGAATAGGTGGTGGTCAGTAGAAGCTGTAGCTGACCAAAGGAGAGCAATGTTAGGAGTACAAACTACAGCATCACTATTTTGAAGAAAAGGTAGTAAATCGTGAGTGATTCAATTTCAGATAGTGATAGAGTTGCCATTCCCTCACTGGGGGCAGGGGATCCCCCACTCCACCCCCCCCCCGCCACCACTCACCTGGCTGGTGGGGGGGAAAGGTGGAGAAATAGGCCTCCGGGATGTGCTCTCAGGGTAGCATGATCATGTCACTCCTGGGAGTGACATCATCATTTTGCTCCAGGAGTACTCCCATGCTTCACATGGGGCTGATTTGGGCACTAAATGGGCCGAATTGGGTCCATTTGGGGACCAAATCAGCCCGGTGTGAAGCATGCATGCACTCCTGGGCCTGTGTGATGATGTCACTTCTGAGAAGTGATGTCATCACGCAGGCTCAGGAGCATGCACGTGCTTTGTGCGCACGTGAAGATGACAAAAAAAGGTGAGTGCCGGGTCCCTCCCTCCCGCTGAGAGGGTAAGAAGAGCTGGTGGCAACCCTAGATAGTGATGAAACATCTTAGGCATACATACAATAAATACTGAACAAAGAAAGATGAGTCCTATTCAGGCACTAATTTAGCAGATGAACTCTCTACTTGTTAAGAGTCTTAGGTGTGTGTGTGTGGGAGGTAAAGCCTGAGGAGAGTGGGGTTTGGGGAGGGGAAGGACCTCAGCTGGATATAATATATAACATCCACCCTCAGAAGCAGCCATTTTCTCCAAGGGAACTGATCTTTGTTGCCTGGAGATCAATTATAATTCCAGGAGCTCTCCAGCCACCATCTGGAGATTTAGCTACAAAGCAGGGAGGCTACCCTGCTGAATGAGAGCCAAAAACAAAAGGCAAAAGGCAGAGTGGTTGAGCCACAACCAGGAAAAAGATTAACACACTCCAAGATAAATCTCTCTGAAGACAACTTTATAAATTAGTAAAATCAAAAAGAGTCCAGTAGCACCTTTAAGACTAACCAATTTTATTGTAGCATAAGCTTTCGAGAATCAAGTTCTCTTCATCAGATGCCTGATCAAAACTGGGCAGATACAGAAGAGGAGGGGAGAAGAGAGAGAGAGAGGAAAGAACATATATCACAAAGAGACAGAATGCAATTAGCGTGGAGGCAATCAAAACATTCCTTTGCTTGGAAATGTAAACATCTCCTTTTGGTGTGCAGTCAGTTTGCCGTATTAGTTTGGAGCAGTGAAGGTATCCAATTCCTATGTAGTATAAGCCTTCGATAACCACAGCTCTCCCTGCCAGCTGCATCTGACAAAGAGAACTGTGGTCCCCGAAAGCCCACACCAGGCATCACTGGGCTCCCCCAGATCACGCCTCTGTAAAGAGAATCTGTTACCTGTGATAATGTGATAACCATTCATAGTCTCTATTCAGTCCCAGCTTGACAGAGTCAAATTTGCATATGAATTCCAATTCAGCAGCCTCCCGTTGGATTTTGTTTTTGAAAGGTTTCTGTTGAACCACAGCGACCTTTAAGTCTTTGGTGGAATGTCCTGGTAGATTGAAGTGTTCTCCCACTGGTTTTTGGACGTTTCCATTTCTAATGTCAGATTTGTGTCCATTTATTCTTTTGCGTAGAGGTTGGCTGGTTTGTCCAATGTACAGAGCAGAAGGACATTGTTGGCACATAAGGGCATATATCAGATTGGAGGATGAGCAGCCGTAAGAGCCAGAGACAGTGTAGTTGATGCCATTGGGTCCTGTAATTGTATTCCCTGGGTAGATATAGGGGCAGAGCTGGCATCTGGGTCTGTTTCAGGGCCTGGTACCTGTGCTGGTGACTCTGCCAGCCAATTCATGATTGTAAGTGAGAAGTCGTTTAAGATTGGGGGGCTGTCTGAAGGCAAGGAAAGGTCTTCCACCCAGGACTTCTGAGAGAGAGGTATCATTTTCCAGGATGGGTTGTAGCTCACTGATGATACGTTGGATGGGTTTGAGCTGGGAGCTATAGGTGACAGCCAGTGGTGTTCTGTTGTTAGTTCCTTTAGGTTTGTCCTGGAGCAGACTGTTTCTGGGTACTAGTCTGGCCCTGTTGATTTGTTTCTTCACTTCATTTGGTGGGTACTGTAGTCTCAAAAATGCTTGTTGTAAATCTCTTAAGTGTGAGTCTCGGTTGAGAGCATTGGAGCAGATACGGTTGTAACGTAAGGCTTGGCTGTAGACAATAGACCGAGTGGTATGTTTAGGGTGGAAGCTGGAGGCATGTAGATATGAGTATCGGTCTGTTGGTTTCCGGTATAGGGTGGTATTTATTCGTCCATTATGTAGTTGTACAGTGGTGTCCAGGAAGTGTACCTGTTGTGTAGAGTGGTCCAGGCTTAGGTTGATAGTAGGGTGAAAGTTATTGAAGTCCTGATGAAATCTCTCAAGGGCTTCCTTCCCATGGGTCCAAATGATGAAGATGTCATCCAGGAATCTTAAGTATAGTAGTGGTTCCAGTGGATGGGAGCTGAGGAAGCGTTGCTCTAAGTCCGCCATGAATATGTTAGCATATTGTGGTGCCATGCGTGTGCCCATGGCTGTGCCATTAACCTGTAGATATAAGTTGTCACCAAATTCGAAGTAATTGTGGACTCTTTTTGATTTTGCTACTACAGACTAACACGGCTAACTCCTCTGGATTTATAAATTAGTGAATCTAATAAAGTGACTAGGTGCTATAAAAATGCAGTAAATTGATCAGTAATTCAGAAGACAATTTCAGATGATTTCCAATGCTTTAAAAAGCAATAAATAACGTTGAACCACAGATCTCTGGGATGCTCTCTTTTCCCTCATCTAGATGACTTGTTTATCACTGCCCTGTCTAGGGACCTGTTGGTAAATGATGTTAGCCTGGTTGTGGAAACATATAAAAGGTTGGGTCTAGTGATCACTGTAAAGAAGTCATGATTGCAACCTACCCAGAAAGTAGCCTATATTGGTGCAATCCTGGACTCCATAATGTGCAGTGTCGCCCTGCCCCTAGATAAGGCACTAGGTATTAAATCTACAGTAGCCATGTTCTTAAAATGTTTTCAATGTGTTTGGAATATACAAAGACTACTGGGGTTAATGGCAGCTACCACCTCAGTAGTGCTTTTTGCTAGGCTGAATATGCATACCTTGCAAAATTGATTTTTGTGGAAATTCAGAGCATCGTCACATTCCCCTAACCATAAGCTTTCTAGTCCGAGAAATTCTCAGGTCTCTTGAATGGTGGGGCAGAGATGATAATTTGTTTAGAGGTATGCCCTTTGGCACTAAACAACATCAGATCACTCTTAACAACCAATGCATCTTTGCAGGGCTGAGGTGCACACTGTGGTGCGGTTGCTATACAAAATGAGTGGTCTGACAGGGAAAAGTCCTTATATAACAATGTCCTGGAACTCAAAGCCATACCTTATGGTCTTGTCTTGTTCACAGCTATGCTCCAGGGCAAGGGCATTCAAATCCAAACAGACAACACTACAGTGATGTACTGCCTCAGCAAGCAGAGGCTACTGCCATCTGGAATTGGGTGATTCACAACAATGTTTCCATTCAGGCTATCCACATTGCTGGCTCAGACAACACCAGAGTAGATGTGTTGAGTAGGGTGCCAGGTTCCAACCATGAGTGAACTGTGAACAGTATCTACTTATGTCCAATATTCATGCAGTGGGGCATTCCAGATGTGGATCTGTTTGTAATGGTGATCAATACCAAAGCATAAATGTTTTGTTCCATGGTAGAGAGTAGGGGTGTGCAATTCGGGTATATGATACCTGAAAAAACCTGAAACAGGTTGTTTCGGGTTTTTTTCAGGTATCATATACCTGAAACGTTTCGGGTTTTTCCAAAACGTTTCAGAAAACCCGAAACGTTTCGGGTAATCCGAAACAGCGATTTCCAAAACGCTGAGCCTTGGTGGGGGGTGGGAGGAAAGGTAGGAGAAGGGACCCTGAGGGTTGGGGGCATTTTGCATGCAAAATGCCACCCCTGGCAAGAAAAGCCTGCATGGCTGCATCTTCATTTTTTCCCCATAGGAAAAAATGGAGATCAGCAGCAGCAAGCACAACCTAGAACTAGAGAAGATCAGCAGCAGCAAGCAAAAACCTTTCCCTTTTTAGGCAAGGATGGGGGACCTGTTTTGGGGGGCCATAACTTGGCCCCCCATAGTCCAAACTTTCTGAAACTTGGGGGGTTGTTAGAGGGGAGGTAGAGGAAGGCTCCCACCAATTTTGGTTTGATTTGATGGGAAAATGCCTTCTGGGAAGCCTGGGGAGGCTTTTCCCCATTGAAATGCATTGAAATGCATTTCCGAAAACTCAAAACAACCCGAAACGATGCTGTTTCCGGATCAGATTCTCGTTTCGGATATATCCGAAATGAGAATCCCGAAACAGTGTGCCTTTGCACACCCCTAGTAGGGAGCGATCCCTCCTCTATTGGGGATGTCTTCCAACATTGTATGGACAGGTCACCTGTTTTACACATTCCTGCCAATTCTGTTGGTGCCCAGAGTCATTTGCCAGATAGAGAGGGACAATTCAGATTGCATCCTCATGGCCCCCTTTTGGCTCAGACAAATTTGGTTTACAAAGTTACTTGCTCTGTCCAAATGGAAGTATATTCCATTTCCACAGACACTAGACATAATTCATTTGTGAACACAGTTTCACCACAACCTGAGCTCCATGCATTTAACAGCATAGTGCATTTACCCCTGGCTATGAGCTTTTCTGTACACCTACAGCAAATACTGCTGAATGCTAGGAGACCTTCAACTCGGAGGTCATACTATTCAAAATGGAAACGTTTCTTGGAATGGGCACAGGGTAAGGGCATTACATCAGAGAGTTTCCCGTTACCTTTAATATTTGGGTACTTATGAGTTGAAGTCAGAGGGTTTGGCTACCACATCCCTTAAAGTCCAGTGGGCAGCCATATATGCCTTCCACGTACAGGTGGAAGGCAAACCCATTTTCCCCATCAAAGATCCTGCTAATTTCTCAAGGGAATGCTCAACCCTTACCCCCATCCCCAGGTCACAAATCTCTTAATCCATAGATCCACACATCATCAAATCATTATTATCTATTTTAAATAAATAATCTATGAAGGATTTCCATTAATCAACAAATGAACTTACTGACTTGTTTCTAATCAGTGAAGTAAGCTTTGCCATCTATGCCAGTTCCATCATCTTTGTCAGCCAATCCTCCATTGTGGGCACAATTGAATTCTTCCAATTTTGAGCATATAGTCATTTTGCTGTTGTAATCATGTATAAGAAGAGAGTGCCAGCACTTTTCCCCCGCTGAAAAACTATAATTCCCAATAAGAACGTCTCAGGTTTCAATTGCACTTTAATCTTTAAAATTGTCTGTATTAATAATTGTATTTGTTCCCAAAAAGTTTTTGCTAACTTACAAGACAACCATGTATGAAAGAACATGTTGAGTACATTTCCAACATACAATCGACATGCCCTGATACATTCTAGCCAATTTCTCAGGAGTCATATACCGTTGATATATCATCTTATAAAAATTCTCAAGACTGGAACTTAATGTAAATTTCAATCCTTTAAGAATGTATTTTCCCATTGTTCCATTAATATATCATACCCAAAGTTTTTAGCCCATTTAATCATATATTCTTTGACCTGCTCTTCTTCTGTCTCAAGTTTCAACAAGTTTTTACATTTTTGTGATAAAACAGTCATCATTTGTACATAAATTGATCAGTCATATTGTCTATTATCTGCTTTAAATCTTTCCCACTATTTGCATATAAGTAAACTATTAACAAGTATATCCCTCTGTTAAAAAGTCCTCTTGTCAGTCCCTGGCAGTTGGGTCCCCAAGTTCTCCACAGTTAACACACAGGCGTTCCAGTTGAACTAACTTTATTAGAGATCCATTTAGTACAAGGTGCATAGACGGTGGAAAATTGGCAGAAGTGACGTATATGGGGCTAGCAATGTTAGTTATAGGGAATCTTCCTGCCAAGGGAAAAAGGACCGTTAAGGGGGAGTGTTGTAGTGAGACATTGTTTTAGAGCAGACAGTGAGAAAGATGAACTTATCTTTGGTTCTCAGGAGGAGCACCCCACAAGCCAGCTTCATCTGGCTGTCAAAGACACTGGCTCAGTGGAGCAAGAAAGAGAAAGTAAACATTTGTAACATTTGTAAGATAACCCACTGGCATGGAGCAATAAAGAACTTCCCACACTTTCAGAAGCCAGAGGCAGAACCCATATACATTCATGGCAGATATACAGGGGCATATATGACACCTCTCTTGATTTTATTTTAATGTCACCCTATGAAAATACTAGCATGTCTTGATAAGTTAATCAGCTCAAAGAGCTAGCTAACCTTCTTGGTACAATTTCTAAGTTGCCTGCTCAGTTATATACATCTTTAATGCAGAATTTATTGCATTATTACTGCTTGTGTTGATGTTAATAAAATATGCCTTGGAGAGATTCGCCCCGCCTCCTCATTGTGTGTAGTTTGGTAATCTCCAAATGTGGGATTGCACAGAAGAATGCAGATGAAAACAGGGTTGTGCTTGCCTGTAACCATTGTTCATCAAGTTCTTCTGTGCATGCACACATTCCCCCTTCCTGCCCAGCTATGAACTCTCTGGCAAGAAGGTCCAGTATGAGATCGCGGTGACTCAAGACAAGAAAACAGAGAAGGGGACTCTTCTTCTGGGTAGTCACATGGCTGTTAAGGTGAGAAAATGAGCTGATATGTGACTGGGAGAAGTGGCCCCCTAATAGAGCTTTAGAGAAGTGACAAAAACTTCTCCTGTCAGCTGGCCTGCATGTGATCAATCCTAATGTGTGCCTGCATAAAGAACTCAATGAACTCAATGCTAAATGAGTTATTTTCAAAAGTTGTGGGAAAGTTTCACAGTCATAACTAGTTGTATACAGACAGTGTAATATGTTGCTTTCTAAATCTGTGTCATACAATTCCTGATTACATATTACTAAGACTATTTACATGAAGCTTGTGGAAGTGGCACGTGAAGCGAACCGACTGGGCTTAAGTGCCCCTTTCTGTGATGCTGTGCAGAAGCACAGAAAGAGGCATTTAAACCCCCCAGCTTTTCAGCTGAGCTGGTTAACCTTCCCCACCAGGCACCTCAAGTGAGCCGGCTGGGTTTAAATCCCCCTTACCGTGCCAATGCACAGCAGCACGTAAAGGGGCATTTAAACCCCAGCTTTTCAGCTGCCTGAATGAGGTGGGCAGGGCCACCAGACGTGATCTCTTTGGAGAACACGTGATTTCTTTGGAGAACTGTCGGAACGCCGTTCTACCACGTTCCGGCTGGAAAAAAACCCCAATTGTTTGTAATCCATATCCCAGGTTTAGGAAAGGTGATGGTGGGGAACTAGATACACAAATGCATCATTATGCTGTGGTGAAGCAGAAAAAAACTCTGCTTCCCGGCAGCATTGAACCTGAGGTAAAAAAAAAATGTGTGGAAATGGCCCATATGTTATGACTGAGAAACATATGGAAGTCATTTGTGATTGACTTTGAATAAGACTGTGTTCTGTATACACCATCTTGATTCCTACGCAAACTCTTCAGTGATGAAAAGATTTCAGTCGTGGAGCATAATCTCTGATTCCTCCTCCCACTGCAACCCAAATACCCCCCCCCCCAATAAAACTCCTAGGAACAGTGTAGGGGGAAGTCAAAGGTCTGTCACGGGCCGGCAGCATTGTCAAAAATTGCCCCCTCCTTTTGTCAGCAGAAATGATTGACAGGATCCAGTATAGGATTTGTCATTTGCTGCTCTGTTAGTCAACTGAGGTTGTATAGAATTCTTTTGTCTGACATACATAATGGAAAATATTTTAAAATGGAATTAAGTGTATTATTTGTTTACTAGAAAGCATCAGACTCTCTCATGTGTGCTAATGTGTACCCATTAACTTACATTGCAAGCATGCCTAGGTATTCCCACGTAAAGTGTTCCAGTTCCCTGTGATCATGCTCATATTGAGTCAGCTATGCTGTGTGAGATGTCAGAAATATAATAAGTCTTTTAAATAAGTCTGCTTAGAATGTTGGTAAGAAAGAATATCACATCTATTGTTTGTGTGTTTTCCAAAGGCTGTGCCTGTGAAATGAGACCATGACAACTGATGAGGCTACAAAGAAGGAAGGAGAAGTCCAGACAGCAACTCTTGCTGAACAAGGAGAGGATATCACACCAAACAAAGATCGAGGAGTTCTGAAGGTAACTCTGTGGGAGAACTTAATATAAATGTTCCATGACTAGTTCAATAAATTGTGAAACGTGCCTGGTAACTATTGAAGCAGCAGCAGTAAAAAAGAAGTAAAGTCTTATCTGTTTCCATTATAGCTACAGCCAAACAAAACATTACAGTAGCCGTAGGTCCAACCCATGGACTTTGTTGCCATTTTACAGAAGAATTTGGCCATTTAAAAATGTCACAAGGAAGGCACAGTGGAAACAGGTGGCTCCCCTCCCATGTGCCTTTTCAAGTGTCTGAATAGTACCTCCCCTTTTTTGCACTTGAAAAGGTGTGCTGGGGCATGAGCCTGGTCAAGATTGGGCTCTCACAGTATTTTTAAATAGCAAATTCTTCTTTAAAATGGCATTGGCAGCCACAGGTTGACCTGTGGCCACCGTAACATCTAGTTTTGCCCTTAGGCATTGGTTCTCAAAGTTTGTGACAGACTAATGATAAAAAACCCTTCATTGTGCAGTAAATCTGGAATATTTTACAATAGGCTTTGCTTTGAAGCAGCCATACAGCAGCTCATTCAGGTAGACTGGTTCCACATGGAGATGATGCTCTCCTTTACTGCTGTTGTGAATGCGGAGGTATTTGCAGAGAAAACGAAGCATCTACATAGCAATTTTCCCAGTGCTTCCTTTCCTCAGTCCCCCAGGGCTACCATCTCTATCACTACCAAAGGACTTTCTCTTTAAACCACAACTTTACCTGTCACTATACCATTATAATGTTATAACAATCTATTGCCACATTCTACTAGTTCCTCTGAATTTCCAGCTTGCCTTGGGACAGCCATGCACTCTCTGTGTAACCCACCTCATGGGATGAAATGGAGGAGGGGAGAATGATGGTCCCTGTTGGAGAGAATGGTGGGGTATAAATGAAGTAAATAAATAAATAAAGTAAACAGATAAATAGCACTGTAACTTAATGTTTTAACAATTTCTAATTAAAATTTCCAAAGTGTCATTAAGGGCAGATCTACAAAAATCAGATTATAGAAGTGTTGCCTAAAGGTTGCAAATGCAGAATGGATGGGTTTCAGCCTTCCTACTAGGTTGCATGAAATGCATATAATTCATTCTACTATTTATTTATTCACATTATTTATAGTCCAGCTTTCTTGCTGAGGTCAAAGCAGATTACACAGTGTAGCTCAGGATTTCATCACATGTTGAACAACAATCTGAACATATGATGAAGTCCTCTTATATCTAATTTGCTGAGGTGTGATGTCCACTGTATTTACTGCCCACTGAGACATTTTATATCTTACTGAGCTCTCACTATAGCTGACTGGCCATTTTTCAGAATAGGCTTGCCATTCCCCTTCACCACCTCACACCTGGCTGGTAGGGGGAAGAAAGGTGCAGGAACACAGTTTTGGGGGCGAAGCACACTCCCACATGCTCCAGAGCACCCCTGCACACACCCACGTCGCGCCAGGAATGATGTCATTCCTGTCGTGACATGGAAGTAATGGGTCATGCTGGAGGCTGACTGAGTGAAAATTGGCCCCCAATTTAGCGTTTGGGGCCAATTTTCATTCAGTCAGCCCCCAGCACAACCAATTACTTCTGCATCACACCAGGAATGATGTTATTCCTGGTGCAACACTGGGTGCTCTGGAGTGCGCTCGTGAGATAAGTTCCCCCTGTGCCCCCCCATCCCTTGGTTTGCCCCCCCCCCGGGACCTGGCAACGCTACCTCAGGACCAGTTTTTAGTTAATTGGCCTTAAATGTTCTCATGTTTAAAACAAAATGGATTTAACTGCACTTCTAGTATATGAGTATATTCATATATTATAAATGAGCATATTCATATATTATACTTCCTAGAAATAGATTTCTGGGTTTAAAATATAATTCACATACGTTCCTTGAAGTTTTGTGTAATTTATCAGCTGGCTCATTCATTCTCATATCTGGGTGTGCAACACATTCAATATGGAAAAACTCTTGTAAATGGTCATGAGAAGTACTTGAACTTGTATCAGTTTGATTTGTCATGTCTTCTAGATTGTGAAGAGACCAGGGAATAAAGATGAATCTCCTATGATTGGAGACAAGGTTTATGTCCACTACAAAGGGAAGCTGGCCAATGGGAAAAAGTTTGATTCCAGCCGTGACAGGAATGAACCATTTATCTTCAGCCTGGGCAAAGGTAAAGAGTGGAAAAGGTGGAGAAAGGTAAAGAGAGAGCCTTAGGGATATAAACTGGGTTCTTGTCAACTAAATGAGAGTTTATTTATGTATAGTTCTGTTTTCATTGTGTGACCAAGAGTAAACAGAGAGCTGAGAGATGGCAAATGACTGGATTTGCCACTGCTGTGCAAAACAGCCACTTTGCTTCATATCCCCATTTTACTGTTGTCATTGCCTAACTCAATATACATCAAATTGAAACTTAACTCCCATGTCTCCCCACCTGTGATGTGAGAACCGTGAAAATCAGGAGGCCCCTACATATGTTTAAAAGAGCATTCTAGTAAGTACCTTCAGAAATCTACAGTTCCCTTATTTTCTTTGAGAGACCCCATGATAGTTATACCAGTTTAAGAGCAGTTTAGGTATCTAGTATAAATTTGCTCTCAGTGGCTCCTGTTAAAAATGGGGATGTATTGCTGTGTAAGCATTTCTATAATCCTGAATGTTTGCACACATATTGAATACATCCTCTGTTTGCATGGGCACTGTGAAAAGAGAACATGTCTGTTTTTTCTAAGTGTGTGTATGCAGCATACAAGTTTGTTCATTTGCTCACTCCTCCTGTTTATTTGCACAACCAGGCTTAGTATGATTCCATCAAAATTGGCCTCCAGCTGACCATCAAAGCTGGCACAGGATGGCTTTGTGCTTTGTAAACATGGAATAAAATGGAGTTTGGATGAGAGACCATGGTTTTGGCCACCAACTATCCAGCAGCCATCTTCAGGCTAATCTGGGGTTGACTTCAGTTGTGATCCTAGCATAAACAATCTGTAGTTAAATATCTGAGTCTAGTAGCACCTTAAAGACCAACTAGATTTCCAGGGTATGATCATATCTGAGAAAGGGAGCTTTGACTCTCGAAAGCTCACACCTTGGAAATCTAGTTGGTCTCTAAGGTGCTACTGGCCCTGAATCTTGCTCTTCTACTACAGATCAATATGGCTACCCACCTGAAAGTAGATAAATATGGTATATTTATTTCTGTGTGCTGCTTTAGATTGCAAGCCTGAGATTTAGACTTTTATCCTCTAGTATGTCTCCCCTCCATTTGAAGTAATACTGTCAAAGAACAGATGAATCACATGAGACGGTTGATCATGTGATTTAGCTCTGGGTAAAAGTATTTTTTATTCTGGGTGTTGTGTTCGAGCTGCTTCATTTTCATGCTTTTCCATTGGAGGCTGTAGAAAAATAGTTGAAGTTTTTAATATCGCCAGTGGAGAAAATTAGGGTCTGTTTTTGAGATAAGAATTTTATACTTTTTATCAAATATAAAACTCAAAAAAGAGAGAACAACAGTTCATTAATCCCCTTCTTAAAGTCTGCATGTCCTTTATTAATCCAAATAATTAGAGGTGTTTACCAGGAGAAAGGAAGAAAAAGTAGAAAACGGATGTAGACAAATGGATATATATCTGTGGACAAGATGTCAACACTGACTTGTTCATTAGTATTCTATGAATACAGTTGCTTTGAGAAAATTGAAATCCTTCTATTTCTTTTAATGTCTGAGACTATAAAAGTAAAGTAAATATCAAACTAAGCTTGAAGAGTTTTAATGATTTTTGTATTCAGCTGAGAAAAGGAAAGCCTCAGCTGCTATAGAGACATAAAATAGCACATGATTTTAAAAATTTTGCTTTCCACTGATAAGTCACAAAACTCCTTAGTGAGGATTATTTTGGCCTATAGCATCTGGAGATTTTCTACTCTTGTCCCTCTCTTGAATTCATACAAAATTGAGAATAATGATTGATAATTCCTTTAAATTGGAAAGAATGTGGTAGCATTGAGCTTCCCTCATCTCTGAGGATAGTATCCTTTATGTATTCACCTTATAATGTACTCATCCCTTGGAAAAGGATACAGAAAGAGAGAGGAATTTTCTGTAGGTACATCCTACTGAGGAGAATGCTTTTTCAGGAGGTATGCTGTAGATCAAATTTAAGCAGCTTCCAGCAGCAGAAAAATGCTTTGGTTTTGGGGGGCAAACAACTGCCGAGAAGAGTATAGATTCACTTTAGTTGTCTTTTTTAATATTATAAGATTTTCTGTGCTTTCTTGAAACCTTGGAAATTAAATGCCTTATTGTTCCAGTAGATTAACTTCAGATCCACAAAACCATCACATTGTTCTTACCATTTATGTGACTATATTTGTAACTGCTATGTGCTCTGACTGGATCCTTTGCTTTTATCAAATCTATAAGTCTGCTGCAGTTCCTAAATGATAAACATTTTATACAAATATTTCTTGCTGAAAGTAATGCTGTCTTCATATAATGGGGACAGCAAAAATGTTTTATAGCTTACTTGAGTAATTTTCTGATGCTGAAGAAATTGAGACACAGATTGATATTATTTATTTTCTTAACAGTTGAATTATTTGATCATTGTCCTTATACATAGTTAAAAGATCATTAAAATGTCAATGTATGGCTTTAAAAGGAAGTGAAGGATATTTGTCTTGTTTTGATAAGCCTCCTTATAAAGATCTGTTTAACTGAACCTTCTTTTTATTAGGCCAAGTCATCAAGGCTTGGGATATTGGGATTGCCACCATGAAAAAGGGAGAAATTTGCCACTTGCTGTGTAAACCAGAATATGCATATGGTTCTGCTGGCAGTGTCCCCAAAATACCTTCCAATGCAACACTATTCTTTGAAGTAAGTGTGTATGTAAACTGAATAACAGTGTTGTTTTAAAATAGTTACAGGTGTAACTCTGTTTAGGACTGCACTGCAAATCAACTGACTAATATAAATTATCAGACTCGCCCCCCCTCCCTGCAACAATATGAAATCTTATCCTTGAGTCCTGGAACAATATGCACCCAACTGCTTCATTGCCAGTCGATAATACTGGAAATTGAGCACTGGCAGTCAGAAACGAAAGCAAACCCGAGAACAGGCCATTTGACTACCCTTGTCATTCCATGCAATATTACAGTCACTCTGCATTTTACTTCTGTCATGAGTTCTCCACAGACCCAACTCATGCTCTGTGCAGACACATGTCACCTCAGGGATTGGCTTCTATACTTTTTTAAAAAGGAAAGCAAATGGGCTCAGAAGGCTGCTGCCAGGGAGGGAAAGCTCCTGCCTTTCTCCCAAGCATTTTTCCCCTATGCAAAAACAGTGCTGGGAAGGAGAGTTTTCCCCCTTTCTGTTGCCGCCCATGTACACAATACCTCCAGCAAAAATAGGGAAACCTCTCCTCTCTGCACTGTTTTGGCAGGGCGGGAGGAAACTTGGGAGAAAGGCAGGAGCTTTCCCTCCTCCAGTGGCAGCTTTCTGAGCCCAATTGCATGCTGTTTGTTGTTTTTTTTGTATAGAAGCCAATCCCCAAGGTGATATGTGTCTGTACAGAGTATGGGTTGGCTCCATGGAGAACTTGTAAAAGAAGTAACATGTAGACTGATAGTCATTCATCTCTCTTTTCATCGATTTAATCACTAGCCAACCAAGGAGAGAATTTAACATACTCTTTTCCTGTCAGCACGTGCCCTTGTAATGAACCAGCCTATTAACAACTAAAAAAGTTTTATTGAGAAGATCTAAAGAAGTTTATCACTAAAGATGTTCGAAAGAGGACTGTGGGTCAAGCTAAATGTGCAGATTTTTAAAAATTCTGGTTCCCAGCAGCCATACAGGAGCTATGGAGAATGGCTGTTAAAAAATAAAGGAGAGTCCAAACAGCCAAAGAATGCCACTGTGGGGGATGGAAGGGCTCCTCCCTCTCCCCTCAAGCCATTTTCCAAAATAACAAGTGGGGAGGTTTCTCTGTTTTTGCTGCTCCATGTGGAGTATTCTATGCACATGAAGCAGTAAAAACAGGGAGTTTCTCTACATGAGACGAATTGTGTCCGGGGTCAGCAGCCCAGCCCCCGGACTTGCTGACAGACAACGGCAGGGGGCAGCCGGGAGACAGCAGTTCAACCGCTCTGTCTGGCAAACAGAGCCAGAACCTGCCTACTCCAGGGGGAAGGGGCGAAAGGCCAAAGCCTCAGAAGGCTGGAGGGAGCAGGGAGAAGCCAGCTAGTCCCACCCCCATGGGGAAGAGAGGGGGCTAAGAAAGCTAGAGGAAAAGGGCCAAGGCAAGGGGAATAGGGACACAGCAACAGCCCAAACGGAGCCCTTACCTTCCAAGGAGGAGAAGCAGCCACCACAGCCCAGAGCCACACCCTGGCTAGAGGACAGCAGCCTGGCTCAGGAGGTGCTAGGAGCCAAGCCCCTCCAGGTGGAGCTGCCACAGGCATTCTGGGGGAGGAGATGGGTAGCCCCGCCCGGCATCAATGAACAGGCAGCACAGAAGCTGGCCAGGGCAGCTCCTCGCAAGCAAGGCCAGGCAGGCTCAGCAGCATGGAAGCCGGCTGGGGCAGCTCCTCGTGAGCAAGGCCAGGCAGGCTCAGCAGCACAGAAGCCGGCTGGGGCAGCTCCTCGTGAGCAAGGCCAAGGAGACCTCAGCTGGGGATGGCTCGCATTCAACCCCACCCTGCCAGCAAGGCAAGGAAGCCAAGAAGGGATTAGTGGTAGGAGGGAAACACCTGAGGGAAGGCACAGCTGGGCCAAGTCAGGAGAGGGCACAAGCCTAGAAGGAGGGCGGGGCGAGGAAAGGAAGCCCTATATAAGGTGGCTAGGAAGAGCTCTGAGATGGTGGGTGGGAGTGAGGAGTGATGATGTGGAGGGAGAGCAGTAGGATGCAAGGGTGGAGGCTTGGAGGAGAGTTCTGGAAGGAGGAGATGAAGGAGGACACAGAGGGTAAGCAGGCCAGGTTGAGCAGGCCAGCGAGTGGACTGAGAGGGAGTCTGGGTGAGGTATACCGCCCCTCCTTCCACAGAGCAGGGTCCTGCAGAGTCCCTGGCCCCCCTGTGATGTCAGGAGCAGACCGCCCAGTGCCACGCCCAGTGGCAGCCGCGGCAAGCCCTGACAAATTACACATGGACGTTCAAGTGAAGGGAGACGCAATGTTAGCCAGGAAACCGAGTTTTAAAAGACAGATTGGAAGGCTCTGTCAATTTCCCTTGTCTACAGAGACAGCAAAGAGGGTTTGTTTATTTCCTCTTCGCCCCCAGAAGGGGAGGTGAAACTGATAGGGCTTTCAGGGAGGCAAAGAGGAAATAAACAAACCCCCAGAGGAGCGTCTTTGCTGGCTCTGTAGAGAGAGGAAATTGACAGAGCCTTCCGATCTGTCTTTTAAAACTTGGCTTCCCAGCTAGCGTTGCGTCTCCCTTCATTTAAGCGTCCTTGTGTAATTTGTCTCATGTAGAGGGACTCAGGGAAATACTCTGCCCCGTGCTATTTTGACACAGACAAATGGCTCGCGTGGGAAGGCAGGAGCTCTTCCTTCCCCTGTGGTGGCATTCCAAGGCCTTTTGTGTTCACCTTTATCTTTTTACAGCCATTCCTCAAAGATGCTTGTGTCTGAAGGGAAACCCAGACCCAGCTCTTTAAAAAACTGCATGTTTAACTTGACCCACAGTATCCATTCAATATTAGAGAAGTGGAATCTGAGAAAATGAACATGAGGGTGGTCTTGGATGTACTGACAAAAGAGATTAGTGGTAAAGTCTAATGTCATTTAACTGCATACTTTGAGAAGTGTTGTTAGCAGACCTATTACTGTTGTTTTTTGTCCACTGTACTCTTGCATTGTGTTGTTCTGAAGATGGTCTGTCACCACAGCCGTTTTTTCCCCCTAGGAAAAAGTAAATGTAACTACAGGTTAGCATTACTACTTCACTTGGAATTTGCTGGGCTTAGATTTTGTTCATAGTCATCAAGGTGTATTAACGTTGGCAGTGGGGACTATTTGTAATGTAGGCTTAGCTTTTGTGCCTCCCCACCATTGTCCTTAGAAAATAAAACAGCAAAATGTATAATAAATAAATTCTTGACATCTTATCCAGGCAGAACAAATTGAATTAGCAGCAGTACAGTAGCTAGATGATTTTATCGCTGAAACTGCATTCTGTGTTGGATTTTCCATTCTAGAAATATGTAGAAAACTATTATGTATATCCACATCAAAGTACGCAATGAAATAAAAAGATTAAACAAGTACTGTATCTTCAAAAGAGAATACCTGTGGAGCAATAGGACAGTGTGCTACTGTTCTTGCAATCAGGAACCAAAATAATAACATTGATACTGAGCAGCATATTTGTGCATAGGTATCCTAAGGTTAAATGCCTAAAGAATTTTTTGAAGAGGAACCTGCAAGTCTCTTGTTACTTCCTTTGAGAAAGTGATATTTCTTGGAACTGAAAACACAACTGAAATGATCAGCCATATTGAATGGGAAATCTTGCTAACAATGAGTTTGGAACTTGTTTTTAGCTTTTAAGCATTTGAGGAAATTAGCTACAATGCAGTGTGGAGAGGAAAAATGTATTCTTCCAAAATTATTGCAAGAGTGACCAGAAAAAATGTGCCGCCTTTTGAGGATCAAGTATAATCAACTTCATGCCTCAGAATTAGTGTGTTATGTTTCTTCATCTTTAACATTTATGTAACATTTCTGTCAAATTTACTAATGCAGTCTCAATAGATGTGGAAGCTTTGCAGGATGAGGTGGAGGAGTCTGGTTGATTCTGGCATAAATTGTTCCTTTAATATGCTTTCATGACTGGTTAAATGTTTTTATTGTCTGTTTGAAATAAAAGGAAATTTTATTTTTTATTACTTGGGAGCTCCCACTGACCAAAGGAGAAGTTTAAAATTGAGGATTAGAAATAAATAGTATACCTAAAAGTAATGATGTAGAAGCATCGTAAGACATAAAAGGCAAACCATGTTGCTGATGACTCACTTCTTATCCCCATGCAGCTGCAGGGAAGACCCAGTGTGGCAACAGGAAAGCGTGGCACTGTGGCACTAGGCCTTCCTGCTGCCCCGAGACTTCCTGCCACATTAGGACTTTTGGAGGCCTGGGAAGCCCCAGCCCAGTGATGGGAAAACCCAGCGCCGCAGCGCTGAGCCTTCCCGCTGCCTCAGGACTTCTGAGGAGCCCACTACCATGGAGGAGCCCAGTGCCACAACGCCCAACCTTCCTGCTGCCTTGGGGCTTCCAAGGAGCCCACTACTGCAGTGCCTGAGGAGTCCGTCACCACTGTAGTAAGGCTCAGCACAGCAGCGAGGCCCTCCCAAGATCACACAGTGGCTGAGGGTGGGACTCTCTGTGAGGCCTGGCTCTGCTGCTAGAGCACAAGCCAAGCGACAGCCAAGGGGCTGGAGGAGAAGGAGGGAGCTCCCTGATCTCTTCCTGATCCCCCCCAACTGATGCCACGAGGGGAGGCGTGGCGGGGGGAGTGCTGCTAGGGTCCATTGTATTTCTGCAAACAATGGGCCTTACTGCTAGTCATATAATAAGGGACCTGTAACTCCAGTATAACCAATAGCAGGAGATGAGGGAAGGATATACTTGCTGACCTTGCCATGCTGCTCCTCTCTTTCCCTGAAAAGTTTGGGAAAGGAAGTGGAGCTTAGCAATGGTACATCTGGTATGCTGATTGTTGATGGAGGCAAGGCCAGGACATCATCCTTAAGGCATTATAGCACTACTTCCATCCCTTCGTATGAGAGACTGCACTTTGCTACAACTTAAGTCAGGGGCCATTTCATAGAAAAAGAGCTGCAGGAACTCATTAGCATAACTCATTAGCATATGTCACACCTCTTGCCATCGCCGGAAGTGTGTTGTTAGCATAACTGGTTTGCACATGTCACACCCCCTGACGTCACCTATCCTGGCTGTTTTGGACCCAAACCTGGCCAT
The DNA here is from genome assembly GCF_028583425.1 of Eublepharis macularius. NCBI lineage: Eukaryota > Metazoa > Chordata > Lepidosauria > Squamata > Eublepharidae > Eublepharis > Eublepharis macularius. The sequence goes on along the minus strand of NC_072794.1, from coordinate 104,698,755 downwards.
TCAGGGCTGAAATTGGGCCCAAAATGGCAAAAGGGGGCTGAAACCAAAAGGGGGCCCAAAATGGTCAGGATTGGGCCGCTGCTGAGCAGGAGAGTGATCCACCACCCATCAGAGGCCGATGTGGGCCATTTTGGGACCATTCCTGGCTATTTTGGCCCCAATCCTGGCCATTTCGGCCCCAATCCAGTCCGCAATGGGCCCAAAATGGCCGAAAATCAGGTGAGCGGGGCCACCTGACATGTGACCTCTTTGGAGAACTACCAGAACTGCGTTCCTGTGCGTTCCCCCTCAAAATGAGCCCTGACTTAAGTAGACATGACTATTAACAAGGAACTAGTAACATAGCGGGGGGAGCTAATGATGACAGCATGATTTTATTTCTGGGAAAACCCTGAAAGTAATGTTACACTTCTCTAGGAGTTACCATAAACCATTAGATTTTTAGTGATTATTATAGCTGACTGATGTCAGTCGTTTCTGTGGTAAAACCATAGCTTTTTAGTGATTCTTTGAATTTCTGGTGATTACCAGATTCACTTTGGGTGTTTCTCTGGAAGTGATGTCAAGACATAGGGCCAATGGTCATTTTCTTAATTTAATCCTCTGTTGCTGGGGGCAGAGATCCCACACCTCTACTGGGGGAAGGGCGACCTTAGGTTTCAAAAAATATTTTATAAGCAGAAATGTGAAGGATTAGAAATGACTGTGCCATCTTCTTCCTCATCACAAAGCAAAACTCCCACTGTTTTTGGAAAGACCCTATACTGACTAAATATGTTGTAAGAATATATTAAAAAGAAGAAAAAGCAGTTGAAGCACATTTTGAGTGAAACTGCCAGTTAGTTTCTTGGTCCAGTTCAAGGTTTTAGTGCTCATCTTCAAAGTCCTTCATGACTAGGGGCCCACAGACTTGAAGGACTGCCTGTCCCTGTATGTATCCATTTTACAATTTTGCTCTTCCTGCCAAAGTCCATTATCAGTTGTTCTGCCACAGTGCAGGCTTGGGCTTTTTCAGTGGCTGCCCTAAGTGTCTTGGAGAGTCCCAGAAGAGATCTGGAATGCTCCTACTACCCTCCTGGCTTTCCTGTGCATATCAAAGCTGTTCCTGAGATCTTTTAGGGTAGCCTGAATTTGAGCAAAGGTGGAAATACCCTACTGGTTAGGGCAGAAGTTGCTTTTAGTTTTGTTTTATTAAACTCTTTTGTATTTTTTTATGTTGTTACTCATCTTAGGGCCTAGGAGAAAGGTGGGTACATTAATAATTTAAATAAATAAATACTGTCTGGAAAAGATGTATAATGTTTTTATCGGATCTGGCTAAAAATGGAGTGCACTAAGTTCTGACAGCATGCATCTTTTAAAAAAATTAGATAAGCTACTGCAGAGTGGGAATGCACAGACTTCAAAGATTCTGAATGGGAGGTCTTCAAAACTCTTTTGAAGTTCTCCTGTATCTGTACAACCACATTATACATAGTAGTGTTGGTTTTGTTAGCCACAATAAAAATCATATTTTGCAAGGATCCATAGTTATAATTTGAGTGTTTGCAAAGAGATTGTTATTTGTCATGGAGGCACAGCCCGGGAGGAAGATGCTTGTGTTTTCTTCTGCCAAAAGAGCACAGCAATGCAAACTAATTATCTGATAAGTTTACTGTGTAACATGTGAATTGGGTCCTCATGTATAAAGCCCACATGGCAGAAACGTGGCCAGCATGAAGATTTTGGATCTGACCTGTGCCTGGTTTTCCATGCTGGGAATTTGATTCCCAGGCATGTGGGCCCAGTTTAGACTTGGACTGTTGTGCACAGGGAGAAGGAATTTGGAGGAATTTTCCTAACCTGAAATTGCCCCCTGCAAATCTCTGTTTGCCTCATTGATGAATCTTACATGTACAGGGGAGAAAATGATTGATTAGAAACATGGTCATATGCATGAGCTCTTGAATCCATTGCTTGTGTTTCTTGATGGGCCTCTTTCTGGTTTTAATATGGCAGGATAAATATGATTTATCATTCTTCTGAGGTTCTTACTGCTTGCTTGCTTTTTTAAAGATTGAACTGCTTGATTTCAAAGGAGAAGATTTATTTGAAGATGGAGGCATCATCCGCAGAATTAAACAGAAAGGAGAAGGATACTCGAACCCTAATGAAGGAGCTACGGTACAAAGTGAGTGCCAGTTTGAATGAGGGACTGCAGTTGAACCTGTGGGCAGGACTTGGAGCATTTGAATTTGGGGCAGGAGAGTTTTTTTCTTTCTAAGTAAGGTATGAGCGGCTAGAGTGGAAATAGCAGCTTCAAACATGGCAAAGTTAATTGACACATTTTACGCTGGCAAATCTTCTAGTGACTTGTGTTTACCAGATGCCAACAAAACCCATACATTCCTGCAGTAAATCCAGTGTTCTTGCTTAACCTTATCAGCTGCTCTTGGAGTTATGACATTGAAATTTTAAAACCTGTACTTTCTTACTTGTCTCCAACTAGCCAGCCTAATTTTTGATTTTGCTGTTCATATGGCTGAATTCTAGAGCCAACTTCCCCATGTCAGCCTCTTTTATGTTCCTTCAACCCCTTTTATCTTGGTTACCTTTTAATATCCACCCAGTACTTTAAGTCTACTAAGAACCTGACTGTTAGTTTCCTGACAGCTCAAGCGACCCTTCTTTCCTCAGTTTTTGTTCTGTATGTTTCTGCTCTGGTCCATGTTGCCTTTGTTCCTTTTGAAACTGAGAGCAGAGACTTAGGATGATGAGACGAACCTTTGCCTAGTATCCCATAGCTTATATTGGTTATACTCTACCACTGAATGTGGGGAGGTGATGGTAGAGCATGCTCGGCATGCAAAAGGTCCCAAGTTTAATCCCCAGCATCTCCAGCGAAAAGGATCAGATAGTAAGTGAGGTGAAAGACTCTGCTTGAGACCTTGGACAGCAGCTGCCAGTTTGGGTAGACAATACTGACATTGATGGGCCAATGGTCTGATTGAGTATAAGGCAGCTTTATGCGTTTGTTCATGTGTGGAACGTCAGTTATCTAGTCTTTTCAATTATCAGGCCATTATCTACAAAACCTGACACTGTAACAAAACAACAACCACTACTACTACCATACATTTGGTTGGGGAGACGGATCTATTGAAATGTCACCTCTGTTCTGTTTTGTGAGTAGTATTAGCCCTATGTTCTGTGGTAAGGCTGTTTGTGGCTTTGAATATAAACCACCCCTAAATTGTAAAACTGACTACACAGCACTAGTGAGTAAACAGAAAGTCGTATCTTTTAATGTCTCTTGTTGAACTTAAAGTTTGGTACGTTTTCTGGGGTTTCTGCGTGCCTCCAGAAAGCATAGCTATAATACTGGTACTTTGAGCAATGCTACACAAAGACCATTGTAAATCCTAGTGCCATAGTTTTTCAGGTTTTCATATTATTTCAGTTTCAAACTTTCCTTATTTAATAGGTTTGCCTCATGCATTGAATATATAAGGTGTGCTGTGACTGGCGCATTTGCAACAGGTGGCTTAAACTGTACCATCTCATCATCAGTGTTGCTGCCTTTCAGTTTTGTTCGTCCTTTGAGCAGAACTGCCATTTGTGTGTGTGTGTGTGTGTGTGGCATTTGTTTCAAGTTTTCATTAAAAAGAAATGGCATATTAGAATGTAAGATGACACTGAATCTAGACAGCTAGTTGCTGCATAAGATCCATCCCCTTCCCTAATGAAATAAATATATATAGCTGTGTATGAAACTAATAGTTGCTAATTTGTAGATTAAGTGATGGTTTAAAAATGCTGATGTGCACACAGTCTGGACCAAGTTAAATACATTTAAGGGCTAAGCTTGGATGTCTGCCCAAGAACAGGTGGCTAGGATAAGATTTTGGGAATTCTAGCACACACCAACAATTTAAACACAGAGGATGCAGGTTGGGAGGAAAGGCGTAGCAGGCACAGAAAAAGCTCTTAACCCCTCCCCAACACACACATCCATACTCCCCCTCTGATTTTGGAAACAATAGACATGTTTCTGCTGATATGAATACATGAATGCTTGCTTGGAAGTTCCGTTGAGATAATTGAGCATTCCTTGCAAAGATATGCACATAGGATTGTAGCCTTAATCGTCTGTATTTTATGTAGACTTTATTTAGAATATCTACCTTTTGTTTAGCCATTACATTAATATTTCTGCTGAGAGTAGCTCTTTAATAAGTAGGAACAATGCAAATAAAGCCCCCAAGGCTAAAATTCAAAAGAATTAATTTACATTGCAATCCTATGCAAATTTACTCTAGACTATGCCCATTGATTTCAATAGTCTTAGATAGAAGTAACTCTGCTTAGGGTTCTATTAGATGCATTAGAAAAGTACATATTAAAAATATTTTCATCTTGCTTTTCTCCCCTAAGGCTATTGGGTGCCATTGGTATCAATGAGTCTCAAGTGGACATGTAATTTTTATCCTGGTTTGAACTTAACGTTATCAAATATAGTCACATGTTTCTGAAATCAAATGGGAGTATAGATGGAGCTTCTGAAGAAAATACATGCAGATGCTGTCAGTATCCCATGTTGTCAAGAGTTAATAGTCTGTGGATTTGAGAGTTCCATTTCACACTTCTTGTGAGCCACAGTGAAGGAAAAATGTGCTGATGATTTAACATGAATAGAGCAGACTGGTAGAACACCAGAAGAATAGTTACAGTTGTGTTTTGAAACCAGGCTGGTGGTAAAATCCCAGCAAGCATGATTTAACTGTAGTGTTTCCACTGAGTTCTAGTAAAACCCTAACTGGAAGCTATTACAGTTCTTGACATTACTGCTATAATTAGAATGAGAGAAAATATGCATGTAGGAGTACTAAAATCTCTGGGTTAAATTCTTGTAGACCGTATTATTAAGCTTGGGTGTTACGGCATAATTCACATCTCTGCTTCCTAAAGCACAGGCTGCAGTTGAATATTTGCATTCCATGTTGTGTTACAGCCCCTCTGCTGTTTTAATCAAGCTACAAATTGCTGTCAGTGCACAGAGTTCATGTGCCAGCCACATTCAGAACACAGTGTTCTGTGCTCTTCAAAACAAAATTGCTCTAGGCAGTGAGAGAACAATAAGTCAGCTCAGCAGCTGAAGTGATGTTCCCTAGCCTGGCTGAGGTTTCTTACTATATAATCCAAGTGTAACTTTATCCAACTGATCTGTTTTAGATAGCATTTAAGTACAATTTGATAATTAAAACTGCAAATGTTTTCTTCTTGTACTATGTCTACACAGTTCATATGGAGTAATTCTTTTATTCTTACTCACATCTTATACCCCGGAATTTTATATTGGTTTTTAAGGTGCTACTGGACTTGAATTTTGTTCTGCTGCTACAGATTAACATGGCTACCCACGTAAAACTATTTTTCTTAAGAATTCGACAAACAATAGTTTATTGCTCCCTTGTGTGGTTGCCTGATAAAGATTTTGCCTTTTTGTTATCACCATTATGACAGCAATGTCTTGCAGCAGGGATCCAGTTGATAGAAACAAGGTACTGGAATTTGCAGATTCCCTTTGTCAGTGCTTTTTTTTGTAACAAAAAGGTGCCAGTACCCCAGCACTTACAGGCCAAGCCCTGCCAGCTGAAAGACATGGCAGTACACTGTACTGATGCATACTGGTACAAGGAAGCCCTGCTCAAAAGCAAGTTTTGCTTTTTTCCATGGCATATTATTATGCAAGTATGTATAGGATGTTACATGCTTCTTGAGGAAAGGTATATTGAAATACTCAAGGTATGCTCAAATTCTATTTTCTTCATAGAAAGATGGACTTGAATGTTCCCAACAAGATTGGTGGCTCAAATTGGTTACGAACAAGGTTCTCTCAGAATTAGTCATTGGAGTGTTTGATTAGACATGGGGAGACATAGGATTAAATCCACAACAACAACAATAGCATTTATATACCACTCTTCTAGTCAGATTAGTGCCCTATTCAAAGCAGTGAACAAGGTCAGTGTAATTATTATTTGGGGAGCTGGGGCTGAGAGGAGTGGCTTATCCATGGCCACCTGCTGAGCTCATGATGATAGTAGGATTTGAATGAGCAGAGTGCTGATTTGCAGCCCAACCACTTAACCACTGTGCTACATTAAACTGGAATATTTTATTTCATGCTAACCTGTTTCACAAGGTTGTTGTGAGTAGAGATGGGCACAATCCGCATTACGATCCAAAAAACCCCACGATAATGGCGATCGCGCAATCGTGACTCAGCGGATCGTGATCGGCCACGGCCAACGATCCAGCGATCGGGAGGGGGGCTGGATCGGGGCTGGATCATGCTCAGATCGGGAAGCCAGACACTCAGGCGCCAGTAATCTATTCCCGGGGCAACGGAGCCAGGGGAATGCCTGAGCTGTGTTTCCCCTCCTTCTGTCGCCCTGGAAACCCGAATGGAAGCTCAGCTTTCCATGATCAGCAGGGCTTCCTTCCAACCATGGAGCAGCAAAGCAGTCACCAGTTGGGAGAAGACACCCAGGGGAGGGAGGGGAAAGGGGGTGTTCTGTAGCCATGGGCACTCCAATCTCATCCCTGCAAACCCTGATAGGCAGCTCTGACGGCCAAACACAGACGGCCAAACACAAACACAGATGCCGCCGGCATCACCCACCGTTCTTTTCTCACCAGCACGCTCCCTTTTGGCCTGGCGGGTGGGCACATGGGGGTTGCCCCTGCCCCCTGAGGGGAGGCGGCTCGTCACCGTCTCCCCATGCCCGCCAGGCCTGGTGGCTGCCGCCAACACTCACCTTCCCACATAGCTGGGAATAGCAGCACGCCCCGCTTTGGCCTCCACGATCCACGGATCGGGAATGGGAGATGATCGGTGTGGATCGTTCAGTCGGGATCGTCACCGGCACCGATCCACGATCAGCTGGATAGGCAATTTTTTTTGGATCGTGCCCATCTCTAGTTGTGAGTATAAAATGGAGGAGGGGTAAGAATGTAAAAAATTAAACATAAGCACCTGGGTTTCTGAATCACAAATTGTATTTTAAAAATCCAAAAAAAACCCAAAACAATGTTTACAAGTTTACCTGTTCTTAAACAGATGTCAACAAGATGCGTCCCTCGGATTTTAAAAACATATCTGTTAGGAAGCCTGTTGAAACATTCTGCATGGAGGCTCTACAGAGTTATGGCCCTGAAAATGGCTGCAGGCAGCTCCATTTATTTCATTCGTACTTTTAAGCACTAGGTATGCCACATTAACCTATTGTGGATAACTGCATTTGCATTCGTCCTTTTAATTTTCTTGCTGCTGCTCTATTAAAAGTTCTGTGGAACCCAAAATCAAGATTCTGTGCAGAAGTTGTGACCTAATATTCTGTATCTGCACGATCAAGAATGAACACTTGACAGGTACAGAGCCCTGTGAGAAGAACAGCCCCCTCCTCAATTTTGGAACGACAAGCCCCAGTGTGCTTCATTCTGCTCAGCCCGGGCTGAACTAGATATTCCTTTTTTCCCAAGGATTTGTGCAGGATTTTACATGTTTCCTGCAGCCACACAGTACCTTCAGGTAATTGCATGTTAAAGGAGGGGGGAGGCTCAAACAGGCGCTCAGGAGGAGAAAGGGCTTCTCCCCCTGCCCCCCACCCAGCAGTTTGCCTAGATCTTTCTAAGTCTTAAAGCTGTATCTGGCTTATGTCATTTGGTACTGCTGAAAGAAGCTCACATGACTGGATGTTCCTCTGTACAGAGTCCCTGCATATAGAAGTTCCTCACTGGCACGTAAGTTTTCTGAGAGACTTCTGTGTGCAAGAACTTTGCACACACAAAAAATTCAATCATGTAAGCCCCTTTCAGCAGCTTCATTTTAACAGCTCCGGCCCTGCTGTTTGTCTCCTTTTGGCTACAGACCAAACAGTGTGTGAAGGTAAAAGATTGGGGGCCAATTTTTATCAAATCAGCCCTGTGCAGGGCCTTCGTTTCCTTGTCATGCCAGGAATGATGTCATTTCTGGTGTGACAAGGAAGTGCTCTGTAGTGCATGGGAGGATGCTGTGGGGCTCCTGGGCCATTCACCACACTTTCCCCCACACCAGCTAGGTGTGTGCTGGTGGTGGGCAGAAGCAGGGAGTGAGGGATCTCTCGCTCCCACCAGGGAAATGGGATCGCTACCTTCTCTTTTAGTAGCATATTGATCATGTGATAAAGATTGGCTATAGTGATGAGTTTGGGGTGGTACCAAATGGCATCACTCAGGCTATCACGAGTACGCTCTTGTTTTTGTTGATATGTGGATTGTTACTAGCTTCTTTTTATCATTCGATTCTGAAGAATTGTGGAATGTCATCTCATGGAACAGTCTAGAGATGTAACATTTCTGGAAATTCTAAAGCCATGGCGAAAAACGTTTTTTTCTGGAAAAATGTAAATTTGGTGCTACATTAATACAAGTGTTAGGTTTTTGACATCTGGGAGGTAGGAAAAAAATAATAGTTGAAAACAAAACCTACATTTTTTGTAGTAAACAAATAGAAGTGTATTATATGAACTGTATTATTTAGATAATACAGTGCACAGTTTAATACTGTGGCCATATGTATTATATAATATTTTGAACAAAATTAATCAAATTTCAACAAAAAATATATTCTTGAAAATATCTTGTAGAAGTATAAAGTATTCCCAGACTTAGCATTAATACTGTAGGTATTCTGTATTGAAACCTTTCATTCTATACATTTTGAGTAAGTAAAAGCTTATCTTAAAAGCTTTTCACTTATTCCAAAAGAAAAAGGTTTCATAGGAGTTTTTTTCAGTGTTTTTCCGAATTTCCGACTTTTCCATTGGAAAACTTGACAAAGCCGTGTGTGTGTGGGGGGGGGGGATTTTCCAGGCTTTTCTCAGGCCTTCACATCTCCAGAAGAGTCAGTCATCAACTGGCTTTGCCTCTTTACTACATATGATTGGTGTCCCCAAAACTATAATGAATGCTCTCCTGTAAATAATAATTTAGGGTAAGAAAATTCCTTTTTCGTTTTCCATTTTGAGGGTCTATTATCTCACTAAGTTTCTACCCCACATGATGTTGTGACTGTGCTTTCCAATGCAAATTATAGCAAGGAAGATAATTTTTAAAAAAAAATTGTGAGAGACGTTGTTTTTCATTTGGATATTCAGTGTTGGCTTGTGTGTGAGAAGACTGTAACTTAGAAATGATAAAATGAAAGTTTTTTTAGGTACATGCTTAAGATAAGATTGTTTCACATTAGTCTACTGTATCTAATTATGAACTATAGCCTTATGGTGTGGATCTGAAAATTCATACAATAGGGACATGTATAGATATGGAGAATATTTCTGCAAACCAAGGCCCTTTTCACACTTATGGTTTAAACTGCCATTTATGAGCATTCCTTGCGATCATAATGGGTTCACCATGGCACCCCCACATTCTACACTATCTGAGGCTGTTTCAGTTTGGCATCTTGTTTTTCATTTTATATGGACTTTGAAACCTCAGTGCAGTTTCAGGCTTCCGGGGCTTTGTAATTCACACATACTTTTTAAAAAAAAACTTTGAGCAGGCATAGTAACATTGCAGTGTTGGAACCCATTTCCCCATTTGCTGATTGGGCTGTCCTGTGCCCACTGGAGAAGCAATTGGTGGAGGAGTTCTGAGGGAAAACATGTACTTTTTGTGCTTGTTCCACTCATATTTCTTTTTTTTAAAGCCAAACCAAGAAAAGGTTAAAATGCTGCTGCTTCATCCCCTATGGGCAGCTTCTTTGCCACTTTGTTTCCAAAGGCTTTTAAAGCCACGGGGAATGTGCAGTAACTTTATAATGTTACAACCTATTCTTGCCTTTGGAAAAAAGAGAGTGAGCATACTCCAAGGGAGGAAGAGAAAAGCAGCCATTTGAACATTTCCTGGCTTTTAAAGCTAGCGGGGAATAAGCAGCAATGTTAGGAATTGTTCCTAGCTCTGAAAAAAAAATAAGAGAGTGCTTGCATACCCGGGAGAAAGGAAGCCAACAGAGAAGCACCCACTATCTGTGGGCTGGGGTAGTAGTCTTGACAGTTGGCGATGGGAGATGCAGCTCAGCCTGTAGACTGGCTATGTCTTCCCCTGCCACTCATAGTGCTATCAACTGCAGCCACCCTCCAATTGGCAGATTCTGCTGGTGTTGCTGAAGCAACTGAGGAGCATTCTCTCCTGGCTGCACCTTGGTGGCCCTCCTCCTAGCAGGCCACAGCTCCCACCCTGTCCCCCGGATGAGCGAGCCCCACCTGCTGCTTAACCTGGCACCCTGCCCTGGGAAGCCACCCCGGTGCAGGTGCCGCAGCCGTGGGGGTATGTGATCCCCAGTGGCCTGCTCCCTGCCAGGGGGAGGCGGAGTGACCTGGCAGTGGAGATTGCGGCTCAGCTATTGGCTGTGCCATTCCTTGCCCCTCATGCGCCTGTCAGGGAGGCAGCGTAGCCATTGGAGACTGCTGACGGGGTTGTCAGGAGGATGGTGGGGCGAGTGCTCTCAGTGGCGTCTGCTCCATGCCTTGCTGGGCTCAGCTGCTGGTGTATCTCTCCCACCGTGTCTTGGTGGGGAGAATACAGCAAGAAGAACCCTATAAATTATTTTGTACTGACAGTTTCTCTAAAAAGAGCAAATGCTGTTTTCAGGTCTCACTTCAAGGTCTGAATGCTGCTCAGAATATAAGATAAAATCTTTACCCTGAACATTTGGAAGCCTTAATGAGACAAGGATAAGCATTCTGCTATAGAAAGATGTTGGGGACTCAAAAGGCCTGGCAAGAGTTCTATGTTTAGTTTTTTGATTGTTTTTTTAAACTGATGTGTAACTAGCTTCAGTTGTCTATTGCTCAGACATAGGTCTTACTGGACTAGAATTGCCAGGTCCCCTTACCCTCCCAGCAGGTGATGCCATTGCGCAGGCCCCAAGAGTGTTTCTTGATTTTGTGCTGAGCTGATTTTGGCCCCCCAAACAAGCTGAATCAGCCTGGCGCGAAGACTGGGAGCATTCTCAGGGCCTGTGTGATGACATCACTCCTGGGAGGAGGCTGGGAGTGGGGATTCCCCCACCCTCATCAGGGGACTAGCAATCCTGTACTGGACTGTTTCTGTTTTCCACAGTGTTCTTTTAATTTAAAAGTTAAGGCTCTTTGCACCCATGGGAAGATTTATCAATCTTCACCTATTTTGCTACCCTATTGAAAGGCACAGGGTCATCAAGCTTAATCAAGGAGTGATTTTTTTCAGTTTTCTGAAAATATAGCCACCCTTCTTACAGGTGATGATTCCAGTGTGATAAAATCTGGGAGCATGCAGAGCCATTTCTGGTTCATGATCTAGCTGAACTGTATAGAGTCTCTTGTTTCCAGGAACTGCAGTTCCACGTGGACAGTGTATCTCTGCAGCCCTTTGCATTCCCACAGTTGTGGCAGTGTTTGTTCAAATTGCTTTGAGTCCAGGTATTGGAGCAGTTACAGATATACTGCTTACACAAATATGCTCGTTTATACAAATATGCCAGGGGATGAGCCAGGCAACATGATACCAGAGGTATTTGTATGGGGGTTATTTCATGTGTAAACAAGGCCATGCTCTCTGTTTAGCTTTCAATGTATTATCTTAGTAACAACCTAAGAGCGCTGATGTTTTAAAATGGGGTTCCTTTTTTCTCTAAAATAATGTTACCTTGAGCCAATAGTTGCTGTAGGGAAGGGGGTTGCTGCACCCATGATGGCGATGAAGTTCTGGGCTTCAGTAAGGGAAAGCAGTTTGTATGACTTAAGTTGAGTTTCAGACTCGAAAGGCAGTCTAGCAACCCCTTAAGGCATTTTCACCTGTAAGGCTTATATGTGCTTGAGACCCTTTGGGCTATTTTTGTCATGTGTGAATGTTATCAGTTTGGGATAAACCACAGGAGAAAAATCAAGTGTACGTTATAAGCTATAGCCCATGTATATTAATGCTGCAAATTGACATTAAGCCCTTGGTTCAAATATAATTTCAGTCATGAACTCACTAAGTAGCCCTAGACAAGAAACAATTTCTTGGTCTTCTCCCATCTATTGTATATGGGTCATTTATTCTGCATCTGTGTAAATATGGGTGATTATACAAGTACATGCATAACTAGGCACCAGATATTCATACACAGAAATACTATGGACGAACGTGTTAATCTGCAGTCTGTGTGCAGAGTGTAGACAAGAGTATTGTAGACTTCTAAGAGAATGTTGCCCTTAGAGGAGTTTAGAAATAACTTATTGGGAAAGAATTCCAGTGGAACAGCTCTCGAGTGAGAGGAATATATACACTTTTAATGACAGTTTCTTGTTAAATCATCCAATGTGTTTCTTTTGGAGAGAGAAAACAGGGTTAGGTTGAAACCAACTTTCACTATGAAACCAGAGCATGAGGCCAACAGCTGGTATTAGAGAGCATTCTAGTGGAGTCTTGCTGTGTCTCTGAAAATGTTAAGAGAGTTTCTAATTTATCCATCTATATCTTAAATTTTCCACCAGAGCTTGTATTTTTGTGATGCCCTAACATAATTGTACTCTCTCTCTCTAGATTTAAAATAACATTACTGCTCTAGCACATGCAGTTGTAGAAATGAATGGGCACATTGTAATAAGTGTTAAATTAGAAGTCCCCTCGTAAAGACCTAGTTTGTCCAGATCCAGTGCAATTGTTTCAAAGTAAAAAAATATTCTAACTGTGGTTTTATCTAGCCTTGGTCTAGAGAGGTATGATTAATCATTATCATGTTTTAATAGTACTTGTACTTGCATGCATTTCTTTCCTTTATTGTGTGAGACATTGTTATTGTAAGCAGGTGCTCAATCAGGTTCCCCATGTAACTCTCTTAATCATATACCTAATTCCAAATCAGGCATAGAGTATGAATCAATAGAGCCACAAAATAGTGGTAGGGACAGATATTGCGGGGGGGGGGTTCCCTCTACAAACCTAAAGGAAGTCCTAAATTTGCAGAAAAATCTGAAATCTAACAAAACTATCTCAGGGGATTAAAACTCTCCAAATTAAAAGAAACAAAATTTGTATAAGAAAAAAATGCCCACTGAGCTCTCGGTAGCCATTTTGGATGTTGCTAGGCAACCACAACCATTTGGCAAAGCCATGGGAGTGTGCAACGGGACCAATTTTTTCCAGGGAGAAGCTGTCAGAGGCAGGGAAAAATGAGGAAAGGGAAGCAGATAACTGTAGATTGTCTGGAAGGTGGGAAGAATAGAAAGGAGGAAGAAAAGGTGAGAGGCTACAGGGGCTTTCAGGGAAAGGAAGGAGTGGGTGAGGGGGAAATAAGACACCCCCTGCAAGCCCTTATGGGTATCCTGCTTGTCCAAGTAATAATGCTGGTAATATTCCTAGTGTTTAGGAATATTACTTCAGTCAGGCTTAATTATGATGGTGAAACCATCATAAATAGGAAGTATAAAGACTTGCAGCCTGATATAAAAAATCAGAATAGTTCTAGTAGTGAAGACAGTAGCTTGTTCTGCAGCACTTATGGTGACAAGTTATGGTGCATGGGCAAATCCTTCCTCTAACCTGTTTCTTTTTTCTCAGCCGTCTGGGGCTCAAGTCAACACAAAGTGCTCCTAGAATGTTACACTGGGAGCACAGGGCATTTTTTCATTCCAGCATTATGCAGTGCCTTTGCAAATTATGTCTATGTGATGGAGAATGGTACCAGGGTTCCCATGTCATATGCAAAAGCACCAGCAGCAGACTTACTCTTCCATCAGGATTTTGTTACCATATCCATGTAGTGGCTTAGAGAACTGGACCACAATATGAATATGGTAATTGATCTGTCTTTGTAAAGAGTCTGTGCTCTTCCCCATAGGTTTTGAAAATTGTGAGAACCATAGAAATCATGGGCTTAAATGCAGTTAACTATGTTGGATTCATTAGCACAGTTGGGGAAATAAACCAGTCAGACACATGCAGAGTAGTGTACTGCAACAACAGGATCATTTACTAACTGTAGACTTTTCGACAGCAGAAAGAACTTGCTGGGGGTGAGGTGTGGCATTTCTGCACTTGAAAAGGCAAGGGAGGGAGCAAGAGCCCCTTAGCCTGCCACATTTTTAAATCCCTTTAAAATGGCAGTGGTGTCCGCTGGTCAGACCCAGGCCGAATCCACACTCACCTATTTCCCGTTTTTTTAACGGAAAAAATCCGTGTGTTTCCAACCCGCAAATTTCACCTGTCTGTTCACATTCATGCTGAAACTGTGTATTCCTTGCACAATCTACTGTTCACATATCCGTTGGCAAAGCCGTCTTAGTGGGCGGGGATCAATCTTCTCGCCCAATTTTTTAAAAAAATTTTTAAACAGATTTCCGTTATTTCGAAATCACCATATACTGAAACATCAGCAAAGTGATATATCACGTGCCACTTTTCATAGCGATTGGTTCACATTTCTGGCGAGGTACTTAAAAATCCTAGAAAAAGGAAGCGCGCAGAAAAGATCTCTTTGTGGGTGGTAGTGGCTGGTAGGATTCATTGAAGCCACAACAGTGCAACGGCTCCTCAATGCATCTATCTAACTTTCAAGATTGTGTCCGAAAACCAAATTGGGATCTATGCAAAAAGATATCCCATTTAAAATTTCAGTAATTATGAAAATATTTAGGAAGTGGCGGTGGCCACGGAAAAAAGGGAATCTTTAGTGCCTATGTGTTCCGTTATATTCTGAATTGTGCAAGAATATTTAGCGGAATTTCGATATTACATTAATCAGATTAAAAAAAAAATTTAAAAAGGGAAAAAACGTGTGGTGGTCCGCATCGCGCCACTGAGGATTGAATTCTCCAGACCGCTTTCCCCAGCAACGAGATTTTATCCTGGCAACATCAAAATAATGTTTTCAATAGAACAAAGTAAGCTATGAAATCCCAGCGTTCATGGAGTACGGAGCATTTGCGGGGACAATAAGCCAATCGACCCGTTAGGAACGGGTTTCCTATTCAGGGTAGAGAAACGGAAGCGGGGGTGGTTTCAAGAAAAGGCGCTTGAAAACCGCTTCTAGGCATTCACGTCCACCGTGCGACTCCCGCAATAGACCAGAAACTGGCAATGAAAACCAAACCGAAAGAGAAGCGAGAGAACTGTGGAATGGAAAACAGGTAGTGGGAACAGCACTGAGATTTGCGCAAAAAAGTTGTAAAACTGCAGGAAAATTTATGTAGTGTGGATTCGGCCCCATAGATGTGGTGACATCTAGTTTGGTCCACAGAGGAAGCATGACAACTGGCAGGGAGAAAAACAAAAAAAGAAGTCAATGAGCTCTGAACAGTACCAAGGACACGTTACAGCTCCCCCTAGGGTGCAAATGGACTAAGCATGCCCTGTGATACTATTGACATTGATAAAATTGTTCTAATGCTGTTCTCTTACCAACAGGATTGTAACCTTATATATTTTTAGGTGTTCATGCACCATACTAATTCAGACTGTTTCTAAGAATGCTGGCAACAATGGACTTTGCCCATGCACTCTTTTAATGCCTGTCAAAATATTTGATTTGTGCTTCACAGTATATACTTTTTCTATCTTCCGTACAGTCCATCTGAAAGGATTCTGTGCTGGTAGAATGTTTGATTGCAGAGATGTAGCATTTAGTGTTGGAGAAGGAGAAGACCACGACATCCCCATTGGAATTGACAAAGCTCTGGAGAAGATGCAAAGGGGAGAGCACTGTATCCTGCATATTGGAGCATTGTAAGTTACAACCATAGATAAACAATTAGATTTTGCTCCTATGGTATCTAGCTCAAATTTTTTGCCACAGCTTCTTTGTAAACCTGTTTCAACAGAAATAATTTATACATAGAAAAGGAAGCTCATTATCCATCTGAGTTGTCTTATTTTCTCTCTCACAAAAATAGTGTAAAATTATGCTTCAGGGCTAGGAGTTCTGGCTTTTTGCTTGGCTTTTGTTGTTTCATTTTTTTGTTATAGAAAACATAACTGAATTTGACATATCTAATGAATAGGGAAGAAAAATTAGCATAGGAAACCATTTCAAACATAATTGATTTTAATACTTTTTAAGGGCTTTTAATATGTAATATTTAGTGTGGTTGTTGGTAGTCCTCTAACCCTAACTCCCAAAGCTTGCAAAAATCCCATTAATGAAAAATTAATGCATGATATACTGAATATTAACACTAAATAAGATGTAAAATGTATAATTGCATCCAATCTGAACACAAAGGGAGTAATCCTGAGCATGGTTTAGCGTGTAAAATGTGAGTGTTGCCACAAATGAGTTAGTTGGCTGCTGGTTTCCTAGGTAACATCTGCTGCCTCCAGAGCTAGCCACCTTTCTCTCCATGCAAGTATGACTATTTAGCATGCTGAATGAAATGCCTCATCCTATGCCATTTCTGTTGAGTTTGTTTTTTATGCTTTTTTTCAGATATGGATTTGGTGAAGCAGGAAAAAGTCAATTTGGCATAGAGCCAAATGCTGAACTTAAATATGAAGTTACACTGAAAAGCTTTGAAAAGGTGAAATGGAATTTACTATTAAACAAAACAGACAGACATCCTTGTATTTGACACCTACCCAAAGGATCACTTCTGTAAAGAAAACATGGAGGGGGATACTCTGGCATGTTTGTGACAAAGCTTGATAAAACAGATACGTCAACTAAGATCACAGTGTTCTTGTGTGTTAGTTTGTTTTATTGTTTTGGGTGGGGTCCAAGACTTGTTCCTAGTGTTGTTCCCTTTGTATTTTTTTCTCTGGGCTGCAGACAAAAAAGTTCATGTCCTGCCAAATGGTACTGAAAGGAGGGCAGGGCAGAATTGCTGAACAAGCTGTGCCCTCTTTGGGGTGCTGGAGAATGTGCCTATGTCTGTACAGTACAGTGAAGGAACAAGATGTACGTAAGGTGGAGCAGTGTTGCCAGTCTTTATCCTGGGAAGTGTTTGTAGGAGGAAGGCTTTGCTGATTGGTTTCTACTCCACCCTTTCTAACCTCAAAGAGATTTGTAGAGGTTTCTCACCCTTTCTTGACTGTTTCTCACTCTATCAGTCTTTCTAAGGACTGAGTTTTCAAGGAAGTTTTAAGCACAGCTGTAACAAATTTTGGAAGGGATGCAGATTATCAAGATTAATTTCAATGATTTGGGTTCTGAGTTACAGTGTTTTAGGCCATATTCTGCCTTTCCTTCAATTGTATAACTACATATAGTTTAACAGCTGATGTACAATAAGGTCTTATCTTGCTTCCACTGTAGTGAAGGTTATGTTCTTTTTCTGTATTCTTGATATAATTATTCTTAAATGTTTGCCTGCAGGCCAAAGAATCTTGGGAGATGGACACCAAAGAGAAACTTGAGCAGGCTGCCATTGTCAAAGAGAAAGGAACTGTGTATTTCAAGGTCTGTGTGCATGTAACAGAAACAGTAACATCAACAAATGCAACTTCTTCTGATAAGTGGTATTTGTGTTAATTGCTAGAGGGGGTGGTTTTATGGTTTCTGTATTGTTGCTGCAACTGCCAATAGATTGCAGTACCCTTGGCCCGGGGCCGCCACCTGTACCCCCATGCCACCAGCAGGCTTTTACATTTTTTTAAATCGGCAGTTAACATGTTACTGTAGCATTATAACAGTATGTCCATCAGGTTCTCTGAACTCCCAGCTTTCATTTTTAAAAAGTAAATCTGTTGTCCCTCTCATTGTGGAGATCAGCTTCCCTTTTATATCCCTGCAATGAAAGGAGCTACAGACTTAAAGAAATAATAGCTGGGAATTCAGAGCACCTAGCAGATTGAGTGTTATAATGTTATAATGCTGTAAAGATAGTCAACTCCTGATTTAAAACAAAAAGTATTTCAATGGCAGGGAAAATGGCCACCATGGAGGAATGAGGGAGAGAAAATGGCATAATGTGAGCGGGACCTGGAATATCCATACTTTCTTGTCCACATGGGTGCCATCCTGGTTTTGCCAGGATCTTTCCAAAGACATTGCAACAAAGCAGGTTTGGGAAAGATCACAGGATGGAGGGGGTGGGGGGAGAACCCAGGAGGTACATGAAAGTACCACAAAGTTGCGGGGAAGCAGGGAAAAATCCCACTTCCCAATAGTATCTAAGCTGGGGCAAATAATCCATGTGTAAATTATGTAAGTGTTTTCTAGCAAACCCAGTGCTACCTCTTTTCTGCCTTGTCTTCCCTTTTAAAGTGGCTTGGAACTTCCTGTAAACTTTGGGGGAGCAGTTAGGATAAAGGTAGATATGAAGTACAGTATGGATCAATTTTGAGGATTTTTGAGTGGCTTTTACCAGGTAAATGGTGTTATTACAAACTGAGGCAATACCAGACTATTTGTTACTACAGCCATACATCTTTCATCTCCTTAGGAGTGTAGACTCTACAAAGCTGTATTAACTTGTGTATCCCATTTGTGTTGTAGCCCAGCCTTTCTAAAAATCCTGTTCCTCCCTCTTCTAACATGGTTGATTATAGCCTGTGTTTCAGATGCAAATGTATTGCATTTTGCAAAATATCATTAATAGACATGACCTTCTTTACCCCCTTAGGAAGGCAAGTACCTGCAGGCAGTGATTCAGTATGGGAAGATTGTGTCCTGGTTAGAAATGGAATATGGCTTATCAGAAAGGGAATCTAAAGCTTCAGAATCTTTGTTGCTGGCAGCCTTCCTCAACCTTGCCATGTGCTACTTGAAGTTACGGGAGTATGCTAAAGCGATTGAGTATTGCAATAAGGTAAATGTGCACATCTGGCCATTGGAATTGGGGAAGGGCTGGTGGTAGTTCTGTCTTGATCTGTTTCCCCCCCCCCTCTTTTTCTTTTGGACAGAATTGTTCTACCTGTCAGAGATGGCTGCCACATACCTTGCTAGTTTTCTCTGAACATTGTGCCAGTCTAATAAGTTTAGAAATAAAAATTAATGTCTATTCCTATGTAGATACATCCTTGCTAAAATGTCTGCATTTTGGAATAAGAACAAGTTTTCAGTTACTTCAGATGAACAAGCCTATTCTACATCTTTAAATTCTCTCAGAGCATACATATGGTAAAGATTATTGAAGTGAATATCAGAAGTCCTCATTAAACAGCCCAACTCCTGCATTGTACGTTTGTATGCACATTACAGAAATAGGACAACCTTTTCCTAGAGTTGCCCTCTCAACTTCAGAGAGTATAGGATCTTACACTATAAACAAACTAGAGTTGCAACAATCCTGGCATATGTTGGTATGACTTTATGAACACACATTTCCTGGGAGAAAAGTGATGTATTCTTTAAAAAAATAAGAACAATGCAGCAGTCTTATTGAGATCTTGCTATGTTTGTGTGAAAAACAGTATAAATTCTTGTTGCAAGAACTTTTGCGGGCAATGCTGTGCTTCCTAAGAGGAATATGGAATGAATGTATTATTGTGGTGTAATTTATCTCAAAACAAACAAACGAAAATGATAGTTGCCATAAAATACAGAGCTTTTTATTTTTATTGTTGGACATACAGTAGCTGCAGCCCCCATGATTCTATGCTTTCATCAGGATGTCATGTTACAATGCAAGTCCCCCCCCCCTGCATTGTACAGTATTTTCTCTTGGTTAACAACAGCTATGCATGTTTCTAAAATGATCTGCATTCTTGGTTTGGACAGAATTATAGAAAAACTGAATGTGGATTCTATTATATGTTCAAGATATGAGTGCCTAAATGCAGCACAGCTGAAACAAAGTGTTAAAAATGAGAACATTTAAATTGGTGAGATGAAATATGTAAAAAGTAAGGCATGAAACTATAAATATCTGGGGTTTGTGAGTCATCCTCTAAACATTGCCTGTAAGTGCTCTTTGGGGCCTCTCTTTGGAAGCTTTAAGCATAATATCCGTTTGCATTCAGTCTCTGTATCAAATTTCTCTTTCTGGAATGTTCTGTTTGGAGCTATAAATGACTTTTCATCTATAACATACATTTCCAGTTAGTGTGAGGTACAAAATCCACTTTATAGAGCAAACTAGAAAAGGTAGAAATAAGTGTGTGGTCTCTTCCTTTTTATCTTCAGAACTATTTTGAAAAGTAGGTTAGGCTGAGAAATGGTGGCCACTCAGTAAAGTTTTGAGGCTATTTGGGGATTTGAAGATGGGTCTTGCCCTGCCTTGTCTGGTGCTAACCATTATGCAGCACACGTTGTTGCTCTTCAAATTCTCTGCTGGACTCAACAACCTTGACATGGTAGATGCAGATGAAAAAGACATGATTATGATTATGATAGTCAAATGCCACTATGCCATATGCCATGTAAATTTCAGGGTTAGTCAAAAGATGTACACTGTGCGTGAAGTTCAAGTTTTTTTTTTAAAAAAAGGGAAATGATATTTTAAAATGAGGGTATTTTTACTTACGTTAATAAATACATGGCATGTCTAGGAATTTACCTTTATGGTTTGAATATTTCTGAGATACAGATACTGCATGAACTGAACACACTTCCAAATGTGCACTGCAGGGAGGGATGCTGATTTCCCATTTGGGAGGCCCAAATCGGCCCAGAGAGAATCAGCAATGCATGGGATTGCTTTCTCTTTTCTGTTCTTTAGTTACAGCCCATTGTTTGAATTTTTTAAAAAATATTAAGATGAATGTACTTTACTGATCGGTCTTTTAATGGGGTTTTGGAAATGTGGTTCTTTAGCATATTGTCCAGCACCAGTGATGTATATACCATCTATTATGCACTAAAAGCCTACACTTTTTGGAGGGTGCTAAACATTTAGAAGAAATTGCTAATATATTTTCAGTTTTTTCATGGGAGCCAGTTGTTTGGAAATGTTGTGCCTTTTATTTTCCTCAAATGAAATGTGGGAACTTTAGGATACCATATGAACTCTTTCAATTTTTAATGTACAGCCATAGCCAATTACAGCATAATTCTTTATGGTTTAATTTGTGCTGTGGTTTAATGTACCTGTAATGCACTGTAGATCCCAAAAAAATCTTTGTTACACTTAAAAACCATGGATACACGCCTCAGCATAGGCTATTGATTTCAGGAACTTGCAGTGACAAGTTGTATTTGCTGTCCAAAATCCCTTTTTGAATCGGACTGCAAGAAAGGGGAAAAACAAGGCTGTGTGATTCAAGTTATGCTAAATGTGGGAACATATGTTTCAGGCATTGGCATTGGACCAGGTCAACGAAAAGGGCTTGTACAGAAGAGGTGAAGCCCGACTGCTCATGAATGAATTTGAATTGGCAAGATGTGACTTTCAAAAAGTTCTAGATGTGAATCCTCAAAACAAGGCTGCAAAGTCACAGATCACAGTGTGTCAGAAGAAGACAAAGGAACACAATGATCGTGACCGAAAGAGATATGCCAACATGTTCAAGAAATTTGCAGAGAGAGATGCAAAGGTTTGCACCATGCTATTATGGCTTTCTTCCATCTATTGACAACTTCTAGCTCTACTAAATTACGTACATTATATTATAAAATGAAATTTGAGTGCTTTGATTGTATTTCTAGAGAATGATATTCTGTGGAGCACAGAGCCAAAACTTTGTGAATATATTTTTCCAAGAGTTCCTAACCCTTTTCAGGAGGAGGAAATTTGTAGAGTGAGCAGTATGATTTCCCAGTATCAATCCCAAAGACAATTGTCTCTTGCTTTAATAGGACTGGAGTAACGAGATGTTATATAGGAATGGTGATTTCTGCCCCATGTTACATCAGTCCATTTGTCTGTAACCTTCATGGACCTGTTGTGAAGCAGAACTGGAATTGTTCTTGCTGTGCAATGGAGCCGAAGTCTCTCTTTCTGCATGTTTTTCTGTTCTAGAGCTACAGTTACAGTAACAGACATTGGCTGCTTTCAGGATTTTCAGAGAAGCTTTCATTGCTGTTGAGAATGCAAAGGCATTCACAGTGGCAATCGAGTGTCCACACAGCAGTTTTTCCTGAAGTTTCATTGCCTACCCTGAACCCCCACTGTGGCTGTTCTATCTCACGCTTTAGACATACTTTTTAATTTTTAATTATAACTCAGTAATATTATAATGAGCTATTTCAACAATGTACTAATTCCTCAGATTTCATTTTTTAAAGTTAGGCTCTAGCCCTTTTTGTTGTCAAGGGGAAATGTTCAGGCTGCATATTTTCCTTTGTAACTCCACAAGAAAAATGGTTAGAGACTTTTGAAAGAAAGAAAGAAAGAAAGAAAGAAAGAAAGAAAGAAAGAAAGAAAGAAAGAAAGAAAGAAAGAAAGAAAGAAAGAAAGAAAGAAAGAAAGAAAGAAAGCTGGGAACTTGTACATTGTTGCAACAGATTATTGTAATGTTATTGAGCTATAGTGATATGTCAATTACCAAGTTTTAAAAAGACCAAAGAAACCCATTTAGCAGAGGGGTGACAACTGTGGGGGCTACAGTAAGAAAACGTTCTCTTTCTGGCAAAGTGGTTGATGAAACTTAGTGACAAAAATCTGCCAATATGTCTTGTAACAAATCTGTGATAGTGTTCTTACAATTCGAGTTCTCATTGGGGTAGTAAAAATGCATCTGGGCTGTATAATTTGTCAACCAAAGTACATGTTACATTAAGGATCAATGATCAGATCTCCCAATGTGCCTTTCAGTCTTAAAAGACACCCAGGGGAGGGGCAGGGGTTGACTGAGGCCACAGTGCTGGGCCTGGAGGGGATTAACCATTATCTACCTCCCTGTGCACTATTTCCTCAATGTGAATCAGTTTTCTTGAGCTGCTGAGACCTGCTGAGGGGGAAAGAAAGACACTCATTTCATACTTTCTTTTTCTCCACCTGGAGCCAAAAATAACTTGTGAGGGCTGATTTGCCATGTGGTGGGGGGGGGGAAGGTTAATCCCTTTGCTAGTGTCATAATTTTAATCCAAATCACCCCCACACACACACACACACACCCCATGCATTCTAAGGTTAAAGTATCTGCAATGCAATTTGTGTTTTGGAGTTCAGGTGCATCTAGGAGAATGCTCCTCCATACAAAAAGGTTTCCTGCACCTTGCAAACTTGCATGTTAAAGTCAGAGAAAGTTAAATTGGAGCCTTTCTAGATACCACTTTTCACCTTTTGTTTCAGGCCATTTAATGGAGGAAGGAGTCCTAAAGCACTTTTCATCATTTTCTGTGGGGGAGACTGCTGGCAGAGTACAGGAGGGGGATGGGTTACAGTCGCTGGGACACAAGTTCTGGAATATCACCAAAGAGGAATCTTTGTTTTGTATGGAGAAGTGTTCAGATGTTGGAGCCGGGCCCCTTTTTGGCAGGAAATGATATAATCTAAGGGATGTTAAGCATGTTTAGGTCACATTAGTGGCATATTTAGGTCATTAAAACAAATGAGTTTTGGGTACATGGATTTCAGTAAACTGTTTAGTATAAAGATAGGGCTTTTTATGGTCAACAATAGGGGTGTGCAAGCCAAAAATTTTCGGCTATAGCCGAAAGTAGAAAGCCGAAAGAAGATTCTCTATCGTTAAAGCCGAAAGCCGAAACAAGAATCTCTTTCGGCTTTCGGCTTTCGGGATTCTTTCGGCATTATTTCGGCATTATTTCGGCTTTTTTCTAAGGGAAAATGCCTCCGTCTTCCAGGAGGCCTGGAGGAGGCATTTTCCCACCGAATAAGCCCAAAATTGGTGGGAACCTTCCTCTAACCCTTCTCTAACAACCACCCAAGTTTCAGACAGATTGGACTTTGGGGGGCCATGTTATGGCCCCCCAAAGCAGGTCCCCCCATCCTCCCATAAGAAAGCGAAGGAGCAGCATATTGTTAGCATGCTGCTGCTAATCTTTCTTCATTATTTCCTATGGGGAAAAAATGAAGAGGCAGGCTTCCTTTGCCAGGGGTGGCATTTTGCATGCAAAATGCCCCCTTACCCTCAGGGGCCCTTCTCCCACCCCTCCTCCCACCCCCCACCAAGGCTCAGCCTGCTCCCACTTGGGGGGGCCATTTCATGGCCTCCCCAAGTAGGTGCTCTAATCTCTACCACTGACAGCTGGGGGAGGCTTGTGTTGCCAGGGGTGGCATTTTGCATGCAAAATGCCCCCCAACCCTCTGGGGCCCTTCTCCCACCCCTCCTCCCACCCCCCACCAAGGCTCAGCCTGCTCCCACTTGGGGGGGCATTTCATGGCCTCCCCAAGTAGGTGCTCTTTTCTCTACCACTGACAGCTGGGGAAGGCTTGTCTTGCCAGGGGTGGCATTTTGCATGCAAAATGCCCCCCAGCCCTCTGGGGCCCTTCTCCCACCCTTCCTCCCACCCCCACCAAGGCTCAGACTGCTCCCACTTGGGGGGGGCCATTTCATGGCCTCCCCAAGTAGGTCCTCTCAGCCCCTAAAGTCCACCCCTTACAGCCCCACACAAACCCAATTCCCCCCCAGCTGCCACACACAGACCCAAATCCCCACATTAGCCCCTCACAGACCCAAATCCACCCCCACCTGCCCCACACCCATAACCCCAGGAACAGGCTGGCAAAGGCCAGCCCTCTCCCTTTGTTCCCTATGCTGGGAACTTCTAAACTCTCTTTCCCTGGGCAATTCTGCACAGCCCAGGGGTGCCACAATGGTGGGCACACTTCTGAGTGCCAGCTGGTCCCTGTGAAAGAGCACCTGAACCACAGACACCCTCCCTCAAATTCCCCCACCACCTACAGAGATGGCTGGCCAGCCAGCCCCATTGTTCCCTATGATGGGAACCAACTGCACAACAAAGAATAAAACAAGAACAACACAAAATAAAGTTTTAAATTTTTTTTTCTCCCTTCCAAAGTACAAGTAGGCAAAGCATTATGACACATTACACCAGCAGTCCCCCACACAGAAAAATTAAAACAAAACTCACTTAACATCAGAGAATCACAAAACACGATTCCTGTCAAAAACACTTTATTTCTTGAACAGCTTTAGGTTACACAGCAGGGGGGAACACCAAAGGGCATGGCAGCACTATCTTACACAAAAATAAAACAACTCACTTAACATCAGAGAATCACAAAAGCACAATTCCTGTCAAAAACACTTTATTTCTTGAACAGCTTTAGGCTACACAGCAGGGGGGAACACCAAAGGGCATGGAAGCAGTATCTTACACAAAAATAACACAACTCACTTCACATTAAAGAATCACCCCAAAAAATTGCTGTCAAAAGCACTTTATTTCTGTAACTGCTTTAGGTTACACAGTAGGAAGGCACCACAGAGCAGGAAAGCAGTGTACTACACAAAAATAACACAACTCACTTCACATCAGAGAATCACACAAACACAATTGCTGTCAAAAACGGTGAAGTGGGTTGTATCATTTTTTGTAGTACATTGCTATCATGCCCTGTTGTGCCCTCCTACTGTGTAACCTAAAGCTGTTCAAGAAATAAAGTGTTTTTGCCAGGAATTGTGTTTTTGTGATTCTCTGATGTTAAGTGAGTTGTGTTATTTTTGTGTAAGATAGTGCTACCATGCCCTTTGGTGTTCCCCCCTGCTGTGTAACCTAAAGCTGTTCAAGAAATAAAGTGTTTTTGCCAGGAATTGTGTTTTTGTGATTCTCTGATGTTAAGTGAGTTGTGTTATTTTTGTGTAAGATTTTGCTGCAATGCCCTTTGGTGTTCCCCCCTGCTGTGTAACCTAAAGCTGTTCAAGAAATAAAGTGTTTTTGACAGGAATCATGCTTTGTGATTCTCTGATGTTAAGTGAGTTGTGTTATTTTTCTGTGTGGGGGACTGCTGGTGTAATGTGTCATAATGCTTTGCCTACTTGTACCTTGGAAGGGAGAAAAAAAATTTAAAACTTTATTTTGTGTTGTTCTTGTTTTATTCTTTGTTGTGCAGTTGGTTCCCATCATAGGGAACAATGGGGCTGGCTGGCCAGCCATCTCTGTAGGTGGTGGGGGAATTTGAGGGAGGGTGTCTGTGGTTCAGGTGCTCTTTCACAGGGACCAGCTGGCACTCAGAAGTGTGCCCACCGAGATTCGGTTTCGTTTTCTCAGCCATGCCGGACGCTCCTCTCGGCTGGTCTGGGAGGAAACGACCGGGCACCCTGACCGGGCGGCTGACCCGCAAGGATTAGCCCCCAGGACTCCCAGGGAGGGAGCCAGGGTCCGGGACGCGGCGGGAAGAACTCCCCGAAATCAATGCGGGGGGGAATTGCCCGTTTGTCCCTATGGAGGCCGGCAGATGTGCGCGGCGCCTCGAGTGCCGCCGGGCAACGAGAAACGGCAAGTAAAAGAAACAGGCGGAAGCCTGTAAACAAGCGAATCCCTTCTGTTCTACAAGCGTTTGTGAAGGAGAGGTTGATCTGAAGAAGACTCGCTCTTCCCCTTCGTTGAGTTCCAGAATTTTGTTGGCGCCCCCCCCCCCAAATGGCAGCAAAGAGGCAAAGTCCCGCTCTCGGTAAGTCAATCTCGGCTACCTTGCAGAAGGGGGAGTCGCTCGAAGAGTTGGTACGCAGGGCGGTGGTGGAAGCTATAAAACCCTTTGTTGACAAGCTGAACGAAACTGATCAAAGGGTGGGCTTAATTGAAAGCGAGGTGAAAACCATTAAGGCAGCAGCGGGGGGGGCAGAAAAGTCTGCTCTGGAAAGTGCGTCACTTGTGAAGGCTACAAAAAAGGACCTGAAGTTGGTGGAGAACCAGCTGATCGGGCTACAGGTGGAACGAACGCAGACAATTTTGCGTCTCCAAAACGTGAAAGAGGAGGAAAATGAGGATCTGTGGGATTTGGTCTCGGAATTACTGGCGACACCCGCGAGGACGACTAAAGAAGAGGTTAAAAGCGCCATTTTGGAGGTCCGTCGGGCTTCTTCAAAATATGCAACAAAGCGACAGTTGCCTCGTGAGATCATTATTGACTTTTCATCTAAAAAGATTCGGGACACCATCCTATATAACTCATACAATGCGGATTTGGACTTTATGGGTTTGAAAGTCAAGATTTTGAAGGACGTTCCATTTCTAGTCCGGAAACGGCGTTTTAAATATAAAAAGTTTGTAGCACTTCTGAGGGACCATGGAATAAAGTACAAATGGTTATTCCCGGAAGGAATATGGTTCAGATATAAAGATCAGGCCTATAAGATATTATCAGAAGATCAACTAAAGGATTTTGAGAATAAAAACCCAGAACTCTGCTGCACCAAGAACGAAGAAAAGGAGGAGCCGGAGGGGGGGGGGAGGAGGAGAGCATCGCAACAGCAGTTGCACAGAGAGAATTGCGTCCGGGACCTAGAAGGGGGAGGAAAGTTTAACCAGAATTTGAAATGTTTATTCTCTGTATGATTAACCACTCCATCATTATTTTATGGAGCTATTTTTGTATTGACAGTATGAAGGGAAACATTGAAGTGTAGTGTTTAGTGTTTGTAGTTCATTCCCCCCCTTTTCTTTTTCCACCCCCCCTTTGTCCCTTCCCTCTCCCCTTTCCTTGTGATAGTTTTGTGTAGTGTTTTGTAGCTATGAAAAATAATAAAATTTATTAAAAAAAAAAAAAAGGGTGCCCACCATTGTGGCACCCCTGGGCTGTGCAGAATTGCCCAGGGAAAGAGAGTTTAGAAGTTCCCAGCATAGGGAACAAAGGGAGAGGGCTGGCCTTTGCCAGCCTGTTCCTGGGGTTATGGGTGTGGGGCAGGTGGGGGTGGATTTGGGTCTGTGAGGGGCTAATGTGGGGATTTGGGTCTGTGTGTGGCAGCTGGGGGGGAATTGGGTTTGTGTGGGGCTGTAAGGGGTGGACTTTAGGGGCTGAGAGGATCTACTTGGGGAGGCCATGAAATGCCCCCCCAAGTAGGAGCAGTCTGAGCCTTGGTGGGGGGTGGGAGGAAGGGTGAGAGAAGGGCCCCAGAGGGCTGGGGGGCATTTTGCATGCAAAATGCCACCCCTGGCAAGACAAGCCTTCCCCAGCTGTCAGTGGTAGAGAAAAGAGCACCTACTTGGGGAGGCCATGAAATGGCCCCCCCAAGTGGGAGCAGTCTGAGCCTGGGTGGGGGGTGGGGGGAAGGGTGGGAGAAGGGCCCCTGAGGGCTTGGGGGCATTTTTCATGCAAAATGCCACCCCTGGCAACACAAGCCTCCCCCAGCTGTCAGTGGTAGAGATTAGAGCACCTACTTGGGGAGGCCATGAAATGGCCCCCCCAAGTGGGAGCAGGCTGAGCCTTGGTGGGGGGTGGGAGGAGGGGTGGGAGAAGGGCCCCTGAGGGCTGGGGGGCATTTTGCATGCAAAATGCCACCCCTGGCAAAGGAAGCCTGCTTCTTCATTTTTCCCCATAGGAAATAATGAAGAAGATTAGCAGCAGCATGCTAACAATATGCTGCTCCTTCGCTTTCTTATGGGAGGATGGGGGGACCTGCTTTGGGGGGCCATAACATGGCCCCCAAAGTCCAATCTGTCTGAAACTTGGGTGGTTGTTAGAGAAGGGTTAGAGGAAGGTCCCCACCAATTTTGGGCTTATTCGGTGGGAAAATGCCTCCCCCAGACGTCCGGGAAGACGGAGGCATTTTCCCATTGAAAAGCCGAAAGAAAGCCGAAAGAATCCCGAAACGTTTCGGCTTTTTTCTTTCGGCTACCCGAAACGTTTCGGCATTCCCCGAAACGTTTCGGCATTCCCCGAAAGAAGCCGAAACACTTTTGTTTCGGCATTCTTTCGGCATTCTGAATGCCGAAACGCACATCCCTAGTCAACAACAGCAGAGGGATAGTCTTGCATGCTTACATGGCTGCATGTGTCATTACAGGAGCAGTTTTGTGAATGTGGGGATCTAGATGCATTAAGTCCTCCAAAACCTAGATGTCTTCATCTTCCAAGCCCAGCACTGTAGGAAATAGTTAATTTGGTTGTTTCCAAAAACTTTGATGTTCACCTTGCATCTGTTGTTCAAAAGTAGTGATGCAACTGTTATGTAACTTGTATTGACTACAGATGTAGAAATGCCTCTTTTGGAGGGACTTCTGTTCACTCATATGTATGAAAGATGGCTTCAAGTAAAATCTAACCATTGAAAGTGTACTAGCTTCTTCTAGAATCAGAGTTCCTCTTATATACAAACTGAATAACTGGAGAGCTTACACGTTCATCTCCTATTCTTCCAGTCCCTTCTGCGTCTATACCGAAAGTTCAGAGGTTGTATGAATTTTCCAGCTAACTTGCATTTCCTGTTTGCGTCTTTTGTGCTCAACATTACTACTAACAGTCATGTAGTGGAATTTTCAAAATAATGCTAGGTAGTACTTTTTTATCCTTTTGGGGCTGAACATCTTTAGATTTTTCAAAAGTTGTGCTTTATGAACTTCTGCTTATTCCTCTCTGTGTATTTACTGTTGATTACAGGATGAGGCCAGTAAAACCACAGGAGAGAAGGGAGACCCAGCATCTTCTGAAGTTGGGCTAGAGAAGACAGAGACTGAAGGCAAAGAATCAGAGGGTCATGTATGACTGCACAGCAGAAAAGGCAATCCTTCTGAACTCAGCCTGCATTCAAACAGGTTTCTGAAGAACTCAGAATTCAACAGTGTTTATTGTAAAGCTTGTTTCAGTAGGCGTTATCGTGGAAGCAAAAAGCCTATCCAGCAGCTTCACAGGAAACGTATCAAATCACCACTGCTACGAGCATGCTCAGCAGTGTAATGTGAGCAGAAGGGTAGTGCGGGACCACTCCAAGTGGAACAAATGGTTTAAAAAACAAATACAATGGCTCTTGGCTATAGAATTTTTTTTAAAAAAAACTGAGATGGCTCAGTAGAACTCACTTCTGTTTGCATTGACTCTTCAGACAGTGACCAGGGCTCTATAAAATGAGTTGGCATATAGGAACTGTCTGCTGTATAATTTTGGCATTGCATTTGGTTGTACTGTAGTAGCACCACATGAGTGTACATTGTCTTTTTAAAAAGATACACAAAGTGCTATCACTGCAAGGCATTGCTCTAGCATTACTAGAACCAAGTGGAAAGTGGTTTTAGGGACTTGAAAGCCAGACTCCTAGGATCTCTTTATCTTAGATTTCAAATGCGATTTTGTAGCACAAACTGGTTTCTCGGGAAGCTCAGTAGTCCATATTATATTTTTATTCTTAACTGATTGCTTGCTTGCAAGATCCCTGACCCTGTGATGTTTGTGCACTGCAGAAGTGTATATGCCAACTGCTGTGCATGAGTATTTCTTCTCTCCCAACCCTTCTATTGGCCAAAAAAAAAGGTTAGCATTGTTGATTCTAATAGTGCTGGCAACCTTCTTTGGGGCGAGGGGAGGTGAAATGAGTTAGGTGCCCTCTTCTTTCCCTCCTCTACACTAGAAGGAGCTGGGGATATCCGTGGACCTGTCTTGCTAAACCAGGGCAAATGTATGCAGGGCTGAGCTTAAATAAAGTGTTTAGGCCTTTCTAAAAGGCATTTTGGATGCCCTTCCTGAATACAATATTGTTGATTGGTATATAAGAACATTTCTTTCCAATAAATTACTAGTTCTTCTAACAATGCAGCTGTGCATTTTCCTACCACATTAAAATATGTTAAGGGAGGAAGCTGATAATGTAGTCTTAAAATTCTTGCTCATTTTAGGATTTGTATTTTAAATTCTTCTTGGGATCTTGGGTGGGTTTTTTTTCCTCTAAAGTTATGCCACTTTTTAATTTTTTGGATAGAGAGGGTCCATTCTCAATTGTACAAATGGTTTTTAACCATTTTAACCAGCTTGAACCAATGGACTTTTACTGAAGTTGTACATTCTGTGTTACCTCTAACAATATTGAAATACATAATGAACTCCATCTGGAGAACGCTATTCACTAGCAGTGTCATCATAATCAGAGTTATGCTGTTCAAAGCCCATTGACTTCAGGGTTCTTAGACGGGTGTCTTCTGTTTAAGACGGCACTATAAGTTCCTCTAAAGTGAAGAGAATGGAACCAAGTTAGTTGCAATTAACTTATCCTGTTGCTTTTGACTGAACTTATGCGTGGCTAATTTTCTTTTTACTTGGGCCAGTAAGTTTACTGATTTGTGATGGAACATGGAACATAATCACAGCATACTGCTATAACTCCGTTACAGTCTAGGGCATTCTACTTTCCTAGGGACAACATCGTGAAGTTTTTAAACAATTTTAATTATTTCACTCTACATTTTTAGTTTTCAGAGGGGAGTTAACATATTCTAAATGTCATTGTCCTATCAGTTTCTGTTTTGTTAATATGCAATTCTTGATTCTTCCTATTTCCTTCTGTTCCTACTGGGGATAACATCTCGTCTCACACTCTCTCCCTTCTCTCCCCATTTCCACTACTGTTTTGTGTATGATCACAGCAAACTGAGGAAAACCTAAATCTTTACTAGTAATGTATTCAGACCATGTACGGGATAGCTCTACTTGCCTTAACTGAGGGATGTTGCAAAACAGTCAGAACGTTACTGCCGAAAGCTGCTGGTTTCCTATTTGGGTATTGGGGAGTTCTTCCACATTTGAAATTTGAGTGGTAGTTCCATTTTGATTAAGGAGACATTCAGTTAATACAGTAAAAACTGAACTCCTGTCTACGTAACAAAGTGGTTGAGCACTTTTGTCCAGATGAATGTTGAGGTTGCTGTGAGATGAATGGATAAAGGTATACTTAACATGCACTGAACAGCAATCTGGCCTTGTGACTCAGCACTCAATCATTGCGCTGCATGGCCAGCTCTAATGCACTTTGGTGTCAAATTGTAGATGAAAGGCTCTTCTTTCATAAACCAGATTGATAAAGAAAGGAGAACATCATTTACAAGATCAGATTACAGATCATTTTTGATTTTTTTTTGCTTGTTGTTATTTATACATAAGCCCCCATGAATAATGCAAAGGACTTCTGTATTCATAGTGAACTAGAGAGAAGTTCAAATCCTGACTTTGATCAAGCCTTATATAGGTAACAAAAGAAGGACTGTATATACCTAATATTGTAAAACTAATGTTGGTTGAAAGCAGTATTTGGAATAAGCACTAATTTTCTGGTTGTCTGTATATTTGTTTGAACCTCTTATTTTGTTTGAAGAAATTTAGGCATACTCATTCTGTACTTTGTAAATTAATATGATTTTATGTCTGCCTTGTATAGACAGAGAATTTTCCTATTTCTCAGTATGATTTTTATGATGATGATTTTTAATGTGAATAAGAAAAATCAAATTAGCAGCCTTGTTCCTTCACTCCCAGCAGAAAGATATCTCCTAAGTGAATGGTGCAACTGATCTTAGCTCTCTGAGCCCAGAACTACACATTACACTTAACATGTGAACCCAACAGGGACTGGCAGCAGGATGCTAGTTGTGAGTTCCTTGTGGGGTTTCAATTCTAAAAGTGCCTCAGAGGTGCAATGCAGAATTGGGACCATGGTGTATGGGAGGATGTGGCTCCAGCCTTCCATCCTGTACCATATTCCCAACTACAAATGGCCATGTAGGGTGTTATTTGCCCCATGGTGGTGGTTGGGAACTGCATGCACAAGAAATTCTGTGTACATGCAGCCTCTTGACAGGGCAAATAATACCCTCAGGGCTATTTTGGGTTGGGAAAATGCAGCATGGGGGGGAGGCCGGAGCTCATCCTTCTCCACACATGGGGACAGCTGTCCAAATCACCTCCTGTGGTGCTTTAGAATTGAATCCCCAGGATGAACTTTTAGCTGGCATTTGGCTGCAAGTCACCGTAGTGATCACAGGCCAAATCTGATGTATAGTTTGGGCCTCAGATTCTTGAGAAATGGTGCAGGGCACACTTTGTTCTTAGCTAATTGACCATACACTGCTTTTTTTAGCTACAGGAAGTACTTTTATTATTAGAAGCAGACAAGACTTGGACAGTCAATGCCATCTCTTAACTGTGGAGCAACAATAAAAATGATCTCTCTACTGTCTTCCCAAGGTAAAAATTGGGGCTGAGATGGAGGATGAAATCATGTAGTATCTAAAAGTATGTTCCAAATTTCATTGGAAATCTGTTCCATACTACATTTAAAGTTACTTTCTACTCTCTTGAATCCTGTCTTTAGGGCAAGTAAGCCATTTAGCTAATTTATGTGCCAGCCTTAATCATCCCATTTCATGTAACAACTTGTGGTTGTGTCATGTGGTGAGCCTTCCAGAACTTCATCAAGCAATCCTTAACATGGCACAACTAATCTTTTCTATCTTCCCACATCTTTGTTCAGTTACTCCCAAGGTTGGGGTGACTGTCTCAGTTCCCCACCAATTGCCTGCTAGTAGAATTTTGCTGAGGACATCTGACAGTTTAGCTGCTGTGGTTTGGAAACTTGAATCTCTGCAGGTGCATGTTCAAGCAGCTTCCTGTTTTGCCATCATGTAGAGCTATAATCTATTCTTGGTTTTATGTCTGTTGGAACATCAAGATAACTGCACCTACCTCACTCCTGTGGTTCTCATTTTGTTCTGGAAAACAGCCATTTTATGTTCAGTTACTTTCTCTAAACTGAACTGGGACTCTTCAGAAGCTCTGTTCCATAATGAATGGCCAGTTAGCATCCTAAAGCCTTCTCAGTTGTCTTGTATTAGAATCTGTTGCTGAGAACAGAGGTGCCAGCAGCCTACTTAAAGAAACTTTTCTAAATGCTAAAACTTTGCAGGCCCTTGTCCTTTATTTCTTTTTATGTTCCCTCCCTAGACATTTTATGAAATGTTTCTTCACCTGTTTCCTCAAAGCCATATGAATCCATTTTATGGTCAATCAGACAATTGGTCCATCAGTTGATCAATCAGTACTTTCCACATGGACTTCCAGAAGCTCTCCAAGATCTTAAGCAAGGAACTTCCCTAACCCTTCCACCAAAGGTAACTTTTTATTTGGAGATTGAACCATGGACCCATCTGCATGCAAAGCACATAGTCTCTCACTAAAATATGGTCCCTTCCTCAAACTCCCTCTTATTTAAACACCCAAAATTAGTAATTAATTTAACCTGACTCAGTTACTAGCTCCTACTCATCACTCTTTCTTTCTATAGTGATAGTCCTCTCTATGGCTACCCAAAAGTTGTGGTTTTCCTCTTCTTGCCCTCTCTCATTTCAGGAAGGGGAGAGGATGTAGCTAATATTGTATTGGGCTTTAGGCAGTCTAGGGAACTGTGAGAAAACTGCTGCCCATCGCTTAACTGTTCTCATACAACAAATGCATTTACCAGCTTAAATATATTCTTGCTGCTAGTAAGTGTATTTGTGGATGCCTGCCCATCTTATTGTTTCTGGTGGCCTAAATAATAGGATGCTGAAATTTAGTGCACCATATCCTACGGGTTTTTGCATTCCACATGGAATCTAGCCTTGTTCACAAGTAACAGTGAACTCACATATAATCTATGTACTGTGTACACACCATATTTTTTCTTCATGCACTGAATAATTCTTGTGTTATGTTCAGTGCATGTACAGATGGAGGTAAGCCCCACATTTATCCAAATTCTGGTTTCATATGTAAAGTTAAAATGCTTTGGATTTTCTTACAAACATGCATGATGTACGTAAGTTCACTGTAACATGAGAACTGGGCTACTTTTCTTTGTGGGATGATCCAAAACCTCCTACTAGGGACTTAAAGAACTTAATAAATGAAAGAGCAGACAAGTTGGTAATTCACACACACACACGCGCACACACACTCTGACCATTTTTTCTTTAAAAATAAAAATAAAGACGAATGCCCCTAAATGTCATGTTTCCCTCTTGCTTTGCAATAGTAATGATAAAATAGTTTAGGATGTGCTAAGCACACATTCCAGAGACCTCTGACATGAGGACAGTTGAAATGAGCTACTCAGGGATAAGATTCCCCTTCCCACAGTATATTTCTGGGCCCCCAATATATCTTTAAAACTTTGAAATAGCAAGAGATAAGTACTAGCTTGGATGCTTTAAAAAATGAATTAATTGAATTAATGGAGAATAGGTCTGTTAATGCCCTTTACCTGTACTAACTAAATGGTGCTTTCTCATTCATAGATAAGGTGCCTCCACATAACAAACATTAATGAAAACCTGGGGAAATTTTTACTCATTGTGCTGTGCATGGAAGCTTCCAGAAGCATCTGGAAATAGAAGGCTCTGATATATAGACCTTCACCTCATGATGCAAGAAAGCAGCTTTTATACTATATTCTTAGGAACTGAGGAGCCTCTGAAATTAGCTTCTTTGCTTTGTATGTAGAGACATGCTCCCCTCTCCAGGTCTGTGGTTATGCTTTAAACAGAGTTGGCTTCTACCTTGAGGCCTATAGGGAAGCCTACTTGCAGAAGATCTCCATGTGTATAAGGGAGCTTTTTTCTGCCAGAAGAGGATCAGTAGACTGGAGCATTAATGTTCAGAGAAGAAGACCATTCAGAAATACAAGAGCGGATGCAGCTAATGCAGTAATGCTGTGAAAATCATTTAAGGATTTTAGAGGCAAAAATCTAAGGGCTGCTTCAAGTATTTTTCCAATACAAGGTTAATACTGAATGTTAGCTATTTAACATACTTTTTCTGTGTAAATTACTGTGGTGGGGCAGTAGTTTAGTAGGCTAGCATTGGAGGGCTACTGAGTTTTCAATGGTAGACAGCCAAACCAGCAATGGGAACTGAATGCCTACATCCCCCTTCTTCCCCCATATTCAACCACATCCTGATGCAGCTTCTAGCTTAGCTCTCTGCTAAGCCCAGAGCCTGTGGTACAGAGGCTGAAGGGGTTGTATGCCCTCTCCAGAGTTCAAGGACTATAAATGATAGAAAAGAGCTGCACATTCAGCTCCTGAATCACAACCACGTGTTAAATGCAGCCATGTATACGGCACTCTTTCAGGGACACACAGCCATTTGAGTGCTTGCCAAGGGGCAAATGAATAAAAAATTGACAAATTACAAAGCTGCTATAAAAATGTGGATGGTCTGTTTTTCCTCCTGATACATCTGTTAGGAAGTCAGAAAAACCCATACATGTGATGGCTTCCTCGTATCTTGTATTTGTACTACTAACCATTTACCTCTCTTTTAATTTGCTATGGCTGCACTGAATTTATGACAAGCATCTCCCAGATCCTGATCCACCTCTCCTGGGTTTTCAACCTCAGAGTGAAATAGAAACATGATACTTTTTAAAGCTCTTTTTTCTGACATGGATATTTATCTCCTTGTCGGAAATACATTACATCCAAAGTGGCCTTGAAAAAGAGTGTGTGTGGGGGGGGGGGGGGCTGATTGTTTTCTATTACAATTTACAAAGAAAATAGCCGAGTGGGCTTTCTACCTCAAGTGCATAAACCCTTTGCACCTCCCTTCTTCAGTGAGAAGATGCCTTGCCCCAGTTATGCAAGGCAGTACTACCAAATATCTGTAACAAAGTACTTTCAGCCCAGCTACAGCACTTTAAGGAACAGGGAAGGGGAATGGTAACTTACACTGAAGTGTCCTCATAATTTGTTGCAAGTACAACAGAAGCCCAGACACCATGGCCTTAAGGGTGCAATTTATTCATTATCTTTTTCTTCATTCATGTTTTACCCCAAACAGCAAATTTTTCCAAATCCATCTATTTATCACACAACTGACTTGGAGGTGCTGCTATATGGATATCAGAATTGCCTCTCTTCCATTCTGCTGGAGGCAAATCCAATTTATCGCAAGTGATCTATGTTTCTTCTTTTCAGTAATGGAATGAAAGAAGCACAGATGGGGCAATAAATTTGTTGAAGAGTGTGTTTGGCATGTGTTTGGTGAATGAAGGCACTAGACGTTGCTGGAGCGCGGGTGATGATGTTGAAGTATTGCTGTTGTATTCAATACAAACATACCTTCTCCTCTATTAAAACTGGTTCTGCAAGTTCAGTAAGGATAAAGGCCAAGCTACACATTACGTGGGAAATCTATGATCAGATCCCCTGACCTTATTCTTTAACATTAAAAATTGGGTGTCAGGGTGTGTGTGTGTATAATCTGGATGAGGCCCTTTGCTCTGATGTGCTACTGAGAGCTGATATTTGCCATGGTAAGGGAATATGAGAGGTAAATGCAGGTGCATCTTGTGGGGGGGGGGGATTTCTGTGAGGCAAGTGGAGGAGGAAGGAACTTTTTTTTTAATGTTAAAGAAAAGGACAAAAAGATCCAGTCACAAACTTCCTATATAGCATGTAGTGTGGACCTTAACTTGACCTGGGTAACACCTAGCTGTACAGGGTGACTAGTGGCAAAGTCAACCCAAATACTCCATGTTGCACACGTACCCCCCCCCCACAAAAAAGAAAACTTGCCTGAAGTATGAGGGGAGGACAAGGATGAGGACTGAGCCAGCATTTGACTTGTTGATCATGTAAGAAGCAAAGCTGAATTTGCACCACAGGTGGAGAACTTGTGGTGACTGTGTTTTATATAATGTATCTTTCTTTACCCTGTGAGGTGCCTTTCATTGTACATGTGCCTGATAAAGGATCCTTGGAGTCTGGTAATTTTGCATGTCCAGTTATAATTACACTATAGAATAGCTATAAATTAGAAGACATCCATGCATTAAAGAAAATTCCCCAACATGCACACATTTCTGATTTTTGAACTCAAAGGCAGTTGAAAACAAGGTTTTTTTTTTTCTTTCTTCCTGAGTAAGCATCACACAACTGTGGATTCTGACATGGTATCAATATTCAAAGTTTAGTCCTATTGTTTTCTGTCCAATGCCAGGGTCTTGATGTGTAAAGAAAATGTTTCTAATAGTTTTTTATGTTGTAACGAGCAACCTGGCAGTATTGACCCATATGTCTCACTAAAGCATAGCACAACAGTAATACAATTCTAGTGTGACCTAGGTCTGCTGAGTGAAGGATAAAGAAATGAGAGTAATTGTGAGTAAATGCTAGTTGTATACCACATTAGACATCATCATGGGTGTGGAGCACAAGTGGAAGTGTTCTAGTGACCTGTATGTCCTTGGAGGTGGGGACTTCTCAAAATGCCTGTTACTATGACTTAAAGCACTTACCAGTGTCGGGGAAACTTTAAAACCCCCACTTGTGTCAGAACATGAAACAAAAAATAAAATCTGATCTTTTTCATCTTTTGGTTTGAGTCCTTTTATGTCCTCTCTACTAACCCCTATATATGGAAGTTACTGTATTGCAGTGACTTCAATATGACATAGTTATCCTTGTAAAGTTTAACTAATGTTCAGAATGAGCCTATGCAGGCTTACTTGAGATTCAGCTTATGTAGAGTAGTGGTTAGATTGTAATGATTTACATGTGTAAATGAGACATCACAGATGAAACACCACAATACAGTATCTATACCACAATGTGCTTTTCAGTTCATATATTTATTTTCCAACTGCACAGTAGAACCACACTAATGCCTTTACATGAGCCTTGAGTGCTGCTACTAACTTAGCTCAATCTGAAGAGGATGGGCAATGGGCTGATCCAGAATATTGCAACTTCAGTTTTTCCTGTGCAAAATCCTGCAAGTCTCTGTACAATTTGCAAGCAGCTTATCTATGGCTTCAGAATAACTTGGAATCTTGCAATTTCATTGTTTCAAAAGCAACAAATGAAATGGAATACTGGATTTTTTTCCTTCTCATTCATCATCAATATGCACTGTGGTGCAGGGATCGCCTTTTAAAAAGGAAAAGTCTGGAGTGATTGATTTTTCCTGCGGTTTCAAACCCGAACAGCATGCTATCCATACTTCTAATTGAGGCAGGAGAAAGAATCTGCTGAGTTGTTTTAAAGCCAACATTCCTATGGCACATACACCTGTTTACGTACTAGATGAATAGAGGTAATTTTTAGGAAACGGAGGTTTTATCTGCTGCAACAGTAAACAGTGGGAAGAGAGCAGTCAGAGAATGTCCCCTGTGCTAGCTAATCTGATGAGCTAGAGGGAGAGAGTATCCCAAATGAAGAAATTGGGCTGGACCAAGATTTGGAGAGAGTAACTTCTCATTCCTGAAGCATATGGCACAGTTTAGAATAAAATCACAAGCTAAATATTATTCTCATTAGAGAATACAGAGAATGACTGTTCTGTAGTTGTGTACTAGGAAGATGAGGTCCTTCATCCTCCCCTCCCCTCTCAGCCCACATCACCAATTTCCTTGCTTGTAATGTAAGCAACTACATCTTTGAAAATGAGTAGGATACATGGTAATAAAATGCCACCTAGTGGCAGAGATGCATCTGTTGTTAAATTAGGCAATGTACACAGTGTGGCAGGTTAGTTGGACTGGAAGGGCAACAGAAGCTGATGGAGGGCACTAGCTCAGTTCCAGATTTGGGGGGTGTGCGCTGAGGACATGAACCGTTAATCAGGGATTTGAGCCCATTCTCTCCTCCCAGCCCTTCAGCTGGCATTCAAACCACACTGTAGTACAGCTTCACTAGATCTTCATGCTGCAAATGCCTTCAAAGCATACAGTTTTTTCTTGTTTCCCTCCCCCACACTCATCTCTTGAACTACAACCACCTTTTTGACAGTTATCCATTACCCCTGCTCCTTCTGCTGGCTTGGGCCCTCTGATTTTGTACTGAGACCCCATCTAGACTGGCTGATGTTCCTCTTGAACAGAAATGTTCTTTATAAAAATCTACAGAAACAAAACCGTTCTAATGGCTTGCTTAGAAATATTTCTTTTTATAATCTGTTGTCTTTCTGCTTCTTCCCCTCTTCCCCCTCAACTCTCATTTGCCTGGGAGAATGAAAGGAAGGGCTCATCTTCAAAACTACTAGTTAATATCTGTGTTATAATTGTTTAATTGTCAACAATTCTCCATAAGAATCTTGAGAACTGTAATTGGAAAAGGCGCAGAGAGTAACCTGTCTCCAATCACCCCCTCATCTTTTTTTTCTTGGGAGAAAGGAATTGCTCAATGTAACCCTCTGGTGTAGATTAAGCTGTAGGTGGGGGAGCTGGAACAATTGCTTCATTTCAGTAATGAACATTTTAGATTAAACTATGCCACATATGAAGGATTTATACGTCTTATACTTTGTCCTTTTAGTTTAAAAAGCACTCCAGGTGGCTTACAAGGTAAATGGATAACATTAGCTGAATAAAAGTAACAAACCAAGATAATAAAAAACAAAATAAGAAATGAGTAAAAAGATAAACAGCAACAGTTAAAATCCATCCTGCAGTCTCCTACAACATCCCAAGACCTTAATAATACACCAAATATCTAGAGCAATTCCTGCTATGAGTATATCGCACTGGATTGTGCTAATTATACTTTGAGTATACAAATAAGAGGTAAATGAAGATCCTGTTTCCTGTACTTCCAATTCCAACATAACACTTCTTCCTTTGAAACAGTGCCTCCCCACACAAATATAACCACAAAAGGTCTTTTCAGAAGTCTGGGTAGATGAGGTTCTGTAAAGTCTCTCCCCCTGTCCCAGTCAAATTATCTATGATAGCAGGACCATTTTTGCTTATAATCTAATGAGCAGCTTGGTTTGCCCACTAGAATCTCCTGGAACTGTTAATCTGCAGGCTGTGTTTTCTGTGCTGTAGTTGCTTTCTGTGTGGGGCATGTGGTGATCCGGTTTGTGTATAGACTAGCTGGTATGATGAGTAGCTCTTGACATTCCCTGATTCTATGAACAAGGGGGAGACACATCCACATAACTAATGCACTTAGGAAATGTACCAATAAGACCCTGGTATCTCTTTGATCACCTCCACAACCCCCAAGAGTTTGTCTTCATTTTTGTCAGCCATCTGGAGCACAGAGCTCATTCACAAGACATTGGCCGTAAGTCATTTCTTACCGTATCCATTCCTTACCTTGGCCAAATTGCTTTCAGACACAATGATTTGTTACAATGTGCAAACATTTCCACTGTGTTAGGGAGAAAGCAAAATGGAAAAAAATCAGTAGCAAGTAGAGTCTGTGCTGAAAAAGCTTTCATTGTAATTTGAGATCTGGCCTTTGAGGGGAAATTTTACCACGATAGTTCATTTTTAGGTAGGACATTAGGGGTTCGGGGATTCAAAATCTGTGTGTTTTTTTGGGTTTCCAGAGTTCAAGGCCATTATTTTCAACGGGGAGTCTATTCCAAGGTATGTAGCTGTGATTTATAAAGATAACGGCACCACATTTACACAGAACACGGTCTACATTAGACAGTTTATGTTAAAGACCCCCATAAGATTCAAGCAAATTGAACAAAGGGGTTTGATTTTAAAGAGCACCAAAGTAGGTTCCTTTCTGCGCAGGCTCACTTCTCTCAGCTGATTCCCGGGGGGGGGGGGCGTGTCAAGAGAGGCTAGCAGGCAAACTGCTGCCAGCCACCACCATTAAAAAAAGTCTACATTTCACTCTCCTACTCTTACACTGACTGACATTTTTTTTTAAAAAAACCTTTCTGCTGAAAACCATTTGCCATTATTCCTTGGTCTACTGCTGTTTCTTCTCACAAAGTGAGGAAGTCTTCCTTTGCAGAACCCCCCTATCCTGTCTCATCCCACCCCACAAGTCTGCCATTATTCTCTATGGGGAACTTTTTTTTAGGGGTGCTGGTGTGGCTGTTTTTCAATCAGATAATACCAAAATTGCAGAGAAGCTAGTGCTGCCTGTCCACTAAAGACACCACCTGCAACTTTCAAGTGAATTGGATCAAGGATTCCCATTCTACAGACCCCTGAAGAAGGCACCACCAGCTGTCATACTTGTGGAGAGAAGGGCCCTGCCCTCAACACAGGAGCAAGCCAGAACCTCAGCTCTGTCAGGCCCTGCTCCTCCCTCGCACAGGCTGGGAGCTGCCTTCCTGGGACACTGCCCTGGAAATCAATAGAATCAAAGAAAAAGACGAGCACCTGCTGCACTGCCGGTAAGTCCTAGAACATGGGGTGAAACCCCCCCACACAGTTTTTTGGGAGAAGTTTTTTTTTATAATTCCCAAGAATCCTAGATTTGTTTTGCCAATCTGGAAAATCATGTAAGCAACCCAAACCAGCAATTTTCATGTATATTTTCAGCTCAGGGATTTCATAATGGACACCTCTAATAGTGAGGGGATGTTCATGCATAGAGCTCTAGTTTTCCATGTTTCCATTTTAAATGAAGAAAACAGAACACAAGCCCATAACTCGTCAAAGTACTAGCACAACAATCCCTGTTCTTGCCTTTACCTGTATGTAAGGGACCCTGATGAGCTTGAGCATAAGAGCAAAGGTTCAGTTTGCAG
Source organism: Eublepharis macularius (assembly GCF_028583425.1). Classification (NCBI taxonomy): domain Eukaryota; kingdom Metazoa; phylum Chordata; class Lepidosauria; order Squamata; family Eublepharidae; genus Eublepharis; species Eublepharis macularius. The sequence continues at coordinate 104,656,504 of NC_072794.1, read as the reverse complement.
AAACAGATACCCTGTGATACAGTAGCAGATCATATCAAATTCCCCTCTGGGCTAGCTAGAAACTGTGTGATCTGGTGGGGGGGGCATACCAGTCAGTTGTTTACTGATATTTTTGTAAATTATGTAAGTAATATTTTCAGTGAAGTCAAGAGGCTTGTTTATCCTGCCTGACCTGGATTTGACAGCTCTTTGTTTTAGAATGTTCAATGAATGGCTTGGAGAGCCCTAACGTTCACATTGGAGTGTATCATTAGATCTGATTAGATAATAATTTAACCAGAAAAGCAAGTGACAGGAAGTGAGGAGGAGGGACATAGCAGATTGCGGACCAAATTATAAAATAAATGTGACATGAGTCAGGTTGGGTATCCCCAACTCAACTTGCAGTCACATGTAACCACAGGGAACTAAAGTCCAAAGGCACTCTGGGGCCCAATTTGGCCCATGAACCTGGCCAGGAGTGGACTGGGGGAGAGGGACATCAGCCTTCCATGTCATTTTCCTGAGTTAAAATGCCTGGGAGGGCTGTTTGCCCTACTGTGGGGCTCCACATGACTGCAACATGTGGTGTCCCATATCAAGGCAAATGTACTCATGCAGTCATTTTAAATCCCCTCCTTCCCTGCACCATACTCTTGAGCCGAACTGGACCCTAGAGCACTTGCAAACTTTAGTTCTCTGATGTTACATGTGGGACTCCGAGTCCTGACCCAACTTGTTTCACATGTATCATCCAACTGAGTCTTGTGTCAGAATGTCACATGGACCTTAGAGTGGGTATAGGATATGGTAAAGAGCCTGTCAAAGGAACAAAGGGGAAAGAGGCATTTGACAGAAAAGCCTAGCTTCCAGCTTACATCAGTTCAGTCATCCAGTTGGTGATGGGGAGAAAGGGGGTACTAAAATATCTAAAATTGTCACTCCCCCTAGTCAGAGGACACTTTCCTCAAAAAGTTCAGATAGGTTGGTGCCTTAGAAGGTTGGTGGCATCCACTATGTCCTAGTGACACTGGCATGGAAGCAGGGGCTACTCAACTTGGACCTGATCAGTGGTGGCAATGAATGGAGACTCATCCTTCTTCACCTGCTGTGACACCAGCAGCCTTCAATTAACCATCATGTCTACTGCCCAGCTCGGCTGTCTGCTGGGCTGTCTTAACTAGAGGTGGGCACAACATCAGTACGAACGAAAAAAGCCACAAACAGCCAGATCGGCTGCTTGCGAGCAAGCTGTTTGTGAGGCGCAATTTTAAACAAACAAGTGGTCGTCGCAAGCCTCATCCGTGCGTTCGTCTGCTGTTCATGAAGCCAGACAGTCAGGCGCCTTCAATCAATTCCCTTGGCAACAGAGGCAGGGACTGCCTGAACTCTGTCTGCACTATGTATTGTCGAAGGCTTTCACGGCCGGAGAACGATGGTTGTTGTGGGTTTTCCGGGCTGTATTGCCGTGGTCTTGGCATTGTAGTTCCTGACGTTTCGCCAGCAGCTGTGGCTGGCATCTTCAGAGGTGTAGCACCAAAAGACAGAGATCTCTCAGTGTCACAGTGTGGAAAAGATGTAGGTCATTTGTATCTACTCAGGAGGGGTGGGGTTGAGCTGAGTCATCCTGTAAGAGTTTCCCAGGGTGTGGAATGCTAATGGCGGGAGGCTTCACTGTATCCTGAGGAGGTTCTTTTGCATATGGATTGGTACTTGATGTGCTAATCTTCTCTGCAGGGCTATTGTCAAGGATAGAATGTTTTGTTAGCCTGGTGTTTTTCAGAACTGGCAACCATGCTCGGTTCATTCTTAAGGTTTCTTCTTTCCTGTTGAAGTTTTGCTTGTGCTTGTGAATTTCAATGGCTTCCCTGTGCAGTCTGACAAAGTAGTTGGAAGTGTTGTCCAGTATTTTGGTGTCCTGGAATAAGATACTGTGCCCTGTTTGAGTTAGGCTATGTTCAGCCACTGCTGATTTTTCAGGTTGTCCAAGTCTGCAGTGTCTTTCATGTTCTTTTATTCTTGTCTGGATGCTACGCTTTGTGGTCCCGATGTAAACTTGTCCACAGCTGCAGGGTATACGGTATACTCCTGCAGAGGTTAGGGGGTCTCTGCTGTCTTTTGCTGATCGTAGCATCTGTTGTATTTTTCGGGTGGGTCTGTCTGCACTCCTTCTGTTGCCCTGGAAACCCCAATCTAAGACCAACTTAGCTTGGGCCGGTCTTCCTTCCAAGTGTGGAGCTCCAAATTGGTTACATGGGAGCAAAGACCAGGGGGGAGGGGGGGGTGTTCTGTAGCCATGGGAACTCCAATCTCATCCCTGCAAACCCTGTTAGGCAGTTCTGACTGCAAACCATAGACCTCCTGTTTTGCTCTATGGGACCTCTGGTTATAAAAGGAAGCAGGCTCCAAGCTCTGACTTTCAGTTTCAGCAGGCAGTGGATTGGGAGAGAGCTGTTGCTAGCATTTTGGAAGAGAGACAGGGAGAGTGCCTTGGAGCTTGAATTTTTTGTGTGTGGGGTAGGATAGGGATCTATCTCCTCTGGTTCAATCCTCTGGTTCCAGGGCTGCTGCCAGGCCCTGGGGCCAAGCTCAGTGGGCACCTCGGCTGAAGGCTCACACTGATTATTATTAGTGCCTGATCTGGTCAGATATCTGGGAGTAGAGGTGAGCATGAACAGCAATACGAACAAAAAAAAAGCCACGAACAGTCCGATCAGCTGTTTGCAAGCAAGCTGTTCATGAGGCCCTGTTCCCAACGAACATGTGTTCATTCCAAATCCTGTTCATGGTGTTCATCAGCCATTTGTCAAGCCAGACAGTCTGGCGCCTTTCAATCAATTTTCTTGGCAACAGTAGGCATGGACTTTTTGAACTCTGTCTGATCTCCAGTTGCCCTGGAAACCCCAATCTAAACCCAGGGACACTTCACCACTGACTCAGCTGCTTGTCAGGGAAAACTCTGACAAGGGCTGATTGCAGTCTGCCGGGGTTTAAATTTCCCTCTCCGTGCTGCTGTGCAGAGCAGGAAGAGGGACATTTAAATGCCCCACTCAGCTGCTTGCCAGGGAAACCCCTGACAAGCAGCTGAGTGCAGCCTGCTGGGGGTCCCTCCCTGGACCTGGACCTACCTGGGTTCTGAGCCACCCCAGTCTACTGTGGTTCTAGGCAAAGCTCCTCTGCAGCGGCCTCAAGATCTTTGGCCTGCTGATTGGCTCCAGGGCAAAGCTACTTACTGCTATTACCTGTCCCGTGGCTGCTCAGGTCAGGTTTTTGTGAGTGGTGGTGTCGTGCTCTAGCCCCCCTCAGTTCCTGGGGCTGCTTCTACGGTCGGGTGGCAAGCACAGTGGGTATCTTGGATGAGGGCTCGCACTGATTATTATTAGTGCCTGTCCTGCCTGCACTGGTAAGGTGTCTCTGAATGGTGGGGTGCCACTCTAGCACCCCTCAGTTCTCAGTGCTGCTTCCATGGTCCGGTGCCAAGCTCAGTGGGTTTCTCGGATGATGGCTCGCAAATGTTTGGATCTTCCCGGTCCTGCTCCGCAAGGCGGCTGGTAACCCTTTGTCCTCCTCTCCCTGACAAGCTCCCAGTCCCTCTTTCAACTTCTCCCTCTCTGGAACCACTACGACCTTTCCCAAAGACTTGTCCTGCCCATCTCATCCTTTCCATGAAGACAGGAAGGTGGGTGATGTCTGCAGCCACCGCTTTTGGGCACAAGGGACAGCTCAGGAGCTGTTGAACATATCTACGGCACCTGCTGTCCCCTCTGAGCAGGGGGGAATGTGTCCTGCAACTCCCGTCCTTTCCGCGAAGGCAGGAAGATGGGTGATGTTGGCGGCAGCCTCCACTTCGACACAGGAGGGGCGGACAATTGTCTCCAGCAGCAGTCTGTGAGGTGTGGACAACTGCATCGGCCCTGATGCCATGAAGTCCCCATCTAGTGGACGTATGTTGGTGTCTCTAACCCACCAGGGTGTGTGTTTGTGTGTGCAAGGCCTCCATGTATGCCACTATGTCTTGCTGGAGGGTTTTCTTAGCAGATTGTTGCTGGGTCATTTGGTAATGTGACAGCTGCTGACATCGTCCATCTCCCTGACTCCTGGTGGATGGGCACATGGGGGGTGCCGCCAGCGAGCAGCCAACCTCCTGCCCTCTATAGGGGAGGCAGCCGCCACCGCCTCCCTGAGCCCCCCAGGCCCGGCAGCCGCCAACATCACCCATCTCCCTGGCATCCAGAAAGTAGCTTCTCTGAGGCCTGTCAGGTGGGCACATGGGGGTGCCACCAGCGAGTGGCCAAACCCCCACCCCCTAGATGGGAGGCAGCTTGCCACTGCCTCCCTGAGCCTGTCAGGCCCGGTGGCCTGTCTCCTGGAAGGTGGTCTCTCTGAGGCCTGGTGAGTGGGCACATGGGGGGTGCCGCCTGTGAGTGGCCAACCTCCTGCCCTCTACAGGGGAGGCAGCCGCCACCGCCTCCCTGAGCCCCCCAGGCCCAGCAGCCGCCAACATCACCCATCTCCCTGGCGTCCAGAAAGTAGCCTCTCTGAGGCCTGGCAGGTGGGCACATGGGGGTGCTGCCAGCGAGCGGCCAACCCCCCCACCCCCTAGAGGGGAGGCATCCTGCCATGGAGTTTTGAGTCCACCACTTGTAAACAGGGCAGAAGTAAACTGATGGCTCCAATGGTATTGAATGGGAGTTTCCTGGGGGCGTCAGATTTGGGAATGTATAACTCCAAGATCCGTATTGCAATTTGACCAAACTTGGGTGATGGCTGGAGGAGAGCCTGCTGAACACTCCCAGTGAATATGGGCTCTACGAACAACGAACAACAAACATGTTCATTAACAGGTCATGTTCGTTACTGTTTGTTTGTCCTTGCTTGTGGATGGCAACGAACAACGAACAGTGTGTTCCTTCCCCCCCACCCCCGTTCATGCCCAAGTCTAGTCTTAACTTCCTAGTCCATCTTTGTCTCTTACCCCCCCCCCAATTACTCCAAGGGAGCAGTAAACAGTGGAAGGGATGATGGCACAAGTGTGAGGGCAGGAGGTTTACTCATACTAGGATTTGCATAAAATTAATTCTATTTACATTATAGACCACATGCATCTAATCCACATCTACAAAAGAGTCTCAAAAGTGCTATGCTAGTAGAAGCTGCTTTGACATATATGGGTATTGATGGTGGTGCTGATGGAGCACTGTTAATATTGCATCCCAGCTTCCAGAGGATACAGAAATTTCAGAACAAGTGGATCTCTTGTATGGATAAGTTCCCCATTTGTTTCAGCAGGTTAAGCCAATTGGCACACACAGAGTAGCTCGTTCCATCAAAATTGATGGAGCCATTCAAAGCACACTTAAATGATGACTTACTGCCAGGGCTAGATTGAGGGGGGGGCAGGGGGGTAGTCTGCCCCCAACACTGCCAGGGAGGAGGCGCCAGGAGCAGCTGCCAGCTGCCAGGAGCATGTGGGTGGCAGCGTGGGCCCCCCGCGCTGCCTTTCACCTGCCCCGCAGGACAAGGGGCAGCTGGCTTGCCACATGCCCCCTGTCTTGCAGGGCAGGCAAAAGGCAGCGTGGGGGGTTGCAAGGCTTTACTGTCCTCCCTTATGGTATCTAATCCTGTTTTGAATCTATCTGTGCTCATAACTATCACTGCATCCACAAGCAATGAATTTGATTGTCTCTGACAGGTGGCATATAATAGTTATCCTTACATTTGCCACACTTTTCTGAGCAATGAGAAGTTCCAGGGAAGGTTGCCAGCTCTGGATTGGGAAATTCCTGCAGATTTTGAAGCCATTTTCTCCAGGAGAACTGATTTCTGCTGCCTGGAGATAAATTGTAATTTCAGGAGAACTCCAGCCACCACCTGAAAGTTGGGAATGCTGGCTCTAGGGCTAGTTAATTGCTGAGGTTGGTTTCCTTTGGAAAGGGGAGAAAGAGAGAGCGCATTTAAGACTTTGGGCATTTTTGTAGTATTTGTTTTAGAGCTTTTTTCCTGGTGGTATGCTCTGGTGTGCAGTACCGGTACCTCTTTCTGCAGTACCAGCAACTCATTCCACAGTATTGGTAACTCTTTTGGCAGGGCCACCAAGGCAGCAAACATCATGAGTGCCAGCACCTCTTTTTAAGGGAAAAAGCACAGATTTGATTTATTTACAAATATAGAGATCTGACACAGGACATAGATCCACTTCTCTGTGTCAGATCTCTAGAAAGAGATTCTGCTTTATCTCACTGCTCAACAATGGCTATTTGATTCTTTCTCTGTCTCTCCCTCCTTTTCCAAAAAATGCTGCCCCCCCCCACAGCTACCTATCTTATAAGATAGATTTATTAGAGGTTAATCTTATTATAGTATTTTTAAGTTGGTAGTTATGCTAGTCTATAGCAAAATCCATAACCAAAAGCCACAAGCATCCCATAGGATGCAGATACATGGACTTCATTCCATGGCCTGAAAGTCATGGTTCCCCCTGCCCTTTTGTGTGCGTGCGTGCGTGCGTGCGTGCGTGCGTGCTTGCTTGCTTGCTTGTTTTAACATCCAGCCTGATGAAGAGTTCTGGAGAACTCAAAAGCTTGCACAAGGAGTTGTGTTAGTTTGTCTTAATAGAAGGTATAGTGTTTGGTTTGGAATTAAGATATGATAGCTGATAGCTGAAACACAACGATATTTTTACCTGACAGCAATTGATATCATATGCAATAATATTTCATATTTGGCAGTTGGCCCCTAACAAGATTAAATATTAAAAACTTGCCACTGTCAAAAACAGGATGCCAATAAGCATTTGGATTTAAAGATCTAAAATATCAATTTCAAAATGTGATTTTGATTTCTGAATTCTAAACTTCTCATTCAGAACCTGGGGGATATTGGCAAATTTAGACCATTTGTGCGTATCTGCTTTATCTCTCTTAATTATCCTCAAAAGTGGCACCAGATAGTTGCATCTTTTGCATCTCTTTCCCAAAGATGAAGCTGTATCGGACTGCTGAGCAGTTCATGCTGGTCAAACTACATCTTTCCTAAGGCGATCAGAGGCTCTCAGAATAGCTTCTTAATCCTCTCTGTAAGGGATATAGATGGAACCAATTCAGCAGAAATGCATCAGGTACACCCACTCCAAGTGCCTGAGACATCTCAGACTATGCAGAAAGATTTGTCTACAAAGATTTGGAGGAAAGGTTCTAATATACACAGAGAAAAAAATCTAGCTACCCCCTTTCAGTTGAGACACAGTGCAAAGATTCAGCTTCTAGCAATGCACAGAACAATTCTTCCAACCAAGAGCATCTCTGGACTGTTTTGAGGATTGTAAGTGCTGTTTGATGGTATTCATACATTCAACACCACGCCAGTGTTTAATCTCCTGGATCATGGAGAATAATTTGCAGGGCCTAAGAATCCATGTCAGCAATGAGTCTAGGGTTACCAGCCACCAGGTAAATCACCTGTCTGTGGTATAGCAGCGGTTTGAGTGGGAGGTACCTCTACTACACTGAGGCCACGGAACACAGGAATGGCTTCTCTGCCCAGGGGGTATAGCAGTCTAGAAGTATTTCCCCCCCATCAAGAAGCAGTCATCTATGACCTATGCAGGAGCTACAGCATACTCAAAGTAATAATTGGGGAAAGGAACAGGAAGTTGATGGGGAAATCATTCCCCCTGGCCCTCTTGTATCCTGATCTATCAGGCTCTGCCCCCTGATGAGACAAATCCATTAGGCCCTGACAAACCAAGCTCTGCCTTCCAATCACTCACAATCTGCCTTCTAACTAGGGTTGCCAGATCTCCCCTGGCAGCCAGTGAGGAGTGAGGGACATACTGGCTCATGGTGGAGGATGGCTTGCTGGCGACATCATCACATCACTGGCAACACACTGATGTCACTCCATATGTGCCCAAAAGTGATGTCAGCATGTCACCAGGGAACTCTGGTATTTGGGCAAAACTCTATGATTTAATCAGTGACACACTGACATCAGTTTTGTGCACATGGGGAGTGATGTCAGTTCATTGGAATGCTGCCCACCCTTTCTGCCCTGCCTGCTAGCTGAGTAGCAGTGGGAAATTCTGGCTGATGGTTGGGAATCCCCTACCAGTACTAGGTGAATGGGAAACTGACTCCTAGCCTCCAGGTGAATAGGAAACTAACTCCTAGCCTCCAGGTGAATGGGAAACTGACACCTAGCCTGATGGGTGACTCCATGATGATGTCACCCAGAAAAACATAAGTCCCCCGTTTCTTCTTCAGCCAGCCAGCTCTAGAAGTTCCCCAAATCTCTGTGGTTTTTCACACAGAGATCAAGTGATTCCTAGAGAGTCATGATGTCACTTCCAGTTATAACCAGAAGTGACACTGCATGACATTGCTTCCCAAGTCCCTACCCCCAAAATACTACCATTGGTTACCAACTGGCAATCTTGTGACAGGGTCTTGTTCAACGTTAAAGTGTAAAACAAATTTCTTGTGGTATTTGCTTTCAAGAACCTGATCCCACTTCATTAAATCCTGGCTGTTCCTAAGTTTGCATGCTCCCTCCTTTCTCTTCCTTTCCCTTCTATGTGCATTACCATGACTGGAGACTTCTTGGTCTATGATCTAACCAGTTTAATGTGATGTCAGCATGTGGGCACCTGAACAAATCAGGATATTTTTTCTTTCCTAGTAAACAGAATTCTGAACCAGGAATGCAGGGAAGGAGAACAGTATCTGAATCTATTCTGTATCTTTTGTGTTGACTTTGTACCTATTCATGCCATCAACAAAATGTGAAAACTGAAAGTTGCAGACTGTCTCATTGCATGCCATGACTGTTGAACTCTGCTCATTCATACGTGCATTGTGTTGTATCGTGTGCTTCGGCTAGATATGTGCTCTATCCTTCCACATTCTAGCAAGGGGTAATCACTTATGAGATAGTGTGCATGTTGAGTTGATAACTCTGATGTTAACATCCCCCTCAGATTGAGCCCAGAGAAAACAATTAACCCAGGAGTAAAGTCAGGGTTTTTTTCAGCTGGAACACAGTGGAACAGAATTCCGGAACCTCTTGAAAATGGTCACATGGCTGGTGGCCCCGCCCCCTGATCTCCAGACAGAGGGGAGTTTAGATTGCCCTCCGCGCCGCTCCAGTGGCACGGAGGGCAATCTAAACTCCCCTCTGTCTGGAGATCAGGGGGCAGGGCCACCAGCCATGTGACCCTTTTCTCTGGGGGCAATCCACTGAGTTCCACCACATCTTTCCCCAGAAAAAAAGCCCTGAGTAAAGTTAAAATACAATCTGGGGGGGCAAAGAGGTAGAACCAAGGCAAAATCTAGTAGATCAGGCATGGACCCACATGAGCTATTGTGAGAGCCAATACAGAATGTGATTTATTAGTGCACAGAATTTGGAGTTCATTAGCATTTCAGATGCCACTGGATTTGGATTATGGGGACTAGTATAATAATGGGAAGTTGGCGATCTTTTTCATTGTGCACATGACAGTCATAGAGCATGTAGATTAAAGGAAACAATGACCCAGTAGGTCAGGCTGTGCCTTTTATTCATTCACAGCCAGCACAGTAAATTGGGATCAATTCTATTACGGATCTCAAAAGAGTTTCAGTGGTAGGAAATTGGCAGGAAAGAAGAATAAATCTTAATCACGTTGTGTAATTTTGTACCATATTACCCGCTTGGCATTACTGACACTTTCACACAGACTTTTGCCTCATCAATGTTTCTATTTTTATGCCTTTAGATTTTCAATTTTCTTCTCCCCTCTCCCATTCTTAAAGTTTTTGCCTTGCTGTGAAAATATGCTAGTGAAAATGATCCCTACAGTATGAGCACAGTCTCTGATACCCCGGGGCCCAGGGTCCCACCAGAGATAATATGTTTGCAAACAATTTGTACCTGTCATGGTAGAACCAGAGTCACACTTAACAGTCAGCTTCCTTTGGCACTGTTGCAATGAATTACAGTGACAGATGTTCCATTCTCCAGAATCTCCCACAAGGCCTGACTGGCAGTCCATCAGCCCCTGAAATCCTATTACCTAGTTCGAAGAAATAAAAAGTTAATCATCTCTGTGGCTCTCCACCTCCCTCTCTCCACCTGCTTCACTGAAGCACCACACGCTCTGCTGGGTGGCCAAGGAAGCCCACGTTGAAGTTCATCCTCCACTGCAGAGCACATATGAATCAAGAAACTCAATTCCAACCCCAGTGGAGATCATCAATGTAATGTCCTAGAGCAGCTTTGCAAGAATAAAGCGATGGGAAAGCCAGAGACGGGCACCCACAGCTACTCAGGGTGGATGTACTGAAGTCTTCTGCTTGGGTTACATTGTGTTGCAAGAGCACTGCACAGATTTTGTTGATTTATGCCAGTGGAAGGAAGGAGCATTCCTTGCACACTTCTGCAAGGAAGGTGGTTTGGCACAGGCATTCTTGCTGCCCACAAAAACAAGCCCTGGTTGCCACCAAATTAGAGAGACTGGCGGCTAGCAATGCCCCTTCAGTCAGAGATCCTGCGAGAGGTATGGACAACAGAGGGGTAAGTGCAAGGACCTTTTACTCTTAGCCCAGGGTATATTGTTGGCAATCTATGGCGTGTTTCTTGAATCTGTCTTACCTATACCACTCTGCCAGAAGAATTATTGGAGGTGGGGGAGATTTTAGTGAGACTTGTTAAAGATTATTCTAGAGGAGGGGAAGAGGGAAATTTCTCTAGAAAGATAAATTCACTGGAGGCAGAGAGGAAGGGCACGTACGTATGTTCTCTACATCAAACTCCTTCATTGGGAACAAAATCAGCTTGCCTGGCTCAGTGGCATTAAACGGCTTGTGACAGATGGACTGGGGTGTCTCATCAATATCTGGCCAGATTATTAACTGATTAAAGCAGGAGCGACTTTAAGCCTCATGCCGGGCCAGAATGGCCCTTTAGCTTACCGAATAAGTTCCTAGTGGTCTGCTGCCCTGGAGGGCTACTGGGGGCCAGGATAAAGCTGAGCCAAGTGGCTCTTCAGTACTGCAGGGTCTGCTCTGCTTGCTCCTTGGCTGCAGTGATGAGGACAATGGATAGTGTTTCTCCCACTTGGCAGAGCCCAGGGCTTCTTAACATCCCAGTCCCCACACCCGCAACTTCATGTGTGAAAACTTCTTTGGCTTGAGCTGCAGTGCCATCAATCATATCCGCACTGCAGGGTTGCCATTGTTTTTGCTGTTCTGTTTAATTGGTATGTACCAAGGAGACCTAGCTGAACAAATGTAGGGTCATTTGACTGCTCTGCTCTTTACGCTGGCTGGTGCTACCTGTTGTGTTCATTGAATCCAGTTAATGAGCAAGCCAGCCAAAAATGCATATGAAAACTGGGCACATTATTGGGGGAAAAGGCAAGGTTTGATCTCTCTCCCATTTTCTTAAAAGTATGGGCATTTAAAGCATGAATAACCACAGCAGACTCTCAGCATGATCTTGCATTGGTCAATATCTCCAAATGTTCTTGGCATGTATCATTTAACTCACAACATTGCTGCAAGAAATATCAAGCTTAATTTTAAGCCACAATAATACTTGGAGGGCTTTCAAGGACCAGCACAACCAAACAATCCCATCTAGGGCTTTGGAGGTGTGCTTCACAAGAGCTGCTGACACAGAAAATGTCTCTTTGCAGTTCATAGAATCATAGACTTGTCGAGTTGGAAATGGTCTTATAGACCATCTAGTGCAACCTCTGCCCAATGGAGGAACAGCCCAAAGCATTCCTGACAAGTTTTAATCCAGCTACTCCTTAAAGACTGCCAATGAGGGGGGACCCACCACATCCCTAGGCAGCTGATTCCACTGCTTGATTACTCTTAATGTGAAGAAGTTTTTCCTAATGTCTAGCTGGTACCTTCCCTCCTGTAGTTTAAATCCATTATTTCGAGTCCTATCTTTTGTTGCCAACAGGAACAGTTCCCTCTCCTCCCCTAAGTGACAGCCTTTTAAATACTTAAAGAAAGCAATCATGTCTCCACTCAACCTCCTCTTCTCCAAACTGAACATTCCCACGTCCCTCAGTCTTTCCTCATAGGGCTTGGTCTCCAGGCCCCTGATCATCCTCTGCACCCATTCACATTTGCCCACATCCTTTTTAAAGTGAGACCTCCTGAACGGCACACAATATTCCAGGTGGAGGCTGACCAACATGGTTGGTTTTAAGCCCAGGTACCTATATTGTGCTTGTTTTTCCCCCTACCAGTGACTAAAGCAGCTGGGATGGGTGGGGCATTTTTGGTCCAGGATATGGCACAGCAGGGAAGAGTTAAACCTCCTTTCTCTAGTGCTATGGCCCCGATCCACATTAGGTCTCTCTGTGGCTGCTTTTTGGGGCCAAATTATACATCTGGAGTTCCATTCAGAGAGAGGCCTCACTGCACATGTGCAGAAACTTCCTGGATTGACATGGTGTGATAATATCATTGCATCATGATAATGCACCTATTAGATCTCACTGTTAAAGAGGTCTGTCCTCCTTGTAACTAGTCCCCTAGCTGTCTTGCAGCAAGTGTGGTGGAAATTATTGATCAAGAAGTCATTCATGGTCAGTGCAAATCATGACAAAATCAATGTTGAATATTCATTGACTGGAAGTGCCCTAGACAGGCTAAAATACCACCTGCTGGCAAAAGAAAAGATTGCACATAGTTTCTTGGTGTTTATTTGTGATCAGATACTATTTGTTTGTTTATTTAAATGTTACCCACTTCTCCCCACACTAGGAATTGAAAGAGGTTCACAAAAAGAAATACACATAAAATACAATTTAAACAAAAACATACCCAATAGTCCCCAATATAAGCAGCAAGCAATACAAGCAAATCTTTCAAGCACAAGGTCATCCCAGGCTAGTTCTGCTGGCACAAGTTACACAGTGCAACAGGCTGTTGCCCCTTGGTTATTAAGTCTGGCAACCAGAGTGATACTAGGGAGCAGGAACATGCAGGGCAGTTGTCAGTGACATCATGCCTCTCTAGGAATTGCTGAAAACTCTGTGGTTTTATCATAGAATTTCTTGTGATTCCTAGACAGGTATGACATCACTTCTGGGAATCTGTCAGTGACATCATGCCATCACCAACACTTTCTGAAAAATTCTTTCTTCTGCCAACCACTGGAGTTCTACTGGGCAAGGCCTCCTGGGGGCAGGAAATCTCCCTACTCTGGCCAAACTCAGATGCCTGCAGAAAGAGGAGGGCCAGGTGCTCAGCCCAGGCCTTATGCAGCTGGATCAGATGTTCCCTCCCTTGTGGCTTGGGAGCATTCCATAAATGTTTTTCAGACTCCTGTGTAAATTAAATTGGCTTCATATCTAATTTTCCTGTCCTTTACTAGCATGAATGAGGAATCTGGAAGCCCCCAACAGCAGAGACTTAATAAGCAGGTAGGAAAATCCTCTCCACTCTCACCTTCTCCTGATCCCTACAGTAAATTTCAAGAGCTAGTATAAATGTGACATCTCTATGGGGCTTCCACTACAGCAATGTCAAACATTAACTGTTTAGGAAAATATAGCAGGCCTGTCCCTATCTAGCTGGGGAATTAGATTGATGCTAAACTGCTGCTGAGCAACATCAGCACCAAATAGGAGAAGGTGGTTGCCATGAAAGAAAGGCGAGGCTCCTACAAGGCCTAAAGTTTGTGATTTGAGGTGTGGCAAAATGCAGACTGCATCCCTAAAAAGTCTAAATTTGCTCAGTATATTGTTTTGGTTTGGTTTTGGAGTAAACTATTTGATGAGCCCCAATCTTTATTTCATACATTTATATTTTATCTCTTTTACCAAAGTGTATGGGATGCTATATGTTCGTCAGATTTATGCTCCCAACAACTCTGTAAAGAGTTTAAACTGAGATGCTATGTATTGTCAAAGGCTTTCACGGCCGGAGAACGATGGTTGTTGTGGGTTTTCCGGGCTGTATTGCCGTGGTCTTGGCATTGTAGTTCCTGACGTTTCGCCAGCAGCTGTGGTTGGCATCTTCAGAGGTGTAGCACCAAAAGACAGAGATCTCTCAGTGTCACAGTGTGGAAAAGATGTTGGCAGGTCATTTGTATCTACTCATTTGTATCTACCCCACCCCTCCTGAGTAGATACAAATGACCTGCCAACATCTTTTCCACACTGTGACACTGAGAGATCTCTGTCTTTTGGTGCTACACCTCTGAAGATGCGAGCCACAGCTGCTGGCGAAACGTCAGGAACTACAATCCCAAGACCATGAGATGCTATGACTTACCCAGAGACATCCAGCAATCTTTATGAAGGGAGCACTTGGACTCAACCAGACCTCCTCCCACCTGGCCCCACAGGGCACTTTACCTCTGCGGTCACGGTGGCTGGACTCGGAGGCTTGGGAGGGGGGATCCCAGGGGGCCAGGAGGATGCCAGGTGGGCTGCCACAGCGGACAGTAACCCCAACACCGGGGAAGGCAGACCACAGAAAGCCCCAGCACGTGGGGGAAACCCTGAAGAGACGCAGCGGCTGCTGCAGGTGGGACCACCACCAGCAGGGCCACCTCCACCCTATAGCAGCCAGAGCAGGGACAGCGTGGCTGGGACAGCACCAGGGAAGTGCACCGGGGCTGGGGTACTGGGGACACACCTACCCCACGATGCAGTGGAATACGAGGGGGAAGAGTACCCCAGCCCATGGCTAACCAGGGTGGAGGTAGGCTTGCCAGCCTCCCAGTAGTGGCTGGAGATCTCCCGGAATTACAACTGGTCTCCAGGCCACAGACATCAGTTCACCTGGAGAAAATGACTACTTTTGGGGGTGGACTGTATGGAATTATGTCATGCCAAGGTCCTTTCCCTCCCTAAACCCCACTTTCTCCAGGTTTCTCCAGGTTTCACCCCCCAGATCTCCAGGAATTTCCCAATTTGGATCTGGCAACCCTAGGTGGAGGCAATGGGGGATGCACCAGTACAGGGGAATGATTGGGGGGAAGAGGGAGGTGGGATGAGGCCGGGGGAACACAGGAGATTGGTGGAGGAAATGGAGGAGCAGAGGCCCAAAGGGTATAAAAGCCTTCCTTCCAGTGAAGCCGGGGATGAGGACAGTTGGCATGGCAAAGCAGAGAGAGAAGGAGAGGCACGCCCAACTAGGTAGGAGGAGGACCACGGTGGCTTAAGCCTCTCCCCTACCAACACTCTGAGGCAGCTGGAAGAGGCAATACCCCCTCAAGGGAGCAGAAGACAGCACGGCTGAACAGAGGAGTAGTGAGGCGGGCATGACTGGGCCCAACAGCCCTTCTTCCCCCAGTACACACCTCCATCCACAATACCATACTCCCACTGAAGCAACATCTGGTTGATTAATCTTGGGCTGTGTTACTTCTTGCCTAGAGATGAGTGTAAAATAGCCAATCTGACCAAATCAAATAACCCTTTTGCTAACAATCTTACATAAGAAGACCAGCAATGTTATTTCCCAGAATCACAGAGTTGGAAGGGGCCATACAGACCTTCTAGTCCAACCCCCTGCCCAATGCAGGACAAGCCTAAAGCATCCCTGACAAATATTCATCCAGCCTCTTCTTGAAAACTGCCGGTGAAGGGGAGCTCACAATCTCCTTAGGCACTACTCTGAACTACTCTGACTATGAAAAAGTTCTTCTTAATATCCAGCCAGTACTTTTCTGCGTGTAATTTAAGCCTGTTGCTTCAGGTCCTATCCTCTGCTGCCAGCAGGAACAGCTCCTTGCCCTCCTCCAAATTACAGGCTTTCAAATATTTAAATCAAAAAGAGTCCAGTAGCACCTTTAAGACTAACCAATTTTATTATAGCATAAGCTTTCGAGAATCAAGTTCTCTTCGTCAGATGCCTGATCAAAACTGGGCAGATACAGAAGAGGAGGGGGAAAGAGAGAGAAAAAAGGGAGGGGGCATAAATCACAAGAAGGCAGAATGCAATTAGCATGGAGGCTATCAAAACATTCCTTTGCTTGGAAATGTAAACATTTCCTTTTGGTGTGCAGTCAGTTTGTAGCAGTGAAGGTATCCAATGCCTATGTAGTATAAGCCTTCGATGACCACAGCTCTCCCTGCCAGCTGCATCTGACAAAGAGAACTGTGGTCCCCGAAAGCCCACACCAGGCGTCACTGGGCTCCCCCAGATCACGCCTCTGTAAAGAGAATCTGTTACCTGTGGTAATGTGATAACCATTCATAGTCTCTATTCAGTCCCCGCTTGACAGAGTCAAATTTGCATATGAATTCCAATTCAGCAGCCTCCCGTTGGATTTTGTTTTTGAAAGGTTTCTGTTGAACCACAGCGACCTTTAAGTCTTTGGTGGAATGTCCTGGTAGATTGAAGTGTTCTCCCACTGGTTTCTGGACGTTTCCATTTCTAATGTCAGATTTGTGTCCATTTATTCTTTTGCGTAGAGGTTGGCTGGTTTGTCCAATGTACAGAGCAGAGGGACATTGTTGGCACATGAGGGCATATATCAGGTTGGAGGATGAGCAGCTGTAAGAGCCAGAGACAGTGTAGTTGATGCCATTGGGTCCTGTAATTGTATTCCCTGGGTAGATATAGGGGCAGAGCTGGCATCTGGGTCTGTTGCAGGGCTTGGTACCTGTGCTGGTGACTCTGCTGGCCGATTCATGATTGTAAGTGAGAAGTCGTTTAAGATTGGGGGGCTGTCTGTAGGCAAGGAAAGGTCTTCCACCCAGGGCTTCTGAGAGAGAGGTATCCTTTTCCAGGATGGGTTGTAGCTCACTGATGATACGTTGGATCGGTTTGAGCTGGGAGCTATAGGTGACAACCAGTGGTGTTCTGTTGTTAGTTCCTTTAGGTTTGTCCTGGAGCAGACTGTTTCTGGGTACTAGTCTGGCCCTGTTAATTTGTTTCTTCACTTCATTTGGTGGGTACTGTAGTCCCAAAAATGCTTGTTGTAAATCTCTTAAGTGTGAGTCTCGGTCGAGAGCATTGGAGCAGATACGGTTGTAACGTAAGGCTTGGCTGTAGACAATAGACCGAGTGGTATGTTTAGGGTGGAAGCTGGAGGCATGTAGATATGAGTATCGGTCTGTTGGTTTCCGGTATAAGGTGGTATTTATTCGTCCATTATGTAGTTGTACAGTGGTGTCCAGGAAGTGTACCTGTTGTGTAGAGTGGTCCAGGCTTAAGTTGATAGTAGGGTGAAAGTTATTGAAGTCCTGATGAAATCTCTCAAGGGCTTCCTTCCCATGGGTCCAAATGATGAAGATGTCATCCAGGAATCTTAAGTATAGTAGTGGTTCCAGTGGATGGGAGCTGAGGAAGCGTTGCTCTAAGTCCGCCATGAATATGTTAGCATATTGTGGTGCCATGCGTGTGCCCATGGCTGTGCCATTAACCTGTAGATATAAGTTGTCACCAAATTCGAAGTAATTGTGAGTGAGCACGAAGTGACAAAGTTCAGTGGCGAGGTTTGCTGTGGTTTTGTCCGGGATAATATTCCGTATGGCTTGCAATCCATCTGCATGTGGGATATTGGTGTACAAGGCCTCCACATCCATGGTTGCTAGGATGGTGTCATCTGGTAGGTTGTCAATGGATTGTATTTTTCTGAGGAAGTCAGTGGTGTCCCGTAAATAGCTGGGTGTGCTGGTGGCATAGGGCCTGAGGATAGAGTCCATGTATCCCGAGACTCCTACTGTGATGGTGCATTTTCCTGCAACAATTGGGCGTCCTGGGTTACCCGCTTTGTGGATTTTGGGTAGTAGGTAGAATCTTCCTGGTCGTGGTTCCTGGGGTGTGTCTGTATGGATGCATTCTTGTATGTCCATGGGGAGTGTTTTTAATATTTTATTGAGTTCCCTTTTGTATTGTTCAGTGGGGTCAGAAGGTAGTATTTTATAGAATGTTGTGTTGGAGAGTTGTCTTTCTGCTTCTTGTATATAATTTTGTTTATCCATGATGACAACTGCTCCGCCTTTGTCAGCTTCCTTGATTACGATGCCAGAATTATTTTGGAGGCTGTTTATGGCCTCTCTTTCTCCACGGCTGAGGTTCTGCTTTAGGTGTTGTTGTTTGTCAATTATCTCAGCCTGAGCCCGTCTACGGAAGCATTCAATGTAAAAGTCTAAACCTAAACCCTAAACCCTAAACATACCACTCGGTCTATTGTCTACAGCCAAGCCTTACGTTACAACCGTATCTGCTCCAATGCTCTCGACCGAGACTCACACTTAAGAGATTTACAACAAGCATTTTTGGGACTACAGTACCCACCAAATGAAGTGAAGAAACAAATTAACAGGGCCAGACTAGTACCCAGAAACAGTCTGCTCCAGGACAAACCTAAAGGAACTAACAACAGAACACCACTGGTTGTCACCTATAGCTCCCAGCTCAAACCGATCCAACGTATCATCAGTGAGCTACAACCCATCCTGGAAAAGGATACCTCTCTCTCAGAAGCCCTGGGTGGAAGACCTTTCCTTGCCTACAGACAGCCCCCCAATCTTAAACGACTTCTCACTTACAATCATGAATCGGCCAGCAGAGTCACCAGCACAGGTACCAAGCCCTGCAACAGACCCAGATGCCAGCTCTGCCCCTATATCTACCCAGGGAATACAATTACAGGACCCAATGGCATCAACTACACTGTCTCTGGCTCTTACAGCTGCTCATCCTCCAACCTGATATATGCCCTCATGTGCCAACAATGTCCCTCTGCTCTGTACATTGGACAAACCAGCCAACCTCTACGCAAAAGAATAAATGGACACAAATCTGACATTAGAAATGGAAACGTCCAGAAACCAGTGGGAGAACACTTCAATCTACCAGGACATTCCACCAAAGACTTAAAGGTCGCTGTGGTTCAACAGAAACCTTTCAAAAACAAAATCCAACGGGAGGCTGCTGAATTGGAATTCATATGCAAATTTGACTCTGTCAAGCGGGGACTGAATAGAGACTATGAATGGTTATCACATTACCACAGGTAACAGATTCTCTTTACAGAGGCGTGATCTGGGGGAGCCCAGTGACGCCTGGTGTGGGCTTTCGGGGACCACAGTTCTCTTTGTCAGATGCAGCTGGCAGGGAGAGCTGTGGTCATCGAAGGCTTATACTACATAGGCATTGGATACCTTCACTGCTACAAACTGACTGCACACCAAAAGGAAATGTTTACATTTCCAAGCAAAGGAATGTTTTGATAGCCTCCATGCTAATTGCATTCTGCCTTCTTGTGATTTATGCCCCCTCCCTTTTTTCTCTCTCTTTCCCCCTCCTCTTCTGTATCTGCCCAGTTTTGATCAGGCATCTGACGAAGAGAACTTGATTCTCGAAAGCTTATGCTATAATAAAATTGGTTAGTCTTAAAGGTGCTACTGGACTCTTTTTGATTTTGCTACTACAGACTAACACGGCTAACTCCTCTGGATCTATGACCTTGGAAAGCACCGCATTCAGCCGAATGGAGAGGAAATCCATCAACCTCATGAAGAAACTGGCACAGATACAAACAGACATCATCTTTCTTTCTAAATGCAAAAGACTGGACATTCTACCCAAGGGACTTCGTGTGAGGAATCCATTGAAATCCACTTACCACACAGACTACAGTGAGAAACTATGCAACACCTTATCCAGGAAACTCTTAATTCACCTCATTGGACTGATGTACAGCAAGCAACAATGGATCAAGCAAGAGGTCTCTGAACTAGACTCTTCCATGAAGTGCACCCCCTCTGCACAGACCGGTAACTGGGAGATGTTTGCCACAACCAGAGAAACTATTTATTGTAATCTATTCACTGAATTACAGAACAAGAAGGAGAAGAAATTCTCAAAACTCCTGCCTGCAACAGAGAGCAAAAACACTTGGGATCCAAGCAACATCATCAATCTTTCCAGTTACAAGCTGAGCCCAGCAGAGGAATCAGTCCTCTCACGTGGACTATCCTTTTGCCCAGCCAGACCCACACAAACCATACAACTTTGTGGAGACCTGGAGGCCTATTTTAGACGCCTAAGACTGAAAGAATTCTTCAACTACTCTGCTGGACAAAATGACGAACAAAGCACTGAACAGACACCATCACAGCAGCCTCAGCAGCCCCCACCCCCCCCAACCCAGCAATACACAACCATCGTTACAAAACTCCAGGAAAAAGAATTCCACATGGACACCACCTGAGGGCCGTAACTCCTCATTGGACTTTTACATTGAATGCTTCCGTAGACGGGCTCAGGCTGAGATAATTGACAAACAACAACACCTAAAGCAGAACCTCAGCCGTGGAGAAAGAGAGGCCATAAACAGCCTCCAAAATAATTCTGGCATCGTAATCAAGGAAGCTGACAAAGGCGGAGCAGTTGTCATCATGGATAAACAAAATTATATACAAGAAGCAGAAAGACAACTCTCCAACACAACATTCTATAAAATACTACCTTCTGACCCCACTGAACAATACAAAAGGGAACTCAATAAAATATTAAAAACACTCCCCATGGACATACAAGAATGCATCCATACAGACACACCCCAGGAACCACGACCAGGAAGATTCTACCTACTACCCAAAATCCACAAAGCGGGTAACCCAGGACGCCCAATTGTTGCAGGAAAATGCACCATCACAGTAGGAGTCTCGGGATACATGGACTCTATCCTCAGGCCCTATGCCACCAGCACACCCAGCTATTTACGGGACACCACTGACTTCCTCAGAAAAATACAATCCATTGACAACCTACCAGATGACACCATCCTAGCAACCATGGATGTGGAGGCCTTGTACACCAATATCCCACATGCAGATGGATTGCAAGCCATACGGAATATTATCCCGGACAAAACCACAGCAAACCTCGCCACTGAACTTTGTCACTTCGTGCTCACTCACAATTACTTCGAATTTGGTGACAACTTATATCTACAGGTTAATGGCACAGCCATGGGCACACGCATGGCACCACAATATGCTAACATATTCATGGCGGACTTAGAGCAACGCTTCCTCAGCTCCCATCCACTGGAACCACTACTATACTTAAGATTCCTGGATGACATCTTCATCATTTGGACCCATGGGAAGGAAGCCCTTGAGAGATTTCATCAGGACTTCAATAACTTTCACCCTACTATCAACTTAAGCCTGGACCACTCTACACAACAGGTACACTTCCTGGACACCACTGTACAACTACATAATGGACGAATAAATACCACCTTATACCGGAAACCAACAGACCGATACTCATATCTACATGCCTCCAGCTTCCACCCTAAACATACCACTCGGTCTATTGTCTACAGCCAAGCCTTACGTTACAACCGTATCTGCTCCAATGCTCTCGACCGAGACTCACACTTAAGAGATTTACAACAAGCATTTTTGGGACTACAGTACCCACCAAATGAAGTGAAGAAACAAATTAACAGGGCCAGACTAGTACCCAGAAACAGTCTGCTCCAGGACAAACCTAAAGGAACTAACAACAGAACACCACTGGTTGTCACCTATAGCTCCCAGCTCAAACCGATCCAACGTATCATCAGTGAGCTACAACCCATCCTGGAAAAGGATACCTCTCTCTCAGAAGCCCTGGGTGGAAGACCTTTCCTTGCCTACAGACAGCCCCCCAATCTTAAACGACTTCTCACTTACAATCATGAATCGGCCAGCAGAGTCACCAGCACAGGTACCAAGCCCTGCAACAGACCCAGATGCCAGCTCTGCCCCTATATCTACCCAGGGAATACAATTACAGGACCCAATGGCATCAACTACACTGTCTCTGGCTCTTACAGCTGCTCATCCTCCAACCTGATATATGCCCTCATGTGCCAACAATGTCCCTCTGCTCTGTACATTGGACAAACCAGCCAACCTCTACGCAAAAGAATAAATGGACACAAATCTGACATTAGAAATGGAAACGTCCAGAAACCAGTGGGAGAACACTTCAATCTACCAGGACATTCCACCAAAGACTTAAAGGTCGCTGTGGTTCAACAGAAACCTTTCAAAAACAAAATCCAACGGGAGGCTGCTGAATTGGAATTCATATGCAAATTTGACTCTGTCAAGCGGGGACTGAATAGAGACTATGAATGGTTATCACATTACCACAGGTAACAGATTCTCTTTACAGAGGCGTGATCTGGGGGAGCCCAGTGACGCCTGGTGTGGGCTTTCGGGGACCACAGTTCTCTTTGTCAGATGCAGCTGGCAGGGAGAGCTGTGGTCATCGAAGGCTTATACTACATAGGCATTGGATACCTTCACTGCTACAAACTGACTGCACACCAAAAGGAAATGTTTACATTTCCAAGCAAAGGAATGTTTTGATAGCCTCCATGCTAATTGCATTCTGCCTTCTTGTGATTTATGCCCCCTCCCTTTTTTCTCTCTCTTTCCCCCTCCTCTTCTGTATCTGCCCAGTTTTGATCAGGCATCTGACGAAGAGAACTTGATTCTCGAAAGCTTATGCTATAATAAAATTGGTTAGTCTTAAAGGTGCTACTGGACTCTTTTTGATTTTGCTACTACAGACTAACACGGCTAACTCCTCCAAATATTTAAAAAGAGCAATCATGTCTCCCCTCAATCTCCTCTTCTCCAAACCTAACATTCCCAAGGCCCTCAGCCTTTCCTCATAGGGCTCAGTCTCCAGACTCGTGATCATCCTCGTCACTCTCTTCTGCACTCTTTCAATTTTGTCCACTTCCTTTTTGAAGTGAGGCCTCCAGAACTGCACACAGTACTCCAGGTGCAGCCTGACCATGGCAGTATAGAGAGGGATTATGACCTCCTGCAATTTCGATGCAATGACCCTTTTGATACAACCCAAGATTGAGTTTGCCTTTTTTGCCACCGCATCAAACTGCCTGCTCATATTTAGTTTACAGTTCACTCTTACCCCAAGATCTCTTTCACATACTACTCAGAAGTGTATCCCCCATCCAGTATTTGTGCTACACATTTTTGTGGCCCAGATGTAATACTGTGCACTTATCTATGTTGAATTGCATCCTGTTCACAACCCCCCACTTCTCCAGAGTATTCAGGTCTTGTTGAATTTTAACTCTATCTTTTTGGGTGTTTGCCACTCTTCCCAATTTGGTATCATCAGCAAATTTAATGAGTAGCCTGTTTAACCCTTCATCCAGATCATTGATAAAAATATTGACAAGTACCGGGCCCAAAATCAAGCTCTGCAGCACCCCACTGGACACCTCCCTCCAATCTGATGAAACGCTATTGACCACCACTCTTTAGGTGCGGTCCTCTAACCAGTTCCCTATCCACCAAACTATCCTGTAGTCCAGACCGCAGTCTTCCTGTTTACCCATTAGAATGTCATGGGGAACCTTATCAAAAGCTTTGCTGAAATCCAGGTAAATCACATCGACAGAGTTCCCACGATCCAGTAAGCTTGTCACTCAATCAAAGAAGGAAACCAGGTTGGTCTGACAAGATCTGTTGGGGACAAAACCATGTTGACTTCCCTGGATCACTAAGCAGTCTTTCAGATGCTTACAGATCAATCCCTTTAAAATCTGCTCTAGTATCTTTCCAGCAACAGAAGTCAGACTGACCGGCCTGTAGTTTCCCACATCATCCTTCTTCCCTTTCTTAAAGATTGGGATAACATTCGCTCTTCTCTAATCTTGTGGCACATCCCTAGTCCTCCAGGAGGTCTTCAAGATGATGAACAGAGGCTCTGCAAGTTCTCTAGAAAGTTCTTTGAGCACTCTTGGGGTGCACACCATCCGGCCCAGGGAATTTGTATTCGTCTAGTGCAGCCAGATGCCTCTCCACAACCTCTCTGTCAATGTCAACTAGCCACCCAGGTGTCCTGTCATGTCTTCTACCATCTCTAGATGGACTTGAGTTCTTCAAGGAGAAAACAGAAGCAAAAAAGTCATTAAGTCTGTCGGCTTTTTTGAGACTTCCGGTTTGGGATCCATGAAGGTCTAACACAGTTCAGGGAGCTGAGCTGTCTGTGCCACTGTTTGTAGGAGCTGGAGGGGCGCAAATTGCCCATAGCCCCCTGTTCTCAGGCGGAGAACAAGCAAGTACGCTCAAGACCTCGAGAGTGCGTTGATCTTGGGTGTGAGGGGGGGGGGTCTACGCAACAATTCCCCACCCACCCTTGAGGTCCCACTCATAGACAGGCAGCCAAGATCTCTGCAGCGGCTCTGGAGTCAATTTCTGACATAAGACCCTCATGCCCAAGCCTCAGCAACACAAAGAAGTACTTTGAATCGATTGGATAATTGAAGCAGTGATTACAACCCAAGAGAAATGTCTAAGAAGGTAAAGATTGCTATCTCTCAGTACGGGACAGATTACAATAAGAAATAAAGTGATAAAGAGAACTAGAAAACTGCAAGAGACTTAATAAATAATTGAGAAAGTTCCGGCAAATAAATTGCTAAGAAGTGACTTTTTAAAGAGAAGTTAGAGGGAAAAATGAATATTGTTTACATACCTGCGGCTTGGAGGAGATAGTGGACTGTGAGAAAGTTTCAGTATCGCGAGAGCTGCTGTGCAACGGAGAGGAACAGGAAGTGCGTCACAACCATAAAGAGACAGGCGAGAAGTGGAATATCGTCATTTTGAAGAAGGGCAGAGTTTTGACTTCAAGGAAAATGGAAGTAGGACATCTTGGATAAGGGTAAGGGCGGCTGCCTCAAATAAGATCATAGAGAAAAGACGCCCGGCATTTTGGATTTCGTAAAAACTAACTTTTGGAAAAACAATTTAAATTTGGACTTTTAAAAATAAAAGAAAAGAATAAATTTGCACCACGGAGTTAAGGAAAAGAGCGGACTCGTGGGAGCGAAGTAAATCTAGCCCCACAATGTCAAAAAAGGACTGGCAGACGGCGCTGGAAAATTTAGATTAAAAAGTTACAGAGGGAAATAAAGTGATGGAGAAAAAAGTCATGGAAGGAAATAAAGAGCTTAAAGATATGACGCAAGAGATGGCGAAAAATTTGAAGGACTTTAAAGAGGTATTTAAATCGGAGATGGCAGAGCTATCCAAAAATATGGATCAAGTCCAAAAAGACTTACAAGTCACACAGCAGAGAGTTAATGCAGTAGAAAACGTGGCTGACACCTTGGCGGATGTGCACAGAACGGAGATGAGAGTAGTGAAGGGAAGAATGGCTGTAGCGGAATGTAAACAAATGGAAAAACAACTTAGATTTCATGGAATCCCGGAAGTTTTGGAAAAATCAACCCAAGTGCATATTACAGAAATTTTGGCAGGTTACCTGGACAAAGAGGAAGTGGAAATAGCAGCTCTTCTGGATGTGGCATACAGGATTAATTCAAAATTTGCGGCCCAAAAGAACCTACCAAGAGATATGATTGTGCAATTTACAACTAGAAGCATCAGAGAGTCAATTGTGAGTAAACAATTCCAAGATCCATTAGAAGTCGACGGGAAAGCGGTGAGAATCATGAAAGAGCTGCCCAGATCGGTGTTGTTGGAGAGGAAAAAGCATAGAGAGCTGGTCCAGATGTTAAAAGATTTGAAAATTAGATACAGATGGGAAATACCTGAAGGGCTGGCTTTCGAATTTGGTGGAACTAGGAGGAATATCAGATCTGGTCAGGAGATGGAAACGTTTATTAAAGACAATGAAAAAGACTTACCAAAGAGTGCTAAAATTTGATCATGGAGTGTAAAATTATATCTTGGAATGTAAACGGACTAAATTCACCTTCTAAACGCAAGATTATATTCCACTGCCTTTTAAAACAAAAATGTAATATAGTGTGTTTGCAAGAGACACATATTAAAAAGCAGGATGTAAAATATTTAAAACTTGCAAAACTTGAAAATGAATTTGCAGCGGCTTCCAAAAAGAAGAAGAGGGGAGTTGTATTGTATATAAAGGAAGAGCTGCAGCCTAAATTAGTTCTATGTGATACAGAAGCCAGGTACATAGCAATGGAAATAATTTGGAATTCAAAGAAGACTTTGGTGATTGGAATTTATGCGCCTAACGGTGCAAAAGAAAAAATTTTCAAGGACTTACAGAAACAGTTAGATGAACTGACCTATGATCAAATAATTCTGGCAGGCGACTTCAATGGAGTTACAAACTTGGAAGAAGACAAGAAATCTAAAAGTGCACATAAAAAAAGAGGACTTTTGCCAAAACCTTTTTTTGTGATTAAAGAACAAGAAAGTCTGGAGGATGTATGGAGGAGACAAAACCCCAAAAATAGACAATACACATTTTATTCAGCAAGACATTTTACATTATCAAGAATCGACATGATCTGGGCCTCCAAGGAATTGGCGATATGGACTAAGGATGTGGAGATAATGCCCAAGGTAGGCTCAGATCACAATCCAGTTATGTGGAAATTTGGGAAAAATACTAAAAGAAGAGGATGGAGGATAAATGAGGATTTGCTGCAGATAGAAGATAATATGGCGTTGCTACGAAGAGAGACCAAGTTCTTTATACAATATAACATGAATAAGGACGTGCCAACTTACAAGGTATGGGACACATACAAAGCTGTGACAAGAGGAATATTAATGGACTTAAATGCAAGAGACAGAAGGAGTAAGGAAGAAAAGAGATATGAAATTATGGAAAAAATCAAAGCCAAAGAGATACAACTTAAGAAAAGACCAGGGAAGAAGAAAATATATCAGGATATAAAAATTCTGCAGGAACAATTGACGGCAATGAATAATAAAGAATTGGAGTGGAATTTGAAAAAAATGAATAAAAAATCATTTGAGGGCGCAAACAAACCTGGGAAATATTTAGCTTGGCAATTAAAAAAGAAAAAAAAGAAGAAAACTATAATTAAAATCCAAGAAGAGGACAAAATACTGTTGGATCAACCAGCTATTAGTAAAGCTTTTTAAAAATTTTATGCAAAATTGTACCAAAAAAGGGAGGTGAATAGAGATTCAATAGTGGAATATTTGGAGAAAACGAAGCTTCCAATGATGTCAGAGGAATGGAAAGAAAAGTTAAACAGGGAAGTGACAGAGGAAGAAATAAAAGAAGGTATACAATCAATTAAATTAGGGAAAGCACCAGGTCCGTATGGAATAACGGCAGAGTTCTACAAAATGATGGCTAATGAACTGGCACCTTTTTTAAGAGAGGTAATGAATGAAATCTTGCAAGGCCAAAGGATTCCTGACTCATGGAATGAAGCCAACATATCGTTGATTCCGAAAGACGGACAAGGTCTGACTAATGTTAAAAATTATCGGCCAATTTCGTTGTTGAATAATGATTACAAGATATTTGCAAAAATTTTGGCGGAGAGGTTAAAGGGATGGCTGTTGGAATTTATTGCAGAAGAACAGGCTGGATTTCTACCTAATAGACAAATTAAGGATAACCTAAGGACAGTAATAAACGCTACTGAATACTATGATAAGCATTGTGATAAGGAAGTTGGTTTCTTTTTCGTGGACGCGAAAAAAGCATTTGACAATCTGAATTGGGACTTTATGTTTGCCACTATGGAAAAGCTGCAAATGGGAGAAAAGTTCATACAAGCAGTGAAAGAAATTTATAAAGACCAGTGTGCAGCGATTGTAGTGAATGATGATTTGACCAAAAAACTGAAAATAAGCAAAGGTACAAGACAGGGCTGCCCTTGTCTCCATTGTTGTTTATTCTGATTTTGGAAATATTGTTGATTCAAATACAAGAGGACGATACAATTCGAGGCATAAAAATAAAGGAATTTTCCTACAAAGTCAGAGCATTTGCGGATGATGTAATGTTAATAGTAGAAGATCCAATAGACAACATGCCAAAAATAATAGATAAAATAAAGGAATTTGGAGACTTGGCTGGATTTTATGTGAACAAAAAGAAGTCAAAGATATTGTGTAAGAATATGATGACACGAATATGATGTGTAAGAATATGATGACAAAAACAGCAAGAACTAATGGAGATAACGGATTGTGAGGTAACTAATAAAGTGAAGTATCTAGGTATTGAGCTGACTGCGAAAAGTATAGACTTATTTAAAAATAACTATGAGAAACTGTGGCTACAAATAGAAAGAGATTTGATAAAATTGAATAAATTAAAATTGTCATGGTTGGGAAGAATAGCAGCAGTGAAGATGAATGTGTTACTACGTGTGATGTTGTTGTTGCAAACAATCCCAATTATCCGCGACTTCAAACAATTTGAGAAATGGCAAAGGAAAATCTCAGACTTTGTGTGGGCAGGCAAGAAACCCCGTGTGAAAATGAAAGTATTACAAGATTCGAAAGAAAGAGGTGGACTGCAACTGCCAAATATAAGATTATACTATGAAGCAATATTTGGTATGGCTAAAAGACTGAATAACGTTAAAAGACCGTAAACTGCTGGCTCTGGAGGGATATAAAAAACTGTTTGGATGGCATGCCTATTTGTGGTACGATAAAGTAAAAGCGGACTCTATGTTTTTGCATCATTATATTAGAAGAAGCCTTTTCAAAATCTGGAAGAAATATAAGGACTATATGGAAGATGGAATCCCCTCATGGGTGGTACCATACGAAGTAATAGATCCGAGAGCTGTTTATAATGAACAACAATGTTTAACTTATAAAGAGATAACATTAATGGAACATAAAATGTTAAAAATAAAAACGGAAGAAGAGTTATCTCCCCATTATGGATGGTTTCAATATAGGCAAATCAGAGATCTTTACAACTCGGACTGCTCAAAAGGAGGAATAAGATTGGAAAATTCAGAACTAGAAGAAGTGATTTTACAAGAAGGTAAAAAAGAAATCTCGAAAATTTATAAAATACTTCTAAAATGGCACACGGAAGATGAAACAGTTAAAGTCCAGATGGTGAAATGGGCAATAAATTTTCATAAAGAAATAACAATGGAAGCCTGGGAGCATTTGTGGAAAAATACATTGAAGATTTCAACTTGTACGAATATTAAAGAGAATGTATATAAGATGATGTATAGGTGGTATTTAACACCAAAGAAAATTGCGCTAGGAAATACTAATATGTCAGATAGATGCTGGAAATGTAAAAAGCATGAAGGATCATTATACCACATGTAGTGGACTTGTGAGGTAGCTAAGCAATACTGGGGAGATATAATTGAAGTAATTAATGAGGTTTTGCAAACCCAAATAAATAAGAACCCAGAATTGCTGCTACTGAACTTGGGAATGGAAGATGTTCCAATGCAGTACAGAACATTGTTATTTTACATGATTACAGCAGCAAGACTTTTATATGCGCAGAAATGGAAAGTACAAGAAATACCAACTACAGAAGATTGGATTTACAAATTGCTGTACATGGCTGAGATGGACAAAATGACAAGAAAACTTAAAGATCTTGATCCAGGAGAATATATTGCAGATTGGGGGAAATTGAAACAATATTTAGAAAAAAAATGGGATGTGAAAGGAGGACTGTGGCAGTTTGAGAACTATTAATTTGTGATGTTTTAAATAGAAGAGAGAAGTAACTTTACCATTAATGGGAAAATTTAGCTATCAATTAACCTAAGCTAGTATTACCATTAAGGAGACTTTATCAAAAATATACAGTTTAAATAGTGATGTAGAGAATGGATATATTAGTGGATTTGATATAGTATATATAAGAGAATTTGAATATGCTTAGAGTAAGAGATATAATACATATATGATTTAGAAGAATATAATTGAAAATAAGTTAAGTAATAAGATAGGTTAAGGGTTGGAAAGCTGTTGGAAGTCTACAAGGAGGGGGGAGGGAAAGGGTGGGGGTTGAAATAAATTAGGTATGATGGGGAGTGTATGTATTAACTATATAAAAAAATTTTTTAAAAAAAAGTCTGTCGGCCTTTTCTCTGTTCTCCATCAGCATTTCTCCTCCTACTCCCAACAGCAGTCCAATTGCCTCTTTTACCTTGCATTTGCTTCTCACATCTGTAGAAGTTTTTCTTATTGTAGCGTGCCCCCCTGGCCAGATTCAGCTCATACTGAGCTTTGGCTTCTCTGATGGCTGATCTGCAGTACCTAGTAACCCTCATATATTCCTCTTTAGAGGTCTGTCCTTCTCTCCATTTCCTGAACATTTCTTTTTTCTCCCTTAGCTTATTCTGGAGCTGTCTGTTCATCCACATTGATTTCTTGGAGCCCTTACCATGTTTCCGTCTTGCTGCAATAGTGAGGGCTTGAGCTTGCAAAAGCTCATGTTTGAGAAGAGCCCACCCTTCACTTGCTCCTTTCCCTTCCAGCACACTCCCCCACGGAACAACTCTCATCAAGCCTCTGAGTTCATTGAAGTCGGCCCTATGAAAATCTAACCTACGAGTCTGGCTACGAACTTCCTTGGGCCCCTACAGCAACTGGAATTCAAGGAGGACATGGTTACTTCCCCCTAAGGTCCCCACCACCTTCACCCCATCTACCAATTCTTCCCTGTTGGTTAATATTAAGTCTAGTGTGGCTGAGCCCCTTGTAGCTTCCTCCATTTGAAAAAGGAAATTATCAGCTAGGCAGGTCAGGAAGTTGCGTGATCCTTGTCACTTTGCTGAGCTTGTCTCCCAGCACACTTTGGGGAAGCTGAAGTCACCCATAATTATAAGGTTCTGATATCTAGATACTCTACCAATGTCATGTCTGCCTACCATTCATCCATGCCATTCATATATTCTCTGCTCTCTGTATTGATTTGATCACACTGTGTGCCTGTATGCTCTCATATTATGCTCATATACTGTAACCATTATAATGCCATCTTTGGCCTGCCTGAAAACAAAAGTACTAATGCTGAGGCTGTTATCTCTGGAGTTTGCTTGTTGACCTTGTACTATACTGTAACTCTTCGCAAGAGACAGAGGGAGTTAAATTCCTTGTAATCTTCTGCCTTTCTCTGCCCAGACAAAGCTATTGTGTTTCTCATGAGAATTTGGTATTTTCCTGCCTAGTTGCTAACTGCTCAAGGGGGAGGGTGGAATCATGCTCCTTATATCCAAGTACATCTGTGTAACCCCATTCCTGTCAACTTACCCATCTTTGGATGTACCTGTGAACTTAACAGATCTCTATAATAAAATCTTTTCATCCAAGACACTGGAGTGCTTGCTGTGAGGGGTTTAGGGATCTATCTGCATGGACTGCCATCCCTAGAACTGACAACCAATCTGTTCAAGGAGGGCAGCATCTGTTTCCTCTCCCTAGTCAGGCAGTCTGTAGCAGATTCCAACAACAGTACCCTTTGTCCTTCCTCCCCTTATTTCCACCCAGGGGCGGCGCGCCCATGGAGGCCAGGTAGGCGGTGGCCTCGGGCGCGCGGGCACTGGAGGGGCGCTGGAGGGGGTGTTGGGGCAGAGGCGCGCGCAGCGAAGCTGGCATGACAGGGCCGCCTGTAGCTACTGCTGCAGCCAGCCAGCCAGCCAGCCCCTTGCTGCCGCCGCCGCCGCCACACACCTCAGCCGGGCGCAGCCTCTGTGCGCCGCTCGAGCAGCGGCTCGCGGCTTCTGCGCCCAGCTGAGGCGCGTGGCGGCAGCAGCACGGAGCTGGCTGGCTGGCTGGCTGCAGCAGCAGCTGTAGCCAGCCACGCCAGCTCAGCTGCGCGCTCCTCCGCCCCAGCCGGGCGCAGAAGCTGTGAGCTGCTGCTGGGGCGGCGCACGGAGCAGCCTCTGCGCGCTGCTACAGCAGCAGCCCGCAGCTTCTGCACTCGGCTGGGGCATGTGGCGGCGGAGGCACGGGGCTGCCTGGCTGGCTACAGCTACTGCTGCAGCCAGCCACGCCAGCTCAGCTGCGCGCTCCTCCGCCCCAGCCGAACGCAGAAGCTGTGAGCTGCTGCTGGGGCAGCGCACGGATCAGCCTCCACGCGCTGCTCCAGCAGCAGCCCGCAGCTTCTGCGCTCGGCGGTCCGCGCGCAGCCCAGCCCCCCTGTGGTGCGTGATGACGTCTGCGATGACGTCATCACGCCTCCCGTGGGGCGCGTGCGCGCCCGCCGCCGCAGGCGCTGAAACCTCTGGCGCCGGCCCTGTTTCCACCCATATGCTTTCCACTGGGCTGTCCACCCCATTCTCCATAACTTCTTGACAATCAAGCCCTCTCCTCACATACAATGCCACTCCGCCTCCTTTTCTACCCTTCCAGTTTTTCTTGAACAATTCGTACCCATCCACTATCACATTCCAGTCATGGGAATCATTCCACCAAGTCTCAGTAATTCCTACTATATTGTAGCCCCTGTTTGCAAGAGAAGCTCAAGCTCTTCCTTCTTATTACCCATCCTTCAGGCATTGGTATATAGGAACTTGTAGCCTTGTACCTTTGTTTGATCTGTCATACCCAGGTGGGCCCTCGCTGTTATCACTTCTTCATTGAAATCCCCATGTTGATTGTCCCCTTCCCCTTGCAGCATCAGTTTAAAGCTCTCCTGATGAAGCTCTCCAGGTTCTTTCCAAACATTTTCTTCCCTGACCTTGAGAGGTGAAGCCCATCATGTGCTAGAAGGCCTTCTCTAAGAAAACTTATCCCATGGTCCCAGAACCCAAAGTGCTCCTGCCGGTACCACCACCTCAGCCAACTATTCACCTCGAGTATGATCTGCTCCCTTCACATTCCTCTTCCTTTGACAGGAAGGATAGAAGAGAATATCACCTGTGCCCCCAATGTCTTCAACTGCCTTCCAAGAGCTTCATAGTCCTCTTTAATTCTTGTGATGGTATTCGTGGCTGTGTCATTCGTTCCTACGTGAACCAGCACAAATGGGTACTGATCAGTTGGTCTGATCAGTTTCGGCAGTCAGTCTATAATATCCCAAATTCTCCCCCCCTCCCCCCCCAGCAAGCAACACATCTCTCGGAGTAGGGGATCTGACCTGGACACATGAAATTCCATACCCCTGAGCAGAGAGTCCCTGATGACCACCACTTTCTGTTTTCTTTCTCTTCGTGTGGCCCCATGTCCTCTTCACTGCCTCGTCCAGGTCTTTGTGGTTCTCCTTCCACTCTTGTCTCCATCTCAAGCACCTCAAAATGATTTTTGAGCTCCAGTGGACTATAGCGTTGCCTTAGTCTACGTCTTCCAGTTTGTACTGCAGAACTGAGAAGAGGATCAGTTAATTCCCCCTTGAATTAAGCTGCTGGCTCCTAGTATCTATTTCCTAAATATTTTTTGCCAAAGATTCACAATTTGTATTTGATCAATAATAACTATTTATAGCCCTTGATGAAATGGGATTAGACACATCATACCTAATCTGATCCATCTGTTGCCTCCCTTTATTGCATCTGAGTGATCTCAGTTTCAGAGAAACTGTGTTCTTACAAGCTATTTATGAGCACTTCATAGATTGACTTCAATACAGTAGAATAACTCTGCATGGGATTGCAGAGTAAGGGAGTAATCTTACAAAGGGCTACTCAGAAGTCTATTCAGAAGTAAGTCCCATGTTCTTCAATGGGGCTTGCTTCCAGGATTGCAGCCTAAATCTCTTTACATACCACTTGTGTTCCATAGAATCATAATCAGATTTACCCTAATCTTTGCCCACTCCAGTGAGAGCCATTGTGATTTCCCTTCATTTAGCCACATGTGTGTGTAACTGCATGTTTAAACTGAGGCACATCCAATGTATTATAAAGGTGAGTCATGAGTTGCATGAACAGATAACGCTGCTGCCTTCTTTTGTGTGTGTATTAGAAGGATATGTGACTCAATATTTTCAACTTTCTCTTTATTTAAAATGAAACACTTTGCTCTTTGTAGGCAATTTGTGCATCTCACATGCTACCAACCCTCTTCCCTCTAGTTTTTTATAGTCACACTGTTTCAATTGAATAAACAGATTATGATACCAGGTGGAGAAGAAGAATACAATCTTCACCTTACACAGGAAACTTGAAGTTGTTTGTGAAGTAATCTGAGGGAATGGATCACGGTAATACACAAGCACTCAGGCAGCCCTTCAGAAAGAAAATTGAATTGCAGGACTCCCTCCTTTTCCCTTCATCATAGCCCTGTTAATATGGGACCTTTTCTTAAGTTTGTTTGTTTGTTTGAAGTTAAGCACACTCTCCCTTTTCAGCATTGGGGTGCATATCAAAAAAGGAGAGGGAAAAACAGAATTTTGTGATTCAGCAAGTCTCCCTCATTAAGTTTGTACTGTTAAAACACTGTGGTATTTATTTACATAAATAACCACACTGAATTCAACAGATTTAAATGTCCCTAACTCTGTACTCACCTACTGGGAAGGATCAAGGCTAGAGCACAGCATATTGTGGGATGTCACTCATGCTCCTTGCCTAAACAGCAAATGATTGTCTCTGCATCCCCAATTGAAGACTGAGGTTGCCTCCATGTGAGCAAGTGGTCTTCTGTCACCTGTATTGACCCATCAAATTAATAAATGGCTTGTCACTTGTTTCCCTGTTTGCTATCAATGGGATTCCTGTCTGGTAAGTTGCTTTATTATTATTAATTAGGAATAGTAGTAGTATATCTTATGATCACTATCATCATTGAATTATATTATTTCAGTGACAGGCACCCTCAAGTTTGGAGGTCTCTAGCTACATTAAGACTTTTGAGTCTTAATAAGTTGAAGGCGTGTGTTTTTTCTAATGAAACCAATGTTGTATGAACTCTGTTAATTAAGTCTGAGAAGACAGTGGGGTTGGATCCAACACTCTCCTTCCATCAGAGAAAGTATTTCTCTGTCAAAGGAAAATAAACAGAAATTCAGCGTGTGAGAAAATGAGGCTAGGGACTCTAACACTTGCTTCATCCTGGTGCAGGAGTGGGAAATTTTCTTTCTTTCTTTCTCTCCCCCTCTCTCTGAGTCACTGCACCATCAAACAAACTGGGAGGTTGCTGTACCTGCGGGTTTGAGCTCAGGCAGCTTAAAAGTATCCCATCACACTTGTATCACCTTTCACACTCACTACCAATGGGACCATGAGTACCAGAATGGCTGCACAGTGAGGCACAGACACATTGCTATACATTCCCCAGTGTGATGTTCTGTCCTGTGTCA
This sequence comes from Eublepharis macularius, assembly GCF_028583425.1. NCBI lineage: Eukaryota > Metazoa > Chordata > Lepidosauria > Squamata > Eublepharidae > Eublepharis > Eublepharis macularius. The sequence continues at coordinate 104,621,510 of NC_072794.1, read as the reverse complement.
ACTTTATATGAGATTACATAGTATTTCATAACCAACAGTAAGATTATAGCATCTCTCTGAGAAAGTTTTAATAGAACTGAAACAAAGCTACCTTCTTAAAATTTTCTCATTTTAGATTCTGAATATTCATGGAAACATTGCTATCCCATATACATTGCCAATATTTAACTTTCAGTATAGTTATTAATTGTTTACAGACATGAAACAACATGGTGTAGTGATTAGTATACCATGTCTACAACATGGTGTAGTAGATCATAGTTCTCCTATGATCTGGGAGAAACAACCTCAAATCCCCACTCTGCCATGGAAGCTTGTGCTGAGTGACCTTGGGCCAGTCCCACACTCTTGTTCTAACCCTCCTCATGGGGTTCTTGTAAGGATAAAACGGAGGAAAGTAGTACTCCACTTTGAGCTCCTTGGAGGAAGGGTAGAAATGTACTAAATATAATATTAAGTCAAAAGGATAAGAAATCACAATAAATGTTACTTCTATGTAAACAAAATAAAATGGACATAAGAATGTCACTGCCTACTAGAGACTGAAGCTAAACATCACAATGACAGGTCTAATATCTTTTGGGTCTCCTCATGAACACAATCTGATATAGGAAAAAAATCCTGGATCCTACTAATACAAACAAACTATTCCAAAAGATGGCGGGATCTAATGACCCCTTCCACTAACTCTTCATCCAGCAGATAGACAAAGGACTTCCTTTGGGAGATCTAGCGGGGTGGCCATTAGGGTTGCCAGGTGGTAGGGAGAGCTGGCACTTACCTCATGCTGCTCACGAGGATTCTCTTCACATGTGCACACCCCATGGCTGATGCAACGATGTCACTTCCGGTAGTGGCGTCATCATGCCAACTGTGCAAGCGCTCCCACGCTCCACATGGGGCTGATTCAGCCCGTTTGGGGCCCAAATTGACATGAAATGAAGTGCAGGAATGCTCCTGTGGCTGGCACGACAACGTCACTTCAGGAAGTGATGTCACCATGCTGGTTGGGAGCATGCATTCCTGAGGTCCCTGCCAATGGCGGGCAAACTCTGGGAGCTTGCCCCCTCCCACCAATAACTGGGCAATTGGTGGATGAGGGGGCAAAACCCTGGGAGTTTGCCCACCACTGGCAGGCACCTGGGAACCCTAATGGCCATGTTAGTCTGGTGGTGGAGGAAACTGCCCTCAAGTCATAGCTGACTTCTGGCAACCCTTGTTGGGGTTTTCAGGGCAAGAGGCAAACAGAGATGGTTGGCTGTTGCCTGTCTCTGCAATCCTGGTCTTCTTTAAAGGACTCCCATCCAATTACTAATCAAGGCTAACCCTGCTTAGCTTCCAAGATCTTTTTTTTAATTAAATATTTTATTTTATTAGAACAGAAAGGGGATACAGAAAAAAAGAGGACAAGAGAAAGAGACAAGAGAAAAAAACACAAAGCTGTGCGCTACAAGGGTTATCAAAGTACAGAGTACAAAAATCTTATAACATTTAGAAGTGTTAGAACAATATTTGAGACTATTTAAGATATATATTTTTAAATAAACAACACATACAGAATTCAAACCTATTTCTACTCCTTATCTTAGGAAAAAGAAAAACTCATTATTACCCCTATCTTATCATTACCTTTTACTTACATATTTCTTAACAATATTTCAATGCTGATTTCTTAACAATATTTCAATGTTATCTATCATGGATTGTATTCTACCGGTTATCTTAATTTAACTAATTATCTTACAGTCAGATTGAAAGACATGCCTATATATAATCTAGTTTCTAGTTTCTTAAATTTATTGCAATTGGCCAAAGGCCGTAACAAATGGTAAGACATAATCATATTCAAATTTGCGGGATTGATACTTCTTATTTCTATATTTCTTTCCAAATTTTATCTGTTGCTAGCAAAGTAATTTCCCCATTTCTCTTCAAATTGCATATTCTGACATTTTATCTTTCCAAATTTCCCTGGTTAGGCATACTTCATCTTTTCATTTGCTTGCCATTTGCTTGCCACTCTTGCTGCTGACAGCAGATACCGAAGTAATTCATGTAGTGTTCTGTCAAAATTATCTAGTATTATTTCCAACAACATAGTCTAAGGTTTCACAACAAAATCAACTTTTAAGATCTTCTGAATCTCAGCATGTATATCTTTCCAAATTTGGGGGGTGTTTTTTACATGTCTACAACATATGAAAAAGGAACCATCTGCTTCCTTGCATTTCCAGCACCTCCCTATATACTTCTTATCCATTTTTTCCCATTTCTTTTGGGGTGATATACCATTGGAAAAACATTTTATACCAATTTTCTCTCAGTATTTGGCTTGCTGTAAATTTTATGCCCTTAATCCATTAATGTTTCCACTGTTGGAATGTTATCCCAAATTTTGCATCCATTTTAGCATACAAGTTTTTAACTTGTTCTGTTTCTGTATCATATTGGAGTAAAAGTTTATAGATTTAGCCTAAAATGTGATTCTTTCTCTGAGTGATTATCTTCTCAAAATCAGTCAATTCCCTCAATTGGCCTCTGTGATTCTTATGAGCTTTCTTTAATCTTTTTATCAATGTTCTTTATAACTTATCAAGTTTTTTTTATCAATGTTCTTATCACAGAAGACATGGGTCAAATCCACATTACTCCTTTTTTAACGCATTTTCCCCACCTTTACCCCGCATTTCTGAGTGCCGGTCACATTACCTGATAAACCACACGCATTTCTTTCGCATTCCTCTCAGATCTTCAGTCACTGTTTTCTTGCAAGAGTTTTACGGTGGACGTGAACACCTAGAAGTGCAATTTACGCGCCTTTTTTTTTAAACCACCCCCATTCAAGTCTCTCTGGCCGTTCCCTGCGTTCCTATTGGCTGATTCTATTATCAAGTGCTCCGTAGTCTGTTAACGCCTGTTTCTCATTTTTTCCTTCATTCTGTGGGAATCATAACTCAGATGTCTTCGAAATCATATCTGGTTGAGGGTAAAATCTGTTTGGTGGCAATCCATCCTAATACTGGCCTCGTGCAACTCCCGTTTTTTTTCTATTTTTTATTTTTCTCAAGATCAATGTGATAGCGAAATTATGAAGTAAGGCATTGGTTTCTATTCAGCATAATATCGTTATGCCAAAGATTCGATAAAAAAGAAATTGCAGCTTTGATAAAAGAATCGCACGAACATTTACCTGAACCTGTTTTTTCTGAGAAGCACGGAAAACAAAGCACACAATTTTGGTTTAGCTTAAAAAACCAAGATGTTTTAGAAACTCGTTTTCCTATCATCTTCTCCATGGGATGGAGAGGGGAGCTTTTGGCAGCATAATCTCTAACATTGCATTTCCCATGCCTGCCTTTCTAGATAATGTCGATTTAGTTGCAAGGTGTACCTTCCAGGAAGCATGCATGCTCTCCTATCAGCTGTGAGGTGCACCTTGGGTTGTCTTCTGACACTCCAGGGAAAAGACAATATATATTATTCCTAAAAAATTCCCCTTACCTGAGCAGGCATCACTCTGACAGCACACTATCCAGAGAGTTCATGCCATTTTTCTTTTTCTTCAGGGGATGACTGCTTTGTCATTTTTCAAATTAAAATCGCAAATTTCAATTCAAGCCCACGATGGCTAATCCATCCTGCATGAATTGCTTTCTAAGTGTTCATGTGATATATCGCTTTGATGATGTTTCCTCATATGGTAAAATCGAAATAATGGAAAAGTGCGTTCAAAATTTTTTTTAAAAAAGGGCGGGAAGATGAGGTCCCGCCCATAAAAGCAGTTTTTCCAATGGCTGTATGAACGGTGGATCGCACGAGAAAGACGCATTTGAAGCATGGATGTGAACAGAGAGGAGAAATTTGCAGATTGGAGACAAACGGAAGTTTTCTGTTAAAAATGCGGGTAATAGGTGAGTGTGGATTCGGCCATTATCGGTGACATCAAAGGATTTATCCTCATTCTTACTGAGTCCCAAACGTGTATCAAGCTGTCTCTTATCACATGGCTTTTATGCGGTATCATTATTCTTCTCTTCAACCAGAGGTAGTTATGCAGCCCTTCAGTCAAATCAGCCACTTCTAATCTTAATTAATCTATCCTTTGGGTTTTTAATCCAATCTGTAATCCAAACCAAACCAGTTGCTTGATAGTATAATTTAATACTTGGTACCACCAGACCACCTCTTCTTTTTTCATCTTGTAGTACTTTAAACCTTATTCTTGGTTTTTCTGCCATTCCAAATGAATTGATTTGCCAACTTTTCAATGTCTTGTCTTGTATGCTGATTGGTACTTAGCTTCCAAGATCTGATGAGATTGGGAATGCCTGGGCTAACCAGGTCAAAGCTGTGGTAGTCTATTGTGGCAAAATAAAACAGAAGTCCAATGGCACCTTAAAGTCTAACATTTATTCCAGCACGAGCTTTTATGAGTCTGAGCTCACTTTGTCAGGTGCTATGTAAAGGGGAAATAATTTTCTTTCTTTCTGAGCTCTGAAGTCTTTCACACTCAGTTTTTACAGTGCATTCATTACCATTTTGCATCCCAAGTTTTTCTGCCCTTTACACTTCCGAGCTAGTCATGTGATGCATCTCCGAGCTATGTTACGTTTTCCCCGGGGTATCTGACTACGGACATATCTCGATTTTTTTTTTTTTTGCCTCAGATGCTGACTCGTGCTTGAGCTGGTGAAAGTAAGTGTAAAATGTTTGCCCCCCCCTTTTCCTTTCCTATTGCAAGTTGATGGGGCAGAGCAGATTTAACCACACCCACCCTTGTCAGCTCCCCTAATGCTTCTTTTGTCATTGGGCAGCAACCGTTGCACCAAGTAGCAGCTCAGCTGTGCCCATCACTCGCCTCCACTGCTTCCTTCCCAGATGAGCAGAGGTGGTGCTGGCTCTGCCCCTTCCCTTCTCATCTCCCCATCTGATTTTTTTTACTGCTTCTGAAGAGTAGAATCGTTGAGGCATCAAGCACTTTAAAACAGAACTGTGGGCATTTAACAGTCGTGGAAATGGAATCTTTCCCCAACATAAACCTAAGAAGATTATTTTCTTTAAAGTGTTCAGTTGGGACCTGGCTAAATGGAGTAGTTCCCCCCCACACACACACACACTCATTTCCGTTCTGCAGCCTTCCCTGTGTAGAACCAGCTTTCTTTTATTGTTCTTCTCTGGTTGCAGAGAACAGTAAAAAAGTGGGGGAGGGGGGAGAAGGAAGATCATTCTGCGAATAGTAGGCAGTGAGGGGGTGAAAGGATTGGTGTTAATCTCAGTGCAGCTGCTCTTGTGCTGTCTTCTAAGTAAAAAGACTCAAACTTTCAACAGTTAGGGTTCGAAATGGTAGCACAGAGAGAGTGGAGACTGGTTGTTGTGGGTTTTCCGGGCTGTATTGCCGTGGTCTTGGCATTGTAGTTCCTGAAGTTTCGCCAGCAGCTGTGGCCGGCATCTTCAGAGGTGTAGCACCAAAAGAGTGGAGATTCTTAGTTTTACCAAGCATGCTCAAACTTTTTAAAAAAGTGACATGTATTCAGTAGCCCACAAAGTTTGCAGTAGAACATGTGAATATAAAATGCAGCAGGGAACGTGAGACCGAATCAGGAGCAGAGAGTGTAAAAGGGGGGCGGGGTTCCAAGCCAGTGTGAAGGCTATAGGGCTGACTGCTCAGATCCATCGCTTTTAAACTTGAGTGCGAAAGGGCTCTATGACTCATGAAAGCTCATGCTTTAAGGTGCCATTGTAAAGTGAAATGTCTTACAGTCCCAGATTATTGCAAAGGTTGCAGCCCCAAAGAAAAATTCCTAGGTTTTTATGAATATTCAGAATCTAAAATGTTTTAGTTCTATTAAAATGTTCTCAGAGAGATGCTGTAATCTCACTATTGGTTCTGAAATACTATGAGATCTCATATAAAGTTGACACAGAAGGACAGGACATTACACTGGGGAATATACAGCAATATGACTGCACCTCACTATGCAGCCATTCTGGTACTCATGGTGCTACTTAAATGTCTTTAATGAAAACTATCAGTATGACTTACACCAAATGGCTCTTCATCAGAGAATTTTCACTTTACTAAAGGCAAGATGATAGGATCTAAGGTGGTACTGAATGAGGCTGTTATGTGACTCCTGAGATAGTTTAGTATACTGTACTGTTTCAATTAATTTTAATTAACCTTTTAAAATTGTGATACTGGAAGTTAACTGTTTATTAGTTGATGTGATTTTTGGAAAATTTGTGACGGCCTATGGCTATAGACAATAAACTCTATATGCATGCATGTATGTTACTAAAGGCCATATTTCTCTATTCCTCTCACAGCTAACAAGGCTATGAGGGGAAATAAGGATGCATCCCCCTCCAGGATAATCAAATGTTCCCAGTGCAGGGCCAGTTTTACTTTCATACGGCACTGCCAGCATTCTTCCTTTTTAGCAGGGTGGTTCTATTATGATTCTGCTGCAGCTTTTCCAATGCCTTCGGATGCAAAAGAAAAAAGCTTTATTTTTTTACTTCATTTATAGCCCACCTTTCTCACAGGGACTCTCTCTACACAAGACATCTTACATGGGGACACTCAAGTGCCTTACTTTCTGTGTGATCTTTCACTTGATCCTACTCGTGTAAGATGTCTTGTCTTGTATAGGGAGACTCTGAGACTCAAGGCAGATTACAAAACGCAAGATATCCTGTATTTTTGTAGCCAGCACTGTTTTCTTTTTTTCCTATTTGCTTTTTTATTTTTTCTGTTTTACACTAATTTTGTGAATAGTGCAAGGGAATAGCAGCCATTGGAAATGGTGCTGAAGAGCACACTGCCCTTACCACTGCTGTGAGACCTGCCCAGTTCCTGAGTCAATAAGTGAGTGTTGGTCATCTGGGGGGTCACCAAAGTGCTCAGCTGGCATTTCCCACCAGTGCTGCATCTCATGCCTTGTCATCACTTTGTTCCTCTGTATCTCTTCTGCTACAGTGTAGTCCTGTGCAGAGAGCCTCATGTCAGGGCATGGGGAATGAACGTTCTTGATTCCTTACGTCCTCACTGCATAGACAGACTGGGATGCAGCCAGTAGTGGAGACTTTGCTAACCATCCCCGTATTGCAGGGAATCCTGCCTCCCCTGCTGAGTACATTGGCATGATTTTTTCTCTCTGGGGCTTACAGAACCTTGGACCCCTTCTCTGCTGCAAAGCAATGTATGGTTCGAAGAAAAGGCTCCAGCCAACTGTCCTGACAGACACGGGCATTGATCACAACAAGTTTTATCTCATTGTCAGAAATAGGATCCTTTCCTAACAAAAGAGATCCATAAATGTGATGGAAGGGCAAGGGAACTTGTTCATACAAGGCCCTGGGAGGTTCTCTCTGTATAACCTGTAGACTATTGGTTTTCACTAGCTCAACACCAGAGAAGTGTGTGTTACTAGGCTGCCTTTAGCTATACGAAAACTTGTCATTTCAAATGCGACTTGGTTAAAAGTCTGGGGTCATACTAGGGTGGAGACCTTACTTTCCTATTGATTCTCTGTAAAGAATTCGTGCTTTCCCATACAGCTACATCCACTGAAATAGAAGCCAAAAAAGAAACAGCAGGAAGCCACGCAGGAAGCAAAGCCAAAGAAATGCAGAGTGAAGAAGCCAGAGGAATCAAGCCCTGCAGAGGAGCCCAGCCTCCCCACTCAGGGTAAGGGACACAACCAGCCTATCAGGAACTGTGCTATATGGACACACAGAGCTGTCTTAAACAGAATCCAACCACCTGTCCATCTGTATTGGCACTGGCTCTCCAAGGTCTCTAGCAAATATTTTTTGCAGGTCTGTCTGTGGGATCACACTCACTTCATATGCCAGGGTTTGAATCAGGGATAAAACATGCTCTTGACTACGAAACTCTCTCTCCTCCATATGGGCTTGCTGTTGTCTGGCAGTCTGGTAAGGGATCACTGTGGACTCAGCTCAGAGTGTCAGCAACTTTCACAAACAAATAATGGAAAAAGACAATCTAGCCACTGTTCTGCTTACATTGGCACCTATTATATGGACTCTTGTAATGTGCATTTTGTTAGAATGCCCTTCAATATCCTCTAAAAGATCCCATGGTGCAAAGTGTGGCAGCTCAGCTGTTGACTGTGACTAAGCACTAGAAATGTGTTGTGCCAATAGCCTTGCCAGTTACTGGTTCTTCCCTTTTTAAATTCTTCAGTGGTCTGGGACCAGGTCACTTCCAGGAGCATCTCCCATATGAGTTCTCTCCCTCTCTGCCAACTGTTTTATTCTTATCAAAGGAAATTTGACTCTAAGTGGTGCAATCAGGAGCTAAGCCGGCAGGCAGAAGGAGGAGGGCTTCCTCAGCATTTGTGCTCATGTTTTGGAACTCCCTCCCTAGAGGGGTCTTGGCTTCTGTCTTTTCAGCACATAAGCCAAATGTATCTTCTTAGAAAGACACAAACAGGATGAAGTTCCTGGATTGCTGTGATGCATCTCATTTTGTGTTTATGCTTTAACAGAACCCATTGTATTGTTTTTTAGGATTTATTGCAAGCCAATGCACCTGCCAGGCCAATAGTTAGGGTATCAATATAGTGAATCAATATCAGTAAATGAATGGCCGGAATGAGCTCATCCGGATTCTCAATAAAGCCCTGGGCAGTTATGCTCTCCAGTAGCATAGAAATGCCCACAACCTTGCTGGCTATAAAGGAACCTTACTAAAGAGGCCTCTTATAAAGGTAATTGTGAGAAGCTGCAAGAACAGGTCACGATGATCCTAGCTTATTCCCACACATTTTGCTAAGCACAGACACACATCCTTGACCTATCTTTGAGAATGAAGGTTGCTCATTGTTGGTGGAACACAAAAGAGAACTCTAACATATTTTGCACCCAATATAAGTTTTAGGATAGGTCCATGAATGGCTACTAGTCATAGTGATTCAAGGAAATCTTCACATTCACCTTGGCTCTCTATTACAGCTGCAAGACCAGGACACCTACATTTCCCATCAAAACTTGAGGGAAGCTGACAAGTGTCCAACCTGTGTCAGGCGTCACTTGTAGCTTGGCTCTGAGTTCCAGAGCCAGGATGCAACAGCAGGAGGAGGCCTTGCCCTCTATGCCCTGTTCCCTCTGTCTGGGGGAACTGGTTGGCCAACTGTGTTGGTTCACTGTGTCTGAACTGGGTTGCTGCCAAATCTCTTTCACGTGAAGTGACAGCAGCTGAAAGCACAGTATGGCTCTGCGGTGGGTGAGGGATAAATCCTTCCATGCCCATATGCTTATCCCAGGGATCTGTCTCTCTCTCCAGCTGGTTTTCTTTTGGTGGGTCTTTGAGATTAAAGCAAAACATGTTGCGATAAAAATAACTGGGGAGCATCTGTTTCAGGGGGCAAAGCAGGAGTGGAAAATGGATTCTGCACACTATCTCACCTGGCCCACTGTGCTTTAAATTTTACATGCACTCTACAGGAACTCAGCACAACACAAATCAAATTCTGTCATAGTCACATCTGTTATAGCCATTGCACACGTCTCATGCCTATATTGTAACAGTAGTATTCTAGTCAGGTTCACTTAAGATGAGGGCAGCAAAATGGGGCTGCAAAATTCCCACGTGAAACTGCCTTATAGTGAATTAGATAATTGGTCCATCGGCGTTGGTATTATTTGCACTTGGTGGCAGCATTTCGTTGAGTCTCTGGTTGAGGTCTTTCTCATGACCTACTGCCTGGTCCTTTTAAAATTGGAGATGTTGGGGATTGAACCTGGAACCTTCTGCATGCAAAGCAGAGGCTCTTCCGCTGAGCCAGAGCTCCTCCACTATCTAATAACCTACATCTGTCACTCTGGAGACATATTTTTATTTAAATCCAGATTTAGGGCTGCTGTTTTCCTGATCTAACCACCCCCCCTAAACGAGTTGTGGCTATATAACAAATAGCAGCTTGAAGAGGGCGATTTCAATCAGGAAAATGTAATGGGGGAACCAATGTTCCTGATTGTCATTCATTGGAAAAGAGAAATATGGGGCAGCCGTTTCTGGTCTCATAAAAGCAGGTTGCTTGTTGTTTCCCAAAAGAATTAGTTATTAGTGGCCATGTTCCCAAAACATCTTGTGAGTTTACTCACTCCCCCCACAAAAACAAATCCTAGAACCTGCTCTCACACAATACCCTTCCTCCGAGCTATGTCATCTCCCTCTGTCTGTACCGCCCTAGTTTTTCCCTTTGACCATCCTTACTATGGTGTTTCTTGTCACAAGCTGGTGTCAAAAAAGTGAGAAAGAAGAAGGAAGAGAAGCTGGAAGTAGTAAATGAGAAGGACCCGTATGCTAAATTCATTAAAGATCCTAAGAAAAAGAAGGAAAACCCATCATCTCACTTCAGTGTGGCCAGGACCCAGAAAAAGAGACAAGGTAAGGCCCCCAGTAGATAGTTCCACATCGTTTAATATGTTTTATCAATCTGCTTTTGCTTTGTTTCAGCATTTTCCCTAGCTCCATATTGGATTTCTGCTTGTTTTCAAATTCCTGCTAACCTTACTCTATGGCATTATTTATTGAATGTCCATGTCATTGATCAGATTGACTTACACAGTATAATCCCACCTTGAGTCTCAGTGAGAAAGGTGGACTATAAATAACATAAATAAAAATAAAAATAAATAATAAATCCTATCCTCACACTTAGCTGTGCATCTACATTCTCCGCTCTCCAGGGCTGTGATCTGATTCAAGCCACAGATGCCAGAGGGATGCACTACTCTTTGATCTCTGTCTCTGTGATGTTTTGTTTTTTTAAATAACCTCCAGTTGAAAGCAGAGGAGTTGTTATGTGAGTGAGGAGTTGAAGTTGTGTTAAGAGTGTCCCAGAGCTGTTTCTTTTTTCTTTTTTTGGAAGTTTTTTTATTTTTTAATTACTAGTACTACAAAAGGGAAAAAGTGGGAACAGGGAGAAGGGGAAGAAACAACACATAACAACACAAACACTACATCTACAAGTAATGCATTCCCTTCATACTGCAATTATTTAACATTAGAACTTTGTAAAATGCTGTTAGATTGGTAGATCTTATAAAATACAAACTACAATCAGGATTAGGTCTTCTTGCCCCCTCTGGGTCTCGGTCGCAATTCTCTCTGAACAGCTACAGTCACTGTGCTAGTTCCCTCCTCCCCTCCCCCTTCAGGCTTGAAATCCTCTTCTTCTTGCTGAAAATCTTGGTGTTTACACACAAAGTCCCTTAGCTGATCTTCTGATGTTATCTTGTGAGCTTGATCTTTATAGCTAAACCAAATACCTTCCGGAAATAACCATTTGTACTTTATTTCACGTTTCCTCAGAAGAGCTGCAAACCTTTTATATTTAAATCTTCTTTTCTGAGCTAAAAATGGAACGTCCTTCAATATCTTGACCTTATTGCCCAGAAAGTCCAAGTCCGCATTGTATGAATTATATAGGATGGTGTCCCGGATCTTCTTAGATGAAAAGTCAATAATAATCTCGCGCGTCAGCTGACGCTTCGTTGCATATTTTGAAGAAGCCCGACGGACTTCCAAAATGGCGCTTTTTAACTCTTCTTTAGTTGCCTTCGCGGGTATCGCCAAAAGTTCCGACACCAGATCCTTTAAATTCCCATTTTCCTCCTCCTTCACATTCTGGAGACGCAATATTGTCTGAGCACGATCCACTTGCAACCCGATCAGTTGGTTCTCCAACAGCTTTAGGTCTTTGTTTGTTGCCCTCATGAGTGCTGCATTTTCCTGAGCAGACTTTTCCGCCCCCCCCTGCTGCTTCCTTAATGGTTTTCACTTCACTCTCAATTAAGCCAACCCTTTGATCAGTTTCGTTTAACTTGTCAACAAAGGGCTTTATGGCTTCGACGACCGACCGCTTTACTAGCTCCTCCAGAGACTCTCCTTTCCCCTGCAAAGCAGCCAAGATAGATTTGCCCATAGCGGGGCTCTGCTTTTTCGTCGCCATCTTAGGGGGGGGGGAATCCGCCAGCCAAGTTTCGATACTCAGTGAGGGGGAAGAAATCCGAGCCTTCTTAGCTTCAAATCCCACCAATCCTTCGCATACGCTTATAGTAACAAAAGGGATTCGCTACTTACAGGTTTTCACCTTAGATCTGCTTTTTGCCGTTCTCCATGGCCCGGCAGCACACAAAGTGCTGCGCAAGTCTGCCGGCCTCCATAGGAGCAAACAGGCAATTTACCCCCCGCATCGATTTCGGGGGGTTCTTCCCGTCGTGCTCCGGACCTGACACCCTCACTGGGAGTCTTGGGGGCTAACCTTTGCAGGTCAGCCGCCCGGTCAGGCTGCTCGGGCGCTTCCTCCCGGACTTGCGGAGAGGAGCGTCCGACATGGCCAAGAAAACGAAACTGAATCCATGTCCCAGAGCTGTTTCAATGCCAGCTGCCACTTACCATGTTAATGTGAAATCTGTGAGTTGTGCATTAATGATGTTCTCAAACATAAACCTGACTGATAAGAAAGAACAATGGTGCATGCAAAAACAAACACCCAGTTACTTCACTATGCAGCCACAGATTTTAGTGTAAGGACTGTGTGCCTCTCTAGAACTGTGACATCTACTCTCCTTGAATGTGAAAAGAAGTATCTGGTGTAGTTCATCTGATGAAATTTACAAAGCCACATAGCAAGGTACTTCCCTAATCTATCTAGCACCTTTGTTGTGGAATATCAATCCGTGCAGGTGTTTTTTTTTAAATAGACACATAGAAACCAAGAGTCACCTTACCTATTCTAAAGCAAAACATTAACCACTAAATCACAGGGCTGCATTGAGAAAACCATTATCTTCAATAGTTATCACTTCATAGGTTAACAACCCTTTTTTACTGAAGAGAACTCAGAAGTTTAATTATCAAATATCAAGTAAAAACCTTGTACCCCAGCCAAAGAGTACTCAATGTTGCCTTTTAAGATTTTTATTGAAAATTAATTTAATCACTCTTGAAGTTCTCAAATATAAAAGATTCACGATACAAAGAACACTTGCATATGTCAAAGAAATCAGAAACAGATAAGCATACATTTCACCCCTTATCCTAGCTATCTTAAATCTAAAAAAAGAAAATACTGTTTCTAAGATTCTCCCTAAAGTGCTTTCAAAAAGATTAGGTAATCTCATGCAATCCAAGTCTGAGAGATTCAGGAGGTTTGGGGTGTGGCTACCTTATATAAAGGAAAAGGAGAAGAAAAAAAAAGAAAGAACAAGAGATTTGTTCCAAAAGATCCAAGAAATCAAAGGGAAATTCAATCCACAGCTTGGAATGCTGAAAGATCAACATGGAAATACAGTATCTGATCAGGACAAAATAGAGGAAGAATGGAAACAATACACTGAAGAACTATACAAAAGAGATGGAAGGATGACAGATACTTTTGACGAAGAATTTTTTGATGAAGAATCAGAAATCTTAGAAAGTGAAGTAAAAGCTACACTCAAAGCAACTGGGAGAAATAAAGCACCTAGAGTAGATAGACTACCAACAGGGCCGGATCGAGGGGGGCAGGGGGTAGCCTGCCCCCGCAGCTGCCAAAGAGGGGGCGCCGGGCGCGGCTGCCAGCCATCAAGAGCGCGCCATGGCTTGCCACACAGGAGGCTGAGCACAGGGTTGGGAGGCCCTCACCTGGCCCGCTGATGGGGCGGCTGGCTTGCCGCATGTGCAGGATCTCCCAGACCTTGCTCAGCCACCCACATGGAAAGCCAGCTGCCCCTGCGCACGCCCATGCTGCCGCCACCGCTGCCACCACCAGCTCCGCGGTGCACTGTGCGCTGGGGCAGCCAGCTTGCCATGCAGGCAGCACAGGGTAGGCAAACTGGCCAAGGGCCTCCTAGCCCTGCACTCAGCCGCCTGCATGGCAAGCCAGCCACCCCAGCGCCTGGTGCACTGTGGAACTTGCAGCAGTGGCGCATGCGTGCGCTGGGGCGGCTGGCTTGCCACGTGGGTGGCTGAGCACAGGGCTGGGAGGTCCTGCACGTGCGGCAAGCCAGCTGCCCCAGTGCACGCCCATGCCGCCACCGCCAGCTCTGCATCGCACCAGACACTGGGGCAGCCGGCTTGCCTCATGGGCGACATGCCTCCCACCCCTGCGTGATGACGTCATGGAAGTGACATCATCACATAGCACCAGGAGCATGCGTGTGCTGTGCGCGCAGGGCCAGACAAGGGTTGCACCGGATGCCGGCAACTCTAGATCCAGCTCTGAATACCAATAGAGCTATTTCAAGCTGCAGAAACAGAGACCATCAAAATCTTAATAAGTATCTGTCAACAAATATGGAAAACAAAACAATGGCCCACGGACTCGAAACACTAAGTCTACATTCCAATTCCCAAAAAAGGGTATGCCAAAGAGTGTAGCAACTATCAGACTATTGCATTAATTTCCCATACAAGCAAAGTGATGCTCAAAGTTCTACAGTGACGACTCTTACCATATATGGAACAAGAAATGCCAGATGTTCAAGCTGGATTCAGGAAAGGAAGAGGCACTAGAGATCACATTGCAAATTTACAATAGCTAATGGAACATACTAGGGAGTTTCAAAAGAAAATCAGCCTGTGTTTTAAACATTACAGCAAAGCTCTTGACTGTGTGGATCATGAAAAGCTATGGAGAGCCTTAAAAGAAATGGTGGTGCCACAACATCTGATTGTTTTGATGCACAACCTATACGCTGGACAAGAGGCTACTGTCTGGACATAATATGGGGAAACAGAATGGTTTCCAGTTAGCAAAGGTGTCAGGCAAGGATGCATATTATCTCCTGTTCAACCTCTATGCAGAGTATATCATAAGAAAAACTGGATTAGATCATAGAGGAAGGTGAGTGAAAATTAGTGGAACATTAACAATTTGACATATGCAGATGACACCATGTTACTGGCAGAAAATAGTGAAGACTTGAAATGACTACTGATGATGATTAAGGAAGAAAGCGCCAATGCAGGATTACAGCTGAACATCAAGAAGACAAAAGTAATGACTACTGAGGAATTACACAATTTTAAAGTTGACAAGGAAGAAACTGAAATTGTTCAAGATTTTCTATTCCTTTGCTGAATCATCAACCAAAAGGGAGACTGCAATGAAGAAATCAGAAGAAGATTGAGACTTGGAAAAGCAGCTGTGAGGGAGCTAGATAAGCTCCTTAAAGATAAAGATGTCTCTCTGGGAACCAAGATCAAGATAATCCAAACTATGGTATTCCCCATTACTATGTATGGATGTGAAAGTTGGATGGTGAAGAAAGCTAACAGGAAGAAAATTGATTCATTTGAAATGTGGTGCTGGAGGAGAGTTTTGCGGATACCATGGATGGCCAAAAAGACAAATAAGTGGGTACTAGATCAAATTAAGCCTGAATTCTTCCTAGAAGCTATAATGACAAAACTGAGGCTATCATACTTTGGTAACATCATGAGAAGAAAAGATTGTCTGGAAAAGTCAATAATACTTGGGAAAGTGGAAGGCAATAGGAAAAGAGGAAGACCTAAAACGAGATGGCTTAACAAAAGAAGC
The DNA here is from genome assembly GCF_028583425.1 of Eublepharis macularius. Classification (NCBI taxonomy): domain Eukaryota; kingdom Metazoa; phylum Chordata; class Lepidosauria; order Squamata; family Eublepharidae; genus Eublepharis; species Eublepharis macularius. The sequence continues at coordinate 104,605,953 of NC_072794.1, read as the reverse complement.
CACATCCTCCAGTTTGCAGGATCTGAACAAGTCTGTTCATGATAGGATGGACATTTTGGAGGTATTTTATTCATAGGGTTGCCATAGGTCAGAGGCGACTTGATGGCACATAACACACACACCTTATATAGGTCCAATTACATAGGTCCAACATTTGCAAGCTCGCATGGATTAACCATAAACCACTATAATAATAAACATTACACACCAGGCAGCAGAGGTTATTTGCTCCAAAGCTAAATAAATATTTCTGCATATCTCTGACTTGTTAAGCTTTTGTTGTGTTCCTTGACATGGTTGTTTCTTCTCCCTTCCTCCGTTTCAATTCTTGTTTGTCCAAATCTCAAACTTCCAGAGGACTCTGAAGAAGAGGAAGATGAAGAGGAGGAGGAAGAAGAAGTAGAAAGTGAAGATCCCCCCAAAAAGCCAAAAAGGAAGGTCCATAAAGATACTCCAGCTAGTGAAAGTAAGGAAAAGAAGTCCAAAAGTAAAGGTCAGTGACAAACTATTATTCTTAGCAGTAGTATTAGTGATACTAATAGTATACTTCTGGCAGTTGGTAGAGATAAATGCAAAAATAGATAGGTTCTTGCCTGCAGAGGGCTTATAGACAGTGAGGGAAACACATGGAGCTAGCTTATAACAAGTCTGATGATTTGTCTATCTTCCTCAGATGAGCCTCTCTGACTGGCAAATGCCTCTCCAGAGTCTCAGCAGAGAAGGGCCTTTCCAAACACCTGTTAAATGAGATCCCTTAACTGGAGACACCAGGCCTTGGACCTAGATATCTTCTGCATGGGAGATATGTGCTCTGCCCTGAGATAACCCCTCCCGAACTGGAAAAAAAAGAAAATACAAGGCTAGGAATAGATATTATTGACCCAAGAAGGTGGGCAAAGGTAGTTGTACAGTTATAAAGACTGGCTGCTGTTGGGAATGAAGAGTAAAGGATATGGCAAAGGCCGTATGGATAAGGTGGTTTTGAGGGATGATTTGATGGAAGAGAAAGATGCTTTTACACTTTTTATATATGCTTTTAAGCGGAGACGTGGTGCAAAATGAGCAACAAGAAAGAAAGAACAGGACGATTGAAGAGAACTGGAGACCTTCACTTATCTGAAGGTGATCAGGGTTGTTCAGAAGAGTGAAAGTCACAAGCAGGGATGTGATGAGAAGTCTCAAAGATGGTCTGTATCTATACTACAGCCATAATGGTTTGGGGGTCTAGGAACTATACTACTGTGTGAAGGACTAGGAATCTAAGAGGATTCTCAGCATCCTCATAAAACTCTAGGGAGGGGTTGTGTGACAGATAGGCCATCTACTTTGCATGCAGATTCATTCTATCGCCACCATGCCCACTTAAAAGGTGATATGAACTACTTCAGCCTGAAACTCTGCAGAGCCACCACCAGTCAGACAGTACTAACCTTGATAGACCAAGGCTCTGACTCAGGATAAGGCAGCTTTGTGTGTTCAATTCCCTAAAATAAAACTGGCATAAAACTGCTATAACATATAATAGCAATTACCATTTGTACAAGGCTTTCAAATGTTCAAAGGCAGACTTTGATAGATATACCCAGAAAAAAAGGTGTGACAAATTATTGTTACTGTTATTATTTTAATGTGATGGGATATGATGGGATATCGTGGCAGCCCTCAGTCCATTTTGTGATGAGCTCTCCAGTTCTTTAGCTATTTCTGTGTTCCAGTGGAGCATATCAGTATTAGACTTTGGGACTTTGTTCTGCCATTTGTAACCTCCACTTCTGCCGCCTTAGTAAACAGGGCAGCAGCACATCATTATGACACGTTATGACACATTATGACATCGGCATGACTAGGTGTGAAAAATCCATCCAACCTGTGAAGAGTGTCCCAGCAACTGAGGCTAGGAGGCCTCACTTCATCCATAGCCCTGCCCTTCTGCATGGCATAGGTTAACCTGATAAAGAAGGCAGTCTTGGCATTTTCCTTGAGCAATAACTGGACTCCTTCAGGGACCTGGAGCAAAAGTCCTTTATCTTCTCATGAGCTATAAGAGTTTCAGCCATTAAGCTCCTGATGGGTGGCCAGACAAGAAGAACAAGGATGAGAGCAGCAACCTGAGTCAAAACATCCTTCTGTGTTCCACTGTGATCCTGAACTCTCTGAGCCTCACTTGGACATTGTAAAATGGACACAATCAGTCTGTCCTGCCTCAAAGGGAAAGGTGTGTGTAATGAGAAGAGAGGAGGAGGTAGACTTAAAGGCAGTGGAGTCCTCAGGTCTGGGAAAGGGGAAGGGCAGAGACAAAGTAATAAGGCAGAGCTACATGAGCTGAGGTCCAGCCAACCCATTTATGGAGACCCTGTATCTGAACTCAGGAGAGGTATGGGGGTAGGGCAGGCTGGGTCAAGAGAAACGCTAGCCAATAGTGGCTGTCATTGTGTCAAGAGATTTATATCTATGGGGCAAGTAGTTAAGGAAACACACCTAAGAAGAAATACATGCTCTGCGAGGTAGGTTTTGCAGTCATTTCCCCATCACTTCCTATATCTGACCTTTCTCTCCTTCGCTTGCTTTCTTTTCATCACAAACAAACTTTGATTCAAAGGTTAGGAAAGAGCCCTCACTGCCTATGCCAAACAGTGTCTTTTTCTGCCCTGTTATCATCTCTGCTCAGTTTCTGCAGGCCTTTGTTGTTCTTCAACAGTGTGCCAGCCAACACTGTTTGAACAGACAAGAGCCGGGCAAAAAGAATGAGAGTGCCTATCATACCACCTTCAACACCCTGAACACTATGGCCTGTGTCTTTTAGTTTTGTTCTATTTTTCTCTTTTATATTCTTTTATTCCCATTCCTTGAAACGTATTGTTTCCTTATCTGACCCATCCCCTCCGTTACCCTGCCTGCATCTTCTTCTCTTTGGACCCCTTTTACCCTCATTTTACTCACTGTCTTCTCCTCCACGGCCTCCCCTAGCCCAGCTATTCATAAAACACTAATTCTTTTTGCCCTGTCTGTGTCTTAATAGGAGACAAAGCTGAACCTGAGGCCAAGACCAAAGCTGCAAAAACACTGAAGAAGGAGCCAACCTCTGTGTTCCAAGTTAATGGAGACAAGAAAGACAAAAAAGTTAAAAAGAAAGGTGAGAGGCCGAGTAGTCTGGTGATTAGAGTGCTGGACTTTGGCCAAGGAGCCCTAGGTCCAGATTCTTCCTTGGATGGTGTCTAGGGCTGGCCCATGGGCTTTGGGTGCCCTAGCTGATGCCCTCCCCCACCCAAGGTGTGTTCCAAACCACCAGAAGGGAGGGAGAGTGTAGCTGCTCTTCCTCTCTGCCTGCTTCATGGGGGCAGTGGGGGAAGGTGAACAGGGAAACCTGGACAGTGTTGTGGCTGGAGATCTGCTGGAAATACAATTTAGCTCCAGGCAACAGAAATCAGTTCCCCTGGAGAAAATGGCTGCCTTGGAATGTGGAATTTAGGCATTATACCCATCTGAGGTCCCTCCCCTCCCCAAACTCAATATCCTCAGGTTCCACCCCCAAATCTCCAGGAATTTCCCAACCCAGAATTGGCAATCTTAGGGAGCACTACTTAGGGAGGCTACCAGTTGCCACCAGCAAATCTCTTTTAGTGCCCCTGACCCTCACCCCCCCCACAGCTTCTGGCACCCTAAGCAATTGCCTAGGTCCACCTAGTGAGCGGGCCACCTCTGGTGATGGAAATCTCTGAGCAACCTGGTACTGAGAGGCTGAGGCTCAATACTAGAGCACAGACGAGGGTCCATTAGTCCTGATTCAGACACCATGGCAAACTGAAACTTCATTAATCTGGGAAAAGTTTGGTCAAGCTCTGTAATATTTATTCATTTAGAAAATGTTTATGCCGGAGGAGAAGGGGGAGGGAATGGAGGGTAACATGTTATACTAACAAGCACAATCCCATACCACTTAATTACTTAGCTTCCAAGGAGCTTCAAAAATGTATCAGTCACAAAATGGCACCTCATGGGGTGGGCATACAGGCCAAAATGGTCCTAGGAAAAGGCCTTGTCCCTCACTTGTCCCCCCTATGAAGGGAAGGGAGAAAGAACCAGCCATAAGAAAGGAGGTAGCATGGCTCCCTCCTCACCTGTTCAGCTGGCTCCACTCTACTATAACTTGGCTGGGAGGCATCTTTCCACACACGCAATTCAGCTGGACAATGCCATTCATGTGTGACTTAGCCAGGCCAGGTTACACCACATGTGACTCAGCTCAGCTGTGTGGTGCCTTCCTGGCCACATGCACTGTGGCCAGGAAGTGCTCTTGCTGCTTAACTTGACCCAGACAGAGGTGGTTGAGTAGAAGTGGCTCAGGACACTGGCCCACAAGGAAAAGATGGGCCCAGTGGCCATAATAGCCAGTCTACCCCTGGCAGCTTAGTAGGAAGAGCCAGGCATAAAATGGCAGCTTGTACAAAAAACAGTGTTTCAGAGCAGATTAGAAACAAAATGCATGCAATACTTTATATTAGGGCCAACAAAAATGACAGAAAACATTATGTAAGCTTTCAAGTTCATTAGAACTGTTCTTCAGTCTAAATGTTATAAAAATTAAAAGGAAGGGGAAAAAGCATATTATCCAGATCAATATCTTAAAAGCCTGTCTTGTCAGCTTTTGATGTTAAATGCTGACAGGTTCACAGTTTAATCTTTGTAAATGTTAGGTTACAGCTCTTTTTCTCTGGGAAAAAGAAGCCAACAATGGAAGGTCATCTCATTTGAAAAAAATATAGTCCTGCAAGGTCCACCTGTGACTCAAAAGCCCATTTGAGAAGCACAATTTTCCTTGCAGGCTGAGAGCAGACGGAAGCATGTGGTAGTCTATATTTGAACAATGGCTGAGACAAACATGATAGTTCACAAAGATTATCATTTTGAAGTCAAATTGGGTCATTATTACTTTGTGTAAGCAGTCTTTTCCCAGGTTATTCCCATCCTGTTGACAAATCCCCCTCTATGTGGGGAAACATTTTCTCTGCTGTTTTTCCAAAGCAAACCACCAATCCCAATTGTAATTTTCCCTGTAGGAAAATATACAGTTACATAGAAACACAGGGCTGGAAGGGACTTCAGGGGTCATCTGGTCCAACTCCCTGCACAATGCAGTAGATTCACAGCTTCCGCCCCACCCCATTCCCGACTGACCCCTGCTGTATGCCCAGAGGAAGCCAAAAAGCCTCCAGAATCCTTGGCTATTGGCTTGGAGGAAAATTCCTTCCTGAACCCAAGGTGGCAATTGGCGTTGTCGTGATCAGGATGGGGGGGGGTCCTCCCAATAGCATACCACCACCTATACTTTCACCAGCTGTTTGGGGAGCTGGTGATCCTCTAGATATGTACAGAGTGCTAACAATGGCTTGAGCGGAAGGCCCATGAATGAGGACATGCTGGCACAGCTTAACTTAACCAAAAAAAGATCTTTATTGAACGACAGCAGAATATAAAACATAGAGAGCACACAGTATATAGGAAGTTGCCTTGCACTAGGCTGGCAGCTAAGCAAAAGAAAAGAAAGAACAAAAAGTTGCTAATGTCTAACTACAACGAGAGTCACCAAATAGTACCTGAGGCTTCCCCGGCTGGGGTGGGTGTTCTGTGCTTGGGGGAGGTAAAGGCAAGCCTGTCCTTGTGGGTCCTCCATTTGGCATTCTCTTCTGAAGCACACACACAAACAGCTGCCAAGCCCCTTTATACTCTCCTCTTCCATGGCTAAACTGGCCCCTGGTCATGTAGGCACACACAGGCCATGAAGCCAATTTTATGATGGTACCAAAAAGCTAAAGCAACGTATATTTATTTATCCCAAGGATGTCAGTTACACACACATCTCAGGGCATAGGCGTAAACTTCAAAGGGCTGAGGGACTCAAGCTTCCCGGATTTGGTTGGGGGAGCTCGCCCCCCTCAGGCAACCAGGGACACATGAGGGACTCATTTATACAATGACAGCTGAAGCACAGGGCTGCCCACCCTTCCTGTTGTATCATATTACAATTTTGATGAATCTTTGAGGCTTTGTTCCTGTATGTTAATATTTGTGTGTTTATAATTTATAATAAAAAAGAATTTATAATTAAAAAGAAGTTGCAGATTATATAAACAATTTACAAATAAATATTACAGAAGAATTAAGAGACTCTGAAGAAAAATACATGATTTTGAAAATCAGGCTCCTGGAAGGCAAGGCTTATGCAGTAGCAACAATATATGCAAGAGAATACAAGAGAAAAATTTTAAGAAAAAGTTTTCCAATCCATTTTAGATTTTCAAGAAGGAGAGAGAATGATCTTTGGATACATGAATGGGATAATGAATCGAAAAAAAGATAGGTGGAAAAAACCCAAAGAAGGCAAGCTCCCCCCAAATGTGTTTAATTATATGGAGATGTTACAGCTGGAAGATGCTAAGAGGCAATGGCGTAGTGTGCTGCTACCGTCAGCTCAGCACCCAGCGGTGGTGCAGTTAGCTAGAGCAAAGAGGTAAGGGGCAGTGAGGTGAGCAGCCGGAACTGTGGGAGCACTCTAGGGAGGCGGGGCGTGCCCCTGAGGCCCACCTCCCCGCTCCTTTGCTGCAACCGCGTGTGCCGCCGCTGCCAGCTCGGCGCTCAGCGAGCCAGGCACCCTGGCAGTGTGGCAGGCGGTGCAGCCGGCAGCCCGCCTTCCAGCCCTCCCAGAGCGCTCCTGCAGCCCTCCCAGTCCTCCTGGAGCGCTCCACGCTTGCCTCCCCACCCCTTACCTCTTTGCCGCAGCCGCCCACACCAGTGCCACCAGCTCGCTACACCGCTGCTAAGAGGATCCAAAACCTGAATACTAGAGACTATACTTTCTTTTCTGAGAGACACCAAACATATTCAAGGATTGATATGTGCTGGATATCAAAAACCTTAGTTATTAATCTAGAGATTGCAAAGATACAACCAAAAACCTTTGCAGATCACAATCAGTAGTTAGTAAGAAAACAGAGGTAGAAGGGGAAGATGGAGATTAAATTATAATATTTTATTACAAGAAGACATAGTAAAAATGGTTGCTATTATCGTATAAAAATGGTTGCTATTATTGGTTGCAAATTCTGGTTGTTCATTGTTAACAAGAGTATACTGGTACAGGATATATTTTTATATTACACATGAGAATGGATTGATATATATTTATTGGATGACTTTTTTATATAAGAAATTGTATTTAGATATATTAGCACTTTAGTGAATTGTTAAAATACAAAATTATCTGAAGTAGATTGGGAGATTTCTTTGTTTTGTATATTTGCCAAGGACCTAAATATAACATCTAATGTGTACAGGCCAGAATATTCTGACCACATCCAAGACTCCTTTTTATTTTATTTTGAAATAAAGTAACAAGTACATTTATTTCAAAATAAAATAATATCATATATATATTATTTGAAAATATACTTGTAATTAGCTGGGTGGTGGGAGAAAAATGATGGGAAAAGGGGAGATGACAGGCAGTGTCCTGGCACACTGATGTCACTCCCCATGTGCCTGGAAGTGACCTCAGCATGTCATCGGAGATGTTTGCATTTGGTTAGCGTTTTGCCCATGTGCTAGAGTATCCCTGGTGATGCACTGATGTCACTTCCAGGCACATGGGGAGTGATGTCAGTGCATCATCAGCAACATGATTACATCACTGGTTACTCCACCTGGGTAAGACTCCGAATGGCTGCTAGCCTTATGCATGAAGGAGGAGGAGGAAAGGTGGATGGGAAAGGATGCTCTTGCAGTCATTAGCTGTTGGTGTTACCCTCTAGGATTGTACACAGAATGTTCCTTTTTAAGGCCAAACTACACATGTGTTTGTATTTACATCTCTGTGGGGAGAAAGTGGCTAGGCATAGAAATTTAGAGGGGGAAACAGCAGCTGGGGAGTAAGTTATGCTCTCTTCCTTCCACCTCTCTGCCCCCCTTCCAAACCAGAGCCTTTGGTCTCCAGCCATAAGCAGAACGACAAAGAACTTGGTTCTAGAACACGCCACACTTTAGGTTCACAGGGGTCCTATGGGGTAATAACGCAAGGCAGAAATTAGAGAAGGGCACAAAGTGCTGCATGATAATGTGACTGCATGAGAGAAGCAGCAGGTTTAAAAAAAACGAGGACAAAAACCTCACTGGAACATTAACACAGGATGTTGTTCCCAAATGCCAATGTTCTGATCTTGCATTAGCCAAATCTGATGTTAAGGAATACTGTTCTGCTGATCTACACTCAGTGAGGATTTTAGACAAGATCCCTTTATCACAGTAGTAGTAGATATTATATCTATTGTATATTTTATACACACACACATAAGAGAGACATATTATATATATATATATATATTATACCTCTTGAAAATGGTCACATGGCTGGTGGCCCCGCCCCCTGATCTCCAGACAGAGTGGAGTTTAGATTGCCCTCCGTGATGCTGCAGCGTTGCTGCAACCCACTGAGTTCCACCACTTCTTTTCCCAGGAAAAAAGCCCTGATTATATCTCATATTATTATATCTACTACTAGCTTGATATCCATGCTTCGCTATGGTATTTAGCTACTTTAACTCCAGTTATAATACTTACGGGTATGTAACATTTTTTGGTTTGTATTTTTTTATTTTTGAGTTGACAACCCTAGTGAACTTTTAGGGGAAGACTGGGAGCCAAGCTACAAGTGACGAATGACACTTTAGTGGCAAGTGAACAGACTCACATGTATTCCTCCCTGTTCACTTGCGCTCCACGTAGTGATCAAGTGGAGCGCAAGTGAACAGGGAGGAATACACGTGAGTCTGCTCACTTGCTGTTCAAGTGTCATTCGTCACTTATAGCTTGGCCCTGGGAGGTGCATTTTACCTCAAGACACAGTCAATGATTCCCAGTAGCAACTGTATACTGATTAGAATGTGAAGGGTAAGGGCCAATCAGGCCACATACGCAAATGACCTCTGTGTTCCAACTGTCTCTGGGGGGATGTGGTGTGGAATGTTGTGACCTCCAATCAGCCCACATACACAAATGACCTTGAAAGGCTGGCCCAGTCAGGGAAGAATGGCCAAGCTGGCAGTGGGCAGGGGCTCAAGCAGGCAGCAGCCTGCCAGCCACACAGAGAAGCTGTATCCCTTTGGGAAAACACATTTTACCCCTTTTTACCCCCTTTGGGGGTAAATTTCTTAAAATCCCTTCTTAGTGGGTGTTTACATTATGAAAGGAATGTTCTCCCCAAATTTCATGTTTCTAGGTCCAGGGGTTTGGGCTGGGCGTTGAAGAGTCAGTTAGGATACTTGTCTTTATATATAGAGATTACATTACATTATTATAAATAATCTGATCTGATCATCTTCTTTATCAAAATCTCACCTTTAATAACTGTAGTTCTGAAAAACAGTGAGGCTGAGGATGAATCTGACTCCAGCACCAAGCCAATGAAACCTGAGAAAAAGAAGAGCTCAGCATCTATGTTTCATGCTGGGGGAGAAGGCCCTAAGGAGAGGAAAACACGAAAGAAAGGTAAGTGCAGCATCAGCCCTTGCTAGAGGAAACAGAGCAAGAAGGTTCTTTAGGATTATTCTCACAGCTCCTAGTTCGGGTTGCCGGTCCCCCACTCCCACCCTCCACCCCCGCTTACCTAGCTGGTGCGGGGGAAGTGGGGGAATGCATCTCCCATGGCACGCTCCCAGGCAGCACGGTGTGCTCTGCTGTGGGCTGATTTTGGCCCCAAACGGGCTGAATCAGGACCCCTCCAGGGCCCATCGTGCCACCCCAGCAGCACTCCTGCGCTCCACAGCAGGTTCATTTTGGCCCCATACAGGCAGAAATCGGCCTGCTGCAGTGTGCAGGAATGCTCCTGGGGGCAGCATGAGGCCTATGTGATGACATCACTTCTCGGAAATGATGTCATCGGGCAGCCCAGGAGCATGTGCATGAAAGCACGTGCACAAAGACATCAAGAAAAGTGAGTGCCAGGTCTTCTGCCTCCCACCCTGGCTCCCCTACCCCTGGTGTTAGATTCAGGAAAAGCACCAAGATGAACTCTCAGAAGGCCCTTAGGAAGAGGCACAGGGCCATGCTAGATGTGCAGGTTTTAAAGTTTCCTCAGCCAAACAGACGGAAACATCTTGAATGGGGAGGGAGAAGCTCTTCCCTCTCACAGGGGCATTTTGAGGCCATTTAGGGTATCCTTTATTTTTAATAGCTATTCCCCAAAGCTGCTGTGTAGCTGCAGGGAACTTGAGTTCCAGAAGACCCAACTCTTCAAAAACCTACCCATCTAGCTTAGGCCTGTCACTGGAAGGAGCACAGTTCCACTGATGCCTAGTTGAGTTTGAACTCTACTTTAAGTGGAGCTGATTTACAGTCATTCTGTCTCTACTACTGGTTCTTGATCTGAAATGTTAATCACTTGGGGGGTTTCATCCAATCCTGTTTTTCCTGCACTCACCACATAAGCACTGCAAGAAGTGCCCCCAAACTCATAATGCTGGGTATGTTAGCGATATGTGCTTGTGGGTTAATGTGTATGGCCTGTTTGTCAAATGCATATTCAGGCTTTGCCAGAAAACAAAGGATGTCAAGATTTAAAAAAAAAATCCCCAAAGTGACTATGTGGCCTGGTCCTCAAATAACTCTGGATTGCATTAGGTAGATGCAAATGGGATGTAGAATAGCTATGGTGAAGGAAAAACATGTATAAGAGAATCACTTAAATTTATTTATTTTACTTCATTTATAATCTGCCTTTTCCCCCAATGGGGACCCAAAGTGCTTACATCATTCTTCTCTTTTCCATTTTATTCTCACTATAACCCTGTGAGCTAGATTAAGCTGAAACTGTGACTGGCCCAAAGTCACCCAGCAAGCTTCCATGGAAGAGCAGGGATTCAAACCTGGGCCTCCTACATTCTAGCCTGACACTCTAGCTGCTACACCACACTGGCTCTCCGTATGGTTTGGAACTAGGCTTGCTAGTGCTCCGCTGGGGGCAGAGCATCCCCTGCCCCCAACCACTACCCTCCAAATCCTCTCATCTGGCCAGTGGAGAGGGAATGTTGCAGGAACGCCATGGTAGGGGCAAAGTGCAACTGTGTGCGCTCCAGAGCACCCCTGCATCGGGTTGCGCTAGGAATGGCATAATTTTTAGCACAGTGCAGAAGTGCTGGGTCATGCTGGGGGCTGATTGAGTAAAAATCAGCCCCCAGTTTAATGTTTGGAGTTGATTTTTACTCACTCTGCTGCCAATATGACCCATTACTTCTGCATTGTGCCAGGAATGATATAATTCCCAGTGTGACAGGGATGCTCCAGAGGAGAGTTCTGCCTGGCACAACTCCCCCTGCAACACCCATGCCCCACATTCCCGCCCCCCTCCAGGGGACCTTGGCAACCCTACTTGGAACTGTTGGATGATGTAATTGAAAAGGGGCAGCATCTGAAGAGGCTTTCACCTTGGATCCAAGCATTCCCTTTTGTGTTTCATTGCATCTCAAAGTGTCCCTCGCTGTTCTGCTACTCATTGCGATGTGTGTGTGTGAGAGAGGGATGCAGGTCAACTTTTTTAAAAGCTTGTTTTAATTTAATTTCTTAACACATGCTGATTTTGCATATTGCACCCATGCACCACCCACTCATCCAGTAGATTAAAGCAATTCTGCCCAAAGTATGTTTTTCACGTGACCTCAACTGAAAGCTTGAGATGGGTTGTGAAGGTGATAAGAGCATTTTTTTCTCTTAAAATAAGATGAAACCAAAAAATTGTCCAGGTACATGGTGGATAACCATGCTAAAAGGAAAAGGAGAGAAATGGAAAGGCAATGACTGGAAAGAGGAGTTGTACAGAAACATCTGTACTGATTTGTTGTCTAGCAGTGGTATATATGTTAAGTCACAGCTCTATCTTTTCATTCACTGCTATTCTTTTCTCCATTGACCTCTAAAGATGTAGCTCTCCCTCCATCCACCCCCTTTTCCCTTACAGTAATCCTATGATGTAGGTTAGGCTGAAAAGGAGAGAATAATCGACCCAAGGTCAGCCAGTCAGTCAAGTGGGCATCTCCCTTGGGTTTGTCTGGCACTGTAGCCACTATACAGTACTGACTCCTGCCTTGCAGGCCAAATCTGGGTACAACTTTAGGCCATATATTCATTGGGTTCCCATTGAGCACAGTGTTCTTTTGCCTTCAGCTGCTGCCAAAACAACTGAAAATGAAAGTGAGGAAGACCTCACAGCAGAAACAGCTCAGAAGAACACCAACAAGAAAGGAAAAGGAAGGAAGTCCAAGAAGGTAGCCGTTGAAAGTGTTCATGTGGGAATCAGGGACTTCCAAATCTCTTTCATCTCTGGTGGAATGTGAACCATGGGGGCATTAAGGGCAGCTTCTTTAGCAAACTCACCTTGTGAGGCAAACAACTACAGATCTTACCTAAGACGGGAGCACCAGCAATCTGGTTGATTATAGAATATTAATGGTGCCAGCCACCTCTGCACTCAAAAAGAAAGGAGAGGAGGGATCACTGCACATTCGAGTAGCCTGTTTCCACAGTTTATTTTTCCCTGTTTAGACAGGACCATCTCCCAGCCCAGATAATGAAATTACAGCTGGGGCAGTCTGGTTTCAGCCCAGTCACAACTCAAGTCACCTTCTTTGCCACATAGATGTTTCCTACACCTTCCCCATTACTTTCTGGTCAGTGCCAGCCAAAACTGTTGACATCACTTCTGGGTTTGTAGCGGATGTTACATTGTGGTGTTGGCATGATGCCAGTTCCTCCCTCAATTTACTCTCAATGTTCCACTAAGGAGCAACAGGAGCAGCAAGACCCAGGGCAGCTGACAACCGGCAGGAGAATCTGGAGGCTGAGGACAACGTAATTGGCATTGCACCAATGCTGCAACATCAATTCTGTTGTGAACCCAGAAGTGATATCATCACGTTGTGGCAATGAACTTGGGTTCACCCCAAACTCTACGGTTGTACAAGTGTACCTAGTGCACTGTTGGCTTTTAGTTGCATTCTAACTAGTAGTAGTATTCAAGTGAGAGAACAACAAAGAGCTGTGGGAGGCATCTCTTTATGCCTGTATCCCCTCCCCCACCACTTCATTTTCTCCTTCCCTGGCAGTTCCCATAGCATCTACTTTTTCCTGTTTTTACATACATACATACATACATACATACATGAGAGCCAGTTTGGTGTGGTGGTTAAGAGCACAGGACTGTAATCTGGAGAGCCAGGTTTGATTCCCCACTCCTCCACTTGAAGCCAGCTAGGTGACCTTGGGCTAGTCACAGTTCTCTGGAGCTCTCTCAGCCCCACCCACCTCACAGGGTGTTTTGTGGTGGGGATAATAATGGCATACTTTGTAAACTGCTCTGAGTGGGCATTAAGTTGTCCTAAAGGGCGGTATATAAATCAAATGTTGTTGTTATAGTTGTTGTTGTTGTTATACATACATACATACATACAGCCCAGGCCAGGCCAAATTGCTGGTACCAGCCTAGGCCAAGTTAAGTCTTTGGTAGTCACTGCCAGGCCTGTTCCCGGTGTATCCTTTTCCATCAAAGGACATGACAGGATGAGGACGGGACCTTTTCTGGATTTTTTAGACCTCCAAGTCCACTCCTGACCCTAGTCATGGCTTTGATTTACAGAAAACAAGACTTGGAAGTCTCAGCAATAATGTTATGATTTCCTAGCAACCTCCCAAATGGCCAGTGAGAGCTTAGTGGGCATTCTTTTCCCAAAGCTTTTCTCATAATGCTTTCTATTATTTTGGGATATTTTAACTTCTGGAGGGAGGGAGAGAAATCAGATTTTTCTGCAAAGATAATACTTCATTCAGGGGTGTAAAGAAATCCTTCTTATATGTTCCTATCTCAATTTTAGAGATCTATTGATCATATCCTCTGTGGAATTGTTCAGAATTAGATATACGTAGGGGTGCCAGGTGCCAATCAATTCAGTGGTGGGAGGGATGATGTTGCTGACAGCATGTGACATCATGTACACATTTGACACTCGAGGAATTCCAATTATCTTTACCATAGAGTGGAATTCCTAGAGTGGGGGGGGGGGCTGTAACATCAATTCCAAATGATGTCACAGCATCTGCATTTTCCAGGGCTTCACCTGGTTGCCAATTCTGTGTTGGGATATTAGAGTTGTGTTGGATATTTGGGGCAGCGTGAGGTTTGGAGCGGGGAGGGACCTCTGCAGGGCATAATGACATACAGTTCAAAGCATCCATTTTCTCCAGGGAAACTGATCTCTGTTGTCTGGAGATCAATTGTAATTCTGAGAGATTGCTGAACCCCACCAGGTTGTTGGCAACCCTACTGGCATCCCTAGAGAAAACGGTTTCATTTAGATGCTGAGGGAAATGTACTAAAATAAGTAAATAACTCTCTGATTAATCAAACATTTGGATAAACTAAATTGATGTTTTCAAAGGATTACATTTTCAGATTGCCTTATACTGTGGATTTTTAGACAACCAAAATGTGGATACCAGAAGACCTATTACAGTATAATTCAGGAAGGTCAATCAAGGACCCAAAACAAAGGCAGCTGAGGATGGGGTTGTGTGTAAAAGGAAACAGAAAACACAAGAATAGTGGGCGGTGTGTGCTTGTGGTGTGATGATCATGCTGAAAGTCCCAGGGCAGTGTGTTCATGGAAACAAACTCTCTCTTTTTTTGCTGAACTGTAGAAGGAAGAGAGGCCTCCCTCTCCCGTCATAGAAGTGGACAACCTGGAGGAATTTGCATTACAGCCAGCTCCTCAGGGAGTGACTATCAAGTGTCGAGTCACTCGAGATAAGAAGGGGATGGATCGGGGCCTCTATCCTACATACTACCTTCACCTTGATAATGATAAAAAGGTAAGAAGCTAAAGGACAACTTCCGCTTGTGGGTAATGAATGTCTTATAGGGCAATCACACCAGGAATGGACAAAAGGTTTGCTAAATTGATTCCCATTGAAAGAAGTTCTTTGGCAGTCTCCATGTCTGTTCAATGAGGCCAGGAAAGAGAAGAGAATGAACCGGTGAAGGTCATTGTGGCCCTCTCAGCTTCTAACTCATGAAGTTTCAGTGGCAGCAACAGGTCAAATGAGAAGCAGGTAGGCAGGATGTTTCCATCTACTTGTTGGTGTACCTGTGGAACATGAAATATCTAGTTAGGCTAACTTGAGTTTAGCTGTTTCAATGAGGGAACTTTAGCAATGTTGTAGCCATGAAACTCCGTCCTCAAGCCTACATAGTCAGGATTACCAGTGACTAGACTTTGCATCAGGCAATAGTGGGAGTTTTGCAAAGGTCAGACTCAGTATTTGGAAAGGAAACTAACCCTACCTTCACCTTAATAACCTAGCAGTTTCACGGGATTTGGGGATTGGGAGGTCCAGTGTATTACTCTTAAATCCCCTAACGGATTTCATTTTATCTTCACCACTTTACAGTCTCCTGTAAGAGGGAGGCAGAAGTACAGAGCCAGCTGGCCAGCAGTATGAAGGAAAGAAGAGCTCCTGTTTTTGAGGCCAGAGAGGAATTGGTATTTAGCACAGTTACAGTGCAATCTTAAACAGAGCGACATCCTTCTAAGCCTATTGAAGTCAATGGGCTTAGAAAGGTGTAACCCTGATTAGGACTGCAGTGGTAACTAGCCATATGGCAGCTCCATGTATACTATGAGCCTAAGAATGCTATTAAAATTAAAGGCATTTGTAAGCAAATCTGATTAGGATTGGGGAAATGGTCTTTCTGCAAAGGCTGTGGACTCTGAAGAGCAGCTTGACAGAGGCAACTACAAACAGGAGGAACACATGGAAGTATATGCAATTGCACATGTAGAAGGATCAGGATCATGGCCTTGCTTTGATTGCTGTCACCTGGAACAAAAGGTCTAAGGAGACAGACTTTTGATTGAGCTGATTCTGGCTGTCCTATTGCGTGATGTCATCCCTCCCCATTGGCGCAGCAGGCAGCTGGGATGGCACGCGGGTGGCCTCCCAGTCCTCCTGCTCAGTTGCTCCACACCTCCTGGGCTGCCTGCCGTGCCTGGCTGGCCCGCAGCTGTGTGCTGGCGGTGGTGGCGGCAGCACGGGTCAACTGAGTGGGAGGGCCGGGAGGCTACCTGCTTAGTTGCCCCACACTGCCACCACTAGCACAAGCTCCTGGCCAGGCAGAGCAGCTGCAGGTCAGGCGTGACAGGCGGCTGGGGTGGCGTGCGTGCGTTCTCCCAGCCCTCCCGCTCAGTTGCTCTGCGTGCCGCCCCAGCTGCCCAGCCCACAGCTGCTGCGCCTGGCCAGGAGCACACGCTGGTGGCGGTGGCAGCGGCAGAGCAGGGCAGCTGAGTGGGAGGGCTGGGAGGCTGCAGCAGCTCAGCTGTGGGCCAGGCGCAGCAGGCGGCCAGAGTGGCACGCAGGTGGCTTCCCAGCCCTCCTGCTCAGCCGCCAGCGCTGCTGCCTCCAGTTCCACAGTGTGCGTCCCTCCCCCCGGTCAGCACTCAAGGCGGCTGTCAGCACCACCTCCAAGGATGCACCAGCCCTGCCCATCCCTTCCTCCAGACAGCTCAGGTATATGATCTCTCTCTCTTATGTTTTATTATCATAACAACTCTGTAAATATGTTAGATTAAGAGGTAATGAGAATGACCAACCCATGTGATTCAGTGATTTTTTTAAAAAAGGTAACTGAGTGGGGATTTGGATCCAGGCCTCCGCACTACTAGTTCAGTTCTCTAGCCTCTGCAACATGTTTGCTCTGTTATTTGCTGTTCTGCAAACAGCTGCTCCCATCAGCATTCTACTCGCTTGAGCAATGTGATATGGGAGCAGCCAGCTGAGGCAAGATCATCCATTCCTTTTTGTGAGCTGCAGAAGCAGCAGATTTTCCAGTTCACAGAAGAGGAGCTACGCTCTTGAACGAGTTTGCAGCTCTGGTGTCACACTGTTTGCGTAGGGATCTTTTTGTACAAGCAGATCCAGCTTCAGGCATTGCAGCTGGCTTTTCTAAAAGACCTTGGCCACCACTTTAATTACTGAAGAGTTTGAGCATTATGTGGACCTGTGGGCGCAAGTATGCTTTGTAGTCAAGAACTGCAGCTGGTTGAATGGACTCTGAAGCAGTTTTACTCCTGTTTCTCACAGGTTTTCCTCCTGGCTGGTCGGAAGCGCAAAAAGAGCAAGACCTCTAATTACTTGATTTCTGTTGATCCAACTGACTTGACTCGAGATGGAGGGAACTTCATTGGAAAGCTGAGGTCAGGGTTGCCATATGAAAATGATTAAAACCCAGGACACTCCTCAACAATGCCATCAAACAATATTAGGCATCCCTTTTAACACAAAATAGCTGCTTGACCTGCCAGTTGGATGGCTGGGAAAGACTTACGACTGCTTCCCATTTTGATACCAACTGGGGTTGTTCCAAGAAAGGGGAAAAATGAATAATTCTTAAGCATTCCCTGGCACTGCAGAGTCTGGACTATGGAAGTCCAGAGGACCGCTATTACAATACAGCTTCATGCCTTTGATTTCCTTTGGCTGCTCCACAGTGCCACCAGCTGGAATTTCCATGCATTCCTTTCTTGGCAAATGCTACACACTCCGCAGCAGGAAAAAATCTCTCACCAATAACTTTGTGTGTCAGACAGTCAAACTTTACAAACTGAATTGACCCCCAAGAGCATCCAGTTCCGTTTCCAGGAAAACTGGCTGTGCAGAATGTTGATTGGCTGGCTCTGAACGCAGTCAGGAAGCTACGTCCCCATCCCCAAGAGCCATGCTTCAAGTTAAGGAACAAGTGGGTTATAAAACAAAGATGCTGAATACATACTTTAATGGACAAACATAAAAGAAAGGCTTTTTTAAAAAAAAATCCAGGAGCCTATAGGCAAAAAAACTATCAGAGTCAGAACCAGGTAGAGGAACAAGGAAAAGCAGAGCTCACCCCGCAGCAGATAAATGTCTTCCTTCATTTTGTCACAATGAAGGAACTCTCTGGTGTTTCCTAGAATAAAGGAAGACATGTCCATCAGTTCCTAGGATGCATCATACTTTGATGTAAAGGAATATGGGTATACTAAGTGTATTATGACAGCCCTGTATAATTATACAGTCTTTTAAAAATTAGACATCTGTTAAAGTAATGGGTATTTTGGTTACAAACTTCATGAAGCAAACATTTGAGTCCCATTCCTAGTAACAGGGACTAGTGTTTGAAGATCCAAGGCTTGGACCAATGACCCCATAGTCTAGGACTGGGTCTTATCGCTGAGAGCTAGCTAGGGTGGTAAATGTCCTAGAGGTCTCATAGGACAGAACAGAAATGGAAATTGTGATGCTACTCCCTGTAACTGGCAAGCAGTATAAGACCGGCAGATTGACCAAAACTATCCTTTTGCCCTTCTCTGGTCAATAAATCATAACCTCTTGTCTATTGTACTCAGAAGCATTGCCTCCACTGCATGTCTGGCTGCAAGGACGCACTCTCTGTCTGCTTCTTGCCATGGCTGCGTCCACACTACCAGTAGAGAGGAGCTACAAAACACTTGTTTGTAGTTAGCTCCCTTGTTAGCTGTCTTGGCATGAGCACCCAGCAGATCAAGGATCCTGAGCTTTGTCTACCTCATCCCAAAATGTTTCTTATGAATTAAGTGGTGCACTGGCCAAACTCTGTCTTTGCTGTTTCTGCTGCAGACATGCAAAAGACAGCCACTACCTGTAGTGCTTGATCTATTCTTTTTAAAGTATTGTACTGTTTTGTTTTTTGTAAAGAGTTTATCTCTTCCTTCCTTCTTAAAGGCTGGAGCACAGTGTGGGCAAGGGAGTTGGACATTCATGAGATCACTTATCAAAGACCAGTTCTATCCCTGCAGCCCTTTAAAAGGAAATGCCAGGAAGTTTTTGTGCAAATATACATACTGCTCTTTACACAATATGGAGTACACAGGTTAGGTCTGTGGTCTGTTTCCCAGCCTGAATCACTCCTGTGGGGTACTATTGGGCCTGTTGAGGAAGCCCATGTGTATCCCAGGGAACATGTGGCTTTCCCCCAAATAGTGGCCCCTGGGACTGTTTCAAGTTGCAGGGAGGAAGGAGGCTTGAAACTCTTTTTCTGTGTGTACCACAGTCTTTGTCCTAATTATGCATCACACATGGGGGAACTCGCGTGTGATTGTGTCTGAAACAGGGTTGGGGCCTGAGACCTAACTTGTGTATTCTGTAATGTGTGCCTGCTCTACAACTATATACTCTGACCGTAAACATTAATTCTGATATATATCTGCCTGCAGTACTAGTGTAATATCATAAGAGATTTTTGAAAACCTGCTTCTATATATGGCCCCCAAGGCAGTTCATCAAATCCATCAAGAGTATGACAAAGTAGTAACACATGCATACACAAAGCCTTCCTGCCTTTGCTGCTCTAGCTATTGTTCTTCCTTCAGAGTATGGCCATGATAACTGAAAATACCCACTTTCCAGAAATAAGTTGCCAAGCTTATGCTCAGCGGTTGGGTATTATTGGTCTCTGCTGGTGAGGTTTCTGCCTCTGTGCAGGTGCATTGGAGACCTTGACACCTTCCATCCTTCAGCAGTGGCAGCTGGAAGGGACGAATCCTTAGCTGATGATGAGCCCAGGCAAAGTGGAGGGAATGCCTGGCTTTTTCCCGTGCCCCCTTTGATATGCATTAGACATTAGGTGATTTTTCAGCCTCACGATTAAGTGGTTATTCTTTTCTATATTTTGTGATGGTATTTAGCTGAGCAGAATCTGAGTGTCTTGTTATCAAATGCAGTCTCAGGATTGTCCTGGGGTGCAGGGAGGACAGAAGTAGCCTGGTTAGTTCTATTACAGGGTTTGGTGTTTTACAAGGCTAGGCTTCTAGAAATGCTACAGATATCCTGAGCGACCCTTTCATGCTCTCTACATCTCATCTCTCTTTCCCCACTCCCTGAAACTTACACATGCAAACTCTTGCACTGCAATGTATGTGTTAAGTGTAAAGAGAAATTCAAAGGGATGGTGTTTATTAAAACAGAAAAGTGGGGAACTATGCAAATAGTATTTATTCCTATCCCCCATGATTTCGTTTCTTTTGGGTTTTGTTTTTAGATCCAATTTGATGGGCACAAGATTTTCAGTGTTTGATAACGGCGTAAATCCTGACAGAGCAAACTCTGATTGGTCAAACGTGCGCCAGGAGCTTGCAGCTGTTATTTATGTAAGTAACCAACTTGTGAGTTTCTTTCTCCAGCTGCAGTCTGAGTGGTCTCTTGCAGTGGCTAAACATGTCTTTCTAACAGTCTACCATGTTTTTATTCTGCTGTTCCTCCAAGGAGCTCAAAGTAATGTACGTGGTATTCTCCTCCTCCATTTTATCATCACCACATCCTTATAAGTAAGTTAGGCTGATGGTGAGTAATTGGCTCAGGTCACCCAGTGGGTTTTAGGATGATGCATGCATCCAGTGGACCCATTATGAATACACAGGGTAGGTCCAGGTGCCCACCCTGTGCTTGGTGCAACGTGAGTTCTGGGTTCTTCTCAATTCTTGCAAGTGCAATACCTGATTGAAATCATGACTGTGGTGCAAGTAGAGAAAGAGGCTTCAAGCTCCTCCTACCCCTCCACATCATTTTCCCAACCTGATTGCTCCAGGGGTGGGGGCTGTTTGGCCACATGTACACTGATAGGTTTTTTCGACAGGCTCAGGGTCATTTCAGGTCCAGAAATGGTATATGTGGGTAGGATTGAAGCCCATTCTCCATGCACTACATTCACGGTCTGAATTGGGCACCACATGCACAGGAACTGAAGAGAACTCAACTTGTGTGTGACTGTTACATGGAACATAGGATAGGGATTATGGAGTCAGCCTGTGAACTCTGTAGGTGTAAACTTGGATTTGGACTTGGGTCTTCTCTGTACTCTTGCCAGTATGCCACACTGGATTTCTATTTAATGTACTCATGGGCATCTGTACCAGGAGAATTTTGAGTCTCTGAATGGAACAGAGCCATAAGGTCCATCTAGATGGTCAGCCAAAACATACTTCGATTCACGGGCAGTACACAGTGCTCTGCTCTGCAAGGTATAACTCTGGAGAGGGGAGCAACCATACCTGCTGTCATTTTGTTTTTCTAAATCAGAGAAGAAATGCACTTCTGTTGACAAAGGAGAATGCAGACTTTCAAGAGGCATGCTTCATGATACTGTTCTTGTTGCCTCATTAAGACCTGTATAGATATCTTTATTGTAGAAATGTATATTTTACTCATAGCTGAGGCTTCCAAAAAGATTTACAAAAGCAAAAAACAAAAAAATATATAATAAAAACACAATTAACTTATTAAAGCAATGATACAATCTGCTGTATAAAATATCTGTTGGTAGTGTACACCGCAAAACTTTGTCTGAAGAGCCAGGTCTTAATCAGTCTACTAAAGTCCAATGAGGAATGAGTTTGGCAAGCCTCCATTGATGGTAGTTTCTGCTATAAGGGAACCCATCAAAGAGGCTGTTTCCTGTGGCCATTTATCATATATCCACAGACAGGAATCCTAAAAGCAGCACCTTTTCAAAAGATCTTAAGACACACATAAATGTTGGGAAGTGATGGTTCCTGAGGTGCCCTGCTTTCAAGCCTTTGAAATGTCCAGAAACTGGCTTGAAACCAGTGTAGTGCTCTGAGAACTGATGTTATCTATTCATTTCTATGCAACCAATTCCAGTAGGCGAACCTGTCCCCATACTCTGGAGCAGCTGAAGCAGCCACAGCCACAGCCACAGCCACAGCCACAGCCACAGCCACAGCCACAGCCACATTTTATGGCAGTGTGCAGAACTTTTTCTAAGCCCGCATACTTTTTATCATCAGTCCAACCAAGTGTAGAGCCTCACCTGTTATGCATCCTTTGAAATAAACAAGATAATAATCTGTGTCCATGAAGGTGAGAGCTGAAGTAAGCCTTACCTGAATCCTTTACCCCCTTCTCACAGATCTGGGTCTTCCCAAGCTTGTCATATGGCAAGCTCTTCCTTGTAAGTGCCATGTGGATAACTTCCATAACCAGGGTAATGCCTCTTACATCATCATGTTCATTTCAAGATCTGCTCCATTTTTTAGGAAACTAAAGGTAGGAACACAGAGATGTGAGCTGCCTGTGCCTGCAGGTCACAGGGCATGGAGAAAAACCAGGCCATTATTGTTGCTGTTTCATCTTCATCATCAATCACTATCAATGCCCGTGGTGTTATATAGTGCAAAAGATCCCTACCCCAAGGAGTTTTAAAATTGTAAGGACAGAAATGGAGGCAGAGATAGAGAGAAGGGTGTGCAATCATTCCAGCTATACATTCTCAAGCTTAGTTTTAAAGGCAGATGATGACTAAGGAGTTGTGCCAAAGACTTCATGGGAAAAGTTTGTTTTGAGAAGGGTTTGAAGGAAGCAAGAGGGGCAGCACACTGAGGTGATCTGAGAGGCAGTTCCTGCCTGGAAGGGAAAAGACTGAGTTGTTTGAAGAAAGAGAAGACTTTGGGACAGCAGAGGGTGGTGGAGCTGGAGGACTGAAGGGAGGGATATGTAAGGAAAGGAGGCCAGAGAAATGGGGGGCATGAAGGGGTGCCATATGGTCAGATTGTTGAGAGAGGTGGCTGCAGCACTGAATTATAATTGTTTAATGTTGGGGGGAGGATTGATTTCATAACTAATGTGGCAAAGGTACTAACAAACTTGGGTTGGTCAGGGAATATATATATTCATGAATACATGAAAGATTTGGGGGTTTCTATTTCAGGAAACAAATGTATTGGGATTCAAGGGACCTCGAAAAATGACCATGGTCATCCCTGGAATGAATTCAGACAATGAAAGGGTTCCTATCCGACCCCGAAATGTAAGTCACAGGCAGTGTTTTTACCAAAGATACAGGCTCATTTTGAGTAACATCAGTGTACATGATGTTCCATAACTGGCAGTGCACACAATAAATGGAGAAATGTAAAAGACCTCCATTTGACATGGGATCGATCACTAGGGTTGCCAGCCTCCAGGTGGTGGCTGGAGATCTCCCGGAATTACAACTGATCTCCAGGCCACAGAAATCAGTTCACCTGGAGAAAATAGCCGCTTTGGAGGGTGGACTCTATGGAATTATACCATGCTGAGGTCCTTTCCCTCCTCAAACCCTGCCATCTCCAGGTTTCACCCCCCAAATCTCCAGGAATTTCCCAACTTGGATATGGCAACCCTATCAGTCACACTCATACTCTACCCTAGTCCTCCATGGTGAGTGGATGATTTCAAAAGAAGATCATACACTGAAGCTGAGAGAAATGAGGCAGCACTTACACTGGCCCCGAGAGTTAGGAGCCTGGGGGTGATTCTGGATTCCTCCCTGAAGATGGAGGATCAGATCACTGCAGTTGCCAGGTCTTCCTTTTATTATCTTCGGCAGGCCAGGCAGCTTGCCCCTTATTTGTCTCCCCGTGACTTGACTACAGTGGTCCAAGCAATGGTCACCTCTAGGTTGGATTACTGTAACGCGCTCTACGCTGGGCTTCCCATGGGCCTGATCCGGCGGTTACAGCTGGTACAGAATGCAGCAGCGCGGGTCATTGCTGGAGCACCGGTGTGGGAGCATATTACACCGGTGCTACGCCAGCTGCATTGGCTACCAGTGGAGTACCGAATCAGGTTCAAGGTTTTGGTGTTAACCTACAAAGCCCTACGCGGACTGGGACCGACGTATCTGAGGGACCGTCTCTCACCATATGAGCCCCGGAGGACTCTCCACTCTGGTGGAAAACATCTTTTAAGTGTCCCTGGCCCTAGGGAGGCCCGCCTGGCATCGACCAGGGCCAGGGCCTTTTCGGTCCTGGCCCCGACCTGGTGGAATGCTCTGTCTTGCGAGACAAGGGCCCGGCAAGATTTGCTTGCATTTTGCCGGGCCTGTAAGACAGAGGTATTCCGCCAGGCATATGGCTGACGCCGGGCAGTGCCCGCCCCCCCGTGAAGGGGGGGGGTTAAACCATCGCCCCTATGCGAACACAGAGGCATGTATGAACCACTATGCAGCATGAATTGTAATATTTAATGTTTTTAAATGTATTATTTAATGTTTTAAAACGTTTTTAATGATGTTTGTATTTGTTATCCGCCCTGAGCCTGCGAAAGCGGGGAGGGCGGAATATAAATATAATAAATTAAATTAATTAAATGATCCCAAGGTCCAACTTCTGCAAAGGGCTCGACTAAAAGCAGCTTAGAAAGGTGAAATGGGAGGGCAGTTCCTGACCAAATGGAGCAATGGCAAGAGCAGCTAAACTTTCTCCTCCCAACACCATTGTGCTGCAAGCGTATGATGGGAAGTCACATGACATCAAGGTCACATGACAGGGAAGAGAAGAGCAGCATTATAACTACACCAGGGTCAAAGCTAGAGCCATGGGTAGCAGACCAAAAAAGCTAAGGACAGGAAAAAAGGTGAGCACCAGGAGGCATTCTATGATAAAGCACAAGGAAAGATTTTAGCCATGGAGAAATCCTTTCTGTCTCTGTGATCTTGACTGCTGCTCCTTTATTTTTTTTAACTTTATTATGATCATATAATTTATACACCATTAGGATGAAAGAATATGTTTTCCCACAACAAAACATGAAATCAAATTCAACATACATTGAGAGAAACCAGAAGAATCTTCAACTTTCTTCATAGGGCATCAAACACAACCAATCTTTTTGTTCTTTTCCTGTAAATTATTCTGTAACCACATTCTCTTCATTGGATGGGATTTCTTGCTTTCATTTCATTTTTGTATGACATTCTCCACAAATGTATATCATGGGCTGCTGCTTGGGAGGTCCTCGGTACATCTTTCTGGGAGTCCATATTCAGAATGCATTATCCACAAGTCTTTGCCAACTGCTGCTATTCCTTTACATGCATACCTAGAAAGACAAGAGGCATGGCATCCTTGCTTTTCTACACATGTACATCAAAACAGGATCTCCCAGCAGGCAGCAAAATGGGTTAATTTTTATAGTGATTGCCAGCCAGCAGGTGAGACTTCGTGATCTACCTGAGGATTCTGAAAACAGTTGGGTCATGGCTATCAGAGAGCCAAGTTCAACTCCACAATCTTCTCCCGATGGTATGAACCAGTAAGGAAACACTGATCATCCCAGCAGTTTCTTCTGTAAATCCTCTTGTGCCAGCAAGCATGGTTGTTCACAGCCTGGTCTTAGGCATTTTCTTTGGTGGCTCCCATACTGTAAAAAAGCCTTTGTGAGACTGTGAGAAATACACCCACCTCCATGGCCTTCAGGAATTTCTTTAAAACCAAACTCTCCAGGATATCATTTGAAGGAGGATAGTGGTAAAGTACAGTTGCCACTTTGGATTGTGTCATGGGAGAAAAATGGCCTAAAAGTGGTAGGTCGGTAGGTAAGTCGGTAGGTAGGAAGGAAGGAAGGACTGGGCAACCCCTTGGGTTCTTCTGAAGATAAAATGAGAACCTTCTATAAATAACCCTGAGGAAGAGTAGGTTACAAATATAGGAGGTATAGGCTAAAGATTGTCTTTCACAGGCCCCCAGGTTCCCCCCAAGCAATCTAAACATGCATGTATGCACATATTTAATATCTTGGTACTTCACACATTGTTTAACTGGCTTTAAGACAGACAAGACTGTTTATTCCTCATACAGGAGATAATAGTGATGCCCAAAGACTGGAGGTCTTACAATAGCTGCAGCCCGGTTTAGGGCTGGGGGTGGGTGTTTTCTTGGACTTAATGGCACCCAAACTGGCAGGCTAGCCATTACTGCACTCCTCTGTTATAGTAATAATATGGAGTTACATCCATGTACAGAAACGGTAGGATTCCTAGAGGAAGTTATATTCATTTGTCCTTGAGCACTTCTCTCTAGTCCTTTTTTCACGTTTCTAGGATAATGATGGGCTGCTGCTGAGATGGCAGAACAAGATGATGGAAAACTTAATTGAACTGCACAACAAATCGCCAACTTGGAATGACGAGACCCAGTCCTATGTGCTGAATTTCCACGGCAGGGTCACCCACGCCTCTGTCAAGAATTTCCAGATTGTGCACAGCAATGACCGTAAGTCCTTTAGAATGGATGCCCCTTGAGAGCAAATGGCCTCTCTTTCGTGCTGCCATAGGATTCTGATTTAGAGCGTCAAAGAGTGCTAGCTGAAGACGACTTGCTGCTCTAGGCAGAGAAGTGCAGCACAGGGACCAGACAAGGACATCCCTGCGCAAACACAAGAAGGCAGCTATTAGACGTGACCAGGGTAAAGCTGTCGCTCAGTCCTCCTAAACCCACTGGCAAGTATCCAACCATCCACAGACTTCACAGAGCAGCTTCCCCTCCTGCTGCTTGCCACCCACTGAGCCCCCCCCCCCAAAATGTTGTTCCTGGGGGCAGTAGTTTGTCAGAAACAATGTGGGGGGCAAAGGGGGAGCTTGTAGCGGGAGGATCTACAGAAATGACCATACCCTCTTCTGTAACCAGAAGTACTGTTTTGTCATAGGAATTGCATGGTTGGACACAGGTCACTTACTCGGGAAGTAAGGTGGCTTATTTTGTCAGCCCCTCCAGGCAGGTTCTCTGGAGAGAGGGTGCAAAATATTTCTAAATAAAGTTCGATTGAAGTTAGTGGTACATATTTCAAAGTAATGGGTTGGATTCTAGAACTGTCTTCTCCCGAGTAAGGGAGTTTTGTTCTGGAGAAAGTATTTTTGCTCTGGAAGAAGGAGTCTTTTCCTCCAGAATAAGGTGTGTTCCTCTAAAGCAAGATGCTTCACTTAGTAGCTGTAGGATCCAACTCTATTGAGTTTAGGATACTGGTGGAAGGCCGTTGCTCTCCTGTGCTGAAGTTCTCAGGTTTTCCCCTTTCGCAGTAACATGCACAGAAACTAAATGCACGTTCTGAAGTATAAATCTGCATATATTTGACAAAGTGGGGCCCACCTTTTTGCAGTCAGAAGGGCCTTTGGCAATCTGTAAAGAGTAATCACTGCATGGGGATGCACAGAATTTACCCCCCCCCAAAAACCCCTCCCATCAGCCAAATTCTTTAGAGAATTTTTGAGGGCCGCAAGGCACAATTGGGGGAGTGGAATATTATTATATTATTGTGCTGTTTCATGATCTCTGAAGTTCTGTTGCAGCCATATGCTAATAATCCAGTAGAGGGAGCATGAGTGTAAACAGATCACAAGGAGAGATATACCCATATATATATGGGTATAAATACATGAGGCAGTTGTACAGTGTGAAGGATGCGCAAGATGTTGCTGCTTAATCTATATAATAGGCTCCATTCAAAATGATCAGCAGTGGTTACTGTCCATATGTATCTCCCGTTTAAAAATCTTTCCTCTGAATTTCCCCTTGGACAAGAATCACTTCCAGGGGGAGAGAAGGCAAACTGGAAGTGATTGCACTGGAGAGAGAGGTACACATATCATTAGTCTTGATTCAGAGGGTTTTATCACAGCGATATCCTGTGATAACGCAACCCTTGTCTGAACAAACAAAGCATTCCAGGGAGTTTCAGCTACACTCCATTACCGACAAACGTTGGGCCATTCACACAGCTGATAGGAATTCTGTGTTAGTCTGTTGCAGGAAAAATAAATAGGAGCCTCGTGGCACCTTAAAGACATGGTTATTTCAGCATAATCTAGATCCTAGTCCATAGATCTAGTCCACAAAAGTTTATGTTGAAATAGCATATTGTTAGTCTTTAAAATGCCTGTGCTCATCTTATAGGGTTCTCTATGAACACCCTTCAGAGATTTAAAAAAAACCCTGCTGTTGTTTACTTGATTGCATGCATACACATGAAGCTGCCTTACACTGAATCCAACCCATGAAGGTCAGTCTTGTCCTCACAGACTGGCACTGGCTGTCCAGGCAGAAGTCTTTCACAGGATCTATGTCCTGATCCTTAACTAGAGATGCTGGGGATTGAAACTGGGACCTTCTGCATACCAAGCAGATGAAGTCACAAGGCCCCAGTGCTGCCAGGGAACGCTGATTCTCTCGCAGCTCCCTTCCCGTCTGATTAGTGCTTTGATATTTCAACACCAGATGCTGAAATTCATTTAAGAGGTTGTGAGCAGTGTTGAAGCACTAAGCAGAAAAAGTAAAATAAAGACTCAGCCTCCTTCTCCTCTTCCTCCTCCCAGGTAAAGCATATTTTGGGGGCACGTGTCTCACAAAACTCAGGCTACATTGTCCAACAAGCTCAAAAACACCCAGTATGCATCTCACATCCTGTGCATTCACCAGTTGGCTGTTTGCTTGGAGGTCAACTAGACATTACAGCGTCCACAGGGCCATCCCATAGACACTGACACTATTTTAGAGAATGTGGCCATGTAAAAATGCTGTGATGGCCCGATCCTGATCAAGCCTGTGGCAAGACCAGGCAATCTCGTTTCCCTACCTTGTGCCTTTCAAGTGCTGAAACAGCCCTGAAACAGGACTGACTCTGAGAATCTGGGCTCAAGACGTGGGGTAGTAGTGAGTTTTGACTGGTGATGCATGTTGGTGATTGGTACAGCAACTCTAGTACAATCAGATGATAAAATATTGCAACAATGGCACCTCCATCTCCCTCAAGACTGCTGGGACTGTGGACACTGTGGAATCCACCTCAGCACAGCAGTTTTGCAGAGTGCCTGGTTGTCACCTGTCCAGCCCAATCATGAGATATTACTGTCTGGCGTGTAGGATTACACGGCAGAAAGAACCTGCTAGGGGGCCTCAGTTATTTTTACAGATTCTTGTTACCCTCACTTGTAACAAAGAGAGTCATGGCCGAAACAGTAAGTCAGACAGAGTTCTAGAATGCCACAAATGCTTTGGCAAGGAATTCTGGTGAGGGGGCAGTTCTCTTGGGGGAGGCAGCGCATATTGGTTTTTGTGCCCTGTCACCCTGCTGGAAAAAGAAATCTACTTGGTAGCTTCTGTTGAGGAAACAGCAGTTCGTTGCTCAGCAGGTGGCTGGTCACCTCCTGAACTCTGCTGTGCTCTTTGCTTTCCCCTTCATGCTCTCTTCTCCTTAGCATTTGAATAGAAATGTACTGAATAAAATGCTTTGTTCAGCTTCATATTAACAACACTGCTTTGGCACTGGCAGGAGAGATGCAACCCATAGAGTAAAAGCTGTTTACTCTAAGCAATTCTGGAAAGGCTCCTCTGGTGACAACAATACCTGAGCAATACCTGAGCAGCTCAGTTGAGTGGAGGGAACTACAAAACTCAGGCACACGTGACATGACACTGGTATAGGGTTCTGCTGACCTTTTTAGTACAGCCAGAAATGCAGCATGGGTTTGATAAAAAAGGTGAAGTTGCCTTCCGTTAAGTGAGACAACTAGTCCACCTATTGTCTATGACTGGCAGCAGCTGGCTCTCCAGGGTCCCTTGTAGAGAAATGTCTTCCTCAACACCAGCTACCTGAGGATGCTGGGAATTAAATCAGGGACCTTCAGCATGCAAAGCTTGTGACCCACCACTGATCCTATGACACCTTCCCTAAAATGCAAGAATCAAGATCATTTCTTCCAGCTATTCTGTAAGTTGAGCTTTCTGCCCCTCCCCCTCTTAAGAGTAGGTCATTGACATGGAATACCATCAATAAGAATTCAAGTGCATTTCCACGAGTTCTTTCTGGAAGACCACATGCGCTCTTTTCCTGCAGCCAGTTTTTGCAAAGGCTGAGGCTAGTATTTGGGCCCATGCTTTCACTGCTTTTATGAACCATATATGGGAATAATTGTGGAGCCTGCAGTGGTGACGTGGTCTACGTTCAGTTGGGCATAGAGGTCTTCCATGTTGCATCATCCCTGCTTTGGGGAAGGGGTGGGCTTTTCTTTCCCAAATGATTAGTGCTAAAGCATTAGATCAGGAGCAGAGCCATGTTTCCTGTGCAGAAGTGCTCTTTGATACCACAGTCTAGTACTTCCCCTCCACTTGCCTGTGTGGAATCAGGCAGAGAGAAGGAAAAGCTACCATTACTGTTGCTTTTCAACTAAGATTAAAGCAGAACCCGTTCTTGGTCATCTCCTGAACTGATGGTGTCTTATCCTCTTTCTTACAGTTGACTACATCGTCATGCAGTTTGGCCGGGTATCTGATGATGCTTTTACCATGGACTACAACTACCCACTTTGTGCAGTGCAAGCATTTGCCATAGCCCTGTCCAGCTTTGATGGGAAGTTGGCCTGTGAATAGCACTCCTGGGATCCTAACATGGCTAGGTTGTGCTTAATCTGGGACACCGTGGCAAAATTCCTTCTCTCTGGAGTGGCTTCTGCAGACTTCAGTTTACCTTAATGATACAAGGCAAAGGAGACGTGTGGACCAGGAATAGCCTTGCAAGTGTTTTACTAAATGTTGCCAATGCACAACTGGATATGGTTTCTGAAGAAATCCTGGCAGAATCAGTAAATGTGAATCCTTATTCACAGAGCAGAGTTTAACTGGTAACATCAAGTATACACACATGTATCTGGCACTGATGAGAAATAATGATGAACCCAGCAAACAGCTGCTTTAAGCTGCAACATTTTGGACCGTGACTCTCAGAAACTATAGCATTTGTGTATTCTTTGGTAATTTACTCACTCCCAAGGGATTTGGAAATAGCTAACAGTCTCAGGCTATCAAATAGTCACTTCCTGTATACATAACAGCCAAGGCTAGCATTGGTTTTATACTTTGAATCCCAAAAATATTTTATTGTTTAGATTCTTCAGGATGGGGGTGTATATGGTAATTTGCAATTTAAATGAAAGAGAAGGATTTTTTGGTACTGATAATGACCAATAAATGAGCAACTGGTAGGAAAAGCTCCTATTGGTGGTCCTTTTAGAAATCATGGCCTGTCTAGCTACTACTACACTAATCTGGTAGGCTGTAGATTTATAAAGTTGCTTTTTAGAACTCTAATTACTTTAGAGGTGGATTTGCAGCTCTCAGTGACTTACTTAAAGACCAACAACTGGTGCAAAAAAGGACAGTGCAAAGAAACATCCCCTATATTTCTTACCCAGGAAGCCCCATACTTTCTAGCTACAGAGCAGTTTGATGCAGATAATATTTCAGACAGTCGTTTTTGAGCTTATATGGAGTGACTTGACTCACAGAGAGTCAAATATGCATAGGACGGCTACACGAAGAACAGAATTTTCATTGTATATGTCCTGCTTGTGGAGGACTTTTCTGAATGATGATTTCAGTCCCAAACCCAAACATCATTACCTAACTCCATCTTCCTCAGAGGGTTCCTATCTGTATTGAATCTCCATCTTGCCCCTTTCATTGCATTCAATATGACCTCATTTAAGAAATACAGGTCCTTGCTAGAGATGGGCACGAATCGAATTATGACACAAAAAAATGCACGAACCAGTTGTTCATGGAAGCTCACTTCCACGAACTTCTATGAACTGGTCTACTGGTTCGTTTGGGTCGTATTAAAGGGGCAGTTTAAATGTGTGGCAGCGGAGGAGGCCAAAAACAGCCTTCCCACCGTTCAAATGGCGTGGTGGCCATTTGAAGGGGTGGGAAGGCCATTTTCGGCCTCCTCTGCCGCTCTGCAGGCCCACACAGCAGCGGAAGAGGCCAAAAATGGCCTTCCTGCCCCTCGGAGGAGGGGAAGGATGCCGTGGGCCTGCAGGGCAAGGTAAGTGTGGGGCTGGGGTTTGGGCCATTTAAAGGGGATTCCCCCGCCTGCCAGCTGATAGTTTGAAGCAGGGCTTTTTTTCTGGGAAAAGAGGTGGTGGAACTCAGTGGGTTGCCAGCACAGGACCACACAATGATGTTACTTTGGGTCATCTGGAACAAGGGGGGAGTTTTTTAAAGTTTAAATCGCCATCGGCGAAAATGGTCACAATTCCCGCTGAAAAAAAGCCCTGGTTTAAAGGGACCTGCCCCTTGCAAGGCAGGAAACGGCCCTTTAAACTGTCAAATGACCCTTTACCTGCCACTGCTAAGTGGCCGGAAAGGGGCATTTAAACCCCACAACCTGGTTCATAAACTTGCCCCAGTTTGTGCCAGTTCGTTGTTCCTGGTTTGTGAAAAACCATGAACCATGAACCTCATGTTTTGGTTTTTTTGTGGTTCGTGCCCATCTCTAGCCCTTGTCCAGGGAGGTTTATATCATGAAACTAGATTGAAGGTGAGGGGAAAAGGCAAGGATAATAAAGGATGAATGCTAGTAAATTCCTTTACGTTGATTTCAGTTGGGGATGAAGACTAAGAGATTAAGCCCAAAGGTGTGATGGATGTGGCAGGGCTTGAGGAGGGATTAGAAGGATGAGAGAACTGCAGAGGTGCTACAATGGTGATAAAAATGGCTGCCTTAAAGTACAAAGTCATGTCTGAAAAGGGACAACCATCTCAAGCATCGTTCTAGACTCTGAAAACACTTTCTCCACCCTTGGACTGTCAATCAGGGCTTATGAGCACCAAGGAGTTATGATTTGGGGCTTTGGACTACCTTGCATTGTCCCCATATAGATGCTATTAGGAGACATTTTTGTGACATAGGAGCAGGATTTCAGACATACATGGAAGGGGGGGGAGTGATAAAGTACCTATGCACAGATTTCCAGTGGGGCAACTGAAATTAGACCTTACACTGACAAACATTCCGTGTCCTTCTATCTCGGGTACATGCAATTTAGTGTCCCTCCCTCTCTTTCCTGAAGGAGAACAGCCAGAGCACATAAGCAGAACGTAAGAGCAGCTGTGCTGGATTAGACCTAGTTCCGCATCCTGTTTCATGTAGTGCCCAACCAGATGCTCCTAGAAGATCAACAAGCAGGGCACAGAAGCCAAAGCCTCTCCTTTCCTCGCTCCTCCCTGCATAGTATTCAACGAACAGTTGCTTCTGAGCATAGACATTCCATTTAATCTTCTTGGCTAATAGCCACTGACAAGTAGGAGACCTGCAAGGACTTGCAGAAGGGCATCTTATTTCCCCCCACAATTTCCTCTTCCCCTTCCTTGAAAGCACCTATAGCCTCTCCCCCTTTCCCTGCCTCCTCCTTTCATTCCCACCAACAGCCAACTTACCAGTACCTCTTCCCACATCTTCAGCGGTCCCTCCTTTGCTCCCCCTAGCACCTCTGTCTGAGAAAACGGTGACCCAGTTGGGCAGTGCTGGCAATGTCAGGCCAGGCCCAGTTGCACAGCAGGGAATCTACAAAGACTTGTGAGGATACTACATCCCCCCCCCCCTGTATCCCCTTCCCCACAATATTTCTTCTTTCCCTCTTCCTGGCAACCTGCATATCCTCACCTTTCTCTGCTTCCTTCTCTCTACCAACCTGCCTTTTATTTGCTTCCTAATTTTCAGCTATATTTATTATTTACTTTATAACTCAAACAGCTTATTTCATACACGTCGCCTCCATTTTATCATCAGTCAGAACAACCTTGTGAACAGGGGTGGACTGGGAGAAAAAAACCCTGGAAAAGGGCCCCTTCCTCCTGACCAAGAAAGAAGATGAGGCAGTCTGTCTGACCCTCCTTCCCAAAGGGGGAGGAAAAGAGGGCGGGAGGAAGGAGGAGGAAGCATGCTTAACAAATTTGCTGGGTGCTGTTTCTATCACCTTGTGTGGGCTGACCAAGGGACCTTGCCCCCTCACTCCACCTTGCTTGGGACTTGTGTGCCACCTCCCCTGCCCCACATGGGGCTTGGGCAGACTGATTTCAACAGTTCTGTCACAGCTCTGGTTTGGCTCAGGTTGGGGATGGAGGCCATTGAAGCCACCAGGGCTATCCCAGTGCTCTTCATGGCTAATCCACATCTGCTTGTGAGGGAGGTTAGACTGAGAATGGCCCAAAATCACCCAATGACTTTCCATGAAAGAATGGGCATTCAAACGCCTAGTCTGTAACTCTAACCACTACACCACACTGGAATATGTGGGGTGGCTGCTGTTGAACAGTAGCAACTGTTCAACTGTTCCATGCAGCACATGGCAGCTGAGGGGAACTGCTTCTTTAAATAAAAAAGAAGAAGAATCAAATGGGTTTGGAACAGAGAGGGGGAGGAAGGGGGAAGGAAAGGCTCCTGCCTCCCTTCCAACTTAGTTTTCTCGCATGAAAATCGTACGTGAAGAAGCAAAATAGGGGAAAGACTGCCACCTTCCCTGTATGCAGGAAAACATTTTGGAGGAAAGGCAGGAGCCCTCCCTGCCCCCACAGCACCATTCAGAGCCCATTTGAGGTCTCCTTTTTTAAAGAAGCAGTGCCCTGCAGCTGCCATGTAATTACAGGGAGCAAGTTAAAACAAGTGCGTGCTCATGCAGGAAAATATCCAGAAACACCACCGTCCTCTTTCAAAGGCCAAAGCAGCCCTGGAAAGAGCCTTTCCCCTTCCACTTTCCTTTTACTGGTGGAAACCAAGCCTGGAATGTTGGCAAAACTACTGTGGTTGCCTAGCAACAGCCACAGAGGGCATCCATTTCTTAAAGTTACAGATGCTTCATTTTGGTCCCGTCCCCCCCATTTTTTTTTAAGATTTCAGATTTTTATGCAAACCTTGGGCATTTTTCAAGTTTGTAGAATGAGTTGACTTGTCCATTTACAGCTCCAGTCTCTGAATTTAAGTATTGTCAGATTTGGCAATGTTGAGAATTAGATACATTGATCATAGGTCTATCCTCCTTGAATTTGTCCAATCCTCCTTTAAAGCCATTCAAACCAGTAGCCATTGTTTGGCAGCATATTTCACTAGTTAATTACTCATGTAATCTTGCCCATTTGTTAATCTTACTCAGTTTATTCCTCATTTTTAAATGTACTCTGAATGCCTTCTTATGTTTTCTTTAGTTTTAGGTTATCATGACCTGTGGAATGCCCTTAGGTTATATGGCAGACTAGAAATGTAAAGCATGATACCCCAATGGAAGAAAGTCTGCCCCCTGACAAACACTATAAGACTTCACAACTGATTAGGATCCTCCATCCTTCACACTAAACTGGATTAGATTAAGTCATTTCTTGGTTGGAGAAGGCCATCAAGGGAAGAACACATCAGGAGGACAACTGAGCTGTTTTAGGAAGTACATATTGACAGTGACTCAGAAGGTGTGGTTCTCTGTGAGTTGTTTCATAACACCGTGCAAGAGTATCGATGAGGTTCATTATGACACTTTTTCAGATGACATTGAGAGGATGTGTTCTTATGGAGGTTCTTGTGATGGTTTTAATATAGAAATATGTGTTTAAATTTGGCTGGGATATTGATATTGTTTAAGAAACAATAATTCCTCTTTCTTATGAGTTTTAGTTGGACAGAGAGAGAGAACCTTCACTTCCTGTCCTAATGTCTTTATGTGGTGTTACTGTGGGATGTTAGATGTCTTCCAAGTCATGATGAATCATACAAGGTGTGGAAGGAAGGCTGGAAAATGTTTTGTAAATGTGAGCTCTAATTAATTGTTATTGTTATTCTTATTAATTAGCAAAAGGCTGAAGAAGATACCTAACAGGCAGAGTGTAAAGTTTTGGGGCTCTTTCCTCCTCATTTTCATATAGAATTTTGCTTTATCTGATTCCAGTATTTAATGTTTCCTGCTGGGAAATCAAAGCCAATCTTTGATTCAGAAATGTACACTACAGCCTAAAATTTTGTCATGGCATATGACATTAGGGCTTAGTACTGCTATTTTCCCTTGGGGTTTTGTCCCCCACCCCACCCTTTCATTTCTCACCATGCACCCCTAAAGCCACCTCTGTTTTGTACCCTTTTAGAACTCTCATGGGCCAGGAAGGAACCCATTGGTTGAAAGTTGAGGGACAGTTTACCCCCATTTTCAGATGCCATATAATCAGGACTACCTCTGGCTCTGAACGGTACACAGGTGGTACATACTGAAGGGCTGCCATTATAAACAATTAAATTTGACCTGTCTACATACTGGCTTGGATCCACCAAAGCATTTCCATGGATTTCTGCCTTGGAATGTGACTTTCTCACTTCCTCCTTCACTACATCCCAAAATATCTCTTGAACATTTTGAGGAGCATTTTGGCCTGAAACAGGGAAGGGAAGGTGAAAAGTCATGTTCTGCAGGCAGATATCCTTCCATCCACAGAAATGCTCTAGTATAACTAAGCCAAAGAAGTGTGCATACCAAAAGCTTAATTGATTCAAAAAGGGTGCCTGCCCTATGTTGACAATGAAGTATATATTAATGAAAATATATTAATGAAAAGTATATATTATTGAAAATATATTCTTATAATACATTTGTTTAGAGAGGTGCAATTTAGCCATGAAGATTTTGGATCTTATTAAATCTTCACATAGCTAAAATTTCTTCACAATCTGAAATGTAGCAAAAACAAATGGGGGACTCACAAGAACTTGGGGATGGACACCTTATTCCCCCTCCCCCACCATGTCTTCTTTCTCTTCCCTGGCCTTGCATAGCCTCTCCCCTTTTCCTACTTTTTTCTTTCCCACTACCTGTGTCTGCCCCTCCCCCGTCTTCTCCTTTCCCCCTTCCACTCCAGGCAGCCTCTCCCCTATGGCCCAGTTGCATGGTCCTGGCTGAGCCTGGCCTAGTTGCATGGTGGGTAACCTACAAGGACTTGTGTACAATACTTCACTTGTCCTTATAGCCCTTTCCCCACACTGTTTCCTCTTTCCTTCCTCCTAGCAACTTCCATATGCTTAGCTTTCCCTACGCCCTCATCTCCTTCAAACCACTAAAATTTACTTCATTTTTATACTGCCTTTTTCCACAATGAGGATCTAAAGAAGCTTACGTCATTATATTATCCTCACAACAACCCTGAGAGGTAGGTTAGGATGAGAGTGTCTGACGGGATCAAAGTCACCCAGTTAGGTTCCACAGCAGAGTGGTGATTCGAACCTGGGCCTCCCACATTCTATTCTGAAACTCTAACCACTACACTACACTGGCTCGGGGGGGGGGGCTGCTGTTGAACAGTAGCAAGCAGCCAGGGTGAGTCATGCATGTCATGTGGTATCAAGCCACCACTGGTTGTTGGAGGACCTGGCTCCCATGAGTCCCTCCTCAAGGCCCTCCCCCTCACCTTGCCTTTTCCTGATAGAAACCAAGCCTGGAGTACTGACCTAATGGTTACTTGGTTACCTATCAACAGCCACTGAGGGCATCTGGTTAAAGCTGCAGGAGCTCCTTTAATCATTTTGGAGGT
Organism: Eublepharis macularius; assembly: GCF_028583425.1. Classification (NCBI taxonomy): domain Eukaryota; kingdom Metazoa; phylum Chordata; class Lepidosauria; order Squamata; family Eublepharidae; genus Eublepharis; species Eublepharis macularius. Next base: position 104,568,682 of record NC_072794.1, on the reverse strand, counting down.
TTTTAACCCCCATTTTTTTATTTATTTTTTTTAGATTTCAGATTTTTCTGCAAACCTAGGATGTTTTTCAGGTGTGTAGGAAGACCTGTCTTGTCCATTCATGGCTCCAATCTCCAGATTTAAGCATCTTAAGATCAGGGACACTTCGCTATTAGTATATAAGATTATGCGAAGTCATAGCTAAACTCTGATAAATTGTTAATCATAAGCACAAGTTTTTATGATGGCCAAGACAAATAGAATTGTAGCCCTAGTGGGAACAAAATTATTGCCATACACTCATGTTTGATGCCTCACAAAAGTAAAAAAGAAGAACTCAAAGAAACGCTAGAGAGCAAAAACAGCATCCATTAACACTCCACTCCCCACATCTGAGTCTCTGGCAGCCATGAAAGATTTTCCTACAACCCTCCCTAACAAAAGACAAGTGGGAAACTCCCAGCTCACTTCTATTAGTGATAATGCCTTAAACACTAACAAGTTTTTATTCAAGCATAAGCTGTTGTGAACTAGAGCCAACTGTTACTGAAGTTTCATAATTACCTGGCTCAATATATGAATTTATCAAAACTGTAATGCTCAGTTGTATTATTCAAGAGCTATTTCCCTGAGAAATTATTTCCCAGAATGGAATGTTAAACAAGACTCTGATCATGCATAGACTATTAATCAAATCAGGCACTCAAAGTCAGTTGTGTTGTAGATGGATGCATGTAAGTCCTTTTATGTTAACCCCTTACTTTAATAGAACTCATTGATTTCCTTGAATCCACATGAAACATGAAGGCAGAGTATGCCCATCTCTACATGATGTTGTAACTAGAGATGGGCACGAACCTAAATACGAACCAAAAAAAACTCATGATGAACCAGCCCGGTTCGGGGTTTGCAAACCAAGGTTCGTGGAGCTCGTTTCCATGAACTTCCACGAACTGGACTACTGGTTCGTTTGGTTCGTATTAAAGGGCCAGTGTAAATGGCCATTTCCCCAGGGGAAATGGCCATTTAAACTTTTCCTGCTTGCAAGTGGCAGGGCCCTTTAAACAGCCCAACCCCCAGCCCCAGCCCCTCACCCCCTCTCAAGCCCCAGCCCCCCACTTACCTTCCATCTGATGCTGGGGTGGTGGAGGCCTCCTCTGCTGCCCTGCCTCCGCGGCAGTGGAGGAGGTGGAAAAGGGCCCTCCCACCCCTCAAATAGCAGCTGCAGAAACCCCACGAACCAAACCCCATGGTTCGGTTTTTTCCTGGTTCGTGCCCATGTTTAGTTGTAACCTTGCTTACATTAGTAGGTCTGGGTCTTTTTAGTGCCTGGATGGGAAACTTCCTGTGAAGTGTATGAATGTCTCCTTGAGTCCTGTGCAGAAAGAGAAGTATAATGAGTAAATTCTGTGCAGTGACTGGCCATCTGACATAGATCTTTCTCCTGTTCTCTTATTCAAAATAGAAGGGAACCAATTAAAACCAGCTTAGAGAATTGTCATTTTCTGCCTACCATCCCAATAGATATCCATGTTATAGGCGTTGTATGGCATGCTATTTTAAGACTACTGTATGATGGTGCCTCCAAATGGTACAGCCTAACAAAATGATGCCAGAATCTCCTGACTATCATGTCAACTTCAGAAGCTTTCTAAGGTGATTCCAAGTAGCATCACCTTAAATTGGTCAGGGAGGTGCCTGGGCATTGACTAAAATTGGAATGATTCATTCTTTCAGCTCAATCAGCATCATCCGAAGGCTTGCTTTTTTTTATCCTCTCTACATTTATAAAGGTAGAGATGCTTCAATTCATGAATTGGAGAAGTTGCATGTGACCTTTTTCCTTTGGGTTGCTTAACGAAAAAGAATCTCCAATATACTTTTCATTCCTGCTGTCTAGGAACTTGTGGATAAATTCTTAAGTGCATTTTCTTATGTATGGTGAGCGTTCACATCTGACAGTTTCACCACAAACACACATGGCATGACACTATAGTTGGTGGCAGATTCCAGTAATGGGTACATATGATGCAACGTGTTCTCATCATATCATAAACACAAGTGATAATCTATGTAAGAAATTAATCTTGTGTGAAACAACCATTTTAAAGAAGATACCAGTAACTTAGGCAGGGTTACAAATTTTAATTCCACTTTTTGTTACAGAATTGGGTATCTAGAAAAGATAATTTAACTTTTGAAAGTCCCACCCATTTGTGTATATGGAACCTTGCCTTGGTTTAAGTGGAAGGAAGAGGATGCCTGAGTGGTGTTTCTGGATTAGTGAGAAACAAATTGATGACTCCCAGAATTGTCACCACAAGACCTGTTATTATGATTCTTCCAGCCCACTCTTTCTTCTAAAGGTTAATGCCTTTTGGGTCCAGCCCGAACAACAAAATCTTTCTAGCCTTGTTTATCATTATCTCCGACGTCTAGAAAAATATATTTTTTGCCTAATCCAGATACAACTCTGTTAACAGTCCATCACATCCTTAAACAGACTCTGTGCATTTATACACACCCAGCTTTGTTTTAACTCCGTCTGTAATCCATATGCAAAGCCTGCAGTGTACATTCAGTTTCTCTTCTATGTATCCCTCATTAACAACAATCATATGAGGTACAAAGGCACTTTTTAAGTCTGCAAATGCCCTTAGATTAGGATCCTATCTAATCTCGAAGGGAGCAAGTTCCCAGAAGGGATTTTTGCATCTTTCCCTTTTCCGCTGCTGTCTTGAGGGTCTGAGGAGTCAGAAGCAGCATGAGATGCAGTGGAGAGGGCCACAGTGGGAAAGAAGTGCTAGCAAAAATCTTTTTTCATGAAATCTCTCTATTCACAATTCTGTAGGATCCAATCCCTAGACTGTAACCCTAAACACTCTTACTTGGAATCAAGGTTTCTTTGACATCAATGGGATTTACTCCTTAGGAGTAAAGTGGAGTATTAGTACTATAAAACTGAAGAGGGATTTTTTTAAAGGCTAGCAAATAGAATACAGAGCATATAAACAAGCAACAAGGAAGTACTCTGATACATAAGCAATGTAATGTCATAAAACCTTTAAATATAAAACATACACAGAACATATAGACAACTATATTTATACAAATGTTAACCTTTAAAAAATATAACAGCACAGCAAAGATATTTGGGACAATCCTTGCTCTGCCCATTATTGTCAACTACAGGAGAAAAAAGCACGAGTTAAAGTGGTGTTTAAAAAAATGAACTTGTTTGTGGGGAGAGCGGACTAGAGGGAAAAGATTACATACCCCAAGAGACTGAGAAGATGTTATATGGCCATAGAAAGTGTACTACTGATTGGAAGGAAATACTGAACATCGAAGGCAACTTTCAATTTCATTTTCATTTATTATTAAGATATTTTTACCTTGCCTTTCTTTGTGGTTCAAGATAGCTTACAATAATAGATTAAAAACATTTACAGTTTAAAATCAAAATAAAATAACTTCCAAATCACTTTCTTCCCCCTTTAAAAGATTCTTATCAATCAAACCTCAAAAGCCCTGGCAAGCAGACCGCCCTGCAGCACCATTTACTGTGTATGGATGTGAAAATTGGACAATGAGGAAAGCTGACAGGAAGAAAATAGGTTCATTTGAAATGTGGCGCTGGAGGAGAGTTTTACAGATATCATGGACTACTAAAAAGACAAATAAGTAGGTTCTAGATCTAATCAAACTTCCTTCTACAGATCCTAAACAGGAAACAATAGCTTTTCATCAGCATGGACTGATTAAAATTGTTTGGGATTTAAATAATACACCTTATTTGAAGTTTAATATATTTGCACACATCATTGGGGAGTAGAATCAACTTTTCCTCGGAGGTCTTCAAAAAGATTATACAAAAATCCACCAGGTAAATTTTAAAAGTAGTAAAAGTAAATAAAAGTAAGGGATTGGATTAGACCAGTGTTTATCAAAATATCTGTCTTCAGAAAACTCTTTCCCCATTGGCTCTTCATATGAAGAGGAGCTGCTTGTCTGCACAAATGTGTGCAGGAGAATCCAGGGTGGTTCTAGGGTGTGTGTTCAGCTCACAAGGAACATTAGCCAAACTTTTTGATCCTTACCGTAGCCCAGTGAAAACTCAGGGTCAAGCTACCTGTGATGTTGGTATTCTATGACTGGAACTCTAGATGTGTTATTTGGTTCTAAGATGCCGCCACAGGGGGCACAAAATGGATTGGGTCTGTAACTAGGGTTGCCAGCAAGTTGGGAAATTCCTGGAGATCTGGGGCGTGAAACCTGGATAAACTTGGAGAAAGTGGGATTTGGGGAGGAAAGGACCTTGGCATGGCATAATTCCAGAGTCCACCCCCCAAAGTAGCCATTTTCTCCAGGTGAACTGATCTCTGTGGCCTGGAGATCAGTTGCAGTTCTGGGAGATCCCCAGCCACTGCCTGGAGGCTGGCAACCCAATCTGTAACTCTTATCTCACATATTTTCCAGTTGCTTTAAATCTCAATAAGGAGAAGACAGGTACCCATATTGTGCCTGTATTTTTCCCAACGGGAGAATTTTCCATCAGGGAAATATCATGTCAGGAAGAGTAACTCCTCTTTACCTAACACAGCAGTCCCAATCCATATTTATTTCTTTAAAACATTTCTATGCCACCGTTGGAGACCAATTATCATCAGTATGAAACCTATCCTGTGGAGTTCCATTGGGCGTAATCCTATTCCCCCATGCATTTCAATCTCTATATAAAGCCTTTAGGACAAATGGTTCAGTTTTGGGATTAGCTGTCATCAATATGCCGAAGATAACAAGCTCTATATATCCTTATCCAAATGTCTTAGTGATGCAATCAAGGCCCTGAATTGCTGCCTAGATGCTGTGGTCAATTGGCTAAGAGTGAACAACTTGCAACTAAACTCAAAAGACTGAGGTAATTCTGGCTGGGAAGCAAGAGATCTTGAAGGACATTGTCCTCCTCACTTCTAATGGGCTTCAGCTCACATTTGCTGACTTAGTTAAGAGACTAGGGGTTATACTAGATCCAACATTACTGCAGATGCAAGTTAATGTTGCAGCAAGAAACACTTTCTTCCAACACCTGGAAGATAATAATAATAACTGCATTTATATACTGCTCTTCTAGATAGATTAGCGCCCTACTCACAACAGTGAACCAAGTCAGTATATTATTATCCCCACAGTACAGCCAGAGAAATGGGGCTGAGAGGAGTGGCTTCCCCAAGGCCACCTACTGCGCTCATGAGAGTAGTGAGATTCAAATCAGCAGAGTGATGATTCACAGTCCAACCACTTAACCACTATGCTACAGCAGCTCTCATAGTTCCCTACTTTGATATGGCTGATCTAGCCACCTGGAAACATTGAGACTGAACCACTGTGATTGCACTTTACATTACTCTCTCCTCAAAATCATCTTGGAGACTCGTTAGTGCAGAATGCTGCTTGATTATTATCGGGTACTTGATGAAGCATGCATATTACTCCCATTCTACAGTCACTCCACTGGCTGCCCATCTGTTATCAGGCTTAATTAAGGTATTGGCTATTATTTACAATTCCCTTCATAGCCTCAGTCCCTTATAGCTGCAGGACCACCGTTCTCCCTATGCTCTACCACAACTGCTTCAATCATCAGAGCAGGGCCTTCTGCAAGTGCCAACATGAAAAGTGGAAACAATGGCCGTTACATGTGCATTCTCTGTTGTGGCTCACACCTAAGGGAATGGCCTGCCTCATGTGGTCAAGAAGTCTTCCACTTTCCTGGCTTTCTACAAACCATGCAAAATTGAATCATTCAAGAGGACTTTTCTTCACAAATGGTTCAGAAAGATATTTGGGTAAAAAATTAGGGACTGAGGTCTATAATATGGTGTATAGTTTATACTATCTGTTGTTGGAAGTAGGACCCAATCATGTAATTTTTGCATCATTTATGTCATATCAATACTTGTTTTGTTTCAGTTCTGTTTATATTTCTGATTGGTCCCCAGATGCCTACAATCAAAATTCTATCACATGTCCCATCCTGTTGATTGTATTGACTTACTCTATGTAATCCATCTTGAGGCCCAGTGAGAAAGGAGGACTATAAATAATGTAAATCTCTATATATATAAAGACAAGTGTCCTGACTGACTCATCAACGCCCAGCCCAAACCCCTGGACCTAGAAACATGAAATTTGGGGAGAACATTCCTTTCATGATGTAAACACCCACTAAGAAGGGATTTTAAGAAATTTGCCCCCTAAGGGGGTAAAAGGGGGTAAAATGAGTTTTCTCAAAGGGATTCAGCTTCCTTGTGTGGCTGGCAGGCGGCTGCCTGCTTGCACCACTGCCCCCCTTCCAGCTCGGCCATTCTTCCCTGACTGGGCCAGCCTTTCAAGGTTATTTGCATATGCAAGCTAATTGGGGCTCACAACATTCCACACCTCATTCCCTCCCCCCCAGAAACAGTTGGAACACAGAGGTCATTTGTGTATGTGGCCTGATTGATCCTCACTCTGCACATTCTAAACAGTATGCAGTTGCTGTTGGGAGTCATTGAATGTGTCCTAAGGAAAAATGCACCTCCTAGTCTTGCCAATCTCCCTGTGGGGCTTGCCTTTCCTGTGTGGCTGGCAGGCTCCTGCCTGCTTGCAACCTCGTCTCTCTGATTAGTCAGCTGTGGAACTCTGTGTTCTGAGGTAAAAATCAGATAACCGGTAGTTAAATACCGTAGTAAAGGATGGGTTTCAAGCTAGTAATAAATAAATAGATTCTCCAAGGCATCAGATATCAAAAGATTAAAACATTTCAGCATTAAAACATCATAGACATTAAAACAACATTTAAAATAAAGTATACATACAATATTTAAACAATTCAGGAAAGCACATAAACACTCATACCAGGGAGGAGGGCCAATAATAGTTATTGGCAGTATGCCAAACAGAATAAAAAAAGGCTTCACCTGGTGGTGGAAGAAAACAATAAAGGGAGACAGATTAATCTCCCTGGGGAGAGAGTTCTTAAATTTTGGCACCACAACCAAGAAGGCCCATTCCCAACTAGCCTCAGATAGCAAGGGCACTCAAAGCACGGCCTCCAAAGAACACTGGAGTTAGGGTTGCCAGGTCCCCTTGTCCTCCCAGCAGGAGGCAGGGGACACGGCACCTACCTTATCTTCTTTTCCGGGAAGTGATGTCATTGCACGGGCTGCGGCTGCCCTGGGAGCACTCCCGTGCTCTGCAGGAGGGCTGAATTGGGCCCGATTTGGGATGATTTGGCTCGGATTGGGCCTCTGCAAAGTGTGGGAGCACTCCTGTGCTCCACAGTGGCCTGATCTGGGCTGATTCGGGCCTAAATTGGTTCCCAGATCGGCTTGGGTCAGCCTAGAGCGGGATGCTGTGGAGCATGAGAACGCTCCCATGCTCTGCAGCAGCCCAATCTGGGCCAATTCAGGCCCAAATCAGCTAGGAACAGGCTGCTGTGGCACACAGGAGCACTCCCACACTCCACAGCAGCCCGTTCCAGGCCGATTCAAGCCCAACCCAGGCCAGATCAGGACCAGGGGAGCACACTGCACCACCTGGGAGTCTTCAAGAGCAGCCCCACGGAGAATGCACTATGACTTCCATAGCTACTTACAAGGCCAAATCACACAACTAGAGCAGCTGCACTTAGTCAAGAAGATTAATAATAATAATAATAATAAAAAGATTAATAACTGCAGGCAATCTATCTTTTATAAAGTAGGTCTGCCATTATTGATTTCTCATTTACGAACCTCTTATAAGCTTAAATAAACACCAGAGTTCTCTGCTACACAAATCAAAAACCACTAGGTTAGTTGATCTGCTGATTCCTTTTCATTTTTTGAAACTATAATTAACTGATTAGGGTGATGTAGGCATGGCCCATAAATGGATAATTGCAGATGGCCCTTAAAGGCCATGGAAACTTGCTCAGTGACTATGAGCCAGTCACACTCTCTCAGTCTAACCTACCTCACAGGGTTGTTGGGAGAATAAAATGGAGGAGAGGAGAATGATGTAAACTACTTTTGAGTACCCATTGGGGAGAAAAACAAGGTATAAAAGAAGCAAATAAAAAAATAAATGGACCATGATAGACACTGTTTCTCTGCTTCTGTCCACTTTAGGGAGCCTATGTGCTCCCAGTATTTCTTGGACTCAGAGGAATGCAGCCTATGAAGAGCCTGGAATTTAGTATCATGAATAGGAATGTGTATTTAGATATTAACCAATACTGAACTGAAAATGTCCCATTCATTAGTATAGTTATTGGCTTATATGTTACCTTGTTTTTCTAGTGATGGAGGACATTTGCTTTATCAGAAGAGTGATTTCCACCAATTTCCACCCACCCTTACAGCAGACTCCAACGTCTCCCATATGCTATTGATAAGGGTTCACAGATCCTAAAAAAACAAAAGAGGGGGGCTCAGTAGGATGCAGTGACAGAGAGAGGAAGAAAGGTCTTTCTCCATGAATTCTGCTTTGCTACTGAATCTCATGGGATAAAACCCAGAATAACTAATACAAACTGAAAAATTAATGATAGTTGGTAATATTAAGAAATCTTTGGATCTCTGCATTATTCTGGTGCCTGGCTGCCTTGCTTAAGAGGAGTGCAAAAGGAAGAAAGAATGACATAGCACATGTGTAACTGACAGAGACATTTTCCAAAAAGCAAAGTCCCACAGAGACCATATCACTGGATGTCACTAACAAGACTGTCTTTCCAAACTGTTATTTACATCAACCGCATTGCTGGTCATTGGTTTGTGGCGGATTTTGATTCTATGTAAACAATGGCTCCTGTTTGCTTGCTGTTTTCTTTAGTGCTGTGTATGCTACACACATATTATATATGCTATATTTGCAAACAGTAGCAGAATATTCTGCTAGGGGAACTAAATCCCCTTAGCTTACTGTACCCATTTCTTTTCAGCAATTTCCTCCCAGTCTGGCTCTGATACCAAAAGTGAGCTGCACTGGGATCACAGTTCCAAAATGCCAGGAAATAAGGCTCCTCCCACCTTCCACCCCTGAATCCTTTACTCATGAATGGGTAGACTATAAGGACCTCCTGTTTTTCTGTGCCAACTCCCTTCTCTGGGTTGCCAAACACTTCTCTTTGTGTGCTCTGCAAGTGAAAATTTTAACTGCCTACAACACAAGAATGTTTTCTCTTACCTGTCTGAAATCTGGAGGGAAAGATTGGATTGGATAGAGTCTGTAAGTATTTGGGTGAAAAAGTTATAGATGGGAAATGTATTTCTCATTGTAACCTATGGAAGTGAATACCAAATTGAATAACTAAACTGAAGAGTTTTAATAATTAATTTAATGACATTTAATCAAGAGGTTTTAAAAAGAAAAACAGGGGGGGGGGGGGAGTTGTCTGCTCAGCCTTAATCATATATTGGGGTTGTTGTGACATGACCTGAAGTGCTTAAATCATCCCAGAAAGTAGCTTTACACTTGGCTTTTCCTCTGGACTGTCTTCCACTTAATTTCTTCTAATTCCCATTCCCATGTGTGGTCCGTACTTGTCATAGTTGCTACTGGTGAATGCCCATTTCAACAAGAAAAGAACAGCTAGAATTGTTAAAGGTGAGTGGAAATCCAGAGACGGGGTTTATGGACAGGAAAGATTTTTCTACAAACCTGAGAAAAGCTCCAGGTTTGCAGAAGAATCTGAAATCTAAAGCAAAATATATTAGAGGGATTAAACCCCTCCAAAATGATAGAACCAGTAGCTTTAAGAAATGCCCTCAGTGGCTGTTGCTAGGCAACCACAAGTATTGACAATATCCAAGCCCTGGTTTCTGTCAGTAAAAGGCAGGGCTCTTTCCAGGGCTGTTTTGGCTTTTAAGGGAAGACTTATTGGGGCTAGGCCTGACAGCAACCATGGATGACTTGCTACCACATTATTTGCATGACTCATCCAGGACTAGCTGCTTGCTACTATTCAACAGCAGCCATCCCACAAACGTCATTGTGGTGTAGTGGTTAGAGTTTCAGACCTAGCTGTGTAAGACCCAGATTTGAATCTCCAGTCTGCCATGGAAGCTCACCGGGTGACTTTGAGCCAGTCACACATTCTCAGCTTGGCCTGCCTCACAGGGTTGTTGTTAGGATAAAACAGAGAAAAATGATGTAAACACTTTGTATCGCCATTGGGGAGAAAGGCAGGGTATAAATGAAGTAAATAAATAATACATATAGCTGAAGATGGGGGGCAGATAGGTAGGTTCATTGGTGGGTGGGAAGGAGGGAAGTAATAAGCCACCAAATCATTACACATTAAGGTGCATGGTAATTAGGGGCTTAGAGAGATAATTTCATTGACTGTTTCCATAGGAATACACTGCGGTTTATCTTGCTCCTGTAATCACTGCAATAGTTATGAAAGCTTTTGAGCCAATGGTGCCATTACTGACATTGTCGGCCTATTGAGCCTTTTGTGATTCTAGTAAGAACAGTGCAAGAAATGCCACTTTTAAAAAGTCTTATCTAACAATATAAAAGTAGTCCTTCTTTCCCCCAATCTTCCCTCTTTCTCGTGGAGAAAAGATGGGCAGTAGAGGAAAAGACAGTCCTTCAGCCAAATCCCCAAACAAATAAATCAAGTCAGGCCACAAGTATCAGCTCCCATTGGACATTTGTTCATGTGGTCCAGCCTTAAGGATCATGCAAGTTACAATTTAATAAAGAGAAAACCTAAAAATTCCTAAAATTATCTTTATTTCAGTTTTAGAACATTGAACTTTTCTTCTGTTGAGATTGCCATTCCAAGTAGTAGTACTACAAATATCTACTCTATTGTATTTCTTTATTCTGACAAGCTCTGACCTTGTTTCTTCCTTCATCTTGTTATATCTACAGCTCCATCCTAACCACTCCCTCTCCTACACCCACTCATTGCAACTTTGATGCCACCCCTGTTTTTACAAGGGCCTCAAAGCCAATGATTCCTCCTAAGTTCTTTTCCTTGCTTTAATGATCCAGAAGATCTAGGGCTTCAATGCCTCACATACAAAGGTGGCTTTAGAAATACCATGTTGGATATGGAGCGTTTGTCTTCTGAGTAAGCAGAGGAGTGGGTGGATGTGCTGATTCTCCTTTCAGACAGGTATAACAAAAAAAATCAGTGGAGATGCACAGCAGCAAGCAAAATTGCAGGAATTCAAGCAGATTGGACAAGATTTGTCTGCTCTTTGGTTCAAGGCAATAGGAATTGGGGTCTTTTTACAAAATTATGTTTCTCTACCCCACAGAATAAAAATGTGCAATTGTTACTCATTTGTTCCATACAACTGAGATATCCTCCGAAGCCATCACTTCTGTTGCTGGGGGTGTTACATTTCCCAAGCCTTCAAGTGTGTCAAGTTCTGCTTGGAAACATAATTGATCTCCAGACTGTGAAATAAATGTACACGTTTGTGACTGCTACATGAAATTTGATGGGCAACTGTCATGAGCACCAACTGGACATTGCCTGTTCTATTAATGGTGATGATCAACACAACTGCCACACTGTCTCATACCATTTAGCAGGATTTGAGTCCAGTGTCACCTTAGAGACTAATAAGATTTTCAAGGTACAAGCTTTTAACAATCAAAGCTCCCTTCTTCAGACATGTATCTGAAGAAGGGAGCTTTGACTCTCAAAGACTTATACCCTGAAAATCTTATTCATCTCTAAGGTGCCACTGGACTCAAATCCTGCTGTTCTACTTCAGACCAACACTACTACCTACCAGAACCTAGGGTCATTTTACATAATGCTTTAGAGTTCCCTTATCAAATGATTCTGGGAACATTTATCTTAAAAGCACCACACTGCTTCACCTCATACAGCAATTTCCTGCTACAGCAGAAAATAGTTTAAATTTGGTTAGTTTTTTTTTTTTAAAAAAAGTTATGTACTTTCCTTTCTCAGAGTGTTCAGCAGTTCATTCCATTGTTTCCTGGTAAGAAGACTGTCTCTGCAACCAAAGGGCCTGCTGAAATTCCATATAAACTCTGCTGGAATTATTTGGAAAGTGGTACCTTTTTCCAGGGAGGGGCATGGCTCATTGGTCCTAGCTTTAAGCACTGGCATCTCCAGTTAAAGGATCTCAGGTGTTGAGAAAGACCTTCCTTTGCCTGAGACGCTGGAGAGCCACAGCCAATCAGACAATAGTGTCTGAGGTGGATCAATGGCCTGACTTAGTAAAAGGCAGCTTCACTTGTTCATCCCAATTATTTTTAAAGGGGTTAGCAACATCTTTGCTCTATTACATGTAGACTAATATTGCAATACAGTCTTTGAATCACATCTTGGGGATTAGTGCATAATTGATAATATGCAGCTGGAGCATATACTGACTGATCACCCTGACAAGTCTTCAATGCTTAAATTTCATTCTGAATCAGACGGTGATGAAGATCAAGGGCGGCCTGGCCATTTAACTTACAGGGCAAGTTCCTGGAGGGCCACAGGCAGCAAGGTGCAACCCAAGCCAAGCAGCTCTACTAGCGCTGCATGGGACACTCAATTCAGACCCAGTCCATGGGACCACCAATAGGCGTTTGCTCATCTGCTGGCTCCACCCATCAGCGATGCCATTGGTCCAGTCTGGGCAGAGTGGCTCCTGTAGTGACGGCTTACAGCACTGCAAGGACCACTCACCCTGACTTGCTTCTGGGCTGTTTTAACTTGCCATTTTACCCCTTATGATAGGCACTTATATGCACATTTATACATTTAAATTATCTCAATAATCCTTACAACAACCCTGTAGAGTGGAGATTTATTATCATCTCCATACTGTAGATACCAGGTCGAGGCTAAGATTCAGTGGCTTGCCTAAGACCACCCAGGCAAGATCTGGATAGAGGAATTGCCAATTCACAGCTCAGAAAATTTGCCAGATGTACCAATTCTTGACTTTGACAGCAGGCGTCACAGCTCCAGATCCGTTCTCCATAAATAAGGCACTTTTCTTGAATACCTAGGGAGGATGTTCATAGGCTTTCAGCCACATAGACACATCCTACCTTAACACAGCCACAGCATAGATTGAAAAAACTTACTTTGCATGCATTCACTAGGTGATATATAGCCTGGATTTCCTACCCACAATAAAATCCCAGACTGATATACTGATCAAACTGCGTGTGTGTTTTTGTTTGTTATTTATTGTTTTCATAACTTGTCAAGAATTAGGCATTTATTGACCAGTTTACTAAATATGAGGTCAAAGATTTCTTGGGGGAATTTATGCAAGAACTGTAGAGAATTTCATGTGATTGGCAACAAAGATTTTGATTTAAAATATATTTTAAACCTGCATGGTGATACGGGATGTTTTATGAAATGCTTCCTGACAAACAACAAAATAACAGAAAACTGTAGTTTTATAATATATAGGTTGATACCACTATTTTAATCCCCGTAGATTTATTATTAATGTTGAATTATTATGAATGCTGATGGGATTTTATTCTGCCATCTACCATTGGAGCAAGATTGCAGAGTACATAAGGCATTCTCACATAATGTCCAAAAAACCTCTTTTGAGTTTGACTCTCTCCTGTAATATTTGTGCGCATGAATAAATGTTAATGCAGGACAGGAAGTGGACTAATTTATTTTGTGAACTTCTCATATATTAAAATCTGGAAACTATAACAGCTGAGACCAGTGGTAGGAAACAGAGCAGTAGATACATGAAAAGGGATGCCTGAAAGCAAAAAGTTGCCCCAGAATAAACACATCAAAACCTACTCCTGAAAAGTGGCTCAGAGTGCAAAATGACCAAACCCTATCTAATCAAGCATTCTGTTTCCAATAATGGCCAATCAGACATTTACAGGAAGTTCAGATTTTGTTTATATAGTGCAAATAAAGGCATTTGTGACAGAATAATATAAGCAAGACAGGCCTCTTGTGAAGGAGACTGCCATCTAAATTTCTACAATGGGGGAAACAACAGATAAATGGATTGGAGAGGCAAAGGTAACCAGAGTAAATGTTAACAAAGACGGTAGCACTCTTAAGCTTTCTTTGAAACGAAGGGTGAGGTCCAATGAATTATGCCATAGGTTTCAGGAGAGGTGGGTTTTGAGGACAGGCGTTATGTCTCAGATGATCCAGGACAGAATTCCAGCCACAGGACACACCAAGAGGGAATGGGCAGAGGAGGAGCCTTTAGGATGCTAGAGTTGGAGGAGCAAAGGGAACGAGTACAGAAAACAGGGCAGTAAAGCAGGTAGGACATATTTTACAGGTTATCTTTAAAATGCTGCAATTTTATTGTGGTATTATCCCAAGCCAAAAGCTATGTAATGCCTTTTATTCAGACTAAACAAATAACACATTGCGCAAGCTCTTGAGGTCTCCAGAACTCTTCATCAAGGTGGCTGTTAAAACAAAAAAGAGCGCCAAACACATTTTCTAGGTCATGGTATTATTAAGGCCTCTTTGTCTGCATCCTGTAGGATATCTGTAGGATGCTTAGCTCACTTCAGTAGGCCCAAGGCATGGCTAGATAGTATCAGATTGCCATGCTGAGCAGCAGCAGCAAAACTGGAAGCTGTTCAGCTGAAAATATAATGACTAATAAATAACCCAAAATAGTATCAGAAACTTGTTTTATTCCATTTTATGGCTCTTCAAACTGAACAGTCTTTACCATGCCCAGAAAAATCTGCTCCCTCCATCCTCCCCCTTTCCCCCAATGAACAGTCAGCCTGAAGAAGAGTTATGGTCTGTAGCACTCAAAAGATTTCTACTTGGTATATTTTGGTTGGTCCGAAAAGAAAGGCGTAACATTACTGTTGTTTTTGGAATTTTTCTATGGCCCATCGCAGCCACCGATAAACTCTGTCCAAACCCGAATATTTTCTCGAATCTTTGTCAGCCTTCCTAGTTTAGCCTGGTTTTTAACGGGCTGGATTAAGTGTGGGATTAATTTCTGGTTTGTTTGTTTAAACGCCTCCGTTTAGCAATGCTGCATGGTCGATGGCGAGTTGGCGCTCGGCGGAGAAGAAATAAGGCTTGCCGTGCTTTAGCTTGATGCAGAGTCCGGCTATAGCCGGAGTCGGCGACTCTTCGCGGTTGTCGCGTCCGTTTCCTTGCAGACCGCCTCTTGGCGAAGGGCGGAAGAAAATCTGCTTTCCGAAGTCTGACCGACTTCCTCTATTGTTGACTGCGGCTTCGTTGGCTGCAATTAAATGGTTGTGGGGAGGCGGCGCGCTGCGGCCAGGGCTCGGGACCTGCAGGAGGCGCTGCCGCGGGAGGCTGAGCACCGGGACTTGGAAGGCCAGAGCAGAGCCGCTGGGTGGCTGCGCTGGATCCAGCCGGAGCCGCTCCTTCCCTGGTGACATCAACAGCAACAGAGTGCAGCGGCTGTGATTCAGGGCAGGGGCTGCTGTGGAGCGCCGCCTCCAACTCCGGCCAACTCCCAAGCAGGCTGTTCCCCCAAACCAAGTACAAGCAAGCGGGTCTTGCCTCTCCTCTCCTCCCTGGGGGTAGAAGATAGCAGGCAATCGCCACCCGTCCAACCTGTTCCAGACAGGTTATGCCTGTCCAGGCGGACCTCCAGTGCTCAGGGCATGCCTGCATTGTTGCAGTTCCTACGACAGGGGCAACAAGCTCATCCCGTGAGAAAAATATTATGCACCCTTATCCTACTGATTCTCCTTCTTCGGGGAAAAGAAAGTTCATTCCATAGCCACCCCTGCCCTCTTTAATAGTCGGACCCAGCGCTTGTTTGTTGGGAAGTCACGTCAAATGAAGCTTGTATAGGACTGCAACCTCAGCAGTAAACATTCACAGGGATCCCATTTTTTGAAAGATGCTAAACCCACCCTTCAGCCAAGGGAGCTTGCGGGTGATGTCCGCCTTCCATAACAACCCTGCCAAGTAAACTATCTGACTGGTCTGAAGTGGCACAACAATAATGTTTTAGAGCGGGTTTAGAGCTGAGGCGGGATTTGAACCTCGAACTTCCAGCTCGAAGTCCAGCGTTCCGAACTGCTACGCTCAAGTATTCCTCCCAAGGGCGAAACTGGAATCATGCTTAACAAAGGGGCGCGCTAGCCCCGATCCACTAACCAGCACCCCCGCCTCTGAGGGGGAGCGGGTTAACCAGAACGCTCCAACCTTTCCAGTAAAGGGCTCCCTTTCCGAGCGAGGGCTCGGCTCCCCCGGCAGAGAGGGAGGCCTCCTCCCCCAGTGGCGGAGAAGGCTGTCCGTCGGCGCGAAGGGCGGGGGCTGCTCCTGCTCTCCCTCCCTCCCTCTTTCTCTCTCTCTTTCCAAGTTTCTGCTCCTCCCTCCTTCGCACAAACTTTCCCGTCGCTCTTGCGCTCTTCCCGGCTCCCTCTGTCCCGTGTGCGGCGGATTCCTAAGCCAAGCAGCCGCGCCTCCCCCCTCGCCG
Source organism: Eublepharis macularius (assembly GCF_028583425.1). Lineage (NCBI taxonomy): Eukaryota > Metazoa > Chordata > Lepidosauria > Squamata > Eublepharidae > Eublepharis > Eublepharis macularius. Next base: position 104,552,258 of record NC_072794.1, on the reverse strand, counting down.
CCTTCCCGCTGCCCTGTCACGCTCTTGCCGAACCGAACCAGAGCCTCAACCGGCTGTACAAGCGGGACCACCACCCACCCTCTCTCGGACGAAGTAAGTAAGCAAGCAGGCGCCCGTTTACTCTCTCTATTCTCTCCCGGCCCTCCGCTCCTGGAGACTCTTCAAGGAGGGAGGGAAAAGATTAGCCTCTGTCGCGCGCCCCTCTTCGCTTGTCTGGAGCCGGGAAGGGGGGGGGGCGACACGACGCCGTTTCCCCGCCCCCTGGCCATTAACGTATCCCCCCCCCCCCGACTCTCTCCCGCCCATATAGTTGGTGGTGGTAGACAGGGGAACTAGGAGGAAATCCCTATTCTCTTTCTTCACCCTCAGTTCCCGAGTTTCACTCCTTTGGGCCATGGCTTGTTTTCCTGTGGAGACAGACATTGTATCCTTAGAGCTTCCTGGGGTAACTTCGTTCTGGGGGCAAGTTTCCCTACTCAGCAGACTTTGAGGAAGGGGGGGAAGTCCAAGGAAACTTAAAGAAAAATACTACAGTTCTCATTTGGAACAAGTCACGGAGCGTTTTGGGAAGTTTTGTTTTCTGCTCCAATGCCAGTTTTACTCGAAGTTTTGAAGTCAGTGGCCTGTAACAGATTAGTATTTCTTTTTTGCCTTACACTTTGTATGCCCCAGTTGGTTGTAACTGTGATCACAGTCTGCACTTCTGCCAAGAGGGCTTCAGTGTACAATAGACAGTATATTGATAACTAGACTAGGACAGATATGTCTGTGTAAAGAATAGTTTATGTAATCTTGTTTGTCTCCCATGTATTAAGATTTCATGTGCTCCCCCAGTTTATTTTTAAATTTAAGTTGGAGCAGAAATATTTTAAAAGAGGATTTCTTCTTCTAGCGTATGGCCAGCCAGAGGGAGCGCAAGAGAATTATACTTTGGCTGTTTGTTGAAAAACTTTTACCTAGGCCGTAGGAGAGCAGTGTTGACAACTTACGGATTGCACAAACACATTTCCTTAATTAATTACTTTTGTGTGTGATTTGCGTAATGCTGTATTTCTCGCTTGTTGGCTACGTGAGTAAAGATGAATGCTTTTGTAGATTCATTGCGTGTATAAGCTATATTTTACTGAGGAGAGCTACATGTAAAATGGCACATTTCCTAATTGGGGGAAGGGGAGGAAGCACAGATGCAGTGCTTGATGGTGGGAAGAGAATAAACAACTTAAAAGAGTTTTTTAAAGTCCTAGGTGGGGTTGGATAGAACAAGCTACACCATATATTAATCATAAACACCTCAATCTAGTTCTGATTAGTTTTGGACAACTGACCTACAGTGTTAATGGATTAACAAAGAAAATAAGGGAGCGGTGAGACCCAGAGGGCAAGAGAACTAAAACGAGAGGGCCTGAGGGAGGGGCTTCTTATTGTCTGTCATAAGTAAGAGTGATAGTGTACTAATAGTTGCAACAAGGACAGTACTATGGCAGTTCCCTTCTAAGCCAATTGGATAGTTTTCAGAATGGCTGGTAAATCTTGGAAGCAGCCATTTGCCTGCCCTGTCTGAAGTTACCTAGAAATGAGCTGGGAAAGGAGATTGTGAGGGAAATGATGCAGTGCATCTTCCTGGTAACATTCTGGATACACATTTGTTCTCCTTTGTACCAGAGGTCCCTCAGGCTGGCTGCTCTTTGGTCATGGCTCTCCATGACTGGATGTATCACTGATCATACAGGCCCAGGCATGTAAGCACTTGTACCATACAGGAGAATCGCTCTCTAGAAAACAACTCCTGAGTTGCACTGTATGCTGCTATGTGAAATCCAAGCTCCCCTACCTAAAGAGATGCTTCAATGTAGAGCCTGCCTCTCCATGGACTTCACAGCTGTTTAAGTGAATTTATAAATATAAAAATAATAGCACATGGTTGATTGTAGTGTCATGTCTTTCTCTGGTTTACATATGTGGAAACTGAGGCCGAAGTGGGTGGTCCAAGGGCTCAGCTTGCAGTTGGTAGTGTACCAAACATACAATTAAGTGAAAATAAGAAGATAAGTAATTCCAAATCCCTCAACTTTCCCGTAAACCAATGCATTTTAATATATTGCATCAGATAAATGTTAATACAATAGCAGTTCTCAGAGATCTCTTGCAAACAAAACTTCATCAGGAGGTGATGTTCTTTCCATCTGCAGAGCCATTTAAACTTGTTTATGATGTGATGTATTTTAAAACTATTATGGCTAAAGAAGAAAGCTAGGCATATGTCTAATTTTATGCATTTATATTATAAATAATAAGTAATTTGGGTAATAAGAATTTGGAAAACCGTCTTTGTAGTCCCCTATTCATCTTTAAGAGTATCTATATATACAAACACATAAGACAAGATAATGTTATTGGGTCATGAATAGTTTCACTACATCTTGTTTACATACTTAAGTTGATCTAGGAAGAGAAGGTTGATTGGAGGCTTAATAATTATATGCATACCTGTGGTCCTCTGTATCTTTAAAAAGGTACTCTACACAGAGAGTTGATGTGAATGCTCATGCTAGCTGTTGTGTAAGTTGTATATTTATTTAGTTATGTCATTTATATTTAGTTATGTCATTTATAGTCCGTCTTTCTTACTGAGACTCAAGACAGATTACATAGTGTGAGATTAGTACAATCAATATCAAGGACATTTCAATAAACAATGCCAAAGTTGTTGGGTGTAAAAGCCCACGATCACTAGAAATTTCTAATTTTGCAACAATAGGACATGCTACATATGTTACAGTTTCAATTTCAAAATGCTTTGCTTTATTTTTCTTGACACAAGGGTGGAAAATGGGATGCTGTGAATTTTGATAGGCTGGAAGATATACAATATATTCAGTTTGAGGTGCTTTCAAATGACAGATGATGTGCATATTTCCTGGTACATTGGGATTAAATTAAATAATTTAGACTGGTTCTCCCTCCCCCCACTCAGGAAATACAAGAGTTGTTCGTCTGTAAGTGTGGCTTCTCTCAAACTACATGTAAAAAGTTGTTGGTAGAAATTAAGAGTATGAAAACACTGTGTTGGATCCAGTACAGCATTTTTGTGGGTGTCTCCCCCCGCTCAAGGAGCAGCATTTCAGGCTACTGTGGGCGGGGGTGCTCAGAAAGTAATGCTTGAAAGTCTCTGCACTTGTGGAAGCTCTAAGCTGGATCCAATCCAGTAAGGCAGGTGTTCATAATATGGTGCTTTATTTCACCAAGATAAAGTATATATTTCTGCATTTCTTCCTGTGCCTATTTGCTCAGAAATAAGTCTTACTATGTTCAGTGGAACTTTTCCCCAGAACTTCAGTCTGAGTTTCCTCAATTTTAAAATCTTAGTGGAATATAAACAGCAATTTTAAAACATCAGTGAATGTCTAGAGGGCTGTGATTTCAGTTGATTTTGTATAGGAGCCTGAACTAACATCAAACCAAGTTGAAAGTAATGACAATTGCCACAATCTGATACTTTTTGCAAAACAAGTTTGGCGGCTCTTGGTCCAGTTTCCTTATGGGACTGGCACTTGTCTCACAGAAACCACCAGCCCTATTGACAGTAACTGGCCCTCCTTGTTTGTAGTTTCAGTAGAGAGCAGACACTAGATGTTCCTTGGATTTAGAATTGCTTTTCTGTACTCTGTTGGGTTGGGGATGTCAGACGTCCATTTCCCTGCCTTTTCCAGGATGAACGATCCCCTTGTGGGGAGCATCTTAAAATGGCCCTGGTTGGGTGTTGTTTTTGGAGTACCAGTTGCTAGGCTTCCCACAATCTCATTATAATAATATAGTTCGTAAGTGATCATAGGTGGCATTTATCTTCCCAGTCCTTTTGAAATACCTAGGTTTTTAAGATGGTGATCTTGAGTAGTAGAAGGTAAGTCAGTTAAGAGCTTTGCTAAGAATATTGATGACAAGGAAGTACTAATAGGAGAAGAGTGATTTTTGTAAGTATGCATAGACTGTTGCCTCCCAGCTTCTATGAGAAGAATTCACCAGCAAGTATATTGGATACTACCCACATTGTAAGACAAATTATCATGCATAAAGTTGTGTCAACCCTCTATACACCAGAAATTCAGAGGGGTTTAGAAAATAAAATAGCTGCACAACTGAAGACAGTACCACACATTACTAGTGCAGTGGAAAACTGCTTACCACATCAAACATGTACATGTGTGAGACGACTATGTTTAACAAGGATCCATCTACCGGTATCTGTTAATGCATTGTTCCCAGACACTTAAGGCTACATTTACACAAGCATGACATCCACACTTTATGTGCTTACTCCTAATGTGTAGACCTTTTGCAGCACCCACCTTCTGATTGCAGCTACAGGCAGATATAGTTGTCATTGATTCTTCAGTGGAGCATTTTGAAGTCCAAAGTAAAAACTGCCTAGTTGTATTTGTGTATAGTAGTTGAAGGCAACCAAGTAGCTGGCTAATTTTTTTACTATTTGTGTGTGTGTGGTGAGGGTGGGTGGGATCTGCTAAAAGAGAAACGCATTTGCTGGGTTGTAGGTGTAACCACCCTGTCAGGCTGGATGCATTCAGAATTTGAAATGCCACCCAAATCCTTTTACGCGCATTCTGCAAGACCAGGCCCTTGATTTGATTGAGTAACTGAGATTTTGTGAATTGTGTTTTCCCTGTGTGGTGATCTTTATTAATTTTTTAGTGACAGAGAGCCAGTGTATTTAAATAAAATATTGGAGTAGGACTGTGGAGACTAAGATGCTGCCACTCAGGAATTTGCTGAGTGCTACATAGGTAAACATAGGAACCCTGTGGTGCAGAGTGGTAAGCTGAGGTACTGCAGTCCAAGCTCTGCTCATGATCTGAGTTTGATGCCGGCGGAAGCTGGGTTCAGGTAGCCAGCTCAAGGTTGACTCAGCCTTTCTTCCTTCCGAGGTCCGTAAAATGAGTACCCAGTTACCTGGGTGTAAAGTGTAGATGACTGGGGAAGGCAATGGCAAACCACCCCATAAAAAGTCTGCCAAGAAAACGTCATGATGTGACGTCCCCCCATGGGTCAGTAATGACTCGGTGCTTGCACAGGGGACTACCTTTACCTTTTTTACATAGGTAGACAGAGCATAGCTTTATTCAGAACAAACAATATGAAACAAATTGAGGGCCACCAGAGTGAGGCTCCTGGAGTCCTCCATAGAAGGTTTCCTAGATTCAGCCTGTAGTGAGCCCCAAGTAAGACCTGAGTGGAACTGCACTGGTTTCTAGTACTCTGGAACTATAATAAAGCGTGGTTTAGACATTTGAATATTACAGAGACTCATATTTGAATCCCCACTCTCCCATGGTGCTCACTGGGTGATCTTGGACCTCATACTGTCAGCCTAACCTACACCACAGTGTAGCTGTGAGAATAAAATGGAGTGAGGGATTTCCCCACATAACGTTACCAAGAGCTCCTTGGAGGAAGGATTGGATAAAAATGGGGTGAGTAAATGGAGATGGATAATGGAATTGTGTTGTGTGAAAGATGCAGTGATGTGTTAAAACTGTGGACTAAAAAGCTCAAAAGAAAAAAAAAAGACTTGCCAAATAAGTTGCATCCCCCATGTAATGTGGTTATATGGATTGAAATGTGTCACCTTGCAGCAAGAAAATGGTGAATGAACTGCCTCTCTATCAGGACTGTTGAGCAGAGAGTTTTTCACAGCATTGAGTTGTTGTTAAAGTTACAGGAGGCAGAGCTAAGGAAAAAGTAGACAGTCTTAGGCAGGTGAGACCATACAATTTGCAACTTCAGCGTAAGTTATGTTTTTTCATGCAGCGTAATAATGAGCATTTGGAAGGTTCAGTGACATTGCTTTTGCTTGGGACTACAGCTGCAGCAGTGCAAGCAGAATTACTGCAGCTTCCTAAACCTGGTGAGTGAAGCAGAGACTTGTGGCCCTACTCCTGATATAACCTCTTAGGTACCCCAGAAGTTCCTGAAGCATTGTACTGGTCTCCATGATTCTAGTGGTCTAGCAGAGGCAAGCTGCTTTCATCATAAATAATTGTTCTGACATTGCTGCATCACACCGGCCAGTATGACTTTGCCAATACAAAAATGTTCAATGAGGGAAATGACTTTTCACACCAGTACAACTTGACATCTTACAGTGTTGTGTTGACAGAGGAACATTATCTCCCTATCACATTCATTTGTACCCAGACCACGCTTGGTATAATTTCTTCACTGAGCAGTGCTGTATACGACTGTACACGTGTGCTCTCATTTTCTTTTCTATCTCTGTATTAGTGCTATGAAAGTGATACATGGCTACCTCATTTCTGTATGCCTTTTAAAGCCAGAAGCTGGATTGAGAGAACTCTGCATGCAGGTTCTAGAGTAATGAGCCTCTTACAGGGTGAGAAGGAGCAATAATGTAGACAAGTTTCCCTGAGCAATTATTTATAGTGCCGGGTTAAATTGTGAAAAAGTTGTGCATGTTGGGAGTGAATGTGGTCTGAAATACAGAGTGGGGAGAGTATCTGTTCTGCCTGGAAGGCCCTCCCTTTGGAAGTCTTGCTGTTGTCTTTCACAATGCTTTGCATCATTGTTGCTGCAGCCTCCTGCCCCATGATCTTGGGTCTATTATCATAACTTGGTGTTCAAGATATTAATGTTTCAAAGCAAAGGTATACAGAGAACTCAGTGCAAACTCAGTGGCTGAGTTTGGAGTGAAATTATTTGAACACACATGTATTACAAGTGGGGGCATACAAGGACTTGCAGGGGCATCTCATTTCCCTTTGTATTCCCATCCCCTCCATTGTTTTCTCTTTTCCTCCTTTGGAGAGCCCCCTTATCCTCTTTCCTTTTTTGCTCTCTTCCTCCACCTCTACCAGCCAACCTAGCTTTTATCTGCCTCCCCATCTTCAACTATATCTTCCCATTGGGGACCCAAAACAGCTTACATTGTTCTCTTGTCTTTCATTTTATACTCACAACAACCCAGTGAAGTAAGTTGGGCTGAGCATGTGAGACTGACCCAAGGTCACCCCCTAAAGTTTCCATGGCAGAATGGGGATTCAAACCTGAGTCTCCCAGATCCTAATCCGAATCTCTGCTACACAACACTGGCTTTTATGTGGTGGCTGCTGTTGAACATCAACGAGTAGCCAGGTCTGGATGAATTTTCTGCAAACTTGTGGATTTTCTCAAGTTTGTAGAAAGATGTATTTTGTCAGTTCCTACCTGCAGCCTTTATATTTAAGTATCCACAGAAGGGGTCACATTGAGAATTAGATATATTGATTAACTTGAACTCCAAATACAGCCACTGAGTTTAAATTGTGTTCTGTGTATAACTTGATTTGTTTTGAAATATCATGATTTATGTTTTGCAGGTATCAGTTGTAATTAAGCTTAACAACCGTCATATCTTTATGCAGCTATAGAAAGTCTTTGTTAATATTTAGACAGTATCAAAACACATTTCTTGAAACCCTGATCAAGAACATGCAGAAAAATAATGCACATTAAAATTACCATACTTGCTTTGTTGAATTTTGCATTTATACTCCAATCAGAGCTGTGATTGTACGTGGCTGGAAACATCATGCACCTCAAACAAAAGACACCTTTAGGCAGCATTTGTTATGTAGAAAAGCAAGTTCCCACAACTCTGCTGACAAATACTGAGTCTTTAGAATTGAAGTATAGGTAGAGAGGCCAATCTGTCCTACCATAAGAAGCCCACCAAAGTTGTTCACTTTGTATGGGAGGGTAACTGGGAAATTTACCATATAATCTTGTAGAACTCATGCTGGTTTTATTCCCTTTTGTAAAAGAGTATTAACATAATTTCAAAAGAAGGTGTATTTTACCATACAACCTTTAAAATGCCATCTGCAAAAAATTTCAAAGCTGTGCAACAGCAGGTAAAGAACAGTTGATCATTGGATTGAATAATATTTCAAGTAATGTCAGATCAGAAATATTTACTATCATTGGAATCTGATAAATAGACAAAAAAGAGCAGTAGTCCATGACAAGTGACACCCAGGTTGTATCGATGCTGATGCATGCTAGTGTGCTATTCCTGTACATTTATAAATGGGGGTGAATCACTGACATATTTGTGAAAGCTTCAAGATTTGTACTTGAAGAGTGCCACATGCCTATATTAGGAGAGCCATCTTGAGAATTTGGAATAAATATAAACTGAGACTATCACAGAAGACACCACTTTGGATTTCAACACAGGAAGCTTTTTATAGAGGTGAAATGACAACCAAACAGAGATGATTGAGGTATGGAGCATTATTCAAGTTCTCACAAGGAGATTGTAAATTGAAGACAAGGGAAGATTTATAGCTAAAGGCTATAAATGTCAATGGTTCCTCTATGCACAATTGCTAGAAAGGTTTAAATCAGATAAAAAATTATGGGGCTTTGACTACAGTAAGACAGAATTAGGGATGTGCACCCCAAAAATATTTGGGTTTCCTGCTTTGGGTTTGCCCGATTGTCTAAAGGGACCTGCCACTTGCAATGTGCCCTTTAAAGTTGCCCTGAAGCTTCCCGAAGCAACCCGAATGCTTAGTGGAAGCTTTGATTTTGGATTTCTGAATCAGGGCCACCATGCTGGCCCCTATTCAGGAATCCCGAATCTTTTATCAGAATCAGAAACCCGAAGTGCACACCCCTAGACAGAATTTGAAAAACAGCTTTGTATGCATGATGAACATGTTATTTCCAAAATGTACACACTTTTGTTAAAATTTGAAACAGAAGAATGTGTAAAAGACTGTGTGTGGTAAAATGGGCCAAAAATTTTGAGTATAATATACAAATAGACCAATGGGGAAATATGTGGGTAAAGGGGCTTAAAATGAGTAAAGGTATGTCAAACAAATGTTGGAAATGTGAGCAACATGAGGGAACATTTTATCATCTTTGATGGACTTGTCTTAAAGCAAAAAAAAATGTTGGTCACAAATTCATATGATGATACAGAAAATTTTGAAGATTAATATACAATTTAAACTAGAAGCCGTTTTGTTGGGACCAATGGACAAACAGTTGGAAAATAAACATGGTATTCTATTTCTATATATGACAATGGCGGCTAAGTTTTTATATACACAAAAATGGAAAAGTACAGTATTGCCTTTAATGGGTGATTGGAGTGTGAAAATGATGGAGTTAGCTGAGATGGCTAAACTTACAGCTTTGATCAGAGATGAAACACTGTCTACTTTCATGGTTAACTGGAAACCCCTTATTGACTTTCTGTGTGAGACAAGAAAAAATGAATTGATGATTTGTTGATTTAATTTCTAAGAAGGTAAAGTTAGGAAAAATAAATAGAAGGCGGGCATTATTGAAAAGGTAAATTTTAGAGGTATTAAGACTACAAGTATAATGTATGTAAAGATATAATAGATGTAGAGGAAAATGGAAAATGAAATACGTATTATTTTCTTATTTCTTTTTATTCCTTTTTCTTTAATTTTTCTTTTCTCTGCCTCTTTGTTGGGCTTTTAATCTTATTAATAAAATAAAAATTATTTTTTTAAAAAAGAAGAAATGCTGCAGTGTTTTCAATGGGGCTTATTCCCAGGTATGTATGATAGGATTACAGCCTGAATTGTGTGAAATTTGATGGTGGAATTATGTTAAATACTTTGTGCTGGGCAGAAACCAAATTAAAAATTTCATAATTGTTCTGAGTTCCCCGCGTATCTTGTGCTAAGTGACAGGTTGTGAGTGAAAAGAAATTGTTATTGATCTCTAGCCACTTAAGCCTGAATGTATAGAACATTCCATTGGAAATACTTGCAATGGGAGAAGGGATTTTTATGTCCTCTTTAGAAAACCCCCAAATGGTATTAAGGCCAGGATTTTCACAAATACCTGCCAATTATCTAAATCTATCCCTGTACAAATTAGGGATAAATTCAGGTCCAGAAAACTGAAGTTGATTATCATGTTTCCTTCCTTTTGTTGTGAGAACAAAAAGATTATACTAGGATTTTGATCCAGATTTCCAAAATTCACCAATACATTAAACATTAGTTCACAATATTTTATGTGACATGAAAGGTATCATGTATCAAGGGTAGGCAATCTCTTAGGCTCAGGTGCTTAAAAAAATGCAAGTATATCTGCGACGGTGTTGGTGTGCTGGCAGACAAAATGGGGAGGGGGAACTTGAGTTGCAGTCGGCCAGATGTATGGATTAGATAAGAGGGATCCTCCGAGTGTAGAACACTCCAAAACAAATTACAAACCTCGAAGGTTATATATTAAATATATTTTGTAAATTTTTATATTTTTGATCCTTATAAAAGTGCAAATGCTCAAATGTGATAAATACTCTACAATAAATATACTACAATAAATATACAGCTAATAAACCTTCATAAATAATCATAAATATTCATCAAGCGTCCAGTCCTTCCAGTCCACTTTGTGGAGCTTGGACAGACCAAGATCATACATGTTTTCATAGCCCAATCTTGGAGATTTTCAGCTGTAACTACTAGGATATGCTGTCATCTGACGATACTCCAAACAGATATTTATAGTTTTCAAGCTCCACACAGATATTAACAGCTTTGAAATAGAACAGGAACTAAGAATATATAGTTTACAACTCTGGTATTTGGAATCCAAAGTTGACTGGAAGGATTTGTAATTTGTTTTGGAGACATATGGAGCAAGCAAAGCCCCAGCAGTGCTGACAGCATCATGACAGCACCATACCCCTTGGACATGGCTGGTGGTTGTGTCGGTCTGGGAGGCAATGAGGGGCATAAGCCATGCCTGTTGATTTCTTCCGCACACTTGGCCCCAGCGGGACTGTCAGGGCCTTGGTTACGTGGGTGGAGACCTGGTCCTGGATGTCAAACAAAATCATATGGTGTGTTTTTAGTGCATGTGCCAGGGGTTTACTTGTGTCACCAAAACATTGTAGCAATTACAAATGTTAAAAAAAAACAGAATTGATTAGTGCAAATACGTCCTTAATTTATTTTGGGAGGCTTTTTTTAAAAAGTAAGCAGTGTTGAAATGTCTGTAGTGTTGCAGATAACGTTTGATAACCATTTTGACATGCTTGGTATAACAATGGGACATAAAGCAAGAAAAAAGTAATATTCTAGTAAAGGTTAATATCATAGTCCATCTGAATTGTTTATACCTTGTTCTGCTAAGAGACTAGCATTAAAAAGAGAGCTGTGTTCTTGATGGTTGATCTCTAACATTTGGCAATTATAAAAACTTCAGTGAGGATGAAAAGATCTTAATAATAATAACAACAACAACATTCAATTTGTATATTGCCTTCAGGACAACTTAACTCCCACTCAGAGTGGTTTACAAAGTGTGTTATTATTATCCTCATGACAATAACCTTGTGAGGCGAGTGGGGTTGGGAGAGCTCTAGAAGAGCTGTGACTGACTCAAGGTCACCCAGCTGACTTCAAGTGGAGAAGTGGGGAATCCAGATTAAAGTCCTGCTTCTCTTAACTATTACACTAAACTCAAATTTATCAAACTCAGATGGGTTGTAGGGCCAAACTCTTAATCCAGGTTCCTCACCTATAATTTTACACCTTAGTTCCTTCTAGTATTGATAAGGATGAAGACCAGTGGTAAATCCACTGTTAAGTTCTAAAACAATACCTCTCACCTTCTAACACTAATGTGTCACCCTTTGGTATCTTGCCTGCTTAAAATTCTTTCACTGGCATCAACACTGCCACAATCACCATTTTATTGTCTAAAATACAAGCTTTGATCCTGACAGATACCTACAGGTTGTGGATCCCTACTATCTAAGCTCTTTTCTCTTGTACAACTCTTTAATTGCCAAAATCCTCTTACATGCCAAAACAGCTGTTCTTCCATCTTTCTAGTCTAAACATCCCTGTCAGCTCCTCCAGGTTCCTCTTCCATTGAGCAAAGGCCATTGGGAAGATGTTTATGGTGCTCCGTGCAGTAGCAGTCATTAATAGCTCAAGGTTGTTTTTTGCCGATTCGGTTTCGTTTTCTCGGCCATGTCGGACGCTCCTCTCCGCAGGTCCGGGAGGAAGCGCCCGAGCACCCTGACCGGGCGGCTGATCTGCGAAGATTAGCCCCCAAGACTCCCAGTGAGGGAGGCAGGGTCCGGGATGCTGCGGGAAGAGCCCCCCGAAAATCAATGCGGGGGGTAAATTGCCCGTTTGTCCCTATGGAGGCCGGCAGACGTGCATGGCGCCTTGAGTGCTGCCGGGCCATGGAAAACAGCAAAGAGCAGAACTAGGCGGAAGCCTGTAAGTAAGCAAATCCCTTCTGTTATTACAAGCGCACGCGAAGGAGTGGTGGGATCTGAAGCTAAGAAGGCTCGTTCTTCCCCTTCGCTGAGTTTCAGAATCTGGCTGGCGGTCCCCCCCCCTAAAATGGCAGCGAAAAAACAAAGTCCCGCTCTGGGCAAGTCAATCTCGGCTGCCCTGCAGGGGAAGGGAGAGTCGCTTGAGGAATTGGTGCGGAGGGCGGTGATCGAAGCCATAAAACCCTTTGTTGACAAGCTGAACGAAACAGATCAAAGGGTGGGCTTAATTGAGAGCGAAGTGAAAACCATTAAGGAAGCAGCGGGGGGGGCAGAGAAGTCTGCTCGGGAAAGTGCGTCACTGGTGGAGAACCAGCTGATCGGGCTACAAGTGGAACGAACACAGACAATTTTGCGCCTCCAGAACGTGAAAGAGGAGGAAAATGAGGATTTATGGGGTCTGGTCTTGGAACTATTGGCGACACCCGCGAAGGCAACTAAAGAAGAGGTTAAAAGCGCCATTTTGGAAGTCCGCCGGGCTTCTTCAAAATATGCAACGAAGCGTCAGCTGCCTCGCGAGATCATCATCGATTTTTCATCTAAAAGGATCCAAGACACTATCCTATACAATTCATATAACGCGGATCTGGACTTTTTGGGTAACAAAGTTAAGATACTGAAAGACGTCCCATTTTTAGTTCGGAAAAGACGTTTTAAGTATAAAAAGCTCGCAGCTCTTCTGAGGGAACGTGGAATAAAGTACAAATGGCTATTTCCGGAAGGAATCTGGTTCAGTTACAAAGATCAAGCTTACAAGATATTATCAGAAGATCAACTAAGGGATTTTGAGGACAAAAATCCGGAATTTCAGTGCACCAAGCAAGAAGAAAAGGAGAAGTCTGAGGGGGCGGGGAGGAAACGAGAACTGCGTCCGGGACCCAGGAGGGGGAGGAAAACTTAATTTAAATTTGAATTGTAATTTGCATTTTGTAAGGTCAACCACTCCATCAATACTATACAGAGCTTTAATTTTTTTTTAATAATGGCAGTATGAAGGGAAAGCATTCTGTGTAGTGTAGTTGTTATATGTTGTTGTTGGGTTTTTTTTCTTTCCTTCCCTTGTTCCCCTTTCTTTCCTTTGTATTGGTAGTTAATAAAAAGAATAAAAAATCTTTAAAAAAAAGGTTGTTTTTTGCCTGCCACTTATTTCAGTCTACTAGTGTTGAAAAGTCCTTCATTAATACTGTACAACCCTCTTTCAGCTTCAGTATCTTTTAGAAGTGGGTACTGTCAGTATATCATAACTTCAGTTTTCATTGTCTTTTTCCAAGCCATTTATTGAATGCAAATTTTTATTACAGGTATAAAGTGCTAAAAACCTATCCCTCCTGTGTTATGAAATTAGAATATTTGCTCATTTTCTGCCATCTATTACATGTTTGAAGACATTTTCTTGTCCTTCGGATTACTTTTCTTATGAGTTTCTAGTTAAGGATTTGATGTCATGACTAGAGATGGGCACGAACCTAAACACGAACAAAAAAACCCCACGAACCAGCCCAGTTCGGGGTTCGCGAACCAGGGTTCATGGAAACTCATTTCCACGAACTTCCACGAACTGTACTACTGGTTTGTTTGGTTTGTATTAAAGGGCCAGTTTAAATGGCCATTTCCCTGGCCCCTCGCCGACTGCCAGCTGATAGTTTAAAGGGACCTGCTGCCTGCAAGCGGCAGGGCCCTTTAAACGGCCCAGCCCCAACCCCCACCCCTCCAGCCCCTCACCCTCCTCCCAAGCCCCAGCCCCCCACTTACCTTCCATCTGATTGTTGGGGTGGTGGAGGCTTCCTCCGCTGCCCTGCAGGCCTGCGTGGCAGTGGAGGAGACGGAAAAGGGCCCTCCCGCCCCTCAAATGGCAGCCACGTTTTTGGACTTCTCCTCTGCTGTGCGGACAGCGAAGGAGGCCTCTACCACCCCAGCATCAGAGGGAATAAGTGGGGGGCTGGGGTTTGGGGGGGTGAGGGGCTGGGGGCTGGCCTGTTTAAAGGGACCTGCTGCTTGCAAGTGGATCCCCCCTGCCGCTTGCAAGGGATCCCCCCTGCTGCCTGCCAGCTGATAGTTTAAAGGGTCCTGCCCCTTGCAAGAGGCAGGAAAGGGCCCTTTAAATGATTAAAAGCCCCTTTCCCTGCCAAAAAGGGGCATTTAAACCCCATGAACCATGAACCACAAAGTGGTTCGTAACTGGGCCAGTTCCGTGCCAGTTCATGGAAAACCCGCGAACCCCATGGTTCGATTTTTTTCTGGTTCGTGCCCATGTCTAGTCATGACCTCTTGGCAACTGCTTTTTCAACTCATGTTTTATCAAATAATGTGTCCTAACAGTTCGAGAGCATACACATAAGTAATTTCAAGGTGACTTGCATCCTGATGGCTATAATGAGCAGAGAGAGAGAGAGAGAGATTTGGAGCATCTCTTAATGCCTATGCCGTATGTTTTGGTGTGCTGGCAGATGAGGGTATAGTATTATCTGAGGAGGAGCGTGTGTTGATATTGAGCCCTGGGCTTTCTGCCTCTTAGAAATTCGCCCTTCAATTGGTTGGGCAAGATTTAATGCTCAGAACTTAGCACTGTACCTTTTTGAGGAGAAAGGTTCACTTCCTCTTTGGTAAAATAGAAAGTAGAACTTTGGCTTGTTAACTGCTTTGAGATCCATGAGCCCCAGGGAAAGAGCTGAGAAATGGACTTGGCTCTTGCTTGTAGTTCTGATGTTTAGGATGTGGTGGTCAGTACTGAAGTACAAAAGTTATATCTAATTTGGTTTCTTTTATTTGATTCTTAAAAGATTTTACAAAAAATAAAATGTCTCTTAATACTGTAAAGATTTTTGCACTGTAACATATAGGTACATCAAGACATGATGGCAACCTGACTCATAGACTGACCTAACACACAACCTAGCGTCTGGTTTGATTTAAAATGTGTTAGCATGATGATAAGCACAATGTGTCTGTGAAAGAAGAGCATCAGCATTCAGTTTAGCACCAACTTTAGGTGGGAAGGGGGCTGAGGTGAGGGCCATTAGAATTGGCAAATTAACTAGATTTACCTTTGCTGCAATCTTAAGTTTTATTGAGGTGAGTATATTTTTCTGTACTGTGCGTTTTCAACGTGACCATCTATCCAGGTGATTTGGATACATGAACCCTTAGCAAAATGTGTTCACTTGAAATATCTGTATATCTCGTCCTGTTGTTCCGCTATCTGCATATTGTTAATGTGTGTACAGTATAGTATTTACAACACTGAATTTTGTCAGTGAAGAGTAGGCAGAAGTTCTTAAAGGATTTCTAGAAGTATTATAAAAAAATTACTTGTCATCTTCAGCCCCCATCTGAAATGTAGAGATGACATTGTAGGGTGGTTGTAGCCGCAAGCCAGGCTTCAATACAGGGATATTAATACTGAGCTAGAATTTACGGGTTTGTTAAAAGCCACTGTTGCCAAGCCCTGTCAGTCTACAATGTGGGAATGGATGTTCACAGTAGACTTCATTGCATAATGTTACATCACAGTGCTGCTTGCTCAGTCACTTAGGCCCGAAATTCCATCTTGAAGCATGGAGATTACTGGGCTACATTACCGCGTTGTTGTAAACTACTCTAACTCTTAGCCTCAGTGTCACCACTTGAAATATGGGCATAATATCCTGATTCTCCCCCCTGCACATTTGAAACATGGGGCCAATAGTATTGAATAGTTTATTTTCCCCTTCTTAAAGCAGAAATATGTGCATGGTAATTTTTAAAAGCTTAAAATGTTTTTCCAAAAAAGACATGATCTTGAAAGAACATACATTTCTGTCTTTTTCTTTTTGCGGAGGGATAGGGGGGAGGGTGCAGATTAGAGATGTAAAATTTATGGAAATGTTAGATTGATTGAGGCGGTCCAGCCTTTTTTTAACTTCAAAAAACCCTGAAAATGTTGGAAAGGGGGAGTAAAATAGGTGCAGTACTTAATTTAGATCTTTAATATAAAATCCAGCATTAATAACTTAGCATACAAAATTATACTAATGTGGCATATTTATGAAATTTAAAAGTATAAATGCCTTTGTCTATAAGCAACCAAGTATTAGAAAGAGGAGGAAAGTGACTGCATGCTGCAATCTATTAATCTACTTTAGTATCTGTATCTTAGTTTTTGCCCTCCGAGAGATAGGTAAAAATAATTGTTGAAACAAAAAATGCAACTTTTCTAATAAACAAAGCGGAGTGTATTATTTGAACAAACTATGTTATACAGTCACAATATGATTAGCAGCATATTTGGATATTGATAAAACTAAAACCATCGAACTATTCAATGGTATATTATCATACACATTATAGCAAATTAATTATGGATAAAATGGTTACATTTTAAACTATGTTGTGTATGTCTACTGTGTATAAAACGATCATCATCTAATGCTGTAGATTGTTTTACATTAAAAAAATCTTCATACTACATGCTTTGAGTGATTAAAGCTTTTTCTTTAAAAGCAGTTCACTCAAAAGAGAAAATATTTCTTAGGAGTTTTCCAGTGCCCCCATTTACAATTAGAAAAAAATGTCCACAAGAAAAACCATCTCCGCCCCAAACATTTCCAGGGGGGAGCTTCACATCTCCAGTCAAGGGTACCGGGGGGCGGGGAGGGGCAATGCTGCCAGTTAGCTCTCTGGCTGGTTACTGCAGTGATGAAGACCTGGACTTCTGCATTTTCTTCTGTGACTATCTGTCACTTTTATTGTACTACAAGAAATTGTCATGGTATCAAAAGTACCAAGGACATCCAGTGTGTTGATACACATACTGTCAGGATAGTACATTCTTGTGCCTGTGTTATGAACTAACCAATTCCCAGTGTTCCTTATTTGATCCATCGTTAATGCATGCCTTATCTATAGTTCTATATCCTCAGAGAAAATGTCTAAAGGCTGTAGTATTGCATTTTGCCTTGTTCAGTTCTCCACTCATGTATGTTTATAGTTGTTTCCCCCGTCCCCTTTGGTTAAGTTAATTCCATATTTGAATTTATAGCTCTCCTAGTCCCTTGGAGTAGATAACAGCTTTTATAAAATTAAGTTTATAAACTATCATGTGTGATAACCTGCTGCATTCTGTTTGGTCATGGATTGGCTTCAGTTTGTCCCTATGACTGTGTAATCTAGCCAAGTGCAACAAGCCAAACTGAGAACACGTCCATGAGATGTTAACTTGAGTAGGGGGGCTTGTAAAATATGCTGCATCTGATGAGCCAAATGATGGACAGGTATTCCACGAACCAAGTCTTTGTGTTGCAGAATAGACATGTGTAGAATTCCTGAAGTTTCAGGGTATCTTCAGTTTATTACAGTTTTCTTAACAACACAGCTATATGTAAGAAAATGAGTTTTATGTGTAAAACATGACACAAATATATTTTGTGTTACATATTACATAATATAGCTCATGTTTTGACACACAGTTATCTGCATTGTTTTTTTTCGTGATGTGCCAGTACTGAGCCAGTACTGAGAACTGGTACCTTTTTTAGGGCTCTCCTAATTCCTAAGGAGGAAATTGGTGGCACAACCTTATGTATCAGTATTGACACACTGTCGAAAAAATGTAATGTGTGAAGCAGACTTTCTTTAACAGATGTTTATATTAGCTAATTGCCAGGTCTGCCTTTGAACCACAGTATTTGTGATTGTGTGTGTATGTGTAAACAGACCATAATTCTCTCATTTTGTATTTGAATTCTTCCTGAGCTTTTGGATGTTGGCATTTGTGATGCTACCATTTTCTGATTGATTATCCTAAAGAGCTACTTCAAGTAGATCAGTACTAAAACTGCAGCAGCAACCAATAAAAGCAGACATAAAAATAGTAGGATAAAAGCAAGACAAAAATATGGCAAAGGGATAAAATTCTATTAAAAGCCATAATGGACAGAAAGTATCTAAAACCCTGTACTGTATGCTCCAAGAGAGCTTTGAAGGCATACTACAACTGGGACACCAGCAGTGAGAAGATCTCATCTTTAGTCACTGCTTGACTCACTTCTGTGAGTGGGGGCATCAGAAATAGTGTTTGAGACGAGGACTGATGAGCTGGAGAGTATAGAAAGAGGCTGTCCTTTATGTACCATGCAGGTCTTAAATGTAAGTACCAACACTTTGAAAGTTCTAACACTTTGAATGTCACCTGGTAGCAAAAAGTCAGCCAGTACAGACCTTTTATCACAAGAGTATTATGATCCCTGTATCCTGCCCCTGACAGAAACCTGGCTGCTGCATTTTTAACTGATTGAAATTTCCAGGTAATCTTCAAAAGCAGCTCCTTGGAATGTGCATTGTACCCATCCAACCTGAATGTGTTCAGAGCATGAATCACCTTGGCCAAATCATGCCATTCAGATAATGGCTATAGCTGGTGTATTAGCCCAAGCTGATGAAGGCACTTCCATGGAAGAGACTTGAACCTTCAACTGTAGGCCAGGATCTTGCAGTATCGTTAGGCTGCAAACCTGCTTTTTTGGGAAGAGAGCAACTTCGTCCAGTGGAGGCTGATTCCTAATTCCCTGGGCCATTGTTCTCTTAACCGATAACACCGTTCCTGAACGGAGCTTTGGTTTATTGACCCTCATCCTTCCAACTACTTTTCCAAGCATTTATTCAGGATTTGACATGGGCATGAATCAAAACACGAATCAAATTTTATGACAAATCAGGCCGATTCGTATATCATGAAAACACATTTCTTGGGGGCAGGGCTTTTTTTCAGCTGGAACGTGGTGGAACAGAGTTCCAGAACCTCTTGATAATGGTCACATGGCTGGTGGCCCCACCCCCTGATCTCCAGACAGCTGGGAGTTTAGATTGCCCTCTGTCTGGAGATCAGGGGGCAGGGCCACCAGCCATGTGACCATTTTCTCTGAGGGCAACCCACTGAGTTCCACTACCTCTTTTCCCAGAAAAAAAGCCCTGCATGGGGGCCTATTTTTGATGAAATCCACGACTTTTGGGGCTGATTCATTCGATTTGTCAATGCTTCGTAATGCCAGACAGGTTGGCGCCAATCAATTGATTCCCTAGGCAACTTAGGCTCAGAATGTCTGCAGACCTTTTGTTGCTGTGGAAACCCCAATCTTAGCCCACACAACCTTGATAGGCAGTTCTCCCTGCCAACCTGAGAGCTGAGCAAAGCTACAAATGATGAATTACATGTGGTGAATCTGTGCAAGTTTACCTGGGAACTGTAGTCAGAGAGACTTTCTCTCTGTTTCCCTTCTCCGTTTTTAAGAATGGGATGGTGGAGTAGCAACAGCGGCGGCAGCCTCAGCAGCTCCTTCTGCCGCTGCTTGCTGCTTGCCAGCTTCAGGATCCCTTCCCTGACTCTGTACCTCTCGTCTTCCTGCTGCTCTGACATGCCTTCCCACCTCTCCACTCTCAAGCTCCCCAGAGCAGATCCTGAGCAGATTGGCTCTGCTTGGCTTTTCCTTCAAGAACTTGGAGGCGGGGGGGGGCATGTCAGAGCAGCAGGAGGATAGGAGGATGGGACGAAAAAACCAGGAAAGAGATCCTGAAGAGAGGAAAACCCAAGCAGATCCACTCCACGACTTTTCTTCCAGCAGCGGCAGAAAGCAGGAGGACGGGAGAGAAAAGTCAGCAAAGAGAGCCTGAAGAGAGCTTTCTGCTGGAGGGTGGCTGAAGGAGAGCCTGCTGAAGTCTCCCTGTGAGTTTGGCATCTCTGAGTATGAAGGAGGCCGTTGTAGGGTTCTGGGATCTGATGAATCACAAACCTAACAAATTGTTTCATAAAACGGGACAATTTAGTGCAAGTTCGTGGTTTGTGGAACGCGACAACCCACGAAACTCAGGGTTTGTTTTTTCCCTGTTTCATGCCCGTCTCTATTCAGGATCTCTCGCATACCCCCATCTCTCAGTTGGTAGAGAGAACTAGAGCTGAGTGTCATCTGCATATCTGACCATTCAAAACCCCAAGGCAATTTCTCTCAGCAGTGTTAAGTACATGTCAAATAGCAAAGGAGACAAGATTGACCTTTGTGGTATCCTGTAACATAAATGCCGTGCTGTTGAGAAACAGTCCCTCAACACTAACTTCTGAAAGCAGCTAACCAGCTAGGAGTAGAACAACTAGAGCATGTTGTCACCACCATCACTCATCAGTCTCCTGCACCGGATGGATACTTTGTTTGATTGTATTGACAGCCACTGAAAGGTCCAGGAGAATGAGCAAGGGTACACTCTGCCACCACTCTCTTGGAAAAAGATAATCAATCAGGGTAACCAGTGACACATCTCAAATCCAGGCCTGAATTCAAATTGGATGGGTCTAAATAATCTCTTTCCTCCGAGATGACCTGGCTGTCATGTGCTTGTGCTCCTTGTCCAAGAATGGAACAGTGACCATTGGACAGTAGGTCATATAGGTCTGCGGACCCATTTCTCAAGATTGGTTTCATGGCTGCCTCCATTAAGATGGTCGACACCCCTTCTACCCCATCAAGGAGACCTTTTTAACCTTCTGGATTCAGTTGCTAGCTGGGTTGCAATGACAGCATATAGAAGAGAGGCAAGAGTCAAACCAACATAATGTTGGCAACACACTGTGAAACAGCTTACCCACTTTATCAATACCCCCAACTTAGTCATCCATACAGCTTGAACCAGACTACACTCTGATAGCATCCATATATTTAACAGGTTAACTGCTGTAGAGTCCAAGTTGTAGTGCAAACAAGTGATTTTTCCCTGCAAAGTATCTTGCAAGTGAGACACAATAAGCAAATCAATTTTCTTTGTCTATCTCCTTGGGTTCCCAAGCCTCTTCATACCTTGGGAAAGCTCTGCTGGACAGCATCCTGTAGAAGCAATTGTCACAGAGAAGTAAGCCCATTTTGTTGCTGTCACCACCACAAAGTAGCATGATACTGAATTTTATTCTACTTGCTCTCTAACTATCTGCTCAGATATTTCATTTACTCTGAGCTCCTCAGTAAATTTTCATATTTATGCCACAAGATAGTTGTGTTTTGTGGTTTTTTTTATTTAAATGTTACAGTGAATGCTGTGCCTGTGTTGTTTTTCGGCTAATTCAGAAGCTTTTAAGATAACTCTTTACCATAAATGAGATGTTAAGAATAGGAGGGTTTAATATATGAAGTTTGATCAGAGATACTAAAGTTCTGTCTTTGGCTCAAATTCAGACATAAAAAGAAGAAAAAACAGGTGTAAGGTGAAGGGATTTATTAAGGGATTTTTGATCCCTACGCATTTCGCTTTAAGCTTCATCAGGGGCTCTTCTATGGAGTATTTCAAGTTTCACCTTAAGCAATGAAAATTTCAAGGTGAAACTTGAAATACTCCATAGAAGATCCCTTGACAAAGCTTGAACCAAAACTCATAGGGATCAAAAAAACTTAATCTTGTGCCTGATTTTTCTTTTTATTCTGCCTTCTGGTATGGCCATTGTTTTTCAGATTCAGACATGGCACATAAACTTGGTTTCTTTGGTCTATGGTTACTTTATGAAACCAAGATTCAGCATGAAACCTCATGCTGGTTTCTTTACTTTTGCTCTGGCCAGGTGTCCCCATTGGCTGAGGAGCACTCAGGAAAGCAAAGGAAACAAGCCAGGAAGAGGCCAGGATGTCCACATTCATATTGATAGAGCAACTTAAAATCATAGTTTTGGATCCTGGTTTGACAATCCCTAATTTGCCATAGTGGACAGTAGAGATGGGCACAAAACGGAAAAAAACCCAAACCATGCGGTTTGTAGTTTGTCGCATTTCACGAGCTTTCACAAACCTGCCCCGGTTTGTGAATCATTTCGTTCGGTTTGTGAAAACGTCACATCCAGGTCAGCAAATTGTAACTTCTGGGTCAGCAGAAGGCCACTTCCAGGCAGCAGAAGGCCACTTCCAGGTCAGCAGAAGGTCTGCAGAAAGTCCCTTCCCTGTTACCTAGGAAACTGATAGATCTGCGCCAGGCTGCCTGCAGTGATGAACCAAAAAATGAACCAAACGAACCAGCCTAAAGTTCATGGCGGTTCGTCAGAAATGGGCTCTGATGAACCTCCGCCGGTTCGCGAACCATGAACTGCCTCAGTTCATCACAAACTTTGGTTCATATTTCAGTTCATGCTCATCTCTAGTGGAGAGACTTGCATTTTATATGATCATACTAAACATATTTTGTTTTAGGCTGTGGTTTTATGTTATGTTTGAACCAAAACTTTGAGTGGAGGTATAATTGTCATAAATGACTTGCATTTTTAAAGCATGAAAATGATGTCATAACTATTTTCAATCAATCTGCAGCTCTGAGAAACTAGATCTACTTTATCATGTTCTCTCTCCACCCTAAGCAGAAGGTTAAGACTGTACTTTGATGGTAGTTTTTGTAGACGCATAAAGCATACTAACACGCATAAAGCATACTGTTAGAATTTTAACTAGCATATTTAGCCTCTGTTTTATCCTCTGTGTGGGCACCCTAATTTGGACTGGATGCTTTGTTCCAGTTAATCTGATTTTGAGATTAAGAGAAACTAGAATAAAGAGTTATTTTACATTCATCTAAAATGTTTTAACCTGGATTCTGTAATCCAAACTGACTTTGTGCTCTCTCTGTACTTTAGCTTCCTTTTGAGGGTAAAAGGCCCAGCAACACTCTTTTGGGGGGAAGTGTTGAGAACTCTGGAAGTTTGTGAAGAGCTTTGGGATATGTTATTGTTTCTTGATGACTGTCTCCTCCCATCTCCTCTTAAATTAGATCCAGCTGTTCACAATAGTCACTAACTTCCAGAGAAGATGCTCAGAGTTCATAGGCTTAGAATGACTTCCAGTTAGTGGAGGATGGGCCCTTATTCGCGTGCCAACTCATCTAACCACTTCTCCCCACCTCCCAGGAGCAGAATGCTTATAGTTTTGCTCATGTTTCTGCAATTTCTGCTCCCCTTCATATGTTTGTATTAGACAGAACACCAAAGCTCTCTTTGCCCTTCAGAGAGAGAGCCTTTAAGTAATTGTGAATGTCTTCCTACTATAAGCTGGAGAGTCAAACTCAAAATTATGGACAGTTTTTTTTTAAAAAAAAATCTTCTGAGTGGTAGATCAGTGTTATTTTACAAATATCCTTGCCAATAAGAGCATTGTTACCTTGCTTACATAACTGAGATGGTTACAGAATGATGAAAAAGCATGACGTCACTTGCTAACATGGGACAGGAATGATTCTAACCTGGTTCAAAGGGTTGTTCATTCCTAGTTAACTACACAGGAAGCTGCCTTATAGTGAATCCGACCACTGGTCCACCAAGGTCAGATTGCCTGCTTGAACTGACAGTGGTTCTCCAGGATCTCAGGCTGAGGGCTGTCACATTGCCTTCTACCTGGTGCTTTTAACTGGAGATTTTGAAGATTGAACCTGGGACCTTCTGCATGCCAAGCACATGCTCTACAACTGAGTCGTGGCCCCTTCCTTAACTAACATTAATAACATGAATAAAACAGGTTAACCACTGATCACCACTGCAACTAGAGCTTCAAAGTACAGCTTCCAGGAGTGTCTCGAACTTGTGACCATGCATGATGGCACTGATAGCCTGCATCTATCATTGAGAATAGTCTGTATCGTTGCTAACTTCCTTAGACCATTAGCCTTCTCAACTATCATAATCATATAATAAAAAATTACTTCAGTTATGTCTGACTCAACCTCTGCTAGTTTGCTTAAATCAAGCCCCCTGCTGTAGCCAGACATCAAGGGAAGCACTGAGAGTTCAGGACTCTCTCCAAGTGAAGAAGTGTTTGGGAGCTGATGGCATCTAATTCCTTATCCAGTGACTTCATATACAGAGAGTGCTATCTGTGTGTGCTTGTGTTTTTGTCTGATAGAGAACTCTAGCAGCCCCACTGTTTAACGTCCAGTAAATGCTGCTCAGATGGTGAAAAAAGATGCAGCCCTTTGGGGGATTCTCTTCCCACATTAGCTTTTTTTTTAAGTGGACCTATACAATTTCATACACATCTATTGTATAGTTACCCTGTGAGGTATTTGTAAATTCTGTAATGAAAGTCAGGTGTAATTTATTAAAGTTCCCAGAACATTGATTGTCCACACACAGATTGTTGCCTCTCTACAGTGTATGAAATGGACCCAAATGCTTAGGGAGATTATCACATGACTGAGGCCCTGTGAAAGGGGAATCCCAGTGATGTTGATGTTGCAGAATTTGGGGAGGGGGCAGGGAAGTCCTGAGTGGATAAATTTCTTTATTTTTCTGAAGCTCTGTGTGTGGGGAAAGGTGCCTTCATGAGAGATGGGGGGGGGGTGCCATTTGCTTTCTGTTGAGTGTTACTAGGCTATGCCCAGTTTGTTTATATTTCATCCAGGGTGGGCTTTTGAAGACTCACTTTGTTAATGCTCTGGTTGGTTTAGATTCCCCCAGGCTCTGGTCATAAAGCATGGAGGGCTTGCAAAAACCTGTCTCTGAAACATAGTTATCAGTTGCTTTGTGTTAAGGGAGTGAAGGGGGATAGGCAGCCTAAGGCAAGGAGTTTGTTAAAAGGGCCTTTACCTTCAAGAAGAAAATACCTTAAGAATTGCTTTTTAAGATGCCTGCTGAGCATCAAGTGTGAATTGTATAATATGTATTAATATAAAGGCCATCTTACAAAAAGTTCTACACTTAATCTCAGAACAGATTATTTTAAATTCTAAAATAAATGTATGTTATACTGATGCTAGGAAGCCGAAGCAGGCATAAACTCTGAGGTTTTAAAGAGTCATTTCCTGCGTGTTACTCTTGGGTAGCAGCAAACTAAACTTTGTGTGAAATGTAGAAGCTGGCACTCCCAAACAAACTTTTCTGCTAATAGTGAACTGAATTCTTGTGTGAACAAGCCTATGACTTGTCTTAGCTCTGCTGCATGCATAAAGCTGTATCTGTGTATTAATTTACCCAAAATAACAAACACTTTTTTATATGCATAATCAGGAATGGAGAGAGGGGGTCCCTTTTTTACCTGTAAGTGTATATTGAAATGGGAGAGAAGACCGAGGTTTTTTTTCAGCTGGAATGCAGTGGAACGGAGTTCCAGAACCTCTTGAAAATGGTCACATGGGTGGTGGCCCCGCCCCCTGATCTCCAGACAGAGGGGAGTTTAGATTGCCTTCCGTGCCACGGAGCGGAGGGCAATCTAAACTCCCCTCTGCCTGGAGATCACGGGGCGGGGCCACCAGCTATGTGACCATTTTCTCCTAGGGCAACCCACTGAGTTCCACCACCTCTTTTCCCAGAAAAAAAGCCCTGGAGAAGACTAACCTTTTACTACTCTTTTTAATTATCCTAATTGCGAATGCAACAGGATGAATAAAGTGTAAAGAAAGCCTTGTTAAGTGATCTTGAATCAGAGCCCTAGGTGATTTAAGGAGCAAATGCTTCTAGGTTCCCCTCCACATTTCTACTCAGAGTTTGCTTCTGCCTCATACTATCCTGAAGGTACAGGTGAGGAGATGTTTGAGATAGCTGCCATTACACATGGCAGGTTATACATTTAATTTGCTCTAATAACCATATTAATGTTGTTAATATGCATGGTTAATAAATGATTCATTGCTGGACTTTCTTCCTTTTCCAAAAGATGGTGGCAATTCTAGTCTTATGAAGAGAGTTTGAGGTCAATTTACCCAGTAGAAACATACAGCAATTTTAAGAGTTCTTGTAAACATGCACAGGAGGATGAGATGTGAAAGAACAACTTGAAAGTCTGGAGTAGCAGTTTTCAGTCCTGTTGTTTATGATTGTTAGGCCAAAGCTGGTATTTATTCTGAATTAATGTTATGAATAAATTTCAGCCATCTCGAGTACTTTTGGTAATGTGATAGGATGTGTGGGTTTTCTGTGGAAGATTTTAAAACTTAAGGGTGGTAGTTCTAAGGGACAGAGTTGCCCCCATCTTCCAGAGCAGGGGCATTGCTTCCTTGCAGATGGTGTGGCTTGACTGGGAAGTTTTATGGACAGTTTTAAATCATCCTTTGCCTAACATTTATACTGAATGGGTGGTGCAAAAAAATGGCAAGGCAGGAAAAAAAAATAAACAGCTCCGTGGCAATCCTCCATAGGAATTAGTATGTGTTTGTATGTGTTCATGTGCTGTACAGGAATAGGTAAGTCATGCTGTTTAGTTTCACTTTATGGATGCTGTATGAGGCTCTAATGAATGGAAAATTAAGCCTTGTGCCATGCTAATAGGGCCAGACTACATGTTACCTGGAGTGCTATGTAGCTGTACCCTGGTGTAAGTGTTTTTTTAAAAATGAAAAGCAACCACCAAGCTGCAAAAATCCCTTTCCCCACAGAGGAAAGCAGCCGAGTGTATGATTTGAGAGGGGAGATGGTCCACAGGGAAACAATTCTCCTGTCCTGACTGCAATTTACAGTAGTTGCTTTTCATTTAAAATAAAAGGCGGGTACACAAAACTGTGCAACTGGAGGTTGGTCACAATGAGCATACCTATATTCTAGGATCTAAGGAAGAAGATGGGAGTAATATTATTGAAACATAATGTTGAATCAGCCTTCCATCCTTCCGAGGTTGGTAAAATGAATACCCAGTTTCCTGGGGGTAAAGTGTAGATGACTGGGGAAGGCAATGGCAAACCACCTCATAACAAAAGTCTGCCAAGAAAACATAGTGATGCGATGTCCCTCCATGGGTCAGTAATGACTCGGTGCTTGCCCAGGGGACTACCTTTACCTTTAATCCCTGTTAAATCTGATTTATGTACACACTGAGTGCTTTGATCAGACAAATATGGTTTCTTTGAAGGGGACTCTCATCTCAGAACACCACGCTTCTCTGGAATAGGCCTGTACTTAGATTCAAAAGCAAAATATAAGAAAATTTTGGATCATTAGAGGCTGCTGTTGTGGCAGTAGAGAATTATGCATGCAGTATTTTTTAGAAGACTTTCAAACGGCTTTGACAGCTTGGCTGTAATCTTGTTGCATAATGCCTGTGAAGTTCCAGTACCGACTAACTTTTAAAACCCAAATGCTAAGTGTGATTCATTACAGTGAATGTAATGTGCTGCTTCTTTGTTGTGTGTCCCAATATCCAGCATCAGTGCTTGCAGGAACACACAGAGGCCTGGGCCAATCCATTATGTTACTTCATCATATAAACAGGTTTTAACAGAACTATTATAAGCTAAGGGGACATTCACAGTTCAGATGTCACCACCTTACTAGCTAACATCACTAGGTAACATTTACATTTGAACTTTTCATTTTATTTCAAAGGAGTTTAAGTAGTGCATAGGCTTTTAGACAAAAGTGCAAATTAGTACAGACCTAGTTAAAAACTTAAAAGAAATCCCTTAGGCAAGCCATTGTCTTTCAACCTGAATGCACACACCCACCTCAGGTCAATATTAATATCTTCATATTGTAATCTTACAGGTTTGTCAGAAGGATTACTGAGTTAACATATATGAACACTCCAAACCCACAATCTAATACTAAGTATAATTGTTGATTTCAAGTTTAGGTTACTTTTCTATTGTGGCTTCATGTTACCCAGTTTAGTGAGATAAAGTTGTAAAAATCTAAAGATGTGATAGAACTGGGCTGTTCCATTTGGAGCCAAATGTTAAAATTTGGTGCCTTCGAGATTGCTCTTTGGTGAGAAGCAAGTCTGTGTGAAAGAGTTGCCAGTCATCTTAATTGGGATGCATAGCGAGTGAGAAGCATAGGCAGAGCTTTGTGTATTTGTGGTGGTGAGGGGCAGGGGGAACCTTGTATTAATAAAAGCTGGTTTCTGTGGCTAAAAGACAAATTTTATTTTATGGTCTAGGACCAACAAAATAGCACATACATAAACAGAATAGTTATAAAAATGTATGTATGGTCGTTACGTAAGGAATATAAAAAAGTAGCAACTATGTTTCACTAAGCGCTGTACCTCGGTAGACTTTGGAAGTTGCACAGAATCTAGCCACTTTGTCTGAGGTGCCATGCTCAAGGTATGCTAGCGGAAAGGAGGTATACCATTTCTCCAACCTTCCCAGGATTTTTAGATGTGATAAATATATAAGATCATCACAGGATGGGCAGTGCAACAACACATGTCCAGCTATTTCAATTTCCCTGGTAGCACAAGAGTATAAATACTCATGAAGCGACATGCAATAGTATCAGCCTTCTGATAAAGCAGATGGAAGAACATTGATGCGGACCAGAGTGAGAGCTGTCCTGTGTTTGGGTATTAATAAATTAGCTAAATAATTCAAGAAACACATTGCTTGTTCTGAAAATTAAGGTCCTTTGCCACAGAAATTATATAGTGTTTAAATATGATATCACAAATTGTTTCTTTGATTTCAGATTTAGCTTTTAAGTAAACCCAGGCTATTAAACTGCTAGGTGAATATTCAGTAGAATGCAATTTCTCCAAAAGGGACCATTTCCATTTGGGCGAGAAAGTTTCTGTTTTTTCTGTGGCTAATAAATCATGCAAATTACGTATTTCTTGTTTTGTATAATTGTGCTTGTGCTATTAAAAGCAGGGCAACAGGAAGTTAGACTTGGCATTGAAACTCCTGCTGCCTGACCAATGGACATCTTATTTTGCCACCTTCATGGACTTCACCAGGCACTGCCCACGTGCTTTAAAGGTTATTTTTGCAGCCATAAGGGCTAGAAACTTGGTTGCATAACTGTGTCTGACTTAGCTGGTAGAGGGGAATGAGCAGTGCCTCTTGTTCTCTCTGAAGACTGATCTCTGACTGTGTCCTGCAACAGGCAACAGTTTGGTATTCTGTGAACCTTGGGTAGCAGCCATTTTCAGTAGGTCTCTTGCAAGAAAAGCAGTGTTTGTGGTCAAGTTACATGAATTTTTGCAGTCTGGTCTAGAGCCGTTTGGGTGGGAATGATCAAACGTAACTGGGAACAAGGAATCCTGCTACATGTCAAAGCAGAAAGGGGAGGAGTTTTTCTGATGGGGCTCATTCTCTGCTTTGGTGCAGCTTCACAGTCCTTCTAAGGCTGCCATCTGGTATTGTGGAATCCCTTGTGGCCTCCCAGCCACGTGGCTTTCTGCGGTTTTTTTACTCAGATTGTTTCCTGAGCTTAGTGCCAGGCCGGAAAGGACAGGAAGTGATACAGGAAAGAGAAAATTAATCAGGGTTTTTCACAGGGGAGCAAGGGGCTGGATAAACTATAGGATGCTACAGATTTTACCTTCTGGGCCTTTCAGAACCCCTTTGCTCCCCAAAAAGTGCTCGTCTGTTCCACCTGAGATTTGGATAGTGTGGATGGAAAGTAAACATACGCAGTGGTTGCAGGAAATACTCATCTCTGGTCCTCAGACTGAATCCCAAAAGTCTGTAGTCAAAAGACCTCAGCATTGTAATCCTGGCCAGAAACCTCTTGTCCCTCCAGTATTAGACCCCCACTTTCAATAAGACCTTTAGCTTCTTCTTTGCAGCTTGGATGTATAAGAAGAGGGTCCCTTGAGGATGCAATGCTTTCAGAGGTGTTCAAAGCATCCCTTAATCGGAGATGTAACCCACAGTTCTTGAGAATATTGTAGGGAGGAGCTCTTGGATCATAGCAGTTGCCTCTTGGGATATTCAGTATCTTAGGATGACTCTGGGCCATAATTATTCTATGGAATGGGTTTTGGTGAATGTCAAACCCTTCTATGGAGCAGAGGCAGGTTGAATTTGGCTGTTGCTACTGAAAGAGGGGATTCCTAATGGATCCTGCCTTCTACAATAACAAGATGCTTGTTTTTAGCAAGAGTTGGACACTAGAAGGAAAGAACCAGGATTCTCTACAGCCTGGCTAGGTTCAGCTTTGCCCTAAAGAGTTGCATAGGATGAGGGGTGTTCCTGAGAAGCATGCCTGTTGCTGAGGACCACTTATTCATTTCAGGAATACTTGTGAGTAATTGCTATGGAAAAAATTGGATGGTCTTTTTCTGTTATCTGGCCATTAGCTGAATTAATATGTTGAGGAAGTGGGAGTAAAGTTACATACCTGTGTTCTTCCCTCTTCATAATTTTAGGTTTGATAATGAATTGGTAGAGAATTCTGTGGATCCATACTGAAGTGGCCCCATTAAAGTACTGCTATGTAGCATGTATATAAATGTACAAGGATAAGTGCTGTTCTCTACTAGATGATGTTTGTCTGTATTAAGGAAGTTTTGGAAATTAACCCAACTATTTTACAAGCTGAGCATGTGTGGAGGAAGATTCATGTGAAGCCAATGTTCCTTGATGGACAGAGTTTGTTACAGCTGGTGAGGATGGTTTAGAAGCAATATTTGGGAGTTCACATGTGTTCTAGATGGTAAAAGGAATGTTGTGTCCTTTCTTTTATGGGGGAATATAATTATGCAGTGCTCATTTTCTAGTATTCTCTTTGTTCCGTAAGGTTGGAGGAAATCTGACCTATCTTTTAAAAAGAGGATGGGAAAATAAAACAAACACAGACCATCCTTACTATACTATTTAGGAAGTTATGAGAGCCAACTATAAAACAAGTTTTGAAAAGTCCTGGAGGAAAAGTAATCTGCCAAAGTAAATTAGTTTCCTCTTTTGGCACAGAAGCTAAAGCGAAAGCAGTGTGTTTGAATCTTGGGGCGTTCTTTTTTGTGTATGCAAAAATCTGCATCTGTTCTTTATAAGTTCTTCCTTTGAGTTTGTGCTTCTGCTGTGAGGATCACTCTGTCTCACATCGCAGTATCTTGTCACTGTGAGCATGTAGTTCTCTGGTGATTACTACTACATGGAATATGATTGTGTGGAAGCCATAATACATTATCGGTTATTTTCTGTGATAATGACATGTGAGAAAGCCACCCCAATACATGTGCAATAGTCTATGATATAAGCGTTTAAATTAAAAACAAATATATTTCAATACTAATATCAACTAAAACCAGTAATGTTTCAGGGCAAAAACTGGAGAAGGCCCCGGTGAACAGAGCCCTATTAGTCCGGAGGAATATAACAACAGTGGAGTCCCTTGGGGTACTCTTCTGCTGAGCATCACTATCACAAGAGAGCCTTTCTGGTGGTACTAACATAAACTAATACTGAAGAGCAAGCTGACTGCTTCTTTCCCTGTCCCTCCAATGGAGAAAGTCACTCTTCTCTGTACTAATTGAAGACTGTGCCCTCCCCTTCTTTATCAGACAGGTGCACATCCACTTATATGGGGAGGGGCCTGCATAGCTCCTAACTACCTATTTGTTGACTTAAGGCCTTTCTACATCTCTCCCCCGCCCTGCCCCCCCCCAGTAAACAGAGTATATTGCTGTTGCATGTAGACTTGTAGACCATTCTGTAAAGGAAAAAAGCTGGAACGTGCATTAAAAACACAAAGTATGAAAAAGACTCTCTTAAGTAAACATGGGCTGCAATAAGGATGAGCAACCTCTTTCTGACTGATAAAGAACTGAAATGCTAAACTGTGAATAAAAAAATACCTATGATAAATTTGAATTAATATGGTAGGTTTCAGACCAGTGGTTCTTAACTTTTGATCCACTACTACCACCACACCTCATTTGCAACATGGATCCTTATTTATTTATTTAAATGTTTATGTAATACCTTTCATATCAGCCATAGCAATGCAAGGTGACTTAATTATGCACTGGACAACATAATTGGACTTCTACATAACTGGAAACCTGCTGAATATAATTTGTTTAGTTTAAAAAAAAATGTAAGACAATGAACCTAAGAGTTGTTTATCAGCCATCTTTTTTAAAGATGTAAAACATAAGCTAGTTACATTGCTTATGTCTGCAAGAAAATATCATAAAGATAACTGGGCAGAATTGTTCTTGTCTTCGTTGGTAAGGTGATATAAGAAAAGGAATAAAGATCCAGATTAACTGTTTCTGTTGAAAACAGTATTTAATGATAAGAACATGGCAATTTGCATAAGACCTGGAAGAAGTTTCTGCGCTGGAAATTTCTCGGATGAGGCTGGCCTAGGAAAACCTTAGATAGTGAGCCTTGTGTCTGAACATCATACATGGCACCTTCTAGTTTTGGTCTCCAGGCTTCTTGCTGAATATGCTTTGATAGTTTTTGACTAGTGAATGTTTTTTTACTTGGAGGAATAGGGAATGGCTCTTTGTAAAGAATGCTCTTAACAATTCAAAGCCACAAGCATTAATAGATGATCCAACTTTGGAACTTGTCTTTGCAAATATGGTTGATAAGAATAGTCTGTGGAGGCACCTTTTGTGATAAGCTTGTAAGTGAATCTGAAGAAATCTTTGCTCAATGGTGTATCTGAAGTAAGGATACTTAGAATTTGCATGTTAAATATTACAGGAATAGATCAGTCAACATGTGGTTAATGTTGACCATTCTATAGCATTTCTCCTTGACGTGGAACCACCAAGTTTGTAGTATAGAACCTTTTTCGTAGTTAAGAGATCATTGTTTAGAGTAGAGTACAGAATTGTGAATTGCTAGGGCTGAGTTCAGAACCTTGATATCTGAGATGTTTGCCAGACTATGTCTCTGTTTTCCTTTCCTCCTGCTTGAATGGTGAAACTTGAATGTGAGATGGTGAAGCAGCAAGTACTGATAAGTTGCAGTCAGGGTTGCGGTTCAAATGCCATATACAAAGATTCAAACTCCTTCAGATCTTGTGTGAGAAAAGTGCCTGGTGTTCATTGTAAATGACATTTCCCCCCCAGTGCTTGGAGCAATGCAAGTGAAGCATTGTACCTTTGCATAGCAAGTTGATGCTGTTATTTGGGGCCTTCCTCAGCTGTGTTCCATGTTGCAGGATCATATGCCTTTCCTAGAGGGCAGCTGTTCCATCCACAGTCTCATCTTGCTGGCACAGTTTTTTGAGGTGACAATACTTAAAACGTACTGAGTTGTCTATGTGAAATAAACAGGCTCAGTTAAGCTACCAAGTCTCACTCACCAGTGTTCTTCAAAACAAAGATAATTGGTTTGCTTCCAGTCTTTTGGCCCTTGTTTCTGGAAAGAGTCTCCTTGGCCAGTGTCTTCCTTGAAGAATCATCTGTTCTTATGTTGACCTGCAGGACATATTGCTCTTGTTTCTTGCAGTTTCTGGAGAAACAATGTTTGTAAGCCCATGAATTTAAGCCGTCCAGAGTTGTCCTTTGGCAGGTGCTTTCCTTACCATTTTCTGTTCACCTTCTGTGCCCCCTTCCCCCTGTATTTGTTCCATGTATGTGGACAGATAGAACACATTAGCACACAGACAAAACAAGTATGCAAGAGCTAGGAGCAAGGGCGGGTGAGTGTAGAGCAGTCATGGTCTGTTGGATGCAGCATCATGGAGAATGCCCCCGGCAAACACTCTCCTTCCCAAAATTAGAAGCATATTCATGAAGGCTCTGCGTGCCTGCAAATTGCTTCCTCCTGTTGGAGTCCACAACCTGCTTTTAAGACTGTACTTTTTCTTGCCTAACTGAAGTGCTGGATATAGAGGAGAATTGCTTTCTAAAAAATTCATAGAGCCATTATGCCATGGGTTTTTAAGGAGAGGGAACTAACTATACTTGCCTATGCAACAAAATGTCTATGTTTCTGTTGTACTATCTGCCATGTGAAAACGTTATGAAATAATGAGCACTGTTTGTTGTAGAAAATATTTTGGTACATATGCAGAAGAGTTTCTGTCCTAAATGCTTTTGGTGAGTCTCCAGGCCTGGGCAGTACAAAAATTCAAATTAATAATGCGAAGTTGTGGCAAGAAAATCTGAATTAATGAGGACTGCTTAGGTAGACCCTATCCACGGAATGGTTCCTCTTTGTGGACTAGTGAGACAGCTCTCAAGATAGGTCAGCTTTTGATTCCTGCTCCTCAAGACTTTGCATTGGCAGCAGAGCTTTCTGGGTTTGCTCCTTTCTTGCTATTTGACTTCTATTTTGAGCTGTGTCCTGGGCTGGCAGATCTTCAGTAGTGTTTTCAAAATCTCCCATGAAAGTTTGTGCTTTATTCCAATACAAGATTGACAAATGGGCTGGCTGGCTTGCTCAGCCGGCTCATCTTTCCATGTGCTATTTTTGAACTTCTGCCATTAGTGGTCTTCCCTTGCATGGAAAAGCTAGTGGCCTGCAGTCTGTTCTAGCGATAGGGCTGGTGTGACTGCTGGTGCCCTGTAGAAAACCCTCTGCTAATCTGCAGTTTCTGAGGTTGATGAGGTGTGATGGACAGCTGCCTATTCCAGACATGGATATGTTCTGCTTGAGTTCTTGTAGGACAACAGGTCTGCATGACCTTTCAATCCCAACAGTCTACTAAAGGAGTAGATTTATATGCCGCCTCCTTTCACCTCCTGCTGTGAAACCTTACTGAAGGAAGCTCGGTTGTTTTAATTGAGGCCTGTTCATATATCGAAGGGGATTCCAGTCCAGAAGACTGCACCCTTTGCTCCTTTTGCTACATTTCAGCCTGCTCCCAAGGCCAACTTTTTACTGGTTCCTTTGAGTGACTGTGTGAACACTCTCAAGCCTGCAGGCTGGTGCAGTTGCACTAGTCTTCTTGATGACAAGATTTCATCAATCCCCCTGTGCTATAAATATTCACAATAAGATGCTCTGAGGGTTTATCTGTAGTGGGGGAGCCAGAGGCATTTGGGGGGGGGTGTCTCTTTTGCTTCTTGTGGCATAGAACAGATGATCTGAAAACAAATCGGTCTACTTCATCTTTACTTGCCCTCTGGGCCTCTGAAGGAAGACTGAATCCAGCTAAGAAAGGAAATGCCCGTATTTTTCCTCACGGTTGGTAACAATGACCTTCTTGAGTCCTTTTTAACAACTCTTATAATATAATGTAGCTAGGTCCAACTACTCTGGCAAATAATTTAAGTTCTGTAGAAGGATTCTGCTGAAAGACAGTCTGGGAATGACAAGTTCAAAAGCAGAAGTTTCCCATCTAGTACTTGACTTCTTTTGAATCCTTGTCAGGTCTCTGTGTGGAGGGAACTGGCTGAAAGAATTCTCTTGAATCTTGCTTGTTGCTCTGGATCCTGATTTATTTTTTCCACTCTTCTCTGTACTGAAGGGAAAATGGGGGTAGTAAATTGAACATCACACCATGGTAGTTGTTAATGAAAATTCCTTCTTTGTCACAAAATGTTCTTTTATAACCGGGTCTTCCTATACATGTTCACATGACTTTCGAAAGGAGAAATGATTGGGGTGGATTTGAACCTGTGAAGCTAGGCAGACAAGGAGTTGTTCATGCATACTCAAGAGGTTCACAAGCTTGAGCTTCTGTGTCAAATGCAAACGGAATGCATCATGCACACAAAAGCTCTCTGACTGCCCTTCTGGGGTTATAACTATAAGCAGGTCTAGAGTGCCCTCCTACTGTTAGTTTCAGGTAGGCAGCCATGTTGGTCTGCAGTAGGGAAGCAAGATTTAAGTCCCGTGACACCTTAAGGAGCAACAAGATTTTCAGGGTACAAACTTTTGAGAGTCAAAGCTCTCTTTTGGGGATATCTGAAGAAGAGAGCTTTGATTCTCAAAAGCTTATTGCCTGAAAATCATGTCGGTCTTTAAGCTGTTACCGGACTCAAATCTTGCTTTCCTATTGTTAAAGATCCAAAGAGGGTGGCTTTATTTCTTGGGACTATTTAGGAAAGTTTAACTGCCATTCTACTTCAAACTGGGAGTTGCAGTCTTGGTTTCTCCCCTCCCTCCCGCTCTCTCTTGTCTGGAGGAGGAAATTCAGTGCTGGGGGAGGTCACACCCAAATTGTAAGCTGAAACTTTGTCTTCTGTGCAGGTGAGAGGCGCAGCTTGCTGCTGTAGCTCCCAGGCAGCACCTCCTGTCCAGGCTTGTCAGTGAACTTTTATCCTATTCAAATAAGGACTTTGTGAGGAGGGGAGGAGAAAGAAAGATCTGTTCCTTTTGAGAGCCCACAAGAACTGACCCAGCTCAAACCAGCATCATTGATCTGCTGCTGAGACATTAGAATAAAAAAAGAGTCAAGTCAATATTTGGCAACACATCACCTTCCCATGCTTGCTGATATCTGTCCATTCAGAGCATCCCTCAGAGATCCATTCGCTCATTACTGACCTGTATCTGTCTGCTTTCTTTTTCCTTGTCTCCTTTTTTACCTTTTTTACCCCAGGTGCAACTGTTTTGACTTGAAATGTTTTCTTGGGAAGTGATTTGAAGTAGGAGAAGTGGACACACCATAGCATCTGTCGATTCTGAGGCTAGGTCTTTGAAAGCTGGCTACTGCTACTGATCCTTTGACGTTTCTTCAGTAGTTGATAGCCTAATGCAGAACACTGTCATAAAGGCTTAATTCAAAACATGCATTTTAGTAGGTCTTTTATAAACATAGAATGAATCTGTTCTGTGTACCAGATCTTAGGGAGATCGAAAGATGGAAGTGAGCATTTAGGTTTAAATATATATGAGTGGTTGTTCTGCTCTTTATAGCACACCTTTCTCACTGGGATAAGGCAGATTATAGAGAGAGAGTCAATGCAATCAATAGGGTGAGACGTCCGATAAACAATGAAAAAGCATTTGTGTTGTAGAAATCTGGAACACAAATCCTATTGCATTGTTTGTTGGATGGCCCATACTGTTAGTTGATTCATAACTAGGTTGATTCATTGATTTAATTGAGCTATTCATAAACCTCAAATTGTGCAAATTGTACTAGACTACTACTGTATCTTTTGGACTTCCAAGGTGTGCAAATGGACCTGTTCCTCTGATGCAGAATGGGAGGCATGGAGGAAGGCAAAATGTCACAAGAGCTTCATTGCTATGAGGCCTGCAGAAGACTAGATTTTCCCAGACAGTTTGGGCTTGATAAAACCCCAGATAGTGATCACTACTAAAGAACAGGAATTATTCAAACTGGCAGCAAGAACGTGGCCAGCCTTAGGTTTGCTGATCTTTCTATGGCAAGTAGGTTGGAAGAGTTTATCTCAAGTCCAACCTGCTCACATATCAGAAGATGTGTAATATGCTCTTACCCCTGTGTTGCTTTAAGTCAATCTTTCTAAAGCTTTGAAGCAAATAACAGTATTCAAACAATGAAAAAAAAGAGAATGCGATGTGCATTTTGAAATGTTGAGTTGAATGTTATTAAGACCGCATAGGAAGCATAAGAGAACTATTTTGAAAAACAATGTACATATTAATGCAACTTTTTCGGTAGTTGAGGTTTCCCTCTTGAAAACCATGTATCTCAAGCTATCCGAACAAGGGCATTTTGAACTGTTCTGAGGAGAGGAAAGCATGACCTGTGGAACTGGGGTACACTTCCTTCCCGCCTTCCCTCAGATCCTAATTTTGCCAGGTATATTAAGGAGTTGGAGCATCTTGTTGCATCCAGGCTACTTTTATTGGAATAATACTTGTAAAACTTAAAAGACTATGTAGTATTTTCCCCTTACATTGCCTAAGAAAAAACAAAGGCTGTGAAATCTGTTGACACACTGATATTTAGCCCAAAGAACTATGCATGATATGTCGCAGATGCGGTTGGTCAATTCATCTATTTCAACAGAATTTGAATCTCTTCTAGTGGGGAACCTCAGTTTCACTGGCGTGGATCAGCTTTAAGCTTTTAAGAAAACAGCAACATGCAAGTCACAAAACCAACTCATGGCAACTCCATCTATGGGGTGTCCAGGCAAGAGGAGAGCAGAGGTCATTTGCCATTGCCTTCCTTCACGTAGCAACCCTAGTCTTCTTTGGTGGTCTCCCATACAAGAACTGATCGAGGTTAACCCTGCTTAGCTCCTGTTCTAAGCTGGGCTATTCTGGCTGATACTTTTAAAGAAGGGATGATGATTTTTTTGTTTGTTTGTTTTTACTAATTTCACTCTGTCACTGCAGATCCTACTGTGTTGTTCCTGCAGGGCTGTTGAGCCATCCAGAAAAAAATTCTAAGGGCTAAGAGTGCTGCAGTGAGAGGGAGGAATCAGCAGAATTTGCCACTCCCTCCAGAAAACTGAAGAGCGCTTAGGCTTTCTTAACTGCATAGTTGGATCCAGACTGCAGTAACTCTCAGTAGCCTCACTTGCATGACTTGTTAGTTCATATTAGATTTGTGATTACAATCTCTTTGTTTTTTATTTGCATTTTATATGCATTTGTGTTTTTCCCCTCCCCTATTTACAAATCAGTAGAATACCCCTCTACCATCTCATTCAGTTCCTAGGGATAATCATCTGGAAAACATTTATTACACCTTAGAATCTACCAGGTGAGTCTAATATTGTATTTACAGCAGCATCCATTCATTGTTATTAATTTTTTAAAAACAGTCTTTAAAAATGGACATTTTTCAACAGAAAAAGAAAACACTTGAAATCTTCTAGCCCCATCTTTGGCTGCCTCCCTTTATACCAGAATGTGATAACCCAAAAATGTTTCCTGGTTTTCCTTCATGACTTAATCATGTACTTTAGCATGTGGCTTGTATGCAGAGCTTGGATTTGTGTGAAATAATGACAGACAAGAGAGTGCCCCTGAACATGTGCTGGTCTCCTTTCTCTGAACTATCTCTCAGGCCACAGGAGTGCTTTACACTGGACAAATTTGGGCCCCAAATGGGCCAATTCTTTAAGAATCAGCCTGGGGCAAAGTGAGGGAGCACCCTGCGGCCTGCTCAATGACATCACTCCCGGAAGTGATGTCATCACACCATGGCAGGAGTGTGCATGTGCTTTGCATGAGCACGAGAACCTCCAAAAGATGAGTGCCAGGTTCCCTACTCCTGCTGGTGGGGTAAACCTAGCAACCCTAGGCAGAGTTCACACTACTATCTGATCTCTCTACAAAGGCTTGCAATGACAATGTGCTGATATGAAAAATCTGTCATCATTGGAGAGATTGTTAGAGTGGTAGCATGAAGGATGAGCAAATATGATAGAAAACAGAACTTGTAGAAGTAACTGGGAGCTCAGAGAATAGTGATTATGGGATTTGAATGGACGCAAGAGTCACATAAGTGTTTTCTAAAAGTGGCAAAGTGTTTTCTAAAGGTGGTAGAGGAGGAGAGCAAAGTCCTCATCTCCAGCCATGGTTGCCAGGATTTGGTTTGGGCACTTAACAGAGAGATGCAAACTTTTGTTTCATTTATTCTGAACTGAAATCTTGTGCTTTCCCAGTTCCTAGCCGTTGTTATATCCTTTTCTTTTTATTAACAAACTCTGTTTTTTCTAATTATGAAAGTGTGTGATTGTATCATTTCTTCTAGATGACTTGTTAATTTTATCTGCTGATTTCTTCCAGCAGAAACTAAACTTGCTTCTTCCCAGTTCTATCTCAAGGCCATCCCAATTGGGGGGAAAGTGTGTTGTAATTATCAGGTTATGTCTAGGGCATGGGTGCAGTTGTTCAATTTAAGTGTTCTTTGGAGGAAGGGTGGGATAAAATTGTAATGAAGAGGAGGAAAGGAAAGGGAAACCCCCTGAGCCTGCACTTCCAGGAGAAGGAAGTGCAAAGAGATTACCCAAGGAGTGAGGGATTGGAACAAAATAAAATGTGAGCCAGAGTGGTGTTCCAAATGGCCTCTCACAGGAAGGCTCTATCCTCTACACGGTGCATTGTTCAAAACAAGTAGTATGATACATTTGAAAAGCTCAGTTAGCTTTGTTATTGTTTTTGTGACTGTTTTGTGAAGCTTGAGTGGATTTTTGGATTAACCTCTAATAGATTTTATATCAGATTCTTGATCTGCCTTTTGCTATTGCCCTCCCTCCAGGAAATGTAGCAAATGTAGTTAATAATTGCACTTTACATCCTTTCTATCCATCTGTTGTGTCTTAAAATGCTGTGAGTGGGTTATGAAGGCTGTTTCCCTTCAGTCCCAAAGTCTGTTCTTTACCTGCCGCTTAAATTGTGGGAAGGGAGGACCATAACCCAGGAGCAGAGCACATGTTTTATATGCAGAAGGATCCATGTTCAGTTCCTGACATCTCTAGTTAAAATGACCTCTGGCAGCAGGACATCTGCCTGAGGCCTTGGAGAATTGCCTCCAGTCTGTGTAGACTTCATATGTAAGCCTTTTGGCTTTGAGGCTAAACATTCTCTGATTCTTTATTCCCTTCCTCCTTCCTTTGAGGTTTGGGGGGAGGGGTGATAGAAAAGGTAGATTAGTGATGTGTATGTTGGCATAAAGATAATTTCATGTTGATTAGCTTGTAATCTTTTGATCTTAAATTTCAAAACTTGTGGAAGAACTCTATTTGGAATTGCTTTGAGAATGAATAATCAGGCACCCCCCAAGTCTTTGTTTCTATGGATAGTTTGGTGTCATGAAAGTCTTTCCTGACAGTATCCTTTGACAGCTGCTATTGCATATGGGTAGGTTGAAAAAATCAGGTGCACAAAGACTGCCTTACACAGTAACAATTTAGAAGGGTTTCCACAAAACTGCTGCTGTTGATTCTCCAACTCTCAGTCAACCCCACTAACTCTCTGTGTTGGCTAACTACCTGCAGGCAGTTTGTGGCTGGCTTGAATGCTCAGTTTCTCTATGTGAGGGCAAATTTTCTACAAGAGCCCTTTCCAAGTTGCTTCCTAGAATTCTCCAGTGTCTTGTTGTTGTTTAGGTCACTCTCTAAAAGCTAGTATACAGGCTCCATCTTTGTCATACTCTAGTTTAATATAGAAATGGAATTGTAAGGCTCTGTGTGTGAAGGACTGGATTGCCTTTGTAATTGCCTTGGGCAATATGAGGGGTGGAATCTCATTTTTTATCTAAAGGGTTAGGATTATGCAGATAAAAATATGCTAGGGTTACAATGCTTACCAATTAAGTAAACAGACTTAGGTAGTAATCAGCAAAACTGTTAGGAGGAACAACACCTCCCCTTACCCAAAGCAGGAGTTGTCAGGGACAAGAGGCAAGTTCAATATTTATTTTATTTTATCATATTTATATCCCACCCTCCCCATGAACAGTCTCAGAGCTCCATTCTTTACTATTCCTCTCTGCATCCTGTCATATAAGAGAACAGCTTTTGCGTTGGCCTGTCAGGAAAATCCCTTTGTCCTGATTGTACTAGATGCAAAATTTGTCCATCCTTGTCCCTGGGGCCTCCATTGAGATGCACAACACAGTGGTGGGGGGGCATGTGTCTTTGACCATCAAACAGGATGGCTTCGTTCTGTGCCCCCCCCCCGCCCTTCCAAAAGCAGGCATTTTTCTAGTTAACATATTAGCATATTATGACAATGATCTTCTGGTGCATGCATATGTTATGAGTTCAGCTTGACAAGGATCCGGTGGGGAAGAAGGCGGCAATGGGTCTTTGTGTGTTGAGCCATTATTTTCTATACCCGAAAATAAGGGTGCTGTGATTGGTAATGTTGCGGAGGTGTAGACAAATCCTGTCTCCTAGACTGATGACATCAATGCCAGGGATAAGTTTTGCCCTCATCTCAAATAACCTGAAGGGGATCTAGGCTTGCCATCCCACCTTCCACCCCCTGGCCCTTCTCACCTGGCCAGTGGAGGGGAAAGGCATGGGGAGGAGAAGTGAGTGCTTTTTAATGAATCTGGCTCCAGCGTACCCTGCAGCTCCTCCGTTAGACTAGAAAATGGCCGTGCTCAGGAGGCGAGTACCCCACTGCCCCCATACCCTCCTGGTTTGGCTCCTGGGGGCCTTGGAAAGAGAGCTGAACTGCAGATCTTGTCTTCTGCTTCTTGATGATCCTTTCCTTGATGAACATGATCTGTTAAGGCCGCTACCCTATCCTTCATGTCATCCAGAAATACTGTTCAACTAACCCTATCCCACAACAGGGCACTTTTAAGTATTACTAGTAGGAGTCTGCAGGAAATCATATGGGTTAAGTGAGGGGAACAATCTGGGCTTGGAGGAAGTTTAAACTTTGAGACAAGATCCTGCACACATGGTCTTTTAGAGAGCTGTGCGTATTTGGGATAGGTAACAAGATACTAGTCCAGTAGCATTTTAAAGACCAACTAGATTTCCAAAATGTGAGCTTTTGAGACTCAAAGCTCCCTTCATCTTGGTCTTCTACACCAGACCCACATGGCTACACACTAGCATCTTTGTAAATATGACTTATTATACTGTTGGTTACATCCTTACTTCCCTGAATATCGCTGGTGAACATAACTGAGATGTCTGACAATCTGGAATGTCTGTTTGATGACAATTTCACACATTACTTCTTCCCGCTGAGGAATGTATTCTCTCATATTTTCTTCCCTCTAACCCTATACTTTATAATTCTAGTACAGTTGTCTGGTTTTAAATCTAAAGTCATTCAAATAATACTAGGTGTACATTTTCCTGAGAGACAGCTTACTGGTAGAGAAATG
Organism: Eublepharis macularius; assembly: GCF_028583425.1. NCBI lineage: Eukaryota > Metazoa > Chordata > Lepidosauria > Squamata > Eublepharidae > Eublepharis > Eublepharis macularius. The sequence goes on along the minus strand of NC_072794.1, from coordinate 104,509,554 downwards.
TGTGAGGAGGCCCTCAGATGTGACTGCTTAAGGAGGACTGCTTTCTGTTCTGCAGTTCATGTCGTATGAATTTGAGAGGGAAGACTGGTCCATTTCTCTGATGGATATGAATTGGATGTAGAGATTCAATAATGATTGAGAGGACTATTTGTTTCTTTGGCTGATTTTCAGCAAAAAAAATATATCCCAAATTATGTGAACTATTCCTCAATTCATAAGTTTGCAGTGTCTTCCATAGTTATTCTCTGTATACATTTTTATGTGCATGTGGCTGCTTTTCAATTCCCTGATATATCCTGTGTGTCCTGAATGTTCTGTTGCAGTCTGATCTTTGGGCACCTCTTACTCCCTCTGTGTGTGTGTGTGTGTGTGTGTGTGTGTGTGTGTGTGTGTGTGTGAGAGAGAGAGAGAGAGAGAGAGAGAGAGAGAGAGAGAGAGAGAGAGAGAGAGAGAGAGAGAGAGAGACTATGAATAAGAGTGTGTTCGGATCCATGTGTGGACAGCAGCCTTCCCCTCCATCCCTCCCCTTCATTTTGGCTAGCAGCTCTAGTTCTGATCTCCTTATTTGGCTACACTGTTCCCAGAGAAGGGGTGGAGTGGGTGAAGCGGGGAGGGCGAGCAAGAGGGAGGCTGGATGACATCACAGAGCTCAGAGAGCCGCAGAAAAGTTAGTTGGAGGGGGAAAAAATCGAGAAACACTTGAGCCAGCTTTGGAACAGCAGTTTCTTTAAAAGGAGATGTCTGTACTGAGACTTTTGTTGTGCTGTGTCCGTGAAGGCTCTCTCTTGAAGGAGGACACCACTCTGTTCTCAGCTCCCCGCCAGCAGCTGGTGCTGCTGCTGAACAAGTTGTTGCAAAGACACTCAGCTGCTCTGGGGGAGAGAGGGAAGGCAAAGTAGCAAGGACTGTTTCAAGGCCCAGTGACAAAACTTCACAGAGTTGGGAATCTGCACCCAACAAGGAATGTTACTGGAAAGATAAATTGCAGAGGACCTGGGCCAGTGGGAACACTATTTTGCTGTCTGTCAGGCTGAAATTATTTTGTCACTTTGATTTTCAGTCTTTACTTTAAATCACCCCCACCCCCAAGCAGCCCCATTTAAAAAGCTGATTTACGTCCAGTTTCCTTTTTTGCGGGTCATACTTTTCTTGTAGACTAACTCTCAGAAGAGAGTATAACACTATTTAGGATGTAGCAATTAAATCATCTTGGTTTGGAACTAAATAAAGACTTCATACAATTTAAACCTTTGGTCATGTCACCCACACATAGTGTATAATTTGATCTTTGTAGAGGCAAAAGAGATTTGTTTGGTGCTCTATGTACATACGCAGGTATATACTAATAATGATTACTTATGTATAAACTTCACTGTGGCTTAGTACCATAATAGCATAAACATTTCATTTTTAACGAATATGATAGGAATTTGGCTATACCTTTCTGGCAGCTTTCATTGAGACTGCTCGACTGGTCTACATATTCAGACTCAGAGATCCTACATTTCAAATAATTATGGGATTTTTCATTATGGACTTTTCCTGCTATGAACAATGCAAGGAAGGCAGTACATTTGCTGAGGACTGCAAATGACCTTTGCCCCCCACCCCACCCTCAGAATGAAGAGGCAGACACGAGAGATGGGAACTAAAAGGGCCACTTTATTGAATAACAACAACATAACGTGCCAACACAACAAGCCCTCCCCCCAAAAGGTGTAAGGCTTTGTGGAGAATGATCAGGAGCTTTTCAAAGTTGAAAAGCAATGCTTTTTAATTATTGAAAATCTCTTCCAGACCAATTTTTAAGCATTAATCAAATTTCATAAACATTTCAGACTTTTCTCTACCTTAAAAGTTCAATTAAAAAAAAAACCTCAAAGTTTATATTCTCAGGGTTCCTCAAAGTTTTATTTAATCCTATTTCATCTTCTATGATGGACTTGCAGTCTTGACGGTTTCTGAATCCCCACTGGTGCAAGGTTCTTTGCTAATGCACAGTATTTCTCAAACAACTTTGGATACAGTGGTTCCAGTGGTTCCTTTTTTAAGCAAGTGAGATGGTGTCCTTCTGTTTCCTTAGAGTCCGATTATTCTAATCCAACTTGTATTTGAACTTGTATTCTATTAATGAACAGTTTCTGAAGATCTAGGTTGTCCATCTTGAAGTTTTGGTGGGTGAAACAATGTTTTAAAACCAACAAGTATGTATATTGAAAAGACCTGGTACGTGGCAAATGTTAAAATTGCATTCTTGGCCAAGCTCAAGTCAAAAGCTCCCCCGCCCCCCCAGTCCTTAGATAAAAAAAAAAGAAACACCAGCAGCAGCACAGTTGTGGGCAAGCCAATAGCATGACTTTTTGAGGTACCTTGCCATCCAAACTTCAAATACAGTCAAGAAGATGATGGGTGTTTCTGGTTGACTTCAGAGACATTGTGAACACATCATAGGGGAATGTGGTTGCTTCTTTGTTGTAGTTACATCTATAAAAATGACTCTTCTTCACAGAGTTCTATACATTTGGTTCATTTGGACTAAAAATATAGGGAAATGGTGCATGCTAGAATTTTTCTGTACCTGCTAACAAGCCTTTCTATTTATGTCGCACAAAATCACTTACTGGGACATTTCATTATCCCCCTTTGCTTTTGACTCAAAAGCGGCAAGACAATGCACAAAAAAAGTTGTTGAAAGGCTAGTACTGGCTGTTTAATTAATCAGCAACCTTTATTGCCCTTACCCAGGTTGACGAGTTGCCATTTGGGGCTCAGGGTTGGAGCCCAGAGCAGCCATCACAATAGCGTCCAACAGCTGGAACGCCAGCGGCAGCCCCGGGGAGGGGCGAGAAGATGGACAGGAGGGCATGGATAAGAGTCTGGACAATGATGCCGAAGGAGTGTGGAGTCCAGACATTGAGCAGAGCTTCCAGGAGGCACTGGCGATATACCCGCCCTGTGGCCGGCGGAAGATTATCCTTTCAGACGAGGGCAAGATGTATGGTGAGTGACCAAGCTATGCTGGTATGTTCATGTGGCCTAAACCTGGTTTCAGACAAGACCTAGTGGTAATTTATTATTCAAATGCTCATCAATACCTCTCTCAAGTTTTGCATTAGTGAAAGAGGAGGGAGGGAGACCTTTCCAGGTTTGGAACAGTTGAGTAATAAGCATTAGAATAATTGAATGAGATGGTATCCAGTATAGTATCCCATATGATGAACAACATAGAGTATGGATATTAATTTTTTTTCCAAATGAGAGAACAAGTTTCAAATCCTGGTTAAGCAGCTGCACTTGCTGCAGGTTTATGATCTTCGATAGCCTATTTTCAAAGCTAGTGTAAAGGTAAATAGATGACAGTCTTTTAATCTGCAATTTTGATGCTCTGGGTGACATTATGTTTTCTTAGGTGCCGAAGTAGTCTGGCCCAATAGCCATCCTATAAACAAGTTTATGTGTTGGAATGTTTTAAATCCTTACAATTCCTGGTTAGTGAGATCAAGGTGGGGGAGTAGGAATTTGTTTCTAAGATAATATTATAAACATTCTGAAGTTGAATGTTTTTCTGACATATAGAACTTGGGGGCTAAATACAATTTTTTTTGTGCTCTTTACTGACTTAGCTTAGCCCTTGCTGTATTTATTTTCCTCCTTGTTGGATGTGAAGGAGATGGCCTACATGAAGGCCATATTGAAGGCTGATAAAGTGTTTGTGGGGGTGGCTATCTTGAAGCAAATAAAGAACTCCAGGGTAATGTTAAATTCTTCTTCCCTAGGTTGGTGAGTCATGTTTCCTTTGTACTTCCCTCAGTCTATATATCCCTCCCACTCCCTTATGCCTCACCTCTTCTCTCTCTCCCACTCTTTTCTCTGCTTTGCTTGACTGACTGGTTTGTTAAGTTCATTCCTGTCAACGAGAGATTGATTTTTGTCTGCTTGAAGAACCCACATGCCTGCCATTGGGCGTGAAAGGTGGTGTATCTAGCCTCTTATGCAGGTCATAAACAAAACACTTCGTTCTCCTTTCAAGAGTTGATCATTACCATCTTCCTTGTGTTAGGGTTTTATTTGATGCCACAATGTGGCCTGAGTGAGTGACTTTTTTTTGTTTCTCATTATGAGGCTATAACTTGAGAGAAACTGAATCTGTGATCTCTGCGCAAGAGCCACTCCCACCTTTGTATCCTCTTAAATTTTACACTTAATGGGCCCTACTTAAGCCAGTGACATCACAAATTGTTTTCTTTGCGCACTGTATAAAACAGGATATTCTCATAGATACATTGCTGTAGTGAGTGAGCTCAAAAAACTCTGTAGGATTCACAATATTAAGAGTCTTCCTCTTCTTTTCTATTTTTTCACTTGTGAATGCATTCTCTTAAGTATTAATTGGAGTGGTTTTATGTCAGATCTTGAGATAGCAAGTATATTGCCTGTATGATTTGGTTCTGAAAATACCCCGTTGGTCATTTTCAGATAAGCTCTTTTCCTCCCAGTGCTTTGCTTGGATGAGCAAAGTAACATACAAGCCATCAGTTCATGCAAAATCACAGTTCTGACACTGCTCTTCTCTAATGAGCGGGCCACTTATGTAAGTCAAATTTTTTGCTCGAGGTACCATCAGTGTATCTTTGGAACCAACTCTAGGCTGTTTGACCACCAGTTTAGGCTGGTTCACTACTGTTGGGGGTGGGGGCAGGAATCAGGTGATATTTTATCAATTGAGGTTGTGAAACAGTGGGATTAGTCTTACTTTTAACAACAGAACCTATAACGTTAACACAACAGAGATCATAAAAAGGAATGGGCTGTAGAATCTGAAATGTCCTTGATGCAATTTTGGCTTACAGTGTTTATTATCTTTAGAATTATCATTCATTGGGATACCTAGCTTATTACATGCAAAAATGAACTTTTTTTTTTAAAGGGGAGGAAAAATAAATTGAATTCCCCTGTCCCTTTTTGGCTGGATATGAAAAAATCCAAGATATCGCTGCAATTTATCAGAATTGCTGATTCTCAATGAACTAGTCTTCCTTTAATCATTGGCCCAAGTTTTGCCATCTATTGTGGGATTTAGGTCCTGACTCATCAAAACTGTGTATTCTGCTGCCATTGAATTGAATTGCTGCTTTTTGCTCCTTCCACAGTTATTTTATGATGTCAAAATCCTATGTTTGTGACCTCAAAGAATTATCTCCATGGTAACAGATGGTCCTGTAACAAACACTAGATTAATGACCATGTCTAGTGAGTCATGAAAGGGATGGAACTTTGTCTGTTGCTTTAAGTGCAAAATTGTCCTGTCATTTTCTCATGGCAAGCAAACTATCTTGAGTCAAGGAAGCATGTTTGAGCCTTCTCAAGTATTTTCCCCCCTTACCCAGATGAGTGAGCCCTGTTCTCTTCCGTTTGGGGGAACAGGGAGCAAAGTATTCATTAAACTATCTCATAGCCAATTATCCATGAGCAGCTCCCACACTAATGACCATGTGGGCGAGGTCTGGTTGTGTGTGTCTTTCTCCTGGTGCCAGTTCTGTGGGACAGATTCTCACAATTGGGCCCCACCCAGATAGTTGGGTTACTAAAATGTGTTCAGGATAAAGTGGCTCCCACATGAATGTCTAAGGGCACCTTACAAACCTATATGTATGTGTTGTTTATGGATCCCTTAAGTGATTGTCTAGATTCAGTTAGGTGTCTTTTCCCCACCTACCCTTTGTATGAACCAAATTATGTTGTAAGGATTAGCAATTCCATTGATTAATTTCTTTATTTAAAAAATACAAGAAAAAGCCTGGAGGCCTGAGGCTGCCTGGAATCGATACTCTCTTGCTCTGAGAAGCCTATCCCTTATCCTAAATGTATGTGAACAGGCAGTGGTTGCCCTTGGTGAGGAAACTGCTGGTGTTCCACGGCCTCTGTTATTAATTCCCATATTCTAGACTGAGCCCTGAGCTGTTTTCATCCAGCTCACTTCTATTTCTGGTCTAGTTGGAGTCCTTGAACTTCCCATTATTCTCCAATGAACACAGCAAAACTACTTCTCATTCCCAGTTCTCGGCAGCTGCATGTTGCACCTTAGCTTCCTTATGCATGCCAAGATGCAAACAATTCGCCAAGGATCCCTCTCTGCCCAGGGTCTCTGTGACAGAAGCAGGGATGGAAGGTTTCCAAAGAGGCACATTTTTTAGATTTCTCCAGGAATAGCTGAAGTGCCGCTGGGGAGCTTGGCCTTTGTTCATCAAATCAAAGTGTACAAACTGGTTTTTCTAGCCACTTGGAGACATCTGGCAGTTGCTTTAAAGATACAGCAGTCCTGTTCTGCTTCTGTCTTTAATTCACCTGCTTTTCAGTTTAGAAGGTTGTTTTTACCTTGTTTTACACTCTGCTCCACCTCTGCTTTTCTTCACTCTCTCCAGTCTTTTCTAGACTACATCTGCAATAAGAATAGAGCTGAGTAAAGTTTTCTAGTTGGCCTTCCTCCCAGAGTATGACTGGAAGGAAGGGGACAGGCACTTAAATTTTAAGCAAGTTAAGGAAAAGATTCCTAGATTAATTAATTCCAATGCATATCATCAGTTTGCCTCTAGACTGTTTGCAGGAGAATGGATTGGAAAGGGATCATTGGCTTTCTAAAGCCAAAACCCCTTTATCCCCATCCCTAACCTCTCGTGAGTAAAAGAGAGAGACCGCTTGAAGCATTCCACTGCTTTGCCAGTGCTTGCACTTCGAGCCCTGGATGTCTCTGTTGTGCTCAGTGAAATTTGCAGTGTTGTTTGCAGAAAGGTTTTCATGCAGGGTATAAAGAAGCAAGAGTAGCAGCACCATTTCCTTGAGGTGGTGGCTGGAGAAGGTCTCCAAGTTCATCTGTGCAGGGCTTTTCTCCCAGCTGCTTTTAACGTGTGCAACACTTGTTGTCCATAATGATATCTCAACTATAGCTGGCATTTTGGTATCTACAATATATACTGTGCCAAAAAAAACATTATGGAACATGGCACAAGGAGTATGGACTCATTTTAAAGAGGCTCTTATAGTCCACTCCTGTATTGTGTTTATACAGACAAACATAATAAGAGTCCACTCCAGAAATTCCCAGGGCTGCATTTGTATTTGTGGTGTAGCTCAAGATAAGTACACTCAGTCTAGAGAGGAGATCATTCTAGAATGATTTAACTTGACACATTTCTCTACATGAAGACTGTATGTTGGTATGTAAAGGGCATATGATCAGTATAGATTAGTGACATTATCCAGGTTAATCCCAAATGCGTATTATTTAGTGTTATTTGCTTTGTTTGGATACAGGTTAGTCTTGCTGCTCATTCCTTTTTGTTGTTGTTTACAAGCTTGGGGCCTGCAAGGAATCATGAGAATGGGGAGCAGTTTGGAAATCTCTTCCTCCCCCATCTCCTGTTCTGGCTTCTTTGCATCTCAATGACTTGAGCAGGCTGACTTTCCCTCCCCCCTCTCCATTTAACTGGTACTCATTTGCTGTTAACATTCTGAACCTTCTGGAGCTTGTTTAGTTTTCACCAGGATCTTTTGAGGGTTTTTCCCTTTTCCTTTGCATTACTTTACAAAGTCTTTTTTTTTTTTTGGATATATGTAGAAACCCCTGCTGTGGGCAGTCTTGTTATTCTGCTTTTGTGATCATTACAAGGACCAGCCACTTTATTATTAGGAGTAGTTATTTCAACAAAATCTAGCCTATTGCTTTAGATGTTATGAATGCAGCATTCTGAACAAAAGCCCCAGAAATAAGTGGCCAATGCATTTTTTTGGCCTTCTTATTGAAAAGTCACTTTTCAAGTGTGGGTGTCGAGACTGAATTTGGTGAGATATTTCTTCCATAGGCTTTAATACCACAGGTGGGTAGATGAGTAGGAGAAGGGGGCTTCTGGAAGATCAATGGTAGCTTCATTTTCAGGCAGGTGTTAGAAGCAGGATGCCTCAGGAATCCCAGAACACTGACTAGGCGAGCTGAACGCCTACGAGAAATGGGTCATACTTGGCTAAGAGTGAGCTAGTTACTGACACTGGGCCTGATCTCTCAGCTGCTGCAAAGAGTGGTTGAGGGGGTGAAGAAGGGAGAGCTGTGACCTGTGGTAACCTATAGCATTTGAACAGTGGCCAGTGTGCGAGAGTGGAGAGAAGGGTCTGGTCCGTGTATGGCAAGGGGCATTTCTTTCTCCTCCGGTGAGTTAGAGAGTAGAGCTAGACACACGGGAGGCTGCGCGCTTGCCCCAGACAGCAGGTGTAATTTGAGTTGCACTCCACCAGGGCTGGTATGCTGCCGAATGCTGATTGGCTGGAAGATTGCCCCACTAGGTTATTTTTAACAGAGCTGTCCAACTGGTTCACGTGGTGGTGTCAGAGAAGAGGAATTTGGGGAATGTAGTAATTTGGAGGAGGACGTGCCCTCCGAGAGGGAATGGCACAACCTCTAGTGAATCACGGGACTTGGGACAGCTGAGCAGAGACAGGTCTGCAGTGCTTGCTGGTACCAGAGAGAGAGAGAGAGAGAGAGAGAGAGAGAGAGAGAGAGAGAGAGAGAGAGAGAGAGAGAGAGAGGATTAGCCGTGGTTGATGCCCTAGAGAAGGAAGATCCCATGCACAGAACTTCTCAGCAGGCACAGACAGTAACACAAATACCATGAAGAGAGATGGGATTACAAAAGGTTTTTCTGTGGGCTATGCGTATATGCTGCTGCTATCGCTTTTTGTTAGGTGTGTGTTATCAATTCTGATTTGCTAAAATGTTTTGCAGTCATGAGTGTATTTACTTTACAACAAACTTGTGAGGGAGGTTACTATTCCATTTTACCACCAAACTAGATATTACATGGTAACTGAAAGGCTCTCCAGGGGTATTTTTTTTAATGAATGATATAAAGTAGTGGTAGGAGACTGTAGTTTTGATCATAAGTGGGTGTTGCTTATCACTTTCCAATCAAAATTGCCACACCCAGGTTTTCTATGATAGTGAGAATATGGGTCCATAGATCTTTAAACAGCACCTCCTCTTTCCTCTCCTTTCTTCCTCAGCTTTGATTATAGCTTCTCATGTTTGATTTTAATTTTTTTGTAACTGCCATGAGCCCGCTTCATATGTCATCTGTGGAACATCTAGTCTGGCCCTTAAATATGAGGGAGCAAAGGCTGAGGCAGCATGACCTGCCAATATATGAACAATGAACTCATTGTAGGAAAAGTCCCTATTGTGTAGGGGCTAGAGTAGGCAGTTGAGAAAATGCATTATTCTGGATTATTCAGGTCCCCAGTGCCATTTTGAGGATTCAGGTTTTTTCCCCTGAACTCTGAAAATGTTGGTGTCTGTTACTCCCTATGATAGGACTACTTGGTGGGAAGTGGAGAGCTAATGTCGCTGTTTTTTAAGCAAATGGCACCAAAAATATGACTAGGGGAACCTACTCATACTTGTCCACTAAGCCCCCCCCCCAAGTTTCAAGTGAATTGGATTAAGGGGCCTGATGCTATGGCCCCCTGAGTGAGGTACTCCCAACCATCATACAGCAACAACTGGCCAAAAGCCTGTAAATGCAAAAGGAACCAACAAGCCCCAAAAACTGAACATCAGACCAGAGAATCCCATAAGAACCATGATCCAAAGTATCAAGTCTAACACAACTAATGTCAGACCAGAGAATGTACACTAAAGTAACTGAAGCAAAGGATGCTGTTGCAAACCAAACAGAGCCAATATCAAACCACAGAAGCCAAGCAGAACTCAAGACCAACGAGGCAAGCTGGACAGAACTAATTTCAAACCAGAGAATCCAAGCCAAACAAACCTGGCTAACAAGTATCAAGGCAGGCAGCCAAACCTTGAAAAAACACTGACACACACTCATTAATGTCATTTCCCCAAGGAAGGCATCAGAAAGCAGGGAGGGGGAGGGGCTGGGCATCCGAGTTCTCCTTCTGCACTCTACAGCCTATACTGTCACTGGCACACAGGAGGAGCCTCAGGAACCGTAGCTGCTTTTCACCACTGGTGCTCCTGTTCCTTCCTACCCCTGTAGAGAAGAAACATAAAGCCAATACAGCATGCATGAGCTTGAGTCTAGGTACTTCTGAAGGTTCTGCTTGCTTTAATTGAGAAACTTGTCTACTTTCCTAACACCTCTTTTTCCAATGACATCTATGAGCTTTTTTTTCTTTGAGAGTAACTACATTTTTGGCACCATACTTATTTCTTTTCTGCACAGTATTGTGCTGAGAGATGCTGAACTCAACCAACATCCCCTTGTGCTGCACAGCAACTAGGGTTCAGTTGAGGGGTTTTGTTTTGTTTTTGTTTTCAAATACAGTTTGGAATATGGACTTTATAGAATGCCAATCAAATTGGATAACTTCCATGCGGTGTCTTTCTACTTCTGAGTTTTAAGTTTTAAAGAGTGTTTTCTCTGACTTCCCAACACAGACTTAGAGGAAACAGGCACAAGCATTTGCTCATTTCACTCACTTGATCTTCAGGAAGACCAACTGCTCAATGCTCCAGGGAAGCAGGTATGTGTGTGAGCTTACAATGTCACACACATGGGGAAAAACACACTCACTCTTCACTCTTGTCAGAGGGCACAAGAGGGGTCTCAATTGAGAAGTTCGGTCATACCGTCTCCTTTCTGGCCCAGTAGCTTAAGATTGACTCATGGGCCTCTGATAGGTAGTCCCTCATCACTGAGTCCACTTCATCCTGGTTCATGCACCTAACATTTTTACTGGTGTCAACTGCCTCCCCAGTGGTCATCCCAGGAGTGGCTGTGGGCGGACCCTGCCCAGAAAAGGAAGTAGTGGATGAAGCAGCAGAACTACTTCCCTCCTCCTCTCCTGGAGTCAGTGTGCCCCTCTTCCAAATGCTGTACCTGCCAACAGTGCTTGTCTATGCAGTGAACAAGATGGCTGGCATGCTGGGCACGGCTTCCGTTGGTGTGCGGGTTTATGAATGGTTGCCAACATGTTAATTGTCTGCTTTGGTGAAAGTGCCAGTTTCTGCTGACATCAGTCACCGTCCCTGCCTATCCATTCCACTAACTGTTTATCTGTTGGCAGAGATGTTGGCTGCCATGTATGCCTCATCTACTACCTTGGCATGGAGCAAAGACTGGCAACAGCTGGCCCAGTGGCCCCTCTCATCCTGCCTAGAGCTGGTTGTCCCAGCACTACCCATAACATCCTCAAGTTGCCGCCAGTGTGCAGTCAGCAAGAGATACTTATGTTGTGCCTGAGGGCAAGTCCAAATGTTGGATGTGAAGTGCATAGCTTCCTCACAAGTGTGGGGGCAACTGTATCTTCACATGATTCTGGCCAGCCGAAACCATGTTCCTGCTCAGCCAGAAGAGGAGCGGTGGAAGACTGCTGTGGGGGAGGCCTCTGCATGGGGAGGGGGGAGTTGTACCTCTCCCCTCCATCCGACTATTCTTCTGCTTAGCCTTTCCCCCAGGGCTGTACTGCACTCCCCTCCTATTATTATCCAAGATAATTTAATTGGCCAAAGTTACACAGCAAAGTTTCCATGGTACAGTGTGGATTTGAACCTGGGTCTCCCAGAGTTTAACCACTACACCATGCTGGCTACAGTGACCAATGGGAGACAGGCAGTTCCATAGATATGAGGGATCTAGGCCATGAAGGGCATTGTATGTGAGAACCAAAACCTTAAATTGAGCCCTGTAACTGGTGTGAAGTCAGTGGAGTGATTGCATAATGAAAGTAATATGCATGCACCACCTACCTCCTGATAATAATCAAGCTGCAGCATTCTGTACCTGATGGAGTTCCAGAGCTGATTTTGAGGGAAGACCTAAGCAGAGTGCATTACAGTAGTCTAGTCTTGAGGTCACCATGGTGTATATGCAGGTGGCCAGATCAGCTATGTTAAGGTAGGGGGCTTTCTTCCAGGCTAAACCGAGTTTGAACAATATTATCTAAGATAATTCAGTTGGTTCTATAAAATTATTAGTCCATGAACTGGATTGCCAGAGTCAGTTATTCAAAAAACAGGTTTCAGAAAACTGACAATATGGAATTAAATGCTTCCAAAACTATCAAATCAGCAGTCTAATAAATCAGCAGTCTAATAACCAGGAGATAAATTCAGCAATCAATTTACTCATCTGCCAAATGTCCAGCTTCACAGTGCCTGATGTCCAGTCATCCGTAAAGCCTTCTGGTTTCCGCAAGTCACATACCGAAGGACCAACTCCTTTGTGTGCTGCCCCTTTAGCATGCACATGGTGGCAACTGCTGGTGTTGCTGCCACTAGCAGCTGCAACAGTTAAATAAGGCCTGAGTCAGGACGTCCAACACTCAACAGGCTTTGGTGAGTTCAATAGGCAGGAATGCTGCCATCTTCTCTTCAGGGCCGTAATACTGCAACTAAGTTGCATGGAGAAAGTGAGCAAGTTTAACTAACAAGAACCATCACAAACACTTTTTTGTGTAATATTGTAACCGTTTCTTTTTTAACTCATGTAGATTACCAGCCAACCCATTGAGCATCTCCTCTGTATTGCATCAAAGACAAGATTTATTTGGAAATACAGAATAATAATTCAGGCATATAAGAATTATATATATAATGTATAATATATAATTGTCTCGTGCTTTAGCTTTTACGGTGTTGATAGCCTTAGACTAACAAACAAAATTTCCATAAGAAAAATGTTTAAGTCCATAGAAGAACATTTTTAAAAGTTAAGTTATTTTCTTCCAGGTTGATGGGCATGACATTTGCATCCATGGAAACGGTGATTCAGTCAGCACAGGAATTGAACTTCCTGAGTTAAAACACTTTCTCTCTGGAAAAAAATGTTGCTTTGCTCTAATGTGATGTCAGAGCCCACATGGGAGAGATCCAGTCACAAGGAATTGTTTGAAGTGCTCTCTTTAATGTTGGCTAATTAATACGTAAATGGAATACATGGAGAAAAAGAAAAATTGAATGCTGATCAGTAAAATTATCTGCATATGTATGTTGTTTACATAGTTGTTTGTCAAGATGCCTTCTCATGAGTAGCCAGCCTCTGCCCGGTGCATGCACCTAATACAGGTTTTGTAGCATACATGAGTAGGAACAGGAGGACCTGGCTGTCATAAAAGAATCAGATTTTTCACTTACCAGTCTGGAGGCACAACCACACTAAGGGCTTTGGGAGTGCAGGGGCTGCATATGGAGGCACACTTGAGTGGCAGTATCCCATGCCACCATCTTATGTATGTGTTTTAATAGTTTTTATATGTTTATGTGTGTTTTAAATCTTGTTTTAGTATTTTGTTCTCTGTCTTGGGGAAACCCTACGTTGGGTGGAAAGGCAGCTTTAAATGTTTTAAATAAATATTTGGACACACAGAGTTGTGACACCTTTGCCCTTGCAAGAGATATGATTATTTCAGTATGTAATGATTTAGAAATTTAGATTTCTGATCTAGAAATTGTCCTTTGAAATCACTATATGGCTGAAAGGCTAAGCTGAGTACTACCAGTCAGAATGGCAACAGAATTGCTGGGCTGAGGAGCCCAAAAGGGGGGGGGGGAAGTACTAATCTCTGGATATAGACTTGAGTGACTCAATTTGAGTCCCTCTGCTTTCCAGTGAATCTTTTTTATTCTAAAATTCATGTGCGAACAGAATGAGAAATTCAAGAAACTAGGCATGATTCTTGAAGCTTTCACTCCAAATCTTTTCCTCACTTTATGTGGGGAGAGGTTAAATTCCAGATATTGAAATGAATATTTTTTTATTTGACTTTACATTCTATAGTGACAGTGACAGATCCTCACAAATTCAGAGAGCTGCTGCTTGGCCTTTCAGGCTAAGAAGTATCTGCTCACTTAGCTTTGAAGAGACTAATTCTTGAGAACTTAATGAAGCTGTGCTGATATCCACCCCCACTATGGAAGAAGCAGTTTCTCTGAGCCCTGTCCCTGTCAGGAACAACACGTGTCAAGAGACATGCTGTGAGTTTGACTGAAGGTCCAGCTGTTTGTTTTTTTAAGGGAGGGCATTGTTAACACCAATATATAGCATCACCCTTCTCTGTCCCTCTCACGTGGTGTTGTTTGACCCTTTTGAGCACCTGGCCTTGCCTGTTGAAAAGTGGAGGCGGGTGGGAGGGGAATGGGTGAGTAGTCTTCATTTACAGAGAGAGGCCTGTTCTCAAAGTGTTCATCTAATGCCTGCCTTGAAAAGAATACAGGGCAGTGGGCATTGCCAGAACAACCACAGTTTCTTGAGGTTTCTATTTAAAAAAAAGACATATGAAGCTTACTGCAAGGGCATTTCAGCCAGTTTCAGCCACCACCACCATCTGGTCCATTAAAATAAATCTGGCATGCTTCCCCACTCCATTCTCCCCCCCCCACACACACACACTATGTTCAGAGGGGAGGGATGAGGGGAAAAGAAAGCTCCCAGCTGCTCTGACGTTTGAATTTAGATTGGCCACAGCTGGCCTGTAAAATGTGGAGCAAAAGCTCTTCTGCTTCAAATTAGGATGAGGAGGATGGGAAGTGCTTTTTAAAAGGCCAGTGCCACTTAAAATATTCCATAGGGAGTATGTTCTGACTGTCATAAAACTGAACCCCAGACTCCGTGCCTTTATCCAGTAGTTCTTTGATCCCTTGATGTTGCAAAACCTTTCTGGAATCACATGAAGGAAGGCCATGGAGGGTGTCTTAGGTGTTCTGGGTCAAAGCATTAAGGACTCACCTGTGCTGAGAGTGTGGAGTGCAGTGGAATTGGGCAAGAAGCATTCCAGGTTCCCAGCAGTCTTCAGCAATGGCGTCTTAGTCTTTGACCTCTCCCAAGACAGTGGGAGGAAATCCTGTAAGTGACATAATGGGAGCGGTGGCTTTCCTCCTAGGTTTCTGGGTGTCCCAGGTTTGTGTCTTGCTTTGAGTGTACAGTGTACATCTTTCAGTTTCAGCCATCCCTGTGGAGGGTAGTAGGTGTCTTGTTCACTATATAAACAACCAAGGCCTTAGGTTCAGATTTTTCTGACTGCCCTATATGTTTTGACAACTGTTGTAGTAGTGCCACCTTCTGGTAAAATGTCATTGACTCAGGAATGTTGCTCTCTGGGTTTTGTTTTCTAGACTGAGCCTGCAGGGGGAGGTTGATAGATGTAGTGGGGGCGGGGGGGTCAGTCTTAGGCTTCCATACACTAGAGAGTTTAAAGAAGGACTCAGAGGCTTTCATTTTTCTTCTATTTATTTTCTTTGCTTTAGGTCGCAATGAATTAATAGCACGGTACATCAAGTTAAGGACGGGGAAAACACGGACAAGAAAACAGGTAATGATGTACTTTTTTAAATGAGTGTAGTATCAAGAAGGAGACCATTTAAGGCCCCATTGAAATAAATACGCACACTTGCATATTCCATTGTCATAATTTGGTTTATTCTTGCATTGAATGATGGACACCTCGGCTAGCAACTAACGTGAACGAGACCTGTAACTCTCTCTACTCCTTTCTAGTTCCTAGTCTGCTGTCAGATGCTCACGTCAACACCCTTTGCCAATTGTTCTTCCAGCCATGGTTAATAGTTGCCTGCCTCACTTAAATGTTATGAGAGTCAGCATCTGCCTGATTAATGCTTTGCATCCTTGATTGGAAGCTGCTATAGAAAGGATGCCATGTTGACAACTGTGCTTTTTGTAAGCACTGAACACATGCCTCTGAAATTCTCTTCCACAATTAGTTTGAACTGGAAGAGTCCTAAGCTTTGGATTGTTTTCCCAGAGCAAATGAGTTTTGTTTTCCAAACTACCCATATTCTTCCCTAGAATCCCCAGGAGAGCTAGCAGCAGTGTTATGTAGCACTCGGAGTCCTCTTTAGTCTAGTGGAGGAATCTGAAACAGAAGTATGTATGCGACATAATAGGGTTTGCCACACCGCAGTGGAATTGCTAGGTGGCCAAAGTGAACAGGAATGGGATTGGAGTGAATACTTCTCAAAAAGGAAGTGGTCAATGGCCACTAAGGCAAACTATTCTCAACCAGTTGCCGTTTCCAGCTCTGCTTTCAGCTGCAGAAGTTGATCAGATCCTTAGAGGCTGAAGGGTAGTGTCTGCTTTTGTCTCTCCACACACTCCTACCAAGTCTTCTTCATCACACTTTTGCTGTCTTGGAACTAATTTTATGCATGT
This sequence comes from Eublepharis macularius, assembly GCF_028583425.1. Taxonomy (NCBI): domain Eukaryota; kingdom Metazoa; phylum Chordata; class Lepidosauria; order Squamata; family Eublepharidae; genus Eublepharis; species Eublepharis macularius. The sequence goes on along the minus strand of NC_072794.1, from coordinate 104,493,376 downwards.
TATACATGGGCTTCCTCCTGGTTAGCTAGGATGGATTTTTTGTGTGTAATAAATGCTGAATCTGAGCAACTTCACCCGTACTTACTCAATGAACCTTGTAGGGTGCACTCCAAAAAAACAGAGGGAACCTTGAAATTGGTTTGTACAACACTGTTAACAGCAAGGCTGTTAATGATAGGACATCCTGGAGGTCATTAATTCACAGGTTGCCATAAGTCAGAAGCAACTATAAGGCATGTAACATGCACGCACAGACACCGAGATTTTGGTAGCAAAAGCAACCAAGTTTTAATTCCTGCTAGCAGGGGAGATAAATGTAATATCCAACAGCTGCATAGGTCCATTGGATCAAATTCATATGTGCAAATAATTTATTTTAAAGGCTGTTTGTGATAAAAGTTGTGAGACAATGGAAAGGAAGAGGTCTGATGTGAGACTTCAGTTTTAATTATTTTGTGTGAGAGAACATCATGGAGATGATGCAGATTGCACTTCATCTTTGTTTGATCTTCTTAGATGGGAGGTCATTGCTGGATCTTAACATCTCTTTGTTGTTCTTTAAGCATTGGGGTCTCCCCTCCCCCCATTTCTTATTCAGTGTCTTTGTGCACAATTGAAAATGCAGGAAACAGAATTGGGGGGCGGTGTTACTGCACGCATCCAGTGCTTTTACTCTGCCCTGCAGACTAACAGGGGTCAGTTGGCAGGGATGGCATATGTGGGTTGTGGGATTAGGATCCAGTGGATGAGCACATCTAAGAGCTGAAACAATCCTCATACAGGCAGGCCTTTTGATAGCAATGGGGTGTGTTTCTCTTGTCATTGAGAGCAGGAATAATCTGGCTATCTGTAAACATTTTCTTGGAATCCAAGGAAAATCTGACAAGAAGTCAGACAAAACACCTAATCTAGAACAGATGCAGCCAGGTCCGGCTGTATTTTAAGTTTGTACATTTTGTATCCTGTGATGGGTTGAGTAGTTGTAATCATAGGAACATCTGAAATGCTGGCAAAGCAGTTGTCCCAGCAGCCAAGGGCATGGGAAGAGATTTCTTACTTCTGTCCCTGTTCTTCCTCTTTGCTGCTCCTTGCCTCCACCACCATGCACTAGAAACTCAGGATGTTCAGGTTTTAGAGATGGGCAACTGGAGAATCCTTTGTGAAATCTATGATTGAAAATCAGGATGTGTAGAGAAACTGTCTTAAAGCAATTTGCAAAAATTATATCTGCTCTCTTGAATCCTGAATTATTGTCTTCCCAACACAATGAAACTGTAAGCATCAAGCCCATATCTGTGCTGGTTTCTCTAGGTACTACTATGATGGCTGAAAGTGATCTTAGGGACCCTTTGCATGAGGGAAATTTACCCATACATACTGTTCTTCTGTACACCCAAGCCCAGCTAGATTTGGTGGGTGCCCTTGTGACATTCTGAAGTCTGTATACAGAAGGAATGCTTTGACAATCCACACATTCTGTAAAGGTTTTTAATAATGTCAGAGTTCATACTCTGTCATACCAAAGTCCTAAATATTTTTAATGTAATTGTAACTTTTGATAGATGTTGGGAGACTTTATGAAAAAGGGAAGACTTCGCTTTTCCTTTGCTGCTTGTTGGCTTCTTACACGTCACCTAAAAAACTAATAATTGGAGAGATGTTTTAGTATAGTACTATGTTCATAGAATGTAGAAGGAATGGCTTGGAGTAAATGACCTGCCTATACATTGGGAAGTACCAGTTTCCATCTCTGACACAAATCAATAGGATCCTTGGTGATCTTTTCCTCAGCGTTCTTAAAATAGTCAAAAAGCTACTTGTAACATAAGCAAACTTCTGATTATAATTTAATAGTGGAGATCTATGCTTTGTGATTTCTCTAGAGAGTTCTTCTGGAGGCATGCCTGCACCAAATATAACTTGGGTTTCTATCCAAAACATTTACCTCTTCTCAGAACTTTAGTTGCAGGCTAACTGACAATTCCTGGTTTAAAGACGTAGCCTCGGACAAACAAGAGGGCTGTCACATAGAGATGGTGACTAGAGGTGGCTATATCCCTTTCTCCAGATTTCTGGTTGCTTAAATTACTGAGAAATTGGAGGACATTGCACACCTGTGTGCCTAAAATTAGACTATTTAACTTTTGGTAACTTTCGTGGCAGAAGTAAACTTCTGAAATGCTGATGGCAGTTATAACTGCCCTCTTTTCTCCCCTTCGAAGGTGATTCCACTGAAAAGTATTTCAAATCCCCGGGTAGCAACACCAGTGTTTGTTATTGTGGCTTCTGTGAAGTCCCACATGGGAACTGCACATGCGTAGACCTGAAGCTGACATTCCAAAATCTAGAGGTGTAAAACACGTACCCGTTCTTTTCATGCACCCCCCCCCCACCACCACCACCTAGTGTGCCTGTAAAAGGGCAGGCAAGTGGCTCCCTCCCTCAGTTCTTCTGCCACTGCTTTTCTCCTCTCCTTGGAGCCATGACATGTCTATGTGAACTGCTGCCTTTGCTTCCATGGTGCTGAAGGCACTCTTTAAGAAGTGCTCCTGCTGCTGGACAAAGATGGCCCAATCCAACGGCCATGATGACTGCTTGATGTGTTTGGGCGAGGCACACAACGCCATGAGGTGCATCATTTGCAAGCAATTCACGCTGAGAGCATGCCATGAAAGAGTGTCACAGCTTAAGGCTGCATTATGGGAATTGGCTCTTAAAGGTTCCACTTCATTGGGCCCAGCAGTCACCAAGGAACTAGCGTACCCTGAACACACCTCCTCTGTTTCACCGACAGACCTAGTGCCTGAGTCTGATTCCAAAGATGCTTCTATTCCAATAGCATCCTTAGTTCCACCAAGGAGCCCATCAGAGCCGCCAGCAAAGAAAGCAAAAACGAAGACTAAACATTCTGAAAAGTCTCATCTGCCTTCTATAGGCCCAGCCCTCAGGAAGAAAACATCTTCCTCCTCCTCAGCTCTGGCTCTGGCTCCCCCTTTGGATCCGCCTGTTTATTTGTTTGTCATTTGTAGTCTTAAACTCGAGACAGATTACATAGAGTGAGATTAGCACAATCAATATCAAGGGCATTTCAATAAACAATGCCATAGGATAAATAAATGCAAGTTTACAAGGACAGTTCTGGGATGTTGGTTGGCATTGCTGCCATCACTGTCTGGAGATGAGATCCCTGAGCTTGTTGGGACATTGACGGCCATTTCCCGTCTGTCTCTGGTTCCTGTGTCAGGTGTTCAAAGGGAGTTGATGGTACTGGCTAGTGCAGACAATCACTTGGAACTGTCACATTCTCACAGGCACCACTGAGGTTCCAATACTTGCCATATGCCGCACCTTATCATTATTACTATGCATAAAGGTGCTAAGGATCCCTGTTTATGTACCCTCATCATAATTATTATTAACATGAGAAAGAGCCTTATATGCTGCCCTGCTCAAAACCAAGACACAAAGCAAAGTCTACATTGGTTCCATCTGCAGCTTCTGAAACTGTTGCCATCCATGACCCACTCTTGGAACCATCTGGTCAGCCTGATGATGACTCCGACATTGGTTCCAGTATTGCTTTAGAATCATTGCCGCCTGACATTCTCGCTGAGGAATCTGCTTATTCTCAGAGTGAAGACCTGCAAATGTATATTGAACAGATGGTGAAAATGACATGGTCACTGTAGATTGAGGTCACCTGTTCATCATTGGATCTGGTGCTCAGAGTGCTACATTCCAAAGATGTGGGTCCAGTGGCATTTCCCATCATGCAGGACATGCTTAATATGACCAAAAATGTTTGGGCTAGGCCAGCTTCGATGCCAGCTACTTCAAAAAAGTTTGATAACATGTACAAAACCAGACAAGATGGGTTGGGTTTCTTTTCACTCACCCTTCTGCCAACTCCCAATCATTGCAGGGTAAAGACCTTCCAAAAAAAACCCCATAACAGCAAAGGCCATTCTGCACCCCTCAATAAGGAGCATAGAAAACTCAATAACCTAGGTTGCAAGGTATATGCCTCCTCTGTACTGGCTTTCTGTACAGGCAACTATGAAGCCGTTCTGGCTTGATACCAACTTTTCCTTTTGGAAAAGATAGGCCCTTACACGGAGCTTATCCCAGAGGAGAAGAGAAAACTGGCTAGGATCTTACATGGGGAATCAATAAAGCTTGCCAAACAGGAAATAAACACAGCCAGACACATTGCTGATTGTACATCCAGAGCCATTGCCTCTGCTGTAGTGATCACACAGAATGCATACTCAGGACCAAAGCTCTTGCCCTTCACCATAAGATAAGAACAGAGGACTTAATGTTTGAAGGCTCTGATCTCCACCACCCCCAACTGAACTGATGAGTCACTAAAAACATTAAATATGACAGAGTGACTGCTAGGTCACTAGGAATAACTCCTCTCTATCCCAGTCTCCTTAGGGATAGAATTCCTCCTCATCTCTATTCTACAACAGATATCCTAGATACAGTTCCCAAAAACCTCATCTCTCTAGGGGTTCTCAACCTCCTCTACCATCTGCTTCACAATCTCACAGAAGGTATTTTAGAGGCAGATCTAAGGATGGCTCTTGCTCTCACTGAAATCAGTCTGGGAATGCCAAACTGACCTTTTGACAGTTTGCCTTGCCTCCTTCCCCTATGGCACTGTGTCACAGGCCTGGGGTCTGATCATACAAGAACCATGGGTTCTATCCACTATCAGTCAAGCATACTGCCTGGAATTCAAAATATCTCCTCCAAATTTACCATCTCTGCCCTATGAGCCATATCTCCACTCTCCCAGATAGCAGAATGAGAGACCCTAGCACAAATTAGAGCCATAGAAGGGATGCCATTTACTTACTCAGATAATCTCTTTCCTTTTATTTTCTAATAGACGAAAAGTCAGGCGGTTCTCGTCCTATTCTAGACCTTGGTTTTCTCAACCAGTTTATTGTTGCAAAAGAATTCCACGTAATCTCTGAAAGATGTCCTACCGCTGTTAAAAGTTCAGGTTGGGTTATCGGGACTTTTCACCCACAACTTCATAACCTGTACAAGAGGTTATCTGTCTCCAGGTCCATCTTCAACTTGTTCATGTAGCAGACCAACACAGAGAATTTCATAGGTGGGCATCCCATTCAGTTCTACCACCATACACATTTCCATCAATATAATTGTTTCTCTAACAGGTTGGGCAGCTTGTTGTGGAACAACACAGTTGAAGGGAATTTGGTCTCCCCAAGAACCCTTCCTCAAACTCAGGGCCATCAGACATGTGCTAAAGGCCTGCTTTCCCCTTGTCCAGGGCAAGAACATTCAAATTTGCACAGACAATACAACAGCTGTGCATTATTTGACCATCTCCCTAACCATGTGCCAAGAAGCATCCATCTTATGGGGGTGGGTGATTCTCCATCAAGTGCAATTACATTCCATCCACACAGCAGGAAGGGAAAATGTCTTAGTGAATGTTCTGAGCTGCATCCTTCAACATAACTACAAATGGTTCATACAAATGAAATTCCTATGCCCCATATTTCCCACCAGGGTACCCTGTCTATAGATCTTTTCACCATCCAGTCCAACAAGAAATGTCCTCTTTTCTGCACAAGAGCAAGGAAAGGAAAATCCTCCTTAGGGGATGCTTTGCAGATCCCTTGGAAAGATTGTCTTTTGTAAATGTTTTCTCCCCTACCTCTCTTCATCTTCACGCTCAGCAAAATGATGAGGAATCAGGCTTCGGCAATAATAATAGCACCTAACTGGCCAATACTCTCCCAGGTGGCTCAAGGCAGGACACACCTTACCTCCCGTTCTAGACCTGTTCCATCTAGGAACTGTTGCAGCATGACATCACTTTTCTCAGGCTCACAGCTGGGCACATATCTCCTCCCAACTGACCTTTCCCTCTCCCAGCCAAAAGATTCTTGTAGAGGCAAGGAAAACTTCCACAAGAAAATCGTACCTTTCACAGTGGACCAGGTTTTCAATTTGGGCTCAAAACTCCAAAGTTGACCCTTATACATGCTCTCTACCTTTGATCCTTTTAAAATTTGGTATGACTTAAGGATGAGAACCTAGCTAACTCCTCCATCAAGGTCCATTTGGTGGCCATCTCCACCTATCATGACTCCATGGAAAGAAAATCTCTCTTTGCCCAACCAAAGTGTAAAGCATTCCTTAAAGGGTTGGCCAATCTGTAATCCCCTGCCTCTTCTCTCACTCCCCAGTGGAGCCTCTCCTAAGTTCTTTCAGCTGTTGTGTACAAGCTATTAAAACCCCTAGACATGAGTCCTCCATTTTCTGCTGGCCAAAGTGGCTTTTTAGTGTCCATCACATCTGCCAGAAGGGTGAGTGAACTGCAGTCATCTTTTGATTCAGCTTGCCCTTTCTCTCCCAGGTGTTTTCTGCTTTCCACCTTAACCAGGACATGCTGCTGCTAGTGTTTTTCCTGTCTCTACAAGACTACATACACTGGACGACAAGTGTGCTGTGCATTTTTATTTGGATAGAACAGCCTCTTTCCACAAAGATCCCAATCTGTTTTTAGCAGGGCCCCTCAAAAAGGAAACAGACTCTCTCCTCAAACCATTGCAGAGTGGCTCATCTAAACCTACTATGCCCAATCCAACCAGCCTTGCCTGCTGCAACTCCAGGAGCACTCCACACAAGCCCAGTCTGCATCTTCAGCTTTCCAGCAAAGTGTTCCACTAGTTGACATCTGTAAAGCAGTCACCTGGTCATGACTTTCCACATTCATCAAACATTATGCCATCAATGTAGACTGCAGACGAGATGCAGCAGTAGGTAGAGCTGTCCAAGGGTCACACCCTCCTGCAGAGTAAGTCTGCTCATTATTCTCCCATAAGGGATTATATGGAAGCCATGACAACAAAAGCACTTACCTGTCACTGTTGTTCATCAAATGGTCTTCTGAGCAGGCACACATCCCTCCCTCCGACCCTACTATGAGTTCTTCATTCTTCTCCAGCAGCAGTCATTAGAACTGAGGGAGAGAGCCACTTACCCACCCTTCTATAGGTGTGCTGAGGGGGAGCATGTAAAGAGGATAGGTGAGCATGTCATGCCTCTAGGAGCTTTTGGAACATCCACAGCAGGCCTGCAGATGTGCAGTTCCCATGTGTGCCTTCACAGAAGACCACTCAACAAACAATAGTTACACGTAAGTGCAAATTTGTTTTTTAAGAACTTCTGGTGGGGAGCACTGTGATGTTTCAGATCCTGAATAGAAACATTTTTCAACATCCTGGGTTGATGGAAGGGATAAATTCCGTCACTAGATTAGGCAAATGAAAGTAGTGCATCTGACTTTACATAGCTGAGGATAGCAGAGTTGTGGTATAGGTCTGGAGTAGCACAAATGTTATACTGAAAGTAGTCCAGAATCTGAAAGTTGGATACTTCCTGAGGCCATATGTAGTAGTGTACAGAAGTCGCCAAGAAAAAGAGTAACAATGAAGTTGACAGTGCTTGCTGTTAGAGAGCAAAGCGTGTTCCAAGATGCTGTTTCTTGAACATTACATACCCAAGTGTTCTAGTTTAAATCATTTACGTTCAGTGGTGTTGTACCCAGTTCCTCCAGCTCAGGGCTTAGCTATATTCTTATGATCAGTATTGACTGCCATTCGTTCTGATATGCTGAAACCTCTCCTCTGGAACCTCAGCTGGCTTTACGAAGCCTGTGTGTGTCGCCTGGTGCTTGAAGCACTGTTGTCACGCAGAGCAATGTGGGATCATGTGTTCATTCTGTTTGTGTTTTCCTTTTTGAATGGCTTGGCGGGACTTAGGTGTCCAGCCATATACAGGTTCTAGCTCGGAAGAAGGTGCGAGAGTACCAGGTTGGCATTAAGGTACGTTAGAGATCCTGCCCATGCATCCATGGTGTGTGAGCATGGGCAGCCCCCTCTCCTTCCTCTCCTTTCCTCTGGTTGACGGCTCTGCTGTTTTTCCCCTCTCCTTCTGCTTTTCTCTCTGCAGGTCTCTAGCCACTTGCAGGTTCTAGCCAGACGGAAATCTCGTGAGATTCAGTCCAAACTGAAGGTACGCGCTTCCCCAGCTGTCCCCCTTTTGAGCCATGGCCATGCCGGCAGCTAACACGCTTTGCCCTGTGGTTGCCACTCTTTTCCTTTTTATGTCTTTGCCCCCCTTCCTTTGTTCCTGGGACCAGAAATTTTCAATATCCCCCCGAGGGAAGAGTGAGCTAGAAGGAGAGTGAGAGTTTTTAAATTATTATTTTTTAAAACATTACATACTTTTCAAAAAGAAGATTTAAATGCAGTGTGCAACAAATACAATGGATGTGTTAAATCCAGCAGTTGACTCAAATACAGTAAAAGCTAATAAACATTAAAAAGATCAGACTTGACATTCAAAAGCTTTTTGAAACCAGATTTGTAATGAGTCTAAAAAATGACAGAGAAGGGGGATCTGAATGAATCTGTCATATTCATTCCCCCCATATGCCAGTTTTAGTTACTTCTTTTATACCCTGCCTTTCTTCCTGATGGGGACATAGAACAGCTTGTATCATTCTCTTTCCCTCCATTTTACCCTCACAACAACCCTGTGAGATGGGTATTTCCAAGAGGCAAGTGTTTCACTGTAATCACAGAAACTGGAACCTTGTATAAGTAAAGGTAGCCATATCAGATCAGCGATAGACAGTGAGAAGGCATGGTAGTAGTAACCTGTAACCTTTGCTACTGGTGGAGGAGATGAGCCTACCATTAAGGATGTGATCCCCCTTTCTTCACTTAACTAATCAGTAGTGGCAGTCCACTAACTACACTGTACAATCAAGATTTTCTTTGTAGTTTGATTGGTCAGTAGGGCAGAACTGTCCCTTAAACCAGGGTTGACCTAGAATGGCCACTGAAGCAACAGACCAAAACATCAGCAAAGATACAAGTATCTGCCTAGGAACACTTTTGTCAAGTATTTTATACAGAATTTTTTAAATCTATCTTGGATAGATAGATGGATATCAAAATTATGACCAGAATGTTTTTTCAATAAGCACGAGTTTATTATAGTGACTGTTGACGTGCAGTTGTGGCCCACATGATTTAACTTTAGGTTATAACTGTAGGAAGGAGTGAGATTGAAGGGTTCCCCCCCACCCCCGCCACGTGGATGGAAATACAGCAGAGGGATATTTGGGTGCCTATGTAATGTGATGGCCCAGTTAGGATGGAGGAGCATGCATCTGTAGATCTATGTATCATCCCCTGTGGCCTTACTGTTGTTGCTGATTCAGGATGCTTGGAGCAAGACTGGTGGACCAGGAGCTAAGGAAGTTGAGCAGAGATAAAACTGGAGAGCTTTTCTTCTGTGGTTGGCTTTCCTTTCCTCCTTTCTTCTTTAACTGGATATTGGCTAACCTTTCCTTATAACCCTTTCCTCTGTGTGTTGTCGATTTTTGTGATTTGCAGGATAAGTGCCTATACAAGGCACATGTGGGCAGAGGGTATATTAAGGGCAATGTTGGTCTGAGGGTGAGGGGTATTTTGAAATGTTACTGGGTTGGTTTCCTGCCCATTGGTGTGGGGTTTTTCCCCTGTATGCATTGGAAAGTACCTAGAGATTCCAACCTCTATGAGCTCAGCAAACTATTTCATCCGATCTGCATAAGTTCCCCTGTCTAGAATCCACAAGGCAGCGACAATGGTAAATAAGTTGGAGATACTCAGTATGGACAGCGTATACTTTCTCCCTGAGAATAAAGAAAATCTTGACTGGTCCATAAGTAGACTGAGTTTCTGCATATTAATTCCCCCAAACCCACTGCTTAGTACATATTTAATTTTAATGTGTCTCACTAATCTAGAGCACTGTAAGATGGTGGCAAATGCCTTCTTAAAAGCTAACCTTGTAGCCAGTAGTAAATGTCACATGATTGGATGCAGTGGTAAATCATGTTGGAATTCGTCTGCTTTGTAGCATGTCTTTCAGAGAAGGTAATGGCAGCTCTCCCTCAGAGTTCATATTGAGACTGCTGCTTTATCCTTTAGGGTGCAGGAGGAGTACTAAAGAATGAATACTGGGGGTTCAGTATGTATTTGTCACATCTATTTAATGCAGTTACTTTTGCTAAACATTTTAATTTCATACCTGGGGCTTTGTGCATTCTCATACTGCAATAGTGGCTTTCATAACATCTCCTATGACACCATTGCCCACTTTACTGCCTTTCCTAGAAAATATAATATAATTAGCGGTGTTAACATAAAAACTAAAATTACTCGCAATAGTAATTTTAGTATTTTGCTCTTTGTTTGTTAACGCAAGATCAGGCTTAAGGCTATGGCCAAAAGAGCTGTACCAGGAAAGGAAAGGAACTAAAATTACTAGACACTGTACAAAAATTAAAAATATAGCATGCCCCATCAGCAGAGTTATAATCTAATTAGTCAAGATGCATTTGGGAAGGAAGGTAAAAGAGAAGCAGACTCAACAGAGAAAAGCCCTGTTGAGAAGAGATGTATGTATTTATGTGAATATTCAAGCAACATTCCTTTCATTCTGATCTGTACATTGTTGCTTCTGAAAAAAATCTCAGTTGCAGTGCAGTACACCTGGGAAGCCATTGACACAGTGCTTATCTAGTGTACCAGCCTCCTGGTTTTATAGTTGCATCTGCCCCACAGTTTCACATCATTCAAAGTACACTTTCAGAAGCTAAGAAAATGTTCAGCTCAGCTACACTCCTAGCCGTTAACAAACGGATGCATTGGCTGCACTGTGGCTGCACTGAGTTGTTGCAATCCATATGTGTGCATGTAGTATTCTACAGGATGTCTGAAAAACCAGGGCAGTGGAAAAGAAGTGGGGAAGAACCTAGAAGTGCATATCCTGGACACATAAAACTATGCTTTGTCACCATAAACTTGCTAGAATTAGATTATTTTTTAAAAAAAAATAGATTGGAACTTAATACTATATAGTATTGTCTGCATCATGCTGCACAATCCTTCTTTTCCAGCAAATCTATCCTATACTGCTGAACAAGGGAGGTCAAAAGCAAACTGAATTTTTAGGCCAAAGCTAATATTTACATATCAATTTAGAGCTGCCCAAATTAGCCCCTCCCAAAATACTAGACGATAATTTAACTATCTTGGTATTGCTCACTCTTCTTGTACTTCTATGTCTACTCTTAAGAGCACGCAGTCCAGGCAGTTTGAATTCATTCATCCTATAGCATTTACTCGATGGTTATGTAATATCAGAAGAGAGCACTGACCAGACCTCCTGCATTGTTTTTGCAAGTGTCTGAGCAGTGTGAAAAATCTACACGCAGGCCTGTATCAGTCTTCTAGAGGTGCAGAACAAGAGAGTCCATTGCAGTGTTTTGCTAACTTCCTGCATACTTGAGTTGTTTTGTAAATGTGAAGAAGTTACCTGCTCCTATAAGGACAGATAAGTTAGCTGACCCTGACTGTCCATCCTTCATTTTTTTGCCCAAATGAGCTATCAGCCTTAAATAATCAGATGTACTTTGTTTGCAAAGTGAAACGCAACTGCCTTTGATATACTAAAGTCCAATTATATTGGTAGCTGTTGTAAATAATGCATACCCTAGTGCCCATAGTTCTGTTGGTGATTCTAACTATTTCTATTTCTTTTCCCCTCAAACAGGCTATGAACTTGGTAAGTGCAGTTTGGTTTCTTTTCTTTCCCTTTTAATTTCCCATAGATAGAGTGCCACCCATGGAAGCACTCCAGAAGGTCCAAAATAGAGACTGAAATAGATTGCAGGGCTTTTGTAAGTGCCAGATTAATAGTCAAATTAACACCTTTTGGAGAATTGGACCATTAACTGTGCTAAACACCAGCATTAGATGCATGTTCTCTGCTTCTCTGAACTATATGCCTGCTGTATAATTCTTAATCATGAAAAAGATGGCTCTTTGAAAGTGAATTGTAGTAAAAACAATTGCAGACTTCTGGTATGTGTTCCTGAGAACCTGCTTATATGAATGGTTCTCTAATTGGAAACCAGCAGGCTTAACATGATCAACAAGTATTATGTGCACATTGGCACTCAGTCCCAAATGACTACTACTTTTCTAGACTCAAAAGGTCTGAGTTGCTAACTCTTTCTCCTCCTCTTCTCTCTCTCTCTCTCTCTCTGTTTTTGAAAGGATCAGGTCTCAAAGGACAAGGCTCTGCAGAGTATGGCTTCCATGTCATCTGCGCAGATTGTGTCTGCCAGTGTCCTGCAGAACAAGCTCAGCCCCCCTCCTCCACTCCCTCAGGCTGTCTTCTCTGCTGCTCCCAGGGTAAGGGATACCTTTTGTATGAGGATCACACCTAGAGGGATGACACTGAGAGCACATGTTACCAATATGTCAGCTGCTTTGTTTATGGAATGAGGCTGGCACAAGTAGAGGTGGCACCAAGAGAAGATCTAGCTGTGTATTTGACTCTGCACCTGAATCAGTAGTCTTAACTTGAAGAACATTTTGTTCATCTACTGTCTTCAATGCAGTCCCACATTGGGGGACTGCGCTTGCGCTTAGCTTTTAGGCTACTGAGGGGAGCAGCCCCCCCCCCGACAGCTCCAGAGTGGTTTTTCCCCACCAAAACAGTCACATGGTATAGAGAGGTTGCCTCCTGTTCCCTTAGTTTGTTTCTTGCCACTGCAAAGAACAGACATTGTTTTCTGTTAGTTGCTCTGTTTTGTGCTGGATTGCAATTATAGTTAGCTGTTCATTGATAGTTGTTAGTAGTTAAAGTTGTAGTTTATAGTTCTAGCTCAGGTTAGTGTCTGGAAATTACAGTTAAGTTTTTTTCCTCCCACTGCAGTTTGTCTGATCTATCAATGTGTTGGTGAGTTGTGTTGCTTTTTGTACAGCTTCAACTTTGCCTGATTGATAGTCCTTGTTTGGCATTATGGTGGACAAGTCCTTGTTCAAAAAATGTTAGGAGTATGGGACTAAGATGGCCAAGACTAATGGCCATTCTCTATGCCTTGCATGCTGAGATGAATGCCATGTGGGTGACCAGTGCAAGCATGGCCAAGTGTTTACACCAAAGGCAAGATGAGATCAGGCTTCCTGGTAAAAAGCTATGCTTTAGGAAAAAGCCATGTCTAGCACCAGAAGCCCAGCTGCAAAAAAATCTGCCCTGGCAGAGCGCTCAAATCCATCAATGACTGAACCTCTCTGGAGTCAATGCCAGCTTCGGATCTGATGTCTGCCATAGTAACATTGGGTGCAATGGCTTCTCCTTGGAGTTGACACAAACCATGTTCTTGGTCACAAGAGACCTTGGCTTCGGTGTGGTTGGCTTCCAGTGTGATAGTTCTGGAAGATGCTTCTCCCAGATCTCAGAACAGAAGTTTCAGGTCTCCGGCACCGAGAGTTCCTAGGGAGAGTTTGACTGGCCCTCCACCATGTAAGCCCAAGGACAAGTTGAAGCATGTGGAGAAGCCTCGACATAAGGCTTGCCAACAGGCTGGTCATTCAGATCCAATCCAACCATTGGATCTGATGGTGGAGATTCCACTGCCTCCAGCTGTGAGCAGACGATCACACTCTGCTTCTTCATAATCAGGTGAGAAAGTGCAGGTGGAAGCTGTCTGCCTCTGGGAGTCTCACTCATGCTGTCTGAGGCAGTCACAACAGCTGTGCCATCTGGATCTATGGTATCCGCACCAGCCATCACCAAACTACGCTCACAACTGGGGTGAGTTTTACCTGACTTATCCTTATTCGGCTCCACTCCCAGCTCAATCAGATTCAAAGAAAAAACACTGGTGTCTGGATCCGAGTTGGATCCCTCTTCCTTGTCCTAGTGCTTCAGGACATGGATCCGAGTAGGCATTGGATGTGGAGTTGATAAGTTCCTAATGTAGTCCGAACTTCACTTCTGACCCCGTCACCTGAGGAGGCTGTGGGTGACGCTGAGCATAATTGACCAAATATTGATTATCAACTGTATGCTGGACAAATGCTCTGTATGGCAACGTCTGTGAACATACATGTCTCTGCTTTACAGCAGAAACCAAGGGGCAGTATTCTACAGCATATGTATTTAGATACTCCTAATGCGATTGCCTTCCCTGTGATTGAGAGATTTGTGGGAATTATAGGGAATCTGTGCCAAAAACCTGCATCTATTCCAGCAACCACCAAGAAAGCAGAAGCACTTTACAAAGTGAAGCAAGATCAGTGCCCTTGTTCACTCACCCACCTTCTTCATCACTTATTGGAGAGGAATTGCAGGCCAGACATCAGCAGGGCAGTCTCTCCACTCCTGCAGATAGGGAAGGAAAGAAATTGGACACTGTGGAGAGGAAAATGTATTCCTTTAATATCAAGATGGTGAATGTCTTGGCCATTATGAGTGGGTATCAAATTTTCCTATGGCAAGTCTTCCTATATGGACGCCCTACCTGAGGGCAAGAAGCCTGTAGTCAAGCTGATTCAAAATGAGGCGATAATCCTCTCAAAGCAGCAGATTAGTGCAAGAAGGCATGTCTTGGATGTCTTTGCCAGGGGCCTCAACACCTCTGTGGTCCTACACAGAAGCACATGGCTGCATTCCACTGCCCTCCTGTTGGAGTCTCGAAATAAGATAGAGGACATTCCCTTTGAGGAATCTTCATTGTTCTCAGAGAAGATAGGTAAATATCTTTCTAAAAAGAAGTAGTATTGGTAGACAACCAAATCTTATGACATTCTGCCATAGTCTCTATGTGTCTCGATTTACAGACAACCTGCAGGATGTGATTACCAGCCCAGACAAGACTATAGAGCCTACAGCTACCACCCATATCAACCACAGTATCCACCTTATTAGGCTCCTTATTCTGGCCAGTCCGTGTCAAAGAGAAAGTTGTCAGGACACCTCAAACCAGCCCATCAGTCCTTTAAGGATTCTGCCCAAGGTCAAAAGTGCAAATTCTGACTAGACCTCCATACAGTGACTGCCTCTGCATTGTTTAATGACAGATTGTCACAGTTCGTTCATGCATGGCAAAATATTTATACAGACACTTGGGTTATTTCAATAATTATTAGAGTTTCATACATTGCCTGCTACTGGTTTCCCCTCGCAAGTTCCTAATAATACACTCCTACAGTTGCAGAAAGAAATTCAATCTTTGTTGATTAAAGGGGCTCTCCAAGAAGTTTCAGGGTCTAACAACCCCTTTGGGTTTTTTCTTGCTTCTTCCTGGTAGATAAGAAGGATGGAGGGAAAAGGGCAATTTCAGATTTAAGGGCCCTTAATAACTACCTGAGAATCACGAAATTCAAGGTGATCATGCTCCCTTGAGTTATAAATATGGTTTCCCAGGATGTCTGGTTTGCAGTCCTTGATTCACAGGGCACTTACTTTCATTTTTCTGTACACTGGGACCATCAAAAGTGTCTCCGTTTTATTTTCCATGATGTGGTGTTTCAGTATACTGCCTTATTCTTTGGTTTGGCTACAGCACCATGAGTTTTCACAAAGTGCGTTGCAGTAGTGGTTGCTCACCTTAGACAGTTGGGCTTCTCTGTTTACCCTTATCTTGATGACTGGGTTAATCACTGCTCAGTCCCCCAAAATTTTCAGGGAGCATATCACCCTTATACTGTCCACATATGAAACTCTAGTGTTGGTGATAAATGCAAAGAAATCTAAGTTGACTGCTACCCATACCATACAATTTGTGGGGGCAATCCTAGATTCTAAAGTCAACAAAGCATTCTTGCCCAGTGATAGGATTATCTGACTGGCAACTCTGGTGCAGCACTTCTTAGCAAATAGACTTCAGTCTGTACAATCTATTCAAGTTATGTTAGGTCTCATGGCCTCTATCACAGTGGTAGTTCCCTGTGCTCATCTTAAGATGTGAACTTCGCAGCTTTGGTTTCTTAGACATTTTGACCCTAATTGCCAGTCCCCCCTCAATCCTAAAGCAGGTGTTGTGTTTCTTGACATGATGTTTAGAACCAAGTAATCTGACAAGAGGAGTTGCTTTTGGTATACCGTGTCATGATGTGACCCTAACTATGGACACTTCCCTGGAAGGGTAGGGGGCTCATTGTGATGCCGTTTCTGTCAACAGTTTTTAGTCAGAGGATGAGAAGGCATGTCATATTAATTTACTCAAGCTGTCAGCAGTTTATCGTGCACTTAACTCTCTTGCAGATATGGTATCCCACAAAAGAGTCCAGGTCTTTACAGGCAATACAGCAACTGTATTCTATATAAACAAGCAAGATGGTACAGCTTCCAAGACACTCTGCACAGAGACTATCTGCTTGTGGGAGAGGACCATAACACATGGTACTACTCTGTACACCCTACATATTGTGGGATCCCACCATTCCAGAGTGGACTGGCTCAGCAGGTTGGGCTGTTTTCACCATGAGTGGGTCCTCGCAGACAAGTATGTCAATCAAATTTTTCAGCAGTAGGGTTTCCCAGAAGTTGACCTTTTTGGCACTCAGGACAATACAAAGACCTCCTGCTTCTGCTTGAGAGGAAGCAGCAGCTTGGCTTCATTAGGAGATGCCTTTCAGATTCTGTGGACGGGAACATTGTTCTACGCCTTCCCACAGGGTAGTATGCAAAATCCAGACAGACTGGACCAGGTGCATCCTCATAGTCCCATTCTGGCCATGGCAACACTGGTTCCACACACTCAAGCACTTAGCCAAGGGGAATTGTGTTCACTTACCATTGGCACTAGACTTACTTCATTTTGGTCAGATGTTGCATCGTGATCTAGGCAGGCTGCATCTGACAGCATGGTTCCTCAAACACTAGGGTTGCATTCTTCTGGCAAATATTTTACTGAATGCTCGCAAACTGTCCACTAGAAGATCTTATACCCTTAAGTGGAACATGTTTGTGCTTTGGGCTGATGCTAAAGGAATAGCCCCTAACACCTGTTTGTCTAATGTCTGGTTTGGCCTCTTCATCTGTTAAAATCCACTTAGCTGCCATTTCCACTGTCCATACTGGTATAGATGAGAAAACAATATTTTCACACTATATAATTTGTACCCTATTATACCACAATGGTACCTCTGCCTGGTTTTAGCCAGGCTGATGTTAAAACCATTTGAGTCATTGGCAACGTGCTTTTTACCTCCCCTTTCCTCTAAGGTGGCCTTCTTGCTAGCTATTACATCAGCCAGGAGAGTTAGTGAGCTCCAAAATTCCTACAGGTGTATCCTGACAAAGTGGTTATATTTACTAGTTTGTAGTTCTTACTCAAGGTAGTATCCAGATTTCATGTGTCTCAAAGCATAACTCTCCCATTGTTTTTTCCCCAACCCAATAACTTCACAAGAACATACACTACACATTTTGGATGTGAGCTGTTTTATTTTATATAGACAGAACTCAATCCTTTCAGAAGGACTCTGCATTTTTTTGTTTGCCATTCTGACACCAATAAAGGCAAAGCTGCACCATTTCAGACAATATCTAGATGGATGGTACTTGCTATTAAAATGTGTTATAAGTCTACTCAAGTTCTTTGCCTGTTTACTCTGTGTGCCCATTCAGCAGGAGCACAAGCTGCCTCTGCTGCATTCCTTCGAGGGACACTACTGGTGGACATCTGTCAGGCTGTCAGTGGATACTTTTGTCAAACACTGCACAGTGGACGTTAACTCTAGAAGAGAAACAGTAGTGGACCAAGCAGTCCTACAGTCTTCCTTCGTCTGAGAGCATCACCCCACCTCTTTGATGAGTAGCTTGCTATTCTCCCAATGTGGGACTGCACTGAAGACCATAGATGAAAACAGGGTTGCACTTACCTGTAACTGTTGTTCATCCAGGTTTTTGTGCAGGCACACATTCCTTCCTGCCCCACTGTGAGCTCTCTGTAGGACGTTGTTGAGGAGTTTGTGGCAGCACAAAACTGAGGGAAAAGGGGGCAACCTTTCTATACCATGTGATCATTTGAGTGGGGAAACTGCTCTGGAGCAGTCCAGGGGGGAGGGGTCACCACCTCAATAGCCTAAAAGCTAAGAAAACCCTGTTCTGAGTGACTGCCCTGTGCAAGCGCAGTTCGCCCAATGGGGACTTCACGAAGACCTAGATGAACAACAGTTGCAGGTAAGCGCAATCCTGTTATCAAGCCTTCCCTTCAATGTCTGTTACACATAAAAAATTCCACACCTCCTTACTCCCCACCCCCACCCCACACACTCTGTATAAAAACAGAACAAATGCTGGGCCAGCTCAACCATTTGGGCCCCCCAAGTGGCCAAGGCACAGGACTGCAGCAGTGGCAGCACAGATGTGGGAGGGGGAAGCCTCTTTACTTCCTTGCCACTCCTTATAGAGCCATTGAGCTCCAGAAGCATTACCTCTGTAGCTTGACCTGAAATCAAGGGGCCACATAGGCCAGAGTAGTGAGAGCTTTCTCCTTGCCACTGGCTACTTGGCTCCAGGGCAGGAGAGAGATAAAGGCTTTGCGTTAAAAAAAACTTCCATCTTTGGCCTGCTATCAGAACTTGCTGTTGACCTTCTTCCTCTCTCCCACCTGCCCATAATCAGAGGGTCTTTAATGTCTTTTGGAAGCCCTGCCCTGACCTTATCAATCCAATTTGGGATGGTAATAACAACAACAACATTTGATTAATATACCACCCTTCAGGATGACTTAACACCCACTCAGAGAGGTTTACGAAGTATGATGTTATTATCTCCACAACAAAACACGCTGTGAGGTGGATGTGGCTGAGAGAGCTAGAAGCTGTGACTGACCCAAGGTCACCCAGCTGGTGTCAAGTGGAGGAGTGAGAAATCAAACACGGTTCTCCAGATTGGAGTCCTGCGCTCTTAACCACTACACCAAACTGGAGCTTCTCAATCCTCCTATGATTACAGTCAGAGAAAGAGAGAGTGAACAGAGGGGAGCAGAGGGAAGGGATAAGATGGCCAAGGAAGTTGAGGGCTACTGTGGCAAAATGGGTGCCCCCATGCCACCCCAAGCTCCTTATGCCACACAAACCAGCCCTGTACACATAGGATCCCTCCAAACCCCCAAGAAAGCTTCCTTGTCTAATTCTTCTCTGCTCCATAAACACCACGAAACTGTGGCAAATCTGATCCAGAATTTCCCCCTAGAAGTTCACTGGAGAATGGGGAAATGCTCTGGCTTTGTGTGAAACTCAACAATGCTCCCATCCTAGCTTTTCTCAGCTTTGTAGTCAAAACATTTCCAAGCCACAGAAAATATTACATAGGCTGGATATTACTTTACATTGCAATAAAACCCCTTAAGTTGCTTTGATCTGAGCAATGGAGGCTAGAAAATCAGTTATCTGGAATACCTCTGATCTTGTTTTCTGTGTTCAATTCCTTAGTTTTGGAGTGGGCCTCTCCCAGGACAGTCTGGACCTTCTCAGGAGTAAGTAAAGACATTTGGTAGTTTTGAATATATATTTCAGCAAATATCTACGTAGAATTTGGAATTGTGTTTCTTAAGCAAAATACTGTGGTGGTGTTCCTGAATTGTTTCACAGAAGTTGATGTTAGTTTGCTGTGCCCCTGAGCAAGCTGCTAATTTGTTCCCAGGTTTTTAAACTACTGTATTCAAAGGCTTCCAATGGAAGGACTGATTTGAGCCTATGTATTTGTGATACAGATGTTAGATGGAAACTGACCCAACTCAAGGCTGCTGTAGGCAAGGTGCTTGTTTGAAAACTCCCCCCATTCAAAAATAGTGTGTCGCTTCAAAAGCCATGGCGGAGGCTGTTTCCATGTGACGGTGCTTCTCTATGCAGCTCTGCAAAGGCAGAGGCATTTGTACTGGCAACAAGGCATTTAGATTTCCCCCCTCACTTTCCTTGCCTTAGCCCTCCATGGCTGCCACTCTCCCAGCCCCCTGCCCCGGTCCTTAAACAGAATAGCTGAAGGGAAGCCAAGACAGAGAAAACCTCCTGGTATAAGAGAAAGAAATACTAAATGAATGTTTGCTGATCTGATCTGGTGAGCTTTTGACATGACAATCTACCTCTGTGACACGTGAACACACAATGTGGCAGCTGCATACAGTTCTGCTGAGTTATCCATATTTGAGGTTGGCGCAAAATGTACAGAACAGCCTATGTGTAGGTGTTAGTGATGGCTATGTGAAAAGTACTTGGGGTACAACTGTACAAAATGTCCATGGATAATAGATTTTTTTAAAAAACCTGTTCTGTTTATCATTTGAAATGGGAATCAGCCCTCCATCCCTCATACCGCGAGCCTTTGAATTATTCATTTTAAAAAATCACCTTGTCTGAGATCTTCTAATACACGGAAGAAATGTGCTATTCAGGGTAGACTAATATAGATCTCATGCGAGAGCTCAGTCATGTTCTATTTACTTAGCTATACCTACCACCATTTACCCAGAGGTCTCAATGTTGTCCTTGGTCCCAATCTTTGCTGCTACAGTGTGAACATCTCTCTGTCCATCTATTGAAGTGGATTTCTTTGTATTAAGAGGAAGAAAAGTTACTTGCAGGGATGACTTCTAACCTACTGAATGACATATTTGGCTATTTCAGCTTTTCCATTATAAATACTTCAGCACAAAAATAAATTAATAAATAGCCCTCAGAAAGTAGTTGTTTGCTGTTGATAAGCAACAAGTGAATACCAATAAGTAGACCAACAGGCAGAAGATCTGCTGCCTAGATGATGGTGGTCAGGCTCCCATGAATTGGTTGCATTGTCTGAAGTGCTCCTGTTCTGATTCCTGCTGTCCATATAGTAGGAAAAGCAGCTCAGGGACAAACACTGAGAAGTGATGGTTTTGGATCTGGGAAAAGCTCTTACTGGTTTCTCTTAACGAGAGCCAACTGGTGTGATGGAGAGAGTGTCAGACTAGGTCCAGGGAGAACTTGGGTGACCTGGGCCTATCTGCTCTCTCTCTCTCAACTTAATGTTCCTCACAGGGTGACTGTGAAGATAAAATGGGGGAGGGGTAAGAATAAAATCTTACGAATTCATAACAATAAAGAGATATGTCCATCTTTGACTGATTTGAGGTAGAGGAGGATAGGAGGAAAGCTTATAGAATAAAATTCTGACTAACCTGCTTCACCATTTATTTTATTTTCCAGCATTAAACCTTTTACACAACCAGCCTACCCCATCCAGCCACCCATGCCTCCATCACTAGCCAGTAAGTGATTTGGTTCACTTTGTTTCTCCAACTGTTTCCCTCAAATTTTTATCAATTTCTCTCCTCCCATTCTTATCTCACTTTACTTATACACACAGCTTTAGCTCAGGTCCTCTTCAAGCTTGAATTTTTGTTTCTCATCCATCCAGGATAGTAGATTTCTCCTACTTCTTTCAGAGACTTTGCCCATCTTTTAAAGTCTTTTTTTAAAAATGGAGTTTATTAGTCTATTCTAGAGTGCTGCTGGCAGAAAAGTGGTTCCAGTCTTTGTATGGCATAGTTGTATTTGCAAGGACTTTTTGCAGAGGACTCAGATTCCCTGTGTGAGTGAATCTAATTCTTCAAGCTCTGTGCTCCCCCATCTGGGACAACACGTCCCTTGTCCATCTTCACAAGACCTGGCTCGTTTGAACAGCCATGCCTTTACCATCAAGGTTGCAATATATTTGCAAGGAGTGTGGAGCATTTGAATACTAATACCGAAGTACAGCAAAAGTTTTTATGTAGAAGATTGAGAAATTCTGTGCAGATTAACTCCCTTTCTCACCAGTTATTCCCAATCTTATCATTTTGTGCAAAAAATATGACAAATTTCAGAGGAATAGTAGTCTGCTGCAGCCTGGACTGCAAAGAGCTCAAACGCCATATCTATGTGGGGGGAAATCATTTAACCTTTTAGGCTACCCTTTGAATTCTTCATGTTGAGTGCAGAAATCTGCCTTATACTGATTATCGTAGCTCAGCATTGTCTGCTGTGACTGGCACTGAGTTTCTAGGGTTTCAGACAGAAACAGGCCTTTCATAGCACATTTAACTGGCGATAACAAGGGCTAAACCTGGGACCTTTGGCATGCAAAGCAGATGCTGAATCTCTGAGCCACTGCTCCTCCCTAAAGCCATGCTGTTAGGGATGAGATTTGAATCCATACTTCCCTTCAGAGACAAGAACACTGCAAAAGGGAGCAATGCTATGCTTTCAGTTCGGTGTCTTAAACCACTTGGCTATTCAAAAGCCTAACAGCAGGTTTCTCCTCACCTTTAAAGCTGAAATCTCCTCTAAAGTGCTTTGAAATGTTGGAACGCTTTCTCTTTCTAGGCTACGAGCCGCTGGCTCCTCTCCCACCTGCTGCCTCGGCTGTGCCAGTCTGGCAGGATCGTACGATTGCCTCCACTAAGCTGCGGCTCCTTGAGTATTCAGCATTCATGGAAGTGCAGCGTGACCCAGAAACGGTAAGACTTAGGAAAGAGTGGACCTGCCATCAGTCCAGGCTGAGGATGTGAATGGAGCTTTCCTGCTCTTAAAAGCAGCAGGTTCCTGCAGCTGGGACCTAAGGCTGACTTCCTGCTGCTTCTGTGTGCAAGACAGCCATTACAGTGACTCCTTTGGAGTGCATTAGGCCATTAGTAGTGGTGTGCAATAAGAGAGCTGAGTTTTGAATTTCCTGTGCAGCATCAGCAGGAACATCTGATTCCCTTCGTTGTGGCAGAATCTTTGTTGTGGGGAATGGTACCATCTGCTCCCACATGTTTACACCCCATGTTTCTCCCCCTACAGTATAGCAAGCACCTCTTTGTGCATATTGGGCAGACAAACCCCTCCTACAGTGACCCTCTACTGGAAGCAGTGGACATCCGCCAGATCTATGACAAGTTTCCTGAGAAGAAAGGTGGCCTGAAGGAGCTCTATGAGAGGGGACCTCAGAACTCTTTTTTCCTAGTGAAGTTCTGGGTAAGAACCAAGCAGGGCTGAAAACCAAACAGTGCTGTTGAAAACCCGTTCTTGGGATTCTTATGCTCAGACTAGACACATCTTTTAACTTGTTGAGCCTGGTTTTCCCATACCTGACTCATGTTCCTGCAGTCACACAACAGCTACAGGGAGCTGCTTTTTAAAGACTCAAAGGGTCACAGTCTGCTTAGGATCATGGCATGGGGAGTAGGGGAGAGGCTCCTGCCTTCCCACTGTGCAGTTTTCCTGAACTCCTGGGAGGAGTGTTATTTGTCCCATTTTGGAGTTGCACAGAATTAAAAGTTGTAACATTGAGTTGGAGCCTTAGTTGCCTTAGATTAGATAAGAGGTGAGAATACTATTCATCAGATTGATTGGGTAGGCAATGAGACCAGAGGATCTTGCTGTGGATAATTTCCATTTTCTTCTACTCTGAATTTAGACAGTGCATAAGCCAGCCAGCCCAGTATCAAACAAATTTTGCATTGGGTATGGTCTCACCAGCTTTTGTATACTAAATACACTTGGGCTAGGTGTCAAGATAGGAGGCAGTACCAAATAATGGGAACCTTGAAGGAATGTCAAAATCTTGTTAATAGAGTACTGTCAGGTTAAATAAAAACCATTGCCTTGTCTAGTAGGTGTTCTGGTTCCCATAGCACATGCTGTATGAATTGTTGGCTTCTGTATTTGTTTTGCCTACATTTTCTGGTGATACTTCACCTATCTTGAACCTGTTAGGTATGTGCTAAATACACCAATATTGCCATTCTGCTCCACACCCTTTGTCTAAGAACAGTTTTTGTTTCAGCTTAGAGTAGTGAATACTAACATGATGCCCATGAGAGCCCTGGGATCCACTGATGTGTTTCCTGGTCCCCACTTGCTTCTTCATCCCCCAAACAAAATGCTGATCCTGGTTTTCTTCCATTCCACTGGAATAGGAGGTGCTTCAGAAGAACCCAGGAGACAGCACTATGTCTGCAGATAGCACCAATTTGGACACTTCGGCTCCATTATAGGAATATGCTTGGCTTGGAACCTCTTTAATATTTGTTGAACTGCACAACATTTTAATATTGGACCCAGACCCCCTTGGAAGCCATTTTGTTATTGGTTCTCCCTGTTCCCATGGCGGTCATTTTATTTTGGCAACTATTCTAGAAGTACCCATAGGTTTAATAAGAGTGGGGACTTTGACATAGAGTATATGCTGAGCATCTTCATCTGCTCAGCTTTTGGCTAAAAAAATGTGAAGTAGTGGGGTGCAGTGAAAAATGCTTGGACCAATTTTGAAACTTGGATGCAAGTTGCAGTTCCCTTGTGCACCTCTAGGAGGAGGCCTTGGGCAAGTCACATATTCTACACTGCCATCTGCACAATAATGACTTGCCTTGAATGGTCATACGAGGTTCAGTGAGGTGCAGGTTATGATTTTTTTTTTAAAAAAAACAACATTAAATAGCTGCATGTTTTGCTTCTGGTTGCTTTTTAATTTTTCACTGTGTTAATTTTAAAAAATTCTAGCCTATCCTCTTTCACTGGGAAACAACAGCCAAACTACATCAAGGGCTGATTTTCCTCTTGATTGTTCAAATCAAATTTTTATTATATGGTCAAAGACCAGCATAGATGAGGTACTAACACAAGGTTAAATTATTGGTAAAAAACAGCAAAAGTTAAAATAGGCAGTAACAGGGCTCATTTGGAGGGGGAACGCACCGGAATGGTGTTCCAGAACATCTGAAAAGAGATCACGTGGGTTTTGGCCCTGCCCACGTGATTCCTTTTCCTCCCTGCTGCCTCCCCACTTCCCATGTCTTTAGCAGCAGGCAGCGGCAGAGGCAGCAGCAGCACCCCCCCCCCATCACCGCCTCCTGGATTCCCTGGTAGGAACCCAGGGTGGGGGCGGCCGCAAGGCCTGTCCTCCGGGCCTGCAAGCAGTGAGGGCTCTCCAGAGGAGGGTAAGCTGCTTTCAGTTCATTCTGCTTTATTTTCAGGAAATTCCTGGAGATTTTTGGGGAAAGGGGCCTGAGGGGTGGGTGTTGCGTTCTGACACACTTCCGGTGATGTCTGAGGTGTGTGACATATGCAAATCAGTTATGCCAACAACACACTTCTGGTGATGGCAAGGGGCGTGGGATATGCTAATGTGTTCCTGCCGTTCTTTTTCTACAAAATGACTCCTGGGCAGTAATATAAATAGACAATAATGTAAATGGGTGGTATTTACATAAACCTCGATAACGAAGGCAACTGACAGATTTTATAGGCTGTTGCACAAAATTTTGCAACTGAGGCCATAGTTGTTGGATTTCCATCTTCTAGTAGTAACCTAACATATTCCAAGCTCATTCTTCCAGGTATTCTATTGATCAAAGGGGTGATGGTCTTAATACAAGCATCTTGATAGAAGGAACAATGTAGAAGAACGTGATCTGCAGTCTGTTTCTCCTTCATAAATAGCTGTATGAATTATTAGTAATATCACATGGATACACGTTTCATGTCAGCATCTTTTCCTCAGTGCATGCATTCCAAAACTCTGTCAAAAACCTGCTGTTCCCTAACAGAAATTAATGATGCCTTATAATTCACCTTTGATTTGTAATACCTCCTTCCTGCCATTGTTCCAGGCGGATCTGAACAGCACCATTCAGGATGGTCCTGGTGCTTTTTATGGTGTGAGCAGTCAGTATAGCAGCGCAGAAAATATGACCATCACAGTCTCCACTAAGGTGTGCTCCTTTGGAAAGCAAGTAGTCGAGAAGGTGGAGGTGAGTCCTGAGGTTATGTGTATGTGGGACCAGCAGGATGGGGATGGTATAGAGAGGGAGAACTCCCTATTTGTCAATATGGGATAGGAAGTTATGGCTCTTTTCCAGCTATAATAAGGAAACTTAAAACTGAAAGGGGAAGGTGGTTTGAATCTTGTAGTTGCTATAGCTGGGTGGGTTCGAAGATTAATGAAAGTACCTGATTATACCCTGGATTCCATATGTATATCTGTGGATATTGCTTTTTTTGCAATACTAATCATCCACAGCTGCATTTTCCTGTGTAGACACACAATCCAGAAGCAAATGATTACTATAGTGCAATCATAGCAGCATATCCAGTGATGTGTGGAGGCAGCTCTATTGTTTCCAGTATCTAGAGAAACTTTTTCCTCCTTTGAGTTCTGGATTGCTTCATGTCTCCAGTTCTCCTGGGTCCATCTACCTTGCCATCATCCACTGTGTCCTCTGTGTCATAGATTCCAGTTGCATAGATTCTATTTCCTGTGTCATAGATTCCACTTGCCATCATCCTCTGTGTCCTCTGTGTTGTAGATTCCACTGTCAGCTTTTTGTTTGTTTGTTTGTTTATAATTTACCTTTCTCACTGAGACTCAAGGCAGATTACACAGTGTGAGTTAATACAGTCAATTCCAAGGACATCTCAATAAACAATGTAATAGGGTATATAAATGCAAATTTGCAAAGATTTAAAAAACAGGCAGAAATCCAATATACAGAGCTGAAGAAATGCTGAAGCAGGGCATTAGTTTTTCTAAGACTGACATATTAAACAACATAGAACTACCCAGTAGAATCATACTAAAGCAACAGATAGCACATAGTAGTAAAGTCTATGGTCCCCATCTCTTTACTGATGCATCTCTTTGAGACCACTACCTTAGAGTATAGCCCCCCTATCAGAGTAAAAAACCTTGAATAATTCAGTTTTGCATCCTTTTTTGTGCATGAGATTTGATGTCTTTGCTGTGTTTTTTTATACAGACTGAATATGCACGAATGGAAAATGGACGGTTTGTCTACCGAATCCATCGGTCCCCTATGTGCGAGTATATGATCAACTTCATCCATAAACTCAAACACCTCCCAGAAAAATACATGATGAACAGCGTCCTGGAGAATTTCACCATCCTGCAGGTAAAAAACCTGTTCCTCCCCCCCTTTATAACTGTTCCCAGGTGATTTAAGGTTTTTACCAGCCTCTTGAATTGTGCCAAGAAGCAAATGGGCAGTCAGCATAGTTGTTAAAATTGGTGAGATACATTCCCTGTAGTCTACAGCAGCCAGTAATCATGTTACCACATTTTGCACCAGCCAGAATTTCTGAACAGTCTTCAAAGGCAGCCGTGCAATGAATGCATTACAGAAAGCCAGTCCCTATATGTGATCAGAGGCTTGATAACAGTCACGAGATCACACCTCTCAAAGAAGGGCCATACTTAGTGCACCAGCTGAAGTTGGTAAAAGACACTACATGCCACAGATGATACCAGAGGTCCCATCTGCAGGCACAAATCTACTAGCATCCCCCAATCTGCCAACCTGCTCTTTTACACGAAGTTCTACCCAGATGTCATCAATATGCTGATGATTTCCAACTATCTATCTCTCTATCCCAATCCCCTGGTGATATGGTAGAGGGTTTTGGCCAATGTCTGACTGCTGTGCTTAAATGGCTGAAAGTGAACAGACTGAAAACGAACACGAAGGGGGAAGGCATTCCTGAAGTGAGGTGCTACCACAGAAAATGTCCTGTCTACTCACCATTTTCCTTATCTCTGAAGTCGGGAACACAGAGAGCAGGACTCGAGAGTCAGATCTTACATGGCAGGCTGGAAAGTGTGGGAGGAGGTGGTCCTTTATGTACCTTGACCCAAAGATCCTTAGAAACAGCACATTGAATTGTGCTGAGAAACAGATGGATAGCCAGTGCAGATCTTTTAGAACAAGGGTGATATGAGCCTTGTAACCAACCCCTGACAATAGCCTGGCTGATGCATTTTGGACCAATTGATATTTCTGGACCGGTTTCAAAGGTAGCCCCACATAGAGCACCTTACCGTAATCTAACTTGAATGTGATTGGAGCATGGATCATTGTGGCTAGATCATGCTTTTTGAGGAATGATCATAGCCAGAGCTGATAAAAGGCCACGTGCCACAGAGAGGACATGAGCCTCCAGCTGTAGGCCAGGATCTAGTAGTACCCCCAAGCTACAAACCTCCTTCAAGGAAGTGCAACGCTCTCCAGGACAGACTGGCTCTGCAATCCAATTGACCAACAGCACCTCAGTCTTGTCTGGAATGAGCTTCAATGTATTAGCCTTCATCCATCTTATTACCTTTTCCAGGCACCTGTTCAAGACTTCCACAGACCTAGCTGTTAAAGAGAAATACAGCTGGGTGTCAGCTACATATTGGTGACACTTCACTCTAGATCTTCAGATGACCTGTCCTGGTGGTTTCATGTAGATGTTTAAATAATATGGGGGATAAGATGGAACCTTGTGGGACCCCACTGCATAAATGCCATGGGGCTGAGCAGTAGCCTGCCAACACCACCTTTTGGAATCAGTTACTCGAGTAAGAGCAGAACCGCCAAAGCACAGTGCCCCCCACGCCCGGCCCAGCCAGCCTCTCCAGAAGGATCCCATGGCTGTGGGTCTCAAAAGCCACTGAGAGGTCCAAGAGAATCAACAGGGATGCTCTCCTCCATCACTCTCCCAGCAGAGAGTGATGGAGGAGAGCGTGATTCTACTCATCAGCAGAGATTATTTACAGATGCCCTGTTCCGTGTGCATTCACCTTGGGGAATAAGGTCGTTGGCCACAAGCAATAAGACCTTCTAGCACCTTGACTTTGGAGCTCCCTCTACATAACTATGGGCTTAGCAATAAGCTTTTGGTACTACAGAAATCTATCCACCTATTGCTGCATCAAAACCAGTATATTGGGTTTTATCCAGCTATAATTTTCTGCTAATGAAGGAAGGAACTTTTCTGTTAATGGAATGGAACAGAACTTTTTTGCTCCCACCTCCAGCTGTAGTTCACTAAGTTCTCCAAAACGCTACTCCAGGGACCATCAGGAACAGCATGAGGGGTGAATTCAGGGTCTGCAGTGGGAGGTGGGAAATTAGTGGTGGGGGAGGGGACAAACCTTCCATTCCACTGATAGAAAATTACACTGAATCAAACCTATTGTGCTTGGATAATCATACCTGATTAAAAATGCAGTATGAGAAATTAGTGGAAACCAGATTTCTGGATGCTTTGTGGATTATCTTGTCTTTTTAGCTTTTAATTAGAACTTATGTTTCATTTGACAGGAGATGCTTTTTGTAACTTTTATATATAACTGTTGTGTTTCCAGCACAGATAGCTAAATAGGTTAATGAGGTTTTTTTAAAATAAAAGATCAGAGCTATTATATCCTGAAGCCTCATTCCTCCCTGCTCTGTGCCTGTCTTTCTTGGTCTCACTTTGTGCTTTCTTTTACCCTCAGGTTGTTACAAACAGAGATACCCAGGAAACCCTGCTGTGCATAGCCTTTGTTTTCGAGGTCTCCACCAGCGAGCATGGGGCCCAGCATCACGTATACAAGTTGGTTAAAGACTAGAGGCCCCTCTGGGGTGACCAGGCAATTTGAGGGAGAAGTCTTGTCAAGGGAAGCCACCTGTATAGGATGCCTTGACACAAGTCTTTTGAAAGCAAACAACAAAAAGATGCCAAAAAGGACTGTTTCACAATCACAGATGTTTTCTACTTAGGAACATTTTTTTAAACAAACAGAAAAAATACAGGAAACCATAAAGTCGAAGGAGTTCTATCTGAAGGCAGCAGGGGCAGGACTGTCCCTGGAGGCTTAGGTCATCAGTATTTCAGGAGGCGTTATTGCTAAGGCCTGGTGTCTCCAGAGGCCTTTCCCAGCACACAGTACCGCACCACGATCTGGGGAAATGAGACTGTTCCCTTCTTAATATCTGAACATGCCTGGGTTTTGTTTTGGGGTTGTTGTTTTTTTGCTGAAAAGTGGGTTCTGTCCTCAAAACCAAATTATCCTGGTGGCTTTCATCTGCAGAAAAAAGTTTGTGCGGAAGCTGCTGAGGATGTCTGTTCTGAGAAGCAAGAGGAAGTCAAGTGCTGCCTTGCTCTTAGTCAGCTGGTTCCCATTCTGCTTGGGAAACTGACAAAGATGATGAAAACTCTTCTTCAGTCTATTGCTACAGGCTGTGCGTGGAACCAGCACAGGGAATTGGCAGAATACATCTTGGAGCAGCACATAACCATTTCATTAATTATAAGAAAGTGATTTTGTTCCCATGGGGTGCTGGGCATTTTCTGTTGTGGGATCTGACCTGCTACTGCATCTCTTGTTGTGATGTTGGTGGGGAAGGTATAATAGGAGTGTGGCAACCTTATACCCATGTCCCAGATATTTGAGTCATACATGGGAGTATGGCTGCAGAATGAATGAGTATATTTGTCTGAACACCAATGAGAAAAGGAGGCTCTTAAGTGTCTGTGAGATCTATAAAAGGTTAAAGTATGTTTTAGGAGAAAGGAAAAGAGGGATTAGCTGGAGAAAAGCAATTCAGGAAGCTACTTAGTAAAACAGAATGCAGGTTGAAGATAAACAGGCTGGTTCTAGGTGATCTGTGAAATGAAATGGCAGTTTGGAGAAATATTTGGGCTGGTGAAACTAGGGGTGGGGGCGCACAAGGGTTTTTAACTAGCTCTGCCATATCAGAAAAATATGGGAAAATCTTAGACCAAAGTTGTTGCTCTTTGGGCATTGTTTTGGTGAGAGATTCATTTTCCCTTCTGCTTCTCTGTTCCTCTGTAGTTGTCACCCAAGACAGGAGGACAAGCTGTGACTTGTCTCTCCTTTGAATTCTGTACTTCACAGCTAGTATATCCTTGCGGGGGGGGGGGTTGGAGGCTAAAACCAAAGCAAAAACTGAGTAATCTGGAAGGCCAAACCCAGGGATATGCTGACAGGTGGAATGACATAGAATTTGGGTCTGTACATTGTCATTAGAAAGCAGCAGAGTTTGCTGTTGGCAATACTGGGGAAAGTTTCTGTGTAAGGTTTCAGCATGAGTATAAGCCTCTGTTCCTTCAGCCTGGAGTCTAATGCAGTGGGCCCACAATTTAAATTGGTGCTTTTAGGAATCCTGTTACATGAATCGTGCCAAGACCTCAGTGCCCTCACTGCACATGGCACCTCCAGGGCTCTGACCCATTGCTTTTTAGCTATACTTTGTCTTAAATGCTTAGCTTGTAGTTTTAAATAATAGAGGAACTAACAGAATGTGTATGGTTTGTGCCTTTTTCTACCATTGAACTTTTCTTACCTTGTCCTTTAGCTTGGCTACATTACAGTTTTTTTAAAAGGTGGTTGAATTGATATTTTTCTCCTTACTCCTCAGTAAAGGAGATTGCCATGTCTAGCAGGAATTAAAATGTTCTGGTCTAAGTCTGTCTGCTTTTGCAAATCCTAGTACTTGGATGTCTGCCCAGCCTTCAACTTTATCTATTCCTAAGGTGCTGCAAAGAGGGGCTTTACCACCAGAATGGTTTTCATAGTGGCGTCATTATGTGTGGAATGCCACCTCTCCCCTGGGGGAAAAAAGGGGGGTGGCAGTGAGAGGGAGCTGGGAATTCAGGATCGTGTTGGAAAGAAACGTGTGCTAAAAGAAAAACAGAGATACTGAAGATTACACATTTGATGTGTGTCATTAGAACATGAGGCTTGGGTGTAAATGTCAGAGATCTTCCCTTCACATATTTTTTATTTCTCAGAAGATTTTCTTTCCTTGTCTTTACTTGCCATTGTCTGCCTTAGAGGGTAGGAGGTGATGTCACAAATACTGACCTTTTTAAGTAAAAGTCTTGCTGCCCTGCTTTTCCTAGCTGACTTGGGTGTTGCCTTCAGTTTTGGCCTGCATCTCCACTGCATTGTTGGATTAGTACACGCTTCAGCTACTTGGATGATCATCTTTGCCTGGAGGACCAGGAACAAAGGTTTTGGTTGACCCTGACTTTGAGTAGCAGACTGAGAAAGTTCCTACGAGTCTTTGGACTGTCGCTTGAATGCAGTATGCAGCCTGTTATTCTGTGAAGCAACACTGTGAGAACAACTGACAGGGTAGTCTCCCAGTTTTTTGAAGGACCTTTTTAATTAATGTAATTTTTTTTCCTGTGAAGTGTTTTTAATTGATGCCACACAAGGATTTCTGGAAAACTCCACCAGGACATTGAAATGAACACTCCTGTGTCTATTATATGAGACCCTCTAAAATGGTAACACTGATGGGAACGGTACATGGGGCTACTTTGATAGAGCAGCAAGCTACACTGCTTAGAAACAGTACTTTGCCTGTAACGTGTTTCACGCTACTGGGGGATGAGCAACGGGTGCTGGAAGTCCCAGGAAGCACTTGTAAGCAGAGTTCAGATGAACATCTCTTCTGCTCCCTGCCTCCAATATGTTGATCCTGCCACACAGTCTTTCTAGGCAAAGCAGATGGTCACATGCATGATTGTGTATGAATCTTCTGCAAAGCAGGTCTCTGGAGTACCACAACACTGCAGTGCCAGCTCAACATTTAGGTACGTTTGGAGATCCCTTGTGCTTTTGGATAGAGGCACAGCACCCCTGGAATCAACTAACAGTTATAGTAATAAAAGTGGGAGAAGGCATCTTTAGAAAAGGGGTGGGATGTTGAATTCCTTTTCCATTACAGCCAAGATCTGTGCATTTTGCTAGGAGGAGAGGGTTGGTTAGTTTATATGTAGCATGTTTCTTTTCGTTCCTAGATTAAAAACTCTGGGAATTAAGATTAAAACTTTCCCTGTTCTCCTTAGCCCATATACACTAAAACATCCCTTTTCTACTAAACATGCCTTTTAAGAGAGGAGGGCTCATATATGCACAAACTCTCGACTGGGCAGACTTAAGTGTACACATGGGGGAGAGTAGATAAAAACTTTAGTTTTGCCCAACCCCGCATTTCTTTATATATAACCACTTCCTTGTATTTTATCCACAGCCATCTTTGGAGATTGGCTTGAAGTATTTTGCATAACCCACTCCCTTAAACTGGACTGTGTTACATTGCTCATTCTTTTTCTCTCCTTCAATGCATTCGTGTTTTTAGTTTCTGTGCAGAATGCATTTAAATGCTACCCCTCCCAGGTATCTTGCTGCAGAATCCCTTTACCCTTTGGCCTCTAGCTTTCAGGCACAAATGTACATACAAACCACTGCCCATTTTATTTTACTGTCCCAGCAAAGAATGGCAGCAAGGCTAGGGAGATGACAACGGCATAGATCTCTCTTAGCTGGACATAATACAGGTACCCCAAAAGAAAGTACAAGTCCCCCCCACACACACACACATCCCCATGTATTTATGAATTTCACATGAAGTATGTTTTATTTTTTTAAAGACTTTGTAAAGCTTACCAGGGTTATGGTCACCTTTTTAGAGCTCTGTCAGTCCACAGTGTAAAACCGTTTTTATGTATTATATTTTTGTGTATTTTTTTAATCCAGCTGTGATGGGTTGTATCATATAATGTTGTGTTTACTGTATGTCCATCTTCAAATAGATGAGACAGTGGAGCTCCTTAAAAAGCTATGGTCTGCTGAAAATCAATTAAACACATTTGTTCATGGGTTGGCTCAAAAACTTTTGGCATCCATTCTTTTCTCCTTATTTATTCTTGGTTATTATATTCACAAGAAGCAATGACTGGACTCTTTATATTCATAAGGGCCTGTTCTACCAGCAGGAAGTTAATAGGTCTGTATATTCTCTGTGTTCACAAGCTCCCTGTACAAGTGCAGAGTTTTATATTGTGTTCAGAATCCCAATGAATCTCTGTAGTTATCTTTTTCTTGTGGATGTGAAGATAAATGTGAAATTACTGGCAAAATCCTCACATTGGGCTTTTGTACTCCCAGGGGTTTAAAAAAAAAAGGATGAAACAATATTAAAGTGATAAACTTGATTTTGGAAGCAACCTCACTGTGTTCAGTCCAAATAATCTTTTCTTTTTCTAGATCTGGCAAAACTGATTCTAACTTTTTAACAGAAGATGTAGTGCTTGTTATCAGGTATCTTGTGAATCTCACCCCCTCCCCAATATCTCAAACAGTTTGCACCATTGAAAACTAAGGGTTTGTTTTATTAATAAAAGGCAACAAACAAATTGAGAAATATGTAGCAGTCTTAATACAAAGATGGGCAAATGTCTGAAGCATGGGGAGGAAGTAGGCAGCTTTTACAAATAAACTCGTTTTTAATTTGTTAGCACGTAGAACTG
Organism: Eublepharis macularius; assembly: GCF_028583425.1. Taxonomy (NCBI): domain Eukaryota; kingdom Metazoa; phylum Chordata; class Lepidosauria; order Squamata; family Eublepharidae; genus Eublepharis; species Eublepharis macularius. Next base: position 104,459,360 of record NC_072794.1, on the reverse strand, counting down.
TCAAACAAATTGCAAAGTCATGAGGAAGTTAGGTTCACCCCCTGACTGAAGGATCTGCTGTTTCCTTCTGTATTATCTCTCTCTTCCTCATGGCATAGTTCCCACTATTCCTCATGATTAATAGAAGCAGAAAGAAGTGAATTCATAATTTTTTTTAAAAAAATGCAAAATACTTATTAACACAAAGTAGCACATTAACACAAAACCTTGTCTACCTGGAGTGATCTGGAAATCAACAGTCCACTACTTTCTCCTCTAAATAAAAGGTAGTATTAGAGCTTGTTAAAATGTCTTCAAGAACCTTGAGCAATGTCAGACGCTCTCATTAGCTTAAGTGTGAATGTAGCTGCTTTGAGTCAACTGGCACTTGTCAAACAGAACTATACACGTAACAGTCAGATAAAACTACTTACAGCTCATGAGAAAATGGTCCTCTTCTCCAAAACCTTTTTAAATAGAGCAACCTTGCACAACTTCTTGAAATGGGCCAACATGGCCACCTTTCTGAGCTTTTGGGGAAGGCCATTCCAAAGAGCTGGAGCCAAAAAAATGACCAAGACTGGTCTGTGGATCAAGTTACTAACTCACAATTTGTGGAGAACAGATAAACTACCACAGTGGCCACTTTGACAGTGGTATGGATATATATGCATGATCATTTGTTTCCCTGATCGCATGAACATATGGGAAGACCATGGCTTACCACCCCCTTGCTCAGCACCAATCTCGTGCTTTCTCTTTAGTGACATGTCAAAGCTAAGTAGTGTATCAATTAAAGAATTTTGGCTATCCATAAATGGTTTTACTTGATCTGCATAAATGTTCATGAAAATGCAAAACAGTTTATGAAGGGAGGAAAGGCGTGCTTTGTTTTTAGATGATGTACAAGAGTTCACAACAGGTAATATTCCCCCCTGGTATGTGTGTGTGAGAGGGATGCTGCCTGCCTGTACGGCTTCTTATTTTTTACTTTATTAAAATGTTTGTAGCCTGGCTTTTGGGGAAAAAAACACAATTATCTATGGCAGCTTGTCACCTATAAACCACAATAAGAGATTTAAATCAGCAAAAATAACCCAAAACACAGAAAACAAAACTAAGTATGTCAATAAAATCAAATTAACCATAATCTGTGGCAAAGTGAGCAACTATTGTCAGAATACAAATCATACATGAAGCCCTGCAGAACATTACTCTGCCTTGGCCTGACACTTGAAGACAATGAGGGAGGGGCAGGGTCAATTTCCTTGGGGAGGGAGCATCATAACTGGTGCCAGTGTGAAGGCCATGCCATATGCTATAGCTCACCATACCTCAAGTCAGTGGGAACACACACAGGAGAGCCTCCAACTAGTATCAGGTAGGGGGGGGCGTGGCGTCGGAGCCTTCGGGTATGGACGCACATTGAAAGATCTCTGTCTCCTTCCTCCCTGTAAACCCCGGAAAACAGCTGATATCGCTTACCCTGCATTATATATTTGAGAAAGCAGACGCAGAGGGAAAAGAAGATCTATCCAAAATCAGCAAGAAATTTGCAGCAGCTCTTTTACAGCACAACTCAAACTATGCCTCAGGAACGCAGCAAGGCCGAGCTATCCAAAATGGCCGACAGGAAACTTGTAGAAACAAATGCAGCAGCAAAAACTAATAACCACTCCCTCAAGGCACAGTTTGCAAAATTTGAAGAAAACCTGCTCAAGCAAATGACGCTGCTCATCCAACCGCTATCTACACAATTAACAGAAATCAAATTAGAACTTCAAAAGACAAATCAAACTGCTGAAAGTGCTATGGAACTTAGTATCATGTCTCAAAGAGACGTAAGAGAAATATATAATAAACTAGAACAGCAGGAGGAAAGAATTCTTCACCTGGAAGTGTCAGCTCGTTACAGAAATCTCAAGCTCCGTGGGATTGAAGAGTCCCTTATAGAAAATGAAAATATAATCAGAACATTAACACCTTGGCTATCCAAGCTGCTGGGCATTAAGGAAGGCACAAACCAACTCATAACAAAAGCTTATCGCATCGGATCTTTAAGCCAGCAGAAAAAAAGAAATATGCCGAGAGATATCATTATTGAAGTACCAGATACTAACATCAGGAAGAAAATAATCAATGAAGCAAGATCCAAAGGCTTTCTATTATTCAATAACACCCAGATACAAGTATACAGTGACCTGCCTAATGAAGTTCTCTTAAAGAGAAAAGAACTTAAACCCACAACCGAGACTTTGAGGAGAGCGAAAGTACAATACAAATGGTGGAATTACACGAAACTACTGGTCTATCACAAAGGACATCGTCTTATTGCTTCGGACTACGACTCTGCAGCATCAATGTTAAATGAACTGAACTTAGAAGAACCGATGGAAACAAGCAAACCAAGTCAAAAAAGAAAATTTTCTCAGTCAACATCTTCATCCCCTCAGAAGGGAAGTAAAATTTCTGTAAGAGACAATTGATTTAGACACTTAGCCACAATGCTAAAATTTAAGGGAAGCGTTATCATAATACTCTTTATTGAAGATTCAAAACGGGGTAAGAAAGGGAGGGGGGAGTTCGGTCCTTTCAATGTAACTCCTTTTTTAGTTAAGCCCGGTAAGTTTTGGTATATACCAAACTAGTGTGTGAATAGAACACACTAGCTAAAAGGGCTTTGGGGAACAAATCTATTATTTTTGTGCAGTTTGTAACTACTGGCCAGGGGATTTGTGGGAGGGAAAGGATTTGAAATAGATCTCCCATTATTGTGATCTTAGAGCTAATCAACCAAGAGTTCTGTGGGAGGGAAAGATAAGATAACTAGGGAAAGGGGAAAGGGAAACATCAAGGGAGGGGGAGAAATTTCTAAAGCTCATTTGTATTGCTAATTCAGACTTAAAGGGCAAAGTTGGGTGGGTTAGGGAGGAGGAGGGAATAGAAAGGAAAAGAGAGGGGGGAAAGGAGGGGGGAAAGGGGGAAAATTAAACGAAATAAGTTGATTTATCTAAACAAAGGATATAAGAAAATAGAACAGAGTAAGGAGTTAGAGAAAAGGAGTGGACAGCTAGGGAAAATCAAATAAATCCTTCTATATTACATTCAAACTACTTAGTGTGAAACTACAACACTGCAAAAAAGAGGGAAAGAAAAGGGTAAGAGGTCAGTGGAAAGGAAATCAAACAATTTATTTTCAATAACTATTTGAAGTGTGAATAAAACACTTCACTAATAGAATCATTTCTCTTATTTTATTTTGGCCTATTTTTGTCTTAAAATAAATAAAAGAGAGAAAAGAGAAAGAGGCAAAGCTTAGAAACGTTCAAGGGTAATTGCTAAGTTATATAAAGCTGAATTCATTGTTCAAGTTAATAAAAATCTCCATAAGTTATAAACACAGAAAATCATTTAACTTTTACTTGTTTAAATTTACTTGATACCTGTACCAAAGAACACTCTAAAGATTATTTATAGATCCTATTGATATAGTCACTACTGCAGCAATCTGTGATCTCTTCAGACAAGGTTAGAAGGGAAAGTATATACACCAAGCTTAACAAGTCAAAATAAAACTTTTCAAGTGAACAGGAATTTACTAATCTATTAAAACCTTTAATACTAAGTATCCACAATTCATCTTAGCTACTAAAGATCCTTCATATAAAGCTAGCAAGTTCTTCTATAAATTAAATCCTACCAAACAGTACAAAACTACCACCTATAAATTAATTGCCATAATTGGAAGAAAATTGATTGGGGGGAGAAATACCACATCATCAATTAATTAAACCCTTATTCTCGATTTTATCAATCTACCTTGAGATAGTGCTATTACCAAATAATTAATTAAAATACATTTTAAAAAGAGGGGGGAATTCATCTGAACAATTCATTAGATTCAATATGTCATCAAATATTAAAATCACCTCTTTTAATGTTCGTGGTCTAGGTAACCCCATTAAAAGAAAACGCATTTTGGCAAACTTAGCTAAAACAAGGTCAGACATAATCTTTCTTCAAGAAACACATCTCCACCCCATAAATAGTCAAAATCTAAAAGCAAGCTGGATACACCTTCAATACCATGCAAAAGGCACTTCTAAGGCAAGGGGAGTAGCTATCCTAATCTCTAGAACCATTTCTTTTCAACATCAAAGCACGTTAAGTGATCCCAAAGGGAGATTCATTTTTGTAAAGGGCAAAATAGGATTACAAACTTACACCCTAGCTTCAATTTACGCCCCAAATTCAAATCAAATTGCGTTCTTGGAAGACAGTTTAAACAAATTGACTTCTTTTCAGGAAGGTGAACTGATCTTGGGAGGAGACCTGAACTACATAGTAAACCCAAAATTAGACAGATCCAAACCTAAAAACAAAAAATGTAAAAAAGAAACTTCAAATACTAAGCTAGCAAAGCTTCTAGACGATAACTTTCTAACAGATGTATGGAGACATTTACATGGTATAGAAAAGGATTTCACATACTATTCATCTAAATATAACATCTATACTAGAATAGATTACATTCTAATTTCCAATACAGCAATAAATAGGCTACTTTCCTCTGAAATAGGTAATATCACCATATCAGACCATGCCTGGACTAGTTGTACACTGATGGCCACCCAAGACACATTGAAACAAAGGCATTGGTCATTCAATAAATTACTCATTAACAACCAAAATGCTATCAAAGAAATTAGCAATAACATTGAGCTGGCTATAAAAGAAAACACAACAGATGATGTTAATTCATGCATCATGTGGGATACAATTAAAGCAGTTACTAGGGGCCATATCATTTCTTTATCATCACAACTAAATAAGAAGAGAAATGTCATGAAACATGAATTAATAGAAAACATCAAAGCACTAGAACTGAAGCACAAAAAAACTGGTAACAAACAGACATATAAAAAGTTATTGATTCAGCGTAAATTATTAGAAACCTTAGAAACAAACAAAATTTTGAAAAATCTCCAATATGTTAAGCAAAACTACTGGTATAACAATCCGAAATCATTGAGGTTACTATCATATAAAATAAAAGAAAAAAAAATCATCCAATATCATTAAACAGATATATGATAAAAATGGGAAACTACAATTCAAAACAAAAGAAATTCTTGATACTTTTGTCAATTATTATAAACAACTTTATTCATCTAAAATACCAAATGAAGAGAAAATTACACATTTCTTAAAATCACTCAAGAATTTAAAACAATTGGATGACGAACACCGTTTACTCTTAAACAGCCCCATCACACATCAAGAAATACTTGATGTTATTAAATCACTCAAAAATAACAAAACTCCAGGACCTGATGGCTACCCATCAGAATTTTATAAAAAGTTTGCCACACTAATTGCTACTCCACTAATGCATGCTTGCAACACAGTTTTAAATACCGGACAAATACCTCTATCATGGCTCACTGCAACGATCATAGTAATCCCTAAACCAGGTAAAGACTCAACTAAAACAACTTCTTACAGACCTATTTCATTACTAAATCAAGATTATAAAATTTTTACAGCTATACTAACTAAAAGGTTGAATTCATTTATTACACATTACATACACCAAGATCAATCAGGTTTCATTCCAAACAGAGATTTAACTAATAACATCTATAAGACACTCAACTTAATTTCACACAGTCAAAAAAAACAATTAGAATCAATATTTCTATCTTTGGACATAGAGAAAGCGTTTGATTCTTTAGAAATATCGTACTTAAAACAAGTTTTACACTGCATGGGATTTGGAGAGACATTCCTCAAAATAATAAATGCTATATACTCACAAGCAACTGCCCAAATAACAATTAACAATCATCTATCCCACAAAATATTAATCCAAAGAGGCACGAGACAAGGGTGTCCTCTCTCACCAATCTTATTTGCGTTGGCTATCGAACCGTTGGCTATAGCTATTAGGGAAGACCCCAAAATACAAGGAATTAACATAGAGAACAATCAATATAAATTAAGCCTTTTTGCCGATGACATGGTTGTATATATTACAAATCCCATAGATTCTCTATACCCACTCCAAAATAAACTACTGGAATTCGGCTCAATTTCGGGCCTTACAGTCAATCAATCCAAGTCACAGCTCTTTCCAATATTTCTCCACGCAAACACTGTTACACATATCAAACAATCTAGTCAGTACCACTGGAACCATAAGCAAATGTCATATTTAGGCATAACCATCCCTAATAACCTTAACCAATTGATGGAACTAAACCACATCAAAACAATCAACCAAATTAAAGCAGATCTACATAAATGGGGAAGGATTACACCCTCATGGTTAGAACGATACCACCTAATTAAGTCATTTGTACTTCCAAAATTACTCTTTTTTCTGAGGGCAATACCGTTAACAATTCCACAAAAGAAAATTAAATCATGGCAACAATTATTAAACCAATTCTTATGGGGGAAGAAACATCCAAGAATAGCCTTTAAAACTCTTAAGCTAAGAAAACAGCAAGGAGGCTTTAAATACCCTGATCTAGAACTCTATCAGACAGCCACCAGACTATTCAATACATTACAAATTTTAATTACAGCAAATAAGACTGACTGGATCACAATCTTGGAGTCAGAACTTAAACATTGCAATATACAAAATATGTTTTGGAACACAAAAAAAGATCGACCCCACAAAATAAATAACCCTTTTCTAGAATCAATAATCAATACCTGGGATCGTACAAGATTCAAACTTATACCACAATTCTCAAGATTCTCTTCTTTTATAGAACAGCATTGGTTCCCTCCAGGGCAAACTAAAGCCTTTAAAAATATATGGCTCCAAGCAAATATGATCCGCATAATAGATATAACAACAAAAAAGGGAATCATAAACAAAATAGAATTAGAACAAAAAATAAAACACAAGATTCACTGGTTTACCTATTTTCAACTCTCAAACATGCTACAACAAATAAAAATACAAGAATTACTTAAAAAGAATGCAACCGATTTTGAACTCCTACTTGATACCAAATCACTCAAACAAAAGGGATTAATTTCTAAACTATACAACATCCTTTTATCTCTCAACCAAATTAAAACTCTAAAATGCCAAACAAATTGGCACTTAGATTGCAACATAGAGCTAACACCTGAACAATGGAGAGAAATATGGATTGCAAACATTCTAAAACCTAAGACAGTTACCTCCCAAATCCAAAATTACAAAATCATTCACAGATGGCACATAACACCAAGAAAACTCTCACTAATAACTAAAACAAATCCTCCGCTCTGCTGGAAAGAGTGTGGAAATATAGGAACGTTTAAACATTGTTGGTGGGAATGCCCCCGAATAGAACCTTTTTGGAATGATATGTTATGTTATATAAAAGAAATAACGGGCTACAAAATCCCCCTTGATCCAAAGATCATATTCTTGAATGTATGGGATACTTTCGAAATTCCACAAATAAGAAAAGATCTAATTAGCAACCTTTTGGTTGTAGCTAAGAACTTGCTAGCTTTACATTGGAAATCAAAGACGGTTCCCACAGCAGAAAAATGGTTAGAAAAAATATGGGACCACTATATACAAGAAAAAATACATGACGAATTATACCAGAGTGAACACTATTTGAAAGAAACTGATTTTATTGCAAAATGGTTACCATTCATTGAATTCATTTCCAATACAAATCACTCTCCACCTAAGCATTTACTTTTTATTACTCAGATTTGAAGCAACGACTATCAAATAATTGAAAAAAAAATGCTAGTTGTCTTTGTTTTAACTATTTTGGCATGATGTTTATTGTATATAGTTCACTAAGACTTTGTTGTTGTTCTATTTTACTTCTGTACATTGTTTTTGTTTGTTTGTTTGGTTTTAAAAAAATAAAAAAAAAACCTAGTATCAGGTAGGAGAAAGCAGCCCATGACATCCTGAGCCCTGATTATTTAGGGTGTTAATGGTTAAAAGGTTATGGCTTTGAATGTTTCAATTGAGCCTGAAAACGATTAGAAGCCTGTGAAAATTCTGCAAAGCTGGAATTAGATGTTCCCTAGGGCCCATGCCAGTCATTCTGGTTGCTACATTTTTAATTAGTTGCAGAATGTTTTTTGAAGTCCCGATTAGTCTGGAGTGTGTTAGAGTAATCTCATCTCATTATCACTATGAGCATAGCTTGTATTAATGCATGCAAGTACTTGTGTTTACAGTAATCAATTGAATTGTTTAATCGATCAAGTCTTATAATCAGTTATTTTAATTGATTAATGAAGAACAGTGTATCCCTAATCTGAACACTTGATTGCAGTCTACATGTCAGAAATCACTTTCTTTCTTTGTTATATCACCAATGACGACAGCAACCTCCCTTGAAAATCCTATTTATTTAAGGCATCTGCAAAACAAAATAAATCAACTGCACAATTGTTAAAATGCAGAGGGAGGGCAGATGTTTGGAAGAACCAGACCCAAACTGATTCCAGTGCTTTTGGGTGGGTTGTGAAGAAAATCAGGAATAAGTCAAGTGTGTGGGAAAGCCCAACCTACGGAGAAAGAAGTATGAAAAATCCTCTGAAAAGATAAATAGGTGCCCAAATAAGTTGAGGAATTAAAGGATATCAGGACAGTGTTTCCACCCATGGTGGTTTCAGTGAAGCACTGGGAAAGAATTATTACTATTCATCTTCGTGTCTTCTGTGCAAGCATACATCAGACTGCACAGGCCAACCGAGAAGGTTCAGTCTGACAAGATTTTCTAGAACTTTCTTAAGTGTGCTGCATGCTCCCCCCTCCCCTCAGCACAAGATGGTCCTTCCCGCTCAAAATGACACAGGACCAAGGGGGGGGGCTCCCTCAGTTCTTTGCCAGTGTGAAGGTTAGACGTGTTTGCTTTCTCCTCCAGAAAAATCACCTCAGGATTGGTTTTTCTGAGCACATTTTTGTTTCTGTGAAGAAAAGTTGTCGAATAAGTAAGAAAATTGTTTCAGTACAATGACATTCTTTAAGAAATGCAGCAAATGTGGCATGAAAATGGCTACCTCAGATGAGCTCAATTTATGCCTTATTTGCCTGGGAGAACAACATAATGTTATGACCTGCAGAGTCTGCAAGCAATTCACTGCAAAGGCTCACAAGGAATGGATGGCTAGACTTAAGGCAGCCCTTTACAAGAAGGCTTTGGGGACTCCTGAACAGCCTCCAAAGTGCTAGGAAACAGAGGACTTACATACCAATTTCCTCCTCTTCAGCACCACCCATTCCCCCATCGGATCTGGCCCCCACTTCGGAGCTGAAATCAGGTTCAGTCCTATCTGTGTCTTTGGAACTGCCCATGAAGGAAGCCAAAAAGAAACTAAAGCATGCAAGCCAAAATTCCCTCTGGTCGTAAGAGATGCAGACCTTTTAAGAGACGCAGGTATGACAAGGTGGCTGGCTTGGTTTTTTCCACTCTTCCACATACTCCTCCTGCAGAAAGGCTAGTGGAATTGGAGCTCTCTTCAGAGGATGATAAGAGAACTTGATTCTCGAAAGCTTATGCTACAATAAAATTGGTTAGTCTTAAAGGTGCTACTGGACTCTTTTTGATTTTCCTCCAGGACCTTTAACCCATAACATTCAGTTCTTTACAGATACTTCCTTATACAGATGGGAAGCTCGCTGTCAAGGACTACATGCCAGTGATTTGTGGTCTTATGCAGAAAGAAAGCTTCACATAAATCTCTAAATCTAAGGACAGTGAGGTTTGCATTGATTCCTTTTGCAGTTCTCCTGGAAAGAAAGACGGTGCTGGTGGCTACGGACAATACCACAAGAAATTTTATATCAACAAACAAGGAGGCACTCCATCCTTGTCTGTCAACAAAGAAGCAGTTTGATTATGGTAATGGACGACAGATCTCCCTGATTGCCATTTACACCGTTCCTGTACCTTCCTCTCCTGCTGGCCAGGTAACTGGAGGTGGGAGCAGAGGGTGAAAGCAGGGGATCCGCCACCCCCAGAAGGGAAATGGGATCCCTATTCTACACCACAGTAGAGCTTCCCTACATCTGACTGCTTGGCTAGAAACTCCTTAGAGAATGTGGCTTCACGGGTAGCAGAGGCTCTACTTTCTGCCCATAAACCATACACCAGGTCTTATGTTGCAAAATGGGCCAGGTTTTCGAAGTCGCCTAACACATGCAAGTTTTTATCTTGCCCATTTTCCTGTGACCTGCATATTATTTTTGACTATTTGCTTCTCCCCAAGGATTCAGGGATATCAGTTACCTCTCTCAAGGCGCACTTAGCAGTTAATAAGTTTAATAAGAAACACCGCGGTTCGCAAAGCATTTCGGAACTTGTCGTTCACTTTTAACTCCCCCCTTTTTGAGTTTCAACTCTGTCCTTTTTGATCCAATAGCGCCACCGTAGGGGATTTGTAGTTCTCTTGGGAAGAGAAACGTGGTTAGGCTCAGGTTACTGCCTGTGCGAAAGACTACAAACTCCGGAGTGCTTCGCGCGCCTCACAGCTAGGCTCTGCCTGCTGGCTTGCGGGAGTGGTCGCTAGTCTCGCTGGGGATATTCGCGCAAATAAGAACGGGGAGAGGGATTGAGGATTGAGAGCGGGTCGGTTCGCCTGTATCTCTTGCCTTCTGCTAGGTATGCAACGGCCCTGTGGAATTTTCTGTGTCTTCTTCTTCATGCCCCTTGTCGCACGTGGTACAGATCGGTGCTTCCTGCTTTAGTAGACTTTCCTCTGTGTTTGTCCGGGTCCGCGATGTTCCTTATAAACAATCCGAGATCTGAAGCTATGGATCGATACAGAGGAAATGCTTGTTGTGCCTTTTAAGATCGACTGGGTTTGAAGGCCGGGAAACAAGTTTTAATTATGGCTCTTTCCCGTGGGGCAAATAATGTTAAAGTGCTTTTAAAATGCGAAGCTGAGGAGGGTCTGCCTTGGATGAGAGAGAGTGTGCGGTTAACACAGCTCAAGGGAGTAATGAAAGTTTTATTTGACGTTGCCACGCTTTGTTAGTATGATGCGAACGGTATATGTGTGTGTGTGTGTGTACATAGTTGGCGCGATGTGGCTTATATACATACAGTATCTGCATTAGAACACATTTTTTTCTGATACACCCCTGGCTAAGCATTCCAATCCAGATCAACTTCTCGTCATGACTAACAAGTAACACCACGATCTCATACTTATGATTGCACTGTACCCCGTTGAAACCAGTGGAACAAGTTAATCGTGATTTATCTAAACCCCACCTCTTTCAATTGGACTTGGAAATCATGATTGACATTATCTGAGTTGGAATAGAAGCAAGCCTTGCCCCACTGGTTTTCCATCACCTATTCCGTATGGTTTAGCTAGAATAATGACTTCTAAGCCTTTCATCCATTGATAATCCTCCCCTCCTCCTCCACCTGTGCATATGCGTGCTTTCACAGTTGCATGCTTCTTCAGTGGAGCTTACTCCTTATGAACTCTGCTTGCAGCCATAAACTGTTTATTGAAGGATGTCCTGGATAGTTCTTAATAGCAGGTTGGTCTGTAGCAGATATGTTTCCTTTTAAAATAATTATGAATTTCCATGTATAAAAACACTGTGCAATTTGATGTTGATTTGCTTTGTTGCATGCCTACATTATACTTTGTAATTTAGTCAGAATTTTTTGACTGGGAGGCAGTATAAATATTTCTTAATAAAAATAACCAATGGTAACTTATGTATTTATCTACATTATTTATAGTCCACCTTTCTCACTGAGACAGGAGAGGTGGATTACACAGTGTAAATCAATACAATTAGTAGTGGAAAAGAGCAAGAATCCAGTAGCACTTGTAAGACTAACAAAATTTGTCATAGGGCATGAGCTTTCGCGAGTCACAGCTCAAGTTATAGGTGCTACCGGACTCTTGCTCTTTTCCACTGCTACAGACAGCCTCACACGGCTACCCATCTTGATCAATATGATTAGTGGCTGGGACATTCAATAAACAACACAATATACTTAATGTTTATTTTTCTGGCATCATTTTTCTATGTTGCGATGTGATGAGCTTCTTCATTATAGATTAAGAAAGAGGTCAGACATATAAATGAAAAATGAAAATGCTGAGATTTGCTAGCAGATGTTTTAAGATCAAAGGATCCCATGTTAGAAGAAAATCTGAAGGATTTTCAAAACCCATCATTTTTCTGATATGATGTGAGAGCTTCTCCTAACGAAAGCCTCTCCTAAAGAAAGCTGCACATTTTGTTCAGCCACTGATTCACTGATGAAATTTTATCAGATTTCCCCTTTTGTTTATAAAGTGTGAAGAGAAGTAACAGCAGATACAGATATGATTTGGTGATTAGATTAAATAGAAGCACAGTAACTTAAGCAGTATATTCTGGTTATTGACAGTATAGGAAGCTGCTGAAAGGCAATTCTCAAATGATACCTGTTCATTTTAGAACAAAAGCATACTATTCTCCCTTGCGTAGCCTTGAGTGTGTCCTTTTTAATAAATTTGCGCATTACTTACATGGAGAGTGTTGAGACATGTAACTGATCACTCCTGGGGGAGAACAGGTGATTAGCACTGTTAACATTGCCATCTAAATATGCACAGTTCAAATACACTTACACTTCCTAAGAAAATGAGGTTGGTTGGCTGGCTGACACACTTAACTAGAAATGATAATTCCAGATGGGTAGCTGTGTTAGTCTGTAGCAGTAAAATAAAACAGGAGTCCAGTGGCACACTGATGATGAATAACAAAAAGAGTCAGAGCTCATTCCATGAAATGCATACATCTGAGATGTATACATCTTATGAAGGAATACATTTTGATAGTCATTAAGATGCCTCTGGACTCCTGTTGTACTTAACTAGATTTTGCCCAAACAAAATGAAGACACTTACAGGGAGGCAAGTGTTTCTTTAATGAAGTGCTGATTTTCACAGGAAGCGGAATACCAACCAAAAAGCAGTAAGGAATGGATGAGGAGCAGGTGCACACTTGAGGGACATGCAGAAATGATCATATGTTCAACAGGTGGTTGTCACTTCTTACTGAGCCTGCATATTGTTTTTGAAATGTATGCAGGGTTTAAAACAGACAAGATACTTGTATTGAACAGACAGTTTGGTGTAGTGGTTAAGAGCGCGGGACTCTAATCTGGAGAGCCGGGTTTGATTCCTCACTCCTCTATTTGAAGCCAGCTGGGTGACCTTGAGTCAGTCACAGCTTCTAGGAGCTCTCTCAGCCCCACCCACCTCACATGGTGTTTGTTGTTGTAGGGATAATAATGACATAATTTGTAAACTGCTCTGAGTGGGTGTTAAGTCATCCTGAAGCATGGTATATAAAGCGAGTGTTGTTGTTGTTGTTGTTATTATTATTATTTACTTCTTACTGTTATTAATTCCCCATAACAGGAAAAATTTCAGAAAATCCTATTAAAGGAGCCGGAGAGAACTGGGCAATAAAGGCATTAAGGGAAAGATTTTGAGGAACAGTTTCCTGCTGCATCATATGCTTCTTAACCATCTATACATTCCATGTACCACATGATGGCCACAAGGACTCTTGTCTCTTGAGAGGTGCAGGCTCCCTATAAGAACTTAATTAAGAGGCACTGCAGGGTCCCAAGTCAGATCTGGAGTATGGCAGTGAGAGGGGCTCCTGCCTCCCACCCACCCCATCCCTGGTGCCATTTTCTTCACCCCAAACAGCCCAGGCCATTAGTTACCCCATTTGGGGGATGGGCTGCACATGCATAGATACAGTGCAAATGCATCTTCCTGGATGGGACAAATAATGGGTGCCCCAGGTGGTTCAGGTTGAGAAATTGGTGCAGGAGAAAGGCAGGAGCCTCTGTCCTCACACTGCAGCCCCAATCCAAAATGGGCCCCTGCTTCAATTCAGAGTTCTCTTCCTGCACTTCTGAATTGAGCTCCCATAAGGCTGCCTTATGGTTGAATGACCCAGTGGCCATCATGTGGTAGATGTGTAGTCTGAGTTCTTGAACAAGTCATGCTGAGTGTCTAATCTTTATCAATAAAGCATGCAATCCCTTGTCTTCAGTGCTGTGGAAACCAATAAAAATATTAAGGTATTGCAAGCTCTTGGAAATGAGGGCTAAATTAGGTCAGGTTAGATTAGATTAGATGGGAGTTTGGTTACCTAAGATTCTGTTGCATATGCTCCACTGTGGCTGAAAGCAGATCCCTGCAAGAAATTCAAGAAGTCACTTATCTTTTCAGATTGGGTGTCATGCACCCATCTACTGAAGAGCACTTTCCTCTGGGAAGTTCATGTGAAGAGGCTGCAGAGTGCTGAGCCAAAGACTATAATTGTATGTCCTCAGTAGTTTGGAATGGCTTTGTATAAATGCTTTAGAATCTGGCTGGGAAATATATGAAATGGGTTTAAAGATAAGTGGGTAAATCTAGGGAACCCCTGTGTGTGTTGGGGGGTTGTTGTTGTAAGGACCCTGTGATAATTATAACAAATTAGGTCTTAATCATAGTAGTTACTGTCTTTCCTTAACTCTGCATGGACTTGCTCTGATCATTAAGTGATATACATTGGGGTGACAGTGGCATTGAGAAATTTTAGCTTGTATGAAGAGAGGCAGGCCTACTTTGACCTGATGATGTCCCTTTAAGGCTATATAACCCTGCTAAGCTGTGGGTCTTAGCCTTGCACCTCTCCCTGTGCTGCTGCTTGAGAGATTTAGCGAAGTGAGGCACCTGTGGGCCTTGGACGTACACAAGAGCACGTGTTCCTGGTTGAACTAGTGACACTGGACAGCGCCACCTCCTCCCTCTCTCCTTCCTTGCATACAGCTGCCAGCACACAGATCTTTGTTGCGATATTGCAGTCATAATCTTTCTCTTGGCAGAGGGGAGAAGGCAAAGTCTGACACCACCTTATTTATCAGCGAGCTAGAGGAAGAACATCAGCATTTGCAACCAGCAGTGCCCCATTGAAATCCCTTAACGCTGTTCGGTCCCTACAGTGATGGATAAGGATCCTTTGCTCCAGCTCCGGGTCTTTGACCTCAATTGCTGGTGAGTTTTACTACCTGTGTTTTTGGTTGATGTAGTTATGAGGGTTAGCTTTGTTCTGGGTGAAAGCATGGTCTGTGTGGGGATATTCTGTCCCCTTAGACTTCTGGATTCTGCTTCTTATTTGGTAATATGGGCAATGCATTTCGCTTCTCTGTGAGGATTCACATTTACAGAGTGGAAATAATGAAGTTGTACCTCCGGTAGCTAAGCCTTGGAGCTGCAGTTCCTTGGTACTTTGGGATTGTAACCCAGAGTGTTCCCTGACTTCTCCAAAGTGGTCCAAATAATTTTGCTTCTCTTAATCCTAAATGTGATGGCTTCATTTGGCTTCCAGATCAGGCAAACTTGTGCTCTCAGAGTGCCTGTAGCCATTTCAGACCTGCAAAGACTGAAGAGGGGGGGTCACAAGAAGACGTGATCTCAGATGGAAGCTGCGGCATCATTCTGTTTCCATTAGCTAGCTAGTTGCCGTGCTGGTTTTTGGCCGTTTAGGGTCCCCAAGGTGGCTCCCAACACAGGCAGGAGACTTGTGAGGAATTCATAGAGGAGGGAAAATGCCTCTCCCTTAACTTCCTGCTCCTGTTAACATTTTGGCAAAGTTTAATGGGGATACTAGCCAGCCCACCCTTGCCAGTGGCGTCAGGAGATCTTGTTTTTTCCCTTCAAGTTGTGATGTCTGTTCAGCTCTTTGGAAGGGGCTGTAATCCATTCACCCCGCCCCCTCCAATTTTCCTGCAAACTTCTCCCCTATTATTAGATAGTTTCCTCCTTGTGGACTTTTTTGATCTGCATATGTTCAGAATTAGATATACAGATAAAGCAGTGAAAAGGAACATAAAACTATCCAAAGGGCATAACAAAGGGCTGGTAGTCCCCAGCCCTAAGGAAGCCTGCCTCGCTTCAACCAGGGCCAGGGCCTTTTCAGTCCTGGCCCCAGCCTGGTGGAACACTCTGTCAGTGGAGACCCGGGCCCAGCGGGACATAATATCGTTCCACCGGGCCTGTAAGACAGAGCTGTTCCGCCAGGCGTTCGGTGGTTAAAGGGGGCGGTGCCATGTCAGCCTCCCACCTTTGGGGTGGGGGTGGGGTTCTCCCCACCATTGCACTTGGTTAATTTATTTCATTATTGTTTTGTATGTTGATTTTAGTATTGTTTTCTTGTTTTTATTGATTTTAACTTGTTCACCGCCCAGAGTCCCTGAGGATGGGCAGTATATAAATTGAAATATAAATATAAAAATAAAAATTGGGCATGGTATTGTCAAACAGCCATCAATTGGTCATTCCATTGGATTTCTGGAACAGAGATGTCTTCAGCTTTTTCCAGAGGGCTCATAGAAACAGAACCAGCCTCAACTCCTGATGGGGAGAGTTCCATATCTTGGGGGCAGCTACTGTAAAATTTCTCCCAGAAGTCTTTAGTAGTTTTACCTCAGAGAAGGCCTCTGGGAAGGCCCCTAGGAAGGCCTCATTCATTGATCTTAGGGCCTGGTCAGGTTGATATGAGAGGAAGGAACTCTTCATATTCTACGGGCCCAAACCATTTAGGGCTCAAAACCAGTCCCCCAAACTGAGCTTGGAAGCAAACTGGAAGCAAGTGCAGCTGTGACAGAAAAAGTGTCTGTTCTTTGTGATGCTCCCAGTAATAACTCTAGCTGCTCTGTCCTGTCCTGGATTGATGCTTCTGAACCATCTTCATGGACAGCCTATGTAAAACACATTGCTATAGTATGCTCTTGATATTCCCAAGGCTGGTGTGACTATGCAAATCAACTTTCTGTTTAGGAACAGGTGCAGCCAGGAAACCAGCCTAAGGTGGAAAAAGGCATGCCTGGTCCACTGTGTACCTCTCCAAAGACAGCAAAGCATCCAGGCATGTGCCTAGACTGCGCCCCTGCTGCTTCAGTGGGAGAGTAAACCCTGTCCAGATCAAGCTTCACTGCCAACCCACAGCATTTCTGTTCCTTTCTCTTCTAGGGCACTTCGATACTTGAGCAAATTACGGCAAGAGCGCATTGCACTGATCGGCGACGTCCTTAGCCAGGAGGGATTTGACCTGGCACTCTTACAGGAGGTGAGGACTTAGTAGGAACAAATCTGCTCTGGGGATATTGTTAGGCTTGAGTCCGGGTGTTCGTATCTCAGCTCAGCAATGAAATTAGTGGGGCAAATCACTAGCCAGCTGTATTGTAAAGTGGTGGTAGCTTACCTTGCAGAACTGCTATAACATTTTAAAGCACTGTGCATGGAACATACGAAGCTGCCTTACTCTGAATCAGAAAATATCAGAGTCAGCACTGTGTACTCAGACTGGCATCAGCTCTCCTAAGGTCTCAGGTTGTCCACATCATTTGTGCCTGATCCTTTGGACTGCTGGGGACCGACCGTGTGCTTACAACTAGATGCTCTACTACTGAGCCACACCCCTGCTCCAAGGGGCAGTTATTGGGGAGACAGTTAAAGGTAGGCCTGACCTCCAGATTCGTTTGCCACTCTTGTTCGTTTATTCAAGAGCACTGTGGACTCAGCCTTTCTGCTTTTCCAGGTATGGAGTGAGAGAGACTATTGGGAGCTGAAAAAGAAACTGTCTTCCTGCTACCCTTCTTCGCACTATTTCAAAAGGTAAAATGAGTGTAGATAGTGCTAGCTGATGAGAACACTTGCAATAGGCTTGGCTTTGCAGATCGGCAAACTGGTATTAAAAAAAATATTTCATTTCTAGTCTGCCTTTCTTGCTGAGACAAGACAGACATGGTTGTATAGGGGCTTGGAGAGTCCCTTTATCCATGGGGGAAGAAACTACACTTCTTTTTCAGTTTTTTTTTGAGAGCTTGTAAACCAATTAGATCAAAGGGCACCTTAGCTTTTTGGAGGCGTTCAAGTTTTTCCTTATTATAAGATGGTGTCCTAAAACAGGGTCTTTTAGCAATTGCACTTATAACTTGCATGTTATGCTTGTGCCTTGTCTGTGTGGCAGATTGACCAGCCTTTGCTCTCGTTCTACATGCATTTAGTAAGCCTTGCTTTCCAGGTTGATTTTGAATGGCCAAAGGCTGTGTCACTTCCCCTGTATATACTAGGAATTTACACCTTTCTGAACCTGTTGACAGAGTTACATCTTTCTGAACCTATTGACTTCACTGAACTTAGAAGAGTGTAACTCTGTTTAGGATTGCACTGCTAGTTACTGAAAGTGCAGGTGCCTCGTGGGCAGAAGTAAACATGTGCTCAGGTCAGACTGAAAGAGGACAGCTCAGTTGCTGCTCTCCCTTCTAGCCCTGTTCTCTCCTCTCTAGCTGGACCTCTGATGAAACAGGCAACAGGAGGAATGGTTAAGGTATAGCTCGTATTTCATAAAGGAGAAATAGTAGCATATGACACAGCTTGGTATCACCACTGCTCTTGATACCTTGCATATTTGGGCATATTGGTCATAGAAGTGATCTTTCTGGTTGGTGAAACCAGAAATATATGGAATATATATTGTCATCATCATCAATATATCATTCTCAACATGACCAAATATATGGATACCTAAATCTAGAGATTAGAGCCATGAATAAGACAGGACAGCTCTTTCTACCAACCTGAAAAATGCTCCAGGTTTGCAGAAAATCTGAAATCTGGAAAAAAATGCGTTGGAGGGGGAGTATAACTTCCCAAAATAATGGAAACAGCACCTGTAGCTTTAAGAAACAAATGCCCTCAGTAGCCATTGCTAGGCAACCACAACAGTATTGCCAGCCTTCAAGCCTTGGTTTCTGTCAGCAAAAGGTGGAGGGAGGGTGCAGAGCCCTTTCCAGGGCTGTTTTGGCGTTTGAGAGACGACTCATTGGGGCCAGGCCTGCCAGCAATAACTGGGCAACTTGCTACCACCTGACTTACATGACTAACCCAGCCCTGGCTGCTTGCCACTGTTCAACAGCAGCCACCCTACAAAAGTCTGTGTTGTGTAGTGGTTAGAGTTTGACTAGGAAACCCAAGTTTGAATTCCCACTCTGCCATGGAAGCTCACTGGGTGACCTTAGGGCAGTCATGCACTCTCAGCCTAACCTATCACAGGGTTGTTGTGGGGATAAAATGGAAGAGAGGAAAATGATGTAATCTCTTTTCAGTTGCCATTGTGGAGAAATGTGGGATATAAATGAAGTAAATAAATATATCTTTTTAAAAAGATATATATTTTATTTAAAACAGAATTACAATAAATAGTGCACAAAAGATCAGTAACAAAGTATATAACAGAATATTAAAGCTACAAGATATTTCTCCTTTCCATCCTCCTCCTTATTAATATTAAAATACATTATATTCAACATATTATATTTAGTATGTTATTTTCAACATTATATTCAACAATTCTGCTTTTTGGTTACAAAGTTAACAATTGGTATATTATACTAATAATTCCACTTAATTTTCAGCTACATAGATGAAGAAAGCTTTCCATTTTTTCTGAAATTCTAGAATTGGTCTATTATGTATATAAGAAGTTAATTTAGCCATCGACACATATATATATAATTTGTCCATCCATTCAGTCACATCTGGACAAGATTCTGCCTTCCATTTTGTTGTATATACCTATTCTCGCTGCCGTTACCATATATTTTAAAAGTCCGCTGTGTACTTTTATAATATTACTTGGTAAAATATTTAATAATATATATCTAAAGATAACGGGCAGATAAAAGGTAGCTTGGTTGCTGGGTGAGAAGGAAGCAAGGAAAGGTGATTATATGGGGTTGCAAGGAAGCAGGAAAGAGGAAATAATGTGGGAGAAGGGGGGAAATGAAGTGTTCGCCCACAAATCCTTGTGGGTTCCCCATTATGCAACTGGACCTTACGTTTTTCCTGGAGAGAAAGCGGGGTGGGGGTGGGGGAGATCAAGATAAGGTTGTCTGGTGGGTGGGAAGGAGAGAAGGAAGCAGGAAAATGGTAGAGGCTGTGGAGGCTTTTGGTGAAAGGAAAGAATTGTGGGGGGGAAGGGAAAATGAGATGCCCCCACAAGTCCTTGCAGGCCCCCCTTGCTTGATTCTTTAAAGTTTTAAAAGTTTCACTGTGAGTTGTTTTTGTAATTGGCATTAAGTATTAACAGTAGTTCAATATGCAACAGTGCATGCATGGAAGGCCCAGGTGATCACTTGAAATAGTATGCACTGAATGGTGGAACAGCAAGAGATCATGGTAGTGACTGTGGGGTCTGTCTGTCTTTCTTAGTGGGGTGATTGGCAGTGGGCTCTGCATCTTCTCCAAACACCAGATCTTGGACACCTTTCTATACCAGTATTCCGTGAATGGCTATCCATACATGGTGAGTGGATAATGCTTTGGTAGCAAGGAGCATTCTTTGCAATGATAACGCTCTTTGGGACCAGTCTCACTGCTGCATGTCTCATGCCGTCTCCTACATCACCTCTTTGCAGCTCCAGCATGGGGACTGGTTTTGTGGCAAGTCTGTGGGGCTTGTGGAACTAAAGATCCAGGATATAGTCTTCAATGTCTATGTGACACATGTGAGTAATTTTATTTTAATTTGTTAAATATAAATGACCTTTCCAGCCCCGGAATTAATTGGTTGCTCAACATGAGATGCATTGAAGAGAAGCTTACATGTGAGAAGTATTGGATGTGATGGGAATATACTTTACATTTTTTTAAATTGCTAGATTGGATTACCAAATGTTAGCGTTTTCCTATTGGACTGCATGTAACCCCTTCAAGTTGTACTGGCCTGGCTTGAAATTTGCAAGCTTTGTTTCACAACAAACATGCCAGCAGGGGGAGCACATGAATAACCCAAAGCTTTTGCAAGTTCCTTGAAGATGCCTTCTCAGGAAAAAAATCAATTCTACCTTGATCTTCTAGCTCTGATCTCAGAAGTACTTGGGATTATTGTATCATTGTAATGTTGTTCACTTTTTCTTCCTAAGCTTCATGCAGAGTATTGTCGGGAGAAAGATGCTTACCTGCCTCATCGAGTAGTCCAGGCCTGGGAACTTGGCCAGTTTATACAGTGAGTAAAAGAGGAAGAATTGAGGTCTCCCCCCACTCCCAAATTATTATGAGATTTGGGGTGCAGTGGACACTGTGAAATGCAGTTATCCATTCAGTGTTCCTTGTAGCCTAAGACCAGTCTTGGCAGTGGTCCAGACTTCTATTTCTGTCTTTTTTATTTACACTATTTATACCTGCTTTTCCTTGCAATGGGGACCCAAAGCAGCTTACATCGTTCTCTTCTCCTCCGTTTAACCCTCACAACAACCCTGTGCGGTAGGTTAGGCTGAGAGAGAATGATGGCCCAAACTCACCCAGCAAGCTTCCAGGGTAGAGCAGGGATTCAAAGCTGGGTTTTGCATATCTTGATCATGTGGATATAAATGTTCATGGATCTCCGCTCTGCCCTGTTTCCAAAGGAGGTTACTTTGACTCTCAAAATCTTATACCCTGAAAATCTTGTTGGTTTCTAAGTTGCCACTGGACTCAAATCCTGCTGGTATAATACTGTAACCACTACAGAATTGGGTGTCCAGTTCTAGCTTGTAAGAAGCTCAGCATTTATCTAAAAGCAAGCCTTTCCAGTGAGGGAGGGATGGGGAATGGAATGGACACGGTTACTGCCATTGATGGATGGAAGAATTCAAGTCTCACGAGGTCTGCATCCCATCCAGCAGAAACAATCTCAGGAAGGGCGGAGGGTTTTCTTTCCTGCTGGTCTGAGACTGCTCTGTCTTCCCAGGCATACTTCCAAAGGGGCTGACATTGTGCTGCTTGGTGGGGATCTGAATATGCATCCAGAAGATGTTGGCATTAGGCTGTTGCGAGGCTGGGCAGGTCTGCAGGACTCCTTCACTGCTGCAGAGAAGGTTGAGGTGAGTGTTTGTGTATAAGCTATGAAATGTCCAGGAAAGAAAGGGTGGCCTTTATTTCACTTCTTGAGTCAGCATAAGAAATTTTTCACCTTCTTCACTGTACAAAAAGTGGTGCTTGGGGCCTAAAAACAAAACCACTTTCTATGGCTAAGAAATCCACATAGGCACCCTTACCTTGGTTAGCATGCCTTGCTTTATCTGCAGGACAGAATCTCATTCCCTTCCTAAAACTTCAGCCTGGTCCAGCTTTCTGACTTCTGCTGCAAGCCAGGCTGCCGCAGGTGCTCTGATTAAACCAGAAGAGAATTCAGACTCTGGTCTTCCTTGCAGGGCTGTGAGGATGGCTCTACTTTGCTGCCTGCCAACTGTTTCACCAACCAGAAGGAAATGCAGTTTTATCCTCAGGGAATTCGTATTGACTACATTCTTTATAAGGTATGTGCAAGATTTGGAGGCACAGAAAACAGACGGGGGCCAAGGCAGCACACAGAGCTCAAGAAATGACTGGGCAGCAGCCATGTCTCTCCGCTAGGATACTGAACCAAAACGGCTTCTATTGCTTTTTTAATATGTGAGTGTCCAAAACAATGTCTTGTCTGGCCAAGCACATGATAAACAAGCAACCTATCCTTTGGCAACAGATGGAGCTAATTTGCTTGGATTGGAAATGTTCTCTGACAGCTGCTTTCAGAGAAACAGCTTTCCAAGCTGGAAAGGCTTTGTGGCTTTAGCGCTGAAATGTACAGAGCTGCAAGCATTGCTGTACAAGAACTGTTCCACTGCATTTTGATTTAGATCAGCTCTGGCCACTGAGATGCTTTCTATATTTCTAATTTCTGAGAATATGGACAGTTCTCTGACCAAGAACTGTGGTCAGACTAAATGGCTTGTTAAATGGGGGAGCTGCCTGACTAATCCAGTCCTTCCTGGAGAAGGTATGTGAGTTCCTTAGCTTGAGTGTGGATGTTTGTGGGGTTGTATGTTCTGATAGCTTATGGGCTTGCTTTGCACACCAGGACTGTGATGCTGCTTTGGGAATTAAGTTCACACAAGGCTTGTTTTTTTTAGAATTGGAACAGAAGTGCTTTACTATAGCAGAACTCTGAGCAGGTTAGGGAAGGGTAGAGGTAGCATTCTAACTGCCTGTGCTAGGATGGAGAGAGAGGAGAGAGCGTATCTTGCTCTCACAAAGGTTAGCCAAAGGTAGGTAAGAGCGAAGTGTCAACAGAAGAAAGTTCCCTGAAAACAGCAATCTAGGTGTCAAAGGGACAGGAGCAGAACAGAAGAAAGAAGGGGTACAGAAGGTCTGTGCTCTTTTTCTTTCTTGGCCCCTCTCAAGTCTTGGTGTGTGGGCCCATTCATTCTTTCTAACTAGTTAATACTGGGGTAGAATTCAGAACAAGGCAGCAAAGATGGCAAAAGGCAATGTCCCATAGTAAAATGCGGGGGGGGGGGCCTTTTTGCTTAGCCTTGGGAATGAGGAGCTTGACAATAATCTCCACATGGATAAAACCTTCTTGCAAAGACGATGCGGCATGTTTAAAGCTGTAAAACATGGTTTTTTAAATGGCAAGCATTTTAAGTTTATATGAAACCAAGTGGAAAAGCTGTAAAGAATCACAGAGAAAGGGATAAATGGAAAAGATCCCTTCTAGTCAGATCTCCCTCCCCAGTAAACAACTAGAGGATTGTTAGTTTAGGTGGGTAGCTGTGTTAATCTGTAGTAGAACAGCAGGATAGTAGTCCTGTGGCACCTTAGAGGCCAACAAAGTTTTCAGAATGTAAGCTTTTTGAAAGTCAGAGCTCCCTTCTTCAGACACAACAGGAATCACAACATTCCAAAAACCATGGGAGAACATTTTAACCTTCCAAGACATTTTCATTGCTGACCTACAAGTGGCTGTCCTCAGAGAAACTTCAAAGGGAGATTACAATGTCAGATTGCTGAAATGGAGTTTATTCACAAATTCAGAGCAATGGAACCTCCCCCCCCCCCGGCCAGGGCTGTACAGAGATTTAGGATTCTTATCACATGACAGATGCTAATTTCTGCTCTAATCAAGCTGCATTATACCTTTACATTCTAATGCCCTCCCTTGTAACACTGCAGCTACCTTTGGCTGGGATATACAGGCTCAGGGATCGCCATTTCTACTTGTGTCTGAAGAAGGGAGCTCTGACTCTCGAAAGCTTAAAGTCTGAAAATCTTGTTGGTCTCTAAGGTACTACTGGACTAATATCCTGCTAGAGGATTGTCAAGATTAGTTTCTCTCTCCTTCTCCCACCCTGCCCTCCCCTTTAATTGATGTTGAACAATCTTGTGTCTTCCATGCCTCCTAGAAGCAGTGAGCATGCTCAGTCTTTGTCAGGCCATTAGTGTGTGGAGAGGGCTGTGTTCTTTTTTAAAAAATGTGTATAGTCATATTTTTCTTCATCCTTTCTTCCAAACGCAAAGGGAAATCTTCCAAACGCAAAGGCCTGAGGGTAGCCCTGTTTTACTGCATTATTAAAGCATGGGACTATCTAATTTTCTGTTACAAGAAACAATATTGGAGGAAATGTCTATTTGGTAAAATAACAAGGTAGGTGATCAAGGAAGTGGCTGTAATTGTAAAATAGGTGGCCAGATAAACAGATAGTGTCATTCTGAGTACAAAACAGCTATTCCTGGGAGACCCTTCCAACTGCTGCTATTTTTCAGCAGGGGCTTTTGTTGAAGGCAGCCTGACTCTTCCCTGCCTCTCTCTCTTCACTTGTAGATCACAATTTAGTTACAGAATTTTACACCCGTAACAAATAATTGATAACTATCCAATTTGCTGGATTTCTCTTCCTGCAGGGTTCATCTCAGTACAAAATAAGATGCAACAGTCATGTGACTACCACTGGAACAGTTCCTGGCAAGGGTATCCCTTACTCAGACCATGAAGCTGTGGTTGCCATACTGTCGGTGGAGAAAAGAGAACCAGACAAAGCCCTGAATCATCCTATCGTTGGTGAGTGCCCAAGTTTCCTTGATCTGGCACAAGAAGAGTGAATGGTGGAAGCTGGTTCAGTGCTTGCCTGCATGTCTTTAGAGGCTGTATCTTCCTTGCATCTATCCAGGTGTTGATCAAGTACCTCCCTCAAGGCTTATTTTTCATTCTGTTAGATCTCTCAGAGAGGAGGACATTGGTGTAGGTACGTAGCTCCTTTGTGCTATGATAATCTAAGGAAGTCTAGATTGCTGTGGGTCAGATCAGAAGCTGTGGCCTGAGAATGTGATGTCACCCTGGATGCATATGATTAATGTTGTTTTGATTAAGTCTATTTCCACACGTCCTTAAACGGACGGCCCACTCAACGAATGCTGGCAGCTTTTCTCCTTCATTCCACATGTCTCCGATTTCAAAATGGTAGCAAGCTGTTTGGCTTCTGTTTTTTCGCCGCCTTTTTGGGGACACAGGAAAGTGTGGGATATTGTGTTCTTATAAAAGGCGCCAAAAAAACGGAAGCCATATGCGCAAAAGTGGAAAGTACAAGAAGTGCCAACTATCGAGGACTGGATTTACAAATTGCTGTACATGGCAGAGATGGATAAACTGACAAGAAAACTAAGAGACCTTGATCCAGGACAGTTTAACACAGATTGGGAGAAGCTGAAACAATATTTGGTGAAAAAATGGGAGGCGGGAGGAGAACTGTGGCAGTTTGAAAATTATTGAAGAAAAACAAAAGAAGAGAGAAGTGACTATACCGGGGGGAGGAGAGTTAAAGAATTACTAAGCAAATTATTCTATTTGATTATTCTATACAGTATTGAGTAATAGTTATTATGTGATATATAAGAATAGAAATTAATTAATTAATTATGTTGCTGGCAGATAGGGGTGTAATTGAGAATTAACAGAATTAAAATTCATGAATACAAGAAGGGAGGGAATGAGAAGTAGCATATAGAATATAGGTTAAATTGATTGACTTATGCTGAAGGTATTTTTGGTTATAGCAATATTTAGAAATGTGCAGAACAGGTCAAATTGATTGACTTATGTTGAATGTATATTGTGTTTATAGTTATATTTAGAAATGTGTAGAATATGAGTCAAATTGATTGACTTTATGTTATAAAGATAAGAGATATAAGAGGAAGTAAAGAGTAACATATAGAGTATAAGTTAAATTGGTTGACTTATTAATGTATTCATCACTTATGAGTACTCAAGTTATGTATAGGGAGGGATAAATTGTTTGTCCCATATTGATGACATTAGAATGAATAAGTTAGAGTACAGGATATTGAGAATATTACCAGTATTATTACTATTGAATAATATGCCAGGAATATATTAGTTAGTTGATAAGTGAAGGGAAACTGACTTAGCACTGTGTTATAATAGATTAGCTTAGAAGAGTGTGAAAGTATATGTTTAATTGATAAAATAAGTTGAAATGAGTAGGGGAAGAATAGACAAAGGGTTGGAAAACTGTTGGAAGTCAACAAACGGGCGGGGGGAAAGGGAGGGGGTTAGAACTGGAATATTAGAGTATTTTGATTGTTATAAATGACAAAATATTTCTAATTCCAATAAAAATTAAAAAAAAAAAACGGAAGCCAAACAGCCTGCTACCGCTTGGAGACGTGTGGAATGAAGGAGAAAAGCTGCCAGTGTTCGGTGAGTGAGCCATCCCTTTAAGGATGAGTAGAAACGGCCTAACACTAGTGCATATTGTAACTGAGCTCTGTCTTCTTTTTCTAGAGCCTATGCTGGTAGACATCTTGAACGAAGCCCGGATGGAGGTGAGGGTGGGACTGCTTTCTGCAGAGCGCCAGCGGTACTCCTGTGGGCGTATGGCTGTACTGGCCCTGCTTCTGCTGCTCATGCAAGGAACCATGGGCCTGACTTCCATGTTCGGTAGAACCATGCAGCCATTCCCCAAGTTCTCCTTCTCTCTGCTTGGCCTGTTGGCAGTGGTGGTGTTGCTCATCTCGGCTGTACTCTATCTCTTCCACACCATTGAGGTGAAGATCCTACAGGGGACTGAGGAGCAAATGCGAGTGGGGCTCCAGTCACTCCATGACAAATTAAACTCTGGCTGATCTTCTTGGCAGAGCCTCCATAGGGACCAAGAGACCCTTGTGGGAGGAGAAACCCAGTGAGGTCCTCTCCGCTGCCAAGGTTTTAATGACTAGGGGTGTATGTGTGGCAGTAATTTAGCATTTGATGCTGTAAAGGTTTTATAGCTGTATTTTAGGGAAATTCACTTTGGTTGGTTGGAGAAATTATTGGATGGGAACTAGTATGTCAATGCCTGTTATGCTCTCCAGAAGGGAATTTTGAAAAGCATGTCTAGACCTGACTCAATTGTAGCAGTTTTAAGAAACCAGTGTTTTATCATAATCCAGCAGTGTTGCTTGAGCAGCCTGAAACAAGACTGATTCACACACAGCTGCATTAGAAATGCAAAAGGTGGCACAAAACATCTGCGAGGATATACTGTGTTCATAACTCCCCACCCCCCACCCCTTTCTGAGTTTTAGAAATCTTGTGCTATGTCGGTGCCAGGAATGGATGGGCTTGAGCGACTAGCAAGGTTTTAGCACTAGCCTCCGATTTGCAGGGTTTTTTAAAAAACTAATCCGATCTTGTTTCCATCTCTGGGTGTCCTCCTGGCAATAGGTGTAGTTCTTCGTATAGCTATGGGGTTGCTGCCAGATGTTCCGTCTTTTAACAGGAATGTAGAATCTTGTGATGCTATAAAACAGGGGTCCTCAGTGTGGTGCCTCTAGGCACCACGGCTCCCACCAACACCTTTTCTGGCACTTGCAGAGTGGTTTTAGAAACTTGGTGAGGCTGCCAGAGCTTCTGATTGCAAATCTATTGACTGTACAGATTTTTTTTTTAAGTGGCTCTGACAGCAGATGCCACCACAGCACAAAGATCTTCACTGCATTACCGAAGGTAAGCTGCATGTATTCAAGAAAGTTTTGAAAAGGCATCCTGTTAAACAGCTTTTGCCTGAAATATTGAACTTACTATTCGAGTTACATATAACCTCACACACCCTGACATTTTGTGGTGGCTGTGCCTCCTCCAATGACTGTTTGGTTGTTGCACCCACCATCCTGTGTCAAAATTCTGTAAGTGCCCATAGGCTGAGGACTCTTGCTATAAAGATGTCATTTCAGAAATCACAGATTGTGGGCTGCTTTTGGATCTGGCAACACAAGATTAACATAGGAGGTAGCTTTTATCAATGAAAATTAGTTCTTGAAATTAATCATCATTTATGTAACCCTTTAATGTACATTTGTCTTATTTTTCCAGTGCTTTTGTGATGCACGTCACTATGGTTCCCATTTTATAGAGGGATGGGCTGAGGCTGAGAGATGATTGGCTTGCCCAAAACCAGATTGTAATTGTACAGTTGTGGTAGTCTAAGCATGACTAGCTCTCAGCATTCTGTGTATCTTATGGATAGCCATGGTGGAAGAAAGGCCCAGAGGCTATTTCTGAAGTAGAAGTTAAGCAGCCTATGAAGTGCATTTAGCTTTCCAAAATACCTTGGAGCAAAGTTTACAAATCTTCTCTTGATGCTTCACTTCTCTTGCAGGAACATTTCAGAGTACTTAATGTTGTTCCATTCTGTGCTGCAGAATTACTGCATCCGCTGCAGTTATGCTTTTGAAAAGGACATAGGCTTGAACTGGGTATTGGGTTGGATCCTGTAATCCAGGGGGGCCAAGGATCATGGATCTTTCCTATGTTCTCTGCAGTTGATTCTGGGGACTGTAAGAGCTATGTAGACTAATAGACCTGTGGGGTGGCGGCTGCACTGAAAAGGGGGAAGGGAGTGAATTTCCCACTTCCCCCTCAAATACCAGCGGTGGTAATGTAAGATGTAGGATGGTGCCCCCCTCCCCCAATAATACAGCCCCCTGACCCATATGGGTCGGGAGGGTAATGATCCAGGATGGTAATACAGTGGATCTAATACAGTGGTGGTGACCATTTTTAATGCTGTGCATCTCCTCTCTATGTGTGTTTCTTTAATAGAGTGGGGGTGGGTGGGAGGGAGAATGTGAACATGGATCATTCCCGTGTTTCCCTCCTGCCCCCTGGAAAGTTGATTCTCAGAGTTGCGGGACCTACTCAGATTAATAGCGATGCAGGTCATGGGGCTGTTTTAACTCCATGATCTACTGCTCCTCTAGCTAATTCCTCCATAGCAGTGCTTATTATTTTGTTTTTTATACTGTAATTTCTCCATCTCCCACTCTGCTGGAATGCAAGGCATACCCTTTCCAAATAGGGGCAGAAGGAATCTCCCTCTTGTCCCTTTTAGCAGAGGCTTGAAAAAAGACAAAAAGGCACAGTTGGAAGATATATTGAGTACTTGCACCAAAAGGTCCATGCTACCTTTTCCAAGGGCATAGGATATGACTGGTTGTTTCATCCTCCAAATGCTTCATTATACAATCTTAAAAACAAATAATATAAAGTACTCCTTATTATCAAAGAATACCCCAGAATGTACTACGGTAGTATCTATTGTGAGTAGGTGGAGCAAGGTTAGGCTTCTTCTCTTCTGGGAGGAGTCACCAAGCACTAACTCACGGTGGTGACGAGCAGGGCGGGGGTGGTGGTGGTATCTCCTGCTGCAGCTCCAGCTCTGGCGCTTGAGTCCTCTTCCAGAGGGGACCCTCCTGAAGTTACCTGAAGTGTGGTTATTGAATGCAACGTCTGCACTGGCAGAAAGTGCCACAGTTCCATTTACTGCACAGGGTTGTCCACCTCTGCTTGGATTTGAGTGTTGCTTCGAGTAGCATACACCTGGGCAAGATGCTGCTGGGCTCACTTCCCCATTCTAAAGTGGCCTGTAGCCTGCAGGGTCAGTAGGTTTCAGTCTTGGTAGCCCTTAAACTTTCTACATGTTCTACAACTTTGGTATTTCCTCACAAAGCTCACTGAGGCGTTTATTATCCTGGAAATCGATCAGGGCACTTCGCTGATTCACAACCTCCAGCAACTGGGAGAGGATCTTTTTTTCTGCCAGCCGGTCCTCTGGGATTTTCAATGACTCTGCATTAGAAACAAAACCATTTGCTGCTCTGAGCTTGAATCACCAGCATGAATTACAGGAAGGAAGACTGTTTAGAGTTTGACTATATTCTAGGGGGGGGGGGGGCAAATGAGAGAAGAATGGACAGCTTGTTTCCAAAGGAAAAATCTACACACTTCATCCAAACTACAGAACACATCAAGGGACAGAAGAAATTTTTCAAAATAATAGGCACTCTTTGCATTTAGATTTAAAACTCAAGTCCACATGGGCAAATGAGATCTAACTTGTCAAATACTGAGCATGAGAACCAAAAAAGGTAGAGTAATTCATCTGTTATCTTGAGGGATGCGGGATATACTGCTCAGGGCTGGCCCATGGACTTTTGGTGCCCTTGGTGAAGGACTTCCCATACACTGCAGGGAAGCTGTCCCCACTCAGTCTGCCCTCACTGGGGTGGGGGCTGCAGGTTGCCACTTCTACCACCATCAGCAGGCCTGGCAATGGGGAGGTCCTGCTTGCTGCCCAGGCATTGGTGTGGCGCAGCTGTTCCAAGGGCTGCTGTACACCATACTGCTACCACTCCTGGATCCATAACGGGAAGGCCCTGGCCACCAAGTATATGGGTACAATGAAATGGGGCCCTGGGTTACCACTTGCCATGTGCCACACAACCATCACTCTCAAAACAAGCAATGGGGGAAGGTCCTAAATGCCTATCATCCAGGCACACAATGTGGAAATGCTCAGGGCTGCTGCAGCTGATCCTGTGATACCATAGGAGAGCTGGTTTGGTGCCTCCATGCCCGGCACGGACTGGCACCCTAACTGATTGATTAGGGATGTCTAGTGGGCAGGCTGACCTCACTGATTTTCCAGTAATAGAACTTTTCACAGGTTTTCTATTCAAAGTTGCTATGTGTATGTATGTGCACATCTTTGGTAGCCCTGACTGGGCAAAAAAGGGATATAATTTATTAAAAAATAAATACAATAAATAGATATGCTGTACCAATGCTCGCTGGTGTTCATTCATGGACTCAGGAACTACAAGTTCAAACTGAACATAACTGAGGATTTGTAAAGTCCGTTTTTGACTCTACTCACACAATGGCGTATGAAATGGACTTTGCATTTTCATAGTTTAGGCCCTTCAGTGTTGCTAAAGAAGATATTAGGCTTAGACTTTGAAACTGCAAATAAGTTGCTTTTCCTGCTTGTACATTTTGCCCCCTGCAGAGGACACCAGATCTCAACCCTCACAAGTTACTTGCAGACATCTCTGAACTTCAGTCTGCAGCCAGGCTTTGACACAGCTGCCCTGGCAGCTGGTATATTGCTCAGAGAGTGAGCTTTGATTTTGGAAGTTGCAGGTTCAAATCTCAGGCATAAACTCACTAAGTAGCTATTGGCAAGCTATTCTCCCTATGGTAGTTGAGAACCACTTAACATACTGAAAGTGCTATGGGAATGCTAAGGAAGGAAGACAAATGAAAAATAGTTTCAGGTAGGCAAAACATTATCTTTCTGAGGCCTATCTGATATACCAGGCATATATGGGTGACTGATTTTTACAACATCCACAGTTCTATGTCATTAACAGACTCTCCAGGCCTTTCTAGGCAATTGTTAATTAGTTGATTTTATTAAGTTCTTGACTAACGAAAAAGATGCCTCTGAGCAGCAGATTTTTTTAAAAAAATGTAAACCTTTTTTATTTAAAACCTTATGGAGACTCTGGCTGGTAGCTGTCTCAAGGCATTCCTCAGATGCCTCTTCTAAGATGATGATTGAAAGTATTATGGCAATATTGGACAAGGCAAAGAAAGTATGTTTTGTTCTTCAGAAGTATTGTCTCTGTACATATATATACCCAATCCCCTACTCTGGCAGATATAGCCAGGCTGGAGTTTGGAGCCCACAGCAGGCTGCTGTGCACAACTGGTGGGCAATGAGTTCAGCTGGTCTGCTTTAAATGTTCTGCTACCCCTAGTATCACTGACCTCAAACCATCTTTAGTTTTTGCACTCCTGTTTTCCTTTCTCAAATGTACAAGCAGATCCTAACTAATGCCAGTGATAGGAATGCAGCTCTTTGTTGCATTTCCCTCCCCTCAGAGAAGGAGCAGGGGCACAGCAGTGGCACAGGTGGCAGAACTGCTCTCTTCTCCCTCTTCTGTCAATGATGCTGGGCCCACAGAAGAGGCAGGAAGGGGTGATTTTGCCCCCTTTCCACTGCAGCCTTCTGACCTGCATGATTATTAATCTGCACATGTGAGAAGGGACTAATGGGAGGAATTTAAACATTGCAAAGATGTGCAGTCCCGTCACTGATGGTGGTGCAGAGTGGTAAGCTGCAGTACTGCAGCCCAAGCTCTGCTCACGACCTGAGTTTGAACCTGGCAGAAGCCGGCTCAAGGTTGACTCAGCCTTCCATCCTTCTGAGGTCGGTAAAATGAGTACCCAGTTTTCTGGGGGTAAAGTGTAGATGACTGGGGATGGCAATGGCAAACCACCCCGTAAAAAGTCTTCCAAGAAAACGTCGTGATGCGACATCTCCCCATGGGTCAGTAATGACTCAGTGCTTGCACCTTTACCTTTTTTTACGTGAGAAGGGACTAATGGGAGGAATTTAAACATTGCGAAGATGTGCAGTCCCGTCACTGATGGTACTCAGGGTCCAACCCCAATGAAAGTATCTTCGTATCTCCCAATCATTGCGTGTGTGAGTTTTTGTACAACCTGGGGACCCAATATGCCCCCCCTCCTACCTTCCATGTTGTAGTAATACCGCAGTTCTTGATCCAGCTGACTCTGCTGTTCTTCTAGCTTCAGTTCTTGTACCCTGTGGGTTAAAATAGTGAAAAATTAGTCATCCCTACATGAAAAACTCATGATATGGATGAGATATTCTGTGCATGTGAGTGCATGTGCACATGCATGCGTGAGAAAGATTGTCACACAGAGAGACGTTTCCGTATTCAGTCTCCCTGTGCTGCTGGCTGCATCTCTGAACTTAATCTGTACCCAAATCTGTATAATGTTAGGGCTACA
Source organism: Eublepharis macularius (assembly GCF_028583425.1). Classification (NCBI taxonomy): domain Eukaryota; kingdom Metazoa; phylum Chordata; class Lepidosauria; order Squamata; family Eublepharidae; genus Eublepharis; species Eublepharis macularius. The sequence continues at coordinate 104,426,350 of NC_072794.1, read as the reverse complement.
TGAGATGGGGTGGAGATGGAGAGTAGTAATGAATTAAACGTCCCCCCCCCCCGCCCCATGGCTCCCTAGGGAGACTGCCTGCATGTACTGTGACACAGACAGTTGGGCAATTAACAGAGGCTTAACTAATTCTCAGGACATTACCTGTGGGATATCTCTAGCTATGGTGTGGACCCTGACTGTATGGTTTGCCCAGTGTGAATTATGTATTCATTGACTGCCATGGAGTTTCTGTTCTAAGGCATGCAACTGAAAGATAATGACCTAGACCATTCGAAAGAGTTTTTTAAAGCCATGCTAAAAAAGGAATGGGGTTAAAAATGACTTGTTAAAATGGCTAAGATAGTCACAGAAGTCTGAACTCCCCCTCTGCTTGATAGACTATCTTTGTTCATGTATAGCGTCTTAAGAGGTCACCCTATCTGGGACTGGGCAGAAAACTACATCATTATGAATCTATGACCCAGATAGAACCAAAGTTGAGTTCTCATATTCCTCTGATGATGGAGGAGCTGCAACAGTGCTGCTCTTTCTAACATCTCTAGGCTATTGGTACGGGAGGAGGCTATGCTGTCACTAGCACACACTAAGTTTTCCTGGGAGTTAATGCTGGAGTGGGGAGAAGCCACTGTATGGGCTCTTCCATTGTAGCCTAGAGTTTTTCAGGTAATCAGCAATATGAGGAAAGTGGCACTGGACCAGCATGTAGAAGCTGCCAAAGCATGTGCCAAAAGCAGAGCATCTTACGCAATCATAAGGTCGGATTCCTCAGACATCAGACTGTTCTTCTTTTGGATCAGGGAAAGCAACTGGTTCATCCAAAGTTTCTTTAATTCTGACTCTGTTCCTGGAGGATAAAGGAGGCAAGAAGCTGTGGCTTTTGGGTCCACGGTCTTAAGATCCAGGAGCTTTTGGTGGTACACAGACCTTCCATATGCTGCAGCATCCATTCCATCCCTGTTGGAAGAGGCTCGGGCACTTACCTCCATCATTCCGAAGGGATCGCTCCAGTTTTATTCCCTGCTTTTCCAGCTCTCGGAAAGTCACTTCGATCTCTTCAAGCCGCCTCTGGATTGACTGCAATGCCCAAGAGACAAAAGTGGTCAAACAAGAAAGGATTGTGAACAGTAAGGAAGAGGAACAAACACCCAAGCTTCGGCTTGTTTCCTTGCATGGATTAGGACAAAAAAGATTAAGGGATGTTTCCAGACTAGGGATGATAGGCAACAGACTATCTATGACAAAAAGTGACTGTGGCTGAATATTCCATGCAGCCAAGAATGCCCTTGTTTAGAGGTCAGCCAATTATTTTCATTAGGATGTTATTAAAAATGGAAGGACTTCTGGTCCTGCAGCATCGTGGTGAAGCAGCTGAACCTTGGAGCTCCTCTCCAGAGGTGAACTGAACTGCCTCGTCCGGGGGATTTTTGCAACCCAAACGGACACCTGGAGGGTGCCGGATAGCTGGGGATTAACCCTCTGTGGTCGCTCTTGTCAGTAGCAGCTGACAGAGCAGATCCAAGGGTGCTCCTGGAGCCAGGACGAGTGCAGAGGCTTTAATGGCCGACAAGCTGGGAACGCTGGAATTGTTTTATATCTTGAATATTGCTGATATACATTTTATAGCTGAAATACATTATTGATAAACAATTACAACAGTCTAGAATTTAATTTCATTGTTTACAACAGCAGAAATGTCAGCATAAGACTAAGTACAAAACACACCGCTAACACAAGGATCTTGCACTTGACTTTCATCTGTGTGTACAGTGTAATTATATGCAGCTACAAGTCTATCGGTTGGAATTATATTCATTAACAATAGACAGTCTGGAAACTACAAAAAGAAAAATAAAAGCTAACTAAGTGGTAATGAAGGTGATAAAATTCAAACATCAAAGCTTGCAATATAAATGTCCCCAATTTGAAAAGCCTCATCCCAGTTCAAGGTAGACCCAGATAGATGTGTTTGAATCCAAGTTTTGCTCAAAATGGAGCTTCCTCCATTAATAGCCTAATCTCCTTGCCTGTAACCTTTTCCTGAACTACCCACCCCTTTACTTTCAGAAGACAAATAGGGTAACAGGTGGTGCAAAGGGTTCATTAAATGTTAAGCTGCAGGATCTTTAGATATAACCTTTGTAGGTACTGTGGGATTTGTTGTTTTTTCTCTACCAGCAGAATTGAATTGGGATATAGAAAAAACTACAACCTCATCTTCCTGTCCTGAAAATTACAATCCCATACTTCCCAGCTATCATTTTCAATTTCAATTCAATCCAGAAGCCAGAAAAAGCTACAAATTCCATAATCTCTTGAAGGATAGGAATGACTGATAACAACAAGAACATTAGGTAACACAAAAATTTTCTTCCAGAGCACCAAAGCGGGAGGGAAGAAGTGGATACTAAAACTAGGTGATTTCGGAGAAAATTGTAGACATTTTACAGTGGTGTTTTATAGCATAAGCAGTGTAGGGCTGCCAGCTCCAGGTTGGAAAATTTGTGGATGTTTTTGGAGTGAAGCCTGTGGAGGGTGGGATTTGGAGAGGGGAGGACCTCAGCAGGGTAAAATGCCATGGACTCCTCCTTTCAAAGGAGCCATTTTCTCCAGGGGAATTGATCTCAGTAGGCTGAAGATCAGTTGTAATTCTGGGAGATCTCCAGCCCGGAGTTGAGCAACCTTATGTGTTTTTAAACTACCTTCTTATTACGAAGGCCACTGTACCTACAACAACTCAATGTCACACATGTGAGGCTTACTAGGATATAGGACACATCCTTGCTTTACAAAACAAATACGAAAAGTGTAGATAACAAGCACGCATGTGCATCTTTAAACATCAATTTATGACAGAATTCTGCTTGGGCCAGAATCCCACATATGTAGTCTATGCTTCATGTATCTGTTGCAGAAAATCTGGTGTGACACTGGGTAATACACAGCAAATATGTTTACCACATAAAGTATGGCACTGCCTCTACAGCCCTGAAAATCTCTGGATATACTTGATAGCTTCTTGGCCTAGCATGTGAAGTTATCGCTTCTTGAAGTCTGAGCGTCCTTTTCTAGCTTGTGCTCCTCAGACTTTGCTGGGATGATTTGGTCAAAGTAACAGCACTCTTCTAACTGTAGCGAACATGTATTACCTGGGCTTTGCAAAATCTTTTCATTTCAGCCTCTTTGGCTCGTCGCATCAATGTTTTTTTCCAGGTTGGGTATTTTTCTTCTTCAGTCACACTCAAGGGACACTAGAAGCACAACACATGAATAGGAATCAAAAGAGAAGGATGGAAATGCCCACAAATCCACCATCTGGAAGAAAAGACTGAATGGCAGATGGCTTTAAAGCAGTAGCTTTAAAGGATAGTTTTGCTTTCCAGGAGCAATCCTAGACATTGCCAGTTTCCTAGCTATAATCAGCTGGGGCCTAGTCTCTATATAACAGATAATTCTCCCCCCAACCCCGCCCCTCCAAGTACTTAAGACAATGAATTAGCTTTAGGAAAAGAATGGTAAAGAAACAAGAGTAACTAAGGGCAGAGGCCTAGGACTGGCCTGCTTATTATTATTATTATCAACTATAAAAAAGTCCTGAGGGACTGACTCACTATCCAGTCAGAACTTCTGGTATAAAGAGGAGCATTGTCAGCATCCACAACAGAGTTGGTTGTTTATAGGGCTTTAATCATGTGACAGCAAACAGATGTCCCTTGATATTCAATAGACCCATGGGTTACTTGCCAGCTCACTTCCTGCTGATTTTTAGCTTGGGGAAATTCCAGAGACCCATTATTTGTGCCCCCCACCCACAGTTGTGGGAACATCTTCAGGATCATCAAAGCCCATCAAATGAAGTGTCGGATACAGTGAATTCCTGCATTGCCTTTTCTGTTTGAGGCACACAACTATATTTGCTGCCAGTTTTGCTGATGCCCTTTGAGATTGGGAAAGAGTGGCCTGCAAGGATGCTTGGAAGAGGCAGCATATATGCTCCAGGGTGCAGAGAGAGAAACAATTTGTGCCTTCACATGAGTCTGCTTAGAGATGTGTGGACAGGGAAAAAGAAATGCAAGTAAGTTAAGAAGGACTACGGTGAAGAAAGAGACAAGCGAATGTATGTGTTATTGAGTGGAGAAACAAATAGGAGGAGGATTATTAGGTTCAGAGACATCTATGGCAGTGAGGAGAGCGTGCTGTAGAGTACTGATAGAAAAGGGAGGTGAATAGAGATTGAGACCACTGGACAAAAATGCAAAGAAAATATTTTTCTGTGGTTGATGTAGTGATGCAATCCACTTGTTTGTCAAAGGGGCCACAAAAATGGTTTGAGTTGTGTGACCCCTGCACTGATGGAACAGAACCTCAGGACTGTATACTCACCATATTTGCAAAAAGATCTTGGGTCTCCTCCTCTTCATCATCCACTTGTTCCTCTTCACTGTCACTTTCAATTTCCAGAGAATCTATACAAGTAAGAGGCACTGTTGTAACTGAAGAGAGGTATTTACCTTTACAATGATTTGTATACAGAGGATTTCAAAGGATCTATAGGCAGTGAGGGTAGAGTCACTTGTGCACCACTCAACCAACAGCCCTACTTTCAGCAGAGACCCAGAACACAGGCTACTACTGTGAATTGTGAGCATCTCAGTGGTAGTTGTCATGGGATGGAGGCACAAATAAAATGCTAGTTGTACAGACTGCAGTCCCTGTTTCGAGGGCTTGCAGTATAAGGAAAATAGAACAAATATTCAGAGAGGACAGAGCTTAATGTGGAAGGCAAAAATGGAACATGAGGTGGTTAGTACAAAATAGGTCAGCTAGTACAAAATAGGAGACATTTGAAAAAGGCATCTAAGTTATTTTGGCTAAGCAACTTGGAGATGCATGTCTCTCTCTCACACACACATGCAAATTCCTGATCTAGTCTTAAAGGACAACTGCTTCATAATACTGCAGAAAGGAGCAGCTTCTCTGTGGACCACAATGGAGTAAGTCTGACATGCAAGGAGCAAGTCAAAGCAGAAGTGTTTCTATTTAGGCAGCAACAGGCAAAAGATGAATGTTCCACAACAGAATCTGGGATGACCTAATGGAAAAATCCTAGCTGAGTAGAGTAAGCAGGAAAGGAAGCAGAAGACAATGCCTCACACTTCCCGTTTGTAGCTGTAACATTCACCACAACCACAACCAACATGCCACATGCAAATAGTGTCTGGGGAGAGGTTGTCAAGCCAGGAATTGAAGAGATGGATGAGCAAATTAAGGCAATAATTAGGAGCTCAGTGAAAGAGCATTTTCAGGACCATTTTTTTCTGTTTTCCTGATTTCCATTCATGCACCCACCCTTTTTTCTTATCTGTCATGAGCCCTTGAAAAAAGGCTGACTGTACTTAAAAATAACCACCTGAGTCCTTGCTGAAGCTGGAGTCCTCTATGCAAGCCTGGTTCATATCTGGAAAATTAAACGAGGCTGAAATTGGACTCAGTCTGGACAATTCAAGCTTTTCCTGGGATGACAAGCGAATCTTCCTTCTCCACTGGGTATCTTCACTTTCCTCATTTTCTTGTTTGGTCACTTCTCTGGGATCTGCAGGCTCTACTCCAGCTCCTTGCATTCCTCTGTCTAGGCTCTCAAGTGCCTCTTCTTGGGATAGGCTATAAGTCCAGTTTATTAGGCCATGTTTAGTTTTCTTATGATGGGCCTTACCCTCCTGTGTTTCTTTCTCCACAAGCTGTGGAATTAAGTGGGCCTCAGAAACAGGACTTTCCAGTTCATCATCCCTCACAACAAAGTGCAGGTGAGGTGGAAACTGTGATAAGTTTATGGTATTGGCACCTCCATTGTCTCTGGATGGGAATAGGTTGGCATCTTCCTGAGGTAATATTTTAAGTTCTGCAGGGTGCTGTGCTGGCAGATGATCCGTGAAGGAAGAGAGGTTCTCATCCAGGATTCGTGTGTCGGTTTCTGTTTTGGTCTTTTCAGCAGCCAAGTCCATAATGCCTTTGTCTGAAGGAATGTAGTACTGAGTGGAATCCTAGGGGAGTCAAACACAAAACAGTTCATTTTCCAAGCAAGCATGCTGCAAGCACCAAACCCTCCATTTGTGTGACTGGATGGTTGGGAAGTACTGTGGCCTTTTGGACTGACATACCAGGTTAATTACTAGCTGGATAGGAGTGGCCTTTTCAAGAAGCTGCTAATTCCAAAAGGGCAACAATCTCACTCACCTTACATGCTGCTTTCAAAGCAACTCTCCTGTCAGATACAGCCATATTTGTGGGGACAGCACTGTGCAGCATGCAGTAGAAATTACCTAAGGATGAAACAAGATTGCTATAATCAGGTGGAGAGAAACAGCCGGCAATTATGCCAGAACCAGAGCTGATTCCACAAGCTCTTTTATTCTGTCTACACAAACAGAATTGGTGCTGGGGGGACAGAAGCTAGAATTCTGCTTGCAGCAAGCTGGAGGCATAGTTCAAAGAAAAGTCACTAGTAAAATAAAAGAGAACTTGTCTGCACTGATGACTAAGCTATCCAGTTTTATCTGGTAAATATTCTCAGGTCTAACTGTCAGGATGCCATGCATATTCTCAATAAGCCACTTCACGGAGTTAGCCGTGTTAGTCTGTAGTAGCAAAATCAAAAAGAGTCCAGTAGCACCTTTAAGACTAACCAATTTTATTGTAGCGATTCTCGAAAGCTTATGCTACAATAAAATTGGTTAGTCTTAAAGGTGCTACTGGACTCTTTTTGAATATAATAAGGTCTTTATTGATAAATTGCCATTTCATACCTCTATGAAGTTCTTGACAGGAATGGTGATTACATACAAGTATCAAGCAGATAGACTTCAACCCCTCCCCCCTTTCTCCTAGCTAACCCAGCGAGAGAACCAGACAAGCAGAAAGATAAGCTATGTTATTTATGTGGATTCATGTGTTTCTCAAGGCCAGAGATTCTCAGGGAAAGCAGCTCTCCCAGGGAAAGAGATTAAGCAGAACAAACAATTCCTCAGTTTCTCACCCTCAGCCACAGCATCAAGGCTGACAGGTTCCCAACCTCCCCAGCCACAGCATCCAGTTTGACAGGTGCTCCTAACACCAGACACTAACCACCTCTATCTGCTTACCATCATCCTCGTTGAAGACATAGTCCCCCAGCCGCAGTGTTGTCTTACAGTGGTGGCACTTGAAACAGCCACGATGGAAGAAACGCCCCTCAGCACTGAATCGCTCTAGGATATACACATGTTCTCCACAGATGTAGCAGGCATCACTGCTTCGCCCAGGAGAGGGGGGGGGACTCTGTCAAAAGACCAGGTCAGAACCTTAGAAGCGGTTCAGGGATACCATGAATAGCCCTCATGTCTCCCTTTCTTTGACATATATGGCTATCAGTTCACTTCACATTGAGCCACGGAAGTATACAAGGCATCACCACAGATGAAATTCCAGTAACCTCTACCAGGAAAAGCAGCCATACCCTTAAGAAAGTGCTGCTTCAGCTAGCCAGTGACTCAAGGATCCAGAAGAGAAAAGGAATGTTTGAGCTTCTGGAGAAAGTGAGTTTTCAGTCTCCCTGCCAGCATGTAATTGCATCAGATGAGAGCTATAAAATTGTCAGTAATTGTCCCATTCCACCAGCCTCTTGCACATAGACCTGGCCTAACAGCTATTGCACCTGAGCTCAGTATACGCTCGAGAGCCAGTATCCTGCATCCTGTGCTCAGGAAGAATGATCATGGCAGTCCCCATGCGTATATGAAAGTGGTCAGACTTCACAAGTAGCATCCAACCTTTTATACATTGGTTGCTTGCTCTAAAGTATCCTTCACAATTACTAGATTATAGAATTCATATGCAGACAAGCTATATGTAACTATATTCAAGGTTTTGGTATTAACCTATAAAGCCCTATGTGGACTGGGACCTGCGTATCTTCGGGACTGCCTCTCCCCATATGTGCCCCAGAGAACACTTCGATCTGGAGAAAACCTGCTATTAATGGTCCCTGGCCCCAGGGAGGCCCGCCTAGCATCGATTAGAACCAGGGCCTTTTCAGTCCTGGCTCCAACCTGGTGGAACGCTCTGTCTTATGAGACCAGGACCCAGCAAGATCTGTTATCCTTCCGCCAGGCCTGTAAGACAGCTGTTCTGCCAGGCCTATGGTTGATGCTGGGCAGAGCCCCCACCAGCCAAATTGAATAGAACGGGGCCCTCCCTATGAGAACATCCACACCCCAAAAAATCTTCTTTTTAATGTATTTTTCAATGACGGTTTGGGTGTTGGACTGAGTCAAACTATTTCTGTGCTGCTTATGTTTTTAAATATTTATATTATATTTATTGTTGTTTTTAATTTGTGAAATGTAATCCGCCCTGAGCCTGCTGGTGTAGGGAGGGTGGAATAGAAATTGAAAATAAATAAATAAAATTATCTGACTGCTACACTGCTGAAGTTTCTCTCTGCACAAACCAAGGTTGCAAATGGCTGTAGCTTCCCAGCATGTCATATGTCGGAACTTCTTACTGATGAACCTCATGTCAATTCCTATAAGGCCAGCACCTTCCATAAGGGAATAGGATCATATATGAACCAGCCCTATATCAGAACAAAGGGAGGCAGATAAACACCAGAGGTTCTCCTCCTCCACCTCCAATTCATGATCCATCCTCCCAAGAACCTCAACATCTAGCCAAAAGAAGGGACTGATCTTGTCCAAAATCTTTCTTAACACAAGATGACAATCAGAGAAAGGAGAACTCACCCCAGCCTCTTGCTTCGTCCTCTTGGTTTCTGACTCCAGCATATTGCTTTCCTACAATGAAATGTTATGTCTTTGGATCAGCAGTAAGGCAAAATACCAGAGTGTGTAGTTTACAGAATCCGACACCCCCACTCATATTCCTTGCCTGCTGCGGTTATCGGATTAGCATCGTCTGGGAAAAGATCAGAGGCCAAGGGTCTGCTGACCCCTACAGAAGGCACAACTGCTGAAAACGCTGGGCCATGGCTTTTCAGCAACTAGCAATGGTCCATGAGCAGAGGGACTCACCAGGTTTCGTTTACGTGAGAGAGACAGACTTTTCTGGATCTTGCTGAGGAAGAGGATGGCTCCCCTGGTGCCACGTGGTGACAGAGGCTTTGCAGCTTTCTCTTCCAGTTCTGCAAAAGAACACAGTCTTTTCTATGTCAGAGGCTAACTTGAGAAATATGTACAACCTTCCACACAATCTCCTTATAGAAAAGAAACATGACAGTGGCAATTCCTCCATTACCACAGGAGATAATAATGGTAACTGATAAAAAATTTCCACAGGAATGAAGGTTGAAGTGGTTTGCCTCCCTGCTGCCATTTGGTTGTCCCATACTCCATGCCAACAGGCCACTAGTCCATCCCTGACCTTTCTTCTCCATATTGTTCCTCTGGTGTTCTCTATAAGCCCTTTGAGCAAAGAACATTGATTCCTGTACAGAATCTTCTCTAGTGTTAGTAGCTAAAAGACAGGTGCTGTTAAACCTTTAAGAATAGTTGGATGTTTTTGTTTGCTGCATATTTGGAAACTGAGGCAACTACTGGTTACAGATCTTTCCCTCCTTGGAGCTGAGGGGCAATTGCAATATGCACAATAAGAAAGTGGGCAAGAGCTGCATACCATGGCTTTATTGCAGAAAGTCCTTTACCATCTGAACTGCCATCAATGTATGTAGAATCTCCATGTTCTCATCAGTTTGCCATCAAGAACATTAAATGGGTGTGTACAATGATAGCAACCCATGGGGTAAGCTGCACAAAAAACATCTGAGGCATGGAGCAGTTCTCATCCCACCTCCTATTTGTGTTCACAAGTATACGGTCTAGTCATTCTTAGTTCCTAGAGTGTTGTATGCGTCCTTCTCAATCTGCATCAGAAGCAAAGAATGATCACGAGACAAACTGGTTTTAATATATATATTTTTAGATGTTTACCCTAGCTTATTTCAAAGGTTCAAGCTGAAAAACCTACCACCTTTTGCTTTGATTTGAGGCATTTTACAGCATGATTTTTCTAGCTAGTTCACCAATAGTCAGAAATTGTGCTTCCCCCCCCCCCCCCTTCTGCACATGAGATAGCAGCTTAAAACTGGCCCCTGGTATCAATGATACTACTCAAGAATTTTTTTCCAACATTCCGTTCATGCTAGCATGAATTCCTCAAAGGTACAATTCAGGACATGTCTTCTAAGCTATCCTTCCTGAACTGGTCCCTTCCCATACCACCCACTCCAACTGCAACACGGTGAAAAGGAAGCCAAGGCTCAATATAAGTTCCAAGATATGGCAGCATATATGGCAGCACACACAACTGGATCTCTTGAGAGTCACTACCTGGAGAGGTCTTGAAGGCATCATAAAACTGGCTCAGGTAAGTGATCAAACCAAGTCTGTCAGGCTCAGACATTGAAGCCATTTCGCTACTGGAGAGGACTGGAGGGATTCCTAGCTCTTGCTCTGCCACATCTAGAGCCATCTGGTTGTTCCCAATAGGATCATTCTGGTTCAGCAAGTTGAAGTCTCTAGAGACGGAAATTATAAGTTAGGGTGACTGATGGGAATGACACTTAGAGAAACTTTTTTTTTAACTAGGATCCACTGTAAGCTCAGAACTTTACTGGAGCTAGAAAGCAAAGCAAGTGATGATTGCTTTCAAAAATCAGACCATTGTTTGGAGAACAAGAGCATCAACAATTGTTAGCTGAAGACATGCAGCCTTGGTCTCAAGGTGACCCAACCACAACACACTCAGCTCCCCCACTCCCCTTTTCTTATTATTAACATCCAACCTGATTAAGAGTTCTGGAGAACTCAAAAGCTTACACACCATTTTGCATTATTTTAGTTAGCCTTAATAAAAGATAATATAGTGTGTTTGGTTTTGGATTTTGCTTTGGACTAGTGGTACAGCTGGCTACTTGAATCCCACGAAGACGGAGGTCCTGTATGCGGGTTGTGGGGAGATGGCTTTGGGACCCCGGCTTCCTACACTTGATGGGGCAGCACTTACACTGGCCCCGAGAGTTAGGAGCCTGGGGGTGATTCTGGATTCCTCCCTGAAGATGGAGGACCAGATCACTGCAGTTGCCAGGTCTTCCTTTTATTATCTTTGGCAGGCCAGGCAGCTTGCCCCTTATTTGTCTCCCCGTGACTTGACTACAGTGGTCCAAGCAATGGTCACCTCTAGGTTGGATTACTGTAACGCGCTCTACGCTGGGCTTCCCATGGGCCTGATCCGGCGGTTACAGCTGGTACAGAATGCAGCAGCGCGGGTCATTGCTGGAGCACCGGTGTGGGAGCATATTACATCTGTGCTACGCCAGCTGCATTGGCTACCAGTGGAGTACCAAATCAGGTTCAAGGTTTTGGTGTTAACCTACAAAGCCCTACGCGGACTGGGACCGATGTATCTGAGGGACCGTCTCTCACCATATGAGCCCCGGAGAACTCTCCGCTCTGGTGGAAAACATCTTTTAAGTGTCCCTGGCCCTAGGGAGGCCCGCCTGGCGTCGAGCAGGGCCAGGGCCTTTTCGGTCCTGGCCCCGACCTGGTGGAATGCTCTGTCTTGCAAGATAAGGGCCCGGCAAGATTTGCTTGCATTTCGCCGGGCCTGTAAGACAGAGCTATTCCGCCAGGCATATGGTTGACGCCGGGCGGTGCCCCCCCCATGGAGGGGGGGTTAAACCATCGCCCCTATGCGAACACAGAGGCATGTATGAACCACTATGCAGCATGAATTGTAATATTGAATGTTTTTAAATGTTTTTAAATGTATTATTTAATGTTTTAAATGTTTTTAATGATGTTTGTATTTGTTATCTGCCCTGAGCCTGCGAAAGCGGGGAGGGCGGAATATAAATATAATAAATTAAATTAAATTGCAACTTCTGTCTGAGTTTCAGGATGTCACAGAAGAAAATATTTGAACAGAATCCCATTCCAGTCCACCACTCTCCTCTGGCAGGCCATCAACACCCCCGTCCAGTTTTCCCCGCAATGGACACTCACAGAAGATCAGGTCGAAAGTGATGAATGAGGGCACAGAGGGCCAGGCCACTCTTCCAGGAGTGTGTGAAGTCCACCACCTTAATGTCAGGGTAACTTGCTGTGTTAGTTTGACACCAACTAAGGAGTTCTTCATAGGCTCTGTTAGAGTCTGGAGTGAGGATGGGGGAATTACGGAGAAGAGAGAGAAGGAACACACAGACCTCAGCATATTGAACATGTTGGGAACTGCAGACTGGCCTAAAGAGCCACTACACCCAATTCCCAGGATGTCTCGTCTTACAAGATTTCCGTAGTATACAAAGCAAGTAGCACTGCAGCTGGAGGAACAGTTGAGGTGCACCTTCTTAAAATCAAAACCCATGCAATGAAGGACGAGCCTAGCATGAAACAGCAATCACAATAGGTGGCACAGATCTCGTTGCTCATTTTTTCATATAAATTGTATCATTCCTTCCGATAAGGGTTTCTCATAGGGAGAGATCCTCCGGCTTCCTTTCTAAGCAAAATTAGCAGCAGTGAGGAGCAGTTAACATCATCTCAATATACATGCATCCCCTCTCTTATTCTCTCTCCCTTTTCTCCTTCTCACCCTCTCACACCTCCTTCCTAACCACAAGAAGACTTGCAGAACATTCCATCAGAAAGACAAGACAGCCAATGGAACAGACTGGGAAGTGGGAAACAGACAAATAGGAAAACATGGAGAAGCAGCAAGAGAGAACTGCAATTGACAGAGGCTGCAGGGGCGAAGACACTCTACATACATGCAAACATAAATGCTTATTCAGGAAGATGGGGAAACAGTTCAAGAGTCATGAAGAAATCGGCAGCTGTACAACAGAATGCCACAGTAGACGCAAGCTGTCACTGTCACAAAAACAGGTGCTATGCAGCAGAGGATTTTGCTCACAGAGGCTATCATTTTTAGGACACAAGACTCTGTGATACATCTGAAGAACTCACAATTTAAACTACAGAACATATTTGGGGGAAGGAGGAGGAACAGCATAAACAAGTTGTTGGAGATCATTCATCCAAGAATTCACGTGGTTTTAAATGTGAAATTCCAGTTCTTCTTAACTTTGCTATGTATTCTATTCTCTGCTATATCAGAGAACCTGGAAGTAGCTAATGTTAACACTGAATCTTTTTTTATAAAGACTGCCAAGAAAATCCTGCAAGCATCAGTCTGGGATGGTGCTGGTGGTTGTATCCTACTCCAAGGCAGGTGCCGGACTTGATAGTTCCTTGAGTCCCAAATCTATGACTATTGGTAGGGCTGTGTGATTTCTGAATGGAGTATTCTGTGTCTAGAGATTCTCAACACTCACTTGTTTTATAAAATAAGTCTTTTGCCCCATGATTATCAAAAGCAGAATCAGCAAGAAATACATATGCAAATTAACTTAACGAGCCTATGCATATCGGTCATATGATTCAACTTCCTTTGTCTGAGAGTTTTAAAAGAATCCATGCACGGAGTCCTACCTGTAGGGGAGCATTGGAATCACAAGACTTGTCCCCTTTCTCTACACCCAACAGATATGCTGCTCAGGTGCAAAGCAACATCTTAGATAAAGAATAGCAGGGAAGATAGCAGAAGAAATAGAAAGAGCAGGAATATCTGCAAGCAGCAAAGAGTCTGTATGTGTGTTCAGGAATGCAGGCACCATCGTGTCTAAGACTGGCAAGCAAGAGCAAGTGGCAGGTTTGTGGCAGGCGAATCCATGGAGCTGGTAGCCAGGGGAGCGGAGCCATTCAGACTTGCCTGTGCAGATTGCCTCTGGGCTAACCCAACTGCTCCTCTTCTTGTGGTCCACTTCAATTGCTCCTGTTGCATACAGGTGGCGAACCTGAAAGAATATGCATGGTCTTACTGCTCTCACTGATCACAGTTTGGATCCAGAAGCTGAATCCTCTAGTCATGGAGCTGCAGGGACAATTCCTCAGCCCCTCATCTTCTCCGTTTGGACAATGTACCATCCCCACTGCCCCCGTTCCACAGCCCCGTTCCACAGCCCCATTCCACAGCCTTAATGCCAGAGCAGCAGAAAGGGGCACTATTCTCCAGGTCCCATCAGAGCCAGCTAGTCTCCTTGCAAATTCCTAGTATCTTTTGGAACAAGGCTCAGAGGCATGCAAAACAGGCATGCGTCCAATTTTAAAACAGTGAAAAGGCTGAGATTTTGTAGTGGAAAAAAAGTTAAGAGAAGAGTCAGAAAACTCACAGGGAACATAAGTTGCTCCTCCATCACTAGCTACCCAGGAAAGTTACCTGAGAAGCTTTGATAGCTTGAAGGTTGATGTTTGGGTATCGTGTGGTGGGATCAATGCTGTACTGGCTGATGTTCTTGTTGGTGTTGTCTGGAGAAGTCTGTGACAGCCGCTGATACACGCTTTCTCTGAGTAGAAATTAAACAGGAATGTTCTCTCTTAAGCTTCTCAGCAGCAAGGCATATTGTGACTCTGAATGTCTCAGTATTTAAATACCTTCAGGCAAAATAATAAGCACCATCCCATCCTCTTCACCCTTCTTTCCTGCCTCTGTGACCGAAGGAGAATCATTAAGTTCTCCTGCATTTTCTTTTGCAGTGCCTCCAGGCACTGTTACTGTTACACACTGCTCTGGTGATCTCCTGGCTCTTGCTGGGAATTCTTATGTAATTTTTGTGTAGACCACCTACTCCTTTACGAATCCACTCGACCACTGTGGTCATCTTTGGAGGCCCTGCTTCAGATACCCCCGCTTTCTGAGATTAGATGAGAGGCAACCTGGAAGGGGGCCTTCTTGGCCATGACACAATACTTCTGGAACTCTCTCACCAGGAAGATTTGTCTGTCCCCTTTTGTTGCTGTCTTCCACCAGTGGGTGAAGACTTTTTTGTTTCATTTGGTGTCCCTCAGAGATCCCTCCTTCATTCCCAATGTTCTAATTGTTTTAAACCTTTTAATTTTTGTTTTTTATGTCTTTGTGTGTTTTTTTTAAACTCTGGTTTTGTTTTAATGATGTGTTTTGGTTGATTTTAATGGTTTTATAATGGGATTTTAGTATATGTGTTTTAATTTGTTAGCCCTTGGTGGCCCTTATGAGGGCAGAAAAGCAGGATATACATTTTTAAAATAAAAATAAATGTAAAAAATAGTTGGCAGTTGGAGCTGGCTTGAGACCCAAATGCAGTGCACAATTGTGGAGCTCCAGCAGGGACAACCACTGATCCCAAAGGAGCTGCTGGAAATTCTCCACTTTATTTATTCTGGTCCCTCATGCAGCAACAGAATTCCTGCAGTATTTCAAAGCCTTAAACTCAGAGTGGGCCCTTTGGTTGGCTAGGCAAGGAACGTAAGAGGCTAGTAGTACTGATTTTTTTAAAGAACAATGGTAGTGAAGTGGATGGAACACTGAATGTAGACTAGGGAGACTTGGATCCAAACCCCCAGTCAGGAAGGTAGACCTGTAAAGTTGCTATCTCTCAGTGAAAACTTCCTTATAAGGCTGTTGTAATGTCAAAAAGGGATTATTGGACAGTGGATCACCCTGAACTCACTTGAGGAAGGGATATAATAAATAACAGGAAGAATCACTGTAGGCTGTGTAGACAAGACAATGTGGAGCACAGACTTGCTGTCCGGACACTAATAGTTCAATGGTACAGTCCATGCTTGATGTTTTGAAGGAATAAGCTTCTGGAGCCATGAGTAGAACAGACCTAGTCCTTTTTCTGAGTCCCTGGATAGGTAACACTGGCTGACGAACCAGTTACCAACTCCACAAAAAGCCATTCCTGATATTTATATCTGTTGCCTAACACTGAACAAGTAACATAGAACTTCTGCCAAAAAAAAATGCTCCTCTTCCCAATTATTGCAGTCATAGACTATTCCATTTTAAGAGTGCTCACCTCTCAGCCAGTACGTCCAGAGGGGGTGTCCCCGAAGCCCATCTCTTTACCATCCAGGCAGCATCAAAGGCTGCCAGGAACCCTCTGCCTACACCGGTACCCAATGGCCAGAACGGCTGGAGAACACACACACACAAAGACAGAAAGAACAAGAGAAGTTTTGTGAGCCTTTAACAAAAAGGTCTAAAAGGTACAAACTGTATGGATGTTGTAGGAAATTGCAGTTCTAGAATGAACCTGACTGTTATGGTTATTTCACAGCCAACTCACGGGCAGAAAATTCTTGCTTTACAAGAGGTCCCCTCACCCACCCTCCATCCATTCCAGGTGTCAACTGGCAAGCTGAGCTCTACCAGATGAGTTGACTCATCTGTCGGGAGAGCTTGAGTACAAAGGATTAAATGCCAGATCAGACACAACAGGATCCCTAGCTGCTGGAAGGGCCTCCAGGCTAGACAGACAGACAAAAGCATGAGATTCTCAAGCAGTGTACACTCTCCCCCAGCTTCACCAAATTCAGAAGGAGAGATGTCTGCCCAGCAAGTGGCAGCAAATGCTAAACCCGGAGGCCTGTTGAAGAAAGAAACCCAGAAGCCTGTTGAAGAAAGATGCCTCTGGCAGAGACTACCTGCAAAAAAACAGAGGCAATCATGGAAGGCTTGTTCATCTGACCCGTGGCCATCCAACACTTAACCGTGCAAGATACTGAGATTGCCCGGACTGAAGCACGCTAGTACTCAGGATGCTTCCTGGGCCTAGGTTCCCTCCATCCTTCAGAGACTTCATCATGCAGTTCCCCTGATTGCATGCTTAAGACCCAGCGGTGAGAGGGAAGAGAACATTCCAGCTGGTACAGCATTATCTACAGAGCTTGCAATTTTGCATAACATTACCTGTGCACATCTCACAGAAGTCAATGGGAATTTATACCAAAGTACACTGTCAGAAAAATCCCATGGTGCTGGCTCCCTGGGATTGTATCACTGCAGACTGCAGGTTGGAGTTCACATGCTCTTCCACGTAAAACACAAATATGCACAAAACTGTATGATGAAAGCTACCACAAGGAAAAGCATGGTAGCCTACCTTTCCCACCTGCCAGGAACCGTTAATGTGGGGGGGGGCATTCAGTAGTGCACCACCCATTCCGAAAGTAATGGCCCAGGAGAGCTGCACCATGTGATCTTTATGAACTCATAAATTGGCCCTTGAAACGGAAATGAGTGTAAATTCCAAATGACAGCAGAGATGCACCCTTCCACGAGGACCGTCTCACTGAAGGGGGACTTACCTCCACCAGGCAGTCCCCCACCAGCCCAATGAGCAGCTTGGTCCCACGGCAGTCTCGCACTAGTGCTGCGTTCTCAGAGCGGTTCATGCAGGTGAAGTCAAACATGTCAACATCTGGCTTGCTGTGATGGTTCAGAGCAAACTCTAAGTTGGGCAGCTGGTAATTGGTAGAAAAACTGGCAGCTTCCTGGGCATACGCTAGAAGAGCTTCCTGGTTCACGTTCTCTGGAGACAGCAGGCTCTCCACGTCCAGCTTGTCCTGGAAATACCCACATGCCTCCCGTCATATTTCAATCTCCTTGAGCTACATTTGTTATTTATTTTATTTATTATGTTATTTATAGTTCATCTTTCTTGCTGAGACTCAAGGTATGAGTTAGTACAATCAATTTTAAGGATATTTCAATAAACAATGTAATATTGTCAGTGAATGCAAATAAACCTAATACAGAGTTGAAGAAATGCTGAAACTTAAGCAATTCTAAGACTGACACATTAAACAACACAGAACTACCTGGTAGGATCATACCCAAAGCAACACATAGCACACAGTAGCACATAGCAGTGAAATCTATGGACCTCTCCCTCTACTGATGCATCCCTCTGAGACTATTTCCATACAGTACAGCATTTTAGATAGCCTGACATGCAGAACGCTTGCTGGTTATGGGAGTTCCTGATACCTCCCCTCAAAAAGGTTAAGATGACCAATTACATTAGGACTTTGAATGCTCCGTACCCAAAATATTCAAGGAGGGTTACACTTCCAGCTGCCAGTACACATGCATTCTCTATGGTGGCCTCCACCTTATGGAACAGCCTACCTAAAGAGGTCAAAAAAGCTCCCACTCCTGGCTTTCCACAAACAATGCAAAACTGAGTTATTCAAGGAGAGAATGTATGTGTACAGGCAGCTGGAAGTGTAACCCTCCTTGAATATTTTGAGATATGGAGCACTCAAAATCCTAATGCAACTGGTCATCTTAACCTTTTTGAGTCGGGAGATATTAGGAACTCCCATAACCAGGAAGGGTTCTGCATGTCAAGCTATCTTAATATTTACCAATCAGACACAAGGACAAATCACTGGCAGGCATGCAATGGGCTATGTAGATTTTCTCAGATAGCTGCAAGGAACAAAGCAAATCCCCAAAGTAACTGCATCAACTTTAAAAGCACGAAAATTCAGAAAGTGGCTTTTTAATCTCTGTCCCTTCCCATATGGTCCTTATTAGAGTATGCAGTCCCTTACATACTTTTAAGATGACTCCTTTCTTTAGCAGGCTCTGCTTCTTGGCTGTCATGACGAAGTAGTGAGTGTCATCTTTATAATAGACAATGTTTTCCAAGTCAATACCTAGTATAGTTCAAAGACAAAAATAAAGCTATGGACATGTATGTATGTATGTAAAAATACCCATATCCCGAAGGTAACCTAAATTGTATGTTGAGAAAACTTGAGCTGTACAAAATACTCTGAATAAACTAGTTTGCACAACTGGTCTTACTTTTCTAAGAAATCACCAAAGAGGTAAGAGTTTAGACGTGGGCACGAACGGGGGTGGGGGGGGTGGGGATCCAAACACCCTGTTCATTGTTCGTTGCCATCCATGAACGACGAACAATGAACAGAAGTGAACATGTCCCCTTAATGAACATGTTCGGTATTTGTGGCCCTTGTCAGAGGGACGAGGGGACTCCTCCCGGCGCTGCGGGGCTTCATTCCGCCTGCTGTCAGAGGGACGAGGGGAGTGCCCTTGTCCCTCTGACAGCGGGCAGAGCCGGTGCCACAGGGCTTCATTCTGCCTGCTGTCAAGAGGGATGAGGGGACTCCCCTCGTTCTGACAACGGGCAGAGCCGCCACCGTGGGGCTTCATTCTGCCTGCTGTCATAAGGATGAGGGGACTCCCCTCATCCCTCTGACAGCGGGCAGAGCCAGTGCCGCCGGGCTCCGTTGCAGGGGAACTGATTGAAAGGTGCCATACTGTCTGGCTTGAAGAACAGCTGACGAATGAAAGAACAAGGCTTTGCAACGGCCACTTGTTCGTTCAGAATGGGGTCTCATGAACGGCTCATTCACGAACAGCTGAACCCAATGTTCGTGGCTTTTTTTCGTTCGTATTTCTGTTCGTGCCCATGTCTAGTAAGAATCAACACAGACTGGACAAACAACACTCTCTGTGTGACCAGGCCTCCTTGCTTTCTCCCAATCCAATCCAAGGCACAGAATTACGAACCAGGCAGGACACTGCTAATTGCAGATGGGGAGCTCCAGGCTCTGACCTGTTTTGTTATAGAGGTTTTGGAAGAACTGCTGGTTGTAGATACGAGCCACTCCACTGATCTCAGCCACCTCCACCTCAGCCCTGCTGTGATGATTAACAAAATTGGTAGTGATGCCAATAGCAAGTTTCCCACGGGTCTCTTTCCGCTTAAAACCTAGGGAAAAGCAGAGAGACCTTCCCATTAGCTCGCCGACGGAGTAGATGAAGGGAGTTGGGTAGGGATGAGAGAAAACAGACAAAACATATGGAGGAGATACCCATAATGGGGGAAGTTTCCTCATCTGCAATATGGATACCCTTAGAAGTAACCAAACTAGATTGTCACTGTATCTTCAGAGGCTCATCAGCAAACGCCAGTTCAGATACCTACTAAATCTCTGCAAGGGTAGAAGCCAGTTACCAGTTCTCAAGGGAAATGGTATGTAAAATATGAAATTTTCTAAGGGGGCAGGGTGAGAAAGCTCAGAGCCTAAGGATGCAATCATCATTTCTTTTTACGGTTTAATTCCAACAAGCCGCGTGGGGCTAGCAGCACCAAAGGATCACAAGAATCACAACATGAATTGTGTCTCATGTTTGGGGAACAGTGGGATTGTGCGCAGGATTGGAAAAATCAGAGGTGAGGGACACAAACGCTGCAATCACAGACAGACCAGTTTTCTCAATGGTCTGGGCAGGCTCCAGTAAACAATGCAACCGCAGACCCTAGCTCCCTGGTGCCAAACTGTCTGCAGAAAACTTTCTCTTTCCCCTTTTGCTTTTCATTTCCTCTCCTGCCCCACAGCTAGATGCCTTTCAGATGTTTTATGAACAAAGTTACTCAAATCCATGGCTGGGCTCATACACATAACTGGTCTTGCTACAGACTGTAAGCAAGAAAGTTAGCTAAAGTCAAACAAGGAAACTGCTCTTGTTCACATATGCTGCTACGAATTATTTGGACATCTTTAATTCAGTTAATTGAGAGAGCCTGAGGAAAGACACTGAAAAGCAAATCTGCAGTTCTGTGTGTTAAAATAATGGTTTAACCTCAAACCCTGTATCATGAAATAATGATTGTTTAATCTATGGATTGATTTTCTGTTTGCAACATTCAAAGTGATTTATAATTTTTAAATTGTTTATTCATTTAAGAACACACTCAGGCAATTTCAATTTATTTTCTTCATTTATTCAGCAATTAGATCCCAAATAATGCTACAATCATCCCCAACCAGAAGTAATAGTATGTTTTTCTGAACTCTGACTCACAATATGCAGAAGTGGACATTTTAGAAGGATGTCTCCAATTACATAAATCTGCAACACCACAAGCCCATTTTCCCCTGGTCAATAATCCTGGTCAGACTCCAAAACCTAAACTACTACAAGTTGACAAAGCTGTCCTGTCTAGCTAGTAGCTCTATGTCTGCTTTGGCTGTCAGTAGTTCTCTGTCCAGAAAAAAGGGGACCATCTGCCCCAAATAACAGATCCAGAAGCACAGCTTCCCTCTCTCAGCAGGAGTGCTCGCTTCTTCAAGGCCGGAATTAAGAATAGTAGCTGCAGCTCTAACAAGATGCTGTTAAGAAATGTGGAGATTTCTTATGTTGCATTGAAAAACTACCAATAAACCAATAAAATTAATGTTCCCCAAACTCTGCCCCATTACCCTGCTAAGAAAGCTCTCTTACAGACTCTGAGCACCACAGAAGAAGCCTGTCTTTTCTACAGCCCTTACATGACCGCTCACCTTCTGGCACAAACCTGCCTCCACCTGCAGAGATGAGGACATCGAATTCATACTGGCTCAGGGGAGAGGAGCAGGGATGCAGCAAAGCCCTCCAGCCACCAACTGCAAGAATAAGGGAGGGGGATCAGTTTCCTCACTGTCAATCCCACCTTACCCTCCTTGGGTATGCCTGTTTATAAAGGCAGCAACGACATCTCTCCATTCTTCTCTGAAAGCCATGCAGCAGCCCAATCCTGTCCTGGCACCCGATATGAAATTCAAAACTTACACTCAGCTGTGGAAATGGAATTTTGCTTGCAAGGAGGAGCCACAGGCCATGAATGAAAACAAGACATTCATGAAGAGATAGCATGACAAACTCACTCTATGAGAGCAATAATGTGAGAACAGGAACTTACATGGTGGTGATTGTGTATGTGGTGGGGTGAAACCCTGTTTTCTTTCTAGTTATGGTTTGATGGCAACATAAAGAAAAATTGAAGATCTGGGGGGAAATGGAAAAGAAACTCTTCCATGAACTGCTGGATTTACAATCTTCCTAAATTATCTTCTCAAACTGAGTTGTACAAACAGTTTATTTTGCCTCAACATATTAACTTCAGGCCAGGTCTAATTTTGGGGATTGTTTTGAGTCCAAAAGATATAGTCTCTTTAGGCATAAGTGTAAAAAGGCATATTAATTTTTTGCACTTCAGACTCAACAACAGTAAAATACGCTACCTCCCAACAAGGCACCGAGTTGGGCTTTTACTTAGGGAAAGTACTCCACTCTCAGCAAGAAGAAAAGAATCCCTTAAAACTAGTGGTTCTCTGTGTTTTTTAAAGGAAAATCTGCTCACACCTCACAGGTGGGCACACAGGTGATGAACGAGGGGCCTAGATTTGATGCGTAGCCTTCGAAGATACAGGGGACCTCATCTCTTGAACTCCTCACCCTGTCCATCTGACTTTGCTGCCGGTGGAATTAGTCCCTTAAAATGCACGTTGTTATGAATCTGAACTCCCAAGATTAAGGCTACTTTCAGCAAGATCAGCTGCAGTTGACGGATACCTGCAGAAAGAAAGAAAAAAATCAGACCTGGTCTGCTAGAAACCATCAGTGGCCACGTCAGTCTTCTTCAGTGTCCAACCCCACCCTTCAGCCAGTTGAGCCAGCCTCTTCCCCATTTCAGAAAGAAGCCCAAGTCTTGACCTCCCTGTCAAAGTTCTGGTATTAGAAACCCTGGGTTCTTACGGCTTTAACCAAGAGGATTTTAAGCCCCCCCCCCTCAAACCCACTCTTGGCCAGTAAGGAAACTCAACATGGCTAGAAACAAAAACAGAACTACAGTCTTATGAGAATGGTGTACAGACACAGCAAATCCAGCTTTAGCACCCAACATTGGCTAACAGGCAGCTCGTTCCACAAGCTGTCCTCCCCTTTGAATTTGTTGATTTAAAATATTTGTATAAGGTTTTGTCTGTTCAAAGACTACTCAAAGCAACATACAACTTAGGTATCATCTTAACATCCACGAGGTGCTCTTGAGACATTTGTTGTTGTGGCACATAGTATTTGTATTCAAATGTTCTGTTGAAGAGCTGCTGGCCCTCAAAACACACTGACTTTTTTTTTTGCTGACCTTACAACGAACTTTTTTTGCAATTAGCCAATTATTCCTCTATCATCTTGTCTCCATCATTGCCAATTCTCTACCCATAGCATTTCCATGGTACTGCAGACTAATACAGATCAGCTCCATCCCAGCCAGTCTTTTCTGTTGTACTTACTGATGTGATCCAAGGAGCCCGTGCAGAAGTGCCCATAGAATTTCTTGGCCCCCAGCGCTCGCAAGTCATGGATGGTGAAAGGCCAGAGGTGTAGCACATTGTTCCGGGAAAAGGCATCTCTCTTCTCTACTACCACCACATGGGCTCCAAGGAAGGCCAACTCAATAGCTGAGCGGAGACCACAGGGGCCGGCCCCAATTATCAGGCACTGAAAGAAGTTGGCACAGGGTGATCTTTTGGCAGGGGAAGGGGTGCCACAAAAAAGTAGACATTGGTGCTGGCAGACAATGAACAATAACACTGGGGATAACTTAAGTTTTAGCAGGTCTGCATGGTATTAATCCAAACAGCAGCCATAGTATGGCTTTTCAGAGACCAGGAGGGGGTCCAGGAGCCTCCCTGGAGGTGAATATTATTTCCCTTTGTTGGGAACAAGGACATTTTAAATAATAGATCCAGAGGAGTTAGCCATGTTAGTCTGTAGTAGCAAAATCAAAAAGAGTCCAGTAGCACCTTTAAGACTAACCAATTTTATTGTAGCGATTCATCCCAGTTTATCCAGACACCTTCCTAAATCTGAACCCTTTCAGTCTCAAGAACAGACAATTAGCTGCGAGGCCTTTGCTAAGTTTTTTGCTGATAAAATAGCACAAATATGCTCTGATCTAGATGCTAGCTGCTAGGCAAATGAGATGGAACAAATGCTTAATACACCATCTGGCCTACATTTGGACTGCCTTGAACTAATTACAATGACACATCTTAACAGGATCCTGACATCTATGAAAGCCACTACTTGTGTGCTTGATTCTTGCCCATCTTGGCTGTTAAAATCAAATAAAGATCACATAAGTAAACCACTGAGGTCTATTGTAAATCAATCACTAACTCAGGGCACCTTCCCCCAGCCACTCAAACAGGCGGTTATCCGTCCACTAATTAAAAAACCATCCCTAGACAAAACTGATATGGCCAATTATCGCCCAGTCTCTAATCCACCCTTTCTGGGCAAGTGATTGAGAGAGCAGTAGCTGACCAACTCCAGATCTTCTTGGAAAACTCTAGTGCTCTAGACCCTTTCCAGTCTGGATTCAGAACAGGGCATGGGACAGAGACAGCACTAGTAGTGTTAGAGGATGATCTCCGTCTGAATATAGACAAAGGCCATGACTCCTTATTGCTCCTCCTGGATCTATCTGCTGCCTCTGACACAGTAGACCATGCCATCCTGTTGAAGCATTTAGAAACAGAAGTGGACATCAACATTTGTGCCCTGTACTGGTTTAAATCGTTTCTCATGGAACGGACTCAAAGAGTTGCCGTTGGAGATCAGCTATCTCCAGAATGGGAACTATCTTGCGGGGTTCCGCAGGGTGCAATCTTATCTCCCATGTTATTCAACCACTATGTAAAACCTTTAGGAGAACTCATTTGCAGCTAGGAGTTTGATATCATCAATATGCAGACGACCCAACTCTATATCTCGCAATCCAGGTCCCCACAGGATGCAGTAGAAATTTTAGATTGCTGCCTGACAGCTGTGGTGAAATGGCTGAATAAGAACAAACTGAAACTGAACCCAGACAAGACAGTAGTGATGCTTGTTGGGAAGGCAGAGATCTTAAAGGTCCCCACTTTTGGTGTTCATCTGACCCTTGCAGACTCGGTTAAGAGCCTAGGGGTTATACTGGATCCAGCGCTACTACTAGAAAAACAAGTTAAGGCAGCCACAAAAATGCTTTCTACAACCTCACTGGAAGATGGCTTCTTACCTTGACACAGCCGACCTGGCCACCTGGATCCATGCTATGGTAACATCAAAACTTTACTACTGCAATGCACTATACATAGGTTTCCTATCTAAGTTAACTAGGAGACTCCAATTGGTGCAAAATGCTGCGGCTTGACTATTATAAGGAGAGCAGGAGCTTGAACATCACTCCCATCCTACAGTCACTCCATTGGTTACCTATCAGTTACTGTGCTCAGTTCAAGGTATTGGTAATTACATACAAAGCTCTTCACAGCTTTGGTCCGGCATACCTATGTTTCTCCATGGCAGCTTCACTCATCTGAACAGGGTCTCCTGCAGGTGCCACCCTGCACATGGGCAAAATCAACAGCAGCCCATACACAGGCTTTTTCTGCGGTGGACCCTACACTGTAGAATGGCCTGCCTGAGGAAGTCAGGAAAGCCCCTACTCCCCTGGCTTTCTGCAAACGATGCAAAAGCGAACTATTCAAAAAGGCTTTTTATTCAAATGGGAGGGCTATATTGTAGGGATGGGGTCTCAGATGTTTCGCTAATGAGTTAGGGACCATAGACTTCATCACTATATTGCCTTACATATTATCTGCTGCTTTAAATATGTACTTCTAAGTACTACCTGTGCTTCATATTGTTTAATGTCAGTCCTAGAATTGATTATGTTCTGTTTCAGCATTTCTTCAACTCTGTATTGGATCCTTGCTAATGCTATGTCTTTGTAAACTTGTATTTATTTACCCTATGACATTGTTTATGGAAATGTCCTTGACATTGTGTGGAAATGTCCTTGATACTGTATAGAAATGTCCTTGATACTGATTGTACTAATCTCACACTATGTAATCTGCCCTGAGTCTCAGTGAGGACAATAAATAAATAAATAAATAAAGTGCAGTAAGCAGGTAGCCCATGTCAGAACCACTACAGAGAGTTTAGCTTCTGATCATAAAGCAAATGCAGAGCTCCCCTTATTATGGTAACACAGCAGCTGCAGGGAAAAACTGGTGGGAGAAATGGGGTGATCAACTCTTCTCTTCCCTGCCAATATCGAAATCATTTCCCCCACCTGAATAGACCCCAAAATGGGAACCAAGCATGGCTGGGGAGGGGTCATGCTTAGTGGGGCATATGCAGGAAAATATAGGCAGGTGCAAGAGGAGAACAGCGCCCCTCGCTGGTTGTTTCCCCCCTTGCCTTGCATTCATCTGCCCTAAGGCTAATGGCAAAGTCTCAAGAAGCTGACAGTTTTTGCACACTTAGCCTTGAGCATAGTCAGTTTCAGCTCCTCCTGGAGTCCCTGGGCTGCAACATAGCTGGCTTTATTTAGAACTAATTTGGGGTACCACATTATTCTCCCCTTCTCCACTCTATCCTCCCAGCAACAACCCTGTGAGGTTTTAGGCTGAGAAACTGTGGCAGGTCCAAGGTCACCCACCGAGCTTCTGTCGCAGAATGGGGATTCAAATCCTGTTGTCCCACTACCAGCTCTCGGGGAGATGGATCTCATTCATTGTTGGTGACAATGGCCTTTGAGACAGCACTTCCAATTACAACAGCTCCACAAGTTGAGCAAAGAATCACATTTTCCCAGCAACAATATATTGTGGTGTGATGTGTCAAAAATATGCAATATCCCTGAACCAGAAGCTTGCCCTTGAGGGAAGCCATCTAGTTCCCATGCAGCAATTGCCCATGAGATGCCACAATCCCTGGCATTTGATGATGTTGGACACATCCCAAAGGCTGGAGCACAGCAGCCATCCTCTGCCACCTTACCTTGGTGCTGGCACACGCCATCCCCTGATCATAATCTCTGTGACTGGCTTTCTTGTCTAGCTTGACCCACAGGGCCTTGGCATTCCAGTAGTTGAGGCAAGACTTGAGCTTGTGGTAGAACTGGAGTTGCCCTGTATGCTCCAGGCCCAGATGTTTGCACAGAACCCCAAAGCTGTCCAGAACCTCTTTGTTCTGCTTGGCACGGAGAAAAGTTTCAAAGAAGGAATGGGCCAGATTGTTCTGCCCTCCATCCTGCTGATTCATCCTCAGGGGTAAGAAAGAAGCCTGGAAAAGAAAGAGGGAAGTAATGGATAAGCCCACAACATCTCCTGTATTTCTGGGAGATCAGGAACTTGGAGCTGCCAGACAGCAAGATGGCGCCCTTGGCCTCCAGGTATAGCTGGCTGGCCCTTAGAGACAGAAAAGAACAAGAGAGCAGTCATTGCTTTGTTTGTGCCCACCTGAACTCTTATACATAGGCTCACCAAGGATAACAGTTGCACTCAAGACTTGCACAGCCTTCGGTATGACAGTGACTCTTAAAGTAGGAGGCAGCCTTCTCTAGAGATACACGAGTGGCTTTGTCAAAGGTGATCTAAGTTTCTTCCTGGGTCCTTTGAGCTCATCTGCATGAACAGGAAAAAGCATTGAAAGAACATGTGATAAAAACTACTATTTCATAATAAGGTAGGAACTGTAGGCATACTCATTCCTTCCATATTAAAAAAAACTCCTCCCTGCAATATTTTTTAAAAAGTATATTGGGAAACCCTTTTCTATGACTTTTTAAAAATTCTAATAGGAGACTTTCTTATTTACAAGGTGGAGTATGCTATTTCCTTATTTGCATTCTGAACAGACACAGTACTAGAAGAATCCATTACATACTCTTTCGGAATGGGAGGCTCAGCACTAACTGTCTTGATCTGGCCTTGATGAAGAACGCCAAACTATACGTTCCCAACAACGTAAAATATTGTGCATGTTGACCTGTGAGGGTTAGCACTCAAGGAGGAGGAGACTGTGCCCACTAGCCCCACTCTATGTATGAAGGCCAACCTCTGCAGCGAGCCCCTACACACGTGTGTGCAAAGTGTTGTCAAATCACAGTTGACTCACGGCAACTCCATACATTGGCCTCATATGCCTGATCAGTACTGAGGCAGCACCTACAAAACCTACACTCATATACTGCAGTCGTTCAGCTGCGAACATGATGGCCTGGCCCAGCAGTCACGACCCTGCTCCCCACCATATATATAGCATATGCATTTTGGAAACATGAACTGAGCTAATGGCAATATTTCAACAGGTTACTTCCTGGTTTATAGTTTAGCCACCTGATTTGCACTGCGTTTTTGAGCCCTAAAAAACCCAGCAGATTTACTGGAAGCCCCAGAAGGTCAAGCACTTGGAAAAATTCAAGTAGCAAAATGAACAATTATCCATCTTGATTAATTAATCAGTCTCAGGGCTGAACCAAATGTTACAAAAGGAAATCAGTGACTGAGCGCCCAACTTTTTTTTTAAATAGATGTATTTGCAAATATGTGGGGTGAATGCTAATAGTTTTATTAGAGAAGCACAGCAAGGGATAAAGGTGCATAACTTTTTCCTCTATGTATTTCCCCTGGCCCAGAAAAAATACAGGCATGATAATGTTACCACGATAACATTAAAAGAAAAGCCGGCTAGAGCCAATGATGCACAATTTCCTCTATCCAATGTAGGCCTAAAGACATGTAAAGCACATTAAAAAAAACTTCACTACCAGAAACTGCAACATCCACCAGCTCACCCTCCCAGTATGTGAAAGGTAAGGTCTTCCGCTAAACCTCTTTACCACATCCTTGCAGAAATAGCTATGGTCTCATAGGTTACTGTAAGAAAGATATTTATGTACAGGGTGAGTGCTGGCTTTGCAAAGATAATTTAGAAAACAGGGAAGAAGTATAAGCTCTAGGCACAGGGAAAAAATCTCAGCACTGTTAAACTCTTTCAGAGAATAACTGGAGGAAGTGCATGAAACTCTTAACGAAGCTGGGGGGAATTAGTACAGATGACTACGTAACTTAATATGTTACTCAGGAAACAAGGGAAGTAGCTTAAAAATTGTTGGGTGTTAACATGTCACTTTCCCACGAGTTTGAGCTGTTCAGTCCAGCTGTATTCACCCAAGAGTGGCTAAACACATTAACCCTCCTCTGAATTAAAATGTTGCATTATAACAGAATGTTAAATGGAATGCAGTTACAGATCTACAGACACCTCATCTGAAATTCAAGCATTTGTTGCATGTTTATTGCTTAAACTCTTTTCCTGTTTGCTGAAGTCATTCCTGTCTCCTTTTGTGAAAGTCTAATGGAAGGCGGTTGTCTAGGACTCTCGCATTTCATAATATCAGTTAGGAAAGTCAAAGGACACCTCGGTCTTGTGTAATCTCAAATCTTCTGTAGATCAGTCATCTAGCATGAAGTGGGTAAGGAAGGAGTTCAACAGCTTCTATGCACTCCAGACTTCGTTATACAAACGGCCTACAGGAAAATCTCCTTTCCACTCTAAAAATCTGGCAGCTGTTTTTCTAGACCTTGAATGGTAGAAAACTGCATATGAGATTGCTGGTCTCCTCTGGGAAAAGAAACAAGGCTGTTGACCTTTCCTAAAAGCTGTTTAACATAAAGGGGGCCCTGATCTCAGTCTAATTCCATCTCCGAAGACTATATAAAAGGTTTGTTTTACTGTTCTTCCAATTTTCTATGCTAACATCCATTCTGCTTCATTCCAGATAAATAAATATTACTATAACAACATAAAAACAGCCAGATTAGATCAGACTACCAGTCCATCTATTTCAGCACCCTGTTTCACACCCTGGGTAAAGAGATGCCTACCCCCCTTTTTAGAACCAACTAAACAAGTGGCCATAAGCCATGCATAATTTTATAACCTTCTCTCAAGGCCCCCCCTTAGCTGTCATTTCTTTGAAATGAAAAGCCATACACGTCTTGTCTTTTCTTGTAAAGAGGTTGCTCCAGTCTCTTGATCCTTATGAAGTGGGTTGCAGCTTGATGGTACAGCATCTGCTTTGCATGCACAAGGTCCTAGTTTCAACCCCCAGCATCTCAAAAGGATGGAGATGTGAATGACCCCTGCCTGAGACCTTGGAGAGTTACAGCCAATCAGAGCAGACCCAGGAAAGATGTGAGGAAAACATAAAGGGAGCCTCTAGTCAAGGGTTTTCCTGGATCTATCCACCACAGCCTCTTGATCACTTTCCTGGTCAGTTTCATGAGGCTTTGGAAATCAAGAGCCTGCATTTCCCTCTTCCAACCTGAAATAATCTGTTCAGAGAAAATAAACTGTATTCTTCAGACTGCTTTTTCCTTCTGGTGCCCTCTGTGGGGATTTCTATATGACAACAGTGAGGGTACAGGTTTTTTCATTTGCTGCATTTAGGAAAGTGTATAAAACAGTTTTATCTCAGAGGGTATTTCATGGAGGGCAAATCATTTTGGCAGGTTTGGCTGCATTTTTAATTTGTGCGTGGCTTTTATTTTGCTATGCCCTTGCAACTTTTTGTTGCTTGTTAGTTGTTAGTCTATGGAAATAAGCAGGGATATAAATATTTAGTTTTTTAACATTTTCATGACAGTACATCTTCACATAACCTTTTACTTTGTTATAAAGCATCCAGTCTTTTCTTTTGTAAAAAATATTGGATTGGCTCTTTTTTAGTTTATTTTTTATTGAATGAGATTTTTGCATATAAATGAAACTATAAAAGAGGCAAAAATTCTATACAATTAAAAAGGAAATGATTGACACGAAAGCCCTGTTCACGTTACAGTGAACACACAGATTCTGCCTGTACGTACATACATCTGTTTGCATGACACAGCCAACACACGTTCACTTTACAAATGAAATGGAGTTTGCGTCAATGGCAAAACTTACTTCACTGATCAGAGAAAAGACATTATCTACACTTTTGGCTGAATGGAAACAGTTTATAGACTTTTTACATTAAATAGATATCAATGATTTGATATCTGGATTTATGGATTAAGAATCATGAACAATAGAAAAAAGAGAGCTCTTATGTTTAACATATATTAACCAAGACTTTGAAAATGATAAATATTTGTCATGCAGAAAATTGGAACTCAACTTGTAGTTCAGGTTTTTTTCTTTCTCATTTATCTTTCTAAATTGTATTTTCTTTTTATTATCATTAGTTGTTTCTCCTGTTTGTTATTTCATGTTTATATGTACTGTTAGTGTTTTTTTTAAGATTGTTGTGTTTTTTCTTATCTTTTATGTTTACTGTTTATTGCTTAAATAAAAATTTGTAACCGGGGTGGGGGGGGACACAAATAAAACCGGGGATCCAGTACCTGGATAAATGTATGGTTTCAATCACACATTCAGCTGTATATCCATTGAATGTAACATGAGAATTACTCAACCCACATATTAAGAAAAATCAAGTGTAAACTGTGCATAGAGTTGCCAGGTTCCTATAACCTCACAGCAGGGGGAGGGGGGCTGGCCTTTACCTCGTGCCTTCTCTCTGTGTGTGTTTTTGCATGCACACTCCCATCTGGACCATTTGGGTCCAAAATTGGCCTCAGCAAAACACGTGAGCACACCTGTGGCTGGTGCAACAACATCATTTTGATATCATCACGCCCCACCAGGAGCATGCCTGGTGTGTGCTTTTCTGGGTTGCCTGCTGGTGGTGAGCATTCTCCGGGAAAGCTTGCAGCAATCAGCAGGCAACAGGGTAAACCTCCGCGAGACTGCCCATCACCGACAGGCAACTGGGAAGCATAACTGTACATGACTACCTACCTGAAACTATGTAGACAGATTGTGCATGTGTTCACTGTAACTTGAGAACAGGGCCAAAGCCATTTCAGGGAACTCAACATGAACAGGATGAATGGATTAAAAAAACAAACAAATAAAATTACCTATCAAGTGCCTTCCACATGAAACATGAAGGCATGCCATTCCATAAAACACATTATCTGCTTTGGTCAGCCTGCAGCTCTGTTGTTTTAAGCTGGTGTGTTATCCTCTCCATAATTAAGATATGCCAAAGCCTATGATACCTAGAATTCAAAGACATAAATTATCCATCCTTTTAACCTGCCGCCTGCTCCAATTACCCAGCCCTAACAAGAGAGATAACTAAAGTTGCAATCTAAGAAGACTTTCCTGGTAGCGAGCCCCACTGAATAAAACGGGACTTTCTCCTCAGCAGACCTGCTTAGGATTGCTCTTTTAGGCTGAATTCCTATGCACACTTACTAGACAGTAAGTCCCAGTGAACCTCAATGGGATTTAATTCTGCGTATACATGCTATATGTTGTTCGGGGAAAGATCCTGCAATCTTTCTTAGAAAACTGGTTGCAGAGAGCTAATGTAAATACAGCCATAATCACCTGTTTGGTTACTTAGAAATGTCTCTGAATATCATATTTCAAAAAGCAGCAGCTACATCACACACTCACTACATGTGATATAATATTATCAAGTCTTTTAATTAACAACGGCAAAAAACTTTACCCGCCCTGACTGTTAAGTTCCAAGCTTCAGAAGCATTTTCATGCGTGGAATCAGTAGCTGAGCTCTGAAAGGACTCTGGGATGGAAAATATTGCTCAGGTATGCCCTACTCGCTGCAATGTCAGGCATGTCTCCAAAGCTGCCCTGAGTTCGAGAGTGGCCCCATACCCTCTCAACCAGAATCTCATGTCATGACAAAGTCCAATATAGTCACATTACCCCTTTTTGCAATATGAAGGGGGAATTCCCCAGTCTTTTCCAAAGCGTAAGCTTTCTACTCATCAGAATCACATGCATGTCCCCACAGAGATGTGTAAGGTGCCTCTTCCCACATTACGTCAGAAACACACACGCACACAGAAAGTGCATTTCACTCACATTTCCTCTTTCAGCATTACCTGCTAATACACCTTGCAGTGGGGTTAACTTGTTTGTGCAACTTGCTAACTTATCACAGAAACTGCTCTTACAAGTTCCACACGTCAAACAGCTGTTCCCTCTAGCAAAAAGGAAGGACTGTTACCTCACACCTGCCTTCCCACCCACTTCCTCTTCTGGCTCTACCCACCCATACAATCTAAGGTAAACAGATATAAAATATGAAGGATGTGTACCATTTAGGGAAAACATTTGAAAATACAACACTGAAAACTGCTTCACTAAACATACTAGAGGAATATCTGTGTCAAGTCTGCTGTAGTCAAAGCTTTCCCACAAGACTAAAAAACAAGATCTCTAACATGTTTTAAAAAAAAAATAGCTAAGTATGAAGGTTCATTTGAGACAGGCTAGCTTGTGACAGCATCAGCCAGAGTAGGAAGTCTGTCTTCATGAAGTGAATACTTGATAGGCATTGTCAGGAGACACTAATCCCTCCATGTATGGTTAGCTATTCTGATAATCTTTATTGTAGGTGTCATGCACAGCAAGAGACATTCTGAGTACATTTCACTGGTAAATTAGAGGGGTGTGGAAGGAACCAACAGAACAAACCAGGTTTAGCAAGCAGCACTGTTCAAGAGATTCCCTATGAATCTAGGAGGATTACCACAAGGACTTCCCTCCACTTGAGACTTAAAGAGTATTGTATTTTGTCACAACTGCAATTTGAAAGCTCACCTACTACAATTGGAACACCAACAAATACAATTTTGTTTGCTCTGACTTGCTCCTTTAGTGAGACAAAACAAAACACCCCAAAGACTGTTATCCTTGTTAAATACTTCAGCAAAGCTTACACTTCCACACTGCTTAGACATGTCTGTACCCAAACGTGCAGCTATCTCTGCAGTGAAACACAGGACAGCGCCTTTTAACAGAAGGGGGTGCTTCCACAGGGAAGTTTTGCACTGGTATAGCATCCAAACTGGAGCATTTTTTTAAAAACATCCACATAACGTCATCTGCTGTTTGTCTACTGATTGTGTTTCCCCTGCTTTGCTGCAATTTTCCCCAAGCCTGTTTGGTACAATCTTTTTGAAAGATTACATTTAATAATTCGGATACAGACTAGCATTTCTGCTCACAAAGTGTGACTTTCTCATCTCTCCCCTCTTGTGGCAGACTGAAATGCCCTCTGGACTCCTGTTCCTGGAGGATAGAACAGGATCTAGGGAAGCACTTTGGGCTGCTGGAGGAAGCAGGAGTGGAGAAAGTCACACACACACACACACTACACATGTAGAAATCCTTTTACATGCAGAACACTAGTCTGTATGCAGATCAAAGTTATTAACATATTGTCTTAGCATTCCACCATTACAATGACCACTCCTAATGAAACTCCTGGTGAAACTAGGTCAAAGGTTCTCGCAACTGGGTGTCTATAATTATTTGTTAAAGCTCTAATTACTCTTCTGAAGCTCAATCCTATCCATTAAAGAGGGGGGGGGGCGAGGAACACTGATGGAGTGCATCCAGAAAGTTTAGCACAGAATGGCTAATGGGAGAAATGATTTCAAAGACCTTTGCTAAGGACATTCAAAATGCTGGTGTAAGAGCAATAAACTGAAAACAGTTTTTTCCCCCATGACCCAAGCTACCATTTCTCTACTCATCATCCTGTCTAAACCTTAGTTTCAGATTAGCTCCACCATTATGATTATTCATCCGAACCAGGATCTTCCACCCTAGTCTCTGAACTAGTTTACCAGGCTGCTCAAGTCTCTGTTATCAGGAGCCCCATCTATAGACTCCAAATGTGTTCTGGGACTGTATTGCAAAATGATTTTGTTGTGAAGTACTTTGAATCATAGGATTCTCCACTCACAGACATGGACAGAGGAAGAAACATTTTTCTTTCCCCCACACCTCCCTCCCATCCTGAAAGTTACTTGTCAGAAGGAAAAGCAACTTTATCAAGGTTTTGCAGTATCTCTCGGTATAACACTTGCTCTTTACTTGGTTGGTTAATGTAACAAGTACAGGCATGAGGATTTACCATCAGTCCTCTATACTGACAACATCTCCATGAATCACTCCCATATATCAGGTTGTCCTGCAAGAAATGTTCCCAGTCTGATCCTCTTAAAAGATGTCAAAACACCTCTCTTATAATGGAGTAAACAAGAATTACTTCCTTACTGGAACAAACCTTTAGGCACTAGGAGCAGTTAAAATGGAAATCAGCTAACTGGACTGTTGGGAAATCATTAATCCATAGGTGACAGAGGCCACACAGAAGGATGCCATTCTTTCAAGACTTTCCACGTTATCAGTTTATTGCACGACAAATGTGCAAGAAACTACATTTATTTCTCATTTAAGATGAGGGGAAATAGAGGCATGCGATACCCCTTGCTGCTTGGAAGAAGAAGGCATTACAGAAGAGTACACAACACATCTGGAGACTAACCCAAGCGCAGAAAGGAATGCTTTCTCAGAGTTGGGAATAGCAAAGATCTTCCTGTTTTAATATAACCTTTTATTAGAGTTTTTAAAATAGTTATAAAACATCCATAGAATAGAAAGAAAAAAGAAAAGAGCCATATATATAGTGGAGGTATATACCAATTTTCCATTTGAAGAGGTCTATCAACAATACGTATTATACATCGAGTCTAACATTACCATTAGTAAATATTTCTTCTTTCCATCTACACATTCCTTTCCTCTCCTTAATCTTCAAAAGCACAATTCATCAGTTCATCATGTTCTGTTTCATGCAAAAAGTCTATAAAGGGCTTCCATATAATTAGATATTTACCTAAATTCTTTTCCCTGATCAACAACATTAGTTCAGCCATCTTGGCATAGTCCATCATTTTCTCCAGTTACTCTTCTACTGTAGGTAATATTACAGTTTTCCATTTTTGAGCATATAAAATTCTTGCTGCTGTTATCATATACAAAAACAGTGTGCCATGTGTACCTTCCAATTGTTTATCAATTAAACACAACAAAAAGGCCTCTGGTTTCATCTGAACATGTCTTTAGAATCTTCTAAATAATCAAATGTATTTGTTTCCAATACTTCTTTACTTTGTTATATGCCCAACATAGATGATAAAATGTCCCTTCATATTGTTCAAAGCAAAGATCTTTGCTTTGAAAGGATCTCCACACTCTGATTACTGCATTGGTTCCCCTAAAGTATGGTTACCAGTTCTGGGTTGGGAAATTTCTGAAGATGTGGGAGGTGGACCCTGGGGGAGGGCGGGGTTTGGGGAAGGGAGGGACCTCAACTGGGTATAATGCCACAGAATCCACCTTACAAGATAGGCATTTTCTCCATGGGAACTGATGTCTGTCACCTGGAGATCAGTTGTAGTTCCAGACCTCCAACTACCACTTGAAGGTTGGGAAACCTACCCATAAAGCAGTAGATCCCCATGGAGTAAACCACTGCCAACACTGACCACAGACATCTACGCAAATGCCCTTCCCCTCGGGTTCAACCAGAATAGGTCAAGAATAGGTTCAGATGCTAAGCTAGTTTGGGTCTCCACACTGCTGCCCACCCTTTTGCCACAGTCAGAGGAAATGCTGCAAACCCACTGTCAGGTGGTTTACAATACCAAGAATAACTACAGTATTTATTCCAATTCAAAGCTAAGTCTTTTTCAAGGTACACCGTAAAAAAAAAGAGCAGGTCATCTTACATTCACATATAAGTTACAGTTCTGCCCAGTAAAAAAAAAAAAAAACCGTGTATAACATTTTTAGGGGGGCCGTCTAACATTCAGGGGCACCTTCCTTTTGAGTAAATATAGGATTATGATTAAAAAATAGGTTTGACCCAATGACACCAGTAGCGTCTCCTGCATTCTGCCTATGTTATGCAGTAAGAAATATGGGTGCTGAGGCACAGATCGTTCTGAAGAGTCAAATGACAATGCAGTGCTGATGCAGGAAGCTAGCCCTGGCCCCGAGCAAGCCTTAATCAGGGCTTTTTCTTGGAATCAATAGAAGTTTTCCCCAAGTGTATTTTAGCCTTAATGTGAGATCTTGTAAAAGCTTTCAGCATTCTGTGTGTCCCCCGCCCACAGGTAATGGAAGGAAAGTAAGGGAAAAAGCAGGGAGGGAGAATAAGCCTATTGTCAAGGACAAAGTATTGGTGCAGAAGAGAAAATTAGATGTAAGTAGCAAAAAAAAAATGCCTTTGCACACTAGTTACACAAGAATGCAAAATAATGTAGTAATGCACAGGAGAGGAAGTTGTATTTTCACTAGAGCTCCCACAGACAGGAAAGACACTTACGCAGTCACATTCTAAGCAGCGCTAGCAGAAAGGAAGAGAAAACTTACTAAACTTTACCATGTTTCCCCCAAGCAATTCCCCTTCCTCCTCAGTAGATCACTGAAACACTGAGCTGCAGCAAGTCCAGTTCCTGTGGAACCGAGTTTGGTGGCAATGGGTCTCACACTCTCTCCTGCCTCTTTCAACACATGATGAAGAATCTGCCACAGCTAGAGACCAGGTCTTCCTAAATTCTCTAGTTCTGCACAGAAGAGGCAAAATTCCTTTTAAGAACAAACTGCAGCTCAATTTGGAAAAAAATAAACACACATCAGAATACTGAATGCCTGGATACAGAAGAATTCTGGGGGGATTTGGCTCAGGATCCAAACTGTCAGACTCTTTGGGGGCCAGGTTCTCAGTCTAGCAGGCAGAAGCAGGCAGCTGAGAAGGTTCAGTGCCAATGTTATGAGAGAATGCTGACTAGCATGCTCACTCTGCCCTTTTCCTAATAAAAATGCTTGTGTGATATGTGGCGCCTAGGAAACGGGCTGCAGGCATTTTGGTTTGCATTACAGCTGGCAGCATCAAGGACACCACAGACACACTCCATTCCCAGATGACTAGCGAGTGTGTGTGTTTAACTGGCTGCCACTGCCAGAAAAGCCAGTTACCAGAAGGCACATTACGTGCGCTAGAGCCAGCCCTGAAAAGAGCCCTACAGCCGTCTCCTTTGACTTTTCCATACATCTTTTGCATCAAACAGTGAGCCACCTGGCTGCCACAAAGAAAGAGATCCAGCTGAATTATAAAGCAAGAGCCAGAAGCACATCCAGTGTGCACAATGCATTAATATTGCAGAACTGTACTTTATCAGCACCCTCCAGGAAGCTGCTCTTCTGCTTACTCTGGAGTAGGGCTTGCAAAATGCCTTATACAACTGAGTAGAAGTAAAAATCTCATTCCAGTTCAGTCATAGTCTTTGCCAGTCTTGCCATAACCCTCCCCCATCATCTTCTGCAAAGAGGACAAATGCTGGACCACATTTCCTTTCTTCAGCAAGGGGCCTCACTTCCTGGGGCTATTAATAAGGCGCTAAAAAACAATCTATGAAGACAGGCCTTATTGCGCTTCAGCAGTTAAACACAGCAAAGTATTTAATCGCACAACATGCCTCAACCTAGGAGGAAGGTATATATGACTATCAGGAAGTGCCAGCTTCCTTAGCCCAGGTGCAAGGTTATCAAGGCTGCAGGGCAAAGTACAACTCAAGCCTCCTGCTGCATAAAAAGTGCAGGTGGTATGTGTGGCTTCATCATCTCCATAAACTCAGATCTGCCCTGATTGTCTTAACAGATAAAATGGCTACTATAAAGCAAAACCAGAGTCCTGCCAGAACTATATGGAGGAAGTGATAGGAACAGTGGAGACCAAGTCCAGGACGGGAGATACAGGAGCTGCCTCTTTACTCATAGCAGGAAGGTTTTTTCAAAGCATAGGCAACCTTTTCCAACAGAAAAGAAAGTTAGCCACAAGGCTGTTGATACGACTTTTGTAATTAGATGTGTGCAGGGGAAAAAAAACCATCCTAAGCCCTACAATGTTGGAGAATTTCCAGCCAGTCTCCAATTTTCCATGTTTGGGCAAGGTGCTAAAGTGAGTGGGCACTTCCCAGCTCCAGTGGTCTTGGAAGAGACTGATTTTCTGGACCCATTTCAATCTGGCTTCAGGCCAGTAGTTGAAACAGAGACTGCTTTGGTCGCCTTGGCTGATGACCGTTACCAAGAAAGACAGGGTGTGTGTGCCCATTAGTCCTGCTGGGCATCTCAGTGGCCTTCTATGCCATCGACTATGGTATCCTTTGAGTTGGCTCTCAGCTCTGGGATTAAGGGGCACTGTGTTACTGTGGTTTAAGGTCCATAGTTCAAGTCCTATCTGGAAAACTGGTCTCAGAAGTTTGTGCTGGTGGATTCCTGCTCTCCTCCTTGGCTGTTGGCCTGCGGGGTTTTGCAAAGTTCAGTCTTATAATAACAATAACATTCAATTTATATACCGCCCTTCAGGACAACTTAATGCCCACTCAGAGCGGTTTATTATCCCCACAACAAAACACCCTGTGAGGTGGGTGGGGCTGAGAGAGCTCCAGAGAACTGTGACTAGTCCAAGGCCACCCAGCTGGCTTCAAGTGGAGGAAGTGGGGAATCAAACACGGCTCTCCAGATTAGAGTCCCACACTCTTATCCCCCACTCTATTTAATATCTATATGACACCACTGTGAGAGGTCATCAGAAGGTTTGGGCTGCAGTGTCACCAATATGCAGATGATACCCAGCCCTACCTTTTTTCCTCACCTAATCCTAAGGATGCTCTTGATGCTTGGAGCTGGATGAAGGTGAATAAGCTGCAACTGAATTCTGACAGAATAGAGGTTCTCTAGGTTAGTAGAAAGGCTTATCAGTGATGTTAGATCTTTCCTGTCTTGGATGGGGTTGTACTTCCCTTGAAGAGTCAGCTTTGCAACTTGGGAGTGCTTAACACACTCCCAAGCTGCAGTTTGTTCACCTTGGAAAACCAAGTGGCTGCAAGTAGTTTGGAGTACTTTTGCCCAGCTTTGGCTGGTGCACCAGCTGCGCCCATTTCTGGCTCAGTCAGATCTAGCCACAGTGATCCATGACTTAGTTAAATCTAGACTGGACTACTGCAATATGCTATACTTGGGGCTACCCTGGAAGTGTGTTCGGGAACTGCAGCGAGCATTGAATGCTGAGGCTAGACTGCTGGTTGGAGCCTGCTATCAGGATCATGTAACCCCAATATTACAGCAATTACACTGGCTACCAATCTGCTTCTGAACACAATTTAAAGTGTTGGTTTTTAATTTTAAAGCCCTACATGGTACCTAAAAGACCATCTTCTCCCCTGTTCCTGCCTGGAAAGGTCACAGGGAGAGGCTCTTCTGACCACATCTGACAAAGAGAGCTGTGGTTCTCAAAAGATTATACCTCAATAAAGTTGGTTAGTCTTAAAGGTGCTAGTGGACTTTTTACTATTTTCCATCAGCTAAATAAGTTCACTTGGTGGGTACATGAGAAAGGGCCTTTTCAGGGGCCTGACTATGGAACAGCATCCCCTGGAAAGAGTGCAAGGCCCCTTCACTATCAGTCTTCCAAAGACTTAAATAACTCTGTTTTTATATTACTGGCAGTCCTAAACTGCGTTGTTTTTATCTGTGATTGTTGTAAGCCACTTTGAGTTCCTGCATAGCAGAAAGGCAGCTAACAAATATTTTAATGAATAAATAAAAATCGAGTCTTTAGCAAGTGAATGACAGGCAGAAACTGGGCTGCCGCATTTTTTTCAAAGACGGAGATGCAGTGAGAAGGTGCCTGACCCTCTCCCCCCTCCCCCCTTCCGCTTAAAGTTACAGAAGCTCTGCCCGGAAACAAAACATTGGCAAGTCTATCGGCTGTAAGCAAAAGCCAATTTGTGGAAAGTGAAGTGCTTGGATAGAGGCCCATTTGGAAGCCGCGTTGCGCTGAAAGTCTCCCCTCCTCCCAAAGCAGTAATGATGAGAAAAACACCACTTTGCACTTCCCCAGAGGCACTCGCTCCCCGCGGGTCACAGTAAAGACAGCGTTCGGGACTGGGCGCGTACCGCTCCGGCACTTCCCCCAAACTGCCAAGCCGTCTGAGCTCGCTTAAAAGCCCTCCCCACAGACCCTGAGCACATGGCAAGCTCCGCGGGCTGACCAATAGGGCTGGCCCGAGCTATATCGCCACCCCAATCCGCCGCGCAGCCGAGTCCCGCAAGCCTGGGAAGCCGGGCGGCCGCTGCGCCGCATACCCAGCGCGCGCCCGAACTCCATCCCTAAGAGGAGAGCCCCCGGTGGAGGCTCGTGTGCGGTTGGGTCCTTGCTGCCAGCCGCAAGCAGCCAAGCTCCCTCGCGCCTCGTCTCCGGAACATTTGGCTCACTCTGGCCAGCTTTTACTACTTTGGAAGGCCGCTCTATGGCCCATCTCCCGGCCCCGGCGAGAGGGCTGGAAAGCTGGCTGCTGTTTGCCGGAACAATTCCCTGCCTCGAGTCAGTACAGTTGACGGAGAAAAGCGGTCGCTCGCAAGTCTGCCAGCAAGATCTCTCCTGCGGCGAGGGTAGGTCGAGGGGCGGGGGAGGAATGCCTTCTGTACGTGCTCAGTGGCACTCTCTGCCCCTGCACGCCGGCGCTGAGCACCGGCTGTTCTCCGGGCGGTGATGCCGGCAGGCTTCGGCGCATGTTCGCACACGATCACTTACGTGGAGTCCTGCTGTTGTCCCGACTCGGAATCGGAGGCGCCCGAGCCCCCCGCGGCGCGTTCCGCTCGATGCCGCCTCGTCTTGCGTGACCGAGAAGCGGCGCGATATTTCCGTCTCTGGAGCTCCAGAGCGCGCCGCTACAGGCGACCGAAGCGCCCCTGCTCAGCCCCAGCTTCTGTGCGCTGCTTCTTCCGCTGCCGCGGCTCCCTTCTCTCGGCGCGGAGCGAGTGACTACTTCTCAGGGGGGCTCCTGGCCGAGCGCCGCGGCGCTTCTGGCTAGGCAAATGCAACTCTGCAGCACTCATCGTCCCCTAGGCTCGGCGGGGCGGAGGAGAGAGCGCGGCGGCACCGCGGGCGCTGCGTGGGAGACGGCAGGCTCCATCGCCGGGGGCGGGGCTTCCTAGCCGGGCTCTTTGAAACGCGGTACGTTAAGCAACCTGAAGTCCATTACAAGACTCTTTCTTTTTCCAGTTTCTCTTGCTGGAAGCCGCGGTCAGATTCAGGCTGGGAAGAATCTTGCGCCAACAGAATGCTGAAAGAAGGCGCTTCAGGCGTTAAAATACAAAATGTGGCACAGTATTTTTCATAATATCTCTTGCTTCTGCTAGTCAGAAGGGGAGCAAAGAGCTATAGAGGCTTTGAAGCTCTGTCCTAGGAAATCCTGCTTGCTCATTTCCAACCTCTGGCTTCTGAGATCTCACCAAATATTGCTTCCAATACATTTTCAAGACAGGTTTTATCATTTTATAGTCTAGAAACTTGCTTTTTTATTTCTAAAAAAAGGAATCTGATATTCTTAGGATGCTGAATTGTGTGTTTGTGTGCAATTTCTATGATTGGGCATTGAGACTGCAGAATACATCCAGCCTAGAATAAAGATATGTGAAATCATGAATAGTTTGGAAAAGATTATAACAACAATAACAACAACTGCACTTATATACAATTCTTCTAGATAGATTAGTGCCCCACTTAGAGCAGTGAACAGTCAGTATGTTATTATTCCCACAGTACAGCTGGGGAGCTGGGGCTGAGCAGAGTGGCTTACCCAAGGCCACCTGCTGAGCTCATGGCAGGAGTGGGATGCAGTGCTGATTTGCAACCCAACCACTTTACTATCGTGTATAATGGTAAAAGTAGAAGGTACTGTGCAACATGAATACATCAGTTAAAACAAAGAGATGATGTCACCGTGTTTTGGTTTCCCTTCATGTCAGCTGCTGGCTCCAATCTCCAGTTGCTTGCTAGAAATACCCCTTTTAAGTACCTCATTCCCTCTTATCTCTTAAGTCTCTGTCTTGATTGAAGGCTGCATTTGGCTGGCAGCTTCCCTTATAGCTGGTTAGCAGCGCAATCTTAAGCAGAGTTATACCCATTTAAGTTGATTGAAGTCAATGGGCTTAGAAGGGTAACTCAGTTTAGGATTTCAAGCAACATTGTGCTAAACAGGAAGGGGGAGGGAAGGTACCACAAAGGGTACCAACTAGCTTAAAGGATCTACTATTCAGTTCCCATTTTGGTGGGTTGTTCTCACTGCAGTGATCCTGTCAGCTGTGCATATAGTCTGCCATTTGGTTTAGTAGTTATCCTAAGGGGCTGGCACAGTCCCCTACTTCCCACACTTAAAAGTCTCTGAAATGCCAAATTCTCTGTCACATTTTTATCTCACTCTTCCTCCATGGGGTTCAGGTTAGAGTAAGGCTGTTCCTTCCTCCAGTTTATCCTTACAACAATCCTCTTGGGTAATTTAGGCTGAGACTAGCTCAAGGTCATCCAGTCAGCCCAGTGGGAATTTGAAGGCCCATCTTTCCTCTTCTAGACTGGTTTGTGGCTTACTATACAAAACTTGGTCTCTTAGCACATCATATACCTTTTGTCTGCAAGTACATGCTAGCTACTCCAGCTCCCTTTTATCTGGTTGTACTAGATATTTTTCCTGTAAAAGACCTTGCATCTGTTGACTTTGTTTTCCAAACAGACACATGGCTTTTGTTGAACCAAGGCATAACCCATTCAGGGTGCGGTGAAAAACCTCCCTCTGTATACAAAACATGGTTTCATTACTTTTATAATAATTATGGGGGAGGGTATAATGTTAACACAGTTATGTATTTGAACACACTGAGCAGCAAGATCTCCTACCCACCCCCCTGCAGTTGTAAGGTGTGTAGTATTTGCAGGAATGTCAGTGACTCTGTAAGGGATTTCTCACCTCTCCAAACATTCTTTCCTGAAGGAACATAACACATGGAACAACTTCATAGGACTGCATCTCGTTGCCCACCCTACCTGATTAATAAATTCTGCCCCAATTTTGACTTTCAGCCATCAGTAAGTTTATTTATAAATGATGAGAACTTAATAAACTAAATAGTCTGGTGCTTTTCAGTTAGGAAAAAAAGATGTCTTAAGGGGTTAATGTGAACATGATAGAGGTTTATAAAATTATGCACGTAACAGAGAAAGGGCATAGAGAGAGCTTTTTCTCATAATGCTAGAACTTGGGGGCACTCACTGAAGTTGATGGGCCATAAGTTCAGGACAGAAAAAAAATAACTTCTTTGCTCAACAAGATAGATCAAGGTGGGTAGCTGTGTTAGTCTGTCTGTAGCAGTAGAAAAGAGCAAGAGTCCAACATCACCTATAAGACCAACAAAATTTGTAGTAGGGTATCAGCTTTCGTGAGCCACAGCTCACTTCTCCAGATATTTACCACAAGTTTACTCAACAAATAATTAAATTGTAGAGTTCACCACTGCCAGTGGATGTAGTGATGACCACTAGAATAGATGGCTAAGGGGAGCAGATGGGTTCGTGGGGAGGGGTCCATCAGTGGCTACTAGCTATAGTGGCTAAAGGGAATTTCTGCATTGAGAGGCAGTAAGGAGGCACAGTAACATCAAGAAAGGGCTCTGTTTCTAGGTCTGATCGTTGGCCTTCCAGGGCAACTGGTTGGCTGCGGTGAAACATGATGCTGGGCTAGATGGACCACTGGTCTGATATAGCAGGGATGTTGTGTTAATACTTTACATCCTCATCATCCAAAGGAAGAGACTGCTACAGCACGTTTTGGTTGCAGAAGGTCCCAGTTCAGCCCCTTATTTCTTCATTTAAAGGATCTCAGGAAGGCAGGAAAGGCTTCTTTCTGCCTGTGCCCTGGGAGAGCTGCTGCAGTCTGAGTGTCTCACTCTGTGGGCAAAGCTAGACATACAGGTTTTTA
Source organism: Eublepharis macularius (assembly GCF_028583425.1). Taxonomy (NCBI): domain Eukaryota; kingdom Metazoa; phylum Chordata; class Lepidosauria; order Squamata; family Eublepharidae; genus Eublepharis; species Eublepharis macularius. The sequence goes on along the minus strand of NC_072794.1, from coordinate 104,382,017 downwards.
AAGACTTCTCAGGTTTCCGCAGCCATATAGCAGTTAAAAAGTAAATGGCTGCTAAAAAATAAGAGAGCTCAAACGGCCTCAGAATGCCTGGGGGGGGCTCCTCCCTCCCCCTCAAGCCATTTCCCCATGTCCCAGTAACACAGGAAGAGTTCTCCCCCCCCCCCTAGTTTTTACTGCTCCACATGCACAAAATACTCCATGTGGAGCAGAATAAACGGGGTGGGGGGACTCCTATTTTGAGACAGGGAAATGGCTTGAGGGGTGTGATATATTGTATGTATATATGTAATGGAACAGTCTGCTCTTCCCCTAATACTGTGTGATTTAGTTTGGTCCTATTGAGTGGACCTCTTGTTTCAGTTTCCAGTTTTGTATGTTAGCTGAAGTTGTTGGTTGATGGAATTGTCTTCTTGTAAATAAACGGTTGATGCTTTGAGCCAGCTTGTCTCTGTTGAAGGGACCTGAGGACGAGTGCCTGAGTGAGTACTTGAACCTGAGAAACACACAGACAAAGGGGGACATTACAAGGGAAGAGCGGAGCCCCTCCCCCCCACAGAGGCATTCTGAGGCCATTTACGGTCTTCCTTTATTTTTAACAGCTGCTCTCTAAAGCTGCTGTATCGATGCAGGTAACTTGAGCTGGGTTCCCCAGACCCAACTCTTGTCTAGCTTGGCTCTGTGTAAGGCAGCTTCATATGTTTGACTTTATGTTCTGGTGAATGGATTTTTCATTGTTTGGTCTGGTCAGTCAGGAAGGAGATTCTCGCTCCCCCTGTCTTTTAATAGACTGACCCTATGTGTGCTTATTCAGCATTGTCCTATTGAGGTTAGTGGATTTCTTCTCACTTAAGTGTAGATAGGATCATATCCTCAGTGACATAGGTAGCGAAAGTGATTTCCCATGTTTACCCTTGTTCTGGAATTGCTTTGCTGGTGGAAGAGAATGATGCAGATAGTTCTATCGGCAGTATGACTGTGCACAATTCATTGTATTGCAACTGCAAAGTAGCAGGGCTTTTTTTCTCGGAAAAGAGGTGGTGGAACTCAGTGGGTTGCCAGCACAGGGGGCAACTCCTGGCTGGAGGAGCCCCTGGTACCACATGTGCTTGCACAAAGTGTACGCATGTTCCCGGAACCGCACAATGACGTCACTTTGGGTCAGCTGGAACAAAGGGGGAGTTTTTAAAAGTTTAAATAACCCTCCGTGAAAATGGTCACATGGCTAGTGGCCCTGCCCTCTGATCTCCAGACAGAGGGGAGTTTAGATTGCCCTCTGGAGAGCGATCTAAACTCCCCTCTGTCTGGAGATCAGGAGGCGGGGCCACCAGCCATGTGACCATTTTCAAGAGGTGCTGGATCTCTGTTCCACCGCGTTCCACCTGAAAAAAAGCCCTGCAAAGAAGTAATGTAAACTGCACAAAGTGATCTGTGAGATTAGAAACATTCTAAAGTCCCACCAATGAAGACAGCAAATAAACAAAATCCCTATCCTCAAAATGCAAAACAAAGCTACATTTTCAAGAACATCCTTTTTGACAAAGAACATGATAAATACCAATGCTATAATGTGAATTATTGTTTAAATATAGAATACATTTTTGGTTGAATAGCAGTTAAAAGAAAACAAATCCTACAAGCTAAGACAGCACTACAGTAAATTTGCAATGTAGACAAGTCGTTCACTACCACATGCCCATTTTCCCACCATTTTACAAGGACAGGAGGATATTAACACCCAAAAGACTAGATAAATATCTTGATTACATCTCTGTGCAGAATTTTAAGCTGTATCTTAGTAAGGCTCAGAGTAGGACTTGCTGGACTTCTGCTGAAGCTAAGAATGGAGGACTAACAGCTAAAGTCATCATGGATTCAAGTAATGTCCCTGGCCATTTTCAGGGTTCTCCAGCGCCTTTCACACTCAGTCTGTGACCATCATATCCAAGGAAAGCGCTGGTCACACAACAATGCCGCCTTTTCCCTATTTTAATTTCTCATCATTAAACCATCTGTTACTGTGCAAAGTTTCAACACAGTTATGCTGTCCCATCTGTGCCTAAGTGTTAGAGGATGGAAATGGATATTGCTTCTGCATCTCCATGATCCGGATCAGAACAAGGCAAGCAATCCCCAGAAAAAACAGCCACAACAAAACCCAGTAGTATGTGGGCATAGAGAACCAGGCTCTGCAAAGCTCCATTTTAGATCCTTTGGACCTGCCAAAACAAATTAGATAACAGTCACCTACTGACATTCATCAGCTATCAGTCTTGTGTCCACTCTTACCTCAAAATTTGGAGATCAGGCCTGGGATCGACCCCAATGTATTCAAAAGAAAGTCTCGCTATTTATAAGCTTTACTTTTTCAGTGTTTGTATCCCTTATAGGATTGCATGTATACTACACAAAAGAATATCCTGAATTCTACAACATATATAAATTAGATATTTGCATATGTATTTTGTACAATTTATAGGAATATGTATTCAAATATTAACTTCTTAAAACCCAGAATAAGAAAGCCTTTACTCACTATGCTTTGTTTGTTGTAGCATTTTCCTCCTAGCTTGGCTCATGTATTGGTATTAGAGCCTGGCTGGGAGAAAAATAATTCATGTGCCAGAGTGCAGGTAAGAACAGAGTTTAGCTCCCTTTGCCTGAACACTCCAGTGTCCTTTAAAAATAGATCTTCTCCAACTGCCACTGTAGTTATACATGAGTGGGTAAACCTGTGTAAAGAATTCATTCTTTATTACTATTTGTGCCTTCCACTTGAGTTGCCAAATGTCTCCCTTTACCTATTATGCAAATAAGAAATTTAAATACTTATGAAACAGGGATGCTTTCTCCTTTCTGCACAAACTGATGCAAGGGGATGACAGATACAATTGGATGGGCAGTGAGAACTAAATCTGGAAATGAGTTTCTTGTGGAATTCCCCCATTAATATCATAAAGTAAATAAAAAGAATATTTAAATGAAAACAAAAATGAATTTAAAATGGGAAAGTATACATATCCTGAATTAAATTACAGTGCCATCCTAAGCAGAATTGTACCCTTTTTAATGCATTGAAGTCAACAGGCTTAGAAGGGCATATTTTTATTTTAGATAATACTGGTAGTTTTAAAATACCTGTTAAAATGCAGCAAGATTTTTACTGTCATACTACTTTAGCTGAGTTCATATTATGGCACTACTAGGAGATGTTAACATTCACTTACACAAGAGCATTCTGCTCCAATTCCTCATTTTCTTCATCAAGCCCCTCACTGTCTGATTCCTCACTGGGCTCTTCTTCATCAGTCTTGCCAATGGTACTTCTCTTCCGAAATTCTGATTCTTTCCTTGGAAGAAAAACAACAGGGATTCCTCATTACTAAGTAGGTAGAGTAGAGACTGACATCAAGTCATGGCTGACTTATAACAACCCCAATGGGGTTTTCATGGCAAGAAGCTAACAGAGGTGGTTTGCCATTGCCTGCCTCTTCATTGGAGGTCTCCCATCCAATTACTAACCATGGCCAACCCTGCTTAGCTTCTGAGATCTGACGAGATCAGGCTTACCTGGGCTATCCAGGTGAGGGCATAAATGAAATCCTGCCCTCAAGTCATAGTTGACTTACAGTGACCCCTGGTGGGGTTTTCATGGCAAGAGACTTAACAGAAGTGGTTTGCCATTGCCTGCCTCTGCAACCCTGGTCTTCCTTGGAGATCTCCCATTCGATTACTAACCAAGGCTGACCTTGCTTAGCTTCTGATGAGATCAGGCTCTCCTGGCTGATAGACAGCGGCCATTACTAAGTGAACCCTGGAAAATGGATTGTAGTATTGCTAGGGTTGGAATCTGTCTCTGATGATGCCAAATGGTACTTCAGAGGAATCAAAGGCAGCTTCTCCGACCAAGCAACACCTCTGTCTCTATGACTTGTTGTCCTCAATACCCGACATTTTAGAGATCAAGAGGGCTGTTGGGAGAAGGGGAAGGCAGGTGATAATCTGCTTCTACTAGTGCAAAGTAGAATGTGAATGACGTGACATTTTAAAAACATTTGTAATACAAATGCTGTGACCAAATGAATAACATGTGGCTGTTACTCATACTGAATATATTTGATGCAGGAAATGCAATGTACTGTACAAAGTGTAAAACCAAGAACCAGCAGGCCTGGTTCTGCCAACTTGACTCTGGGGTTCATCTCCTATAAGAAAGGAGTCTTTTTGCTTTCCCCAGGATAACTCTTACCCCTCTGTGCAGTGGCTTCTGTCCATGCCAAACTCAATGTTGTTTGGTCCATGTAGACTCTGGTGTGAAGAACTGGAAGATCCTGTGTGCAGGATAAAGTAACTATCAGTAGAGTCTTCCTGGAGGCAGGGCAATTGTCTGTGGGAGGAAGCAAAGGCAGCTAGCCATGGGCCCCAAGTAAGTTGATTCCGTATGTGTGATGTGAAGCTTGGGGACAAACTTCATTGTCCTTCCATGGTTTCTTTCTTGTCTCTCTGTACTTTTCAAGTAGGATCAGAAGTGGTTTGAGAAAGCACAGAGAAATGACAGGGAAACAGAGAAAGACAACGAACAGAAAACAAGGATGTGGGGAAGCTCAGAGAAAAAAATGCTGGTGGCCATCACCCAAATCATGGGGAAACCTCTGTGTGCGAAGACCACAAACTACAATCAAAACAACCATTTTTTGCCTGTTAGCATTACATCAATGCCAGCCACTTTCAGTGTCAGTTGCGCATTTCCTAATCCACTCATGTTCATTTAAAGAGCTGAAAGGTGCATAAGAGTGGATGAAAGATGGGGCAGAACAATGCAAGAGGGGCAAGGTAGCACCAGCAAAAAGCCTCTGAACCTAGTGAGATCTCTCATAGAGGCAGAAGCAAAGCCCATTGCTGCGAAGCAATGGCAGCTGACTTGCCTAAGGCCCTTTTGAAGGCCCTCCTCTCTCTTCCCAAAAGCAAGGGTAGTAGCTGAGGAAACTTGACCCATCTCTTCTCTTCTCCAGCTTCTGTCATTGCTGCGGCAGGAAGAAGAGGGAAAGCAGATGAGGATTTCCAGAGGGTTTTTATTTTTTTCTTCAGAACAGTATTATGTGTATCATTGCTAAAGTGAAAATTAATATCTGAGCTTAAAACAAGAAAAGGGCACTGGTGAAACTGACAAAGCTCTGTGTGTTTGGCTGCATTGAGAGAGTTAAAAAATGAGTGGCCATCCAATGAAATAGTGGAGAAGAGGAGGGAAAGTAATGAAGGGAAAATCAGGCCAACAGCCCCTCCTCTGTACCAGGTGTGGCAGCAGCACCATGCCAGTTCATACCTGAAAATAATGTTGCACAGGGCTTTTTTTCTGGGAAAAGAGGTGGTGGAACTCAGTGGTGGACCTCAGGACTGCACAATGATGTCACTTTGGGTCAGCTGGAACAGGGGGGGGGAGTTTTTAAAAGTTTAAATCGCCCTCGGTGAAAATGGTCATGTGGCCGGTGGCCCCGCCCCCTGATCTCCAGACAGAGGGGAGTTTAGATTGCCCTCCGTGCCGCTCAGCACGGAGGGCAATCTAAGTTCCCATTTGTCTGGAGATCAGGGGGCGGGGCCACCGGCCACATGACCATTTTCAAGAGGTGCCGGAACTCCATTCCACTGCGTTCCCACTGAAAAAAAGCCCTGATTTTGCAAATGTCTGAAACTAAATAAATCACCATCAGTCAGCACTTGGGAAAAATAATGGAACAGCACCAAGGGAAATATTGAAATACAGTCGTTTGGGAACAATGTCACCTGGATTTTGAGGAATCAATGAGTGAACAAAGGCGATTGTTCCCTTATTTTCTTGCATCAGCATGCCCTTACCTTTCTGGGCTTTCCTGCTCTCCTGCTGTTGGCTGAATTGCTTCCCCCTCAGAGCTTCTCCCCCTCGCAGGACTGTGAAACTGCTGCCAAAAAAAAAAAAAGAGGAAGATTGGGATCAAAAAGGAAAAGAGTCTAAAAAGGATTCTAGAGCTCTGTGGCCACGCCTTCTGTCATGTTTCTGCTTCTGTTGAGAAGCAATGCCTCCCTTCTGAACATGCATCAGGGAAGGAATGCAGCATGAGCAGGCTGTAAAGGCAGTATTTCCCACAGCCTTCATGGTTTTTACAGAGATTGATACGGCCTGAAAAACCACAGCTGTCTTATTTGATAGAACTAAGCTGTTAGCTCTCATAGGATAAACTTTGAGCAATGAAAAAAAATGCCAAATGCCTTATCTTCTAAAATCTCAGGGTCTGGGGATGATTCATGATTGGTGATCCTTTGTGGATGGTGCTACTGCCTTTTGGTAACTTCAGTTATCAGGAATTGTTAACTTTAATGAAAATGAAAAGCCATGCACAATATGACGTCAGATGACATCAGATAAATGGGGTCATATGAAAATGTTTCTCAATGAAAGCGGAAACAAAACATAATGTGCAACTCTGCCCAAAAGGGATTTTAACTTGTGTCCTGTTTGGTGGCATTTGTGGCTCTGTGTAAAATCTTCATTCCTGAAGAAGAGGGAGTAGAGACCCTCTTCAGTTTCTTGGCCCGTGGATGAGAAGAATGGACAGCTGTGGCAAGATTAAGACATAGAGTGGCCCTAGCTTATGTAAAGGTTAAGTGACCCCATAGCATTACTATGTACATCATGGCTGTACTTTGCCCCAGAGTTATTAAAACTACACACACTGCATCCAACACAGCTAAAATACAGCCTTGATTGTGGTACACTCCAATATGAAACAATGCTCAAAGGAATAAATAGCATCAATAAACTCCAAATCATCAAAGCCTAATTTTTATAATGTTGACCTCAATGATGCATGCTGGGAATTGTATTTGACTGGAAACTAAGTGGAGGCTGGAAATGAGTCAGATTTCTCAGCATGGATTGCAATGGCATTTTAGAATAACACACACTTCATACTGATGAGCAAATGGAAAACTTCATAGCTTTCTGAACATGAAAAACAATAGATTTGAGTGAATTTGTGAATGCATTCAATCCTGTTGGCTGTGAGAAACACATGGAGTCAATTGGCGTGTGGAAGGTTGCTATATTTCATGTAATGCAAACAAGCAAGCAGCAAACCGTATATAGTAGGAAGGGATTCCTTACCGTCAACTGTTTGGGAACAACTGCAATGCTGATTCGTCGACGAACTGATCCCTAGGGGGCAAATGAGAGTCCTCATGAGGGCATTCTATCTTGCAATCACATTTGATCCCTCCTATCCCCCATTTTGTTCTCACAACAACCACCTGATGAGGTAGCTTAGGTTGAGAAAGAAAGTGACTAGTGCCAGATCACCCAGTGACCTTCATGGCTGAGGAAGGATTTCATTTACTCACTCTGGGGCTCAGTTAAAAAGTGACGCTGGGCACATTTTAAAAAGTTAGATTTAGATTCCCGAGTTAGATTCCATGTGGCCAGCATCTACAGATCACCGTTGCCCTCATCTCCAGCATTAGCACATCTAGGATTTGTTGCTTGGGTGCCTGCTGAACTAGTGTGCCAATATTAAGAGCAGCTGTGGCTCAGTGATAGAGCATCTGCTTGGCACACAGAAAGTCCCCAGTTCATTCCCTGGCATCTCCCGTTAAAGGGATATGGTCTGGTAATAAATGATGGGGAAGAGCTCTCCTTGAGACCTGGGAAGCCTGCTACCAATCAGAGTAGACAATACTGACCTTGATGGACCAAAGGTCTAAAGAAGCTCCACCCATTTCTGTGTTTGCACGCGTGCATGTGCAAGCACATGCTGCATGCTGGTGACCCAGTTTAAAGATTGCACTGGCTGTGTGGAACCATGTGCAAATGGAATGTTTACATGCTTGTCATCATGTTTAAGTAGGCCCAGAGGCACCAACAAAGACACTTTAAACCTTTCTTGCCTAGAAACAGGGGCTGTGTCAGAATTCTCTTTATGCACCTCAGCTGCTCATTTCTGTTGTCTTGAGGGACAGTCACTGAGGTGTATTAAGATGGAGAAGGACCCTGCCTAGGTCTCTGTAACTGTTCATGCTATCAAGGAAGGGATTAAAGGACTCTTTGCTCGTCTCAGTAGCTTTGAAACATAATAATGGTGAAAGGTCCTTATTAGATGGGGACTATGCTAGGGACTAGATTGGAAATCTGGATGGATGGTGGGCTGAGTAGACCCCTGGCCACTACTTACCTTACCCAAATCAAGACAGTTCTACTGCATTTTCCACTGGCATCCTGAAACTGTTGCCAATGAGTAGCTCCTACTTTGTCTCGAGAACAAGATGCTGATGCTAACTCAAGGCCTTACTTCAGCTAGAAAGGTTAATGCACTCTTGTGTCAGTATCATCAGGGCAGCACTAAAGACTTTCAATCTGATAATACAAGATGATATTTGGGCTGTCGATTCTCATTGGATGATGAAGCCAAATCAATGGCTCATAATAACATTCAAATTATATATTGCCCTTCAGGACAACTTAAAACCCACTCAGAGCGGTTTACAAAGTGTGGTGTTATTATCCTCACGACAATCACCCTGTGAGGTGGGTGGGGCTGAGAGAACTCCAGAGAGCCATGACTAGCCCAAGGTCACCCAGCTGGCATCAAGTGGAATCAAACCCAGCTCTCCAGATTAGAGTCCTGCCGTTCTTAACCACTACACAAAACTGGCTCCCTCTACTACTTTAGCATGGCTTCATGTAAAGCAGGAGCACATTTAGGGACTACAATACCAATCTTAAAGAACAACTGAGAAAATGGACATAGCTCATCCCACACCCCACCCCGCCCCTTACCTGCTGGAATGTTCTTATTGGAGGATGTTTCAATCTGTGGTCACCATCATCTAAGAAAACAGACAAATCACCAGTGCTAGATGACATCGCTTTATGCCCTTCATGCTCTAGTCCCTGTGTATTGGTGTGGCAACCAGGCCCAAAGTTCTGCTTGACTCCAGGGCTCTGATCCATTCCAGACCTAGGGATTCTGCCTCAAACAAACTCTAGAGACGGCTCAGTCAATCAGAGCCCCTGGAACTTCCCCAGCTGGGAGGGGGAGTGAGGCATCTCAGTTTAAAAAGAAGAGAAGTGATACATTTTCTTTGGATAGGGCTTTTGGTAACTCCAGATAAGACCATAAGTAAGTTATGAAGCTGAAGTTGGTTCCCAGTTCCTTATTTGCAGTTCATAGTTCCTTATTTGCAAAGCCAAACACAAATATTAGGGGAAATTGAAAAGCTTTGCACCGCAAAATAAAGTTCGTAGGGGCACATATCATACACCTCCATATTCAACAGACTCTGCCCTCTAAGTGAGCCTGTATTGGGTCATCTTACAAAGCCCAGTGTTTGAGTTAACAGCTTAAAAGTAGGGTGCCCCTAGAACAAATCAATAAACAGAAAAGGGAGCAGCTGCAGCGGGAACTCCCCCCCCCTTTGGATCACCCAAAATCATACAGCCCTGACCTCCAGATACTGTCCCCTAGAAGAGGACGTGCTGGTGCTGGTCCAACTGGCCTCTGCACCCCAAAACAATCTTTGGATCACTCCAAATCACACAACCTGAACTCCAAAGATGTCCCCTACAAGAAGACTTGTGCTGCCTAGTGATGATCTAACTACTGGTTCTGGATTAGGGTTGCCAGCTCCAGGTTGGGAAATTCCTGGAGATCTTGGGGGTTGAGTCTGGAGAAGGTGGAGGGAGAGGGGAGGGACCTCAGCAGGGTATAATGCCGAGGAGTCTACCCTCCATTTTCTCCAGGGGAACAGATCTCTATGGCCTGGAGATCTCCAGCCACCACCTGGAGGCTGGCAACTCTATTCTAGAGCTAAAACCTCCTATTTGGCCTGCCTCCCAATCAGGCTTTCAAATGGATAAGTTAACACTCTGGTTCAGGCTCTAAGTCTGAGCAGGCCCAAGACTAGGCCTACTTTGAGAAAAAAGCTGTTCCCAATACAAAATTCAGGAAGAAGGCTGAAAAAGGAGGTCTTAGCTCCAGAACCAGTGTTTGGATCAGCACCAGCACGTCTTCTTGTAGAGGACAGTCTCTGGAGTTCAGGGCTGTGTGATTTGGGGTGAACCAACTTCAACTTTGTAAGGTAAGTTAGGCTTGTTAGTTAGGATTTGGGGTCAGGGCAGACACCTTGCTTAAAAAATTAAACAAGCATTTCAAAGGGGGTTTATTACGGTCACAAGACCAGCCAAGTAAAATACAGATAAAAAGAACAGTTCTTAAATACTTAAAATGAGTAAATATATAAAAGATAAAATCATATATATGTATATATATCTAACAGTAAAAACTCACTCACTTTGTTAATTCACTTCCCAGCAATTGATGTTTCCTTCGTCAAATGATACCGCTTTCTGAGTGCTGTCACACAGAATTTTGCAACTGTGTAAGATACAGTTCTCTGGCTATCCTCTAAAAGATATACCCAAAGGGTTTCAGGACTAAAATCCATGTAATACTCTAATGGTTTAAATCTATAGAGTAGTGGGATAATTAATTGTATCCTTTCTTCTTGATAGAATTCGCAGTGCAAAAGTATGTGTGTGATATTTTCGGCCACTTTATTTGAACAGGGACAACACTGCTGCTGCAAAGGTGTTAAACATATAAACAAGCATTTGTAAAGGGCCCATCCAAAATCTACATTTTCTGGCGTTGGTGTGAGGCCAGGTTCTCTGGCCTCACACCAGAGCAGCCTACTACTTGTTAAGAAGTCTGTCAGATGTGATAAAGTGGTTGCAAAGCAACCGTAATGCTGAGGAGCTAGGGTTGCCAGCTCCAAGTTGGGAGATTCCTGGAGATCTGGGGAGTGAAACCTGGAGAAAGGGGGGTTTGGGGAGGGAAAGGACCTTGGCATGGCATAATTCCATAGAGTCCACCCCAAAAGTAGCCATTTTCTCCAGGTGAACTGATCTCTGTGGCCTGGAGACCAGTTGTAATTCCGGGAGATCTCCAGCCACTACCTGGAAGCTGGCAACCCTATGAGGAGCCCTCTCTGGATGAAAAGCTTTATTTTCTCCCCTCAGCATTTATGTTGTTAATTTAGGCTCAGGTTCAATCAGTTAACACTCAGTGGGGGAAAAGCATAACCTCTGGGGAGTGGGGGTTGTAAGCCAGTTGTACATTTGTGCTTATTTTTCATTCCACACTATATCTTTAACTGTTTCTACAACTTACTTTCTGTAAAAACATCTTTGGTTGTTTTGTTACAACTGTGTCAAAATAGCTATGGGAAAGAGGTTTCTAATCACCTTGCTATCAAGTACCACACTAGTAGTGTCACAAATAAAAGTCCTTTAGGGAACATACATCTACAAGCTACCATCCAATTAATGAAAGTTTGGGTCTCCCCTTTTTAATGATATTGTGGTGGCTGGGTTTAAACAGAACGAAAGGTGATGCCAGAGAGTGTGGGTCATAGGACAGCATTCAGTCCAGAGAGCCTTCTTCTCGCAGAGGTTTCCCCTCCCAGCTCTTCTCCCCCAGCATCATGTCAGGACTGCACCACAAATAAAATCAGTGGCAGTTCAAGCTGTGCAATCACAATATATGACAAAACAGGTGACCACCAGGTGCTAACCATCACAACCATCATCTAAGGAAAGCACAAATCACCAAGGCTGGATTAGATGGCTCACAGCCCTTTGCTATCTAGGCCCCATATATTGGTGGTGCCTTTCAGAAACATAATTATTCCAAAGGACTGTACCTTGCCATTACTTTTAAGCAAACATTATGTGCCAAAAAAACAGATAAAAAGTAGGTACCTAGTTAAGCCAACATCTAAATAAGATTTGCTCCTAGACTTTAGATTCCCATATGTGTGTGACTCTCTTATGAGGGGGTATGCACATCTCTAAGCACTGAAGGAACATGTGGCAGACATGCACCGGAGAACCAGAACCAGTTATGATACCCTGACCTATTTCCATTTTCCAGCCAATTCTGGCTCTTCAGTGCATGTCTGCCTCATGTTCCTTCAGTGCTTAGAGTTATGCATATCTCTTCATAACTTCTATTGCCAAAAAAGAGACTTATTTAGTCTTTATGTAGGTTTATTATAGAGCTATCTTAAGCAGAGTTTCAGCCTTTTAAATCCATTGATGTCAGCTCAGGACTGCACTGTCAATCTTGTCAGGCTTAGTTTTTACTTCTGCAAAAACTTTACTTCGTTGTTACTTCTTCATGTCTGTAGGAATGCTTCAATGTATTTGTAACATTCTTATGCTTAAATTAGTCAAACAAAAATATTTGGTCAAATTGCTACATTTCACTTTACCTAAGGACACACGTGAAAAACATTTCTGTCTCCTCAATCTTTTATTGACCCTCACACCTACAGGTCTTCAAAGATAAGTTGTGCCTATGCTCATCTTGAGCTTACCCTGATACTGAATGTTGATTCACATTTTATGCAGCAATAATGATCATGAAATGGAAGCATGCCAGGAGACCCTAGCACATTTTTATTCTATTGCATGTCTGCCACATGTTCCTCAATGCTTGAAGATGTGCATACTACCTTTACATTCTGTATGCCTAAGCATCAAAATATGAATACATAGGTAAGAAACACAACTGCTGCTTTAAAGTGTGAATCAGTGGTAGTATAAAATTGGTCTCATTGGCAGGATGGATGTTGTCCTCCACCCTTAAGCTCAGAAACTTCCCAGATTTTAGAAATTTATCTCCTCACCTAATCCTCAGTTTAATTATTTATAAATTAAATGATGATATCTCTCAAGGCATAATTTGTTGTAACGGAAATATTGGGAGACCAGCCAAAGTTACATGTTCTTTGCCTTTTCCACTTGCTTCAGTGAAACAACAATGGCAAGCAGTTCTAAGCAAAGGGCAAATATGTGACCTTCAAACAGATGGATAAACTGACAGATAAATCATCCTTGTTATCTTATCAAAGCCCGTTCTTGGGCCTTAAAGCCAGGTCATCCCATTCCCAGACTGATCCATCTACACATTACAAAGTCCTTGTGTTTGTTGGGCAACAAATCCAGATGTATACTTTCTCTTCCCCATTTATGACCACAGCATACAGAGAAAAGCAGCTTTAACCTCTCCCCACTGTCAGTTTTGTGTACTCAAACTACCCCATGGAGCTATTAGTAACTCTACTGAGAAACTTTCATGTAGCCATGTAAGTATGTTTTTTTACAGTGGAGCCAGTAGTGGCTCCATGGGGCACTTTGCGAATGCAGAAACTATGGGTGTTGAGGTTGCCAATGGAAAAGAAATGGTGTGTATCTGGAAGGCTCAAAACTCCCATTGTGCATGCAATAGCAAGTCCTCGTATTGTTCTCCCAGCAAATATAAGGACTTTGTAATATGTAAAAAGAAGCCAAAGTGCTACCCTTAAATGACCTTGCTTCATGGGGCAGACAATTATTTTGAACTGAGCTTCACCACAGCGTAAAAGGTTTTACTGGCAAAGATATTTATGACATTTTTATCCCACCCTTCCTCTGGGAAAATCAGGGCAGAATACATGGTTTTCCCCCTCCTCCATTTTCTTTTCATGGCCATCGTATCATTAGGGCAGAATGAGAGAGTTACTAGCCTACAGTCAAGTGGCTTCCTGGCCAAGTGGTGGCTTGAACTTAGGTTTACACAGTTCACAACCAGCACTCCCAACTGCTACACCTCACTGGCATTCCCCTAGCATGGGAGGAAAGGTGGGAAACATCTTGCTATCAGCAACCAAATAAGATCTGGACTGAGTTAATTTCTTCTCTCTTTGAAGGTTCTTGGCTCTTAGTCCATTTGCTTGCAAACTGAAGCCTCGAAGTAAGCTGGATCAGTGGATCCAGGACCCTCACAAGATCTCGAGGGTTCTTGTTGATTTGGTTTGCTTATTTAAACTGTACTCTGTAAGCCAATGTGGATCTCCATTAAGGAAAGAAAGCAGGGTGAAAGTACTTAGATAAATAAATACAAATAATGTCACTATTGTCAAATACACAGTCCAGGTCATGGGGTGGAGTTTTTTTACCTCTTGAAAAACAAAGATCCAGAGGAGTTAGCCGTGTTAGTCTGTAGTCAAAAAATAGTAAAAAGTCCAGTAGCACCTTTAAGACTAACCAACTTTATTGTAAGAACCACAGTTCTCTTCGTCAGATGCATAGAGGGTATGAAGAAACTGGCCAGAGATATATAGGTGGTGAAGTGAGGGGGGAGTGAATGCAAATGTTGCAAAAGTCATAAAAGAGGTGGAGTGCACAATCCAGGCTGGGTATGACCCCTCCCCTCCATAGCTGAATCTGAATGGAATGCCTGAAAGGCAGTTACTTCTGATAATGAGATAACCATCCAGAATCTCTATTCAATCCAAGTCTGATTGAGTCAAATTTACGTATGAATTCCAATTCAGCTGCTTCCCATTGGATTTTGCTTTTGAAATGTTTCTGTTGAACCATGGTGACCTTTAAGTCCTTGATGGAATGACCTGATAGATTGAAGTGTTCTACTGGTTTCTGGATATTGCCATTTTTGATGTCAGATATGTGTCCATTTATTCTTTTGTGCAGAGGTTCACTGGTTTGTCCTATGTACAGAGCAGAGGGGCATTGTTGGCACATAAGAGTATATCACATTGGAGAATGAGCAGCTATAAGAGCTAAAGATTGTGTAGTTGACAGACACCATTGGATCCTGTAATTATATTTTCTGGGCAGATATGTGGGCAGAGTTGGCAGCTGTGTCTGTTGCAGGGTCTGGTCCCTGTGCTGGTGACTCTATTAGCCAGTTCATGGTTGTTAGTGAGAAGTCATTTAAGTTTGGGGGGCTGTCTGTAGGCAAGGAGAGGTCTTCCATCCAGGGCTTATGAGAGAGAGGCATTGTTTTCCAGGATGGGCTGTAGATCACTGATGATTTGCATCCGCTCCCCTCTCCCCTCACCACCTATATATTGCTGGCCAGTTTCTTCATACCCTCCATGCATCTGATGAAGAGAACTGTGGTTCTCGAAAGCTTATGCTACAATAAAGTTGGTTAGTCTTAAAGGTGCTACTGGACTCTTTACTATTTTGAAAAACAAAGGATCCTTATCACTGATGAACCACTGAAATGCAAATGTTTACTTTCCACTGGCCATAGTGTCCGGAGATGTGTTACCAAACAAAACCCCAGGAATATATCCAACCTCTTTGGATGTGCACAGGTCTGTTTGGTACAGAGAACCTGATAGACAAAATAAGCCACACCCAACTGCTCCTAGACATTTGTTCAGATAATTCTCACTCCCAAGGGCAGCCTCTGAGTGCACATCAAGTGCTTTCTACACAAAGGCTGGGCCTCCCTCACCCCTGTTTTCTGCCAGCTGCCGGTTCCGGGAGTTCTGTTGGATCAGCCTTTTCATTTCCTCCAGCTCTGTGTGCTCCCTCTGGTGGTGCCTTTTCAGGTTCTCCACATGCTGCACCATCACCTCTGTGGCCCGGCTCAAGCGTGCCTCCTATGGGAACAAGGATGGAGGAGGAAGATGGGCAAAACAAGGCAGCAGGGCAAGATAGGAGAGACATGAAAAGCCCAGAATGCCCTTCTGGGAAGGGACCCAGGTTTTCAAACTTTATCTCATATGATGGCAATAGGCCTCATACAGAACAGAACTTCCTCCAATTGCTGAAATAGTGAGAACGCATTAACTCTAATAGGCCCCTAGTCTGATCTTTAGTAGCTATCCCAGCAAATAATAGTGCTCAGAGCTCTCCCTATACACTATCTCTATAGCCCTTACCACAACCATGCAGGGAGAGTCAATATTATTATTCCTACATTGCAGATTGGGGGAGGGGTTGAGACTGAGATAAGAGTGGTTTGCATAAGGCTATCTAGTGAATTTATAACAAAGGCAAGATATGAACCAGTGGCATCCGGGTTCACAGCTCAGTCTCAGCAGCCATACTGCATTCACTCTTGAAAAAACAGTATGGAGATGCTTTTAAACAGCCACAAAACTTCAAAGTAGCTTTTTCTTGCTGCAAATATGACCTGGTCAAGTAAACCTGCCCTGTGATTATACCGCCCTTGATGGAGAACAGCTTGTAAAAAGTATGTAAATTCAGACTTCCATGCTTGTATATATCTATAGGATAGGAGT
Source organism: Eublepharis macularius (assembly GCF_028583425.1). Taxonomy (NCBI): domain Eukaryota; kingdom Metazoa; phylum Chordata; class Lepidosauria; order Squamata; family Eublepharidae; genus Eublepharis; species Eublepharis macularius. The sequence continues at coordinate 104,365,892 of NC_072794.1, read as the reverse complement.
AGCAGTAACTAAGGTCAATTTGCATAGGGCTGGGGAGTCTTTCTGTATCTGCTGGAGCCAGTCATGCTAAATGTCTTCATACTACATATGTTCTTGAGTGGAGCCCTGGCACTGAAAGCTAGTTCTGAAGCTCAGCTGTGATACTGATTAAGCCCTGCACCTTAACCCTTGGCTCTGACTTGAGAGCAAGATTTATAAACAATTGTTCTCTTCAAGCATTCTCTCCCACAACAACAATATTCACACAGGGCACAGAGAGCAGAAGAGGAGCCTTGAAGGTAATTCCTAGTGCTACTATCATACATCCGTGAGCCTTAGGCTAGAACACTTACCTGATGGACTGCTCCTAGCTTCTCTGCTGTAACTGTTGCCCGCTCAATCACTCTTGCTAGGACAGTTACACAAATCTTCAACTGTTCCACCAGTTCCATGCACCTGGAGTCCAGGCAGACCTCACCCAACTTCTGCAGGGATAAATCCAAAGACAGGAATTCTTGGGTTAACTCGCAGTTGGGAAATTCGTGTTGGCGTGCCCATTTAGGGTTCTTCAGACCTGAAACAAAGGCAATCCCCATTGTCCCCACTCTCTAGCCAGGCTACTTAGAGAAATGTTTACAACTCATCCTGGCTAATGCCATTGCAGATGTTCTCTGGTTTTCCTTCTCCTTTACTTTTCTGTGAGAATACAGTGCTCTGTCTTCCCTTAAGAACACAACTAGAGAGCCCAAAGAATAGCATCTGTGGAGAAATCTCTTTTTACTTGACAAACCACCACACATTTCGTTTTTAGCTTTAAAGGTTTTTCTCTCCTCTAGCAGATGACAGGCAGGAGAGGGAAGGTCAACTACTTTGTCATGGACTGCCCCAGTTAACATGAGAAGATGAGTCCTCCTCATCAGAGGAGGAAGTCAACCTGCCCCCAAGACACACCCAGGCAAACCCCTTCCCAAGGGGGCCCTAAGCCAGCATTGGCCCCAGCCCCTAAACCAGCAGGGCTCTCAAGTTTGGAAGCCCTAGCATGGGCCCACCCACTGCTAGACCTGCCACCATCTCCCAAAGGGACCCCAGGAGCAAAGAAGAGGAAGGTCAGGGAGGAGGCCTGGACCAGGTGCAGCAGTGACGCTTGGCAGCCCGAGGCCTTCTCCCCGCTAAGGATATGAGGAGAGACTACTAAGTCACTGCCGGATCTGGGCCTCAATGCTCCTTAGGAGTAAAGGAGATGACTCAGCTTGGAGATTATTCAGCTTGTAGAAAGGAGACTGACTAGGAAGCCAGCCTCATATGTAAGGGAAACTCCCTATATAAGGCTACAGTGAGGCTGGATCTTCCTGGCACTAGCTGGCTGACTTGCTTGGTGGTGGATTCTTGGAACCTTTTTGCCTGACCCTTGAACTGTTTTTGGATTATGTTTCCTGATCCTGGACTGTGACTTTGGAACGTGGCATGCAAACCACGTTACTGGAGACTCTAAGTTGCTGGGGCTTGTTTCCCACCTGGGGAGTAGGACATGCTCTCAAGTATCGGTCAAGTAGTATCCCATCAAAGCTTTTTGGGAATGCTAATAGCTATCATGGTTGGAGACAATGAAATGGCCAGCTCACACTTCACCTGGACTCTAACACCTAGAAGGGATACAGATCCATGGAATGGAGATGAGAAACTAGATTGTATATTTCTGGGGATTTTGTTGACCCACAAAGGGGTGGAAGAGATAAAATCCCATGGCATGAATGAAGAGAGGTCCATTTTAGCTAACTTCATTTGGAGAAAAGCATTTGAACATCTGGGCTCTGTCTTGATGGGCATGATGGTCATGTGTAACAGACCAAATATTAGCTGCCTAGACAAAAACTCCAAGACAATGGGAAGCTTATACCAAACTGTATTTTCTAAATTAAAGAACCTGCCTTAGAACAAGATCAAACCCTATACTCATGTATAGAATAAAGGACAGCGGAATTGCTTTCTTTTGTTTCTCTTGCTTAACCTGTTGTGCATAAGAGTATGTGTGGACATTTAACTCTTAATAAATTCTTCACTATTTTAAATTTTGGTACTTGTTCTCTTGTGTCCCATAGAACTCCCTTGTTGGAACATGCTCTTTATAAAGGTGCAAGGGAAAGGGAGACAGTTAATAGAACACTATTTCTCTATTTCCCTGTGAGCGAATAAGTATGGTAAGCCATTCCCATGGTGACCAGTTGCTGGGTAGCAGGAGATGCAGGCATGAAGTGGGTAAAATGGCTACACAGGAAGAGAAGCTAGGAGTACTACTGGCCTTCTTGGTGGGGAAATCTTCAAATGACCAGTTGGTGGCAGTGTACCAAAGGAGACGCAAGAGAGAAACCCCTCCGAGAGCTGGGAGAGTAGTGCTTCACTAGGATGAGGCTTGGGGCAGTGTTGGACAACTGGGCACCCCAGAGGGCTGGACAGAGCGGCACTTGTGAGTCAGCAGGGCTGTTTCTCCACAGCAACACTGACCTGCAGCATCGTCCGGCATTCTGCCAGCTCCTGTTGAATGTTCTCTTCGGCTGCATCTCTGGCCCGTTCCTCTATCTGTACTCGCTGCCTCAGTGTGAACATGTCACAGCGGAAGGCCAGAGCCAGATGGGCAAAGGCTGCCTGCAGAGGAAGGGGGCAAGTCAGTCACATGGTAGTACTAAGGAAAACTCTGTTCAATCATGCAGAGGTGTTAGCCGTGTTAGTCTGTAGTAGCAAAATCAAAAAGAGTCCAGTAGCACCTTTAAGACTAACCAACTTTATTGTAGCATAAGCTTTCAAGAATCACAGTTCTGACGAAGAGAACTGTGATTCTCAAAAGCTTATGCTACAATAAAGTTGGTTAGTCTTAAAGGTGCCACCGGACTCTTTTTGATTCTGTTCAATCAGTGATCAAAATCCAAGTGTAAGTTTTTAGAGAGGAAAACTTCCCAGAAACAATTGCAAACTAATTTTTAATGGACTAGGCTGGGAGAAGGGAGAACATGTCCATGTGTGCTGATGAAGTCTAAAAATTATTTTAACAGTAGGTATGATAGAAAGCAATGTATTTTGTCCTTGAATCTTTCTGGACCTGTTGCTGCCACCCCATCAGCTGGCCTAGCTACCATGTCATCAAAAAGTCAGGTTGCCAGGAGTGTGGGTGGGAGTTGTCCACCAAAGTGACAAGGAGCTACCCTGGACTCTGCTAGAGGGCTAGTCATTCCCCACTCTTGTGTGAGTCTCATTTTGCAAACCAAGCATTGTTGTTAGGGTCAGAAAAAGGCATAGCCACGGGAGGGACAGGGAGGACTTCTGTCATTAATCAGCAGCGATGTCATGACCTCTTCCCAGTATGTGGTTGTGACACTTGTGCAACTACATTCTAGACAACTCTGAAAGTTACAACGGATTGGATTCAGTGAGGTGGATCCAACCATCCTCCAAGTGGCCTTCCTCCAACCTAAGGAGCTGTCCTCCCACTAAAGAGGCACTCCTCCAATGGAAGAACCACTTAATTTGAAAGAAATCTCCCTAGGTTGGAGGAAGGCTTCAAACTTTAGCTAAAAGGAAAGGCGGGCTATACCTATTTTAGTAAACAAACTTTTCTCAGTGGAGTAGTAAGATAGGATCTATCACAATGACTCCCTTCCATCCAGTCGGATCCGTTGATGTCATTCGACTGAGTATTCCTTTCACAAGCAGCATTTGTTCATAAGAGAAAGGCTTAGCAGAAGGAGGTCACTGGATCTGTTCCAGTGCCCTTGCTAGCTGGGGACAGAATTGAGTTTTCCCAAAATATGTTGCAATTTAATTATAGGGAAAATGTAATATCCCTGAAAGAAAAGAGTTACCTTGCTAGCTTAGCTGTTGCAGCTAAGCAACAGCTGTGTATTTTTCCATATTAAACTACTTGGGAAAAGTGTGATGGAACAATAATTAGTTACACTCTGTAGAATTATAGGAATTCATAATTTTGACAAGAAAGCCACAAAAGCTTCTGGTCAGCTTCTCACTGCCCCGCTGGTATCAGTACCCCTGACTGAGGACAGACGTTCCCCGTCAGTAAGCACCAAGATTCAGAGGCCTGAATAAGTAACTCTCAGATAGAAAGCGAGGCCACCAAGTCTGCAGTAAGATTGAAATCCATTATTATCAGCTGTTGACCTAAGAATGCTCTCCATAAGCCTCAGAATATTTGATGGAGTAGCTCAAATCTAAGTACAAAAGAGAGACTCCACGCCCAGCCTCCTAAGGACGGCAACACTCACCTCCACGTCCTGCTCTGTCAAAGCCACCCTGCAAAGGAAAAGAACACAGAGTTATCAAGGATGAGTAGGACATAACAAGGCACAGGCAGCAGAGCAAAGTGAAGGACCGGTGGCTTCTAACCTGGGTAAGCTCACCCCAAAGGCTGAAGCCGTATAGAAACGACAGGGGCAACCACTGTTGCATCCCATTTGCAGAACCCTCAAACAAAGATATGGGAGCAGTTCTGATCACATGGGAAGATAACAAGATCTCACTATCAGTATTAATTATACAAAAGAACACCTCTGACAATAATATGGCAAGATTCACTCTGATTTTACAATATTCCTTGAGCTTCATTTGCTAGTGTTAATAAATACAGTGATTTGCTGAGGATAGATCAAGATGGGTAGCTGTGTTCGTCTGTTGTAGCTGTAGAAAAGAGCAAGAGTCCAGTAGCACTTATAAGACTAACAAAATTTGTAGTTGGGTACAAGTTTTCATGAGTCACAGCTCACTTCTTCAGATACCTGAAGATATCGTGACTCACAAAAGCTCATACCCTACCACAAATTTTGTTAGTCTACTGGACTCTTGCTCTTTTCTATTGCTGAGAATAGTTTAAGATCATTTTAACTTACTACTGTCTTGAAGCTGTGCCATCTTTTTATAGAGCTATTGTTACTCAACAGAAATGAACAGTGAGATGAATCAGGGGAAGGAAAACAACAGGTCTGGAAATTATGATATTTTGGAAGGTTCCTACCTGTGCAGGCCTAGCCTTTCCAGAACAGAGAGCTCCATCGCTGAGATAGTCGGTGGATCTTCACAGGGCTCTATATCTAAATAGAGAGAGAGAGAGAGATTTGATCCAGAAACAGAGTGCAAACTGGAACTATACTGGAAGTGATAAAGGACTTTTGTTAGTCTTGTAAGATTTATCCATTTCTGGCTTGAAAAAGCATGGCCAGCTGGAAAAACAACAACAAAGACTCAGTTTAAACTGGTCTTTCACAGTCTTCTGCTTCTCACTGCTCTCAGGAAGGCTTTATAGCCAAAAACCAGAATCAGATGGATGAAGAAATGACTAGCTCTCACCTTGCTTTTTGCCACTCATAATAAAGTTCCAGGCAGGGCTTTTTTTCAGCAGGAACGCAGTGGAATGGAGTTCCGGAACCTCTTGAAAATGGTCACATGGCTGGTGGCCCCGCCCCCTGATCTCCAGACAGAGGGGAGTTTAGATTGCCCTCCGCACCGCTCAGCGGGGCCACCAGGCATGTGACCATTTTTTCGGAGGGCAACCCACTGAGTTCCACCACCTCTTTTCCCAGAAAAAAGCCGTGGAAGGTTTCAGGTAAAGCATCTATGCAATGTGCTAGAGCCATCGAACTGGCAGACACAATCAGGGAGCCAAAATAAATTCTCCTGTCTGCATCTTAGCATTCTTACAGTGAGTCCCACTGAAGTTTTTGCACACTGAAAGACTAGAAGACAGAAAGTCCATGGGGGAAGTGGAAGAAGACTGGGGGGCAAGGGGGGGGAAGGGGACTATGCAAAGTTTAAGGAAGAGGAAGGTAAATAGGATCTCCTTTTACAAATCTCCCAAACCTGCCTTTCCCCTCATCCCTCCTGGATATAACAAAGGCTATTTTGTTCTACAAAAATGAAAGTGTTTCCAGTTTAAGGCAATCCAAATTCTGTTCTAAGAAAACCTTAGTTCTACACTCAGAATACACCATGGAATTTATTTATTAAAATATTTATATTTCATTTTTCATCTTGACTCAAGGCAGCTCATTTCTGTTAGTTTGCATAATTTATTCTGCATTTTTAAAAACTATTTTGCATAATTTACAACACTGCGTCAGCTGATCATGGGCATGAGTTAAAACATATTTAGCCACACTGTTGACTTCTGATAGCCAGTTTGGTGTAGTGGTTAAGAGTGCAGGACTCTAATCTGGAGAACTGGGTTTGATTCCCCACTCCTCCACTCAATGCCAGCTGGGTGACCTTGGGTCAGTCACAGCTTCTAGGAGCTCTCTCAGCCCCACCCACCTCACAGGGTGTTTTGTTATGGGGATAATAATGGCATACTTTGTAAACCACTCTGAGTGGGCATTAAGTTGTCCTGAAGGGTGGTGGTGGTGGTGGTGGTTGTTAGAACAGATACTGCCTATTCACTATCAAGCCATAAGAACCAGGATTTTAGGGAGGGGGATTCTCAGTATAATTCTGCAGGATTTTTACATTCCCACAGAACTGCTACAAATAACACAGTCCTGGATAATTTCTTCTCTGGAAATGATGACAGCAGGCTATCCTGACAAAGTAATCTTTGGCTCACAAAACCTTAACGCCTGGAAATGTGTTGGTCTCTAAGATGCTACTATATCAAATTTTGCTCTGCTACTACAGACTAACCCACTTGAAGCTATCCTATATGAAAGCTTACTTGGGTGCATTTTCCTAGATCTACTAGTCTAGTTAAATGACATAGAGCCACATCTGCTCCTCATGGTTATAACAGATCTGTAGCAATTTTAATAAGCATCAAAGTTACTATGTGTACTCTACAATTTTCAGTGTGCATTCTATTGGCCATGGGCCCAATATCATCTGTACTACAACATGGAGAACCTGCTGTCCTTGAGGTATGAAATTTCTCTATATTGTGGTTGCCTGAAGAGTGGCATGATTTGTCTTGGAAGGCACAACTACAGTTATCATTATGTGACTTTAAAAAAAGCTGCAATTGCAAATCCCCATTGCTAATTTTAAAAAAGCAATCAAGAAAATGTTAGGAGGAAAGGGGAGAAAGTCATGAAATGGAAAGTCATGAAAATGTGAGATTTTTGTTCATAACAAATATCACTTCAGAACATTGGATAAAGCTCAGAGCATAGATAACTTTCATTTCAGAAATGCCAAGCAAGATAGAGCAGGCAACTCAAAGGAGAATAAAAAGCAGTGAAGATGCTGGGACGAACAGTTTGCCATGACAGCTGGGTGATGAGAAAGGTAGGGCAAGGAGAAATGTACAAAGCACGCTTAGAGGAAACCAGCACCTAGCGGAGCTTGTTGAGGCTGAGGGCCAAGCTAGAAGTGACAAGTTACACTTGAATGGGAAAGATGCATGCTGAACACGTGGAGAAAAAGAACGACGTTTAAATGGGGGGAAAGATGGAAAGAGACTGAAAGATGGAAAGAACATGTAAGATGAATAAAGTCAGAGAAAAAGAGAGAGTGAAGCAGGCTAATATTGAAGCAATGGCAAAAGCTCACTCACCAACCTTCATTGCTGTTACCACTGTCTTCTAAGTGCATGGCAAGTTCTCTGCTCCCTGTGCTCTCCCTCTTTGTTTGCTCTTGGAGTCTCACAGCACAGGGCTGAAAAAGGAGAACAGAACCCCCACCCCTCAGGTGAGGGTGTGAAAGGGAATGATAGTAGAAACCACAGAGACATCCCTCACTCTCACATTGGGAGGACAGCTTTAGTGGATGGTATATACATAATAGGGAATAGGTATATCTTTATATGGAAATTGTATCAGAATATCTATTTAAGGAACAAACCTTGGTAGGGAAGAGCATGGTAGGCAGCATGTGGGGGTGGGGGTTAAAAGGAAGGGACAGCCTAGAGAATATTCTGAAAGCACCTCATGTTGTTCCATGCCTAAACTACACTGATCTGAGCCTGATCAGGACCTAAACTGGAAATCACTTGAAGCTTCCCTTTAAGATTAAATCAATAAAGGTAAGATGGCCATAGCCCCACTCACTTTGGTGGTATGATCTGAGCTGTGCTTTCTCCCACTCACCATCCCTTCACAGTTTCCTCCTGAACCGGCCATTGTTCCTGGAGAATCATGTGCAGGCAGTAGAAAGTCCTATGGGAACCAGAAATTTGTTAATCTCAGTTTCTGATGTGATCTGGAAAGTCAATGTAGAATATTTCTATCAGCACAGTATTCCCGTGGCCCCTACTAATAAGGGTAGAATTTGATGACTCGCAGTTCCTGACTTTTCTTTATGCTGAGTGGCCCTTTCCAATAATTGATTAACCGTGAAGGCAACAGAATAAGGAAGAGCAAAGCTAAATTATAGTGGCCTATAAGGTAAGAAAGACTTTTGGCAAGAGAACTTACAAAAGAGCTTCTACTACTTGAAAGCTGGCGCATTGACTATATACAAAAAAGTTAATAAAACAGTCACAAAACGTAGGTTATAACATCGACTTAGCACAATGGAGTAAATTGTGGAGAGTGAATATTAGAATAACTAAATCAGTCACTTTTAAAGAGAACCTGTGCAAGATGTTTTATAGATGGTATTTAACATCAGACAGATTAGCCAAAATGTATAAGAACATGTCTGATAGTTGTTGGAAATGCGAAACGCATACAGGGACATTTTACCACATGTGGTGGAACTGTCAAACTATACACAAATTTTGGATAATGGTACATACATTGGTCCAGACAGTCTTACAGGTGTCAATACCTTTTAAACCTGAGTTGTTTCTGCTGAACTGTATTCTGGATGAACTTAGCAAAGATCAGAAATATTTTATAATACACATAGTTACGGCAGCTAGAATTTAACTAGCTTATTTTTGGAAGTGTCAAATAATTCCTGTCCAAGAAGAACTAGTAGGGAAGATTATGGAGAATGCAGAAATGGACAAATTGACCTCAATACTGAAAGGGCAAATGGAAGAGGGTTTTGCTGGGCCTTGGACTTTATTTTATGACTGGCTAAGAAATAAGCATAAAGACATGAATATGTTATTAATGTAAAGGCTTTGTTATAATCCTTTTAAATCATCACAGATTACCTATATGTAATATCAAATGATATGTGGAGTAAGGTTGCAGGCAGATTAAGCAGCATTTCTGTTGAATCCCCCCTTTACCCCCCCTTCTTTCCTATCCTTCCTGTTACGATCCTCTTTAAACCTAATAAAATATATATGAAAAAAAAGTTAATAAAACAGAGCAACTAGAAGGGCTTGGGTATCTAGGAATAGGTGAGGACTTCACTGGTAATCAAGGATTTCATTCTAGTCTGTAATAATCCTGAATTTGCAAACCTCTGAGAAAGGTGCATGGCACCCACTGACTGTTGGTCACATGGGAAAGACTAGGCAACTGAAGGAAAGGTAAGCCAAACCCACATATTACGTTTATCATGTATCCCGTACCACCATTTCTACCTTTCATGGAGAGTTTCCAGGACAGCTTCAACCAGCAGAAAAAATGAACCCTTATGGCACAGAAAGTCCCCACACCAGGCAGAAAAAAATGGCATGAATTGCCATTTAATCTGGAATTCTCTTTGACTTTACAGACAATCCAGATCATGTTGTTGTTAACCTGTTATATTGCAGTGTTTTCCATAATTTTTCTCTTTTTAGAGATATTATTTGTAGTATTGTTTTAAAGAAAAATGCTGTCTAGGAGCCACCCTAAACATCATGCACAGACAAGTCCCTATTGAAAATTCCTAGGGTACTGTTGTTTTAAACTTTATTCCATCCTCTTGGCTATTTCACAGCCACTTCCTGCAGTCTCGGGATCCACTGGAGAAATAACCCTGCTGGTTGCTGAGAGGAGAGGGAAGGGGGTAAATAAGCCAGTTCTTCCTCTTCCATCAGCAAGAGTTGCTGTGTGGAGGAGAACACACACACCAGGACACTGGACAGATGGCCAGTGGTTGTCAGTCACTAACATCACCAGGTGTTCAGCAACAATAGCAAAACATATTAGGATAATGCTCTGGAAAGTATAGGACAATTCCCTCCCCTCTCCCACTCCTTCCTCCAGCACACTGTAGGATCATCCTTCCACTCGTTTTACCTGAATCCAAGGAGAATGTAAATCCATGCAAGTCTCCCTGATGCTTTATCAATGGTCGTTTGCTGAAAGACAAACAGGATAAGTTAACAACCACAGAGTCCCATTAGAAGAAGACGACTCTGCTGAAGCAAGCAAATACTTCTCTCTCCGGCCACTGTCATATGTGATATATCCCCTGGAATTTGCACTCCACAGGAGACAGTAAAAATTGGCAGGTGTTCCCAGGGGATGGGGAGAAGTTGCTTCCACAGGACATCCTTCCGCAGCATGATCTGGCTCTGTGGGGTGCTTCATAATCCTCCCCTAAGCATTCCCTGCTCCACAGAAACTGGCTGGCATGGACTCAGCAACATTACCTCAGCAGCATTACTCTGTTCTCCATGCCGGACTAGGCAGTCAGCAGCCAATGCTGCAGAGTCCTTGCAGTGACCTTTCTCTCCCTGGTAAGCTGAACTGAAAGGGTGCAAATGCATTTCCAAAAAAACTGAGTCACAGACTCATGGCATTCATCACATTTCAACTACATTGACAAGTGGGCCTTGCAGTCTCTTGACTGCTACTGTTATCTTCTAATCTAGGAAGCATGAGAGTGAGTTAAAGAAGAAGAAAGGGGGCCATCTATTGGAAAGGCTCATGGAAAGCAGGTGTCATGTCTGTGTATATCCATGCCATATTTGTTTGTTTATTCTGTCACTGATGCCACAGTGTATTGCATGCCTAATGTCTAACCTGCTGTATTCTCTCAGTAGCCATGTTCTTTTCATATTATCACTGTTATTCCTCCAGCCAGGATGGGCCTCATGTTATTTCTCAGAACTATGCATCTCCGAGCTAGAAACGACTTTGGAGACTCCAGGTGCTTGCCTTTGTTACTTTGCCCAAATGCTGGGAATTCAGTATTGTGTACTCACTGCTTAGCCATAACTATAATGGGTTCTCACAGAACCAGTGTAACCCTGCGCGCCAAAACGTAACCATTGCTGGAACACAGGAAAACTTAAGTATAATATTGACCTGTTGTTTTGAATTGTCACTTCTACCAAGATCTGTGATGGAGTTCAGACCTGAACTGTAAAATCCTGAATAAAGCCTTTTCTATTGTAACCAATGTGTGTTCACTGGAGAGGGACAGAGGGATCTACCTGGCAGGAACTGACAGCAGGCCTGGTGGTTTCCCAGAAGTTAAAAAGTTCTAGATTGACAGAAATTGGTGTAATTGAGGGTTATTTCTCCCAGCAAGTCTCTCTCCCTCCACCCACTCCAGCCTGTTAAATCTATCTTCACCTGGTCTGGAAATATATCTACCTGGTACCAGTCTGGAAGCAGAAGCTCTTGGATCTAGTCCTTGTACAAGTCATGACAGTATTGGGGAGCTGAGCTCCTGACTTTCTTTCATTACAGAAATCTTGGTCACATATATAGGATTCAAGGGATATCTTTACCTTTCAGTTACCAACCAGCTCCAGACCTGTTTAGTTTCAGCAAGATTGTAGTTTCTTGTACTTTCAAACCATGTCCTGGACTCTTAACTGTGTGTTCAGCCTGAACTGGAAACCTCATCAAAATACTGATATGCTGATATTTTTCTATTTTTACAAAAATGAAGAAAAATGTAACTGTAAAGTTTGAGAGCAAGGAGAAGAGATATATTTCTATATAGATGTTATTTTCACTTTTAGACATCGGTCTACAGTTATCAACTCCTATGCAGAGCCTGGAGTTCTCCTAGGATTACAACTGATATCCAGACTACAGAGATGAGTTTCTCTGGCCTAGAGGAAATGGCAGCTTCAGAGGGCAGATTCTATGAGATCAAATCCCCATTGAGTTTTCTTATCATTCCAAACTCTGCCCTCTCTAGGCACTGTTCCCAAATCTCCAGGAATTTCCCAAACTGGAATTGGCAACCTTCCCCTACATCTCATATCAACATGGGAGAACCTGACCATTTACATTTTTAATACCATGAGCCTCAGTGTATGGGTAGAAAACTGAATATAATTCAGATACTGGCCCAAAGTAATGAAGGACACCTGCCAACTGAGATAACTTAAACCTGAGTCTTTTCAGCTAATATCCCAAACCCTTACATTATGTTTACATCTTGTTTTTTTTCATTATGCAAGTGAATGCAGCATGTGGCCTTGCAATTTGGGTCACTTCATCAATAACAATTTCCTGCAGAAATCTTACTGCTTTGTAGAAAATATCCTCATGTAGACCATCATGTAGCAAAATAAACACTTGTCTTCATGCCCAGGATACGTGCTATTTCCTAAGCAATAATATCAGAATAGAGAATATGTCATCTGTAAAGTGGCCTTGTGAAAAGTCCCTTATCCCAGCTCCTCTGTTATAGCTGTCCTATCTCTTGTACTTGTGCATGGGGAGTATATCCCAGAGCCCAAAATGTGGCACCATTCATTGTTAGTAAGATTTTCCTCCCCATGACTTTCTAAGCAGCGGTTTTCCTTGTCTCCTAACTCAGAAACTGTTCTTAATTTTGTTGTTAATTTTCTGATCTTGTGGTCAAAAAGCCATGCAGAAAATTTGTGTTATTGTGCAATTCCCAACCAACTACCTACATTGCAAGACAGAGGAAAAAGTTCAGTTGGGGTACACAGCTATGTTGTGAAGTAAAGCAAGGAATTGACAAAAGAACTGAAAGAAAAAATAAGAGAGCGTGCAGGGATATTATAGGTACATGTGGTTTACCATATCATATCATTGGCCCACTTGCAACTTTCCTAACAAGTGCCAATTGAATCAATCAAATATAACTTCCAGTGGCCAGACCCTCTCAGAGGTCCAGAGATGTCTGGGCCACTTCCAGCTTTGTGGGCCCTAGCCATAATAAAAATTAAAAATGACAAAATAAGGAATTTAAAAATGAGATAACTGCTAAAATACTAACAAGTACCTAAATTTGAGGGCCCCATGATGAATGGCCCCCCTGGCCCCCCTCTGATTAGCATTGCCAGTGGCACCTACACTGGGTGGTCTTCAGTGAAAGTGCTAAAAAATAACAAATTCAATTCAGCACTGATTGATTGATCCAAGACAAGTGATTACAGCCTGTGCACACACAACTATGACCAGAGTCTATGGCAGCTGCCTACATTATTGGCATGTAACAGCTTGTCATGAAGATCTGGCCATCCATGGCACATAACCCTTGAGGAGAGGACATGCTGCAACTCTAGGGAGAAAATGACAAGGATCTTTGGGCTCTTATGGCAACAGATGACTGCAAGTGGAAGAATGACTTGATAGCAATAGAAAGACATAAAACAGAGAATGGAAAGACACAAAATAGTCAATAAGATATCAAAGTTGAAAGAAAGGAAGGTTGGTATGTGAGACAAGTTTATCTTGTTTTCACAATAAATGATTAACATTCTGTATTTTCCATTTGCAGCATGAGTAAACAGTTCATCAAATATAAAGCATAATAGAAACAAAAAAAAAATCTTAATTTTCATGCCATCCCTAAATTATGGTGATAATGAAGTGACTAGGCATATAGATTTACAGTGAAATCCTCAGCAGAGTTACTGCAGTCTAAGATCATTGATTTCAAAGGGCTTAGATTGGATTAACTCTGTTTAGGATTACACTGTCAGTGTATGTGCTTGTGACTTGTGCATTAAAACTCATGTTTATGTCTTAAAATGCCAATCAGTGAGTTCTAGTATCTAGACCCAGAGTGGGGTTCAATAAAATCCCTCCCCACCAGCCATGCAGTCACTGAGTGGCCATATAAGAGCAATTACACACTGCAGATACTATGCTGTATAAAACCAGAAAAATACATACCACAGGATTTCATGAAACAACTTCACATGTTTGGGTGAATCATTCTCCAGGGTAACTGCAAACACTTTTTAATCTTTATAAGACTCTCTCATGCTATAGTTAAATGCTGTCCTACCAGAGATGGGAGCGTAAACCATCACGAGTGGTTACTGCCTCATCTCTTCTTCAGGCAATTCTTCCTTTTGAAGTTCCCAATATGGCTTTTAACTGACAAATAGGTGAAGGGGAGAGAGGCTACGAAGCAGATTTGGCAGCAAGCGCACCAGTTCCTGTGCGCATGCCTGGTGAGGCATTCTTTCCTTCTGAGAGCACCTGCTTATGACTGATGTTTTCCCACAGCCCGTTTATTAACACTGCAATAGACAGACATGACTGGGAGCTCCCTTGCTTAAGCCCCTCCCACAAAGAGTGACTAATCCAGGCCAAGGGCATGAAGCTTTGCTGGAGGAAGAAAGCAGGAAGGGATTGGTTGATCGGGTCACTCTTTTAGTCTCTTCCATCCAAGGGCTCTGAGCCATATCAGGTGCTCAGATGTTAAGTTTCCCAAACCACAAAATGACAGTTAAGGCGATGACAAGGATGAATTCTGATAGTTGTTATGGTCACTGCCAAATTATTTGGCCTGGTCTATAGACATGTAGCCAGAAGGAGGTGAAAATGAAATGGAACAGTCCTGAGGTGATAGATTGGATCATACCACTTTGTAGAAATCTCCCTGTAAAACAGAACACTTGCAATGCAAGGAGCAGGCTGGTATGGTGCCTTTCTCCTCAGATGAGCTTTGCTTTCTGGGAGTTTTTCCCGTGCGGGAGCATTCAAAAGCAGCACCTGCTACCTGTGGCTTTAAGCTGTACCGTCCATGCTATTCTACAAGCTCTTTCTACTTTAAGTGTAAGACCAGTGCTTCTTGTAGTCACTTTCATAGCAGGTATTTTGTACCCAAGTAAAAGTGTTCAGTGTGTGCTTATCAAGTCAATCTATGAGTAGAACCACAAGTGACAAAAGGCACAGATTGGACACTTGTCAGCTTCCCTCAAGTTCTGATGGGAAATGTAGGCAGCTTGGCGGAATGTTGGACAAATGACAGTTGAAAAGTCCATTGGACAGCAGTCAGAGAGCGAAGCTGCGAGACCAGGATGCCTACATTTCCCATCAAAACTTGAGGGAAGCAGACAAGTGTCCAATCTGTGCCTTTTGTCACTTGTGGTTCTGCTCTATATTAATTTCCCCCTCTTACAGCTGCTGGGCATGGAGTGCATTCGTGGTATCTTCCATTTGTAGACTTTAAAAGGCATTTTGTGGGTAAGTGGTTAGATCTGGCCATATGGATCCACTCTTCAGAAAAGCTAGGAAGGGAGCTATCTGTCATCATCATCTTTGTTCTAGACAAAACTTATACTTCAGCATTTTTTTCTTGTCTCATGCCAAATCTCTACTCAAAATTATTTTTCTTGTTTAGAAACCCATTCTTCCACATGTCTTGCCATATGCTTGCTTGGTTGTCCTATGAATTAAATTAAGGTTTGCTTGCATTATGATTCTTACAGAAATGTATTTGATTCCTTTCTCCCGAAAACTCATGTAAACACAAAAATTAGCATTAAATAGGATTTACAGGGAGGTAGTAGCTGATTAGTACACAGAGATACAAGCAACCTGCCCTCAAATAGCAAAACACTGCTTGCTCTAATTTTCTTCTTCTTTGTGCTTAACTTTCTCCATTTGTATATCAAATAGAAAGAGACTGGCTTACCTTGATAAAGGTGTGTGAGCTTTGTCCAGGGCTGGTGTGCAAAGGTCTAAGCATGAGCACAGAGGAAAATCCCTTGCAGAAGGCTCTACTTTTCCATGATGATGAAGGCAGCCAGAGAGTCCAAAAAGGACAAAGACAGGCACAGGTTTGTATACCACCCCTACATTGCCAGTTCATAAAGACCAATCAGCAGTGCTGTTCCTGCTGCCCACCTTCAAAGCAAGCTCTCTTCTGGCAAGCTTGCAGTCTGTGGAACGCACTTTTGCTGCTGCGGCTGGAGAAACCCCTTGTTTATAAGCCGGATGCCTGCCGCCTTGTAAACACCGCGAGCTTGTCGTGCCTTCAGCTCTTTTTAGCCATATGTTAGCAAAGCTTAAAACCTGACAAGACTTTCTGAGTACTGTCATCTCAACTCGGAAAGAGAATGCCATTCTGCAACCAGGAGGGGAAGGAGGCATTTTGCAAAGGCCGAGAAACCAGCCCAACAGGGCAGCCCAGACGGAAGTGTCCTGTTGCCACCGGAAAACAAATTGTTTCCAAAAACCATCAAGATGGCTAAATTACAGCTGCCTCCACAGTAACAGTGATCAGGACTAATCTGAGCGATGGGGAAGCCATACCAGCATGTATACATACACACAGACACACACACAGCAAATTCATAGCTATATATATATATATATATATATATATATATATACTTGAACATACCCAATTCACACAGACATAACTCGTCATTAACACTTTAAACTATCTAAGCTCATGAAGATTTTGTTTCTTTATCACCGTGGCTAAAAAGGAAGCCACTATAGCAGAGGTCTGATTGTCAGGAAAGTTATATATATATGATGTCATTAACATTCGTCTAAACTTGTCCTTAGTAGGCTATGCTGTTTCACCATCAGATTATCAAGTAGATTACTTTTGATCAACTAAAAAGATTAATTTGGTAGCAGGTTTTTAAGAAGTAAATTATTTTTAAATACAAGAACTTAATAAAAACTGGATGATAGGTGCGTTTTTAGAAAAGGCATTTTATTCCCTCATCTCTCTCATTCACATATACACACGAGGGACTCTATAACCTTTTTATTCCATCTTTCCTGAAATAAAAGTGTACGTAGTTCTCCCCTTCATAATTTTATCTCCTTCATATTTTAGAGTAGGGTGAGAGTGTGTGAATGACCCCAAGTCATCCACAAAACTTTATGGCTATGTGGAAACTTGAACCCATGTTTTCCCAGTCCTATTCTGTTAAGATGCCTGGTGCAACTTGTGCTTGCATTCCAAAAACAAGGAATGCTTTCATCTTTAAAAGTGTTTTTTTTTTAATTTACATGCATGTTAATGCCAATTTATTCAGTCACCTAAAACTCATGTCAATCACTGTTTTTTAAATTGGGTTACAGTCGTAACACTGAGTGTTACCACTGAAGAACCATGGCCAGCTCCTGCACACTAGGGATGAGGTGAACGGGGAATATATATCAAAATGATGTAGGCTTCCAGTTGTTTGCTTCCTGGCAACTCTCTAACTACACTTACAGAGCAATCTTAAGAAGAGTTACTCCAGTCTAAGCCCACTGAAATCAACTTAGACTGGAATAACTCTGCTTAGGATCACACTGTTACCCTATAGTACAACACCACTCTCAAAAGACAAGGCATTCATGCTGCAGTGTACTGAGTCCCATGCAATGCCAAGTCCCAGAGTAGATCTCTTTCTTATAGCAGGATCCTAAACATATTCATATATCTGAAACATTTTTATGTTGCCACTTCAAAGACCAGTACAAGGCAGATCACAAAATAAAACAGATAATAATTAAAATAATTAACACTGAAAACCGCTACTGAAAACCCAGAAACATAAAAACTCATAAAAACTGTGAGGATGAGGGTTCAACTTTTGTCGATTGGGTACCATTCAGGGGAGCGGATTACTTTATCTGGGCATAGTGGAGGAGGAACCCAATGTGAAAAGGGAGAAACTACTTAGCATTTTTGCTTTGGATGATAACAAAAGTTAGAGCCAGTCCTGCTTTCTAATCTATATTTCTCATCCCTGCACTTTTCCCAGACGCACTACCGTTCTTACACAACTCATACCCTTCCCCCACCATGCAATCCATCCTCAAAGCAGCTTGGTTGCTTTTGATCAGACATAAGCTGCAATGATGTCTGCCCTGAGCATCAAGATAAGCAATTGTGACTGATTGGAAAGGAACTTAACAGGCTCCTTGGAGTGTCATACTCAGCCATCTCAGATCAGACACAAAGACAGAGCTCTTCAAAACTCCTCTTCTGCTCCAGCATAGAGAGTATATAGGGCCAGCTGCAAGAAATGTCTTCCTTAATGAATGGGACTGCCAAGGAACTCTTTTGTATCCCCAAACATATTCATTTCATCCCTCTTTATGCCGACACCACTGAAATGCAGAAAATTTGGTTTTGATCCAGTAAGAATATACAGAATGTTTGTAAAATTCATCTTCAGAGTCATAATTTGATTGCTTCCCCCAATTTTTTTCAAGACACAATCTGACAGTTAGGAACATAAAAGTTTAATTGTTCGGCATAAGCCTTAATAAAATTGACATTAAACCAACGTAATGTAGTGATTAATATTGTACTAGGATCTGGGAGACTCCAGTTCAAACCCTCACCCTGCCGCGGAAGTTCACTGAGTGACCTTGGACCAGTCACACACACAGAGCCTAACTGACTTCATGGGCTTGTTACAAGAAAATGGAGAAAATGAGAATAATATGTAAGTCCCTTTGGGTCCCCACTGAGTAGAAAGGTAGGCTGTAAATGAAGTAAATAAATATATGAATAATAAAACACAAGATGAAAATTGGCTTTGTGGTACTTTAAAGATTTACTATGGCATTAGTTTTCCTGGACTACTAGATTCCACATCATCAGAGGTACGAAGGGTACTCTCTGTTAGCACACATGTATTGACAAAGAAAAAGACAGTGGAATCAAAAAGCCAAGAGGCACATGAAGTGTAGGAGGTCTAAAATACAATCAAGGACATGAACACTCATTTTGTTTAATTGCATGATCGGAACATTGCAAAAGCAGCCCTTCTTTGGGAAACCTCAGTCGCATTTTTTTCTTGGAAAACTCCTGCTTTTTTGACAGTTCAGGGAGGAATCAAACAACACACTCGGGTTTTTAAAGAGTTGGATCCAGGTTTCCCAGTCCTAACTTGGGTTCCCTGCAGCCACCCAGCAGCTGTGGGGAATGGCTGCTTTAAAAAGAGGACAGTCTGTTTGGGTTGCTACAAAAATCCGGGAAGAGCTACTTTCTTCCCCTGAAACATTGCTGGTAGGGAGCTGTTTCCTGGGTTCTGCTGCTCCAAGCATGTGAAGCACCAAAAAATGGGGAAATCACTCCCTGCTCCAGCACGGTTTTGGTAGAAGAAAACAACGGCAGGGCCGCAGCCCTTCCTCCCCATGCACAGCACTCTGAGCCCAAATGAGTTCTCATTTTTTTAAAAAACAGCCATTCCCTGCAGCTGCTGTGTGGCTGCAGAGAATGCAAGTTGGGTCTTGGGAGCCTGGAGTCAACTCTTTTAAATACCAACTTGTCTAGTCCGGCCTTAGTTATGAGATTGGGAAACACAACCCTTGATCATTCCATAGTCTCCTCATCATATGAAACCTTCTGCGTAAAATGACAGATGGCACTAACAGAAATACTAAGGGCATAAGCTTTCTTTAAAGGGAACTAGTCTAAGGTGATTAAATAATGTTCCAGGTCATGCTGATACTTAATCAACTTGTACGAGGAAGCAATCTTAACTGAAGCCACAGACAGTAAAGAACCCAGGCTGAACACTTGCTTCATTCTGTTTCAGAAGCCTAAAGCAATCTATTAAAAACACATAGGAACACATCAGTTGATCCACTATTTGATGCTAAGTAGCAAGCAGTTTTGACTATATCAAATTGAATTTGTGCAAACACACAACGAAGTGGATAATTTCCATTCTGACAAATACGTTCAAGCCAGAAACTTCAGAGATGCAACTGGACTGTCCTTTCTATTAGTAAAATGTTAGTTTCAATTATTTTTTAAAGAACCTTGATGGTAAAGTCTAATGGGCACCGAAACTTTTTTTTGTGCAATATTTTATCCAATAATTAAGAGTATGCATATGTTAAAATGTCCCCAAATTTCTGTTACAAAGAAGCTATGAATATCGCTTGGAGCCAATGAAACATTTCTGCAGGCAGAAATCTGCTTGTGGGGTATGTCTTTCCGACCTCCCTTCTCACCCCACTGCCTAAAATGCCCCCTGAAACGCTGCTTCTGCCACCAAGAGCGACATTACAGGGGGCATTTGGGACTGCAGTGGGAAGAGGCAAGCAGCCAGTGAGGAGGGTTTTTTGCATTTCTGCTTATACAAGAATTGCAGTGCAGACAGAAATCTTCTGAGAGATTTAATTCAATAAAACCCCAATGAAAGTGACGGACTGTGGATTCAAGACAGATGAATAAAAGCTTTTCTTTTGACAGTGCATAACAAATGCACAGATTAACTGCCACAATATGCTGCGATGGGAACTAGTTTAGATAACTACTTCGTAAGGGGACAGGCCAGATTCATGGAAAACATGCCTTTCATGGCTGTTAACTTGATAACCAAATGGAACTAGGATGTTCAGAGATAGCGTACCTGGTTGCTGATGACAACAGTAGGAAAAGGCTGTGGGCTTGCATTCGGGCCATTTAGACACTTGCCAGGAGAAAGATGTTGAACTAGTCTGATCCAGCCATGGTCTTATGACTTTAACCTGTTTGACAACATGGTAGCTAGAGATGCCAACTATATTTAAGGACTTCAACCAAGAACTACGAACTTACTTTTATAACAGAGACTGAAGAAGTTTTTAAACTATGTTAGCAGTAGAAAGCTTGGTTCAAAGTATGTCCTTTTTGATAGTATAACAAGAGTCATTAGGTCAATATAAACCACAAACACTATGCCCTTTCTTATCATCATATTAGAATTTCCTGGGCAATTAAGATCTGGCCACTAGTGCATGCCCTGGTTACATTTAGATTAGATTACTGTAATGCACTGTACGAGGGGCTGCCCTTGAAAAGTGTTTGAAAACTTCCATTGCTGCAGAATGCAATAGACAGAATATTAAGTGAAGTCACTTTAGTCTTCAGCCATCTGCATAGGGGCCCAATTTGTTTCTGTCACAATTTAGGGTGCTGGTGTTGATCTTTAAAGCCCTATATGGTTTGGGAACAGCATACCTGAAGGGCCGCCTATTCCCTTATGAACCTATCCAACTGGATAATGGTCATCTTCTGAGGCCCTGCTTTGATAGGCAGGTGGCAACCCAGGAGAGGGCCTTCTCAGTCCAGGCACCAAAACTGTGGAACTTTTTCCGCAGAGAAGCTCACTTATCTCCTTCTGTTGCTGTCTTCTGCCAGTGGGGAAAGACTTTGGCTTTTGTTTTTGTATGTATATTTGAGCTTTCTTTTGTTGTAATATGCTTTTGTCTGATTTTAAGACTTGTTTTTATGATGTTTTTGTTAGACACACTGGTAGCCCTGATGAAGGCAGAAAGGCAGGGACATATATTAAATAAATAATATAATAATAATTTAGATATTCATATACTATTGGGCTGGAGACTTCAGTGCTTAGATCAGTAACTGTAATGCAGCAAAAGCCTCTTCCCTGGGTAAGAGAGATCTCTTCTTCCACTCGACCCAGCTCTAAAGGTCATGATCATTCGCCAGTATCTCAAGGGTGAAAAACCTTGTATAAAATGAAATACAAAACTTTAAATGGTAAAGAGAGAGATCTCTTCTTCCACCCGTCCAGCTCTAAAGATGGTCATGTTCATTCTACCAGTATCCCAAGGGTGAAAAACTTTGTGTAAGATGAAATATGAAACTTTAAATGGTAAAGGGTAGCGGCTCAGGGGTACAGCATCTGCTTTGCATACAGAAACTGCCAATTTCAATATATTAATAATAATGTTAATTGCTGGCATGTTCAGTTAAAAATGATCAAATAGTGAACGAACTCTATGAGACTGAAGAGCAGCCACCAATC
The DNA here is from genome assembly GCF_028583425.1 of Eublepharis macularius. Classification (NCBI taxonomy): domain Eukaryota; kingdom Metazoa; phylum Chordata; class Lepidosauria; order Squamata; family Eublepharidae; genus Eublepharis; species Eublepharis macularius. The sequence continues at coordinate 104,344,144 of NC_072794.1, read as the reverse complement.
TAGCCAATACCGACCTTGATAGATCAATGGTCTCAGTATAGTGCAGCTTCATGTGTACAAGGAGCCCACAGATAGGAGCTATGATTTCATCGTTGTATCAATTCCTGGCACTTCTGCTGTTGATCTTATTAGTGTGCCATCTTATCCGACAATTTCCAATTCTCAAGGGTGCCGTGACCATAAACCTGTTGTGGATGGCTTTAGAATTCTATCCAAATGCTTCAAGTCCAGTAACATAACTTGTCAACAGATTCTGAACTATCTGGCAGTAAATCTCCTACTCGAAAAAAATACTTTTCTCTCTTATCTACACACATTAATTTTAGAACAGCCTATTTATAATCCTGTGTGTAATAATTTAACAAGATACAAACTATTTCCAAAGTAAAGCTATGTATAAAGGGAAGAGGGGAATTCTTAAGGGGAGACATTAGGATGCAGCCACTGTATTATGCACCAAGTTGGTTGCAACTCTCCAACACTGATAATGGTATTTTTTAAAATTTATTTATGTTATTTATAGTCTGCCTTTCTCACTGAGACTCAAGGTGGACTACACAGTGTGAGTTAGTACATTTCAAAGACATTTCAGTAAACAATGTAATAGGGTATACACATGCAAGTTTGCAAAGACTTAAAACCAGCAGGAAGCCAATACATAGTTGAAGTAATGCTGAAACAATTCAGTTTTGTAGTTTGCAGAAAGTGAGGAGAGTGGGAGCGTTCCTGACCTCTTCAAGTAGGCCATTCCTTATGGTAGGGACTACCAAACAGAATGCACGTGTATGGGCAGGTATTGATTTCGCCCATGTGCAGGGTGGCACCTGCAGAAGCCCTGTTCCTACGAGCAAAACTGGCATGGTGAAACATAGGGAGCGGCAGTTCCATAGATACGAAGGACCAAGGCCGTGAAAAGCTTTGTATGTGAGTCAATACCTTAGATTGAGCCCAGTAATTGAGAGTGACTGCAGAATGGGATATTCATGGTCCTCCTAGCTCCCGATAATAACTGAGCTGCAGCATTCTGCACCAACTGGAGTCTCTGAGTTAACTTAGAGAGGAGCCCTATGTGCAGTGCATTACAGTATTCAAGTCTTGATATTACCATGGCATGGAGTTAGGTAGCCAGACTGGCTGTGTTGAAGTAGGAAGACATCTTCCAGGCTAGACCAAGTTTGCAGAAAACTTTTTTTGCATCTGCCTTAACTTGCTTTCCTAGCAGTAGTATTGGATCTGGTATAACCCCTACGCTCTTAACCGAGTCCAGTATAACCCCTAGGGTCAGATGAAGTAGGGAGTACGACCTGCAAAATCTCTGCCTTCCCAATGAGCATTACTTCTCTTGCCTGGGTTCAGTTTCAATTTGTTTCATCTATTTGTCAACAGCTGTCAGGCAGCAACCCAAGATCTCTGCTGCCTCCTGCGGTGATTTGAAGAGTGAGCTGAGTGTCATCTGCATATTGATAGCATCCAATTCAGTATCTACAAATGAATTCTCCTAAAGGCCTTTTGAATAACATGGGGGATAAGATTGTGCCCTGCAGAACCTTGCAAGATAGTTCTCATTCTGGAAATAGCTGGTATCCAATAGCCATTGGATACCAGTCCATTTCATGAGAAACAATTTAAACCAGTACAAGGCACATCCCTTGATAATCCACTTCTGCCTCCCAAAACTTCAGATGGCGTGGTCTACTGTATTGAAGGATGCAGATAGATCCAGAAGGAACAACAAAGAAGCATGGCCTCGTCTATATCCAGGGGGAGAACATCAACTAAAGCCACCAGAAGTCTCCATCCCATATCCTGGCCTGAGTCCAGACCAAATCCGAGTCCAAAGGACGAGAGTGATCCAAGCAGAGCAGGAGTTAGTCTGCTCCTGCTCTGTCACTTTGCTCAGAAAGGTCAAGAAGGGGCGGGGGGGGGGGGGGATTGGTCATGTCATTTTTGTCTAGGGATAAGTAGAGTGGATAACTGTCAATTTTGGGCAGCTGAGGGAAGGTGCCCTGAATTAGCGACAGATTTATGATTGTCCTCAAGGGCTTATGTATGTGGTCCTTACAAGATTTTAGCAGCCAGGATGGAAAAGGAGCCAATGCGCAGATGGCCTTCATGGATGCCAGCATCCTGTCAGTATCCATTGTTAACTGGTCCAAAGGTGAACCAGATGGTATACATGTGATTGTTCAAGTGTATAGTTTGTGTATTTTTCCTAATAGCACTTTCGTTGCAGCAAAATTCTATTTTAAAATAGATCTAAGGAACAGCAAAGAAATGCCCCATGTTCCCACAAAACACTATTTCTAAATGCTAATACAACCAACCATCGGAGCTGTTATATATGGATACTTCATGGGATGGAAATATATGCTTCAGAGTGCCTGCTGACAAGCCGCTTCCACTTGACACATGGAATCAGAAAAATGTTTCTTGCAGAGAACACTCCTCTCAGATAGATAAATTTAGTAAATTTATTCCAATGAAATAAATCTTCCAACTACCAATTTTTGTTCAGAAAAATCACCATCATATCCTGAATTGTGACTAAATGAAGGATTATCCTTGTACATACCTCAGAGTGTTCATTGTGGCTGCTGGCAGGAAAATACCAGAGTAGAATTAACACTCCCTCTAGTGGTAGATCTGAAGTTTTTGCTCCCTCACAGGATTTATTCAAATGGATGAACTACAAGAGGTAAGCATCAGATCCACCAGAGCACCAGTTTCTGTACCATGCATCTGACGAAGAGAACTTGATTCTCGAAAGCTTATGCTACAATAAAATTGGTTAGTCTTAAAGGTGCTACTGGACTCTTTTTGATTTTGCTACCACAGACTAACACAGCTAACTCCTCTGCATTTCTCTCACACACACAGAGATACCAATTTCTCAGTATGTTGGTAACCTGGTACAACAGATACCCAGTTTAAAAAGAAAAGTAGAAATCTGATTAAAAAGGGCAGAATGTTCCCCCTTCACTCAATTTATTTTGTTCCTGTTCACAGATGGATCTTTAATGGATACCATTATTAAAATCCTAGTGCTGTACCTCTTTCTGTTCTGTAACACACAGCCATTAGATGTTTTGTATCTACTGATGAGTTCGTGAAATTTATTTTAGAGAGCTTCTCGGCTCCTGCAGCCCTTTCCAGCACACGGAACGATTATTTCTGGGGTCACAGGAGCCTTGAGCAGGCCGAGAGTGTATCAGCAGAGAAGGAAAGACAAAACATTGCTCTCCCTCCCTCTTGCCTCAGTGCAGTGCCTCTGACATGAGAGAGAGGACCTGAATGGTGTATCTGACACAGGTAGCACAACCCCAGGAATGATCCTTCCAAAGGCTAGAAAGATGGGCAGGGAGGAACGTGTGCACCTTCCACAATTCCAGTGCACTTCCCAATTCCAGTGCACTTCTTGGGTGGCAACTATGAGCAGAACCACAAGTGACAAAAGGCACAGATTGGACACTTGTCTGCTTCCCTCAAGTTTTGATGGGAAATGTAGGCATCCTGGTCTCGCAGCTTCGCTCTCTGACTGCTGTCCAATGGACTTTTCAACTGTCACTTGTCCAACATTCCGCCAAACTGCCTACATTTCCCATCAAAACTTGAGGGAAGCTGACAAGTGTCCAATCTGTGCCTTTTGTCACTTGTGGTTCTGCTCTATATTTATCCCATTCTCCCATGTTTTTTGATGGGGCAGCCTACGTGCATCTCAGTATGGTTTGGCTGCAAGTTCTTCTAACCTCAGCTCCTAGCTTTACTGCTGACAATCAAAGAACTCTTATTTGGCAAGGATCTTTATACTGTAAAGTCCTTGTCTCTGGACTGATAACCAAACTTGTTTTTTCAACTGTCATGCATATGGCTCCTTTAACCTAATGGTAATGATATGCAGACAGACCTCAGCATAATAGAAACAGACAACTGTTCAAAAATACCAGGGGCCAGGAATTTATTAAACCAGAAACCACACACAGAGTAAACTAGTGAAAAACAATTATATTCTCATCAGTATAGACGCTGAGGTTTCCCCATGGTGCTCTTGATGTACAAGGCCCGCACGTTTTGCCAGTTTTTCTTCAACAGTGATACCAGGAAGTTGATGGCCAGGTGAATGTTGTACACTAATTCATCCTCAGTCAGCTTCACGTGGCCAACTGCCACAGCCAGACACAGCACCTGGAAGGTCAGAGCAAAATACCCGCTGGTTAAGTCGTATAAACAAAGATGCATTTAAACCGTGCTTTTCACTCCAGTGGGGCCCAGAGGCTTAAACAGCAAACCTGTGATATAGGTTAGGTTGAGAATGACTGGCCCAAGGTCACCCAGCAAATGTCCACAGTAGCAGACCGGGAAGGAGGGGCTAGGAAAAGGGAAGGGCAAGAGAAAATATGGAACCGAAAAGGACAAGCCATTCCATCTGTTATCTCATCATATCCAGAGTAGCATAATCAATAAAAAACTGACTACGCTGCTCAGAGATGAGCTGGAATGTCATTTACTAGGGGAGTTTTACTAGAATAAAAATCAGTTTTACTGATGTAAGTGAACTAAGAGTAACACCATTTGTAGCTTAACTGAAAGGACAGAATAACCAGAAGCTAACGGCTATGGCAAACTGAACTCCAAGGAATCAATCAGCCTGTTTTCCAAGATGAAGCTCGCCAGTTAAGGCTGTGTTACAGGAACACCTACTGAAACTTCTCCTTGGATATCCGTTCACAGTTCTATCTAACATGTGACTACTGGACAGATAGTTCCCTACAATTCCCTAATCCTAGGAAAAAAGCAAATTTACCTGTTTGGCAGAAAGAGATGCCCCTGAGACATAGTCTATCTGGGCAGCTAAATTCATAGGCTAGCTCACTATGCTTTACACTTCTCAGTGCCACCTTTTGAGGGCAGGATTAGGCGGAATCAAATCTCTCTCTGTTCCTCACAGACAACGGACTTGTTTATAGGTTCCTTAACTTGAATCCTATGGAGTAAGGATGCAGTCCTTTCCTATCCACTTGCTTTCCAGCAGCATCCCGAGACCTCCAGAATACAGTAAGCTTTGAGATTTGGGTGAACAAAAAGCTATGCAGCCCTCTTGGATGCAATGAGAATTGGAAACCAGGAGAAATCACTTTGCCCTTTCTCTCCTGTCAGTAGAAATCTCACGAGTTCTTCCTTTTTCGTGCAGGGACCCACCATCAGAAGTTGGGTGTTTTTGAGGTTTTTTACCTTTTTCATTTGAAACTTGATAGTGGACTTGACCTCATCAGCCTTGGCCACCATGTTTTCATTGTGAGTGAGAAGAGAAGGGAACTTGCCAGCTTTGTTCAGCCCTGGGCCTAGGATTCGAGGAATCTGCTTAATCAGGGATTCCGAGGCCAGGAAAGCATCATATTTCTTGGCTGTTTAAAAAGAGATTAATATACAGTTCTTAGATTGAGGCTTACCTTGAACTTTGTGAAAAAGATTGCAAATGCCTTCAAAAGCTACCAAAATGAAGGTGTTCATATCCAATAGAATCCTGTCTTGGATTAGTAGTTTGCATTCTAGCAAATTCAGATGGCTTCTATCCGAATGTAAGCTAAACTCAAAAGTAGACCATGAACATAAAAATATAAACACAGGCCTGATGGATCAGACCCATAATCTCTCCAGCCCAATATCCTGCTTTGCACAGCAGTCGGTCAGTCGACCCAGAGGGCCAGCAAACAGGTCAGAGGGGGCCAAGGCCTTCCTCTTGTCTTACCTCCCAGCACTGGTATGCAGAGGCCTCTGTGTGTGTGTGTGTGTGTGTGTGTGTGGAGATCCCTTTAGTTACTATGGCTAACACCACCGATTTAAAACCTCCAACAAACTGTCTGATCCCCTTGTAATACCATTTATTTAACACAGTGTCCCCCGTGACCAAAATGGCTCTGCTCAGAAGACCACGTGCGTGCTAAAATATGCCTCCAGAGGCAAAAACAGCACTCAGTTCACAATATGCTACATTCTGGAACCTTTGCATTTTTTTTCTGCTGAAGCTCCAAGCAAAAAGTGCCATATTTTTCCCTAGACCCAAAAGAGGCATGAACTATACAGGGAACATACTTCAAAAAATCTCGCTCTAATTTTGCTTACCCAGCTTTTTCACCAGTTTCTTGTTCTTATTGAGTTTCTTCAGAGCCTCTATGTCCATGTGAGGGATGTCCACTGCTTTGGCCTCATCACAGTGCTGCTGGTCCCCTAGTACACAGATTGAGAACTTGGGCCGTGGAGCAGACTTGAGCCTGTAGGGAGGAAAGGTGATAGTATGGATAGGTCAGCACACAATCTCTCTGAGCAATGCAAACTGTGAGAAGAATACACAAAGCCACAGCTGAAGGACCTTACCACAGCCACGTAACAAGTCTTCATCCCCCAGCGTTTAGTCTGGCTTCTTAAAATTGGTCGGTGGGATCAGCAGAAGAGCTTCCCCACACCTCCCCTCATGTTTTAAGACCCAGGGTAGGGGTCCGTTCAGCCACACTCACTGCAGTGGGAGGAGCTGAACTACCCAAGCAATCCAGCATTACACCCAGCTGCCTGGTTCTTTAGCAGTCAATATAATCCATAATGGACAGACTACATTTAAAAGTCTTTCAACAGGGAGACGGGTGCAAACTGAAGGCTGGGTGAGACAGGAACAGTGCCAAACCTGACAGTTCCGGAAAATCGCTTGTCCTTTTGCGGGTCATAGTTTTTCAGACTGATCTGCAATTCCACAGACTCCAAGAACCTAAAAAACAGACATGGCAATAAACTTGAGACAAATCAGCAGCACAACCCATTGTGGGGGAAAGGGGAAATGAACAAGATGCTAATTCTTTCCTCACTCCTGCAACTTGATGACCACATTAGATTACCAAGAATCTTTTGTTTTCTATTTAATGTTAAGATTTGATTATCAGGCACTGGCTACTCCCACTCCTTTCGAATGATGCATACTTGAGAAAAGCCAGGAATAAATCAAAACATTTAAAAGGGACAGTGTGTAATGCATACTAAAGAAAAGGGAGCCTCTACTGCTATTTGAAGCCAAAATGTAATTACTCCTAGAGAAGAAATGTGAATACTCACATTGCCCACAAAAAGTTTCTAGTTGTTATTAATTCAGCAATACAAATAAAGCTGTAGGTGATGCTGCATCACTTATACTCCTCTCTCCTAGGTTATGCCCCGCCACTTCACTGAGTTCTAAACTTTGCATTCTCAGGCTAGCAGCTGCCCATGTGTCCTACTGTATGAGCCACAGCTGTCCTTTCCCTGTCACCTGCAGAAGACAGCTGAAATACTTTGCTGGCTACAGAGATTGAGCAGGGGCCCTCCCTGACAGAGACGGCATGCCTCTACATGAATGTATCAAGAGAGAGAAGCTAGAAGCTGATCACACGCTACTTATACTTTCTAATACCTCTGAACAGAGCACACAAGAATGACAAAAGAGAGCACAGCAAGATGATCAAACAATTGGTGGCCTGTATGTTTCTGTAAAAATGACACTGACACTCAAGTGACCCTCTGCTAGAAACATGGGAGGATGTTTAGGCAGCCACCAGTTTCCTTCTTATCCCCCTTCATGGCCAAAGAAGCTGTGTACTAGGCTTCCCCTTCTTACCCATTTCTAATAATCCCCCAGTATGCAATTCTCCATAATGCAGTTTTGCTCAACACTCTGAACAGCATCAGGCTAAATTCTGTCTACAGCTTTCCTGGTGTAGAGAAAGTCAAACTTCTTACTTGCGTGGCTTTGCCTGACTCCCTTGAAGGACTTCTTTCACTGCTTCGTACAGTGTGTCACGAGATACTTTGCTGCTGCAGAAAGACATAGCACTTTTATTTAGATTTTTGTTCCTTTTACTACAGAGGACAGCCAACACTACTTCTGAAATTACTGGAATACTGAAACAGCAGTATTTTCCCACACACTTTCACCATATTTATGTGAAGTCTGAAGGGCTTCCCCTGGCTGACCATAAGGACTGACCTCAGACGCAAAGTATTATCAAGTATATTTTCACAATCACCATGCCCAGTCTTTGTACCAGTCTTGAGATTGCTTTATACTAGTTCTCAAGGGGAAAGAAATACTTTAAGGAATCTGAACAATGCCAATACGTTTCTAACCTTTTCCTTTGCTGCTGGGCCAATAAATAAGCAAGATAATCCAATATTTAAAAACCTCAATGCTTGTATGGAATTGCATTTATATGAAATGCACTATGAATTTTAACCAATGTTTAGCTGGTTGGAGAAGAAATATAAGCCCACCCGTACTGTTAACAGGAACTTTGTTTCACCCTAGTAGAAGACATTTATCATGGTTTAATAATTCATACTTAAATGTTGTAATACTTGGGTATGTTTCACTCTCCAGACAGGGATGATTTGTTTTTAATGCTAGTATCTGTTCTTGTTTTTATGGTATTTGTTTCCTTATGAGCCCCCTCAAACAGGTCTCTGGAGAGATAGCATATGAACTCTCTAAATAAATAATCCAATATGCATAATGTGGGTCAGAAATGAGAGCACGCACCTCCTACTGCATGTAGAAGGCCTGATTTAAACGACGCTAGCAGGCAAAATTAAAAACATCCCATATCCAATGCTGTACATGGTGGCTTGTTTATTCTGGACCCTCAGCTACTATGCATGCAATATTAGCACACTGGAGAAGTATGGACCACGGATGTGGCATTGTTATGTTAAATGTTGCATGTACAGCAACCCAGGTTAAACAAGATGCTAGGCATGTTTACCTTCACATGGGTAAATACTTCTGCCCACCTACGAGCATCACATTTAAACTGGGCTCGAGGTAAGATGTTACACAAGCAGTATGCATTTGCATCTTAAAATATGGTTTTGATTTACATTATTTTTCTCCTTTCCATTTCTGTGGAGAAAGATGTGCATGTACACATCTACTTATGTCCACACATACCATACATTATCATATATGCATAGTGGGCTATGCACATACACTCCTGCACAGCAGATACAGGCCCCCGCTAGTGAATGTGTCAGCCAGTTCTTATGATTCCAGTGAGTCATTTAGATACAACTATCTAGTTAGAATTCCTCTACATTTTTCTGCAACAACACAATGTCACCATGTTACAGCATACACTGCTTTCAAGTTCCTAATGCTTTTCATTCAAGTGGAATCCAAAATACACAGAAAGACACATTTATTCCGTTCTGGCAAACACATCAACTGGCCAATGGTTGTTGTGGGTTTTCCGGGCTGTATTGCCGTGGTCTTGGCATTGTAGTTCCTGACGTTTCACCAGCAGCTGTGGCTGGCATCTTCAGAAGTGTAGCACCAAAAGACAGAGATCTCTCAGTGTCACAGTCAACTGGCCTTTTGGTAGGGGACCCACAGCAGATCCCAGGAGTATAGCCCACCTAACCCTCATTAATGCATCACCAAGACTTTGTCAGAGAAACAAGCCCAGATGTTTTGGCATGGAGGGCAGTATGAGGTAGCCCCTTCTGTGGGAGAACAGCTACAGAGAATGGTCAGGTTTCAGAGACAAGTCAAACTGCTCCTGCACAGGTCCTCATCTTGAAGACCAAAGACTGTGCCCTCTCTGCCCACCCCCACCTTTTGTTTTCTGATTTAGTCCAAAAATATCCTTATCCATAAACACTCAAGATTCTGAGCATATTTCATCTAGAAGCTAATTCCACTGAATTTAATATGAAACCACCGCATACTGTCAAGATCACTGGTCAATCAAGCCCATATTATCTACTCTCACTGAAAGCAGATCTCCAGAATCTCAGGAAAGGTCTTTTACTACTGATGGTGGAGAGAGCTATCAAATCATAGCTGACTTATAGCGACTCCTGGTGGGGTTCTCAAGGCAAGAGGCTGTCAGAGATGATTTGCCATTGCTTGCCTCTGCTACCCTGGTCTTCCTTGGAGGTCTCCCATCCAATTATAACCAAGGTCGACTCTGCTTAGCTTCTGAAATCCGGCTTACCTGGGCTAACCAGGTCAGGGTATATTACTTATTACCTGATCTTTTTAATTAAAAACGTCAGGGATTGAATTTGGGGCCTTCTTCATGCAAAGCAGATGCTCTTCCACTGAGCCATAGCCCTTCCCCTTAACTTTCTTCTATGTATTTAGGATTGTAGTCCAAGGCCTGATTCAGACATACAAGAGAACAAGATTCAAAAGGTACGGCACCATTTCAATCGTCAGGTTTCCAGATTAAAGTTTTCTTTCAAATTAAGTATCTTATACTGGGGAGAATTCAAATACGTGACCATCCCCTTGGAATCAGAAGCGGTACTATCCATCGTCATGCTCCTGCATGTGCGAACCAGCCTTTAGATCTATGGGTGAATCCTCTGTCTTTGATAGAAGGAATTCATCTTTTAATCTTCTGACAGGACCTCATCAAATAACGTAAACAAACAAAATTCAGCAGTGCGTTAGTTAACCCATATAAAAATATCCGCACAAAGAATTGCACAAAAGGCCTCGTGGACAGGCCAGCGACCCCGGCTGTTCCGACTTGGGCGTCTGCCGCTCCCCCTCCTCTCTTCCCGGGACCCCCCTCCCCGATCTATCCGGCACACTGGGGTACTGTCGCGGCGCAGCGAGGCGCTGATGGCAACGGATTACGATCGAAGGCCCCAAAGCACAACACACACCCACCTCATCTTGGCGTCTCGGTAGCTCGAAAAAGACCCGCCCCTTCCGGATCCTGCGAGACCTAGAAGCGCTAGTCTCGCGAGACGTAAGCATAGCTTCAATGACTAGATGGGCGTGGGTGAGTAGGAGGGAGCTGGCGGCCTGGAAGTTGCTGTTGTGGCTGTATCGTGTCGCGAGCCATTCGGCAAGAGGGGGCTGTACATAGACTGTATTCTACAACTAGTGATAGTAAAGAACGAAGAGGAGTCTAATTCTGGGTCAAAAGGCTGGGAAGTTACGAATTCGGGTTTGCGCTGGAATCCGCCAGTGGGCTCGTGGTTTCAGACTCTGAGATAGAAGAACCTCGATTAGGGATTTCGCGGCTAAGCGCTAGGTAGTTTGCTGCGCCAAGCGCCGTCCGCCTCCACAACACATCATTGATAAAGTGTCAGGTTAGATTCGGGTCCAGTAGCACCTTAGAGGCCAACTAGAGTTCCAGGGTATGAGCTTCGAGAGTCAGCTCCCTTCCGTGCAATTCTAGCCGGGTAGTGCAGGCGGCAGCACCCCTCTTCCTGTCCGCAGTTCTGAAGTCCCCATGCATTAGCTACCTGGGAACCGGTGCCTATAATTACAGCCTGAGAATCCCGTTCAACCGGAAAACCTTTTCTCCCTGGCTTTGACATCTCTTCTGTAGAATTTCTGGATGTCGTTCTGCTGTTAAAGACATGGGCTTTTACCAGATTAACAGCATATTCACGTTTTTACCAGTTGTTTCCAAAGTAGCTGGGGCCAATAGCAGTGTCTAATTAAAATGGTTTGCTGCATTTTTAAAAAATGCAGTTTATATGCCGAGCCTTGTAAAAGATTAGCTCAGTCTCAAAAGAACCAACGTTTTGGCAAAAACAAGTGAGGAGGAACAGCTCTGGGTTTTTTTCTTCTTCAAAGCTAGTACTTTCCACATGTAGTTTATTTGAAGCCTTGATACACAGCAGAGGTTTCTGGGGCATTATAGAGTGCACGCTTAATTCATACATGGCCTCACTGTTGCTGTGTAAAACCAGAGAATGTGGCCTAGTTCACACAAGTAGGAAAGTGAGGTGGCAATAGAAAGGAATTCTACCACTTTAGAAGGCAGATGACTGATTTCAGCTTCTTCCTTGTATTTAAAAAAGTATGCAAGCACAAAATTATCCCAGAAAGGACAAAGATACTAGTCCTTCCCACATTGTTTGGTGTTCTTATGTATTTGCAGGGCATTAACATGAAGAGGCATTCAGCCTCCACTTGTAGTTTGAAATAGTGTAGCCCATTCTGCCACCTCAGATGTTACTTTTAGACATTTTTATTCTGCTTTTCCTCCTAGGAGCATTGGGCTCTTTCCTCCTCCATTTTATCTTCACAACAACCCTGTGAAGTAGAATGACTGGTTGAAAACCATCCAGTAATTTCATGTCCCAAAGGGTTTTGACTCTAGGTCTCCCAGTCCCAGACCTGCTTTTAACTGCTATACCACACTGTCTCTAGTTACAACATTTCCCCCATGTGTGAATCAGGCTTTAGTTGTAGAGAAAAGGACAAGGACCTGCTGTGGTAACAATCCACAGACCTTAAATTCTTAAAAGTGCACCATGCAACAAATTTATAATTTTAGAAAGTTTTATTTCATGTATATAAAGTGCAAGGTGCACTTCCGCTCCAGGCAGGGAAGCTGCCCCTCCTACTCAGCCTGACAGAAAGCTAGCCAATTTTGTTTCGCAGACCTTGCTTTCCCAGGGGCTGTTTCATTATTTCCACTTCAAAACTTATTCATCTGACGCACTTGGAAAGGATGCAACGGAGACAGTGCTTGGAGCGGAAGAGATTTCTACATCTTGGCTATCTTGCTTACTGCACGTCAGGGAAAGAACACCTCCCATGAGAAGATAATCTATATTGTGTTGAAATAGAAACTGGACGCTGTGTTATTGACGGACAGTACTTTGGAGTGACTTGGATGATATGAAATTGTATTGATACAGAAATATTACAATTAGAGTGTGCTGTAAATATGAAATTTGAGTATTGATAACATTGTCATTAATGATATTGATGGTTATATTAATATTTGTATGCTGCACTTTTCATTGAATGAAAGACAATTGATTTTGGTATATAGTGTTTTGTATTCATTGTAGCAATTACCATTCAGGAAGAACCTTTTTTCTGTATACCAATCTAGCATTTAACAGCAGAATTTTATAGCACAGTGTGTTGTTGATATGGTCACCAGCAACATCTGGTTTGAAGAAGGACTGCAAGGGGCAAAAGCCCGTAGATGTCTCATTACGCTGGCATGTTTTCCCATCACCAAATCTTTCCCTGCCCCACAGTCTAGTACAGTTTTGTTAGTCAATAGTTAATTATTGAATGTTTGTATTATAATAGAATGTTTTTATTGCCGCCTTCCTAAATAAATAGGAAATATTCAGAGGCTTATAGAAAGGCTGCCAGAAAGCATGAGATTCCTCTTTGCCACCTCAATCGATTGATTTATGTTTGGCATGTTTCACTGTAAAACGGCCGGATCTAGGGTTGCCGGTGCCCAGGGCGCACGCGCTCCTGGTGCTGCGTGATGATGTCATTTCGGTGACATCACGCAGGGTGGCGCGGCGGAGACAGCATGCGGGGCTGCGAAGCCGCCTGCGCCATTCGCCTGCCCTGCAGGACAGGGGTGCCTGGCCACCGCCTGTCCTGCGGGGCAGGTGAATGGCACGGGCAGCCTTTTGCCTGCCCTGCAGGACGGGGTACGCGGCAAGCCAGCTGCCCCCTGTCCTGTGGGGCAGGTGAAAGGCAGCGCGGGAGGCTACGAGGCTGCCAGCGCTGCTGCCCGCATGCTCCCGGCAGCTGGCAGCTGCTCCCGGTGCCCCCTCCCTGGCGACACCGGGGGCAGACTACCCCCCCTGCCCCCCCTTGATTCGGCCCTGCTGCGAAAGGCATGCCAGCATAGTTTACTGCCAATTTAAAGGCCTCTATGGCAGTTTAATACTGTTTCCTGTGTGAAATTCAAAGTTATGAACACATTGTAAGGAATATAGAATAACAAGTTCATTTAACTGAATAACAAGTGTGTTAATTAATGACGTTTTCAAATTAACATCAGCCTGTTGGACAACACCCTGTTACTCCTGAGTTCCTAGTGCAAATCTTGTTTGCTGATCATCTGTTCCTGAGACTGAGATAATCCAGTTTAGAAAAACACTCTTAAAGAAGAACTTGGAAGTCAGGAGGGAATTTGACATGTGAAAGAGGGAACTACAGAGGAAATGCAAACTCAATCCAAGGTCCTGCTAATTGCTACAACACTAATTATCTGAGAGTAGATTGGAACTTGTACAAGATCTATGATTTACTGTCTTAAAAAGAGAGCCTGATTCCAAGCAAAACGAGAAGATCGCTGTAGTCTAATATCTCTAGAGCTACTTTGCTGCTATTAATTTTACTTTTAGCCTCAAAGAAATAAAAATTGATAACCAGTATAGAACACCATGAACCATGTATTTGTGAGGTTTGTGGATTATTCCATTCTAACTGGAGAAGAGATCCAGAACTCTGCATTTGTTTGTCTGAGGATGACTGTAGTGGATTTAAGGATGCCTGCTAGCCAAATTTCACTTCCTATTTTCAAGTGGTGGTTTTCTTGTAGTTTATGTGATAGGTGTAGTCCAGAGCTATTGGAATGAGCACATGAAATAAGAACTGTTTCAGAGGTCTATGGAGCATCAGCTAGAACACTCATTGCAGCAGTTATAGTGTGTGAATGTTGCCTTGCTATGCAATGTATAGGTTGGATTATTCTAAATGTACTTGTATGTGCCAGCTGTGAAGTAATATACAAAGGTTACATGTAGCCATATTTGGCCACAGAAAAAATTAAAAAGAACTGCAATATTTTCTTATTGGGATCAGCCAAAGTATCACAAAACGGAGCTTTTGATCTCAGAACTCTTCAGAAGGCTGTATAATGTGCCTGCTCCAGCTCCCTCTCTTCTACGGTTGAATCCCAGACCACATTTCCTTTTTGAGATAGATGCCACTGGGTTGCCATAAGAAAAAGAGATGTTTAAAAGGGGAACTATAGCCGGGGTGGCAATTCCTTCTTCATTAGCAATTTAGCTTTTCCTTGACTGTATTCCTAAACATCCTTACTAGGATGAAAGCCCCATTGAAATCATGGCACATAAACCAGCTTGGAATCATGCTCTACATTTCAGTCTGGGTGGATTTATAACTGGAATTAAAATTATCTCACTGCTCTGTTAGGGCAATTCCCAGTCCCCATCCAAGCTTTTCTAGCTTTGATTCAAGACTTCAAGGGCCTTTTGTTAATTTGGATTCTGGCTCAAGAGAATTTCAATGTCTCTGTGCTGTTATAGAAAGCTGGTGTTAATAGCTTTAGAAAATTCTAGATAATGAGCCTGCGCCTTTAAGAATACTCATGGGAATTCAGATGCTCCCTTCCTCCTGGGATATGGGCATATGAGATTTTTATTGCCCCTTTTCCTGTCTTTGTCTCTTTGTATTCATTCACTCTCTGGTAGGGATGGAAGATGCTCATCTTTTTATTGTTAGCTCATTAATCTTATGATTGTAAAGAGCAAGGAACTGGAATTCACATTTTGAGTCATATTTCAATACTTCAGGCTTAGTCAAATTATAACCTTGCTTGAACTTGTGATGTATTAGTGTGATGTACTAAAAGGAATGACAGGATTGCCCATTGAAAATAATGGGAGAGGCTTGAATGCTCATTGGAAATAATGGGAACCAAGAATGCCCATTTACTTGCATGGGCTCCATTGAAACACATTACAGCAAAAAAAAGTTGCAAAGAAAATGTGGAATGGATTTTGAAAAAAGGTCCCTGGGTCCAGATAGACTATTCAGGGACTGGAATGACAGGTCCTTGAGTGGAATGATGGCCCCTAGGTGTGACATAAGGGGTCTGGGACAAGAATGACAGCCCCCTGAGTGAAATGACAGACCCTGGGTGTAGCAGAAATGCTCTGGAATGACAAGCCTCTGAGAGGAATGACGGCCCCTGGGTGTATCAGAAGGGCTCTGGTACTGGAATGACAGGCCCCTGAGTGGAATGAGAGGCCCTGGGTGTGATAGAAGGCCTCTGGGACTGGAATAACAGGCCACTGATTGGAATGATGGCCCCTGGGTGTGACAGAAGGGCTCTGGGACTGGAATGAAAGGATCCTAACAGAAATGATGGCCCCTAGGTGTGACAGAAGGGCACTGGGACTGGAATGACAGGCTGCTAACTGGAATGACAAACCCTGGCTGTATCAGAAGGACTCTGGGACTAGAATGAAAGCCCCCTAACTGGAATGACGGTCCCTGGGTGTGACAGAAGGGGTCTGGGACTGGAATGACAGGCTCCTCAGTAGAATGAAGGCACATTGGTGTGACAGAAGGGCTTTGGGACAGGAATGAAAGGCCCCTGGGTGTGACAGAAGGGCTCTGGGACTGGAATGAAAGGCCCCTGAGTGGAATGACGGCCCCTAGATGTGACAGAAGGGCTCTGGGACTGGAATGACAGGCCCCTTAATAGAATGACAGCCACTGGGTGTATCAGAAGGGTTCTGGGACTGGGATGACAGACCCCTGAGTGGAATGATGTACGCTGGGTGTATCAGACGGGCTCTCGGACGGGAATGACAGGCCTCTAACTGGAATGACAGCTTCTACGTGTATCAGAAGTGCTCTGGGAATGGAATGATAGGCTTCAGAGTGGAATGACACCCCTGGATCTATCAGAAGCATTCTGTGACTGAAATGGCATGCCCCCGAGTGGAATGACAGCCTCTGGGTGTAGCAGAAGCCTTCTGGGATGGGAAGGAAACCCCCTGGGTGTAGAAGAAGGGCTCTGTTACCTGAATGACAGCCCCCTGAGTGGAACAACAACCCCTAGGAGTAGAAATATTCGTTTGCAACAATAAAGAAAAATACATTTTAGTTGATATTTCTGGACGATGTTCCAGTTCCATCTGAGTATTTATCTTTCCTCTCAGCTCCTCAGTTTACTTTTACTTTCATGCAGTTAATATCAGCCATCTCCTCTATTTTCAAGCATAAATCCTCCCTTTGTCCCCTTTCCTGTCTCCTTCTCCCATTCAGCAGCCTTCCAGGCTTCCATGTTCCCATAATGTGTCACACCCTGCCTGAGTTCCTTGCTCACTTTTGTACACTTTGATGACCACTGACCCAAAGCACCCCTCCATAGTCTCTCTTTGAAAAATCCCATCTCATACTCTACTTGACAAACAGTTAACACAGTTTTGAGGGTTTTATCTTGTTTTGCGCTATTACTGTTTTATCCCTTTATGTACTTGGTTTGTTATTACCCGTTCTGAGCTTGCTTGCAGGGAGAGTGGAGTATAAATCCAACAAAATAAACAAATATTGCAGAGGTCCTCAATCTTTTGAGCCTTCAGGTCCCTTTATAATTCTGACACACCATGGTTGGTTCAGACCCCAAATGACTGCTGCAGCAGGTGAGCCACCCAGGAAAGAATGGCCCCAGCGTACCTTCATTTCACACAGTGAAGATTCTTGTAATGTGGTGGCTGGCTGCTTCTGCCAAAGTAATGATTTTAAAAATCTGAACAGCCAATCATATCTCAAATGTAGAATCAGAAGACCTGCTGAAATGCAAAAGCACTAGGCTAAAGTCCATACATTTACTTGGCCCCTTCTGGCCTGAACCAATTAGGGAAAGCAAAACTGAAAGTAAACTGACAGAAGGCTCCCGCTGCAAACCAACGTTTACTTCTATCCAGTTTCTGGCATTCTCACTTTGTAAGGTACCATACTCTTCTCCTGAAATAACTCTATAGGCATTCAATGTTGTGTATACTCCACAGTCATAAGTATTGTTCTGTTGAACTGTGTCTGCACATAATGTTATTTTCCACTCTGCATGCCTAAAAGGAACACCTGCTATTTGATGACATGCTGCAGCAGTTGACAACAAAATGTTTCTGTGTTGCTGTGATCGATCCCAATCTTTTGCTGAATTGACAATGATAATTTCTCTTGTCTTAAAGCACCACTGCTGGCCCGATTGCTGCGGCAGGCAGCCTCCGAGCTCTCCTGCTCGGTTGCCTGCGCCGCCGCAGATGCCTGCCCGTGGCAGCTGTGCCCGGCCAGGGGCTTGTGCTGGCAGCAGCAGCAGTGTGGGGCGGGAGGGATAGGAGGCTGCTGCTTTGTGGTGCATGCTCCCGCCCCCCGCGCCTCCTCTGGTGCTCCCTTCGGCACCCTGCACCTGAGGCCACCACCTACCTGGCCTCAATGGGCACGCTGGCCCTGTGCACAGTAAATGCATTCCCGGCCCACCAGCGCCACCACTGCCCTCATGTTTGCACCACCCTCGGTCACCATACATCCCATGGTAACACCGCTCTGGCCTATCCAGTCCTCAAGGTGGCTGCAATGTTCTCCGCCGTGTGTGCCACATCAAGAACCTCGGCGTGGAGCAGAGCCTTGCAGTAGCTGGCCCGGCGGTCTCCCATCTGTCCCTGCCTAACACTGGACACCCCACCCCCACCCTGAAGGTCCTCAGGTTGCCACCAGTGAGCAGTGAGCAAGAGGTACACATGCTGCATACTAGAGCAGGTCCAGATGTCAGACGTGAAATGCACAGTCCTCCCGGCAGTGCAGGACAACTGTGCCTTCATGTGGTCCCTGGCAGCCCTGTAAAATGAGGGCAACACGGTCCTGCTCAACGTCATGGAAGCAGGGATTGTGTACCAGACAGCAAGATCGTGGAGCAGCTCCTGGAAGCTGAGTTGATTGACTAGGGAGAATGGCTGGCCATCATGGGCAATCATCTTGATGATGAGGTGCGTGATGCGCCTTCTGGATCCCCCCTTTGGGCACACTAGTACCCTGCTCACCAAGCATCTCTGTCAGAGAGGCTTGGCGTCCCTGCCCTACAGGAAAACATGGTGGGGGAGCACCAGAGGAGCCTGCCTCCTTCTGGCTAGCTAGCAACCGTGTGGTGCCACTTGAACTCTCCCCCCGAAGAAGCACTGCCTGGTGTTGCCTCTTCACATGGTTCCTCATGCCAGATGTGGAGAGATTATTCACATCCCTCCCTCGACTGATCTGTGCCCTACAATGCTTGCACTGAGCAAACCTGGAGTCCTCTAACCTCTGGAAATGTTCCCAGATGTTGGAGGAACCAGAGGGCCCATGCTGCACTGGGGCTGCGTGTTTGGGCCCCCCAGGACGCACCTTCTATGAGGTGCTTGGGGAGGACACACTGTTCCCTGGCTTTGCAGACGAAGATGGCTGAGGCTGAAGGGGAAGAGATGTGGCATCCTCTCCTCCTGCATAGCCGTGAGAGGCCTGCTGCTGGCCTCAGAGAACACCGGGGAAGTCTCACCGATGGTGGGCCTCTCCCCCAGGCCCTCCAACATCCTCTGAGTCCCTGAGGTGAACGTGAAGGACGGAAAAGTCATGTTCCCCACCTCCACCTCAAGGGACTCTCCATGCTGCCCCTCCTCCCACTGCTGGGTCTTAGCAGCTGGAGGAGTGGGAGCCTCAGCAGCAGGCCCCTGCCCAGTGCCAGCTTCTGCTGCAAGCACCTGGCTTTGGGGTGGGCCTCCAGCATCCGCCTCAGCAAAGAGAGCCTTCCGAACCCTCTTGCTGTCACCACCAGAAGTCATGCTGGTGAACGGCAGTGTGGAGGTCTTCCTCCTCTGCTCAGGTGGGGAGAGAGCCGCAGCATCTCCCCTCTCCCCCTCCCCTCCACCCATGTTCTCTTCTCCCTCACCTTTCCCCCACGACCCATCTCTGATCTCCTGCCACTCATGTTTCTTCCCACTATCTACCTTATTAAGCCGGCCCACTGACTGAAGCACCTATCAACAAATGGAGTTTAGTCTGAAGAACTAACTGCCTGCCTAGTGCCTACTCTGAAAACTTGCTTTTTTGTGGCTCTGTTCCTCTAGATGGACTCAGAAAATGTCTTTTCAAGGCCCTATTTAGTTTTGTGGGACTACTCTAGCAAACAGCTGAATTCTTTTTCAGGAATCAAGCTGGCCCCTGAACCCCAAATACCTATAGGGAAGCCTATAATGGGAAGCCTTCTTCTAAATGTGCCACCTCTAGTTCCAAGGGAGCCAGAGATGGACAGGAATACCCTAGTTAAATGCACAAACGGATGGCCTATTTAACAACACAACTTGAGAACCTGAACTCTTGCTAATCCCTACACAAGTCTACTAATCAGGAAGAAAAGGCCTTGGTCCCTAACAATTTAATTCAGAGGGCATAAGTATAAAGAGACCTACAACTAAAAAAAAACCCTTTTAAATGCCTCTTTTTTTGAACACTCTAAGAATCTTTCCCAAATATCCAATATCCTACTAGTGCATAGCAGTAGTAAAAGGCACATAAAGGTACATAAAATCTGATAACAGAGGCCTACATACTTTCTAACCTTGACAATCATCCCATTACTTCACCAAACAAATCTTATTCCTAAACATTGCCTTTTTAAAATACAGTTGTTCTTATATACATTTACGTAGATTTAGGAAATTTTACTCAAGATTTTGGCTGTTTCTCCACAACCGAATTCAACATTAAGTCTGAACCAGATGTTACTGGTAATAGAGCAGGAAGAATATCCATTTTAGCAGATATTTATGTTATAATTGCAATACATATAATGCTAATGAGTATGCATATTCAATTAATAGGTACAGAACACAAGACAGATGACCTGTCCTATATAAAAAAAGGCAAATTGCACAGGGTTGTCAACATCCAGGTAGGACTTGGAGGTTCTTGGAATTACAACTGTTCTCCAGATGAGAGAGATCAGTTCCCCAGAAAAAATGGCTGCCTTGGGGGGGTGGATTCTATGGCATTATATCCTGCTGAGCTCCCCCTTTTCCTAATGCCCACCCTTTCCAGGCTCTACCCTCCAAATCTCCAAGAGTTTCCCAACCTGGAGTTGGCAACTCCAAAATGGCCACGGGTATATGTCCAGTTAACACCCAGCCGCAAATGCACTTTGAAATGGCTAATAAAAATCATTAACATATCACTAATGAACATAAGAAGAGCCTTGCTGGATCATAATAGCGGTCCATCTAATCCACATCTTGCTTCTAGCCAGCCAGTTTCCCTAGAGGGCCAAGAAAGGAGACGTAAAAGCCACAGCTTTCCTGTGATGCCGCCTCTTAGTGCTGGTATTCATAGGTTCCCTTGACTCACATGGCTAGTAGCCATTGATGGACCTCTCCTCCATGAATCTGTCCAATCTCTTTTAAAGTAGGGTTGCCAACTAGAGCTTGGGAAGTTCCTGGAAATTTGTGGGTGGTAGCTGGGGAGGACAGAGTTTAGGGAGGGGAGGGAGCTCAGTGCAGATGCAATATCATACAGTCCAGCCTCTGAGGCTGCCATTTCCTTCAGGGCAATGGATATCTGTAGTTTGGAGATAAACTGTAATTCTGGGAGAACTCCAGGCCACCACATGAAGGCTGGTAATTCTATTTAAAGCCATCTGTGTTCATGGCCATCACTACATCTGCTGGCAGTTAATTCTACAATTTACAGCACAATTCTGAGGTCTGTAATGCATAGTGAGCCGAATAATTGCTGCTCCAGCTTATCTCACTACATGAGCATAACTTGGAGTTATGCCAGTGTATCTGGCAGTCTTTGTGTGGGTGGCTTCTGGAGATACACTGTCTTACCTGCCACATAAGCACAGAAAGGAGCATACCCAGGGTTATGACAGAAGTTAGTTAACCCTCTAAGCCAATCTAGTAGCGGATCCTCCCCCAACACTGCTGAAACACTATGCTGTCAACCCCACCCCCACAAAAGATAGATGCCTATCCCAAAAATCCAAGATCAATTATACTCTCTCTGTCTCTCTCCCCAAAGGCTAGCAAGTAGCAAGCAACAGCTCTGTCACACTCCACCTTTCACTGAAAGTGAAACCCAGCCTGGGAGCCCAGTGCTTTTTATAAGCTGAGGTCCCATAGAGCAACACAGGAGGTCTGTGGTTGGCCATAAGAGCTGCCTATCAGGGTTTGCAGGGATGAGATTGGAGTGCCCATGGCTACAGAACACCCCCTCCCCCTCCCTCCCCCGGGCGTCTTCTGCCAAGTTGTAACCACTTTGCAGCTCCATGGTTGGAAAGAAGACCTGCAGATCAAGGTAAGCTCTGCTTCCATTCGGGTTTCCAGGGCGACAGAAGGAGTGCAGACAGAGTTCAGGCATTCCCCCAGCTCTGTTTCCAAGAGAATTGATTGATGGTGCCTGACTGTCTGGCTTCACAAACCACAGACATACGCAACGAACCGGGCTTCTTACGAACGCTGGTTCGTTGGACTTGGATGCTCACGAACTGCTGGATCGCGAACGGATGATCGGGCGGTCCGTGGGTTTTTTGCGTTCGTAATGCGGTTCGTGCCCATGTCTATTTATAATACATATCCTCTCTCTCCTTGTATTAAAGAGCTAGTATCACATTGAAAAGAGAGATGTGCTTAATAAGATTAATATACTATGGAATTTGGTCACTTGGACAAGGTATAGCTTGTAACAATGGGGTGAAAAGTGCACCAGTTGAGTTTTCCTCCTCCTCATGACTACATACCCTAAAGCAGGGTTAATTTCCTTTCCTTTGGTCATTCTCTTTGCCCCCTCTCCCACTTTTGTTTCTTTCTCATACACAATTATTTTTAATAGACTACCATTCTAGTGTTGCCAACGATCTGGAGAGGAAAATAAACAACACCTTTCATAGAGGTTTAATGTGTAGGGATAGCCATCACCTGATAAATAACATCCCATTATGCCTTTATTAATGGAACAGGAAACTTTTTCTCCAGGCAGTTGGCAACTCTACTCACTTGACCTAGATTACATCAGGGTGTGTCCCACTGGTACATCCCAGTCCATCAGCTGGAATCCAGTATGTTACAAAATAAGGTGCTAATAGACAGAGCCAATGTGAACTGAAAAAGCACAGCCGATTGTGATGAAGAAATGACAGCAAAATCCAGGAATCATGATTCAGAATGTTCATAAGCCCATAATTATAATTCATCCTCTTTATCTTAACAGCTACATCGCTGTAATACCCTAACAAGCATTTCTAGAGCAGATTAATGGCTCCTCCCTAGTCATTATTAATTTTTGTTGCCCATTTGACCAATTTAGTAACTAGGGTTGCCAGGTCTCCTGGCAGGAGGAGGGGTTCCGGGCTCACCTGCAGAAGGGGGGGGTGCCTTCACTCCCCTTTTTTTCCTCTCTTGTGTTCATGCAAATCATGTGCAAGCTCCTAGCCTTCATGTGATGATGTCACTTCCAGAAGTGATGTCATCATGCTGGACATGGAAACGCTCCATTTGGAGCCAAAATCATCCCCAAGCAAAGTGCAGGAGCATTCCCATGGCTAATGCAACGATGTCACTTCTGGAAGCGAAGTTATCATCACAGCCACTGGAAGTGCTCACACTGCACTTGTGCCCAGGATGCATGCCACTGACAGGTGATCGTCGGGCAGCTTGTAACCTCCCACTGGTGGGCACCTGGGATCCTTATTAGTAACAAATATGACAAATACACCTTCTGGTCTTCTGTTTTAAAGAAATTTTGAGAAAGACATGGGAGTGTGGATATTACAGTCTTATTCAGGATCTTCCTTTCATTCTTTGCCCACGGGCATCACAGCAAGTTGTTGGAGATATATGGAAATAGCAGATGTGTAGGAAACCCCATGTTCTCCTTGAAGTCTCTAGTTTGGTTCTAAGGTATAAACCAATAAAGTCGAGGCCTTTTTAATTCCAACAAATTATCTCTGTGTCTTTATGTTACCTGTCCTCATTCCCTCACACTTCGACTGACCACCTTAAAGAGCCTGGCTATGTCATTTGATTCCTCCTAAAACTATATCCTGCGGTGACTATTCCACTATCTGCTGCATTAGTGATACAGCCCTACTGCATTGTTTTCTATAGCCCTACTGCCTAATCCATGTCAGCAGAAAAGGCTTTGTCTTTATATTACTAGTGATCACAAAGCCATTTAATTGATTATTTTTAAAAGCTTTTATTTAAAGCAGAGAAAGCAAATGGTGAGTGGGAACTTTTACTAAGATGTTGCTAATAATAAAACAAGAATATTTGGCATCCAAGTTCCACAAGTCAAAATGGACTGAGAAATAGGTTTCTTTAGGCCCTGTGCACAATTTCAGAAAGAATTCATCTGAAGAAGTGACCTGTGGCTCATGAAAGCTTATACCCTACCACAAATTTTGTTAGTCTTATAGGTGCTACTAGACTCTTGCTCTTTTCTACTGTGACAGAAAGAATTCAGACACTCTCTCCTTATAGGGTTAAGTGAAAAATTACCCAGCAGTATGTTAATAGAAGTAAGCAGGTAGGTTTGTCTTCTTTAGGAGTTATGGGTACCATTTCCCCCTCCAAGCCCTGGCAGTGTCGAGTAAGGGGAGGGCGGGATGAGATAGCTTACACCAAAATGCAGTCAATTGGTTTGAATCTCACCTTTTCCAAAAGACAACTTATTTCTGTTCCTATTGTAAAAGACACAGCACTATCTTTCTGTCTGACTGTCTCTCTTTCTCTCTCCAATCCTCACTGCTTCCTTCGAAGTCTTTTTCTCTCCATCTTTTCCAGCCAAATCTCCAGCTTCCCTGTTGCTAGGCTACACCTCAGCAAGGCTGCACAGAAATATCTCTTTCTTTCTTTCCCCCTAGATGGCAGTGTTTCTAAAGGCATAGCTTAGAAATGATATGAGAGGTCTCCTTTGTTAGCCTATCTGGGACCACTTATTACTTAAGTCCCCTCCTCATATCTGTTTCTGTCTGCGGCCATTCCACAAGACTAATTAAAAGGAGAGCTGGGGCAGTGAAGCTCCCTCCATTAGCCCAGTTGAGTCCAACTGCTACTTGTTTCAGTCCCTGCTCAGAAATTCAGACTTCATCAAAATACTGCTTTTATATTAATTTTACATTTTTGTAATTTACAGTGAAATCCTAAGATTTACCCAAGTCTATGTACATTAGGGTTAAAGAACAATCCTAAATAAGTCTCCTTTGATACCTACTCAGGTCTGTTTAATAGGGCTTACTCCCAGGAAGCGTTCTTAGGATTACACTCTTAACAATAGTGTTAACAAGTTAGGAGTGAGAAATAACAATAACACCAACAATAATAACTGTGCTTATATACAGCTCTTCTAGACAGATTAGTGCCCCACCCAGAATAGTGAACAAGTTAGTGTTACTATTATCCCCACAATGCAGCTGGGGAGCTGGGGCTGAGAGGAGTGGCTTAACCAAGGCCACCTACTGAGGTCATGGCAGTAGTGGGATTTGAACCAGTACAGCGCTGATTTGCGGCTGAACCACTTAACATTCAATTTATATACCGCCCTTCAGAACAACTTAAAGTCCACTCAGAGCAATTTACAAAGTGTGTTGTTGTTATCCTCACAACAATAATCCTGTGAGGTGGGTGGGGCTGAGAGAGCTCTGTCTGTCTGTCTACTGCCATTTTTCTGAGAAGCTCAGGGTGTTGGTGTCTCCCATATAATTTTATTCCTGTAGCTGCTGTGTTCCAGTACTCCACTAGATGTTCCCCGAGACCAGGTTTATGATAATCTCTTGCTCCCAGACTAAGCTTGTTGTAGCAATGGTTTGCAGAATCATTAAAATGCTCAGTGAACTGTAAAGCAAAAACAAGCCATAAACCTCACCTTTTGAAGTGGAAAGATATAAGAGATTTCTTTTCTCACATAATTTTGAGTCATCTAGAGGTATTTACTCTGTTGGTATACTTGCTAATAGGGTAGCATAATAGAATAGCCTTACCCTGACCCGGATAGTGCAGGTGAGACTGATCTTGTCAGATCTCAAAAGCTAAACAGGGTTGACCTTGGTTAGTAATTGGATGGGAGGTCTCCAACAAAGACTAGGGTTGCAGAGACAGGCAATGGCAAACCACCTCTGTTATTCTCTTGCCATGAAAACTTCATCAGAGGTTGTCATAAGTCAGCTATGACTTGAGGGCACTCTCCACCAATATTCTGTTGTAGCAAAAACTAAAAGAAGTCTTGTGTGACCTTCAAGATGCACAGATTTATTGAAGCATTAACTTTCATTGGTTAGAATCCACAACAATTATTTGTGCAACACTTTTGGCCTAGATTGGATGATGTGATCTGTTATGATATCATAAACCATGGTATCCTTCTGTAGAGGCTGGCTGGACTGGGAGTGGGAGGCACTGTGCTTTGGTGGTTCTGCTCTTACTTGACTGATTCCAGAAGGTGCTGCTGGAAGGCTGCTGCTCAGCCTCAAGGCATTTGTTATGGGGTGCTGGAGGGTTCCATCTTGTCCCCCATGCTATTTACCATCGACATGAAAGCACTAGGAGAAGTCATCTGTGGAATAGGAATGATCAATCAATATGTGGATGACATTCAGCTCTATTTCTCCTTAACAGCTAAGCCTGGTGGGTCTATGGAAGTTCTGAATAGGTGTCTGGAGAAGGTAATGGAATGTATGAAGCTCAGTACAGACAAGACTGAAGTGCTATTGATCAATTGAGAATCTGTGGGAACTTAGGAGCTAGGCAGTCCTGGAGGGGTGGAAGCATCCTTCTCTTGGCTCAACTGTAAATTGTCTTGGGTCATTTGGAATGGAATCCCTTGAGTCAGCAGGTAGCTAAAGAGGAGTGGTATCCATTCCAAATGACCCAAGACAACTTACAGTTGAGCCAAGAGAAGGATGCTTCCTGTGTATTATTGCAGTAGTTTTATTTAAAGGTGCGGTAAAAGCGGTCATCTTTCCCCTTCCTCATGGGAGATGCTCAGTACAGACAAAGGGAGGAAGACAGGTTGTAAAAATCACACTAAAGCATGAACACACATAAAGGATTCAAATATCCCTCGCCTCATTGGTGGCAGTGTAGACTACAATTCCCATCATTCAAAGCCTTAAAGAGGCAACACACATTTCTGATAGAGCTAGTACAAGCTTCTAAGCTGTAGCTAACAGCACATCCATATTAGATTACTGTAATGCACCCTATATGGGACTGCCTTTGAGAATGGTCTGGAAACTTTGTCCAAATGCTACAGCCAACGTACAAACAGAGGTTGGTTACAGGAATCATATCAGCCCTGTGCTAAAAGATCTGCACTGGCTACCCATCTGTTTCTGGGTACAATTCAAAGTGCTGGTTCTTACCTTTAAGGCCTTGAAGGCCTTGAGTCCAGGGTACTTGCAGGACCGTCTCCTATATTATTCAGCCTACCATTTAAGATCTGCCTCTCAAGCCCTGCTCTCTGTGACCCTGCCTTCAGTGGTGAGGAGGGTGGTGACTAGAGACAGGGCAAGTTCTGTTGTGACGCCTTGCCTTTAGAACACCCTCCCACTTGAAGTTTGCCTGGTACCTACTTTACTTTCTTTCAGATGCCAGGCTTTTTTTAAATCTTATCAGCTTTTAAAACAGCATGCTTCTATTTTATGCATTGTTGTTGTGCTGCTTATGTCTAATGGTTTGTTTTGTTAATGGCTTGCTTTTTATTATACTGTGTTTTTGTAAGCCACCTCAAGCAGGACTCTAAAGAGGTGGCATAGAAATATTCTAATAGGAAGGTAGGAAATCCAGTCTTGCACCATGAGGTTTTAACTGAAGAACCATTTGATCCCATCTGATGCAATCATTCTATGAAGTACAGAAAGTTAAAATAATGAAGATCACTGATTTTATAATGCAGACCATGCAGGTGAGCATAAATTGTGCTTCGAATTGGTACCACCCCGCATTCAAAAATCGAAGTGCACACATTGTTCAAATAAGATCTAAGGGTAACAAAGATGTATGGTCAGGGAGATAGGCATGTCTTAGACACGTCACTATGAATATGATCCACTTTTCCATTTGGCCCAAATATGAACTACAGTAGCCTGTGAATAAGGAAGAAGTCCTTCCTGTTGCTGCCTCTCACTCCTAAGCTAAGAGAGTTGCCGGCTTCAGTTCTACATCAGTTTAAGGGAACACCCCCAGTCTGTGCACTGACACACCAGGGGCATAAATGAATCAGTTGATAAAGAGGTAAAAACTCCTTGCACAAGCTTGGGAAGAATACTGAGAGTCTGAACAGAATGAACAAAATAAAGTTTATCCTGGGAGATAACTACTGGTAAACCCAAGCAGTCACTAATGTCAAGCATAAAGCAATAATAATATCCAATACAAGAATGCCCATGTTAAGTACAAATACTCTAAATGCCCCCACACATTGTGTATGGTGGTCCGCTCAAGAGAGGGAAGCAACAGGCCAAGAGGTAGAGAGTAAGGCGGAGGTTCTATCTATCCATATAAGTCAAACAACTATGTACTAAAATGCCCTCTTTAATTATCAATAGTTCCTATTAATGGTCTGTTAGCCAAGTAAATGAAGAATCTTCATTCTTTTCTGGAGCTGCTGTTGTCCTCCTGAGAGCTTGATAGAGATTGAAATGTTGTTCTAATTCTTCTGAAAACTCTTGGTCTTTGGATATGTTAATGCCCCCTTTTGACTAATATACAGAAGCTGTCCCCTACTTTCAGGATGGAAGGGAAAAGAAAACTATATGGCTACATGGAAGCTTGATAGCAGCAGAGAGTGTTATAAGGATAGTTATGACTTCAGTACTTCTTCAGGACATTCTAGAATTCTGGGGGATTCTAGACTTGCAGTATGAATTCTCTTTGCATACTGTGTAGAAAGATGGAGTTTTACATATTAATGCTATGCCTTTAGAATAGAGCTTTGGCTTCCCATTACATTAAACAGAGACAGACTGGAACAGCTGTGGGGTTTTGCTATCCCATACCTCATGCAGTTGGCTGCTTATCAAAATGCCTGCAGCCCTTCCCTTATTTTTCAGTTCTGTGTTGCAGAGGGCCAATTGCCTTTTCATTGCTAGTCTGACTGCATGCTTGGTTTAGCAATGTTGAAATGATCTCACTGTGGTATGTTCAGTTACACACGTACAAGCATGTTGGTGCAGTGGTTAAGGCACACAGATGGGAGAGAACAGTTCTTGGTTCTCTTCCCAGATCTCCTGCTAGCAGAGGGACCAGGTATGTCACTTCCCTTTACACTTGACAAAAGAGAGGAGGAAGCATAAGTCAAGAAAGGGGGATCTGGAATGGTCAAGGAAGACAGAGAAAAGAACATCAACATACAGGCTGCTGGCAAGAACCAATCCAACCCAACAGCAGAGTAGCCTGCTATAATTCCCTGCTTAAGATAATCATCTAGATCACAGAACAAGTTCATGAGGTCTGGTGCATTGGCTATGAATGTGAGCAGGAATTTCCCTCCAAATCTCAATTCAGTCACAATCACAGACTTGCTAGGGGCTGGTACAGGCAAGCCAATGCTGTTTCTCCCCACCCCTTCAAAGATGGATATAATACTGCTGAATTCCCTTGTAAGATTGTGGTAAAGCTTACTGAGAAGTAGTCTGTTCATTCTGTCATTACAATACTCGCTTCTTGCATTAACTAGAAATAAGTCACCAGTTTATATACCAAATATTAGGTATCACTGTAAAGGATGCAAGAGTGTTAAGGAAGAATGACATGCAGCGTTGTCTGTTTGACCGACTAATGCTGATCTCTCTCTCTCTCTCCCCGCCCCTCCCCATGCTGATTTCTTTTTTATCCTTGCAACAAATTATGGAGAAAGTAGGGTCGAATCCACATTACTCATTCTAAGTCGCATGTTCCCCGCATTCCCCACGCAATCCCGAGTGCCGGTCACATTACCTCATTAAACAGACGCATTTCATTTGCATTTCTCCCGAATACGTGGTCACAGGTTTTCAACGGGAGTTTCACGGTGGCCGTGAACGGGCCAATGCGCAATTTACGCGTTTTTTTTTAAAAACCACCCCCCTTCCTGTCTCTCCGGCCGTTCTGAGAGTTCCTATTGGCTGATTCAACTTGCAAGTGCTCCGTAGTCTGCAAAAGACTGTTTTTGACTTCATAGCATTGGATTTATTGATTATGCTGTTTCTGAATCAAATCTGGTAGTTTGAAAAATCATTTTGGGGTGAATCCATTCTCAGAACGGACTCGCGAAACTTCCTTTTTAACTGTTTTTTATTTTTTTATTTTATATTACTGTAATATCGAAATTATGAAATATCGAAATAATGACACTCCAAGGAAGTGAAACTTCAGTAAAATTCAGGCACTGAACTGTCCTGCATAGGAAATGCCCACGAAAGCTTCCCACATGCTTCCAAATTTCCAAAAAAGAAACGGGAGAGAGCCATCAGTGCTGTCGGTGGGGGAAAGAGAGGCATCATTATCTTCAATGATGTTTCTTTATAAGGCAAGATCGAAATAACGGAAAAGTGCGCTCAAAATTTTTTTAAAAAAATGGGCGGGGAAAAAAAGGTCCCGCCCAAAAAAGCGTTTTTTGAGCGGCCATGTGACTGGAGGGACGCGCAAGAAAGACGGATTGGAAGCAGGGATGTGAACGAAGAGGAAAAAATCACGGATTGGAGGCAAACGGAAGATATCCGATAAACATGCGGGTAATGGGTAAATGTGGATTAGACCTAGGTTAGGCTAAGAGACAGTGATTGCTGCAGGGATGCCAGGCGAGCTCAAGGGCAGAGTGAGATCTCTCAGTATCTCATAGCTTAGGGCCAAATTATAGATAACATTGCAATTTGATCTGTGATCAGATTTCCTACATGTAATTTAGGTTCAAAAAAGTTGTGCAGGCCCCAACCACCGCAAGGGTAAGGAATGTGTGTGTAAATTTTTCTCTGTATCATTTCCCCCAATTTAAACAGTCACCCCAAGTTGTTTGTGGCCCTAGGAGAAAAAAAACCCCAGATATGCATGTTGTGTATGGTTGCCAGCTCTGGGTTGAAAAATTCCTGCATATTGAGGGGCAGACCTGGAGAGGGTAAGGTTTGGGGATGGGGGACCTTAGTGGAGTATAATACCATGCAACCCGACCTCTAAAACATCTTTTTTCCCTCCAGGGTAACTGATCTCTGTAGTCTTGAGATCAAATGTGATTCTGGGGGATCTCCAGCCTGGTAACCTGTGGGCACTTCTGGGCGCATGGGGAGTGACATCAGCATATTGGGGTGCTGCTGACATTGCCCATTTCCCTCCTAGGCCAGCCAGCTGAGTGGCAGCAGGGCATTCCAAGCAGCAGGGCATTCCCAGCTCCAACAGGGGAATGATGAGCTTATCTCCAAGCCCCACCTGGAGGTTGGCAACCCTACAGTTGCATCTATCTTTTTTCCTACTGTGGCTAAAAGCAAGCAAGGAGAATAGTTTCAACTGGGAAAGGAGCAGAAAGTGGTTAAAACCCCTTCCCTAGCATCGTGCCACAATTCATCATATCTCCCCATATCTGCTTTTTGAAGCTAAATGAAATGTGAGTGGAATGGTCCACAAATCCTTCCAATCGAGAGTAATTTTGGCTCTTCAAGTGTTTCAGAAATTCCGAGAGTTTGTAAGCTAGCTGTTGCACCAGTCAAGTGTTGAACATGCATGTGTGGATTTTTATTTATTTATTATATTTATTTTTGTTTATACTCCATTTTTTCTCCCCAGTGGGGACCCCACACCTACAGTGTTGTTCTCCTCTCCATTTTATCCTCACATTTCATCCTGTGAGACGGGTTAGGCTGAGAGAGTGACTAGGCCAAGAGCACCTAGAAAACTTCCATGGTAGAACGGGGATCCAAACCTGGGTTTCTCGGCGCGTAGTCCAGCACTGTAACACTGCGCAGCGTTCATAACTCTTAAGCATGAACACACATCTTGGGGTACCTTCCTTCCTGTCTGCAGTTTGTGCCCAACTGAGGCTGCTGACTGCAGGGTCCAAAGACCCACTGCTCTTACAGTCTCCTTCTCCTGTGATCTGAGAGTGGGACCAGAGTGTAAAAATAAAAGTTCCCTGCCTTTTAAGTCTGCACTCTTGTGATCGTGTCTTTCTTGACGACAAACAGTACACAGGCATGAAATGATCCCATGCACTAGTGTTATTTGTTCCCATATATCACCCCTCAAGGATCTCACCTTATTGGTTCCCAAATAAATATTACTCTGCATCTATTTTTAACTCAACTGTTATTCACAGTCCATTACAAGTATAAGAAGTTTTGCCAAGTACTTTTCAGCTCTTCTTTAAGACTTTAACGAGAACAATACAATTTTTGATGAGAAACCAAAAGGCAGCAGGCTGGAACTCCTTAAAAGCCAAATTGGGGGCTTTATGACTAGTGGCAATTTTTTATTTACTTGTTCATTTGATTATTTATATTGTTCTTACCATGCCTTGCTTCAAAGGACATTTTTAGTCAATAGTCATTGGTCCCATTGCAAAAGAGCCTCAGGTACATCAGAGTTTCGGATCAAATTGAAATTGTCACCTATGTGTTATGTCATTCTGCATTCCAGCTCAAATGACTCACATAACACTTTTCTTGGGTTAGAAAATGGCCACAACTTTATTGATTACAGCTTGCTGGAGCATTGGCCAGGCATCTGGGCTCGGATCCCCGTTGGCATTGGAGGGCCATCCTGCCAACTGATGCATCTTCTGCCAGCCCCGTGCTGGCCCACCGTAGCAAGTGTCATCCACCGCCAGCACATGCCAGGCGGTCTTCTCTTCCCAATCCATTGGGGTGAGCAGACCCGTGGCCCACTCACCCTATTGGGATCCAGCCCAATGCCACAAAACTGCCAAACCCATAAAGTTGTGACCGTCCTCCTTCCAGTCTATGGCAGCGGTGGATGGGAGGGAAACGTGCTGCTCCTGCTGACGCTCTGGGAGGAATGGCATCAACCACGAGGCTGGACTGGAGGTGGGCTGGGTGCAGCATTTTACCACATGGGCTGGCGGCTGACACGTTTGCTCCATATTTTGCAATACAATGGAGAAAACCATGTTGCAATGAAGCTGCCTTAGAATCCACAGCAATATAAAGAGCTTATTGTGAAAAGCAAACAGTACACAGATGCAATTTTTGTGTTCAGTCCAAACATAGTGGTGGAAAGGGAAATGAACTGGAGTGAATTAACATTTTTAAACTCAGTGGCTGGTGTCTGAAGCCCATTATGCCTCCCACACGCACATCCCTTTCTGCGACCCTGTTTGGTAGCTCAAAGTGGCCATGAGTTGAGTATAAAGAAGCAACAGCTGTCAGGGCTCTTTTGCTGTCTCAGGAAATCTGAAAACCCTGGGAGCCAGAACGGTGGCTAATTATAAACCTGTGCCTGGTGTATTTGTGTCTGTGGGAGTGCAATTCCCAGCCCCGCAGCCCCACACTATACTGAGAAGATCTGATCAGCTGAAAGGAGATCCAGAGGGGGCTTCAGCCACCCGAGCGCTGGGGAAGGAGGCACGACAGAAGAAGGAGAAGGAGAGGGGTTAAGGAAAGCCTAGCTGGAGTGGCAATAAGGGGAGGGGGAGCTGTCATGGATCCCACTTCTGTCCAGGATGATATCCAGAAGAAAAAGCAACAGAAAGAAAAAGCAAAGAAAGCAGCACTGGAAGCTCCCCCCAGGCCACTCCGGTCCCTGTTCTGCCTCACACTCCAGAACCCAGTGCGCAAGGCCTGCATCGCTATCGTGGAATGGAAGTATCCTTTTGGGAAACTGTCACATTGTGTTGGGACTGGCTTGTGTGCGCGCTGGAGCCCAACTGCAGCCATCCATAAAGGAAGCAAAGACAAGGAGAAAGGGCTGGGAAATATTTGTTAAGAAACTTTTCTGAACATGTGAATCTTCTGTTCCTCAGAAGTGCTGAAAAATCAAGTGGTCTAGACATTCAACTTTGTCACTGTGTGAGAGAAAGAAGTTTAGGGAGCAGAGAAGATTTCAAAAGAAAATCAATGTATTGACCCTGCTTTGGCTTGGATTTCTGTGAGTGTAAATGAAGAGTTATGCTATGAAGTGTTCATTTGTAGAGTAAGCATGGAGGTTTCTGATTATTAGAAGTATATAATTCCAGAATAGTTTTTCTAGAATAGATCCAGAGGAGTTAGCCGTGTTAGTCTGTAGTAGCAAAATCAAAAAGAGTCCAGTAGCACCTTTAAGACTAACCAACTTTATTTATAACCAACTTATGCTACAATAAAGTTGGTTAGTCTTAAAGGTGCTACTGGACTCTTTTTGATTTTTCTAGAATAGTTATGGATGGAAAAAACTGTATGGATTTCAAACAGAGTGGGGAACACTGATCACAGTTATCTGGTTATATTGTTTTGATGGAAGTATGTTGAGTTCAGGAAAAGTCCCTCCCCCCAAGTCTTGGAATGCAATAACTGGGGTGAAGGACAGTTTAACAAGGTCATCTGATAAACGGTCAAGGAAAATGTCTCTCAGGATCATGAACCACTTAGCTTTGTTTTGTACTCAGGAGGACCCATTCATTTGGTATCATGAAAGGATTTCTCCCAGTAGGTTGGCTGTTAACCTTGTAAGGATTTGTTTTTTAAAAATCTACACAAAAGGTGTGCAAATTGGTTGACTTGTCTGAGCCACCCAGATTGTTCTACCAAGCTGTTTACTGATTGGAGTGAGGTTTCCTGTCCACTCCTGCTATCTGCTTGTGACACACCATAACTTGGGACAATGGGGAACTAAGGGGAGTGATACATGTCTGGGTTGATGCTGGGAGGATATTTCCTCCAGTGCAAAGTTATGGAAAAGATGGTTTAGAAGTCTTTTTGAGACTTGTGGTTTCATGATCAAGACAGGAATGTCAAAATCAGAGAGAAGTAGCACAGTGTTAGGGATTCCAGAAAATGGGGCATATTCAGTATTCCACTTAGATGAAACAAGTGGACAAAAATATTACCTTTGATTAAATAATAATACTGCCTGGCACTGAATCAGACCATTGGTCTACCAAGGTCACTACTTTCTGCTCAGACTGGCATTGGCTCTCCAGGGTCTCGGGTGGAGGTCTTTCGTCTTACCTAATTCCTGTGTCTTTTAACTGGAAATTCTGGGGATTGAACCTGGGACTTTCTGCAGACAAAGCAGAGGCTCTGCCACTAGTGGACAAGGGAAGAGAGAGCAAGGCTTTGTTTGCTGTTGTTGTTCCTTCCTTAACTACTTTTACATTAAAAGGGTAGTGTGGGGTCCCTGGACAGTAATTTAGAGGTTTGTGTATTTAAGCATTCTGGTTATTTAAACACCGCTAAGGAAATGCTAGGTGACTGATTCTTGGGCATGGTGTATAATGGGTAATTGGTGGATTGTTTCAGTTTTCTTCTTTGAAGGAACATGTTGTGGTCACTCTGGCCAGTCAGCAGCATTGTATCTGGCTAGATGGAGAGAACGAGTCTCTCTACACAAGACATCTTACACAGGGACGCTGAAGTGTAGGGAGAGGCAATGTTAGTTGGGAAGTGTAGTTTAAAAAGAAAGAGCCAAAGGCTCTGTCAATTTCACCTCTCTACATGAGGGTAGTTTTAAAAGACAGAGCTGGCAAGATTGCTCCTCAGAGGGTTTGTTAATTTCATTTTCCCCTCCCAGAAGGTGAGGTGAAATTGACAGAGCCTTCTGGGAGGTGAAGATGAAATTAACAAACCCTCTGAGGAGCAAACTTGCCGGCTCTGTCTTTTTAAACTACCCTCATGTAGGGAGGTGAAATTGACAGAGCCTTTCTTTTTAAACTACACTTCCCAACTAAGGTTGCTTCTCCCTACACTTGAGTGTCCCTGTGTAAGATGTCTTGGGTAGAGAGATGTAGATGAGTCCATTTGGTGGCAGGAACCCAGACTGTAGGCCTTTGGGGCACCAGTGGCTATAGTAGTATAATTGAGGTTGAGAAACTGAAATGTGAACTAGAAAGTCTATTGATCAATTCTAAGGCAAGCCACCATCGCTAAGCCTCAGCTACCTGCCATTTATGGATAATAATACACTACACAGGTTTGTTGCAAGGACTATACAGATAATATATGTGATGGTCTTCGAAAACTAAACAGTAATATATAAAGTAGATGTAATACCAAAAGTATGGAAGAACTAGAGGCCCTTATGATAGAGATTTTGGATGGTAGAGTTTTTGGATGTTAAATACAGCAGAAATGCTCATGCCAGAAGATGCTATGAACATCCTGGACTGGCTCAATCTGTCTATCTTCTATGCATGTATGCACATGCACACACACATCCTGATTATTATGCATAAGCATCTCCATCTGCCCCACTTCTACGGCTGCTCTTTGTTTCAGCACTCATTCATAATGGCTGCTTTATCTCTTTCCCCATTTAGTTGTCCTGTATCTTTTAAATGCATGTATCTGAAAGGTACAGTTCCTGTTTTTCATTACAGATGCTGGCTATTGGCGCGTATTGAATTTGATACTTAATATTGGAGCTTGCTTGCCAACTCTTCTCATATTTTGGATTTCTATTTTTATTATTTAGATGCATTACAGATTTGTTTTAAATCTGTTATGAACTGCTTTGGGTCCATTTGGAAGAAAATAAGGCTAGAAATTAAATAAATCATTACCTCTTTGGTTGGTGCAGCTTTGTTTATATTGAACTAAAATTGACTGATTGATTAAAGATATTTATAACTCACCTTGCACAAGAACATAAGAAAAGCCCTGTTGGATCAGACTAGCAGTCCATCTAGTCCAGCATCCTGGCTCACACAGTGGTCACTCAGTTGCAATGGACAGCCAGCAACAGGACATAAAGGCTGAGGCCTTCCCCTGAACTTACCTCGTTCTCTGAATGTGGAGGTTCCTTCCCTTTAGTCTCCATGGCTATTAGCTGCTGATAGACTGATCCTCCATGGCTCTGTCTAATTTTAAAGCAGTCTATGTCTGTGGCCCTCAATACATCCTCTGTCAGTGAATTCCTCATCTCAATAGCTCATTGTATAAAGAAGTATTTCTTTTTGTCTCTCCTGAATCTACTGCCCATCAACTTTTTTTGATGCCCTTGAGTTCTAGTATTTTGGGAGAGTGAGAAAAAGTTCTGTCTACTCTCTCATCTCTGTGCATAATTTTATAAACCTCTATCATGCCCCCCCCCACAAGTCATCTCTTTCTAAACTGAAAAGTCCCAGGCTCTTCATACTTTCCTCATAGGAAGGTGTTCCAACCCCATAAGCATCTTAGTTGCTCTCTTCTGTACTTTTTCTAGCTCTGCAATGTCCTTTTGGAGATACAGTGACCAGAACTGCACTCAGTATGAGGCTTCACCATACACCTGTACAGGGGTATTATTATATTAGCTGTTTTATTTTCAGTTCCTTTCCTAAGAATCCCCAGCATAGAGTTTGCACATTGAGTTGACACTAATATGTGCAAGAATCTCTCAGTTTTATTACATGTTTACTGAAATCCTTAGCATGTTAATGTTTTGGCAATAAGGTGTGTCAAATCAAATATCCAAATTGAGAACCTTTCAGTTGGAAAAGTTCTTTTCTGGGTTGCAAGGACATACCTATTTTGCTGTTAATATTTAATGTTTCAGAACTGCCTGGGATCTTACCAGCTAGCTAGTCCAACCTACTGTTTGGAGCAGTAATGGAATGCTGGAGACCTCTAGTGAGGGGAAGATCACTACTTTCTCAGTAACTGGTTCTTTTGTCACTGTTCTTACTATTAGGACATTAACTAGGCCTGCTGACAGCCCTGACTGCTTGCTATCACCGTTCAGTATTGCAGAGGGGGGAGAATGGGGGAGGAATAGGCTGTGTTCTAACACTGTGACAGCAGTTCCAGCACAATCGTGGAAGCGATATCATTGCATTGGGGCAATGCTGTAGGACTTCCCCATAGAATTTTGGGGAAATCCTAGTGCATCATACTGACGTAATAATGTTAATTCCAGGCTTTCACCAGAAGAGATGTTGCGGTATCAAAACAATGTCCCTGCCTCCCTAAACCTCTTGCTGGTTGCCAATGCTGGAGTGGCAATGCTAACTTTTCTCCTAAGTTTTGATCGAAAGCTATATACTTAAGGAGATTAGATTTAGTTTTGCACTATAGAGACGGGGAGGAAGAGGACAAATCTTTACCCTTTCATGTGTGATGTGACTTCAGGATCTCACAGAAGTAGTACTTGTGAAAAGTAGTACACATGAAGCCATACATGCATCTGTAATGTGATGTGGCTGCAAAAAAGCCTAATGTGAATTTAAGATGGATTAATGGAAGTTCTACTGCAGTCTAGCCAAGTATCTCCCATCTTTTATGTGTGCATTTAATTCTTTTTCTGTAATACAGAACTTCACATTTGCATTTATCTCTGCATTTGTTACCAAGATGGGTAGCCGTGTTAGTCTGTCTGTATCAATAGAAATTTGCAAGAATCCAGTAGCACCTATAAGACAAACAAAATTGTGGTAGGGTATGAGGTTTCATGAGTTACAGCTCACTTCTTTAGATACAGCTAGAGTGTGAGTCTATCTGTCCTTATATCTTGGAGAGTGGAGTGATTCCAGATGCCAAATGACAAAAGCAGGTGAATGACAATAGCAGGCATGATTGAATAGGGTGGGGTATGCAGAGGGATAGTAGGCATGGGAAAATCGGCATTGGTAATGAGACAGGAAGCCTAGGTCTCAATTCGATCTAAGTGGATGCATTGTCCTGAACTTTATTATCACTTGCAATTCAGTAGTCTCCCTAATCTCCCTTTGAAATTCCTCTGCAGGATAACTGCTACTTTTAGTCAGCAACTGAATGTTCTAGAAGTTTAAAATGTTCCCCCACCAATTTTTGAATATTGTGGTTTCTGATATCAGACTTATGTCCATTAATTCTTTGTCAAAGGGACTGGCCAGTTTGTCCAATGTAGGGAGTGGAGGGGCATTGCTGACACATGATGGCATAAATCACATTAGAAGATGAGCAGGATTTTGTCATTCAGCATCTTAAAATCACTCCACTTTCCAAGATATAAGGACAGATGGACTCTCATTCTAGCTGTATCTGAAGAAGTGAACTGTGACTCATGAAAACTCATACCCTACCACAAATGTTAGTCTTATAGGTGCTACTGGACTCTTGCTCTTTGTTACCAAGGCATACATCACAGTGCCAAGATCTTTCCTGCTCAGGAAGGGCTGCAGCTGGCTCACCATCTGAAGCTGGTGAAAGGTGTTCCTGGCCACTACTGACACCTGTTTATTCAATAGGAGGCCAAGGTCCAACAGGACCCCCAAGCTACAAACCTGCTGCTTTGAGGCAAGCACAACCCTATCCAGAACAGGAGATATGCCTGTTCTCTGGTGAGACCTTCCCCCCACCAGTAGCACTTTCACTTTGTTGGAATTAAGTTTAAGTTTGTTAGCCCTCATCTATCACAAAACTCTCTCCAGGCACCTGTACATGTTTTCTGCAGCCTCCCTGAGACCTGCTGGAAACACAAGATAGAGCTGTGAGTCATCTGTATATTGGTGGCAACTGAGCTCTGATCTCCAGATGACCACGCTCAGTGGCTTCATGTAGATGTTAAAAAACATGTGGACAAGATGGAACCTTGTGAACAGTAGATCAGATGCCAAGGGCCAAGTAGCAATCCCCCTGAGCCACACTCTGAAACATAGCCTTGAAGAAGGAACAAAACCTCCACAAAATGGTGTTTCCAGTCTCAACCCTGAAAGGCAGTCCAGAAGGATAACCATGATCAGCCGCCCTGAGCCCATCTGTGGGGAGGGCAGGGTATAAATTGAATAAAATAAATAAATAAATGGTATCAAAACCTGCCAAGGGATCCAGAAGAATTAACGGGATCATACTCCCCCATCTCCTGGCACAGGTCATCCATGAGGATAACCAAAGAAATTTCAGTTCCATAACTAGGCCTGAAATCAGACTGGAATGGATCCAAACAATCTGTTTCATTCAGGAATTCCTGAAGTTAACCAGCAACCAGTGAATGGTACATTTGAGTCTAGATGGTATTTATTCAGTAATAGGTCTCAAACTTCAAAGAATCATGTCCATGTCCTCAGACTGAACAATCTGAAAGGTATCCCACACAAATCAGCACCTTAGAACCATCTAGTAATGTCACTGTTAATGTAGAATCCAAGTTGGAATGGATGCAAGAGATTTTGTCCGCTAAGTGTTTAGCAAAATGATCACAACAGGAGCAGTCCACCTCCTCCTGTAGGCCAGAACTCAATAGGCCCCCGACCTCCTGGAAGAGTTCCGCATCCAGCCCTAAAGACTTGATCTCATTTAATATAGGTATTCCATGACAAACTCCTTTCCAATTTTGAGCTGCCATCTAGTCCACTTGCTATTTACGTGACTTTTGCTAAGTTCCAAGCAGTTCCCCTTTTGGCAGGAAATGCATCTAGATCATAAAGAATTGGCTTTTGGCTCATTTGTTGCTGTGATTCATTTTTTTCATTCATTTCATTTCATTTTTCTTCAAAAGCAGGTGCTTCTTTTCTGTTCCTTTCCTTTTTCTGTTATCTTCTGCAAATCTACTAACCCCAAGGTACTGACCTATAATAAGCCATATTCAATAATTCTAAAAAAGTAATTACCATCCCATCAGTGGCAATGCACATTGATGTCTTCTTTCTGATGCTTGATTCTCTCCACTTCTTTCTTCACCAATAATTTTCTTTCCTTTCCACCATCATATTTTTATCTAATCACTAAATGTTTTCAGGGATCTCTAGAATATCACTCTTTCACTTCTGCTTTACTGGCTTGTTGCCTTTTATGTCCCCTACTGTTTCCCATGCAATATTGTTCCCAGCAGAAGAGCCACTTAAGTTGGAGAAAGGCTGCTTAGGCTAGAGAAAGGCTTCAAATGTTGCCGAATCATCGTTGCTGAGTCATTTTAGACATTTTTTAGTCATCAAACGCATACTGTACTGCTGATGCAGAAAAGGGCAATCAAAATGACCAAGGGACCACAGCACCATTTATACAAGGAAAGGCAACATGGTTTAGGGTTTTTCAGTTCAGAGGACTAAAGGGTAACATGACAAAGGTTTATAAAATTATACATGAGCTATACACAGAGGACTGAGAAAACTTTTTCTCTTCTATGGGGCCACCAACCTTCAGATGGTGCCTGGAGATCTCGTGGTATTAAAACCTATCTCCGGACAGCAGAGATCAGTTCCCCTGGAGGAAATGGCTGCTTCAGAGGGTGGACTGTATTGTACTATACTTTGCAGAGGTCCTTTCATTCCCAAATCCTGCCCTCCCCAGGTTCTACAAATCTCCATGAATTTCCCAACCTGGAGCTGGCAACTGTACTGGGCATCCAATAAGATTAATATGCAGTAGATTCAGGACAGATAATAAAGAGTTATTATCTTATATAATTAATTGCCACAAGACATAGTGATGGCCACTAGTTTAGGTGGCTTTAAAAGGGGATTAGACAAATTTATGGAGGATATATTCCTCAATGGCTGTTAGCCATGGAGCCTAAATGGAGCCCCCAAGTTCAGAGGCAGTAGCCTTCTGAATACCAGGGCTGGGAGGCTAAGACTAAGGGAGGCTTTTTCTGTTATTCTCTGCTTGTAAGTCTTGCAAAGATACTTTGGTTGAAATGTATGAAACAGGATGAGGTACTAGATTGACTATTGTTTTATTTATTTAGGGAATGTTTAGGCTGCCTTTCCTGGGGAACCAGCTCAAGGTGGCTTACAAATAACATAATAAAAAACAAACATTAAAAGTTATAAATTAAACCTAGCCTTATGAAACTCTAGCTGGAGAATAAAAAAAAAATTGAGCAGCTTGAAATGAGTTTAACTATTTCAGACTAAAAGCATGCTATCAAATGATTTTAAAAGATCAGCATCTGAATTAAAAGCCTGGATAAACAAAATGTTTTAGCTTAGTGCCGAAAAGAAAGTAACATGAGCTCCAGGTGAACCTTGGGGAAGAGCATTCCACAGACAAGATGCTGCTACTGAAAAAGCCCTATCTCATGTCGCCATCCTCTTTACCTCTGAGAGCAGGAGCACAGAAAACAGGGCTTGCGAGGCAGGTTTAGTACGGCTGGTTTTGTATTCTTATGACTGCAGGCCATGTTTATATGAAACTCATCGGACCATCTGCCTGAGCATCATGTTATTTATTGGTCTACATGGCTACATCCCATCAGGTTTCTGTATTAATCGCCACTTTAAGAAATAATCATTTTCAGGGCTTTTTTTCTGGGGGAAGAGCTTGGGGAACTCTCACCCATGGCAACTCCCAGCAGAAGGTGGTGCCC
Organism: Eublepharis macularius; assembly: GCF_028583425.1. Lineage (NCBI taxonomy): Eukaryota > Metazoa > Chordata > Lepidosauria > Squamata > Eublepharidae > Eublepharis > Eublepharis macularius. The sequence goes on along the minus strand of NC_072794.1, from coordinate 104,302,174 downwards.
CTGTCATTATACGCGCGCACACTCCCAGGACCACGTGATGATGTCACTTCCAGGAAGTGACATCATCATGCACAGTGCAGCTACCCCCTGGGAGCACTCCCAAGGTGCCCAGTCGTGAGGATCATGGAACTGTCGGGCATGGCCCCTGCCATGCCTGGCCAGCTTCCCACACCTCGCTTCCTAAGGAGGCTTCAGGGAGAGCATGCACAGCCCCCAGCCAAGCTGCAGTGCATCCCACGGTGTGCAAGCCGTGGAGAAAGGGGCTCTTTAAATTTTAACTCTTCTGCTTCAGCTGATGGCCAGGCCGGAGCAATCATGTACGCAGGTCCACCAGCCATGTGAGTGCTTTGGAGAGGTGCTGGAATGCCATTCTACCACGTTCCAACTGAAAAAAAAGCCCTGATCATTTTAATCTTTTAACTTTTTTGTATCTTCTTCCTAATGTGATGATAGTGACCATGAATTCAAAACATGAAATACACCTGTTTGGTTGTTTCTGTAATGATTCTGCATGATACATGTATCAGTGAAGAGACACTTTCAGTATAACACAGCTTAGTAGATCTGATAGACCCACAATAGATTAGGTAATAACTTTAATAGGAATTCTTGGTATGGATAAGCAAGCTTGAGATTTTCCAAATTCTTGTTAAGTACATCTTCACCAGGGATTTGGTAGAGTGGTTTTAGGGGGAAATGTGCCTGTGACATTACAAAACTGGAACCAGCTTTGTACTGGTAAATATGCATGAAGTTGCCAACAAATTTTCACCAGAAATGTTATTCTGGGAAAAATCTACTGGTCTTCTAAGATGGAATTTTGTGTTGAATTTGTTTAGGGATGAGCTGGTGGACAGAGACTTTGTTTGTGTTAGTTCCGCAGGTTTTGCTTGCTCTAATTTGTACTTTCATCTTTTCCTATCATAGCATCCTCACACTGTCTCCTGCAGGCATCAGGCATATGGCACTCCCAGAGGCAAACTATACAATACACATGCATGTGTGTAATGAAGACCTGGCTTTTAAAAATATGAAAGGCGGCCTTGCAAGTGTGTGATTTTGAACTAAGGAGTAATGGATCTTCTCTTGGATAAACAATTGATGGGGGGGGAATAATTTAAGTAGAAAAAGGCCTAGCAGGGAAAGGATTAAAAAGCCCCTCCCCGCAACTGATCTTCCACTCAAAATCCCAGCCTCCTATGACTGTTTTAATTTTAAATGAAATGGGAGCTTCACAGATGTAACATGTAGCTTACATGTAATGTAACCTGCCTCAAAGTTCCTCTTTATCATTATGTTTGCTGTTCACCCCAGACTATGGAGTCTATGATGCTCTGTTATTTTGAACCAAGTACAAATGCACAGAAATTTTAGAGCCTGTATAATGTTACACAGAAAGAAATAGCAGCACAAAATGGAACAGAAAGAAATTGATTGACTCAGCAGATTTTCTGTAGAAATCCATGGCCCTAGGAAAAATTAAATTGATCTCCCAGCAGATCCCCTTGGGGTTTTCACAAATCCCTAGTTACTGTATTTGCAAGATAAAACTTCCAAGAGCTCTTGTCATGCCGCATGAACTGCCAACCTTCGCTCTATTCTTATATCGTTAAATCTGTGGGTGGAAATACATGTTACTGAGTATTAGGGATGCTCAAGTGCAGGATTGTATGTGTAGTCCTCAATTCACGCACAGGCTGTTCTTGCTCGGCGCATGTGAATGTCACTTTCATGGGAGCTCCTTTTGTATGACTGCATCTGCAAGTGATTCTGGAGAGCAAAGTGCCAATTCAGCTCTATTTTCACTGCAAGAATAAGTACTGTAGGCTCCTTTGACTTGCCAATTTGCATTCCTTTAAGGTGTAAGAAAGTGTCAAGACCTGCATTTCAATAAATGGATGTGAGGGAAACTGGGATACTTTTAGCAGATGAGGAGGAGCAAATTGAAATGTGACTGTGCAAGTGAGTCCATGGAAAGTTGGAGGAGCGACATGTGAAATGAGGTTCACTTAAGCATCCCTAGATACTTAGTAATGTGTATTTCCACCCTGAGTTTCTTCCATTAGCTGTATTTTGGGTTGCCATTTTGTATCCATCGGATATACTGCTTAGAGGATACATTAAGATGCTTGAGTGCAGGGCTGGATCTTGGGTTACTGGTGCCCAGGACAACACAATTCCGGCCCCCCTTGCACGTGCGCGCAGTGCACGCGTGCTCCCAGCGCTACATGATGCAGGGCATGCAGGGCAGCATGCCACCAGCGGAGTGGTGGCAGCACCGGCAGCTGAGAGGCCGCCTGCGCCACTCGCCTGCCCTGCTGAGGGGGTGGCCAGCTTGCCGCGCGCTCCCTGTCCTGCAGGGCAGGCGAATGACGCGGGCAGCCTCCCAGCCCTCCATGTCCCTTGCTTGCCCAGCAGGACAGGGAGCGTGTGGCAAGCTGGCTGCCCCCTCAGTGGGACAGGCGAGTGGCGTGGGCAGCCTCCCAGCTCTCCGTGCCATTCACTTGCCCAGCTGAGGGGGCGGCCAGCTTGCTGCGTACTCCCTGTCCTCCTGGGCAGGTGAATGGTGCGGGCAGCTGCTCAGCCACCTGCACTGCTGCTGGTGCACTCCCAGCAGCTGGCAGCTGCGCCCGGTACCCCCCTCTTTGGTGGCGCTGGGGGCAGACTACCCCCCTGCTCCCCCCTCGATCCAGCCCTGCTTGAGTGTGAAAGGATTGATTTGTATCTTAGCAATTTGGGGGAGGGATAGAGAAACAAACATTCCATTGTTGGGAAGGTCAAGGGAACTATCTCTGCAAACATGAAGCAGGACTGTGTAGGTGTGTGAAAGTGAATCCTTTGCATCAAGTTACAACAGTACACATCTCAAAGAACCTTACACGCCCCCAAGATCTCTGGGCTCCTTGTAAAACTGTGTGCAGCTAAAAAATAGTCCATCATGGTTCCCTGCTGCTTTGAGCACATCCTACTGTGCAAAGGATAACTGCATACCCAGATTTCTCAGCAGTAGGAAGAATTTAGTGCAATGTAGTGGAGGTAAATGCTGTGTAATTTTAGGATAAGTTTAACTACCAAAGGATGGCACCAGAAGTTTTTAAGCAGATGATTAAATCGGTGTTGTAAATATAGTTTGAAAAAAATCTTTCTCTTTGATACGAGCTAACTTTTGTCAACCCTCTTGAGTAATATATGATATTAACACCAATGTTTTTATATGGTTTTAAGCTATTCCTGTTAATTATACAACATTCTGTAAGCACTGTTCCCTTAACAAGCATCCCAGGCCCTTCGAGACCATCATCCTGCTAACGATCTTTGCCAATTGTGTGGCACTGGCTATCTACCTGCCTATGCCGGAAGATGACTCCAACAAAGTCAACTCCAGACTGGTAAGAAATTGTTCTCTCTCTTCTGTCAGGATGATCCCTAAAGTGACCCATTAAGAGTTTAATTCATTGAGTGATGGTCCAAACTATTTGCTGGAACATTTAAGCCATTATGAATGTTTAAACATGTGAGATCTCAAATCCCACACTACACACAGATTCAGATCAATTGTGCCCTGAATTTTATGTTCTGTATAACAACAACAACATTTGATTTATATACTGCCCTTCAGGATGACTTAACACCCTCAGAGCGGTTTACAAAGTATACTATTATTATCCCCACAACAAAACACCCTGTGAGGTGGGTGGGGCTGAGAGAGCTCCTAGAAGCTGTGACTGACCCAAAGTCACCCAGCTGGCTTCAAGTGGAGGAGTGAAGAATCAAACCCGGTTCTCCAGATTAGAGTCCTGAGCTCTTAACCACTACACCAAATTGGCTCTCTGCATAAATAAATAATTCTTCATTAACACTGCAATCTTATACAGAGTTGTGTGTGTGTGTTATGTGCTGTCAAGTCGCTTCTGACTTATGGTGATCCTATAAATTAATGATCTCCAAAACATCCTATCATTGACAGCCTTGCTCAGGTCTTGCAAACTGAAGGCCATAGCTTCCATTTTTTAGTCAATCCATCTAGTCTTCCTTTTTTCCCTACTGTCTCCACCTTTTCCTAGCATAGTTGTCTTTTCCTTGAGTCTTGTTCTCTCGTGATGTGACCAAAGTACAAAAACCTTAGAGTAATTTTAGCTTCTATGCTTGATTTGATCTAGAATCCACTTGTGTCTTCTTGGCACTCTATGGTATTTGTAAAACTCTCCTCCAACACCACATTTTGAATGAATAATTTTCTTCTGCTTTAACCTTCATCAGTAGTTGTTTCAAGTCTTTACCACTTTCTGCCAGTAATGTGGCATCATCTATATATCTCAAATTATTAATGTTCCTTCCACCTTTTCACTCCACCTTCATTTAAATCTAATCCAGCTTTCCGTATGATATTTTCTGCATATAGACAGAAGATAAGGAGATAAAATACATCCTTGTCTGACATCTTTGCCAGTTGGAAATAGACATGGGCACGAACCACAAAAAAACTGAACCATGCGGTTCATGGTTCGTGGATTTCCACGAACTAGGAACCATGAACTCCCACTAACTGGGGCAAGTTCCTGAACCAGTTTGTGGTTTGTGGGGTTTAAATGCCCCTCTCTGGCTGCTTAGCAGCAGGGAAAGGGGCATTTAATTGTTTAAAGGCCCCTTTCCTGCCGCTTGCAAGTAGCAGGTCCCTTTAAACTATCAGCTGGCAGTTGAGGGGGAGGAGGCCATGGCTATGGAGAAGACAAGGTAACTGTGGGGCTGGGGCTGGGGGCTGGGGGGCTGGACCTTGTGGGATTTGGGTGTTTAAAGGGCCCTGCCACTTGCAAGTGGCAGGTCCCTTTAAACTCTCAGCTGGTAGGCAGCGAGGGGGGGCTCCCCCCTGCCGCTTGCCAGCTGATAGTACAAAGGGACCTGCTGCTTCCGGGGAAATGGCCCTGCAACCCCGGGGAAATGGCCATTTAAACTGCCCTTTAATAGGAACCAAACGAACCAGTAGACCAGTTTATGGAAGTTCGTGGAAATGAGCTTCCATGAACCACTGGTTTTTGGTTCGTATTCAAGTTCGTGCCCATCTCTAGTTGGAAACCATTCTCCTCATGTCTCAAGTTTTTCTACCCTTCCAAAGCATGTCTGCCCCCCTCCTCTCCAAGAAGTGTTTCTTCTTTCCACAAGTCCCCAAAACCACTCCTATTCTAAATTCACCAGGGAGAAAAGGAAAAAAGAGTAGAACCTTATGGTAATTTCTGAGAGTTAGGAGGCCCATTGCTTAAGTGTTCCCAGGCCACACTTGTCCTAGCTCTCCTTTTTCCTCTTGGGCTGTGCTCATTAATATAAAAAATGGTACCTCCCCTTAGGAATTTAGAAGGGATGGAAGAGTTGTGCTGGCTCTTTCTTTTGACTTGACTTCCTGAAAGGGCAGTTTGAGCTTAACTCCTCAGCATTCACAGAGTACAAATTCAACATTCAGAAAGCAAAATGGAATTTTTTTTACACAAATACCTGGTGTGAAATGTCATTTTACCACACACATTCTTTTTTATATTTCATTGCAAAGATTTTAATTTGTTTTCATTCTATTGAAATCAATGGGAACAGGGATTTCCCCATCTCCTCTGCTCCTTTCACTCTCCCAGCAGCACTTACAGAGAGGCTGCAGCTCCTATTGTCACATCAGCAGCTGCAGGCTTGTGGTAGTTGTGGCTGGCCTGGCAGTCAGCTGATAGGTGGCAAGGAGGCTAAAGAACCTCTCTCTTCCCAGCAGCCTGGGTGCTGCTTCTGGTGCATGGTGGGAGTATGGTCCTCAGGGTGTCTAACAAACAAAAACACAAACAAACAAACAAACAAACAACACATTACCAGACTGAACATCCCTGGCAAACAGGTCTTCTTAGAATACTACTCAGATCTAGTTAATAGAGTTTAGTCCTAGGAAAGCGTTCTCAGGATTGCGTCGTAAGCCACTTTTTCCTGATCAGTAAGATATGCAAAACAGGATCATACACTCATGTTGATGCAGTTACATGACCACTGATGGACATGGCAAGTACTGATTAACATATCCTAATGTGGCTGTGCACTTGTACCCTGTCTGTCTGCTGCATTCTGAAATATGCATACCCTGTCAGGGAAGGGGCCCTGGCAGCCCCATGAGGAGCTTAGGGTGATAGACAGTTACAGCTGAGGGTGAGAGGCAGGCAGCAGTCTCTGATGTGAACAGTAGGGGGAAAAAACTCCACAGTAACTATTCTAGGCTGTGACAGCCAAAGGTAGCCATGCTGACCATTGAGTCAGCTGAAGTACTAAGCGGCAAAGAATAGTTAGGACATAAAGTCATTAAATGCTCCCTCTGCCCCAATGGTACTTAAAGAACTTTCTTTGCTTCTCACCCTTGAATACATGAAACTACCTTATACTGAATCAGGCATTGGCCCCTCAAGGACAGTGTTGCCTACTCAGACTGGCAGTGGCTCTTCATAGACTCAGGTGGAGAAAAGTCATTCACATCACCCACTGCCTGATTCTTCCAGCTGGAGATGCCAGGGGCTCCTCCACTGAGCCACAGCCCCTCCCCTAATCCTTGTTAGACAGCTTCTTCCATGGCTCAGTGTACTGGGAGCAATGAATGGGGGTTGGTGCACAGCATCCATAAGGAACTAGAATGCATTTGTTCCCCTACAGTTATGCAAAACCAAATTCATATTGCCTCCTCAAAGTCTATCCACTTAGGAGAAAAAGGTTTTTTTTTTTAAAAAAAGGAGGGGGTGTAATCCTGGCTCCTTCCCCCCTCACTATTTTGGTCACTAGTGAGAAAAGAAAAGGAGGACAGGCTTTTTATTGGTTCTGATTGGCTGGCAGCCCTAAATGGAATGCATCACTGTGAAGTCTGATCACACATGGAACAGCTAGATGAGTCAGATTTATCACTGTGAATTTGTTTCAGAAATAGCAAAGCATCTTATAGTATGGGATATGCACAAAAATGAGTTCATTTTCAGTTCACTATTCATTTTCATTATTTTATTAAAGATGTACTTTTTAGTTATTTATTTATTCCTTCACCTCACCCCTGAACACTGAGCTAGTATCAGGACCAGGCTAGGCAGGGAGCTGACATGAGGCATCGTGGACTGTGAATCCATCCCCCAACCCCAGTGCATACGCGTGCATGCACGCACGCCTGTACACACACACACACACACACACACACACACACACACACACTTTGTGATGCATTTGAAGTGCTGCACCCCTGTACACTTTAGGACTAGAATTGCAAGAAAACACAAATCTGGTATGTGGTGGGGACACCCTGGGAGTAAGAAAGGAAAGGGAGTAGGAAAGGCCAAACAAGCACCAGGAATGAAGACTTTTTGTAAACTCTGTCCTCTGTTGCTACTCATTTCTCTTAAACAAGATTTTCACACGGTGACACTTTCTGGTGGAAGCCACATCGTTACTGCAGCTATCAATGCAGTTCAGCAGCAGAACAGCTTCCAGGTGGAAAGTTTCTCCCCATTTCCCCTGCCCAGTCCTCTTGGTGCCCATTCCCCTCCTGCACACAATTGGAAGCTTCTTCTAGTTTTTTTTTTTAAAAAAAACAGTAATTGATATAGTGGTATACTATTATACCAATTTTTTGCTATGTCAATTACTAATATCAAAAAAACCTCAACCTCTCCCCCTCCAATGGCATAGAGGTGAGAATGGCTGCCATGGGAACTGGGGCAGGGAACATGACTGCTTTTGGTAGAACCAAGGAAACTTGAACTTTCCTACCCATATGGCATCCATCCAGACTTGGCGTTCCAAAAACATCACAGCAAAGCAAGTTTGGGAAATATTGGGGAAAACTGGGGAAAACCCTGGAAGTGCATGAGTGTACTATGATGCTGTGGTAAAGTGGAGGAAAAACCATGCTTTCTAACAGCATAAAACCGAGGACAAATCACCTATGTGGAAAATATCTCAGTAAGACTAATTTGGCTAACTTTGGGTGAGATTGGAGGGGACTCATTGATCACACTTGAAATGATTTCGGTCATTCTCATCATGAAGTGGGGGAGGGAAGTAATAAATAAGTAAGACAAAATTTCTTAGGATCAAATTTCCTAGGGTACATTTCAATGTGGCACCTCACATGCATTAAAAACACTATCTGAGTTTCTAGGTAAAGCTGTCAGGACATAGATGCCCATCCCTTGATGAGCTGTGCACCCTCTTGTCTAGTCTGGCTGGGCCAGTAATGGCACTACAATAAGTGGGGGGAGAAACCTCTAACCTGCACAGTAAGTGGAGGGAGAAAGAGGAATGCCTCCATGTCAGGTACATTATCTCCTTGCCTCTCCCTGCTCACTCTTTTCTCTGTGAACTCTAAACCAGAGTGCAGAGGGATGATGATGATAATAAATAAATTTTTTTACCGCCCTTCAGGACAACTTAACACCCACTCAGAGCAGTTTACAAAGTGTGTTGTTATTATTATCCTCATGACAATCACCCTGTGAGGTGAGTGGGGATGAGAGAGCTCTGGAAGAGCTGTGACTGACCCAAGGTCACCCAGCTGGCTTCAAGCGGAGGAGTGGGGGAATCAAAGCCGGTTCTCCAGATTAGAGTCCTGCGCTCTTAACCACTATAACTGACTCTCAGTTTTAATGGAGATAAAAACATGAATATTAAAGCATGGCATTCATTGTCCAATTCAGTTTAGTTACTTAAAAAAAACCATTGAAACTAGTGTTTTGATCAGTTATTACTCAAAAGAATAACCTTATTTTAAAATGATTGCCTCCTGTCCAGCATGGCATGTGAGGAAAGAGTTCCTCTGGTATTTATAGTTCTTCTCCACCCCACCCCCACCGGCTTCTTCTTCAGCTTTCATGCTCATTCAGAGGTAATCTTGGAAAACCAAAGCTGTATAGTCTAACCCTCACTGACCACATAGTACTATTTCTTTAAGGCTAATTTGCTTGACTACCAACTGCCTGAGGGTAGTGATATTCTTTCTTGTTCCGTCACTAGCCTCTCCTTACTTCTGAGCACAAGTGTGAAATTAGCCAAGAAACACTCCATTTCCCTTGGCTGATATGCATGTCACAATTTTGTTTGCAGTTCTTGTAAGGGTCCTCTATGCTTTATTTTCAGCTGGCAGGCTCACAGACGAGCATGTTGGCTTGGAAGTCGAGGGGAAAACCTCATGGTTCATCACTAGCAGCCTAAAACTCAGTTTCACTTGCAACATCTGGGCATCTTTTGGTCCAGCATCTAGTCTGGACCTTGTCTCCCAGCTGATCTTCAGCCTCAGTAGCTAGCAAGCAATATAGCTGCTTCCTCCAGCAGGAGATAGGAGCTTCTCTTATCAGTGTTATCCTCTGTGTCTCTTGCTTTGGGATGAGAGATGTTATGCAAAATAGGATAGGCTTTGCTTCTTTCTGTTGACAGGAAAAAATTCATAGCTGGGATGACAAGAAGGGTCCAGAGCTAGGCACAGTTCCACTGCATCAGTACCCTATACAGCATCTGGAAAATTACATATTTCAATTGCAGCTGTTTCATGTGTTACAAAATATACCTAGGGGATCACAGGGAGCCAATATTGTGTAGTGGTCTGACTAGGACCTGGAAGACCTGGATCCAAATCCTGATTCAGCCATCAAGCTTACTGGGTAACCTTGTGCCATTTACTCTCTCTCAGTCTGACCTACTAAATAGGGTTTTTATGAGGATAAAATGGGAAAGCAGAGAACACAGATGGAGCCCAGAGTTCCTTGTTAGAGGATGGATGGGAGAAAAATAGAAGTTTCTGTAGCTGACATTTGGGAGCTTCTGGCTCACACTCATAATTACACAGAAAGCAGAGTGGAAAAACAGACACAGTCTGTTTATTCTCATATGACTAAAGAAGAGGGACTTTATAAAATGCCAAGTTGACAAGAATAAGATGATGGCGGTATGTCACTACAGATCCCTTAAGAAACCAGTACTTTGGATTTTTCAGCTAAGTTTCTGTGGAATCAGGGTATGGGACTCACAGAGGGAATTTGATGGAGGCTGTTATCCATGTAACAGACGTTGCACATATTTCCCCCTCTTCCTTCTGTGTCTTGCAGGAGAAGCTAGAATACTTCTTTCTGATTGTGTTTACCATTGAGGCAGCATTAAAGATCATAGCCTATGGATTTCTATTCCACGCAGATGCCTACCTACGAAATGGCTGGAATGTACTGGATTTCACCATCGTCTTTTTAGGGTAAAGAAACTGAGTATCATATATTTCTCTGTGCACTGCAGAGGGCAGGAAATGTTGAAATGTCAATGAGCACAATATTAAATTGATGATACATTTGGTTATATTAACACACTGTTTAAGTCAGATTGCTTTGTCTCCAAATGCTCCCTTTTAAACAGCTTTTCTGCACTCAAATGGAACATAACCATTTTACTTTCCTTGCAATTCAGCTATTATGACGGCCTGTGAAGGTTTTTTCCACACTAATTTTATGTTAACATATACATTAAGCCCAGTGGATACATATATATAGCAACAGCAAACTTCTTTTTAAAATCCCTTCTCCCCTTTAGGAATTATGTCAACCCAAGGCCCTAGAAAGAAGTATTTGGAGCCTCTCTAAAGTTTACTAATACTAGCCCCAGATTAGTAGGGGTGATTATGCAACAATTGCCACATGTTCCCTGTGTAGGCTATAGGGAATACTACAAGTGTCAAGGAGAGAAATGCAAGTTTTGATTCAAGTAGCACCTTCAAGATCAACAATATTTTCTGGGTATAAACTTTTGAGAGTTAAAGCTCCCTTTGTCAGATACTGTATCTGAGGAAGGGAGCTTTGACTCTCAAAAGCTTATACCCCCCAAATCATGTTGGTCTTTAAGGTGCTACTTAACTTGAATCTTGCTGTTTTACTGCAGACCAACAAGGCTACTCACCTGAAACTCAGGAGAGAAATGTGTCTGCAGAGGTGGATGAGCATCAGGGAGCCATGCACCACTGCAATCCTCCAATATGATCCCGCTATCTATTTCCTGAATATTTAGAATCCTGAATATTTACTTCAAACTTTGTGTTCACAGCAAACACCATGGTATAGACACCTGTTGTACAAAATGTGAATCAGTCCTTAAGTGCAAGTATACAGCTGAATGGGAAAATAGTGTGAACCAGATGGTATACAAAGACAGCTGCGTCTGTAGTTGTGGTCATAGTAAACTAGAAAAAGTATGGTTGGATGTCACTGCCAGCTGTTGCTCTTTGCTGCCTGGTTTACATTAGCATTTCTTCATTCTTCATGGTTTGTGCATGTGAATTAGCCCAGATTCCACTTAGGACTGCAAGTGATAGGGTTTACTTTTGATCAGGGAAGAATACATTATTCAGGGCAGGATGGGGACTTGGTCATTCACACACACTGGAATCTCACTGATCTTATGACTCAGCACTTAGGATCTCCAGGAACCCATGGAGACATTCACTCACTCCACCTAAAAGCAGGCCTTTATATTACATTACATTCCCCACTAAATTCCAAATCAAGTACTACAGAGGGAAATTGCTGATGGGTGATAGGAGCTGATTTCCAATTGTCTTGAAGAGGGTAGATTTTGATCACACGTGGCCATTTCCTGTATCTGTTAGTTCATTTTGCAAAGAGCCTTGGTGCCTTCACCCATGATGCACAGATACTTGTGCTCATTGCTCTAATACAATACATGGAAGACTGCAATCCACATTTACTAGGGAACCAAGTCCCAATGAGCAAAATGGGATTTACTTTTGAGAAAACATGGTTAAGATTACACTGAAAATAACTCCACATGAGTACCATTACCATGGACTGAGCCTATGTTGGACAGTCCTACATAATTCAGGCTGATTTTGCCATTCCACTACAAACATTCCTTGTTAACAGTTTATGATGATGGTGGTGAAAATTGCTTATAAATAGTTACTCCAGAGTTATTCCAGTCCAAACCTATTGAAATCAATGGGCTTAGACTGGAGTAACTGTGCACAGTAGCAGCCATGCAACAAGCAGCCAGCAAGATCCATGTCCTCTGAAGACACAATGGGAAGGTTTCTGTGCCATGTGCCTCTGTTTTAATTCCTTATCTGCTTTGTTGCTTCTATTTTGTCTCCATCATCTCCCTATCCTTTTCAGCTCACTTTCCTTCAACACTTTCTGTGCCCTTTCTCTCATAGAGTCTTCACAGTGATCATGGAAAAAATCAGCGTAATGGAGAGTGCTCTTCTCAGTGGGCAGGGCGGTTTTGATGTCAAAGCTCTGAGAGCCTTTCGTGTGCTACGGCCCCTACGCTTGGTGTCGGGAGTGCCAAGTGGGTGACACTTTCTTAGGTTTCTGTGATTGGATGCATGGGGGAGCTGAGACTGTGGGACACAGTTCTCATTCCCTTTTTGATCATAGATGATCAGAGAAATAAGTAAAATAAAAATATGTTGTTCCAAGGAGGGAGAGAGAGAGAAAGAATTAGCCAATTTATTTTATCTTATGTTTCTCCAAGCTCAGAATGGTGTATATGGCTCTCTATTTTACCCTCACACCCCTGTGAGGTAGGTTAGGCTGAGAGAGAGTCTGATTGGCCCAAATTCAGAGTGAGATTCATGACTCTGGGGATTTGAAATCAGATCTCCCTAGCCCAATACCATAAACCATGACACCACAGTGACTCTTGCTATACTGGCTATAGCAGATGATACACAAATGATTATCACTAGAGAAAGTCCAAGTGATTTCTGCATGAAGATCTTCAGAGAGTTTCAGGGGTATTCAGTCATATCCTGCATAATAATTACACATGGAGGGGTTGTTACTATTGTGGTCTCTTGCATGTTTCTGACAGACCTTGCAGTTGACACCTGTCACTGTAATATCACAATGAACTGTGCAGTCTGAACAACCGGCTTTCCTCTATAATAGCTAGGAAACAATACCAGCTTACCATGCTAAACAGTATGTGAAGAAAGCTACATGTCCTAAGAGAAATGAGCATGTGAATGTCACTGATTTCCCTTAAGAACCTGGGGAATGGGGTTTGGTGATGGTGCTGTCTGCTGGGGATTGGAAGCTTCTTGGGGACTACTATTCCCAAGGATTGGGTATTACATGAGTTTAAGGCAGTGACACAAATATATCAACAGTCTTTCCAGGCAGAAAACTGTAAATGAAAAATATTTCAGCAAGTGAAAATATAATATAGAAGATGGCAAAACCCAGAGGCAAAACAGGCTGATTCTTAAAGAACTGGCCCTGCACAAAGCATGGGAGCATTCCCATGGCCAGCATAATAATGTCACTCCTGAAAGTGACATCATTGCGTCGACACTGGGGAAGAGCACGTGAGCAGTTCTTCTGAATGGTGATGACTGGATCCCCCCTCCCTCCGGGAAGGTAAGGAGACCTGGCACTCACAGTGTCACGGCCAGAGAGAAATATAGCCTCCTGAGTTCCAACACCTGCCAGCAAATGCAGCTGACATCAAGAAAACAAAAAAGCTGTGAAAACTAAGCAAAAGTTGATAATAATGTAAAGAATTCAAATCCACCTTAAAACAGCCTAAGTATAGAACAAGACATTCATTTCAAAAATATAAACATTTATTGCTATTAAAAATCAATATTACTGATGTCTCTTATGCATATATCTATATTGTACTAAAGACAGGCTGAAATAACTCCAAACTGAGTCAAAAACCAGCCACTTGTTTACAGTTCTGATGTACAGCCAGAGAATCATCATTCAAAAACTTCTGCACAAAATATACAGACTATAAATAAATCCAGTCTTCCTATGTTTTTTGTAAATACTCAGTAAAGTGCCAGTGCCTATCTACAAGAGTACTAGCATTAGTACTACAAGAAAGTATGCAATAAGTAGTCTTTCTACATGTTATACATAATAAATGTAACAATACAGTACAAAATCAATTTCTGGCATAAATCTCTTATCACCAAGAACAAAATAGTGCTGATAGAAATATACTTCACAAAAGTTCATCAAAGTTCATAAAAACGTAACTTGATCCAGAGGGTCCAAGTTGAGTTATGACTCAAGAGTCTTCCAGTTGTGACCAAACAGGTAAACTGGTGTGTTCTTCCTGTTTCAAATCATTTTCTTCAAGTGGTCACAAATGAATCAGTCTCCCATATGCTTGTAACGAGTATAGCTTCAGCCTCTCATCAGACAGATTCATGACAGGCTGTATCATAGCTCTTGCTGTGACAATTATTAGCTTTCCCCACTGAAATGCACATGGATTCCTGGGAGTCTCAAAGATTCACAATACAGTCCTAAGCAGGGTTACACCCTTCTAAGGCCATTGATTTCAATGAGCTTAGGAGGGTGTGATTTGTTTAGGATTGCACTGTCAGTCATAAATGGAATTGTAGGGCGGTGTATGGTGATGGCTGGAAATGTAGGAGAAAGATAATGGCGGTCTCTTTTCCCTTTCTTCCTGCTGCAGGCCTGCAAGTGGTACTGAACTCTATTATCAAAGCCATGTTGCCACTGCTCCACATTGCTGTGCTTGTTGTCTTCATGCTGATCATCTATGCCATAGTAGGGGAAGAACTCTTCAAGGGCAAAATGCACAAGACTTGTTACTACATTGGGACAGGTAGGCGAAGCTACCGAACCCCTCTTTTAAAAGGGGCAAGAGATGGCTGGGGCATCACAGTGGGGCACGGAGCAAAACATTGGCCTCTAGGGCTCTTACATAATCAGGAGCTGGAAACAGCCATGACACCTGCCATAGCTTCTGAAGCTCTACTGCATTTAGAATGGAAGAGCGGAGCACATGCTTACATAGAAAAAAATGCGTTTACCATATCTTGTAGAGCTTCACATCTGTATCTTTACTTCCTTCCTCAGACATCATTGCCACAGTAGAAAATGAAGTACCATCTCCATGTACAAACTCAGGCCATGGGCGCCATTGCTCCATCAATGGCTCTGAATGCAGAGGCTGGTGGCCAGGACCCAACAATGGCATCACCCACTTTGACAACTTTGGGTTTGCTATGCTGACTGTCTACCAGTGTATCTCCATGGAGGGTTGGACTTCAGTCCTTTACTGGGTATGCTAAGCATGAGAGAGAAGATGATGTATGACTTGCTGGTCAAGTGGCCAGTGCAAGTTTGTGAATTTATGACCATTTGCTCCTGTCACTTCCTAGGCAGTAGATTACTCATGGAGCACAGTGCTCCTCGTTAGAGAGTGAAACTACTGTTCCATAGGAAGAACAGTTCATAGGTCAGGGCGTCAGTCTGCACAGGGTACACATCAAGTTCCAGAGTGAGATTAAGATGTGGGCTCCAATCCCAAAGGTAACCTAAGTTTGACTTTAGGTCAAAAAACAAGAAACTCTAGGAATTCTGTGTTTAGAGCTTTTAAATGTTTTTAATTTATAAAGAACAGCCATCTTTCAACTCAGAACTGTGGCACAAGGGCAAGGGTATTCCCAATGTGAAATTGCCCTGAGGAGTAGCTGTTTGCCCAATGGGGCAAACATGCAGACACTCTTTTGGCTGCCTGTTAGGAAGATGGCACAGAGGAACAGTTTAAACCAGCCCCCCCCCCTGCACTGTCAGGCCCCTGCTCAAATGCTGTTGGGGAGGGGGACGTCTACAGTGCCAGCCTAAGCACCCCTTCTAAACCTATTGACCAACAGACAGACATGTGTGTAACTCTGCTCATAATGGTACTGCCAGTGTCTTATCTAATTTGAGCCTTTTTGCTATGTATGAAATCAGGAGTGACTAAAACTAGAAATAATCTCCCAAAGCAAACATTGCTGGGAATCTAGGAATGAGCCCCTCACCTTTTGCAATGAATTACTATCAAATCTATCAATGTTTTAGGGGGAAGGTCTGATGGATGAGCTAGGACCCTGTTCCCAGCTCTTGCCTTGGTTATCTCCCAATCTCCAGAGTCAGCCCTTTCCCCTGGAATTAGAGGTTTTCCAAAATGCTCGTCTTGGAAATATTTATCATGGCATTTCTGTTCTTTCTCAGGTCAATGATGCAATTGGGAATGAGTGGCCCTGGATCTACTTTGTCAGCCTCATCTTACTTGGGTCATTTTTTATCCTCAACCTGATATTGGGGGTGCTCAGTGGGTAAGAAGGGCTGTGGCCTCTTTTCTCTCAGCTATCACTGACATGGGACTCTGTCTTTAATGTGCCTTAAAATTGCCAAGTCTTTTGCGAGGGGATGATCTTGGAAACTTCTTTATGGGAGTCAGGCAAAATATGGAAGCTTCACTTTCTTCACCCATATCTAAAGCTACTGCTAGCCTCAGGCATAGAGCAGAGCTCCTCAGACACGAGGCAGGGCTTCTTAATGCAGACATGAAACATGTTTTGTGGTACAACACTGCTGCATACACTCACTGCATGAGCTGAAATTAGTGGGAGAGAGATTGCCCTCTGTGTTACTACTATTTGGTGATCTGATCTGCTACCAGAAATATGTCTTTTTTATGGATGGCATCTCCTTACTTACCCCACCTCTTTCATTCTCCCCCCCTTCTCTGTCACTCATCCCTCCATCTTTCTTTCTCCTCTCAACATTTCATTACTGTCTCTCCTCAGGCTTGTAGAAATATTTCCTTTCTCTTTCCATGGCCCCAGTTCATGGATTTAAGACTCCACAGATGGGGACAAGTTGAAAAAGAGACTTATTGGTTGATGAAGATTAGCCATGATAAACAAAAACACTCGAGCCTCTAGACTGCTAGAGCTCCCGCCTGCTGAACCTGAAGTGCAAGAAAACACCCAGAGTTGCAAGAAACAAAATAAATTAAACAAATAAGTAACTAACACCAATACAGTGCCTGAGAGCCAAACTAAATGTGACAGAAATCCATGGTGTCACAGGTTCACCATAGCTATTTGAATGTGTTTTTAAAAAGTCATGAGGGATGTGGTGCAGTGCTCTTTCTATCACCACATGTCTTTTAAAGAGCCCCCCTCCCCCCATGGCTGTTTTGGCACTTTAAAAGGCACTGGGTTCGGGGGGGGGGGAAAGAGCTCCATGTCATGGGCCTGATCTTCATAGCATTTTAAAAAACACTTTAAAATGGTGGTGGTGAACCCGAGGCAGCCACAGTTTGGCTTTGAGTCTAATTGGAGTTAAGAGAGCACTACTGATAGCCCAGCATCTGTAGCAAGACTGGCCTTGGCTGGCTCAGTTGTCTGGGGAAATGTGGGCAAAATCACTATAAGGATGAACATGCAAGAGAGGTAGAGGGGGGTGAGGCAGAGGGTACAGGCCAAATGAGATGAGGCACTGGGGAAACAAATACATCCAGCATTTTTAAAAAGCAAATAGCAGATTCAGGGTGGAAAAAAGTTGGATCAGGGCCACATTGTTGGGGGAAAGGGGTTTAACCCCCCTCCACAGAGGAGTTTCACTAATTGAAACAGATCCCCTACCCCATATATGCAATATTATTTAACCCAGAAGGGGAAAATGACAGGATCGCTTTCTCTTGGCCTGTATTTTTTCCCTTTTAGGGCTCATAATAGACAGCCAGTGTGCTTGCTGAATGTTAATTGCTTTATAGAACTAGGGTGCTTTCTCTTAAATGTGGGGGTAGATTAACCCTTGAGTTATGTTGACTCAACACATAGGGAGGGAGAACAGGTGTGAGCACACTGGCACCACCCTGTACCTCTACACAATTGCCTAATTGGTGGCAAAGTGTGAGTGTGAGGACGAAGTGGTCATGTATTGTCGAAGTGGTCATGAGCACATCCCTCCCTGTGATCAGCAGCGCTGCTTTCAGAATGTTGCTGATCATGGAGAGGGAGTGTGCATGTGGCCACTCTCTCCATGTAGCAGGCAAGTCTGTACCTGTTGTTGTCACTGGCCTGGTCTGAGCCAAGCAGTCCCTGCAGAGGGCCAGTCAATTCGGATCTGCCTGGCAGTTGTGCAGGAGAAGGTGTCAAGGAATCTGCACCAACTGTCACAACTGGCTGGTTATCAGCTGAGCTGTGGGACTTCTCAGCTTGGCATGTTCAAGGGCTGTTTTGCCACCTCATTCCATCCCTTGCTGGAAATTGGGGAGGGATGCTTCCAAATCCTATGCTGACTTTTTTTTTTGCACATTCCTATTACTTTGCTAGATGACATCGATTATGACAATTATACCCTTTTGTCCAAATGCACTTACACTATCTCAGTAACTGTTTCAACTGCCCTGTGTTATGTTCAATGAGAGGGGAAAGTTGATTGGAGGGCTAGTGCCTTGTCTGAGACTACCTAGCAAATTCATAGCTGAGCCAAGCCTGGCTGGGGACCACCTGGCCCATTTCTCACACTGTTAACCACCGTATTGTATGTATTAATTTTTAACTGGGTTTGTTCCAGGGAGTTCACCAAAGAGCGTGAGAAAGCCAAATCACGAGGTACGTTCCAGAAACTGAGGGAGAAGCAGCAATTAGAGGAGGACATGAAGGGCTACATGGATTGGATTACTCATGCAGAAGTCATAGACAGTGACCGGACCCGTGGTGAAGGTACCAGCCTTGTCAACTACCTCACTAATGGGAAACCAGTTAGAAGACACTGGTTTCAAAAATCAAAAAATGTTACGGGATGAAAACTGACCAAACTCCAGGAGAAAATGTCTTCAGGAAAGGGTTATTTTGACTTGCAGATGAGCCCATGGGCTGGTTCCAAATGATATTATCTGTGAGCAGAAAGTGGGGGGATGATTTTCACTGATCTCCCTGGTCCCTCTGCAGACTCCAGATGTCCCCTCATGCTGTTCTTGTGGGTCCCCTGGCAGTCAGAGCAGCACTTAATTGAGTTCTGTGATCTGCAGTGGGAAGGAGGGGGCAGGGATGTCAACACAACAGCAGGTGAACACACGAGGGGGAGCAGAGTGTACTAAATTGCAGCTGTGCATAGGCAACACCAAAAAACAGGGCAGAAAGCACAATAGTGAGTTCAAAGCAGATAGATACACTTGTGGAAAAGAAGGTAGTGCACCCAACTTGGAATGACAAACTTGCCTCCTCCTTTCCCACGTGGCTATATGCTGCTTTCCCCAATGCTCCCGGTCCAATCGCATAAGTCTCCTTCAGATGGAAACCTGAGCACCCAAAGGGCTAGTGTGTACCGTTTAGCTGCTGGGCCAAATTATACCTGGCTGGCTCCCTGTCACTCATTAAGGTTGCCCGTTTCAGGCTGGGAAATTCCTAGAGATTTGGGGAGTGGAGCCTGGAGAGGGTAGCATTTGGCGAGGAGAGGGACCTCAGCTGGTTATAATGCCATAGAGTCCACTCTCCAAAGCAGCCATTTTCTCCAGAGAAGCTGATCTATATGGCCTGGAGATCTGTTGTAATTCCAGGAGCTCTCCAGCCACCACCTGGAAGCTGCCATCCTCTGGTGACTCACCTGATGAGGCCAGTGTGCACCAGCCAGCCCAACAGCTTCACCTAAAGAGGGCAGCGGGCTCGCTGGGCTGCCATTGCTGAGGAGGCCATTTCGAAGGTTGGTGCAGGCTGGGATTGTACTTCATGAGGTTCACTAGTTTTTTATTATTTTATGGTATTTTTAGACACACTACTGCTGGTAATCAACAGGTTTGAGAGTATTGCTTGTTGGGGGCTGTAGTCTGAGAGGAGAGAAAACCAGAACAGGAAAAAGGAAGGAAGGTGAACCGCATGGGCCTAGGCAGAGTTGAGAATTAAGTACCAGTTATTGCTTGTTGTGCACTGCACATATTTAGTTTTATCAATAAGCCTTGTTGGAACTTTCCCTCTGCTTGAGTTGCCTAAGACAATGGTCTCTGTTTCCATCTTCCACAGGGATGATGCCGTTGGATGAAGGTGGCTCAGAGACCGAGAGCCTGTATGAAATCGAGGGCATGAATAAATGGATCCTCTTCTTGTAAGCAGAACACATGCTAATTTAAACACCCACCTGTTCTAATCCACAGCTCAAATCATTCTGAGGGCATTTTAACATTAAAAGCATTTTTCTTCATCCTGTAAAATGTGCAAGTCTCCCATCAAGGGTCAACCCTATGGCCTCCCTCCTGCTGAGGGCTGCAGCCCAGCAAAGGATCGGAGTGGATCAGGCATTACCACTGCCTGGAAATGCTGTGCTAATCTAGTGCCTGGCGGCAAGGGAGGAAGCAGAACACAAGAAAATCACACACACGGCTATCTTCTCCAGGCTTCTCTCCCACCAGGAAATGGAAGTTTGTCTCGGGGGCTATCTTCCATTTCCTGATAGAAGTAGTGCTCAAAAAAGTAAAGCAACAACTCATTCACATCTTCAGCTGCAATTTCAGAGTGGAAGGGAACATCAGTGGAGGCCCTTATGCTGTTTGACCAAAGGCCCATAAAACCTACATCTCTTTCCATCTCTGTAACATACCCTTACCCTATAACATGCTCTCTCTTCTCTTCCTGCACCACCTAAGATTGCCAACCTCCAGATGCAGCCTGGAGTTCTCCCAGAATTACAACTGATTTCTAGACTGCAGAGATCATTCCACTAGAGGAAAAGGCAGCTTTGCAGGGTGGTCTCTATGGCATCAAATCCCCTTTGAGTTCCCACCACTCCCCAAACTCTGCAGTCATCAGGCTTTGACAAGCAACCTCCCAGCAGTTTGCCCTTCCTGCTGGTCACCAGTGACCAGTGAGAGTTTCTAAGCTTCCAGGCAATTGTCCTCCATGAGCAAGCACTCCGGGCACAAGCGCAATGTGCACACTCCCAGCAGACGCAATGATGTCACTTCTAGAAGTGATGTCATCGCCATTGCTGTGGGAGTGTTTCTGCACTTTGCTTGAGGCTGATTTTGGCCCCAAAGGGGCTGATCCTCATCACGGTGAGTACCAGATCCTCCCCTGGGCTTCACTCTCAAATCTTCAGGAATTTCCCAACCTGGAACTGGCAACTCTAGCACCACCAGAAATCACTGTAAACTTGTCTCTATTACCCCTCCCTCCCATTCTCTCTCAGTCCTGTAGCAATGCTCCTTTCTCTCTCCTGGAATCCCTACCACATAGTTACCCCCTTATTTCTGTTTTCCCCACAGCCATCTCTCTATAACTCCCCCTTTTATTTATGAGTTCAGACATTTATATCTGGCACTCTCCAAAATCTTCCCACAGTGGCTAACAACATAAAACAATAATAATACAATGTTAAAACTAAAAATATAGCAAGTAAAATAATTCCCAACTCAGAATTTTAAAACAGCAACCAGTAAAACCAACAATGTAAGTACAAAGACAGGACACAAAATCAAGCAGCATAGCCCATGGTTAGAAAACATCAAGGAAATAAAATGCAATTAAAAGTCTGGCTTGGTGATTCCCAACATGGGGCCTGTGGACACCATGTTACCTAGCAATGTTTGCAGGTGCCCACTTGCTTCTTCCTCAAAGGAAAGAGACAATGCTGGCTTCATCCAATTCATTGGTGTATAACAACAACAACATTTGATTTATATACCGCCCTACAGGACAACTTAATGCCAACTCAGAGCAGTTTTCAAAGTATGCCATTATTATCCTCACAACAAAATACCCTGTGAGGTGGGTGGGGCTGAGAGAGCTCCAGAGAGCCATGACTTGCCCAAGGTCACCCAGCTGGCTTCAAGTGGAGGAGTGGGGAATCAAACCCGGCTCCCCAGATTAGAGTCCTGTGCTCTTAACCACTACACCAAACTGGCTCTCCAGGTTGCCCTCTCTTACCAGGTTGCCCCCTCTGATGGGCAATCTCTCCCCTGCTGCTCTGGCCCCTCTATGGAGCAGTGGGAGCAAAACGTCATAGCATCTCATGACACTGTAGGAATCCCCTCTATGGGTTTTACTGTAGAAATTAGGAGGATTCCTAGAACATAGTGTGATGCCATTTGAACAGTCTCTGCCCCCCAAATGAAATTAAAAGTCTGTCTGTGCTCCAGCTTGCAACCCTACTGGAGTAGGAGGTGATTTAGAAGAGCACAGGAGGTATCTGTGTCTATGGGAAACACCCATTTGGAAACAGGAAAATGATTCACTTGGAACATCATTTCATTTTGTTGTACCTCCCCACATTTTGTGATCAGTCTCCCCTCGCAACACAGCAGCCATTTTGTTGTGATGCTCATTTCCTGCTCTCAGAATTCCAAAGAAGGCTAAGAGCTCAACTGATCTGAGGACTCCTGGCTTAGGTGAGCAAAATGGTTTGGCCTGGCGCCTAAAAGACAGTAAAGTAGGGGCCTCCCTCTACCCCTCTATCCTCTCCTCCTTTCTGAGTTTACTGGCAGCAGCACACAAGGTTTTCATTCTCCTAGTAGGCCATACACTGAACAAGTCTGAGCCATAGGTGGGCCATGTGGCATGGCTGGCTGGCTGGAAAAGCTGACACCAAGTTACTCTACCGCACACCTCTGAATTCACAGAAAAGAGGAGCAATGGTGGACATAGTCAATCAGTTCTCCCATACCACTTCTACTTTTGATGAGCTTTGATAGGTCTAAATATTCACACAAACATGTAAAAGAGCAGCAAACCATGGGCATTTGGACTCTCCTCTGGGGGCAGGTAGCATGGTTCCAGGTTCCTGCCAGGGGTGAGGAATCTCCCACCCCAGCTCTCATTTCCCACTGCTACTGCCACAGTATGATGTCACTTCTGGGAAAAACTAAGAAGTGGTATTAATCTGTTCTAGGAATCACTGGAAATTCTAGATTTTGCCTGACAGCACCCCCATGTCCCTCTCTGGACGCCTAGAAGTCACTAGGCCATGCCTGGCAACTCTAGAAGGGAAACAAACAGAAGGGACTTCAGATGTCCTAAGGGCTTTATGGTCTCTAGGCTTGACTCTGCACCTAAAAGAGCAGTGGTTCCAAAACTTTTGTAAGGCTGGCCTTGGAGGCTGATTTGCTGCTATTCTCATTTTGGCTGTCCTTGACTCTTTCCCCTCTAGCCGGCATTGGCGGCGATGGAACCGTCTTTTACGTCGGAAATGTCGTGAAGTGGTTAAGTCCAAGTTTTTCTACTGGTTTGTGATCCTGATTGTCTCCTTGAACACTCTCTCAATAGCATCTGAGCATCACAATCAGCCTGGCTGGCTGACCCACGTACAAGGTGAGCTGCGCATTTCATTTCTGGGACTTCCCAGTTTCTTTTTAACAAGGGCCATTTCCAAACACCCACTCACTGAACGCTTTTCCCCAGGAATCTAGATGTCCCCATTTGCAAAATGTTTGAGGACCATTTGGCTTCTGGTTTTTTGGCACCTTTTCTGGGAACGCACTTTCCGTGGTCACAAAAAAGGCACCAAAAACAGAAGCCAAATACCCTGCAACCGTTTTGAAAACATAGACGTCTGGAGTGAAGTGGAAAAACCACCAGCATTCTGTGAGTGGGCCATCCCTTTAAGGGCATGTGGAACTGGCCAAGGTGAAGGCCTGTGAGAATGTCAGACTTGAACATCATTGCCCTCCTTCTTTGCTTCTTTTAACTTTTAGCCCCCCCCCCCGCCATCCCAAACTAATTCTGCCTTCCAATACTGATTTACTTTCTCCTCAGTGCTACAGTCTGTATTTTCACATTGATTAATGAATGGGGATCCCCACCTAGGTGGGGTTCTCTATGTCTACGGGGATTATTCCTTAGAGAACTCTCAAATAAATCAGGAAAATGTTCAACCAGAAAGGGTTTTTTTAAATAAAGAAAAAATAAAGGCAAATGTACAGGAAATCATACACAGCACACATACAAGGCTAACTCGAAAAATTAGGGAGGAAAATAGGAGAAAGTGGTTCAAGGAGGGCAGTAATTACCAATTTTGAGGACAGGAGGGGTCTGTGGAGGCAACAGCAAAAATTACCAGTGTTTCATGGTGAGAAGAAGAGTCTCAAGCAAACTTGAGGGTGGGTGTATGGTTCCAGAACACACACACACAGTAAATGGCTATGGAGCCCAATTACAGGGCAAAATGAACCCTGGGGCAAAACAGGCATCTTGCTCCCCTAAACAATAAGTGAATGGTTTGTCCAGAGGTAGAACAATAAGTTGAGAGAGACCAGAAGTGGTTATCTGGGATGGACTATAGGTGAAAATATTGCTTGATGACCTGGTAAGTACTGGATGGGGAAGCTACAATGTTTTCTGAATAGCTTTGGTTAGGATATGTGGATGAGGGGGAAACGTTGATGAGATTAGACAAGGGTTTTCTTAGGAAACCACCTCTGACTCATGTTCTAGTACTTTTCCAAGCTCCTGCCTAGCTGGCATCCGCTCTGCGCCAGGCAGTGCCTCGGACTTATGGGGGGCAGTTATGATATTCTATCCATAAACTGCCCTCTTAGCGTGAGGAAGGGGCCTGACTGCTAATAGCAGGATGGCAGCAAATAAAGCCTGGCACCTGCCCATCCCATTCCCAATGGCAACCTGCAACACTGCTTTTCAAGTTATAAGTGTTAAGGGAAAGAATCACATACCTGCATGTAATGAGTGTGTTGACCTTCACGCACACCCCTAATGACTCCTCTGAGGGCTGCAAGTGGGTGTGTTGTTGTCCCAGCAAAGAGGACTGCTGAGTAGGGTGCAGCAAATAGTCCTAGAGTCCTCCCTTTTCTTCCTCCTTCCTCTGAAGAGGAATCAGGCCCTTGTGTGGCTCCTGATGGCCAGAGAAGATCTCTAATAATCATCAATCATATTTATTGTTTGCAGATATTGCCAACCGGGTGCTGCTGGCTCTCTTTACAGTAGAGATGATTCTGAAGATGTATGCCTTGGGTCTGCGCCAGTACTTCATGTCCATCTTCAACCGTTTTGATTGCCTGGTGGTTTGCACTGGCATTCTGGAGCTCATACTGGTGGAGATTATTTCCATGACTCCTCTGGGCATCTCAGTTTTGAGGTGCATTCGTCTGTTGAGGATTTTCAAGATAACCAAGTGAGTATCCCCTGGGAGGAAAACAGGGTGCTGCCGCCAGTATGGCAGTATATGTAGACACTCTGAAGAACCTTTGTCTTGCTGTTTCCAGCCAATCATTGCTAGGGATATCACATGCCAACTTCAGCACACCTTAAGTATGTAACTTATCTCCCCATGACATCTCAGTCGGTCAATAAGATCAGAATTCTTGCAGAATTTCAGTAGTCTTATAGCCTGATTCTAATTACACTTATTTAGAAGGAATCATGCTTCCTGGTAACTATGGCTAGCATTGCAGCCAATTTTGCCTTCTCTTTTCTACCACAATGAACCTTGCAAAAGTGCTAAATGGCTTTCACAAGCAGATCCTACATATCATATGTGTATAGATGCAGTATAATCGGTGAGACAGGTCACAAACCACTACAGCTTAGTTTGCACCATGCCTTGCAAAAACACAATACAAGGTTTGGAAACAATGGAGATAATTTAGTGCAAGCCCCTTTCAGCAATTTAAATATGTACTTCTGTCTGTGCCACAGCCCTTATGAATATTAAGAATGGAATTACCTCTCCCTCTCTCTCTTTAGATATTGGACCTCTCTGAACAACTTGGTGGCATCTTTGCTGAATTCAGTGCGCTCCATTGCCTCCCTCCTCACCCTCCTCTTCCTGTACATTGTCATCTTCGCACTTTTAGGGATGCAACTTTTTGGAGGCAGGTTTGACTTTGATGATACGGAGATACGCCGTAGCACCTTTGATAACTTTCCTCAGGCTTTCATCAGCGTCTTCCAGGTACTATCCAGTTAACGGCAGGGTTCTGGAGCAAGACATTTGTGTTCTGTTCTGTATATTAAGTGACCAGTAGGAAAACAGGAGTCAAAACTTCTGGGATATTTTCTGATCTTTCAGGCTTTCTTCTTGGTGCTACAAGACAAGGGGAAAGGAGATCTTAGTTCCTCTTAATGTAATGGCTGTACCTACAACGTCCTACTGTTTACAAAATCTCTTTCCTCTTCTAAGGTCCTGACTGGGGAAGACTGGACTTCTATAATGTATAATGGAATTATGGCCTATGGAGGACCATCATACCCCGGTATGCTGGTCTGCATTTATTTCATTGTTCTCTTTGTCTGCGGGAATTGTATCCTTTCTGTAATCAGTCTGAGTATCATTGCTTGGTTATTGACATCATCTGACAATAGGTAAAACTCTGCTACAGTTGTTCACTGGATATAGCATTTTAAGCTTCATTTTTAGCCCAGAATCTTAAGTCTAATAATGGTCAACCAGCAAAGATGGTTGACTTAAAACATGGGACGTTTTCACATGTCGATAAGCCCCCAGAAAAT
Source organism: Eublepharis macularius (assembly GCF_028583425.1). NCBI lineage: Eukaryota > Metazoa > Chordata > Lepidosauria > Squamata > Eublepharidae > Eublepharis > Eublepharis macularius. The sequence continues at coordinate 104,275,911 of NC_072794.1, read as the reverse complement.
TGCTCAAAACTCATGGCACAACAGTGTCTTCATAGTGCGATTTCCCATCATGATCCTGTCTAATGGTGCAATGACATCAAAAATTGTGCCATTAAACAGGATAATGATGGGAAAGCGCGTTATGAAGATGCTGTTGTGCCATGAGTTTTGTCCGATTTTCCAGGGGCTTACCAGTGTGTGAAAACGGCCATGGACTGGTCATTAATGTGACCAGGAGAACCGTAAGTATTCCTGAAAGGATGTTTTGCCTTCTCTATATGCAAATAAGTTTGTGCATTATATAGGTTAGTAGTCTAGGCTGTCACAGATGGAAAATAGACTGTTCAAGTAGGTGGACAAGATGGATGGTATGTAGATTTCTCATCATTAGACTTAGTTTGTCCATTCATTGTCCATTCATATAGTCTGCTATTCTGTGACTTGGTGCACATATCAGAACTCTGAACCTTCCTTTCCGCTGACACAAAGTTACAAACATGCAGGTAGCTTAATATTCATTGCTGAACAGAATTCCCATTCATATGGCCTAGAGCATGTTTACACATCAGATTTGTGCATCTAAATGTTTTTCTCATCTTCACAATCCACTTGAATAGGTGACTTTATTCTAAGCAAGTCCCTTGCCTTTCTTGAGATGACTATACCACAAGTGTGCAGGGACTTTTTCCAGTTGTACTATCTCCATATCAGGATTCTGATTTTTAGAATTATGAAAAGATAACCTGCCTTTTCCAGCCTCCTGCTACTCTTTTCTGAATTTCAGGTTTCGTTCTAATGTGACAAAATGAATAATGTAGGAAGTTGAAGTTAAGATATCTCTCAGTATCAAGACATAGTCATCATGGAAATCATCACAGACTCTTCTCCATTGTTCTTTGCTTTTTAAACTTATACAGTAAAAATCCTTAGCCTTTCTCCCCTGCTACCAGATATTTTGCTCAATGTCTTCTTGGCCATTGCTGTGGATAACCTTGCTGAAGCTGAAACTTTGACTTCTGCTCAGAAAGCCAAAGCTGAAGAGAAAAAGAGAAAGAAAATGTCCAGGTCAGTTCTTCCATCTGCTGGCCTCAACATTTGTTGCCTTTGGCCTTTCGTCCTTGGAAATCTGTGGGATCCAACATAAAGATGCCTAGCCCAACTGTTAAGTTTTTTCCCCAGCATGCCTTACCCTTGGCTTCACTTCCCTCTCCTCTTGCTTTCTTGTTCTTCTCTCTAGAGGTTACCCTGAGAAATCAGATGAGGAAAAACAGATGCTGGCTAAGAAGCTGGAACAGAAAGCCAAGGGAGAAGGAATCCCTACCACAGCGAAGGTGAGCCAAGGATGCCATCTCCAAGTCTCACATTTGTCTGCTTTCCAGTGCCCTACAGGAGCCTCATAGGGACAAGTATTCAGACTGTTCTGGAGATTTGTGACTTTCCCCCCCCCAAGTTGTTCCAAAATACCACAAGCTCTTTGGTATCTACATTTATGAGTACAAGCATTCTTTTGTCCCAAGAAAGCTGACTCCCCTTACTTTTAAATTATGTAGGACTTTTGGGGAGTATCAGATTTCACTGGAAATGGGGCAAGACAAGCCCCATATTCTAAATGAAAAACAAAGAATTTGGTTAAATAAAGCATAGGTTTTCTTTGATACCTAAAACCAAGTTCCTTACAAAACATAGTTCTCTGTGGGCCACTTCACGTGATGCACGGAAGCACATCTGTTTGGGAATAGGATGTAATGGAATTGTTGTATATACATATACAACCTCTGAATACCAGTGCTAGGAGGTAACATCAGGATAAGGCCTTGGTCACTATGCCCCCTTGGTTGACCCTACGGGCAACTGGCTGGCCATTGTGTGAAGCAGAATTCTGGACTGGATGGACTATTGGTTTTATCCAACAGGGCTCTTCTTATGTTCTAAATATGTTGTTACATATCATCACCTATGTGCCAACCTATACAGAAGTGCTTTTCATGCAAAAAAGGTACAATATGTGAAATGTCCCTAAGTGCCGTTGCCATGGGATGCTTTTTAAAAAATCTTACTCTTCAGTCATCCCATTTTCTTAACAATAACAACTGTGCTTATGTACCGCTCTTCTAGAAAGATGAGTGCCCACTCAGAGCGGTGAGCTAAGTATTATTATTATCCCCACAATACAACTGGAGAGCTGGGGCTGAGAGGAGTGACTTACTCAAGGCCACCTGCACTGCTCATGGCAGTAGTGGGATTCCAACCAGCAGAGTGCTGATTTGCAATTCAACCACTTAACCACTATGCTACAACAACCCTATGACTTCATGTTGCAGCACTGCCCATTTGTAATTTTGGTGTAGAAGGATGGAGCATTAACATTCACGTTTTCCTTATCTTTCTTTCCTCAGTTGAAAGTAGATGAATTTGAGTCCAATGTCAATGAGGTCAAGGACCCTTATCCCTCTGCTGACTTCCCAGGTAAGGAAGGATCAGCTCCTACCACAAGCACTGAAAAGAGAATTAGAAAGAGAAATGACCTACACCGTATTATGATGGTATTGAAATGTATGAAAGTGAGATCATGTCTCATATATCCATGCTGTGCAGAGTTGCACAGCTTGTCTGTGCTAGACTCTCTGTCTCTTTACATGCAGCACCGAGAGGGGTGGAAGCAACAGAAAGAGTACTGAAGGTGAAGGGCTTCTTTAGATTCTAAAAATGGTGGCAGCTCTGTCCCTGTGCTTCAGAGATGCATTCATCTGAAAAATGTGAAGCCTCGGAACCAGCAGGTTGTCATCTGTATCCTACTCTTTTCTGTAGGTTTGCCAAAGACAGGCAGTCGTTGGTGCTGATAACTCACATGTGAAAGAAAAAGACACTGTGGTTAATGTAGGGAGTGAAACTGCCTTCTTCAAAGGCACTTCTCCTTACTAGAAGTATGAGAAGAAGGAAATATCCACCTAAATTTCTTCTGACTCACATGGCCGCATGCAAAACAGTCAGTCTTAGTAGCTATAGTGTATGAATGAAATCACCAACTGTACAAGTTATGCATCTCTCCATGTGGAAGAAAGAACACTGATGAAGCTAAGGATTGTGCTTGCCATTACTAGTATATGGGCAAAGGCCAAATTCCAGTACAAATATTGAGTAAAAGCAGGGCTTTTTTTCAGCAGGAACATGGTGGAACAGAGTTCTGGCACCTCTTGAAAATGGTCACATGGCCGGTGGCCCTGCCCCCTGATCTCCAGACAGAGGGGAGTTTAGATTGCCCTCTGCGCCGCCAAGCTGCGTGGAGGGCAATCTAAACTCCCCTCTGTCTGGAGATCAGGGGGCGGGGCCACTGGCCATGTGACCATTTTCTCCAAGGGCAACCCACTGAGTTCCACCACCTCTTTTCGCAGAAAAAAAGCCCTGAGTAAAAGAAAAGGAAGAGGTTTAAGTCAGTATCTCAGGGTATGTGAGCAAATAGTTTCTGCTAGAACTTAAGATTAACATAACAACACAGAGGAGTTTTTTTAAGTGTTAGGCATAGAAGTATTGATCCATTACTACTGCCTTTCCCTTAAGTTCACCTATTAGGAGTTTTGGGTCTGTAGAGTCTGGGAACCTACTTTTATACAACAACTTGGGCATGAATCCTGACAGTGATTAACTGTGTGCCCTGCAGGTGATGATGAAGAAGATGAACCTGAAATCCCACTGAGTCCTCGGCCACGTCCACTAGCAGAACTGCAGTTGAAGGAGAAGGCAGTGCCCATGCCTGAAGCCAGTGCATTCTTCATATTTAGCCCAACCAACAAGTATGCTCTCTTTCTTTCTCTCTCTTTCTGTGGCCATTAGCCCCTAGAAAAAAGGAGTGCCTGTACAGATCTGACATGGAGTGTTCACCACCACACAAATGTATACCTGCCCAGGCCTCCATTTCAGAGATGAAATCCCAGTAGGCACCTCTAGACCATTCTCTAACTTTAGACTTTTTCTGACAGGGTCCCAGAGCTGCAGGGCATCCATGAGACAAAAAAAATTCACAAAGACAATGAGCTGTAATAGTTACTACATTGTTAAAATGTAATCAGAAATGAAAATAAAATGCATAAAAATAATGACATCTTAATTTGAACATTGCCTTTATAGGATAATTCCTATATATGAATAATGCCTTGAACTGGGCCAACACATGAATGGGAGATCCACTGGGAGACCCATATCCACAACTCCGAATTCTCTGGTGGAGAAGCTAGCTAGAAATGTAAAAACTGATAGCATAAGCAACCCTTCAGATGCTGTTCCGACTATCCTATTCAGTTTGAGCCTGCTGGCCTCTCTTTCTCTCCCTCTGCTTCAGGATTCGTGTACTGTGCCACCGGATTGTCAACGCCACCTGGTTCACCAACTTCATTCTTCTCTTCATCCTGCTCAGCAGCATCTCACTGGCAGCTGAAGACCCCATCAGAGCTGAGTCCTTCAGGAATAAGGTGACTCCAAGTGATTGTGCTTCACTGTGTGACATGGTGATAGGGGATAATCCAGACTGACCCACAGAAATTCTCTATCCATTGTATCTTCCTTTTACTTGGTAAACGCTCTGAGGAATGCATCGGGGCAACACTTTAGGCAATGAGAAAGGGCTGCAGATGGTTATAACCGGGGCTTATTTGGAGGTGGAACGCGCCAGAACAGCGTTCCAGTAGCTCTGAAAATAGGTCATGTGGGTTTTGGCCATGTCCACGTGATTCCTTTCCCTCCTGGCTGTCCTTGTCTTTAGCAGCAGGCTCTGCTGCTTTATTTTCATTTGTGACTCGAGGGAGGGAGAGGGAGAGAGAGAGAGAGAGAAAGAAAATGAGTGAATGAGTGCAAGCCGAGTGGGGCTGGGCTCCAAAGGAATGCTTAGAATTCATTCTGCTCTGCTGCTTGCTTTATTTTCATTTGTGACTTGTGAGAGGGGGAGGGGAGAGAGAGAAAGAAAACGAGTGAATGAGTGCAAGCCGAGTGGGGCTGGGCTCCAAAGGAACATTAGCGGCTTAAAATTCGTTCTGCTGCTTTATTTTCATTTGTGACTTAGGCGGGGGGAGGGGGAGAGAGAAAATGAGTGAATGAGTGCAAGCCAAGTGGGGCTGGGCTCCAAAGGAACATAAGCTGCTTAGAATTCATTCTGCTGCTTTATTTTCATTTGTGACTTGTGAGAGAGAGTGAGTGCGTGTGTGCAAGCAAGCAGGGCTGGCTCTCCAAAGGAGGGTAAGCTGCTTTGAGTTCATTCTGCTCTAAGGAAATACCTGGAGATTTTTGGGGAAGGGGGCCTGAGGGGTGGATGGTGCCTTCTGACACACTTCCAGTGATGTCAGGGTGTGTGTCATATTCTAATGAGATATGCTAATGAGTTCCTGCAGTTCTTTTTCTAGGAAATGACCACTGGTTATAAGTGACTGGTTTGTGAGCTAAACCTAGGAGCTGAACTTTCAAACATGAACAAAAACATAATGCCTCCAGTGAGTTCATTAAAAATTACACGTGGCTCCTAATTATCCTGAATCATGTTCTATTTTAATTATGAAATGATCCAATTGCCTCTATGAAAAGTCACTAAAAACACAACTAACATGCAGTCATAAAACAAACAGAAGGTAGCAGTTAAATATACTTACTGACATGAATAAATTCCACTTTGAAAACTGAGTAAATAAAACTAGTCAGCGAGCATTCCTAAAGCTCAAAAGAAGGTTACCTGGTAGGTGTCCTTAGGGACATCGGTCTGCATCATTGATGACACAATCAAAAGATCCCTGCCTCAAGGGCAGCACTAGATCTTCTCAATGATAAAGACTATGAACTGTAATAATTAATGCATTGTTAAAATGTAATCAGAAATGAAAATAATATGCATAAAAATAATGACTGCTTAATTTGATCATTACCTTTATAGGATACTTCCTTTATCTTAATGTCCTTGAGAAAACCCAAAATTACATAATCATTTCATAGAAATTAAAGTACTATCCATACAGGTTTATAATACCAAAGTGAATGGGGATATGTGGAGATATGAGGAGACTGCACACTGAATGTAAATAACTAGAAGTTTTAGTTAGCTATAAGGAACTATGTATATGCTTTCTTTTCTTGAGTTTCATGTGAGAGTGCATACAAAAGGTAAATGCTGAGTTTGAAAATTAAATGTTTTTGAGAATGAATTGTATTTACAAAACTAATTCCTTCTTTCTCTGGGGTGGGGTTTGTCTCTAGATTCTAGGATATTTTGACATTGGCTTCACTTCTGTATTTACAGTGGAAATAGTTCTAAAGGTAAATTACTTAGGGCTTAAACTCTCACATAAAGATCTTCCTCATGTTCATTTTATATGTTCTTAATGGGACTGAATGCACATCTGCCAAGGTTTGGATTAGGTTAAGGGATTTAGGGTTTCAAGTACCCTCATTCTTTGAGTTTCCACAGCTGAAATTACACTAGTTCCTTCACTTGTCTATTTAGCAGGTGTTGATGAAAGTTGGGCTGATGTAAGCTTCCCTTCCCTTTTCAAACAACAGTCCAATATGTGATGTTAGTGTAGGGCTTTCCTCACCATCCCTTCTCCTTCAGTGAACTCTGATCAAATTTGGGGCTAAAGCTCTGAACCAGAGATGACTAAGGTGCGCAACCCCGAATGGCAGCGAGACGAAGGACTGGGAAAGAGAAGATTTCTGCCCTGCACTCTGCAGGCAGCCAGGCCCAGAGTCCTCTGGAGTAAGGCCCCAGGTTTGGCTGGCTGGGCAGCAGAACGCAGACAGGGGCTTGCAGCTGAAGGCAAACTAGGCAAAGCATTGGAATTCTATGGCCCCTGAGCAAGCCAAGGCTTTTCTCCTTTTATACAAGGGAAAAAAATCTCTCTCCAGCCCGCAATGAAGGGGGAAGGAGGAAGGAGCAGAAAGAGGGGAAGGAGAGTGGCAGCTCTCTGCAGCTTGGATTGGCTGGGAGTGCTCTTTGTTCCTCCCTCGCAACAATTTGATTGGAAGAGAGGAATTGTCCAGAAAATCGATACAGAGTCAAAGTCAAATACAAATTCGATACAGATTCAAAGCTCATGCTGCGTTGTTGGTAAATGCCAGAACTTGGAAAAAACGGATCTTTTCAGGGAGGGGTTTGGTGACTACCAAGCAGCCAGGATTAGCATTTCTCATTCTGGAAAGTCATAAGAAAGACCTGGAAACAGTACTTTTCATGACTTTTACTGCTCAGGATTTTCATTCTGCACTTTTCTACCCTGTTATTTTGTTATTATGCTAGGACTGAGATGGAAGGGCGACTTGTCAGTGGGCCAGTCCAGATGTTTTCAGGAGATGCCTGAGTGGTGGCCGCTAATTACCAGAGTGCTTTTCAGACAAACTTTAGTTTAAGGGAGTTCCCACCTTTTAACAATAACATTCATGTATTCATACAAATGTGTGCTCACATACCACACTCACAAACACAAACACATTTAGCAGAGAAACATAGAAAAATAAGTACCTCTATGTAATCTGATACAGTGTTTCTTATAAACACACTGACAATGAGAGAGACATAAGGACAATTCAGATAACCCTTTTGGAATGACAAAGTAGGCATTACTGTAGTCATAGTTCCAGAGGAGTTAGCCGTGTTAGTCTGTAGTAGCAAAATCAAAAAGAGTCCAGTAGCACCTTTAAGACTAACCAATTTTATTGTAGCATAAGCTTTTGAGAATCAAGTTCTCTTTGTCAGATGCATGGTACAGAAACTGGTCAAATATAGAAGAGGAGGGGGGAAGAGGGGAGGAGAGAGAAGATGCAGTTAGGGGGGGAGAGGGAGGATGAAACCAAAACATTCCTTTGCTAGTAAATGTAAACATCTCCTTCAATCTACCAGGACATTCCATCAAAGACTTAAAGGTCGCTGTAGTTCAACAGAAACCTTTCAAAAACAAAATCTATGGGACTATGAATGGTTATCACATTATCACAGGTAACATATTTCCTTTACAGAGGCGGGGTCTGGGGGAGCCCAGTGGCGCCTGGCATGGGCTTTCGGGGACCACAGTTCTCTTTGTCAGATGCATCTGATGGGGAGAGCTGTGGTTATTGAAGGCTTATACTACATAGGAATTGGATGGTCTAGCTGTTTTACAGCTGCAAACTAACAGGGCAAACTCCTTTGAAGCCTCACCCAAGCCAACTGTCCCCCACACCAAAAGGAGATGTTTACATTTACTAGCAAAGGATTGTTTTGGTTTCATCCTCCCTCTCCCCCCCTAATTGCCTCTTCTCTCTCCTCCCCTTCCCTCCCTCCTCTTCTATATTTGACCAGTTTCTGTACCATGCATCTGACGAAGAGAACTTGATTCTCGAAAGCTTATGCTACAATAAAATTGGTTAGTCTTAAAGGTGCTACAGGACTCTTTTTGATTTTGTATTCATAGCGTGCCTTTTGTTTGTGGTGAATCATTTCTCGGAGTAGCTGGCTACAAACACAGAGAACAAACCATCTCAAATTCATACTTGCTTGTTGTCCAGTACTTATGGTGAACAGATCTTTCTTAGACAACCACCACCTTCTTCGCACACCAACAAATTTTCTAATGTGTCCAAATGATCTTGTGAATTTGGCCACTGAAAGAAGCATCCTCATGTACAGGCAACACAGAAACACAGAACTGGATCTACTGCAAGTTAACCAGCAGTTCTTGCTCCCCACAGATGACCGCTTATGGTGCCTTCCTTCATAAAGGCTCCTTTTGCCGCAACTACTTCAACATCCTGGACTTGCTTGTGGTAGCTGTTTCTCTCATCTCCATGGGACTTGAGTAAGCAAATAACAGAAGGACTGTTTTTTTAGAGGGCCATTCTAGTATTTCTTGTGGACTTTGAGTCATCTTTATTAATGCTTTGGAAAGGGGGAGTAGAAATGAGATGAACACTATTACTTTGACAGAAACTATGGGTCTGTGGCATATGAAGAATGGTTGTGTGTTACTACAGAGTAGGAAATACTATGAAATACAAGAAAGATATATGTATTTCTGAAGATGTCTACACCTTGGACCCTGCTGATTAGGGGCTGCTGGGAGGGAATAAGGGGGCAGGTTAAACTGAACCTCCAAAAGCAGTAGACAGTATTAATCACTAGAGTTATCAACAATTTAGAAATTAAGAGTAATAGAAACTCCTTCCTCATCTCCACATCAAGATGGAAATTAGAAGTTCAATCAGCGTCTACAATTTAATGTTGCTAGTTGATTATGCATAATTATCCCTGAGCCTCCCTCCTCCTTCCTCTCCTCCTTTCTTCAACTATAAAGGCTCCTTCATAGGGTCCTTAGTTTTTATTAGAGGTGGGCACAAACCAAAATACAACCCAAAATTTGTCACAAACCGGGCTGGTTGGTGGTTTGCGAACCGGCGGTTTGTCAGAGCCGATTTCTGACGAACTGCCACGAACTCTAGCCCGGTTTGTTTGGTTCATTTTTTGGTTTGTCACTTCAGACAGCCTGGTGCCGATCAATCAGTTTCCTAGGCAATGAGGGAATGGGCTTTCTGCAGCCCCGGAAGTGACCTCCTGCTGCCCCGGAAGTGACGTTTTCATTAACCAAACGAACCCATTTTCAAACCAGGGCAAGTTTGTGAAAGTTCGTGGTTCATGAAACATGACGAACCACGAACCGCACAGTTCGGTATTTTCCTGGTTCGTGCCCACCTCTAGTTTTTATTGCTTACTAATGGTGAATTAAAGGACTGGAGTTGGTTGCCTGATATCAAGCCTCATGCTCCTGGAGTATGTTCAGATTGACAGCAATGCAGGTAGCCATACTCCCTCTCTGACTGTCTCCCAGCATACACACTGGCAGTTTTCAAGAAGAGGCTGGATGAATATTCGTCAGGGATGCTTTAGGCTCCTCCTGCATTGGGCAGGAGGTTGGACTAGAAAGTCTGTATGGCCCCTTCCAACTCTGTGACTCCGTGATTCTGTGAAAATTCTGTGTGATAATTCAATATCTGTTGAACCTGCCATAATAGTGATTATGTCCTTCTGAAGAGTTTTGTCAAGCCATCTGGTGGCAAAGTAGCATCCTCAGACCTGCATTCCCATCCACAAAGTGCCTCACACTACTGCTAGAAACATTCTAAGGCTGTGTTTATGGGAAGGACTGAGACCGTGCATCATCAACCTAAGCACCTGTATTTATTGAAATGTCTTTCTCATTTCCCACCACAGATCCAGTGCCATCTCAGTGGTGAAAATCCTAAGGGTTCTCAGAGTACTGCGACCGCTGAGAGCCATTAACAGAGCAAAGGGCCTAAAGGTGAGCAGGGTAATGGGGATATCGCTGTCTGCTCATAAGCCCAGTAGTAGGGAATGTCAGGAGGAACATGGGATGATTTTCCACCTGTAAATGAATAACATGTCTTCAAGTTTATCTGTGAACTAGGCAAAGCTGTTTCCCTTTATAATTTGCTGGATTGTGGTTATCAATGCCTAATTATCCAGAAAACTGCACCACACAGTGACTAGATCAAATCCAGCCAATCTCTCTCTCTCCCTCCCTCCCTCTCTCTCTCTAGCATGTAGTCCAGTGCGTTTTTGTGGCCATCAAGACCATCGGCAACATTGTACTTGTCTCCGCCTTATTGCAGTTCATGTTTGCCTGCATTGGGGTGCAGCTTTTCAAGGTAAAACTTTCTAGATAGATTGCAGACCCTTTCCTATTCTTCAAGCCTGTTAATTCAGGATTTGTTTATTTACAGTGAAATCCTAAGCAAAGTTACTCCAGTCTAAGCCTATTGAAATTAATGAGCTTAGACTGGAGTAACTCTGCTTAGGATTTCACAGTTAGGGATAGGTGAGGTTGCTTCAGAGAGTTCAGGATTCCTATCCGGAATTAATAATCCTTGGATTTGGAATCCAAAAGCATGTTAGCCTTTGATCTGGTCACTGCTCAGGTCATTGTGGCATTCATAAAACTCTGCATATTCAAGGTAATGGCCATGCTATTATGCATGAAATTCTTTATTTATTTAACAAAATTTATATCCCACCTTTCTGCCCTCTTAAGAGCTATCAAGGCAGCTAACAAACAAAAACATACATAATACAAATCACATTTTAAAATCATTAAAAACAACCAAAATAAAAACAACAACACATTATTAAAACAAAACCAGAGCTTAAAATGTACAAAGACATAAAAACAACAATAAAAACATTCTGAGATGAAACAAACATCTCAAGAGTACCTAATTACAATCAGGTTCTTCTATTAGTTGTCCTTCTTTACTAACAGGATTGACATTTGATCATGTAAAGAATACATAGAGCAGAATATGTTAAGGAGGGCATAGGAGAACATCAGAACCCCTCAGGAGAACCCCTTCACTCAAGGAGATGGCTACACTTTGGACAGAAGCCTTCCCAACTATCGTATCTATCAATGGATCACCATGTCTAGACATTCACAAATTATCTAATGTTACTCAGGTTTTGGTCTAAAACAGTGCTTCCAGTCATTCTCATCCAGATTTGAGATTGAAAAATGCATTGGGAAATTTTCTCTCTGTTGAAATATATATCAGTATCAGGCATCTGACGAAGAGAACTTGATTCTCGAAAGCTTATGCTAAAATAAAATTGGTTAGTCTTAAAGGTGCTACTGGACTCTTTTTGATTTTGCTACCACAGACTAACACGGCTAACTTCTCTGCAAACATTAGTACTTGGAGCTTTGATTGCTGTTGTTTCACCAGAATCTTGAACAAGGTGGAAAGAAGCCCCTTCCTATCTCCAGCTGTATCAAATGCAACACCTTCCCATTTCTCCATCTTTCCTGTCTCTATATAGATCAACATTCTCCAGATGCTGTGAATCCTATGGACAGAAAATAAGATGCTCTTATTTTCTGGCACAGCTTTGTAGATATTTCTGCTGTTGCTGGTGGTTAAGAAAGTTCCTACCCACTAATTTATACAGTTAGAACTTAGCTGTGAAAAATAGCTTAGGTAACTAATCAGGATTCCTTGATTTATGCAGGAAACTTGCAAGCTCAGTGCATAAGTCAAAGCCACTCTGAGGCAGCTGATGATATACATATTTCTGTGGAGTGAACACAATATTTCATTGTAGTGGGTTACTTATTTCCAGGGAGCTATTTTACAACCAATGATGGTGTAAATCAAACAGGTAGGATCTTCGCCCCTCCCAAAACTACTCCTAAATGGCTTTCTTAGGAAGGGGCTGTGGCTCAGTGGTAGAGGATTTGCTTTGCATACAGAAGGTCCCACGTTCAGTCCCCAGCATCTCTAGTGAAAAGGTCAGGTTGGTATCCAGTTGTTAGGCATCTGACAAGGGAGCTCTGACTCCTGAAGCTCATACCTTCGAAATCTAGTTGGTCTTTGAGGTGCTACTGAACCTGAATCTTGCTCTTCTAGTACCAACCAATATGGCTACCCACCTGAAAGGATCAAGTAGTTGGTGATGTAAAAGTTTGTTAAGAGAAGACCCTGGAAATCCACTGTCAGTCAGAGGAGACAGATCAATGATCTGACTTGGTATAAGTAGCTTTGTGTATTCCTGGGCATACATCAGCAGCAAAGGTGGAGATAATCTCTCTGTCAGGCATTGCTTTCCTCCTCTCCTTCAACAGTAGTAACTTAAAGCAGTTTCTCTACACATTACGAAGTACCAAGGGACACTCAAGTGAACCTCTTTTCATGTGTCTCCCCTCCAACTTCCCATGCACTCACTTGTTCAGTCCCACTTCAATTTGCTCCCTGTGAGTACATTCACACATTTGATACCAGCTCCTCCTCAACTGCTAAATGTATCCCAGTTTCCTCCACTTTCCACATCCATTCATTGAAATGCAGATCTTGACAGTTTCTTACACCTTAAAGAAAAGCAAATTGGCAAGTCAAAGGAGCCTACAGCAAATTGGCAAGTCAAAGGAACCTCACAAGGAGGACAGAGCTGGACTCACTTAAAGATATGATCACACAAAAGGAGCTCCTGTGAAAGCGGCATGCACGTGCACTGAGCAAGAACAGCCCTCACGTGAGTTGAGGACCACACATAAAATCCTGCACTTGAGCAACCCCAGGTAATTTGCAACGTGTAGAGAGACTGTGTGTCTAGCCACTGATTAGCTGGGAACTTGCATTTTTCTGGACGGTCATCAAGCAAATGAGACTGTAATAACATTGGTCTTCTTTTGGATCTCTGTAGGGCAAGTTCTACAGCTGCACAGATCCACTCAAGATGACTGAAAAGGAGTGCTGGTAAGCTGCCCTGCTGTGACCCAGCATGTCCTTCTGCAGTTCAGGACTATGCGATGGTGGTATGATAATAGACAGAGTAAACATAGACATACTTTGTAAACTGCTCTGTGACAAAGAAAATGAGAGAACAAGAATCTGAAGAATTCTTTACTAACTGGGGGAAACTTAAATTGTATTTGGAAAAGAAGTGGGACGTTAAAGGGAAATTGTGTATATTGGATAATTTTTAAGGGGGGGGTAAAGTGATCTTTACGAAGGCTAAATAGATATTTGTGAAGTTAAGATAAGGGAATGTTTTTAAGAAATGATATTTTACTTAAGTAATATATAAAGTATATAGTAGATATAATTGGATAATGGGTTGGAAAACTGTTGGAAGTCTAGTAAAAAAGGGGGGAGGAGTGGGTGGGGGAAATTAGGATATGGGGAATAATAGATTATGTATGAAATGATTTATGTACTAACTCACCCAATAAAAAATGTTTAAAAAAATACTTTGTAAACTGCTCTGAGTGGGTGTTAAGTTGTCCTGAAGGGCAGTATATAAAATGGAATGTTGCTGCTGCTGCTGTTGTTAGAGAGAGCCAAACAAGACATTATATTAAGTCTGTGGCTGCTGTAAATTGCAACCATAAACGGAAAATGAAGCACTGAGCATGCCAATAACATCTAGCAGAAATTTCCTTCTGTTATGTGATGTCAGGCTGTTATATTTTTCTCGGCCAGACAACATCACTGGCTGCCACCAGTGGTGGCAACAGCATCATAATTTCATAAAACATATCAACATGTTAGAAAGTTCTCATGGCAGACTCTTGGTCACCATGAAGACTTTGTCTCAGACATGTGCTTGGAGGTTTGTGCTGGGAACTCAATTCCCAGCACAAAAGTTTCCCCAGTATGGCAAATGCTGTCTCCTGGGGTGGGTTCAGGTCAGAAGAACAGTGCAGTGGAGAGATTTATGCCCATTTTCCACACCACAGTCAGGCTACCACATGCCTGGGAAGGGCACTCTTGCCTGCATAGAGAGTCATGACCACATCTGTTGAAACTGTCTTAGTATGAGTGACATCAATCCAGTATCAATTCAAAAAACTTTGTTTCTCTTCTCCTAGGGGGCAGTTCATCACATATGTTGATGCTGATCCAACGCAGGTTGTTCTTCATGAGCGAGTATGGTTTCATAATGAATTCCACTTCGACAATGTGTTGTCAGCCATGATGTCTCTCTTCACCGTATCCACCTTTGAGGGATGGCCCCAGTGAGTGCAGAATCCAATGGCGGGGGTGAGGTGCAAAGAAGGTTGCTAGGATTATTTTGAGGGATGAGTTAGTTTGCCGCATGTATTACTGTTTGACTTAGCTATGCTGTGCAACCAAATTTGCTGAGGGGACATCACCAATGATGACATTGCTGCTGTGCAACACTAAGTGCACAAGGCATTTGGACAACCATTGCAACGTGTACTGCAGATGATGTGAGTAAGGGTTACATTATTCTCAGTTACCACAACAATATATTATGGTGTGAATATTGGAAAATGTGATATATCCCCACCGTATTATTTTGAGGGAAGTTGTCTGGATCCCATACAACAAAGTTGTATTTACTTAGCTATAAAATGCTGATTTGGAAAAAAAACCTTTGAGAATGGGCTTCAGTCAACCCATTCATGGCATTATAGGATGTGTTGGACTTCCACCATCACTTTTTCAATTTTTTTTATCTATTCCCATTAACCTGGGCTCCTATGCTATCCCCTACAGGCTGCTATACAAAGCCATTGACACCCACAGTGAGGACATGGGCCCCATATACAACTATCGCATGGGCATTGCCACCTACTTCATCATCTATCTCATCCTCATAGCCTTTTTCATGATGAACATCTTCGTAGGCTTTATCATTGTAACCTTCCAGGAGCAAGGGGAAACAGAGTACAAAAACTGTGAACTGGACAAGAATCAGGTATGGTACATATAGATCCTGAGCAGAGGTGGTATGAGTTGAACTAGATACTGGGTTGGATCTAGACTAACATTTCCACAGGTGCAAGGATTTCCACTCATTGGGCACAATTTTCCTGCCTCCCTCACTACCATCCGCAGCAGCCTGAAATGACTCCTGAAATCTTGTTCCTTGGGGTCCCCTCTCCTCCAATAACAAGATTTTGGGGGTAATTTTGGATTGCTGAAGTTGGGGAAACAGAAAAATCATGCTCCAGGACCAGAAATCCTTAAACACATGTAAAAGCATAGTCTGGATCTAACCCATTACAAGTGAACACTCTGGGCAAGAGGAGAATAAAGCATACCAGAGCAAGAGATCAGTAAGTAATTCTCAGCCAGGAAGCCGTGAACTGAACAACAATCAGGCCCTGAAGTCTGTTGTGATTATGGTGAAGTTGGACCATTCACCCAGGAGCAATAATAACTCTGCAACGAGCTGTCTTTTAAACTATATAATGGATCTTCTGCATGAGAGATGGCTCATGATACAATCTGAGTGTAGCAGTAGCAGATTTGCCCACTAGGAGTGTGCATAAAAAAGAAATTGGCTCAATTCAGATCCACATATCAAGGATACTGTAAAAATTTGGTACCCTTAAAATCCAAGTCAGATTCTCTAATCTGGTTCAGTAAAGATGAGAGAAGCCCATCTGTATCTGGCCATTATATCCTATGGGGGAAACTATCCAGGGGGCTGGGGGTGGTGGCATTTTTTCAATGCCACCAAATTTGCAGGCAACCTACTCCTTGTCCACAAGTTTCAGGAAGATTGGACCCCCGGGTTCAATTCCATGGGCCCCTGAACAAGATGCCCCCAGGACTCTCCATGGTTTTCTATGGTGGTGAGTCTATACCAACTCTAAAACCAGGTAGAATTCCTCCGGGCAGGAAGTGCATATCCCCAGGTCTTCCTCCAGGCACACAGTAGCAGCACAGCAGTAATGAGAGCAGGCAGCTAAATCCAGTGGTGGGCTGGTTAATCCCAAAGGCAAATAGAGCAAGCCGGAGAGCAAGCAACAGCAGAACTCAGCACAGTCTCCAGAAGACCAGATCCACACAAAATGGAGTCTGCTGTGAGCCAAGTCTGCTTTTTCACTCCTTGCAGGCAGTTTGAAAAATGTTCTCTCCTATCCAAGAATCCCCATTGGCTAGACAAGGAGAGCTCATGCACCAATTGGCCACTCATTCCCACTTCTGACCTCACTCTGCTCCCCCTCCTTTCCGGGGAAAGCCTGGGGAGACTCAGAAATCAGCCAGCCAACAGGCTGAAGCTGCATTTTCTGGATTAAACCAAATTAACCCCGTTTAATCTGGCCATCTCAATCTGGTTTTGGATCTGATCTGGGATTCTCTGATGTATTATGCTGAATCAGCATAAATAGGGCTATATGGCTGGATAAGGACAGTTGGATTGCACACCCCTATTGCCTATCATTCCTTGGATTGGATTCAAAAGGCTGACTGCTCTTGTATCTTTTTCTGTTATCTGGCTATGATCAAAAAAGCTATCACATAACCTCAAAACCAGTTGCTCATTCTTTGAGCTCAGTGTCACTGTACTTCAATTGTTTCCATAAGTTAGAGTTGCAGATAGAGGTGTGCACTCAAAATTTTTCATTTTGTTTTGGGAAGGGCATGATTTTTGTTATCCTGGAAGTTTGGGGACATTTTTCAGGTTCAGGAATAGCAAAATATGCCTTTTTAAAAGAACAAAATTAAAACATAATATTTAGTGCACACATTGTCCTACCCCCCCCCCCAGAGACAACAGGAGCAGTGAGGGAGGGAGGAGAAAGATGAGAGAGAGAGAGAGTGCATCTCAGCTGAGCGGTGGCGCTAATGCTACTGTAGCCCTTTAAACACTCTTTAAACATTAAAGATCCGCTGTGGGAGACATGGGCTCTTTCTCTCTCCCTCCTCCTGCTGCTGCCTCTTCCAAACTCAAACCACTGCCAAAAGTTCAGGAGAGTTTGGGGTCATTTGGGATATCATGGAGCCAAAATTCAACTGGAATTATTGAAGACATATCAGTTTGGGGATGCTGGAATGCACACTCCCGGTTGCAGGAAGCCTCTGGATTGAAGGTGCAGAGCGGTAACAGTTCAGTGTGCGATACTCTGGTGTTTTTTGCAGCTGAGGCCCCCCAAACTGCTGCTTCAGGAAGAGCATGGACAATTCTGATCACTAGTGACGCCTAACAAACCGTTTGTCCTTGAGAGAAAATCCGTTTAAGCAGATTGCTTTAGAAGGGAACCGGCCATATAAATTATTCGGCATTGCTTGTAAACTTCAGGGCCTCAAGGAAATAAGACTTCTTTGAGGAGAGATACTAAGAATTAATTCTGTATGACATATTCTTGAATGATAATGCTTGTCCATTCACATTTTGCCTTTCCTCTCTTTGCAGCGTCAGTGTGTTCAGTATGCACTGAAAGCACGGCCTTTGAAATGCTACATTCCTAAGAACCCCTACCAGTACCAGATATGGTACGTGGTGACCTCCTCCTATTTTGAGTATCTCATGTTCTTCCTGATCACATTGAACACCATCTGCTTAGGCATGCAGGTATGAAGGAACAGAACTCCCACCCACTGAGGGGGGTTACAGGGTGAAATGGCAGTAGTGAGATCCCAGGGAAAGTCAACCTGTCAAAGAAGGGTAACAAAGCTGTGCCTCTTTAATGAGCAGTTGCTAATCTTGTGTTTGAAAATGTGGATTAGTCTTTCAATTCCTCAGCTGTGCATTTTGCACAACTTCATGTAATTGAACTCTCCTGGTAGACATTGTTCAGAGTTCCCAGCCATTGAACTGCTAGTTGCAAAATATTTATTTATTTATTTATTTATTTATTTATTTATTTATTTATTTATTTATTTATTTATTTATTTAATGTCATTTATATTCCGCCTTTCTCACTGAGACTCAAGACGGATTACAAAGTATGAGATTAGTACAATCAGTATCAAGTATGATGGTTGTTGTGGATTTTCCGGGCTGTATAGCCGCGGTCTTGGCATTGTAGTTCCTGACGTTTTGCCAGCAGCTGTGACTGGCATCTTCAGAGGTGTAGCACCAAAAGATAGAGATCTCTCAGTGTCAAACAGAGATCTTTCAGTTTGACACTGAGAGATCTCTGTCTTTCGGTGCTACACCTCTGAAGATGCCAGTCACAGCTGCTGGCAAAACGTCAGGAACTACAATGCCAAGACCACGGCTATACAGCCCGGAAAATCCACAACAACCATCGTTCTCCGGCCGTGAAAGCCTTCAACAATACATAGTATCAAGTACATTTCCATACAGTATCAAGGCATTTCCATAAACAATGCCATAGGGTAAATAGATACAAGTTTTAAAAGACATAACATTAGCAAGAATCCAATACTGAGTAGAAGAAATACTGAAACAGATCATAATCAATTCTAGGACTGACATTAGACAACATGAAGCACAGGTAGTAGTACATAGGAGTATATATTTAAAGCAACAGATAATATGTAAGGCAACATAGTGGTGAGGTCTACAGTGCCTAACTCATTAGCAAAGCATCTGAGACCCCATCCCTACAATACAGCCCTCCCATTTGAGTAAAAAGCCTTTTTGAATAATTTGGTTTTCCATCGTTTGGGGAAAGCCAGGACAGTGGGGCTCTCCTGACCTCCACAGGGTAGAGGCCACCACAGAGAAAGCCCATGTACGGGTGCTGTTGATTTTGCCTGTGTGCAGCCTGGGCTGAGCTGCAGCATTTTGCACTAATTGGAGCCTCCTAGATGGGAGACCTATATATAGTGTGTTACAATAGTCAAGGCTTGATGTTACCTTAGCATGCATCCAGGTGGCCAGGTTGGCCATGTCAAGATAAGAAGCCATCTTCCAGGCTAGACTGAGGTTGTAGAAAGCATTTTTTTGCCACTGCAAATAACATTTTCACAATAATACTGTTAAAATATTATTGATAAAGCAATCTTTGAATCAGCTCAGCTATCTCACTGCCATGATTCTTTGTTCTGAAGGCAACCCTCTGTTGCCTATAATTGCAAAGATTCCTAACCCAAATCCAGTGTTGTATACAAACCAATTTTTCAATTATCTCTACAGCATTACAATCAATCGGAAACAATGAACCAGGTCTCCGATGTCCTCAATGTGGTCTTTACTATCCTCTTTACTGTGGAGATGATTCTTAAACTTATAGCCTTCAAGGCTAAGGTGAGTGGGGAGCAGATGCACAAGACTCCCAGAGCAACACATTCAGCTCTTCACTGGGGACACACTGCTTGGGATGTAAGGGGAAGGCATGTTAGTTTCCAATCCTAACACAATCATGCCAGCCAGAAATTTCAGATCAGTTCCTGTGTATGACAAGTACTAGAAAGACATGTTCAATATTCCCATTTGTGTCTTCCTTCTTCTGGTGCACTCCTGCTTATCATCTATTCTTTGTAGCTCATTTTCTCCTTTCTTTTTCAGGGCTACTTTGGGGACCCCTGGAATGTCTTTGATTTCCTCATTGTTATTGGCAGCATCATTGATGTCATCCTTAGTCAGATTGATGTAAGTGCAATTGGAGCAACTGCAGGATTGCATTTGGAGCAACCAGCACTATAGGGCGGTAGAGACTGGAAAACTGAGAAAGGGAGACAATCAAACATCAGCTCTTAGGATGCAGCAGCATTCAGTCTCTCAAATTCCTGTAGAAAAACAATACATGTCTGAGCAAAGCTTCGGACTCACCACAAACAGCAGCTCTGTCTCAACTTCAGCAGCCTTCAGAATGGATTAGGATGGTGGTGATTGTTGAGTGGAAGAAATGACAGGCATCCCTCACACATAAGGGGGGCTGGCTTGTGCTTTGACTCTTAGACATCTCTACCAAAAAGCAGCATAAAGTAATTTTTCCTTGATCATAGCTAGGAGACTGATGTGCCACCATGCCCAGTAGACTTCTCCTGTCCTGTAATCTTGTGTGCTTGCTCAATGTGTGCCCTTGGCAAGTAATATACAGCTGGCAAATTTAGTCTAAAGCTTGAGATGGTTTGCCTCATGGTACCTGCAAAGAATTGCTGCCTTGCTGAACACCATGGCAACCATGTTTAAAGAAGCTGCTTACTATGTGTGCTTATAGTGTGAATGTCTTTATGGCAACACTTGCATATATGAATTTTGCCTTCTGTATATGTATGCATGGATGCTATGTTATATACCAGAGCAGGAGTCCCCCGTATGGTGCCTATGGGTGCCATGGCACCTGCCTACATCTTCTTGGTGGCCACCAAATGTTTTTAGAAAGTTGGCAGGGTCAAGTGGGGCTTTTTGAGTTTTTGATGTTTATGGTATAATGTCAACAGTGTCTTTATGTAAAGTACTTCACCTGTGCAAACAGCTCGGTGATACTCTAAAAAACACAGTGGAATGCTTAATGCACCTGACTGGAACTTCTACTGAAGTCATCATATCTTTCCAATTGGAATATATTTTTATAATTCAGGTGGAAGTTGATAATAACATCACTACATCACATTTTGGTAATTTTTCAAAAATCATTTATGTTCCTATCAATCTGGTCAGAATCTCTCTCTTACTATACATATCACATGTGCAATGAGCTCTCGCCAGCCCTTCAGCCCCAGATGTTATTATTACAAGAAAATGTCTGGGCTGATGAGAGAAGGGCTCATCTAAAGTGGAGAAGAAGCCAGGAGAAGCATTTCCCCCCCTTTTGCATAAGTGTTAGATGCCTGCAAATTAAGACAATATACTGCAAGCTGATGGTTTCTTAGCTAGCCCAGTATGTATACTTATTTTGTGTGTATGCAAGAAAATATTTTTTAAAATATGTTAATTTTAAAGGGAAATGCTGAAGACCTACTATCACTCTGTGATATTTCATGGATGGCTTCACCTCCTGTGGCAACCATTTTGTGGTTGGCTCCACTTCCCATGCCAGCCATTTGTGGTTGTGCCCACCACCTTCTTTGGAATTCCAAATGTGCTCACAGGCTCAAGAAGTTTGGGGACCCCTGTGCTAGAGTATATTAAAAATATTCTATAGGTGGAATAGCACATGCATACTCTACATTATGTGTTGCGTATAAAGAGGGAGTGCACCAGCACCCACAGCTGTTGTTGGGTTAAAAATGCCTCCATATGCATTCATGTACCCAGTGCTGATGCATGCATTTACAGTTAGCTGTAGCTTTTGGAACTGCTGTAGAAGTAGATCCGTTTAGACTATAGCACTCATCAGTTACATCTATGCCTAATACCATACATCTAAAAAGCCTTGCCAAGACCATCACCTTCTTACATTTTTGAACACTGTCTTCATTTATGTATCCAGTCTTTGGAGAAACTTGATGTGTCTCTTTGTAAAATCAACGTATGGTTTTAGACATCAGCAGCAGAAAGATCAACACATTTTGTGATGTCATTTACAACCCTAAAGCTAGTAGACTAGCTTTACAGTGACCCTACCATCCTACTTAATGTTTCAACTGAACATGGCTTGGCACATTAGATGGCTAAAAGACTCAAAGGGTGCTAAGCAATTAAGATGAAAGGGGATAAGAATTTGGAGTCTGGTAAGTAAGCCTGACATCTGTTATTTTGTTTCACTGTCAGAGACAGGGTAGTTCTTGCCCTAATTTCATTTTTTCCTTGGGCAGTTTTTCTGCCACACTAAAATGCTGCTTCATATTGAACAACTGAGAGCTGGCAACTGCAAAAACATAATAGGGGTAATATATGGACCATGATTCTCATCAAATACCCTCTACTTCATCCTCTAGCTTTGACAAAATCACAGCCCTATGTTGAAATAGCCACAAATTCCATCCTAAGCAAACCCTTCATTACGGTTTCTGTTTTTCCACCCAGGGATATTTGCAAACCTGTCCACTCTGTCCCTTTCTGTATTTCCTCTTTTGTCTTCCTCTTTCCTTCCTCCTTCTCCATTTGTCCCATTTGTCTCTATATTGATGTTCAATAAACTTCCTGTTAGGCAAGTTATTTAGATGAACAAGAACAACATGTCCTTGTTGATGGCCCCAGTAGTGTTAAGATACAACTGGCATTATTTACAGGTCTTCAATAGGGTTTATATGTCGCTTTGTGTAAGGGAAACATATTGTCCAAATAGAATGTTAGTCAAGAAAAGGGAGAGAACAGAGAAGAACACTGACCTAGCAAACCACCACTTTCATTTTTGAGTTACTGGATTCAGTGGCACCACTTCAAGAAAGTATGAAATGAAATACACAAACATCAGTGTAGCAGCAGGATTTTTAAAATGTGTACATTTAGATATTGTAACACTCTTTCATAGGTAGCAGTTTTTTTCTTAAACCCAGCCATCTTGTTAAATCCTGTAGAAGGCTGCTGTTCCTTCATCCCCAGGTCATTTGGTCCAATCTTTGGATTACCTTCATGTACAGAAGAAAGAGCTAACATTTGCAGAAGAACTCAACAAGGTGGGAGGAATGCTGAAAGTGTGAAGATGTGACCATGAACTATTCCAGTAAGAGCTCCTGATGGGGAAAGGTCATGTCGAGAATAATCATCTCCTGTGTAGGAGCCTAATACCTGGCCCCCATTTGGAGTCTGGTTCACGAGTGGTCTTTTGTCCATACAGCTACAGCTGTCATATGTGTCATAGGCACATGTAAGTTCCTAATTTTAGAAGCCTGTTGGTCTTAAAAAGTTGCAAATGAGGCATATGTGCCCGAGTCTTTTTTGCAAAGCTCAAACGTTGACTTCTCTAAAAGTTCCAAACTTTGTTGAAGACAGAACATAAGAATTCTCAACTCAGTGCTCTTTTCCTCAAGCTTGGGCAGTAGGTACTGATCAATTTTGTCCATTACTCCATGCATTATTCCCCCAAGCCCTTTGTCCTTTCCTCCTTTTTGCCTGTCTTCCTCATAGTGGTTATCATTAGCATCTTCCATGATCTCCCTCTGTGAAACACAATCCCTCCTATTCATCCAATCTATCCCTCTGTCTCTCTCACTTCTCAACCTTTGAAAGTGTGGGATTCTTTGGGTGACTCTTTTGTTCTCTTGACAGACTGTTCTTGCTTCCAGAGGTGGATTGTACTGCCTAAGCGGTGGCTGTAATGGCATTGTAAATATCAGCTGCATGAGCTTGCTGTGGACAACTTTTTCTTTTATAGTGCCATCCTTCCCCCTCCCTTTGTATACCATTCCATGTTGCTGTGTCCTGCTGTGAGTATGGGTTGCATGAGACTGATGCCAAAAGGGAGTCTTCAGGGAGAGATGAGGAGCAAATCTAAATGGATGTCCATATAACAAAGTCCTGAAGTTCATCATTAATGCAAAACAAAGGACTTAAATGGAGTACTTTTTCATACCTTGAACTTGGAAAGCCAAGGCATAGCTACACTACAAACATATATTGATTTTATACCAGTGAAACTGTTGTTGTGTCCCTAAAAGAATTTTAGGGATTTTAGTTTGGTGCAGTTACTGAGATCCTACACAGAGAATATCAGCTCTCTCTAGAGAGAATAACTATTAAATAAGAGTAAATCTGTAGGGTAGATCTCTTCCTGGGATGTACAGACTGCACTGGTGCTGATGCCTCACTGTTCCCCTTCCATCATGTGGAGTGCCAGGACCAAAATGGGAGCTAGTACAACATGAGAACCCTTTGTGTGTTTAGATTACCAGCTTTGGAAATGCATCAAATGTGCCCTGGCCCTGACCTTTTTCAAGACCTCTACATAGATGCAGTCCACTTCTATGCCCATATTTAAATCTTGGGCTGCACTACTGGTAAACTTGCCAATGGACAGCAAGTAACAGCAAATATGTCACTAGTCTGGGGGGGGGGGCATGTATCTAACTTCCATAACTGGTCCAACCTGCAGGTCCATTCTGTGTAGTTTCACTGTACAAGAAACAGAAAAAACTGAAGATCCTGTGGTATGCAGATATAATAATGAACTCTGAATTGCAGGAGCCACTTTCAGAATTAAAAAGTTTTCCTCCTGTGTCTGCACAAATATAAATCTGTAGATGAGCTTTGCATTGGATTAACTCCATATTGAATATATGCCAGTGTATTTGCTCCTGTGGTCATTTAACACTTCTCATGCTGGACCAGTGGACCTCTTGAGGATGCAAAATTATCCTTAGTTTCAGTAAAACAGCAGACAGCAGTTTTAGAATCAACATGGTTCTGTAGCTTCAGAAGAAATACCAAAGCCAAAAGACTGGTCATCCTGTTGGGAAGCTGAGTATGACAGGGTGATATTAATCTCTGTCCCAAACGTTTTGCGTTAGCATGCCATTAGTGAAGTAGTACTATCCTTCCTTCCTGTTACTTTAGCATGCTGTTGGCCCTCAGGCCATACTTCTATCTATATTGCAACCATTGCTGTGTTTGTTGCTATGGGCTATATCCATAGACCAAGCAGCAGGTGAATTGAAGAGCAACACTGCTGGTAAATGTGACAAACCTGCCAAACAGTTCAGATTGAGTCTTGAAGTTGTCTCCTTCTTCTGCTTCCATTTGTACTTACTGCCTAAGAAATGTGCTCCTCCCACAGCCTCCTTCCACAGGTAATGAGGAGAATGGGCGAGTGTCAATCACCTTTTTTCGGCTTTTCCGTGTACTAAGGCTGGTAAAATTGCTGAGCCGAGGAGAAGGCATCAGAAACTTACTCTGGACCTTCATCAAGTCCTTCCAGGTCTGTGTCACACTAGCTTAGAGGGCATGAACCTAATTCCAGATGCAAGAAAGAACTTAAAAGTGGGGTGGTGGGAGTTAAAGACAAGAACTTCCCATATCTTTGCAGTTCTGGATATATGATTCTTGCATTCTTCTGTGCTTTGTCCCACAGGCCCTGCCTCATGTTGCCCTGTTGATTGTGATGCTGTTCTTTGTCTATGCTGTGATTGGGATGCAAGTAAGGATTCAAGGAAAAGTTTGTATTTCAGCAGAGGTGCAGCCAAGATTCCTAATCTTTCATCAGGATTGTACACTTATTCCCTTCCCTTGGATGTTGCACTCATTATCAGTTCCCTGAAATCTTCTCTTCTGAAGGACCACTGTGCATTCTATGAAATGAGCACATTATTCTCCTGTAATGTAGATGGGAAA
This sequence comes from Eublepharis macularius, assembly GCF_028583425.1. Lineage (NCBI taxonomy): Eukaryota > Metazoa > Chordata > Lepidosauria > Squamata > Eublepharidae > Eublepharis > Eublepharis macularius. The sequence goes on along the minus strand of NC_072794.1, from coordinate 104,250,536 downwards.
CGTAGAGCCACACAGTGGCTCCAGTGAGTCATTTGTAGTCTTGGTCAGAAATCAAATAAGATCTGCATTTCCATATATTGAGTCTGTAGCTGACCCATGAGATCATTACACCTTGAAAGCCCCATGCTTCGAACCTCCATAGACTTTATTCCAAAGGAGTCAATGCTTAGTAATCATAGACTTTCAGCTTTAAGATCTGCAGATCAACCCATGCATGTTATTCAACAATAAATCACACAATTTCTATTGGGCTGATATGGCTTTTAAAGGGCTAATTAACCAAGATTAAGTCTATCAATAGCTATAAGCAATGATAGATAGCTGAGTGGAACCTCCACATTCAGGGGCAGTATGTCTCTGAATACTATTTGCTGAGATGCAAAGGTGGGGACATCTGTTGCCTTCATACCCTCTGTTTGTGGTCTTCTTAGAAGTTGGCCATCATTAGAAACTGGATGCTGGAATAAATGGACCCTGAGCCTGATCTAGGGGGGTTCATCTAGTCTTATCAGTTCTATTCTTTATGTCTATTTACATATTTAGAAATGCAAGTCCAGTAGCACTTTAAAGACTAACAAGATTTCCAGGACTTAAGCACCCTGTCCCCCGAGCTACCTGGAGCATTGGTGACCTATGTAGGCTGGGGTAGAGGGCAATTCTCCATCTTTTATGCCCCCCAGAAATCACACCAACCTCCTCACACAGTTGACAACAGTCCTTTATTTGGACGCCAATATAAAAAGTTTGCAAGAAGCGGTTAGCGTCACCCTTCCTGCAGCATGACCTAAGAACCAAGCTCTGTGTTTGACCACCCCAAAGAGCTTTTGGCTGCTGCTTTTAAAGCCTGCTTCAACAAGCAGCCTAACCTAGCTGCCTCACAGCCCTACCCTCTCCCAGCTGCAGCTGTGGCTGTCAGCCCTGCTCAGACCCTGAGTCATCTGCCAAAAACTGCCCCACCTGAGGCCTGCTCTGCCCTCCTAGAGCTGGCCTCTCAGTACTGGATGGACACCCTTTCCACCAGCATCTCTCAGCTCCTTGCAGGCTGCAGTCCTCCTGGCCCCAGGTGGGTTGGTTCACCAGCTGCCTGACCCTCTCACACCTGGAAATCTTGTTGGTCTTTGCTACTGGATTTGAATCTTGCTCTTTTACTGCAGGCCAACATGGCTACCCACCTGAAACTGTATTTAGAAACTGTATATTCTGCATTTTTCATAACAATACAGGCTCTTAAAATGGCTTACAAATGAACCAATAGCAACACTAAAGCCTTATAAAATATTTAAAGCTAAAAAACTAATTATGATAGCCATAAAAGTGAGTATGATTAGGACTGTCTGTAACCTTAATCATTTAATTTTCTTAGAGGGGGGCGGATCTAAAAATCAGAGCAAAGCTAAACAATGGAGAGTAGCAACAGACATAAGGGAAATGGTGCAAAAAAGAATGAGTTGATCAGGGAAACACAGGATAGCAATTGATACCTGCACAAGGGAGTTGAACCAGACCTTCTGCTTTACAGATGTTTGGGAAAGTTGCTCTAGTGGATGGAACCCAAATCAATCGGAATAACAATTTTCAGACCTTCCCGCAAGCGGTGCTGCTGCTGTTCAGGTCTGTATCATATAAGCCCTTCCACATGTTAAGCTTTCGCAGTACTATTTCCACAGTACTCAGGGTAGTACAGAATTGCCTTTTCTCCCTCCCTATGTAGTTGGTCTCTTTTTCTTGTTTGCACCACCCTCGAGCGAAGAGCTTTTAAAATAAAAAGGCATTGTTTCAAAGATTTGGTAGAGCATTATGCATTGTATGCAGAAGTCCCCAAACTCGGTCCCTGCCATCTCTAGCTCAAAGAATCCTAATAGATGGGGTAACACATCTCTGCCTGAGACTTGGCACTTTCATGTGAACATAGGCTTCATTCAAACATTAGTGCAACCATGTGGTTGCCACTAAAAATACTTTTGCCATTCCAGAACATCAAAAACCACTGCAAGAATATTTGAGTCACACAGGATTGCATGGGAAGTATTCAGACTGGAGGTGCTGGCACAGGCATTTGTCTGTAGTCTAGGGGACAGGCACATGGAATCTCAAACATACAACCTTCAGCAATGTTTGAACTGGGGCTAACTTACGGTAAGATGAGGTCAAAGTCCTCTTCTTACAGTCAAGCCATATAAGAATTCTGCATTACTCTGTCTGATCAACCAGGTGAGGTAGGGTCCCCAAAATTCTCAAGATGCAGGCAAAGATGTTGACAAAGGGTTGTTCTCCTGCCTTGTAGGAGAATTGCAACCAGGAAAAATAGTGATTATCTGAGAACTGATTAACTATGGACAACAAGTGAAGAAATAAATATAAAATGTGGGATTTTCAGAAAAGGAAAGGAAAACACATTTTAGATACCCATTATCAGATGACACATGAATCTTTGTCTCCTAGAAGTATCTGAGATATAGAAAGCAACGTATTTAGCATCAAAAACCTGAATTCCAGAGTAGAAGCTCAAGAAACATTTTCAAATATAGTCAGCACATAGATTTTTTTGACACTAGGTACCACTTCGGTTGCTCCTGCTGTGTATCTGCTTGTCCTAAAAATTAGCTTCTTTGAGTTTCCTGGCATAGTTAAGAGGTGGTTCAAAGGGATGCATTTGTGGATGACTCCAACTTTAACAGCCATTTAATTGCCTGGCTGTGAGTACCTAACCAAATCATATAAGCTAGGAATTTAATATATTGGGACTCCAGAGTTGGATGCCAAACTCCACATCACACCTGAATATAATGACAATGGCAAAGGGAATGCTTCAGCTTCTGAGCAGGCACCTGCATTTTGACCCTGCAGTGTACCAAAATAGACCATCGCTCCTGGTTTTGGATATTTTAATTCTGACAACTCCAAGAAATTCCAAAAACAAGGACAGATCACTGCTTCTGATTTCACATGATATAGAATTAGATTCCAAAGATGCTGGCCCCTGTTCCCTTTCCAAAATATGGTATGTCCTCTTCTACTAATCCAGTTAATGTATTCTGAAAAGGAGGACTGACCTTACCTTATTCCTTTCTCTAGGTGTGCAACAGGTGAGGCTTGGCAAGAGATTATGCTGGCTGCCAGCTATGGGAAGCCGTGTGACCCTGAGTCTGACTATGCCCCCGGGGAAGAATACACTTGTGGCACAAACTTCGCTTATTTCTACTTCATCAGTTTCTACATGCTGTGTGCATTCCTGGTATGTTCTTTGTGCTCTCCTGGACAGTTCCTGGACAATCATTTGCTGTGGAATGACGTCTGTCTGTAATATTAATATTTCACACTTCCTCCAAGGAGCTTACAGCAGCACACATGGCTCTTCCAGTGTCTGAGAATGAGGGGAATCCTTGGACTTACTGGGGACTTCCTATGGGGAGGGGGAGAGTCTCTAGGCAACTGCCATGGAACTATACCTCTTTAAAAGAATATTGATTGGTGACATGTCTGGACAGCTCCAGGAGGGTGGAAAACTGGATGAGAACAACCAGAGTAGCTTCTGGCCACTCACTAGGCCTTCCTCTCCCTCAAGTGGCTGGAAGTAGCCAAAAATGGTGCTGCTCCCATAAATGAGTGACCCGGACGAATGGGAATTCAAACCCAGGTTTCCCATAGCTCATTCAACATTCTAATCAGTACACCACAGTGGCTTGTGATATGGCAGTAACAATAACAAAAACAATAACACAAAGCATTAAAGTCCAAAATAAATATAACAGGCCCCTGCCTTCACATCTAAAATGACGGGCATGTCTTCCTTGAACAGTAAAAGGGGGGTTATGTTTACAGGGTGCTGAACCCTCTCCTATCTTGTGCATTATTTCCCTGTAGTTAGTTTAATTTTTTTTTTAAAATATCCCACCATTTCTTTTTTAAAAACCCTCATAGGTGCTGGTCATGCCAATGTGCCTCCAGTTATTGGAAGCAAGTACTGAGGATCATATCGGCCGAGTTGAAAGCTTCCCTTCTTTGTCATGCTAGTCTGCTAGCACTTGTGAAATTGGCTGGCTGCCTGGACATATATGGCTATATGAGTCGGTATGGCTGTATGAGTTGGTGGCTGTATGAGAATTTGTCTGTGGTGTTTTGTCTTTCTGCTTGGGATGCTGCTTGTGAACTTTAAAAAAAAGTTGAGTGGCCCATAGTGGACTGAATATTTTGCCCTGCTGCCAAAGACTAGTCAACTGTTTCAGAGTACTCATACAAGAGGTGGGTTTACTGTAGCTAGAGTGAAACTTTCACGCCAAATCCACTGATTCCCATGCTTCCTACAGCTGCATATGTGCAGTAGTACAAACCTTTAGCTGACATTCAGTGCTGTCCGACTCCTACTCAGGTCTATTCAACGGGGTTGACTCTCAGGAAAGTATTGCGCCTTTTGTCCTGGTAAAGCAATCAGCATCATTATCTCCCATTGACTTTCACTTAAATTGTGTCAACGCATCTATCCTTAGATTATCAACCTCTTTGTTGCTGTCATCATGGACAACTTTGATTACCTCACACGGGACTGGTCCATACTGGGTCCACATCATCTGGATGAATTCAAAAGAATCTGGGCAGAATATGACCCTGAAGCCAAGTGAGAATTTCTTATTAAGCTTGTAATTATATGACCAGAGTCTCCATTGACTGAAAAGAAAGCCCTAGAAAAATTAGTGATGTTAGTCCCGATGGAAGTGATTTGAGAATGAAGTGACAGTTACATGTATCTATGGAATGGGAAGCATCAGTACAAGCATTTATACATTCCACCAGATGCTGCAGTCTTAATCTTCTCTCCTGATACCAGACCACTTACCTGGAATTTCCATGTATGTATTTGAGCTCTAATTAAGGAGCCATTCCTTCTGTAAATTAAAAGGGGACTGAGATCCACAAGCTAGTGCACTACACATAACGGCGCACATCATTATGAAAGCACCGAATAGGGTGCATATTACACCAATATTGCGCGAGCTGCATTGGTTGCCAGTGGAGTATCGGATCAGGTTTAAGGTTTTGGTATTGACCTATCAGGCCCTGTGCGGACTGGGGCCAGCGTATCTGAGGGACCGTCTCTCCCCGTATATTCCCCAGAGGACCCTCTGATCAGGAGAAAAGAAATTACTATCAGTCCCTGGCTCCAAGGAGGCCTGCCTGGCCTCGACTAGAGCAAGAGCTTTCTCAGTCTTGTCTCCCACCTGGTGGAACACTCTGTTTACCGAGACCAGGGCCCGGCAGGATTTACTATCTTCCTGCTGGGCCTGTAAGGCAGAGTTGTTCCGCTAGGCTTATGGCTGAGGCTGGGCCTCCACTGGCTGGAGGATATAACATCTACTCCCCTCCCTATGAGAGCTGTCCACCACTGTTCTGAAGCTGCTGCCATGTTTCAATTACACTGCTGCACTTTCTGTAATCGCCACTAAAAAAAAAAAGTGCTGCTATTTTTAATATCTTTATACAATGCTTTTAATGTTTTATGATAATGTTTAATGAAATGTTTTAAATGTTTTTAATGCTGTTATCCGCCCTGAGCCTGCTTGCGGGGAGGGCAGAATATAAATATGATGATGATGATGATAGTATGATTCCAAGCTGTGCCAGGTTAGATTTAGAATGACAACCACTTCATTCATAGAGCAATATAGATAAATACCAGTGCTATTTTTCATAATATATGTCAATGGCAAGGGGTAGAGGATCCTAAAGGCTCAGGATGATCAGTCTGTTTGCACACATGGCTAATATCCATTGATTGAATGGGTGTTTGAGCTCCTGTTTTTAAACATGCAGGTCTCTCTTGCAAGTAAAGGCAGGACTCATCTTTTACATACAAGAAACTGAGGGTCACTTCATATAATGTGATCAAAATGTTAAGCAGCATGTGTATTTTTGCATGTGTGTGTATCAAAATGTTAAGCAGCATGTGTATTTTTGCACGTGTGTCAAATATATATCAAATGTGATACACAAGTATCCTGCATAGACACAAGCAAAGAAGCTGGGATTGGCTGTGGCTCCCCATTGCATCAACATGTGCAGGAAAACACACGTTCTGCAAAGTGTATGAAGCAGATAGATGAACTCACCAAGTTCTGAGGGCACCTCTGCTTACATTCTTGTTGGAAATCAGATGCATCCATAAAGAACATATTCAGCACACCTGCATATCAAAGCCAGATACATATATGCTCATCTGCTCCTATCCACAAAGGCAGAATCTAAAACCATCATGATCATATGGCAGAGAAAAGCAGGATAGAAATATTTTAAATAAATAAATTATTGGTTTCCAGTTGTCACCTGGGAATATCTCTGAAGAAGGTCTCTCTCCCTCTTTCTGCAACCTTTCCTCTACTTCAGGTTTCAGAAGCAGCTGTTGTAAATAGCCAACAGACTACTGAACTGTTTTGTTTGCTTCCAGGCCTAATTCAAGGTGCTGGTTTTAATTTTTAAAGCCCTATATAACATGGGGGCAGCATACCTTAAGGACCACCTTCTCCCATAGGAAGCTAACCACTCACTCCACTCACCTTCCGAGATCCTGCTTTGGGTACCCCCACCATCTGAGGCTAGGCAGGTGGCAATCCAAGGAAGGGCCTTCTCAGTCATGGCACACAAACTTTGGAACTCCCCAGGGAAATTTGTTTGCCCTCCTCTATTGCCGTGTTCCAACAACAGATGAAGACTTTTTTGTTTTGTCAAGTATAACCTCAATAAGTGTTACTGGCCCTCCTCCCTGTTTTTTTGGTGTTTTTTGTATTGTGTATTTGCATTTATTGAATTGTTTTACACTATTTCAAACATTGGTTTAAATTTAAACTGTTTTAAATTGTTTTTAGTATTTTAATGCTCACTGCCTTGGAGCACCTATTTTGGGTAGAAAGGCAGCATACAAATGTTTTTAAAATTAATAAGAATAAATAAATATCTTCCTAAAGTAGTTATTTCCACTAGGGGCTGAAGATCCATTTCTGCAATAGACAAAAAAAAGGCTCTACTTTTTTTTCCAGGGGGCGCATCAAACATCTAGATGTGGTGACTTTGTTGAGACGAATCCAGCCTCCTCTGGGCTTTGGGAAGTTTTGTCCACATCGTGTGGCTTGCAAGGTAACTTTGTGGATACATTTCCTTAAGTACCCTTAAGTACCCTTCCTTAAGTACCCTACGCGGATTGGGACCGACGTATCTGAGGGACCGTCTCTCACCTTATGAGCCCCAGAGGACTCTCCGCTCTGGTGGAAAACATCTTTTAAGTGTCCCTGGCCCTAGGGAGGCCCGCCTGGTGTCGACCAGGGCCAGGGCCTTTTCAGTCCTGGCCCCGGCCTGGTGGAATGCTCTGTCTTGCAAGACAAGGGCCCGGCAAGATTTGCTTGCATTTCGCCAGGCCTGTAAGACAGAGCTATTCCGCCAGGCATATGGTTGACGCCGGGCGGTGCCCCCCCATGGAGGGGGGGTTAAACCATCGCCCCTATGCAAACACAGAGGCATGTATGAACTACTATGCAGTATGAACTGTAATATTTAATGCTTTTAAATGTTTTAATGTATTATTTAATGCTTTTAAATGTTTTTAATGTTGGTTGATGTTTGTATTTGTTATCCGCCCTGAGCCTGCGAAAGCGGGGAAGGCGGAATATAAATATAATAAATTAAATTAAATTAAATTCTTGTCCACCTCTGCCCCAACTCTGCCCTTTCACAAAACGGCAGACCCAATGTCCATTGCAAGGACTCTTGTTGTGTATAAGATATAAGAATACTGCAGGTTTTTTTATGGAGCAAAGGAAACAGTAATAGTTATTAAAAGCTGGGTGCCGAAAAGTGCTCTTTGCATGAGTGTGTCTTTTTGTAACATGGAACTGTTTGTTATGCAGCGCCTGGTGGGCATGAATATGCCCCTGAATAGTGATGGTACCGTCACTTTCAATGCCACGCTCTTTGCTCTGGTGAGAACAGCTCTCAAGATCAAGACAGAAGGTGAGAGATGGAACCTGCCCATGGCTATGTTCAGGAGAACTCCACAGTGGTGATAGTTTTTTTTATTCATCTCATGAATTTTAAAGAGCATTAGTCACCTTACATGCTGGCAGAGGCACTGCTGACCTTAAAATCCATTACTATATGATTACACAGGCCCCACAGAAGATGCTATAAATCAATACCAACTAATGCTTTTCTACTGCATTTAATCACAAGACCTCAAGGAATCAGGTCCTCATCTGTAGTAAATTAGCATAATTTGCTTCAGTAAGCCTTGCCAATATGTTGTATCTGGAGTTCTTCTGCTTTAAAACACCTACGCTTTACAAAAAGCACATGTTAAGGATGTCTTCCACCTGAGAGCTGATAGTGGCAGCAATAGTTTTACGAAGATCATCACATTCCACAAAGCCAACAAGTATGTTTAAAAGGTTCTTTCCCCACTACTGGCTCATATACATGCAGTGATTGGGCACCAGCAATCTGTAAACACATAAGCTGCCTTATACTGAGTCAGATGCCCTATCACCAAGCCACACCCCCTACCTAGGTAAATGCTGCATACATATGGCCAGTGGATTCAAGAGTCCTTTAAACAGGACACTAGATGCCTGGAGCACCTATGCAGATAAGTGTTTTTCAGTTGCCTCCATGTAGCTTTTGCCCCATTTAAATCAGCCCTCAGATACATCCACCACTGATGTCCAGTATGGCACTTAGTAATAACTGGTTGTCTGCAATATTATGCCATGGATAAGACAGGAAATGAAAAACATGGTGAATCATTTAGAAGACTACTTGCTCATAGGGGATAATAGCTGAAGACGACAGACAAGAAGCAGGATAATGTGCAAACCATTGCAGCTAACTTTTCATAGCAGAGGCAATAAGGGAGACAGGCCACGTATATGGTTCAACCCCCTTCAGTTTTTTGCTGGGCAGGGAAAGGAATTTGCTCAAAACTTTCAAGGGCTACTGACAGTTAAAGCAGATGATCCTGGATAATATGGTCCAATGATCTGTCTCAGTATAAGACAGCTTGATGTGTTCATATGCCTTACTGTTACTATTGCAGGTAACTTTGAACAAGCTAATGAAGAACTAAGGATGATTATCAAAAAAATCTGGAAGAGAACAAGCATGAAGCTCCTGGATCAAGTCATTCCACCAATTGGTGGTGAGTCCTCAATTTAGCAATCAAGAGAGATTTTCTGATAGCTGATTCTCCATTCTTCAGTGGGGGATTTGTGTATTCACAGTTCTCCTTCACAGTGTTTCTAGGCAATCTGGTGTGTTCTTCCTGGCATTATACTGTTACTGAGTAATCCTAATGCATTCATTTGTGTGCATCTCTCTAGATGATGAGGTGACTGTGGGCAAGTTCTATGCTACCTTCCTCATACAGGAACACTTCAGGAAATTCATGAAACGGCAGGAAGAGTATTATGGATACCGGCCCAAGAAGAACGCTGTTGAGATCCAGGTAAGTGGGAAATGAGACTGAGGATGCTATAAGATTTCTTCTGATCTTAGGAAACAAAGCTTTTGGTCAACTTGTAACAAGGCTAAATAAGATGAAAACTTTGATTCTAAATAATTGCCATGGCACAGCAAACCCAAAATTTTGTACTGTGGTGTCTGCATAAGGGGTATTTGCAGAGAGCTGGTTGTTTGTCATACAATAATCTCTTTAATAACATTCTCACAAAGCTTTTCCTCCCTTCAAACCACTTATGGTTGTTGCTTCTCCTTGTCTCTACTGGTCATATCAACATATGCCCAGATTTATCTCTTATGGGATTATGCCTATGTAGGATTTTAGTGTGTATTGTATGCACCTAATCCCCAGGGTTATTTCATGGGAAGGGAATGAGATCTCCTTGGGACAAATGATTAGATCACACCCTGCTGCTTCTCTGACTACTTTCTTCTCTGATGTGAATGATTCCTAGTAGTGATGATGATGATAACTTCTCATCTGTACTGTTCTAATGAGGCTGGTCTGAGAACCATTGAAGAAGAAGCTGCTCCTGAGATCCGTAGAGCAATCTCTGGGGATCTGACTGCAGAGGAAGAGCTTGAGAGAGCCATAGTGGAGGCAGCAATAGAGGAAGGCATCTATAGGGTGAGTGTGAACACAGAGGTAATGTTCAATTGAAGGGCCTTTCACATACCCCACCCTTACTGCAACTTTCAGCAGTGGGTATCATTACTAGTAATGGTATGCATGGCAGGAAAGTGCTCCTTGGTAGGTCAAGACCATTTTGTCCCTGAGATGGCTCCCCCACAGGAAAGTACCATTGCTCCTTATCAACAACATAGTTGCTGTTCTAATGGGCAGAGCATTAAGGAAGAGGAGAACCTGAGCTGATCTGTATTTCTAAATTAATGTTAGCAGTCTTTCTATTCTATCCTACTAAAAGCCACTGTAATGATGGGCACCCTGAATACTGTATCACTTGCAGGGCAAAATGCATCTATTTATGCTTTCTGTGCACATCATTCAAACGCATATCTTGCAGTGGAGGCGCCTCTGCCATGGAGCAAAAGTATGATTACATTTCCATCCCCTGTACGATAAACACACCTGTGACCCTGAATGGAGCCAAGGAAACCTCCTGCCTGCAAACTGCAGCACAAGTTCCATCTTTTGGTCCCACTAAAATAGACTAAATCCAGGAACTGGCTTAATAGGATGATTAAGCTGATGTTCTGAAGAGCTCTGAGAGAAACTGTTTTGTTGTCCAGAAGGAAATTCAGAGAGTTGTAGATTTTAAATAGGCACCAGTTCTTGCCCTCAGGGCAACATAACCACCCTCAACATAGATACAACTCTAAAATATAAGTAGCCTGACCTTAAATCTTGTAATGATCCAAAACAGCCCTGCTCTACTGCATGGCAGGAGGCGTGTCAGTCTCCCAGGGAGGCAAGGCTGTTGCCCATGCTTTGTCTCTCACGGCTAGGTTACGGGCACTTCTCCACTCAGGGACAGCAGCATGAAATTAGACATTGATATTAACCACTATGCCTGTGCTATTTTTTTTATGTTTAATCACACACACACTTTTATCCTTACAAAACCCTGAGAAACAGGCCCATCTGAGACAGAGAGACTGGATGAAGGGGGCCGTCATGGATTTGCAATGATTTGGCCCTGGCTGTCCACTTCAGCCACACTGGCTCTCGAAAAGACCGATACAATATGAAATGGTTCTAAAACTGCCTTTTATTAATACATCTATTCTTATGAAATGTACTTGGGAGTTATGCATAATTAAAAGTCAGAAATCCTGTGGAAGTGGAAAGCTAGCTCATCAGACTTAGTTGATCATTTTGGTCACCTATCTTTGTTTGGGCAGGGGGAGAGGAAAATATATATATATTCCTCCCCCCCCATATATATATATAAAAATTCCTATAGGATAAAATTCCTAGTCAGCTATGATAGTCAGTGTGTGAAGATGGGCCAGTCATTCTCCCTCCCTCATGGACTAACCTCCCTCATGGACTTGTTGTGTGGATAAAATAAAGGAAGGGATAACCAAGTATGTCACCCTGTGCTCCTTGGAGGAAAAGTGAGATGAAAAAATACACTAAATAGATTTAGAACAAAAAGAACTTAAGGACCTTGTCTCCCCTCTCTCTCCCATGACCTCAGAGGACAGGAGGTTTGTTTGGCCACGTGGACACCTTCATAGAACCCAGCAGTCCCCTGCCGCCTCATGTGGCTAGCCAGAGACCCCTACAGTTCACAGAAGTGGGGAGTGAAGATTTAGATTCTCCCGTCTTCCTTGATGACTTCCCACCAGACGGGCATGCCAATGTGAACAACAGCAACAGCAATGCCAACAACAACACGACAGCATGGTAAAACACAGTATGGGAGCTGACAGTGGGAAAGCATCAGTCTTGTCAACAAGTTGGAAGGTCATATTCATTTTAAAGGACTGATTCCGGCATGAGGTGACTAAATGGGATCTAGAGTAGGAATGTTGCCAGTTTTGCGACAAACACGTGAACTTACCATGTTTGAAGTTGGTGATCAAATGTGAGCCAATCCCTCAGTCTGTGTACAGTTCATACTGAGTAACTGTTAATGCCTGCCAAACTGGTTTGCATTAGTTTTTCCCAAAATTGTTCACATGCGAAGATGTTGACCATTCAAACTGATTGATGGCCATTAACGTCACTAAGGACCACTTAGACAAATGCTGAAGGGTACGATTTTATTGAAACACAGCATTTATTGATGACCGATGTATATGATTTGAGGGTGATCTAATTGTCTATTTAAATAATTACCTGCTAAGCAGAGCAGTTATGCAACAAGGGCCCTAAAGAGCAGGGACTATATATATTATATATGAAGGGCTCTCCCATTTAAACATGACCATGCATGGATCCTCATTGGAGGCCTGTCTCTTGGTCCCTTCCCAATAGAGGTAGGCAGGGACCAGACAGGAGGCCTTGTCAGTTGTGAAATATCCTGGCCAGAGAGATCTTCCTGATACTTTCACTATTAAATAAAATGGAGCTTACAGTGTGTCAGATACGTGTGGAAAACAGATACGTAGTAGCTGACTTCCCCCCTTGCAGCAAGAAATCCAAGCTCTCTTGAGTCAAGGTTGTTTATTGGAAAAATCAAAACTAAAGCGTATATATATGTCCATAGATTCTACAGAAGCAATATAAGCGACTGGCTGTACATAGATCACTTGCTGAGAATGACGTAGGGGAGGCTTGCTACAAAGTTCCAGTCCTTCCCTGGGAGCCCCCCACCCGCAGGACCCAGCTGGGCATAGTCAGTCAGTGGGAGAATAGGAGAGAACCGTCCCAAGGCCACTGTGGTGAGCCATTCGAGATAAGCACGCTGTCTTCCCAGGAGCGAACTTGCCTGCGTGGAAAACTACACAGACACATAACAAGAAAGATGGAAAGACTGTGGATGACAGACCTGACACAGCGAGTTCCATTTTCCAAAGTGCTCCCAGTGCTCTCAATGGAAATGGATAAGCTCCTGTAAGGAGGCAATTTTCTGCACCAGCTGAAACTTCTGAACCAGCACAAATAGATACTTCATGTGTATCAAATTACACTATTTTGCTTTGCTGGTACAAGGGTGTAAGTGGTGGTTGCTGGATCTCTGGATCTGAAAGAACAGGCACTGCTTTGTTTCCAGATAAAGCTGGGAGAAAGCACACCCCACCACTTTTTGCAATCTGAGCATTTAAGTGTAGAGAAGGATCCAGTAACAACTGCCCAAGTCTTCTGTCCTGTATGAGAAAGGAGAGAACTGAACCTCATTGATGGTGGGAGTTTCTCCCTATTCTCAAATCTCAGGCCTTGCTAGTGTTATTTTTTTCAGTTTTCTCCCTAGGATGACATATGAAAACGAGCTGAGGGGAGAGAAGTTGCTACCACCATTTCATCAGCCACTTGTCCTGGGTGAGTTGCTGCCTCTTGCTCCCACCTTTGAGAAGCATTTTATTCCTTGACCAAGAGAAGTGATGCTGTCTGTGACCAAAGGATTCCCAGAGCAGGTGTAACCTCTCAATCCCCATCCATTATAGTGGTGGATGAACAGGGACACATCACACACTCACACTCACACTCTCTCACACATGCACACAAACATATAGGAGGTAGGGAGTTCACTACTGCTAGTGAAGCAGTCTGTCTGTGTAACTCAAATGTCTGCATATTCATATGGCAACAGAAATTGGCCAAGCCAAAATATCATCATCTCTGTTTTGTAGTTCAGCCAGAGCTCTAGCAGCAAGGCCTTTTTTTTTTTTATATATAATTTTTTATTTTCAATATCTAACATACAACTACTACATACATACATACCCTACAAAACAGTAACTACAAAAGACTACAATAGCACAAGGGATAGGAAAGAGGAGAGAAAAAAGAGAGAGGGAGGGAGGGGTGGAAAAAAGGGGAAGGTACCCTACAAACACTAAACACTACATTTCTGTTTTCCCTTCATACTGCCATTATTCAAAAGTTAAAGCTTTATATTATATTGATGGAGTGGTTGACCTTACTAAATGCAAATTACAATTTAATTTCAAGTTAAATTTTTCTTCCCCTCCTGGGTCCCGGACGGAGTTCTCTCTGCGCAACTGCAGCCGCAGTGCTCGTTTCCTCCCCCTCCCCCTCAGACTTCTCCTTTTCGTCTTGCTTGGTGCACTGGAATTCTGGGTTCCTGTCCTCAAAATCCCTTAGTTGATCTTCTGATAATATCTTAAAGGCTTGATCTTTATGGGTGAACCAGATTCCTTCCGGAAATAACCATTTGTACTTTATTCCACGTTCTCTCAGAAGAGCTGCGAACTTTTTATACTTAAAACGTCTTTTCCGGACTAGAAATGGGACGTCTTTCAATATCTTAATTTTGTTGCCCAAGAAGTTCAAATCTGCATTGTATGAATTGTATAGGATAGTGTCCCGGATCCTCTTAGATGAAAAATCGATGATGATCTCGCGCGGCAACTGACGCTTCATTGCATACTTTGAAGTAGCCCGACGGGCTTCCAAAATGGCGCTTTTAACTTCTTCTTTAGTTGCCCTCGCGGGTGTCGCCAATAGTTCCGAGACAAGACCCCGTAAGTCCTCGTTTTCCTCCTCTTTCACATTCTGGAGGCGCAAAATTGTCTGTGTTCGTTCCACTTGTAGCCCGATCAACTGATTCTCCACCAGTTTAAGCTCTTTATTCGTAGCCTTCACGAGTGACGCACTTTCCCGAGCAGACTTCTCTGCCCCCCCCGCTGCTTCCTTGATGGTTTTCACTTCGCTCTCAATTAAGCCCACCCTTTGATCTGTTTCATTCAGCTTGTCAACAAAGGGTTTTATAGCTTCACCAACCGCCCTCCGTACAATTTCCTCCAGCGATTCTCCCTTTAAGGCAGCCGAAACTGACTTGCCAAGGGCGGGACTTTGTTTTTTTGTTGCCATTTTAGGGGGGGGGGAACCGCCAACCAGATTCTGAAACTCAGAGAAGGGGAAGAACGAGCCTTCTTAGCTTCAGATCCCACCACTCCTTCGCGTGCGCTTGTAGTAACAGAAGGGATTCGCTTACTTGTAGGCTCTCGCCTAGTTCTGCTCTTTGCCGTTTCTCATGGCCCGGCAGCACTCGAGGCGCCGCGCACGTCCGCCGGCCTCCGTAGGGACAAACGGGCAATTAACCCCCCGCATTGATTCCGGGGGGCTCTTCCCGCAGCGTCCCGGACCCAGCCTCCCTCACTGGGAGTTTTGGGGGCTAATCTTCGCAGATCAGCCGCCCGGACAGGGTGCTCGGCCGCTTCCTCTCGAGCCAGCGAAGAGGAGCGTCCGACATGGCGGAGAAAACGAAACCGAATCCCAGCAGCAAGGCCTTTTTAAAGGTTGCCGTGTTTAATCTCTATGAGTTTCATGATTCCTCATCTCTCTTTGCCTCTCCTCCAGCCAACAAAGGCTCCCTTCAGCCTGAAAAGCTACCAAGGAAAATGAGCCAGATGCCAAAACATGGTGGCACAAGCTGTTCAGAACTACAGCTTGCCATGCACCAGGTAAGTGTGTGAACTCAGCTCTGTTGCTTTCTTCTCTCCATACTAGTTTGGAAAGGCCTCAGCCCACATTGTGCTTTCAGTGTTCCCTTTGGAGCACATGGCCATAATGTTGGTGGACAGTCAGCAAAGGCATCCAGTCTGGTGGGTGAGTGGGGGAGAGGAGAAGAGTGACCGTGCAGAACCAGGTCTACTCAACCTACACAGCCGCCTGGTTAAAATGAGAGGCCAGCATCCCATTAGGACGCATGATCTTCTAGTATCTAGAGGCCCATATCAATGATACAGTCCACTGGGTCTCACTTCCCATTCTCTCCCATCCCCACAGATGGACAGAGACTGGCTTATGCATTCCCTCACAGCAGGCATACTTCATTTGATGCTGCAGCTGCACCATACCAGCTCCATTAAAAGAGGAATGCTAGGCTATCCATGTACAAAACATAAAATGCAAATAGTGAAAGAATATTATGGCATAATTGCTGAATTGGTTTGTGCAAGCTTATATGAACCCTATATTAATTCTTAAACTCAAGGCAAGGTTCAGTTTGCGTATCTTTTCCTCCTTGAAGTTAATGCCATCACAATATTGTGCCAGAAGCTCAATGGAAATAGCAGTCTTCCTCTAAGGGAGGTCACAGGACAGCGGGGGAAATACATGAGAGATGCAATTGGCAGGGCAACAAAGAGGTTGGCAGCTGACGCCGAGCAGTTCCTACTCCAATATAACTCTTCTTGTTTCTACACAGTCGCCCAAACAGAAGCCGACTAAGTCTGAGCAAGAGGCAGAGGAAGAGGAAGTGCTACAATCTAGCCATACCAGTGAAAGAAACGCATCAGGGGACATGGAAGCCAATACCCCAGCTAATCTCCAGCTTATTCAAAAGGTACAGCTGTGGCACAATAGAGGCAGAATCGAGGACAGGGACATTCAGTAGGGATGGACTGGTAACATTTCCAGCCTGGAATGAAAGGACAGAGTGCAGGAGCCATGGCTAGCTATGAATCCTAAATAGAAAGTAGAATTATGTTGTAGTGAGGGGAGTACAGTAGACGAACTGAGAAAGGGACCACGTGCAAGGGAAGCCTCCCTGGAGAGGTGCAGGCAGTTACCAAGGCAACCATGAGCTCCTTTCTATTCCTTCCCAGAACATATCTTAGGGCCAATTTACACTAACAGCGGTATCCAGCAATATGTCTCTTTTGGGCCTTTACTTAAGGTGAGGTCATGTACTGTATTTTAAATGCTCTGTTTAAAAAACTAAACATATTCCCTGTATATAGAAAATTAGTATGGAGAAGATCATATTCTAGCCTTTTTCTGGATGCAATTCTTCTATGTGCAAGAGGTTTTTCATGGGGAGGGAGGAAATTCCAATATGCATCCTCCCACTTACATCCTAAAGGGATATTTATCTGTTTGTTTATTTATAGTCTGCCTTTCTCACTGGGACTTGAGATAGATTACATAGTGTCAGGGCTGGCGCACCCACGGAGGCCAGGTAGGCGGTGGCCTTGGGCGCGCGGGCACTGGAGGGGCGCTGGAGGGGGTGTTGGGGGCAGAGGTGCGCGCAGCGATGCTGGCATGACTGGGCTGCAGCTACTGCTGCAGCCAGCCAGCCAGCCCCTTGCCGCCGCCGCCACCGCCACACACCCCAGCCAGGCGCAGCCTCTGTGCGCCGCTCGAGCAGCGGCTCGCGGCTTCTGCACAGGGCCGGCACGCTGCCTCCGCCACACGCCCCAGCTGGGCGCAGCCTCCACACACCACCCCAGCAGCGGCTCGCAGCTTCTGCGCCCGGCTGGGGCGCGTGGCGGCGGAAGCACGGGGCTGGCTGGCTGGCTGGCTGCAGCAGCTGCAGCCAGCCACGCCAGCTCCGCTGCGCGCTTCACCGCCCCAGCCGAGTGCAGAAGCCATGAGCTGCTGCTGGGGTGGTGCATGGAGCAGCCTCCGCGCGCCGCTCCAGCAGCAGCTCGCAGCTTCTGCGCTCAGCGGTCCTCCGCACACCGCCCAGCCCCGCTGCGGCGCATGATGACATCTGCGATGATGTCATCACGCAGTCCGTGGCGCGTGCGCAGGGTGTGTGCAAGCTGCCGCAGGCGCCAAAACCTCTGGCGCCGGCCCTGCATAGTGTAATTCCATATGATCAACGGCTGGGACTTTCAATAAATAATACAATAGGGTATAGAGTGCAGAAATTTGAAAAAAAGCTGAAATCTGATACAGAGCTGAAACAACGTTGAAACAAAACATAAGCAATGTGACATGACATAATAAACAACAGTAACAGACAGTGCACAATAGTATAGTCTATAGTCCCAATCCCTTTAGCGAATCATCTCTTTGAACCATTTCCTTACAGCACAACCCTATTACCTGTAAGAAAGCCCTTCTGAATAATTTTGTTT
Source organism: Eublepharis macularius (assembly GCF_028583425.1). Classification (NCBI taxonomy): domain Eukaryota; kingdom Metazoa; phylum Chordata; class Lepidosauria; order Squamata; family Eublepharidae; genus Eublepharis; species Eublepharis macularius. The sequence goes on along the minus strand of NC_072794.1, from coordinate 104,232,581 downwards.
TGCACAGTTTTTAGAAAGCCAGGAGAGTGGAAGCTTTTCTGACCTCTTCAGGAGTATAGTTCAGGAACTGCTTCACCACTTTATTCTGCTGATTGTATAAAACGGTTGTTTATTGGACCAACTGCCAATTTTTTGTGGGGATTCAGTGATGAGACTGGGGGTTTTGGTCTCAATTCATGACATCCCACAGTGCATTCTGAGACCTTGTAAGTTTCTTGATATCTGCTTAGCGTTGTTTCCTTGAGAAAGGGCTAATGAAGGACCCCTATTTTAGAGACCTCATTTTGCTACCAATCATTGCTCCCGTTTCTTTGGCAAGTTTGACTTTCTCTATAAACTGACCCGAGGAAGACATCACACAGCATCTGAGCAAATGACAATCAACTGCTAAAAATCTAGCTCTGTGCAATTTTTCCTCAAGTTAAAGTGTCAATGTAATGTGAAGCAGAGCCAATGAGCATTTGAGTGCACTGGAAAGGGCTGAGAAGAGTCGTTTCTAAAGTTTGTCATGCAACTAAACTTCCATTTCCTTTGCTACAGGCTCTGATCTCTGGGGGACTCAGCTTCCTTGTCAAAGACTATTCATTTTTGAAACTGGTACAAGATGAGATGGCTGCTGCCATCCAGATGGAGGTGACAGAAATGGAGGAGGCTGCTGCAATTTTGTTGAATAGCAAGAAACACTTGGCTACGTCTCTGTGCAGGTCCCGTAGCTTGGCCAGCTCCTCAGAGGCCATTCCAGATACCCGAATGTGAGATGTTGTCTTGTCCCCAGCCTTTCCCCCCTCAGCAGACCTACTATACAGGGCCAATTGTTTGCCTGTTTTCAGGCAGTTACCTGGAAAACATAGCAGTGCCTGCACAGACTTGTCTCTGATTGGTTACTCTCTGCAACATGACAGGCACATGGAAGAGATTGCAGAGGGAAAAATAATTTTCCTTGGTTCCAAAGAAGAGAGATTAGAAATGGGTCATTGTTTCACACAGGTGGAGATGGTACCATTCAGCATGCCTCTCTACTTTCATAAGCTAAATAGGATAAATATTCCTGAAGAGAAAGATCCAGGTTTCCTCCTAGCTCATTTCTTCCCTCTTGCACATTGGCAAATATCTCAAAAAGTGTCTTGTGATGAAATTATTTTTAAGTTTTAATAAACTGGAAGAACCAAGAAAGATGATCAGCTTTGATTTACACACCTTTACACGTACAGTGGGCATGAAGGGCTTCTGGGGCTGAATTTTACAAAGACCCTGTAAAATACATCTGTTTAAATTATTATGGAAGGATTTTGTTTCGTACAAGGTGTTCAGTTTAGTAGCACCAAAGTAATTATTTTTATTTATCTTGTATATATTTTACAATATATATTCATCGGAATTCTAACCCACCCTACTCCTAGAGTTCAGAATGTTTATGATTTAATAATACCATATAAGCAATTATTTGTGCTAAAGTATCTCATGTGTGAAAAGCTTAAGTATGCTTTCCCAAAGCAAGCCCAATAAATATTTTGGAAATATCTTAGGGCTTTGGTGAGTTGGAGATATTCTCAAAGTTAGGTGTACATCATGGACTCTCAGACTTGTCAGTTGTCCTCGTCTCCACACTGCAATCATATAACTGAATTCAAAAGAAATTATATGGCCATGAGCAGCCACACCCAATATCCCTCTAAGTGTGCCTGGATTTCGTGCATGGATGAAGAAGAAATTCTTGTTTGCTCTAGGCAACAGTGGAAAAGGCAAGTATGTATGGCCTTTGTCTGAAAACAATGTTGACTAGTCAAGCTTCTGATGTTGTGGGACTGGATTTCCTATGCACAAGAAAGCCAACGCTGCAATCTGACGACCTGAGAAACTTCCATGGGAGGCTGTTACAGCTGTGCATTGTGTAGGTAATCAGGGCTGCTTCCTTCCGTGCAGCTCTTGTTGCTGCTGTGAATGCAGAAGCATTTGCATTGGCAACAGTACATCTACATAAAACTTCTCTTTGCACATCTACATAAAACTTCTCTTTGCACTTTCCTTCTCAGCTCTTCCTGGGTGTCATACCCCATCACCCGCAGCCATCAGAGGGTTATTTCAGATTTTTAAAAATCAGTAATAACTGATCATTAACAAGTCTGAACATATGCGGGTGATGGGGTATGACACCCAGGAAGAGCTGAGAAGGAAAGTGCAAAGAGAAGTTTTATGTAGATGTGCAAAGAGAACATATGATGCCAACTAGTTTTCAGAGTAACACTGACTTGTTTTTATAATGCTCCTTTGAAACATAGTATGAATCAACACTACAGCTATCGTAAAAGTTAGATGATATTAGTACTGAATTTTATATATACGTATATTTTATATATTTTACCAGGGCTTTTTTTCTGGGAAAAGAGATGGTGGAACTCAGTGGGTTGCCCTCAGAAAATGGTCACATGGCTGGTGGCCCCACCCCCTGATCTCCAGACAGAGGGGAGTTGAGATTGCCCTCCGCGCCGCTCAACTCCCCTCTGTCTGGAGATCAGGGGGTGGGGCCACCAGCCTTGTGACCATTTTCAAGAGGTACCGGAATGCCGTTCCACCGCTTTCCAGCTGAAAAAAGCCCTGTATTTTACACATACTTTGTATTCACTTTGTATATAATTTACTTTATATGGTGACCCATCCACAGCTGGCCCAAGGAACGGAGGAGATGGGGAGAGGTGCCTGGTTGAGGAGATGCAGGAAGATGGCAGATGTTGGCAAAGAGAAGGATGGCAAGAAGTTCCTCAGTGCAGCACATCGGCCACATCAGGTAGAGAGCAGTGAAGCACTGCAGGGGGCTAGGCAAGAGGTTGGGGCCTAAAGGAGCAGCACCAAGACAGAGCCTACACTCGCACCTACCTCTTTCTCTCCTCCTCTCACTTCTCCAAGAGCTGAACAGCTCCCACCAATTCTCCAACTCCCCCCCACCTTTCCTCCAGCTACAGCTACTATTATAAAGTTATTCGTTGCCAGCCAACTCCCCTCCCCATTACTGTTCCAAAGGGGGAGGGGGAGGCAAGAATGGAAGAAGCTGACAGGGAAGAAGAGAGAAGGAGAAGAGTGATGGCTGGCCTGCAGCCTACCTTTAAAGGCTTCGTGATCCACTTTTTGTTCCCAACCCACAGTCTGGAAAACACGGTTCTAGAGCATCATTACACTATAGTGATATAGCAGCAGGTGGTCTTTTTTAATTCCACCCAAAAAACCCACCCCTTTTGGCAGTATGGATATAGGTGAAATGGTGGGTGCAAGGGGAAATAATGGGAAAACGCAAATGATGTCCCTGTATGCATGCTTTTTTGCCACCACAAAATCTGAATTTGCAGCAGTAAAAAGTGTACAATGGGGAATCATGGCCAGCAGGAAATGGTCTGTATAGCCTTCATGCAGGGCTTTCAAATATGGTTGCCAACTTTTCTACCAGCTTTTGCTTCTGTGCCTTTAGTAGCAGCTTGATCTAGAGACGTATCATGAGAGCTTCTTTTGGTTGTTGCTGCAGATCAATCTATTATTCAATGTACAGGTGTAGGCCATGATGTTTTCCTAGACAGCTCCTATAAAAGCAGCTGAAGGGATGTAGTTCCATAGTGTTTCTCTTCATCTCTCATGGCTCTAGTTTTCTTACCTATTACATATTCTGTGTGTGTGTGTGTGTGTGTGTGTGTGTGTGTGTATCTGTGAGGGAGGGGCTGAGATAATCTCCATAGCCAGCTTCTTACAGAACTGGTTCCATAACAAGTGCTAATAGATATTAAAGTACTGAGGAATTATGCATCTCCAGGGAGAAGCTGAATCAATAAAGCCTGGCTCCTCTTAGACAGGGCTTTTTTAAAACTCAGAAAGGGGGAAAGGATAAGGGGGGGGGGGTCTCTTGAGAAACTGCACACAGAGCCAAGGCCCATGAAAAGGGAACTGGAGAAGGTTTCCTCTAGAATGGCTAAAGGAAATCCTCTTCTCTCTGGGGGCCAAAATCTATTGTAGGCAGCCCAGGCAACTGAAGACCCAGGAGCCATGAGTATGTACCCACCCAGCTGTCAAAGGACTTGTTTCCATTTCTAAGCATTTAATTACAAATTAGTGTTGGGAAGAATACGACATGGCTTCGGGAGGCTAGCAAGAAAGAACGGTATCTTCACTGCCAAGCTCTAAATTGCCCTGTCCTCTCCGGAAGGAAAATTAGGGCTGTGCTTGCATCACTGCACTTTATCACATTTCTTTTCATTTCACTTTCTCCCCTGAAAATACACCGGTTTGATTTTTCAAGCTTAATACCTACAAGGAAAATTTTATTAAATCCTCATTCTAGTCAAGGTGCACATAGATAAAAACAAAGCTGGAGGCCACAGAATGCCTGCCTCTGCTCTGTCCTAAACTACTGTTGCCATTTACTCATACTAGCCCTGTTCACACATTACAGTGGATGTGTGTACAGTGTACACTTGATTTTTCTTGATACATGCACTGAATAATTCTCACAATACATTCAACGCATGTACAGCTGAATGTGTAATTAAATCTGCACATTTATCCAGGTACTTGTTTCGTTTCATTTATAAAGTGAATGTGTTGGCTCCTTACAAACAGATGTATATACGTACGAGCATTCACTGTAACATGTGAATGAGGCTACTGTCTTTATCAAATAGGAAAAAGCTGTTTTCATGACAACACTTGATAAGGCAAGCTATTTTAACATGTTAGAAAAAGCATAGGAGTGAGAAACTGAAGAACTATACAGAAGAGATGACATGATGCCAGATTCCTGAATCTTTTGATGAAGAACCTGAAATTTTGGGAAGTGAAGTGAATGATGCATTCAAAGCAAGTGGCAGAAACAAATTACCTCTAGTAGATGCGATACAGCTATTTCAAGCTACAGAAATTGAGTCAGTTAAAATCTTAACAATAATATATTAACAAACATGAAACACAAAGCAATGGCTCGCAGACTGGAAACGTTAAACTTTCTGAAAGAAAGAGCAACTATCAGACCACTGTATTATTTTCCCATACAAGCAAAGTGAGCTCAAGATTCTACAACAAAGCCTCTCATCATATATGAAACAAGAAATGCCAGATTTTCATGACAGACGGAGAGTCTCTCTACACAAGACATCTTACACGGGGATGCTCAAGTGTAGGGAGATGCAATGTTAGCTGGGAAATGTGGTTTTAAAAGAGAGAGATCTTTAAAAGATCAGTCCTCAAAGCAATTTCATCGCTGCCTCCCCAAGGCTCTGTCAATTTCATCTCTCTACAGGAGGACAGTTTAAAAAGATAGAGCTGGCAGAAAGCGCTCCTCAGAAGGTTTGTTAATTTCATCTTCGCCTCTGGAAGGGGAGATGAAATTGACAGAGGTTTGCACAGGGACTAGCACAAGCACACACACTTGGAATGCAACTCTGGCTCAGGATAGAATGCTAGTTGAGCACTTCTGTGAAATGAGGCCACCCATGTAGATATTAACAAGTTACTAGTTGGGGGCTATGAATGTCTCATATTTAAACTAGGGCTGGATCGAGGGGGGCAGGGGGTAGCCTGCCCTCGGCGCCACCAAAGAGGGGGTGCTGGGCGTGGCTGCCAGCTGCCGGGAGAGCACCGCGGCTTGCCGTGTGGGAGGCTGAGCACAGGGTTGGGAGGCCCTCGCCTGTCCCATCGATGGGGCGGCGGGCTTGCCATGTGTGCAGGACCTTCCAGCCCTGTGCTCAGCCACTTGTGCAGCAACCCAGCCTCCTCAGCGCATGCACACGCCTCTGCGGCGCATGGGTGGCACAGGGCAGTGGGGCAGGAAAACCGCGTGGAGGGCCTCATAGCATCCCATTGATTTGAGGAATTCCTTGTCTAGTTTAGTCTAATTTATGTTTGCATGTTGTGAAGTCATAAGGGTACTCACAGCTGTGCCATTAATCTGAAAGTATAAACTGTTGACAAATTTGAAATAATTAAGGATGTGGATGAAGAAAACCAATCCCCCCCAACTCAAAATCTAGACAGAAAAGCATTCCTGCTGCCTAATGACAAAGCAGCACAAGAAACCAGATAGTCCTGCTAATATATGGGTCACAGGTCATGATTCCTGTAGAGAGATTTACTAAAACCCATTCTCAGAAGTTACCCGTCCTAAGGAATGGTCTTCCTAAGTATGCAGGAAGATACTCTCCCCCCCCATCCCCAATTATGATTTCAAATGCTTGGCACTGCTGAGGTAAGAGAGGTTTTGCCTCCTGAAGAAACAGATAGTACCTGTATGTTGATTTTTGAACTGAATTGTTAATTCTGAGTTAGTCTGTTGATTGCAGGTAGGTTTGTTTATGGCAGTAGTTTTAAATATTTAAAATCTTTTGATATTGTAAACTACTTTTAGTCCACAATGAGTATAGAAAAGCCTTTCAGAAGTGCCTAAAATAAACAGTCATATATTACTATCACATTTGTATCCTACTTTTCCTTCAAGGAATTCAAGATCAGAAGATAAATAGTGGCTGAGACAGGTTCAAGGTATTTTGCAAGCAAGGCACACCCATTTTCTCTTCTTAAGTCATCTCTGGCCAAGTCTTCTTGAAATAAAACATTCGGCTAAGAAGAATCCCAACATATTTGTACAGAACCAACATTGTGATGGGAACTGGAAAGAAAGCCAAAGCATAATCAATTCAGGGTTTCTTTTGAGAAGATATATGTTGACAATGACCTACTGCTCAGAGAACTTGTCTACTGTGCCATCACTTAAGGTCAGCATTTCATTTTGGCCAACCAGCATTAGGCAATCAAAATTAAGCATCACATAAAAAGCATTCTCAAGCAAGTAGAGAGGGGTTGGTGTCTTCCAGTGTACTGAATATGATGTATCTATCCACCCATCATACAGTTAGTGCTTATGAAACACTAATTCATCACATACATATAGTGCCATAATAATGAAATGCTTCTGTCAGATGTTGAGAAATGATAATAGCATAAGTATTGAATTTGTAGATGGGAGCTACAAAAGCATAAATACTCGGAGAATTATTTTGCTAATTTTTTAACATTTCCATAAACTGAATGATATGAAAGTTGATACCAGTGAACCTGACATTTATGTAAATTTTCTTTCCCCTTAATCTTTATATTTTACCTCTGTCAGACTAATATCACCCTAAAATACTTCCTGTTAATAAGAATTTTTATTAATAAGAATTATTAGAATAACAATAATTGCCCAGTTGTATCAGACCTGTGGTCCATCTACTGTAGCATCCTGTTTCACAAATTTGTCCTTAAGGGCAAATACGCGGGACCTCGATGCCAAGGCCTCCCCCTGCTGTTGCCTCCTAGCACCGGTATCCAGGGGTTTGCTGCCTCTGTATGTGGAAATTCTCTTTAGCTGGCATCTATATTAGCCCTTAATGGACCAATCTCTATGAATCTCCTTCAATGTCATAGAGAGAATTTGAAGGACTTGACTCACAAGCCCTCATTTTTCCTTGAGGTTGGTCTCCCATAGGTTGAAAAGCATAGCAGCTGTTCCAAATCTCTTCTCAGTGATGCAGCCCCTTTCCTTCAATCCATAGAGATGCCCAAAACAAACTAGGCTACTACTACTGCTGCACCAGCAACCTTGGGAGTATCTCTTGCCACATCTATCACTCTGTACTTGCATTGCCATTTAGAGGCTCTTTCTAGTTGCTATGCCTACCCTACACTCCTACAAGCTAACATGGGGGTGATCTATTGCAACTTCATAATTTTGAGTTATTGCACTCCATTTAAAATATAAGAAAATGTAAAAATAAACAAAAATACACACGGTCTGTTCAAGCATTCAGGCTAAGCAATGGTAAAAAGTAAAGGTGAAAATATATAGTCCCCTTTCCCTCTCTGTGTGTGTGTGTGTGTGTGTGTGTTATGTGCTGTCAAGTTGCTTCTAACTTACGGTGTCCCTATGAATGAAAGACCTCTGAAACATTCTTTCATTAACAAACTTGCTCAGATCTTGCAAACTGGAGGATGTGGCTTCCTTTACTTAGCCCAGTCATCATATTTTGTGTGTTCTTCTTTTCCTACTGCCTTCAACCCACTTATTTGTCTTTTGGGCTTTCCATGATATCCATCTTTATTTTAAAAAGATCTATTCTAGATACCTCACAGCTGCTCTTCCAAGTATCAGTTTTCTTCTGATTTCTTCATTGCAGACTCCTTTTTGGTTGATGATTGAGCCAAGGAATAGAAAATCTTGAAAATTTTCAATTTCTTCATTGTCAAATTTAAAATTGTGTAATTCCTCAGTAGCCACTGCAGCACACTGGCTCTTCATGCCATGATAAGCTTCTGCTGTCCATTTCCACACATTTTAAAGAATAGGTCTGGACTGGACCATCTATAAGCAGTTCATTATATCTCTTTTGGATTTGTCAGTGCCTCACTGCAAATAAAGAGAACAGCTGGAAAATGAACACAGTTGATCCAGAAAATTTCCCTTGTTACTGTAGTCTAGAAGGAGAAAGAATTATATAATTTCACTCTCTCTGCGGGGAAAGAGCAAGCTGAGGGAGATGAGGACGGCAGGAGACAGAATAATTAAGAACCGTCACTTGTGCAATATACGATATTTGCAATTCTGCCATGCTGCTTATTTGGATAAGAAAAATTGTTTTTGTGTAATCCTTAGTAGGTGTGTTTAAGATTGCAGTCTTTTATGCCAGTCTTACATGGAGCTAGGACTAGTACTTCATCAGTGCCACACCACCTGCTTTCAGTTAGCCCTTGTCACTTTGCCTCCTCCATTATCGAAACCTGATCATGCTTGAGAAACCCTCTGAAAAGAAATCTGGTCACTTCTGTGTTTGTATAATACCAACTGACTGTAAATAAAAATAAGTGCTCACAACCAGCAGAGGCTGAAGGGTGAGTAGCAGGCAATATCCCAGTTCCCTTCACTGAGCACTACTCAAAGCAAAGGAGGAAGTGGCACCTTTCCTAGGGGACATTGGGAGGCAGTAAAAGAGCTGCTGGGGACACGATTGCAGCAGCATGGAGGCGCATAGCCACTGAGTAGCTAACAGAACTCAGAGTGGGCACAGGAGATGGCATTACTTACCGGTGCCAGGTTCTGCTAGCCACTTGAGGCAGCTCTGGTCCCAGAAGTTCCATTGCTTCCTCCACCTCCCCTATCTGTGGTAGTCAGTGATGAGGGATGAGATACTCCCCATAACCCAATTAGCAAAGCTGCTGCTACTCACAGCTGAACTAATAACTGGTTTAAAAAAAAGAGCACCTATTTAAGCATGAATAGCTTTTATCTCAGGTTACTATTGTGGTGAGGAGAGACAGGGCTGGTTTTCTGGCTAAGTCATTGAAATGACTAGTTAATAAGTTAGTGTTGTGGATGGACATTTCTATTTCCTTAGAAGTTTGCCGGCCTGGCCAATATGAAAGCTATGTCTATATACCAGTGTCTTCTAGATAAAAGAATATAGGTTTGGGGAATACCTCGATCAGGGCCGGCACCACTGTTGAGGCGGTGAGGCAGGGGCCGCGGGCACCGTGGAGCAGGAGGGGGTGCTGGAGGGGGTGCTGGGGGGTGGAGGCACGCATCCCACACCACCGCCAGCCAGCCCCGCGCTGCCGCCGCCGCCCACCCCCGGGAGGGCGCAGCAGCCATGGGTCAGGGATGACAGGCGGCCAGGGTGGTGTGCAGTGCGTGGGCGGCCTCCTCGTTCCGCCCCAGCCACCCACTGGCGGCACTGTGTGATGACATCATCACGCAGTCTGGGGCGTGCATGCGCCACTGGCCTCCGGCGCCAGAAACCCTGGCACCGGGGCTGACTTCGATACCAGCTAGGTCATAAATTTGGCTCTCTGTATTGCTGTCATAACTGTCACATGATGTCCTGACACATGTTTTGCAGTTCAGTAGGTCTCAGATCTGGAGATTCTGAAGACCACCTGCCTAGCCTATGACAACATGGACCTGCAATGGACCCAGCTGATCTAGAAAACTGGAGAGCCAGTTTGGTGTAGTAGTTAAGAGAGCGGGACTCTAATTTAAATAGCCAGGTTTGATTCCCCACTTCTCCACTTGAAGCCAGCTGGGTGACCTTGGGCTAGTCACAGCTCTCTCAGAGCTCTCTCAGCCCCACCCACCTCACAGGGTGTTTTGTTGTGGGGATAATAATGGCATACTTTGAAAACTGCTCTGAGTGGGCATTAAGTTGTCCTGAAGGGCAGTATATAAATCAAATGTAGTAGTAGTAGTAGTAGTAGTAGTAGTAGTAGTAGTAGTAGTAGTAGTAGTAGTAGTAGTAGTAGTAGTAGTAGTAGTAGTAATAATAATAATAATAATAATAATAAAAGTTCTGTCTCTAATCCCCGCACAATCCATAGAAAGGAGAAGAAGCAATCTGGGTCTCGTTTATTCCTTAATTCTGAGGTTCTGCTACCAGTACTCAGTTTTCATTTCTTAGACTGATCAGGAGTACACAAATGGGGTAACACTTCAGGACAGAGAAAGAAAGGGGCCTTGGACTCTGAGGCCATCCCACTTTCAGATGATTTAGTTTTTGCAAATAATCCATTAGGAAAACTAAAGATACGTAGTTTACAATGCTAATTTTCTCCCAAGTTAAGCCGCCCATAATCATACTGATGATTTGTTCACAATTTAAAATGAGCAGTATTTCAAGTAGATTTGCATCTGCTCAGATGGCAGCATTCAGCTGGCCACTGTTGCCACATGTTTACAATTTTCCAGCTTGCTTTGATGATATATTATTCCCCGGAGGCATCATGAGAAGGTCACGCATCATTTAAAATCAGTTACATTTTGGGTGTTCAGTCAGCAGCATTCATCGTGCTGGTGCAGATTCAAAACTACAGTTAGTAGCTGGCATTGTGAGTACTCACAAAGTACCGGTACTCTAATTTAAGACACTTGATTAACATGAACACACTTGGCTTTGGCAGTCTGACAGGCAAAATGGGCAACATTGGAATATTAGAGCAAACAAACCCCTCCCTTACCCAACCTGAGACAAGGAAAGGAAGCATCTCATTTGTAATATTTTTTTTCTGTCAGTTAAGAATCAGGCAGACAGGGGAGGAGGGCAGTGGCAGAGAATGCACACATACAAAACATTTGCAAACTATTTAGAAAAATTCTGAGTGTCCAATAAAAAGCAAACTTTTTTTGACTATTTGATGCTGTCACTTGCAGTTTGCCATCAAATTGCAACAGAAACACAGCAGGGTTTCCCCAGTACTGTCCACCTCGCCACGTTGCCCTCCCTACTACTTTTCAACTTGTAGCATTCCAGATGATATGGGTAAGTCACATATTTCTAGAATTAAACATTTATGCTTTTTCTTAAAGAGTCCATTTACTGGACATAGAAAACTTAGCCTGAGGATTTAGGCTAAAAGATAAAAAAAAATTAAAATGTGTCTCAAGCTAACATTACTTTTAGTTGTCCTTGGTCTTAACAAAGCAGCCATGCTTGATTAATTATACCAACAGTTCAGGAGCTTAGCATAGGGCAACATGGGCACAAGAAGGCCAAGAAGATGACCCCACAGTCTCCTGGGATGTGGTACTGAATGCCTAGAGTCCTGCCTGCCACATTGGCCTCAGTCAGGCTGAATCATGCATTGTTAATGCATAATCTCTGGGTTATTCTAACCAGACGCAGACAAATAACACCCTCAGGGGCCCTTTTAGGTCAGGAAAAATGGCACAGGAGGGAGGCTAAAGCCACAATGCCAATCCAAATTGGGGGCCTGCACACTTGGGAAATTAGTTCCCTCACACTGGATGAGTCTGAGTTGGGTTGGGGGAATCTGGACATCACACTTTAAAAATTGTATCATGTAGTTTGGCTCTCGGAGACAGGCTGAGTGCAACCACAATGCCTGGTGAAGCCTTCTTACCATACTGGAACATCTCAATGAGGATTTTTGTTAACCAGCGATACCAATGGCTCAATACTTAATACTTCAATGAAAAAGGGAACTATTCATTACTCACAGAAAGGAACATTAACCAGCTCAGACAGCTGGCTAATGGTCATTGTAAATCTGGATCCATAAAGCTCATGCAATATTGCTTACCAGAAGACAGGCTAGGAGAAGCAGAAGAATAATGTTTAAATCCAACCAATATGGCTTTCCTATAGCCAACCCAAACAAATTATTCATAACATCCTAAAGAGCAATGCATCACCCAGAGCCTCTGGCTTTTAATCATCAAGTAGCTACAAGGAGCTCTTCAATCACATGCCCTTGCCCTGCACTTGAATGAAGAAGACATTTGGTATGTACATATATGCTAGGTTTGCCAAGTTGCAACCTGAAGGTCATACATCTCCCATAAAAATTCCCCTGAGAAGCCAAGATGAATGGAAGCAGCTTTCCTGCTCCCACATTTCCTTTCCCAGCATTCTTGTCCAGCTCCTTCTGGTGTGGGATGGGAGTAGATGACAGAATCAAGAAAGAAATAGGCAGGGGGAATTGTAGCTGCCAAGGGTAATGGAAAGATATATGCACATTCTTTGCATTGAGACATGGCCACCGTACACACTGAGCACAAGACAGGGTTAGGGCAGGCATGAAACATCGTTCCCACAAAGAACAGAGGAAAGCTTCTGATTGGATTACTTTGATATACCTTGGCAAAGTTTGTCCTGAGCATAGAACTATGATAAGCATTTTTGTTTATCTGTTTTGCTACAAGGCCAGATCATTGAAGGTCATTATGTAAAGCTCAGAATTGCATGATTTTACTGTCCTGTATTTTTTAGCATCCCAATAATCTAAAAGTATTTATATTTTTCTGCACACATGGGACTTTCAGAAACACATATCTTAGTCCTGTATGGTGTCCCCTTATGGATGTTTTGATTCACACTAGGGGGATATAAGGTTGAGGCAAATTTGCATAGGCAAACATTTTTATGTGATGTGTTTCAGGGGATCCAAATGTGGTTCCAAAGATTCCCTCTCCCAATTTCACTCCTGCTTGCTGCCCCGCTCAGTAGCTATTTTGATACCATTTTAAAAAGTAGATTCCTCCTATAGTCCAGTTAGTTGGGGAACACATATGCTGTGTGATGATGTCAGGGACCATGTGGGGGAAAAAACCCAATAGCAACTACAACTGCTGAGACTAGTGAAGCAAAAGGAGGCCCTGTGCAATCCAGCCATACATAACTTATCTGCCACTGCATCATACAATAATGGGTGAAACTGTCTGTGTTCCTATGGTAACAACTTCCAGAGGGAAAGCTGCGTTAGCAAAAACAACAAGAAGCCGAGTGGAACCTTAAAGACTAAGAAATGTATTATGGCATAAGCATTCAGGGCTATAGTCCATAGAAGTTTATGCCATAATAAATGAAGTCTTGAAGATACTGCTAGAGTCTGTGTGGGCAGTTCTGAACTGTGAGAGTTCTCCCCCTCCACAAATACACACGCTGATGCCCCCCTCCATAAACTGAATACATCTTGGAAGTGTTTACAATGAGACACACTCCCAGTGGCTGTCTCAATGACACACCAGAGGTATGGTTTCACATTGACACCTCCTCCACAACTAATCTATAAAGTGCATGGATGGGCTTATCTTTATAGACACCAAAACTACCACTGGAGGAAGTGGGGGCCTTAGAATGTGCAAATGAGCAGTAGGTCATTGCCCCTTCACAGGATAGTTTGACTTGAGGCACCCCAGACATTGTCAAATCAATTGCTTTTAGAATGTCATTTAGAGAGGACCCTATTTATATATTTCTCTATCCTTACAGGAAATGGCACAAATTCCATGAATATAATATGGAAAGCACAGACATTACTGCCCAGCACGGGGCAGAGGAGAATTATTCTCAAGCTTACACTATTGGGAGACCTGCATTAAAAAGTGCTTATAGAGCTGTGAGTGAACATGCTTTAGGCTCTCTCTTCCACATGGGTTATCTGCCCTGAGCTCCCCACTCCCACTTCCTCACAGCATCATGGTGCATTTGTGCACCTCTTGGGGTTTCCATGGCTTTCCTCCAATCTTTCTCAAACTTGCTTTGCTGTGAAGTTTTAGGAGAGATCACAGTAAAGTCTGGATGGCTGGGTAGGAAAGTTTGGATTTTCCTGTCCACAGGGGAGCCATTTTCCCTGAAACTGTGCCTGTGGCAGCCATTTCCTCCCCACACCAGTGTGGGAGGGGGAGCTTTTTGTTTTTAAAGGTCAGCAACAGGATAGCAGGGCCTCTGAATTAACAGCTTTTTAAAAAAAAAGTCTCTAGCACCTTTCACTGCAGAGTTATCAGGAGAAAGGCATTATCTCCGCAACATACTGGGCTATAGATTTTTAAAATGAAAGCTGAGAGTTCCGAGAACCAGATTGTTATAATGTAATATAACATATTATATAATATGATATTTAATTGCCAATTTTTAAACGCCTGGTGGCTCAGGGGAGGGGGGATGGCCAATGGTAGGAGACCTGGGCAGAAAAACCTGCCATGTGGGAGCAACGTTGCTCTGTGCTGTAGTGGCACCTTCAGCAGCAACAGGAAAACCACATGTGGCTGGCTCTTGGGCCAGCAGACTCAGTACGGGGGGGGGGGGGGCGTTTACAATTTATCATGCTGAATGAAGAATTCCCATGATATTTTTATTACACCACTGTTCAAGGCAGAGAAGCCCTGCAAGGAATCTGGCAGCCTTCTCTTATTTTTTTTTTATTTATTTATTTATTTATTTATTTATTTATTTATTTATTTATTTATTTGATTTATACCCCGCCCTCCCCACAGATGGGCTCAGGACAGCTAACAACATTCAAAAAATACATTAAAGTCAAAAACCCATAAAATCAATAATTTTTTAAAAATCATTACAATAGTCCAGGAGCAGGCTATTTAAACAAATATTGGGAGTCCGTATACGGGCATAGCTGACAGCCGAGGGCAGCCCCAGAAAAAGTGGTGGTCTCAGAGCCAAACTAAAAGTGACGTCCTACACAGGTTGGACACTAGTCGGCTTCCCTCAAGTTTTGATGGGAAATGTAGGCATCCTGGTCTTGCAGCTGTAATGGAGAGCCAAGCTGTAAAACCAGGGCGCCTACATTTCCCATCAAAACTTGAGGGAAGCCGGCTAGTGTCCAACCTGTGTAAGACATCACTTGTAGTTTGGCTCTTAGATGGAAGGAGGACACCCGCTGGCACTCAGCCAAAGGCCCAGCGGAACATTTCCGTTTTACAGGCCCTGCGGAACTGTAACAGGTCCCACAGGGCCCGGATCTCCAGCGGGAGAGTGTTCCACCAGGCCGGGGCCAGGGCAGAAAAAGCCCTGGCCCTGGTTGAGGCCAGACCGATGTCCTTCGGGCTGGGGACCGCTAGGAGTTGCTTGTCTGCAGAGCGCAACACCCTGCAGGGGACATAATGGAAGAGGCGGTCCCGCAGGTGTGCAGGTCCCAGTCCGTGAAGGGCTTTAAACACCAAGGTTAACACCTTGAACCGGATCTGGAACTCCACTGGAAGCCAGTGCAGCTGGCACAGCACAGGATGAATGTGCGCTCGGATTGGCGTTCCGGTAAGGACACGTGCCCCTGCATTCTGGACCAGCTGTAACTTCTGGGTCAGGCCCAAGGGCAGCCCAGCGTAGAGTGAGTTGCAGTAGTCTAGCCTGGAGGTGACCGTTGCATGGATTACTGTGGCCAGGTCCCAGGGTGAAAGATAGGGCACCAGCTGCCTGGCCTGTCGAAGATGAAAAAAGGCCGACCTGGCAACAGTCGTGACCTGGGCCGCCATTGAAAGTTATCCACACAACGCACACTATTCGCATGTTACAATTGCTTAGATTAATGTCAAGAGAAGGACCATGGTTCCTTTTGATTGTACTGCAAGCTCCTTACAATTTCCAGGTCTTCTGACTGTGGTAAGACTAGGGTTGCCAACCTTTACATGGGGCCTGGAGATCCCACAGAATTACAACTGGAGAAAATGCCTGCTTTGGAGGGTGGACTCCATGGCATTATACTCTGTGAGGTCTCAGCCCGCCCTCCTCAGGCTCCACTCCCCAAATCTCAAGGAATTTCCGAACCCTGAGCTGGCAACCTCAATTACAACTGATCTCTAGCCTACAGAGATCATTTCCCCTGGAAAAAATGGCAGCTTTGGGGGCTGGACTCCACTACATAGTATTGCTGCTGAGCTCCCTTCCCAAGGTCCACTCCCAAATCTCAAGGAATGTCCCAACCCTGGGTCAGAAGCAGGACGAGTATCATTTTTCTTGATCCAAAGCAAACTGTAGCTAGCCCTCAACTAAAATACAACAGTCCCATGCCACACATCCAACCAGGTGAATCAAGAAAGAAAAAAATATTCATTGTTGCCTGCAATGATATATATAGACCAGATCATGATAAGCGGCTTGTACCTCTGTAAGGTGCACCCATTCGCTCCTCACTTTTCATGGCTGAGCCCTGGTTACACTCACGAAGTTGGGCAACGCCTCGAGGTTAATGGTACTAAACCTTGCCTGCAAGTTACTAGCACTGATACGGACGGATGTTCTTATTCCAATTCTAGTGGCAGGCCGGGGTTAGTGGCGAATGGGAGGAACTCTATGTATGCTTAGAGACGCTCTCTTTTTGAATGTGGCTTTAGTTTCTGGCGCTGAGAGTGGATTCCTGGGCTCGTCCCGGCCTCCAGTTGCGGAGATATAGCCAAGGACCGGACGTGCCCCTTCAGGCAGAGCCACACGGCTTTGCAGCCTCCCCCTTCCCCACCGCCTCTTTCCCGGACCGGTGGGTGGGCCGCGTCCTTTCCGCCCCTGCCTCCGCCTCCGTCCCCGCCCCCTGCGCCGGCTGGTTCTCGGCTCGCTCGCAGCCTGCGCTTTAACCACAGTCCCGCTACCGCCGCGGGGCGGGCAGCGTGGAAAGGAGTTCAGCGCAGCTTGTCGCGCCGCCGCCGCCGCCGCCGCCTCCCCCCGCAAGCAGGAAGAGCGGCGACTGCAGGAGGCTCAGCAGCATGCTCCCGCTGGCCCCGGGCAGCCTCAGAGCCTCGTGCTCCTAGCCGAGCCGGAGCGTCGCCTTGGCCGGGTCTCCGCAGCGCTCCATGGTGGTTGAGGGGCAGCGCTCTGCTGCGGTGTGGGGAGGAGGCGGCGGCGGCGGAGGAGGAGGAGGACGAGGAGGGCATGGCCGCCCCGGGGGACAGCTGCAGCGTCAAGGTGGCCGTGAGGTGAGGTCGCTGCGGCCGGGAGCTCGGGACGCCAGTCCCGCCGGGGAGAGGCTTCTCTCGCAGGTGGAAGACAAAGCGCCGCTTCCCACCTCCAGCTCCAGGGCGGTCCATTCATCGGCTGCTGGGGGGGGGGGCGGTGCGCAGGTCTTGCCAGGGCTTTGTGGGGCTGCCCGGCAGTGCATCTGGAAGGGAGCGGGTTCTGCCCCTGTGACGGCAGAGCGCCGTTGCCCTGAGGCGGGAGCGTCGCGGGGCAGAGGCGCGTGTCTGTCTCCTGCAGGGGCGCGTGAGTTCTGCCAGTGGGTTGGATCCGTCCTCCGACCAGTATGGTTCCTCTTTGTCTTTGCTGCTCGGGGTCACGCCGAGTGGGCTCCGCTTTCCAGTGACTGGAAGCCCCTCTCTATCCCTGCGTGTGAAAGCTGCGTAGGGATTTTGGTCGTTACAGACAAAACCACCCCGTCCTTCCTGTCCTCCCAGCGTGTCCCTTTCTATGAAACCTGTGTTCCTCTGACAAATAAAAGGGTCTGGATATTTGTTTTTGGAAGAGACACAGGGCTGCCCCTCCTTTTTTCTGAACCCAGCAGCAGATGAAGCAAGAGAAACAAGGAAATCCTGTATTTTCACACACTGGAAATGCATTTTGCTGCCTTGCGTTTTAGTCATGTCAGTGCGTGAACGTGTGCTTCGTCTCTCCCCGTTATTGATGTTCATGATAAACGCGTCACTTGTCAGGCTTCCGAATGGGCTACCTGGCTCTTATCTGCCTCCAACAAAGATCTGTTTTCCTTGGCCAGCGGTTTATTTTTCCCGTGTTGATGTTTGTGCTCCAATCTGGTCTGTGCAGGTGCTTGGTGCTGTCCTTTGAATATCATCCCTTCGTGTAGGGTGGGGCTAGGGGTCGGTGGATGCAGTGCCTTCTGTGAATGGCAGTGCTGCTTCACACCCACAGAGAGCTCTTATCTGCTCGCTCTCCAAATGCAATTGCTCCCTGGTCACTTTGTGTGTGCGCAAGCCATGTGATGCAAATGCTTTTCAGGTCCCTTGCTCCCTGAATACCTGAAGCCAGGTGATTGTTCCTTTCCTTTGCAGGAGAAGGGTGGTGTTAATGCAGAGGCACCCAGTCGAAGGTTTCTTTGTACTGACTCTTGTCACTGAGGCTTCCAAATGTGTGTGTGTTTTATTTGTGTTTTGAATGATCAGCAGTATGATTCTGGCATTGGCATCTGGTGTAATTACTGTGAGCTCTGAGCTGTGAACTGTATTTTCGAGTAGGATGGAGAAAGTGTTGGCTTTGTTTCAGGAGCAGCCTTGGAATCTCAGCTCAGTCTGTCATCCTAAGGGGCTAAGTAGTTAGCTGAATTGGAGCTGGGAGGGCAGGGAAAGGCTTTGTCCGAAGCCTTGACACCAGACAGAGACTAGGGACTGTCATTTTGGCAGCACTTCATTGCTACTGCCAGGGAGAGAAGCACATACTCCACACCACATGTACAACAGCAGCAGCCAGACTGGGGGTGCTGCTGCTGTGGAGGGCTTCACCTGGATCTCAGTAGGACTTCTTTGCATTGTTCTTCATTGCGTAACCAGGAAGAATACCAGAGCATGTTGCAAAGCAGAGCATGATGCGCAGTTTTTATTGGTTGCTGCTTGGTTAGCATCAGCATCACTGTCGCACAGAAACTTTTTGCAAGAAAAAATGAAACCCCTGGCTGTGTGGTTACTGGTGCTTTCCATCCACCCATGTCTCAGCAAAGTGAGACAATCCAGTGGCCTGAAGGTTGTGAAAACAGGGTGGTTGTCCTGCCTCTGTTTCCTGGTTTGTGCATTCTCCGCCCTGGCTGTTTTAGTTTAGAATGCCTTTCTGGGAGGCCCAAGAGAAAGGAGAGGTAGAATTCTAAAAAGTAAAATCCTACCATGGCTTAAAAACAGGACTTTGCTGTGAAACTATAGGATGTTTCATGTCAGTTGGAAATGTGGGAAGAGGGTCCTTCCCCTCCCCCAGTTGTGCCAATGCACTATATAAAAAATAAGCAGCCCAGAGAGTAGACTTAGATGTGATCCTTGATTTATTACTAGGTAGGGAATTCTGTTTATAGAATAGATTTTGATCTACCTGAACTCAGTGCTGTGAATTCACCTCCTGAGAATCTCAGCTGTCATTAAAAATAATCCAAGTTATCTAGACCTTATGGAGAGATGCTAATTTAAACATGTTTAGTGAAATGGCAGAAGCCAAGGGGACAGAATAGATATCCAGAGGAGGGGGGGGTGTAGAGAGTCTCTGTTCTGCATAGCTTCTTGGATAGTTCCCAGAAGAAGGATTATGCACTAAGCAGATATATGTAAATCGATTTTATTTGTATAATTCAGACAGAACATGAGCATAGATTTTTCCCCCAGCATGGAATATTGCAATTTTTATACCAAATTCTGTATTAAAGCATGTGGTCCATTGTTTCTTTGTCACACAGTAGCTATTGTAAAATAAGAGAGGGACTGAACTGAGGCAAGGAGGCTAATCAAAGAGGTTTGAGAATTGTGTCAGCCAAAAAAAAAAAAAAGCAGAGATCCATCTGCGCTTTGACTGACACCTTCTCTGCCCATTCTTTCCGGGTTTCCCTGTGCACATCTGCTGTTTAAAAATGTACCTCATCGAAGATGGTTATTAGCACACTGGTAACACATGCCAGATTAAATTGGCTGAGTTATGTGTGGATGCTTCTTTTTCCTATGCTGCTGGCCACATTAGAAGCTAATGGGAGTGGCAGAGTAATGGGAAGGCAGTCAGCTGGGGCTGAAATACAGGCCTGCATCCTGCTGAAACAATATGGAAACTGAAGCTGTTTCTATCATCTTCTCCCTCTGTTCTATTCAGATTGATTATAGTAAGATCTAGATCTGAATCTTCCAACAATGCATTTGAATGGGGAAATAGATTTCCAGAATCATGGGCTATTCAAAGAGCTAGAAGCAACACTTCATGTTGGAGGGGGCGTGTCCATTTTTCTACTTCTGTAATGAGAAATGTGAAAGAGTAGAATGGCTCAAAGCATGTTCTAGGGGTTTAGAAATCTTGTGTACTTTTAACTTTATTTCCAACAGATCTGGACCGTATTCTGGTGGTATTTTCCAAGGGAACCTCAAGTTCTCAAATGCCTCTCTCCTCTCTTATTGCACTGAGAAATTAACAAGTGAATTAGAGATATTCCTGATCCAGGGATCTGTTCATCCTTCAGTCTAGTATAATTTTTAAAATAACTATAAATAATATACGTGTTAGAGATCAAGAATGAAGTCTGTGATGCAATTTGACAGAGATCATCCTCTGTCATATTGCATCACTGATTTTATTCTTGTCCTGTAAATTATGATTATTGTGAATCCTTAGCTGTGATTTCTCCCAGACAGTTCAAGCAATCCGATGAAAAGAACTCTGGACATAATATATACTAGCTTATTTAGGGAAATGTGTTCAGGGGGAAAAAAAAACAATTCTCTTAGGGTAACCACAAGTCTATAGCTGCATGGATGATAAGCTAATTCTGGGGAATTTCACCAGAACATTAACAGATCTGAACAGTGAACGGTCTTTTGTAATGAGTGCTGCCGAACATCGATGGTAAGAGAGGCAGAACAAAAGTAACTGCATGATTGTGCTTTTCTAGGTCTTTAGCAGTACCTATGTAGGTATTGTGAAAAGGGTCTGTTGGCAGAGTAGTCCTTCTGAAAAAGGTCATCTGTCCGTAACAAAAAAGTCTGCCAAGAAAACGTCGTGATGCGACGTCCCCCCATGGGTCAGTAATGACTCGGTGCTTGCACAGGGAACTATGTTTACTTTTTTCCTACAAGAAATCCTGGAGTTGTGTGGCCACCACTTGGCTGTGAATCTTGTCCAAATCAGGAATATTAATGACCAGCTGATAATGATTAGAATCCAAAGAATGTTTCTTCAGAAATAATACTACCTCCTTCTCAAGATAGCTGGAATGAAGTCTCATTTAGTGAAGCATTCCCTGTCTTCTAGACCCAGTTGTTTCCACCATCTTAGCAAGCTGAAATGAGCCAAGATGCACAAGGGTCAAGTCTAAGCAGGTAGGATGCGTTTTTTGCAACCAATTTTTTTACTGTACTGGGCTATAATAACTGGAATGCATTCAAGCAATTATGAGGGAACTGTAGAGGTGGAGCAGAAACTTGGGCAAAGATTGTGTTTTATTTCTGTCAAGTTCTGTAGCCACAAGTTTTGCATTCAGGTGGACTCAAGGTCTAAGAGTAAGAAGAGAGAATTGATGCACTACAGCCAGAATTTAAAATTGTCTAATAGGTTTGACGTTATTTAATTTCTTTATTACAATTTCATAAATAATATCATTTAATTCATTTAAATCATATTTAATAACATACATTTAATTTTATAACATTTCTGATAAGTAAGTGCCCGGTGCTTTTCATTCCAATGCATTTGCATTCATTGGTCAGATTAGCAGAAGACTGTAGTAGTATACAGGTGATTGTGTCCTACTCATCAGGCAGGAGGCAACTACAGGGTCTTCTACAGCAGGTGTTCTCATGTCACAGTCCACAGTCAAAGTCCAGGGTCAAGTAACGTAATCCAAAGGCAAGTCCAAAAGTCACAGTCCATGGTCAGGCAACATATTCCAGAGGCAATGTCCAAGACAGTCCAGGGTTCAGGCAAAGCACGTCAGGCCACAGGTGGGCTAATTGACAAGACTGCAGACAAGTTGATCAACAAGGGAGCACCACCCCTTTGTGGCTATGGCCTGCAAAGGCCATCATGGAAAGAGATAATGCTGCTAATATTTGGTGGGAATATTGTTCCAGTAGCCATAGGAAAGTGTGGGAAACTACTTTCCCCTGATGAGCGCTCTGCTCCACAGCTGTAATGTTTAATAGTTTACCACTTGGGGGCAGTTATCATCATATGAAGAGTGTTTACATCACTTCCAGATACTTCAAGAATCTTCTAATGGGGCTGTAGAAATTATTTAATCAAATGTAGTGTATTTAGTAATATAATTTAGAAGACAGAGGCATGGGCAGATTGTTTTAGGTGGCCTTCGTGAAGTGACTGTAGCCTGCTCTTAGGCCTTATGTAGTGATTTTCATCCTCAGGCCATAATAAAACTGTGTGTCAGCCATTCACAAGGTCAACACTGAGGTGACTGGTGAGTCATTTTTCAACAGAAAGAAAAAGAAGGGACCAAATTGTTCTCCAATCCAAGTCCTGTAAGACTTTATTTATTTAGACTATTTCTATGCTGCCTTGTCAGATTCCTGCTTAAAGCCACTTACAATTAAAAACCACAATGTTAAAATACAAGCCATTGGACATAAGCAGCATAAAAACAATCCATAAAACAGAAGCAGGCCATTAAAAAGCTGATAAGATAAAACCCCTAATTAAAAGCCTGAGTTAAAAAAAAGGTGATTTGGTCTGGTATCTAAAAGAAAGTAAAGTAGGTGCTAGGAGAGCCTCAGAGGAGAAGGTGGGGTTCCAGAGGTGAAGCATCATCACAGCAAATGCTGTGTCTCTGGTCACCCCACCCACCTCACCTCTGAAGGCGGGGTGCAGAGAGCAGGGCCTGAGAGGCAGATCTTAACTGGTGGGCTGGATAGTATGGGAGGAAACTTGGGAGTACAAATCCATGCTATCTATCGTCCTGCCTCTAGATGTTGCTGTTAATTACTCCTGAGAGAGAGCTTGAAACTGCAAAATCGTAAGTGGGAAAGCTGGATCTTTTCTGCACTACCCCCCCCCCCCCCATGAAGCACAACCATGCACTCCCTTAAAAATAACAAAATATATGGCATGAAGTTATCCCATTCTGTCTTGAGCTTACTGATATTCTTTGTTATCACAACTGTTACAGGAATGCAGACACACACATCAAATACTGAAGTTTTTCAACTAGTATTTGTTTGTAGACCACTGTTTCTTATACATGCACAATTAACATAAATAGCTTCTATATTAACCATTCGTTGTAGCCTTGTTTGTTCAAAATGCATACAACTGAATGAGCATAAAAGAGTGGGATTGTGGATGATCATGGAACAATGTTCCTGTACCTATATAACATTTTTCTATCCTAACTAGATATGCATCTCTTAATCCAGCGGACTTTACCCCATCTGGGCCTTGGAATCCCTGTAGAACTGCCATTCCCCCCCCACCCACCCCGCTTTGAGGAAAGGCCTGTTACTAGTGCTCACAAGTAGAGGAAGGGAATCACCTTCCTGTCTCTGTTTGTCTTACATTACGAAGTACCCAGGGTACCCAGGGACACTCAAGTGAACCTCATTTCACAAGTCTCCCCTCCAACTTCCCTTGCATTTGCTCACACACTTCAATTTGCTCCCCATGAGTACATTCATGCATTTGATATCAGTTCCTCCTCAACTGCTAAAAGTATCCCAGTTTCCCCCACCTCCCACATCCTTTAATTGAAATGCAGGTCTTGACAGTTTCTTACACCTTAAAGAAATGCAAACTGGGAAGTCAAAGGAGCCTTGCAGGAAAAACAGAGCCGGACTTATTTGAAGATACAATCACACAAAGGGAGCTCCAGTGAAAGCAGCATGCATGTGCTCCAGAGCAAGAACAGCCTGCACGTGTGTTGAGGACCACACATAAAATCCTGCACTTGAGCATCCCCAGGTAATTCACAATGTATAGAGAGACTATGAGATGAGCAGCAGAAGGGTGAAGTGAGATCACTCAGTGGAGGAAAGCTTTCTAGCACAGGCAGGTTCAGAGATCCTCCTACCTGTAAAAGCTTCTGCCCTGCCTTCTGTCTCTCTCCCTGCCTGACCCAGCCATCACCAACCACTGCCAGTCAGGCTTCTGGTACTCTGTACATGTACTTGTGGCATGTTGCCCCTCTCTCTGGTGTGGGAAGGGGCTCCACAATACAGGCACAGGAGAGGAGCCTTGGACAACTGGTGGAGTTAGGGGAGGCCAGGCAGAGCAGGGAGAGAAAATATCCAATGGAGGGATTCTGAATTGAGGGGAGGTATGAACCTGCCTGTTCTGGGTGTTCCTTACTGCAGTACACCTCCTGGTGCTCAACTTGTGCTTCCTGTCCCAAACTCTCTTGGTTCTTTGCTCACAGTCATGGCATTTACATTGTTGAGATCATAACTCAGGCTCTTCTTCTTCCCCTCATGTGGCTGTGATGTCATAGAACAGCGACAAAGCATAACTTATTGCAACATGTTTGCAGGTCAGTGGTTCCCATGCCACTGTGTGGAGGTCAAAGACGGGCCCTGGTTCTTGAAATGTAGGACTGCTGACCTAACCCATTCTATAATGTTTCCTTTTTGCAGGCACATTGTACTAGTGGCTAATAGTCATCATGATTGTAGTTCTTTATTTTATTGTGGAAATTTTTATGCCACCTTTCTGGAGTCCCGCTCAAGTCAGCTACAAGCCATTAAAAACAAGCCGGGAACATACAAACAGCATAAAAGTATCTATAAAACAGACCAGAAGCAGACCATAAAACAGCTTAAAAAATAAAATATCTGATTAAAAGTCTGGGTAAAAAGAAATGTTTTGTTCTGGCACCTGAAAAGGTAGTAAGGTAGGTGCTGGGTGAGCCTTGAGGGGCAGGGCATTCCAAATGTGAGGTGCCACCACAGAAGAAGTCCTGTCTCTAGTTGCCATCTGCCTAACCTTTCAAGGCAGGGGCGCAGACAGTGGGGGGCTGTGAGGCAGATTGGAACTGGTGGGCTGGGTAGTATAAGCAGAGACAGTCTTTCAGTAACCCTGGCACCAAGTAGTTTAAGTCCTTTAAGGTAGAAACCAACTCTTTGAACTGTGCTCAGGAACAGATATGCGTGGCAGATCTTTCATTAACCAACCGGTCTAGCTGCCAGAGTTTGGTCTAATTGAAGCTTCCAGACCCTTTTCAAAGGCAGTCCTGCATAGTGTGCATTATATGAATGGAACTTGGGTGCGTGCAGTCAGAGCATGGATCACTGTGGCCAGATCGTGCTTTTGGGGGGAAGGACTGTTGCTAGTGTTTCAGCCAAAAGGAGATCATCCTTTCCCTGTCATTTCCAGCTGATGTTTAACTTTGCTTAAGATGTCACTTCGTTTTGCTGCGTGTTCATCTGCCTTATTGGCAGCATCTGCTGACCTGATTTGTCAGGGAATTTGATCAACACATTTCTTTTCATCCCAAGGTCATTAAGGAAAATGATGAATAAAAATAGGCCTCAGGATTGGTCACTGAGGCCTGCTATCTGATAATTTCATTCTAACTTGAACTTGATTGACCGTTTCTCCATTCTAGGTATAGTGGTTAGAGAGTTGGATGGCTGGTGAGATATGGGTCCCTATTCAGCATTAATGACCATTCTCTCTTAGCCTAAGCTACCTCACAGGATTATGTTTTTTTAAAAATCATTTTATTATAACAAAAAGGGAATACAGAAAAAAGAGAGATAAAGGAAAGGGACAAGAAAAAAAACAATTTTAAAGGTGTGTGCTACAAGGATTATTAAAGTACAGAGTACAAAATCGTAGTCTTTAAAGATGTTAGAATAATAATTAAAACCTCACAGGATTATTGCTGTGAGGATAAAATAGAGGATGGGAGAGTCAGAAGGGTGCAATAAGAATGAACTATATAGATTTCTCTGTAGTCAGTTCCTTCTTAGTTTTACTCTTCACAGCTCTTTGATTCATAATTGCCTATATGGTATTATATCAAATACTGCATTACCCATGCCCTGAAAACTAATTATCTTTTCAAAAAGGGATGTCAGATTAGTCACAAGGCTGCACAACATGCACAGCTCACCATTCACTTATAATGTGCTGTGCCAAGTAGTTTATAAGTACCATCTTTGCCAGTTTTTTTAGTCTGGACTATGTGTTGTGCAGGCCTGGTCTGGTACAAGGTTGCCTTCCTCCCATGTGCTTTTCCCACATCTGTAATTATCCTTTTAACATTTGTTCCATTGCTTTTTAGCCTGTCACTGCAATTATACTTAGTTTAAGCGGAGCATGCCATGCAAGCAGAAGACCTGGCTGTTAAACTAGAAAACAGATAGTAAAAGAGGAAAGTGTTGTTCAGAGGCTGTAAGAGGTCATTACATACTTTTAAGCCAGATTTATCAGGGTTTTCATTGCATTATTTGTGCGGTGTTCAGCATCTTTTTCTCCCTCTGTCTGCTCACAGATAGAAAGGCTTTTCTGTTACCTCACCATCTGAACTGTATATGTCTATCTAGCCTTTTTCATACGATAAAACTTCCTTTAAAAAACCAGCCTTGATTTTCAGGTTATAGTGGCAGCTTGTATTGCACACATAAATATCTCTTTAGAAGACCCAGGCCTTCTAAAGTACAAAGAAGCTAAGTACTTCTTCCCTGGCAAGTTGTGTTTCTAGATGTCACAATAAGAAATATTTGAAAATATTTTTTCTGTAACATTCTGTTGTTTATTTGCTATAGAAATTGTGATTTTGTGTGTAGCTTAGTACTTATGGTGGGCAACATAATAGTGTACAACACTTAGAGCCAAAGAACTGAGCAGATATTAAAGAAAAACAGCTGCTTTTTAACTTTCTCCCGTCCTAATGCTGTAGTGAGTATATTAAAAGAGAAAAGTGATCATTTGTTTCCAGATCCATTCTTCACAAACATATACATGTGTTTTGTACATGGGTACAGATAACCATCAGACAGTGTAGTGCGCAGAAATGTGTTAGGGAATAACTACTGGTTGATGAAACTTCCCAGCTAAAATTAAGACTTAAGCCAGAAGAAGGGTTACAAGACCTGGGCTAGACACAAAATCTTATTTATTTAGGCTCTGGATGGTCTTAAAAGTTGATTTGCTCAACTTCATTTGCACATGCTTAATTCAGTTTTGACTAATGTCAGTTCAATATCAAACTCAGATACTGCAGGGCAATTTCAGATTATATTGAATATCCACACAACATTTGGGACCAATTAAATAAAGCCTGTTTTAAGTCTGATGTAAATTTAATTAAATTCAGCATTGAAGGTAGAAATAATTTTAGAGTACCAGAACTCAGTCTCCATCTGCTATCAAAGTGGCTTTGCAAGAGATAAACTGATTACAGTACTTTGTGGGTTTCCTGCTTAGTTGCGCTGTGATCAAGGAGACTCCACCTACTTTAGATCAGAAACAACCCCTGCCCACTGTTGCACAGGCCGCAGCTGCCGGTTGCTCCAAGGTTTCTAATGCCTTGTGGGTGGCTTGTATCTCTGCAAGCAGTTGTGCCTTCCACGAGGATGGGTTTTGCAGGGCCACTGAGTGTGCCAGCCGGAGCTTCCCAGACTCCTTACAGTCATAGGAAGTGAAGCAACACTGGGGCTGCTGTGTGACGGCTACGTGTTCAATGTAACATCATTTTGAAGTTGTCTGAGAATCATAGTTGGTTTGTATGAATCTAGCTTAGAACAGCCAGGCAGAAGAGAACTCATCTCAAATTGCCAATAAAGAGTATTTTCAAGAAAGACTAACTTAAGAACTTAAGTTGGTCTTCATTGAGCATTTCCTGTAGTGTCTGAGAGTTTGTAAGTACTGAGAAGGGGCCAGGAAGCAGAGCTTGTGAAACTGGGGAAGGAAGTAGATTTCAAGTTTATTTAAACCCTTGCAACCTCCAGACCTCAGCCACTTTTGTAAACATTCTTGCTGAAACCTGCTGTGCTCTGGATCTCTCAAAGAGACCAAGACTTCTGCTGGTAATCCTTCCTCCATATGCCCAGCGGATCCTCCTCTTTGGGGGGCATGGATGGAATGGCAAATTGTTGACTTTAATCTTGAGCTTTTGTTGAAGGAATTAGTCTTGAACAGTTGCAGTTTGGCCAAGTTTCAAGTTGATGGGTTGATGAGTCATATAAAGAAGGCTTTACCCACACAGTAGCATCCTGCCCCCATACCACTAGTTTTTATTCTGATGTCATCCAAATAACAGGAAGACATTGCAGGATAATTTTAGAGGGTATACTTAGTTTGTGTAGGGGGGAAGGGGAAGAGTTGAGTTTTTAGAGAGTCTCTTTAGGACTAGAAAAATGCTGATTTTTTCACTTGTGGTGCCCTTTGTTTCACAGGATAAGAGCTGTTGCTGTCCAGTAGTAGAGATGTAAAAGTCCAGAAAGAAAAGAAATTAGGAGGGGGCATTCTGTTTTTCCCCAAGGACTCTCCCCAGTTTTTCTAATGGAAATTTTGGGAAGCATTAAAACTCCTATGAAATATTGTTTTTTTGGAATGAGCACTTTTTAAAAGACAGTTTTTCTTACTCAACTCATGTAGCATGAAAATGTGTATCTAAGGCAGTCCATGGCAAGTGCCCCCAAACTTTTGAGCCTGTGAGGGCACCTTTTGGGATTCTGACACAGGCTGGTGGGCACCACAACAAAATGGCTGCCAAAGGAGGCAGAACCAACCACAAAATATCATGGATTGAGGTCATGCATTTCAGGCAGAAGTTCTGTTTAACACATTGCCTTTTAAAATTAGGGCTCCCAAATGCCAGCCAGTGGCAGGTAGTTCCCTGGGGGTTCCTGCCTCTTCCTGCCGATGCTGGCAGTTGATGGAAAGAGGCAGGGTTCCAGAGATTGACCAGCAACAGCAGGCAGGCTGAGGAAATGGCCATGTGTGTGCTCTCATGAACCTGTGGCTGATGTCACTTACAGTGTGACCGGGAGTGACAGCATTGCACCAGGGCCAGAACTGACCCCAAATGTAGCAAAAACATTAGTTTAGTGACATCACTTCCAGTTGCACCAGAAGTGATGTTATTGGGGTGACCTGCAGGAGTGCATGCACACTGACGTGCATGCATAAGGATGAAATCAGTAAATGGCCAATACTCCCAACTTCCCTCCAATTACAAGGGGGCTGGTGTGGCAGACCTATTTTAAAATGAATATATTTAAATATATATTTGTTTGCATACACACAGCTTTCCTTCAGCCATGCAGTGATTATCCTTGCGCTGTGGTTGCAGCTGCTGCCAAAGCTGCTGCACAGCCAATCAGATCTCCATTGGTGAATCAGAAGCTGGGCAGAAAGCCCCACTTTGCCCCACCCACTATCTAAAAATGCTTGGTGCACACCAGGGAAAGTGCCAGCAGGTGCCACATTGGAATTATCACTTTCTGATGTGGATTGTCTTGCATAAAAATATGATTGTTGCCAGTCAACTGGTGTTCAGAGGTACACTGCACCAGGCTATGGAGTATTTACCATTTTCAGTCTATATGTATTCTACTGGTTAGTGTTTCTTCAGGGAAGCAGACAGAGGAGGTGCTACCCAAGGGCTCCTTTCCAACTTCAGACAGCTGCCAATGTAAAAACTGCTAAAGCCCATGAAGAGGGGAGAAGAAATCAGAATGTTGCAGGGAGCCCAAGACCTCGCCTTTCAGGACTATAATCAGGTCTCCATCCCTGCTTCTGAGGCTGGCCAATTTTTTCCTGCATTCATTTTTTCCTGCATTGATTGGTCCTAATCTGTCCCTCAGGGCTTGTACAGTCCCTCGTCTGCCTGCTCTCCCCCCTTGCCCAGAGCCATGATACTGGGGGGCAGGGGGCATGCAGCAGCAGGCAAGCCTCACTTGCCTGCCTTGCCCCCCCCCCCCGCAAAGCCTAGAGTTGCCAGTCTGCAGGTGGTGGCTGGAGATCTCCCGGAATTACAACTCATCTCCAGGCTACAGAGCTCAGTTCCCCAGGAGAAAATGGCAGCCTTGGAAGGTAGTCTCAGTGGTATTATACCCGCCTGAGGTCCCTCCCCTCTCCAAACCCCACCCTCTCCAAGTTCCACCCCCCCAAATCTCCAGTAATTTTCCAATCTGGAGCTGGCAACCCTAGCTTGAAGCCGCAATGGGGGAGGTAAGGGGGCGCTTGGGGCAAGGGTGGGTGTGTGGCGGCAGGCATGCCTTGCTCTCCTCCCCAGCAAGCCATAGTGGCGGGGGGGGGGGGTGCGGAGGCAGGTATGCCACCCTGCCCTCCTCCCCTTGCCTCAGATTTGGGCACTGGGGAAGGGGTAACGGCCAGCCCGGCCCCCCGGCCCTTTCTAGAGCCCACTGTATTTTTTGCTACAACAGGCTTTGTTGCTAGTTTGTTTCCAATAAAAGTCAAGTTGACCCTGCCAGTGCATTTGCATGGTATGGATAAGGTTGCTGGATACATGAGAGCCAGGAGCTCCTGGTGCCTTTAACTTCCATCATCAATGTATTATTACAGTGATGCAGCTTCTTGAAAAAGCCATTTCATGGGAAAGGACTCTCTTTCTCCTACCCTGCCATAGTGTGGAAACTGTTTGCCCCTGGCTTCTTCCCATGATGCTGTTGCAGCATTTGAAGATCCAGCATCATGTGGGTGGGGCTAGTTGTTCAAGTCAGCCATTCAGTTGTCACCTGGCCAGGATCAGAGGTACTGATTGGATGGGAATGAGTGATTGGTCCTACTCACATGACATCAGGCCTTCAAACGTTACTGCCATGCAACAGAATGAAGCCAAGGAAGAATAGCTCCCTCACTACTGCTATAGCTACTATACTATATGTGGCATCTGCATTTGCATGTGTGGGGATGATGGCATGCCTGCGCAAAAAAAGCCCATTGTGGTAGTTTCTAGAGATGAATCACCCTTTCTTTGCTTTGGGTGGCTTGCTAATCCCTTGTCCACAAAGCTGTGGGTTGTAATCACCCAAGCTCAATAGGCACTGCCAAGGAGGTAATGCTGTCTAATATTTATCCCCCAGGAATGGATTTAAGTGCTACTGTTAGCTAATTATTGGCACAAGTGAGGCCTTTCTATGCTTCTGGAAGGGTTGGTTTATGTTCATTTGGCACCATTTACTCTTTCAGTGCAAGAAAGACAGTAGAAGATGGCAAAAGACAGCCTGCTTATATGCTTCCTATGAGAGCAATCCTAAACAGGTCTACTCAGATCTACTCAATAGGGCTTAATCCCGGGAAAGTGTTATTATGATTGCATTGTAAGAAACTTCACAAGTCTGCATTGTAAGAAACAACACAAGTCTGTTTGTTTGTTTCTAAATGGAAGGTGGTGTTACTCAAATAGGTAATCTTGTGAGTTGGACGAATTAGCGTACAAGGAGAAGCAGTGAGAGAGGGTAACTAAGTGAGATTTCTCTACTGGTGTATATGAGGATCAGTCCTCTAGATAACTCTTTAATAAATAGGTAGAAGTTCAACAGCAATGGTTTTTATGAAAAAAATAAGAAGCAATTGCACAAAATACACCACACACACACACACACACAGCTAACTAAGAAATAAGAGCAGAAAAGAGAGAGAAGTTTGGGGGAAAATCAGTGGTAATTACCAGTCTAGAAGATAGGGGACATCAGCGGGCTAGCAGCTTGAGAGACCAGTGCTTCATGGCAAGAAGAGGCATGAGGCTCAGACATGTGTCTGAGGGTGGATGTAGGATCCAAGAATACACACACGTCTCCAGCCGAGGGCAGTGTAATTAAAGTGTATAATGTACCCTGGGGTAGGACTGGGTGTCTCTGTCCTAAACCAAGTTTAATGCTTGGTCCAGAGGTGAAAACAATACCTTGGGAGAAATTTGATTGGGAGGAATTAAAGGTGGGAAAAATGATTGATGACGACTCACGATGGCTGGACAGGAGGAGCTTATCAGGTCCCTGAATAGCCCAGATGGGAAGAATGGATAAGGGAAAATCAGCAGGATGTGATTAATTCAGAAACTCCTGGAAGACATTTTCGTCTTAATATCTTTGCACATCTCTGGGGTATGGGGCTGATAGTCAATCTTGCTTATGACCAGGGCTTTTTTTCAGGGGGAACACGGGGGAACAGAGTTCTGGAACCTCTTGAAAATGGTCACATGGCTGGTGGCCCCGCCCCCTGATCTCCAGACAGAGGAGTTTAGCGACGCGGAGGGCAATCTAAACTCCCCTCTGTCTGGAGATCAGGGGGCGGGGCCACCAGCCATGTGACCATTTTCTCTGAGGACAACCCACTGAGTTCCACCACCTCTTTTCCCAGAAAAAAAGCCCTCCTTATGACTCACATACCAGTAATTTTCCAACTCCCAGCCAGGGGCTGGCAACCATTTCCTGCCTTGCCAGGCAGTGCTGTGTTTAAAGCACATGAGGAGAGGGGCTTATGATATAAGCTTCCCTATTAGCGTGAGGGTCGGGGTCGATTGCTAACAGTGGAATTAGCCATTGGATTGCCACCAATGGTAAGTACTTAGGAGGAAAATAGATCTGAGGGGCAATCTGCACATTACGTTAGTGTGTTTCCTGACATTTTCTTTTATATTAAAAAGTGGCAGCAGGAAGTCTCTGATTTGGATTAGAATTGTGGCTCTCTAGGATTGTAGAGATACCCTTCTCCCCATGTGCTATTTCTGCAATAGCAATCACTTCCCCAGAGCTGGTATTAGCCCTTGTAGGGAAAAAAGACAAATATTCATCTTGTCCCTCACTTTTAGCCCCTGCAGCAGCTAATAACTGCTCTTGAGGAACAATTTCTGTTGGAGAATGGCGTGAAGGGAAGGTGTCATGGCCTGATCTAAATCAGGGGCTCTCCACAGCTACTTTTTAATGTTAAAGAAAACCCATCATGGATCTCCCACTTGACTTCATGTCCCTTCACACATTATGGAAAATAAGGGATGGGTCTGGGATCCCCACCTTGTGTGCCCATGTTTGACAGTCACAAGTGACTTGCAGGTTCTCAGTTCCCATGCATGCTGGGTCCAGTTCCTACCATGACGGTGGCATGCATGGAGGAGAATGGGCTTCAGCTTTCTCCCTTAACCATTTCATTGATCTTAAATTATTTGGGAGGGGGACTTCGAGAACCCTATGCATGTGTACATGGTTTTCCACAGTGGACCAAGTATGAATCAGGCCCTGCATGCATGGGAACTGAGGAGAACCTGCAAGTCATGTGTGACTGTTACAGAGGACATGGGGGGAGAAGAACCCTGGACCCAACCTGTATATTCCTGTATATGAAGAGCCCTAAAGTTGGGGTGGTGTTACACTTGCCATCACCCTTTGGAAATTTCATCTTCTGTTTCTCCTTCCCTAGTGCATAGAGTGGAATAAGAGATAAATGCATACAGCAGCTTAACGTGTAAATAAATGCCACAATGCTCACTCGCATGGGATCACAGTGTTGATGAATTGCAAGAGCTGGAAAGCACTTGATAATCATCCATTCTAATCTCTAGTATTGAGACAGATGACAACAGGCCATGTGCTACAAGAAGAAAGTGAGAGGGGCTCTATGTGCCTGTTTATTTGTTGGGGCTAATAAAAGTCTTATTCTATTGTTACTCTTGTTACTATTTTAAGGACCTTAGTTATATGTAAGCACAGTTTAACTATTCCCTTCTTATATTGTTTGTGTTTCAAACTTTGAGGGAAACCATTTTTTAAACATCATTTTGCCATCCTGACATGAGCTACCAGTTTGACTAACTCAAGGTACTCTTCAAGATGCACCTGTTTGCTTGGCCACAACCACTGTACCGCATGACATTTGGACATTATCCCTTGTTTTAATAATTCTGTGCCTCAAACCAGCCTTTTCCCAGTGCTCCATTTATCCACTTTTTTCTCAGTTAGTGGCCACTATGCAAATGGAACTCTCAGCTTTTTTTTTTTTTTTGATAAAGACAGTGCAGCAAGCTACGGCCCGTAGCAGAAAGGTTGCCAGTCTGATCTGGAGAGTATGAGCTCCAGTTGAGAGTGTTATGAGGTCAGTTCCTGCCTGTGCCTCAGACAGTTCTGTTTTTCTTTGTACTAAATGTTGTTTTGAGGACTCTGAACACGTGAGGTAAATGAAAGGACTGGACTGTCGACAATGATAGTTCTCTGCATTGTTCTTCTGTTCTAGAATGTTTCCTGCCTCTCAGCTGTGTGGAGCTTCAAAGTTTTTGTGCTTTTTATGTGTAAAGGGGCTTCAATAAAGTTCATAGTCTTCAGTTACTAAAGGTCATACTGCACACTGTGCAGGAGATTCTTGAGAGGTCTTTTGATAATTACTTTAATATTAAAAAGCAGCTGTGAGGGATCCCCATATTTGGATTGGGACTATGGCATTGGGGCAAGAAGGGAGATAATCTTGCCCCCCCCCCCCACACACACACTATGTTTACTTGATAGAACTAGAACACTGGAGCTGCTATTATGTTCTATGGTAGCAATTTTTAAATTGCGGGTGCTCAGTGATACACTTCGTAGCGACCACATTGAGAATGCTGAAGGCTTTTTCCAGAGCAAGATATCACAAATGCAAATTAAAAAGAAAACTCCTCCCCTCCCCATGTAGCTACTAAATATGAAAGAGACTGGAGAAAATATAGATTAGTTTGCACATCTTATGAGCTGCTGAGACATATTATTGTCAGGATGCATTGTTTTAATGAAGCTTGAGGACATGGAGCATGAACAAATCTGACAATTTCCTGCTTCTTTCACACCATGCATTCAGAACAGTTGTGGAGGAGAACAGAAAGAGTTGAATTTGGAACTCTTTATAGTAGCCAGTGACTGCAAATATTATGCAAGCAAAGATAGAGGTCTGCAATAAAAAAAGAGTTTAAGGTCTGCTGTTCTAGAGGTTTGTGATCATCTAATATATGGGCTGTTTTTTAAAATAAGGAACAATGGAAATCCAAAAGTCCGCAGGTGCTGTTGATGCCACAGCGAAGGCAACAAAATTGAGGGTGCAGCTGGCCTGGAGCTCCTGAATGTCTCTTTGGTGGTGATAAGCTGAGAAAAGTGAGCAGCACTGCTACAAGGCACAGATGCTGGTTATGAAAACTCTCGTTTCTGCCAGATGACATACATAGCAAGTGTCTCCATTGTACACAGGAGTTCAAGATGAAGGGCAAAAGATCATAAAGCAGGCGCTTCGAGGTGATGTAGGCATTGCTTGACATTGCTTTGTTATATCTTTTTAGCAAGTGTGCAGACTGACAGTTGCTTGATAGTGGATTCATTTGTGGATTAGTATTGTGCTACTAACTAATGGCAGCAAGCTTCATTGAGTTGGCTTGTCTGTCTAGTGCATTTTTATCCTGACCTTCCTCCTAGGAGCTCAGGGCAGCATACATGCTTCTCTGCTCCCCCCTTTATCCTCCCAACAATTCAGAGAGAGTGACTGGCCCAGTGGCTGAATGGGGGTTTGGGCCTTGGTCTCCCAGATCCTATGAAACTACACATGTAGTTCTATCCTCAGGCTCACAGCTTTTTAGATCTTTGTATGCAAATGGTGGTAGTGGCCAGGGGCGTGTATGGCTTACTTTATTACTTTACTAAAGTAGCCTTAGTAACTCACACCTAGCCCAAGCCCTAGTAACTCACACTGCGATGGCTCACATCCAGATTGGATTACTATATGCTGTAAGTGTTCTGCCTTTGAACAGCATCCAGAACTGGTTCAGAATGGAACAGCTAGATAAACAGTTACTGGCCGCTTGGACCATATTATGCCAATTTTACAGCATCTGTATTGGCTGCTGGCTTGTTTCCTGGTCAATTTCATGTACCTTTAAACTCCAAAATGGAGTTTAAGCTGCTTGTAATCATATAAACCTACTCATGTGCTAGGATCTGCCTCAGAGGACTTTCTGGATGGATCTCTATCATCACAAGGACAGCAGGGACAGTGACTGTGCTGAAAGAATTCTGGCACACCCTTACAAAGGAGGGCCGAATCATTCTGACTCTTCTGGCATTTAGATGCTAGGTAAGGTGGAATTCTTTAGGAGCAAAGTACAAAATAATTTTTTCTGCCATTCTTGTTTTTACAGTATGCTTCTAATCTCTCACGCGAGTTCGTTATTTTATATACTGTGGTCCTTTGTCTTGTATGCCTTTTTTAAAAATAGATGTTTTGAATTTAATTTTTCTACCTTGGGGACTTCTATAAAAGGAGGGATGAAAATATTTGAATTCATAAATACCAGGGGCCCTTAGTCAAGATGCTGCCCCCCCTTTTAACTCCCTTCTGTAAGGTGGACAGCAATAATGTTGTCAGGGCCATCATAAGGATTACTGAGGTAATATAGCAGGATTTGAGTCCAGTGGCACCTTAGAGACCAACAAGATTTTCAAGGTGTAAGCTTTTGAGAGTCAGAGCTCCCTTCTTCAGATACAGGGAGGAGTGGAGATCCCTGATCCTTTATATCCCAGTAAGGAGGTGGGTGAGGTGAAGCAAAAATGGAGTTAGGATGTAAAGGTACAATGCAGCTTGATTAGGCTCTTGGGGGATGGCACAAGATTTTCAATATACATTCTTGCAGTCAACAGGAGAGCAGGCTTTTCCCCGAGCAGTGTTTGGAACTGTAGAGAGCAAATAAGCTTGTCTATTTATTGCCTTCCCTAACTCTTACTGCATGGTTCATCTGACCCTCTGGGCTCTGGGGGAATATCCCTTACCAAATGCTGTCAAAATATTCTTCTGCTGTTAAATGAAATGGAGGACAGGCTTGGGACATGGTGTGTATGGAGAGGTGTTTGCATGCAAATCTATCCCAGATGCCCTCTCCTGGGAGGTATGAATGAGGAGATGGTGCCGTGAACAATGTGCAATTTCTCTTAAACACTAACTTGTGCTTCTCTTGCAGACGTGTAAGATTAAGCCCATGATGTGAACTGTAGTACTGCTAGAGGGATTTTTACCAAGCTATGTTTGGTCATTCCCCCAGTACTGAAGATGTTTTATTTATGGATTGGATTTAAATTTATTTATTTACTTCATTCGTAGCCCTTTTTTCACTGAAACTCAAGGCGGATTACAAAATATAAAAAAGAATGCAATCAAACGCATAAGACATCCAATAAAAATGCAAAAAGACTAGGATTACAAAATTAGAAAACCATGCAAACAGAAAACTATATGACATGACATACCATAAACGAAGTAGATTACAAAGGTAGAGAGGATAGTGCAGTAAAAGCAAGTCAAGATAATAAATATAAATATTACAATAGATTAAGTCCTACTCCTTCTTAGACTTTTTTATTATATTACAGTTTTAATTCCTTTATAAAAATACCCTCCTGAGCATTTCTGTTTTGTACATTCTGCAGAGTGAAAGCATGAGAGAGCCTTTATAGATAATGACCAGTAGCTTGAACTGAACCCAGTAAATGCTTGGTAACCAATGGAGTGACTGCAGAATGGTTTTGATATGTGCGCTCCTCTTAGCTCCAGATAGAATCTGAGCTGTCGTATTTTTTACTAAATGGAGTTTCTGAGTTGACTTTAAGGGGAGACCTCAGCCTTCCCAACGAGCTTCACTTCTGTCTTGTCAAGATTCAGTTTCAACACTTAGCCATTTAAACACAGCATCACTAGGGAATTTGGATAAAGAAATATAGAGCGATGTGTCATCAGCATCTGCACTTCACACCCCTTCTCTGTGAAGCTAATTACAACATGACGTCAGAAACTGTGCCATTAAACGGGATCATGCCAGGAAATCACGCTAGGAAGACGCTTCATGCCATGTGTTTCACGCGATCTTCTGGAGGCTTTGGCCATGTGAAAATGCCCCATGTATTATTGCTAGCTTCCTGACACTCTAATTTACAATGCCCCTCCCACCCTTTACCTGGATTATAAAGACTCCTTCCTTTTTCCATTTCTCATATCTGATGAAGGGAGCTTTGATCCTCAAAAGCTCATACCCTGGAAATCTAGTTGGTCTTTAAGGTCCTATTGGACCCAGATCTTTCTCTTCGGCATATTGATAACATCCTACTCCAAAGCCACAAATGATTTCTCCTAAGGGCTTTACATAGAGGTTAAATAGCATTGGGGAATAAAATTGTGTCCTGTGGAATCTCACAGGACAGGTCCCACACTGGTAACAACAGCAATCCTTTGGTCCATAAAAACCTACTTTGACAGCAGATAAAAATATCAGCATGTAGATTATAGTTTAAAATGAATAGACATTATAATTTGGCTTAGCAGCAGGTTGTCGGAGGAGGGAAAGGAAATGGGATGGTTGTTTGCTGACATGTTTGTATTAGGGCTTCACACTTTAAAATTGCTTCACTCAGTTATCAATCATTACAAAGAATAGAGCAACTCTGAATGAAGTTGAAAGCATCAATGAATGTGGCCCAATACTCAGCAATACTGGTGTGCTCCTATTCCATCTCCAGTTTCCTTCCATTGAAAAAGAAGTAGGAAAGCTTTAGGTGCATCCAACTCTATCCCACCTTACTTCTAGCTTTTGGCAGTAGGTTAAAACCCAACCATTAAATGAAAATCAGGGGCAGCTACAAAGAGACAAAACCAAAAATCTGTCTTCACATAGACACTAACGTATTACTATTGTGCAAGCCTTAGAAATAGACTTCCACATTTACAACAAGCCGTTGTTTGTCGTTGCATCCAAACCACATTTCCTTTCTTGCCTAGTACTATCCCACATTCTGAAGGTTTAATCCTAGTGTCTAAGCAAGAAATAAGCTTTAGTTTGTGGTTTCCACATAACCAAAATGGGATGGGGAGGGGAGGGGAGGGGAGGAAAGGGAGCATGCAAGTGCCTAAGGATTTCCGAGGCTTGTTCCTGTAAAGACAAGCTATGTCTGCATGTTGCCAACCACAGAAATAGATGAGCATCTACTTTTTCTGTTGAGTGCTGGTTTCTGAATGTAGCCTGACAGTTGACATGCAAACTACAGATGTATTTCTAGAGGCTGTGCTATTCTTTTCTCTTGGAAAGAGTAATGTTCTGTACATACATAACATCCCACATTCTTAAATACATATAAAGATGCGGAAACTGGTGAACTCCTTGAACTGAATACAGACTTCTGAGAATCACAGCTATGAGTAAAAGAAAAAGAAAGAAACAAGTACCTGGTCCACAAAACTTTAAAGATAGGCTTGGAAGTAGCTGGGCAGGTTGTTGAAATCTCCCTGCAGCCAACATGCTGATCTATACAGGGCTGTTTCTGCACAGGTGTTTGCTTCATCCTGGCATCTTTATTGCAGTGCTGTTTGGGGAGCATTCATATAACGTTGTCCTCTGATTGTCCTACTTCTGTGTTTTCCCCTGATTTGCTGCAGTTTTTCCCAAACCTTTTGGAAAGACTGCATTTTTGAAAGCCATGTGCATGGGAAGATATGCATTGCATATCCCAGTCACATCAGTGCCATTTCCTTTTCTTCAGCCCCTGTAGCCATCTCCCTCATACACACCACTGAAAAGCTTGGGGTGGTTGAAAAATCAGAAATACCTAGATTACTGTTCCTCTTACAAAACAAAATGGTCTAGAAACTTACTTTAAAAAATGAACGCTGGCAACTGATACATTGGTCGAATCCACATTCACCCATTACCCGCATGTTTATTGGATATCTTCCGTTTGCCTCCAATTCACGATTTTTTCCTCTTCGTTCACATTCCTGCTTCCAATCCGTCTTTCTCGCGCGTCCCTATGGTCACACGGCTGCTCGAAAACCGCTTTTTTGGGCGGGACCTTTTATTCCCGCCCATTTTTTTAAAAAAATTTTGAGCGCACTTTTCCGTTATTTCGATCTTGCCTTATAAAGAAACATCATTGAAGATAATGATGCCTCTCTTTCTCCCACTGACACCACTGATGGCTCTCTCCCATTTCTTTTTTGGAAATTTGGAAGCATGTGGGAAGCTTTCGTGGGCATTTCCTATGCAGGACAGTTCAGTGCCTGAATTTTACTGAAGTTTCACTTCCTTGGAGTGTCATTTCGATATTTCGTAATTTCGATATTACAGTAATATAAAATAAAAAACAGTTAAAAAGGAAGTTTCGCGAGTCCGTTCTGAGGATGGATTCACCCCAAAATGTTTTTTCAAACTACCAGATTTGATTCAGAAACAGCATAATCAATAAATCCAATGCTATGAAGTCAAAAACAGTCTTTTGCAGACTACGGAGCACTTGCAAGTTGAATCAGCCAATAGGAACTCTCGGAACGGCCGGAGAGACAGGAAGGGGGGTGGTTTTTAAAAAAACCGCGTAAATTGCGCGTTGGCCCATTCACGGCCACCGTGAAACTCCCGTTGAAAACCTGTGACCACATATTCGGGAGAAATGCGAATGAAATGCGTTTGTTTAATGAGATAATGTGACCGGCATTCAGGATTGCGTGGGGAATGCGGGGAACATGCGACTTAGAATGAGTAATGTGGATTCGACCATTGTTGCTATATAGCATTATAGTATTATAATGCTGTTTAGTTATCTAGATTTAGCTTTTTTAAAGCTATCAAAAGTCCCTCTGGTGGCAGGTAAGGAAATGATTGCTACAGAGGGCTGAGGCAAGGAAATTGCAAAGAAAACTTCAATGTGGGTGTTCTGTTGCCACTGTGAATGCCTCTGCATTTGTCTTTCCTTTCCTAATGCTTGTCAGGTGCTCAATAAGTTATGCACATTTTGGCAGTGTTTTCAGTAGTGCTTAATTTTCAATCATTCCTAAACGTTGCAGAACCCAGTAACTACACTTTTTTCAAAAATCAGATTCATCAAAACCTATTGTGAAATCTAAAAGAAATATACATTTGAGCAAAACGGAACCAGCACCTTCTTACTTACACACACACTCACACACACAACACAGGCGATATTGAAAGTAGGCCTGCTTGGTATACTGTTATCTTGTGCAAAACAGAATGGGAACAGTGATAAGGAAGAAGAAAACTAAGGGCATGGAGACAGAATCGTGTAACACATGGCAATCTTGGGGGAAGGGAGTTAATAGGGTTTTATTATGTTTTGTATATTTTTAATTTTGAAATAGTAAACCACTTTGAGTCACAAAGGAAAGCTAGGGTTTAAATATTTAAATTAATAAATGAAATCATAAGAATATGGATATATCTAAGGTATCCATAACCTTTGTTGCCCCTTTTTCCTGCTAGAAAAATTTCTCTCTCAAAAAGTGTGGTATTTGTCATTTGAAAATACAGGTTGCGTATTCAAAGTATCGTTGCTTCATGTTGTCAGTGTGGAGCCTGCAGGCACAAATTAAATAATGCTCAGCTCTGTAGTGCTGTGTAGCAAACTCATAATCTATCCAAATATCAACTGAAGGTAGAACAAAGTCAGAAAGGTTAGTGCTGGTACTGAGAGAGCAGAAAAAAGCCATGTTTTGTACGTGGCCATCTCAGATTATGCTGGTCTTTGTCATTCCTGCCTCCCTAGCCTATAT
The DNA here is from genome assembly GCF_028583425.1 of Eublepharis macularius. Taxonomy (NCBI): domain Eukaryota; kingdom Metazoa; phylum Chordata; class Lepidosauria; order Squamata; family Eublepharidae; genus Eublepharis; species Eublepharis macularius. The sequence goes on along the minus strand of NC_072794.1, from coordinate 104,191,131 downwards.
TTGGGGAGATAATAGCTCTTCCCATGATAAATGGTACCCTAAAGCCTCATTATTTGTGCCTCATCTAATCTATATTTCATGGTAATAGTCCCATGGTCATGGACATTATTGCTTAAATAGCTTCTTCCTTGATCTTCTTACATGTTGAATTATGCCCAGGAAAACTGAAGCATTTGTTTAAAGGAGGATCTGGCTGGTTCTCAAAATGTATTGTGTGTTAAGAAGTTCAGAGGATGTATAGTCATGCTGTACACATTCCTATCAGCGGACACTCTGTATGAATTGCACTTTAGCTGTCTATGGAGAGTATTTTGCTGGCTTGATTAATCCAGGCAAGGATTTGGGAATGCAAGATGACTCAAGCCATACTAGTTGACTTGTAAGGCTTGAGTCCAGCAGCTTCAGTGAAGAAATCAGTTAGTTCCTTTCTCTCCTTGCTGTGGTATTATTCAGGTTTTGGCTTTGGTGGAAAGAGGATAAGAGATAAACTTAATATTAAAAATTCCCACTTCTTTCTCCAAATGAGACATGTTGCACTTCCTTGTAAATTAAAAATATCTGAATATGTGAAAATCAAAGCTCAATAACAGATCGAATGCTTTATTTAAAAATCTTTGATCTAGATATGATCCTGCTTAAAGGACATCAAGTAATAATAGCAAGGGTGGAATTTGGAGATCTGCTGCCACTCAGAGTAAACAGCATGGAGTTATGTGGACAGACAGCTTGACTCTGTTTAAGGCAGTTTCCTACATCGTCATTTGTTTGCCCTTACAATTGACAAAATGTGAAATTTGAAACCAGAGTGATATTAGACATTTTCCCTTGGGAAACTCCATTCCAGTTCATTCAACAATAAAATAACACTGAATATGGCTAACTGGCGTCATCTGGGGCTTGAAGGAGTTGGAAGAGCCATAAAACTTAAAGCAGTATCTGGATTTTCACAAATTTGAACAGATGTGGTCCTCCAATGGGTATCAGCAAATGACTTGTGTCACTTTCTGCAGTAGATCAAATAGCACAGGCAAGGCTGTACCACGTTACATTGTAGGTTAGAGTGGCTAATGGCAACATATGCAGCCCTGAATCACTTTCCCCAAAACTTTGACGCCTTTTTCAGCTGTATTAACAGGAAGCAATTGCCACTCTAGAGCCTTGGGGAAATGGGGATGCTGAATCAATACTATGCACTGCCTGCCACTAGGGTGATAGAAATGGCTTAAAGAAGCCAAATGCCTATGGCATTTCGTTTCAGAGGCCAGTGCTAGTGTATCGTAAAATTAGTTGATGCTGTTTGGAGCTCGTTCGCACAGGCCTCCAGCTTGTCATCTACCAAGTCTCCTGATACAAAACTTGGGGAAAAGCACACTACAAAAAAATTAGCACCCCCCCTTTTTTCCCCCATTGATTCTAAATCCCTATTTTTGGCCGATAGGATGTCATTTCCTGATTCTCTTTCAGGTCTCCTTGTAATCCCCCACTCCCTCCATCCACATACTTTGCACATTTGTTCCTGTTTGAAACAGGAATCCTGGGTAAAGTCTGCTGTTTGTCCCTCAAGAGGTCTACCTGAAGTACAGGCCCTCAGGCAAATACCAGCAGAATGGCAGAGTTTTCCTATGGCCAGTTTTGATGAACAGCATGTGTCTTATCTTTGCTGCATATGTCTCCTGACTTTAAAGACCTCTATAAATCTGGTGAGGTCCAAAAGATGAAGGTAAAGTATGAAATTGGCTCTTGATCTTGAGAGCTCAGTTACTGGGTTCTGCTGGAAATGTTGGATTTTTAGAAAAATGATTACCAAGTGGCATAAATCTTTCTTTAATGAGCTAGCTGACTCTGGTTCTCTGTGTGTAAGAAAATGCATCCCATGAAACACCATAGTAGGGAATACGGTAACAATTTGTACATAATGACAATAATGGAAATTAGTATGATTTATTATGGAAATGCTACACTCATCAAAGCTAGCAAGCTGAACTTTTGCCTACTGACTGCTGTACGAGTGGCAGTAAAATTTAAAAGTACTTTGTGCTATAAAAGTAATAAAAGGTGAGACAGACTCTCACCAAATAAGGAGTTAATGACTCCAGAAGATTAGACATTTATTTTATAAAGTATACTGCCGAGAAATCTCTAGCTAGCTATCAGGATAGTTAGATCCTGCCTTTTTATTTAAAGATAAATACTCCAGGTGGTTTCCAAAATAAAAATAATGTCCATACAAAATAGCCACTAAAACTTTTGAACACGACGGAAAGGTTTTTACTTAAAATGGCTTTCTGGGGGAAGAAAGTTTTCATCTGATGCCAGAAGTCATCTAGAGAAAAAACTCTCTGCCATTCAAGGGGAAGAAAGTTCCATAGGGTGGGGGGGGGGAGCTACCCATAAAGCCCTTGTGCACGTTTCCCTTGATCAGATTTCTCTGATGACATTCCTGCAATAAGGTTTTCTTGGCTGACTTCAAAGTATAAGCTGGTATGTACAAGCGGAGGCAGTTTACCAAGTACCTTGGATCCAAGACATTTGAGACCCTTCCAAGCTAACACCAATACACTTTATATTTACTTACTTACTATCTTTAAAGTCCACCTTTCTCACTGAGATTCAAAGTGGCTTACAAATACATTTTAAAAAATTCAGACAACATGTATGAGAAGACATACCATAAACAATGAAGAGAGTACATTACAGAGATAAAAGACAATATAGTGAAATCAAGTTGATACATATAATAGCTTACAATTTTATTCTCTTATAAACATCCAGCTGAGACCTGGAGATCTCCCAGAACTATGACCGATCTGCAGTTCCTCTGGAGAAAATGACTGTTTCGGAAGATGGGCTATATGGCCTTATATTTTGCCTTCCCCAGACTCCACCCTAAATTTCCAGGAACTTCCCAACCTGGATTTGGCAACCTTAAAAGTGTCCTCCTGGACTGTTTCAGTATGTTGCTTTGTATTCGGCCTGGAAGTACATTGGCAGCTAATGTTCTTGCCACGAGATTAGAGTAATATGCTCGCTGTAGCCAATCCCTATAAGCACCCTTTCTGCCATGTTCTGTAGTATTTGAAATTTCCAAACCATCTTCAAAGACAGCTGCACATACAGGGCATTACAGTAGTTCAACCTGAATGAATCAAAGGTATATGTGACACTGGCGAGCTCTTCCTTTTTCCAGAAAAGGCACAGCTGGTGAACCAACCTAATCTGGAAAAATGCACTGCTGGCTGCCTCCATCGTCTGGGCCTTTAAGGTCACTGAGGTGGAGCATGCGTAAACTGTGAGCTTATTCCTTCAGGGGAAGTAAAATGCACGCTAATGAAAGTTAGGCACATATTCCCAGATCAACCTTAACCCTGGCCCATAGCACTTCCATGTTATCTGGATTTGATTTTAGTTTGTTCACCTTCTCCCAATCCTTTACAACCTCACCAGATAAGCTCATCCCCAGCTTCCCTGGATCTTGATGGACAGAATAGTGTAGAGTCACATTTGGCAACTCACCCTGAATCCCCAGATCATACCGCACTAGTGGTTTCATGTAGATGTTAAAAAGCATGGGAGACAAGATGGAAATTCGAGAGCCTGTAAACTAATGGTCTCCCTGCAGCAGGTAAATTGCTGACATACTAGCAGCTTTCCAGCTGCTGCAGAATAGCTCATGGATCCACAGGAAAAATGCTCAAAAATATTTGTTCTAGGCTTTTTTTTAAAGTGATAATTTCATAGGATTTTCTATGTGCTACTTAGCTGACAGTTTCATTTCTGATGCTCTTCCTAGTCCATGTTTTCTTTCTAGGACAAAACAAAACTTGATAACATGCAGCTGGGTGGTGTGGGGAGTATATCAAGATATTTTTCATTACTCAGAAGCAGCTGTCTTTAAAGTAAAGATTGGTAACTATTCCAAAAGGACGAGAACAACTTTGACAATCCTTAGAGATAGCTAAGCTAGAGATAGTCAACAAAAGGAGTACATTTTAGATAGAATTGTAATTTCTAAGATTTTTTTGGCATTGTGCATAGATGTTGTGTTTACTCATTCTTGTAATGGTAAAAGTTGCCTAGTTTCATTTTAAATTAATTAAGAAAATCATTGAAGTTAAGCATACTAATTTGTCTCTTTCCTGTAAAGTTTGCATTTTCTTCCACTCTCTTTCTTACTCTATGTTTGAGGTGGTGTCAGATGTGATAGTGGGGAAGAAAAAAGCATGTGAGCTACCAAGCCATATTCCATTAGTTTGTGCTCTGATTTGACCATCTGCTTATTCTATATTCATAGGCTCAGTAAACGTTCTTTAAGGTTCATAAACTGCTGATATTTCTACTACCCATTTCACAACTGGACAGAAATGGCATCATGCAAGCAGTCTCAGGATAGCGCTAATGATCTTACTGTAGATCTAAAGGTTTGTCTTAAGCCCAGTAGAGGGAAAATACATATGCTGATTGAGCCTGACAGGCTTAGGATTTTTCCTAGTTACTAGGACCTGTTACCTAGATCAATTAAACGTTTAACTTTGAAACTGTTCCAAGCTTTACTTCCTCATCTCTTGTTTCTAGTACTGGGCAGGTTTCATCAATAACTAATAAGATGTTCTCCCCATCTTATCTCTTGTGAGTGAGGAAAACCCTCCGGTCTGATTGGCAATCTAAGAGAAGCCATGAGAGAAGAGTTCTTCAGAGAGTGGTGGATCATTAAACAGCAAGTTAACGCTCTTAATTAACTTTCTTTCTAGAGTGTTAATGACTGACTAGCAGTTGCTAGGCATAGTACATAAAATGTGAGAATGCATTAATCTCTGGTTTTTGTAAGATTGTGTTAGGATGCATTCTGGTATCTAAAACAGAACCAAGGAGGAGTCAATGTTGACTAGGAAATAAGAAGACAGAATCCATTCTGTAGGGATCTTCCTGCATCAGAAAAGTCTATATAGCGAAGCTGCCAAGGGAAGGGAAAAATCAGCATCTTGGCCTTGAGGCGATGGCTTTCACTATAAGACTACAGCCCGTTCGTGCTTTGGATGCCAGCCCAATTGGTTCCCCTCTCTATAAATGTTGGCTTTTGCTGATGGAGCTGAACAGCCAGGCCATTGTGTGTGTCAGGGTTACTGGAGAAATTGCCTAAGTAGTGTTTTGTATAATGTGTCAGTGCTCCCTTTTTGGGTTTTCTTTCTCCCTCCTCCTCTTGTAGAGATTCAGTTGTCATGGCAATCACGTCATGGGGACTGCTGCGTTTCCATCCTGGTTGACACAGAAGGGACACATGGGCTACCAGTGGAGCAGCCTCTCAATTTGCATAAAGTGCAAATTAAGACACAAGATGTGTCTCTTGCAGAGGCAGTCCTCTTAGTGTTCTGAATGTTGGCCTCTGCACATGAACTGTTCCATTCAGATGAATCAGGAGCCTACCAGCCACACAGTCACCGTGTCAAACTCAGCAGCACGAGGATTTTTCATGTGTGTTCAGAGTCCATTCGTATGAACCAGAGGCCTGATTTCTGAGGGGTCCGACTTGCATGAATGGAATCTGTGTATGCATGGAAAATCCATGCTTTGCCCAGTTCACACAAGGTAAGGTGGAGTGAAGCTGTGGTGCAGGGTCATAACACCTGTTTGGAATGCAGAAAGTCCTACATTCAATCCTCCCTGGCATCTCCAGTTCAAAGGAACAGGTTGTAGGTGATGTGAACGTCATCTGCCTGAGAACCTAAGGAACCACTGCCAGTCAGTACTGACCTTGATGGGCCAATGATCTGTTGCAGTATAAGGGGTGGGCTCTCCTGAAAAAAGAGCTCTTGCAGGCTCAAGCTATCACCATTCCTGCAAGAAAGAAATTTGGTAGAACAGAGAACTCTGTGATGAGCTATGGAGGAAAAAGGAGACAGTCAAGAAATGGAGGGAAGGAAATGCATCCCAAGAAGCGTATCCAGGAGTAACTAGGCACTGTAGGGCAGCCGTCAGAGAGGCCAAAGCTCAGAACGAGCTGAGACTGGCCAAGGGGGCTCGCCACAACAAAAAGACATCCTTCAGATGCGTGAAGGGGGTGATACCCACATTGCTGGGTGAAAATGGAGAAACTGACAGAAGGCAGAAAGGCTCGATGCCTGTTTTACCTGTTTTCTCCTTGGAGGAGAGAACAGGCCCACCTAGAGATGGTAGTAGGCAAAGTCTGGCTTCGGGGCTGCTAGTTGACATGATCAGAGAAGTTGTGGAGAAGCACCTATCTGCACTGGATGTGTACAGATCCCCAGGGTCAGATGGGGTGCACCCAAAAGTGGTTTAAAAAGCTTTCAAAAGAGCTTGCAGACCCTTTGTCGATTATCTTCCAGGCCTCGCAGGAATGCTGTTGATGCAGTTTGTTTATTTGGATTTCAGTACATTTTTGGACAAGGTTCCTCATAATGTTCTGCTGGGTAAACTGGTGGTCTGTGGACTGGTCTCTAGGACAGTTAGATGGATAGAGAGCTGGTTGGATAACCACACCAAAAGAGTAGTTGTCAGTGACATCACATCTGATTGGAGAGAGGTGTCTAGTGGAGTGCAACAGGGTTCAGTTCTGGGCCCAGTGCTTTTCAATGTTTTTATAAATGTTCTGGATGATGATGTGAATGGATTATTCATTAAATTTGTGGCTTACACCAAACTGGGAGGAGTGGCAAACACCCTTGAAGATAGAGATAGAATCAACGAGATCGGAACATACTGGAAAAGTTGGCAGATTTTAATAAGATGCGATTTAACATGGGTAAGTGCTTGGTTCTCCACCTGAGTAACAAAAATGCAAAGCATGCATCCTGGATGAGGGATACACTTCTGGGTAGTAGTGTGTGTGAACAAGGTCTTGGGATATGGGTGGATGGGGAGCTAAATATGAGTAGTCAGTGTGATGCAGCAGCAAAAAAGGCAACTGCCTGGACTTACAATAATGGGTTTTAACTACAGGGGGAAAGGTATCGGCTGGACATTAGGAAAAACTTCCCAATGTTAAGAGCAATTCAGCAGTGGAATTGGCTGCTTAGGGATGTGGCGTATTTCCACCATTGGCAGTCTTCAAGGAGTGGCTGGATGAATACTTGTCAGGGATGCTTTAGGCTGCCCCTGCATTGGGCAGGGGGTTGGACTAAGTGGTCTGTAAGACCCCTTCCAACTCTATTTGTAAGTGAATAACCACATGTATCATGTGCATTGTGGGGACCCGTGTGCTACCAACTTGTACCTGTCACGCTTCTGGTCTGTTACCAAAACTAGAATGTAAAGTCTATACGGGGCTTCTGAAGTCTACCAAAGGAGATCATCGCTCTTGCCAGCTTAGCTAGAATTTCAGGTGCACATTGGATCCTTGTCTTTCATAAGATTTTGTTTGATGTGCTCAACCCTTGATTTGTGCCTAGTTCTTAGGAAACAATTGAAATACTGCAAACTGCCTTTTGTTGCAGAAAGACCATTCTCTACCTCTGCCCCAGTTGTTCTAAGAGGGTGTTTTATAGAAAGATTATATTGGTGTTAGGACTGAAATGAAATTTTGCCAAAACACCACTAAACTCTTTGCATCAATGACCTCTTTTTCCTTGGGCAACTGTTGGAAAGTATGTGTAAAATGAATAAGTACTTAAAATTGCAGAAGGTTAGAGCAGTGCTGAACTTCTAGTGTCAGCTTCAAAATGAAACACTGCATTGCCAGCAACAAAATAATATCCAGTGTCATCTGCACATTTCATTTGAAGCAGCTGAGCATTTTTCAGGTGGCTGTTTTTGTTACTGGAAGATCAGCCTTTGAAGATGGACAGGGATTCAGCCGTTACAGGCAAGACAAAAACCATAACAGAACTTCCTTTGTGCAGGATTAAGGAACTCCATGATACATTTACGCTGTGCTGATTTGTGACCTATTCTCCAAACCCTGATGACTTTGAAGTCATAGAAATACAAGTCTAGTTCACAGGGGGCTTTGTGTCAGACCCTGAAAACACAAGCTCTTGGCATATACACTTTAGTTCAAGCCCTGTGACATCCTAACCTTTCTCTGTGCTTAGAGGATCTTGCTAATGGCATATCCCCACCATTTTTCAATGAATGAAGAATGGCAGATGGTTCCACTGTAAGGGTATTAAAACAAGTCCTAGCATGACCTCTTGCCTTCTAATAGTCCTAGCCCACAAACAGCAGGGTTAAGCCTCCCTGCCTATTGGGGAAGTACCAGTTGATATCCTCCCACAGAAGGGAGGAGAGGGCAAATAAAGGCAGCAGCTTGTGTGAAGGGCTTGGAATGGAATGAGCCAACAGTGGGTCTTTTTTAATGCGGATTTGTGAGGTCCTCGTATTAGATAAATAAAGCCTCTGACACTCTTGTGTGTTCACTAGGCTATAAGGCAGCTACTCAGAAGGATGACACCTGCCAAGTCATGTTAGCTCTATTACCAACCACCGTGTGACTTACTAAGTCTTGCTTGCATAGAGTAATAGCTTAGCTACTTCCATCACTGATGGAAAGCTGTCAGTTCTTCAAGTTTCAGGTGATGGGGGGCGGGGGCGGGGGGGGCGGTGCAAATATTCCAGATTAGTGGGGGGTGGGGGGGAGTGGTGAGATGGCCTGTCCAGACAGCCTGATCAAACAGAAGTTATCCCCCACCCCGCTCACTATAGTATGATTGATTTTGTAATTAACTGTTGCCAAAGAAGGAGATTGCCTAGCAGTTGCAGCTTTCATAGAAATGTATTTATTTATTTACATTGTTTATAGTCTGCCTTCTCACTGAGAGTTGGGGCAGATTACACAGTATGAGTTAGTATAGTCAGTTTCAAGGATTATTTCAATAAACAATGTAAAAGCAAATAAATCTAGTACAGAGTAGAAGAAATGCTGAAACAGAGCATAAGCAAGTCTAAGAGTGATACATTAAACAACATAGAACTACCCAGCAGGGTCATACCCAAAGCAACAAATAGCACACAGTAGCACATAGTAGTAAAATCTGTGGTCCCTATCCCAATATTGATGCGTCCCAGTGAGACCCTTACAGTACTTAAATGAACCTTCAAGGCCAAATGCCAAAATATTGTGTTAGGTATGACAAAGAGTTTGTGTATTCCCAAGTAAGACATTTAACGAGTTTCCCCCCTCCAGTTTGGTTGGGGGAACCAACCACTACATGTATACACAGGTGCCATATTACGAACTCCTTTTGAAATCCCCCACTGAATTTCAGCAGTGGTTTGTTATGCAGCATGGGTTTTTGCTGTTCAAGAAGTCCAAAGCCTTGTTTGAAAACATAACACATATTTCATGGTTCTCTGGACTGTGGCTTCAATGCAATGTGGTTAAGGCCATGTGGGATCTTTATAAACAGTATCTGGAAGAGTGAGATGCTGAGTTTATGTTTGGGTATCAAAATGCTGATCCTATACCCTCAAAGCTGAATCTCTTGGGCTGTAAACTAGCCTGCCTCACTCTTTTCTTAGTGTTTAGGGACATGAAGATTACAGAATTGGCTCACGTAGTCCTACAGTAGATATCCCTTACCCCCTCTCTCTATAGTATGTTAGGTTTTTGTGTCAAGGGTCTAATATTGAAAATAGTTTTTTTCTTTTTTTTAATCTGGCCATTGTATGAATCTTCTCTGCATCAGAGATTTGTGTCTGTACCTTTTTTGTTTCATGGCCCTTTGGCCTCAGTGCTAATGTCTTTCTTCATTCCTCTCTGCTTGTGTGTGTCTGTGTGTGTCTGTGCGCGCACGCGCACGCGTAAGATAACACTTTGTGCTGACATGGAAATGATGACATGAGCTCTAGTCCAAACATGTTAGTATTTAAAGTTCCATTGGAGAGTTTGGTTGTTTCTGATTAAATAGAAGAATACTTAGGTTTGTTTTGTTTTTAGGTTGGTCGATTGGTCAGTCCATATATTGATGTAGCAGAGCATGTTGGCATAGCCTATTCCAGGTACATGATAAGTTGACTTGTTGTGGCAGATGTACACCAGAGTATTGCATCCTGAGAATGTTCCATGAGACTCTGCCTACTTGAAATCAGCTTAGATTAAATGTTGTGCCTTGGCTGATACAAGAAGCCAGTCTGGCTGTGGTATTCATACCATGGAATAGCAGCCAGTGTGAGATCTCCCTACTCTTCCCTAATACTCACTCCATGATAGTAACCGAATAATTGTTTAGGGAATAATTCTCCTCACAATTTTTTTTCAGGATCCGTCCTCAGATGCCAAAGGAGAAGATCGAAGGATGTCATATCTGCACATCAGTGACACCTGGCGAGCCTCAGGTCCTCCTAGGAAAGGACAAAGCCTTTACCTACGACTTTGTCTTCGATCTGGATACGTGGCAGGAACGGATCTACACAACCTGTGTGAGCAAACTCATCGAAGGCTGCTTCGAGGGTTACAATGCTACCGTGTTGGCGTATGGCCAGGTAGGGGTCTCCTTTACCCTCTTCACAGTCTCTGCCATGAGTAGAATCTTTTATACGTAGCCTTTCTTTCCAGTGGGAATCCAAAGGGGTTTACATCCTTCTCCATTTTATCCTCACCAGAGTGTATGACTGGCCCAAGGTCACCAGCAAGCTTTCATGGCAGAGTGGGGATTTGAATTCCCAGTCACACATTCTCAACCTAACCTACCTATCAGGCATATTGTGAAAATAAAATAGAGGAGAGGAGACTAATGTATGCCAGTTTGGGCCCCCATTGGAGAGAAAGGTGTGGTTTAAATGAAGTAAATAAAGATAAGTAAACCTGAACCTTCCCGTTCCTAGTCTGACCTTCTAACCACTACCAGGGTTTATACTGTCTGCAGCTTATACCACACCAAATTTTTGTCTTCTAAGACCCCTGCGGTCTTGACAATTGTCTGGGAGTTTCAGATGGTGCAGAATGTGGCGTCCTTCCTTGTGGCAGGGGTGAGGCGGCACCATTTGTACATTACACTAGTGTGTCAGCATCTGCTGTGGCTTCCTGTTCTTTTGTGGTCACAATTCAGAGTTATGGTTTTGAGCTGTAAACCCCGATCAGCTTGGGGAATTGCATGCCCTTGAGATTACCTTTTCAACTATCAGCCATGCATGCCACTTGGAATGTGTCACCCACGTGCCAGATAAAAGCAAGAGACACACACTCAGGTGTTCCTGGTGACCACTCCACTGCAGCAGATGTCCATTTTGATTTGCCTTTCCCAGGTCAAAGTATGAGTTTCTGCAAATGTGGTAAGACTTTTTTTTTTGAAGTTCCGTTTAATAATTGTTGAATTGACCTGGTCTTTAATGATTAGTGACTTAATCTTAATCGTTTTTATACTTCTTAGATGGGTATCACATGCTTTTTTAACATTTTTTTTTCATATTGTCAATAGCTGTGTCTTATTTGTTTGTTGTAGTTGTCCCAGTTCTTTCTCCAAGAGACATTGTCCTCAGAGTGGAATCTTGGCTGTGCAATTAGCCTTGGACATAATTTAGGCTGAGAAACAGCAGGTTGCTCCAGGTCATCCAGTGAGATTTATAGCAAGCAGTGTGAGAATTTGAATATAGTAACCCAGTGCTCTAGGCTTCGGACCACATTGGCTCTTACTAGTCCCCAGGGTGTGAGAGATCAAATTGGGTGTGAAAGGAATGCCATGTTGTTTTAAAAGTATTGTGCAAGTAAAGGAGGTAAGTGATTGAGGCACCTTTGTAAAACACCTGTCCTCTTCCCTTTCTAGACAGGTGCAGGTAAGACTTATACCATGGGCACTGGCTTTGACATGAACATTTCTGAAGAGGAGCTTGGCATAATTCCACGAGCCATTGCCCAGTTGTTTAGTGGCATAGAAGAGCGCAAGCGGGCAGCACAGGAACAGGGTGTGCCTGCACCAGAGTTCAAAGTCAGTGCGCAGTTCTTGGAGGTAGGTGCATTATTGTTTGTGTGGAGGTGGGGTATGGTGTTGTGTGAGGGAAAGTACATGAACATACATTTGCCTGGGACTGAATAATGGAGGGGGACTTCCGATTCCAACCCCAGAAATTACAGGGGCTGGGCACCAAATGCCATCAGTGATAGTCTGAGATCAAATAAAAGTTACGGGATGGTGCATGTTTCTATTTGTTTATTTATTTAGGATATTTTTATGCTGATTTTTCAGAGTCCTGCTCAAAGCAGTTTACAATTAAAACCATGTAAAAATATAAAAGAAGCGGTTAAAAAGGCCATTGAACATAAAGAGCACAAAAACTATCCATAAAACAGGAGGAGACAATAAGATAGAACTCCTAATTAAAAGCCAAGGTTAAAAAATGTGTTTTGGTCTGGTGCCTAAAAGAAAGCAAAAGAGGAGCCAGGTGAACTTCAAGGGGGAGACAGTGTCAGAGGTGAGGTGCCAGTGCCGCCACAGAAAATACCCTCTCTCTAGTCACCACCCACCTCACTTCTGAAGGTGCTTCTGTATGCAGTGATGGTCTGAGAACTAGGAGGCACAATCATCTCTTGCTCATGGGCAGAACTTGACTTCTAACGGTAGTGTCTCAGACTCCATTAACCTCTTGCTCTTGAGCATAACGGAGCATTTTCATGGGGAACTTCTGATTCATGCATCAATCCATAGATTCCAATAATGAAGAAAACCTCCTTCTTTTATTAGGACTTCTAATAAAAGAAGTCCAGACCCATATGAGAATTTATGAGATTGAACTCAGGAATCTCTTGTTAAATCTTTAAACAACCAAACATGGCTGTTGACCCAGATTCAGATTGGGTACAAGAGACAGTGGGGATTACCCCTTCCTTCTCATGGTTTCACTAACTGACCCCTCCTACTGTTATTAGCCCTTTAAGGGACTAAGAGAGTCACTTGTATTTTTCCCTTCATATTTTATGTTATTCTACTTTATTTATATCCTGCCTTTCTCCCCAGTGGGGACCCAAAGCAGTTTAGGTTAGTGTTCTCCATTTTATCCTCATAACAACCCTGTGAGGTAGGTTAGGTTGAGAATGTGTGACTGGCCCAAAGTCACCCTACAAGCTTTCCATGGCACAGTGGAGATTTGAACCTTGGTCTCCTAGGTCTTAGTCCAACCCTCTCACCACTAGACCATGCTGGCTCTCAACACCGTGCTCCTTACATCGCTGATCAGGTGGGTGCGTGAGGGTGAAGTTTCAATTAGCAAAACCATGCAGGGATGAAAGACTTAAAGCCCCTCTCTCAGTATGGCCTTAATCTGAGTTGGGGTTCTCAGTAGTAGTAATTTAGCTTTTAAAGACCAATGGGAATCCACAATCTCTGACTTGTCTAGTTTGAGTTTCATTCTCATCTTCCAAGTTTTGGGTATGAAGTATCTCATCCAACTTAGGAGACCCAAGTTCAAATCCTCACTTTTCCATGGAAGCTTGCTGTGTGTCAGCCTAACCTACCTCACTAGGTTGTTGTGAGGATAAAATGGAGGAGAATAATGTAAACCACTTTGGGTCCCCTTGGGGGAAAAGTGGGATATACCTGCGGTAAATAAAACATAGCACAGTAGCTTTCCAATGTTTCATACTTCAACCTTCATCCATCTTGCTCCACAGTATTCCAAGAATCTCAGCCTTTGCTCTCATTGTCATTATCTGCCCCCCCCCCCAAAACGGAACAGTGGTATAAATCCCTGTTAACAGCATTTTTGTAACCCACGATGTACCTGCTTTTAAACAATCTATTTCAGTTAAGAATGCAGAATTGTTTGTAGCACATGATAGTAGACTTGTTAATTCCAACACAGTCTTTGCTGTTGCAGTCACAGGTGCTAGTATTGGCTATGGTTTGATTTTCAAGGCATTCTCAATGCCAAGGGACTCAATCACTTTAATAGTTTTGCTGTGGTGAGCGTGTTGAAAATCAAACAACTTTATGTCAAATCATTCTTGTCTGTGTTTTTGCTCAGCTGTACAATGAAGAGATCCTGGATCTTTTTGATAGCACACGGGACCCTGACTCCCGCCACCGGAAATCCAACATCAAAATCCATGAGGATGCCAGTGGTGGCATCTACACTACTGGTGTCACATCTCGCCTCATTGGCTCGCAGGACGAGGTAGATGACCCCGTTCTTCATACATAATATTTTACTCTTCTATTTAACACTTATTAGTTTGGGTCAGCCACTACCTACCGATTCTGTGCTCCCGGTCACTTATTTCACCCTTAAACATGCATCAAAAAATGGAAAGATTTGTTCATTGGGTGGGAGGGTTCTGTCCTTCTACCTCTGTGAATGAAAGGATAAGGGATAATTAATCTGCTTTAAGTGATCTTGAATGTCTATCCCAAGAGCAATCCATTGTTGTGTCTATTCTATCCTGTATAAGTTCTCATAGATAGAATTTGTCAAAACTGAGCTTGCTGCCTAGCTGTATCCTGATCTCACAGAAGATGCCGCCATTCTGTATAGCATACTCAGCTGTTGTTATTGCATTATTAGCTTTGAATATAAGGAAATAAAAACAAAAATTTTAAATAATAAAACAGAACCTCTTGAGTATTCTGCAATCACTCTTCCATCTTTTTTTGCCCCTTTCCTTTTATATTGCTGACATTTTTATGTTTTGGATGTTCAAGGAGTACAGAATTTCCCTATATTCCCTGTGGAGGGAGTAGTTTGGGGAATGACTTTTGAGTGGAACAGCCATAGGAGAAAGGATTAAATAAACCTTTCTTCCTCCCCCTTTCCCCATCCATTCTTTCACTCCACTTCTGTTGTCTCCAAGGCAAGGCAGCATTTCATTAAAAACATGAGAGACACTTGATTGCCTGTCACATCTGGTTTAGTCCTGAATTGTTATAGTCCGGTAGGGGTGTGTTTTTTGCAAGAGCCAGTTAAGAAATAGTGTCCAATGGGAAGTAATACAGTAGTCTATCCACATGAGATTAGGAAATTGAGTCATTTGCATTTCTGTGTGTTGCTTTGCATGCGGGCAGAAAATGTATCCCTTCTGTCATTGCAGCTGATTCAGTGCCTGAAGCAGGGAGCTCTGTCCCGAACCACAGCCAGCACCCAGATGAATGTGCAGAGCTCTCGCTCCCATGCAATCTTCACCATCTACCTTTGCCAAATGCGAGTGTGTTCTCCTGTACACTTGGTAAGGACGTGAGGGAGGTTGCATTCTCTCCCTTATTTGTAATCAGGAGGAAGTAGAAGACTCTCAGTAAATGGTGATACAATGAGACCTTTGGGATAATCTGGTTTAGGGTGTTTGTTTTTTTTTTTTACTAGAATGAGAGATCTTGGTTTGGCTTCCTGGTAGTCACGCTTTCTGATCTGGGGCAAAACAGCCACCTGTACAGCAGAATCTAATTCTGGCAAAAATCTGTGAGAACTGATGCTGGTTCTTGGTTTGGGTTCCAGGTGAATGGTGACACAAACAGTCTCCTTGAGGGATCTCAGCCTACCAACGAGTATGAGACGCGAACTGCCA
Source organism: Eublepharis macularius (assembly GCF_028583425.1). Classification (NCBI taxonomy): domain Eukaryota; kingdom Metazoa; phylum Chordata; class Lepidosauria; order Squamata; family Eublepharidae; genus Eublepharis; species Eublepharis macularius. Next base: position 104,175,692 of record NC_072794.1, on the reverse strand, counting down.
AATTCCACTTTGTTGACCTGGCTGGTTCAGAGAGGTTAAAACGGACTGGAGCTACAGGCGAGAGAGCCAAAGAAGGGATCTCCATCAACTGTGGCTTGGTATAGCCTTTGGGGCCTTCATTTTAGAGATGGGTCAGAATTGGGTGTGAGGGAATGTGCCATATCCTTTAGTATTCGGCCTGACCAACTAGTTCTTATCTCACATGCTTAGTGTTTTTAAGTCTCCTCAAACTCTGGCTTGATCTTAGCAATTCACCTGCATTCAGAGATCATGATAAACCACAGATGGTTTGAGCCAAGGTTTGTGCAACAAACTCTGGCTAGTCTATCAGGTGTATAAGAGACAAATCCCAATTTGTCTGCTACTTACTTCTTCCACCTCCATGCAGGGAGGATATTCTCCTTATACTGCCGTCTCTGTAGCCAGTGGGCAGTGTTACTCCATAAACTAGTTTGTGAATTCAGATATCATAACAAACCATCTGTGGTTAACAAACTAGCAACTAACCATAGGATTTTAAACTATGATTAGTTGCACCAGCATGGTGAAAAACAGCAAGCCTCCCAGAATGTTGGACCAGTTACATTCCAATGTCAAAACTAACCAAGGTTTGATCAAATCATGGTTTATAAACTGTCTATCTGAAGACAGCCTAAGCATTGAGCTCTTTGATGTAGCCTGCAGTCTGTATGGAATTGGATTGTTTGTGTGTGAATGTGTGTTGTTTCTAGTGGACAAGGTTCTGTACGAAGCAATTGCTGTAAAAATTGTTGATCTGGGAGAAATACTGAAATGGAGATGCAATTTGGCTGCCACTAAGTGGTACTGGTATTTGAGCCAGGGGCCATTTCATACACAATCATTTCTTATTAGGTATGCACATAGAAGAACACTAGTAGTATACTGTGAATTCTACAAAGAAACTTGCAAGCACATCATTCAAGTATGTTTATGGGGTTATAGGACTGACTATATCTTCCTGTAATATATCCAGCTTTCAACATCAGCGAACATGCAAAGAGTTTATTCATGAATATCCTGAGAATGATAAATTATGATTATTCGGTCTTGGTTGCAAAACAATGAAATAGTAAAATATAAAAAGAAGAATGGCATTCATGGGATATTAAAGATTGATAGATAAGAAAAAATAAATAGTGGCCAGGATCCATGCAGAAGTTACAGGGACCCATGAAAGATGAAACCACTACCTTCACAGCCTGTTGGAAGCATCATGAAAAGGATTCTAGTCTGTTTTTAACAGGCACTACTTTCGCCTTTTAAGATTTTCTCCATAATCATAAGGGCTAGTAATACACAAGAGCTGAATGGATATGTTAGTGAATCCTATGAATTGGGATTCAATCTTGGTGCTATAGAAAGCTTGTTCCTGTGTTTGTTTGACATATGGGTACATCCTTGTGGTAGAAGATTGGTGGTTTTTATCAGCTTGATCTTTTCCTGAGCAAGGAAGACCCACTTCTAAAGCAAGACAGGCTTCAGTCTCATTCAAGCAGAACTGTCATTATTTCCAAAATGAAATTTGGAGCTGTGGTATCTTTTGTGTGATGGTTGTCTGGTTTCATAATAAAAGAGATGGGGGTTGTTTCCAGTCTTATCTACTGACTTGCCCATTCCCTTGGCAGCTAGCGCTTGGAAACGTCATCAGTGCCCTTGGAGATCAGAGCAAGAAAGCCTTGCATGTGCCGTACCGGGATTCAAAGTTGACTCGGCTCCTGCAGGACTCCCTTGGTGGTAACAGGTAATGGGAAGAGATCTAAGATTGCAGAAGTCCTCGTATGGGGTTGCAGGCATTAGATGTTATAGATGAGAAAATGGTCTAGATAGTGTGTTATGATTGACACTCCCTGACCTGGGGCATACTTAATTTGAGGACCTGTAGCTAAATCCCAGCATATTTCCAAGGAATTGAATTTTAAACATAAATCCTGGGCTTTGTTTATTTTTTTTTCTCCACGAATTCAAAATATGATTATTGACTTCTGCAGAACTGGTGCTTACATAAAAGGCTTAAGCTGTTTTTTTATCTAGAACTTGGCAGCTGAACCTCCTAACGTGGGATCATTACAATCCCGTCTTTTCCCCACTGTTCCAGATTGTTTACTTTAACAACGTCCTCTCTTTCCATCATGTTTTCTATCTAATTTGACACATCTGATTTGGGATTCTCTGTTTTTTGCAAGTCAGAAAGATTGGGAATTTGCCAAAGGTGAAAAGAGCTGAAGTTGTCCAGAAATGTTGCCAGCTCAAACTCTCATTATCTGCTCCTGATGTATATCTCTTGCACTATTCAGAAAATTAAAACACTGTGAAGTCTTGGACTTTGGCTGCCAAATTGTGTCTTGATGGAAGCCAGTGTTGGGAATGGCTTGACCACAGACTGTCATTCGAGGAATCTAAGAGAATAGGGAGATTTGCAACCATCTCTGACCTCCTTCTGCTCTCCCTCCCTTAATAGCCAAACTATAATGATTGCCTGTGTGAGCCCTTCAGACCGGGATTTTATGGAGACTCTGAATACCTTAAAGTATGCCAATCGTGCTCGCAACATCAAGAACAAGGTGGTGGTGAATCAAGATAAGACAAGCCAGCAAATCAGTACCCTACGAGCTGAAATTGCCCGCCTGCAGATGGAACTCATGGAATACAAGGCGGTAAGGAGAAATCGCAAGTATTTTTCTGATCTCTTGTCATTGCTGGAAACTGAGCCACAAACATTTAGCACCAGAAAGATGCTGCACATCTGTTCAAATCTCCAGGAGAAAAAAGTGTTAAAGTACCTTATTTTGTATTTTTCTTCCCATGGAGAATTCCAACTTGGCAACTGATTTTTATTATGGACCTTTTTTCCTAAAGGGCAAAGAGTAGACTTTTAATCTCTTGATATTCTACCAATACTATGCTGTACCATTAGTGATAAAGTTATCTCTCTCCTAAGGGAGATCTGCTTTATTGGTTGTTTTAGAAGGGCAGTAAGAATGGTTTTATTTTATCAAGTTTTTGAGGCGTAGACTGCTGCAGTCTTGTTTTAGTGCTGGTTGTGCTTCTGGTGATGTTTTTAGTGGTTGCGTTAATCTTTCTATGTTATTTTTTTTATTGGTTTTATCATATTTTAAAGTGCTGTAACCTGTTCTGAGGACTTGATGCTGAAAAAGTCCAATATAAATTATATACACACATTCAAAATCTTCCTGCTTATACAGAAGCTAGACATATTTGTAATGGCCTAACCCTTGGATCCTTTCCAGTCTGGTTTCAGGCCTGGTTATAGGACTGAAACAGCTTTGGTCACTGTTATATTGTGGTGCCTGGTGGATGACCTGCACCTGGATATGGATAGAGGGAGTGCAACTCTGTCGATTCCTCTGAATCTCCTTTTTTTAAAATGTTTTTAATGTGTATTTTAGCTTGGGTTTAATTGTTTTAATGATGTGCTTTTGTTTGCTTTTAATGGTTTGTAAGATGTGTTTTTACTATGTATGTTTTTAATCTGTTAGCCTCCTTGGTAGCCCTGATGAGGACAGAAAGGCAGGGTATAAATACTGTAAATAAATAATAAATAATCCTGTGACTACCTCATATTTGTCTCTTGGTTGAGATGCACATAGAGCAGCTGCCCTCGCTTACCTTCCCTTTATCGCTTGTCTTTTCCTCTGATGCCTTTTTCCACTTCTCTCTGCAAAGGGCAAGCGGGTCATTGGGGAGGATGGCTCTGAAGGATACAGTGACCTGTTCCATGAGAATGCCATGCTGCAGAAGGAGAACACCACCTTGCGTATGCGGGTGAAAGCGATGCAGGAGGCCATTGATGCCATCAACATCAGAGTCACCCATCTGATGAGCCAGGAAGCCAACCTGATTCTTGCCAAGGCAGGTGAGACTGAGAGGGGAACTGGCTGGATTTCCAGTTGACTTCCATAGTGCCATCCAGAGCCTAACATGCAGTTAGCACTATAGAATTTTGAAGTCACAATAATTTATTTATTTATTTATTTTATTTTTTCAATTTATATACCGCCCATCCCCAGGGGCTCTGGGCGGTGAACAGTTAAAATCGATAAAAACAAAAACTAAAATCAATATACAAATAATAAAACAATTTTTTTTTTTAAGCCACAGCCACAGCAACCTTTATTGGCATAAATAATACAGACATAAAACAAATTAACAAGGTGCAGTGGTGGGGATACTTTTATACTTTTATATTCCCAGACCTCAGTCTGGGAATATATACTTTTATATTCCCATACCTCAGTCATAGGTTTGCTATTGGAAGTAGAGGAATACATTTTAAAAAATAACTAAATTTAATAGAAGTGCCTGATCCTGCATTGTACCGTTGCTATATAGAACCTCAGTATAGCTACTTCTCAGTGCAGCCAGTACGGATACTTAAATCTAGAAACTGGAACCATGAACAGCCAAGATAGATCTTTCTACAAGCCTGAGAAAAGTCTGAGGTTTGCAGAAAAATCTGAAATCTAAAAATAAAATAAAATAAAATGGAAGGTTCACGCCCCGCCCCCCCATAATAGAAGAAGCACCTGTACCTTTAAAAAACAAATGCCCTCAGTGGCTGTTGCTAGGCAACCACAGCACTGCCAGCCTTCAAGCCTTGGTTTTTATCAGTAAAAAGTATGGGGAGGAGGAAGGGCTCTTTCCCAGGTAGCTACTGGGTGACTTGATACCACATAACTTACATGACTCACCCAGAAATGGCTGCTTGCTACTGTTGAATAGGACCCACCACACAAAAGCCAAAGTAGTATAGTGGCTAGAGTTTCAGACTAGGAGGATCTAAGTTTGAATCCCCAATCTGAAGCTCACTGTGTAACATTGGGCCAGTTACATATTCTCAGCCTAACTAACCTTATAAGTTGTTGATAAGATAAAATGGAGGAGAGGAGATTGATGTAAGTTTCCTTGGGTCTCCATTGAGGAGAAAGGTGTGCTATAAATAATATAGGTGGTCGGTGCATGGGAAAGAGAGAAAGAAGAAGAGAAAGATGAGGGTATGGGGTTGCTAGGAGAAGGGAAAGAGAAAATAGTGCGGGGAAGGGATCCAGGGGAAAGTGAGGTGCCCCCTGGAAGTCTTTGTGTATTCCCCATCATGCAACTGGGCCCATTGGCACAACTCAAGCATAGTTTTCCTAGATACGGGCTGCCAGGAGGAGTGAAGGAGAGAAACCTGAATGTGGCTGTGGGGGCTTTCAGAGAAGAGAAAGAGGGTACAGTGGGGGAAGGGAAATGTGATGCCCCTTACAAGTCTTTGAGGGCCCACCAGTTGTTCTAAATATTACCAAAAGGTTCCCGTACTGCAAAGAATTTACTACAAGTCTCCCCCCCCTCCACACACACACACTTTTTCTGTAGAAGATAGGAGCAAAAGTTCCTTGTTTGTTTTTCCTGGCACTTTATTTTTAACAGAATGCAGTTACAGGAGTTATGATTTATGTGGAGAGAACAGCATTGGGTGGCAGAGGGGAGGACTCTTTCCATTTCAAAAATCACCCTCAGGCTGCTTTTACCCCCACTGGGGAAAGTGTTAGGGGTATTCATGCTGGTAATTTTCAGTAGGAAAGCTGTATGAGAGGAAAGAGTAAATAGCCATTCACTTCCTGCCCTGCCCTCCCCTTTAAATAACAGTCCCTGCAGATAAATTCTGTTTTTAAAAATTGTGGAAACTAATCATGAGATGACGTTTAATATGCAGTTCTGCCCTTCAGCGCAAACCTTTTATGAGCTGCTCTGTTTGTTTGCTGTCCAACATATTTGTTAGCTGCCTATGGGAAGTTCCTTGCCAGTGTTTGGAGTTTTGAGGCATCTTTGATTTCCTTGAGCCTTTTCTTATTCTTGCCTTGCTTCTCTCTGCTTACTGCTTAGATTTTATTTAGTTACACTTGGTGCTTTGCTTCTTTGTTCCGGTAGGTGACGGTAATGAGGCTATTGGTGCTCTGATCCAGAACTATATTCGAGAAATCGAGGACCTCAGGTGAGTAGGATTTTTCATCCTTTTTGCAGGTGCTCAAGAAAAGATCTGTGTAGCCAGAGGTTTTTAAGTTCTAGCTTCAACTCTGCTGACTATCCAAGAAGCAATGCGCTAATTCTTTCCTCCCTTCTGATTTCCTGCTTTTTGTGTACCGTAATATTTAGACTGTGAGCATTATGAAGCAATTATCATAATTTTGTTCCATGTTTCATATATGGTGCTTGTCAAGTGAAGTTCTGCGGTGGTACCGAAAAATGCTTCCTTGAATGGAAAGCATACAGCTGGGTAGCATTGTCCAGTGGATTTTGTTTAGTGTTTGTACCTTGTGCTTTGAAAATGTGCTTTATCTTTGCTGAGAATGGACACCACTTAATTAAACATTTTGCCCTCCAGTTTGAATTCGAATGTGAAAGTGTGCTTAAATCTGTCACCATTTGAAATCCGTGGGACCTATGTGCAGCTAACTTTTTCATTCTTTTCCAACAGAGGAACCTGTCAGTTCTAAATAGTGTTAAAGATAGACATGCCTTATGACTTACTGCTTTTTATATTTTTTAAGGGACTGGATTCTCTGTTAACGTGAGCAAGCACTCCTTGAAACAGGCCTTTGTGTAGCTTAAAAACAAGCTGCCTCCCCATCGAGAGATGATGGTGCAATTAAGAATAAAACCTTTCCCCAAATTCCATGAGGCCAGCTTAGGAGCAACTCTCTTCTAAGCAGCTTCTGAAAGATCTTTTGACCTTTTTAAGGGTCTTATGAGAGTAGGTTTGGAACTGGTGGAAACCAGCTTTAAAGACTAAAACTTCTTAGTGCTGCTATCCACATGCATGTGATATATACAGTGCTGCTTACGCCAGCAGAGAAACTGTTTCCCCAAAGCAGGCAGAATGGGATTGCTAGTATTTCCTGAAAGCACTAGGAGACAGAGTTGGGAAAATTCTGAAATCCTCTGGCTGCAAGAATCTTGGCAATTTTCACAGATTTACTTCAGGTACTCTTTCCATTTGGGAGCCCAGAGGACACTTAATACTCAGTCATAAGCAGATTTGGAAGCAGTAATACTTCCTGCCAGACTCTCATTCAACACTTCTTGCCCCAGTGCTTGCTTACATCTCCAATATTGGCTCCAGTTTCTATAATATGGTGGCAGAATATTCTGCTGCAGGATTTTAGAGACTAAACTAAGTATCATGATTTACTTTATCTGCTGATGTGCTGGCTATAGAATTTGAGGCTTAAATGATAGCATCAGATTGACTGCTTTGTGTGGTTATAGGTGAGCAGTTACCACCTTTGTTTATACAGTAGCACGACAGTACAGAATGACACTCTCAGATGACTGCAGTCTTATTTTCTTGATAGGACAAAACTCTTGGAGAGTGAATCTATGAATGAGTCATTGCGTCGCAGCCTATCTCGAGCTTCTTCCAGGCTTCCTTATTCCTTGGGCTTATCTCCAGGGCCTGGTCTGGGGACTTCAAATAGCCCTGTCACCGCTGTGGAAGCAGAGGCCTCTGAAGTCCTCCAGTGGGCCAAGCAGGACCTAGAACGGCTGAAGAAAGAGACTAAATTGCAAAGGAAAAGGTAAAAACAGACATTTGCGTCTGGCATTTGCTCAGCACCTTTCCTAATCTCACCTAAATTGCTAGGATGGGGTGACTCAGAACTACTGAGCAGTGCAGAAATATATCTGTTCTCTGTCATCCTCACTCTCCATCCAATTCCTGTGGTGCAACACTCATTATTTTAAGAAATGTGTCCCTCCCCACCCCCATTCCATGCCTTCATTTTCACTTCTCTTACGCAGAGATGTCTGTTACACAGGCTTTCTTGCTGAAGGGTTATGAGAATATCTGCAGGTGAAGAGTTTGTTACTGAAGCAAAGAGAATAATATTCTTCAGATTCAAATATCACCCCACTGGTGATACAAATGGAATAATGTCTTGTTCAGTAATTACAAATGGTCTGAAGGGATGTTTTAATTGTATAGTTTATAGTATTAAGTGCAATGGGGGAGCCTGTTTTTATAGCCAAAAGGTGAAATAAAAATAAATAGCTACTTAAATGTACATTCCTTCCTATAGCCCGGAGAAGGAAGGATTTAAGAAGAAGTTCAGGCTACAGCAGGAAAATGAGGCAGATGAGACAGATGAGAATGAAGCGGAAGAGGTAAGAGTTCTCACCATTCATATGCCTGTTCTGGACTCTTTAGGGAGTCTCGTGGTCTGTGACCTTTACCAGTTGGTGGCACCAGGCCTTGTGGTGGCCTTGTGAGGGTGGTGCCAGTTTCCAGTATAGTGAGGAACAGATGCAGCATAGCAAGGAGTTCTCAAGTGTTCTGCCCTTCAGCCAAGCTGAGCCTCCATTTCAAAGCCCCCCTGACTTCATTGACAGGCTTGGTGGCTTTTAAGTTCCTACGGATAGGAGGCATAGAGTTATGCATTTGAAAATGGCTCAGTTCTGCAGTGAGCAGTCATATTCTTAAGTGGCAATTTAGTTCTATGGGACCTGTATAATGATCTCATAATATTACAGGAAATGAATACAGCTTTAGACAGGCAATAAACATGTTTGGAGGACACTTTAGCAGACCTAAGTCACAACAGACTTATGGCAACCCTAGCAAGGGCTTTCAAAGTAAGTGAGAAACAGAAGTAGTTTGCCATTGCCTTCCTCTGCAGAATCTTCCTTGGTGGTCTCCCATCCAAGTACTGACCCTGCTTATCTTCTGAGATCTAATCTTATCTTCTGTCCATCTAATCCAGAATTCTGTTTCTCGCAATAGCCAGTCTATAGGATTATTATAGTTGTCTATAGGAAGTCCACAAGGGTGAAAGCTACAGGCCTCCCCTGCTGTTTACTTTCCCCCTTTCCCACTAGCTTCAGACATTTAGAGCAGACTGTCTCTCAGCACAGAACTTGCATTTAGCTGCCATGGCTAATAGCTACTGATATCTCTCAATTATGAATCTATCTAGTTCCCTTTTAAAGCCATCTAAGCATGGGGTCCAGAGAGAGTGTGGGGTCCAGCTGTACTCACATAGGACATAGGCTAGCACTCCTTAGACCCAGGTATACTTTGATAGTGCTGCCACTACCTGGGGGTATTGTAAGGACTTTAGTGGGCCCTGCCATGCCAGCACCAAGTCAACTTGAGCATGCATGTTTGGTGTGTGCCAGAGAGCAGAGCTTCTGTGTCTCCATGAGGCAAAGTGCCTTCTTCTCTCGGGTACAGTTAGCATGCATGTCTAGAGTGGTGAGCTCACAGTGGGGAAATATGATCCAGCCCACTCCCTCAATAAAAATCAATACAATTTTAAAATGACCACCCTACCCAGGATGCTGGGGAAGAGGCTGGGCTTGCTGCTGGCTGTCTTGGGGCATGGAGGGTTAATGCGATCTGCTGAGCTCTGGGCATCCCCTCTGCCCCTGCTCGTCAGCTGCCACTTCCTTCGGCAGCAGTATCTCTGGACTGCTCCTGTGTCACCTGTGCTGCCTTCTGTTGTGGTGACTTGGCCCGAGGGCATGACAGCTTCTCTGGGTTTTCTGGCCCTGCCAGGGGTGGGGAATGTGGTGACACCTTCCCCCTGGCAAGGGTGTTGCAGTGACTCCAAGTCCAGGGTATGTTGCCACCTTGGACAGTGGCATTGAATACAAGTTAATGTTGCTTTCCAGATCCATTTTTTTAAAATGTGGGAGAAAGCAAGGCTATTACCTCCCCTGTCCTGTAGCAATGATCTGCTCTTTTGTGATCCTTACTTTGTATTTTGTTTTGTTTTGAATAGAGCAGAACGTTCCCTCTTTTTAACTGTTAGTGTGCACATCTGGCTTTTTTTTTTTTTTACAAAGGAGCTCGTGCGAAGGGCAGTGCTGTACTATTAGTTATGGAAAACTGTCCTGTCCTCGTCAATGTATTGTATGGCTTAGATACTTCATTTTTGCCACTGAAAAGTGCTTTTTAGAAATATCAAGCAAAGGTTAAAATGCAACATGTTTTGAACAAGTGTATCAACACCCTTTCTTATGGAAGTGGAATAGAAGCTCCCAAGGGCAAGGGCTGAGATGAGAAGAACGCAAGGCCAGATGTGCACACCAGCACAGAACAGCTTTTTGCAACATGCTTGATTTCTAATCAGACCTTCCAGTCAGACACCGCAGGAGTTTCCCAAGAAGCCTTAGTAAGCTTTGATCTCTCCGGGTCAAACTAGACATGACTTGGGAAATCCATGAATAGAACTTCCTATGGCTTTTCTCAAACTAATTAACGGCCCTAAGCAGCTGCTTTGAAGATGGGGAGGGGGGCCTTTTCCTGATTCTTTCCATTTTCCTGATATAAATCCCTCCTCCTTGAAGCTAGCTTTGCGGTGTGTGTGTGTAAGGTGGTGGGAGGAAAACAGGACTTGCACCTGTTTGAGGTTCTTTTTTCTCTGTGGAGCTCATTTCAGCATCAGGGACAAGCATCAGAGAAGCTGAGGCAGAAAGGGCAACCAACAACTTTAGCCTCAGTGGCCTTTCTCTCATCTACAAAGCAACTGCTAATTTGTTTTTTAAAAGATGAGATTCTAATAATGAATCTCCCACATCATTTAACATTAAGCATTGCAAAAATCACCAGGCCAAGGATTAAAGAGCACCACCTGTGTCTCCTGTTGTCATAGGAACAAGCTAGTGAGCCTAGAAAGATGGAGGGTAGGTGGCTGTTTAGGAGTCTGAATGAGGTAGGGTTGAAACTATAAAGTCTTCCTGATCAGGGACTCTCTTCATTCAGGAGGAACGGGATGAGAGTGGCTGTGAGGAAGAAGGTGGCCAGGAGGAGGACGAGGACGATGATTCAGGAAGTGAAGAAAGTCTGGTGGATTCTGACTCAGATGCTGAGGAAAAAGGTAAGCTCCTACATCAATTATTAAGGAACAGACTTTTTCAAGATTACGTGAAGGAGAGTGTGGGATTGCACAGCCTCTGTACAGATCTACTTGAAGGCACAGTGCTCAGACATCAGAGGTAATTAATTGGGGTTGGGGATCCCAAAAGGACAGATCCTGCCCCCATATTGCTCATCTGTGAAGTGCATTCCCAGGTTTATTTTTATCAAAGGGCCTTGCCTGCATGCTTGGCCTCCTTTCTTCCCATCCGATACTATAAAGGACCCTGCTGCCTTCAGTCATACCAGGAGATTGCAACGAGTGCCATTCCCCTCATGATGGTGAAGTTTGTCTCTCTCTTTTGTAGCAGCCAATTTCCAAGCTGACTTGGCTGACCTAACCTGCGAGATAGAGATCAAGCAGAAGCTGATAGATGAGCTGGAAAACAGCCAACGGCGCCTCCAAACCCTGAAACATCAGTATGAGGAAAAGCTGATTCTGCTGCAGAACAAGATCCGTGACACCCAGTTGGAGAGGGACAGGGTCCTGCAGAACCTCAGTAAGGGTGTGCTGCTTAGAGAAAACTGGGCCTAGGCAGGTTGGAAAGCATCTGTGTGTGATAGCCCATAACTGAGAAGCAGTGGGGGTCTCACATTTCCCTATTAGGCACAGGAAGATTGGTTCGAATCCTTAAAACATGGGAATAATACTTCTTTCACCCAAACATCAGTTGGGTTTCTCAAAGCTGCTTCTTTTCTGCTACTCATGGGAAGATCATAGATGCAAGACAATGTCAAAATAGTCACACCATGATGCTTGCAACTAGTGAACCAGTTTCCAAAGCTCTGCCAGTTGTGCGTGTGTCAGATGTTTGTATGAGATCCAATTCACTTCAGCAGCACATATTTTTGTTTTCTTATACACAGTGACCTATGTTGTGGTTGACAGATGAATTTTGTATTTGGGGGAAGTCCATAGTAAAATCTTCTGGGACTTTTCCAATCAGTATGCAAATTGCAGGGTAGGCGGTTACTTTGCTGAATGCTTTCCCTGTGTAAGAACTCTCTGCACCCAGGAAGCTATCATACTAGGGAGAAGTCTCACCCGTAATTATTCTCTCTCATATACTAGATATTACTTTAGCAAGCAAAGAGTATTTGATATGGGAGAATCAGAAGATGCCTAATTTGCCTTCTGTAGTAGTGCAGATTCTGAATTTCTTCTGAACATACAGATCAGTTCTAACAACCTGAAGTCAGCCAGCCAGTCATATACTCCACTGAAGTATGAGATTTCCCATTCTTTAGGACAGTATGTTTAGCTACCAAAAACATGTGGTATAACAATCTTTATATTGAGGAGGTAAAGTTGCCATTAACGGGATTCCATGTATTTTTATGTGAGGCTGCCGTGAGCCTTGGGTATTTCAGTGTTCCCTGCTTCTTCCTCTGGCTGTTGCCATCAGGTTCTTCCCTGATGGCAGCAACGTTGTCCTCTTGCCAGCTACCAAGCCTGAGACTTTTCAGTAGTGGCTCCCACCTTGTCAGATGGGATCCCTGAGATTCTGTCCTTGTGATTTTTTAGGAGGCACTGTAAGGCTGTTTTATTTGCTAGGGTTTTTAATGGTGTTTTCTTGCAGAGGATGTGATTGTATTATTCATTATTTTATTTTAGAATTGTAAGATGCCTTGAGCCCCAAGAGAGAGGCTTGGTATAAATATTTAAATAAGTAACTGATTACATGTGTCTTAAAGACTTATGTAGGAAGACTCACACTGGGAACGGGGCTTCTCTTCTCATTGACACTGGCATTGTTCCTTTCTCCTTTTCCTCAGGTACCATGGAATGCTACACAGAAGAGAAAGCCAACAAGATCAAAGCAGATTATGAGAAGCGACTGAGGGAGATGAACAGGGACTTGCAGAAGTTGCAGGCAGCCCAGAAGGAGCATGCCCGCCTCCTCAAAAACCAGTCTCGATACGAACGAGAGTTGAAGAAGCTGCATGCAGAAGTGGCAGAGATGAAGAAAGCTAAAGTAATTTTACTGAGAAAAATGTAGAAGTTGTAGCCGGTGGAGTAAGGAGGATGTTTGCCTGGACACTTGAAGCAACGTTTTTTTCCTGGCCTATCCTTTTCCAGCATCTCCAGAGAGATAAGTGTAGGGAGATAACATTCCTATGAGGGTCAATAACCTGCCCTAAACTAGTCAGTCAACTTTGCAGCTGAGCAAGGACTTTAATCAGAATCTTTCCTATTGAACCCCAGCACCATACCCACTACTCTGTATTTCTGTATACTTGAACCAAACTTTTTTTAGATTTAACACAGAACTTATATCCCTTCTTTCTTCTTAAAGGTGCCTTTCAATAACAACAAATAAAAACAATCAATGAAATACCAGCCATGATATAAACACTAATAAATACAGCACATTGATTAGTTAACATATCAATACCATCCATAAAAATGGCAGAAAATGTCAAGTGTTGTAAAAGCCCTCTGGGCAATAAAACAGGGTAACCAGTTTCTTTCAAAGGTCCCCTGAAATAAACATGTCTTTAAATTATACTAAAAGGGACGGTGCTAACTATACCTCCAAGTGGAAGGAGGTCCATAACATGAAGACAGCTGCTGAAAATGTTCTCCTGAGGGAAGCTACTGACTTAACATTTGCCAATCCCAAGTTCCTGCAACTGAGCACCACCAAGTTCAGAATCCAGGCAGTTTCATGTGGCTGGAATTTATCCTTAGGGTAGTTTGGATTCAAGATGTGCAAGGCCAGGGTTTTTTTTCTGGGAAAAGAGGTGGCGGAACTCTCAAGAGGGAAATGAGGAAGAAACACACGGGATTCTCTAAAATCATATTATTTTCAAGCACTATTGCTGAGTATTTTCAAGAGGTGCTGGAACTCCATTTCCCCGTGTTCCCTCTGAAAAAAAGCCCTGTGCAGGGCTTTAAAAGTTAAAAACAGCACTATGCATTGGATCCAGAAACAAATTTATTTCCCCTAGTTAGGTATGGAGTGTCTGCATGGCTGTAAGGCTCAGATAATCTCTGACTGTGCCGCTTGGTGATTCTGTCTGCAGGTAGCACTTATGAAACAAATGCGTGAGGAGCAGCAGAGAAGGAGACTGGTAGAGACCAAGAGAAACCGGGAGATTGCCCAGCTGAAGAAGGAGCAACGCAGGCAGGAGGTGGGTAAGGGTTTAATGTGGGGCCTGCTCGTGCTTTCGCAACTTTGGGAGGCCTTTTTCTAGTGAGATTTAGCTCAAAAACTTTGGCTTAATGAGGAAAGAAAGAGGAGGAACTGCTCTCTGTAGTCTGTTGTAATTCCAGGAGAACTCAAGGCCTCACCTTGAGATTGGGAACCCTAGACTTCCCTGAAAATATTCCATAAACAATGAAAGTTATAGTCTAGCTACCCTCACTATGTGAACTGTTGTCAGGCACTTTTAGGTACAAATAGGGGATAAAGTAGCATGGAGTTGGACCTGTCAAAGCCAGAAGTCATACTGGATTTCAAGTTCTCTAGGGAGCTATCAGGAGGTCTTGGTGACAAGGAACTTCTAACAGCCATCCAGGACAGTTGCTGCAAGGGAGAGCAGAGATTTCCAGAAATGCCACAAAGACAACTATAGCAGAACAGCAGGAGAAATATCAAAAGCAACGGTGGCTTTTGAGTTTCCCCAGATTTCCTGGCATGCTTGGTGCTCCACCTACCATTTAACTCAAAAAAACTTGAAGCCTTCCTCCAGCCTAGGTAACCATCCCCCAGATTAAGTTGCTCTCCTCGACTGGGCTACCCACTAGCCCCAGCTTCCAGTCCAATAACAACCAGAAGGGTCCCAATGAGCCTGCTCCCGACTACTGCAGCTCTGGACAGAGTCTTCGGATCACATCAGACAGTAGAGCATCCCGTAGACAGCTATGCTTAATTATTATGGATAGCTGAGCCAGTTCTTTGGATCCTCTAACATGAGTCTGTGATGGAGATTGGGTGGTAGGGGGAATCATTCTGAGATAATAAAGGAAAGCTAGGGAGAAGAGAAGAGAGTACTGGTGAATGCTTGAGAACCGCCATTAAGAGTGTCAGAAAAAAGTGATTGTTGAGAAGAGAACAAAACCCACTATTTTTAAATTATAGGTTGGTAAATAGAGTTTTGAACATGGGGAAGAGCTTGTTGTTAACTGTAAAAGCAATCTAGAGTTTGAATGAACTGCCTGGGGAAATTGTGGAGTATAGTCCTGGAGGATTTCAGGGACAGTTGGGTAGGCGTCCGTCAAGAATGCTTCAGGATCAAGAGGTATATTTTAGGAAAGGAAATAGAACCAGATCAATTAGATCCCTTGTTTGGAAGGGGATGTGATTTTTTTAGCTTTTCCTGTTTGCCTTTACACTCATATAAATTTGAATTAAATGGGGTCCATCTAGTAATGCTGCCATGAAGTTGCATTCATGAAAGTCCTCTGATGTTTCTTGCCCAACTTGGGACTTTGTTAGTAAGCAGCCTTCTTTCCTCTCACTGTGCCTGCAGTTTCAGATTCGAGCACTAGAATCTCAGAAAAGGCAGCAGGAGATTGTACTGCGCAGGAAAACCCAAGAGGTGAGTGGCAGCATTACTATCCACAGGGAAGATAGTACCATGATTCACATTTCATACTTCTCCCTGTATCCTAAACACCCATGTGGATTCGTTGAGTCTTCTTGGTTTTATCATTTATGAATAGATTAGAGACTTTAATGAACCAAGCGCTGAATATCTCTACTGCTCCTCAGGAGTCACCTCAGATTGTGCACAAAGTACCAGGGGTTGGTATCAATAATGCTTTCTCTGGCATGTGAATGTATTTCTCCCGTGGTTTCTGTTTATCCAGAGCAGTTCTGTTGCTCCTTCCCAGCAACCTGGGCACCGTCTTTACTACACCAAGCCTTGCTGAATGCATGGTCTCTAATTTGACTCTTTGTTGAAGAAGAATTGAGGTTGTATGTCGGTATTGTCATTTGACATTTTACATAACATTTCATGATGCAGTTGCCAAGTGTTATGGGGAACCTCAATCAGTTGCAGTTCTTTAGACATTTTAAAAAGGAGCTTGGATGGTAGTCAATCTTCAGTATGAGTAAAGATCCAGTTGCTTGTTATCTTATTCCATCTTCTGGACTGCTTCTTGTTGCTACTTAGGTTTCTGCTCTGCGCCGTCTGACCAAACCTATGTCCGATCGGGTTGCTGGGAGGATGAACCAGAAGTCCGCCATGCTGGACTCAGGTGCCGAGGTCTCCACCAGCACAACCTCCTCTGAGCCAGAATCTGGTTCTCGTTCTGTATCCAGCATTGTGCGCCAGTGGAATCGGAAAATCAACACCTTCCTGGGAGATTCTCCTCCTCCCCCAAATGGGAGTCGGACCATCAGGTGAAATTTAGCAGTTTGGTCATGGTGTTTATGTATGTCATGTTTAAAAGCACCTTGGGTAGATGACGTTCCTTCAAGTGGGGAAGTCATGCCTCCTAGGTGGTTGGTTTCAGTGTATTCTTTTCTGTGCCTTCCTTTATTTAATAGTGTTCAATATGTCCCCTGGAGCCATATCTATGCATCAGGAGTGCTTGGGATGGCATAGACCAGATTATTTATGGTGATTATCCTGTTTGGTTTTGATTGCTACCCGATTTCCTTCTGCAGGAAGAAGTTTGCAAAGAAAGGGGCAAACCAGACCTTCAGCAAGACAGCCCGCCTGAAGTGGCAATCTCTGGAGCGGCGTGTCTTTGATATTGTCATGCAGAGGATGACTGTCATCAATTTGGAATCAGATATGGAGCGGCTTATCAAGGTGGCTCCCATTACAGTGCCTAATGCCACTTGGGCAGGGATTCACAGAATGTTGGCTGACGATAAAAATTCCACCCGTTTTCTTTTCACTTCAGAAACGCGAGGAACTGTCACTGATGCAAGAAATGCTTCTAGGGAAGAGGGAGAAACTGCAAACAGAGAACCCTGAAGAGCAGAAAGGACTTCAGGAGCTAAATGAGGAGATTGAGGTGCTGGCAGCCAATATTGACTACATCAATGACAGCATTTCTGACTGCCAGGCCACCATCATGCAAATTGAGGAGACCAAGGTGGGCCATGTCTGTGAACAGTGAGCATGCAAAGGTTTCAGAGGCTGGGTGTGAGTCTGAGAGGCTGACTGGCGCCTTTGTTTAGATGATCAGATGTAATGGGTTGTCTTTAGTGGTTCAGGAAGATCTATGTTTTCCAGATTTAGTAATTTAAAATCTTGCCTCATCATTCCAGAGCTGTGCAGCTTTGAGTGGCTTGTTTCTTGCAGTTTTGCTCTCTTTAAAGATGAAGAAGTATAAAACAGACACTTGAAATATAATCAATGAATCTGAGAGTTTATTTCCTGGAAACTTTGCTTTAACAGTTGACCTGCTTACCTCTCTTTCTCCCCTGAAGATACTGTAGAACTGTACATTATTTAAAGATAGGATAACCAGATATCCATGAAGAGCCCTGTGGCGCAGAGTGGTAAGCTGCAGTACTGCAGCCCAAGCTCTGCTCACGACCTGAGTTTGATCCCGGCGGAAGCCAGGTTCAGGTAGCCGGCTCAAGGTTGACTCAGCCTTCCATCCTTCCGAGGTCGGTAAAATGAATACCCAGTTTCCTGGGGGTAAAGTGTAGATGACTGGGGAAGGCAATGGCAAACCACCCCGTAAAAAGTCTGCCAAGAAAATGTCATGATACGACATCCCCCATGGGTCAGTAATGACTCGGTGTTTACACAGGGTAATCTGTTGATAATCTGTAGACCCCTACAAGACAAGTCCTCTGTCTGGTCTATGGTACATGTGCTTTGAGTTGGAGAAGTTGACTAGTTTCATTCACATATCTACTAGACACTTGAGAAGTGGGCTACCCTGAGAAGTTACCTCTTGAGATCAAAGCAGTCAAACAAATATCTTTGGAAACAAAGCTCATCTGTCCTTCTCCAGACCTTTTCATTTTACACCCCCCTTCCTCCCTGGGTTTTCCTTCTTCCTAGGAAGAACTGGATTCCACTGACACCTCCGTGGTGATCAGCTCTTGTTCTCTGGCTGAAGCTCGACTACTACTGGATAATTTCCTCAAGGCCTCCATAGACAAGGTAGGTCAACAGAGACAAATCTTTTTTATGGATCAGAGGTTTGCTAGTCACATCTTAATGACTGAGCAGCAGACCAGCCTTTTCAAAGACCAAAAACAGCATGCAGATATTTGTTGATAGGTTTACTTAACCTTGGGATGGGGGTATATTTTCAGGGATCAGAAAGCCTCTGTATTGGGGCCAGATGTCTTTGAAAATTCCGTGCTGTTGTCTAACCATAAGCATTATTGAGAAAGTAAAATCTCAGGGCTAAACTAAGCTGGAGTTGAAGTGTAGCCTATTTATACCTTGCAGCCTATTTGTATCACGAATGGTAACATTCAAAGAACCCCATTG
Source organism: Eublepharis macularius (assembly GCF_028583425.1). Classification (NCBI taxonomy): domain Eukaryota; kingdom Metazoa; phylum Chordata; class Lepidosauria; order Squamata; family Eublepharidae; genus Eublepharis; species Eublepharis macularius. The sequence goes on along the minus strand of NC_072794.1, from coordinate 104,157,340 downwards.
ACAAAATCATATCTTGGTCTTCAGGACACTGTGCATGCATAGTTCAGCACAGAACTGGTAGAGAGGCTGAGTTCAGAACTCGCCCCGTCTAGCTCTAGGAAACCTTCACTTAGGAACTTTGGTCTCTACAAACAGAGCCTGCAGGTGGCCCAAAAGGAGGCTCAGATACGACTGTTGGAAGGACGCTTGAGGCAGACAGATGTGACTGGCTCCTCCCAGAACCACCACATCCTGGATGCTCTGCGGGAGAAGGCAGAATCCCACCCTGAGCTGCAGGCACTCATCCACAATGTCCAGCAAGGTGGGAATGTGGAGTCCCGTTTTCTCTCTGGGTAGAATCAAGTGTTCACTTAGCGATCCACTCATTATGGCCATACGGAAAGCTGCTGCCATTCAGATTTGGTAGAGCTGAGCTCGATGGACCATTGGGCCACGCTCTGTGCTCAGTGCCCAGCAGGCAAAGGATCTGCCCATGTGTCAGTGGATGTGAACGGAATGTATGTTTTCCTTTGTGCAGAGAACGGCTATGCCAGTACGGATGAGGAAATCTCTGAATTCAGCCTGGCCTCAGAAGGGAGGTAAGTGTACCTCCTGGGCAAGTGCATACTGCTGGGAGGAAAGGGAGGAAAAGCTGGAGATTAAATCCATTGATCAATGGAGGCACCCAGAAAAGTCAGTTTATGCGCTGGGTCATTCTTTCATAGGGTTTTTTTTGGATGTTTGCAAAGATAAAGATACCCCCATGTGGGAAGGAAGATGATGCATCCTGATATTGGGGTCAAGGCTTTACTGGGAGGAATCATGGGGCAGCAGCTGGGCTTCCTACCGTACTTCTTACTCAAAACATGTGTGCACAATACTCTTTTTTTTTTTTAATTTCCTCCAGTTTTTCCCAGTCTTTCTCCATGAAGGGCTCTGCCAGTCAGGATGACTTCAAGTGCAGAGTAAGTTGAAAGCCTCAGTCTGACCAAATGCATCTAGCCATGATGTTAGGTACAAAGAGCTGCAGATCTGCATGAGTCTTTAGTGTATTTCAACCGTTGTCTACGCAAAAAGGCACCATTCTCACAAGGTTAGGCTTTTTGCTGAAGGCAAAATGTATAAACTCAGATTTATAATAAGCTGTGCTTTAAAGCATCTTGTTTCCTGAAGACATTTACAATATAAATCTAAGCATACAGAAAGGAGGGCCTGTTGAAGGACAGTTAACCAAAGGGGAAGGAAAGGCCTTCTTTCAAAAGTCTTGTCCATCCCTAATTCATCTCCTTTCCCTTCCTTTCAGGCTCAGGATAGATGTGTTTCTACTGGTTTTAGTGCCCATCAGAGCCAACTGATCCTGCTTCATTCTTATGTCATAGTGTTATGACTAGTAGGGAGTCCCAGTTTTGACTCTGACTGGCTTCTTGCCCAGTTTTTACAACAAGATAGCATTGCACATCTAGATGTTATTGCCATTACTATCCCTGCTCTGGTAAATCCAACAAATGAAGTTAAAACAAAGCCCTGACTAGTCTTTCTCACTCATTTTTATCTCTCTTAGTGCAGCTACTCAAATTATTACCTCCCACACTGGCCCACTTGAAATCCAGTGGCATGGGGTCAAAGTATTGTTACAAGGGTTCTTCTGTTTTCCATATTAAATCCAATACTGGAGCAGGTGGTCTAGTTTTACCAAGACTGCACGGCTGCTAGATTTTACAATCTGAGAAACTTCAGAGAGAAAACTGACCCAAAAGTGCTAGTTTTCTGGTTCTGGGTTCTGGCAGTCAAGGGATAGCTTTGGTATTATTCTGCTGGCTAGTGTGCCTTTTGGAGTGACTCATGCCTCCTGGGACTTTGTTTTAGGGAGAGCCCAAGCTGTCTGGCCAGATGAAGGCTGTGTCTGCAGAGTGCCTGGGGCCTATGCTGGATATCTCCACCAAGAACATCACCAAGTCATTGGCATCTCTCATGGAGATCAAAGAGGATGGAGTTGGCTTTTCCATCCGTGATGCTTACTACAAGGAGAAGGTTTCTCGCACCATCAGCCTGCCCACTCGAGGGAGCACATTGTAAGTCATAGGAGTGTAAGCCCTGTTTGGCTGACTGGGGAGCAGATGGTTATTGGCGTCAGAGTTTGAGATGCAGTACTTTTATTTTGTTTAGATACATCTTCCTGCCACTTCTGCAGGCAGTATTTGACTAATGCTCTTGACACCCAAATAGCTTCTTCACTTTGAGGTGGAGAGGCTGTAGGCAAAGCAGCAGCAGAGAGTACGGCATAGTCCTGGAGCTAGAGTCAGCTCCCTCTTTGCTGGCAAAATCTTAATTGCAGCAGAGCAAGATGGGCGACTTCTGATTCATTTGATCTCAAGCCTGAGTTAAACCTAATGCTGACTGAGGCAAAAGCCACTCCCCCAGGGGTCTTTGCACTTGGACAGCATCTTGTTTAAACCAAGCTGCTACGTGTGCAAAGCAGCTGGGCAATTTGCTGCATGTAGCTGTTTTGCACAGGTAGCTGCCCAGTTTAAACAAGATGCTATGTGAGTACAAAGTCCCTCCGGGTGAGTTCTTTTGCTTTGGCCAGTGTTGTATTTAAGTCACGCCTCCAATTAATGTAATTCTCCCTGAGTTTTCAGCTGGCCTCTCTCAGATGTCAGCATCTTTTGTTCATGGTTTAATGCACAGTAGGGAGTACTGGAAGGGCAGGCACCCTTTCCCCTCAGGATGCTATTCCTGCGGAGGAGACGGAGACCCAGGTTGTCTGAACTGCACAGTGTGTGCTAGTCACCATCAGGCCTATAAAGTGGCAGGAACAAGGTTAGGCTAGAGCATCCAGCCTGGCTGCTGTGTGGAGATCAGGAATGCTAAAATAATGCTTTCAGTCACACATGAGGACACTTCACATATTTAGCGACTACCACTTGGGACCGTCCTCCAAGGGCCAGTACTATTTTAGAATTTGTTTAGGGAATCACCTAAGTGAGAGATCTAGAGTAGTGTAACGGTTAGCATATTGTACTAAGACTGTGCAGTTCTGAGTTCAAATCCCACACTCAGCCGTGAAGCTGAGTGACCTTGGGCCAGCCACCCTCTCTCCAACCAACCTACCTCACAACCTTGTTGTAAGGGCACAATGAAAGAAAGGAGACTCTTGCAAGCCACTGTATGCTCCCCAAGTAAGGCAAAAATGTGACAAGCTTTTCTTCCTGCCCATGCGAAGTGACCATCTGCAGGAAGAATGTTTCTACCCTGACTTTCCCCCCTGATGAGCCAGGCTGAGAGATGTGGCTATGAAGGCACTTGCAGACAAGTTATTTCCACCACATGCATATATCGGTGGTGATATTCTGTTCCCAACAAAAGAATGGCATCTGCCCAGAGAGCCGTATAGATAGTGGTCAAAACAAGGGAGCCCAGCCTTGGAAACTAATCAACTGTTCTCCAGCCCTAGGCAATCCCGCGGCTCAGATACGTCACCTCTCACAAGGAGGAAATCCTACGACCGGGGCCAGCCCATCAGGTGAGTGAGTGCAAGTGCAAGATCATTTGGCAGCTGTGCCTCCGTTTTGCCATTGCTGCAGGAATGGATTGTGAGATGACATAAGAGCTAAGGGTACTAGGAGAATATGGGCACTGGAAGAGTCTAGAGACAGAGTGAGCCTGTCATCAGGGCAGCACTTTGCATTTTTCTTTCTCACCCAGGACTCCAGACGTCGGATTCACTCCCCCCTCATCTCCTCCCAGCAGACCACGCAATGACCGCAACGTCTTCTCCCGCCTCACCAGCAACCAGAGTCAGGGCTCAGCATTGGACAAGTAAGACCAATTGTGAGATTCAGGAAGGGATGGTATCCCCCAGCTGATAATACCAAAATCAGTGGTGAAATTGGCAGTTCGAGGTTACAGCGAATGGCAGCAGCAGCAGCTCTCATGACGGGTCACCAGAGGAACTCCAGCTATCCCCGTTGAGTGCTGTTGAAGGGAGACTGGGTGATGGCCTTACTGGAGGGCATCAGAGGTGCCAATGGAAGCACTGGGTCCACTGCTGCAGCACTGTACAAGTGCACAAATCTTCCCACCACACTCTTCTCATTACTTAGTACAACAACTTCATGTCTTCTCAGCCTTTGATAGTGTATAATATTGTACTTATCCCCATTTGTCCTGGAGGTAAGTGCTTGCCTTTGCCACAAGCTTAGCTCATTAGATGCATGATTACACTGAAACCTCCCCAAACACAGAAAGAACCTGAGTGGCACAGGGAACAACCCTAACAAGTCTGCTCAGAATAAGTCCCCTTTTATTTGGTGGGGTTTACTCCCAGAAGAGTGTCCATAGGATCACAAACCACAATCACATAAGGGCCTCTGAAGTTAGACCTCCTCAGTCACCTTCATCAGGGTGAAAACACCCAGCAGCCTTCCTAATTCTCCTCTTCCCAAGTACAACCATAAGAGGGTTTATCAATTGAGAGGTGGGGAGATCCTGTCGGCAGACTCTAGGGGTCTTTCTGCTTTGATTTCTGCAGTTCACTTAATGTTATCACAGCAGGCAGAAAAGCCCTGTGAGCAGCTCAGTCCCTCCAGTGACTTAACACCAGGGTGTTTTTCACACGAGGATGGACTGGTGTGGTTTCCTCATTGCTGCTGCAGCTGTTGAATCAGCACAGCAGCAGGAGGACTTCCATATGGCAGGTTCCTGGCAGTTTACTGGCACTGGCCATTTCCATGCCACCAGGAGCTTTTCAGGGGTTTTTAATTGGCAATAGAATATCATTATAATGTTATTGCAATCTGTAAGGCTCTCTTAATTCCAAGCTTTTTTCCTTTAAGGTAAGTCTGTAGCCCCTCTCATTGTGGAGATACAAGTGGAAAGGCATATGTCCACAATGAAAGGGGCTAGGGACTTACTTTAAAAAAAAAGAAGGCTGGAGATTCATAGAACATGACAGAGTGTTACAGCATTATAACACTATAATAGTATAGAGTTGCCGATTTTTTTATAACAATATAGGGTTGCTCTCCAGTGGTGGGGAAAATGGCCATGGGGGACTGAGACAATGAAAATGGTGTGGATATGAGTGGGACTCAGATGATCTGGGCTTTCCTGTCCACGTGAGTGCTTTGCTGTGATCTTTCCCAAAGCATTGCTATAAAACAGATTTGGGAAAGATCATAGGAAGAGCGGGGAAAACCTGTGAGGTACATGAAAACACCACAGTGCTGTGGGAAAGTAGGAAAGGAACCCACTTCCCAATAACATCCAAGTTGAGGCCAACGATCAGTGGGTAAGTGACCTGTGTCAGTCCACAAAAAGGGCCATGGGGGCCCAGCTTGCCAAACTCCAGGTTGCCTGCTTTTGAGTCTTCAAGTGCCTGCAGTCTTTTTGTGGAGCACTTTCTGACGCAGTCTCTCCTGGGTAGTTCAGCTGCTGCATCTTCAGTGAAAACAATGGATGCCTGTAACATAAGCTGCCTCAAGTTTAAGGGAACAGGCATGGTATTAAAAGCACCTGTGGGAGGACCCACCTGGCAGGAGCCATTTCTACCATGTTTCCTGCAGAATGACTGACATGCCCATGTCACTGTAGAAGGGTGGCATGGTAGATGCCACAGATGTTTTTCAGAAACAGGCCACCCAGTGCTCTCCAGCAGCCCTGCCTAGGCATACCCAGGTTTGTGTGCGGTCTGTGATTCTGCCACATAAGTGAAAGAATGTGGATTACATATGGGCTTCAGTATCCAAGAATCACTGTGTTCATTTTTTAAAAAGCAAGTTTCTGGTCCTTAAGCCTAAGAAGATAAGTTTGCTAAATGATGAAATGGTAGTGAAAGGTTTCTCCTCCTGCCCCCTCTGCTCCTGAGCCTATTCTGTCTGTTGTCTGCTGTCCCTGTCTGCCCTGCTAGCTTGGATGCAATAACCACTTTCCCTCTTTCTGACTTTGCTGCCACTTTTCCTTTTCCTGGTTTTAATTACCCATAATCCTGCTAATTTTCTGTCCCTAGGTCTGATGACAGTGACTCCTCTGTCTCGGAGGTGCTGAGGTATAAAACTTACCATTTATTATATAACTCTTCTTGCTTTCCTCTTTCTTATTCTTCCCCTTTCCTGCATAGGAAACCTGCATGCAACCAAACCCAGTGTGGTGTTTCTTTCCTTATGCTACTCCTGATTTGTCTTCCCAGGTGACTAATAGAATGTTACATCAGGTCCACTACATAGGCCACATGCTGCCACTTGTTTGTTTTCATCCTGTGGTTGCTCCCACGCTTCTCAAGGGTAATGCCAGCAGTCCCCACCTGCATAGCTAAGGCAGATCATGTGGTTAAGCACTGCATTTGCATGGCCCGCAGGTCTCTGAAAGTCTGTTTTCCAGGACTGAGAAGTTATACATTGGTTGGCCTGGGCCAGCCCCATCACTTGCTGTTTACATACCTTTAATAGTATTTAGGATTAGAAGCTAACTAGAATTTGCATAGTTTCTGTCTATGCAGATTGTCAGCTCCCAAACCTGGGTAGGACTGCAGAAAGGAAACAGCCATGGTCTCATGTATCTAGCTTTTGAATGATGGCATGTAGTTTCTCACCCTTATGGCAATGGACAAGGATTGGAAAACGCTCAGGCAGCTCTGGCTTCATTATGATCAAGAACTTCTTCACAACTTGCAGCTTCCTGACCCATCCAAGTCATTGTCAGGTGTCCTTCCAGGCAGCTTATTGTTCGCAGTGCCCTTTGTATCTCTCCCACTTGACTAGTTCACCTTCCTAATGCAGTACTTAAGACCAAAAGTCCAGTCCCTTTTAAAATCCTTATGGTTATTATTGAAACTGAATGATGCATATTTTTCTAATTTTCATAATTCATTCTAAACTCATATTGTGACTATTCTGCTGGCAGAATTTAGGAAATTCTGAGTGCAGAATAATAAGACCGCGCTAATAATTCTCTTCTCTGGGTCTTGTGCTAAAGCTGGACAGTCCTGGACAGAAATGGCTTTCCCTTCTTTTGCACAGATCAAACATAGTTTAGATTTCATCAAGGCTATTTAAACAGGAAAAGGCATAAGGGCAGAGCTTCTGTTCCATAAATAAGCATAGCCAGGAAGTTTGCATCGTTTGTGAAGAAGGCAGAGCATGGTAGGTGTCCTTTTTATTTTAAGTGCTGATATTGCCTGTACTTGTGCAGATTTCCTGTGGTGCTGAGAAGATACTTAGCTCCTCAAAGCACCGTTTGCACTGCTACTGCATCAGGGAGCAGTGCAGAGTCAGAAATTGTCATGTTTCAATCCATTTTACTGCTAATGGACTTTGAGTCTAAGTGTTATTTGCTGCTTGGTTTAAATCCCTGTCTAATGGCATCATTCAGTTGGCATTGTTGAGGCATAGCATCCTAACCCAAGTAACACTTGTGACTTTCAAGTGCTTGTATTCATCTTCAGTCAACCTAGTAGTGAATATGCATGTGATAGCCCAAAGACTAGAGTCTAACTGACAGGCACAGAAATCTGCAGTATTTGTAAATTCTCAAGCCCTATTCGTGATCAATGAGATGTTGGTGTTTTGAAAGGCTGATGGAACTTTGTAGCATTTGCCTGATCAGTGCTGTAAATTTAGCAAAATCTACATCAGACAAACATAGGAACGATGACAAAATCCCCTCTTGCTGGCCTATGAGAAGATCCCATAGAAGTTGCTTTGAGAGGCTATGGTCTGTCTTTTGTATCATCCATTGCAATGAACCTTGAGAGGCTTCTCAGCCAGTAAAGCTGTGTGATACTTGCCAAAGCCATACTCATTGCATTTCCCAGAGGAAAGCTAGATCTGCTGCGAGGGCCCATTGCCATTTTCTGGGAGGAAGAAGCACACTTTGTTTGCCTCTGCCTTTAGGTGCATATGCTGAAAATCAGCAAACTGAGCATTAAAGGCTGAAGTTTCATCATGCCTAGGCTCCAAATGGCTTTTAAATTCCTTTAGACACTGTGCCTTTATGATGCTGGTCCTTACTTACTCCAATGTGACCTTTAGGCAAACTGTTTTATTTCCGGAGCCTTGTATTCAAATATAAAAATGAATGATTTGCTGATGAAAACAATGAACCTGGAAGGAATATCTTCATCGTGGCCACTAGGTGGTGTCCTTGATTTATGTACTCCTATGGCATAGGGAGGGGAAGATGATCTAACTTGTCAAAGGTTTTTATATGACTTTCCTTAAGATCCATATGTATCTGGAGCAGGTGACATGATATCCTTATTGGACCAAGGAGTCAAAGAAATTGTACTCTTTTTGAGCCCATGTAGTCTTTCAGAACAAAACCTAACCAAATTTCATTTACATGCAAAGGCAGGTAAGCTCTATGGATACGCAACACTAAGAACAACTCAAAATAAAAGTATGTCAATTAAATTGCATCCTGATTTTTAATGGAGAAGATAGATTTGTGTTAGCCTCTCAGAAGCAAAATAGCAGTTGAACATTTTATCAGCTTGGAACAATTGATATCAACCTGTGGAAAAATTCCAGTGCTCAATATACACATCAGAGTGAGCAAAGTGAGCAGAGTGATACAAAACCATTGTAGAGCATTAAACCTCTTCTTTAATGTCGCTGAAGATTATATCCAGAATGGTGTGAACTGCTCTTCAGCCTGACTTTGCATGGGCCTGCCTGCCTTTTCTTTTTCGTGATGCTTGCTGTGGGTTGGGCTCCTAGCAGGCCATGTCTCCTGAGCAGTGCAAATACCCTGGTGCATGATAGGTCTCTCTTAAGAAGTCTGTTTGCTCCAGCCGCAGAAGGGCCTCTCTCGGTAATTGTCTCTTTCTCCAACGCCAGGGGCATCATTAATCCAGTGGGAGGTTCCAGGGGTACCCGGACAGCCCCGCTGCAATGCATTTCTGTGGCAGAAGGACACACCAAGCCAGTTCTGTGCCTGGATGCTACTGATGAGCTGCTGTTCACTGGGTCCAAAGGTATGTTGTGAAAGGGCACGGATTGCTTTTGGTTGCTTAAGGCTGATTTAAACATTGTAGCCGATGTGTGGAGGCTGTTGAAAAGCATTTCCTTGGGTGGCACTTACATGATGGACATCATATTTAAAAGCATCTTTTGTCACACATCATCCACAAATTAATGCAGTGCCGTCAGTCCAGTGCCTGTATGCACTTGGGGGGATACTTTGAGGTTAAGACACATGTAAATACTATACCCTCTGAATGGAGGTTTGCCATATGCCCAGGTTTCTGTCTTTCCTCTTTCTGTGTGATAACGTCATTCCAGTTTACACTGAACATGCTCTTGGGTCTGCTTTGTCAAATTAAGACTGCCATGCATGGAGTGCACAAAACAGCCTCTGTGTGAGGTGACTTCATGTGGTGAGACTGTGCGCAGTCTGAGTAGGAATTTGTTTGGGGCAACTTTTGTATAGAACTTTGTACCTTTTTAAATGTTACAACAATCATAAATGATGAATGTTACTTCTCTCTGATGCTGGATATTACTTGTGGTAACTTGTGGCCCACATAAACAAACTGCACAGGGAGGCCACTCTTATGTGCTGAGCCACATGAAGTGGTTAACTATATGGAATAGCTGTCATGTAGTGGCAGTTTTGAGTAGTCTTCCTGTTGTAGCCGTACTTACTGACATGAGATCATTAGATAAGTAGCAAAAATATGTTCAGATACATATCTATATATATAAAGACAAGTGTCCTGACTGACTCATCAACGCCCAGCCCAAACCTCTGGACCTAGAAATGTGAAATTTGGGCAGGACGTTCCTTTTGTGATAATAGAGGCTCACTAAGAAGGGATTTTAAGAAATTTTCCTCTTAAGGGGTAAAATGTGTTTTGCCATAGGGATACAGCTTCCCTGTGTGGCTGGCAGGGTGCTCCTCCCCCCTCCCTCCAACTGCCACTCTTCCCTGATGTCATTTTTATATGCCGCCTTGATTGGTCATCATTCCAACATTCTAAACACTATGCAAGACACATTCAGAACCTCAGGACGCATTCAATGACTCCCAGTCATTGAAAGTGTCTTGAGGTAAAAATACAACTTCCCTCTAGGGTTGCCAATTTCCCTGTGGGGCCTGGCTTTCCTGTGTGGCTGGCAGGCTGATGGATCAGCTGTAGAACTGTGTTCTGAGGTAAAAATCAGGTAAAGGAAACTGGAGACAGTTGAAGAAAGATAGTACAAGACTCCTGAAAAGGGATTTTATATTAGTCAGTATGGCAACTGAGTTTTTAAATGTTCATGGGGAGATGGTGCATGACCTTTCTAGGGGCGATTTCAATGTGAACCTCTCACATGAACTTGTCGAAGTGCCCACCACATCACCCCTCCTTCAGTCCAACTCCACCTTACACCTCTTGCAGCCATCACCTCTAACTGCCATCAAGAAGCCTTCTGGCAGACATTGTGTAAGATATACCGAAGCTAAAAGGAGGTAGCAACTTAAGAGATGCGGCAAAGAAATAATGCACATCATACTCCTGCGGTGCACTGAGCAGCAGTGACCAAGTACCTGCAAGTCCCAAGTCCAAGGGAAAGGTGACCATCCCTGCAGGCCTGGCCACAGTAGCGACAACCATAGCAGACCTAACAGCCACGATACACCCTGATATCGTCACTATCATGAAGAAGTCCATGGATGGGCTGTGCAGGCATACCATTCTGACCCCCAAGAATGATAAGGCTGCCATCATTAATGAAACACAACTTAACTTCCTCGAAGGGGCAGAAATGGAGTACAGATCCATTCATACCATCAGATAACCGCTTTGAGTTCAAGAGACTTCAGTTCCCCCTCAAGGTCTGCTTTGCTATGATGATCAACAATTCCCAGGGAGATACTGAAAGTGGCAGGAATTGCCTTGAGGGAGGACTGCTTCTCACATGGGCAGTTCTGTGTGGCTGCTTCAGAGTGAGCTCACCCAGCAGCCTGGTGATCCTAGCGCCTGAGGGGAAAACCACCAATGAGGTCTACAAAGAGGTCTTTAAGGGTGGGGAAGGCTGTACGTATTTTCACTTTATTTATTGCACTACAATCTTCTCCTTTTAAAATCTCTTCAATAAATGTTACATTTCAAAATTCACTTCATCAGTTTTCAGCATCAACACGCTTCACTTTATTCAAACACTTTTGTGAAGCTCGGTTACTATGCTGTTATACTACAAAACCAACTCAACCCCACCCCGCAACAAACCAAAAAATGTTACATACCCATAAGTATTATAATTGGACTTAAAATAGTTAAATACCGTAGCAAAACATGGGCATCAAGCTAGTTGTAGTATAAGCAGGCTCCCATTCATGCATATTTAAGAAGACAATGCAGCTGCTATGTTAATACCACATCAGTGTACTGAAAAAAGAAAATATGCATCTGTTAAAATGTTCAGATTTAATAGCAATGTTTCTAGAGACTAATACTTGAATTAAAAAATTGCTGTTTCCCATCTGAAGTACTGTGTGTTCACATTTTATAAACATGTTAGAGAAATGGGCATTTGTAACATACCTGTTGCCTACTATAAAAGGAGGTAGTTTCTGACTCTTTGTTGGGAATCAGGAGTTACGCTTGCATAATTTAAATATTTTCTTATTCCTTAAGATCGGAGCTGCAAAATGTGGAACTTGGTGACTGGCCAGGAAATTGCATCTTTGAAGGGACATCCGAACAATGTGGTCTCCATAAAGTACTGCAGCCACTCTGGCCTGGTATTCACAGTCTCTACTTCTTACATCAAAGTGTGGGACATCCGGGACTCTGCAAAGTGTATTCGCACCCTCACGTAAGTAGTCAGAAGCTCTCCATTTTGCATTTCAGAGTTTCTTCAAGTTTTGATAAGGCCTTGTTGAGTTTCTGAATAGGAGTTTTTGAGCACCCTTAACCATCATTAGCAACTGTCATACATTACAGCAAACCTTGGTCACGGAAGACATGGAGAATTCAGTGTGTAACCTGACAATCCATTCCCAGTGGTTAAACCACAGCTGGCCTTTGAGTAGCATTATGCCTGTACTGACTCCTAGATCTTTGTCCTTTGTTTTCAGCAATGTTAGATGAGTACTTGGCCTTCCTGCAGTTTGCCAGGCAGCTACATCTCCAGACCCCTACCCGGTTGCATCCACTTGCTCCCTCTAGCTTCTGAACAGATTTTTCTTTCATTCTGTTAGAATCGCCCTTTAAACTAGAAGGGAAGAAGTTTGAACCTCTTCTTGTGAGCTCACTGGAATGTCTCTGCCCATGTGCAGTTTCTTGTTTTTTCCATCCAGATGATGTTTTGACCCCATTCAAGCTACTGCAAAGTCCAGTCTTTCTATTCTAGTCTCTCTTTCTCTGTGCATTAGCTCATCGGGCCAGGTGATTTCTGGGGATGCCTGTGCTGGGACCACTACCCGCACTATCACCAGTGTGCAGGGCGAGCACCAGATCAACCAGATTGCGCTCAATCCAACAGGCACCACACTGTATGCAGCTACTGGCAACTCTGTCCGCATCTGGGAGTTGAACAGGTCAGAGGGCAAACCCACAGCCAGATTTATTTGGGGAATCTAGGAACATCTCCTGCAGGGCAATATATACCAGGACTGAGAGAGCAGCAGAAGCATTCTTCCTGCCTAGGAGTTTCATTAGAAGGAGAGAGATGGCCTATCCATAATCTCAATTTGTTTTCAAATCATTTATTTATTTAGAACCTTTTCATGCCACCTCCCCAGAACCTACTCATGGCAGCTTACAAAATAAAAATAATAAGAGCAAACATTAAAAGATATCAATTAAAATCCAGCATTAAAACAGCTCTAGCCCAGCAATAAAAACATATATCATAAAAACAGGCCACAGATAGCTTAGAAAGCAGTTTCCAGGCTAAAGTAGTGTTAAAAATCAACCTCTTAATTAAGAGCCTAGGTAAACAGAAATATTTTGGCCTGGCACTTAAAAGAAAGCAATATAGATGCAGGTGAACCTTAATGGAAAGGCCAAAAGTGAGGTGCCCCTGCTGAAAAAGCCCTGTCTCCAGTTGCCACCTGCCTCACCTTTGAAGGCAAGGGGAGGCACAGAGAGCAGAGCTTTTGAAGCAGATCTTAACTGGCAGGTTGGACAATATGGGTGGGAGATGGTCCTGCAAGTACCCTGGCCCCAACCCACTTAAGGTTTTTTAAGAAACTGCACTTTGAATTGTGCCCAGAAACAGATGGGCAGAGAATTTTCAGAAGAGAATGGCAAAAGGCTTTGCCTGTGCCAAAACTTCTTAAATAGCCAGACTGAGGGGTTCTAGGCAGGACTTTCAGCTTACCAATTATATTTTAGGTCCCTTTGTGTTCGGGGCTGCCAGTACAGGAGAGAAGGAAGGAGGGGGAGGTGTACTGTCAACATTTGGTCTTACATAGGAGATTTACCCATAGAGAGTCCCTCATCTTCTTTCCTTTTTTGGCCAGATTGCAGCCCATTGGAAAGCTGACAGGCCACATTGGGCCTGTGATGTGCCTCACTGTGAACCAGACTGCAAGCAACCATGACCTGGTCATCACAGGATCCAAAGACCATTATGTCAAGGTATTAGGCAATTTGACAAGGGTCCCATTGGCAGCATTCGCAGGAACACTCATTATATTTTTCTCTTTAGCACCCTCCTCCTATCCTCTCTATGGCAGTAAGTGTTTCAGTATGGTGTCAGTGGTATGGTATTAGAATGGTGTTTCCACAGTATCTTAAAAACACCAAAACCTTTACTGTCTGTCTATCATCAAATACAAAAGTCTACATCTGGCTAGATATCTTCTGTTCCAGTCAAAGGACCACACTAAAATCTGTAATTTCCAATGTCAAAATCTATAGGTAGCCAAAGTCTTTAGGTATTCAAAAAGAAACAAAACAAATGGAAAATAATTTATTTTAATCAACAAAATGCCTGAGCAGGCATAGCTTTCCTCTAGAAAGTCTAAGTGCCAGATGAGCAACAGTGGAGTAGAAGTGCTAAAGAGGAGGTGCCTCTGCATAAAAGGCCCACTTTTGTCTAGTATGTGGCTAGTCTGGTACTGATAAAATTAAACTGGTGGTTTCTGTTGGTCTTTGGAACTAAAATTCATCTCCCACCCCCTCCATTCTGCTTCTTCAATAGGAGAGGAACAGAGCTGTCCTAAAAGGCAAATGGTATGGGGCAAATTCATCAGCTGTTTACACTGTGCTGGAAACAGCTATCAGCTATTATTTATTGATAGATAATTGACTGCTCATTGGGGAACTATACAATAATCATAAAGAGGGAAGTACACAATAACCATAAAGATGTCTCCAGCATTTATAGCTGAAGAGGGCTTGTGACTCGGGTTCCGTTTCCCCTCACCCCTTTCTACAATATACCCTGGAACTAGCCCAAGCATATTGCAGGTGGCCGCAAGTCCAGTTCCTGCTATTCCACATTTGTATCTCTGAATGTTCTGTTGCTCATAACATGCCTTCCTTTCTAAGAATTGCATTGGTGGGGTGCCTCTTTTAGGCCTCTGTTGCTCCAGCTCTATCCCTCCTTCTTTGACAGGGATGGGCAGAGGCTGAGTGGGCTTATTACGGCTTGAGCCTGGACAGTGGCTTCTCTGAGAGCTCTTTTTTTGCAGATGTTTGAAATCGCAGAAGGTGTTGGTGGGAATATTTGCCCAACCTACAACTTTGAACCACCACATTACGATGGTATTGAATGCCTAGCTATTCAGGGAGATGTTCTCTTCAGTGGCTCCAGGGACAATGGGATCAAGAAATGGGACCTGGAGCAGCAGGAGCTCATCCAGGTATGGAGGACGAGAATGGCTGAATGGAGGCCAGGGTGGGCGAATGGGCAGAGTCAAAGGCCAAGACAGAGAGGGATTTTTAGAGTAGCATCTTACGTAGAGCACATCATGGTGAAGATGTTGACATGCAGATGGTGCCTAAATTCTGCTTGTCGGGCAAGGGCCAGAGAATCACCTGCAACATGCCTGAATGACTTATTGTTTCAGATAGTCAAAAGGCAGGATATGTTTTGCAAACAATTACACTGCACACACATTCCAGATCTAACTGCAGCACTTTTGGTACTTGCCAACATTTGCTAGCTCCACTACTATACTGATCTCAACAAGTCCCTTAGTCCAGTTGAGGTGATTGTTCTTGGGACAGAGAGCATACCTCTGGAGCCTTTTCAGATGGATCCTTGTTCAAAGATGTAGCTATCTTTCCTCCAGCAAGTGCTTCTATTGCAATGATGTTTTCCAGATACACAAATCACTATATCCTGTTCGTGAGCAAATGCTCTCCTGCCTCTCCCAGCATTTGCTAGTTGCAGGCATAGGTGCTGTGTAAAATAAGGCTGTACTGTTGTTCTTAACAGTGCCAGTAGCATCACTGGTGGCAAGCACTACAGGTGGTCCCAGCATGGTCTGTGGCATTTTGTAGACTATTTCTGAGTTTATTTTTTAAAACTACTTCAATCACACCCCTATTGAACCACAGTCCTTCCAAACTCCAGGACAAAGATTCTGTAATGGGTATCAGTGTATAGTAGTTCAGCTCTTGTTTGGTTTCCAAAATTCATTCCTATGTTTGTTTTAACCCCTTCTCCTCATAAAGAGAGAGGCCTTTGTAAATGGAATGTCTTGTGTGACAGCAGGCCCTTGCTAATTCAGATAATTTTGTCCCATTTCCAGCAAATCCCCAATGCACACAAAGACTGGGTTTGCGCTTTGGCCTTTGTACCCAGCCGGCCTATGTTGCTGAGTGCCTGCCGTGGTGGGACAGTGAAGGTCTGGAATGTCGACAACTTTACCCCTGTTGGGGACATTAAGGGACATGACAGTCCCATCAATGCCATCTGTACTAATTCGAAGCACATATTCACAGCTTCCAGGTGAGTGTCCAGGGCTGGAGTCCACTTTGCCCCAAAGGAAAACCCTGAACTCCTTGCCCGCTCCATTCCATCACAGGGAGTTAACTGCTCAAGGTAGCAAGCCTCCTTAGGCTGGTGGCAGGCCCTGCTTGAGAGAAGAGCTGCAGAGAGGCATTGCTTCGGTTACTGCCATGCTCCTTGAGGACACCCCCCCCACACACACACACAGCTGTGTCCATCTCAACATTGTGGGGTCTGCCAAAGCAAGTGGCTGTGCCTCCTTCAAACCAAGCAACTTTTTTGTGGTAGTTCATTATTTTAGAGGCTCCTTCTCTTTCCTATAGCAAAACGCCTAGTCTGGCCCAGTGGGAGAGAACCTGGGCGTGTCTCCCTGAGAGGTAGAGAAAGTGGCTGATTCTAGTGGCTGATTCTACTCACAGTTTAAGAGTGCAGATACAGCAATGTCTGATAATCTGCTGTTGTCATTTGGAGATCCTGGCTAGCAAGCAGCAAAGTCTTAGCAAAGAGGCCCTCCCTGGCAGAACAGCCTAGACTACATTACACACTTCCTTCTCTTACGGAGTCTCTTAGCTCCTCTTTTCCGACTATGTTTCTTTTTTTTTTCCTTTTTCTGTCTTCCTCTCTTTCTGTCTCTCTGTTTCTATGTACCGCAGTGACTGCCGGGTAAAGTTATGGAATTACGTGCCTGGGCTCACCCCCTGCCTTCCACGACGCGTCCTTGCCATCAAGGGCCGTGCTACCAGTCTGCCTTGACCCTCCTCCTGTCTTCTCTGCTCTCCTGCTCACTCTTTCTTGCTGTGTTCTCCCTTCCCCTTCTTTTTCTCTTCCTTACCCCCCCCCTCTACAAGCTGATCTCAGCTGCTTCTTAACGGTATGCAATGCTTACTTGCTTTTCTTTCCCTTTAGGGTGCCCTTTTCCAAGGGAGACATTGCTCCCCAGCCCACTTCTAAAGTGGCTGTTGAAAACCTAGCTCATTTATCTTCCTGTCTTGCCAGCTTGGTTTCATTAGTAAGGCTGAATATTTGGAACCTGTTTCCTTTGAAATTGGAAGAACTCCCCCCCCCCCCCCACACACACACACTAAATGGTTTAGAACTGGGAAGTAAGGGTCAGTGGGGATCCAGTGAAGGATGCAGGCTCCACAGGACAGAGCCACAAACATCCCATTTTGCCACCTATGGAATTCTCTCCATAGCACTATCCATAAAGGAGCTGGTTTGAGGGGAGCATCAAGACTTCACAATGCCTTTGGGCATTGCAGGAGGGCAGAGATGGGAGCAGGTTAGGTTCATTGTTCTGTTGTTACTGCTCTGTCTTACTTTTCCCCAACTTGTACAATGTTTTATATTCCACTCTGCAAGCTTCACATTCTCACCCTTTTGTCTTTAATCCCCAGTGACTGGACTGTGAAACTCTGGACTGTGAGGAAGCTACTAAACTGCACAATCTAGAACTGGGGAAAGACTAGACGTGGCAGGGCTGACCAGTGGTGATGTCCTTGTGAACCCAGCTTACAAAGGCTAGAAAGCAATGATTATTGTTCTGCTGGAATCTTGCACTCTCGGGGACATGGGAACAGAGGACAACCCTGGCTTTTGGTACTCTCTACACCACTAGTTGGGCGGCAGTTGGATGGTACTGCAGAATCTCCCTTCCTTCCAGTTTCCCATCCTGTATTTTTGCTTGATAGAGTTTTTGCAGTGTCACTGAGTGGCAAACTGATGCTTTACCAGGTGAGAAAGAAGACTAAGCTGAGGGTTGAGAGCGTTTTTCCAATCAGAATCCATTTGGGACCAAAGCAAGTCTTTCTCAACCTCTCCTGGCAGATCTGAGGCAGTGGGATGTGTGAGAAGCTCTGCAAAATCTCATCTTCCATCACCTGAGGAAGCCACGCTCATTTCTTCCATGGCTCAGGAGTTGCCTATTATTCCTACGTATTCCTTGTAGTTCAGAGCTCAACAGTGAAATCAACAAGAGGAAACTGAAACATGCCAGTAGCTTCTAGGACGCATTTCCTGGACGGCTAATTGTCAAGATTTTACATGCTGTTTGTTGCTCAGAGTGTTAATGGTTTTCTTTTCTTATTTCTGTCAGTGATGGACAGAGAGCTTTTTTTCCCTAAAGGGGGAAAGTGGGTTTCGATGGTAGCACAAGGATCCACCTTGTTGAGCACATGTGGTGTTTCTCAGCCTCCCCTCCAGAAGTGGACTCACCAAAGGTTTTCATTTTCAACTGCTAGCCAGTAATGATTGGGGGGGTTGTCACTTTGAAGATCACAAATGTTCTTGAGATAACATAAAAAAGAAAGTTTCTGCTGTATCAATGCACATCTGTACAAATCGGTGATGGATACAGTAAGATTAATCACTGTCTTTTCTTCCCTGTGGCATCAAGAATTCTGTGAGTTTGGAAGAATGTGTCCGTTATGCATTCCAGCTTCAAACAAGAAATTGGAACACTAGACCCATTACACAGTGCTAAATATCCAGCTGAGGTGGATCTGTGGAACTCTTTACTTTGTCTTGTTGGAATCACAAGCTGACAATGGTCACAGAAACTGACACTCTCTCTCATATGGGGAAAGGTCCTATTTGTGTGGGAGCAGAAAAATGTGGGATTTCTTCCCCTCCCCCAGCTTTCCAACAGGGTAAGAAATGTATTGAATTTCTTAACGCTTGGGTGTAGTTACATGCATTCTCGCATCTCACTCCCCTTCGATGGGGTGACAGTGCCCCTCACAACATCACCCAAAGCAATTCTTTGTTTACACCTGCTTGAAATGCACCCATTCCAGCTGTTTCACATGTATGCCACATGCTGTCATTATCATCAGTTCTTCCAGGAAGACGCAAGAGAGAACTGACTTTCTGTGCTTTGATCATCTTGAACTTTCATTGGATATTTTGACCCACTCAGTTTACTCGTGTATTCTAGTTTAAGCCCTGTCTCACTGTGTAACAGAAAAAGCTGTCATCTGTATGCATCAAAGCCTGCCTGTCCATGCCTCATTGGAGAGGTACAAAGCACTCCTCAAATTCTTCTTCCTCTTGCTCATAAGTTAATATGATGTGCACATAAACTCTTAATAGGCATTGTGCTTTTTCACCAAAGTGTCGGGGACTAAATTACGTATGTATGACCATCTGTTGAATATACAGGCTTGAGGAAAGCAGCACACCGGTGGACCAATGCAGACAAGCAGGCCAAATTAAGCTGCTTCCTGCATGCTTCAGATATTTCCACAGCTCTGCTTTGCCCCTGACTTGTAGGAGACATCAGCTCTGATTTACTGGGTTGCTTTGGGTGTGAACATTGTCCCCACTTGGGTGCACTGAAGCTGCAGATTCTGCCATCAGAGTAGGAAGATGTACTGTAATTTTGTATGGGTGTTTTAAAGCATTTGTGTATTGTCTTGTGCATTATTTGGCGTGGGGGTAGGCAGGAGAGAGGAGTGTGTATGTGTTTATGTGTGTGAGAGAGCTTTGAAGAGCATGAAGGCTTGTTTTGAGTTAACCTACCTCATGGCCCAAGGGTTTTTTTTATGTTAATAAAACTTGAATTAGTCTGGGGAACAAACATTCTCACACTGGCCCTGATTTTTGAGCTTGCAGTTCTGACAGCCAGCTGTAGCCAGAATGAGAGTTGTTGGGATTCTGTGCTTTGCTTTCACTGCTTATTATATTCAACTCCATGACTTGATCATTTTCAGCCCGCTGCACCATTTCAATAAATGCTGAGGCTGACATTCGTTGAATCTCGGTATGCTTGGCAGTCTTCTCTTGACTTAGTGTAGTGGGGAGAAGGTTGGACAATTAAAGTCTTGGAAGATGGACCATCTGCCACTGGTAGTGAAATCAGCACAGTCTCCTCTCCCCTGACAACCCTGAACCCCTCGCGTTACCACCCAAGCTATCTTGTCTGGTATGTAGGGAAACGTAGTTACCTGTGAATTTTTTCATATTATTGCTTGTAAAAATTTAGGATCAGATTTTGAATTAGCTGCACACAGTTCACCTAAACCTTCCTACATTCCTTCTTATAGGAAGTTATGTAGAACAAAGACTATGAAATATCCTATAAAATAATACTTGATATACCTGAATCAGTCTGGCATGAAGGGTACTCCTCTCCTGACCATGTTGCCATACAGACCCATGCGCCCCACTCTTCTACTGTCTTTTGAGATTATATTTCCTCATATTGAAGAATTTTACACCACCCCTTTTTATAAGATCTGGTCCTCTGGAAGTAGTGGAAGTGCACATCTTTTGCACTGCAATTAGGGGCAGTCTTGATAAGCTGTTTTATTGAAACAGTTAAATACAGTTGCCGTCTTTTCCAAGCGCATGGTGTAAAGAGTCAAAATAATGGAGCAGAAATTCCCATCTGTTTTTAGTGGTTCTTGGATTGAACATACATGTTCATCAAAAAGTCAATGTAATGTGACTCAGAAGTGGGTCTCCATAATTTACCTAGTTTCAGCCAGCAGCACAAGGAAATTCCAGCCATGATAACGGTGTTCTTGATGCTGATGATTAGGTGCACAGAGATTCTTCAGCCCTGCTTTTTAGTCATGCTGTTACATGTTCTGGTGGCACTCACCCCACATTCCAAGGAAGAGAAAGAAACCCTGGAATGATGCTCTATTCTAATGCACATAAAGACCATAGGTGAGGACCGGTCTAAGTCACATGCTCCACCAATCGTTTTGTATATACAGCATACCATTTCAAATGACAGGTGCCTTTTCTTGCCCTGAAATGTCTTTTACAAAAGGCTGGTGCTTGTTTGGGGCTTCTTGTAGGGGTTGTGTCATCAGGCAAAATGGTCTATGGGTGTGTGCGTTATGTGTGTATGCAGGATAAGGTGTTTAAGATTTTATACCTCTGTGTAAATAGTGTAAGTTATTTATGGTTCCTGATGTACATGGTTTTCCAACGTGTGTGTTTGTCCTTAATAAATAAGCTTGTTAAAATAACATCTGAGAATAAATCTTTGTTTAAGTCAGTTGGCTAGAATTCGAAGCTCATTCAGTAGAATCAAGAGAAAGATAGGGAAATTCAATTTAGAGGTGGGTTTGAAGAAGTAGAATTTTGGGATGTTTTGATGGATGTTGGTGTTTTCCAATTCCTGATATTTTTAATGTGGTATTGGACACTTTGAATGAAATCATTTGGGGGCTAAAAAAATCCATTGCCACAGCTTCATTCTAAGCTTTTGCTGGCAGGTGCACTGGAAGGAAAGCATGTCTTCCTCATCAGCTAATTTTGCCCCATTTGTCTTTGAACCTGAGCACTTGGGACTGGTGCTATAACACTGACTTGTGACCGTTACCAAAAGAGAAGTTACAGCAGAGCTTATTCCCATGGGATGGCTTGCTACAAACAGATCACAAGAATAGAAATAATGTAATCCACTCAAGATTAAATGTTAAAATGCATTTAACAGTGTTTAGAGGTAAATCCAGACCGACTGTTACACACAGGGACACAGGATCACCAGTGGCAAAACTTGAACAAATAAGTTAATCTCAAGAACAATGTGTGTGTTGCAGATACTGCACATACTCAGTCATTATGGTACCATAATTAGTGATTCAGCATCCCTATTCTATCAAACAAACAAAGATTAAAGACACCTGGCTGCCTAGACTGGCATTGCAATAGATGGCAAGGGAGAGCAACACAAAAGCTGTACACACCCTGCAACTGCATGCCATAGCATAGAACAGCATCCTGAGAATCTATTTTTATTGTTTGAAGAGGCAAGTTCTTAAAATTGTAAGCTATTTGAGTGTGGGGAATACCTGTTGAAATTCAAGAAGCCAGAGGAAGGACAGAGCATAGTTTTTTTAATAGTCAGGGAGTGGAGCTTCAGTATCCTGCATAACCCATTCCTTCACATAACTAGCAGAAGTAAAATTATACACGTTCTGTTTAACTTACAGAATTAATATACCCAGGCTGTAGGTTTCAATTTCCTGGGCATAGAATTAGAGCATCTGTAGAGTGGAATTTTGATCTTAAAGCACAGCATATGCACAGCCCTGGCAATATGCTGGCACTGAACTACCGTGGGAGAGGTGCTGAGCTGAGACTAAGGTATAGGAGGAGATGGTTTCTGGGCAGATTATCATAATTTGGAGGCTTTGAAGCGTTGACTGAGAGGATGGAGTAGGCTGAAATCTGGACATACTGAAAAGCATCTAAAAAGTTAACTGAATAACCTCAACCCCCTCAAAACTAGTATGAATGGGTTTAAGATTACTGACTATAAAGTTGCCAATAACAATACCTAGCCTTTGTGTAGTACTTTCAAGTACTACTTGCACTCTCAAGTACTCAAGCACTTCACATACATAACCTTGCTGTAATAACAGATCCATATGTTAGGTCAGTATTATTATCCTGGTATTGTGGAGGTTAAGAGAATGGCTTGTCTAAGACCACCCAGTTTGCTCACAGGCAAAGGTGTGATTGGATTGTACTTTGGTCTCTTAGCCACAACTCTACAGTGAGTTGTATCCCACCACTCCACTAAGCAAAATCTGAAACCTTCCTGCAGCCTACAGAAGCTTCCTCTGATTTATGTAGCTCTTTCTCCCACAGAAATGGCAGGGGGTTCCTTAGACTGGAGGAACTTCTTCCAGCCAAACAGCAAGGGTTGTGTGCTTTTGAACAGCTGTATGAAAGTCAGCAGAACATGGCTGAAACTTTTAGCACAATGCGGGTATAATAAATTATACTACTAAATTTATGCTGTTCATGTAGCTGTTAAACGAATGGGAGCCCTATCACAAAAAAAAGGTGGCAACCCTAACCTGGTATCATCATATGAGAAGACCAGAAACTGCCTCCAGATGGTTGCAATGAGGGTGTGGTTTAAATGGTTTGACCCAAGGAATGTTTCTGCAGGACATGTCAGACAGGTAAGTAGGGTGGTCAGCAAAATTGCCTTCCTGCTTGAGCAAGCATGCCCATCCTGTATCTGGCATTGGAAGCTGATATTATAGCAGCTGTTTTCTCATTACAATTCAAGAGAACAATTGACATTTTGTCAGTAGTAAGATAACTAGCTGTTAAGCAAGGAGAGGAGATTTCTAAATACAGTGAGATACAATGTAAATGGAAAAACTCTTCCACTTCCCATAAAATAATGAGGGTTAGGATTAGCTACATACAAAATAGAGCAACATTTCACCCATGAAATGGGGCCATTTTTTAAGTAGAAATTTCCACTAAAACTGAAATTATGGAATCTGTGATTCAGAACCAAAGCGATGGCAGGAGTTGTGAACAAAACTTCCTTATAGTGTAGCACACTGAGAAGAGTGTAACTTACACTCAAGAAGGCATGCCTGTTTCTTTGGTCTGGCCTGATCTGCTGGCTTTCAACACATAGTTTGATGTAAGACTAGAGGAGACAACAACTGAGCCTTTGAGAAAGTACATACATGCCACTTCTACTGGGGAGAGTCAAGTCATGTAGTCAGGCTTGATTCCTTTTCTAGAAGCTGTCTGAAATTCTTAGTTGTTCTCCTAAGTTGCAAGCATCCCAAGATATTTCCACTCTAGCAAACAGATGAATAAATAGGCAGACAGACAAACATTAGTACTATTGGTTCTTGCCATCTTGTGTATTTCACTAAGTCCTCCGTTAAAGGAACACAACTGTCCAACACAAGAAGTCTACTATGTTAGTTCCGCTCAGGAACAAAAGGGAAAGGCTGAGTAGCTGTCTCTTGTGGCTTCCAGCGTAGATCTTAAATCTTCTCTTCAAGTAGCAGGAACAGCAGGCCGAAGAGCAGGCCAGGGCTTGGCCTGGGACAACCTCCTCATCTTCAAGTCAATAGTCAGCCTGCTGACGATGCCTGATTCTGTGAGGTGGATGTGGGAAGTAGCTTTCTAGACCTGAGTAATGATTTCCCCGTTCTCTGGCACGTAAACCTGTACAGGAGCTCCCTCAGGAGAGCGTTTCAGAATATGGACACACGGAACCTGCAGGTTTCAAGAGAGAGGTTTTAACAGAACTGCTGCAACAACATAGCTCCACAGTAGCGATGCTGCTACCATTAGACATTGTTCCCTGCATTAAGAAAGAGTAATACGTTCTTGCTAGAGTTTAGCATCACTATTTGTCATTGTTGCAGGGAAATGTGACAAGCTACATGTCTAGTGATAAAACTGATTACACTGACATTATTAAGCGACACACAAGTAAAATTTTCAGTACAATCTCTGCTGCTCTTTCCATTCTGAGCCTCTCAAAAGTATTTTAAAAGATTTTGGCCCTGGATTATTATTGATATTAAGCTTAGGTTGCCTTGAAAAGATTAAAGAGAACGTGCCATCTATAGAATTGTGGACAAGATCTCGTATGACTATAAATGTTAAAATCACCCTGAACAACAAAATCAGCTGAGGCATATATAAAAATGAATAAAAGAGTAATTCTAATAAATCCTCCTTAAATAGCTGAGCCACAAGAGGCAGACAAATTTCAAACTTCCAATGCACACGGAAAGCCCATAATTCAGTGGTAGAGCTCATACTTTGTATGGAGGAGAATTAAACCTGGACATTCTTCAGTAGCAGCACATTTAGGAAATACCTTAGTTCTTGGGCTGCAGTTGCCAGAGCAGACCATTCCGGGCTACATCAATTTCACCTGCTCCCTCTGAATCTGCTTCTCTGTCACCCAGAAACTCACTCTCCAAGATCTTTCTCTCTCTCAAACTCTCCAAGGTATTGTCCATACAGAGACCTGGCACACCCCAAGACTGCAACTGTTCCTGGCCTCTCTTTGAGAAGACTCTTCTAGCCACACACTTCAGTGGTGATGGTTTTGGCTTTCTTCTTCCCACCCCAAATCTGCCAATTCCAGCCCATGCCTACACCTCTACCCTATTGCTTCATAACCTTTCAAGTTTATTCTGTCCAGATCTATTTCCATCTGCAACTCTGTGTTGCAGTTCTAGATTACCCCTCTGGACCCCAGTCTACTGTTGTTTATAACGTTGGTGTACCTTCTTCCTCTCTGATATCACTCTTGCCTTACCTCTTTGGTGAGTTTAATATCCATGCTGATCTTCAATTTGACCAACAGCTTCTTTAGACTGATTTCCCCAGACACATCCTGAGGCACTCTTGATCTTGTCTTCACCAAGAACTGCTCTGTCTGCGACTTCCCTAATGCCTTCTGAATGACTATTGCCTTATCACACATAATTCACCTTCCCCAATCTTGTTCCATCTGTGTCCTAAAATCCATTGATTCCACGACCTCAGAAGTTCTACACCCTAATCTGCTCACCCTTTAGGATTTGCATGTCTGGCCTTCAACTAATCCCCGTTCTCAACTCTTGACTCATTTTCCCAGTCTCCCACCAAGTCGTTCAGCCCCAGCCCCAGTTTGCTCTCTTTTTCAAAATGTCTATTCATGTTCTCCTGCAGCTGAATGCACCTGGAAAAGAACAAAAGAGCTGGCTGATTTTGCTCATTGTGCATTCACTGTTTCCTCCTCCTCCAATCTCCACCTGGCTAAGCAATGCTTTGACGCCTCTCTCATCCACCTCCTTCATCTGCACCAACTCTAGAAATCCTCAGTGTCTCTTCTCCACCTTTGACATCTGACTACAGCTTTCTTTGCCATCAACTCCCTCCTCACTCTTCTGCAATAACAAATCTATCTACTCTAATCTCCGTACCACACTTTCTTCCATTTCCCCTTCTTCAACTTCTCATTCGTTCTGCACCTTGTTCAGTTTTTTCCTCTTTTCTGTTTCACTCAACAAACAAGTTGACTATTCTGTTGACATTGTTCAACCCCTCCCATATCCTCCCTTGATCCTATCCCCTCTAGTTTGGCATCTCCCCCTCTATTCTCTCTCCTCTCCACCAGATGTCAACCCACTGAGAACAGTAAGGAACGAGCCAGAAGAGAACAAACACTCCTTTGTTTTCACCACTCTAAAAAGACATAGCTTGATTCCTCCTGCTTCTCTGACTACTATCCTATTTCCCTTCTTCCCAGGTTTCTCTAAACTCTTAGGGCATGAGGTTTACTCCTGCTGTTTCAACCTTTTCTCTTGACAAAACCCGGAAAATTTCCAACCGTTTCCAAGCCTCTGAGGCTTCCCTTTCCCCTCATCACTCCACTCTCATATCACAATACATCTTTGCTCTTTACCTTCAACCCTCCAGCTCTCAGACCTCTGAAGGGCTCCCTAAAACCACTTTGCCCCTTTTTCCCTGGGTGCCTCTTTTGTCCAGAATTATCCGTTCACCCAACCGCACTGGCATGATGCGTCCCTTTCATTTCCTTCAAACTCTTTCTCAAAAGCGACTCTCTTTTTGAGATCTTTGGCATCATCTCCCTTCCCTAATGAAACTAAGTCTAAGCACATGTAAGTGGAACAAATGTATATTCTTCCAGGGCTTTCTGCCATTGATATAAAAGTCACTATTATACAAAACTACTTCTCACCTCCATACCAGGTCCTCGCTCACTATACTGCTACTATGATCTTATTTCCACCCCTACAGCTGAACTAATTAACTTATCTCTATAACATTCTTATTGAATTGACTTTTCATGTTTCATCTTGCACTTTCCTAGATCAGATTTTCTGTTAATCCTACTTTGCTTATCTATCAACAGTTGGGAGTGGTTCTTCTCACCCACTCTCAGTGGACTGATTACTCTTTTGGTTGGATCTTGTTTTAAACTGGCCTCTCTTTTTAACATTTCTTCCCCACCCATCCTTTTACTCTCACCTTTCTATGGTTTCCAGCTTTTAATATAAATTAATTGGCCTTCATGCATCAGATGAAGAGTGCTCTGACTCACTTAAACTTATGCTGGAATAAATTGTTCTAGTCTCTAAATTGCCACTGGATTCTGTTTTTTGCCGCAATCACAAGGCTACTAATCTGCAATGTTCTTCTCCTGTTTACCACCATGTCTGTCCTTCCTTATGTCATATGTCAGGTCAGGGACCCATCTTCTAGCATTCTGTAAAGCACCATGGACACTGGTAGTATGATAATAATTCTGAGATTCTTCACCACTGAGCTAAAGTCTGAGAAGTTTTGCCCATTCTTCATACATTCCCTACATACACTCCTTGCCCATTCATGCCCCGAGGCCCCGCACTTATAAAGCTACAAGTTCAGCCCAGAAAAAATTATCCCCATGCTTAGGTAAGAAAATTCCTTTTACTTCATCTTATAAAGGGGGAACAGAGGTTATTTGCATTAATGAACGGCTTTAAAAAGGTCTGAGGGCAAAGTAATCATGTACTGGCCCCCTCTCCAAAGACCAGGCCTCCTAACCATAAGCATGCACCCCAATAAGGGACTCTGGGCATTGCTGAGAATTTATCTAGCTAGATGACTAGCTCATTTATCAGAATCAGGGTTAGGTAAATAAATGTGTCTCATGTGCAGTAAAGAGGAAAATCTCTTGCTCCTGTAGCTACTTCCTAGAGCAGCAGAGAGTTGCTAGATTAACATTTCACTGTGCTGTTTCTAAATGGGGGGAGGTAGGCATTGAACAGGAAGAGAGGAATCCAAGGGCAAGCTCTTGCTTGCATGGTGTGGGCCTCTGCCCTGTGCTGCAGGCAAGGGAGCTGCCCAGGGAGGAGAGAATTGTGTATGTTTTGCAACTCGTGCACACATGATAGAGGACCTAGTTCTCTAAGCCAAAAACAGTGTTCTCTATGGCATGCGTAATTCCTTTCACAGAGTATATTTCCCAAGGAACCAAGTTATTTTAGACAATGTACATTCTCCTCAGAATGCATTGCTCTTCTATCAGTCTGCAGAACAAAGGAGCAGCAGGCAGTATAAATAACACATAATAACTGCTGTAGGACCTGGCTAGCAAGTACCCAACCAAGGACTTACATTAGAAGATGGAGAATTTCAGTGTGCTTGTATTTTTCTGAAGCTAATAGGAAGTTCAAGTGCAAACATTTGGACCCTTCTGAGCCCCCTCCACCACTGAAAGAGTAAAGCTTTTTGCAGGGGTAGAAATATTCACTAAAGTATTCTCTACCATTTTGGCCCAGCACTAGTTACTTCATAAATCCCTAGAACTGTGCTCATTTGACGGCAAATGTACGAGCTCAAGGGTAGCTAGCAAGCCTAAACATATCCTCAGAGGCAGGTCCCCAGATATCCCACATACTCCATGATAAACAATGTTATGCAGCGCTTTAGAGTTTTAAACTTACTTCACATACAAGTCTTACCAGAGCCCCATAAAGGGTGCACATGTGTTGAGGACTGAGAGGCAGTGCCTTTAACAATGTGGTGACATAACTGAGAACTAAACCAGGAACTTCTAGTTGGTCCCTCAGGTCACATATACACAGGTTGTTTGACATGCGTTGCATGCTATTGGGAAACAAGTTTTTTCCTTCTTTCCCACAGCATTGTGGTGCTTCCATGCAACTCCTTGGTTTCCCTTCATCTTTCTAGCAATTTTTGCCAAATGTGCTTTGTAGTGAATATTTTGGGAAAGGCCACAGCAAAGCCAGGATGGCACCTGTGTGGACAGGAAAGCCCAGATCTTCCTAATCCTGCTCACATCAATGCCTTACCTCTGCCATTTCCCCGCCATCACCAATTTAATATTGTTATAATGTAAGAAGAATCTGGATATCAGGTTCTCTGAATTCCCACCATTCATTTTTGAAAAAAAGGTAATTCTGTAGCCCTTTTCCATTCAGTGATATACTTCCCCCCCCACCCCCAGCTCCTATATCACTACAATGAAAGGAGTTAGAAACCTTTTTTAAAAAACTGGAAGCTGGAACTTCAGAGAATATGCCAGGCAGATTGCCTATAGCATAATACAATTTTATTGCTGGTGTTTTTTTTTAATTGAAAAAGCCCACGCTTGTGCAGTAGGGGGAATGGCTGCTGCCAGGGAACTGGGACAAGGAAAATGCAGAGGAGCTTCCCATGCAGAAGCCTTGTTGTTGCTAGGCTGTATCAGCAGTCACAGCAGCAACAGAGAAACCACACAAGCCTGTCTTCATGTGGAAAACACCTTACGCTGCAATCCAAAGAATACTTTTTCAGGAGTAAGTGCCACTGAATAAAATGGAACTTACTTTGAAATAGACCTGCTTAGGTTTGCTTCCTTAATCATTTTACTTGTTCTTTTTTAAATGCAGGAAAAGTCCAAGCCAGGAAAGAGATCTTTAGGAATGGACCAGGATTTCATATCTGAGAAGCACATTTTGTTTCCTGGTTAGGTCTATGGGCCAGTGAAGATTAGACAGTGGAAAGGCCCAGTGTTCCTCTCTCTACTGGCCCAGTAGCATCCAAGGACGCATGCTTCTGTAAGAAGAAACAGCAGCCCATAGCAGCACCTCCTTCTTGAGCCTGTGGTGGCCCACTGCTTGCAGCAGAGTGACTCATGTATGTATGTGACCAAAAGCAAAGGTCAGTTCTGCCCCTCCCTACTTAAAACAGAGCAGGATCTTGGCAGAGTTCTGCAACACCAACAGAACAAGGAAAGCAGGCAGCACACTGAGTGGGGCTAAACCATGTCGGGCGAAAGAAATGAAAAGAACAAAAGCTCAGCCTTAGAGGCTCATGCAGTACAGGCAGACAATACTTGCTTGCTAATGAAACTCAGTTCAAAGCCTCCCTCCTCCATTCTCCCACACATAGGAAAAGTTACTTAGACAAAGTTCAGTTTCTGTTTCTTTTATGCCCAGATAATCCATCCCCTTAATGTCTCCTGGGGTTGTAGGGCTGGGATCACAAGCTGCTTATGGCAAAGGGAATCCTACAGATTCAGGTTAATATATCTGGCTCATTAGCTTCCTATCCAACCAGTCTTAAATTACGGGTAGCTATAACTCGAGGGCAATGCAGAGACAGAAATAAAAGAACTGGTTCCCTTCTCCAAGAGCAGCCTGCCAGCTCCAAGTCCTTACCTGCATTTGCTGTCCCATGGAACACGCAGTGCGCAACTCTCTACCTGGCCCACTGCGCATGCGGAAAGCACCTTGCCTGTCCAGTGAATGTGGCCGTGCATTGCGCAGGCGGGTCCGTTCATGCCATGATTTTAGCTCTTCTGTCACAGCTGACTTGGACAATACCCGAGGGCCTGTGGAAGGACAAGGGAGGCAGTCCTTCAGAGAAGGGGTACGCACCACCCTGCTTTGGGAAACAATTGACCTATGGAACCTCAACGGCACAGCTTCTTCCGCATAGGCAAAGTGGGCAGAGCTGGCAGAAAGAAAGGATGGACGACTGTAGCAGGGCTCCCTTCCAGCTGGCACCAGACATTCAGATGCATACTCCATGGCAGAGAAGTAGCCTGGAGGTGACAGCAGCTTCTGAGGGCCCTGGGAGTGGTATTCTGTTTCATGTCCCTTGCAGACCTGGCTCTGGAATGGCTGCAAAGCCTCTTCCATGGGTGTTGGGGGTAGTGGCTTCAGGAACGAGATATCAGGGCTGCTGCTGCCAGCCGACGTTGTATAGGAGATGCTGGAGACATCTGAATTACTGTCTTCTGAGGCAGAATGATAGGTGGGTTTGATGGCAGGGTTGGGTTTGGGTGCAGAGAAGCAGTAATCAGGAACAGTGACAGTATAGTAGGTAGGACGCCGCCTTGGTAGGGCGCTTCTTCCACGGGATTCCAAACCTTCCCGGGATGAACACATCCTGTAGGCCAGAAGGATCAAGTTAAACTCCACATGCAAGAGCTCTTGCTGTCTCAAAGAAGAGAACAGAAAAAAGGCACTGTCTTCCCAGAATCCAGTTAAGCTAAATAGAGCTAGCTGCAATGCAGGACATGACTGTCAGAGCTTCCAAATCAATTTATCTCTAAACAAATTACATTCTTTTCCAGTAAAACCAGTGACTTCATATCCAATTTAACACCCAATTCATAAGAGGCGCAATTAAAGTCAGCTTTTGGAGGGGTTCCTTGTTTTCTAAAATAAAAGATTTTTTTCTTTTGAAAACATGTCACATATCATAAACTTCAAGTCAGTCGACCCAAACCTACCCAGACAAAACCATATAGGTTATGTGATTTTAGAAATAGAACAATATTTAATGAGTATGTAATTGACAATTTCATATGTGAAACTGCAGGAATGATAAATATAATAGAAAAGGCTGGTACAGTCAAAAGAGGGGTTGGAAGTAGGTTTAAATAGTGTCACTGATAAACTTTTATATTCAATCCAGTCCTCTTTTTTTCTTGGCAGTAATCCAACCAAAGGGAGGGTTTATTTGGGGGCTGTGCGTATTCTGCTGGTTTTTTGAAAAATCCAGGTTCTTCTCCAATACCCCAAATTCTCCCCCCCAAAAAGAAGGAAAAAAGAGAGAACCCCCAATCTTACCATCTGTGAACACTATGCAAATTATCACAGTTGCATATATTTGCTTCTTTTGCTTGCAAAAGTAATTGAGAAATGAATACAGCCATTTACTTAATGGCTTTACTTTACCTTATGGTTTGGGATTGCCCTCTCCTTCCCAGGAACTCTGGCGTCGGTGGGGCACTAGAACCAGCCTGTCTCCTGACTTCTATCTTCCTTGCAGGAACAAAGTGGCACAAAAGTGGCTCCGCTGTCCTTTGAGTCACCGAGCTGGGTGCTGGCTGGGCCATCAGGCTTGGACTACTGTTAGGAAACAAAGCAGCAACATGAGAAGCAGCCACCACAGCCAGCATCTTTTGCTGCAAATCCAGTAAGAAGAGGCTCTGGTTAGGGGGCAGCTGAATTTCCTTTCCTCATATTACTGATGGAGACTAAAACTTAGGGATAACATTTGTGCCAGTGACTTTAAGCCAGCAGTCAGTTTGACGACAGGCATACTATACTAGCCTTGATATTGTTGGCATAAATGTTACAGCCTCAGACAGACATATCCTAAAAAGAGGAGCTAGAACTGGTTTGACCTTGGTATGCTGCTGGGTTCAGAAGATTTCTTGGTCTTCTCGTAGGGTTTATCCAGACTGGTCTCCTTCCAGGGGCTGTTCTGGATGGGCGCACATTCCAGTTCTGTGAGTTGGTAGTGAATTTGTCCTTCTGGCAAGCTAGCAGGAAAAGGCTGATCTGAAGAACCATGTAAAGGTTGGAGATGAGCGGAGGAGGGAAGCTTTGATGGAGGATGAGAGTTCAGCTCTTGGGGCGCTTAACGAGAGAAAACAAATATAGTCTGCGAACAGTAGAATTGGGAAAGTTCAGCCTATGACAACTGTTTTAATCTCATGGTTCCCTTCACTATCCTCTTGTCACACCTGAGCTCTCCAAGCGTCTCAACATTAAACCGAAACAACATGTTGAGAAGTCGAAGGAGCCTTCCCCAAGTCTCGGTGGCACTTCTTTTCCATCAGATAAAGAGCTACATGTTGGGGGAAGGGCTCCTTACAGGCTGCTGAACTTTAGCAGGTTTTCATGGGCAAAGGACAAGCAGACTCACATGTCAGCCGCTCTTGACCTTAAATTACCAAAAGACGCTTCCTCCTGGGTCTTTTGGTAATTTAGAGAAATATACTCACTCCCTTTCCTGCCCCAAGCTTCTTATCTATTATGACCAAGTTATTAATATGAATCAGGAAGCAGGAACAGATCTAAATAGAAACTTTAAAAAAAACACACCTGTATTTACCTGGATAAGAAAGAGCACATAAGGCATTATCCAGCTTCAGGTCAATTTATAGGCTGCCAACAAAATATTACTGGCCAGCCCTGTCTCCTTCTAAAAAACCTTGAAATATGAAGGCCCACAGTGTAAGATCCAAGCCCTGCTAAGACTGCAAATACATTTTGGCAAGGCCATTCCCCCCTTGGCTTATTGTTTCATGTTTAAAACAAGCAAGCTTCTTTCTCACAGCCACATGAAAATATGCTTCTAACTTAATCAAATGCACTGAGTTGCTCTACAGAGTAGGCAATCTAAGCAGCCCTCCTTTGGAACTATGAAACTAGGCGTGGGATTTTATAGCCAGGGAATCTGCCACTGTTCCACAATGCTACAAAGAGTGCTTGCAGGAGTGCTGCAGGCCCACTGGGATAGGAGAGTCACCCATAACATTTTATTCAAATTGCAAAAGTGTCATGGAGGATGCTGAAGTCTCAAGACCATCTCCAGCATGAGTCAGAGGACTCCTCATTTGGAAAAGCTGAAATTCACTGCTCAAAGGCTATGTGGGAAATCACAGCTATTAGTTGATGACAAGGGTTGAGAGCACAGTTAACTAGCTTACCTTCTTCTACAAGGGCGACATCTGACAGGGAGCTCTCATCAGAGACATTAAACCCTGGGGAAGACAACAGACAGAGATTTCTCTTAACATCCAGATTGTCAAGCAATTACTAGAACCCTCTGATGCTCACAGCAGAAGGGGTCAAGTGGAAACATAGCAAGCAGAAGATTCCCAAGTTCCATTCCTGGCATATCAAATTAAAGAATTTCAAGCAGTTGAGGTCTGGAAAACTTGGGTCTTTAGGGAATATCTGAAAAGCCACAGCTAAGATTGAAGAAGAGGAACCAGTGGTATGTTACATGCTCAGACATACTCATAAGTCCTACTAAGCATCTCAGGCAAGAAAAGATTATTTAGTGCTGATAATTTAAGAGACACACCATCTAAGGATTTCACTGTGCATTCCTCAAAGGTCTGGTTCCAGATGCAACGGATGAATAATATCTGACTCATAGGACTTGCATTTAGGGCAGCTTCTTCCCACACCAAAATACTGAATTAGCAGTTAAAACTGAAAAATCACCCTTCCCATGTAGCATAAATAAAACATGCTGGCTATAATTCAACACAAAGTTAAGCAACCTTAGGCAAATTTATTTTAGTCAGTTTAATGTGCTTAATTATGTGCTGGAATTGTAGCTGATGGTCAGTGAGTTGATTTTACTGTCCACCAAGAATAATATGCATGTCTGTGGAGGTTTAGGGGGTGAGGAGGATTCTCTGGTGAGTTCATTCAGCAGAATTCTCAAACGACTTACACAGATCTCTTGTTCAGCAGCATGGCAAAGGTGGAATATGCTAGGCAGTATACCAGGAGGGCAGTTCATGTATGAGTTCTCAATGCAGTCACTTCCTTAATGGAATACCAAGATTAGATTAAGATGTGTGCCACTGCTCTCAAAGGGAAGAGGGGAAGGTGAGCCAGTATAAAAGGAAGCAATTTTATCTGAAAAAAGGCACCCAAACTGTCTGCTTCTGAAGGGTTAATCTTAGGTTGCAGGCTTTTGTATCATCCAATGCAGGTCTCTACATGTGTGTCATCATGCAGCTGGCTCTCCCTGCTCCTTCTTATGCTCTCTCTGGTAACTGGTTACAGAAAATTGCAGTTTGTAGATTATTAGGACGGGAAAAAAGCAATACATGGTCAACTTCCTGCCTTGAACTGGGACAATCTCCAAGTAAACTAGGGCTGTCAGAAGTTCATCTGACCTACTTCCGACTTCTGGGGATTTGCCAACCTCTGCACCATTTCCTGACATTTTTAATAGTTACAAAATCCTCTTCCTTACATTTATTCCTTCAGTTTAAGGCCATTTTTAAAAATGCTGTCCTACACTACAGTGCCCATATAGAACAATCTCAACATCCTCCTCTGTATATATTGTAATTATGACATCTGTTTCTAAAGCAAAACGAGTCCAGTTGCTCAACCTGCTTCTTAGGATCTTCCTTTTCAAATTCACTCAAGGGTGTTTCAGAGTCTATTCAACCCAGGGATCTGTCCCAACAGAATGGTGGTCCCTGGATGGATCCAGCTCACCTTCTAAGGTGGGAGCACTGGCCCTGAGTGGCATCAAATGCCGGGATGCCAGGCGGTATTCATTGAGGGCTTGCTCTAAGTCCTTCAGCTTTTTTTCCTCCTTCAACACAGCACTTTTCCGGCGCTTACGGACTTGCTTGGTGAGATTCTCTTCCCGGGAGAGACACCGTGCAGCCTCAGCAATCTGTAGCTGTAGAGCCAGATCTCTCTCCAGTGTGCTCACTGGATCCTGTGGAAAAGTCAGACGTTTATTCCCAACTATGCACCTTTAGAATGACTTGGCAACTAGGGCAAAACTACACATTCAGATTTGTAAAGAGTTGGGTCTTGGTTCCCTGCATGCACAAGCAGCTATGGGGAACAGAAAATACAGGAGACCACAAAACTGGCTCAGAACACTTATTATATTAGATTTTTATATTAGGGAAAGGAAGGGCTCCTGGCTCCACACCCCCACACATTTTCCTGCACCAAAACAGTGCTGAGGAGGAGCTACTCCACATTTTTGCTATTCCATATGCACAGAACACTCCATATGGAGCAGCAAAACGAACTCCTTCCTAGTGCTGTGTGGCTGCAGGGAACCTGAGTTGGTCTGGGAAAGGCAGATCCAACTTTTTAAAAACCCAACTGTCCGGTCTGGCCTTCAGTCAACATCTTAAAAGGAAACTCTGAGGTTCAACAAGGCAGAATCCAAGGCCAACACCACTATTTACTATCTTCCACACAATCCCATTAAATCACAGATTCATTTCATGATTTTCTTTGCAGGCTAAATCAGATGATAAGAGTTATTATTATCACCTTCCCCATATAGACAGGGCATATACTCATTGTGAGTTCAACTGAGCGCTCATATAGAACCATGGCCCACCTGCACCACACGTTTTATGGAGGCAGATTTTCTGCATCATGTACAATCGCCTTGATTGTAATAGTTGTATGTGGATTATATTTGCCAGGTTTTGCTGTATTAACATGCAGACTAGATGTTTTAGCGCTGAAGTACACAACAAGAACAAAAATGTTCCCATAATTTGGGGGCAACAGGAAAAGTGAAGTTTACCTGGATATCAAAACTTAACAGGAGACACATATGTGCTTCCCATAGCCTACTGTTAGTGAACGATGTCAGCCTCTAGAAGTTAAATAAGAATGGAAAAATAAAATGGTGCTGGCACAGGAGGAGGGAACTGTGTCCTGCTCTTCACCAGTGATATCACAAGCAAACACCCTGGAGTGGGTTTTGGAGCTGTAATACCATGTCAAAAGTACGGTCCACCCACTTGACTTGAAACACACACTCAAACACTAGATTAGATCTGCTTCCTTAACAAATTTCAGTCTTCCTTCCACATTCACAGCCAGGGTGATTAAAGGACAATACAGGGTGGATTTCCATTCTTTCAATGCATTCCGATGATGGGGATTCTAATCCAGTTCAGTGATTTCTTAGTCCTGAGACAGAGATAGTAATTATTTTAGATTTAACTAATCCACCATTAAAAGGGCATTGACCTTTTATGTGCCACAAAATGCTGAGGACCTGGGATGAGTTACCAGCTATCTGCAAAGCCCAGGGGAAATCTATCCACAGATTATGTGGAGATGTGCTCTGCTTCCACACACAGTGGCTTCCTAGGGGGTGGGAAGGGCAAAGAAGCCTCTCCCCAGAAGTGGTAAGCAACACCTCTGTGAAATTAAGGCTAAAGAAACAGCTTTCCAAGATTAGAATCATGTGTGTGTAAGAGAAGCCGTGGTCAGCAAAAGAACAGTTCCGCTCAACACCCACACCCTATACCACCCACCATGGGCACAGACAGAAAGAAAAAGCCATGCCGCGCCACACCCAGGCCGCCTCCCACTAAGATTATTATTCAAACAGACCACAGCACAGAGAGAGAGAGAGAGAGAGGGAACTTGCATAATCCAAGAGACTACGGAGGCCACACCTCTGATGGAACTGCAGTCTTTCTCTCTTTGCTTGCTTGGGGCCTGAAGCATCCACAGGCTTTTCCTGTAGAGCTTAAACATGAACCATCCCCATCAACCCCCCCCCCAAGCTTCCTTAGTGCTGACAACTGCTGGATCTTCCACGAAAACTCACAGTTTACTCACACCCAGGTTATGAGATCCATCTTCATTACACACAAGGGAATGGCTTTTGGGGGGTGGGGGATTAGTTGAAACTGGTTTCAGAAAGAGGCTGAGCTAAATGTTTTAAAAATCCTCCAGAAAGATGGATGACAGGTCCACATAGGCTAACTTTGAGAACGACAGGTGCAAAATTACAAAGGTGTGTAAACTCCTAACTAGAGAGCAAGACACATCCCCACCCTGACCACATGGCACTGAGAAATCTTTCATAGCTTAGCTCATCATATTCCAAGCTTTTATAGTCCTGATTATAAAGACTCTTGCTTTTAGTTTCAAAAGACACAATCTAGTCTGGGGGGAGGGGGCAGTCTTATGAGTATTAAGTTGGTTTAGGGAGTGAGAAAGACAGATGTTTTTGCCCATGTGTCCAAGTTGTCTCTACATCTGCCACTAACTTCCACTCCAAGTAGAACAGGTTTGGGGGTCCTGCTCAAGCAGATGTGCAGAACATGATATCAAATGGGCTCTGAAAGTTCCATCTATCCCAGTTGGACTCCAGACTGTAGCACTGATGTCATATTGATGCAGAAGTCTCTAGTAAAAAGGGGACCCTTCAGTTATTGCAGTATATAGGAGTGCAGCAATACTTGCATAAGGTCTTTAGGTGGCAACATAGAGTAGATCATTCTTTTTCCTAATCCAAGGCAGTGGGTTCTACCTGCCGGTTGCACTTTTACTGTTCTACAAATTTCCCCACAAAATTCCTCTGTTTAGCGAACACACATTGAACACCTTCAACTCCATGGGGTGCTATATTCAAACACTAGACAAATCTCTCTGTCAAGGCCAGTTGAGGCTACACACCTGGGCCGATTCCAGATGACTAACCTTAAGTCGCTTCATGCCGCCCTCTTCCGGATCGCGACGGGGAAAATGCGAAATATCGCGTTTCCTCGCGCGAGTTTTGCGCGACGACGCGCAAAACTCGCGCGAGGAAACGCAATATTTCGCATTTTCCCCGTCGCGATCCGGAAGAGGGCGGCATGAAGCGACTTAAGGTTAGTCATCTGGAATCGGCCCTGTTCCGAGAGCTAAACTACATGATATGCCTAGCACGTGTCCTTCTTATGTCGGGTTCCCACAAGTTTCCCTGGGAAGTGTAGTCTGACAAAGAACAGCCACTTGCTGCAATTCTTCGCTGGGAAGAATCACCAGAGGAGAGATTCTTTCCAGGGCTGACCAGCTGCTCTCCCTCACCTTTCCCTCCCTTGCTCTTTGCAGTCATTCCACACTTATGCTTCATGGACAAATGGAGCTTGCTTTTTTTGTTGTTTTAAAGATGCATCACAGCAGATAGTTGGAGGGGAAGCCTTTCTTCCTCCTCCTCCTCCTCCCCATGTCCCTTCTGAGGGTAGGCAGTGTGTAATTCACTCTTTTCTCCCTTCTCCACACTGCCTATCAGAGGAAGAAAAGTGTGAATTGCCTTGAACTGGACTAGGGAAAAAAGGGCGACCTGTGGCACATTGGGAGGGGCTGGGTCCCATCTCCCCAGGGCTATGGCACCTGCTTTTTTTTCTCTCTTGCAAAGCTGGCAAAGTTATTACAGTACCCACAGAAGGGAAAGGGGGAGAAGGAGGAGGAATATCCCCCCGACTATCTGCTGAAATGCATTTTTTAAACAACAAAAACGTAAGCTCCATTTGCCCCATGAAGTGAGTGTGGAGTGACTGCAAAGAACAAGGGA
Organism: Eublepharis macularius; assembly: GCF_028583425.1. Taxonomy (NCBI): domain Eukaryota; kingdom Metazoa; phylum Chordata; class Lepidosauria; order Squamata; family Eublepharidae; genus Eublepharis; species Eublepharis macularius. The sequence continues at coordinate 104,118,845 of NC_072794.1, read as the reverse complement.
AACTTGCAGGAATCCAACACATGAAGGACATGTGCCGAGCGTCTCATGTAGTTTAGCTCTGAGACTTGTAGGACAGATGTCACACAAACCAATACATAATTTCAGGAGGCCTGGAAACGTCGTTTCTCTCTTACTCTCTAAAAAAGGGGTCCCCAATGTGGTGCCCATGTCCTGGCACCAATCAAGGGTTTTTAAAAAGCAGGAGGGGTCAGGTGGGGGTTTGCCCAGCAGGGCTTCTGATTGGCCACTGGAGATCTGATTTCTTATACAAATTAAAAGGCATCCTGTTATGCAGAGTTTCTTTCTGAAATGTTGATGAGTTACTATCAGAATTATGCATAATCTTGCTCCCTGACATTTTGTGGTTTGCTCTGCCTCCTGCAGCAGCCATTTTGTGGTTGCGCCCACTACCCTATGTCAGAATTTCAAAGGTGCACACAGGCTGAAAATTCAAGGGACACTTCAGACACATAGAAAGATTCCTTACCGCTCCTCTTAAGACAATAGCTTTTTCATCCAATTTGAAAGCTGCCCCAATTCGACGACGGACCTTTGGGGGCTTCTCTCCTGCTTTCAGAGGGTACTCTGAGGGAAGCATTCCTGTCAGCTCCTAAGGAAAATGTAAGAGGAGGATTTTGTTTTCAGTGCTGACAGGGATATGTGAGGACATCCATTTATTTAGCAAACCATCTCAGACTCTTCTATTTGGTATCTGCATTTATAATTTTCCATATGGCCACAAAATAGGCCTTCATGATAATTTTCAAAATATCCATCAATTAAAAAAAAAACTTCTTCACTGTTGACAGGATTGGTATTTTGCTGAATGGCCTGTGACCTTGAGTTATCTCGTTACAGAGTTATTGACATGGTAAGATGCTGTACAAAATGCCAGAGGCTGAGTCAACTCCAATCTTATTTCCGCTGCCTCCTGCAAGTTGGTGACTCGGCAAGGGAAGAGGTGGCCTTAGACTGATCCAGAGGAGGAAGTCTGTTGTAGCAATTTTACTGAGTTCTGGAATAGCCTCCCTAAAATACCTATGGAAACAATGGCCGTTTCAACACGGCTTACCTTGTTCCAGAAAACAGTGAAATCTCACGTGAAATCTTGCAAGAAAATGCTGTTATCGCATCTTCTCGTGCGATTTCGCTGTTTTCCGGAACAAGGTAAGCCGTGTGGAAACGGCCATTTATAGCTCTGATATTCAGCATTGGATATATGTTGACATTTTTATTTGGGCTTATATTTTTTCATGTCCCAGAAGCTCAGGCTGGATAGTTGTGATGGATAATTTATCTATGTGATCCCCCCCCATTAGACTATTATTCATTCTTTCCTAAGGCAATGAAATAGAACAAATACTGGTTGATTCAATTAAGCAGATTTGAGCTAGAAGATCAAGAACTTTTTCGTTGGATGAAGAAGCTAATTGGAAGATTTTCCACATTCAGAATCTAACATTGCCTTATTTCAGGTCAGAAAAAAAGCTTCCCATCAGATTCATGAAAGAACTTGGAGGGTGGGACTCTTTGTAACATGGGCCAATTCCAGACGACTAACCTGAAGGCGCTGCATGCCGCCATGTTCCGGATCGCGACGGGGAAAACGCGAAATATCGCATTTTCTCGCGCGAGTTTGGCGCGACGTCATTCAGTTGAGCCACCTAGATTGTTTTATTAAACTATTTCTGGAATAAAGCTAGTACTTCTGACACAAAGCAAGATACCCCCAGACACCCCCAGAAATTACTTTGCTTCCAAATATTTTTTATTAGCCCCACCACTCTGTTAACTTGCCTATAAGCTTAGGAGGCATCTTCATTTTTATGGAAAATCCATCCAATTTTCTTCAGATAATGCCACCTCTTTTGCTGTTCTTTCCTCACTCCAGACCTCAATTTATTTTCTTTCCTTCATTCCCCACCCCTGCCAGGCATGGGAGCCCTGTGGCTTTCTTAGGCCTTACCGCCTCACGTAAACACAGCCTTTTCAGTTCCTGCACACAAGCCTCCAGCCGCTCCTCCAGAACTCGCTGCTGCTTCCTCATAGCTTGGGTCAGGTCCTTCATCGGAGACATGGGGCTGTCTGGTCCTGAAGGAGGCAAGAGGGGCACAGAATGACTTGTCAGTCAGTCACTGTAGATGGGGAGGAACAACATTTAACAAGTCAGACAGGGGTGCCCTTTGGCAACTTTCTGGATCCAGCTGCAGATCTTGCAAATGTCTGTCTTAAAGATCAATCCCCTTAACTGTTATCGCTTTTTTAAAAAAATGACGTGGAACTTCAAAGGAGAGGCTGACCTGACAGCTCATCAGGTGGGGTGTGGAATGCACACAGTACTAAGGGACCTGATTAGCTCCCATTCCTTAGCTTGCAAGCAGCTCAAGGTTGTCACAGATCAGATAAAGCAGAAACTTGATAGTAATATTCCTGGTTGTTAGGTTTATTAGAAAACTAAGCAAACAAATCTGCTACTCTGCCCATAGGCTAGGCAGGACAAAAGGAGAGACAGGCTTTGATCTTTGTTAGCCAGAACTTCCCAAAGATTTTTGCTCTTAGTTAAGGGGTATCAACAGAGATGTTCTTCCAGGGATCACAAGCACTCAGTCAACACCACGTTTACTAAGGACCAAACTAGACATGACTGTGTCCTCATGGCTGCCACGTGGTCACCCCACCACCATTTTAAAATAATTTTAAAATGTGATGAGGCCTGCAGCATGGTGCTCATTCTTCCCTCCCCGCCACCTTTTCAAGAGCAGAAACAGCTGTTCAGGGGGCTGTCTGATTTGGCACGTGATAAGGGAGGGACAGGAGCACCTCATCCTGCCATGTTGCAGGTCAGTCAGGATCCGGCCCTTGCAACAAATCACTTTAAAACAGTGGCAGTATTCCTGTGGTGGCCATGAGGATGCTGTCACATCTATTCTGTCCCTAATTCAGGACTGCATATATGGCTGATCTCCACAGTTCCATTTACTCGCAATAGAGTCTGACATTCCAAAAACAGGATAGCAGGGCTATAGCAGGCCATTCTACATATATGACCTAAGGTGGAAAACCAGAGCACTGGTTTTCCACTGCTCTGGAAAATGACACACTGCACATTTTTAGTGATACAATGACACACTGCACATTTTTAGTGATAGTGAATAGTGTCTCTAACAAGAGGAGAACCCACAAAGGGGTGTGAGAAAAATCCTTTTCCTCCCTGCTACTCCCACTTCCTCCCCTCTTCCTCTGAGCCTCAGAAAAGCTGCTTGAATTGACTGGGCTACCTAAAATGGCAGCCAAGATCTCGTGAGGTAGTCTTGCAAGATCTTGGCATTTTTACCCCAGGTTTTCAGAAACCTATACATACACTGTACTGGGGTGCCTCTCCTCTCAGAATATTTGATCTGCATGTTTCTTTGGGGTGGGAGGTGAGGAGAATGGCGATTAGATGTATGATCATTAAAGTGGGAGAAAATCCCATTTGGTATGCCCGAAGATATCCAAATAAGCATCTGGGATTGCAGAAGAATCAAGAGTATAAAGTGAGTGCTGAATGCTGAGCTCCCATAAGGATCTTTTTCTGTACATAACTGTTGGTGAGTATATTCTTTTGTTTATGTGTAAATGTTCAAGTGCAGCTGGTACAGCTAGACCCAAAGCAAGGTCTAGGTTAGATGGCTTTTGTCACTTGATCAGTCCACAGTCTTATGAAATCACTCTTAGGTTGCTCTTGTATCTTCCACTGATGCTTTGATCCAGAAGGAAGACCAAGAAGTATGTTGTAGCAGGCATAGTGGGGGGAACAAGACCTTGTGCATCCCTCAGCAGTGCAATCTCATCCACAATTGCATCTGTCTAGGTCCCCCTACCCATCTCTTGCTTGAAGCTGCTATGAATTGAGGATCCTGCAGTGTGCTTGTGAATGGACACAAATCTGGAATACAAAGCAGCCTCTGAGAAAGGATTGGTGTCACTTGACCTTACCCAGGTCCACATGCCCAGATGGTTTAAAACTACAAAGGGATGTTTCAGATGTGACCTTTTTATACAATGAAAGAATCTCATTGTGGCTATAAGCATATCTGTTACTCCATTCGAAGCACAGCCCAGTTGTTGGCCACAAGTGTTCTGTTCAACACTTCGAGCATTTTTTTTAATTGGAGGGGGGGAAACCACTCCACGAACATTTATAGATCACTAAATAAGTAGAAGGGTCAGGCAGCAGTCATGAAGAAAGAATGTCACATATGAAGCTGCCCTTGGCTTGTAGTAAAATATTCTCTCAAGAGGCCACCTTCTCATGGCAATAATTCCTCAATTCAAAATACCAATATTTCAAGGCAGTCTAATGGTTACACCTTAGGAGTTCTTTACTGGTGAAGAACCAGTTGTATTACAAGATGAGGGGCACGGAGATCAGATTGAAGGTTTCATCTGCACATTAGTGTCCTTGTGTTTTATTATTAGTCCTTGTGTTTGTTGGGGAGTAACACAAGGACTTTGTATCACACATGCAATGGGAGTTTTGTGCCTTCCCAATGCACACTGGCTCTTTTCGGTTTGCAACCAAACTACACAGGGAGAAATACCTGTCGCCTATCCACCTCCACCCACTCCCCATTGTTTTTGTGTCTTCACTATTGGCTCTGTGAAATGTATGCCTAGAAACGTAAGTAACACGATTTTTACAAGGAAGCCAATAAAGGCTTTATCAGGGAGTTTGGGGATGCAAAAACAACAGGGAGGGGGGCTACAGCTGCTTTCCCCTGTATTCCATGACTACAAACAGAAAAGAGCTGGTGCACATCTGGAAGCCACAAAACTCCCACTGCATGTATAATACAAGTCCTCGCATTGTTCCCTAACAACAGTAGTACTTTACAATGTGTAACAGTACCCTAAGCATTCCTGCCACTTTTTAATGTCACTACCAAGTGATTTTATGCACCTGTGCAAGATCACATGCTTTCTGTGGGATCCTGAATGGCCCCTGCACTGAAGCAAAACAAAACCAGTGTAGAGCCAGCCATTGCTAATGAGGCAGGGGTACTTTTCTCAGCTGTTCTTTTATCTGAACGGTCACGAATCTCTGGCAGGCAGCTGCAATGACAGTTTCCAATCTAACCTGCTGACTTCAGTCTGGGGCAGCTCACAGGTCTGGAGCACAAGGAAGACCTCACCCAAACAATTGGCCGTGCTTAAACTTGTTGATAGAGGTCCAAATCCAGGAGATGATGTCAGTGCTGTTCATTCAAGCAGGAATTCCCCTATGAGTCACTCACCTGACTGCACTATGATCCCACTGTCTGTATCACTGGTCTCATCCTTACTCTTCATGGCCAGCTGTAATGGTGAAGGGAGGATGACGCAGGGTCACACCTTGGAAATGCTGTAGGTTCTCCTCTATATACAAACAAGGGGAAAACGGAGATGTGCTTTATACCACATGGTGAATTGGTTAGAGTGTTAGACTAAGATCCAGGAGATCCAGGCTCAAATACTCGCTCTGCTATGGAAACTTGCTGGGAATCTTGAACGAAATACCTGCATCATAGAGTTGTCATCATGAAAATGGAAAGGAGAACAATGCCGTCAGCTGCTTTGGGTCCAGGGTGAGGGGGAGAAGGGTATAAATAAATACTCATACATATACATATATATGTATACATATATATGTATACATATACACAAATATACAGCAGCACTTATTCTTCTCAGTCCATGCAGGCCAAAGACTTCACATGGCCAGAAGTATCTGGATCTCTGCAGTGAGATTATTCTTTCCTGCTGCAAAAAGAAAACTTGGTGCAGCTGTAAGCAAGTGGGCATGTAGCAGGAAACGGGCTTCCCGTATGTTGCTCTAGCAGCTTTTGCAACCGATAACTGCTATGGTCACCAGAGACTCTGAACATATTTAGGGCTCTCATGGGAAGCCTTGGGCCATCAGACTGGGCACTCAAATTCACAAATCTACAGTGGTTCTCCAGCCATCAGGTCGGCTGACCTGACTCAGCACAGGCCCTGCACTGTCTGCACAATCCAAGAGGCAATGTTGAGGAATATGGATTTGAAGAAAGGATTTTATATACCAATTCTGTGCCTTTCAGTATTCTGTGCCTTTCAGTATTACATGCCTTGCACTTTTTCCATGCTCAGGAGCTAATGTAGTATTTGTAATGCAACCTGTAAGAATATGACACTTGAAACAAGAAGACCAAAGAAGAATGTACGCTGAAACTCTGTAAGAACTGAGGACTAAATATACTGCTTGTAGAGATGCACCTATAAAAATATTACACATATATTATCTTATAGGATTCCAATAGGAATCAATACAAGAGAGCCTTTTGTAGAAACTGATTTATGCAGCAAGCTGGGTCAGCCACCTGTGGCATTATCTCCCTCAAGGCTGCAAAAGAGGGAGAGAGTGCAGAAGTGGGGGAACATTCCTTCCTGCCCACGGACCTCAGTTATCTGAAGGCCCCAAGGCTGCCAAGATGAGACTCCATGGCGCCGTCGAAGGTAACAGTAGCAAAAGGGAAGTGGGCAAAGGGAAGATGTCCTTCCAAGGGGAACAAACGCAAGGACGAGATAAGGGGCTGCAGAATTTGGAATTCCCCCAAGTAGGTAGCTGACCCAGAATTGCATCTTCCAATCAAACTAACCCTAGACACCTGTGTCAAAGACTACGAGCCAATAAGATAACAAATATTAGAATATTGTAATATTATTATAATTAACCTGAGGGTATTAATTGCTTTGCACTTCTATTGTAGCTTTGATGAGCACTGGGCACGAGGGAATCCCTTTACTTTCCATGTAAGGGGGAGCTCATCCACTGTTTAATTAAACAATCTATTTGCTTCAATTCAACAGGACTCCAGGAGTGTTTTTTGTCATTGTGATTGGCTAAGAGAGAGGGAAAGATACCACAGAAGCACAAAGTTTGTGCATAACAATGTCAGCTCAGAAATGACCCATATTATTTCCTGATCTTTTTCAGGGACATCTTCTGAATGTCTGGTTTGTTACTTCTGAATGTCTGGCTTGTTTTCCATTGTCCCAGAAGTTTGGACCAGAACCAATGGGTTGAAATTAAATCAAAAGAATTTGGGGCTAAACATTAGGAAGAACTTCCTGACAGAGCGGTCCCCCAGTGGAACAGGCTTCCTTGGGCGGTGGTGGGCTCTCCTTCTCTGGAGGTTTTTAAGCAGAGGCTAGATGGCCATCTGACAGCAATGTTTATTCTGTGAACCTGGACAGATCATGAGAGGGAGGGCAGGAAGAGTTACATCACCGCTTAGATCTTGTGGCCCCTTCTTACACACCCAGAGTAATGCTGATCACCACTTTGGGGTCAGGAAGCAATTTTCCCCAGGCCAGTCTGCCGGGGGATCCTGACAATGTTTTGCCATCTTCTAGGCATGGAGCAAGGATCACTGGGTCTGTGTGGGAGGGGGCAGTAGTTGTGAATTCCCTGTACTGTGCAGGGGGTTGAACTAGATGACCCTGGAGATCCCTTCCAGCCCTTTGATTCTATGATCCTTAAAGGATTAAAGCTAATCCTATACAATACCAGATCTGTTAGTAACAAGGTTGCATGCATTGCTGGGATGTTGCAGAAAGAGAAAATCCATGTGGCTTGCCTAACAGAGACATGGCTGCAGGAAAATGACAAGATGTGTCTGTCCCCACTAACTTCCCCTGGCTATGCAGCCCTACACCAACCTTGCTTTGGCAGCCCAGGCGGAGGAGTCGCTATTATTCTCCGTGAGTCCTTCAACGTCTGTAGATCTCCAGTACAAGCTATAGCTGGCATTGACTGCATGTACTTGTCTCTGGGAATTAAAGATAGACTGGGTATCCTTCCACCCAGCTCCCCCATAAGCACCCTTTCTGAGTTGGCGGAGTTGCTAGCAGACATGGTGTTGGAGACACCTAGACTTATTGTTCTGGGAGACTTCAACATCCATGCTGAATGTTCAAAGTCAGGCCCGGCTCAGGAATTTATGGCTTCCCTGGCAACCCTGGGCCTCTCTCAAATTGTGACAGGCCCTACATATGAAACAGGCCACACCTTAGAATTAATATTCTGCACTGAGCCTTTAAGAGGAAACCTTGTTTCAATATTGGAGGTTCAGTCTGAACCATGGTCAGACCATCATTTGCTGAAGGCAAAAGTGAATATAGCCCCAACACCCCACAAAATGGGGCTTCCATTTAAAATGATTTGCCTTGGGGGATTTTAGAATTTCAGACATATGCCCCATGGTAGCTGCTGTAGGAACGTGGAATGCAAAGCTCCTTGAAGCTATTGACACCATTGCTCCTTGTTGACCACTCTGGCCCTTGGGACGGACGCCAGCCCCATGGTTTACCACGGAGCTGGCTGACTTAAAGAGGTCTGGAAGACATTTAGAAAGGTTCTGGCAAAAAACTCATGCAGAAGCAGATTGCTACAGAACCCACTGGAGGACTTATGAAGCGGAAATGAAAGTGGCATAGAAACGTTATTTCATGGCAACTATTGTGTCGGCTAGTTCACGACCATCCCAATTATTTAAGATATCCAGATGCCTCTTAACCCCTAAATCTGAACCCCTAAACCAGAACCCACACTTCTGGTTTGAGAAAGATGGGGTGACAGTGATGTAAGCCAAGCCTAGCCTTTGCATGTCTTGCTATTGCCGTAGAAGCTTTATAGCACATTTGTTCATAGAGATTTGCTGGGGCTCCAAGGCGGCAGTCTGACAGGCAATGCCTACACCCACCCATCATTTTGCACCTTGTCTTTCCAGTCCTAGCAAAGACAATGTGCCTGATCAGTTCAGCTAGTGCTATTTCTTTCTTTCTGAAAGAAGGCCTTGAGGTGCCTCCCCTTAACACGAGCAGGATGGGCCAGGCCAACAGGTAACTGGTCCTAGCGAAATTCTAAAGAAACACACCCATGAAAGGATGCACCTCCAACCCAAGCTTCAGTGTCATCAGTGATATGCCCTCTAATTTCAAGTCCTCATACCAAATGCCAGGGTGTGTCACCCAGACTCAAGGTGTCACTCAGTAAGGACAATTCTTGTTGCTTTCCCTGCAGCTGGGGGTGGATCCAAATCTTCCACTGTTTGTCTTTACATGACGCTCCCCCACCCCCACCTGGGTGAGTCAAGCTGAGTTTCTGTCTGGAGCTTATCCTGGGACTACCAGTCTCCTGGGAAACAAAGGACGGAAGGAGCCGAGTACATAAGGTTCACTGCACTATTGCAGAGCACAGAAATGCTCAGTGACCCAAGGTGATGTCATCTCTTCTACACCTGGCAAGATTACTGCTCACTCCAGACAGGAACAAGAGTGTCTGTGGGTGTGAGCTTGTCCCTCAGCCTGACATACAGGAAGCCTGTTAACAACACTGAGATAAGCATAGTTGCAAGGGCAGAATGGACTTTCTCCGTAACTTCATGCTCTGACGATTGTGCTGCTAATGCTGGTACTGTTACTGCTATTTGTATCGGAATATACCTTGGAGCAAGAGAATACCAGGCTTCACAATGCTTGAACTGAGAGCTGTGTAGATAAGGTACTGGCTCCCTATTACCAATGCTATTGGAAACTGCAGTAAACAACTCATAATTCTCTGGGCCCGGGAAGTCACTTGATACAGAAGGGCCAGGCCTGTACCCCTGACACGGGCCAACTGACTTACTGGGACAGCTACCAAGTTTTCCTTCTGCATGCCACTTCCAGTATGCAAGTTTCTATTTTGCTCAGTTTTAACAAGTATAGACTCAAATAGACTCTTATATTCACACAGAATGGTGTCCCTGTGACTTTTTGTGTGGCAGTATAAGGAAAAGCTCATCTATGTAAGAGTGCAGAGGGATACAGTGCAAACAGTGTGGCACTGGTGCCCATAGGATTTCTGTTTTCTTTTGCCTCAAAAGACTAACAAAACTACCTCTCTGGTGAGGGTTGCCAACCTCCAGGGGGCCTTAAAGATATCCTGGAATTACAATGGATCTCCAGACTACAGAGATGCTCAGTTCCCCTAGAGAAAATGGCAGCTTCATAGGGTGGACTCTGTGCATCTCAAGCCTGCTGAGGTCCCTCCCCTCACCCCACCTTCCCCAGGCTTCACCCCCAAATCTCCCAGGATTTCCTGACCCAGACTTGGCAACCCTGTCTCTGGCACATTTTAAGTAATCTCAGCTGAATTACTCAAGTGAATTACTCATAGTTGCTTTTCCAGCAGCCATCTTCCAGTGCTGCCCATGCTTTTCATACTAGTTCAATATTCCAGTACAGTAAAGACCACAGAAATACAACAGAATGGCATCCTTCACTCCAGAATGACTTCCAGTGCCTTTGCTCTGGTGACCTCAGTTTACAGCTAGCGTGTGGATCAAGTAACTAGTATAAGGGTGTGTGAATTCCTGTATGCTAGGTGTAGCAACACGCAAGGCCTGATTAGAGCGAGATGAGCCTGCTGCTCCAATAACAGTCCCAGGCAAGTTCGGACAGGAAGATTAAGAGCGCTCTCTCTGCTGCCTGCTTTCCCATGCAGCAATCCTTCCACTGTCCATCTTAGCACAATGTGATACATCACCTTCTAAAACCAGTGGATCACTTAGGGGTTGTTCAAAATTTCACAAAACTCTGCTCTCCATTTTCTTATTTCAGCAGCCCTCTTCAAAGCATTATTCTGTGTCAAAAAAGGGTGAGACAGGCCTTACTGATTTTTAAGGAGAAGAAGATTCCATAATCCAGGAAACCAGTCTTCAAAAGCAAAACATTTTCAGAACTGGCACCCAATAAAAGGAAGGGAGAGATGCCCATTAGGACAACAAGATTGCACCCCACCAACCTGTATCTCCAGGTAGGATTTTAGTTTGGCAGCTAAATAAATATACACAGTAGGCCCATTTCACAAAGGGAAGTACAGACTCTTCCATGCTTAAAATTGCCAACCACCAGTTAGGACCTGGAGATCTCCTGGAATTACAAATGATCTCTAGATGACAGAGATCAGTTCTCTTTGAGGATTTTTCAGAGTTTAGATATTCTAAATCTATGCATCTGGTCAACGGAAGATCAGGGTCAGTTCAGAGCAGCACACAAGGAAGGATGATATGCCATGCCCTCCTTGGCACCTTTCTTGGGCAGGTATTGCTTATTATATTTTCCACATAGTGGTGAGATATCAAACCAACAGGATGCTGCTGGGTGGACATGTGCCAACAACACTCCTTTGCCATTCAGTACCATTCGGTTTCCAAAAAGACCCTGTGAGGAACTATGTAGGCTGACAAGTCTGCACATGTCAAAGTCATGCTGCCACCAAACAGGTCAGAAGTCATACAGTATGGAACTGGCAGAGTAGCAGAGGCTAAAAAATAAAAAGCTCCACTGTATATAGATATTTGTTTGTTTTTTGGTGTTAGGCCTTGGGAAGAAAGATTCCACTTAAACCAACCTTACTGCCTTTTTCAGTGCTCCAGCCACTGATACCATGCATTGTCAGCTACATGGCTTCAAATGGGATTACAATCTGCCATGTTTAAATGTAGCATATTACTGTAGGACAGGGATCCCCAACATTGTCAAGCCTGCAAGTGCCTTTCAAATTTTGACCCAGTATGATGGGTGCAACCACAAAATGGCTGCCAAAGAAGGCAGAACTAACCACAAAATGCCTGCCATAGGAGGCCACGTAGGGGTTGCCAGGTCCAGGTTGGGGCGTTTCTGGAGATTTGGGGTGGGAGCCAGGGGAGGATGGGGTTTGGTAAGGGGAGGGACCTCTGCTGGGTATAATGCCATTAGGCTTACCAGGTCCCCTTAGCCTTCAGGTGGGAGGCAGGGTGCTGGCACTTATTTCCTTGATGCTACTCGCGTGTGTGTACCCCTGCACCAGCACAATGCCATCACTTCTGGGAACTGGCCCGCTGCAAAGCACAGGAGCACTCTCAGGGCGGCGCAATGACATTACTCCCGGGAGTGAAGTTGCACCACCACTAGAGCATGCCCGGGAAGTCTGTTCCCATGCCTCCCTCCCCCCGTCAACCATGGAAGTAGAGGCGGGGGGCAGGGGATCCCATGCCCCCACCAGCGGAATGGGATCCCTAAATGCCATAGAGTCCACCTTCCAAGGCAGCCATTTTCTTTGGGGAATTGAACTCTTTCACCTGGAAATCAGTTGTCATTTCAGCCACCACCTGGAGGTTGGCAACCCTAAGGCTGAGCCAACCATAAAATGTCAGAAAGTGAGGTTATATACCTTTTCAATATTTCAGGCAGAAGCTCTGTTTAACAAGATGTCTTTTAAGTTTAACATTGTTTTAAAATATTTTCTTGCATACACAGCTTATCTTCTTCAGTCGCACAGTGAAACAGGGATCCCAGATCCCCTGGCAAGGGTGGAGGATCCCCCCCTCTCACCCTCCACCACTCACTTTGCTGGTGGGGGGAAGGTGGGGGAACAGGCCTCCCGGGCACGCTCCCAGGGCGGCACAACAACGTAACCCCCGGGAGTGACATCATCACGCTGCCCCAGGCGCCATGCAAAGAGTAATGAAAAAGTGAGTGCTAACTCCCCCCTCCCACCAGGAGGCTAAGGGGACCTGGCAACCCTGCAGTGAAGACTCTTGTCCTGTGGTGGCAGCTGCTGTCAAAGCAACATTTTAAAAAATCTGCACAGCCAATCGGATTTCCAATGGCCAATCAGAAGCTCTGCTGGGGGAGAACGCTATCTGGCCCTGCCCACTTTAAAAAAGATGTCAGTGGGCACCATGGCACCTATGGGTGCCATGTTGGAGATGCCTGCAGTAGGACATTACCACCACCTCGTAACTTGACTGTGCATAATCAGATTTGTCTGCAAAAAATGTCTCCCAAAAAGCTCTTTCATATCACCTACTCACCTGGTTCTTAGAAATGGAATTGCATTGAACCAAGGAGTTTCTGACTGCAAATAAACACTACCACTGAGGCTGCTGCAGACTCCTCCCTGGGCCTTCCTGCCTCAAGACCCAAATGTGGATGAGTCTGAGCAAGTTTTTTTTTTAAGAGATACACACTGATGTAAGAGTTTTAAGCAACCAGGAATCTGTGCCATCCTTAGGTAAGCTTTTCCAGCTTTATTGCAAAAAATAAGGAGAGACGTGAGACAGCTGTGTTGGTGTAGTTCCAACAATCCACTCCTCCTCCTTGCTCTTTTGACTGCCATTCACAAAGTCCATTCCTATTGTACCCTAATATTCTCCACCATCACCTCTTTGTTGCTCTTCCTGTATCAGGATACCACCCCCCAGGCTGCTTTCTGCTAACCGGCCACAACCAACTTTTATGTGTGTTCTACTGTCCACCATATTGATCCACTTGGGGAGGGGGGCGCTGCTGTGCAAGGCTCAACAGGCAGATCAGGCGCAGATAGAGGGATTTCAGTTCTGACCCAAAATTAGGGTTGCCAACTCAAGCTGGAAAACTCCTGGAGTTTGGGTGGTGGTCAGCTTGAGGACAGTGGAGTTTAGGTAGAGGAAGAAGGAGTTCAGCCAGAATGTGATGCCATACAGTCCATCCTCTGAATCTGCCACGTCTTCCAGGGAAACTGATCTCTGTAATCTGGAGATCAGTTGTAGGCCCCACCTGGAGGTTGGCAACATTAACCACAATGCAGCAGACTGTTTTATTGGGCACCTCCAACCAGCAACTGTATCTTTTAATCATTTTTAAAAATTATTCTAGAACTTGTGGTTGCATATAGGTTTGGATACATAATAGCAGGGTTCTCTTCGGTGTAAAAAGTCTGCCACACTTGGGTGAAAACCAGACTGCCTTTTCGTTAGGTAAGAGGATGATTGCTTTAGGCAGCCAATCAGGAAGCCTGTTTTCCTTTCTCCGTGCTTCTCCCCAAGAATAACTAGTTTCTTTGGGCACAGAGCCCAGTTTTTATTTAACTTATGTGTACATACATAATATATCAGGTTGTAAATACCAGTCTGGTAAGGAGACGTGACTGGAATGAGAAACATAGCAGTTGCCCACAGTTGGTGGGATGTCCTATTTAGTCTGTTCCTTCTTGAGTTCCGGGTTCCCTGAGTTTTGCTGTAACTTTCTGATATCACTGAAAGTAAGCTCTAAGCAAGTTCAAGCATATTCTTGATGGGTTCACATTATACCACATGGCTGTTGCATATTTAAATCAGCCTCAAATTTGTCCCCAAGCTCTCAGGAAAAAACTGCTCATGCCTCAGACTTCAGATTAGGGTTGCCATTCCCCCACTGGGGGCAAGGGATCCCCAGATCCCACCCTTCCCTCCCGCACCCACTTACATGGCCAGCAGGAGGCGCGCTTCTTGGGGAGCCCCCTCCCTGGGCGGGGCGGAACGACCCCGAGTAGGGGGCATGCTCCTGCACTGCGAGAGCAGGTGGCGGCGGCAGCAGCAGCAAGAGCAGGCTCTTGCTGCAAGCGTGGCCACTCGCTCTCACTGCTGCTGCCACTGCTGCCTCTCACTGCCGTGGCCCCTGAGCACCAAATGAGAGCGAGCAAACGAGCGAGCGGCCGCGGCCCCGCTTGCAGCAAGAGCTGCCAGTGGCGGCAACAAGATTCCCCTTTGACCTGGGGGCGCCTTTTGACCCCACCTGATAACATCACTTGTGTAAGTGATGTCATCACGCAAGCCAGGAGTGCATGTACATGTGCTATGCGCGTGCGCGGAGAAAGAAAGCTGGGTTAAGTACCAGCTCCCAATCCCCCGCCGGGAGACTACAGGGTCCTGGGGATCCTCTGTCAAGGGACTCCAGGTCCCCGGCAACTCTACTTCAGATGATGATGAACCCAAAATGTGATGGTTTCCTAATTAGGAAGTATCTATTGTGATGTCTAATTAGATAACAACAAGCCCCATTTGAGCCAAGATTGTCCATAACTCCTCCTCCTTCCATTCCCCTCTCACACAAAGCATGATGATTTGAAACAGCCCCCAGTTCCCCATTATGTATGCAGGTAAGCCAGGCTTCTAGGTGAATCAAAGTTTGTTTACTCCCCACAAACTAGGATTCTATACCTGTATTAAACCATATTTTAGAATCCCAATTTGTGGGTAGCAAACAAATTCTGATTCACCTTAGAACCTGCATTCATCTGTCATGGAAACCCAAACTGTTTCAAACCAGAAATCCTTAAATGCGCTCTGAATGAAAAGGGAGGAGTAAAGAGGGACACACATACATGAACACAGCAAGAAACATGCTGGTGCACACATTTGGCTTAATTTGAGTTTAATATCTGATTACAGTATATTATATACAAATGTGTAGAGTAGAGTTCCAGTACTTTTAAAGAAAAGAAAATCAGCTTCAGAGGGGTTTGAAAGGGGAGTAGTAGTTTGGGGCAGAAAAACTTAACTCTGGCCCATTCCACACCGCACACTTTAACCCAGCGATGCTGAGCATTCATGCTGATTGGTGCTGAAACGGCTTGGGGTCCCATCATTCAGTATGACCTTGAGGCGATTTGGTATCTGCTGATGAGTTGAGATGTGTCTGTTTGGAGCTGCATTTTGTGGGGGCTGCAGCTGATGTCATTTAAAAAAAAAATTCACATGCGTTGTAATGTTGCAGTGTTGGAACTCATCCCACCCCCACCCCCCGTATTTGCTGATTGGGCTGTCCTGTGCCCTCTGGAAAGGCAATTGGTGGCAGAGTTCTGGGGGGAAATGTACTATTCGTGCTTGTTCCACTCTCATTTATTGTTCTTTAAAGCCAAGCCAGGAAAGGGTTAAAATGCTGCTATTTCATTCCCTCTTGGCAGCTTCCTTGCTACTTTGTTTTGCAAACTGCTGTGCAAAATGCTTGGGTTTTTTCCTCATTGGCATTAGGAGAAGGTGGGAGGGAGGGAGAAGCAGCCATTTAACCCTTTCCTGTCTTTTAAAGCCGGTAGGGAATAAGCAGAGTTAGGAGTAGTTCCTAGCTTTGAAAAAAAAATAAAAGAGTGCATGCATACCCCGGAGGAAGGAAGCGAACGAAGAATCAGCCTTATGACCTTACCTCCTTTTACTGATAAGAATGGTGGGAAAGGAGTTCAGAGAACTGAGGAGGGTGGGAGTGGTTAACAGCAGACAGACCAATCAGCTGGAGCACGAGAAGCAGAACAGGCGTTTTAGATTCTGCACGGACATGACGCACGCCAGCAGCTAGTGGGCAGCGCTTTGAAAAAAATCGCAGAATGTGCGCAGGGGGAAAAAAACAGGAAAAGACATACAAAACTCATTTCTGCTTCCCATGACTCCCTTGCATGTGCAGAACTCTGGAAAATATGGGAAGCAGAATAGATTCTGAAACACTGTAAAGCGACCATGTGGAAAACACTCTCTCTGGTATATTGTTCCAAAACACCTCCAGGGTTTAAAACAGAAAAGCCAATTAGAAAGGAGTTACTGAGAAAGCAATCCTAAGCCAGTCTACTTGGAAATAAGTTCTATTTTGTTCATTAGAGCTTACTTCCAGGAAATTGTTCTTAGGACAGCAGCCTATAGCAGATGTTTCTCCACCCCTGCTGAAGCTTTTCTTCGAAACAAAGAAATATCATAAGGGTATGCAGTTGTGTGCAACTTGTAGTTAGCATATAAATGGGCCCCTTCACACACACCCATGATGATGTGGGAGCTGCTGGCCCCTGGTGCGATGTCATTCCACGCAGAGAATACCAGAACCAAAGGACTAAGCTCCCGGGGATAACTTACCTAATAACTGGCTTCCTCCTCCCCTCCTGGCATCTCAAGGCAACTGGCTGCATGTACAGAGTACTGCCACAAAAAGTTCCAGTCATAGAAATCTATGACTATGCAGCTGGTGGTTGTATGAATCAGCCTGAATAGCCTTTACATTTTCCCAACTATAGCACAAGAAATGCTGGTCAATAAGCATAGAAGCCCAGATTGCTAAATATGGATGGTATCCCTCACAGATGAATTTTGAAAAATCTCTTCTGTGATTTTTCTAGCCTAGCTCCTCAGCCTGACAAAGCTCCTTCCAGGATGTGTCTACAGCCAGTACAGTCTTTGACATGCTGACACACTTGGGGGCTTTCCAGTAAACAATGAAAAAAATTCTATAATAGCACTAATTGGATCCTGTGTTAGTAATGCAATAGCCTGTCCCCTTAGAACTGTTGAGTGCCCAGAGGGAGACCCTTGCTAGGAGAAGGTAACAGTGCTGCAGGCAGGCAGTCCTGTCGCTTTTTTTAAAAAAAATGTAAGAAATGGGCATTCCAGTGCTAAAGAAATGAAGTACAGATCCTAGAACTAAATAAACTAACAAGGTGGCTGCAAATGGATTAATAAATGAGTGGGACATTCTTGTGGGGGAAAGGTACATGAGCTGCATAGAATCAGGGGCAGAGCCACCGCTGAACTTACAAGCCCTGGTGGGCTGTTGCCTTAGAGGGCTACTAGCAGCACTAAGCAAGCACAAGCAAACTCCAATAACTCTGCCAGCGCCACCAAGACCACTTGGTTCAGCAGCAAGTGATGACTGGCATCAGCTCACCAACGGCCTCCTCCTGTACTGCTGCCAGTTTGCAGGAGGTAGCAAAGGACAAGCCAGTGCTGACTGTTAACACTACTGCGCAGAGCAGCCCAGCCATGCTGGTTTAATTGTAACACTGCCAGGGCCACGCAGCTTGGCTTGCTTCTGGGCCGTTTCCACTTTCCCGTCTGGCCTGGCTAGAATAAAACAGCATCAAGCACTTTCCTCTAGAGAAGGACAAATTAAGATATATATATATATATATATAAAAGAATATATATTATTGTGCAAGCATGGAAGGAAGAAGATCTTGATCTTCACCAGTAATATCATCACGAGCACTGAGACACACACCTAATCTCACAGTCTACAGTCTCCCATAAATGCACAAGCTTGTGGGTGGAGGGAAGGGAATACATTTTCACATTTTAAAAATCATTACAATTAGTGTGCTTAGGAAACAGAGAAGCATGACCTTAGAAAAGATGTGGTAGTCTTCCTCTCTCCATGGCTCCCAATTAACAGCTGCATATTTATTGTGCAATAATGAATGATAGTCTGGAAAGATCTGCAGGGCGCTCAGTCCCAGACTGTGACTCAAAGCCCACCCAAGTCCTCCTGCACCCACAGAGTCAGGAAATGTTCAAAGCACCTTCTGAGCAGTTTGAAAAGTAACACATGCTGAGTAAGAGCCTTTTGTCTTTGGATCACACAAGCAAAAACAGGACTGCTATGCTGACTCGTTGAGGGGGTCTTATTTAATTATCTATATAATTTTAATTGACGAATTGAACAATTGAAAGGTTATCATCTCCACAAGAATTCACACTTATCACTACCCCGTGGAAGGAGTCTCCCAGATATCTCACACCTGGAACCCGTGCTTGTTTGTTTTTCCCTGTCCCTCTTGGGGTTCTCCCCTAACAAAAAAAATCCATTAATGCACAAAGGAGCCTTTTTATTATCATGCTCTCCAACTGTGCCTAGCAGAGTTGAATTTTATGCCATAGGGGAAAATGGCACAGTGGGAACTAAGTTTTGGGGACAAACAGGGTTAGATAAGGAGCAAGTTCCTTAAAAATAAATGAGAAAAGGCTTGGGTTAAGTTTAGACAAGTTTATTTCTCTGTGTTGTTTTCCTTCCTTCCTGTTCTCCACTGTTTTTTTTTTAATTCCTTGCTTTTGGTTGTCTCTCATGTTTTTATTCTATCCTTTCTCCAAAAGCTTAGAGCAGCATGCATGGTTTCTCCTTTGGTGAGCAGCCTCCTGCCCTTTGCCTGTGTTGCCCAACGCTGCTTGAATGAGCAACATGAGCAAAAAAGAGGGAGGGGAACAGTGTTGCTCAATGCTGGAAGTGATGTTACTTCTGGGGTTTTGATCAAAAATGGTGCTGCTATTTTCGTCAGTCTCCACCCTTCCCCAGGCTCCCATCATTTTCCAGCAACTGCCTGACAACCCTACTTCCCCTCCCCCAATGTGTTTTCACAACAACCCTATGAGGTAGGTTATGCTGAGAGATAGTGATGACACAAGATCACCCAGTAAGTTTCAAGGCAGGATGCTGGTAAACCGAACTTGAATTTCCCAGGTCCTTCTAGTCTGTCACTCTAACCACTAAACCACACTTCTAGAAAAACTTCCAGTATGCATGTGCATAAATCAGTGGCTCTGCACTAAATGCTTGTGCAGCGGGGAGGGGGGAAAGGGGCTGCTAAGTCTCACTCTGCGAGCACAAGGCTGTGGTTGCCCAATATGGGCTGCTGACCTCGTGGCCTGTGGCTGTGCTGAGGTGCTACCGGCTTCTAAACCTCCCGAGGTTCTGCCTTATCAGCTGCTGTTGGCTGGAAGAAGGCAGGAAAGGCTGAGAGCAGTCTTAAGTTTTCTCGGTGTGGAACTGGATCCAGCCTCTTAACTAGTAGCATGTACTGAATGTTGATATTTGGCAATTTTTAATAATGGATTTATCTAAAAACAAAATCTGTGCAATATTTTTATTATGACCAACCAAAATAATACAGCATATTGTGCAAGTTTTCAATTTCTTCAGAATTCTTCATCAGACTGGATCTTTTTTTAAGGTGGGAAGAAAAATGTAACTTTCACAACATGCCGTTAAGACCTCTTGTCTGCATCCTGCATGAGATGCTTCGGCTTGGCTGACTTCAAAGGGCATCCGATACCAGCTAGCCACACCCTGTGATTGGCCCAGTTTCATCAATTAGACATCAAAAAACCAGCTTACTTAAGCTATTTGTTCACTGTCTTCCTATGATGAATTATTATTTTATTTAAGGCAAAATATAATTACTTTCCTTTATGGGGGGTATACTCCAAAGTAACAGCCCTATATGTAGTTCCACCCATATGCTACAGAAGCAACTCTCCATTCCAACATACAAGAAAATCAAAGGAAGTAGGGAAGCTTTAAAAAAAAAACTTTCTCCCTTCTGATCTCTTTCCTGTCTCCTTCTACTAGGCTATCCTGCCGTCAGCCCCAAAAGTCCATAAGCTGTCTCTTGTTCTCCTCTTAAAAACAGGGATGGATTGTCTCCTGGGTCAGCAATTACATTATGGATTTCCTCTTTAAAAATAACTTATGTGTAAGAAACTGCCATTACATCTCTCACTTATGTATATACACTTGGAAGTTCCAATTCAGCAAAGAGAAAACTTGCATATATGACAATCTATATATGGATATTATGAAGATTCTTTCATAGAAATAACTCCTATATAGTAAATATGTGATGTGTGAAATGGCCCTGTATGAAAAGAGAATCAGTAACTGATTTAATTAGAGCTGATTTTAAATCCATAACCAGTTATTAATTAATTCATCACCATTAACTGACTCCATTATATTTCTAACTTCCTTTTGATACCTAGCTATTAAAAAATGAGTAACTAACCGATTTGATCTTTCTTTTTGGAAATAAAAAGTAGCTACATTCACTTACCTGCTAGGTTCAGTTCTGAATCCAGATTAATTGATAGCAGGCGAAGGATCCTGAGTGGAAACTCTGCTAGATTTCAATTTTTCAGTATCCAAGTAGCTGCTGCTGGAATTTTTGTTGAGCTCACACTTCCGACCCCTTGGCTGCTTCCTTCTTCCAGGCACTGTCTTGCTCTGGCTGTGCCAAAGAAATTGCATTACTTGTTTTGACTTGAGTCAGAGAGGAGGGGCAGGTGAGCAACACCTTCTGAGAGCCTCAGTAGAATCAGCACAGCCAAATCCTTCCAGGCATAAAAGAATGAGCTGACACATGGCATCAAAGCAGGAGGGATTATGGGGGGGGGGGGAACCTCTTGCAAAAAGAAAACAGAAGTTCCCCCAGTACCTGATCCTTTGTAGACAAAGGGCATAGTGGTATTTTTACTGCAGCCAAATCCAAGCCAGCACACATATTGCGTACTGGCAATGAACTGGAATGTTTGTATACTTGTTATACATTGCTTGCCAGTCCAGTACAATCATATGCCAAGCCCTGCCCTCTGCCATTTGTAAGACTTCACTGCTATTCAAATATAAGTTTCCTACATATTTAAAACTATAAATAAGTGCAATCAATCACTCTCAGGGCTGCTGCACACAACAGTTTCTGTGTGTGTGTGATGAGGGGAAAACTACGTTTTATGCTCCAACACATTTAATAAATCCCTAACCACCACTAAGTTAGAGGGAAAACAACTCTGGGAGAAAGTGACTGGAAGCAAAGCAACCGTGTGTATGGGTGTTTTACCCTTCCCCATCTGTCACAGTTCTTCTGCAGCTCTTTTGCCTACACCGTCTTTCTCCTTATGGGATTCAGACTCAATGATACCCCTGCAAACAGGCATTTGGAAACTGTAGGGAGAAATGCAATTTGGAGGGAAGAACTGAAGTGGAAAGGTAGAAGGTAGGGAAAGGATTAAGCATCCCACTCTATCCCACTTTTCCACTCCAAATGTTCTTTTCCCACAGCAGTTGTTCCTTAACAGAAGTAGCGGTCTGGCTTTTCTTATGTGCAGTTCTGTATAACAGGGAGTTCAACTCTGATATTAGATAGAAGCAGGGCTTTTTTTCAGTGGGAACACGGTGGAACAGAGTTCCAGAACCTCTTGAAAATGGTCACATGGCTGGTAGCCCCGCCCCCTGATCTCCAGACAGAGGGGAGTTTAGATTGCCCTCCGCACCGCTGAGCAGTTGGAGATCGGGGGGCGGGGCCACCAGCCGTGTGACCATTTTCTTTGAGGGCAACCCACAGAGTTCCACCACCACTTTTCCCAGAAAAAAAAGCCCTGGATAGAAGTACTCAAACATAAGCTTGCATCAATTGTGAAGGGTTCACACATGGTGAAATAACTGCCTTTCACAGCACACATAGAAGCATGATGTCAAATCCACTTTCATTTTGGAGTGTCCATGTTTTTTACTGAGAAAAGCAGAAATTAAGAGGAGGCAAGCAATCCTGGTGGTAAATACCAAAAGATCAGGGGTTCTCACACTTTGACACAGTAAACCTCCCTTCAAGTCAAGGAAATCAAAGTGTCTGCTTGCTCTTTAATAACACAATAAAGTCGTCAGCAATGTAAATGGCCACAATCATTCTTCAAGAGTCTTATATAATGGAAGAGGACAAGGATGATCCAGAAATATGAAATATTGTACAAATGGGTTGGGAAAAGAAATAAAGGGAAATGATTCAAAGAGATGACTGCTGTGTTTTGGGTTTAGATTTATTGGGTTTAGGGTGTGCTCTAAGGGTGTGGAGGCCAAGCCAAATGTCTTCAGAGCCATTTTTAATCCTTCTACTGCCATAAACATTGTGGTGGGGCAATTGTTGATGTTGGTGATGTCTATTGCTCTCTGAATTCTATCATGGCCTTGCTCATCACAATGACTCCAAGCAGCATTGTCTGCCACTATACTGTAGGCAAGACCAAATCCATATTCCATACTCAAAGGTAGTAAGACTCTGTATACCACAGGTAGGAGGAAAAAGGAGTCTGATGGTACCTTAAAGAGTAACAAAATGTATTTCAACATAAACTTTCATAAGTAGGGTTGCCAGGGACCTGGAGTCCCTCAACAGGGGATCCCCAGGTCCCTGTTGTCTCCTGGTGGGGGATTGGGAGCCGGCACTTACCCTGGCTTCTCTCTGCACACACACACAGCACACATGCTCCTGGCTCGCATGATGACGTCACTTCTGAGAGTGATGTCATCACATGGGGTCAAAGGGTGCCCTGGGTCAAAGGGGGCCCTTGTTGCTGCCACCAGCTCTCGCTGCGGCTGCTCGCCGCCACCCACCTGCCCACTCACTTGCTTTCAGGGGCCACAGCAGCAAGAGGTGAGAGCCGGCACCAGCGGCAGCAGTGGTGACAAGAGCGGCCTGCTCTTGCTGCTGCTGCCACCACTACCCACTGGAGCAGTGCAGGAGGGAGCCCCCTGCTTTCCTGCCATGCCCCAAGCTGCGCGCCCTGAGCCAAGCCGCACCACATGCCCTGAGTTGAGCTGCGCCATGTGCCTCGAGCTGAGCTGCGCAGCTTGGCTCAGTTCGGGGTGCACGGCACGGTGTGGCTCAGCTTGGGGCACGTGGCTCGGGGTGCATGGCACAGCTTGGCCTGGGGTGCGTGGCGCTGCTCGATCCAGGGGGGGCACAATCTGGGGGAGTGACCCCCCTGCCACCCAAGGACGTGTGCACGAGGGGCGAAGGGATGGGAGCAGGGGATCCCCCGCCCCTGGTGGGGGAATGGTAACCCTGTTCATAACTCAGAACTCACTTCATCAAATACATTTGGTACAAGTCTATCAGACTGATTTATATACTTAAAAGAAAGTGAGGGTGGGTTGTTAGCGGTCAGGTGCCTCCTCTCACTGAGGGGCAGTTTATATATGTAAAACCATAAACACCCTTCCTCAAATATTGCCTCAGATATCCTAAGTGCAAGACACTGCCTAGCCTGAAATGAAACAAAATTGATGCCAGCCAGGTAAGAGCCTGGGAAAAATATTTTAGAAGGGGAGTCAGAGCAACTGACTAATGGCCCCCTCCATGCCCCGGAGAGATGCATAATTTAGAACAATGGGTCTCCCAAGAAACTCTTGATGAATCCCATCCATGCCCAGCCTCAGTCCCCCTCACCCATTTACTCTAATTAAGCAGCACTTAACACTATTCACCAAACCTGGTAGTTTTCCCCATCAGTACTCGCAGAGTCATCAAGCACCATTTACACCCATTATCCTCCTCTGGAAAACTCATCAAGTTATTATTTTGGAGGCAAAATCAGTTTGTCCTAAGGAGCATTTTGCCCTATATTTGGAGTCCCTATAACCACCAGTATGTGTGTGTGTTCTGGGACCTGTACATACACCCACAAATCCGTTCGAGCCTTCTCTCTATGAAATGCTGATCATTTTGCTGCTGCCACCATGGACCTCCATCTTCGAGACTGGTAATTATAGCCTTCTCTGAAATTGCTTTTCCCCCTCTCCTCCCTGATTTCCATTTAGTTAGCCTCATATGTGTTCTGTGTGTGATTGTATGTTTGCCCTTTTATTGCTAAAAACGTTTCCACCGAACATCTGGCTGGTTTATGTAGAGAGTTCTCTTAAGGAAAAAATCCCGTAAACATTGGAGGAGAATCCTAGTTACCCCCTCTCATTTTGTCATCTTTTAGCTAATTTCCTCCAACTATTAGGAGACTGCCTATTTGGGTAACAGGGTGTGATGGTAAAGGAAGACTGGAACACTAGATATAATCCAAAGGGCAATCCGTTCATTCATCATGGGTGTGAGAGTCTCCCAAATGTTATTAGATAGGCAAAACACAAAGCCTACTGCAGGATTAAATGAGATAAGCAGATAGAATAGGAAGTTATAGAGGCATATCCCACCACTTACAGATGATAATTATTTCAGCAAAATTTTGAAATTTCCGATTGTAATTGCTTATCTCATTTCATCCTGCATGAGGTTTTGCATTTTCCCCTATCTAACAACTGTTGGGAGTGTATCACATCCATGCTGAGTAAACTGAGCAAACATTTTGGACTGGACCCTGTTATGAACTGGCATCTCTTTGTAACTTCACTCACTCAGCGTTCTGTGGTTTATATAAATCGAACTGATGGATTTACATTCCAGTGCATCTGATGAAGTGAGCTTTGATGCACAAAAGTTTGTCCTGAAATAAATTCTGTTAGTCTTTAAGGTGCCATAGGCCTCCAGTCTTATTCTTCAAATAAATTAGGCTGCCAGTATTTAAAATTCTAGCTGTTCTGTGCTCACCACCAATCCGCCCGGTATATCTTTATTTTATTTATACATTTATTATATTTATTATTATCCTATTCATCCAAAGTAGTTATAAAGAAATCAATACAAACTAGAATGTGATTAATTTAAAAAAAAACAAATATGAACGAGCACATTAATATAAACATTCCATGGAGATAATATTCTCAGTGGATCACAATTCAGGCACAGTGGAGGCAGTGCTCAGGGAGGTTCCCGTGGATAACATGGTGCCCACTGACACCTTTCCTGGTACCCACCAAGCGTTTTAGGAAAGTGGGTGGGGCCAGGTGGAGCTCTTGCCCTGCAGAAAATCGGATGGGCTGTGCAGATTAAAATAACATGGTTTCAGCAGCAGCTGCCACCACAGTATTGGAAAAGTAAGGAGGTTTTTATGAAAGCTAGAAGATCCACCACATAACTCCTAAATTTTAATCCTTCCCACTGATCCACATAAGCCACACTCCCAACTTTGTTCCTTCAGGGTGCTACAGAAATTATTCATAAAGGATGCATTCCATTACAGCCTCAGAGTTGATCCATGTGTTACGAAGTCCACAGGATGAACATGTGACTGCCACAAGGACTTTGGATTAGAGGTATGTCTGGAGTTGCCTACTGGAGTTCCCAGGCGTGCAAGTCACCCAATTCAGATCAGGTCCATATAGCACACAAGGAGAGGGACACAGGGGACACTGTAGTATGTGACTCAGCTTTCAGTCAATAGAGAAAATTAGAGCTGGAAATCAGACAGCCTTCCTCAGCCTAGTATATAGCTCCAGAAAAACATGGTGATGAGATCCTGTTGGGGAAGGGCACTGATTAGAGATATGGGTCCTCTCCCCTAGAGCCTTTTAAAACAGCGGCTAAGAGGACCCATCACAAGAAGTGGAGGGCTGAACTCCCTCCCTGTCCCCTATAATTCAAGCCCTGGATGGAGGAGTGTCTGACAGCTCGGATAGCCCTTCTCAATGGCATTTGAGGGAAGGGGTCCTTGCCTGAATCTGCAGCCAGGCACGAGGGAGGGATGCATGGCAGTCTTACATCCTTTCAGCACAAAATATCTGGCTTAATCAGAAGTGTCACTGTCACCAATGCTGGGGAATCAGATGCATTCACAAGGACTTCAGGGAGGTGTGGGAGAGCAGCAAAGCAACCCAAACTGGTTTTGACTATATGATATGGTACAACCAAATCCTGACGCAAACAGTAGAAAATTCATTCAGAAGTTTTCATACCCTCTTTAGAATGGGGGCAGGGGTGGGGGACAACACACAGTCATTTCACTTCGCTAGTTACTATCCCTTGTTCAGCCGCAAATTCTTTCCTGCTTCCTCACAGAAGTTGCTGACAGCCTGCGCTAAGATGGAGAAAGTGAAGAATATATGAAGCCAGTAGAGAGAGATTTCTTCCGTCCTGAAGGTAGGTACGTGTTCCACTAACATAGACTAGTGCAGTTGTTAGAAAAATCCGTTCTTTCCTTTAGGGCATATAACCAAAAGACACTTTCCATCTTTGTACTGCTTGTTCTTTCTTTTGCTACCAAACACCAGAAACAATTAAAACAGTTTCACTGTCCTAGACTCTCTTCATTGCCCTCCAGAAAAAGAACTCGCTATTTTCACACTCTAGACTTTTGTCATGGTGATGTGGACCATTGAATAAAATATGGGACTCAGGACTGGAAGATCAGAATTCCAATGTCTTCTAATTTATATGTACTCATTGAATGACCTTAGGAAATCCATACCCTTACCCTAATTCCTAAGGTTGCCATCCTCCAGGTAGAGCCTGGGGAGCTCTCAGAATTACAAATAATCTTCAGATTACAGAGATCAGTTCCCCTGGAAAAAATGGCTGGTTTGGATTCTATGTCATTATACCCTTTCTTCCCCCAGGCTCTACCACCAAATCTCCAGGAATTTCCCAACACAGAGTTGGTAACCCTACTAATTCCCCATCTCAGAAAAATAACCTAGCCTATACTGCTATCCAAGAGATGAATGAAATAGAGATTGCAAAACACTTTCTATTTAAACATGGTATAAATTCATTTATTTTAATTATGATGATGATGATTTTAAATCATAGTAACCACTGCTGCTTGGTCCACCATAAGAAAACAACTTGCACTTCAAAAAGGCGCTGGTACCAGATATAAAACAGAAAAGAAAATCTTGATTCTGGGAAACTCACTCAGTCTGGTGTTGTTCTGGCCTATTATATGTAATATGCAACTGAAGAAAATGTGAAATTTAATGCTGATTTAAATGAACAAACCTTCAAGGCTTGTTCTCTGCAGGTCAAGATAAAATCAGAAGCATATTGTTTGTGGCAATTTTCCCTTCAACTTTCACCTGCATAGTAAATGTACACTGATCAGGTTTATCAGTTATCTGTATTTCATTGTACTTGCGGCAATAAAGCCCCTGACACTAATTGGCTGAGAGGGTGTAACAACAAAGAACATTCCAACTGCGGCAACAAAAGTTTCATGGTCCAGTTTCTGTGGGAGGGGATAGTTGTCAATTTGGCTGGCACTAAAATTTCTCACAGGCAATATGGAAGGAGGAACTATGTTGGGCAATCTAAGGACTAAACAGCTGACTGGCATGCAGGTTCCCAGAACCTAAAGGCAGGATGTCCAGTGGCAAGACGGTTGAAAGAAAGGAGCAGAAAAAATTGTGAAGTGATTTCTGTGAAGTTTAAATAAAGAGACAGAGATCTGATGGAATATGTTGGGACTATGAATTATGGAGCTAAGAGGACAACCAACTGATTCCTTAGCTGCAGATATCCTGTAAATCCTGTAAAGGTTACATGCACTTCCAGATTTTCATGAAGGATGCAGCACATTATTGTTTGTTACCATAGTGAATTAACATCAAAATGAAATGTGTGAACATGATTTCTAATTGAATATTTAAAATTCAGCAACCACACCTAGTTCTCAAAATGTATGCCATAGTATATATCATTTCAATGAAACAGCCAACAACTAATAATCACCTAGAGACTTTCTATTTGGCGCCAGTAGCTGAAAGATTATTAGTTTCTTCTTTGGTAATAATGTGCTCGTTTCACAAGGTCACACAGATTTAGACAGTAGGTGGAGATATAAGACCCAACATTTGCCTCTAATTAGAACCATAATCTTTCTGCTAGGCTGCTTCCACATTGGGATTTCCTCCCACAGGGACAGCAGGAAGCCTCTGCAATAAAGATCCAGAGGAGTTAGCCCTGTTAGACTATTTAGCAAAATAGTAGAGTCCAGTTGGTTAGCCTTAAAGGTGCTACTGGACTCTTTACTAACCTGCAATAAAGGGAAGTGTCCAAATGAAAATTGGGCTGGATCCAGACTAAATTTTTTATCGGTAGCATGGAACTTTCCTGCCTTCCCCGCTCCCTAGGGTTATCAGGCCTCCTGGCAACCACCAGGAAGTAGAGGGCGTGGGGGTGTGGGAAGCATGGCTATTTACTGTTGTTTGCCCTGTTCAATCGCCCCACATGATGACATCAGTTCTGCTTACATATCATTGCACTGGGCGCAGGTCGAATCGACTCAAAGAATCAGCTCAAAATATTGTGGTTGGGGGCAATTCTTAAAGAATTGGCTCTAGTGCAATACCATATGCCTGGGCTGACTGCCAATGGCGAACAATCCCTGGGCAGCTTGTTTCCCTCTGCCGATTGCCAGCGATCACTGGGCAAAAAGGCAAATTGCAAGGCACTTGGAAAGCCAACTTTTCCCACTGCAGCCCACTGATCTCCACAAAATGCTGCTCCTGGAGAATGGGGGCCCCCTGAGGAGTGACAGGAGGAGGGGTCTGCAGCAAAAAGAATGAATGAGTTGAAACAGTCTGGATCCAAGTCATTGGGCCCAATCTTGGCACAAGTTCTGCTCCCCCCCCCCCCCCCGCAAGTTAAAGGGAAACTGCAGGGAAGTTGTGGGTAGAATGTCCATCTGGACTTTGAATGTCCATCTGGACTTTCATTTTTGACTAAAGGAAAGGTAGAAAGTCCTTTAAAGAGCTTTAAAGGGAAGGGTACAGATTGGGTGGGTGCTGTGCAATGTACAGGTCTGACAGAGAGAAGCTGGAGTGGAGTCAGCAGCAGAGCAGACACTATAGGAACAGTGTGCATAATGTTGTTCTCACATATTCCTTTACCAATTACTGCTGCTGCTGTGTCAGGAGTGTACTTTCATACCTACAATGGGAAGCAACCAGAGTTTTAATTAGTTGTCTAGCTCAAAAATGTACACAGCAGCATTAATAGGTATGCTGTTCAGACAGCTTCACATACTACATTTTTAAAAGTGTAAACCAAATATGTTTTAGTACTCACCTAAAAATATATGAATGCACCAGATACATGGCTTCAGGCTCGAATATCATGCAAGTACATTTGTCAAGGATATGGTATGGGCAGCTGCTGACTTTTAAGTGTGCTCTTGATGGCAAATCGCAGTTTTTCTCTGCTAATATTTTTATGTATTTCGGTTATTTATACTCCACCTTTCTCAGTGAGACTCAAAGCAAATTACATAGTATAAGTCAATATGATCAATGGCTGGGATCTTAAGTAAACAATGCAATAGCATAAGGATTGCAGAAATTTGAAAACAAGCAGAAGTCTGATACAGAGCTGAAAGCAATGCTGAGGCAGTACACAAGCAAACTGAGATGACACATTAAGCGATGCAGAACTGCCTAGTAGAATACTTACCGCAACAGACAGTTCACAGTAGTATTGTCTTTTCTATGTGGCTTTTTCTCTGCTGCAAGGATTTTGGGACATACACAACTGCTCTTGCGGCAGACTAACAAACATCGGGTTGGATCCAGCAGTAATTTCCATTAACAGAAGAGATTTCCATCAGGAGTACAGAACTTTCTCATCCCTGTCCTAAAGCCGCATGAAATCATCCTCACTTTCCATTAGCAGAAATTTATCACTGGATCTGATTGATAGACTAGCAGCTCCACAACTGTTCCCAAGTTGTTGCTTCATTTTAGATCTTTAATCCCAGTAAAAATATTTATTGGATCAAGTACTTCCAGATATTGTCAAATTGGTTTTCACAGCAGCTTTGCATTTTATGATGTCTGAAAAACGCAGGCAAAACTTTCCCAGTGCAAAGATGTCATTGTGGGAAAAATTTCACCCTGTTAAAAAAAAAAATTCTGGTAATGCAGGTATTAAAAGCACAAGAACTCTGCCAGGAAAAGGTGGCAAACTAGGGCCCCGGAGGTAAATGTTTGTCTAAAACCCAGTGATAAGTTTATCTTCCCCTGACAATACCTACTTCCCATGTATTTCAGAGAGCATTTAGGAACAATGCCTCAGATCTGACCAGCCTCTGATGAAACTAAGTCAAGGTCTTTGGAAAATGGTTTAGATAACATTCGACTCTGAAGTTTCTTCTCAAAGCAAGAAAGAACAAGATTGCACAACAAACAAACCAGAAAATGTGCACTGAATACACAATTATACCACTAGAATTTACATTTCCCTAACTATTATATTATAGGGTCACCAGAGGGCAGTATATTCTACTTTTTTAGCTTAACAAGAAAGGAAGAGATTGCGGTTCAGAGCCCTTTCTACAATTACAAGCTATAAACTTGTGGTATTTTCCACACAGGCCAGGTTTGCGTAGATTCCAAGGTTGCAAATCTTCAGGTGGGACTTAGAGATCTCCCAGAATTACAACTGATCTCCAGACTACACAGACTAGTTCCCTGGGGAAAATGGCTGCTTTGGAGGGTGATCTCTATGGCATTATACTCCACTGAGGACCCCCTCTCCTCCCTGAAAACCACCCTATCTAGGTTCTAGGGTTGCCAAGTCCCCATAGGGAGGGGGAACCTAGCTCTTACCTTCCTTTTGCTTCCTGGATGCACCTTGCACATTCCAGCGCTGGAGTAGGGCTGCCAACCCCCCACCTGGAGGAGTTAAAGAGAATGGCCGTTTCCGTAATGAAAGCTGAGCAGCACAGAGGGGAAACCCCCACGGAAACCATGGTTTCCGTGGGGGTTTCCCCTCTGTGCTGCTCAACCCCCCACCTGGGGCAGGGGATCCCGTTCCCACTTACCTGGCCCCCACGCCCCGCAATCACCACGCCCACCACGCCCCACAATGAGCCCGTTTCGGGCCGAATCGGGTCTGCTCGCCGGGCTGCCCTTTGATCCGCATGTGATATCACTTCCTGGAAGTGACATCATCATGCACACTGGGAGCATGCGAGCGCGAAAAGGGAAGCCAATCGCCACGGAGGGTGAGTGCCGGGTTCCCAGTCCCCCACCGAGGGACTAAAGGGACTTGGCAACCCTAGGCTGGCGTGGTGATGTCACCTCTGGGAAGTGACATCATCAAACAAGGCTGGGGAGCATGTGCGCATTTTGCAGCAGGCCAATTTGGGCTAAGGATCCCAGACCACTGGTGGGGGTGGGGGATCTCCCGCCCCCGCTCCCCACACCCTGCCCCCACTTACCTGAGCAGCGGCGGGGGCGCGCGGCGCGCTCCCGTGTGCCGCAGCCTCTGGGATCGGGCCCATTTTGGCCCGTATTGGGGCCGCTGCAGAGCACAGGAGCACTCCTGCGCTCCGCAGTGCTCAAAACGGGCCCGATCCATGGCAAGCGGGCCCGTTTTCAGCAGCTGCGGAGCGCAGGAGCGCTCCTGCACCCAGCAGCTCCGCAAAACGGGCCAAAACGGCCCATTTCAGGCACGTTCTGCAGTGCCCGGGGCCGCACAATGACATCACCCCTGAAGTGATGTCATCGCACCTGTGGGGGTGCACGTGCGCGCACCACGCGTGCACACACACCCTCTCCCCAGAGATCAGTGCCAGGCCCCTGTCCCCCACCAGGAGATTGAGGGGGCCTGGCAACCCTAATTGAGGCCCAAACAGGCCTGATTCGGCACATTTGGGGCCCAAATCAGCCCGCTGCAAAGTGCAGGAGCGCTCTTAGAGCAGTGCAATGACATCAGTGATGTTGCACTGGCTCCAGGAGTACACCCAGGAGGCCTTGCCCACCATTGGCCAGGTAAGTGGTGGCAGGGTGGAGGTAGGAGTGGGATATCCCCCGCCCCCACTGGGAGAATGGGATCCCTACTAGATTCTCACTTCTAAATCTCCAGCAACTCCCCAACTCAGAGTTGGCAACCCTAGTCCCCATTGCTGCTATGGTTGCTAATACAGCGCAGTGCAACAGGATGCCACATGGCACATTTCCCCACTTTTCCCTGCCCCCAGTCTCCCCCAGCAATGTCCATCACCCCACTCCATGCAACCAGAGATTTGAGGGGTGTTAAATTGGCAACTGAATATTGTTGTAATGTTATAAGAATATGTATATCAGTTTCTCTGACTTCTCAGCTTCTGTTTTTTTAAGCAAGTCTCTAGACCATTTTGTTGCAACGATGTAAGATTAAAAGCATAGCACCGCAACAAAAGCGGCCAGAGCCCTTTTTTAGAAAATGAACATTGGGAAAATCACAGAACTTGAGAGACACGTTGTTATAACATTACAATGATATAACAATATTCAATTGCTGATTTAAAAAGCAAAAGCAGTCCCCCCAGCAGTGACTGGGAAAACTAGCTCTGACTGGAAAAAGCTAGACTTTCCTGCCCGCATGATAGACAGCCAGGCTTTGCAGCAAAGCAGGTTTGAGAAAAATTGGTGGGGGGGGGAGGGGGGGAGGGACTGGGGAAACCCAGGAGGTCACAAACGTACCATAATGCTGTGGAGAAGTAATGGGGGAAACCCAACAGCAGGAACTTCGGCCATATAACCTGTGTGGAAACAGTCTCTGTCTCTTCATCAGTATACTCTGAGCACAGGCAGAGCAGAATGATCTGCTCCTAAACTTTCAAGACAAGGAGAAAAACATCAGTACTGCTGCTACCACCATCTTAAATGAAATAATAAGAACAGGTTGTGTAGCAATACAGGGCTGGCATCAGGAGCAGATATAGGTAAGCAGCTGCCAAAGCCCTTTAGCCTTAGGGTAGCCTGTCAGAATGACTGATTGACTGATGGATTAGATTTCTAGCCTGTCCTCCCCACAAGCAGGCTCAGGGAGGGTCACAACAGTTCAGTCACACAAATACAAGAATATAAATATATAAGAACATAAAACAACAAAATAAATACATCATAAAATCCAGTATAAAATACAGAAAATTACAAAATATATTTTAAAAAATCCAAGATACAGCAATCAGCGTACAATCTAATAGTTACCCTCAGTCACTGTGGGTTAGACACAGAGATCTGCCAAGATTCCAACCTGCTGGAGTGATGGAGTCAAACAAACGATAGCAAGAAAGCCAGCAGGAAAGTTTGCCGTGCCTCAACCATCACCATAGGCCTGACAGTACATCCCCTTTTTACAAGACCAACAGAACTGTAACAAGTCCCGCAGGGCCAGAGTCTCTACAGAGAGTGTTCCACCAGGCCGGTGCCAAAGCCGAGAAGACTCTGGCCCTGGTCAAGTTCAGGCAAGCATCCTTGGGGCTGAGAATCACCAGCAGATTTTGGTCTGCTGAACACAGTGCCCTCTAGGGTCCTGCAGATATGTTGGTCCCAGTCCTCTAAGGGCTTTAAAAGTTAGAACCAAGACCTTGAACCTGATCTGGAATTCAACTGGGAGCCAATGCAGCTGGCGTAGCACAGGTTGTTATGTGTGCCTCAGTTGGAGCTCCTGTAAGGACACCTGCAGCTGCATTCTAGACCAGTTGCAGTTTCCAAATCAATCTCAAGGGCAGCTCTGCACAGAGTGAGTTATACTAGTCCAATCTGAAGGTGACCATTGCATGGATCACTGTTGCTAGATTGCAGGCAGAGAAATAGGGAGCAAATAGGGGACAAAAATAGAAAAATGCAGATCTGGCAACCACTGTGATCTGGGCCTCCAGAATCACACCCAGACTACTCACTGTTGGCATGGATGCCAATGACACCCCATCAAAGGCTGGGAGCCAAATTCCCAAACTCATCAGCCTGCAGCCCAGATGCAGGACCTCCGTCTTCATAAGGTTCAGTTTCAGATGACTCTGTTTAAGCCATACAGTCACAGCATCCAAAGCCCTAGCGAAGACCTCTGGGCCAGCATCTGGCCAGCTGTCCATCATCAGATACAACTGGGTGTCATCAGCATACTGATGACAACTCAGTCTATAACTTTGTGCCAACTGGGCAAGGGTCACATATAGATGTCAAATAATATTGAGGATAGAATTGCCCCCTGGGGGGGACACTGCATACTAAAGGGTAGCGAGGTGAAATATGCTCCGCTACCCTCTGTCCCTGACTGTGGAGAAAAGAGACTAGCCACTGTAAGGCAGTCCCATGTAACTCCACGTTGGTGAGGCAGTAGGTCAAAAAATCATAATTAACCGTATTGAATGCTGCCGTAAGATCCAGTAAGACTACCAGCGCCAACCCGCCTCAGTTCAGATGCCAATGAAGGTCATCTGTGAGGACAACCAATGCTGTCCCCATCTCATGGCCAGAGTGGAAACTAGACTGTAATGGATCCAGGACAGAGGAATCCTCCAGGAATACCTGCAGTTGCTCAGCCACCACTTGTCCAATCACCTTAAGTGGCCTCACCACTGCCTCTTTTAGCACTCCAGGAAAAATCCCAGAGTCCAAAGATGATAATATTTGCCAAAGGAACCCAAAGTCCATCACCACCGGCTTTCACCAGCCATGATGGCCAAGAGTCCAAGGAGCAGGAGGTGGGCCTCACAGCACACAGTACCCTGTCAATCTCGTCCTGGGAGAGTTGACTGAAATTATCTAACTCTGGACCAGAAGGTGGCCAAGGGGGCACCAGTTCATATACTGTATCAAATGTGGCTGGCAAGTCATGGTAGAGAGATTTTTCCCCCCTGCAAAATAGTTCCCCAAAGTCTCATAGCTTATAGCCGAATGAACATTTTGACAATCTCCCTGTGAAAGGAAGACTAAAAATCTAATTATTCTAAATAATTGCACCGGGTAAGAGTTTGCGGTTGCAATTGAAGCAGAGAACTCCTTCTTTGCTGCTTTCACTGCCACCTCATAGGCTTTCATAATATGGTTGCCAGTCCTCTGCTGAGGACAGGATCCCCTGCTCCCACCCTCCACCTCCTGCCCCTGCTTACCTGGTCGGTGGGGGGGAATGCACCTCCTAGGGCGTGCTCCTGGGCAGGGCAGTGCGCAAGATCTTGCCACAGTGACTCAATTTGGGCTGGATTCACCCAGAATTGGGCCCAATTTGGCTGGATCTGGCTCGAATTGGGCTGCTAATGGAGCACAGGAGTGCTCCTGTGCTCCACAGTGTCTGGATTCGGGCTGATTCTGGCCAGATTCCAGCCAAATCAGTCCACTGCAGAGTGCAGCAGCGCTCCCATGCTTCACAGTGGCCGGATTCGGGCCAATTCTGGCCCATTTCAGCCTGAATAAGCCCAGATTCAGGCTGGATCGGGTCTAATTTGGCCCGAATCGGGCCACAGCAACACTTCCGCGCTCCGCAGTGGATGGATTCGGGCAGATTTGGGCCTGAATTGGTCTGAATCTTGGCCAATTCCTCCCAAATTGGGCCCAAATTTTCCCCTGTTGAAGAAATAGGAACCCCTATTTGGGTCCCTATTGAAGAAAAAGCTGGGGTATAAATGAAGTAAGTATTTAAGTAAGTACATTTACACATTACATTTTTCTTATGAGCATGGGTTCTGGTCTCCCTCTCTGTAGGAGAAAGCTACTGAGTGTATTTTTCCCTTTCCTTTACTAATGAGATACTGTTTGCAGAGGCCCCAGATTATGTTCTCACGAAGTATAGTGTACCTCTGATCCCTGTACACTTAGCAAAGAGGCAAACTTACTATTAGCTCATCTAGCGGCTATGTCTTAAATATTCTTGCCACTCTTATTTTGGTGAACTTTTCCTTGTTGGGTTATTGCAGAAATGCTAATGGGTATGAAAAGATGCACCATAACTGCAGAAAGCAACTTAATTTACATTGCAATCCTATGCAGCCTTATTCCAATTTATCCATTGATTTCAATGAGCTTAAAGTGTGTTAACTCTGCATAAGATTGCTATGTTAATATATCATAACGGACAATATAATCAAAGTAGTGTTAACACTCTATGTCATTTCCTTACTGACTCACAATGTGTTCCTTATTTTGGAGCTCTAGCAGGGCATGTAGGATAAATACATGGCCTCAGTAGCGCTTTGGGCCTTTTGCTGAGATTTTATCTAACAAAGACAAGCATAGGGGGATGCATGTGAAATGATCAGGTTTGAATGCAGCGTGGAGGTGCTACTGAATAAAGAATCCGTTGATCTACAAACAGCAGCCTTTTCTTCTGTGCTGTCTGGTATCTAAGCCAACAGTTCCTCCCATCCCTTTCAGCTGCCCCTTGCCAAAAGAAGCACTGTATGAAATAACTCGCGATACACTGCAGCTTCCGGAGAATCTTCCCAGCTACACTGTAAGGAGGAAATTTATCATAAATACTCCAATCATCCCATTTGGCTTTATTCCCAAAGAGTTGTGTCCTATCTCCCTTCTCCCAGGCTCCATCACACAGGAGGGAACTTCACAACACTGAAGGAATTCATTTCGCTCTCTGAGTTATCTGCCAGACTTACCCCCTGAAAATAAAGAACACTAAGGGACAAACACCCTTTCAGTGCCCCCTGTAAAGGGGGCCATCCATCATCAAATCAGGGCCAGGAGGGGAGACAGCTTTATCAGGGCAAGATAAAGCTTGTCACAGTTGTATATCCTATCCATTTCCTTTCTTGGGTAAAACCTGAAACATTCCACCCACACTCAAAGCACCTGCTAATGTGAAATTGGCTTGGATGTGTTTCTATACAATGGGAGTTTTTTAAAAAAAATCTGTGGAGGCAGTGGAGTGTGAGGGGAAGAAATTCCAGTCTGTATATATGTGACTAGGAAGATCACTGAACAAAAGGCTTTCAAACTTTGCCACAAAAGCCTTTCCTCACCCATAGTACTGCTCTGTAGGACAGGTTTCTGTGCGCCTGAGAGAGAGAATGGAGTTAGGCACACTCAGGTTTGTCTCATTTCTTGCTCATGGGTTGCAAGCAGGGAGCCAAATGTTCAGCGAGCTGTTAGATGACTCTAACTGAATCTGGATGTGTCCATTAGTATGATCACACTGTTTCCTCACACAATGACATTTTCTTGCTGCTGCCACCACCATCATCTCTCCATTCGAAAAGGGGATATAGTATTATGCAAAATAAGAAAGAAAAAATTCAGTTTGAGATTTTTGGGCTGAGACCTGTTACTTGGTGTCCATTCATGAATCTAACTAATCTTGCACTCACTTCTTCTGACCACTTGTCAAACCAATGCTGCTGACTGTACAAGTACACAGTGCATTCTATCTGATGTCAGTAATTTAAAGGACGCACCTGTCTGTACAGGTGCCAAGAGTATGTATACAGTATAAATATGTAAGTATACAGCATAGTATACAGCATAGTAAAGAGTCTGAAAGGATGAACCAATTAAAAACAAATTTGAAGTATTACTGTGCCAGCAAATAAGTGTTTAGAACGGGAAATAGTAACTTGATTCACTAGTACAGTATCACGGCATTCTTTCTGTGATATTGTACTAGTACAATATCACAGTACAATACTAATACAATACAACATCATTCTTGCAATGACAATAACCAGTGTAAAGGCCAATTCACATGTTAGAAATTCTACATGTTCTTGGTCTTGACAATCAGATATGCATTCCATTCTTAGAACTTAATTCCCAGACATGCATAGGCCCAATTTGTATTGGATCTATGATGCATGGAAAGACGGGGCTTAAGCTTCCCCCCATGCTGTTTTCCTGACCTGTGTGTAGCCTCCAGTGGGGAAACAAGTAGCTCCTCAGGACAGTTTCCAGCAGGGAAAGGAGGGGGGGAGGCTTAAGCTTCCTTCCCTGCACACACCTGGGAATTTTGTTCCAATCACAGAATTCTCAAAGTGTGTCTAATTGACAGGACCCAGATAGACCACATGGGGGACAGGAGGACTTTGTTTTGTGTGAACTGGTCCTCTAAAATGACTTGTAAGACACATCACATGTAAAAAGTGAAAGCAAATGACCCTCTCCGAGAGAAGGTTTGGATATTAAAGCAAGGGCTGATTAGTGAATGCGTGCATACACGAGAAATCTAAAATCAAGAACTAAATGCAACAATTCTGACCCAGTTCTAAAGCTTTGAAGCACCACAATCAGAACGAGGCTGACAGAATGGTACTTTCTAGCCGCCAAACTCCCACTGAAGCCTGGTGGTGGTGGAGAGTGCCCACAAGTCATAGTTGACCCCTAGTGGGGTTTTCATGGCAAGAGACTAACAGAGGTGGTTTGCCATTGCCTGCCTCTGCAACCCTAGTCTTCGTTGGAGGTCCTCCTGAACCTCTCAAATTCTGCTCCAGCGAATCAAGGGATCGTCAAAAATAGCAATGAGGCAAAGATTTTGTCTGCAGTAAAAATTATTTCCTTCCACAAACAGAACACAAAAGTGCCACGCCACCAGCAGAAGAGCACCTATGCTTCCAACCCACAATGAACAAGTTTTAGGCAATGACACAGGACTGTGTGTGACTGCTGTGAAAGATTTCATGCCTTAAGCCTGCTTGGAAGCTTTTTCTTCTTTGCTGATGTCAGAGGGTTTCTTATGGTAACACTTTGGAAAGATAGGAGCAGTTTGCACGTCCTTAACAAGCACTCTTCAGTCTTTGTTATTACTACACATGTTTTAGAAGGCGCCTCAGAGTTCAAACTGGAACTTGGCCCTGACTTAAAGTAAGCCTTGCTCATGGTTTAACTCTCTTTACTACCATATGCTAAAGTTTTAATGACAACCAAAGCAGATCCAAACTTGGGAATTTTAATTCACATGGAAAACAGTCATGGGGGTGGGAGGAGGGAATAAGCACTGCACAGAGAGAGATATTCTTGAGAAGATATAACCTGTTTATGTTAAAATGTTTATTTTCTTTTATAGTTTTAAAGCAAAGGGCCAAAGTCCGATTTTTGTTCAATAAGAGCCAAAGTTAGAACAGCAGGCCTGAAAGGAGCAATTTCGGACAATTTTTTTCACATAAGCTAACATCTCATAGGTATTTGTCTTAAATTGAAGCATAATTTTTATTAGACCCAGAACCCCCTGCCCCAAATTCCCGTACAACAAAAGAATGATTTGTTCAGATCCTGATCCTCTGAAAGTGGCAGGAATTCTGCTAATTTGCAGCAACAGAACAGCTAAAGGTCTTGCTTTTGTCTACTCTTTCCTTTAAACCTGCTGCCAAAGTCAAAAGATTTCAGAAAATATAGTTCACACAGTCAGAAACAACTTTCTGGAAGGAGTTAATTCAGAAGTGCTGTCAGCTTTTCTCCTCTCACACATTCTATCCATATATCCCACATGTAGTTGGAATTGCTAGATCTCATTTCCACATACAAAAAATCTTGCTCTGTTTTCACTTACCTGTTAAAAAGCCCAAGCGGGTTCTGTTTTCTTGAGTTTCTCAGCTACCCACTGAAGAGAATATTGCTGCTCCCATGCTTCTAGTGCTCTTGCTAAATTCCTCACCACCCCCTTGAGGTATTTAATTTAACTTGGGCATTAGCGACATCCAAATGTTAAAAGATCTGAAGACATCTGTCCCTGGGATATACCAATCCTCCACAGAAAAGAAGGGGAGGAAATCTTGCCCACATCCTATAAAAAAACCTAAATGGAATTCTCTTTAATGACAATGTGAAATATGGCGTCAAAATTCCATGCAGTACGATCTTGATTCCATGTTCTTATTTTTTTATTATATACTAATTTTCCGCTCGGAGGGAACAGATTTCCTCTGGTCCCTATTTCCAGCCTAGATTGCTTCAGCCCTCGTGGTAGGAAAGAGTCACCCGCTGAACCAAATAACTTCTTCCAAACTACACAATACCGCCCCTCACCCCCACTGCTTCTCTGTTGTGAGACCCTGGGCGAACGTGTGAAAGAATGGAATCACAGAGAGGGCGTTTTTCCCCTTCAGATCAGTCCATAAGGAAAGTGTGCGCGGCAGCTGGCTATTAATGTCGTATTAGTGATGGATTAGCAGCTCTCTGCCCTCTAAGCCAAATGCACAATAGCAAACTAATGAGCTTGCGAGGTGGAGATCCCTGTGGGACAGGGTAAAAGCCGGAACGAGACGAAACAGGCCGGAACGGGCACTAAAGAAATGCCACTGCCACAAAAAACAGTGGAATGTGTTAGAGACACTCCAGAACAATATTTTAGAAATGAAAACTCTGGACTGGCACCCTTTAATTAACCCATTCCATGCCAAAAAGCTCCCGGAACAGCACAAAACAGCCTGGAACGGGCACTAAAGAAATGCCGGTGCTACAAAAAACAGTGGAATGTGTTAGAGACACTCCAGAACAATATTTTAGAAATGAAAACTCTGGACTGCCCCACTTTTATTAACCCGTTCCATGCCAAAAAGCTCCCGGAACAGCACAAAACAGCCCGGAACGGGCACTAAAAAAATGCCAGTGCCACAAAAAACAGTGGGATGTGTTAGAGACAATCCAGAACAATATTTTAGAAATGAAAACTCTGGACTGGCACCCTTTAATTAACCCATTCCATGCCAAAAAGCTCCCGGAACAGCACAAAGCAGCCCGGAACGGGCACTAAAGAAAGGCCAGTGGCACAAAAAACAATGGGATGTGTTAGAGACACTTCAGAACAATATTTTACAAATGAAAACTCTGGACTGGCACCCTTCAATTAACCCTTTCCATGCCAAAAAGCTCCCGGAACAGCACAAAACAGCCCAGAACGGGCACTAAAGAAACGCCAGTGCTACAAAAAACAGTGGGATGTGTTAGAGACACTCCAGAACAATATTTTAGAAATGAAAACTCTGGACTGCCCCGCTTTTATTAACCCGTTCCATGCCAAAAAGCTCCCAGAACAGCACAAAACAGCCCGGAATGGGCACTAAAGAAAGGCTAGTGCTACAAAAAACAGTGGGATGTGTTAGAGACACTCCAGAACAATATTTTAGAAATGAAAACTCTGGACTGGCACCCTTCAATTAATCCTTTCTATGCCAATATGCTCACGGAACAGCACAAAACAGACTGCAGTTTTCTGCAGACTCGGGACTGAAAGCACACTCAGACCACGTTTTTCGCTTCCCTCCACACCAACAATTATCTGTTGGTAGCCTGGGACTTAGCCTCAGGCGAAGAGGAGTTACCTGGCTGGATGCTCCAAGTAACAATAAAAAAATATGTCCTATTTTTTCAGTTATTTATTTGTTTACTTATTTGAAAAAAAATTAAGAGATGTCCGATTAATATATATAATAAACCAAAAAAAGAAATCCACTTTTAGGATTGCTTCCCATAGACCAATTTAGTTAGAGGGTCAAAATGAAGGTGAGTGCAAAAATGATCCAAAGGGTGTGTGTGTTGTACAGTGAACAGTGGATTAATGTGATCAAAATCAGTGATGCAGGGCCGGAGGCGGGGCGGGGGGCGTCGGGGGTCGCGGCTGCCCCCGGGGGGCCCCGGGGGTCGCGGCCCCGCCGGAGGCGGGGCGGGGGGCCCCGGGGGTCGCGGCTGCCCCCGGGGGGCCCTGGGGGTCGCGGCCCCGCCGGAGGCGGGGCGGGGGGCGTCGGGGGTTGCGGCTGCCCCCGGGGGGCCCCGGGGGTTGCGGCCCCGCCGGAGGCGGGGCGGGGGGCGTCGGGGGGAGCGGCCCCGCCGCGACCCCCGGGGGCCCCCCGGCCCGCCGGAGGCGGGGGCGGGGGGCGTCGGGGGGAGCGTCCCCGCCGCGACCCCCGGGGGCCCCCCGGCCCGCCGGAGGCGGGGCGGGGGGCGTCGGGGGGAGCGGCCCCGCCGCGACCCCCGGGGGCCTGGTCTTTGTCTTTGTCTTTGTCTTTGTCTTTGTCTTTGTCCCCTTCGCCTTCGCCTTCGCCTTCAGGGATGCAGGGATGCAGGGATTATTTTTGGCAACCTCTTTTACATGCAAAACTTAAAACTTTTGTGGTACAAAGTTGTGATGCTATAAAATGGTAAAAATTTCATAAAATTGTAATTTTACTAACAATCCAACTCAAATAAGTGTATAGATAATTCAAACAGTACAGCTTCTATAATCATATTAGGCACAAATATTAAACATAACTTTTAAACATTAATTAAAAAGTATTAAATACTCAGTAGAGATGGGTTGAAGCTTTTA
Source organism: Eublepharis macularius (assembly GCF_028583425.1). Lineage (NCBI taxonomy): Eukaryota > Metazoa > Chordata > Lepidosauria > Squamata > Eublepharidae > Eublepharis > Eublepharis macularius. Next base: position 104,076,766 of record NC_072794.1, on the reverse strand, counting down.
TCTTAAATCCTGAGCAGCTTGAAACTTTCAAGTGAGAACTGAAAACACATTTCTCTGTTTTAGAGAAACCATATGTCAGTACAAAATAAATGGGATGGATGTTTTTGTTGCACTCTCTCAACCAGGAGACAGACTCCTCCTAAGAGTTTAATGGCTTCTTTCATTAACAAACGCTAGTCTTTTTTATTAAGTGAGGTATCAAAATATAAATGTTTATTTAAATAAAACATAGAAAAATAGAACAGATGAACACAACCAGAATTAAGTTTCCTAACATTTCTTTTCTTCTTTTTTTTAAAAAAAATGTATTGGTGAGTTTAAGTTTTAAAATTTCCTAACATTTCTTAATGAAATCTAACTCAGTCAGATTAACGATGAAATGCATTCAAGTTACCGTAGCACATATTACAAGGGTAACTTTCCTGCCTAGATCTTCATGAGATTTCTTTTGGCCAAAACCTTGATCTGCTATTTGAATTACCATTTTTATATATTATCTTATGCAGTAATCAAAGATCTTTTCATATCATAACATAGATAAATATCAAACCAATCATAATTTAATTCTTTTTTACTATTTCCAATCATGTGACATTCTACCTAGCCAAAAGTACCACTATGCCCAGCTGCAAGATAAGAGATATGGATAGTAAAAATGACAGGAAAAGTTACATGACCAGATCATCCTTGGTTTCTGCTAACAATTACAGAACATTTATCTGATACTGTTCACTATTTGTAATTGGCTGTCAAAGATAAAGAAGCAACAGTTATACACCATACTAGAAAAAGAACTATACTGAAGTTCATACAGCGTTATTTAGAATGCATATGTTTCACGAAGTATGTGTTCTAAACCATAATCAGCAGTCTACTGGTTTGAATCCCACTACTGACATGAGCTCAGTAGGTGGCCTTGGGTCAGCCACTCCTCTCAGCCCCAGCTCCATTGTGGGGATAAGAATAATACTAACTTGTTCACTGCTCTGGGTGAGGCATTAATACGTGTAGAAGAGTGGTATATAAGCACAGTTATTATTATTGTTTATATTTCCATGACACCATCCCTTGACCTGTAAAATTAAGTATTTTGATAAGTATGAAAGTGATACAAAATATAAATGCATTGCATAATGTGTGAGTGTACATATACAAACTTTAAAAATTGTATTGGATAATAACGCAAAGCATGATTACTGAGAAAGCTGCTTTCACTGCTTTCAGTGTGGAGAGCTGCTTGTAGATCAAAACAACCTGACGAGCTGTCTTCATGCAGAGTCCACTTGATTCTCTTGGCTTTCAATTCTGCTTTCGTTCGGCATGGGTAAATCAATATGTCAGCAGTATACATTTGTATCACTCCTCTCTGAATGACCTTTTAAATTTTACTGCCTATCATGTCAAATCAATTAAAATTAACAATACAGTTACTAAGCTGCTAAGATCAATTAATGGCTCTTAGGCTTTATCTATTGATCTAGTGACATCTTCAAAACTCGCTGGTAACAGACTATACATACTTCTCTTCTATCCACAATATATACACAAGGATTGATTACATATTCTTATCTTCTAAATTATATATTTAAATGACATATTCTTATCTCCTAAATTAATTAGTCAAACTCTTTACATCAAGGATTCATGACAAGTTGTGGACAGACTATGCTTGGACAGAATGTACACTGAAAATAAATGACATCAAACAAATTGGAAACTAAATAAATCACTTTTATTTAACAAATAAATTTCTTCTGAAGTCTCTTTAGAAATTAAACAATAGAAACAAATAAACTGTGTGGCATTCCTCAAATCCACGTGTAGGATGCTATGGAAGTGGTACTTAGAGGGAAATTAATCTCCGTTGCCTCCTGTCATGAAGAGCAAAAAGAAAACATTAGAAATGAAATGATATCTAGAATAAGAAAACTAGAAGATGAACACAAAAAAGGCCACCCAATCTATGAACTTACTTGCTTGAAAATTAAAGGAAAAAACCTCCTCACATTCTATACAAGCTATTAAAGGCACCCAGGAAAAACTCAAACTAATTCTGTAAAATTAGCCGATGTATTTGCTGAATACTACCAAACCATTTGTACATCAGACAATCCTGACACTAATCATATTTTAAATTATTTATCATCACAGGAAATTATTTGGAAAAAAACTCACAAGAACATAAACAATATCTGGACCAACCAATCACAACAGAAGATGTTACAGTCACTATCAAATCCTTGAAAAAAATAATAAAGCTTCAGACAGGGATGGATTCCCTGCCAAATTTTTACAAAAAAATACATTCACCTACTTTCAACTCCACTAACTGCCACATGCAACTCTGTTATGATAGGAGGTAGCATCCCTCTATCTTGATCAGAGGCTAAAATAGTAGTTACTCCAAAAAAGGACAACGATATTACAAATACTAAATCTTCTCAACCAATACCCTTACTGAATCAAGACCAAAAGATCTTTACAAGCATATTTGCCAAAAGATTTTCTAAATTTAAATAACCAACTACATTCACCTTGACCAGACTGGCTTTATGCCAATAAGGAATCTTTTTGACAATACACGTAACACTTTAACTATAATTAAATTCTGTGAAGCATACAAAACCCCTGCATTACTTCTGGCCTTTGATATAGAGAAGGCATTTGGTTATGTGGAAATACCATATCTAAAACTTTTACTTCAAAAAATGGGTTTTGGTGACCAATTCTAAAATGCAATTAATGCTCTTTATCTTTCTCCAAAAACTACAGTTAGGACTAACAATGTACATTCGATAGATATCCATATAGCAAGGGGAACTAGACAAGGCTGTCCCCTTTCCCCATTTCTGTTTGCCATAACTATAGACAGGGCCGGTGCTACCATTAGACCAACTAGGCAGCCGCCTTGGGCACAAACCTCAAGAGGGGCATAGTTTTATACAGATTACTTTCTTGAAAAAAATGCAACTAAGAAAACCTATTGAGCACCCCCTAAATGGTCCTGTCCACAGACATCAAGCAGCTCAAAAGCTCACCGTAACTTCTTTCTTTCTTTCTTTCTTTCTTTCTTTCTTTCTTTCTTTCTTTCTTTCTTTCTTTCTTTCTTTCTTTCTTTCTTTCTTTCTTTCTTTCTTTCTTTCTTTCTTTCTTTCTTTCTTTCTTTATTTGATGTATACCCTGCCCTCCTCACAGATGGGCTAAGGGTGGCTAACAACATTAAAAAATACATTAAAATAACAGAAACATAAAGTCAATAATATTTTTTAAAAAATAATTAAAATAGTCCAGGAGCAGGCTATTTAAACAAATATTGGGAGTCCGTATACAGGCATGGCAGATGGCTGAGGGCAGCTCCGGAAGAAATGGTGGTCTTAGATGGAAGAAGAAGGACACTCGCTGGCACTCAGCCAAAGGCCCAGCAGAACATCTCCGTTTTACAAGCCCTGCAAAACTGTAACAGGTCCCACAGGGCCCAGATCTCCAGCGGGGAGAGCATTCCACCAGGCCAGGGCCAGGGCAGAAAAAGCCCTCGCTCTGGTTGAGGCCAGATGGATGTCCTTTGGGCCAGGGACCACCAGGAGTTGCTTGTCTGCAGAGCACAACACCCTGCAGGGGACGTAATGGAAGAGGCGGTCCCGCAGGTATGGAGGTCCCAGTTCTGGAAGGGCTTTAAATACCAAGGCTAACACCTTGAACCGGATCTGGAACTCCACTGGAAGCCAGTGCAGCTGGCACAGCACATGATGATTGTGCGCTTGGATGGGCGTTCTGGTAAGGATGCGTGCCGCTGCATTCTGGATCAGCTGTAACTGCCGGGTCAGGCCCAAGGGCAGTCCAGGATAGAGTGTGTTGCAGTAGTCTAGCCTGGAGGTGACCGTTGCATGGATTACTGTGGCCAGGTCCTGGGGTGAAAGATAGGGCGCCAGTTGCCTGCCCTGTCGAAGATGAAAAAAGGCAGACCTGGCAACAGTCATGACCTGGGCCTCCATTGAAAGTGTGGCATCCAAGGTCACACCCAGACTCCTCACCATCAGGGAAGGTTTCAATTGTACCCCATCGAGGGCTGGGAGCCGGTTCCCAGCTCGATTGCCCCATGATCCAGACACAGAACTTCTGTCTTCAGGGGATTCAATTTCAGGCGACTCTGATGTAACCATACCGTCACAGCCTCAAGACTCTTGACCAAGGAATCCAAAGCAAGATCAGACTGGCCATCTGTAATGATTCCAAGTAAATGTGTGCATGTATCTTTAAATGCTTGATGAGATAGGTGAAGAGTGGGGGGTGAAGGAGATGGATGAGTGAGTGATATGATTGGTTGAGGACTGAGAGGGTGGGTGGAGTGAATGCAGTTTGAGACTGAGAGTAGGGAGAAAATTTTTAGTCAGAAGAAAGCACGTTAGCTGTGTGCTGCCTGAATATGTTGAAGTATTTATGAGAGAAATATAACCTGTGTGGAACCTGAACTGAGCATGTTTGTGAAAGGACACTCAGTCAGGGAAAGAGGCCAGCTGTGTGAATGAGAATAAATGAAGTAACTTTAAGAACCAAGAACTACGTTTATGAAACCGATATGCTTCTTGACTAAATAAAAGTTTATTTTTGTTTTGTTATATCCCAGAGTGGCTGTCATTGCTATATCCCATTCCTATCTTCAGGGCCACATAGAACCACGAAGGAGCCTGACGCTTAGGAACATTACCAAAGGGAAAATTTAAATAAAATATCTTGGAATAAAATATTCCTGGTGGCAGCAGACTACCCAGAGGTTTAAGGGATAGATTAAAAGAAAAATCTACTCTAGAGAAAGTAAAGGTCATAACACCATCCATCAGCAGATAGAGCTGAGTGTCATCTGCATACCGGTGACAACCTAGCCCAAAGCTGCGGGCTAACCGGGCAAGGGGGCACATATAGATGTTAAATAGCATCGGGGAAAGAATCGCCCCCTGAGGGATGCCACATATCAAAGAATGGTAAGCAGACATCTGTTCCCCGAGTGCCACCCTCTGTCCTAGATTGTGAAAGAAGGAGTTCAGCCATTGCAGGGCTGTTCCACGAATCCCCACATCGGCAAGGCAATGGGTCAGAAGATTATGATTGACCATGTCAAATGCTGCTGTAAGATCTAAAAGTATCAGCAGTGCCGACCTACTCCGGTCCAGGTGTCGCCGCAGATCATCTGTGAGGGCAACCAGAGCTGTCTCTGTACCATGGCCAGGCCTGAAGCTGGACTGGAATGGATCCAGGATAGAGGCATCACCCAGGTATACCTGCAGCTGTTCCACTACCACCCTCTCAATTACCTTACCCAGGAACGGAATATTTGAAACTAGGAGATAACTGGCTGGATCAGCAGGATCCAGTGATGGTTTCTTTAATAAGGACCGCACCACTGCCTCTTTCCGTGAGTCTGGAAAAAAAACAGAACTCAGAGAAAGATTAATGATGTCAGCTAATGGTGCCCAAATCCCATCACCACCACTTTTCACCAGCCATGATGGGCATGGGTCCAGTGGGCACGTGGTAGGTTTCACAGCATGCAGGACCCTGCCCACCTCCTCCTGGGAGAGTGGCCTGAATTGATCTAATATCAACCCTGAGGACAACCATGGGGCCTTCAGTACACATACTGTATCAACTGTGGTGGACAGATCCCGGCGGAGTGACAAGATCTGATCCACAAAATAGTCTCCAAAAGCCTTACAGCTTATTACCGAATTTACATTTTTATTTGTCCCATGTGTGAGGGACTTTAAAGACCAAATCACTCTGGAAAGTTGTGCTGGGCGAGAACTAGTGGACGCAGTGGAAGCTGCATAGTAGTCTCTCTTTGCAGCTTTCAGTGCCATCTCATAGGCCTTCATAAACGTCCTATAAGATGTTCTTGTCACTTCATCATGGAGTCGCCACCACACCCGCTCTAGCCATCTCAGCTCCCATTTGATTTGTCGTAGCTCATCAGTATACCAAGGAGCAACTCTAGTTCGGGGGCGGAGAGAGCGACGGGGAGTGATCTCATCAATAGCTTCAGAGAAACAGGCATTCCAGTCCTCCATCAGCTCATCCAATGAGCCACCAGGGGGCATCGGATGCTGCAGAGCGTTCTGCGATTCAATTGGATCCATTTGACTCCACGGGCGAGCAAAAATCAGCTCATCGCCCAAGCAGGAGGGGGTCATGGTGCCCAGACAAGCCCCCAGGATGAGGTGGTCTGACCATGGCACAGCTATAGCTTCATCCAGATCCACCTGTATCCCGAACCCAAAGATCAAATCCAGTGTGTGTCCTGCTCGATGTGTGGGCATTGATACAAACTGGGAGAGTTCTAATGCTGCCATGGAGGCTATCATGTCCATGGCCTGTGAGGAGGTAGCATCATCGGCATGGACATTGATGTCCCCTAAGACCAGAAGCCTGGGTTACTCCAAGGCCCAGCCAGCCACCGCCTCTAACAGGCCAGGCACAGCTGGTGCGCTGGGCGATCGGTAGACTGATGGCTATACTCTCCTCGGCATCCCACACCAGGCCCACACAAACAATGCCAGCAATCTTTGGCAAGGGGAGCAGCCTGATGGAGAAAGACTCTCGAATGAGCACCACTACCCCAACAAGACATTTACCAATATGTAAAACAAGTATGAGAAACCTGTACCATAAATGTGTTGGAATATATGTGTGTTGCAAGGTCTGAGATTCAGTCATTATGGGGTTAATGTGTTTACCTACCATGCTATTGTTTAGATTGACCTGGAAGGGGAACCTGGCTTAAAGCCAATAATCTGCAAGCCCGGGAAACTTGAGAGTGTTTGTAAACTGTTATTGGTCAACAGGTCAGGTGATTTTCTTTCAGGGTCAAGAAGACAGAGGAAGAAGATTCTCCATTCAGTTATCCCAGCTCTTTGTTTGTAACCAGTAATGAGAATGTAGCTCCAGGCATGTGTTATTTTGTAGGCAATCCTGTTAACCTTTTTTCCTTTAGAAGTAAATGATTTTAAAAGCTAAACTCGTGTGCTGACTCTCTATTGATTCAAGATCCATTGCACCTCTGAAGAAAAGCTATTTTTTAATCTTTTCCCCCAACAAAGTGGACCAGTTGAAGTAATTATTAAGGTGAAAAAGATGTTAGCGATTCGTGTATATTGTTCTTTGAATAACAGCAGTATGGTATGGCTTTGGATAGGCAATATGAGATCATTAACTCTTGAAAAAGGCAAACCTTATGAGTTATATCATCCTGCTTTCAGATAATACTGCCAGTCACTGCTGCATCTCAAAATAGTCTAGGAGACTCAAAGTTATCTCAGAAGTCTCAGTCAACTTGAGAGGAATAATCCTTACTGAAACTACTCCTTTTTAGCTCTCCAGCGAGCCAGCTAAAAAGAAGAAAGCAAACAAACAAAGTAACTGCAGACAAAAGTATCTCCTTTTCAAGTACAACATAATTCTCTCTCTCATTGTCTCACAGCAAACATGAGAAGGGGGTGGGGGTAGAAGACACTCTGTTGTGACAGCCAGGAAAAAGGTGGGGAAATAGCTTCCAATGCTACAAAAAGAAACTTTTCAGCAACTTGAGGAAGCCAAGCAAGAAGTGAGAAGGAAAACAAAAGGGAAAAGGTGGGAAACTGCCTCCAGAGCTAAGAAAAAAACCCACTTCTTAGAGCAAACTGTATCCCAGCAACACCAAGAGAAGAGGCAGAGTGGAAAACACTAAAATCTTCACAGCTATTCTGCTGTGTCTGGAAAGAAATGGGCAGAAAGTCAGCTTCATGGCTGCAATAAAAGGGAGGAAAGTAGGGAAATTCTACTGTAGCAATGCGCAGAGCATACTTGCTGCAGAGGAACAAGTGCAGGGAAAAATACCTCTGCACTAGAACCTACAACTATATAGTCAAGCTTTTAAGGTTTCCTCAAAATCTGAAAATCCTTTAAAGAGTTATGATGACCTCGTCCAATCCTTAACGCCACTTTTGGTAGGTGCTCGAGAGGGAAAACTGGTCAAGACCAATTTGTCATCTAAAGCTTAGAAAGCTGTATTTGTGCTAAAAATGCTTTAATCTATGCCTATAAGCTAGCACTGAGAGCTGATGAAAAGACCAGACAGGATGCATATCGTTCTCTTTCATTTTTAAAAAAGAAAGATAAATCACTGGTTGCCCGCTGTAAGAAAGAACATACCAGAAAACTGTGGGCCAATATAATTGAAGCAGCTACGAGCAAAAACTCAGTGGTGTTCTGGAAACTAGTGTCAAACCACGCCTCCACAGCCGCCTCCCCCTTGGCTTCCTGTATCCCCCCAGATAAATGGACTTCTTTTTTCCAAAAAATGTATGATGATCCTATTCAACCCCCTCCTGCCCTAACAATAGAAAATCTGGCCAAATGCCCCCCAGTTCATGCCGAAGAGGTAAAAGCTTATATTAGCCAGTTAAAGAATGCAAAAGCCCCTAGGCTTGATGGAATATCTCCAGAATTACTAAAAACAAATAAGGACTGGTGGGCAACTTTCCTAGCCTCCCTATTTACTTATATTGATGAAACCGGCTACATCCCCAATGATTGGGGAAAGGCTATAGTAGTCCCCTTCCATAAGAAGGGAAAGAAGGAGGATCCATCCAATTATAGACCAATCAGCTTACTAAGCATTGTAAGCAAGTTGTCTACAAAACATCTGCTGGAGAAATTTTTAGACTGGCTAGAACAGGAAGATATAATTGCTGATGAGCAAGCTGGGTTTAGAGCTGGCAGGTCAACAATATATCACTGCCTAGTAATCCAACACCTTGTAGAGAAATACACTACAGGAGACCAAGCATCACTTTACTGGGGTGTGGCGTCGGAGCCTTCGGGTATGGACGCACATTGAAAGATCTCTGTCTCCTTCCTCCCTGTAAACCCCGGAAAACAGCTGATATCGCTTACCCTGCATTATATATTTGAGAAAGCAGACGCAGAGGGAAAAGAAGATCTATCCAAAATCGGCAAGAAATTTGCAGCAGCTCTTTTACAGCACAACTCAAACTATGCCTCAGGAACGCAGCAAGGCTGAGCTATCCAAAATGGCCGACAGGAAACTTGTTGAAACAAATGCAGCAGCAAAAACTAATAACCACTCCCTCGAGGCACAGTTCGCAAAATTTGAAGAAAACCTGCTCAAGCAAATGACGCTGCTCATCCAACCGCTATCTACACAATTAACAGAAATCAAATTAGAACTTCAAAAGACAAATCAAACAGCTGAAAGTGCTATGGAACTTAGTATCATGTCTCAAAGAGACGTAAGAGAAATATATAATAAACTAGAACAGCAGGAGGAAAGAATTCTTCACCTGGAAGTGTCAGCTCGTTACAGAAATCTCAAGCTCCGTGGGATTGAAGAGTCCCTTATAGAAAATGAAAATATAATCAGAACATTAACACCTTGGCTATCTAAGCTGCTGGGCATTAAGGAAGGCACAAACCAACTCATAACAAAAGCTTATCGCATCGGATCTTTAAGCCAGCAGAAAAAAAGAAATATGCCGAGAGATATCATTATTGAAGTACCAGATACTAACATCAGGAAGAAAATAATCAATGAAGCAAGATCCAAAGGCTTTCTATTATTCAATAACACCCAGATACAAGTATACAGTGACCTGCCTAATGAAGTTCTCTTAAAGAGAAAAGAACTTAAACCCACAACCGAGACTTTGAGGAGAGCGAAAGTACAATACAAATGGTGGAATTACACGAAACTACTGGTCTATCACAAAGGACATCGTCTTATTGCTTCGGACTACGACTCTGCAGCATCAATGTTAAATGAACTGAACCTAGAAGAACCGATGGAAACAAGCAAACCAAGTCAAAAAAGAAAATTTTCTCAGTCAACATCTTCATCCCCTCAGAAGGGAAGTAAAATTTCAATAAGAGACAATTGATTTAGACACTTAGCCACAATGCTAAAATTTAAGGGAAGCGTTATCATAATACTCTTTATTGAAGATTCAAAACGGGGTAAGAAAGGGAGGGGGGAGTTCGGTCCTTTCAATGTAACTCCTTTTTTAGTTAAGCCTGGTAAGTTTTGGTATATACCAAACTAGTGTGTGAATAGAACACACTAGCTAAAAGGGCTTTGGGGAACAAATCTATTATTTTTGTGCAGTTTGTAACAACTGGCCAGGGGATTTGTGGGAGGGAAAGGATTTGAAATAGATCTCCCATTATTGTGATCTTAGAGCTAATCAACCAAGAGTTCCATGGGAGGGAAAGATAAGATAACTAGGGAAAGGGGAAAGGGAAACATCAAGGGAGGGGGAGAAATTTCTAAAGCTCATTTGTATTGCTAATTCAGACTTAAAGGGCAAAGTTGGGTGGGTTAGGGAGGAGGAGGGAATAGAAAGGAAAAGAGAGGTGGGAAAGGAGGGGGGAAAGGGGGAAAATTAAACGAAATAAGTTGATTTATCTAAACAAAGGATATAAGAAAATAGAACAGAGTAAGGAGTTAGAGAAAAGGAGTGGACAGCTAGGGAAAATCAAACAAATCCTTCTATATTACATTCAAACTACTTAGTGTGAAACTACAACACTGCAAAAAAGAGGGAAAGAAAAGGGTAAGAGGTCAGTGGAAAGGAAATCAAACAATTTATTTTCAATAACTATTTGAAGTGTGAATAAAACACTTCACCAATAGAATCATTTCTCTTATTTTATTTTGGCCTATTTTTGTCTTAAAATAAACAAAAGAGAGAAAAGAGAAAGAGGCAAAGCTTAGAAACGTTCAAGGGTAATTGCTAAGTTATATAAAGCTGAATTCATTGTTCAAGTTAATAAAAATCTTCATAAGTTATAAACACAGAAAATCATTTAACTTTTACTTGTTTAAATTTACTTGATACCTGTACCAAAGAACACTCTAAAGATTATTTATAGATCCTATTGATATAGTCACTACTGCAGCAATCTGTGATCTCTTCAGACAAGGTTAGAAGGGAAAGTATATACACCAAGCTTAACAAGTCAAAATAAAACTTTTCAAGTGAACAGGAATTTACTAATCTATTAAAACCTTTAATACTAAGTATCCACAATTCATCTTAGCTACTAAAGATCCTTCATATAAAGCTAGCAAGTTCTTCTATAAATTGAATCCTACCAAACAGTACAAAACTACCACCTATAAATTAATTGCCATAATTGGAAGAAAATTGATTGGGGGGAGAAATACCACATCATCAATTAATTAAACCCTTATTCTCGATTTTATCAATCTACCTTGAGATAGTGCTATTACCAAATAATTAATTAAAATACATTTTAAAAAGAGGGGGGGAATTCATCTGAACAATTCATTAGATTCAATATGTCATCAAATATTAAAATCACCTCTTTTAATGTTCGTGGTCTAGGTAACCCCATTAAAAGAAAACGCATTTTGGCAAACTTAGCTAAAACAAGGTCAGACATCATCTTTCTTCAAGAAACACATCTCCACCCCATAAATAGTCAAAATCTAAAAGCAAGCTGGATACACCTTCAATACCATGCAAAAGGCACTTCTAAGGCGAGGGGAGTAGCTATCCTAATCTCTAGAACCATTTCTTTTCAACATCAAAGCACATTAAGTGATCCCAAAGGGAGATTCATTTTTGTAAAGGGCAAAATAGGATCACAAACTTACACCCTAGCTTCAATTTACGCCCCAAATTCAAATCAAATTGTGTTCTTGGAAGACAGTTTAAACAAATTGACTTCTTTTCAGGAAGGTGAACTGATCTTGGGAGGAGACCTGAACTACATAGTAAACCCAAAATTAGACAGATCCAAACCTAAAAACAAAAAATGTAAAAAAGAAACTTCAAATACTAAGCTAGCAAAGCTTCTAGACAATAACTTTCTAACAGACGTATGGAGACATTTACATGGTATAGAAAAGGATTTCACATACTATTCATCTAAATATAACATCTATACTAGAATAGATTACATTCTAATTTCCAATACAGCAATAAATAGGCTACTTTCCTCTGAAATAGGTAATATCACCATATCAGACCATGCCTGGACTAGTTGTACACTGATGGCCACCCAAGACACATTGAATCAAAAGCATTGGTCATTCAATAAATTACTCATTAACAACCAAATTGCTATCAAAGAAATTAGCAATAACATTGAGCTGGCTATAAAAGAAAACACAACAGATGATGTTAATTCATGCATCGTGTGGGATACAATTAAAGCAGTTACTAGGGGCCATATCATTTCTTTATCATCACAACTAAATAAGAAGAGAAATGTCATGAAACAGGAATTAATAGAAAACATCAAAGCACTAGAACTCAAGCACAAAAAAACTGGTAGCAAACAGACATATAAAAAGTTATTGATTCAGCGTAAATTATTAGAAACCTTAGAAACGAACAAAATTTTGAAAAATCTCCAATATGTTACTACTGGTATAACAATCCGAAATCATTGAGGTTACTATCATATAAAATAAAAGAAAAAAATCATCCAATATCATTAAACAGATATATGATAAAAATGGGAAACTACAATTCAAAACAAAAGAAATTCTTGATACTTTTGTCAATTATTATAAACAACTTTATTCATCTAAAATACCAAATGAAGAGAAAATTACACATTTCTTAAAATCACTCAAGAATTTAAAACAATTGGATGACGAACACCGTTTACTCTTAAACAGCCCCATCACACATCAAGAAATACTTGATGTTATTCAATCACTCAAAAATAACAAAACTCCAGGACCTGATGGCTACCCATCAGAATTTTATAAAAAGTTTGCCACACTAATTGCTACTCCACTAATGCATGCTTGCAACACAGTTTTAAATACCGGACAAATACCCCCATCATGGCTCACTGCAACGATCATAGTAATCCCTAAACCAGGTAAAGACTCAACTAAAACAACTTCTTACAGACCTATTTCATTACTAAATCAAGATTATAAAATTTTTACAGCTATACTAACTAAAAGGTTGAATTCATTTATTACACATTACATACACCAAGATCAATCAGGTTTCATTCCAAACAGAGATTTAACTAATAACATCTATAAGACACTCAACTTAATTTCACACAGTCAAAAAAAACAATTAGAATCAATATTTCTATCTTTGGACATAGAGAAAGCGTTTGATTCTTTAGAAATATCGTACTTAAAACAAGTTTTACACTGCATGGGATTTGGAGAGACATTCCTCAAAATAATAAATGCTATATACTCACAAGCAACTGCCCAAATAACAATTAACAATCATCTATCCCACAAAATATTAATCCAAAGAGGCACGAGACAAGGGTGCCCTCTCTCACCAATCTTATTTGCGTTGGCTATCGAACCGTTGGCTATAGCTATTAGGGAAGACCCCAAAATACAAGGAATTAACATAGAGAACAATCAATATAAATTAAGCCTTTTTGCCGATGACATGGTTGTATATATTACAAATCCCATAGATTCTCTATACCCACTCCAAAATAAACTACTGGAATTCGGCTCAATTTCGGGCCTTACAGTCAATCAATCCAAGTCACAGCTCTTTCCAATATTTCTCCACGCAAACACTGTTACACATATCAAACAATCTAGTCAGTACCACTGGAACCATAAGCAAATGTCATATTTAGGCATAACCATCCCTAATAACCTTAACCAATTGATGGAACTAAACCACATCAAAACAATCAACCAAATTAAAGCAGATCTACATAAATGGGGAAGGATTACACCCTCATGGTTAGAACGATACCACCTAATTAAGTCATTTGTACTTCCAAAATTACTCTTTTTTTTTAGGGCAATACCGTTAATAATTCCACAAAAGAAAATTAAATCATGGCAACAATTATTAAACCATGGTTGTTGGGGGTTTTCCGGGCTGTATTGCCGTGGTCTTGGCACTGTGACACTGAGAGATCTCTGTCTTTTGGTGCTACACCTCTGAAGATGCCAGCCACAGCTGCTGGCGAAACGTCAGGAACTACAATGCCAAGACCACGGCAATACAGCCCGGAAAACCCCCAACAACCATCGTTCTCCGGCCGTGAAAGCCTTCGACAATACATCAATTATTAAACCAATTCTTATGGGGGAAGAAACATCCAAGAATAGCCTTTAAAACTCTTAAGCTAAGAAAACAGCAAGGAGGCTTTAAATACCCTGATCTAGAACTCTATCAGACAGCCACCAGACTATTCAATACATTACAAATTTTAATTACAGCAAATAAGACTGACTGGATCGCAATCTTGGAGTCAGAACTTAAACATTGCAATATACAAAATATGTTTTGGAACACAAAAAAAGATCGACCCCACAAAATAAATAACCCTTTTCTAGAATCAATAATCAATACCTGGGATCGTACAAGATTCAAACTTATACCACAATTCTCAAGATTCTCTTCTTTTATAGAACAGCATTGGTTCCCTCCAGGGCAAACTAAAGCCTTTAAAAATATATGGCTCCAAGCAAATATGATCCGCATAATTGATATAACAACAAAAAAGGGAATCATAAACAAAATAGAATTAGAACAAAAAATAAAACACAAGATTCACTGGTTTACCTATTTTCAACTCTCAAACATGCTACAACAAATAAAAATACAAGAATTACTTAAAAAGAACGCAACCGATTTTGAACTCCTACTTGATACCAAATCACTCAAACAAAAGGGATTAATTTCTGAACTATACAACATCCTTTTATCTCTCAACCAAATTAAAACTCTAAAATGCCAAACAAATTGGCACTTAGATTGCAACATAGAGCTAACACCTGAACAATGGAGAGAAATATGGACTGCAAACATTCTAAAACCTAAGACAGTTACCTCCCAAATCCAAAATTACAAAATCATTCACAGATGGCACATAACACCAAGAAAACTCTCACTAATAACTAAAACAAATCCTCCGCTCTGCTGGAAAGAGTGTGGAAATATAGGAACGTTTAAACATTGCTGGTGGGAATGCCCCCGAATAGAACCTTTTTGGAATGATATATTATGTTATATAAAAGAAATAACGGGCTACAAAATCCCCCTTGATCCAAAGATCATATTCTTGAATGTATGGGATACTTTCGAAATTCCACAAATAAGAAAAGATCTAATTAGCAACCTTTTGGTTGTAGCTAAGAACTTGCTAGCTTTACATTGGAAATCAAAGACGGTTCCCACAGCAGAAAAATGGTTAGAAAAAATATGGGACCACTATATACAAGAAAAAATACATGACGAATTATACCAGAGTGAACACTATTTGAAAGAAACTGATTTTATTGCAAAATGGTTACCATTCATTGAATTCATTTCCAATACAAATCACTCTCCACCTAAGCATTTACTTTTTGTTACTCAGATTTGAAGCAACAACTATCAAATAATTGAAAAAAAATGCTAGTTGTCTTTGTTTTAACTATATTGGCATGACGTTTATTATCTAATTTCCTTATTCCTGTATAAAAACTAAAGCATTTCACAAATTTCACATCTATGCATATAATTGTATATAGTTCACTAAGACTTTGTTGTTGTTCTATTTTACTTCTGTACATTGTTTTTGTTTGTTTGTTTGTTTGGTTGGTTTTTTAAAAAAAATAAAAATAAATGTTAAAAAAAAAGAAAAAAAGCATCACTTTACTGGGCATTTGTTGATTTAAAAGCAGCTTTTGACATAGTCTCTAGAAATAGACTTTGGAGGAAACTGCAGGCCTCCTCTATTGATAGGCGACTGCTGTTCCTTTTTGGGGCTATGCACAACCAAACTGCCCTGAGTAAGGTGCAGCCGAATTGGGCATTTGACTGACCCCATTCAAACTTACAGGCAGGTGTGCCTTCTAGCCTCCTTTCTGTTTATCTTCTACATCAACAATTTGGTAAACCTTTTGAATGACCCTGGATTGCACCCTCCCAAATTAGCAAATAGGCACATTCACGTACTGCTCTATGCAGATGATGCTGTATTACTTTCTAGGACCCCCACAGGGCTGAAACGAGCCCTAAAAAAATTCTCCCAATTCTGTGATACTGAACACCTTCTAATTAATTACCAAAAAACTAAGATCCTGGCTTTTGGTAAAAATCCAAAGATCAGACAATGGGAGCTTCAGGGGCATCAGTTAGAACAAGTTACCAGCTTCAAATATTTGGGTGTAGTTTTGCAAGCCTCAGGTACCAAAACAACACATAGCAGCTTCATTGCTGATGTGGGAGAAAAAACAGCACACGGTATACTGAAATTCTATCGATCACAAGGGGGGCAGTATGTACCGGCTGCACTCAGATTGTTTAAAGCCAAACCATTGGCCCAATTAGTATACGGATCATTCTTGGGGCTGCCATCTTCCTCTTTCTCTCAGCTTGAGAGAGTGCACTCCAAATTCCTTAGAGCCCGATTACAAGTGCCCAAATGCATGCCTAACTCATGGGTTAGACTGGAAACAGGAATGTTAAGGGTAGAGGCCAGAATCGCCATCCTTTCCATTTTCAAATGGCTGTCAGGACATCTAAACCTGCAAGTTCTGCTCCTTCTGTTATTCCAAGACAAATTTCAATCTAATTGGCAAAAGGCGACTCTGAAATCCCTGGGAAAATTGGGTCTTTCCCCTCAAAGTTTGCTAGTCATGGGGTTAGACCAAGCAAAATGACTCATTAAGCAGAGAGTGACAGACATTGAAAGACAAACAGATTTACTTAGAGCACCAGGTTTTGTTTCTTCAGATACTACAAAATATATTGCCACTCCTGCAGCTTATTTTTACTTTCTTGAATCCAGTAACTCCAGAAGGGCATTTACTTTAGCTAGGAGTTCAACTCCACCCTCTGCCATTCTGGAAGGAAAGTTTAAAGCTGTCCCTTACTCTCTTAGGCTTTGCTCCTATCCCCTAAGAGAAACTGACTCAATGGAGCACATCTTCTTTACCTGCCCAAGTTACAGTAAAATTAGAGCAGAAACCATCAGTCCATTAGTAGAAAGATTACCTGGAAGTTCAAATAAAATCAAACTTGATTATCTTTTGTCTGATCGGAATCACCAGACAACACATCAAGCAGCAAGATTCTGTGGCCAGGTCTACAAGCAACGTAAATCGCATAAGGCAGACTGAATGTATTTTAACCTTTTAAACAACTAATTTATGATGATCTTATTTTTTTACTCTTATATTTATTCATCGTTCTTCTCCTGTATCCAATCTCGACTGTTTTTAAACTGATTTGCAAATGGTTTTATATGTACTAGTCGCAGACTATAATAATAAACGTGACTTGACTACCTCTGCACTAAGAATAGCAGAAATACCTGAACCTACTTCATGGGATGAATTATCCTAGCTACCACCAGAAGAAGCTGAGAAATGGAGAAAAGTGGAGGGTGTGGTGTCGGTGTTGAAGAGAATGATAGCACATTGAAAGAGCTCCGTCTCTCCCATGCCTGAAATTTAAAATTTATGTTGGAAGGGTAAAGTAAAAATATTTACCCTTCCAACATAAAGATACACTAAGAGATCCAAAAGGCAGATTCATATTTATTAAAGGCACTATAGAAAACCAAACTTACACATTTGGCTCAATTTATGCCCCAAACCAAGACAGCCTAATGAAATTCTAAAACAAAGTTCATTAGAATACACATGCATCACTTAGTATAATGTGCTCTAAACCATATTTTCATGACAAACCCACAGAAACAGCAGCAACATAATCTAAGAGTATAATGGAGAGCAACAAATAGAAACAGAAGGATTAAAAGTATCCTGCTCACTAGGTTGGAGGCAAGTTCTGATGACAACAGGGCCAACAACAAAGATTCTCAGGTCAAACTCCATGGTCAAGTAACAGATTCCAAAATCAAAGACTGTGACCCACCAAGGCTCAGGCAGCCAGAACCTAAGAGCTCACCAACAGCCAGGTCCAGAATACCACAATTGTGACTAGCTAATCCCATGCTAGCTGCGGCCTTATAAAGGGAGTTTCTCCTACAGGTGAGGCTGGGTTCATTAAGCTTCTTTCTCCAAGCTGGCTCATCTCTGCTACTCAGGAGGAGTAGATCAGATCCTGTACTGGCTCTCCTGACATTTCCTCAGCAGGGGGAAGGCCGTGGGCTGCCAGGCATGTGCTCCTGTGCTTGTTCCATGCCTCTGCCCTTACCCTCAGCCTTTGCTGCTCCTGGGGTTCTTTGGGAGACAGTGGCAGTTCTGGCAGCAGGCAGGTCCATGCTAAGGCCGCCTGGCTTGATGACACTGTGGTTGTCAACCCTCCTGGAGATCCCCACAAATTACAACTGATCTCCAAATGACAGGTTTTAACATTCTCTGACAGGTTTTAACATTCTCCGAAACATGGAGGCTCCATATGTCCTATTTTACCTAAATTGGAGACAATTTAGCTTGGAGAAAGAAGCTTAATGAACCCAGCCTCACCTGTAGGAGAAACTCCCTTTATAAGGCCGCAGCTAGCATGGGATTAGCTAGTCACAATTGTGGTATTCTGTACTTGGCTGTTGGTGAGCTCTTCGGTTCTGGCTGCCTGAGCCTTGGTGGGCCACAGTCTTTGATTTTGGAATCTGTTACTTGACCATGGAGTTTGACCTGAGAATCTTTGTTGTTGGCCCTGTTGTCGTCAGAACTTGCCTCCAACCTAGTGAGCAGAATACTTTTAATCCTCCTGTTTCTATTTGTTGCTCGCCATTATACTCTTAGATTATGTTGCTGCTGTTTCTGTGGGTTTGTCATGAAAATATGGTTTAGAGCAAATTACACTAAGTGATACATGTGTATTCTAATGAACTTTTTTTTAGAATTTCATTAGGCTGTCTTGGTTTGGGGCATAAATTGAGCCAAATGTGTAAGTTTGGTTTTCTATAGTGCCTTTAATAAATATGAATCTGCCTTTCGGATCTCTTAGCGTATCTTTACGTTGGAAGGGTAAATATTTTTACTTTACCTTTTCAACATAAATTTTAAATTTCAGGCATGGGAGAGACGGAGCTCTTTCAAAGTGCTATCATTCTCTTCAACACCGACACCACACCCTCCGCTTTTCTCCATTTCTCAGCTTCTTCTGGTGGTAGCTACGATATCTCACCCCATGAAGTAGGTTCAGGTATTTCTGCTGTTCTTAGTGCAGAGGTAGTCAAGTCAAGTTTATTATTACAGTCTGCGACCAGTACATATAAAACCATTTGCAAATCAGTTTAAAAGCAGTTGAGACTGGATACCGGGGAAGAACGATGAATAAATATAAGAGTAAAAAAATAAGATAATCATAAATTAGTTGTTTAAGCTGCCTTATGTGATTTACGTTGCTTGTAGACCTGGGCACAGAATCTTGCTACTTGACATGGTGTCTGGTGATTCCGATCAGACAAAAGATAATCAAGTTTGATTTTATTTGAACTTCCAGGGAATCTTTCTACTAATGGACTGATGGTTTCCGCTCTAATTTTACTATGACTTGGGCAGTTGAAGAAGATGTGCTCCATTGAGTCAATTTCTCTTAGGGGATAGGAGCAAAGCCTAAGAGAGTAAGGGACAGCTTTAAACTTTCCTTTCAGAACGGCAGAGGGTAGAGTTGAACTTCTAGCTAAAGCAAATGCCCTTCTGGAGTTACTGGATTCAAGAAAGTAAAAATAGGCTGCAGGAGCGGCAATATATTTAGTAGTATCTGAAGAAATAAAACCTGGTGCTCTAAGAAAATGTTTGTCTTTCAATGTCTGTCACTCTCTGCTTAATGAGTGATTTTGCTCGGTCTAACCCCATGACTAGCAAACTTTGAGGGGAAAGACCCAATTTTCCCAGGGATTTCAGAGTCGCCTTTTGCCAATTAGATTGTCTTGGAATAACAGAGGGAGCAGACCTTGCGGGTTTAGACGTCCTGACAGCCATTTGAAAATTGAAAGGATGGTGATTCTGGCCTCTACCCTTAACATTCTTGTTTCCAGTCTAACCCATGAGTTAGGCATGCATTTGGGCACTTGTAATAGAGCTCTAAGGAATTTGGAGTGCACTCTCTCAAGCTGAGAGAAAGAGGAGGATGGCAGCCCCAAGAATGATCCGTATACTAATTGGGCCAATGGTTTGGCTTTAAACAAACTGAGTGCAGCCGGTACATACTTCCCCCCTTGTGATCGATAGAATTTCAGTATACCGTGTGCTGTTTTTTCTCCCACATCAGCAATGAAGCTGCTATGTGTTGTTTTGGTACCTGAGGCTTGCAAAACTACACCCAAATATTTGAAGCTGGTAACTTGTTCTAACTGATGCCCCTGAAGCTCCCATCGTCTGATCTTTGGATTTTTACCGAAAGCCAGGATCTTAGTCTTTTGGTAATTAGTTAGAAGGTGTTCAGTATCACAGAATTGGGAGAATTTTTTTAGGGCTCGTTTCAGCCCTGTGGGGGTCCTAGAAAGTAATACAGCATCATCTGCATAGAGCAGTACGTGAATGTGCCTATTTGCTAATTTGGGAGGGTGCAATCCAGGGTCATTCAAAAGGTTTACCAAATTGTTGATGTAGAAGATAAACAGAAAGGAGGCTAGAAGGCACACCTGCCTGTAAGTTTGAATGGGGTCAGTCAAATGCCCAATTCGGCTGCACCTTACCCAGGGCAGTTTGCTTGGGCATAGCCCCCAAAAGGGACAGCAGTCGCCTATCAGTAGAGGAGGCCTGCAGTTTCCTCCAAAGTCTATTTCTAGAGACTGTGTCAAAAGCTGCTTTTAAATCAACAAATGCCCGGTAAAGTGATGCTTGCTCTCCTGTAGCGTATTTCTCTACAAGGTGTTGGATTACTAGGCAGTGATATATTGTTGACCTGCCAGCTCTAAACCCAGCTTGCTCATCAGCAATTATATCCTCCTGTTCTAGCCAGTGTAAAAATTTCTTCAGCAGATGTTTTGTAGACAACTTGCTTACAATGCTTAGTAAGCTGATTGGTCTATAATTGGATGGATCCTCCTTCTTATGGAAGGGGACTACTATAGCCTTTCCCCAATCATTGGGGATGTAGCCGGTTTCATCAATATAAGTAAATAGGGAGGCTAGGAAAGTTTCCCACCAGTCCTTATTTGTTTTTAGTAATTCTGGAGATATTCCATCAAACCCAGGGGCTTTTGCATTCTTTAACTGGCTAATATAAGCGTTTACCTCTTCGGCATGAACTGGGGGGCATTTGGCCAGATTTTCTATTGTTAGGGCAGGAGGGGGTTGAATAGGAGCATCATACGTTTTTTGGAAAAAAGAAGTCCATTTTTCTGGGGGGATAGAGGAAGCCAAGGGGGAGGCGGCTGTGGAGGCGCGGTTTGACACTAGTTTCCAGAACACCACTGAGTTTTTGCTCGTAGCTGCTTCAGTTATATTGGCCCACAGTTTTCTGGTATGTTCTTTCTTACAGCGGGCAACCAGTGATTTATACTTCTTTTTTAAAAATGAAAGAGAACGATATGCATCTTGTCTGGTCTTTTCATCAGCTCTCAGTGCTAGCTTATAGGCATAGATTAAAGCATTTTTAGCACAAATACAGCTTTGATTAAACCAAGGTTTTGATGACAAATTGGTCTTGACCAGTTTTCCCTCTCGAGCACCTACCAAAAGTGGTGTTAAGGATTGGACGAGGTCATCATAACTCTTTAAAGGATTTTCAGATTTTGAGGAAACCTTAAAAGCTTGGCTATATAGTTGTAGGTTCTAGTGCAGAGGTATTTTTCCCTGCACTTGTTCCTCTGCAGCAGGTATGCTATGCGCATTGCTACAGCAGAATTTCCCTACTTTCCTCCCTTTTATTGCAGCCATGAAGCTGACTTTCTGCCCATTTCTTTCCAGACACAGCAGAATAGCTGTGAAGATTTTAGTGTTTTCCACTCTGCCTCTTCTCTTGGTGTTGCTGGGATACAGTTTGCTCTAAGAAGTGGGGTTTTTTCTTAGCTCTGGAGGCAGTTTCCCCTTTTCCCTTTTGTTTTCCTTCTCACTTCTTGCTTGGTTTCCTCAAGTTGCTGAAAAGTTTCTTTTTCTAGCATTGGAAGCTATTTCCCCACCTTTTTCCTTGCTGGCACAACAGAGTGTCTTCTACTCCCACCCCCTTCTCATGTTTGCTGTGAGACAATGAGAGAGAGAATTGTGTTGTACTTGAAAAGGAGATACTTTTGTCTGCAGTTACTTAATTTGTTTGCTTTCTTCTTTTTAGCTGGCTCTCTGGAGAGCTAAAAAGGAGTATGGCTGTTGTGGGTTTTTGGTGCTACACCTCTGAAGATGCCAGCCACAGCTGCTGGCGAAACGTCAGGAACTACAATGCAAAGACCACGGCAATACAGCCCGGAAAACCCACAACAGCCATCGTTCTCCGGCCGTGAAAGCCTTCGACAATACATAAAAAGGAGTAGTTTCACTAAGGATTGTTCCTCTCAAGTTGACTGAGACTTCTGAGATAACTTTGAGTAATTGAGAGGGCGGTAGCAGAACAGCTGCAGGTATACCTGGGTGATGCCTTTATCCTGGATCCATTCCAGTCCAGCTTCAGGCCTGGCCATGGTACAGAGACGGCTCTGGTTGCCCTCACAGATGATCTGCGGCGACACCTGGACCGGAGTGTGTCGGCACTGCTGATACTTTTAGATCTTACAGCAGCATTTGACATGGTCAATCATAATCTTCTGACCCATTGCCTTGCTGATGTGGGGATTCATGGAACAGCCCTGCAATGGCTGAACTCCTTCCTTCACAATCTAGGACAGAGGGTGGCACTCAGGGAACAGATGTCTGCTTACCATTCTTTGGTATGTGGCATCCCTCAGGGGGCGATTCTTTCCCCGATGCTATTTAACATCTATATGTGCCCCCTTTCCCCGTTACCCCGCAGCTTTGGGCTAGGTTGTCACTGGTATGCGGATGACACTCAGCTCTATCTGCTGATGGATGGTGTTATGACCTTTACTTTCTTTAGGGTAGATTTTTCTTTTAATCTATCCCTTAAACCTCTGGGTAGTCTGCTGCCACCCGGAATATTTTATTCCAAGATATTTTATTTAAATTTTCCCTTTGGTAACGTTCCTAAGCGTCAGGCTCCTTCAACATATTCAGGCAGCACACAGCTAGCCTGCTTTCTTCTGACTAAAAATTTTCTGTCTACTCTCTGTCTCAAACTGCATTCACTCCACCCACCCTCTCAGTCCTCAACCAATCATATTGTCAGAAACTGTTTTAACCTAAGTAACGCCATATTTAATTGTGTAGTGTTTAGACTTCTTTCCCTCCAGGCAACACCTGCAAGGAGCCGATTCCATGGGAAAGGATCCTGTCTTATCTGCTGTTTCAACCTTGGCCAGCTCAGCGCACCTCTGAGAAGTTTTGCTGTATGAACTTGGGGGGGAGGCTGGGCTCCGGGAGTGTGAAATGTAACAACCTTTCCTCTATGATTCATTCCTAGCAACGCTTTGCTCGGCCAGGATCTCTAATCCTGGAATATGCACATCTGGGCTTGAATGCTGTCTTTCACAATAAACCTTTTGAAATCAAAAGACCTCGTCTTCTTGCAGAAAGGAGTGAAACAGACTGTCAAGTCTGGAATGTCATAGCCTGACACATATCACTCACTCATCCATCTCCTTCACCCCCCACTCTTCACCTATCTCATCAAGCATTTAAAGATACATGCACACATTTACTTGGAATCATTACAGATGGCCAATCCGATCTTGCTTTGGATTCCTTGGTCAAGGGTCTTGAGGCTGTGACGGTATGGTTACATCAGAGTCGCCTGAAATTGAATCCCCTGAAGACAGAGGTTCTGTGTCTGGATCATGGGGCAATCGAGCTGGGAACCGGCTCCCAGCTGTTGATGGGGTACAATTGAAACCTTCCCTGATGGTGAGGAGTCTGGGTGTGACCTTGCATGCTACACTTTCAATGGAGGCCCAGGTCATGACTGTTGCCAGGTCTGCCTTTTTTCATCTTCGACAGGGCAGGCAACTGGCGCCCTATCTTTCACCACAGGACCTGGCCACAGTAATCCATGCAACGGTTACCTCCAGGCTAGACTACTGCAACTCACTCTATCCTGGACTGCCCTTGGGCCTGACCCGGAAGTTACAGCTGATCCAGAATGCAGCGGCACGCATCCTTACCGGAACGCCCATCCAAGCGCACATTCATCATGTGCTGTGCCAGCTGCACTGGCTTCCAGTGGAGTTCCAGATCTGGTTCAAGGTGTTAACCTTGGTATTTAAAGCCCTTCATGGACTGGGACCTCCATACCTGCGGGACCGCCTCTTCCATTACGTCCCCTGCAGGGTGTTGTGCTCTGCAGACAAGCAACTCCTGGTGGTCCCTGGCCCAAAGGACATCCATCTGGCCTCAACCAGGGCGAGGGCTTTTTCTGCCCTGGCCCTGGCCTGGTGGAATGCTCTCCCGCTGGAGATCTGGGCCCTGTGGGACTTGTTACAGTTTTGCAGGGCTTGTAAAACGGAGATGTTCTGCTGGGCCTTTGGCTGAGTGCCAGCGAGTGTCCTTCTTCTTCAGTCTAAGACCACCATTTCTTCCGGAGCTGCCCTCAGCCATCTGCCATGCCTGTATACGGACTCCCAATATTTGTTTAAATAGCCTGCTCCTGGACTATTTTAATTATTTTTAAAAAAATATTATTGATTTTATGTTTCTGTGATTTTAATGTATTTTTTAATGTTGTTAGCCACCCTTAGCCCATCTGTGAGGAGGGCGGGGTATACATCAAATAAATAAATAAATAAAAAAGTTACGGTGAGCTTTTGAGCTGCTTGATGTCTGTGGACAGGACCATTTAGGGGGTGCTCAATAGGTTTTCTTAGTTGCATTTTTTTCAAGAAAGTAATCTGTTTAAAACTATGCCCCTCTTGAGGTCTGTGCCCAAGGCGGCTGCCTAGTTGGTCTAATGGTAGCATTGGCCCTGTCTATAGTTATGGCAAACAGAAATGGGGAAAGGGGACAGCCTTGTCTAGTTCCCCTTGCTATATGGATATCTATTGAATGTACATTGTTAGTCCCAACTGTAGCTTTTGGAGAAAGATAAAGAGCATTAATGGCATTTTAGAATTGGTCGCCAAAACCCATTTTTTGAAGTAAAAGTTTTAGATATGGTATTTCCACTTAATCAAATGCCTTCTCTATATCAAAGGCCAGAAGTAATGCAGGGGTTTTGTATGCTTCACAGAATTTAATTATAGTTAAAGTGTTACGTGTGTTGTCTGGTCAAGGTGAATGTAGTTGGTTATTTAAATTTAGACAATGTTTTGGCAAATATGCTTGTAAAGATCTTTTGGTCTTGATTCAGTAAGGGTATTGGTTGAGAAGATTTAGTATTTGTAATATGGTTGTCCTTTTTTGGAGTAACTACTATTTCAGCCTCTGACCAAGATAGAGGGATGCTACCTCCTAACATAACAGAGTTGCATGTGACAGTTAGTGGAGTTGAAAGTAGGTGAATGTATTTTTTTGTAAAAATTTGGCAGGGAATCCATCCCTGTCTGAAGCTTTCTTATTTTTTTCAAGGATTTGATAGTGACTGTAACATCTTCTGTTGTGACTGGTTGGTCCAGATATTGTTTATGTTCTTGTGAGGTTTTTTTCCAAATTTCCTGTGATGATAAATAATTTAAAATATGATTAGTGTCAGGATTGTCTGATGTACAAATGGTTTGGTAGTATTCAGCAAATACATCGGCTAATTTTACAGAATTAGTTTGAGTTTTTCCTGGGTGCCTTTAATAGCTTGTATAGAATGTGAGGAGGTTTTTTCCTCTAATTTTCATGCAAGCAAGTTTATAGATTGGGTGGCCTTTTTGTGTTCATCTTCTAGTTTTCTTATTCTAGATATCATTTCATTTCTAATGTTTTCTTTTTGCTCTTCATGACAGGAGGCAACGGAGATTAATTTCCCTCTAAGTATCACTTCCATAGCATCCTGCACGTGGATTTGAGGAATGCC
This sequence comes from Eublepharis macularius, assembly GCF_028583425.1. NCBI lineage: Eukaryota > Metazoa > Chordata > Lepidosauria > Squamata > Eublepharidae > Eublepharis > Eublepharis macularius. Next base: position 104,050,790 of record NC_072794.1, on the reverse strand, counting down.
ACATAGTTTGTTTCTATTGTTTAATTTCTAAAGAGACTTCAGAAGAAATTTATTTGTTAAATAAAAGTGATTTATTTAGTTTCCAATTTGTTTGATGTCATTTATTCTCAGTGTACATTCTGTACAAGCATAGTCTGTCCACAACTTGTCACCAATCCTTGATGTAAGAGTTTGACTAATTAATTTAGGAGATAAGAATATGTCATTTAAATATGTAATTTAGAAGATAAGAATATGTAATCAATCCTTGTGTATATATTGTGGATAGAAGAGAAGTATGTATAGTCTGTTACCAGTGGGTTTTGAAGATGTCACTAGATCAATAGATAAAGCCTAAGAGCCATTAATTGATCTTAGCAGCTTAGTAACTGTATTGTTAATTTTAATTGCTTTGACACGATAGGCAGTAAAATTTAAAAGGTCATTCAGAGAGGAGTGATACAAATGTTTACTGCTGACACATTGATTTACCCATGCCGAACGAAAGCAGAATTGAAAGCCAAGAGAATCAAGTGGACTCTGCATGAAGACAGCTCGTCAGGTTGTTTTGATCTACAAGCAGCTCTCCACACTGAAAGCAGTGAAAGCAGCTTTCTCAGTAATCATGCTTTGAGGTATTATCCAATACAATTTTTAAAGTTTGTATATGTACACTCACACATTATGCAATGCATTTATATTTTGTATCACTTTCATATTGATCAAAATACTTAATTTCACACGTCAAGGGATGGCGTCATGGAAATATAAATAATAATAATAACTGTGCTTATATACCGCTCTTCTACACATATTAGTGCCTCACCCAGAGCAGTGAACAAGTTAGTGTTATTCTTATCCCCACAATGGAGCTGGGGCTGAGAGGAGTGGCTGACCCAAGGCCACCTACTGAGCTCATGTCAGTAGTGGGATTCAAACCAGTAGACTGCTGATTATGGTTTAGAACACATACTTAGTGAAACATATGCATTCTAAATAACGCTGTATGAACATCACTGTAGTTCTTTTTCTAGTATGGTGTATAACTGGTGCTTTATCTTTGACAGCCAATTACAAATAGTGAACAGTATCAGATACATGTTCTGTAATTGTTAGCAGAGACCAAGGATGATCTGGTCATGTAACTTTTCTTGTCATTTTTACTATCCATATCTCTTATCTTGCAGCTGGGCATAGTGGTACTTTTGGCTAGGTAGAATGTCACATGATTGGAAATAGTAAAGAATTAAATTATGATTGGTTTGATATTTATCTTTGTTATCATATGAAAAGATCTTAGATTTCTGCATAAGATAATATATAAAAATGGTAATCCAAATAGCAGATCAGGGTTTTGGCCAAAAGAAATTTCATGAAGATCTAGGCAGGAAACTTACCCTTGTAATATGTGCTACGGTAACTTGAATGCATTTCATCGTTAATCTGAATGAGTTAGATTTCATTAAGAAATGTTAGGAAACTTAATTCTTGTTGTGTTCATCTGTTATATTTTTCTATGTTTTATTTAAAAAAAAATTATATTTTGATACCTCACGTAATGAAAACGACTAGCATTTGTTAATGAAAGAAGCCATTAAACTCTTAGGAGGAGTCTGTCTCCTGGTTGGGAGAGTGCAACAAAAACATACATCCCGTTTATTTTGTACTGAAAAGCAGTTTCTCTAAAACAGAGAAACGTGTTTTCAGTTCTCACTTGAAGGTTTCAAGCTGCTCAGGATTTAAGATAAAACCTTCAACCCATCTCTTCCGAGTATTTAATACTTTTTACTTAATGTTTAAAAGTTATGTTTAATATTTCTGCCTAATATGATTATAGAAGCAAGACTGTTTGAATTATCTATAAACTTATTTGAGTTGGATTGTTAGTAAAATTACAATTTTATGAAATTTTTACCATTTTATAACATTACAACTTTGTACCAAAAAAGTTTTGCATGTAGAAGAGGTTGCCAAAAATAAAATTCCCCATCCCCATCCCCATCCCCATCCAAAGACAAAGACAAAGACAGCCGTGCCCCCGGGGGTCGCGGCTGCGCCGCTCCCCCCGACGCCCCCCGCCCCGCCTCAGTCATGTTATCTACCTACCTCTTTGTGGCTGCATGGCAGACAGATGTTTGGGATATAAACTTCCCTGTGTCCCAAATACCTGGTTCCAGGTCACAGCGTTAGCAAATATGAATGCTGTGCTGTCACAGGATGGCATTGTCAACGATATCAAAAGGCACTAAGAAGTACAGGAAAACAAACAAGGATGCAGTTTCCAAATAAGAGGATCAGTGTAGGGCACTCATCAGGGCAACAAATGATCTTAGTCTGCCATGATGAGGGCAACAATCAGACTGAAATGGATCATCTTTATGACATGGCAACGGGGGTGGCCAGGGTTGCCATAGAAGCCATGGAAAATGGTTCTTCACCATTGGTCCCATCCCTCTTCCATCAACACTGCCTCATCTGGAGGAGATCCAACAGATAATGGGCTAATATGCAAGTACAAGCCAGCAGCAGGAGGCAGCACCACAGTGAAGCCAAGGACTATTGCTGCCTGTCTCCCTCGGCTTGTCTTTGCCTCACTTGCCTCATCATTGGTCATCTGTGGCTGGTGTCTCTGATCAAGAGGGATCACTGATGGGGCAACTGAGGCAAAGGCAAGCCAAGTGAGGAGGATAGGCAGCAGCTGCAGCACCAGGCTTTTCTGCACCACTAGACCACTGGCTGATTCTTGCCTAGCCAGCCTTATTGGCCCTCCTGGCTGCCTGGGCACTGACGTGTGTGTGTGTTGTGTGCAGAGAAGTGGTACCCCAGACCACCATCCCATTGGAAATTTTCTCCTAGAGGCCATAATGGCAAACCTGATCTTGCTTAGAAGCCCTTTATCTGTTACATTCTAGAGTATGATATTTGCTGCTTCACCATCCTCAGCCTCCCCAGTCTTACAGTTGCTGACTCCTGCTTGTGCCAGCAGATTTAGGGGTAATATCAGAGGATGGTGTGGTTTAGGAAGGAAAGGAACCTCGGTGGCATATTATATCATAGAGTCCTCCCTCCAAAGCAGCTATTCCAGGGGAGTTGATCTCTCTTATCTGGAGATCAGCTGTAATTCCAGGAGAACTCCAGGCTCTATCTGGAGGTTGCAACCTTACCCAGTCTCCTTCTCTTCAAATCAGCTCTGCTGTTCCCTCCTGTATGCTTGAACCGTCTCTCCAAGCACCTGCTGACACTTTAGTCAAAACCCTCTTCAGATACCAATACTTCATGTAGCTTTCCAACCAAGCTGTCACGAATTTTTGCATCACTGATTTTGTTCACATTAATCCACTGTTCACTGTACAAACACACACACCCTTCGCATCATTTTTGCACTCACCTTCATTTTGACCCTCTAACTGAATTGGTCTATGGGAAGCAATCCTTAAAGTGGATTCCTTTTTTTGGTTTATTATATATATTAATCGGACATCTCTTAATTTTTTTTTCAAATAAATAAACAAATAAATAACTGAAAAAATAGGACATATTTTTTGATTGTTACTTGGAGCATCCAGCCAGGTAACTCCTCTTCGCCTGAGGCTAAGTCCCAGGCTACCAACAGATAATTGTTGGTGTGGAGGAAAGCGAAAAACATGGTCTGAGTGTGCTTTCAGTCCCGAGTCTGCAGAAAACTGCAGTCTGTTTTGTGCTGTTCCGTGAGCATATTGGCATAGAAAGGATTAATTGAAGGGTGCCAGTCCAGAGTTTTCATTTCTAAAATATTGTTCTGGAGTGTCTCTAACACATCCCACTGTTTTTTGTAGCACTGGCGTTTCTTTAGTGCCCGTTCCGGGCTGTTTTGTGCTGTTCCGGGAGCTTTTTGGCATGGAAAGGGTTAATTGAACGGTGCCAGTCCAGAGTTTTCCTTTCTAAAATATTGTTCTGGAGTGTCTCTAACACATCCCACTGTTTTTTGTGGCACTGGCCTTTCTTTAGTGCCCGTTCCGGGCTGTTTTGTGCTGTTCCGGAAGCTTTTTGGCATGGAACGGGTTAATAAAAGCGGGGCAGTCCAGAGTTTTCCTTTCTAAAATATTGTTGTGGAGTGTCTCTAACACATCCCACTGTTTTTTGTGGCACTGGCCTTTCTTTAGTGCCCGTTCCGGGCTGTTTTGTGCTGTTCCGGAAGCTTTTTGACATGGAACGGGTTAATAAAAGCGGGGCAGTCCAGAGTTTTCATTTCTAAAATATTGTTCTGGAGTGTCTCTAACACATTGTCAGGGTTAGAGTGTATGTATGTAACCAAAGAGACTCCATATTAATTCTTTCAGTATTCTAAGTGCTTTGTTCACAGGTGCCAAGATGTTCCCAGCAGCTATCTCACAGAAGAGGATTGTTTTGGCTATCGCTTTTCCAGCCTTGGGAAACTTTCGCTTTCTCAGCTTCAAAGGGATTGTTTTGAGAACTATGGGGGGAGGTTGGGTCTGCTGGGATCTGATACTTTGTACCTCATGCTTTGCCTGTACCAGCCTGGATATCATATCTAGGCCAGTGGACTATAATGAATACTTTCTTCAGTAAACTTTTTGAAAACAACGGACTCTTGTCTGATTGCAGAAGGTAGTCTGGAGTATAGACATTATCTAGCCACAGTTCTGACATTTTGTTACAAATCACACTTTTCCAATGCCTAAGCCGGAGCAGACGGATGCCAAAGCTGTTCCCGACAGGGACCCTTTGTTTGATCCATATGCCTCCCCCGGCTCTCAAGGACTGGAACCTCAAGGACCCGTTCCAAGGGGGACAGGTCCTCCGTTACTACGATTTATACTCTCGCACCCAGCAGAACGGATACCAGGCCCATCGCCGCAGCAGATCCGTTGATATCCTTGCCGACTCCGACGCAGTGGGGTGCGAGGCCAAGGGACGCGAGAGAAAGAAGGGCAAGTACAGTGTTCATGCTTCCCCCGATGGACGGCCGATGGAGTTTAGAAGTAATTGCAGAGCATTCCAGTAGCCAACCATGGTACTACTGGAACAGAGAAGCCGACCAGTCAGAGTGGGAAACGTCCCGCTGCGATGTATTAAGTTGGGACTATGCAGAAGTTACCCCGTGGACGGGGCAACAGGACCTGAGTGAACACACGTGGATACAATTACAAAGCCGAACCGTAGCGATTGACGCTGGAATTTCAGCGGTTACGGGATTAGCGAAAGGGATCTTGGCAGGGGGATCACAAGAAGAGCAAGGTGCAGGGGCCCAAGGCATGGGGGAAATAAGACCTTGGCCTGGGGCAGCCTGTGCGGAATCATATGCTGAATACGTGGAAACCTCGCAAGCCACCGAGGAACCACCTTATAAGTGTGCCGACACCGAAGCCACCGAAGGGAATTCGGGTTGTGTACAAATCTTAGAGGAAAGGCTGATGAGCATGGAAGAGAGTCTGGTCCATGCAGTCCACCTCCTGTCTGTACTTGTGGTTGTGGGTTCAGAAGAAAACCGTGAATTGCCAGCAGGCCTGCACAACATCAATCAGAGCCTGTCTAATTTACAAAAGTATGTCCCAAGGACTGAGGTTGGGGCACCAATTCAACCGCTTCCAGTAGAGGATATACCGCAGCAACCCGATGAACCACCGGATCCCACCCCGGAAATAAGTGAGGATACCTGTGCTGACCCAGATGTGGAAGAAGTAGAAGATGAAGTAGAAGAGGACGGAGACGATGGGGGATTGCCTTTAGAGGAACCTCTGACAACCCCGAGGGGTACACCGCAACGTCCACCAGGAGAAGCTCCTGGCATCACACCGCCAATTATTCCGCCAACAACGTCCCAGACGGGGGGGGGCAACCCTTTCTACCGAGATTGATGGCGCCGCTGCAAAGAGGCACCACTCCGCATCTAACTCCACTGCCGGGACCGATTGGAAGGGGAACCACTCCTCGGCCGCTACAAATGCCTGGGCCAAGAGGAACCCCCATCCCAAGGCAACCAATCCCAAGAGGCCTTCCTCCCCCATTATAGCCCGTGCTGCTACAACCAGTACCACTATTGCCTGCACCAAGAGGGACGCCCCCATCACCGCTACAACCTGCGCCGCTGTTGCCCGCACCACGAGAGACTCCCCCCGTCCAACCAATACCAATACAACCAGCACCGTTACAACCAGCGCCGATGTTGCCCGCACCGAGAGGACCCCCCCCACCGTTTCAACCCATCCCAAGAGGGCCCCCTCCGGTACAACAAGAGGCAGAGGGGCTTCTCGTAGAAATCCTCCCGAGAGAGGGTTAGAGTTAGAAGAAATTATGGACTATGATTCAACAGCTCTAACCGGGGAGGAAAATCCAGAGAGTCCTGCCTAGGGAAACGAAATGGATCTGTCGTAAAAGGACCCAAACAGCAGATCAAATATCAGTCAGTTCCTACTTTGGACAGACCTCATGGGTCCATACTCTTCATACCAGTAACATCGGTGAATCCAAATAGAAAAATGCATGTCCGCATTCAAGCTCTCATAGACTCGAGCTGCTCTAGAGACATTATTGCGCCGGCCCTAGTGAATGGATTAGTACTCCCCATTAAAGAGCTGGAAACTCCAGTCATTTTCGAACAAATGGATGGCACTAACATGAATCCTGTCACTACTGAAACCGTGCCAGTCATCACAGGCATGGGACAACATTGGGATACAAGATCATTCGTCATTAGTGCCACCGCCAAATATCCATTGATTCTGGGAAGCAGATGGTTGTGGGATCACAACCCCTACATAGACTGGGCAGTTGGAAGTATCACTTTTTCCCATGATACTTGTAAAAATCACCGTTGGAATCAAAATTGGGGTAACAACCCTACCCTCAGTGAGCAAGCCCTTCTAACTCAAGAAGAAATCAACCAAATACCCAAACAGTACAGGGCTTACACCCAAGCTTTCACTGAAGAAGAAGCCAACTCTTTACCTCCCCACAGGAGGACAGACTGTGCCGTGGAGATATTACCGGGTGCGTCTTTGCCCAAAGGCAGACTGTATCCCATGAGCCCTAACGAAAGGGAGGAACTCCGTAAATTCATTGACACCAATCTTCAAAGAGGATTTGTCCGGCCCGCTAACAGCCCGCATGCTGCTCCAGTACTTTTCGTTAAGAAGAAGGATGGGGGACTAAGACTTTGCACAGACTTTAGGGGACTAAACACAGTATCCTCCAGTAACGCCTACCCCATCCCACTCATCCGAGATTTACTCAACGTCGTGGCGCAAGGTAAGATCTTTACAAAATTGGATTTAAAAGATGCTTACTTCCACATTCGTATCAGAGCAGGCGATGAATGGAAAACCGCTTTTAATACGCCCCTCGGCCAGTATGAGTATTTGGTTATGCCGTTTGGCCTGGCCGGGGCCCCTTCGGTTTTCATGTCCATGATCAATGAAGTATTGCATGAATTCTTATACAAAGGAGTAGTAGTGTACCTAGATGATGTCTTAATTTATTCAGAATCGAAAGAAGAACATGTAGAGCTCGTAAAGAGAGTTCTGACTACTCTAATGTGTAACAAGTTACCCATTAAACGGTCTAAATGTGAATTTCACAAAACAGAACTCACTTATCTGGGATACTGTATCTCTAAAGACGGTCTGAAAATGGACCCGGGCAAAGTACAAGCCATACAAAACTGGCAAACACCCACTACCCGTAAAGAACTACAATCCTTCTTGGGCTTTGCCAACTTCTACAGAGAATTTATAGCGAACTTTGCCCAAATAACACTCCCCCTAACCGAACTGTTAAAAAACAAAGACAAGGGGGACCAAGCCAAAAAACCAAGTGCCAAATTGTCCTGGACGCCAGAGTTCCAAGCGACGTGCAATCACCTTAAAACTCAGTTCGTTTCTGAACCCGTCCTACAACACCCCGATGAAAATCGCCCCTTCGTAGTACAGGTTGATGCCAGCGACACTGCGATTGGAGGCATCCTCTTGCAGAGGGGGGAGGACGGTAAACTTAAGCCCTGTGCCTTTCTATCTCGGAAATTTTCTGAAGCTGAAAGAAATTGGAATGTTTGGGAGAAGGAGGCTTTCGCTGTAAAAGCAGCACTCGCCGCCTGGCGGCACTGGCTGGAAGGAGCCCATCATCCTTTTGAAGTGTGGACAGACCACAAAAATTTAGAAGCCTTACGTAGGGGTGTGCAAGCCAAACTTTTTCGGCTTTCTTGTTTCGGCTTTACCCGAAACAAGAATCTATTTCGGATAATGCCGAAAGCCGAAACGGCTAGCCGTTTCGGCTTTCGGCTTTGTTTCGGCTTTCGGCTTTTTCAATGGGAAAATGCCTCCGTCTTCCCGGATGCCTGGGGGAGGCATTTTCCCACCGAATCATCCCAAAATTGGTGGGGACCTTCCTCTAACCCCTCTCTAACAACCCCCCAAGATTCAGACCGATTGGACTTTAAAGTGTTTTTGACACAAATTGTGTTTTTGTGATTCTCTGATGTTAAGTGAGTTTTGTTATTTTTCTGTGTGGGGGACTGCTGGTGTAATGTGTCATAATGCTTTGCCTACTTGTACTTTGAAAGGGAGAAAATAATTTTTAAAAAACTTTATTTTGTGTTGTTCGTGTTTTATTCTTTGTTGTGCAGTTGGTTCCCATCATAGGGAACAATGGGGCTGGCTGGCCAGCCATCTCTGTAGATGATGGGGGAATTTGAGGGAGGGTGTCTGTGGTTCAGGTGCTCTTTCACAGGGACCAGCTGGCACTCAGAAGTGTGCCCACCATTGTGGCACCCCTGGGCTGTGCAAAATTGCCCAGGGAAAGAGAGTTTAGAAGTTCCCAGCATAGGGAACAAAGGGAGAGGGCTGGCCTTTGCCAGCCTGTTCCTGGGGTTATGGTGGGTGTGGGGCTGCTGGGGGTGGATTTGGGTCTGTGAGGGGCTAATGTGGGGATTTGGGCCTGTGTGTGGCAGCTGGGGGGGAATTGGGTTTGTGTGGGGCTGTAAGGGGTGGACTTTGGGGGCTGAGAGCACCTACTTGGGGAGGCCATGAAATGGCCCCCCCAAGTGGGAGCAGGCTGAGCCTTGGTGGGGGGTGGGAGGAAGGGTGGGAGAAGGGCCCCAGAGGGTTGGGGGGTATTTTGCATGCAAAATGCCACCACTGGCAAGACAAGCCTCCCCCAGGTGGAATTGGTGGAGAAAAGAGCACCTACTTGGGGAGGCCATGAAATGCCCCCCCAAGTGGGAGCAGAATGAGCCTTGGTGGGGGGTGGGAGTAGAGGTGGGAGAAGGGCCCCAGAGGGTTGGGGGGCATTTTGCATGCAAAATGCCACCCCTGGCAAAGGAAGCCTGCCTCTTCATTTTTTCCCATAGGAAATAATGAAGAAGATTAGCAGCAGCAAGCTAAAAAGACGCTCACTTTTCCCTTACTTAGGCGAGGATAGGGGGACCTGGTTTGGGGGGCCATAACATGGACCCCCAAAGTCCAATCGGTCTGAAACGTGGGGGTTGTTAGAGAGGGGTTAGAGGAAGGTTCCCACCAATTTTGGGATGATTCGGTGGGAAAATGCCTCCCCCAGGCGTCCGGGAAGACGGAGGCATTTTCCCATTGAAAAAAGCCGAAACAACCCGAAAAACCTGAAACGTTTCGGGTTATTTTGTTTCTTTCTTTTTTTTTTTTTTTTTCATAACTACAAAACACTACACCAGACTATCACAAGGAAAGGGGAGAGGGAAAGGACAAAGGGGGGTGGAAAAAGAAAAAGGGGGGGGAATGAACTACAAACACTAAACACTACACTTCAATGTTTCCCTTCATACTGTCATAATACAAAAATAGCTCCATAGAATAATGATGGAGTGGTTAATCATACAGAAAATAAACATTTCAAATTCTGATTAAACTTTCCTCCCCCTTCTAGGTCCCGGACGCAATTCTCTCTGTGCAACTGCTGTTGCGATGCTCTCCTCCTCCCCCCCCCTCCGGCTCCTCCTTTTCTTCGTTCTTGGTGCAGCAGAGTTCTGGGTTTTTATTCTCAAAATCCTTTAGTTGATCTTCTGATAATATCTTATAGGCCTGATCTTTATATCTGAACCATATTCCTTCCGGGAATAACCATTTGTACTTTATTCCATGGTCCCTCAGAAGAGCTGCAAACTTTTTATATTTAAAACGCCGTTTCCGGACTAGAAATGGAACGTCCTTCAAAATCTTGACTTTCAAACCCATAAAGTCCAAATCCGCATTGTATGAGTTATATAGGATGGTGTCCCGAATCTTTTTAGTTGAAAAGTCAATAATGATCTCACGAGGCAACTGTCGCTTTGTTGCATATTTTGAAGAAGCCCGACGGACCTCCAAAATGGCGCTTTTAACCTCTTCTTATTTTGTTTCTGATAACCCGAAACATTTCGGCTTTCCCCGAAACATTTCGGGTAACCCAAAAAAAGCCGAAAGACATTTCTTTCGGCTTTCTTTCGGCATTCGGAAAGCCGAAATGCACATCCCTAGCCTTACGCAGTCCCAGAAGACTAAATGCTAAACAACTGCGTTGGGCGGAATATTTCTCTAAATTCAATTTCACGTTAAATTTTTTGCCTGGCAAAACTAACTTCCTTGCCGATGCTCTATCGCGCATGCCCCAACACAAGAGAAAGAGGGAGGAGACGATAGACACCGTCTTTTCGCCTACGCAATTAGGGGGAGTGGTGACAACGCGCAGTCGCGCAGCCCAACCTCCCCAACCCGACCAAGGGTGGAGACTAAAATTGAAAGCTGAAGTGGAAAAGGAAGGGGGGAACGTACCCAAAAATAAATTACACCAATCTGAACAAGGAGAATGGCTGTGGGGAGATCGCTTCTATGTACCCAGCAACTTAAGGAAGGAAGTATTACAACGCTGTCACGACGTCCCTACGGCTGGACACTATGGGTACTTGAAAACGCTCCATTTAGTACAACAGCAATTTTGGTGGCCGGGCATGCGCAAAGACATTTCTCAATATGTAGCATGGGAAACAGTATCCATGGATTTTATTACCGACCTACCCCCCTCCAAGGGTCACAACTGTATTTTAGTCGTAGTGGATTTATTCTCCAAACAAGCTAATTTTATACCTTGCACCACTATACCTTCGGCTCGAAAACTGGCAGATATTTTTCTAAAACACATTGTAAAACTACATTCTTTTCCATCAAAGGTCATTCATAACAATACACGTGTACCAGCATGGATATCATATCTAGGCCAGTGGACTATAATGAATACTTTCTTCAGTAAACTTTTTGAAAACGACGGACTCTTGTCTGATTGCAGAAGGTAGTCTGGAGTATAGACATTATCTAGCCACAGTTCTGACACACATCCCACTGTTTTTTGTGGCACTGGCGTTTCTTTAGTGCCCGTTCCGGGCTGTTTTGTGCTGTTCTGGGAGCTTTTTGGCATGGAACGGGTTAATAAAAGTGTGCCAGTCAAGAGTTTTCATTTCTAAAATATTGTTCTGGAGTGTCTCTAACACATCCCACTGTTTTTTGTAGCACTGGTATTTCTTTAGTGCCCATTCCGGGCTGTTTTGTGCTGTTCCGGAAGCTTTTTGGCATGGAACGGGTTAATAAAAGCGGGGCAGTCCAGAGTTTTCATTTCTAAAATATTGTTCTGGAGTGTCTCTAACACATTCCACTGTTTTTTGTAGCACCGGCATTTCTTTAGTGCCCGTTCCAGGCTGTTTTGTCCTGTTCCAGGAGCTTTTTGGCATGGAATGGGTTAATTAAAGGGTGCCAGTCCAGAGTTTTCATTTCTAAAATATTGTTCGGGAGTGTCTCTAACACATTCCCCTCTTTTTTGTGGCACTGGCATTTCTTTAGTGCCCGTTCCGGCCTGTTCCGTCTCGTTCCGGCTTTTACCCTGTCCCGATCCCTGTACCTATTTGCTTCTTGGTACCCAAGAAAGAATATAAGAATATAGTAGCTTTAGACCGTGATAATCAAACAAAATTGTAGATTATTACTCTGTGACTTCAAGATTCTTTAATATGTGTTTCTCTGGAAACCTCTTCTGGTGAGGGATGGAGAATGTCAGCAAACTACCTCTAATGATCTCACAGCCCTGATTTAAATGTGATACTGGTGAGCTCAGTAGCCCATGCAAGTATTGTATTGGCATACCATTTTTTTTATGGCAAACTGTTGTCAGCCCTGTTCACATGTTACAGTGAACACAAGTACATCCTGCTAGTACATACATACATCTGTTTGTAAGAAAGAGTCGATACACTTTCACTTTACAAATGAATCCAAGGACTGATACCTGGATAAATGTGCAGTTTCAGTCACACGATTATGTTGAATAACATGAGAATTATTCAACGCACATATAAAGAAAAATCATGGGTGCACTGTTCTTGGATTGAATGCACATTCACTGTAATATAATCAGGCTCTATGTGAAGATATTCTCCATGTGGGGGGGGGGGTGTTCAAAAGTTATCATGGGATGCTGTTTTTCAAATTATTTATCTCACATGGTATTTTGTTTCTATGCAGGGTAGATACTGTATATAAATCTATTTCTGCAAAAACAAGGGTCAAAAGGAGTCTCTTGGCACTATAAAGACTTTACTGATGTGTTGAGGCATAAGCTTTCATGGGCTACAGCCTGCTTCATCAGATCCATGAAGTGAAAGCTGATTCAGTAGAAGCACATATATGGAGTGTGGGGAAGGAGAGAAGAGAGGAAAAATGTGAACAGTTAAAAGGCTATATATTTCAGGAGTTTGGGACATTGCATAACTCAAAAGTAAACAAATTAGCAGTCAACATTCACAACAGCTGTAACTGGTGTTAATCAAGATTATTTACAAATTCATGTAATACTTTTTTTATTAAAACCAACCAAATTGACACAAAACCATGTACAAGCTATAAATACAGATGATAAGATATAGCACACTTTCTTAGATGTTGTGGTCCAGACATAATGTAAAACCCTGTGATTAGTGAACCAACTTCAGATCATGGTTTCAGATTCTACTTTGAAGTACTATATATACTGCACTGACCTGCTGTATTTGTACACAATAACCATCTTGTTCTGATGGTATATATGTCAGGTTGGCTTACACAACAGTACAGAATGAGTCCAGAACTGCATTTATCACATCGACAGCTGCAAATTTGTCTGTGTACGTAATGCTTACTTTTGCCTTTAAAACACACAGAGCCATGTGTAATTTGTATAAACATGGTAACAGACCACTGAAAAACACCCCATAAATGGTGAAAAGTGGGAACCTCACACTGTCACACAACCAATTTTAATTAGCATGGAAGAGTCTTCCAGACTCTTTGCTCTCAAATTCAGGGCTCAGTATCCCCAGTCCCAATATAAAATGAGAAAGAACTATTGGCAGCTTGCTGACCCTGCTACAATTTGCATTCTTGAGCAAATGGGCCCCAGATGTCCACGTGGTACTGGACTTAAGTGAATAAAAAGTCCCTCACCTTGAAGAAGAAACAGTTGTTGCTTCTACAGGGGGTGAATGAAAGATAGCCTACTTCCCCTTTCTCCAGTGAGCCATGCTGTAAATCAGGGTCCCAAAACTTTTTAGCCTGTGGGCAGTTTGTAATTCTGAGTCAAGGTGGTAGTTGCAACCAAAAATGGCTGCCACAGGAGGTGGAGCCCACCACAAAATGTCAGGGAGTAATGTTATGCATAACTCTAACAGAAATTCTTCACATTTTAGGCAGGAGTTCTATTTAACAGAATTCCTTTTTAAATTAAACTATTGTTTAAAAATATTTTCTTGCTTACACACAGCTCACCTTCAGTCACACAATGAAGATCCTTGTGCTGTGCCGGCAGCTCCCACAAAACCAGACACTGGCCCCGCCCCTTCCCCTCTCCCTTCCTCCAGCTGCAGGGCACCACAGCTGACCTGGAGAAATGACTAGCCAGCCCGGGTCCCCAGCCAGCCTCTTGTAGCTGTGCTGTGCTGCCTAGAAGTGGCTGGCCACTCACCTGGCCTCCTCTGTGGTGCTGGTTGGGAGTGGCTGGCTGGCTGGCCACCCAGCCTCCTTCATGGCGCTTCCTGGGAGTGGGGCGGCATGATGACATCACTCTGAAAATGACGTCATCACACTGGGGGTGGGAGCATACACGTTTGGCGCACATGCTGCTTTTTTAAAAAGGTGAGTGCCACTCCTCTTTCCTCAGGGTCTGGTATTTCTCTGGATCCCATCTGGCAACCCTAAGTAGGGCTTTGGGCCATTGGAGATCTGATTGGCTGTGCTGATTAAAAAAACATTGCTCAGACTCTGCCAATGTATTTGTCCCATATGATATTGAAATGTCCTCATTATAAATTTTAAATTTTAATTTTAAATAAATTATACATTTTATCACAAATTATGGATTGCCCCTATTTTAACTAAATTACCTTCCACTGCATTAAAAGATAATATAGTTCCCTATCTGTTGGTGAGTAGAGAGAGATCCAAGGACTACGTTGGTTGTAGTCAAGTATCTCTCCATCATATTTTCCTTAAAGAAATAAAGACTCCTTATCCAGTGCTCAAGATCATTGCATCAAAGGAGCTCAAAAGGAAAGAAAGAAATATCCTCTTCCTCCACTATTTCCTTTTTCCTTCCCTGGAGGCCCCTGTATCCTCTCCCCTTTTCCTGCTTCTTTCCCTCCTCCTCACCTACCAGCCAACCTACTTTTATCTGCCCATCTTCAGCTTTCCCTCCTTCTCTCTCCTGGAAGCTTCTACTCAGGAAAACTGACTAAGTTGCACAATGCCCACTGTAGTATTCTCTCGTTAATTATTTCATTGGATTTCTATTCCACCCTCCTCGCAAGCTGGCTCAGGGCGGATTACATCATTTAAAACACAATACAGTAATAAATATACAAATTAACCATAAAAACAATATAAAAACATTATAAGATCTTAACAATAGTAATAATAATCAGAATAGCAGCAACTATTGCTATACATTTCAGATGCTGTTAAGCTGTTAAAAAGCAGAGTGGGGGAACATTTGATGAAGAGGGTTAAAACATTCATTCATGTCCTGTCCCCATATAATTTTCTTAACTAACAATACTTTATTAATAATTATGAATTTAAGAAGTACATTGTTTTTTCCCGCTTGCTATCCTGAAGGTCTCTATCTGATAACCACTCCCACCCCTCTCTCTTTGGGTGTTTCTTCCCACCCATCTCTTAAAGGAACCTTATCCTCACAACTGCCCTTTTCTTTGAATCAAATAGAACAAACTAGTTTTTATACCTAATAACAACAAAGCATGGGGTGGGGGGAGGACTATGTACAAAGAAACATGATTTTTTTTAAAAAAGAAATTTCAGCAGTATTATATCAGTCTCTGCAGTGCTTCGTGCTATCTTGAGGATCTTCTTAGAACTTGTACACCCTGTGCAGGACTGTGAGGCTGTTGCTCTATAGAAAGATCACATTGTTCCACTTGTGGCGTCCCTGAATCTTTCACAGAATGGAGCGGCCTTGTGTCACAGTTCCCCTCATTTCTTGGGATGAGTTGCAGATGACCAGGCCAGGCTCAGTTGTGTGGTGGGGATAGGGTTGCCAAGTCCACCGACCCCCACCCGCACCCCAGGCAGGATGTCAGAAGCCCAGCACCTACCTTTTTGCTTTCCCCTCATGCACGCGCACTCCTCGCCCGTGTGATGATGTTACTTCTGGGAAGTGATATCATTGCACAGGGCACGTGCCACCCAGGGAGTGCTCCTGCACTCCTCAGGGGGCTGAATTGGGCCGAATTTGGCCTGATTTGGGCCCCAATCAGACCGCTGTGGAGCACAGGAGTTCTCCCATGCTCCGCAGTGACCAGATTTGGCCCGATTCCAATTGAATCTGGCCCAGATTGTGCCGCTGTGGTGCCAAGAAGTATGCCACGCTGCCCAGGAGAACACTGCGCTGCCCGGGAGCACACCCCGGGAGGCGAGTTCCCCCCCACTGGTAAGTGGGGGCGGGGTGTGGAGGGTGGGAGCAGGGGATTCCCCTCCCCCAGTGGGGGACTGGCAACCCTAGGTGGGAAACCTGCAAGGACTTGTAGGGAACAACTCATTTTCATTCTGTATCCCCTTCTCCGCACTATTTCCTCTTTCCCTCCTCCAGGCAGCCCCTATAGTCTCACCTTTCTCTGTTTCCTTCTCTCTTTCCCAGCCACCTACCAGCATACCTTTTATCTGGTGATGGTGGTTGAAAGTGCTGTCAAGATATAGCAAACTTTTGGTGACCCCTGCTAGGTTTTGAGGCAAGTGACTAACAGAAGTAGTTTGCCATTACCTGCCTCTGCATAGCAACTCTGGTCTTACTTAGTGGTTTCCCATCCAATTACTAACCAACGACTTAGCTTCTGAGATCTGACAAGATTGAGCTATCTTGTGCTACGCAGGTCAGGGTAGCTCAAAAGCAGGGCTTTTTTTCAGCTGGAACGCAGTGGAATGGAGTTCCAGAACCTCTTGAAAATGGTCACATGGCTGGTGGCCTCGCCTCCTGATCTCCAGGGCAATCTAAACTGGAGATCAGGGGGTGGGGCCACCAGCCATGTGACCATTTTCTCCGAGGGCAACCCATTGAGTTCCACCACCTCTTTTCCCAGAAAAAAAGCCCTGCTCATAAAGTTGCCGGCTCCCCCTGCCAGTGGGGGTGGGGGATCCTTCGCTCTCAACCTCCTCCCCCTGCGATCACTCACTTGGCCAGCGAGGGAAAAGGCATGGGAACAGGCCTCACAGGGCATGCTCCTGGCATGGTACAACATCACTCCAAGGAGTGACATCATCACGCAGGCCCCAGGATTGCTTCCGGGCTTTGTACCAGTCCAATTTGGTCTGCAGTGTGAAGCACTCTTGGGGCATGCACAATGATATCACTCCCAGAAGTGACATCATCACTGTTGTGGGCCAATCAGGACATAGCAGTGTTGCGGGCAGCTCAGGAGAAGAAGACTCCTCAGGAGAAGAGGAGCCCTAGGTAGCCAGCCATGAACTCAGGATCATCAAGACCCACAGTCTGGAGTTATAATAATATAATAATAACTTTCAATTTATATACCGCTCTTCTGGACAACTAAATGCCCACTCAGAGTGGTTTACAAAGTATGCTATTATTATCCTCATGACAATCACCCTGTGAGGTGGTGGGGCTGAGAGAGCTCTGGGGAGCTGTGACTAACCTAAGGTCACCCAGCAGGCTTCAAGTGGAGGAGTGGGGAATCAAACCCGGTTCTCCAGATTAGAATCCTGCGCTCTTAACCACTACACCAAACTGGCTCTCAGTTGAGGCAGAGCCACTGATGCCCTCCAGACCTGAGGCAACAGGTGAACCCCAGTTGGTCATTCCTAGCCCCCCAGCATCACTCACACCCTTGGAGCACCAGAGATGAAGGCACAGAGCAAGCCTGCAGGAGAGACAGCAATTGCGCACCTCCTGGCCCAATGCCAGCTGCTTGCTGATTGCAATGATAAGTAGCCCCAGGATCATGCCCAAGCAACTGGCTGCAAGCCCAGCCCTCTGGTACCTAGCTATAAAACCTAGCCAAGTGAGACCATCAAGTGTGGAAGTAAAAGGTAGTTGCTCTGTTGACTTGTGCATCAGATCCTGCCTTGTTTCCTGTGATTTCATGGATGGGCCCTGACCCTGCTCTTGCCTAACCCTGGAACTTGCCTACGGGTGACTCTTGACATGCCTGATCTTGCTTTTCAGACTGACCCTTGGACTGGAGTCTGGGCTTTCAGCCTAGGACTGGACTTTAACTATGCTGCTGGAACCAGCCTTCCTGTCTGCCTCCTCCACTCTCTGGGAACATGGCCTGTGCCACCCAAGCCTGGAATATGACAATCATGCTGTACTAGGAGTGTGTGCACACACAGTGTGAGCGCAAAGACATCAAAAATGTAAGTGCTGTTACCCCTCCTGTTGGGAGGGTAAGTAGACCTGACAACCCTAGTAGCTCCCCCTCTCCATATTCAGCTATATTTATTACTTCATTTTTACCCCACTTTTCTCCACAATGGGACCCAAAAGCAACTTACATAATTCTCCTCTCATCCATTTTATCCCAACATTCCCATGTGCTAAGAATGTGTAACTGGCCCAAGGCCGCCCAATAAGCTTCCACAGCAGAGTGGTGATTCAAAATTAGGCCTCACAGATCCTAGTCTGAAACTGTAACCACTAGTATGCACTGGCTTTCACGGGTGGCTGCTGCTGAACAGCAGCAAGCAGCAGCCAGGCCTGGGTGAGTCACACATGTCAGATGGAATAGGGATGCCACCCTCTTGTTCCCTGCTGCCACTCCAAGCCGAAGTGGGGTAGAAACCCAATGGTATTGTGTATGCCTTTATGTCACTTCCAGGGAAAGTGAGTTGCTCTAGGTAAACCAGTGATTCCTAGTGCTACCTGTCATCACTTTTTGTTTTCCCTAGAAGTGATCCCCTATAGTGCTACCCCTCCCCACATCCCTGCCCTCAACCTGGCAATCCTAATGGTGGTTGCAAATTGCCCAGTGGTATCTTCACTAACCTTAGCCTAAACTACCCTGAGAGGTAAGTTAGGCTGAGAGTGTGTGATGGAATCAAAATCACCCAGTGAGCTTCTATAGCAAAATTGTAATTCGAACCTGGTTCTCCCATATCCTACTCTGAAACTCTATTACATTACTCTGGCTTTAGTGGTGGGGGTAGGGCTGCTGTTGAACAGTAGCAAGGAGCTAGGTCTGAGTGATGCATGCAAGTCATGTGGTATCAAGTTGTCTGATGGTTGCTTCTGGGCCTAGCCCAATGAGACCGCCTTCAAAGGCCAAAATAGCCCTGGAAATGGCCCTGCCTCCTACTCCTGCATTTTACTGACAGAAGCCAAATCTGGCATGCAGACTAAACAGCTATAGTCACCTAGCAACAGCCCCTGAGGGCATTTGTTTAAAGCTACAGGAGCTCATTTTATCATTTTTTTAAAATCACCCAATGTATTTTTTTTAGATTTCAGATTTTTCTGCAAACCTATGGCATTTTTCAGGAGTGTAAGAAATTGTCTTGTCCATTCATGACTGGATTTAAGTATCCAGAGATCAGAGCCACTAGGCTATTAGTATATAAGATTTGGTGCACACAACTTGTATATATAATGAGAAAATAAATATACTTGAAGTGTATGTTTTCCTAGAAGAGTTGCTGGCCTGATTAATTCTTCAGTATCACAAGAATGTAGCCATTTGGGATAAGTTTGAAATGTTGGGGCTATTAATCAAACTACAAAATTCTAAAGGAGAACTTAAAGCTTAATCCTTTCTTTTAGCCCCTTCTGCATCAGGGACATAATTCCTCACTTTCCCTGAAGTCAAGCTGAAAGGCATGGAACTGGCTTGTACGCGGCTGTTCGGACCTCTCATCAGAGCAGCGATGAATCACTGGCAAAGCTCTCTTCCTCCTTCTCTGTTGCCCCCAATTATCCATTTCTCCACCACGGGATAAAAAGAGAATCTAAAATTCTATTATTCCTGATATCCAGATATTTAGCCCGCTATACAATATTCCCACCAGTACAAAAGCAAAAAGAATGAAAAGGGAACTTCCCCCTGCCTGCTTTCAAACCATCAATTGATTGATTCTGCTCTTGACTTATTTGTTTTTTAAAAGGGGGGAAAGAGGAGAGGTGGGGGGAATGGAAAGGAGGGGAGAGGGAGTGGCTGACTAGATGAGAGTAGCCAATCACAATGTAGTGGGCTGGCAGGGGGTAGGAGGGTGGGGAAAGGGTGGAACACCAAAAACGGAATAAAGAGTATGCATGGGGAAACAGCCTACCACAAAGCGGATTTTTTAAAAAATCGGGGTATAACTGTTCCCAGGAAAGCCAAGGAAAAGCTGCATAGTGGCTGGAGTGATTACTCATCATAGCAAATCTGGTGCAGACGGTCATGCAAAAAACGCTGCAGTATGAGAAATGAACTGGTGAAATAGACCTATGCAGCCTCGGCTCTTTGTCACATGCTGGTCAGATGTTTTGGGCTACCAAGAGCAATCATGAAATGATCTCATAGCAGAACAGAAGATTTTTTAAAATCTGGCATAACCCTTAATGCCCCTTGTCCCTCTGTCTTCCTTGCCATGAACTATAACATACAGCACCAAGGGAGGTGAAGATCCATAAACTTACTTTCATATTCTCCTTATTCTGAAGCTGTGCAAGACCCCAGGAGACCTCAGATCTGTGGACAGGTCCTGCTTATTTTGAAGAAGTACTAGAGATGAAGTGGTGGCATGGATCTAGGAGAAACAAGAATTTGTGGAACAGACCTAGGTATAAAACCACTGCCAGCATAGGACTATAGGCAACCAAGCATGCATGTGCCAAAGTTCAGATCCAGACAGGAATGGGATGATGGATTGATGGGGCAGACCCACAGAAGAGACAACATAGACCCAGAGACAGCTGCAGACTCCAAATCTGAACTCAGGAATCCATTCAGAGATAAGCTGCAATAAAGGAATAGACAGGCTGAAGGGCAGTCAAGCAGACAGGGAAGTTAACAGACTGTTAAGGGAGCCAGTGGACAGGGAGACTGCAAAAGGAACAGGGCTCTCTGGCAGGCAGAAATACCAGGGGCAAAGCAGGGGAGTCACACAAAACAGGCGGGAATATAGCTTTTTGTCAGGCCTGACTTAGAAATATTATAACATGGCCAGGCCAGGAGGAACCAGTGCATTGAGTGGGAGGGTTGGAGCAGTGCTGGTGCCTAGAAGTGCAGTCCTTAGCCTTCTTTCTCTGCTCAAGTGGCTCCTGTGAACAGACCAGGAGCGTCACAGCTCACCCTGACACCAGTGGGCCAACGCTGATCTTCCAGATGCTGATATATAAGGGGAAAGGCATATCTCCTCAATGGAAAGGGCTAGAGACGTATTTTTTGTAAAATGAAAGCTGGGAATTCAGAGGATCTGCTGCATCTATCTTATCTATCGATATGAAAATAATTACTTTAAAAAGAGATAGAAAACAAAACCAGGAGAGGGGAAATGAAGGTGGAGTGGGGTGGAGTGGTTCAATGATGATCTCCAATAACTGAAAAGTGAGTTGGAGGTGGGGGTGAGCGGGCAGGACGAACAAAACTGAAAGAAACGTTACACACAGAGAAAAAATCAGCTAAAAACCCAGAAAAGGTTAGGGGTAAAAGTGGCCTCAAAAGAACTAGAAAAAATCCAGGTGGAAACAAAAAAAACTGAAGTGAAAACTAAAGGCAAAGAAATGTGTGCGGAAATCAGGGGATAAATCAAAGCAATATGGGGCTAGAACCAAAGGAAAACCCCCATGGGTAAAACCCATATCACTATTAATCATCTAAAGCATAAAGATGGGAGAAAACATGAAACAACAAACTTCCATAATAGAAAACGTTTACTGGATAGGTTTTTCCATCTGGAAGCCTGCTAAAGTCTCCCCCCCCCGCCCCGCCCTGGTTCTGTCAGAAAGTGGCAAGCTCCAAACACTGAGAACTTTCCACCACATGCTGAATTCTTCCTCCTGCTCAGCTCTGCACCCTTGAAAAGGAGCTGCACCCTGGGGCTTCCTTTTGCCAAGCGAGATCTTGCCATCAAGGGGAGAGCTTTTTCTCTGGCTCAGTCCTACCCCATGTTTTGTTGGTAACTGGTTGGGTCTTTGTTTCTCCTGTATTGCATTGTTCTGTATTTGTTAACTGCCTTGAGTGTTCTTTTTGAACAGAAAGGTGGTATATAAGTAAAGAAATTTTAAAAATTCTGCATCACTCAGATTCCAGTAAATCAAGGACAGAAGACCACTCATAGCAAGCAGGCAGGATTTAATGTCAAGCACTTGCTGTCCTCCCTAGCACAGGTGGTGAGGTGGCAGGTTAAGGCTGGGTTGCCCTGTCTGTGTACCCCCTGGGAAAATGCTTTCTTAGGTGCCCACAAATGCATGAGATGAATCAGAGATGGAGTCTGGGCTCCTGCTAAGTTGACCACATCCTCTTCTAGAGAGTGGCAGAATAGGTAGTACAAAAGTTATCTCATGCCATCTTGCACTGGTTAAGTCACACTTTGCAAATTACTTATCTGGAGACCAGTCTGCCATGTAATATTTTCTAACTCTCCTACATTCCTTCTAGAGTGATGGAGATGGAGGAATGAAGAAACTGGTATCCTGAATGAAAGGTGAGTTTTAAGGGTTTTCTTTTTATCACTTCTGGCAAAAAATGTAGTTTCCTCTGCTTATGCATTAAGATTTGAATAATAATATCATAAAACCTATTCTTATGATGAATGGTGAATGGCAGGAAAGTGCTGTGCCCATTGGGTGCAACAGAAATCATACGCTGAGTTATTTTTATTATTTAAAGAACACATTTAGGGAGCTGGCTTGGGGACTTTGGGATACTGGATTGATGTTGCTTAAGTACTTGTACTATATATCTGGGAGACTGCTTCTGTCCCCGTAATTACAGATAATTTGGAAATAAACATATTCTCTAAAGGAACTTCATACTGGAAAAGCTACTCCAAAGATCTTCTCTCTCACAAAAGCCAGAAAATCTTCCATCATATTGCCGCCTCTCCAACTGGTGTACCATGTGCTGTGGGAAGCTGCTGTTACGGGGCAACCATATATATCTGGTGGCTCTGAATGGATTCCTGATAGTTGAGTGTTTCCTGTTCAGTTTCAAAGCACAATTATATCACAATTCCTTAGGTGACTTTCAGTTATTATATCCTGAGGCTGTGGCCATAATGCACTCTGTGAACTCGACATGAGCACTGGCTTCATGATTTAAGTGGAAGAGATGAGACTGTACTGGGGGACTGACACAGTTGCAGAACAATATGCAAGCTTCAGTGTTTTCCACATGGGTACAGGCTTGGGTAGTTTCCCCATTGCTGCTGTGGCTGCTGATACAGTTCAGTGGAAACAGGGTTTCCCCATAGTTCCCCTCCCTAGACCTAGGCTTGCCAACTTCCAGGTGAGGTCTAGAGTTCTCTCAGAATTGTAACTGATTTCCAGACAACAGAGATCAGTGCCCCTGGAGAAAATGGCAGCTTCAGAAGGCAGACTCTATGGTATACCATAGCCTTTAGGTAAAACCCTTCCTTAAATTCTCCCTCCACTGTCATTGCCCCTGAATTTCCAGGAATTTTCCAAGGCAAGAGTTGACTATCATACCTAGTCCCCCTGCAGAGTTCCCCCACACACCACTAGACTGTTTTCATGTTTTTAAATTGACAATTGAATATTGTTATATAATTGGCAATTGAATATTATATAAGAGCCCCGTGGCGCAGAGTGGTAAGCTGCAGTACTGCAGCCCAAGCTCTGCTCACGACCTGAGTTCAATCCTGGCAGAAGCCGAGTTCAAGTAGCTGGCTCAAGTTGACTCAGCCTTCCATCCTTCCAAGGTCGGTAAAATGAGTACCCAGTTTCCTGGGGGTAAAGTGTAGATGACTGGGGAAGGCAATGGCAAACCACCCCATCATGATGTGACACCCCCCCCATGGGTCAGTAATGACTCAGTGCTTGCACAGAGGACTACCTTTACCTTTACCTATATCACCACCAGGGGAGCTTTTTTGTAAACAGCAACTGAATATTGTTATAACACTCTGTATATCAGGTTCCAGTAGCGCCCTAAAGGCCAACTATAATTCCAGGGTATGAGGTCTCCAGAGTCAAAGCTCCCTTCATTAGATACAAGGAGAAAACTACTTCTTGTATCTAACAAAGGGAGCTTTGACTCTTGAAAGCTCATACTCTGGAAATCTATAGGTGCTACTGGACCTGAATCCTGCTCTCAAGGCAAGGGATGTTCCCTAAACATTATTAAAAAGCAGGAATCTATACGAGTTATTTCTCATGGCGCCAGGAGGTGGCACCCTATACTAATATTTCTGTCTCCTAACAGTGCATTTTTGGTGCTGCTTTAATATTACATTACACTTCTTTCTAAAAGTTCATGAAGGGAAGTGGCCGCAGAAACGTCTGAAAAATCTGTGGTTTGATCAATGCAAATCTAAAGATTTTAACACACCCACATTGTGGACCCACTAAAGCTATAATTTCTAATGCTCACAGACATGCCAAGTTTTATTTCTTATACGCTGAAACAACTATTTATGCTCAAGTCCTGCCATTCTAATTCCCAGTATTCTCAGCCTGCAAATATGCTTCAGCAAATCAGTTATTTCTTGCTCTTCAGGATGCAATCTGACAGCCCTATACAGTAGAGGGGACAATTGTGCAACTCTGCATCTTAACTGAAACCACCGCAAGTCCCACCTCCACCCTAAAGGACCCCACATATAGAACCCATAAAGGAGGGTTATACATGCAGGAAAACAGGGTCATGCGTACAGGGCCATAGTAAAGGAGGCCAGTGAGTGCATTGCCTCATCTGGAGTCCAGATTTTGCCCACCTACTTTTTTTTAAAGCCCTTTAATGTGTATATTTCCAAGCAAAGATTCAGAAGGAGGTGGTGTTAGGGTGCCACTGAAATGAACTAAAGATCTGCCTTCTTAAAGTTTAGAAAAACACTTGCCTTTTGAATTGATCTTAGCATAGAAAAGCTGCCATAAGAGTCTGCAATTTAGGGGAAGGCACAGCATCTACTTATCATGCAGAAAGTCTCGGGTTCAATGTTAAAAGGATCAGGTACTAGGTGATGTAAAATACTTCTACATAAGAACCTGGAGAGCCACTACCAGCATGAGCAGACAATATGGACCTTGATGAACCAAAGATCTGATTCAGCATAAGGAAGCTTCCCATGTGTGAATTCTAGGAGAAAAGCTGTGGTTCATTTTCAAAACAGCAGTATGTCTGACTTTTTCTGCTGGCCCTGGGACTTAGCCTGTTTGTCACACACACACTTTCTGGCAGGAGGTTTGGGCAGGTGAAGAGATGAAAGGGTTCAGAATCAGGCTTCAGAAGAGAGAAAAATCTCAGGAGATTCAAACACATGGACACATCTGCAACAATGTTTTCTCACTGTAAAGACCATCCACATACTACAGAGATAGCACTCCTATTCCATGCAAACAAGGGAAAATGCAACAAAAGACAGCAATTATGCCACAGTTGAAGCACCCTCTGTTTAAGAAGAGTCTAGTGTTCTGTATCTGGCTCTGAATCTACCTGCCAGTTTATCTATCTGGCTATCATAATTTGGGACTTCCATGATGATAATTCCAGATGTGCAGCCATCTTCTGCAGCAGCAAAATAAAACACGCACCCAGTGACTCCTGAAAGACTATAAACACTTCTTTCTGCATAAGCTTTCATGAATCGGAGCTGACTTTATTCCTTCGTCCAATTAAGGGAGCTCTGATCCCCGAAAGCTTATGCTGGAATACATTTTGTTAGACCTGAAGATGCTACTAGTTTTACGACTGAGGTGTACGATCATACAAATCTGTTTGTGCATCTTAGCACTCTGTAGATTGTAGAAAAGGGTGAGTATTGTTGAAGTTACTGTTTGATTG
The DNA here is from genome assembly GCF_028583425.1 of Eublepharis macularius. Taxonomy (NCBI): domain Eukaryota; kingdom Metazoa; phylum Chordata; class Lepidosauria; order Squamata; family Eublepharidae; genus Eublepharis; species Eublepharis macularius. Next base: position 104,025,322 of record NC_072794.1, on the reverse strand, counting down.
AGATACTCCTCCTTGACCTTGAGCTACACCTGGATCCCGTGGAACCGACCCACCCCACTCCACAAATGCTGTTTCGTTGCCACCGACAGAAAGATGTACAGCCCAGAGCCCCTAATACAGCGCCTTTTCTTGGCCGTAAGTCCCCCTGGAATCCTTGGGCCCCGCTTCCGAGAAAAACGCGCTCCGAACTGGGCTCGACGGGGACGCGATCCCTCCCTGCCGTCGCCGGGGCTAGTCCCCAGCGGAGACGCGACGGAGCCCCTTCCTTCCCCGCCCTCCGTCGGCCCGCAGCGCACGGGGGAACGGCGCCGTCCTCCTCCTCCTCTGTGCCGCCGGCACGGCCCAGGCCCGCCGGTCTCCAGCGCCGCGCCCCGCCGCGCCCGTTAACTGCGGTCCTTCCTGAAAACCAAACGTTGTACTCCAGTTTGTTCACTCTTAAGCATCTCTGCTTTTCTGTGGGAATATTTAACATCCGAGCAGATCGGGAGATCCCCTGGGAAAGCTCCCTGTTGCTTCTCGGCCCTTGAGCTGCGGGGCGGGAGAAAGAAGGGGCAGCGTTTCCCGCACGGAAATGGCTTGCGGGCCCGAAATGTGCCCGAAGCATAAAATGCTGTGAAATGTTTGGGATTTTCCCTTCACGTATTGGTTCATATAATGTTTTTCGCTACACCTGCAGAGCACTAAATATGGGGGCAATAAGTGTATGGGGTTTTTCTTTTAATATAGCTTTATGGTATAAGAATGGGTGATGATTTCTTTGTGAAATATGCATTTTGTCGGATGTTGTCTAAAGTGCATCAGTTTATTTGAGTCTATTCTCTAAAACTTTCCTTTGCATTTGCTGTCCTTGGTTGCGTTGGGTAACTGAGATCTAGTGTTGGAGTAAGGAGGTCCTCCTTATTGCGCTTCTGTGGGAATCCCCTCACAATAAGAATGTGATTATTAGAAATTTTCACTTCTCAGAATTATGTCTTTCTGCCTATGTCTCACTTCTATTTTAAACTGGGTTTTATTTTCTGTTAAAGAATCAGTTTCCCTGCTTGCTCTGTTTATTTTAGGCTGTAATTCCATACTGAACTTAAATGGAACCTACTTCCAGGAAAATGTTTATAGATTGACTGGGTTCAGTATTATTTGATTAAAAAATTGTCTTTATTTCCTCTAAGATTTGTATTTTGTATTTCTGATTCTTGAAGATAATGTTAATTTAAAAGAAAGCCCCCCCCCAAGTTACTGTTTACCAAGACCTTTTTTTTAAATGCTATCTGTGCACTCACATAGACAGGAGGGAGTGCTTGTCTATAGGATTCTTCTAAAGTTACAAAGTACCTATTTAAAATTAAACAGAAGTCTTGCAGCACCTTAAAGATTAACACAATTTATTTTAGCATTTGCTTTTCTGAGTCAAAATTCACATTTAGTTGCATTAGGAAATGATTACAATATGCTTAGACTGGAGTAACTCTGTTTAGGATTGCACTGAAAAATTTGTCAGAATAAACTTTGCTACTTTTAAGGTACCACTGGACTTCAGTTTAATTTTGCTGCAACAGATTAACAGGGCTGCCCTTGTGAAAGTGCTTGTTTACCTGCTATAAAAGAGATGATGATTGTTTCAGGTGGGTAGCCAATGTTGGTCTGCAGTAGATCAGCAGGATTTAAGTCCAGGGCATCTTAAAGACCAACAAGATCTTCAGGGTATAATCTTCTGCAAATTAAAGCTCCATTCATTAGATACAGGTCATTATGATTATCACTTGTACCGGAGGGGCATCTGTAGCTGATTTTCCAATTTACTTTTTTTTGTACTTGGGAACTATAACCTTAACATCATCTGGTTTTCCTAATTTCCAGTTTCCCTTAACTTAATCTTGAGAAGTGATTCTAGATGTAAACATTCATTCGAAACCCAAAAAACCTTCCATTAATTTCTAGTAAATGATATAATTTTTTAAAATTGACATTTTTTCTTATTATTGTCAGTTTTCAACTGAACCCATACATTTCTGACATTTCTTATGTTTCTGTTTATTTTTTGTCTCCTTTCCCCCTGTCCAATTTTTGTAGTCATTTGCTATAATGCTGTTTATTTTTTGGCTACACTTCAAGAGATTCATAATGATTTCATTACACTGTTTTGTATTTTATTTATTATTTTATTTTCAATTGGTTTTGCTTGATTTCATCCTGTTGCATATTCAGCAAACAGCTAGCAGTGCTGGGATTTCAGGCTAAATACTCCATGGTGGTGTTACATTAGAGTTCTCTCATAAGTACATTTTGTTGGGATTTTGAAAATACCACCTGTTCTTATGTAGTAGATCATGTAGTATTGCCACATCTAAGGGTTTGATCTGAAGCTTCAGGGTTTTAGTCACTTTCAGGCTCTCTGGGGAAAAGAGTTAAACCTCTGGGCAAGGAGCCAAAGCAAGAGCACAGGCTGTTTTTCTATAGGGCTGATTTGCACCCTTTCTCTCCATGGTGAAATGGCTGAAAAATAACAAATTGAACTTGAACCCAGACAAGACTGAAGTGATGCTTGTTGGGAAGGCAGGGATCTTGAAAGACATTGTACTCCCCACTTTCAATAGAGTTTATCTGATCCTTGCAGACTCGGTTAAGAGCCTAGGGGTTGTACTGGATCCAGCGCTACTACTAGAGAAACAAGTTAAGGCAACTGCAAAAGATGCTTACTGCAATCTCACTCTAGCCTGGAAAATGGCTTCTTACCTCGACATGGCCGACCTGGCCACCTGGATCCATGTTATGGTAACATCAAAACTTGACTATTGTAATGCACTATACATTGGTCTCCCATCTAAGTTAACTAGTAGGTTCCAATTGGTCCAAAATGCTGCAGCTTGACTGTTGGTAGGAGCGAGCAGGAGCATGACCATCACTCCCATCCTATAGTCACTTCACTACCTATCTGTTACTGTGCTCAATTCAAGGTATTGGTTATTACATACAAAGCTCTTCACGACCGTGGTCTGGCATACCTACGAGAATGCCTCCCTCCCTATGTCCCTCCACAGCAGCTTTGCTCATCTGAACAGGGTCTCTTGCAGGTGTCAGCCTGCACATGGGTAAAATCAACAGCAGCCTGTACACGGGCTTTCTCTGTGGTGGCCCCTACCTTGTGGAACAGTCTGCCTGAGAAGGTTAGGAGAGCCTCCACTCTCCTGGCTTTCTGCAAACAAAGCAAAACCAAATTATTCAAAAAGGCTTTTTACTCAAATAGGAAGGCAGTATTGTAGGGAGGGGGTCTCAGATGCTTCGCTAATGAGTTAGGGATCAGAGACTTCACCGCTATGTTGCCTTACATATTATCTGTTGCTTTTAAATTTGTACTCCTATATACTACCTGTGCTTCATGTTGTCTAATGTCAGTCCTAGAATTGATTATGTTCTGTTTCAGCAATTCTCCGACTCTGTATTGGATCCTTGCTAATGCTATATCTTTGTAAACTATTTATTTATCCTATGGCATTGTCTATGGAAATGTCCTTGACACTGTATGGAAATGTCTTTGATACTGATTGTACTAATCACACACAATGTAATCCGCCTTGAGTCTCAGTGAGAAAAGAAGACTATAAATGACATAAATAAATAAATAAATAAATTCAGAATTTGTACCCCTCTCTTTCCCCAGCATCCCCGGCATTAGTGACAAACTACACATGTAATTTGACACACAAGCCCTTTTTTGGCCTTAAAGTAGCCATGAGATTGGGGCCACAGCACTTGGGAAGGAAAATTTAACTTTTCCTCTCCTGTTGTTTCCCCGTTGAAAATCCTCTGCCCAACAAACACTGCTTTAGGTCTAGTATGGATGAAAGGCAGGCATAAAAGCTGTGTGACTTTTTTCCTACTAGGGCTAAAATGGAAGGAGCATTTTTGATCTGGAAAATGATGTGGGGAGAAAAAGAAAGCCTCCTTCTCTAGCAAAGATCCCAATCTAGCAAACTGTGACAATAGATTGTTATAACACTATGGCACAATAGATATTACACGTTTAAAAAAAAAAAATGAAAAAGCCACCCAGTGGTGTGGAGGAATAATAATAACTGCGCTTATATACAGCTCTTCTTGATAAGACTACTGCCCCACTCAGAGTGATGAACAAAGTCAAAGGTGTTATCCTCACTATACAGCTGGGGAGCTGGGGCTGAGAGGCTTACCCAAGGGCACCTGCTGAACTCATGGCAGTAGTGGGATTTGAACCAGCAGAGTGCTGTCTTACAAACCAACCACTTAATCATATACTTCAGCCGCAAGTGATGAATCTTGTCTTGAATGGAAAAAAAGATACCTATAATGGGATGGTATTTTTAATTAGCACAAAAAGTTACCTGCATTACTGTGACTGAAATACAGTAAAATGGCAACAAAATTATGTTGATATTAATATGATAGATGATAGTTTGGATTGTTGATATTTTATTGTATTATGTCTCACGTTTTTGTTTTGGAGGTGTGCCGCATGATGACTATATATTTTTAAAATTCTATGTTACTTGATTTTCTGTTTTTATAATTAAGTTTCTTACACCTTGAGGCCAAGACAAATAACCTTGACCTGAACTAATTAGCTGTAACTTTGAGCTTTTGCAAGCTCCTAAAATCACGATGCATAAAATGAAACTAATGATGAAAACTTCACAGTTGCTGCAGAAAAATTTGCCAAGATGTTTTGTGTCACAACTTTGTAGAATATATAGGCATACACTAAATGCAATTCTCATGGTCTTCAAATCCTACTCGGTCACAGTGCAGGCCTGCCCATAAGAACTGAATACAGATGGTAGCGTGTTTTGCTAGATAATGTTATGACACAGGCATGGTTTCCTGTGATGGACATATTCATCTTATTATTTTGTTATTTGCATATTGTTGTTAACGTAGCCCACCCCCTCCGCAAAACCTGCTTGACCAGAAACAAACATGAGGTAAAAGAAATGAGCATGTACACCACAGAAAAAAACACACCTTCAAATCCTTTTTTTAAAAAACTGCCTATCTCCAACTCTGGTAAGGTTTCAAAAACTACAGGAAATGTTAATGCCACAGTTCTAATTACCACAATAATACTTTACATCAAAGTTTCCACTTAAGTGTACATTTAAATGTTTAATAGTTCGATTTATGTAATTTCTATTTTGCTTATGAAAGCCCTTGAATTTGCAGAATATCTTTTTCATTCTCAGTTTTGCAAACTGTGACCCTTTTTCATTCATTCTTCAGAATTTATATGACATTCCTTCAAACTGATTTAATTTCAATGATTTTTTTTCTCTGTTTCTTTTTTGTTTGTTTGTATCACTGTCTTACGATGATATATTTAGCTTCTGATACAACTGCAGCATTATCCTTTATGATATGAACTGGTATAAGTCTACCACTACCCTTAGCACAGAAGACCAATATTTTTCTGGGCTCCACCCTTGCTTTTTGGAGGTGGAGAGGTGGAAAGGGAGATCTTTAAAGGGAGACATTGTTTATGACGTCCTAAGAATACTTTCTGAGAATTAGATCCAGAGGAGTCAGCTGTATTAGTCTGTAGTAGCAAAATTGTAAAGAGTCCAGTAGCACCTTTAAGACTAACCAACTTTACTATAGCTTATGCTACAATAAAGTTGATGCTACAGTAAAGTTGATTTCTCAGGGAATTATCCCCATTGAATAGATCTGAGTAGGATTCTGAGTAGACTTGCTTAGGATTGCTGTTTTGGCTTCTCTTCACGATCAGCTTCCTGGTTTTTCTGGGCTGAGCTGTCCTACTTTCTTTTGGATTGCTCTCTCGTGCCTTCTTGTCTGCTCCCTCATACACTCTAGCTCTTTAAATTAATCCCTTTATTCTTACCATGAGTTAATAAGAGAATACATAATTGACATAGAACAGGACTTGCACTACTATAATATGAACAAACACATTCATTTTTAAGCTGTTGGTATAGTTTGTTTCCCAATGAGTAGTGAGCCCAATATTTTCCATCTGTTGAAATCTTTCTCCTCAAATGTGTCATATCCTTATAGGGAAAAGAGTTTAGGCCACGGCTCAGTGATATTTTCATTGCCCTTTGATGAATATGATGTAGAACTTGGACCTTAGAAGACCAAATCCCACCTCAGTCACTGACTCACTAGGTGGCTTTGGGCAAACTCTTCCTTGGAGTATAATTGGGAATAATATCAACCTACCTTACAGGATTGTGGTGAGGATAAATGGAAATCAAGGTTGTAAAGCACTCTGTGCACTAAAAATGTCATAAAATTTTAATAAATATATATTTCATTAGGCTTTATTGCATTTTCTAAAATGTTTCCTTGGATACTGGATTTTACAACTGCAGGTTCCACGATCAGTCACCAGCTACTTTCCTCTTTAAAGCTATAATTCATCTCACCCTGTTTACACTATTTGTAAACTGAATACACACTGCTGTTGGTTCCTCCTCTGTCCCTTGTCAATAAAATTATACAGATCAAGAGTCAGGGTAGTCTACAGATGGAAAGTTAGTCTTGATCTTAGATTCATGTCCCACCTTTGCCATAGCTGAACTGATAGTAACTTGCCTTCAGATGTGAAATTTTGACCAGGGACTTTTGTTCATACCTCATGGTTGTTGTCACTACACTACACCAAATTAACCGCATGAAACATGTGAAGGCAGAAAGAAGAGAAATAACCTCTTGAAACACAGGCATGTCCATAAGATCTGTACACATATAGGCAGCTCTAACTACAACCCCAAATTCGACATGAAGGTTCTTCTTTTAAGTGTGTAGAAAAGTTTCCTGTTTTGAGTAAGGATTAAAAATCAGACCATACACAAATGCTCAGAGTTTTATATGTAAAATTTTAATCAAAATTAAGACAGCTTACTGTAAGAAATACACTAAGTAACCAAAATAGTTAGAAACGCTAATTTTGGTACAGCTTCATAACAGCAATGAATCAGGTTTAAATTATACATGTATCTTTAATTAAACGTATACTTGTCTTTTTGCTTGCTTTGCATTTTTCTTCAAAGAATATTTGTTATACATTTGTTGATATCTTAGAAAGATTATATCCTGCCTTTTCAAAAGTTCAAACATCTACTAACATTATATAACATCCACAATTAAAAGACAGATTAAAAACTACATAATAACTTGTTAATAGTTTTCTTTCTATTACTAGTTTCCATTAAGCGATCAAGAAGTATTAATAAAACTTGCAAAAGCTACTTGAGGTCTAAATAGGGGAGGGAGCAGATGGGAAGGAATATGTAACTGGACATATAAAGGAAAAGCATTCACTTTTCAGTACTGCATATGACCAAGGATAAGTCACTCACATACAAATCTGGATTTACTTCTACCTAAGCTAGCTGCAATATCTTTATCACTCCTTAAATATGTTCAGTTAGTCATAGTAATTATGCAGCAAAAGTCAATTGGCAATATGTGTAACAAAGTTAAGTTTATGTGTGTATATGTGCATAATTAAATCTGTTATATTGATATTATTGTAACTGATATTAGATAGTCAGAGATTTTAAACTCATTGCTCAAACTAATTCCATACAAGTGTCCCTCCCCTGCTTTCTATAACTAGTACAGCTCAGAAAACCTACTAGATAATGTCTGCACTCTAGACCAATATCAGACATCTGGCAGAGGTTTGTACATCTGTTCCTGTGCCTTTCACATCTTCCAACCGATTGGAGGTGACTGAAGTAAACTTCTTCTTGTTGGCAAACAGGAGACTTGACTCTGTAGAAGAAAAAGCCAGGGCTGAGTTTTGCATTGTACCACCTTTGTTGCAAAAACTAGTGCAGTACTTCAGGGCCTGCTGTCGAAAATGCTGATCCATAAAGACATAGATGATAGGGTTAATGCAGCTATTTGTGAAGGCCAGGCAAGCACTGGTGGTGAGTCCCCACCTGAGAGCAGTCTGTTCAGGGCAAGAAAGATACATGTTCTGGGACACAGCAAAAATGAGGAATGCACTGAAGGTGTTGAAGGGTAGCCAAAAACAGATGAATGCTCCAATGATAGCAAAGATGATTTTAAGGGCATTGTTTCTCCTCTTGCCTTGGCTGACATGACCACGAAGCTTGGAGAAGATAGAGCAGTAGCAGAACAAGATAACTCCCAAGGGAAGGAGAAAGGTCAATATGAGCAAGACCAGACTAAAAGTGGTGGAAGGCGTTTCATCCTGGCACAAAGACTTGCTGGTGTATTTCATAGGGATCAACTTTCTGTAAACCAGAGATGGAATTCCCACCAGAAGGGAGATCATCCAGATGCAACCACAGCTCATGCTTATGGTCTTCTTGGTTCCCATGGATCTGGAATCCCAGTGCTTCATTATCACAAGGAAGCGTTCCACACTCATACCCATCAGGAACAGAATGCTAGAGCAGCGGTTCACAGAGATGGTATAACTACTGAGCTTGCATATCACTTCACCAAAGCACCAGTAACCAAGAGCAACTGACACAGCCCAAAAAGGCAAAGTACATACAAAGACTAGGTCAGCCACAGCCAAGTTGAGGACAAACGTGTCCACGAGCCTCTTGCTGCCCTGTTTTCGTGCCATCAGCAGGATCACGTACAAGTTTCCAAAGAAGCCAGTGAAGAAAGTAATGAAGTTCATGGTGGGTATAAAGATATGAGCATATGGCAGGTCTTCCAACAGGCATATATCATCAGAGCCAACAGTAGAATAGTCTGCTGTGAATGAGTCAATGCTTGTGCTCCAGTTTGCAATCATTGCTGATCCAAACTCCAAATGAGCAGGTCCCATTTCTATTGAAGATCCACCAAGAGGGTACGCAGATTAGCAGAAGAACATGCGTTTATAACAAACAGGTGATACTTAAATTGAGGAGTGGTTTTCTTGTTGTTCTGAAACTCTTTTTTAAACCCTGCGGTACTTCCTCTTGTTTTCATGAAGGGTTAAAGGGTGGTGCCAAGCAATAACTGCAGATACAAGATTAATCTAATTTTGGAAATGATTCAGAAACTGCATATTGACATTCTTGGTGATCATGGTGGACCCTGCAGCAACTGCTTTTCTTGGCACAGAATTGTTTGTTTGTTTAGGAACACATATCCCTAGTCAGAGATAAAAACACTAAGTTCAGTCCAGAAAAGACCAAAGTTCTGTTCATTGAGGATACAGTGGGATTCACTTTGTTCTGCATGGATCAAACTCCTCCTAAAGGATGAGATCTGTAACTTAAAGCTACTGTTAGGTCCAGCTGTGCAGATAAATGTGCAAGTGTCATTTTTGGACAGTGCAAGTGTCATTTTTGGACAGTGCACCAGCTATAGGCTTTCATGAAAAACATGATCAAGCTTCAGTTATTTCTTTTTGTAGCAACATCCAGGAATTGTTACTCAGGTGCATTATATAAAGTGCATCTATAAACTATCCAGAAATTTCAGCTCATCTAGAGGACAACAGTGAGGCTGCTAACTGGGTTTGAATAAGTGGGAATATTAAAAAAAAATCACTGTTTACTAGTTTGCTTCCAGGTATAATTGCTGACTTTGACCTATAATAGCCTAACAGTGCATTCCTAAGCAGAGCTACTCCAGTCTAAGCTAATTGAAATCAATGGATTTAAATCGGAGTAACTCTACTTAGGATTCTGCTGTGTATGGACTGAGACTGGAGAAGGATCATTGTCTGTCCTCCTGTAAAAATCTGCCCAAGGGCCTATTCAAGGTGCCTTCACCTTCTGCTGGTGACCCCAGAGGTAAGACCTTTCTAATAGTAGCTGTTCATCTGCAAAACTCCTTTAAGAGGTTGGGAAGGTTAGGCACTGTAATGATTTTAAGTGTGTGTGTGTGTGTGTGTGTTTAAATGTTTAGTGTGGTACAGATGAAGAATGGGGGTGAAAGAGAGGGATGAGTGAGTGATTGGTTGTTGACAGAGTGTGGGCAGAGTGAACTGCTGTTTTTAGTTACTGAGCAGAGAGAAAAGAGGTTTTTGGTTTAGACAGGCAAACTATGTGCAGCCTGAGGGTGTCTATGCATTTCTGAGAGAAATATTGATTCTGGTTTCGACAGGCAAACTGGGGCCATTTCCACAGGTCTTACCTGCCTGTGGAACATCGTGCAAAAGACCCAGAAGACAGCGTCTTCTCACACGAAATCGTGCCGGGAAGATGCAATTTTGTGCAAAACTCCCGGAAAACAGCGTCTTCCTGGTGCGATTTCGCGCGAGAAGACGCTGTCTTCCACGTCTTTTGTGTGATGTTCCACAGGCAGGTAAGTCATGTGGAAATGGCCTGTGTATGCACCTGAGAGAGAAAGTTTATGTATATCTGTGTGACTGAGCCTATGTAAAGAAACTTTAAGAACTGAGAACTATCTTTAAAACCATCAAGCTTAAGTAATAATGTGAAACTGATACACTTCTTGTAAAAAATAAGTTTATTTTGTTTTTTTCGCCCTCCCAGAGTACATGTTATTCCTATAACAACAACAACAACAACATTTGATTTATATACCGCCCTTCAGGACAACATCCACTCAGAGTGGTTTACAAAATATGTTATTATTATCCCCACAACAATCACCCTGTGAGGTGGGTAGGGCTGAGAGAGTTCCAGAGAGCTGTGACTAGCCCAAGGTCACCCAGCTGCTTCAAGTGGAGGAATGGGGAATCAAACCCAGTTCTCTAGATTAGAATCTCGCTGCTCTTACCACTACACAAAACTGTCCTTCACACCAAACTGGCTCCTATATCCCATTCCTTTCCTCAGGGCCACATAGTCCCATGAAGAAATCTGATGCTTGGACTCGTTATTAAAGGGGAAATTTAAATGAAATATTTTGGAATATAATTCCTGGTGGCAGCAATCTACCCAGAGGGTGCAAGAAGAGGGTTAAAGGCAAAATCTAACTGAAAAATAAAGAGGGTTGCAACAGGCACTGAGTAAAAACTGTTTTATTTGTGATAGAGGGACAGTTTACTAGTGCTGTCCCTATTGTTTGTTTATGATGTGTTTTATTCTTTTCATGTAATTTTGTAAGTATTGATATTTTAGCATTACTGTAAACCACCTGAGGACTCACAAGATGACGTATACATATTTTAAATTACTGCATGAAATTTTGTTTTCACAAAACAATAATGTGACACATATATAAGTGTCAGAGTTCATATCTATGCAAGATCGTGTTTGTCTCCATCTAAATTAGTCAAATAAGCTCTCAAAGACAAAGATGTTAAACTTATACTACTCTAATTTACAGTCTTCCAGAAAAATACCATTCTTCAACAATACCATCTCCCTTTATTCTTTACATTTAATGTTTCACTTACATATATGTTTTTGAGAAAGTTATGACTGCGTGGACAATCCTTGCAGCAGTTCTCCTCTGGCCAATGAGATTCTCAAGAAGGAGAGTGTATTTTTTAAACTGTGGCAAAGAATTCAATTAGGAGGCTTGCCTCAGTCAGCCTCCATTTTGCTCTAGCCTGGAGACTGAGAGACACTGCCTGCTCGCAGCTGCTGTCTGTGGGCTCTCTCTCCTGGCCTGCCTTGGACTGTGACTGATCATGCTGCCCAGTTAGTGGAGTGGATTCCTGGCTGCTGCCTGGTTTGAGAGTCATAGATTCACTGAGTGAAAGAAGGAATTTTGGCAGAAGCAGCTTTTTCTGCAGGGCTGGGGAAATCTGTGCCTACTGGAATGCCTTCTATTCACCCAGCTGTTAAGAACACAGCATCCTATCCTTCTTTGCATGTGGTCTATCATGCAAGAAAGCTGATAAAGAAGATGTCCTATAACACTGATTCTCAAGTAGGAGCAGAGTATGTTGAGGGCTCAACTATGAGTCTCTTTACATATGACATCTTACACAGGGAAAGTGAAAGATCTTACACTTGTTCTCCTATTGTGGATACACATGCACTGCTAAGGATGCAGAGTACGCTTGAATATAAGACCACACAGAAAGTAAGACTCTTGAGCGTCTCCATGTAAGATGTCTTGTATAGAGAAACTCTGTGTGTTCTGTGATTTATTTTCTCTCCTTCCTCCCTTTTTAGCAAGATGTGGCTATGGTAGCTGTGATTTAAAGAGAAAGATTTTCATGGGGTGGTGGTGGTTACACTTATGCAGTTTTCCCACCCCAAATTCCCACCCTCCAAGGTGTCTTTCTCCCTGCTGAGGGAAAGTAAGGAATTTCATATATTTTCCTCAGTGTTTTCTATCCATGAAGGTCTTCTCCTTTAAACTGCAACCTTAAATTGCAACCTCAAACAATTGCATTGTTTGTTTGCTTTTTTAAAAAAAAACCTTGGGGTAAATAATCACAAAACTTTTCCGCCTTCCCATTCCTCCAGCAGCCACCTCTCAGAACTGGAAATTGCTGTGCGTAGGAGTTGAGAAGAGACATGAGGACCAAGAGCCATGCAACAGCAATGAGGTGAAATAGTTTCAAAATAGGTTGGCGGAGACCTGTGCTCAAATCCATGGTAACCCCCATTAATCCAGGTGACTAATCTACCTCACAGGTTATTGTGGAGGGAAAACTATATATGCCGCCTCAGCTCATGGGAGGAAAGGTAGGATAAAAATGTGCCAAAACATGGGTGGCTGTAGTGAGAAGGGGAAAGCGGGTGAAATCGTCCCTCCCTACACTCATGTCAGTCGAGCCCCTGCTGGTGGCTCCTCTGCAATTCACAGTTCTGCACTTTGTCTTCTAAGGTTAGGGTATGGTAAAACTGTTTTCCCTGGATTACCTCTAAAATAATCTAAGAACGTTCTTGATTCAGATCTTCACTGAAATGTTATTTTTCAAGCCCTGGAGAGATAATGAAAACTTTTCATTTTTTTAGAAGGGTTGTTGTGGCATTTGAGATAGTTTCAGGTGGGTAGCCATGTTGGTCTGTGGTAGAAAATGAAGACTTGGGTCCAGTAGCACCTTAAAGACCAACTAGATTTCTAGGGCATGAGATTTTGAGAGTCAAGGCTCCCTTTGTCTCTGACTCTCAAAAGCTCATATCCTGGAAATCTAGTTAGTCTTTAAGCTGCTATTGGACCTGAATCTGTAGCATTTGGATTAATTGTGAACAAAATGAAAATGAAGAAAGGGCCATGACTGCTGGTATGCTATGACACACCAATTACCATTTAATTCTTTAGTGTATTAAAATGATACAAGTTTTGAGTCAGTGTTTTTGTTTTTGTTTTTTTAATATTTTTATTTCAATTATTAACAAAACTGTTTACAATATGAAATACAACATGGGTAAATTGTTAAAAACTATATAACAGAGAAAGGTAAAACATGGAAAGACAAATTCAAGTTGAATGATCTGATATATTTTGGATTATAGATTCAGGATTGTTTGGTATATTTTATTGGGAGGATATAGATTTTCTTTAGAAATGTATTCAAAAAAGGGGAACCATTTTTCCATAAAATTTGTTGTTTTGGGGAAATTTTCAGCTTGATAGATTCCATCATTGATTTGTTAAAATAAAAAATGATCCCATATTTTAGAATACCAACTGGTAATTGTCGGTACAGTATGTGATTTCCATTTTAAAGCAATTACATTTTTTGCTGCCATTAAGAAGATATTGATGAGGTCTCGTCTTGAGTCAGTGTAGAGAGAGAGTTTATGTATACTAGTCTGTGGTCAGTAACAGATCATAAAACTGATCTATGTAAGAGAAGCTTTTCAGTGTACACCCCCACCACCCGCACTCATACTTACCACATAGCTGCGGAATTCCACATCTCATAATGGCCCACTGATTGTGGGACTCTCATGCTGAGACTGTAAGGAACATGTGCCCTACTTCAGGACAGATCCTTTCTTCACTATTTCTGAACGGAAGGATTGGTTCACAACTGTTACCCAGTTAGGGGATCCAATATGCATAAACTATGAGCTAACGTGTAATCTAGTGCCAGTTCTTCTCCTTGTTTTCTTTTTTCCTCCTATGCATGGGGACACAAATCTACTCCTCTATTACAACTTTGTGGTCTTTGGAAAAGTGAATTTATCAACTGTCCCAAAACCATGTGAAATAAATGATAAATTATAATGAGAGACATAATCTTGACGTTTATCCTAATATATGCTGAAAACTGATTTAAGCAGTAACTGTATGAATGGGGTGAGCAAATAGGATCAGTTCATGAAGTGTAACTCAGGTCATGTCAACTGCTTCTTTGTGGTTACAACCAATAGTTCCAAATAAGGTAAACATCTTAGCCAGTCCCACCTTATCACTATCTTTGCCAGTTTGCCCAGCTTGATAAAGAATCAAAGGTTTTCTCAAATCTCTTGTTGCTTAGTTAAAGTATTGTGGTGGGTTTTTTTAACCTATCATCCTAAAAAGTGGCCTGGCAAGTTTCCAAAATTAAACAACAAAGAAGTTAGCTCTAATAGGTATAGGGGAGTGCTACACAAAAGAATGATTGGTTGGTGGTATTTAACAAAACAGAAAGAGAATTTTGTTGTTAAGTGCTATACTTTTAAACCTTTGCTTATACCCTTACAAAATCCTCCTAACCAAGCTGAGGCTGGCCATATTTCCCAAACAGTGGACTTAATGTATATTGACTTCTCTTTTGCAAGCCCTGTTTACATGAATGGGAACTGGACAAAATTTAGCCACACTTCGGTTCATGGCAGTTGACTACCATAGTTTACATGATCATTTTTTAAAAAGGGATATTTAGCAACAGTGGCTCCTGAAATGATGTGTAGTTTAACAGGCAAGGAAGCATCCTAAGATGAGGATTTCGTTCAGCACCAAGTAGCCTACATAAAGGTATAACTTCCTGATCTGAAAAAGCACACATTGATTGATGCAAGGCATATTTCATTTAACAATTAGAGCATGGATAGTAGTGACAATGGACTTTCATGGTAGGTGCATTCTCTAAGAGCCAGTATGGTCAGTGTGGTATTGTGGTTATAATGAGGGATATTTGTGTCCAAATTCCACACGCAGCTCACTAGTACTACCTGACCTTGGGATGCGGTTATTCTCAGCCAAATCTACTTAGCTGGGTTGGTATAAAGATAAAATGGAGGAGGGGAGCACAATGTATACTACCTGGGAGAAAAAATGTGAATGTGTATGAGAGACAAACTCAAAACTAAAACAGTATGACAAAGGATCAGTTACTTCAAAGCATGATATGTAATTCAGAACCCATCCATCACCACTACTGCTTGTTCTTCATTTCCTCTTAGGGTTACCACCAGATCACACTAGTGACAACAGAAGCCACAATTGACAGGATTCCCATCTCAGAGTACAGGGTAGTAGCTTATGGTCCCCAGTCCTTCCTGAGCTGATGATTCCTTTCTAGCCAATAATGCAGTTCTCACTCCTACTGTCTTCTTGGTTCCTTCTTCCGTGTCTCCACCACCAGTTGCTTCCTCAGATCCCTGCCTACTATGTCCTCTTTTTTTAGCATCTTTAAAACATCTCTGGGCTCCCAGTCTCTAATCTTCTTTTCCTTGACAAATTGATTGAGAAAGCAGTAGCAGACCAGCTCCAGGTCTTGCATAATTCCAGTGCTCATGGCCCCTTTTCAGTCTCCGTTCAGGCCAGGTGAAGGAGTGGAGTGTTTAGGAGAGGATGGGGGGGGAGGGGGGGCTGGAAGAGGGGACAAGGGTTGGAGGCAAGAAGCAGGGTGCAAGGATGCTCAACAGGTTGAGCAGGCCTGCGAGTGGTAGAGAGGGAGCAAGGGTGATGTATACCTCCCCTCCTTCCACAGAGCTGGATCCTGTGCTATCCCTGTCTATGCCAGGGAGCTGCAGGTCAGGCCCACTGGCACTCTGCGCAGCTGCTCCCATGCCAAAGCCTGACACACAATATGTCAAATCTAGATGCAATCCAATATCAAACAGCATTAAATGAACAATCAAGCAGCAGTATTTCTTCAAGTTAAATACAAACTTTAAACCTTTCCATGTCAATTACAAAAGAGAAAGGAGTAAAGCGGTGTCAGCATTTCAATGTCTCAGCATTTCAGCATACTCAGCATTCCAGAGACAGAGGTAAGTATCCACAAAGTGGGAGTGAAGCTAATGCAATCTTTTAAATATGTTCTTCTCCTGTTTTCTTTTTTAAGGTGCTGTTATTGGGGTGCAAAGACCCACGACTCGACAAGGAGGCAGCTAGTAACTTGTTTAGTTAATACTACCTCAGGAGTCATGCAACAATCACACCTAAGCTGCAAATAGATATTTAAGAATGAACAATTGTCTCTTATTATTAATAGGTATGTTAACACTAAATCACAACCACAAACCCTCAAAATAACCACCGTGAGACTCTCTGGTGGTACATCTCTCGTAACAGAAAATTGGCCACTGACACTAAATGCCCCTCAACAGATCAAATTTAACAACAATCTTAAAGGCACATTTCACCCTAACATTTAGAAAAACCTTAATCATACATTAAGAACTCCATAGGCAGAAATCTTAAAGAAACATCAACAATTAGTCATACATAGAAAACTCCATAGTAGAAATCTTTAAAAACATCAATAACAATTATGAACTACAAGATTGTGGGTCTTAAACAATATGATGAGAATTATAGAAAATAGGGAAGTGACAATTCTGCATTAAGCCCCGTGGGTTTAAGAGTCTTCAAATGATGGATCCAAAGACTCTTTACATGCAAGTTTTTTACGCATCTTCACCAGGTCCTTCTGTTGTGCCACATGTAAAACTGAGAAAGTAAACTCAGTTTCTTTCGAATGATGTTGGCAGAAATGTTCTGTTAACAGAGCCTCCACGACTTTATTGCGAATTCTTGACATGTGCTCCCATTCTAAAACCTTGCTCTCCTTGCATTCTCTGTAGTGACCCCCCCCCCGACCCTAGATAATGGCCTGCCTGAAGAGGTCAGGAAAGTTCCCACTCTCCTTGCTTTCTGCCAACTATGCAAAACTAGATTATTCAGGAGGGCTATTTTACTCAGGCAATAGGCCTGTACTGTGAGGAAATGGTTCCCAGAGATGCTTTGGTAAAGGGACAGGGACTGTAGACTATACTACTTCGTACTGTCTGTGAATATAAGCTTATTGGGCAGTTTCCATGTCATGTAACAGGTTACATCAAATTATGTTTTCCTTCAGCAATGTTTTATTGCTGTATTCCTGTGTTTGAATTGTAAGCTTATTTTTAAATTTCTGCCATGCATATCCTATTATATTACTTATTGAGTGTTCCAGATGTAGAATACATGGTCTTACATTATGCAATCCACCTTGAGTCTCACTGAGAAAGGCAGGGTATAAATCATAAATCATAAATCAAATCAAATCAAACTACAGGCAGGAAGGGGTATTGTGAGGTAAGAGTGTCTCTGTGAGGAGATATCTGTTTTCTGTCTTCTATTCTGTACCCAGTCTTTCTCATCCTAGTGTCTACTCATATGCATTTCCAAACCAAAGTTTGTCAGGGCAAACTTGTCTGGAACCCTATGGGTGGAAAAGTAAACTGGTGTGGGAAAGCAGCAGGGTTGAAGACTGCCACTTTTCTGCTTCAAACATTGACTCCCCAAACTGTTTTTTACTAGGCTTTTGTTACATACATATGCATGTAAAGTATGGATTAGCTGTCCATATCTTGACCAACCTTCCATCCCCTCCCCCCATAACATACAAGCCCCTTCTGGCCTTACAGTAGCCTCTTCTTGTCTCAGTTCTGTCTCCTCTGCCTGTTTCCCTAAGGCACATTCCCCACCTATTTTCCCTTCAGATCCCTGTTTTTCAGTCCACTGCTTACTCTGCACCCTGCCTTAATCTCCAGGTATCCTGTCTCAGGCTTTTCTTTCTCTCTTCAGTCAGCCTGCTCCTGTATACAGTTTTAATCCCAGCCCAACTGATAACTTTCCTTTCCCTCACAAAAATTGGACTATGAACTCCTTGGTCCCTTGAGTAAATGAAATCCCAACAGATGCAATCCAATATAGATTGGTTCACAAGCTGTGAGCAAACGAAGCTGCCAGCAGGATCAAATTTAGATCTGAATGGAGAGGTTTGTATGAAATCACCCAGTTCCCCTAATTTTGAAAATTATTCCACCAGTAAGAAAATATAGTCAGCTACTATACTCGTTTATGAATCTTTTAAATTTGTTTTATGTGTAAATTCTGCCACCTCTGAAAGATTTTGGATTGTGATCTTATCATCCCTTGACACAGTGATTTATGATGAAGGGGGGAAATAAATAAATAATTCACCCCTCCACCAGTGTTTTGGTAATTATACAACTGGTTACAGAATTACTTATCTTCTCAAAATGTATAGCTTTTTTCATTTTAGTACTACCATATGTCAGAGATAGTTTCTTACTTACATCTCCCTTCTCCAACATATATATCAATAGCAAGCTAATCGCTGAGATGTGCCGTACAAATTCCTAAAGTTTAGTTTATTTGATAAAATGAATAAATAACAAATATTCCTAAAGGGATGCCAGCACAAAAGTAGAGAACAGTTCTTATCTATTGGGGTAGATTCAGAATAAACTACCTTCTCATTTTGTTTTGGGTGATGTGGAGGCATTGGGAAGGATTGTATCTTTATTTTTTTTAAAATGTATCTCCTTTCTTTCCAAAACTGACAGTCAAGGTGATTTACAATTTTTAAAAGAGACGCTGCTCATTTATGATACATAACCAATAACAATTCATTGATAAAAAGCCATGGTAAGAAAAATCTCTGTAGATCTGGTCAAATTCCTTTTAAAACATTACTCCTTTCTTACCCTCCTTTTAGTTACGGAGTTGATACCATGGCATCTCTGACTTGTAGAGCAATCATATTTTCTTTTAAAATTCTTTGGCTTAAGTGGGAAGATCTGGCAAGCAAAACAAATTACAGACCATATGATCAAATGTAGGGTACCAAAAACCTCACACAGTTACTAAACATCATTACAAAGTCAGTTTGGCTTAACTCTATGGGCAGATGAATATAAATGCTCTCAAGCTTTGCTGAACCACCTAATAGCAGCATACATTGTAGAGAACTAATCCTATTGAGAGAGAAAAGTAAATTTGCAGGCAGAAGGGAACTGAACTGCTGCTAGTACCATAATTATACAATCAAGTATGCTACATACTGGGATGTTTTGTTTTCTGAGATCCCTTTTGTTTGTGTACTCTGAAGTAGTAGCTAGTTCAGCAGATCTTAAAAATGATTGTGGATATTCTTTGACCACTATTTGAACTCTGGTTAGCATTGCTATATGAATGGTTTTCTCGTGACTGGAGACCTGAAAGGCAGAGGAAGATCCATCGCTTTCATTTTACTAGCAAGAAATTGAGGCCAACAGAAAACATTGCTTCATATAATTTTATCTGTGTTTATTTTCATTTTATTTACTCCATTTATTTTTACCTTTCTCCCCAGTGGGACCCAAAGCAACTTACATTGTTCTCCTCTCCATTTGAATTGCACAACAACCCTGTGAGGTAGGTTAGATTGAGAAGTGTGACTGACCCAAGGAATATAAAAAGAACACATATATAACAAAAATGCTTCCTGGCTACCACACCATCCCTGCCAAAGCTAGCTTTAATAATAGGTTTATACTGCATGTACTCCTTCTCTAAGCCATTAGGAAAATGATCCTGAAGCTAGCATGAATTAACAACCGCAACTTTCATTTAAATCAAAATGGTGATGATAAGCTGGAACTGGATATGGGTTGAGATGCTCTCAAAAACAGCAGCATTTTCCTCATAAAAGTGCACTGTTGATTAGACAACATTTAAAGAGCCTCTAGGGCAGGTTCCAATCTGCCTTTCCATCCGTTATCCTTAATTCTTAATTGCCATGGCTGAATGACAGCCTGCATGCAGCATCTGTTTATTGAATTAATGTCCTTTTGCATCTGCATGCTGCCATTTCCCTGTGGTTAGCCTGAGCAGCAGCTCTGCTAGTTCAGCAGAGGGGGCAGTGGCCATCTCCATTGCGCTTGTCTTATTCATGTTTCCTCTGTATGTTCCTCTGCCAGGCAGCTATTCTGACAGAAGCTGCACTTGATGCTCAGCTCTCACATCTACATGATGCCTGTTTCTGGAGACAGTTTAATCTTTTTAAGGCTTTCTTTGACGAGGATGAATTCAGGCCTGTCTTCTTGCTCCCCATTCAGGACCTCTTGTTCATACTGCAAACAAAAGTGAAAGAGAAAATCAACTCCTGATCATCCATTTGCTCAGGAACAGAGATTCTACTGAAACATCAGCCACCCCAAATCTCCTACCCAAATTTCACACCATTCGCTTAAAACTGAAATTGTTAAAACTCCAGTACATCACAGACACTGGATCTGACAATAATTTTTAAGGCAGCTGAAGGTCCGTTACATTTCACTAATTCTTCCCCTTATTGATGGAGAAGCTGCCAGTTTCAGGGAACATATGATTATACGGATGCAACTTTTTAAAATTCAGATCTATAAGGAACTCAATAGGACAATTAACCAGAATGTCATCCCAGATCCATGCCTATCATTGTTAATGATTTTTTTTCAAGAATAAAATAAAAATGTGCAGCATAAAAATCTTATATTCTTCTTTGTGTCTGTTACTTGATTAGAAATGGCAAAGAAATTGAAAACAACAAGCCTTGTATTCAGTCCTGATACAAGATAGCATTGAATGGATGAAGCTCTGTGGGGAAGGTAGCTTTTCATTTATGATATATGAAAGATTACTCACAGTCCAATAAATTCACTGAAAAATGTTTCTTATTCTATGTTAAGGAAAATCTTGATATTGATCTGCTTCAACGGTGAGGTTTTTGGAGGCAGATTACTAGTTAACTGTAATTGTCAAGTGCCTAAAGGTTGTTTTCATTGGCTGTTGTGGGTTTTCCGGGCTGTATTGCTGTGGTCTTGGCATTGTAGTTCCTGACGTTTCGCCAGCAGCTGTGGCTGGCATCTTCAGAGGTGTAGCACCAAAAGACTGTAGCACTCTGTCTTTTGGTGCTACACCTCTGAAGATGCCAGCCACAGCTGCTGGCGAAACGTCAGGAACTACAATGCCAAGACCACGGCAATACAGCCCGGAAAACCCACAACAGCCATTGTTCTCCGGCCGTGAAAGCCTTCGACAATACATCGTTGTTTTCATTATTTAAAATTAAGACAATGGTTATAAACATAGTGTTTTATTTTGTCTGATTACTTTGCGATGCTTTAATATCTTTAGTATGTATGTATGTGTGTGCTGTCAAGTCACAACTGGCTTGGTGACTCCAATAAGGGGCTGTCAAGGCAAGTGAGAAGCAGAGGTGGTTTGCCATTGCCTTCCTCTGCACAGACTTCCCAGTGGTCCCCCATCCAAGTACCAGCCCTACCAGTTTCTGATATCTGATGAGTTCAAGCTACACCATGCCCCTTGCCTTTTCATTTAATGGTCTCTGTATAACCGTCTATCAAAAAGTCTTGACTTAAGTATTCCATTCTGTGTTTATATTTGTTAGAATCACACCCAGCAAGTCTCTTGTTAAATAGATAATGCTCTCCATGACAGCAACACCCCACCGTCCATACATCTTTAAGTTTTGTAGTAGTAAACTGCCCTGTGTTCTATAGTGGCCTAGAGTGAGTAACTTAAGCATCTAGATTGCCAGTAGGCATCACCTGTGTTTGTTGTTGTGTCTGCCTGTGCTCAAACTTTTAGCAAGCTACCCTTTTACTTAACAGCTGAGAGCCAAGCTACAAGTGACGCCTGACACAGGTTGGACACTAGTCAGCTTCCCTCAAGTTTTGATGGGAAATGTAGGCATCCTGGTCTTGCAGCTTGGCTGTCCGACTGCTGTCCAATGGACTTTTCAGCTGTCACTTGTCCAACATTCCACCAAGCTGCCTACATTTCCCATCAAAACTTGAGGGAAGCTGACAAGTGTCCAACCTGTGCTAGGTGTCACTTGTAGCTTGGCTCTGAGTCTGCTTTGCCTGCTATAGAGCTGCTGCAACAGTACAAGAGAAGAAAATTAAGAAGACAGTATCCTATAGCCCCTGAATACATTTGAGCCCTTTTATGGTCAAAGATTGTTGCTTCATCAATAAACCCTGTCAGCATACCCTGGCTAGGTTGATAAGAAACCATAGCACTGGCATACAGAACCTTAAGGATTTATTGTGTTAGCAATGAGTAGAACAGTGATGATACTGAGATCCAATAAAGAGTTGTATGGAGAGGAACTATGATTAAACATGTTTGGAAGAATTACTGACATGGAGACAGCCTTGACATGTAAAAAAAGAACATGCTGTCAAGTTGCAACCAACTCATGGTGACCCTATCCACAGGGCATTTCAAGCAACATACCAGTGAGGTGGTTTGCCATTGCCTTCCTCTGCATGGCAACCCCAGTCTTCCTTGGTAGTCTGCCATCCAAGTACTAACCGTGGCTGACCCTAATCAGCTCTTTTGAGCTTGGGCTAAGCTGGACTATTCAGGCTGTTAGCCTTGAAGTGCTGGGGCCTATTAGAAAGGAATATGGACCTACTATAGTCAGATGATAGCTATGCTACGAGATGGCTGAGATATTGTTGCGGCAGATCAGGAACAGACCTGGTCAAGTTTCTTCTGTCTTTTTCTTAGCTCTTCTTCCAGGTCTTTTAAGGGTGTATGTTTCTCTTCCTGTTGCTTCAGCTGCTTGAGTCTCCTGGTTTCTAATACTCTCTGAAGCTCAGGCTTGTGTTCTGGAAACAACCCCCTAAGACAGCACAAAATAAAATGAACACCTGTGTGACTATTCCTTTCTTGTTCCTTTCCCCCTCCTTTCCCCCCCCCTCCCAGTTTCTGCATCTACTGTTGGGAATTAGTGTGGTTCAATGGTTCAAATCTCCACTCTGTCATGAACAATCATCACAGGATTGTTGTGAGAATTTATAATTTTATTTACATTAATTCTGGTCTTGCCTTTCTCACCGAGATTCAAGGCAGACAACACAACGTAAATCAATGCAATCCATAGACTAGATACGTAATGAGTAATGCAATAGGACTAGGAATTGCAGAAATTTGAAAGGGAACTGCGATCCTAACAAAGCATAAGCATTAAATAGGACATGTTATGGTATTACAGCTGTAGAAAAACAGTGCGTTTTCCTGGGCCAATCTGTTATAATGTAGCCCCATTGCCTTCATAAAAATGCCCTCCTGAACAATTCTATTTTACATAGTTTGTGAAATGTCCAAACCGCAAGATTCTCTGCCCAGGTGGCAGGGGCTGGGCTGGGCTGTAAAACAGGGATGCTTCCATGGATAACCTTGTGTCTAATAAGAGTCATCCCTTCACAGCAGTCATCCCTTCATAGCAATCCCTGGATTACAGATCCACTCACTTCCTATGAGTGAAAAGCAATTCTCGGTGCATCTCCCGGTGGTGCTTGGATTCCTTCACTGGGTTTGGCAGTTTCTTGGGCTCAATGAGGCCTCTGTGGCTTCCAGATGCCTGGTAAGTGCCATGCTCAAAACTCCTGCCATTTCCATCTGGAACACAGTAACACAATAAAGGACATCTACCATAACGTTCAGTGTTTTACTGTAGCCAGAACATTTTTTACAATTCCTTGAGTTTTACAATTCCTTGACCCAGGACTCTTCCAATGATGAACGCAGGGGAGCTTTCTAAATTACTGTAGATGGGCTTTTCCACACACTCACCTTATTCCTAATTTTCTTAGCAGTCAATTCCCGAGCACTGGAATCAGTTTGGGGATGGTTCTTCTGCACGTCTACCCACCTTTGCATTTTTACAGTTGTGGAGTTGGTTTATTTTGTTCTGCACATGCCTTAAATAATCAGGATTTTCATGTAAGGGTGCTGGCATCATCAGTGGCATCACTGGTAATGTCACAGTACATACCCCCTTTTTATTTTTTGTGCATGCTTATATTGCCGTATTGATATACGGGCTGAATTTTTTTAAAAGCCTGAAAATGAACACATGGGGAAGTCTTTGCACGGGGAAGCCTAAAAAGGGAGCAGCTCCCCCACCCATACCTAGCCCCCTCCCCATGGTCCAAACTGGTGAGTCCCATCTGGGCTGACTCAGAGCTACGAGGTGGAGGCCAGCACCAGCAGGGCAAATTGACCTCTGCTGGGATGGAGTCTGGAGCAGCAGCAGCAATGTGCTTTTCAGACCGCACTGTTTTTTCTAGCATCAGAAGTGGCCACTCCCTCCTCCCTTGGGCCTTCAGGACTTTCGCATGTTTTTTTTAAAAAATCATTTTCATAGCACTATATCAACCTACCATAACAATTCAAGCAGCAAATTCTCTGAATTCCTAGATTTCAGTTTTTTAAAGTAAGTCTCTAGCCCCTTCCCTTCCAGAGATATAAGGGGAAAAAGCCATGCCTCTGTAATGGAATGCTCTAGAGACTTCTTTTTGTTTAAATATGTATTGCATGTATTGTTACATTGGTAAGCTGCTATAACACTATGAAAATTATGATTTAAAAGATAGAAAACAAAACAAGGAGAGAAAAAGAAGGGGGGGTTGATGATGATGGACACAAATAATTGAAGGGTGGGTTGGAGCTGGGTGAGAGGGGGCGAGACAAGCAAAACCAGAACATTACATAAGAGGAAAAAATCAACTCAGAATTGGCTTCTGGAAAAAGACTGGGGTAAAGATAGTCTAAAAAGAACTGGGGTGGGGGGCAGGGAATAAAACCAAAAAACCTGAAGCAAAAACAGAAGGCAAAAAAGTGTGCATAAATCAGGCAATAAATTGAAGCAGTATGGGGCCAAACCCCAATGTGATGTATGTATGCATGTGTGTGAGACCTCAAGAGTAGGGTTGCCAGATCTGGGTTGGGAAATTCCTGGAGATTTTGGGGGTGAAGCCTGGAGAGGGCAGGATTT
The DNA here is from genome assembly GCF_028583425.1 of Eublepharis macularius. Taxonomy (NCBI): domain Eukaryota; kingdom Metazoa; phylum Chordata; class Lepidosauria; order Squamata; family Eublepharidae; genus Eublepharis; species Eublepharis macularius. Next base: position 104,000,427 of record NC_072794.1, on the reverse strand, counting down.
GGAGAGGGGAGGGACTTCAGTGGGGTATAATGCCATCGATTCCACCCTCCAAAGCAGCCATTTTATCCAGGGGAACTGATCTCTGTCGCCTGGAGATTAGTTCTAATTCCAGGAGATCTCCAGCCACCACCTGGAGGCTGGCAATCCCACTCGAGCCCTCAAGTTCCCCCCCCCCCCAGGCCTGTATGAGACACTTAGCTCCTGCTGTGTGTGTTGGTTGCAGTCTTCCAGTGGTACTCTTAATCTCTGTAAGTGTTCCGTCCCAGTTGGAAGCAAAAAATCGATCTGTTACTGAAGCTACCAGAGTCTCTTGTGTGGTAAGCTTACCTATTAGATCATCTTTCAGTCCTAACAAGCAGGACTGAAGAAGGATCTAATAGGTAAGCTTACCATTATCCATCACAGAGGATACAATGGAGAAGGAATAGCTTTGATGTGCATATCTCTTTGTAAGGCTACCTAAGTACCACTAAACCCAAGGCAATCACTGTGCAGAGAGCCTTTGAATGATCTTCAATTTCTGAGATTTAGGACAGAGGATTTTTCACTGTAACTGCAAGAACTCTTCCTAATAACTCCACTACAGTTCATTATATTGTATAATTGTGCCCCCATGTGGTGAAATTCATGTCCGTACCCTTTTCTTCACCATATATTTATACAAGCATCAACTGTAGAAAAATTGCAGAGCATTCTAATCTTTTTTGGAAACCCGTACTAAATAATTATATAAAGCCATTTTCAATAGATGGTGAACAAACACTACATAAAGCATAGAGAGAGAGAAACTGGCATTACAGTGGATAGAGTTTGAGATCTGGACAATGGGTAGGAGTTCAAATACTCTCTCAGAGCCAAGCTACAAGTGACTTTTTTCACCTGGAGAACACTTGATTGTTCTCGCAAGTTTTCCTGGGAAGTGAAGTTCGAGTGTCCTTCCTCTCTCTGTTAGAATCGCTGCCTGAAGAGCTGGAGAAAGCTGGCGGCGGCAGCAGCTTTTGCAAATCATTTCTCCAGTCACAATCTTTCTCCCTGGGCATCTTGCTCCCTGGGCATCTTGCTCCCGGGGAGCTGTGCTGGAGAAAGCTGCCATGTCAGTGAAGCTCCAGCCACAGCAACAGCGGAAAAATCTGCTGCTGCTCCAACATGCCCTTCCCCTGCTCCTGAGCTGGAGAAAAACTGGAATGAGGGCAGCGATTCTAACAGAGAGGGGAAGGACACTCGGACTTCACTTCCCAGGAAAACTTGCAAGAACAATCAAGTGTTCTCTACATGAAAAAAGTCACTTGTAGCTTGGCTCTCTGTCAGGAATTTGTCGGATTACTGGGAAAACCTGAATACTGCATGCTCTCCCCACCTGAAGCATTCCTCTAACCACATTTTTAAGGAGGTGAATAACAGAGTGGTTATACTACTCTCACCAAAACTCTGCAACAAGACTATTCCCTCCACTGTCAATCATGCCATAACAGGTTTTCAGTGCTAGCACATTGTTTTCAGGGGACAATCTGGATGGTGTTGTAGAAAACCTCCCTGAATCCAGCAGATCCTTGCCAGCAGGGAGCACTGCGTACCCTCCCACAGGCCTCAGACTGAGAGAAGAGAATTTCCTTCTCCCTTGTTCTTCACCTCTCTCCCCACCCTGACCTTTCAACCTGAGGAGTAAGAGCCAATGTGTCTTCATCTGCCAATTTCCCTTTGCCTTGTGAAGGGCCTGGCTTATCCTACAGTTAGACTTTGAAGGCTCCAACCTCTGGAACTCCCAGGGGATCTGGGAAATTCCTATGGAATACTGCTGCTCCCCCCCCCCCCCTGCATCCCAGCTATGACTCACCTCCTTGTTTCTACACTTCTGTATCAAGGCTGCCTCCCAGTGGGATGTGGGATGTTAAAGGGCCAGTCTCAGTCAAGCAACAGAACAGCAGGTTTTGCCTTAAAAGGACCACATGCACTTTGGTGCATGGACACTGAGGGTGGGTCTCTGGGTCCCCTTACAGTCATGCTCAGGTCCTCAACAGGTGTTAAAAGGATATTCAAAATAGAACATGTACCTGGATGTCTTTCCTAGCATTTTTTTAGAGTAGCCTTGCCAGGTGTTTGCTTATAGTAGGCAAACTCCCAGCAATTTATACCTCTGCCCACTGATTGCCAGCTGATCAGCAGGAGGAGGCAGGATGGGTGAATGAGTGCACACGCGATCATGGCCCCAGCCGGGTGCTGATTCTTTAACACTCCACCCATTTGGGCCAAATGTTAAAGAATCGGCCCTAGCCCAATGCTGTCACCTCCAGTCATGCTTGAACTGCCATCATTGGCTGGGGATGCAATTGAGTGTGCACTGTTAATTTCTCCCTACCTCCCACCCATTGCCAAGGGGGACTTGGCAATGGTACTTTATAGAGAGATTTATTAATAAATAATCAAGGCCATAATCCTTCCCTGAAGTATACAACAGACATCTACTGCTTTGGACAATGAGAAAATCCTGTTACAGAGGAGAAGACAATTTCCAATTTCATCCCTCAGAAGATGAGCTTCCTTGATCTGTATTCCTGCAGTTTCTCTCCTCTTTTATAACCACTGACCCTGCTTTTTCTTAAAGTGTAGAATGTTCCTACCTGTATTCCATCTGCTCTTGTGGGTCCTATATTCACCCTAGAACAGATAAGTCTGAAATTAGGAAACACACAAGCATTTTAAGAAAACAATGGATAAACATAAAAGCCTAAATAAATTTATTTTATTTAATGTTACCAGGACACGCACTTCCACGGCAAGATCTTTTTTACCCAGAAAAGGCCAAAGCTGGTGAAAGGCACTAAGTCCAGCAGCACCCCCAAGCTATAAACCTGCTCCTTTAGGGGAAGTGCACCCCATCCAGAACAGAAGACACTTCAATTCCTGGGTTCATCCTTCTGCACTTCGATGTATTGTCGAAGGCTTTCACGGCCGGAGAATGATGGTTGTTTGTGGGTTTTCCGGGCTGCATTGCCATGGTCTTGGCATTGTAGTTCCTGGCGTTTCGCCAGCAGCTGTGGCTGGCATCTTCAGAGGTGTAGCACCAAAAGACAGAGATCTCTCAGTGTCACAGTGTGGAAAAGATGTTGGCAGGTCATTTGTATCTACTCAGGAGGGGTGGGGTTGAGCTGAGTCATCCTGTAAGAGTTTCCCAGGGTGTGGAATGCTAATGGCGGGAGGCTTCACTGTATCCTGAGGAGGTTCTTTTGCATATGGATTGGTGCTTGATGTGCTAATCTTCTCTGCAGGGCTATTGTCGAGTATAGAGTGTTTTGTTAGCCTGGTGTTTTTCAGAACTGGAAACCATGCTCTGTTCATTCTTAAGGTTTCTTCTTTCCTGTTGAAGTTTTGCTTATGCTTGTGAATTTCAATGGCTTCCCTGTGCAGTCTGACAAAGTAGTTGGAAGTGTTGTCCAGTATTTTGGTGTCCTGGAATAAGATACTGTGCCCTGTTTGAGTTAGGCTATGTTCAGCCACTGCTGATTTTTCAGGTTGTCCAAGTCTGTAGTGTCTTTCATGTTCTTTTATTCTTGTCTGGATGCTACGCTTTGTGGTCCCGATGTACAAGACAAGAATAAAAGAACATCCAGACAAGAATAAAATAAGAATAAAATAAGAGCATCCAGACAAGAATAAAAGAACATGAAAGACACTGCAAACTTGGACAACCTGAAAAACCAGCAGTGGCTGAACATAGCCTAACTCAAACAGGGCACAGTATCTTATTCCAGGACACCAAAATACTGGCACAGGTTTCCAGCAAGGGTGACCAAGGCCATTTCAGTCTTATAGCTGGGCCTGAAACCAGACTGGAAACGAGTCAAACAATCCACTTTGTCCAGGAATTGTATAAATGCCTTATGTTTAAACTGGTTGCCATAATTTAGAAAGGATGGAAGAAATGTAAGCAAAAGCAGCATTGGAATTAAACCTTCACTCCATCCAGCCTTACGCAGCAGTGGCTTCCCCAGTACCTGAAGTGAGACCAGCCTTAAAGAACTGTTGTCAGCTTCATCAGTTGCAGATTTGGTCTTATTTATTTACTTCATATATACCCTGCCTTTGTCCCCAATGGGGACCCAAAGCGGCTTACATCAGTCTAAAAAACAATGGTTTGTTAAAGCCATCCCACCAATATTGATTGGGAAAAAATGGTTAATAATTTAATGGTGTTTCTCGGTCTACACTCTCCCATTCAGCGAACCCCACCCCCATCCAGCAAAAGTGATATAGGTACATAAGCAGGTTTCTGTGTTCACAGCCCAAATGGAAACATGTGTTGAGATGCAGATGCACATTGCAATGCTAACCCAGGCCCTGCTGAAGTGGCTGTTTTGATGGAGATCTACATCTCTATTCATGTTAAAAGTGCTGTTTTTAACCTTTAAAGCCCTAAACAGCTTAGGTCCAAAGTACCTGAAGAACCACCTACTTTCATACCAAGTTCAAGGTTTATGAATCATGCCTTTCCTAAGATATGTTGTCAGAGGCAACATTTGTAGGGGTTAATGGGAAGGTTCTTAATTAATGCTCTCCCCCACCCCCAATGTTGTGCAACTCTGCCCCTAGAAGGTGACAGTGAAGCCATCTTTCCAGCCCTTCCTAGGGAAGTCAAACATGTTTTCTTTTTTATTCTTAAAAGTCTTTGAATGACAGCCAGTGTTTGTTCTTTGCATTCAACTTTTATTTTTGAATTAAGATTTGGTTATATTATATGAACTGTTATGATGGTTTTATGGTTCTTGAATTGCAAACCATCCTGGATTCCTTATGATGGTATAAAAGCAACTTGTAAAAATTAAATGAAATGTATTCTTTGGACCCTTTTTGTAGAGTGTGATCATGGTCATCAAATAAGGCAATATAAAATCTGACTCATCCTATTATCAGTATGTAGTCACCACATTTTCATTTTGCTATGTGATATGCAACAGGTGATGCCTCTTCAGGCACTTCAAAAGTTACAGGCCAACCTAGTTTTACTTCTGAAAGAACCCTGAGATTTCTAAGTATCTCACCAAATTATAATTGCCAAGATTTGGTGGGGATGCTATGGCTATTAGTGCACTACAGAAATATATTCATGTTGTCTCTGTCCTGACTACTGTTCAGGGATCAATGGATTAGTTAGGTAATTACTACAAGAAACATAAACTCTGATGCTTTTTACAGAACTGTGAATTTCTTTTTTCCTATGACAAGGCTGAGTTCAGGTGGTATGATATTTTTACAGAAATAATCTCATATGTGATACTGAAATGTGCGTTCCCATACGCCCTTAATCCATATACTGACTCATGGATAATCCCTGTGACCATATTTAGTATGCTGATTATCTGGGAAACATACTAGAGTAATTGACTCTGTAGTGCTCTCAGTTTTTCATATTGCCCTTATTTCTGTCACAAAATACGTCTGCCAACTGAACCTAGGTGCAGCACCAAGAAATAATGGTGTGCTTCCATACTATGGCAAGATGATAATGTAATGTTCAGCTTCTTGAGTCCCTATTTCCAACAAACTGATCCTGTTTCATTCTGCAAGATAAACATTTCTACTAACCCGACAACTGATAGGGGAACTCCACCACAAGCTACACAATTCCCCAATATCACATTCTTTCCCCACTTCCGTATTCTGTCCTGGCTGTTCACAAGATCATCTCAAAGAGATGAGGCTCTTCTGGATGCCTGTTTCTCTGTGCGGCTTCTAAAGATTAGGTTTTCCATCTCAGAGAAGATTTATTTTTTAATCCACTGCTGATTAGCCTAGCAGATAATTAGCCCATCATCTGCCAGGCTAAGGCTCTGTCTCTCATTGAAAGAAAACAATACAAGCATATTGTAATGATGTAGATATTAGCAGGTTCGAATTGTGCTGGTATGTGCGTGTGTGTGTATGTATGTGCATGCACTAAAAAAACATTGGAGGAGCTTTCATACATGAGTGCATTGAACTTCTACCCGGACACTAGGAGCCATGAAAAATGAATTCTGCTAGAAGCCTGCTTTTGAATCCAGTTTTAATAGCATGGACAAAGCTACCATTCATTTTTTCCAGCCCTTCTCTCCTGTAAAGTTGGAAACCAAGTACATTATCACTAACACATGTGCTTATAGGCCTAAATCTTAGGAAACACAAGAGAGACACTTATAAATTTAAGCCAACATTTAGGATGTAAGACAAAACTGGGAAGGGCTTTATACCCTCAGTCAGTAGTTTCAGCATTCATTCCTGTGAGAGGCATGAACTGCTCCCCTTCTTCATTTAGGAAGGTTGTTTACCAATAACCTGCTTATGTTATTTCAAAGTCAAAGCTGTTAAAGCCATCATCTCTAAGCCATGAAATTTAGAAACACAAATGCCACTTTAGTATGCATTTTCCTTTCCACCCAATCTCCCTCCTTTTATTGGATTTGAGATGTTAATTATTTTTTTCTGTGTACCAGAGGAAGGAAGGTAGGAACTGAGAAGACCACAGATCACCCTGCTTTAAGCTGTTGCGTGAAGGCTAAAAACAGAATTTCTGCAAGTCTTGGCTTAGGCTGTGGTTGGACAACTATGGAAAGGAAGGTAAAGGGGATAGGTTCAGTAGATCAATGTAAGAGTGAAAATGATGACTAGACGTAGCAGGATTAAGTATAATCTCCAAGTTTATCCCTGCAGGAGGTTGTTTTCACCTGTAGGTGTGGCATCTGAGACACCTACTTTTTGCTACCACAACCACCCTGTGCAGAAGAGATGTCACTGTGACCTGTGAGTTAATACTGAACTCCTAGATGACATCACATGAATCTGTTCCATGTGTATCATTACCCTTGTTGCACTCTGAGAAATACCCCACTAACACTCACCACTTTCTATTGTGGAGACGCCACAATCACAGTGACAGGGAACCCAAAATGGAAGGAAACTGCTGCCAAGGGAAAGAATAGCCTTGCTGACAGTGAGTCTTAAAAAATATTTATGTGCCCATGCTTTAGTATTCCAGTGAAAAACACACCGCCTCTAATGAAGTTTGTACAAACTATATATATCTCTTGCAGATTTCAAAATTTGGTACAGGCCAAAATTAATCTGGTATTACTTGTCATAACTGATTTCATGGGCACTATCTAATAATTCCTCACAAAACTTTTACAGTTAAATTCCACTAGCACTTCCTAATGATATCCCCAAATCAAAAGTGCTAACTTGAAAGAAGACATCTGGTTCCCCTATAAGAACTACACATTCAATGCTCATAATAATGATCAACTAAAAAGATCCCAACTGATTTGTAACACTGATAGTACTTAACTTGGAATATTTAGCATTTGGTTAAATCCTGGATTTTCCATTTGCAATAGCATTTCATACTAAAATATGGCTAAATCATTCGTCATTCATGTTACAACATCCCATTCATCATCTTAGCCCAACTAATATAAAATAATACTGAGTCCAATAAATCCAGATAAAAAGGTCTTATAGTACTCCACAGAAAACCTAAGGGTCAAGTAACCAGAGTTTCCAGAGACAGAAAATGCGTAATTGCGGCACAGCCATCAGAAGCATTTCTTAATCAAGAGATTGCCATAGATCTTACAGACTTGGGAGCTGTGCCTGACTGATCAAAGAGACCACATTGCAATGTCAGAATAGCAGCTTCTCAGGCATGATGCATCCAAGCTTTGATCCCTTTCTAGCAGATCATCAACAAGAAAGCTACTCACCCGTTTTGACTGGGAGATCCCCATGACCCTGAATCCAGAGGAAGCTGCTTACTCTTTTTTCCTCTATAGCAGTAAAATTTTCTCTCTGAAATACTTACAGGACAGCAGGTGAGCTAGAGAAGATTAGCACCAATAACTGGTTTCTTTTAGAAAGCACAGGCTTCTATGTACCAAACCCCACTATGTTTTTTTTTCTTTGCAGAGACAGTAATGTGATTGGGGATGGACACTGCTTCTTTTAGCAGGCTCTTTACAAAACCTGTTAAAGCCCTTAGAATAATCCAGGAAGTGTCATGTGACATGTTCCTTTAAAACCCCTGGACTGATTAATCAGAGAATGTCACTTTCCAAGTCTGGAGCTCTGACACAATGCTTAGGGTGACAGTTTCAGCAAAGCTTGAAGGGTTTGTGTGTGTGTGTTATGTGCCATCAAGTCTCTTCTGACTTATGGCAACCCTATAAATGAAAGACCTCCAAAATATCCTATCATCTTATTTCATTTTGGATTGTCTCATCATAGGGTTTTCGAGGTAAGAGATTATCACAAGTGGTTTGCTATTGCCTTCTTTTCCACAGTTAGCTGAAGTGTCACTGCCATTGTCTGTGAGAGGTCTTCTGCGAGTGACACCTTCCACTACTACTAATAGGCTTCAAGAACTCCTCCACTCCCATCACCATTGGAATGGTAAATTCTCTTCTGCAGAAGTGACCCCTGATTCTTAAGTCTGGTGAAGGATTTAATTATACATTTTGTGATTACAAAACAAAACTCTTGGCTGCCATCCTTAATGTGCATACAATTTGCAAAACCTTAAACTGCATATTTATATCATAAAATTTTCAGCATGTGGAAAAAGCAAGCAATTTACTGTTCAATTTACAAAAAAAATAGTTGAAACCCTCTCAAAATAGCACTGCTAGTTTTGTTTTTCAGAGAGAGAGAGAGAGAGAGAGAGAGAGAGAGAGAGAGAGAGAGAGAGAGAGAGAGAGAGAATCCTTGCAAAACATAGTGGATCAAAAATTTGAATACTGTCCTAAAGAGTCTAGTCCAATGATATTCACTCGATAGCTCAGGAGCCACCTGTGGCTCTCTGAATGCCACCTGTGGTTCTTCTGAAGATTGTTCCTCAATGTGGCATCCGTGGCAAGGCCATTGTCCAGTGGAACTTGTCGTTTGCACCTTGAAACAGCTACCACTGGAGGGACTGGAGGATGCATCATCTGTGAGCCCCCCACCTCAAAGGTGCGAGCCTAGTGAAGGGATGGAAGGGTCTATCATTTCCCACAACCCCCACTCTCTTTGTACTCTTCACTCTCATCCCAGCATCTGGGCAGCTGACAGGAGAACAAACTGGCCACAATAGGGTGGTGGTAGTTTTACTCCCCTTTCTCCACAGCCAGCTTGTTCTCCCTGGGCTTCTTGCTGGTCTCACCCTCTTACCTGAGCTGCTGTACCACATGCTGCGGATAGAGTGAGAAGGAGGCTGACAGTACAGATTTGACAGTGGTGGGGATAATCCTATATACTCAAAAGCACATCAATATAGCTTACATTTTTGTCTGTGTGTTTCGGGTGTTGCACAGGGTACACAATAGTCATATGGCTCTTTTGGTTGATGGTAAGTGCAAATGTGGCTCTCTGTGAACTTTCAAGTGAGTACCACTGGTCTAATCCAAAGTACATGTATGGCTGTTCCTGTAGGGACTTTCAAACCTTTTTTTGGAAACATTTGAACTCTGTCCTGGGTGCCATCATATATCATTATAACTTCGCATGATATTTTTACCTTTAAGAGCAAATCAGGATAGGTGGGTTTTGGTATGTGTATGACAAAAAATTGCCCTTTAAATCTAAGTGAGGAGGAAGACTGCACATCCTCAGAGGGAAGGCTACAGTGAGCTGACTTAAGATAAACTTTCTAACAAGCATACATAACTAATAGAAAACTGGACTCCAAACAATCTGGAAAATAAAAGGAAAGTTACAACAGGAAGTAGGGGTAAGCTGATATACTCAACTACAGTCATTTGAAAGTTGCTGTTTGTAATGCAGTGGACAGATCATAGGACTGTAATGCAAGACTGCAACATTAGGCATACATAAAATTTACAACCTGATCATATGTATGTTTAACTGGAAGTTCTATTGAGTCTGGTAGGCCTTGCACCCAGATCTCTGTGCAAAGGATTGCAGCCTTACTTGCAAGAGTTCCACTGAAATTATATGGAACTACTTCTGAGGAAGCATGTTAAGAATCAAGTTATAATAGGCCTTTGAATATCTTCCAGTGTTTTGCCATTCCTCCACTAGGTGAACTCTCCAATCTGCTCAGCAGTCCATCAGCAACCAGCATTTTGCTATTTTTCATTATCTAGTCAAGATATTTTGCATGGAATACTAAATGGAAATGGCAAACAACTGGAAGCAGGTGGCTTTCATCAAGTGATAATAATGGAAAGCATTGCTTTCTGCTTTTCCAGCTGTTGCTCACACCTTTGTGCACCCTCTATTGTCTTTGTCCTTGCCCTTTAGTTCCTATAATAAGGGTGCGGTGTCGCGTGCTCTTTTCTTGACAGGAGAAAGCCCAGCTAAACCTATCTTGCCTCTGATAGGATATCTTGAGTCAAACAAGTACAACACAAGACATTTGTTTACGAGTCTGTCCTGTGCCCACCCCAGACAAAAACAGAGTTGAGAGTTCCATGTTGAAACGTAATTTCTCTGCGCACGGGGCTAACCTGAAGCAGGAAGGGCTTAAGAATGTAGTACGTTTTGCAAAACCAAAACAAACAAAACATAGAGCCACGATTAATTAAATTACCTAAAATTAACAGACGTATTCAAATAAACAAAAAAGACATTCAAACACAAACGCTTCACTAATTGCATATTATTAACGTACTCTGTATGGAAGCTGATAAAACATTTTCAATACGAATACACATTAGGGAATAATCTGTGTTCGACTAGTGCTGCCTGAACCAATTGTACCGCTTCCCTAGGAAACAAGGCATCATAGAGAGTATTTGTCGTCAGAACTTGATTGGTGCTGTCTAGTAGTTCCGGTGCCGCGCTGGCCTTTGCTTCGTTCTGGGAGATGCGGTGAGGGCGGCTGGACTGTGCCTTGTGGGCCGCCGTCATGGCCAACGGTGAGTTGGGAGCTGCCTGGAGTTGTTAGTACCTTCGTGCTGGCAGTTTTCGGGCTCTCTGCGCATTGTTCTTCGGAGAGCCTATTAAATACCCCCTTCTTTGCTCTGGAGCGGATTGGCTCCCCCAGAGGGTCTGTGTGGAGCCTTCCCAGAGCCCCTTCCTTCACCCCCGAGACAGGTGGCGAAGCTGGTAGTGGCCTTGCTTCCGCGGTGACTCTCTTTTTTCGCTTCTTGCAGTGTATTCTTTGGACGGGCTGCTGGTGTTTGGCCTGCTCTTCGTGTGCACCTGCGCCTACTTCCGGAAAGTCCCTCGGCTGAAAACCTGGCTGCTGTCGGAGAAGAGGGGGGTCTGGGGGGTATTTTATAAAGGTACGAGCCTTGCATTAAAGCAGGTGCAAATTGAGCGTTGGCCAAAGGTCTTCCGAGAATGGCAGGAGAGAACGAAGTTCAGAGATTTCCGAGGTCATGGGAATACTTATAAGAACGGGAGGTAAAGCTGGGAACTGTGTTATGGTATTCCTACCTGGAAGTGTTTTCCAGTTTGAAATGTTGTGGCATGTGAAATTGCCCTGAGTCTTGGGAGGACTGGATTGGGTTAATTAATCTGCTATGTCTCCCCAATGTGATTTTGGGGTATATCACTTCAGCCTCTTAAAGGGCATCAGAGACCCTTGCAATTTATGGTTTGGGGTGTGACCAACCTTGCATATGATGCTATTCTGTCTGAACCCACTGTGTCTTTATAGTTCTTTCTGAACTTCTCTACAAGCCTAAGATAATGATGATAGCGCTAGAGTTATTTTCACTTACTGGATTGTGTAAACTAAATTGAGACATCCCATCTTACAAACTACTAAAAAAATTCTAATTTCTCTGTAGCTCCCCATTCCTTGAATTTGAACTCAAATTAGAAGTAGGAGTTAAAAAGCTGTTATCACAGACTGATTTACAGTGTGTGTAAATAAGCCCTTGAGCTTTCCTCTTAATTCTTAATTCTTGAATTGTTACTTTGGATATGAGTATGTCAAGAGATTTAGTTCTGCTCTGTTTGCAGAACTTTGGAAATAAAAGCACTCTTGCACATTGTTTGGGGTCTGGTCACTACTTACCAGTGGTAGAGGAACAAAAAACAAATGCTGGGATTCTTGTATTTGGTTACTTGTTTTTGTTTCTGATTGTTAGTCTGTAAATTCCTAATATTTTACTGTAGAAGTCAGATATAAGATTCAGAGACTGTGTCAAGCACTTTAGGTGTTTCCAGTATTGTTCATGGCATCTCAGACACATTACATTAATGTGTTTAGATAATTGACTTTTGAGTCAATTATCTTTAGTCCTGGACTTTAAAATACAGCAAAAAGAGTGCCTAATAACTTTTGGTTCTCATGTTGCTTTTCTAAATGTTAAGAACAGATGTCATATATTGCAATAAAAGTTTCTAAATTTTGTTAGTATTTATTGAGGTGTTTATTTTGTCAAACAGATGGAATTTATATTTTTCAGTGAACAATTATAAGTATGGCATGAGCTTGATGGACAATTAGAACTGCCAACTTACTTGCATTTTGTGTCATGGTTTCATGTCTGTAACAATAAAGCAGTAAGTCAGGTGTTTTACTTTTTAGTTACAAAAATTGTGAATCTGCATGAATGTGTTCTGTATCATCTGTTACAAGTAATCTCTTTTTCCCTTACAGCGGCAGTGATTGGTACCAGACTCCATGCAGCAGTGGCAATATCCTGCATTGTCATGGCTTTTTATGTTCTCTTCATAAAATGAATCCCAGGATCTTGGATGGACACTGTTTGAACGAAAATGCTAAAAAAGGCATATATATTTTGCTTCAGAGGACAAAATCTCTTAGAGAAACTAACACAGCATCTTGCACAGATGTCAAGAGGAAAATTCCCTGTGACCAAGCTTTGTTTGAGACCAAGGGAGTGGCTTTTCTAATGGCAACTATCCTCTGTGCTTCTAGTAGTGCTCAAACATTATCAACAAAGATTGTTTCAGTGCAGATTATTAAAATCAATATTATAGTCTGCACAAAGAAAATGTCACAAGTTTGTGTGTCACTAATCTAAATCAGTAAGGAAATTGTGTCAAATAGAAACAGATAAAGTTTTCCAGGGAATGGCCCAGTGTGGAAGGGGGAAGGGTTAATGTTCCTGGTCCGTTAAAGGGAATTGTTTTGAATTCCAAAAATGTAATATGAGCGTCAAAGGAAGACAGAATTACTTTTGTTAACAGTTCTTTGATTAATGCACTTTTGAGACTTGGAGCTAAAACTATCCTAAGATTAGTGACTAGGTGTAGTATATGAGCTAGTGGCATTATGAAAGCTCTCTGCACAGTTCAGAGAAGGGCAAATGTGCTATTTATTCATGAAAAAAGAGATCTGAAATATAAGAAAACAAATTCTATTAGGTGATATATTCCTGTGCCCCTTCAAATATTTATCGTAACTTCTTAAAATGGTTAAGAAGAGAAGCTGCACATTCTGTGTAGCTAAGCTAATCAGTAAGAATTGTTGTTTTGAACATAGCCACAGTTGTTGGATGCTTACATGTTGGAAAAAGCAGTAGGGACGTGTGTTACACAAGTTAAAATTTTAAAGATCATAACTTGTATATTTTGGGCAGTGTAAAAACTTTAAAGATAACAATTCATGTTTGTTTTCTGTATTACTTTTAATGATCCACTTCTTCCCCACCCCTCAGCTTCTCCTTTTCCTCTGAATTTTAATCGTAGGAACTAATCTCCTACAGTAGGAGAAGTATGTTTAAGTTGTACATTTACAATGTTGAAAATGCTTGAAAGGTCTAAGATTACAGACGATTGCAGCATTGAGATCTAATTTATTTTCTTCTGTTGTATGTATGATACCAGTTAGATTGAAAAGACTGTCAATTCCCACCCCCTAGTTTTTAATCTTTTATTACAGGCAAGTACTGTCATCAATCACATGTCTATAAATCAGAAACAAATATACTGGAGCCCTGACCTGGCCTGTAGGTATTCCAGTAATATATGTCTGAATAAATTTGCTTTATTTTTCTTTCCAATGCCCCATATTTAGTAAGTTACAGGACTCTCCTGCTGACAGCTTAAGATTTACAATGAATTTTGTGTGTGAGATATTGCAAAGTGTGGTGTCCAGAGACTATTCAGCTCCTATTCTGGAAGATACCTGAATTAATTAGTTTTCCTATTTATTTCAGAGTAGGTTTCAAAATATATAGCAATTATTTCACAGCAACACAAATAAATGAATCTTTAACAACCTTCCACATTACAACCCCAAAACATTTTTACTTCAACAAGTATTATATATAACATTTTCTAATAATGCTGGTAAATTTTCTGATTTCTCAACCGAAACAAAATTAGCTTAAGTCTTTGGGATAAAAATTTGGAATTTCTGTCCTCATACAGATGACTAGTCAAAGGCTCTGACTGGATACTTGTAAGATTTTCAGTAGGTACAGTTCAATTAGTACAGGGCATGGGGAAACCATTTCTAATATAACTTCTATCTTCTCTTGCTCTTTTAGTGCTATAATTCTTGTTTGAGTGCGTGTGTGTGCCGTCAAGTGACTTCTTATGGCAACCCTATGAATAAATGCCCTCCAAAATGTCCTACCATTGACAGCCTGGTTCAGGTCTTTCCATAGCTTCCTTTATTGAGTAAATCCATCTCAGGTTGTTTGATTCTTATTTTATTTATAGTCTGCTTTTCTCACTGAGAAGGAAGGTTGATTGCATAGTTAGGTCTTCCTTTTCCCCCATTGCCTTTCACTACCATTATTGTTTTTTCAAGTGAATCTTGTCTTCTCGTGATGTGACCAAAGTACAACAGCCTCAGTTTTGTCATTTTAGCTTCTGGGGAGAATTCAGGCTTGATTTGATCTAGAGCTCCCTTATTTGTCTTTTTGGCTGTCCATGGTATCCATAAAATTCTCCTCCAGCACCACTGATTTCAAATGAATCAGTTTTCTTGTCAGCTTTCTTCATTGTCCAACTTCCATACACAGTAATGTGGAATACCATAGTATGTATTCTCTTGATCTTGGTCCCCAGGGATACATCCTTACCCTTAAGGATCTTTTCTAGTTATTTCATGACTGCCCTTCCAAGTCGCATTCTCTTTCTCATTGCTTGGTTGCAGTCTCCTTTTTGGTTGATTATTGTGTCAAGAAATAGGAATTTCTTCATTGCTATCTTTAAAATTGTGTAATTCTTCAGTAGTCATTACTTTTGTCTTCTTGATGTTCAGCTGTAATCCTGCTTTGGCACTTTCTCCTTTAACTTTCAGCAGTAGGTCGTTATTTTCTGCCAGTGATGTGATGTCATCTGTATATTTCAAATTGTTCATGTTCCTTCCACCAATTTTCATTCCAGCTTCTTCTAAATATAACCCAGCTTTTCTTATGGTATGCTCTACATATAGGTTGAACAGATCAGGAGATAATATACATTCTTGTCTGACACCTTTGACAATTGTATGACACCTTTGTCTGACACCTGTTTCCCCACATTGTATCCTAACATTAGCCTCTTGTCCAGAGTACAGGTTGTGCATCAACATAATCAGATGTTGTGGTACACTCATTTCTTTTAAAAGCACCTATATTAATTCTTTTGAGAGGCTTGGAATTCAAAGGAAAGTCTGAGAGCTTAGTTAAGTATCCAGGGGAAAGAGTAAAGATTTATTATTATCATAAAGGAATTAGAAGGTACAGAACAATTAGAATGAAGAAAACAGGTAATTGCTTAAGAGGAGTGTTACTGTCCATGACAAAATAAGTGAAAAAATTCCTAGCAGCTTGGTTATTGTCTTTGGTATAAAGAAATTATTGGAATTTAGAAAATGGCTATCAACCATTAACCCATTTGCTTTTTACATTCCTCAGATAACATCACATGCAGCAATTTGCTATGGTCAATAGCTCTGTTTAATTTATATTTTTCAGTTATAACATCTTTGTCCCCAGTGGGCCCAGAGGAGCTTACATGTTTCCAGCTTATCCTCACAACAACTTTGTGAGGTAGGGAAGGCTGAGAGTGTGACTGGTCCAAGGTCACATAGTAAGTTTTCATGGCAGAGTGGGGATGTGAACCTTGGTCTCTCAGATTCTAGTGTGACATTCTGCTACACCACACTGACTCTTTTCAGTTGAAAAGCTCGGAACCTATTCTGTTCAGTACCAAAAGTGTCAGTTTAGTTTAATATTACAGATATTCTAAATTTATCTTAGAACAAAAATATGTAAAAAGAAATAATGGAAAATGCTGTTAAGATAACTGATTTAGGTGGCTGTTTTAGATGATGATGTACTACTGATTTTAATGCCTGTGTAGACAGGTCACTATTTTAGAGAACAAAATTCTGTGAGAACGGTGGTGAAAAGCCATGTGGGTTAATGACATCTAGTTCTACTGAGCTTGTATCCGTGTTTTGGAGAAGAGAACTAGGCAGGCAGAAGGTGGGAGAGTATTGTAAATATTGTATCTGACAAAGGGAGGAGTTCTGACTCTGGAAAGCTCATACCCTGGAAATCTAGTTGGTCTTTAAAGTGCTTCTGGACCCGAATTTTGCTTTTCTACTACAGACCAACACGTCTACCCACCTGCAACTATTGCCACTGTTAAGTAGTGCTTAAAATGCTGTAGTGGAAAGTACACCTCTAGTCACTTCCTGCTGTTTGGTTTACCAGCAGGTAAGACGCACACACATACAAAGTCCCTGGTTGTAGCGAAAATAAATGGAATTAAATTGCCTCCGGCGCTTGCACTGCACTGCGGGAAGTCCTGTTTTACACACAACAGTCCCAGGTTCAGAATTCGGAGACTGGTGCCGGGAAAGAAAGATAAGAACAGAGCTCACCCTGATTCCCTTCCATATGACGTTGGCACTCCTCCCCCGCTTCTTTTTTAAGCGCCTCCACTAAGCCAGAAGCGGCAGAGGGCCTTTCTGTCTCCTGGAGGAGGGAGAGGCTGGGGTGGTTCCCACAATGCAACGCGGAAGTAGAAAATGGGGGCGTGTCTGCCTCCACTAAGCCGGAAGTGGCAGAGGACCTTTCTGTCTCCTGGAGGAACGAGAGGCTAGGGTGGTTCCCACAATGCAAGGCGTGGAAGTAGAAAAAGGGGGCGTATCTGACTCATATTCGAGTGTGTGTGGCGGGGGGAGAGTGATGGTGGCTCGGGAGGAGGGTGTGGGGCCGGGTGTGTGGATCCTGCGTGTGCTGAAGTGCGTGTGCGTGGGTGACTGAGAGAGAGAGAGAGAACGGTGTGGCCCCCCCCCCCCCCTCGCGTGCGGCGCTTTTTCTTACACATTGATCTTATTTGATCGGGCCGGGAGGTCGCCGCTCCCTCGGCCTGAAATGAGAAGAGGCCTTTGCTGTGAAGCCTTCGGGCGCTGTACAGCGAAACGGGTTGCAGGCGGCGCTGAGCCGGAGATGATGAATTGATCAGATAGATGAGGCCGAATGGAGGCGGGGCTGCTCCTACCTCTCGGCCGGTGCGTACTGAGGCGATTCTGATCCGGTCTAGGCAATGCAGCGCCCGTCCCAGTCCGCTTATCGGCTGTAAATGAACGGGTCCTCACCCACCGCTCTCAGCGCCTTCCCTGGCAGGCGGCAGTTTCGCCCTTTTATTTTAATGGGCGAAAGCCTCGTTTGCTGCTGCCCTACGGCCCTGCCTGTTCCAGAGCCGACCCCGCGGTGGAGGCGCTTAGGAGTCTGGCGGCCCCTGGCTTTGCCTTGCTGATCTGGGCGGGGCGTGGCGTAGCTGGCAGGGGGCACGAGTGGACATGGCATTCTGCCTGCCCGCCCAGTGAATCCTGGGGATCATCAAGGAACAGTAGAATAAGACCCAAGTTTTGCCCTGCCGGTGCAGACAGCTTGAGGGATCGCCAGGAGGAGCGCAGCGGTGCTTCCCTGTCGCTGATGCTCTAGGCACAGTGCTGCTGGCACAGGGGAGCAGGGTCCTTGATCTTGTCCCCATCGAGTGAGAAGAAGTGTCTGTTTCAGGGGCCATTTGGCCTTCCAGCAGTGTCATAGTGTGGTCTACCGCCTCCTGGGGCAGCAGGTGGCAAAGCACGCGTGTGCTCTAGTCCTGCTTCATGACTCACTTCAGTGACGTTATGGCACAGGGGCGCCCCCAACCTTACTCCGGCCTGCCTTCCCATTCGCCTCCCCACTGCCAACCAAGGGACAGTACGGGCAGGCGAGCAGCGAGGCAGCCCGTTTCCCCACTTGCCTCCCTGCTTCCCCGCCTGCCGCACCACCAGGAAGCTGGGCAGTGCCTGTAAAGGGGTGAGAAGGTAAGCCCACTTTAAGGAGGCAGCCCATTTCCCGCCTGCCACGCCACTGGTGTGCCCGGCAGTGCCGGCTAGGGGGTAGAAAGGCAAGCAAGGAGGCGTGCTGCCTCCCTGCTTCCCCACTGCTGGGGCGCCCGGCAGTGCCAGCAAAGGGGTGAGGAGGCAGCCTGCTTCCCTGCTTGGCTTCCCGCTGCCTGCCCCACTAGTGGGACGCCTGGCGGCTCTGACAAAGAGACAGGAAGGCGAGCAGCAAGGCAGCCTGCTTCCCCACTTGCCTCCCCGCTTCCCCACCTGTCACACCACCGGGGCGCCTGGCAGTGCCGGTGAAGGGGTGGCCCACCTCCCCGCGTTCCTGCCTGCCACACCACTGGGGCACCTGGCAGCATGTGGGAAGGGGCAGCCCACTTCCCTGCCTGTCACGCCACCGGGGCGCCCAGTAGTACCGGTGAGGGGGAGAGAAGGAAAGCAAGGAGGCAGTCCGCCTCCCCCCCCACACCACCAGGGTGTCCGGCAGTGCCAGTGAAGGGGCAAAAAGGCAAGCGAGGAGGCAGCCTGCTTCCCTGCCCGCCTCCCCACCTGTGGCACCGCCCAGAGCGCCCGGCCCACTGGGCGCTGAGGCAAGTGGCAGCAGCAAAGGGGTGCTCTTGGGGGGGCATAGACCAGGTGCCCCCTCAAAATTTTGCGCCTGGGACAGCTGCCCCCCTCACCCCCTGCACGCTACGCCTCTGCTGCCTTCCAGTCCAGCCTTGCCTGCAGAAATTGGCTTATTTCTATTGGTATGTAGCCAGAGCTATAGTTCCATCTTAAATGCTGGAATTTACTATTTATAGCCCATTCTAAAACTTCATTCTCTTGCGTGTAGGAACGAGTTTCATGATGTTTCATGATGAAAGCAGCAAAACTAGACCAGCCACAAAATATAAGAGTAAAGTGGGTAGCTTGTTCCAATCTTAAAAGCTACACCAACAGAAAGTCTGCTCATAGTCAATGTGAGTTTTTTGCATACATGGGAGATTTTCCAGGTATGCAAAAAAAAAACCCTTCCAATTGGCCTGAGTGTGTCCTAGGAAGCAGATTGGTAAGAGGGAGGGGTGGATTGGAGAATTGGCCTGCTCAGCTTCCTGAGAGATTACAGAATCCTGGAAAGGAAGGTGTTTTGAGTGGAATATCCCAACAGTTGATCTCCATCCTCTATAATTCCCCACTCCAGCTATTTCAGTGTCATGATACCTTTTTACGATATTACTGCAACACAGACTGCTGTTGTAACAATTCAAAATGTCTCCCAGCCTCTTTCCCAAATCTGAAAGTTCCTTCTCCCTGCCATGGTTTGCGGTGATCCTGTGCGTCAAAGGAAGGATGATAAGCCTCACACTCCATTAGGATGTTTTGATGCTTAAGTAGATAAATACTGTTTTTAATATAGGGTCTGCGATTTGGGGGCAGTTCTTTGACCTGAAAGCTCGTGCTAAAGTTCAGTGCTTGCATTTTCTTTATCAGGGGCTCACTTTAAACATTTATACACACTGATAATAAAATGAGTGCATCTGACTGTGTGCATTTTCCTAACAAGAACAAAACTAGCTAGTTTTGGATGTCTAGGTTTACTGAGAATCACTTCCACACCTGATAGCTTTAACAGCTTTTGAACTTCGCTGCCACTAAACATGAGGGAGCGCACACACACACATTAACAGTTTGTTGTCAAAGGAAAATAGCTTGGAGAAGCTCACTGAAATAGCTGAGAACCTCTTTTGGGCTCTGGCTCATGAAAATCTTTGAAACACTATAAGAGGTTTTGTTCTGGCTGCAATATACATGATTTCCATTCTGGAATCTACTTTAAAAGGTAGTGGAATCAGACTGTTCAGCAAGCATAGTTGTTGAATCACAGTGTTCAAATTATCTTGGTTCTGTACTGAGGTTTAAAAGCTTACTGTTTTTTATCTTTAAAAGAAAATACAATTTTAAATAGCACACCTAATCTTTGATTCACAGTTAATGTCTGCTTCTTCAAATGCTTTCTGTAATAGAATTTTTCATTACCATAAGAAGAAAGAAAAGCAGGCACATGAAGAAACAATAGGAGGTGGAGACATGGAACACGAAAGGAATAGAGTAGGATGTGCATTGTGCAAATCCTCATGTGCTTAAGGATAGGCAGGTTTGTATACTGTTGGCAGGAAGGAATCCTGTGGGCGAGAGAGGAACTGAAGGAGGTTTAGAATTGCTATATACACCCTGATGCAAATTCTGCTAGTTACAGCATTTGCTCTCACTGCAGCATTGTGATGGAAGAGTTAAAGTAGCGAGTGCTCTGAAGCTGAATTTCATATTGATTTGAACTGACCAGACTTTTTGGCACTAGGCTTCTTAAAATTTGTTCTAATCTGTGACACAGTCATTGTGTCTGCTAAAGCCTTTTTAATTGCTCTGGCCCTTGATCCATTATTTTTCACTTGCATATCTTGCACTCAGTTCCCTGGTTGGCTGGGAGGGGGGAGAAGACAATGAACTCAGTGTACTTAAGTGATTCTGGGCATTTTGTTCTTTGTCCTTGAAGAATTCTAGTTAAATATTGGGCAAATGTTATGAAAGGTTATTCAGAGAATCTGCCAGTCTGTTATCTTCAAGTTTTAGCGCAAAAAGAAATATCCTGGATTCTTTGTAATAGACTAATGATTTCCAGTGTGTGTGTGTTTCTTTAAATGCTTGGTGTGGTACAGATGAAGAGTGGGTGTGAAAGGGGTGAGTGAGATGATTGGTTGATGACGGAGTGTGGGTGGAGTTGAGAAGTGTTACTAGAGTGAAATCTAATTGGACAGTAGCAGTGCTCTAGGGGCGGAGTTAATTGCTGTTTTTAGTTAGTGAGGGGAGAAAAAGGCATTCTGGTTTGGACAGGCAAGCTGTGTGCAACCTGAGAGTGTCTATATATTTCTGAGAGAGAACATTGATTCTGGTTTAGACATGCAACCTGTGTGGAAGCCTGAACTGTGTAAGAGAACATTCGTTCTGTCCAAAACAGGCAAACTGTGTGCGCCTGAGAGTGAAAGTCTGTATACCTGAGTGAGACATTGATCTATCTGAAGCAGGCAAAGTGTGCGCTTGAAAGTTGTATCTGTGTCTGAGCCTATGTAAGGAAACTAAGAACTGATAACTATCTTTGAAACCATGAAGCTTAAAGAATACTGTGAAACCGACACGCTTCTTGTAAAAATAAATGTTTATTTTGTTTTTGTTTTTCATCCTAGAGTATATGTTACTCCTATATCCCATTTCTATCCTCAGGGCCACATAGTCCCACAAAGGCCCTGATGCTTGGGCATGTTATTAAAGGGGAAATTTAAATTAAATACTTTGGAATATAATTCCTGGTGGCAGCAATCTACCCAGAGGATGTAAGAAGAAGAAGAGAGTTAAAGGAAAAATCTAAGGACAGAAAGGAGGTTGTGACATAGACATTTGTTGTTTACTATGAGTTAGGAGGTGTGTTAAGGTAAGCCATACAAATCTGTTAAAACCCAGTGCTTGTCAGGCTAGAACAGGGATAATACCTTATTTTGATGGAGATGTATGTTTTAAAGGAATCAGAAACATATATAGCAATTCTTTTGTCTGTGTGACTTGTTTGAAGTGATGTGAGCAGTGTCTGCAGTGAGCTACTCTCCAAAGAGAGGAGACTGGCTGGCTACGTAACAGGAGTTCTGTCGCCTACTTCACATAGATCTTCTTGATGCTTGGACCAAACAGGTTTCAACTTGTCCAGTGTTCATTTTGAACTAATTGGTTATCCTATGATTAGATGGCCTGAAAAACCTTGAGGTACTTTGTGTTGCTTTTTATATGATACTGGTTTATACTGGTTTGTTTTTTCTTGAAACGTGACTGCAGCACCATACACTCAGATCCCCATTTGCTATGCCATTACAAAAATTTAGAAAGCACAGAACAATTATACGGTCATTGAGTTGGATTCCAAGGAAAATTCCCTTATGCTACAATAAACATGTTAGTCTTTAAGACGCCACAATATATTGTGCTGTCATAAGTAAGTGTCTTGAATGGGAGAGCCACTACACAACACCTTGGGCTAACATCTTATATTTCTGTATCACCTTCCTCCAAGCTAAGTTATAAACATTTGCTTATTATGCCACCTAGGGAACGTATTAAGTGAAACAATATTTTGCTTTTTTATTCATTGTAACTTTTATGTTCTTTGTATATGTTAAATAATAAACTTACAGTCTAGTTTGAATGAACCTGTATGTTTTCACGTGGAGAAATTATTCTAGGCTTATCTTAGCTCACAAGAATGCCTGTATCGTTTTTGCCAACATAAGAAAAAGCAATAACCTTTTGGGAGCGCTAGTTACATCTTTCCACCAAACTAGTTTGCATTCTTAAATAAGCTTTCCTGGGATTAAGCCTTACTGAATAACATGGGATTTACAGACCAGTTTAGGATTACTTCTATAGCAACTGACTACACCATCCTACATAGATTTATACTCGTCTAAGCCCATTTACCTCAAGGAATTTACAAGAGTATAACTATGCATAGGATGGTATTGTAACTCTGTACTGGTCCATAGTTCTGTAAGTGGTTGCAGAACTCCAATTTATAATAGGTTTCATAGCGGATTTAGTCCCAGTAATAAAACCTGAATCATCCCCGCATCCTTCTGGCAACTATTGCACATTACCAAGTGACCCTTGGGCTGCCAAGATAAAGAAAGAGGTAGACATTCTCCAGTGGACCCAGGAATATGACACTGCCTAACTAGTAGTTATGAATGGCTACTGTTGCTGCTTGCTCCTACGTATTTGCTGTGAAGTTCTTGATGACTAAAGCAAAGTTGAGATTTGTACAGTGAATTTCCATTTTTAAAGCACAAGTTCCAGCATGGCCAACAAAAGCAAGATAAAAGTTGTTCATTCAAGTAGCCTTACCAGGGATGTCTAAATAAATTGCATTTCTGTAACTGAGCTTTAAGAGAGACAACTCAGAGTGGGTTTAAACTTCTCCTGCTGTTTAGCTAGAGGGACTTGTATCAAAGGCTCGGAAGCCAGGTTAATGATGTAATAATGACAATAAAACAATTGTTAGTTCTAAAAAAGAGCTTAACAGCCCATGCTCTGCAGTGATCTTGCTCTAAGGCAAACTGTTTCAGAAGGGGTGTGTGTGTATCTATACGCACACACACAAGATCTATATACAGAGGAGGGATCTTGGCTCAACACTGAAGCCGCCCCCCCAAGTGGCCTATGGCCTCCCTGCTGACAACATTTGTTGTGTTTTGAATATTATCTTGGTCTCAAAATGGTTTCCAGCCCACAGCTCTCCCCCTACTTCCCAGTTGAGTTGAAGGAATGAAATACACTTCCCTGTTTTGATGGCAAACCACAAGAACAGGTTTTTCAGGATATTACTGAAAATAATCATAGAAAGTATACAAAGGTGTTCTGAAAAGACAGGGTGGACATGTTGTTCTGAAGAAAATAAAAATGTGGGGTTTATTAGGTAATTTACTGTGGATAGAATTATTCCAGATTAGAGTGGTTTGGGTAAGATTAGAGTTTCATTTAAATAGAAATAAATGATTCAATCCAAAATGTGTATTTCAGAATTCTACCACTCAATTCCATAACTAATTCTATGAATGTATTAGGCTTGGTAAATTTAAGGTTTGGCTCAAAGACAAGACACAGGGTGTACCTTTCAACACTAAGGTAAAGTATCCCATTGTAAAGATAACAGGAAAGAATGTTTGCAATCTAACTAGAGCTCAGTGTAGCTGGAGGGTTTAATTAAGAATCTAAAAGCAAAGCAGACAGTAAAGAATTAACTCAGCTGCAAATTAATACAAGCTAAAGGACGGAAGCAGGATGGCCTTGCAAAACTTTTAGTGATAGAAGATCCCACCATTCTCTTTACGGGAGTATCCACTGTTGGTGGCTGCAGTGTGAGGACTCTCTAGGAAAAAAGTAAAGAGTGTCAACTTTTACTAAGTATTGAGAAGTGTCCTAGTAAGAGTCCAAGCAGCATCAAACAGACGAATCTCTTGCAATATACAAAATTGAGAAATGCCCACTGAAATGTTAAGGAAAATAACACAGATAATGCAACTGTAAGTGAATACATAAAACCTACATTAAAGCTCCATAACGGCTAGGAAAATGTTCCATTTAGGCAATAAGAATAGAATGGGTATGTACTAGGCAGAAAACTATGGAATCTAGGTTGATCTGCTGCTAAACTTTTAAAAGATTTTTTAAAAAGCTGGCTCATTTTAACTACATATAACTGGCCTTCAGCACTGATTTTTAAGAACCACCAAATATCTTCCAAACTTGCAGTTTGTTATGTGTGAGCTGCCACATTCATTTCAGTAGGATGCTTCAGTTGTAAAAGCTAAGTAAATATACTAGCTGTAAAGAAACAAAACATCACCCTGTTATTAACCTATTTACTTATAGTAGATAAGCTTAGGCTAGAAGAGGTGTGATTACATTCTCTTGAAAGAAGGCCTGCTATTAAAAATAGTTAGAAAGCACTAATCTGGAGGAGTCAGGTGTTTAAGAAATTGAATTGCCCAAAGGTGTATGTGTGTATGGGGGGTTATACTAATATCCTAATCAGGGATACATGGCTACCAGTTGCACTTACCAATAGCTCCCTCAGTGCTGTGGATTGACTCTTTTATTGGGTTGACCCAGTGTCTCACAGAGATGCCCTTGGAAGCGTGAGGCTGAATTGGAGGCATAATGCGTTCTTTCACAGACTCTAAACCCTTCAAAGCTCTGTAGGCCTCAAAGACAAGCGGAAGGATATGCATTAACATGTAAGAAAATATGAATTCTTGGGCAAGACAATCTTCTATACTAATAGTCATGTGGCAGCTAGGTTTCTGTCAGTAAAAGATGTGGTGGTGGTGGTGGTGGTGGTGGTGTGTTTCCAGGGCAGTTCTGGCCTTTGAGGGAGGATTCACTGAGGCCAGGCCCAGAAGCAACCACCAGATGACTTGATACCACATGACTTGCCCACTCCTGGCAGCCTGCAACTGTTCAACAGCAGGCCTCCCCCGAAGCCAGTATAGTGTACTGGTTAGAATTTCAGAGTAGGATGTAAGACTCAGGTTCGAATCACCACTCCTTTGTAGAAGCTCACCAGGTAACTCTGATCCAGTCGCACACAGCCTAACCTACCTCTCAGAGTGGTTGTGAGGATAATATGGAGGCAAGGATAATGATGTAAGCTATTTTTGGTCCCCACTGGGGAGAAAGGCAGTATATAAATGAATTAAGAAATATAGGTGAAGATGGGGGGAAGATGAAAGGAAAGTTGTTTAGTGGGTTGAAAGGAGAGTTGGATGTAGGGAAAGGTGAGCACATGGAGGCTGCCAGGAGGATGGAAAGAGGAAATAGTGTGGGGAAGATGCTACAGGGAAAAGTGAAATGCCGCCCAAGTCCTTGTAGGTTCCCCAACATGCAACTGGGCCAAAGGGGAGAGGCTGCTGGGGGGGAAGGGGGAAAGGTGAAGGTGGGGACAGACAAAGGAGGGTGGGAAAGAGAAATAGAGGCAGGAAGAGGAGGAGAGGCTATAGGATGCAGGGAAGGGAAAGAGGACTTGGTGGGGGAGGGGAAAATGAGATGCCCCCCCCATAAGTTCTTGCAAGTCCCCACTTGTCATTCCCTGTTTTTCTGTGCATGAGGGCTGAAACACTTTAGTCTCTCTTATTTTCCCCAGTGGGGCTAATGGCAACTTTAGGTGAGACAGTGATGTAGATCAGGAAGAAGTTGTGGGGGGGAGGCCTAAACACCCTTATCTCCTAGTGGCTATTCCACTCTAATTTGCACCCCTGAATCTGCTTTTAAGTAAAAAGAAAAACCTGTTCACGGTTCTCCCTTATCACATCTGTTTTGGCTCTGTGTGGGTTTTCTTAGTGCCTGTAAGTGTTTAAGTGACCTCAAATGCACAGCTTGGCTGATTGTGAAAAGTTGAGAGATGGTACGGTATGGGTATATGTACCCAGTAAAACGATAGTCTAATGTTCAAAAAGTAAACACTACAATGAAAATTAGGAGGGTAATTTAATCAGGATTACATTTGTACTTTGAATTTCCACTTGTGCTGAAATGGATGCAAGTTGATGTGTAGTTGCATGACATATAGGCTGATCTGCTTCCACCCTTCATCTTTTTAGTACCATCTGTCCCAGCACAAGATTCATGGTGGTCAGATGCAATGTTTATCCACAGGTTTACTGAGCATATTTAAACAACTATAAACTTGCCTCATTTTAACTTTGACAAGAACAGCAAGGAAAGTACTACTGCGGAGATGGCTTTAATGGTTTTGTGAGTGTTGTTTAGTATAGGCACAATGTCCTGTTTACTAGTTTGGTCTAATGGTACAGGGATCCCAACATGGTGCCCATGGGTTCTATGATGCCTGCCAATGTACTCCTAGAATCTGGTTACTTCTTCCCTAAAGCAAAAGGCCAATTCTGGCTTCCCTCCACCTCACTGAAGCAAGAGGTGCATTAGCAGACCCCAGGAGGCAAAACCTTTGAGTTTGCAGAGAACATCCATTTGGAAATAGATGCCCTCATCATAGAAGTATGGCTGGCTTACAAACACCCAACATTCTTGGATTCTATGATGCCTACTACCCTTTCTCAAAATTCCAAAAGTACACACAGGATCAAGAAGTTGGAAGACCCCATTCAGTGCCATCCTAAGCACAGCTAGCCTTTCTAAGCCCATTTCAGGGGCATTTTGGGCTGCAGGAAGAGAAGAGAGGCAAGTAAGTCATACTCGGTAAGTGGAAATCCTGTTCATGGAAACGCTCTAGTGGATTCAAGCCAGTGTTTGGTGTTGTGGAACCTGTATGTGCAAAAAGCAATGAAATTTGGGGGGGGGGGATCTTCAGTGAGGGGAGGGAAACTGAATTAAATTGCCCCCTTTTTCTTCCTCTGCTCTTGGAGTGCTGCTTATGGAGGAGGGAGGCAGTTTCCAGATTCCTCCCAGCAGCACCTCTATCCCTTAGGGTTGTTTGTCCATTCAGGTTCTTCCAACCCTAGGCATCCTCTTTCCAGCAGTCAAGAAGAGCTGCTGAGTGAAAGGGAACATGCAGAAAATCTGGGTTTGCAAGCACTTGCCACTGATGATTAATTGTACTCATCTCAATATCATTTGCTGAGAAAACATGTTAGGGTAATGGCTGCTCCCAAGGTTATGGCCATGTGAGAAACTGAATTACATGCCACTAGTGGCCTCATGATGTAGCTTCAGGAGTTGTACTCTTTTGGTACACTGGTGGAGAACACAAATCCTGGAGAAAGCTACATTGCTTGCTGAAATACGGCAACTGAAAGGATTAAGCTTACCCATGGTCATCAAAAATGGTCTCTTTGTGGAGGACTACCTTGCTCTTGTCTTTAAGCAAGTCTTTATGGTGATTATACAAGGAACTGAGGTTAAAATCCAGGCTGTCTCTGGAAACCTAGACAAATGGTTTAAAGAGGAAACAAAAACATCTCTTTTGGCATTTAAACTAACAATCATCTGCCATCAGTAAACAACAGAACTTACAAGTGATTAGAAAACAGTCCACGTGAAAGCAAAACTGACAACACAAAAACAAAGGCCCACCAATTTCCACTGAGGGTGATCAGTGGCATGTTTTCAACATGCAGGTGTTTGGGATGTGTTTTAAAGGAAAGAGGATGGTAGATGGCATCTCATTTATATTTTTACCTCAGGCTCTGTGTACCAGACTTCCCTTCTGGTGCTTGCTAGGGTAGGTGTGGCATGCAGTCGATTCCAGGGGTCTCGCTGTTGGGCCAGATGGGTGGGCAGAGTATAGGAAGCTTTCTGGACCAAGAAAAAAAAAGCATAAACGGCTTAAAGTAGTGACTGTCAGCCCTTGAAATCTTTTGACTCTGCCCACGTGTGAGTGAGGAATTAAACAGGGTTAACATACCTGTAACTTATGTTCATCGAGTTCTTCTGTGCTGACACACATGGGACTGCGCAGGCGCAGGCCAGCCGCCGGAGAATTTTCTAGAGCTTCCATGGCTCCGAAGGGGCCGTTTGTCGCGCGCCTCAGCGACCGTTTTCCCGCCCAAACGGTCACGTGATCCTCCAGCGACCAACGGCCCCTTCCCTCAGTTCTCCCTTGCCGCCGCTTGACCAACACACTTCAGCCATAACACCTTAAAAACACCAATTTCCGTTACAGCCATCACATTATCGTGCATTGGAGTTCACAGCGGGGTAGGAGGGAGGGTTGTGTGTCAGCACAGAAGAACTCGATGAACATAAGTTACAGGTATGTTAACCCTGTTTTCATCTTCGTTCTTCTGTGCCTCCACACATGGGAGTGTACCAAGCTTCACACAATAAGGAAGGCGGGGGTGAAGTCCAACACAATTTTATTAAGCAAACAAGAACAACAATAAATAGATATGCATATATACATCTATGTAAAAATACTGTGTAAGGACACATAAATACTCAATATTTACATATATACACACCCCCAGGTACATATATACACTTTCACTCAAGGGTACCCAGCAGGTACGCCAAGAAAGTCATTCCAAAACTCCCTCAGGAAAAAAGGGAGTGTAAGACAGCCTTGGCCACAGATACATCCTGCTCCGCATTGACATCAACGGCGTAATGCCTGACAAAGGTGTCTGCAGAGGACCATGTGGCTGCTTTACAAATGTTAACCAGGGGCACCCCCCTGAGGAGTGCCGAAGAGGATGCTTGGGACCGCGTGGAATGGGCTCTGACATGAAGCGGGCAAGCCACCCCTGCCAGGGAATAGGCCTTGCTAATGGCCGTCACAATCCACCTAGACAGGGTCTGTGAGGAAGCCCTGTTACCCTTGTCCTTGGCCCCAAAACATACAAACAGGTGAGGACTGGAGCGGAATCCCTTCGTCCTATCCAGGTAATAGGCTAGGGCCCTCTTCAAGTCTAGGGAATGGAGGGCTTTTTCCCCCTTAGAGGAGGGTTGAGGAAAGAATGCAGGCAGTGAGATATCCTGCGAGAGGTGGAAGGCGGACACCACCTTGGGCAGGAACCCGAGGCAGGGACGCAGGACCACCTTGTTGGGATGAAACACAAGAAAGGGAGGGTCAGACCGCAGTGCAGACAGCTCACTGACCCTCATGGCCGACGTGACGGCCACCAAGAATGCTACCTTGTAGGATAGCATATCCAAGGGGCATGTAGCCATAGGTTCAAATGGAGGCAACATGAGACGTGAGAGTACCAAGGACAGTGACCACTGAGGCACTGGCGCCGACACAGGTGGGTAAAGATTGTACATGCCCTTAAGGAACTGGCGGGATTGTGGGTGAGAAAACACCGTAGCACCCTCAATTCGGGTGTGAGCAGCTGATATCGCTGCCAGGTGGACCTTGAGGGAGGAAACCTTCAAGCCCATACCACGCAAGTGGCACAAATACTCGAATACAACCCCCAAGGGACTGCTGTCAGGCACCACTCCTTTAGCAAGTGCCCAAAGCTCAAACCTACGCCACTTGGCCGCATAAGCGCGCCTAGTGGATGGCCGACGAGCATTCAGGAGGACCCTCTGTACCTCGTCAGTAAAGCCTACAGGGGAGGAACGATCCGCCAAGCCGTTAGGTGCAGCTTCCTGGGATCGTGGTGGACTAGGCTCCCGTTTAAGAGAAGGTCTTGCCGAGGGGGCAGGCACACATATGTCCGTTGGGACATCCGCAGGAGCTTCGGGAACCAAACCTGCCGTGGCCAGAAGGGGGCCACCAGGATGCAGTCCGTCCCGTCCTCCTCTATCTTGCACAGGACCCTGGGAATCAAGGGGAACGGAGGAAACATGTAGTGCAAGCCCTGCGTCCACGTAAACTGGAAGGCATCCCCAATAGAGAGGGGGTCGCTCCCTGCCCTGGAACAGAACGTGTGGGCCTTGGTGGTCGCCGCAGTGGCGAACACGTCTATCACTGGATGACCCCACATCTGGAAGATCGGCCCAATGCACTCTACGTTCAGTTCCCACTCGTGGTCCAGCAAAGGGACCCTGCTGAGGGCATCTGCCCGGGCATTGTCTGACCCAGCCACGTGTATAGCACGGAGCGACACGCCGTTCTTGATAGCCCACTGCCAAGTGAGTGTGGCTTCCCGGCACAGGGCCATGGACACTGTGCCCCCCTGCTGATTCACGTAGTACATGGCAGTCGTGTTGTCCGTCTGCACCAAGACCTGACGATTTCTCAGCAGTGCTGTAAGAGACACAAGTGCGAAACGAATGGCCCTTAGTTCAAGCACATTGATATGGAGGGTCTTTTCCCTGTCAGACCAGACATCCTGCACAGACACATCACCACAGTAAGCCCCCCATCCCAACAGAGAGGCATCAGTGGTAACCGTGATGTCATGGTGTTGATACCCAAAAGGGGTCCCTTTAAACAAGTTGTCATCAGACAGCCACCAGTCCAAGGAGGAGAGGATGACCCTCGGGATAGAGAATTTGAGGGACGGAGGGTGCAGCAGAGCATCGTACCTCCGCACAAACCAGTTCTGGAGAGGGCGCATACGCAGCCTAGCGAAAGGCACCACAGAGGTGGCCGCTGCCATATGCCCTAGTAAGCACTGGATAGTGCGCACAGACTGGAATCGGTTCCTTTTAAACATGGACACTAGACCCCTTAGGGACCGAGCCCTCTCCAAGGGGAGCAGGGCCTTACCCTCCACAGAGTCTAACAGTGCACCAATGTAGGACACCTTGCAATTGGGCACCAGCTTGGATTTCTCCAAGTTCACCAGGAGCCCCAGGCGTTGGCAAGTGCTAAGTACCAAGCCAATGTCCTGCACCAGCCTAGACTCTGATTCAGCCACGATGAGCCAGTCATCAAGGTACGGAAAGATGGTACAGCCTTCTTCCCGTAGGAAGGAAACCACAGGGGCCACACATTTAGTGAACACTCGTGGGGCAGTGGACAGGCCAAAGGGGAGCACCTTATACCGGAAAACCCTTTGCCGGTAAACAAAGCTCAGGTATTTTCTGTGCTCCTTCCTTATGCCCACGTGAAAGTATGCGTCCTTTAAGTCAAGAACCGCAAACCAGTCTCCCTGTTTCAGCAAGGCGATCACAGCCGCCAACGTAACCATTTCGAATTTGGTCACCTTGAGGAAGGCATTAAGGCCCCTCAGATCTAAAATGGGACGTAAGCCCCCATCCTTCTTAGGGACCAGGAAGAACCTAGAGAAGAACCCCCTTACAGAGTCCTCATAGGGCAATTCTTCCACAGCACCCTTGGCCAAGAGCGACACGATCTCCGCATCCAGCTCGGCCATAGTGTTATTGACAGCTGTCAGGGGTGAACTGCATCTAGGCAGCTCAACAAACTCCAGCCCGTATCCCAGTTCAACAATCGTTAAGACCCATGAGTCAGATGTTATTGACTCCCACTCAGAGAGGAGTGGACTCAGTCTGTCCGAAAAGTTCGGGGATACGGCTGGCGTGACCCATCAGTACTGCCTCCCGGTGCCCTGCTGATCTTTCTGCTGGGCCGGTTGTTGTGCCGGACGAGGCTTGAAGGGCCGACGCCTCCTCTGCTGTTGTGCGGGAGGGTAAGGCCGCTGCTGGTATGCAGGATACTGCTGGTAGCCCGGCCGCTGATGTTGGTATCTGCCCTGGTAGTGGTAAGGGCCGGACCGGGGAGCGTACCGTGGCCTGGAGGAGGGCTTGTCCGCTGGAGCCAGACCCAAGGACCGCGCCGTCTGCCTGTCCTCTTTTTTCTTCTTCAGGGTCTCGTCGGTGGACTTGGAGAACAGCGAGTCCCCTTCAAAGGGCATGCTCTCCACCCTGGAACGCACCTCTTGGGACAGGGCCGTCGACCGCAACCAAGAGTGGCGCCTGAGGACCACCGCCGACGCCATCCCCCGAGCAGCAGTATCGGCAGCGTGGCTCCCGGCATTCATTTGCTGTTTAGACAGCCGGACAGCCTCTGTCTGCAACAGGGAGACGACAGCCTTCTGCTCAGGTGGAAGGTCTCGAGTGTAGGATGCCAACTTCTCCCAGAGGTACAATTGGTACCCTGCCATGATGGTCTGGTAGTTGGCGATCCTCAGACCCAGCGAAGCGACGATGTACTGGCGCCTGCCCATGGCATCCAGCTTCTTGCCCTCTTTATCGGCAGGCACCGAGGAGTGACCCGACCGTCGGGGGTTGAATTCCTCCGTGACCAAGGAGGAGGGTGGAGGGTGTTTCACCAGTGCCGGCCAGGTACCCTGCTTGATCTTGTAGAGCTGCTCAATCCTCTTGGATGTTGGAGGCTGATCACAGGGCACCTGCCATACCTTCTCCACGATTTCCTCAATACCCTCGAGCATTGGAAACCCAACGTACGCCGGATTATCCCCGTAAATACGTTTGAGGAGCTTGTCCTTGGTCTTCGGGGCTGCTGAAGAGATGTCCATCTCGAGAGCCTTGGCCATCCTTGCCATCTGGTCGGCGTAGATGCGGAGGTCCTCGAATGGGGAGTCCGCAGATGGCACTAGCTCCTCAGCTGGCGATGGTTCGGACCAGGACTCCGACTGGTAGCCGCCAAAGCTCTCCACATCCTCCTCATCGGAACCGAGCTGGGATTCCGGAACCTGGAGCGGAGGGGGAGCCCACGCCGACCTCGATGTCGAAGGCCTCGGTTCCGACACGGAGAAGCCCGCAGGTGCCCCCTCCCATTGGCAACGGTATGGCGAGGGGAGGTAGGAAGCCTGTCGATGCCAGGACGCAGTGGACCGGACTGATCGGACACTGTCCCCGGAACCACGCCGGTCACGACCGACCGGAGGTGGAGACGGACGGACAGGCGACGGACGGCTCCGACGAGGAGACGGGCTCGGTTCCAGCCTCGGCGACCGAAGGGGAAGCGATGGTCGGCTCCGACGGCGCGGGCTCGGCTCCGGCCCCGACGAGAATTCCGCGGGCACCGCCTCGAAGGCCATCGGATCCGGCACTGGCACGGAGATGTCTTCTGGCTCCGGGGAGCCCAGATGAGGGGAAGGCGTGTGAGGAAGCACGATGACCTCCTCCTGAGGAGCGGGACGCGGCGACCGGTGGTGCTTGGTCTTCTTCTTCTTCTTCGCTGGTTCCGAAGAAGACCTCGGAACCGACGCGCTCCCCGCCTTCGAAGGGGACCTCGGCTTCGACCTCTTAGGCTTCATCGGAACCGATCCGGCCGTCGGTTCCGACCGGGGACTCGGTACCAGGATCCTCGGTTCCGACGTAGGTCTCGGATCCGACCTGGTAGATGACGCGCTACGGGGCGGCCGCACCGGTCCCTGCGCTGGAGAGGCCGCTCTCGACGCCGAGGTACTCGGGGGACGCGGTTTCGACCCCGACCTCGCGGAGGCCACTGAGCCAGCTCTTGAATGCCGTTCGGCAGAGGGGCTAGGGCCGGCCTTGGGGGAGGGCAACGGAGCGCCTCCGGACATGACCTTCCGCCACAGGGAGGAGTTCAGTCGGGCCTTGCGCTCCTGCCGGGCCTTGCTGGTGAAGCCCTGGCAAATCTTACAGGCCGACACATTATGGGTCTCCCCCAAACAAAACAGGCACAGTTCATGGCCATCGGTCTTGGCCATTTTAGTGTGGCATTGGAGGCAATGCTTGAAGAGAGCCTTTGAGGCCATCTTCAGGGGCACGCGAAAGGAAGGTCAAAAACAGTCCGAGTCAAATTACCGAGTCCACAACAAAGTCCAAAACGAGATCCGAAGAATAGTCGAGGTCACGAAGTCCGAAGTCAAAAGCCAAGCAATCAGTCAGAATAAAGCACGAAGCACAAAAAAGCACAGAGCAACGAAGCTCACGTTCTCTCCAAGCGGCGGCAAGAAGAGAACTGAGGGAAGGGGCCGTTGGTCGCTGGAGGATCACGTGACCGTTTGGGCGGGAAAACGGTCGCTGAGGCGCGCGACAAACGGCCCCTTCGGAGCCATGGAAGCTCTAGAAAATTCTCCGGCGGCTGGCCTGCGCCTGCGCAGTCCCA
The DNA here is from genome assembly GCF_028583425.1 of Eublepharis macularius. Taxonomy (NCBI): domain Eukaryota; kingdom Metazoa; phylum Chordata; class Lepidosauria; order Squamata; family Eublepharidae; genus Eublepharis; species Eublepharis macularius. Next base: position 103,966,183 of record NC_072794.1, on the reverse strand, counting down.
TGTGTGGAGGCACAGAAGAACGAAGATGAACTTGGCCTTCCCTGGTCACCTGTCTAGCCTGGCTTATCTCCCTGCACTCCTAGTATCTCTGGATCTCTCTCAGTAGGGCTGTCACCAGCAAGTCTATGGTCCTCAGCCTACAGACTTGCAAATTGACTTCCTCTGCTGCATTGTTGTTTAAACGCTCTGCTCAGCAGTTAGATCTCCCGCACCTCCTTTAGGTTGCTGGGAGGGAATGAACACAGTTAACTGCTACCCCTCCTCTCTCTCATCCCTTTTAATTTTCATGGATTGAACAGGGGCTTTAACAGAGATCAGAAAAACAGCATTCAAAATGTTAAGAAATTTAATGAGAAAATGAAAAGAGCACACATCATAGGTAAACACGAAAGAAGAAACAAAGAAAAAAGTCAATAAAACAATAGTCCTCTGATCCTAACTCTCACATGCTCTCAATTCAAGGTTTTGGCTATCAGATACAATGCTCTTCATGGTCTTGGTCCAGCGTATCGATGGGACTGACACTCCCTATGTTCTGCCACAGCAGCTTCGCTCATCTGAACAGGACCTTCTGCAGGTGCCACCTTGCAGATGGGCAAAATCAACAGCTGCTTGTAAATGTGCTTTCTCTGTGGTAGCCCCCACACTATGGAAGGGTCTACCTGAAGAGGTCAGGAAAGCTCCTATTCACCCGGCTTTCCACAACAATTCAAAACTGAATTATTCAAGAGGGCTTTTTATTCAGATAGAAGGGCTGAATTGTAAGAAAGTGGTCTCGAAGAAGGATAAGTAAAGGGATAGGGACTATAGACGTTACTACTATATACTGTCAATTGCTCTAAGTATGATCCTACTGGATAGTTTCTATGTTGTTTAATATGTCAGTCTTAGAATTGCTTGTGTTCTGTTTTGCATTTTTTCAACTCTGTATAAGATTTATTTATTTATTTTATATTTCAATTTATATACCGCCCATCCTCAGGGGCTCTGGGCGGTGAACAAGTTAAAATCAATAAAAACAAGAAAACAACAATACTAAAATCAACATACAAAACAATAATGAAATAAATTAACCAAGTGCAATGGTGGGGAGAATCCCCACCCCACCCCAAAGGTGGGAGGCCGACATGGCACCGCCCCCTTCAACCACCGAACGCCTGGCGGAACAGCTCTGTTTTACAGGCCCGGCGGAACGATAATATGTCCCGCTGGGCCCAGGTCTCCATTGACAGAGTGTTCCACCAGGCTGGGGCCAGGACTGAAAAGGCCCTGGCCCTGGTTGAAGCGAGGCGGGCTTCCTTAGGGCCGGGGACCACCAGTAAATATTTATCCGCTGATCGAAGCAGTCTCCGGGGAACATACAGGGAGAGGTGGTCCCGAAGTTTCCTGGTAGTTTGAAAATTTGAATTTACATACACAATTACATTGTTTATTGAAATGTCTTTGAAATTGACTGTACCGACTCACCCTGTGTAATCCGTCTTGAGTCTCAGTGAGACAGGCGGATTATAAATATTATAAATAAATAAATAAATGTTGGGAAATTGGGTTAGGCTATTGATTCTTGGAGTTATAAACATTTAGAGATCATACATTATCTTATTTCAGTGGTTTGGCGATTCCTCCTTTGTGGTCTGAGCAACATGTGCTCAAGATGGAGTCCAGGAAAAATGGTGAGTTTAATTAATCCCTCATAATGAATGGCTAAAATATGGCTGTTCCTTCCTTGTGTCGTTTTTTAAAATATAATTTTCTCCTTCTGCCCCTCCCTTTGCAGATCCTCTTTCTTTCCCTGTTCCAAAAGGAAGGTTTGTCCTTTCCTTTTGGTGCCTGGAGCTCTGTAGCTAAGGTGTGCCCTGGCTACTGCACTTCTGGCTAGAGCCATTTGCGTCTCTGGATAGCTTTGTGCTTGGCATTTGAATCGTGTCTATTACTCTTTGTAATAGGGTATGAGCTGTAGCTGAAAAAGTGAGCTGTGACTCACAAAAGCTCATACCCTACCACATTTTTTTTTAGTCTTATAGGTGCTTTTGGACTCTTCCTCTTTTCTACTTCTAAAATGTTGTGCATCTGAAGAGACAAATCCAAAGGATTAAAAATGTTCTACAAATCTTTGAGAGTACCTCTGCATCAACCCAAATTCTAATCCCAAAAGATCCCAAGTAAATTATTTCCCACTCTCCTTGAGACAGAGACTTGTCTACTTTTCTGATATTATGCTGCACACTGTACATTGATGGAGCTCTACAAATACAAAATTAAATAGAGGGTAGGGAAGTATCCTCATTGTTGCATGAAAGATGATTCCCCCCCCCCCCAGGTTACAGTAGAGGAGAAGGGCAGGCCTGTTCATGCAGCTAGGCTATTGCTTCTGCCCAATCCCCTTCTTTTACACCTTCTAAAATAATACTCTCTTCCATCCTCTTCTACAGACATTTTCTTTCTGGACCCTGAGAACAAGGACGAGCCTCTCCTCCTGCCCTTTGAGGATCCTTCTACAGCCAACTCCCTAGAAGAGAGACTGGACATCATAATAGTAGAGTGGAATTTATGGGAACAACTGTCCATTAGAGCAGCAGGAGACGAGGAGAGCTGTGGCACTGAAGAGCCCTCCTAGTGAAACAGTGTCCCTTGGTCCACCTTACCTGGCAATTCCTGGGCTGGCCAGTGCAGGTGTCTTCACTTTCATAATGGGGAAATGGGAAGGGGTCCCTGGTAGGCGGCATATTCCAGCCCTGGGAGACCCGAGCGGGAAAGCAGAAGTGGCGGCGGCGGCAAAAGCAGACCCGCCGGTTCTGACGCCGCGTGTCGCCTTTGTTTAGGATTTCGCAGAGGTTGCTAGGCGACGGTCCCGTTCGGTTTCAGGAGGTTGCCGCTGATCTTCTGCGCGCCCACTAATGGTCGGAAATGATACTAAGGAAAGCGGCGGAAGAAGAAGAACCCGGGGGCTGGAGGAATAAGGCCCGCGGCAAACAGGGCGGAGAGACCGGCCTCGTGTCTGGTCGGGGAGATACGTAAGGGCGGCGAAACTCCAAGGCCTTTCTGTTCCCCTCCGTTTGAAATAAGAAACTTTCCAAGTTTTTTTTAAGGACTGAATTTTTTTCATGGGTATCTTTGTGACAGTTTCGGTATTCTGAATAGTTTGATGCATTCTGTTCAAAACAACATTTTTTTTCCTATTTATAAATAGAGATTTTAAGATAAGCTTCCAATCGAGAGTCCTTGATTAAATTTAGGACAAGTGAGCGAGTTAAAAGTATTGCAAAGAAATTCTAGTGGAAATTGGACCTGGTGCCTGTATTTCCTATATAAGCTATTACGCTGTGGGACGTGGCCATTTGTCCAGTTAATTCAAAAAGAACACCCGGGCCAATCTGAGAGCAAGATCCGGGTCCGATAGCACCAACTAGATTAAAGACCAATCTGTTTGCCGAACTCGAGTCGCCAAAGCCTGGACTGACGGAAGAAAGCGGCCTCCAGGCGTTGCCGGCGCAAGCAGCCGCGCCCGTCATGAAACGCTCCCAGGCCAAGCTCGCAAAAGACGAGCCGCAGGAGTCACTGGCGGGTTGATGTGCGGATTAAATCTCGGGGCAAATGTGCGCTCAACACGACGGTCCCTTTCAAGGGCCACCAGTTCCTCCGCTGCCAGCGCCGGGGGCAGCCGCAGCCGCGTGGGGTTCAGCGGGCTCCGGCTCCTCCGCCGGCGCGCGAGCAGCGGGCTTCACAGGCTGCGACGTTCACCCCGAGCCACTGCCGGCGCGGCTTGAGCAAGCGCCAGGCCCTTCGGCGAGGCGTCCGGCCCTGCCGTGGAACGAGCGCGCGCCGAGCAAACGGCCTCCCGGCCGCATCTTTTGAGGCTCAGGTGCGCCTCAGCCGGAGGGCGGCTCGGCTCGGCAGCGGCGGTCGCTAGGCAGCGAGGGGCGGGCGGGGCAGCCCTGGCGGGGGCGGGGCCAGACGGGGCGGGCGAGGCTCCGCATCCCGCTGCCGGAGAGCCCCGCGGTCGCACCTGAGCCGGCGGCTGCCCCAGACGGCCGGCGCGGCGCCTTGTCCTAGTGCCTTGCAGCTGCTCCACGCGATGGCCGGCACGGGCGGGCTCCATCCCTCCCCGGGTGCAGCTGGGCTCGGGCGGAGGCGCCCGCCGCTCCTGCTGCTCGCTCTGTGGTTACTGGTTTGGCCAGGCGCTGCTAGCCCGGGAGAGGACCTCCACGCCTGCAAAGAGGTAACGGGGTCGGGCGGCATCCTCCCGTCGAGGGAAGGGCAGAGGGCGCCGGGGAATCGGGTGAGGGGGACCCGCTTTAACAACGTCATCCCAATGCCGTTGCCTGCGGAGGTTCATTTGCTCATCAAACTCCACCCCAAAGTGACAGCTGGGATGCTTGTAGAGCAGAAGACACTTTGGAGCCCCCTGGTTTGGTTTTTGAGGTACATGAAATGCAGAATATCTGGGGAGTTTTTTTTTTAATTAAGGCGCACGCAAAAATACACATGCCTGACTTCTACTCTGGTGCCTTGGTGCCACTCATTATGTTAAACTGCAGGAACAGGAAGCCATGTCTTATGAACAAAAGCAATCCTGCTCATTTGGTGGGCATTGTGAAACCGGTTCGATGGGGTAAAAGCAGACTTGGCGCCATCACTCCCCAACTTGCAAGGGGGTGGAAGAGCAATCATGGCTTAGGCATGGAGCAGAATTCTCTAAATTTCTTGGGCCAGAAGGGGGGGTATGGACATGGTCATTTTCACTAGTCTGTTGCCCTGATTTATGTATACACTGGTATATATGCTATCCAAAGATGGAAAACAATGGCTGTTGTTGGTGTTTTATAGTAAGAAATTCTAGAGGGATACCCTGGTAGCAAAAATAACTGTCTTGTAGCACCATAAGGTATGAACAAATTTGTTGTGACCTAAGTTTTATGCCATTGAAGTAGTTATGCCACAGGAGTCTTTGTTTTCGTATTGGCTTGTAGCCTCAGCTGTGTGTGTAGCTTCTAAAGTCCCCCAAGTCCCTACATCATCAGCGCTACCACCTGTCTTGGTTTTTCACCAAGGATGATGGTAGGGACACGTCTTCCAGTGCAGAAGAGAGGGCCTGTTTGTCTTTTAATTGGAGGAGCAGGCCAATATTTTGCCACTGTAATAATTTGCATTCTTACATTCTGCTCCCGTTAATTGTTGCCTGCAGTCTGCCTTAAGAAAGTGCCTCCCTGAGTGTGTGTATTTTTTCTGTTTAACATGGCATATTATCTCTGAGTCAGATGCCAGTATCTTTTGGATAGATCAACAAGGAATGACTTAAAGTTCTCCTAAGTGTATGTGGTTTTTCTCCCTCCCTTCTTTATTTAAACAAATGGAATTGGGTACAAACAAAAAACAAGCATAGCAGAAGAAAACAGAGAAGATATTCGGTACAAGGGGGTTAATGTACTTTTGATGTCTGCTTTTTTTTCTGAATTTAATACTGTGCAACATTTCTGAATTTAACACATAATCCATAAGTACTTCTCTTTTGCAGTTATCAGATTCCCTACAGTCTTATAACTTTCAAATAGGCTTTATTGTGGGTATGTTCTCTTTTTTCCTTTCACTGTGCTGTTCCTGCTTAAACATCAACCGGAGGACACACGATACCATTTGGATGTTTTTTACTGTGGTTTGTGGTTGTGTATACATCTATCGGAGCACAAACATGATAATGAAGATGTGCTACTGAGGCTGAGAGTTATATTCACATGGTTGATAGCAATGCAGAGCCCAGATACATCCCCATGTCAAAGGGAACAACCTCCTGTACTGTTTTAATTTGTGAATGGATGTAGAGAGGATGTGATCACACACTTTGAGGGCTTGCAGTGTGTTGCTGGATTACGTGGTTTTGGCCATGCAGTGTGTTGCTGGATTGAATGGCTCAGTTTTGGGGGCTCATCCTCAGGGTCTCAGGGCAACAGCCATCCCACACACTTGATAGCTTCTTCTGTGCATGCTTGCTTGTGACAACTACTGCACATGTAAGATGGAAATTGGGTGATAATAGTCAAAGTAACAGCTCATCTACAACTGATGCTTAGTGCATAGCAAATTTTCATTTACTTAATTTTTATGGTGAGTAGTCCATCTTTTCAAAGCCACATGATTGTGACTATATATATTTACATATGCCATCTGGTACAATTTGTAGTTGTGTGTTGTTAAATTAATACTGTTATTGAATGTGACACCCCTAGATCGCACCCCTTGACATCTCCAGCCCTCCTCAAATGAGTCTCAGGATTTGACATGCTGGGGGCCTGGCAACCCCCCTGCCGCAGCACTGTGCTCTTTAGAGCGTACTTTTTCTCTGTTTGTGCAAATATGCCTTTAGGCTGGATTGTAGCACACTGACATCTGAATCAGGCACACTTCTAGGTATGCTTACCTAGAAACAAGTCCTTTTAGTTTCATTAGAATTTATTTTCAAGTAAGTGTGTACACTTAGAATGGCAGTATTCCTCGAAAGTGTGTTTATTGATTGATTTGAGGAGTCATCATAACCTACTTTTCAAGGGAAAAAAATCTTTCCCAAGCAAGAACAGAAAACATAAACAATAAAACAGTGGTCATAGCGTTAAATGCTAATAATCTTACATGGCGTTAACAAAGACAACCAATTCTAATGGGTTAATAAGCCTGCATCACATTCTTCCAGACCTTAAAACCACTCACCATTTGAATCTTATTTAGATAGTTATCCCCTGCTTTTTTCCCCAAATGGGTACCCCAAATGGGTTACAACATTATTCTCCCTGTTGTCATCACCACAGCCCAGTGTGGCGGATTAAGTTGAGGAAGAGTTACTTGCCCAAGGTCACCCTACAAGCTTCCTTGGCAAAAAGTGAATTTACACCTTGGTCTCCTAAGGCCTTTTTTGCACAGGCAAATTTTGCTGTAGTTGTCCCCATACCTCTTGGAGTTTTCTTCTGAATTCTGGAAGATTAACTCCCCCTTCAGATTTCAATGTGGCATTTCAAGGGTTCTCTTCTGAGTTTTCTCCCCACACAGAAAAAGCGCAGGCAGAAAATTACCGCATTGAAATCTGAAGGGGAAGTTAATAGTCCAAAATTCAGAAGAAAACCAGGAGAAATATGGAGCCAAACATGGCAAAAATCTCCTGTTCAAAAAAGGGCCTGATCTGTAGTCGAACTGCTACACCATGCTGGCTCTCACATGTATTTCACCTGACTGTGGATTTAAAACTCACAGTTAAAAGTTGGTTTCAATGGGTCTCTGTTGAATATGCTTGTTCACTAAGGGTCACTAGCCTGATACGAGACAGCACCAGCTGCAAGTTGTCTGAAGCTGATCTCAGTGAGCAGGGAGGAATACAGTATATGAAAAAACACTACACTGAAATCTGTTGCCAGTATATTTGTTTAGGATCAGGGTATGCGAGGACAGACTATACATTCATAAATAGTATGTGGCTCATTCCCATTGGAAGTAAGTCCCAAGCAGGTCAGCTGAACTTGCTTCATTGTTGAATGTGCTTAGGCTTACAGCCAAACTGGGACGAATTTGGCAATAACACTGTGTACTAGGGCTGTCAACCACTGAAAGATATTTTTGTTGATTGTCTGCTTCTTAATTATTAAATAAAAAAAGAGTCATCTGGACGAACCTTTAGGTCAGGCCTTCATAAGACAGCCAGGTATTGTGGGTCTGCTGGATGTGTGACAATCTCTTCTTTTTTGCAGTCTTTTTTTTTTTGCAGTCCTAAGAAGGCAACAAACAAAGTGTGTCAAGATCCTGATATGTTGCTGTATCTACAGCTAGTGGGCTGTGCTCAGCCTTGTAGGTCACCAGTTGCAGTGCAGTCATGAATTAGGAGGATGAGTTATTACCAGTTTCAACCTTTTCCACTTAATTATTTTAGGCATGTTTTGACTGTGTTGCCTGCCCCATGCCTGAAGTAGAATCTGCATGCTTCACTGTTTCTGGTTTTAATGTATCAGTGCTGTGGAGGAGACAAGGAAGGGGATAATGAATGCATTCAAGGGCAGTGTGTCATGTCAGGTTTTGGGTTATCAGCAAAGTTAGTTCTGTGTGTTGATGTCATGAAACAGCAGGATGTGTTCTCCCATTACATTACATTTGCATTACACGCAAACTTTGCCATTGAATTTCAGCAGATAAGCTTCTCAACCAGCCAATCCTGAATGTTTGCACCTCTGCAGATAGACTAAGAGTGAGGGGCAAGGTATTGATCAGAAATTTCTATTGGGTAGAGTGGGCTGAAAGAGACACTTCTGGAACATAAGGAATAGAAGAACTTCTTAATCATCATGACTGAAAGGCCTTCTACATTTCTGAGAAATACATGCAGGTCATGGTAGTAAATCAGTTCTTCCCCAATGCTATAGAATATAGCCAAATAGATATCAGTTACAAAATGATGACCTATAGATAGATTTCTGTTCTGGCATCCTGGCTCAAATGAAATTGCATTCTGTGGGGTGAATTCCTTGACTGCTTCCATTTTGGGTTGAATATCAATATTGACAGTATAGTTCTTGTAGAGGCTATTCATTTTAACGTGTGTCTGGCTTCTTTGGTTACCCCAAACAAGTAGAAGCAGCTTCCCTCTCCCCTCCCTGCTCCCACATAGCAAATGCCAACCCTGCTCGCTTGACATTTTTAATAACATTACAAATAAGTGCCCAAGTGCCCAACAACCATCTATGGAAACTGGGAATATGTTGATTTCTGTGTGAGGTAGAATATTGCTTACATGCTTTTCCTTATCTGTCAATACAGTAAAAGGGCTAGAGGCTTTAAAAAACGTAATAGGGGATCATTTATAGAAAGAGCTTGGAATATCCCTGATAGTTGCCCCCCCCACCACTACAATGCCTTGGGTAATTTGGGAATTATCATTAAGAAACACCGATTTCACACTTCATTTCAATCATCACATATAATTCCATGTTCCGCCACCAAGATGCTTAAGTAGTGCCTTTTCATGTGCTGCAGAGGTGGCTCTTTCAAATCTTATCCACCAGATGAATGGTCATTTCTGGCAAATAAATCATCCCCAATTCTCCCAATAAGATGTTGGAGAGCTAAATTAGGATGATGCTCAGTCTTCTCCATCTCTCTTGTTCAATTGGAACAGTAAGAACATAGCTGTATTCTGATTAATTTATGCCGATGCAGTGTTATTCCTGTTTTTATCTTAAAATAATTGGTTGATGCTAATTCTTAGGACTTTTTTACAGCTAATTTTGGGCTTGGTGCTCTTGATATGTGAGATCAGACAAACAAGCAAGCAATCATAGACCCTTTTTTCACTGCTTCTTAAAGTCAAAGTTTCCTACAGAGAGAGATGCTTTATTTATTTATTTATTTCACTTATAATCCTCCTTTCTCATTGAGACTCAAGACAGATTACATAGCGTGAGATTAGTACAGTCAATATCAAGAACATTTCAATAAACAATGCCGTAGAATATATAAATTAAAATTTGCAAAAAAAAAAAAAATCAGCAAAAATCCAAGATGGAGTTGGAGAAATGCTGAAACAGCATAAGCAATTTTAAGACTGACATTAAACAATATTTAACTGGCGCTCTATGCAGGAGGGAGGTGTGTCTACTTATGAGGAGTCTGTTTTTGATGGCTAGATGGATGCTTGCTCTCAAGGAGCTCTTGGTGCTTGCTTCCCTTTGATCTGCAGCTGGGGGCCATTTGGTGATGCAGGCCTTATTGCCCACCTCACCACCTGTTTCACAGGTACTGCTGGCTATTTAACTGGGGCTTCATGTAGGAGGCGCAACCCTTTGGCATGAGCTGAAGGGCGAGAGCACAAGGGCTCTTGGCCCATGGCTCTTAGTCTGGGGTGCAACCATCAACTACACAAGTTGGTGTACACAAGAGAATAGGAAGAACATCGCTATATTATGAACTGTTCCTGAGATGGTTGCAACTTGATTTTGACACTGTTTGCTTAAATATACCATGATTGTAGCCCTGGTCTGTTGCCTGAATTGAGACCACCAGTATGTTTGATACACTAGTATGTGGTTGTAGAGTCCTGTGCTAAGCTTCTTACTACTTACTTGCTTGGTGAAAATATCTGACAAATTTGCTTTTCAAGTGCAGTTGAGAGCTAGTAAAAATGGGAGTAAGACTTACCAAAGGCTCCCAACATCAAGCAGTAACGCTCACTACTTATCCAACCTCTCTAGTATTTCCCCTTCTGATAATGAGGCCACTTCCCCCACAACTCCCGCTACACTAATACTATGCAATAGCAGATCTGTTAGGAACAAGGTTGCATGCATTGCTGGGATGTTGCAGGACGAGAAAATTGATGTGGCTTGCCTAACAGAGACTTGGCTGCAGGAAAATGACAGTGTGTGTCTTTCCCAACTAACTCCCCCTGGCTATGCAGCCCTACACCAACCTTGCTTTGGCAGCCCAGGCGGAGGAGTTGCTATTATTCTTTGCGAGTCCTTCAGCTTCCGCAGATCTCCAGTACAAGCTATGGCTGGTATTGACTGCATGTTCCTGTCTCTGGGAATTACAGATAGACTGGGTGTCCTGCTTGTTTACAGACCACCCAGCTCCCCCATAAGGACCCTTTCTAAGTTGGCAGAACTGCTATCAGGCATGATGTTGGAGACACCTAGACTTATTGTTCTGGGAGACTTCAACATTTATGCTGAGTGTTTCAAGTCAGGTCCAGCTCAGGAATTTATAGCTTCCCTGGCAACCCTGGGCCTCTCTCAAATAGTGTCAGGCCCTATACAAGAAAGAGGAAACACACTAGACTTAATATTTTGCGCTGAGCCTTTAAGAGAAAACCTTGTTCCAGCATTGGAGGTTCGGCCTGAACCATGGTCAGATCATCATCTGCTGAAGACAAAAGTGAATATGGCCCCAACACCCCACAAAATGGGGGGTCCAGTTAAAATGATTTGCTCACAAAGGCTCATAGACCCTTCCAGATTCCAAAATGCCTTGGGAGATTTTAGAATTCCAGACACATGCTCCACAGAAGCTGCTGTAGGAGCATGGAACGCAAAGCTCCTTGAAGCTATTGACACCATTGAGCCTTGTCGATTTCTCCAGCCCTTGAGACAGACCCGGCACCATGGTTTACCATGGAGCTGGCAGACCTGAAGAGGGCTGGAAGACATCTAGAAAGATGCTAGCGTAAAACATGCACAGAAACTGATAGAATTTGCTACAGAACACACTGGAGGATCTATGAAGTAGAAATGAAAGCAGCAAAGAAACATTACTTCTTGGCAACCATGGCATCGGCTAGTTCACGACCGTCCCAATTGTTCAGGGTATCCAGACACCTTCTAACCCCTAAATCTGAACCTTGACAGACCCAAAAACAGCCAATTAGCTGTGAGGCCTTTGCTAAGGTTTTCACTGATAAAATAGCATGAATATGCTCTGATCTAGCTGCTAGCTGCTATGCAAATGAGATGGAACAAATGCTTAATACATCATCTGGCCTATATTTGGACTGCTTTGAACCAATGACAATGACAGACCTTAACAGGATTCTGGCATCTATGAAAGCCACTACTTGTGCGCTTGATCCTTGCCCATCTTGGCTGTTAAAATCAAGTAAAGATCACATAAGTGAACCACTGAAATTTATTGTAAATCAATCGCTAACTCAGGGCTCCTTCCACCGGCCACTCAAACAGGCAGTTATCTGTCTGCTAATTAAAAAAAACCTTTCTAGACAAAACTGATGTGGCCAATTATTGTCCAGTCTCTAATCTGCCCTTTCTGGGCATAGTGATTGAGAGAGCAGTTGCTGACCAACTCCAGATCTTCTTAGAAAACTCTAGTGCTCTAGACCCTTTCCAGTCTGGATTCAGACCAGGACATGGGACAGAGACAGCACTAGTAGTGTTAGAGGATGATCTCCGTCTGAATATAGACAAAGGCTATGACTCCTTATTGCTCCTCCTGGATCTATCTGCTGCCTCTGACACAGTAGACCATGCCATCCTGTTGAGGCATTCAGAAACAGAAGTGGGCATTAGATGTGCCTTGGACTGGTTTAAATAATTTTTCGTGGAACTGACTCAAAGGGTTGCTGTCGGAGATCAGCTATCTCCAGAATGGGAACTATCCTGTGGGGTTCCGCAAGGCGCAATCTTATCTCCCATGTTATTCAACCTCTACATAAAACCTTTAGGAGAACTCATTCACAGCTATGGAGTTGGATGTCATCAATATGCAGATGACCCTGAACTCTATATCTCGCTATCCATGTCCCCCACAGGATGCAGTAGAAATCTTAGATCGCTGCCTGTCAGCCATAGTGAAATGGCTGAAAAATAACAAATTAAAATTGAACCCAGATAAGACTGAAGTGATGTCTGTTGGGAAGTCAGAGGTCTTGAAAGACATTGTACTCCCCACTTTCGGTGGAGTTCATTTGACCCTTGTAGACTCGGTTAAGAGCCTTGGGGTTATACTGGATCAAGTGCTACTTCTAGAAAAACAAGTTAAGGCCACTGCAAAAAATGCTTACTACAATCTCACTCGAGCCTGGAAAATGGCTTCTTATCTTGACACAGCCAGCCTGGCCACCTGGATCCATGCTATGGTAACATCAAAACTTGACTATTGTAATCTAGCCTGGAAGATGGCTTCCTCCTCCACATGACCTATCTGGCCGCTTTGATCCATGCTGTGGTAACATTAATACTGGACTATTGTAATGCACTATATATAGGTCTCTCGTCTAAGTCAACTAGGAGACTCCAATTGGTGCAGAATGGTGCAGCTCAGTTATTATCAGGAGCAAGTAGGAACATGAATACCATTCTGCAGTCACTCCACTGGGTACCTATCAGTTACTACGCTCAGTTCAAGGTATTGGCTATCACATACAAAACTCTTCGTGGTCTAGGGCATACCTAAAGGATTTCCTCTCTCCCTACGTTCCTCCATGCAGCTTTGCTCATCTGAACAGGGTCTCCTGCAGGTGCCACCCTGTACATGGGCAAAATAAACAACTGCCCTAAACGTACATTCTCTGTGGTGGCCCCTGCCCTATGGAACAGCCTACCTGAAGAGGTCAGGAAAGCCCCCACTCTCCTGGCTTAGGAGGCTTCAGTTGGTGCAAAATGCTGAAGTTGTAGAAAGCATTTTTTGCAGCTGCCTTAATGTGCTTTTCTAGCAGTAACGCTGGATTCGGTAGAATCCCATAGCTCCTAACTGAGTCTGCAAGGGTCAGACAACTCCATTGAAAGTGGGGAGTCCAATGTCCTTCAGGATCTCTGCCTTCCTAATGAGCATAATTTCTGTCTTGTCTAGTTCAATTTCAATTTGTTTGTTTTCTGACATTTGACCGTAGTTGTCAGCAGCAACCCAAGATTTCTGCTGTATTCCGTTTTGATTTGGATAGTGAGATATAGAGTTGGGTGTCATCTGCATATTGATTGCATTCTACTCTATAGCTGCGAATGAGTTCTCCTAAAGTCTTTATATAAAGGTTAGATAACGTGGGGCATATGATGGTGCCCTGTGGAACCCTGAAAGATAATTCCCGTTCTGGAGATAGCTGATCTTCAACGGCAACCCTTTGAGTCCGTTTCATGAAAAATTATTTAAACCGGTCAAAGACACATCCTTTGATGTCCCCTTCTGTCTCCCAATTCTTCAATAGAATGACATGGTCTATTGTGTCAAAGGCTACAGATAGATTCAGGAGGAGCAATAATGACACATAGGCTTTGTCTGTATTCAGATAGAGATCATCCACTAAAGCTACTAAAGCCATCTCTGTCACAGGTCAGACCTAATCTGAATCCATACTGAAAAGGGTCCAGAACACTAGAGTGATCCAAGAAGACCTGGAGTTGGTCAGCTACTGCTCTCTTGATCACTTTGCCTAGAAAGGGCAGATTAGAGACTGGGAGGTAATTGGCCATGAAATTTTTGTCTAGGGATGGTTAGAGATGGATAACGTCCTCTGTAGCCTGCATGACGGGGGGAGCACAGGAGCATATGCATGCGCTTCTTCCCTCCATCCCTTCCCCTCCCCGCTGGCCAGGTGAGTGGGGCCGGGGAGCAGCAGTTAGGGGTGGAGGTTCCCCTGGCCAGTGTGTGTGGGGCGAGCCTAGTAAACATGATCTAATAGGGTTGCTAGGTGACCATTTTTTCCCTGTAGTGTCTGGAGTTTTAGTGGAACACAGCTAAAATACTGGACATATGAATGTCTGGTATTTTTTTGCGAGGGGGTGGCGGCTGGGTACTGGTGTGCAGGTGCTGGTGGCAGTGCCAGCAGGTCTCCCTTCACTGCCTGCACCTCTTCCCCCTGCTTCTAGGCAACCCAGGGGAGTGGGCCACTGACTCGTCCAGCTTCTTGCGTCACTGGGTCCCCCCTCTCCCCCCTGCTTCCAGCCTTTTGCAATCTGTGGAAGTGGCTGGCTACCCTGCCTGCCCAGCCTTCTGTGAGCTGGGGAAGTGGCCCTCCTGCTTGTAGAGCAGAGCCCCCCGTGTGCCAGCAAGAAGATATAGGTAAGTGCCGAGGTCAGGTTCTTTTATGGAGGCCTTCTGGCAACTCTATAGCCTATTGATATCATTGTGATGATCAAAGATTATTACTTTATAAATTCCCAATACCCCAATGACTCTTTGATCAATTAAAAATAATTGCATTTGATTTTTTCTCTTCAAGTAGCCTAGGGAGATATTGTTCCCCCTTCCCTTTTTATCCATACAAAAACCCTGTGAGATAGACTACATTAAAGTTTACCCAACAAGATTGCTGAAGTTTACCCATCAAATGTGGAGGTGAGTCTGGGTCACTACACTTCCAGCTGAAAACTCTAGCCACTGTACCACACGTTTAAACTGTTTTTTCCCCCTCACAAGAATCTTAACTTGTTTGAGAATGCAAAAATGTCTGTCTTTATTTGAAACATCTACTCAGACGCACATACGTTCAACTTTTCAGTTAGTTTCACAATATTGTTCAGCTGTACACTGTGCAAATAAACTGTAATTTCAAGCACTGCTACATACTTGAGATCATGAGATCAGTTTCTGTGGAACTGTAGGCCTTGTAGCCTCACAAAAGTATGATTTGTGTTTAAAGCAGCATTCAGTTGTTGCTGCCCCACCTTTATGCTTCAGCTCCCTTAACTTTGTTATCCTGAAATTTTATGTGAGGGCTTCTCTACTTGTCTTGGTCACACATAACCTTGATCCCCAGCCTGCTCTTCTTCAGTTCCCTTGCTCCTCCAATGGTCCTGATGTCTTTTCGCTTTACCTTTCTTCTAGGTAAACTGACATTTTATTTCTGTCAAGTAATTTGCTATTGAATTAAATCTATTGCAAGATAAATTATGATCATCTTGCAAGATATTTGCCAGTGTTCAAGCTTAGTCCAATGCACTGGAGGATTTGGAAGTTTTCTGTTCTCTGTGTTACTTATATTATCCTTTTCCAAATGTTGAGATCAACCACATTAATATAACTCCATATTCTTTGGGAATTGTTCCCCTTGCTTATAAATATGAAGGCTGCTTCCAAACAGAGGTTTTGCTCTGGACTCACATCCAAACTATAGTGAGTTTTTTTGAAGCACCTACATGACATCATCCCCTAATTGTTCACTTTCTTTGTTTCCTGATTTGGTACAATCTTTTTGGAAAGGTTGCGATCAAACCATATTTGTATGTTATATGAATGGGAATTTTTTTGCAGGTCCCACCCACATTGGCACCATTTGCCTTGTCTCAGTCCCACCCATACACTGGCACCATTTTCCTTACCTCCCTATTATTTTCCCACCACTGGAGAGATTTTTTTTTAAAAAGGCGCTGGCAAGTCACATATTGGGATACTGTTATAACAGTACTAGATCCTCTGAGTTCACAGCTTTCATTTAACACAAAAGTTAGTCTCTAGTAATTTTTGTTAGGAAAATGTGTTTTTCCCCTGGTAGCTCCACAATGAAAGGAGCTAAAGAGTTACTTAAAAAAAATTAGCACTTCCTATTCAGAAGACATACTAGGTTTCTCATTATAACACTATAGCAGCATATCAGATACGGATTTTAAAAAATACTCTAAAAAAGCCTTCCGGTGGCGGGAGGGGAAAATGGTAGCCGTGAGGGTGTGAGGCAAGGAAAGTGTGGGGAAATCTTCTGTATGGATGCTTCATTGCCACTGAGAATGCCTTTGCATTCACAGTGACAATGGAAGCTACACAGAGAAATGTTGCTAACTGGAAGCAACAACAACAACATTCGATTTATATACCGCCCTTCAGAACAACTTAACACCCACTCAGAGTGTTTTACAAAGTATGTGGTTATTATCCCCACAACAATTACCCTGTGAGGTGGGTGGGGCTGAGAGCGCTCCCGAGCGCTGTAATTGACCCAAGGTCACTCAGCTGGCTACATGTAGAGGACTGGGGACTCAAACCCAGTTCTCCTGCTGCTCTTAACCACAACACCAAACTGGATGGGGGCTTCTTGTTTTACAACATCAGGTAAGCTTGTATTTGTCACAGTGTTGCTGAGATTTCTTGGGGACCACATTTCATTTTGCAATTTGTCCTGCTTCTGGTTGCCTAGGTATCTGGCATAGCTGAGACTGATGCCTCCCCTAGGTCTCAGGAATCCCTACAATAAAAAAAAAAGCAAACAGTGCAAATTTTGTTGAATTGCAATCTGAAAATGTTAGATACAGCTCTTAGAGCAGGGTGATTCAGAATCCCTTAGCATTGTATTTTAATTAATACATACATTTTATTTAATTTTTAAATTTACATCTTTATCAGTGCTGGTGAATATCACATTTTGTGAGGCTATATTGACATAACTGCTAGCTCACCCCTCCAAAGCATTTCAGTACTGGTGCTGTGTGCCTTAAGACCCAGCAGCTGGGCATAAAGAACTGCAAACATAGCTATAGATATATTTTATACTTCATAAGCCTGATTTTGGAGCAACAAGAAGCTACATGATGATGGCTTTAGATTCAGTCATGTGGATCGGCTTGTTTCGTGCAGTAGTTCTTCATGCAGAACCTCTCATCCATACCAAACCACTGCAAACCATGTCAATTTGTGGCAGTATGCATGAGAAGTCGTAATAATCTGGTGACTCATTGCTGCATAGAACAGTCTGTGTGGTCAGTTGTAGTTGTTGGTCATTTTAGTTTGCTCTCTGAGTTTGGGAATGAAGTAGTACATCTTTTCTGGAAACCATCATGTTGAATTCACTCTGCTCAGGTCTGGCTTTGTCAATAAATGGAGTAGTACTCTTGTTGCTTGTTTTCCTTGTGTGAAATTTAATGCTTCATTAATGAGCCACTATGCTTCCCCTGTGTAATAATTTAAAAGTTTGGGTTGAATGTTGACAGCCAGCATGGTGTAATGGCTAAAATGTCTGACCTAGGAGATCCATGGTTCAAATTCCCCCTCTGCCATGGAAGCTTGCTGGGTGACCTTGGGCCAGTCACACACACTCAGCCTAACTTTCCTTCCAGGGTTGTTGTGAGGATTAATTGGAGGAGAGGAGAACTATATCCCCCCCCCCCCGAGAGAAAGGCAGGATATAAATGAAGTAAAATAAAATTTTAAAAAATACATAAATTTGTATGCCAGCAGCCTACTAGCAGCCATTCAGCAGGTGAGGGAGAAAGAAAAAGGTGCCTTCCATTGGCCTGCCTTGCCAGACGTCACCTGGCCCATCTCCCCTTTGATTACAGCAAAGGCCTCTTCTGTTAGCCTGCTTTTGTCAGTTTGTATTTGTTAGCTTTCATTTCTTTTTTAAAAGAAAGATACAGCAGATACATAAATAAATAAAGGGCCATAGCAATGCAAGACTTATTTATACTGGTGCAGATACATCCTTCCTATGAAGCTCAGTGTTTTGAAGTTTTTTAACCTTTTAAGGGTGATGGGCTGGCTGAAAAAACTGAGTGGCAGTTTATGCGCATATAATGCAAAACTGGAAAAACAAGTTGCTTGGATTTGTAGTTGATAAAGGGCCTAATCTCTACAACACTGGTAGCCTTAGCTGAATCAGAAGAAACACAGTTTGAATCCATAAAATTTTCCCAAGAGGCTTAATGTTAATTAAGGGCTCCAATGGCGTGTTTGCATACAGTTAGTTCTATGCAGAAGCAATTATACTGGAAGCTCCTGTTGGACTTTAGTAACAGAACACATGTTTTGTATGTAAGGAGGAAAGTTGTCTGCACAGTGCAGCAAAAAAACAAAGTTTGCAACTCCACAAGCGCCACACCATTTTTTACATTTTTAGAATAGATACTAACTGTCAGTGTACAGGTAAATGCTCTTTTCTGAGTAAAGCATTGAGTGATTCTCATGTTACATTAAGTGCATGTGCAGCTGAATATATGATGAAAACCACACATTTATCCAGGTAGTTGTCCCTGGTTTCATTTATAAAATGAACAGACTCTTTCTTACAAACAGAAGTATGTACATACATGCAGCATGTACATGTGTTCACTGTAACATGAACATATGCATACATATGCATCTCAAAGATACGTACAGCTTTATGTTCTTGAGGGTGTTTATAAGAAGAGCATAACGTAGAGCACTAGTGCTGTTAAATTCATGTGTCAAAATCACATAAATCCAAACATTATAAATAAAAAACCCTTAGTGACAAAACTTACGTTAATATCAGGCTCAAAAGCTGCAAAACCGGTGAAGACTCTTTATGAATAAGGAAGAAGGAAAATGGGTCTTGGGTTGGGAAGCTTTCTCTGGATACCAGATTCTAGCCCTTTGCATGCTAGCCGATTTAAAATGCTTGAGGAATATGTTGTGATTTGCAGATAACAGCTCCTTGTTCTTGCTCTGCTGCTTTCTACACCCCGTTCCTCATAGGTAAAGGTCATTAGATTAGCCAATCTCTTAACTATGCTGTTGGTTCTAATGTACATCTCAAGATCCTGTGTCCAGCTTTTGTGGGAAGAGAATGACTTTGAGTGCATTGTTTCTTTTATGAAAATGTCCATTTGCAAGTTTATCACAAACCACCTGACATTTATTAAAGAACCCACTACCTGCTTACAAGAATGTACTAATAAATAAACAAGGGAGGAAAAATCTTAAGCATGGTAGGCAAGATATGGGTGTCTTTAAAATGTATGTAGCATCGTTTTCTAGAGAAGGGAAACGTCTCCCTTCCTTATCTGACCTTCCATGTCTCCCACAATAGGTCTCTTGTTTTAGTATTTCTAAGGCCCTTTGATTTAATATTTACTATGTGTTCTTGTTTGGAAAGGCAGCAAGTTAACAGAAATCTTGTTCTTTCCTTGTTTTCTTGATGTCCATGAATCTCAGGTAGGTTATTCTGACAACCTATGCCAAACTGCTCAGACAAGTGCCAGCAACAAACCTCAGTTTCTTGTCAGGAAATAAAAAAGCGAATGGATCCGAATAGCAAGCTTGTGTCCAGAATATTTCAGTTTTGCTTGCTAAAAAGGAGAATGTTCTTAATTCCCTGCAAAAGTGTCAAATTGTATTCTTTATTTTACAATATCAAAGAATATTTCCAACTTGGGAGGAGCCCTTTTGTCTTTCTTCTTTATTTTACAAGCTTTCCCTCTTGTACAGTGTACACACACATACAGAAGGATGGTGAGCAGACACAATCATCCCTGCCTTGCAAGGAGGAAAAAGGTTATACCTGAATAAAATGGTTTGATTTACATATGCTGGTCAAACCAGTGGTTTGCCATCTACAAAATAAGCTCCCATTTTGATGACATGATGACTCCTCAGGACCTTGTTTTTACCACAGAGAATGAGGGATTTACTCATTTGGGCCAGATTTCAAGCTGTTAGACCGCAGTGAAAAGTTCACCTCTGCCAGCTTCATTCTGTTCCACCAATAGGGTTTACTCTCCACTTCCATCAGCATTGGTTATCGATATTCCCAACTTTCCCTTCTTCTTTTTCATACTTCAGTAAGCATGAGCCAAAGCATGAGGCTTTTCTTCATGCTCCAATAACTCCAATTTTAGAAAAAGAATCTTTATCTTTAAGTATATAAGCAATTTATGAATACAGTATGTAAAACCAAACAGTTGAACAGCAAGACTACAAGTATCTGAGTATGGGGAAATCAAATAGAGATAAATGCATCCTTTCCCCCAGGTCTACAGTTTATCTCTGTGATTTTAAAAGGTAGGTAAAAATAGCTTAATAGTTCCAGGTTCGTTGTTCAGCCTTTGTTCATTTCAGATTGCCTACTCCATCTCCTTAGGCCATGGTGACATTTCTTTAGGCCCTATGCCAGTGTGTGTCTCCTTCAGAATCCCCATGAAGTCTCTGCGTGTCTCAAGCATGACAGTTCTCTAAAGCATGTCTGTCCCTTTCCAAAAATGACTATGTATCCTCTTTAATGGCTTGTTTTCCCCACAAACCCTCAAAACCACTTCCCCCACCCCCGTAAATTCACCATGAAGGGAAAAGAAAATATTAGAACTATTGGTCACGCTGCAACTGAGAAGCTCCTATTGCATATGTACATCCTGTCTCTCTGTTGCCTTTATTGTCATACTAATGGCTTTATTGCCCCAACTTGGCAGACTGGAAAATAGAAAAATGGGGTGGAGGTGGGGAGCTGGATCTTTCTTTTGACCAGACTACTTGTCAGGACTGTTTGAGCTTAACGTCTGAAAATTGACAGACTCAGTTTAAACTCAGCATACTAAATAAAGTGGTAAATTTTTGCACCAATAATATCACAACCATCCCATAGGTCTAGACTTCTTACTGGGGGAGGGGGGGAGAGAGCAAGTGGTATGGACTAACTGTTCTCATTGGGCTTGGGGACTGATAGTGTCCCATAAAGAATGTTTATTTCTATTTATTTATTTAAAATACTTATACCCCATATTCATGTAACAGTGGTCAATGAAGCATCTTACAACTAACAATAAAACCCAGTTCAGCAACTAAGAATAATAGAAAGCAAAACAGCCAAAATAGATGCATTGCTTTGTGAAAGGCCCAGGTGAATAAAATGTTTAAAATCTGCCACCTGAATGACAAAATTGATGGTGCTTGATGAATCTCCTTAGGGGAGGGTAATAGGAGAAGTGCCACCATAGAGGAGGTCTTGTCCCTAGTTGCCATTCATGGGCCTTCTGAAGGCAAGAATATCTGGAGTAGGGCCACTAAATAAAATCTGAATGAATGGGCAGGTTCATATGAGAGCAGACAGGCCTTTAGGTGTTTTGATCCCAGGCCATTTAGGGCTTAGAGTTCAAAATCCATGCTTTGAATTACACTTGGAAATAAACTGGAAGCTAATGAAGATCTTTTAGTATTGGCAAGATCATGTGTTTCGTCTGACTGGTTCTAGTTATTTACTTTGTTTTCTTATCTTTGCATTTATACTGTCTTTCACTCAAATGGCTCACAAGGCAACCTGGTAAGATTTTGAAAGTTTTCAAAGGCATCCCCACAGATAACATACTGCAGTAATACAATTGGGATGTTATTCGGTTATGAACGGGCATGGCAAGAGCAGTTCTTCCCCAGGAGGGATTCCAGCTGGTTCAACAGCTTCAGTTGATGGAAGATGCTTTGAGCTAATGATGCCACATAAACATCTAAGGACAAATATGGATCTCATAGGACCTCAAATTTGCAAAAATGAGGAGTGCTGTCCTGTCTAGAAGAGGCCAAAATAGGGTTGCCAGGTCCCCTTACCCTCCTGGCCGGGGGCGGGGGGACCCAGTGCTTACCTTCCTGGTGCTACAGGATGCTCCTCATGCCAGTGCAACGACATCACTTCTGGGAAGTGATGTCATTGCGCAAGGCTGGGGAGTGCACACGCGCTTGGCAGCATACCGATTTGGACCTCAATTGGGCCTGCCTATTTGGGTCCCAAATCGGCCTGCTGTGAAGCGTGGAAGCATTCTAGGGGCAACACAACATCAGTAACATCATTGCACTGGCCCTGGGAGTACACTCAGGGGGCACATTCCTGGCCTTTCCCCCTGCTGGCCAGGAAAGTAATGGCAGGGGGTGAAAGATAGGAGCAGGGGATTCCCCACCCCCACTAGGGGAATGGGATACTTAAGCCAAAACCTTCTGTAAGGTCTGCAAAACCAGCAGTACCTCCCTCTTGCCTAGGTTTGGATTATTAGCCTTCATTCAATTTTGGATGTTCGTTGCCTTAACCTGGATTAGATGAAAATGGGAAATAAAGCTGGGTATCATCAGAATCATGTGGACACTTTCTTCTACATTTCTGAGCAATGGTTTAATGCAGGGCCCCAACCTTTTTGAGCCTGTGGGCACCTTTAAAAATCTGACACAAGGTGTTGGTACAACCACAAAATTGCTGCCTATGGAACTAGAGCCAAAGAAAATGGGAGGGAAGTGAGGTTGTGCATAAATCTAATAGGAACTCTTCAACATTTCAGGCAGGAGTTCTGTTTAATAGGAAGCCTTTTTAAATTAACATATTGCTGAAAAACATATTCTTGCATACACCGTTATGCAGTGACAGGCTTACTAGATCCCCCACCATATCAGGGGATCCCCCCCCCCCAGCCTCTGCTATCCTCTGCCCTCCTGCCGCTGCTCACTTGGCCAGCAGTGGGAAAAGGCAGAGACAGGCTGAGGCTTGGGAAAGGCCAGAGGCATGCCTGAGGCATGGGCGTGAAGCATGTAGGCCCACCTGTTATGCTGGAAAATGACAAATTTCCAGTGTGATATGGAAGTGATGGGTCATGCTAGGGGCCAATTGTCTAAAAATTGGGCCCAAATACTGAGGCCAATTTTTAGATAATTGCCTGCCAACTTGACCTGTCACTTCTGCAACATGCAGGAAATGAAGTCATTGTCCAGCGCAGTGGGTGGGCATGAGGTAAGTACCTGCCATCCCTCCACTGCCCCCACCTTACCCTCGTTGGCCCTCAGGGGACCTGTGCAGTGAAAATCCTTGTGCTGTGGTGGTGCCTGTTGTTGAAGCAACTTTTAAAATGTCTGCACAGCCAATCAGATTTCCAGTGGCCAATTAGAAGCCCTGTTGGGCAAAAATTCCATCTGGCCCCAACCCAGCTGGTCCCAACCACTTTGTAAAAATACTTGGTGAGCACCAGGAAAGGTATCAGCAGACACTATGGTGCTCATGGCCATCACGTTGAAGACCGTTGACGTAGTAAGAAAAACAGAGCACTCTGGAAGTCCATTGCACAAATGGAATGGGGCAGAGGAAAAAAACCTCTGTCTTCTCAATAAGAGTAAACTACTGGAGTGCAGTGCTTCCAGGTTTCTTTATTAGCCAGATGACCAGGCGTCTCTTTACACATAGACATCTTACACAGGGGAATTCAAGTGAAAGATCTGACACTTGTTCTCCCATTGTGGATACACAGGCACCGCTAGGGAGACAAAGTACATTTTAATATAAGACCACACAGAAAGTAAGTCACTTTAGCGTCCCTGTGTAAGATGGCTTGTGTAGACAGACTCAGAAGGATACTACAGTAAGATATGCTGACAGAGGTCCAGGAGACTCAGCAGGGTCATCCCTCAGGTTTTCCCCTACACATCATATATAACAAATCCAAATGCACATTTTCCAACACCAACACCCTAAAATCACAGGTTGCAAATACCAACTAAATCCATGGGATTAATTATGTGCTGGATTCCTTCACATATCAACCACAGCTGGCATGTTTTAAGGCATGTCATAATTAAATTGGTACCCAAAATTTTGTCCCATATTGTCATTGTTGTTCTATATGGGGCTGATGTACTATATCTTTTAAAAATCCGTCAGTCTACCACCAGGCAAATGGGGAACAAAAGCCAACAACAGTGACAAAGTGGACACATACCAATAATCAGTAAACAGAGTGAAGGGAGAAAAGGTAATGTACCCATGAAAGAAATACAATTAGAGGTTATGCAGTGGTACACTTTATTCAGCGTTATTAACCTGACTGGGACTTGCTCTGGGGCAGAGGCTTTCCTTGCCTTTGCTACCTGAGATCTTGGAGCCATGTGCTTGTAAAAATGTGTTCTACAACTGAAGTATAGCTTGGCCAGTGACTTTTCCCTCTAATAGACTGTGACACAAGTCAGAGACAGAGGATTATTTAAAAAGGTTTGAAAAGGTATTGTTGATCTTGTATGAGACCTTCAAGGCTTGAATTTCAAGCACATGACTTGAAATTACACACAGTTCTTTGACCTTCAATTGGAATAGTATTTTTAAAAATTTGATCTTGCTATATAGTGTAATATTGAAATTTTTGATCACATAGAATCATTTTCCTTCCTTCCCTGTTACTCATTTTGATTAGGATTGAGAATTCTCTGTGAGGTGCAACCAGGTAAGGACATGAATCTGGGCCAAATGCCTCGGGCTATGGTGGGAACATAACTCTTTGTTCCATTTTGTTTCTTTTTGATTTGTCCGTTATTCTTGTACTTCTCTGTACACCTCTGCAATGCACATATACAAACATCAGTACAAAAACTAAAAGGGACAACAGTTACAGAAGGACATATGGCAGATGGCAGACAACAAAGATTATTTACAAGTAGATCTACTTGCAAGTAAGTGCACTAGCCTGCAATTTCATGTATGAAATGACCAGGATCTACAGAAATGCGTAACTAGTTCAGCTCACCCAAAGGAAATTTGGATTCCGCCCCCCCCCCCCCCAATATTAGCTCCCTGTGCTTTATGACAGACCTATTTTTAAACAATTTGTAACAAGGCAAAGATATCTCATTGCTCAAAGGGGAAAAGCAGAAAGCCCCATTACTCATGCTAAAGCCCTTGGCTGTGTCTAACACATCTTTTTAGATTGTGGGCATAGTTCTTCACAGTGTGCCTAGCCGCACATGTGAGCTGTGCTGCAGTAAAGTTAGTACTATTTTCATTAGGTACCGCTGTTAGTAATGCAAAACCCTATATAGGATGCTTTCCAGCTGATGGGTTGTACCAGTATGTTCACAAATACATGTAATAAAAAAGACATTTTAGGATTGTTTAACAATTAACGCTGAAGTTACATTATGGAATATTAAAGATACTCCATGAACACTGGGCTTCTCATCTTAGCGTTGTGGGAGCCAATGTGGTGTAGTGGTAAGAGTATCAGTGTAGGATCTGAGAGACTCAGGTTTGAATCCCTAATCTGTGACAGAAACTTGCTGGGTGACCTTGGCCACTCATACACCTTCAAACAAACCTACCTCATAGGTTGTTGTGAGGATAAAATTGAGTAGATGAGAATAATGTAAGTTACTTTGAGTCCCCATTGAGGAGAAAGGCAGAGTATAAATGAAGTAAATAAACTGGAAATCATGATTTCAAGTTCCACTGTAAAAAGAGTCTCTACACTTCATCTTGAAGAATTAAACAGAAATATGTGGGTCTGATTCTGTTTAGCCCATCGGAGGTTGCTTGCGCGGAGGTTTTGCTTTGATTTGGCATCTAAACTACAGCTGGTTTTGCTAGTGTATCTGCAACAAATTTCTATTCTGAATTCCCAGCTTTTATACGTGTGTGTGTATGTAAAAAACGACAGTAGGAATTCACTGCAATGTGGTGAATTCGGAGGGGGCGAGGTTAAGTGAAAAAGTGGAGATTCAAAGAACCTAGCAGACTGTAGCATTATAATAATATTGTACTATAACTGTCTACCAATTAGTAATTTTCAAAAAGCCACAAACGCCTCCAATAGTGGTGGAGAGAGAATAGTGACTGGAGAGCTGATGCAAAGAAAGTGGAAGGAAAGCGGCTGTACAGGTGGTCTGGACTACATAGAGAATTGGGTGGAAGCAGCCTGGGAGTGCTGTAATCTGAAACACTGGGTTGAGTAAAGCAGATGTGTGTTTTGCAAGTTGTGAAAATCATCTTTTTGTGCATGTTTCTATAGTTATACCTCTGATTGCATACAATAGCTTGCATGGCTTTAATCATGAAGAACCCATTTTGTTTGAGCAGTTTGTTTCCCTTCTCCATTTGTCAATGTGCAGATTCAGTTTAGTTTATTCCTATCTGAGGATAAGATGCATTCAGTTGTGGTAGATCTCCAGTTTATTTGGGGTGGGGTGGGGGGTTGGGTGGCAGTTTAGAGAAGGAAAATAATCACAGGAAAGCTTCCCATCTGCAAAAACATTTGTATTCAGTACAGGAAAATCCAGGACTGCTGCTGCTTTAGAAGCACAAAGTCCAAGAGCATTTCCCCACCTGTTAAAATGTATCATGTTCAAAAGTCTGATAGTTTATCTATGATCCATTGGCATATACTGCATGGCCGCACCTTCTTTTAGCAACAGAAGTTCTAGGTGTGCTGAGAAAGATCAAGAGGTTTCAAAAGTCTTCCTGATCAGATCCATCTGACATACATTTAAGCTTTGCTGTTTCTGTTCCTTGATATTCAGGTGCAATCAGGGCTTTTTTTCAGTGGAAACGTGGTGGAATGGAGTTCCGGCACCTCTTGAAAATGGTCACATGGCTGGTGGCCCCGCCCCCTGATCTCCAGACAGAGGGGAGTTTAGATTGCCCTTCGTGCCACTCCAGCGGCCGCTGGAGCCGGCCATGTGACCATTTTTGCTGAGGGCGATTTAAACTTTAAAAAACTCCCCCTTGTTCCAGCTTACCCAAAGTGATGTCATTGTGCGGTCCTGAGTTCCACCACCTCTTTTCCCAGAAAAAAAGCCCTGGGTGCAATGAAACTTCAAAGGGTCCCCCCTTGCAATTTCTACTTTGAACCAGCTAAATGCCACTTATTTTGCATTAGTCTAGGAACAAAACCACTTCTGAAGACTAGGCATCTCGGAAAAGCTCTACATCATGATGGGTCTCTGCTTTTTAGTAGTTTAAGAAACTACTAACACAGTGCCAGAATTTCAACTGTTATAATTTGAGTCAGGAAACCCAAGTTACTTCTGTAACAATATTTAACCAGTCTTTAAAATTTATGTTGAAGGAGGCTTCTTCTGTTGAGAGAAAAATGACCTGTTTCTATTATAAACCAGGGTGCTGGAAAACTGAAAATTAAATTTTTTCCTTGAATAAGTTTGAAATATAAATTACAGTAACACAGTATTTTGTTTTAATTATTTTGCTCTTTATAAATGAGAGAGGGACTCTTGTGCACTATCTCGATATTGTCTTGGACCCATTTGTCCCCTAATATATCACAAGTGCATCCAGCTTCCTTTCCAAGGTATCCTGCCCAGTAGTCAAAGATATGATGCCTCTGCTAGGTGATAAACAAGCTTGGCTGATAAGCAAGGATACATATGTAGCCTTATAAGTGTGTTGGCAGACATACAGGTGGAGTCCTTCCCTTACCAGAGTACCCATAAAATTAGCAAATTTGCTGGCTACAAAAGCAACCTCTTTTTATGTGACTATGGCTACTTCCATACAGAGGTGCTATTAAGCAGCAGCAAGCAGGGTGGCACTCAGTGGGGGGTGCCATCTGCATGCTCCCCACTTTGCAGCTGTCTCTGTGACATAACACCAATCATGCCATGTGCCCACAGCCTCTCCACACTTTCTCTTTTGAATCAGATTGAAGGAAATTTTTATTTGATTTAAAGGAGAAAGCCCCAGAAGGACCAAGCTATTGGTTCTATCTATCACATACATACATATATACAATAAATATACCACATACTTTGGTGTGGTCAGTACAACCCAAATACTACAAAAATGTGGAGTCAGAGGTTGGTAGGACTTGACTCACTGTTGGGGATTCACCTTTACTGCTAACCCATCACATAGTCCTTAAATTTAGCAGGCAACCTGATCCCACCCCCCTTGCTCTTTGTGAATAATAGTCAACAACTATAAGGTAGGACTGGCCATTGAGATAAAAAATGTTAGTGGCCAGCTTGAACCAACTTGACCACCTTTCTGTGGTCTTGTAGCTGCTTTAGCAAGGAATCACCAAGTGTTTCAGTATCCACCGAACTGTAAATTACCTAGTGCTCATAAATGGGATTAAGTGTAGAGGGTGGAGGGAGCGTAGTAGATCTGGAAAGGGTGCCTGTCACCAACATGTCTTTGCTCTTGGTGTAAGCAATCCAAATATCATATTTTTGGAGTTGTAACAGCATCCTTTGTATTAATGCTGGAACCTTTCCAATAGGAAAAGGGGTCAGGGCAGGTTGGGGGTGGAGTTGTGGCTGTTTCCACCACTCCAGGGGACTCTGCTTTTGTGACATTGACACACAGGGATGGAAGCATGGCCACTCCAATTACATCGCCCAGGTGCTTCCACAGCACACTTGTCAAGGGAAACCCCCATAGAAAGCTCAAGGCTTCTCCTGGGCAGTGGATCAGCTCAGAGTGGATGGGTGGGTATAGGAATGCCCCGAGGAATAGCTTTATGAAAGACAAGAGGAGTACAGAGGTAGGACAGCAACAAGAGAATACACAAAAGGCAACTCACTTCAAAAGGTGTCACATGAGAAATGGGAATGAGTAGGTTCACATCCCCCTCCTGACCGAGGGGGTGGGTGGGCAGAATTGGCAATAAGGCAAAGTTCACATTTTGGCCCACAATAAGCCCACCATCAGCAAAACTGGAGGAGGAAGTACTAGTACCAATACTTCTAGAATCCGTACCTGCCCTCTGGGCATCCATTGAACTGGGCATATAAAGAAGACCTTCATTGTCCTTGGTACCAAAACCAATCATATATACCAGGGCAGGAAGGGCTGTCAAGAAAGGTATCACTCTAGTGGGGATATAAGCATAAAGAACAGGAGCCTTAGAGTTGCTGAATTATCTTGAAAGAGTTCCATAACTTACTTTCATGATATGTAATGAAGTGCTCCATTGGCTTTAGCCCGTTCTTCACATACATTTCTCTTAATTCTAATGTTGTATAAACTATTACTCATTTTCATTGTTTTTTATTAACTTTTTTCTTTTGATGATAGTTCCTCAATTACTTTTTTTATCAGTTGAATTCCACCTGCTGTTTTATGATCCCTCTGATAGCTTTGTTGGATCCTTCAAAGTGCTTTAGATTTGACTGAGAAATGTTGTGTCTCCCCATGTTTTTTTACCTCTTTCTCCTGATTAATGAATGCTTGTCTCAGTATTTACTTCTGCCTATTAGGAAATTTGATATTAATCCCAGTTTGGTTTCTTTTTATTAGTTGCTGGGCAATTAAAAGGATTGCTGTCTCAATAGCAGTTTGTATTTTATTAGGATCTTCATAACTTTAGAGCTCTCAAGGACCACAAAACACTGGCTTTGTGATGGAGACTGAACCAACACACACTGGGAGCTCTGAGTGGCTGGTCCCTATGTCCCTTTTAAGGCAAATGCAGAATGACAGGTGAGGGTGGGCGCAACATGAAGAGTGCTTCCTCAAAATGTGTACAGTTTGAATGTTTCCAAGGGCTATAGTTGCACACAGAAGTTGTCTGTAGAGATAAGCCAATTGTTTCATTGTTTGCATTTTAAATGTGTGGCTGTCTGTGTTTTTGCCCAAATGCTCTGCTTGTTCTTAGATGTGTGTGCCCTTTTGCTTGAAGGAAATGTATTAAAAAATGAGATGCCAGGATTTTCTGCCTCAGGATCAAAACCAATTCTCTTACTATTAAGACAAGAGAGGAAAAATATAAAGCGCTCAACTGTTGTCAGAAATCACCCGTGTGTTTCGTCAGACATTTAAGCTAAAGGTTCCAGCTGGCGGTGTTTGCCTTCAGTGTCAGCTTAACTTCTGCATAAACATCCCTCCCCAGCCGCTGCTCTGAAGGTGTCGGCTTTCAAGGTGATTTGCAGCAGAGAACACCTTGCCCATGTAACAGCTGTTCTTCCATGTGGATGCTCATAAGACATTCACAGATAAAGTTAGAGCTGGTCGGAAGGTTTTTTGTGGGAAGCAGAGATGCTGGAGTTGATGAACCTTGGAAGAATTGACATCTGGGGAAATGATTGCTTTTGAAAGACTGCCGCTTAAAGCTGTTTCATGTGTTTCAGAGTATAGATTAAGCTTCATGTAAGCAAAGTGTGTTACCCCAAAGTAGTGTGTTTTGGTTTTGACAGATAAATGTAACTGGAAGCTGCTGGTGTACGAGGTGGCTTTTTGGTACGTATACCATGGGCAAAAAGGCCCCCAAGGGCTCGGGGACCTTTTCTGTTAGCACAGGAACTTTCAAATCTCACCATCTGTTTTTCTAAACCAAGTAATGTAATACCCTTAGGGTTGCCAGGGAGAGCAGGGGTTGGGGAGGGGAGGAATCTTAGCAGGGTGTGATGCCATAGAGTCCACCCTCCAAAGCAGACATTTTCTCCAGGGGAACTGATCCTTGTTATCTGGAGATCAGTTGTAATTCTGGGAGATCTCCAGCCACAGCCTTGATGTACGCCAAATAAATGCATTTAAATTTTGTTTCAAATTGATTTGGCCTTCGGTGGACTGATTTATTGCCTTCGATGGACTGATTTTTGACCCCTGATGAAGTGTCACATACATGAAACAAGCAAAATCTGTTAGCCGGCCTCTTGTTGGGCAGGGGGATCCTTTTGGGCCCTTACCCCATCTTCACAGTTCCACTTGGAAAAGAATAAGCATCATTTGCTCATTTGGATTATTGGAATGCTTACCTGTTGAATTTTCAGACTTCCTTGAGCAGCTTTCTTTGGCTACACCATCTGCAATACAAAGAACAGGATTTATATATGAGGGTTTGCTTTTTGTACTCGACTGACACCTATGTAAATTTGTCATTTTGTAATATTTATTAATTTTCTATAGAGATATTTTGTTACATATTTATTAAGCACTAGTCACTTTTGACCTAAAATATTTTTCAAACAATTATACATTTATAAAATTTAATAATGTTTATTTATTGTGTTTCCCTCCAGTGTGGTATTTACCACCAAGTTGCACTACGTTGAGGTTGGCAAACCCTAGTTGTAATAAAACTAGCTGGTTAGCAAGTTATTTTAGAGTAAAGCTGGGCCTGAATGAGTAATCATAAACATTAAATTAGGGGGAAATAAAATAAAGTAAGACACATAATCAGAGGACTGTTGTGAGGACAAGATGGGGTGAGTTCCTTGGAGGAAGGGCAGGATTCACTTCTACTAGAACATGCAATCCTAAGCAGGTCTGCTCAGAAGTAGACTGTATTCAACGGGGCTTTTATCCCTAGGGTGGAAGAGAAGAAAATAAACACAAAAATAGTTCTGCATAGGTCTTCATCAGGCATGATGTTTTTAAAAAAAGAAATAGGGACGCAGTGGAGAAAAAATGCTTAAAACTCTGGTAGTAGGGGCTCCATGTCTGCATCTTGTGCAGCATGTAGGCAGTCTTGAATGGTTCAAATGGTGTTGGCTGGACCTGGTATCAGATTGTGCTTTCAGCCTTCTGAAAAGAAGGAAAAATGGAAGCTTGCAACTGAAAATATAAAAAGCAGGAGGTGATCTCTCCTGACTTTTTAAATTTAAACATGCAGCTTGATGAAGAGTTCTTGTGAACTCGAATGCTTGTACACCATTTTGTGTTACAGTACCATGAAAGAAAATTCAATTCATTTCAAAAAGCCTTCCTCTCTGGCCCTGGATAATTAACCATATGAACTTGCTATTTTGGAGTTGGTGGGCTGTCGTGTATATGTCTTTCTCGCTGCCAGCTCCAGGTTTGGAAATTTCTGTAGATTTTGGGGGGTGGAGCCTTAGAGATGATGGGGTTTGAGGAGTAGGTTATAAAGCCATAGACTCCACCCTCCAAAGCAGCCATTTTCTCCAGGGGAACTGCTCTCTGTGGTTTGGAGATCAGTTGTAATTCTGGGAGAGCTCCAGCCATCAACTGGAAGCAGGCAACCGTACAAGTTGTGTTTTATGTTCTTTTATTAAACAGAGACTAGCAAACAGTAATGAAGTATGCTCTGACTTAGGAAAGCTTTTGCTGCAATAAATGTTAGTCTTTGAGGTGCCATTTGACTCCTGTTAAGCAAACACTCTGTCTCTACATCCATTGAGATCACTAAGGAAATATTGTTGTTTTACCTCCTTAGGCAAACCTCTGCATCCAGGTTTCCCCAAGATCCTGTTTAATGAACAACTGGCATTGTCATACTAATGACTGCAGTGCTAGAATAAACACAGTTCAGCTAGCTCAGGGCTTAAAGAGACCTATCATATAAAAGCAGTTGGGACCTATCATATAAAAGCAGTTGGGAAGAAAGATTCTTTATAAATCCTTCAGGAATATTTTGTGTTTTGTCGAGGCCTCTTTTACTTACAGACTTCTATTATTTCCCCCCTTATTCAGGGGGAGCTCTCACAGAAGGTATCCATATAATGAGAAGTGTTGTACAGAGTCCACTATTTACTTTATTGGTGCACATGTTTTGAATAGTTTAGTAATAATGCACTGTTTCCTGAGTCCTCGGCATAATTATCAATGCTACTGCCATGTAAATCTAGTATATATGTGCACACACATATATATGCAGTAAAAAAGTAAAGGTAGCCCTCTGTGCAAGCACCGAGTCATTGCTGACCCACGTTTTCTTGGAAGACTTTTTACGGGGTGGTTTGCCATTGCCTTCCCCAATCATCTACACTTTACCCCCAGGAAACTGGGTACTCATTTTCAGGGCCGGTGGGCCCATTGAGGTAGGTTCGGTCCCCACCTCGAGCGCTGAGGCGCCAAAGGGGGTGCCGGAGGGGGCACCGGGGGCAGGGGCACACGCCGCAGAGCTGGTTGCGGCAGCGCTGGTGGCTGAGCAGGAGGGATGGGAAACTGTTTGCGTGCTGCCCCGGCTGCCTGCTGTGCCTGGCCTGCAGCAGCTGCAGCCTGCCAGCCCTCCAGCCCTGCGCTGCCATCTCCACCAACTAGGGCTGCCAGACCCCCGGGTGGGGCGGGGGATCCCCCGCCCCAGCCCTCCCACCCCCGCCGCCACTTACCTGGCCAGCGGGGGGGGCGCGCACCTTCCATGTGCACCCCCCTGCGGTGCTGCACGCCCCCGCCCACAGCAGCCCCAGGATCAGGCCTGTTTTGGCCTGGATCAGGGCCCCTGTGGAGCGCAGGAGCGTACCTGCGCTCCACAGGGGCCCACAATGGGCCCAATCCGTGCCTGTTTTGGCATGGATCGGGTCCGTTTTGGCGCTGATTGGGCCCGTTGTGGGCCCCTGCGGAGCGCAGGAATGCTCCCACGCTCCACAGGGGTCCAAAATGGGCCCAATCCACGTCAAAATGGACCTGATCCGTGCCAAAATGGGCGCAGATTGGGCCCATTGTGGGCCCCTGTGGAGCGCAGGTACGCTCCTGCACTCCACAGGGGTCATGATCCAGGCCAAAACAGGCCCATTTTTGCACGGATTGGGCCCGTTGTGGGCCCCTGTGGGGCGTGGGAGCGTTCCTGTGCTCCGCAGGGGCCCACAACGGGCCCGATCAGCGCCCAAACGGGGGCTGCGTGATGACGTCACTCCCAGAAGTGACGTCATCACGCTTGCAGGAGCGTGCGTGCGCGCTTTGCGCGTGCGCACACCCACTCCTCCAAGGTAAGAGCCAGGCCCCAGTCTCCTGCTGGGAGATCGAGGGGGCCTGGCAACCCTACCACCAACACACGCTCCCCACCAGGCGCAGCAGCTGTGGGCCAGGCTCGGCAGGTGTTCAGGGCGGCATGTGGAACAACAGAGCGGGAGGGCTGGGAGGACACACGTGCATCTCCCCAGCCACCCACCACGCCCGACTGGGAGCACGGGCAGCCTCCATGCAACATCCCAGCTGCCCGTCGGCCAATGGGGCCAGCTTGCTGCATGATGACATCACACGCAGTGACATCATCATGCAGTCTGGGGCGCACGCACACGTGCATGCGCGTGTGCACTCTGTGCACACACATAGGGGCAGCCTCGGGCAGCAGAAACCCTGGTGCCGCCCCTGCTCATTTTACTGACCTCGTAAGGATGGAAGGCTGAGTCATCCTTTAGCCGGCTACCTGAACCTGGCTTCCACCAGGATCGAACTCCAGTTGTGAGCAGAGCTCGGACTGCAGCTTACCACTCTGCACCATGGGGCTACATATATGTACAGTACATCCATGTATAAAGAGAGAGAGAGAGAGAGAGGCACAAGTGCAGTGTTGTGACTGAACAGCTAAACGCAGCTCTGTAATTGTGCGTATTTTGTTTTTGCTTCTTAACGATTTATGCTAGCAGGGTAGACGGGTAGGGCACATCCCAATGGAGCAAAGAGCTGTAGCCCTGAAGCCTATTTATATTATGGGTTCAACAGTCTTTCCAAGTTGCAGGCTGGATCTTACTTTTACCCTGCCAGTGAAATGTGGGAATACACTCAGGAGACTGTTAAGTAAAATATGGAGGAAATACCAGCATGCACAAGCACATTTCAGTATTTAAAATGCCTTTATTACTGTTACGATGTGAGCAGAAGCGAAAGACTGCATAGATAAATCACACATGAAACTATTAACACATGAAAACTATTAAACCAAAAGGAGAGTTAACTTTCGAAAGCTCATACCCTGTAAATCTGGTTGGTCTTTAGGTTGCTACTGAACCTGAATCTTGCTTTTCTGACCTTAAAAAACAACACATTCTCTAAGGAGCCCCTCCACTCTGTCAAGGGTTGCCAGCCTCCAGGTGGTGGCTGGAGATCTCCTGGAATTACAAGTGATCTCCAGGCCACAGAGATCAGTTCCCCTGGAGAAAATGACTGCTATGGAGGGTGGAGTCTATGGCATTATATCCTATTGAGGCCCCTCCCCAAATTCCACTCTTTCCAAGCTCCACCCCCCAAATCTCCACGAGTTTCGCAACCTGGATCTGGCAACCCTACCTCTGTCTAGAAGGCAGGCCACTGCTGGGGACTGGATTCTTGTGGTCATTAACAAATGAACAGAGTAACTGACTAGTAGAACTTTGCTGAAGTCCTTCAACTATGGCATTTCTTCTTCAGATACAAGAAAGTGCACCTGCCCTTAGCCTCTCGCCAAGGGGAAAAAAAACACTCTCTTGTGCTATTTTGACATGAGAAACGGCTTGAGGGAGGAGGGGGCAGCCTCCTCCTGGAGGCATTCTGAGGATGTTTGGGCTCTCCTTTATTTTTTAACAGCCATTCCCCAAAGTTGCTGCGTGGCTGCAGGGAACTAAAAAGTTGCACATCTAGTTTGACCCTGAGGTTCCAGGCTCAGGGTTTGCCAGCAGAAAGGAGGTATACCATTCCTCCAAACTTCCTAGGATTTTTCGAGGATAAAACGTGATAAATATATATCTAAGATCATCATAGAATGGCAATGCAATAACGTGTGTCCTGCTTTCACATCAAGGATTTCACACAGCTCAGCCACCCAATTGGTGTGGTGTTTTGTTTTACGTTTCCACAGACTGTTAACAGCCCATTCCTCCTCCCCCCACCCCAAAATCTGCATTATTTTAAAGCTGTTTAAAAACACCTATGTGTCTTGAGCAAGAGGCTATGGGCAACAGCAATTTCATGTGTCTGAGGAAGACACTTAGTGTCCTGGAGTTCCAGGTTACCACTCCTCTCTAGCTGCCTGCTGACTCAGGGAATCTCATTCCCACTGACCCAAGACAACTCACGGTTGAGCCAAGAGAAGGATGCTTCCTGTGTATTATAGCAGAAGTTTATTTAGAGGTGCGGTAACCTGGAACTCCAGGACAGAAAAAGCAGTCATCTTTTCCACACTTAGCATAAATTAGCAGCTGTTGAAGATAATGGAATCATTTGTACATAGCTAGGAAGTGGATGGAGGTCAGCCTGTCACATGACTGGTGTGTTGTCTTCATGCTGAGGCTGCTGTATCCTGTTTTAAAATCTTCAATGCACTGTTTGTCTGTTGTTCAAAATTCTTCGCATCTGAAAAAAGTAAATTTCTGTTAGGTTCTACAGAGATAAAATATCCTGCAACAAGGTAGAAAAGCATCTGCTAACGGTGCCAGAATGCACACCATGCTGTTTCATCCTTATATTTTCTCTTCCAGTCTGAATACCATTATGAATACACAGCCTGTGATAGCCTCGGCTCCAGGTGGAGAGTAGCAGTGCCACACAACCCAGGACTCTGCACAGGATTGCCAGATCCCATCAGAGGCACTGAATGCTGTAAGTTATGATTGCTGCCCCCACATCTTTCCTATTTGCAGCCAATTACAGCACTTCAGAAAATCCTGACCCAAGCTGAACTATAGGGCATGAGAGTGGTTGTTGAGTGGTTGGGTGGCAGAGCATTGCGATTATTGTACTGAAATGTGAAATGTGATATTTCTAGAGAAAGTAACCTGATTCCTGTCCCCTACTAATAATTGAAAATGCAGAAGAGAGAGATCTAAGCCCTGTCTTTTGCACTGAAATAACTTTCTGTCACATTGCTTCTTTTGTAACCCATGATCAAAGTATTTTGGTACCTGTATCAAAAGTAAAACTGTAAAGACATTTTCCGTTGTCCTATTTTAAGGCTGAATGGTAGATTTTGAATGGGTTTTTGTTCTTTGCTGCTTGCAAGATCTAATCTTAATTGACTTGCAAGTGACCATTTTACTGAACTTATTTTATGCATTTGGGAGAGTTGACAACCAGGGCTGCCATGTTTAATCAGCTTTATTAATTGATTTTAAAACTTTGGATTGACTTGATTAATTGGATAGCCGAACTTTAAAAAATATTTTGAAAGTTCTTTTTACAACTGCAAATAGAAAGCACCATCGTAAAGGTGGCATTCCTGTACAGGAAGGAATGCTTATTCTCAGATAATACCAGCTACAATATACATACGCATGATCTAAAAATAAAGAAAGTATATTTTTGGCTTTAGAACTATTGTTTTTATTCATATAAAAGTGTAATTGATTAATCAACATAAGTTAATTGATTGTGATTTTTTGAAACACAATCATGTGTAATTACATCCAGAATGATAATTAATTTATAAGTCGTGGCCTGAAGTCACATGACACAGCAGCCTTGCTGAAACTAAGCAGGTCTTGATCTGGTCAAGTATTGGATGGGAGGCCTCCTGGGAGCCCCTTGTACATCACCTTCAGTTCCATGATGTATGAAAGGAAAGGCATACATGTAATAAGTATGTTAGATTGGTTCTTCTTTCAAAGAGCTTGGAACAACTTCTACATACCTGACACTGAGAGATCTCTGTCTTTTGGTGCTACACCTCTGAAGATGCCAGCCACAGCTGCTGGTGAAACGTCAGGAACTACAATGCCAAGACCACGGCAATACAGCCCAGAAAACCCACAACAACCAACTTCTACATAGTTGCTAGGTGGTCTCCCACTCTTTCATATTTGTTTGGGTCAGGGTGGCTTAGTCTTAACAGTTGGACTTTATCATGTGCTTCCAGACCATACTTGATTGAAATAATAATGGATCAGATTCCGTGCACTGCCACTGTGGCAGAGCCAGATGTTTCCCACTGTCACATTCCCCCATCAGCTCTTTGACTGAACCAAAAAGGCAACACTGGGCATTTCGAGACCAGCATGGACAAAAATCCATGCAACACAGGTGACTGCAGTAAGGAGCGGGAAGCAAGTGCAGTCATAAGCACCTCCTGGAATCACTTCTGCTTGCACAAGAGGCTCTGCTGGCATGAGACACAGAGAGGGGCAATTTCAACTATGGGAATTCTCCATTGTCATTGCAGCCCCCCATGTTGTATGGCTTTTTATCTACATGGGAACCTCAGCCTCACCTTTTCGATATTTGCAGAGGGGATGGAGGGAGGGTAAAATCTGCAGTCACAAATACCTTCTACAGTTGATGCCCAGGATCAAGCCCTATGAACAGGTAGGGATAAATATATATAAGGAAATGGTATAATGATATATAGGGAAACATGTACAAACTCTCCTGCCAAGTCAGTGAAACCCACTCCAAGCAGAAAGGATGCCAGTAGGCATGCCTTTTACCAGTACCTGCAATTGCATACACAAGGTTGTGAAGGGTACTTTTAATCTTCTGAATGTACTGTTGTGAGAGGATTCTTGATTGCAAAAGAGACATTTTCTTGTCAAAATGTCCTGCCTGTAGAGGAATTGAACTGTGGCAAGAAGCATTATTTTGATTTAGCGTCTCTACTCTTGCAAAGCTTATTTTTGCATACAATGATTGAGGAGTCATCAATAAGAAATTACTGCTGTTCTTATTTAGATTTTTTTCTTATCTCCTTGAGACCTCAGGACAGGCATATCATAAAAAAGCAAAAAAAAAATTAAAGACCTTGTAGTTCTTGTGATAAGGTTAAAACATCATCACAGAACCATGACAGGAGAGAGCTGGAATGGTTACAGCCCGTGGGCTTAGAACAATTAATATATTTTAGTCTTGGCTCTTCCCACTCTCATTGTGATATAAATCTGGAATGACTTTCACTGCAGTTCCTTCCTTGCCTACTATTATGTTGGCTCTGATCTCTCTAATTTTTTCCTGAAGAAACGCCATAAAAAACTCCATTGTAGAGAAGTGGTATTGAGATCAGCATCTCATATAAGCAAGAAATCAATTGGGATCAATGGGGTGTTATAGCAGCAGGCAAAAAAGCAACAACTCCAGATCTCTGTGATCTAGTGGCAAACATTTACAGGAGAGGCACAAAGAAGGCAGGTTCACAGCTGGTGAAGACCTTTAAAATTACAGTGAAAATTCACTTGGGCATAAAACCAGTTGGGCTAGTTAGTAAAGTAGGAATTCACAATTATTATGACGTGACCAGGACTCAACTGCTTAGTTTGTTGTACTTTAACATTTTCCATACTTGCTGGTGGAGATAGCCCCCAAGTCAGAGTTGACTTATGGCGACCCCTGGTGGGGTTTTCATGGCAAGAGACTAACAGAGGTGGTTTGCCATTTCCTGCCTCTGCAATCCTGGCCTTCGTTGGAGGTCTCCCATCCAATTACTAACCAAGGCCGACCCTGCTTAGCTTCTGAGATCAGATGTAATCAGGCCACCTGGGCTATCCAGGTCAGGGCTTTTCCATACTTAGACAGCATTTTAAAACATTTTAAAAGAGGCTTAAACAGATGCATGGAGGATAGGTCCATCAGTGGCCACTAGTCCTGGTGACTCAAGGGAACATCTACATTCAATAAACCTCTGAATACCAGTGCCAGTAGGCAACATCAGAGGAAGGCCCTGGGTTCCACACTCTGTTGGCCTTCCAGGGTAACTGGTTGGCTGCTATGTAAAACAGAATGTTGGGCTAGATGGATCACTGGTCTGATCCAACAGGGCTGTTTAAAAGAACTCAGAGCACTTTTGTTACTTATTTGAGTAAAGACTTAGATCTGAATAACTAGAGAAAAATTAACATTTAATGCTAGCTGAGGGCCAGTAAGAGAAGAAGAATCAAGAAGGACTTACTTTGGATCCCAAATGTTGGAGAAAAGGCAGGCTTATAAATATTGTAAATAAATACATATTTTAAATACACAAAAGGTCTGTTTTAACTTAGTTTCTAATCTTTAAGCTTTTTTGAGTTTGGGACAAAAAATACTGGGAGAAGAGGAAAGCAACCTTATATTATAATCACTCTTTACTAGATAGTGCTGCCAGAAGGCACCATTCTGGCTGCAAAGGTTAGTGAGAACAGTGGTATTTTAACAATATGTTCAAGAAACTCCAGGAATCTGTGTAGAACATCTCTGGTTTCTTCCATCCTTTCCTCTGATCCCCCGTTT
Source organism: Eublepharis macularius (assembly GCF_028583425.1). Taxonomy (NCBI): domain Eukaryota; kingdom Metazoa; phylum Chordata; class Lepidosauria; order Squamata; family Eublepharidae; genus Eublepharis; species Eublepharis macularius. Next base: position 103,926,462 of record NC_072794.1, on the reverse strand, counting down.
GCCGCTCTTCTTCATTTCAGCTTTTTCCTGCAAAGCAGGCGAGTTCCTGGACATGAAAAATCAGTCATGCAAACCATGTACAGAAGGCACGTATTCTCTGGGCACTGGCATCAGGTTTGATGAATGGGATACATTGCCCCATGGCTTTGCCAACATAGCAACCAATCTTGAAATTGATTACAGCTTCACAGAGTCCTTGGAAAACTGCACCATGTGAGTGAGCTTTTTATTATCATTTTATGCTGAAATACATTTTCTTTAAAAGCCACTCCGCATAATTTTAATCACTGCTTTTAAGTCTGCAGATTCTAAAAGCTAGGCCCTTTATTATGGATGCTTATGAAATGCATCCAATATGAATTTCTCCCTCTGAATTTGGTGCTTGGAATTACCCAGCCTGTGCTTCCATACAGACTCCAGTACATGAGCTATGAACTATTCACCCATTTTTTTATTTTCGGTGTTTGTACAGACTACTCAGCATGTTCAGTTTGCTGCACTTCTCATCATTTTCCCCCTTGCAAGTTACTGATGTGCATCAGTGCATATGCCCATTGAGTAAATCATGATTCCTTTTTGTGCTGTGATTTAATCAATGCTGTTGTGCATAGCCATGACCAAAAAGAACACATGCAAGCCTCAACGCCAACATTAATTTTAGAAACTCTCTAAGGTAAACCTGAATGCAGTGTGAAGCAGAACATGGTCAGAACCAATGGAACAGAATGAAAAGATCAACTCCGACTTTGCTTAGTGGGGGCACTGCAGTTGTGGATGAAATTATGGCTGCATTTAAATGATGTTAACAAGCCACAGTTTGCCCATGAGGTGGGTGAGGTCAGGTTCACATGTTCCCTGCTTTCTTCTCCTCCACTAAACACATGGAATCATGATTGCCTTTAGAAAGTCTTTAACTCCAGTTTGTTGTGATTCTCAAATGTATTTGCCTTAATTTGGGGTATGTTTCTTTCCCAATAACTGGAATTCTAAACCTGGATTAAAATATGGTTTAGAAGCTTGATTGGTGGGAAAGAAACAACCCCCAATTTGCTAAGGCATCCACATTTGGACATCATAACAAATTGGGGTTAGGTCCAAGACTTCCTAAAACAGGAAGTTATCGATTGTCGCTCTGCATGTGAAAGAAGGAGGGAGGGAATGCACAGGAGTAAATGAGGTCTTTCATTTTGGTTTGTTGGTGATATCTGATTAGGTTCCATATGTGCTTATATCACAATTGTTTAGCAGTTCTTTGCAATTTATACTCAGGGCTGAAAACTTCTGCATCAGGAGAAGCTTATGGAGGGTCTTGGGTGGTGACTAAGCCCTATACTAGAGTATTTCAAAGATACACTGTTAAGTGGGAGGTACACCAGCATATCTGGAGATATGCCTGCGCCAAGCCATGTCAGTGCCATGCCATTGTATCTCCAGCACTGGTGCAGAATTTGATAGAGTCAAGTTGAAACAAAAACACTACCAACTAACTACCAATATCGAGCAGCCGTAGGTAAGCTTATGTGCATTAGTACACTAACTAGACCTGACATCAGTGCTGCAGTAGGATTACTATGCAGAAAGAATTATTCACGAACATGCAGAGACTGGGACACAGTTGAAAGACCCTGAACTAAATGCATACACTGATACTGACTGGAAAGGAGACCAAAAGGATAGGGCAAGAATGCCTTTGGTTGAACGTGTTGATCACCTTGGCTCCCCCTCTCCTTCTGCACCTTGTCCCTCTGGCTTAGGCATCTCAGGTGAAGTACTGGAGGCACTGTAGTCAATCAGGACTGTCTCTGGCTCTTATGACTCTTCTTCTTCTGCTTCCTCTTCTGGGTGGTTTGGATCAGGATACTGGAGCTGGCTATTCAGGTCAGTGTAGGCCCCCTTTGCAGATGTATCCTTCTTACTTTCATCAAAGTAAAAGTACACAGCACTGCTCACTGTTTGGTAGTTAGATTTAGAATTCTTTAGCCTGTCATGGCTACCTGGCCCTGCCGTTTCTGCCCAACTAAGGGGACGAGCCACAAATTGGAAGTCGAGTTACAGAACTTACACAATTGGCAGTGAGAGAAAAGCCTCACAATTGCCCTGGTATGCTGCCACCATTTATTTCCTTTGTCTATCCCTAGGCACAGGAGTAAAAAGACAAATCGCCAAGCCTATCAGGGAACTAAACAGACGTCTACCTTGCAAGGGTGTCTTGCAAGCAGAGTTTACAAAATAGTTTTAATTCAGTAGGTGCTCCAAGAGGTACACAAAATAGGCTCAACAGAGTGATTTATAGCTTTGAGGCTGCAAAGTCAAGAACTACTCAAAAGTAAAAATATATTTATTTAAGGTGCAAAGTTATTCAAAATGCACAAGACAGACTGTGGGGATAAAACAATAAACCCTATAGCATGTTAGCTCTAGCTAATACATACCACGGTATTCCTGAAGGCAAAACAAAATGTTGTCAAAGGTGCAGAAATCAAAGTCTCTTTTCAAGAGGCATACAGCTAGGCATCACAGCAAAACAGAGGGATGGTTGCATGAGTGTCCATCTACAGAATCTGAGCCAGAGTTGAAACCATAGATAGGTTACAGCTAAGCTGCTGAAACCCAACTAAAGCCTAAAGCTCCATGTTGATTAGCTATTTTTATGCCTTAATGGCTCAGGCCTGTTAGCCAATCAGGTGTCCAAATGCTGATGTCACCAAAGGTAGATGCGTACATGAGAGAAGGAGGAACGAGACCAGATCTGCAGTTTTTGGTACCACCAGGGCTTTTTTTCAGCAGGAACGTGGGGGAACGGAGTTCTGGAACCTCTTGAAAATGGTCACATGGCTGGTGGCCCCACCCCCTGAACTCCAGACAGAGGGGAGTTTAGATTGCCCTCCACACCGCAATCTAAACTCCCCTCTGTCTGGAGATCAGGGGGCGGGGCCACCAGCCATGTGACTATTTTCTCCTAGGGCAACCCACTGAGTTCCACCACCTCTTTTCCCAGAAAAAAAGCCCTGGGTACCACCCACCAGTCCTCACAAGTGTCAAATTGTTTAATGAGTCACGAATGTTAATTGGCTCAGAGGAAACCGTACCATGGAGGCTCCCTAACAAGCAGAACAACTTACCTAATTTCCAAGATGGCAGTGAACTGAGAACTTCTTAAGCTTAGTACTTTCTCAAGCAGGTCTCTCTGCAAAAGGGGGTTTTACAGCAAAGACAAATTTTCCTAGCAAGAGGTTTTTTTAAGCAAAGGGCCTCTTGACCAAAGTTTCAGAAAACACGGCTCCCATCTTGAGTCAGAAAAGGAGCATTTTCTTCACATAGCCTATTCTGTAGAGCAGAGAACAGGGCTAAGTGTCTGTGCAGGGGTGCTGATGAATTGCTCTGCTTTACCAGTTTATCCTGCGTTGCTTACCAAGTGAGAAGCAAGGCTTAGTGAGCATCCTAAACCTCTCCAGCCCCAGTCAGGCCCCCCACGCGTTATACCAACAAGAATATTTACATAACTAAAATCTTCCACAGAACACATGGAGAATGAAAATATAAGTTCCCTTCCAGCTCCTCACCACATTCCCAAGCAATTTAATATATTAATCAGGTATACAGCCAATTCCAGTCCTCCTAAGTGCTATATAAACCCCAGTCAGGACACTCAGTGCAGCATGGGGGTGGGGAGGCAGCATGGGGCCTCTTCCTGCCTCATATTGCACATCCTTGCAACGTGGGGGATCCATGGAAATTTTAGGTGGAAACTAAGTCAATGTACAGATTTTTCTGGGGGTTTTGCAAAACAGAGTGATCACTTGCATTTCTAAACAAAGGAAAAAAGCATCTTGATTCCGATATTTGCTGTTTGAGATAACTATGAGAATAATATATAACATTACAATTTTTAAAAGTAAAAACTAAACAGACTATAATACTGCAGAAAATTACCAGGATGCTAAATAGTTGTTCAGGAGCTTCCTACATGACATTGTAATGTGCATTTTTCTTCTTTAAACCAGTATTTAAAAGCTCCCCTTCCTAACTTATATGATATTTCCTTTGCAAATGCCTAACCTTGCAAAATGGCACTAATATTTTCCAGAACAGTTGCCGAGCTCTAAAAGAAAAGAAATGCTTTTAGCATTAGACTTATTAATGCAAATATGTGCAGAGACAAAAATCTACCTTTTATTTGTATTCATGCAAACACCCACTTCCCAGCTTCAGAAAAGGAGGCTGGAAAAGATTGTTCTTAATGTAGATTTTTAATGGAAGCCTTCATCCAATTTTAATTGCCAGAGCACTATTTTTTTTTATAAATTTAGTCAGTCTTTGCAAGTTTGTACCATTTAATTATAGGCAAATGGACTTATTGAAATAATACATAACATAAGTGTGCTTATGTTGGTTATTTTAATTTCACCCAGCATGCCTTTTCCCATTATGTTTCTCAGATTTCTGCCGCTGCACCACACTGCCTTTCAGCATAATACATTGACTCTTTTAATGGGGAGTTTTTACAAGGTGCGGGGGGGGGGGAGTTGTGGCTCAGTCATATAGGGCATGCTTTGCGTGCAGATGATCCCAGATTAAATTGGAAGCATTTCCATCTAAAGGTTCTCAAGCAGTAAATTTTACACTGCCTTGAAAAAATAAGTCCATCCGCAATTGGCATCTATATGCAGCACATTTAAATGTTGAAAAGTTTATAAGGTCCTCAATCCAATGAATTACAGGAAGTGGGCTTTTGTCTTTTCAGTGCTATAGTATAAGTCTTTTGGCGACTGTAAAGGCACAGAGGGTCTATTTCCATTGACTATCGATTAGGTTCCAAGTAGGGTTGCCAGGTGTCTGATATTCAACTGGGCAATCTGCTATTTCAGGGGAATGTCTGAGGGAAACATTCCCCAACTACTGGACACCTGGCCCCTCCCCCATCACCCTGTCCGGCCGCTCAGCCTCTTGCATCTGCGTGGCCTCACTGCTAGCCCAGGGAAGTGCTCCAGCCTCCGGGAGGCTGGTCCAGCCAGCCTCCTGCAACTATGCAGTGGTGTCCAGAAGTGGTCAGCCAGCCTGGGGGGCTGGAAGTGGGTTGGCACAGTGATGTCACTTTCTGTAATGATGTTATCGTGTTGGCCAGGAACCCACACATGAATATTAGAAAAAGGTTATTGCCATACACCCCCTCCAAACAAGAAGCCTCCAAGAGAGCCCAAGATTGGTAATCCAACTGAGAGGAGCGAGATCAGTAATTTGTACAAAATAAATATGCCTGATAAAAACTAAGATTAGGGAAACCAAATCCTCCTTCATTAATTGAAAGCTGCATCCTCTTTAAAGAAATCCTAGGTTGTGATGAAGCCCACAAATTTCTGAAACAAAGTATTAATTTTATGAAGATATATGGAAAGGAATTGTTATGCAAAACATATAATTTGAGGTACAATATTCATTTTGAGTGTATTTACTTTACCCCATGACAGTTTTAAAGTTGCCCATCTATCCAAATCCAAGGATATATCAGTACTAGTCAACTTATTACAATTAAATGTAATCATGTACTTAATATTTCTTGGAATCTATATTCCAAGATAAGTAATGACATCTGGGATTTGGGATTTTAATTGTATGTTGGGGGGTCAGGTTTAGTCAAAGATTCTGGAGCTCCACCCCACTTGACAGTCTCTTGTACTCGCTTACTGGAGTGCCACCTTATTTTCTTTCCAGGTGCTTTGAACATTTTGATGCTGAAGGAGTAGGGGATCTTAAAAGATTTTTTTAAAGAAAGCAACAACCTAGTTCTATGATGTGTTTGTGCAACTAGCAAATGTAACCTATTTCTAGTATTGCATCAATTATTCATTCAACTTCTAAGCATGTTCACAGAAGCAGAGGAGGAGATTGCCAGAGCCTTTCCTCATTAAGGTTGTCTGGATTTTCCAATTCCTCTTAGATCAGAAGTAACATTCACGGAGCAGTGGGGAGATGTGGGTGAAGGTTCTGTGTCACTCATCAATTAAAGGAAAGAATCTGCGCCTTGGAGCAAATAGCTCTTTGTTCCATAAATGTTCATGAAATCCTGCAGCAGGCAGTTGATAATGTGTATTTTGGCTTTTATCTACACTTCTTATGGTATATGAAGCAGACAGAAAGTGACAGAGATGGCATTTTCAGCCTGCTGAAAATAATGAGTGGTAGAGAAAACGAAGTTTCAAAGGCGGAACAGAATATATGGTATGATTTTTTTGTGAGGGGTAGGTAGCATAGGAGAAAGCAGACAAGTATAGGATAAAGAGAAGGGATTGAAGAAGTAGAAGGAAGGAAAGAGAGAGAGAGAGAGAGAAGTGAACTGCGATGAGGTCTGACAGACAGAACCAGGCGTGTGTCTGTCCCCATTGTTTCCTTCTCATCACTAGAGAAGCTAGAGCTTCCATACTTTCAGGTCCTCCTTATTCATTCACCAGATTCCCAGTATCTCCTGCACATTAGCACACACAGATATTCAGTGTCACTACACTGTACTGTGTTAACCTGTACCAGGGTGAAGATTCTTAATCATATTTCTAAAATATGGGGCCCCATATGCCACTGGAAACAAGAATAATGTTTGTTTGTTTGTTTGTATTCCACCTTTCTCATTGAGATCCAGGGCAGATTATACAGTGCAAACCAATATTATCAACAGCAGTAACATTCAGTGAACAAATGCAATAGGGTATGGATTGCAGAAATTTGAATACAAGCATAAATCTGAACACAGAGATGAAACATTGCTAAAACAAAACATAAATAATCAAACACTACACCTTTAACAATGGGCAAATGATGTGAAAACTATCCAATACACTACATCACCAGACAGTGTCCAGTAGAATAGTCTACAGTCCCTGTTCCTTTACCAAAGCATCTCACTGAGCCATTTCTTACAGCACAGCCCCATAATCTGAGTAAAAAAACCATTCTAGATAATTCAGTTTTGCATAGTTTGCAGAAAGCCAGGTGAATGGGAGCTTGCCTGACCTCAGGCAGGCCATTCTATAAGGTGAGAACTACCACAGAGAAAGCACATGACTGGAAGTTGTAGATTTTGCCCAACTGCAGGGCGGTATCTGCAGAAGGCCCTGTTAAGATGAGCAAATCTGCTGTGCCATAGCATAGCTGGAGAGGTGGTCCTGTAGATATGAGGGGCCAAGGCCATGAAAGGCTTTGTATGCAATAGTCAGAACCTTGAATTGAGCCCAGTAACTGATGTGTAGCTAGTAGAGTGACCACAGAATGGGAGTAATATACAATTGTAAGCAGTCGGTCCCAGCCTCTGCCATATTTAATAGCTGTTTGATGGCCTTTATATCCCCTTTTTGTTATAAGTACAATAAATGTACTGGATTGTTACATGAAAATGTTAATATTGGAATGCTTGAGAAGGAACTATGAAGGAATGTTGTGTATTTCAGTTGGTCTCATAGGAGGTAATCAAGGCTTTTTTTCAGCCATAATACGGTGGAATGGAGTTCCGGCACCTCTTGAAAATGGTCTTGCAGCTGGTGGCCCCGCCCCCTGATCTCCAGACAGAGGGGAGTTTAGATCGCCCTCAGTGCCACTCGCAAGCGGCACAGAGGGCGATTTAAACGTTAAACCCTCCCTTCGCTCCAGCTGACTGGCGCCGGTCATCTGGAGCAAGGGAGGAGTTTAGATTGCCAGTGGCACGGAGGGTGATTTAAACTCTCCCCCTTGTGGGAGCACTCCCAGGAGTGGCTGTGCCCTGCGCAATGACGTCACTTCCCAGAATTGATGTCATCATGTGATCCTGGGAGTGTGCATGCACTTTGCATGTGCGCATGTGATACTAAGGGCACCACCTCCTGCTGGGAGTTGCCCCATGTGCTGGCAACCCGCTGAGTTCCACCACCTCTTTTCCCAGGAAAAAAACCCTGGAGGTAATATGTAAAAGTAGGATCATGTGCTTAACTCCACTGAAGGAACTAGCCATGGGAAAGTATGCTTAAGAAAGTTTTAGTATGTGCAAAGATGGTTAGAGGTATGTGTGAAGATATTTTGTGACGGTATAGAGAGTTAGAAAACACCTGGCATCCATTGTCCTTTTACTCCTGAGCAATTTGCCTTGATGCTGACTTGCCTAGCAGTAGGAATGTTTTCCCATCCTCCTTCCCTTTTTGCAATTACTCCCTTACTATGGTTTGCTATTTTCAAATGCTGTTAGTGTTCTTTTGATTCCTCTCACCCAGCGAGTGAGATGCCAACCAGCCTGGTTAAAAACCTTGAGCAATATGGTGCCCGGGGAAAAGCATAGACTATGGCTGCTGCTGCTTCCCCTTTCTTTTCCCTTTCCTTCCTATCTTTAAAGCTGGCCATGGTGGCTAGCGCCCACTTTGCTATAACCCAGCCATCGATTGGATGTTGGAAGGATCCAGCCAGCATCACTCTGCGTCACGCCCTAGGCAGCTGACCTCCCTCTTGGTTTGTGCCCTAAAACAGGCAAAACAGAACCTGCATCTAGCGCCTGATAGTAAACCAGCTGTGGCATCTGCACCAGCTGGAGTCTCAAACTTAACTTTGAGGGAGTCCCATGTAGAGTGCATTACAGTAGTCTAGTCTCTGTGTTACCATGGCATGAATCCAGGTGGCCAGATCAGCCATGTCAAGGTGGAGGGCCAACTTCCAGGCTAGTCTGAGTTGGGAGAAGACCTTTTTTGCAGCTGGATTTACTTGTTTCTCAAGTAGCAGTGCTGAATCCCCACTTTTGATGGAGTTCGTTTGAGCCTTGCAGACTTAGTTTAGAGCTGTGGGGTTATACTGGATCCAGTGCTACTACTAGAAAAGTTAAGGGAGCTACAAAAAATGCTTTCTATAACTTCACTGTAGCCAGGAAGGTGGTTCCTACCTCAAAATGGCCAATCTGGCCACCTGGATCCATGCTATGGTAACATCACGACTTGACTATTTTAATGTACTATACACAGGTATCCCATCTAAGTTAACTAGGAGACTCCAATTGGTGCAAAATGCTGCGGCTCAGCTGTTATTAGGATCAAGCAGGAGCATGAGTATCACTCCCATCCTGCAGTCGCTGCATTGGCTGCCTATCAGTTACCATTCCCAGTTCAAGGTATTGGTTATCACATGCAGAGCTCTTCACGGCCTTGGTTCAGCATACCTATGGGACCGCCTCCCTCCCTGTGTTCCCCCACAGCAGCTTCACTCATCTGAACAGGGTCTCCTGCAGGTGCCACCCTGCACATGGGCAAAATCAACAGCTGCCCATACACATGCATTATTTATGAAAATGCCCTTAATATTGATTGTACTAATCTCACACTATGTAATCCACCTTGAGTCTCAGTGAGAAAGGCGGGTGATTGATAAATAAATAAATAAGCGAGATATAGAGCTGGATATCATCTGCATATTTATGGCATCTGATTTCTCTTAAAGGCTTTACATAGAGTTTGAATAACATGGAGGATAAGATTGCCCCTTGTGAGACCCCGCACTGAAGACAGCTGGTCTCCAACGGGAACCCTTTCAATCTATTCCATGAGGAACACTTTCAACCAATCAGAGGCAAATCCCCTGATACCTACTTTTGCTTCCAAATGCCTCAACAATACTCTCTTCTCTCCTTGTTTTTTCCCTTTCTCTTATACATTATGAGAAATGACTGTGCGTTTAAGGTTGCTGGATTGCAGTCCATAGATCTTGTCTGCCTCCTTAAAGATTGAGGTTGCAGGAGAAGATGCATCCTCTGCCTGAGCCTCCATTGGTTCTTGTGGCCTTCCTTCTTTCTTCTCTGATGGACCATAGCAAGAAGGATCCTGTTTCATCCTGCTGAAGGGGGAAGGCAGGAGAATTGGGTGGACAACAGGACAGATGGAGGACCAGGAGGGAGAAGAGTGGCATTTTCTTCCTGCTGCTTTGAAACTTTTAAAAGTGTCAGTGAGAACTCTGTATTATAATCTAGCAATGTTGACTCACATGTAGATAAAGGCTGCCCTTACTTGTGTTTAGCTATCACAGAGTATTTTCCAGCAGTTAGAGAGATTAACCTGAAACCAGAAGACCTGGGTTAGAGTTCCTCTACCAGCCCTCACTTGCTGTGTGCTTGTGTTACTTGTTGTATGAAAAAATATATTAAACACTGTAAAGTGCTTTGCATATTCAAAAACTCCAGAAATTGGGGTAGTAGTTGTAGTAGTTCTCTTGCCTGAAGAAACTTGGTAGAGAGTGGTGCTGAGATTTAAAAAAAAAAGGTAAAGGTAGTCCCTTGTGCAAGCACTGAGTCATTACTGACCCATGGGGGGACGTCGCATCATGATGTTTTCTTAGAAGACTTTTTGTTAAAGGATGGTTTGCCATTGCTTTCCCCAGTCATCTACACTTTACCCCCAGGAAACTGGGTACTCATTTTACCGACCTCGGAAGGATGGAAGGCTGAGTCAACCTTGAGCTGGCTACCTGAACCCAGCTTCTGCCGGGATCGAACTCAGGTCGTGAGCAGAGCTTGGGCTGCAGCAGGGCTGGATCTAGGGTTGTTGGCACCCAGGGCAACCCAAGTCCGGCTCCTCGCTCCTGGTGCTGCGTGATGATGTTACTTCCATGACATCATCACGCAGGGAGGAGCGTGCCGCCTGCGCGGCTTGCCGGCTGCCCCGGTGTGCCACGGAGTTGGCGGAGGCAGCGCGGGTGGCTGGGAAGCCACCCACGCCATTTGCTTGCTCTGCAGGACAGGGGGCAGCCGGCCGCCCCCTGTCCTGCGGGGCAGGTGAATGGCATGGGCGGCCTTCCAGCCACCCGCGCTGCCATTCACCTGCCCCGCAGGACAGAGGGCGCGCAGCAAGCCAGCCGCCCCCTGTACTGCGGGATAGGTGAATGGCGCGGGTTGCCTCCCAGCCACCTGCACTGCCATTCACCTGCCCCACAGGACGGGGCGTGCAGCAAGCCGGCTGCGCCCTGTCCTGCTGGGTAGATGAATGGCGTGGGCGGCCTCCCAGCCCCCTGCGCTGCTGCCTGCACACTCCCAGCGACTCCCCCCCCTGCCCCCCCATCGATCCGGCCCTGGGCTGCAATACTTCCACTTACCACTCTGCACCAGAGTGCAGAGGGAAAATGTTCAAAATATATAAACATGTGGAAGCTTGAATGCAAGGTGCACATATGACCATGTGCCCCTTGAATCTTCCCAGCTTTGTGCCATGCCAAGTCAGCCCATACCAATGGACCCACATTAAGCCTGATGCAGGTCACTTCTGTCTGAGCACAGGGCACTTCCTAATTAAAATAAAAACAAGAACACATTACACAACTTGCTTGTTTGTTTTTGGTGTCTCTGCCATGTCAGTAACAATTATATTAACTGTGATGGAAGATTAATCAGGAGAATAAAGTTTGTCTATTCTTCCTATGCCCACACTCTCTCCCTCTCCCCATGCATAACACAACACAACACAACACAACACAACACAACACAACACAACACAACACAACACAACATAACATAACATAACATAACATAACATAACATATAACAGGACTTGTCCCTAGAGTAACCTGTAGAGGATCTGCTGTGTATGGTAAAAAGTGCTGGAAAGTGGTGGTTTACAATGTTAGCCTGGACAAGCTAACTGCAGCCTGGTTCCTTGAGTGCCTGGCATGGATGTTCCTAGAAAACATCCTGCCTCTGACCAGGAATGCCTATTTCCTAAATACTGCTCCATATTTTTCAATTGAGTCACATAACATTTGGGGTCTATGCTTTTAACTTTCTTGTCCCAACAATTACTGTAACTCCCTTGTAATATTTTGAGAATGCCTGATTTCTAGAGCACTCCCATCTCTCCTGAGTTTTTCTCTTTCTTTCCATTCTGTTCCAGGTCAAAGTGGATTCCTATGGGAGATTTCATTGCCTCCAACACAGATGAGTGCACAGCCACTCTCATGTATGCTGTTAATCTCAAGCAATCTGGTTCTGTCTCCTTTGAGTACATCTATCCAGACAGCAGCATCGTCTTCGAGTTCTTTGTATGTTTCCCAAGGATCTCTCTCTCTATTGTATGCTGTGCCAGGGAGGGTTTCTCTTATGCACAGCCTTTAAAAATTGACCATCCCTGCATTCAGCTTCTGAGGCTGTGTGAGAATCTCTCTACACGTTACTAAGTACCTAGGGACGCTCAAGTGCAGGATTGTACTGTATGTGTCATCCTCAATTCATGTGCAGGCTGTTCTTGTTCTGCACACGTGAATGCCAGTTTCACAGGAGCTCCCTTTATGTAATTGCATCTGCAAGTGATTCTGGAGGGCAAAGCGCCAATTCAGCTCTGTTTTTGCTGTGAGAACAAGCACTGTAAGCTCCTTTGAATTGCCAATTTGCATTTCTTCAAGGTGTGAGAAAGTGTCAAGATGTGCATTTCAATGAATGGATGTGGGGGAAACTGGAATACTTTTAGCAGTAGAGGAGGAACAGATACGTGGAGCAAATTGAAGTGTGGCTGTGCGAGTGAGCACATGGAAAGTTGGAGGGGGGCACATGAAATGAGGTTCACTTGAGCATCCCTAGGTACTTAGTAATGTGTAGAGAGACTCTTAAGAGGGATGCATTCTTAAAGTTGTTCCACACAATCTGTGGTTCGAATGTCCCTCAGACAATCATAAGAAGAGACACACAGAGTCCTGTGAATGAAGCAAGTCTACTACATTTATTAAACGTGGAGGAATGAAGGTTACACAGCAAGTAAAGGGTTCCCTTGTGTCCAGTGCTCATCAAAGCTACAATAGCTGTGCAAAGCATTTTATACCTTTTGATTAATTACGATATTTGTTATTCTATTGGCTCAGATATTACTGTGGTCCCCATTGGCTCAAGTGGGCTACCACCTCTAATGATACAATAGTCCAGGGGTATTCTCATTGGAAGAAATAACTTTGGTCAACAGCATATTTACAATATTTCCCGATTGCCATTGCTTATCTTATCAGCACTTGTTTTATCTTTAGAAGGAACATCTCCCTTCCTTTCCCACACATCTCTTCCATAGGCTTTTCACTTTGCCTACTTCTCTGGCCTATGTAACATTTTACCAAGGGTGCCCCAATGTCGCTTTTGGCAATCTTGTATGCTGGGTTCCGTGGGAGGGGATCGCTCTCCCTTCCTGAGGAATGTGCCTGCAGTTGCATTTAGCACCCATTCCCTTTGCTCTGGGGTTTCTTCTCAGCCTTGAAAGGTACTGCTAATCTCATTAACTCATAGCTAGCTTCCTTCTTTCCCATTCTCCTATTGCTACATTTGGCATGAACAGCTTTACTAAGGAGTTTCTGTAGTAAGTGCAGGTGCAGGTGTAACTACCTTATAGCAAGCTTCACAGTGGCTGGTCTCAATCTTCACAGTGATTAACATACATAACATACATTCTGCTTTGGTCATTTTGTTTCACGTCTCATTCTCTTGCAAGTTGCATTGCAAATACTACATTAGCTCCTGAGAGTAATAATGCAGGCAGTAATAAAGGCACATAAAGGTACATGAAATATTCTTCTTCATTAAATCTACTTCCCACAAAGTCAAGGAAAAGAGGTTTGCATTTAAACCAGAAACTAAAGAAGAAGAGTGAAGTTGATATCATGCATTCTAGAAAATCATCTACCTACCTGTTGAACCCTTTTCTTAAACTATATTTGGAGGCAGTAATCATTTTTTGTAGCTCTGTAAGGCACAATTATCTCCTCTCCTTGATGCTTGAGATAATGCATGCTCACTTTTGTTTTTTAATAAAAGAGGAAGTATTATTTTGGTGCCTTCTTTTTCCTTATACATTTGTAGTGTATAGGGATCAAAAAGATCTTTCACATTTCCCAAAGCTATTAACATATATTGCCATGGTGTGTTGCAGTTAGCTGAACAACTCTCAGGTGTCTTGAGGCACATCTTGTGATTATTTTTTAACCATTACTATGTCCTCTACATTGTTTTAAGAGTGTGTCAGTTACACAAATGGCAGCCCTGCAGCATTAAAAGGGATGCCAAATAATTAATCTTAAACCTGTTATCCATATATTCTGGTTTAGATGGGTACCCTGTATTGTTGGAGAACAGATTAAAGTACTTTCTCCAGACAGTGTGTATAGGAGCTTAGAATAATGTATCATAGTTTATCACATCTGAGTTATTTAAAAGCAGGTTAAAACTACCTTAAATAAAAATAAATTAAAATGCCATAAATAAATTTCTGGCCAAGCTATTTCTAGCCAGGCATTCTCTTACAGTATTAAACCTGGCCACTACTAAGAGCTTTGTATTTCTTCCATCAGCAAAAGTGGACTATACCAAAACACTTTGTTTTAAAGGTTTATCTTACACCAGTGCTTACAACCAGGGCTCATTTTGAGGGGGAATGCGCAGGAATGCAGTTCCGGTAGTTCTCCAAAGAGGTCACATGTCTGGTGGCCCCGCCCACCTGATTTTTGGCTATTTTGGGCCCGTTTTGGCCTGGATTGGGCCCAAAATGGCCAGGATCGGGCCTCTGACGGGTGGTGGATCACTCTCCTGTTCAGCAGCGTCCCAATTCTGACCATTTTGGGCCCCTTTTCTGCCATTTTCAGCCCCTTTTTGCCATTTTGGGCCCAATTTCATCCCTGAATGGCCAAGATTGGGTCCAAAACAGCCAGGATAGGTGAGGTCAGGGGGTGTGGCATATGCAAATCAGTTGTGCTAATGACATATTTCTGGTGCTAATCCTAACAGAAAGAGCGGGTGTTCCATTAGTCCAAAAATCCCAAAAGAAATACCCTTGGAACCCAGAAATCACACTACAAGTTTGAATAGTTTTGAAAAATGACCTTGCAATTAGCAGAAGATACAGTCCTGGGTATATAGAACGAAATGGATTTGATACTTATACATATTGGCTGAGTGTAATCATAGGCTGTGAAGAAGAACTGCCGAAACGAGCTGTGTAGGACGCTGGCGGGCTCGTTGCCAACCTCCTGGTGATCCCCAGCCATTTGTGCCATTGTGCTTTGGAATATTTTGGGTCAGTTGGAAACAGTGAAATATCTGTCTGCTGACTTTTTGCCACATCGGCTATTGAGCTTTTACTGTACCAGCCATTGATGTCTTGGAATCTTATCAGGATACCACCATGGACTGATAAACTATTGGATGGTTCACTGGAAGGACTTTGCTTTGATTGATAATTGGACATACAACTGGATTGTGTATATATTTATATATTTATTCATTGTATTATATTAATTGCATTATATTGATTGCATGTACTTTGATTGCACTGATTATAGTAATATTTTGTACACCTTGTAGTGTGATTTCTGGGTTCCAAGGGTATTTCTTTTGGGATATTTCTGGTGCTGTCAGGGGGCGTGGCATATGCTAATGAATTATGCTAATGAGTTCCTCCAGCTCTCTTTCTACGAAATGACCCCTGCTTACAACAGAGAATTCGCTTAATTCATTTCCCCATGTACACAATTCTATCTTCACCCTGCATTCTTATTTCTTATTTATTGCAGGTTCAGAATGATCAGTGCCAACCAACAGTGGAGGAGTCACGATGGATGAAGTCCACAGAAAAAGGGTGGGAGATACACACTGTAAGTGCAGGAGTTCATTCAGATGGCCACAGCGCTTGTGGATTTACAGCCAATGGTGGCTTGAGGAAACAAAACTATCTTCCATTCTGGGAGCCAGCACGAAACTCTTAAGCAACCCAGGATAGGGTTGTTAGGGATGGGGAATTTCCAAAATCCACTTTTTTAGATATAGATATTTCAAACAGAAAATCATGGTTCCATTTTGTAACTTCAGCCCTTGAAATTGTTTTACATAGAGCACCTTGGGATGGTGCTCTAAAAGGAGGATAGGAGGGCTTGGGAAGACGTTGCCTGCCTCCAAGCATCTACAGAGTGAAATTCTGAATTTTTGCAGAACCTGCTTTCCTGCCCTCTGCTCTTCAAATTTCTCTTTGATCAAAAAGGAATTGATTAGAAACTTACTCCAAATCCCCGAAAAGGAGGAAAAGAAAACGATTGCTAGATTTCAGGAAAAACCTGAAGAGGAATTAAGAGAATTTCTTTTAGCAATCCTAAACCAGAATTTGTAATACGTTCAATATTTGTAGGTGGAGCTGGGTCGTGGCAACAACGTCTTGTACTGGAGAACAACAGCCTTTTCTGTGTGGTCCAAAGCTCCCAAGCCTGTGTTGGTGAAGAACATCGGGATTACAGGTTTGTGTTTGGCTGGTGCATGCCTTGAGTCTGGCACCCTAAAGAGTATCAGCTGCTCTTGTGCTGATGGTAGCCAGAGGACTCGTTTGTTCAGTGCAACCCAGCCTCTCCCTTTCTCTTGTCCTCTCTAGGAGTGGCCTACACGTCAGAATGCTTTCCTTGCAAAGCAGGCACCT
This sequence comes from Eublepharis macularius, assembly GCF_028583425.1. Lineage (NCBI taxonomy): Eukaryota > Metazoa > Chordata > Lepidosauria > Squamata > Eublepharidae > Eublepharis > Eublepharis macularius. The sequence continues at coordinate 103,910,050 of NC_072794.1, read as the reverse complement.
ACACTTCCAAGTCAGGCTCTTCCTTCTGCCAACAGTGCCCAGCAAACTCCTACTCCGGCAAAGGAGCAACGTTCTGCCATCAGTGTGAGCCCACCATGTACTCAGGTAATCCCTCAGGGGTCTAAATTATCAGTTGTAATAGGCAGTGTTTTCCATATTCCAACCTGCTTATACAGTTGTCATCTCAATCTGCAGACCAAGTTTACCACTCTTTAACTTAAAATCACATTGCATCTGCTTTCACAAGCAAAATAGTATGTGTTGCTGCTTTTTAAAAAAACCCTTCAAAAATGTTATCTCTCACATTACCATTGCCATGCTCAGAGACTCTGCTTATTTAAAAACTTGCTTTGATGATGAGATGCACTGTGTACTCCTCCCACTACCAAATACAGAGTGTCAAGGAGACAGGAGGAGCTTAGTGCACTCCTACAGGTGTTGCACCTGCAAAAAGGCCTCCAACAGTTGTTCCCAGGCATGGATATCAGGAGCATTAAGATGTACATTTGTGCCTGTGCACCTTGCTAGACTCTAGAGCCTCTAGGCAGGCATAGCACATGAACATTCTCCAGAATGAAAGTAATCCCAAATCCATTTCTTCTCTTTCATCCCATTTTTCCCTCTAGGCTGTTTTTTAGCCTTATCATGCTTTGCTGCCTTCACTATGATTCATGATCGAAGGAGGGGCAGTGATAAGATAGGCATAAACACCACTCCTCTATACTCCTTGGATCGTGACTAAGTCCCATTTTTCATTTCCAGCAGCTTGCTTCTCGTGGGTGCCACCACCTCATGTGAATATACAAATCTCATGTGGACTGAGTTACTCCTAGCACATTCCCATCTCCTCTGACAGATGGTGGCTCTCCAGGCTCCCAGACAAAGATCTTTCACAGCCTTGGTGCCTGACATCCTTGCCCTACAAAAGACACGCACACACAAAAAAGTCTCTTCTAAGAGCCTACATGGTGTCGTGGTTAGGGCATTGGATTATAACAGAGTAGACCAAGATTAAAAATCCTGCTCATTTATGAAACTTGCTGGGTGACACAAACTTTCAGCCTAACCTACTTTGCAGGGTTGTTATGAGGATAAAATGGAAAATTGGAGAACTATGTATACTACCATCAGGTCCTTAATGGCAGTGCAGAACAAAATGTTATAGAGGTAAGCAAGTCCTATAGCACTGAGTTGGGGACAACAGTCATGTATTTGATAGGTGTGTTAAAATGTCTAAGTAGCTTCAATAGCAGAAAGAGCAGTGAAATCTGCTGTCTAGTGGATGAAAATCAGCTGAAGCTTTTAGACTGCATGTGTTGCTATCGCTATGAAATGGTGCCAGAGGGTTTTTTCCTCGAGACTCTAGAAAGATGACTGAAACCAAATTATACCTGTACAGGATCCTGTTGTCTAAGGATGAATTCATTTAGGCACACTATGTGCTCTAGTACAGGTAGACAGCAAATTGAGGCCAAGGAGCACTGGAAGCTGTGGGCTGAAGTACACATGACTTGGGGATCCAGGCCCAGTGGAGTGACAGAACATCTGCTTTGCATGCAGAAGGTCCTGGGTTCAATCCAGTGACCCTGGAGAGCTGCTGCCAGTCAGAGCAGACAATACTGACAGGGGTCTTACTCAGTATAAGGCAGCTTCATATGTTCCCCTGACATGCAAGAAAGCTGCAAAAATCATCCACAGCTGCCCCCCCCCCTATAAATTAGGGCCTATATTGTGCCTGTCTTTTTACAGACCCTTTCCCTGATCCTGATCTGAAAATCTGTGTACTTTTGCGTGACATTATTTGGAGAATCACATATAGTGTGTTTTTATCTGGTAATAATAATCATATGGGCAGAGGTTTTATCAACATTTTTGAAGTAGAATAGTTATTATTGTCAAAGCTGAAGCATTTTACCAGGCTGTTAGAAAGTATGAGGGGAGAGAATCAACAGACTACCTCAAATAACCCCTTTTCCTAACTTGAGGAAGAGGGAGTCCTATTTTAACTGGAAATACCGGATAGGGGGAATGTCCTGTCCTCAATGCAAGATTTTTGGAATGTCTTACAGCTTTTATTTTTCTTGCCCCACTAGCAAAGGTCCTGAGATTTTTCTGCCATGGATCTTTTGTATTTGTATGTTTATAACCACAAACTTACTTCTTTTTGCAATCAAGAACCAGGTTCTGCAGAGTGCAAACCTCGCCCAGCCTGCACAGATAAGGATTATTTTTATACTCATACAGCCTGTGATACAAATGGAGAGGTATGTAACTTCAGGGATTCTTTACTGTTAATGGTACTGATATGTGAACCATGGGACCTTTATTTAGCTTTCATTTATTTACCATTTATTATTGAGAACCTTCAAGAATTAATGAATGGCTTTTGTATGTGAAGAGCACCCCGGAGTGGATACAATTTCTGAATGAAAGCACTTTCTTAATCAGGAGAAGGAACCCTTATGCTGTATTTATACCACCTGATTTCCTTCCAGAAGAAGGTGGGGAAAGCTATTCTGCCTTCTCTCTCCTTCTCTTGGAATATTTAAATGATGTTTTTTGTACATGCACAGATATCTATACATGAATTGCTAATTTATTTATGTGTTTAAAAATTACACCCTGCCCTTACTACATTCTCAATGGCTTACGTTTGGTCGTAAAATATATGAAAACTAATTACAAGAGTCAAACTATCAAATAAAGGAGAAAAGGGCAATAGCAGTTCATCAATAAAACCACTGCAAAACTAGAGTCTCACATGCCCTATGAAAGACAATAAAGAGGATTTTTCACATTCCAGAAAGTGGGGGCCTCAGCCAAGAAGATGTCTAATTGTTGCAATCAGACTGGCTGAATAGAGGGCATTATCTGTAGGGCCTACTGAGCTGCTTTCATCTGTGAGTTCACATGGATATATTGCTTGCCTGCTGGAAAAGTTTTTATTGGTAATAACCAGCACCTTGAATTGAACATGGAAGCTATTGGTAACCAGTATAGATTTTTTAAAAAATCATGTGTGTACATCATCACCTGTCTCCAAAAGATGATCAGGTGGCTGCATTTTGGAAAAACTTAAGTTTCTGAATTACCTTCAGGGGTGGCCCCACATATAAGCACATTGCAGTACTCTAGCCTGGAAGTTACAGTGGCATGGTCATATCAGCTGAGGCTAGGAGTAAGCTTACTTAAAGAGAAAAATGCTATGTCAAGTGAAGTTCAATGCAGTCTACTCAAACATGAACAGATTATCTGGCAACAAAGCATCTAGCCTGCCACTTGAAGAACAGCTTGGAGATGTATTCCCAAGATCTGCTGTCAAACTGTATTTCTTGCAGACAATAACCAAACATTCTGCAAATGTTGAAATGCACATTCTCTACTTCACAAAGATACAGCTTTCTGCGGCCGCCACACACCTGGTGAAACCCAGCATTACTCCTCAGCAGCTGCTCAGAAATCTATGGAAGTACCAAATAAACACCGTGCTATGGACTAATGAAACACAATACAAAGTTTACTTGTAACAGTGCTTAATTGTCTAATACATAACTGTAAATGTGCAGGCAGACATATAACTACAAACCAAAATAATATACAAATACAAAATATACAAAAAATATTCTCTCCACAATATCAGTCTTATGCACATCCGGTTTTGCCATGCATTTCAATGCCTTCCTCAGGCATTCCTCATCAACACAAGGACTGAAGATTGAAGACTGATATTGTGGAGACAATGTTTTTTTTATATTTGGTTTGTGGTTATATATCTGCCTGCACATCTACATTTATGTATTAGACAATCAAGCACTGTTACAAGTAAACTTTGTATTATGTTTCATTAGTCCATAGCACGGTGTTTATTTGGTACTTCTAATGTTCACACCATGGTCCAGTTGTACCTAACTGAAATCTATGGAAGCAGAGAAGCACTAATGCTAGGCTGAACTGTGTGAGCAGAGGCTGTGAAAAATGCTGCCTTCTCTAAAATGTTAATTGTCTTTTTAAAAAAAACCTTTCTTTGCAATGAACATATTAAATTACTAAAAAAAGAAACAAAAATCAAAAAAGAAAACAAAACAAAAAGAAAAAATGCTGCCTTCTTTTGCAGGAAAGGCAGCATGTAGTTAATGCAGGGTCATCCAAATCTTCCTTTGACTTTCCTTTTTACTAGTAAATAGAACGTTGGATTTGGACCTGGGAAATCTGAGTTCAGATCATTGCTTCTGTCAGGAACCCACTCATTGGCTTTGGGCAAGTCACCGTCTCTCACGTCTAGTTTTGCCGTAAAAAGCAGCTAACATATGTTTATGTCTTGGTGGGATAAGCATGGCTTCTTCATCTTCACTTGGTTAAAGACAGACGTGTCAGCAACTGATTGGGATTGCCGTGCTGATGGTACTTAATAATGGCTCTCCTTCCAAGCTTCAGATGGGCTTCAGTCTGCCTTAAAAAAAATTAAATGTCATATGAACTTGTATTTAATTTATTGTGATCCAGCATCTTTTTGTTTATTTTAAAAAGGGACAATCAGTTTTTGAAACACTATGAACTTGTCCTGGGGAGAGAAGGGAATTGTGGTATCACAGCCATTAGCCAATCCCTTACTTTGTGCCACTATTTCTGTGGCAAAGCCTGTAAAACTCGTTTTCGTTGAGCTACATCCTGAATCTGTCAACACAATAGTGAGCATGCTTCCTGAGTGCAGCCATTGCTGTTTTATACATATGTGTCTGTACATACCACTGGTGATGCTCTTGGGTGCTTTTGTCAAGGAATGTGGTATGAATTGCAAAGCTCTATTCATGTTTAAAGTGCCACAGAAGTGTTTGGTATTAATAACAATAATAATTTGCATCTTCCCAGACCCAGCTAATGTATAAATGGGCTGAGCCAAATATCTGCAGAGAAGATCTCCCCAGTGCTGTGTCATTGCCTCCTTCAGGTGTGAAAATGATGTGCCCTCCATGCAACCCTGGGTTTTTCAAGACAAACACCAGCACCTGCGAGCCCTGCGTGTATGGATCATACTCTAATGGGTCTGGTAAATCCCATTTTTTCCTTTTGGATTAAGTGAAACTGTCACATGAGGGATGTTCTTTAAGATGTTAAAATTTGGCAAGCAGCTGTGTGACAATTGCCAGAGATTGCATACAAGGCTTTCTCTTGCTGGTCTAGGAAGCTGTCGATTGCAGCTTGACACCCCCATAGTCATGATACTTCCTGGATTCTGAGATGATATAAAGGGAAATCACTTCTTTTCTCTCATAATCCCTTTTTTCTATCAACAACAGTCTTGTAAAGGAAGTGGACACAGCACCAGTGAGGTGGTAACTAGAACCGTTTGAGCCTCCCTGCTTACCTTCTAAACAAACATTAATGGTAGATGGAGCACTCCTCCTCCTAGGAAACTGACTGCAGAAGGGCTCCCTGCTTGTTCTGGTGGGTGACTTACTTGGCCATGTAGGAAGAGTCACTCTGCATGGTGATGCGATTCTCTGATAACTCTACATGATACCCTGTCCTGAGAAATGCTTGCTTTTTAGCATATTTCAAGACATGGTCAATTTAGTGGCTTGTACCTCATGGGAACCAGTTCTCACGATCTTTTTCAGAATGATCTTAAGCACGTTTTCTCTGAATCCTGTTCAGAATCTGTTCAATGGGGCTTATAGACAGAAAATGTTCTTAGGATTGCACTGGTTATCAAATAAGTATTGTGCAGGGAAACCCCACACAAGAATGGTTTTTCCCACCTGAGAAGGCTCCCAGAAAGATGTCCCCATGAGTGCTACTTTGAAACATGCTGCCATGTTCTCATTTCAGAAGGTGTTACTAGCAACCAGTGAGGAATGGCACCTTCTGCTAAGAATATGTGCTACTCTGATGGTGGACGATGCCATCAAACAGCAGCCAACATAGCAACCCCATAGGGTTTTCAAGGCAAGAATTGGACAAAGGTGGTTTTCCACTCCCTGCCTCTGCATAGCAATGCTGGACCATCTTGGTGCTCTTTCATCCAAGTACTAACCAGGGACAACCCTGCTTAGCTTTTGAGATGTGATGAGATTGGGCTAGCCTGAACTGTCCAATTTAGGGCATGTGCTGCCTTAGGGAATATACTTCTCTTGCTCAGTATCATATTGCACTTTACCATTGCACAGGAAATCTGTGATTAAACTCTGGAATTAAAAATAAAATAAAGGTATAAGGGGTTGCTAATCTAATATACAAATCAATGAAGGATCTCAGGGTATTTAACAGCTTTCCTGTCACTCTGTTTTCCTGATCCAAATCACACAATTTTTTTTAAGATCTGGAAAAGTCAGGATGTCAGTTACAGATTTTCCAGCATGGATGTAGCTTAGCCCTGAAACAGCATTCTTGCATTCCATTCCAGGCTGCATCAACTGCCCTGTTGGGACTGAACCAGTGCTGGGCTTTGAATACAAGTGGTGGAACATGTTGCCAGCGAACATGGAGACAACAGTCCTCAGTGGAATCAGTTTTGAATATAAAGGAATGGCAGGTATTTTCATAAGCATCTTTCTTCCCAAGGCATTTAGGTGGTTTGAACTGCTCCCTCTACTTTCAGTGTTCCGTGCACTTTTCGTTCAGTTCTGTCTAGGCTGTGTGGCCATCCTGATCACATACATCATGCACAATTAGCCTGTGGGACTCATTGCTACCTTTTATCAGGAACAAGAGTCTACAGCTAGTGTGGTTTAGCAGGTAGATTGCTGGATTTGAGCTGGGGAGACTTGGATTAAAATCTCTACTCAGCCGTCAGATGACCATGGGCAGGAGAGAGTAAGAAATAATGAATTTGAAGCAGGGTTTGAAGAGATTTATGGATTATGGAGCTATTGAAGAATCCACTTAGATCAGGCTTTGAGCTACTAAAGAAGCATAACTAAGAAATATGATATATTCTGAATCTAGACCCTGCTTCAGACTATAAACAACTTCCAATCTTTCCTCTTCATTTCTATCAAGGATAGATTATCCTGTAGCTTAGCTCTTGGTTGCAGATTGTCACGTGGCTTTCTTGGAAACCCATGCCAGTGGTAGTGGTTGCTGAAAGAATTTGTATTCCCATAGATATGACTTGCTATTACAGTTCCTAATACTGCACCTTTGGGAAAACAGAGTGGGTGGAGAAGGGGTAGATCTGAATGAGCTGTGGGGCAACCATTGAACCCAGCAGTCCCCAGTTTCCCCTTTTTCTTTCTCCTGCCAATAACTTCTAATACTACATAACATGTGACTTCTTATCATCGTGTTGTGAATTTCCCTGCCTTCACAAGCAATAGCCAACAAAGGGTATGATAGGAATGTAAAACCTCTGCATGATGGTATCAAGGAGGTTTGGGCTGCAGTTTTCAACAGCAGCCACACATCTCCTATAACATCTAGGTCTGGCCTCAGGCCTTTGGGCTTCCCAGTGTTTCCTGGAAGTGTGTGCATTAGGGCTGCCAACAAATGCCCTTATCTTTTAATAAAGGCTCAATGGGATGGTATTTACCCCTGTGCCTTGAAAAGCTGTCACACTGCCTGTTTTCACACATTAAGCTTCTGTAAAACATTTTTCTTCAGGTTGTTGAATTAAATCATATAGCAAGGAGAGACTTGTTTTCAGTGGAAATTGTATTTTGTTAACTTTTGCTTGCTGTTTCAGGGTGGGAAGTAGCTGGTGACTACATTTATACAGCAGCAGGAGCCTCTGATGATGACTTCATGATTTTGACATTGGTAGTTCCTGGATTCAGGTGGGTCTGTACTTGGGTTGGTGCTAATTTGGAGTTCCAAATGTAATGCTGTTTTCAAGGGTTTTTTGTGTGTGATGGTAATCAATCTGAATTTTAAAAACCAAAATGAGATCTTGGTAATTGACTAGTAGGACTGGTCAGACTTGCTGGTGTTGTTCATTCCCATTCTGAAAATATATCCTCAAGGTCAAATTATTAAATTTGCACATGATACCAGATTGGGAGGGGTAGCAAATACGGTAGAAAACAGAGTCAGGATACTGGATGATTTTGACAGGTTGGAAAACTGGGCTAAAACAAATAAAATTAATTTTAACAGAGATAAATGCAAAGTTCTGCATTTAGGTAAGAAAAATCAAAGGTATAATTATAGGATGGGGGAGACGTCTTGGCAGTAAAATGCGTGAAAAGGATCTAGGGGGTCTTAGCAGACCATACACTGAACATGAGTCAGCAGTGCGATGTGGTAGCTAAAAAGGCAAATACAATTTGGGGCTGTATCAACAGAAGCATAATGTCCAGATCACTTGAAGTGATGGTAACACTTTGCTCTGCTCTGGTTAGACTTCAGCTAGAGTATTGTGTTCAGTTTTGGGCGCCACAATTTCAGAAGGATATAGACAAGCTAGAACATGTCTAGAGGAGGGCAACAAAGATGGTGAGGTGTTTTGCCATCTTCTGGGATTGGAGCATGGGTCACTGGGGGTGTGGGGATGGGAGGTAGTTGTGAACTCCCTGCATTGTGTGTTGGGGGAGGTGTTGGACTAGATGACCCTAGAGGTACCTTCCAACTCTATGATTCTGTGAATTATTTGAACTCATCACAGGTTTTTTCCCCTTATATTTTCAATGTGGGCCTACATAAGATTTTTGTAGACTATGATGGGCTGCTCAAAGCCAGTAAAAGAAACTGACCCTTTCTCCAGAGAAAGCACCCAACTCACTTCCATATTCCATCCTCACAGCTGGTCACTGTGGTGACCAGTATGCTGGGGGAGCAGTGGAGCAGGTCAATTAGGGGAGTTATAGGGACCAGAAATTTTGCACGTTGAGCATCACACAAACACACACACACACACAGAGGGAGAGGGAGAGAGAGAGAGAGAAGTACAGAACCTGGATGCAGTGTAGTATTGGGTCCAGAATACTGCTTTCAGTACTTCCACAGTCCTGAATCTGACTTTCCCAGTGATTTCTGAGCATTACAGTAGCAGAGACAATGGATTAAGGGTTGCACTGTGTCTAGAGTTCAACAAGCTCTTCAGACATCTATGGGTATTTGATCTCGTCACATGCAGGCACCAACCATGCTTTCAAAGCATGCATGTAGATGGGGTGCCTTCATGGAAAACATGTTAAATACAAGTACATACCATATTTGACATTCACAATCACCTGTGAGCAAAACCTTTGATATGTTTGCCTATTTGCCACTGGCTTGAACAGCCATCAGACAGCATTGTGACTGTACCATAGCTGTGCTGATAGAGTTTCATTTCCTTGGTGAGGTGGAGTGTCACTTCCTTGCCTCGTTTTGTATGTCTGCACAAATGGTGGGGTCAGGTAATTAAATGATGTGAAGGGGAGATTACATCTCCCATAAGCCTGTGCAAAAATGTACATGTGCATGTTTATGATACAAATCAACATCAAAATATAAGACTTCTTGAAAAATACAATGTTTGTTTGACAGATTTGCTCACTATTTATTTATATTATTGGCTATTGAATGGGGTGCAACAACAACAGATCTGTAGAGGAGAGAGGGAAGTAAGACTTCCATCAGGCTGTATGAGAATATGCATGTACAAAACATTGTTGACTGTACTGTACTGTATTATATGGTCTTATTGTGTGAAAAATAATCCAGTAAACACATTTGAACTGTTTACAGACAGCTGAACTAATTGACAAAAAATTACTTCCCTGGTAAACAGACCAGGAGGTGAACTGGCTGGTGTTCAAGCATCCCTCTTGCTGCCTCCCCAACTTCTTAGAATGCATTACAGATGGGAACATCTGAGAACTGTAGAGAAATTTTCTGATACTGATGCTAACCTCATCAAGCTAGCCGATTGATATAGAGCATACTAATGGTTCCTATTCTCCCATACTGTCCTCCCCTAATTTTTCACCAGCATCTTGAACAATAAATATGACCTGAGTTTGGCTTATTCTCTTGCAGCCCCCCACAATCAGTGACAAAGGACTCAGAAAATAAGGAGACAGCAAGAATCACATTTGTCTTTGAAACTATCTGCAGTGTGAGCTGTAAGCTTTATTTCATGGTGGTAAGTTTATCCAGCTACTTCTTTCTCTTTCCAAAGTGGAGGGTTTTTTTTCTGTTCCATTTTCTTTGGTATTCAGTGTTTCGACCCATGGGATGAAGCAGGCTGTGAAAGGGACACAATCCTTCCTCCTTTGCAAATTATATAATTAAAAAACAGACATGTTTTTCGCTCTTCTTCAACTTTGGAACCCTCTGCTAAAAAGCTGTCTCTTCTTTCCTCAGCAGATGCCATTTTGAGTTTTGTCTGTTGTGGTTCATTGTTTGTTTTCTTGTGCAGTCCCACATGGGACTGCACATGCACAGGCCTGCCAACCAGAGGATTTTACAGCTGTTTCTCCTCTAAGAGGAGGCACTCTCTTCCCAGAGTGCCTGCACAGCGGTTTCCCACCAAAAACGGCAGTTTCTTCTTTGCCACCAACTGGTTAAAAGCATCGGTAGGAGTGTCTCCTCTATGCGCGAGCTTCATGATCACTGATTTTCTCCTGTGGAGGGAGCAAAGGAAAAAGAGAGCAAAGTCTCTAACTTGCTCATGGCTGAAAAAGTCCTGTTTAAAAAATGCACCTAGTGTGCAACAAAAATGACAAGGACAGACGGGCACTTGCTTTGCCTTGTTTGCCTGCGGGAAAGCCACAATGTGAACTCCTGCAGGCACTGCCAGGTCTTCACCCCCCCAAGGCCAGAACCAAATGAGCTACTAGGTTCAAAGCTGTATTTTGGGAGTGGGCATTGTCGGCAGTGACCAGCCCAATAGCAAAGACCTCTTCACTCACAGAGCTCACTGAATGTGAGGATCCAACCTCGAAACCGAGCTTGACGCCAACCACCATGGTGGCTTCAGATCCAACAGTCTCCCCTCGAATCCCATAGAGGTCCTCCTCGAAGGACCCATTGGAACTGTCCAGGAGAGCTCATTCTTCAACTTTACCACCGTTGGATGTGATGGCTAATCAGCTGAGATTCTTGAAATCAAGAGAGGCTGTGTGTGGCAACCTTGGAGCCTCCTAGGAAGAAAGCTAGATCAAAATTGAGACACACTTTGAAAAGGACAGAGAACCCTAAACAAGAGGCCAGTGGTTGACCTCGAAATAAGAGTGGTGGTGGAGGTTGAAACCCCTCTAACACCACCACCTCACTCAAAGTTGGTTTACTCATCTGAAGAGGAAAGTGAAATTATACAATCCCATGTGGATCCAGGGCATTTAGTGGTTCGGAGAACCATTTATCAGGAGTGCTGCCCATATAGATGTGCTCCCTAGTACCAACAAAAGAGACTTCTGGCATCAGGCGCTGATTGGAGGAGATGTGTATCACATGGAACCAGTCCAATCTGTGTCTGAGTATTGGGTCTGGGACCTTGACAACCTCACTTGATACCCAAATCGGCAATGGCATTCTATCTGCCAGAGTCCGAGCTGGAGCAGTTTAGGGAAAGGAGCCCTAGCATCCCTTCTGACCCTTCGCCCGACAAAGCTGTTGGGGACAGGGAATACGTTTCTTCCACAGATGACTTTCGCCTCTATGCAGAGCAAATGCCAAGGATGGCAAAATCCCAAGATATCGATATATCTTCGACAGAACCTAAACCCAAAGATAAGATCTTGCAGCGCTTATACTTTGACAACCCAGCCAACATTGCCTTCCCCATGATTGAAGGTTTTCTAGATATGATGACCACCGTATTTGAGAAGCCAGCTTCGATTTCATCTACCTCTAAGAAGGATAAGGTATTGTATAAGACAAAGGAGGACAATGGCTCTTTCCTTTTCACCCACCCATCGCCTTTCTCGCTAGTTACTGAGGAAATGCAAACAAGGCAAAGGCAAAGACCTCACTCTACGCCAGCTGATAAATAGGGCAAAAAGATTGATGTGCTGGTTAGGAAGGTGTCTGTTTTGTCAGCCTTAAAACATCAAAATAGCAAATTACGTTGCTATTATGGGAGCCTATCATATATTCCTATGGAATAAAATGGCTGCTTACAATGACCACTTGCCCAAGGATCAGAGGGTACTTGCTAAAGTTATCCAAGAGGAGGCGATCAGACTTTCAAAGCAGCAAACTAATGTTGGTCAGAACATTGCTGATTCCTCAACAAGAGCTATAGTTCTCAGGAGGCATGCATTGCTGCAATCTACTGCCTGACCTACAGAAACCAGAAGCAGGATGGAGGACCTACCCTTCAAGGGGCAGATTTTGATTTCTGCTAAAACTGATGATTACTTTGCATAGACGGAAGGATTGTCAAACAGCCAGATCATATAGTGTTCTCTCTCAGCAATTCAGCTCAAGGTAGTTTGGCAGGCAGCAGCAGCATTATAGAAAAAAGCAGTATTGATACAAGACTTACCACCAATATCCTCAAAGTCAACCGAACATGACTAATCAGGGGCAATATCAGAGACGTAAAACCCTTTATAAGCAGTGGCAAGGGAACCCTGTTTCTGGCTCCAAAGATCTGCTTCATGAGAATTAAGGAAATTCTTGATATTTCAGTTGGGAGATAAGATCTACCAATATCAAGTCTTGCCCTTTGGTTTGGCAATAGCTCCCAGAATATTCACTAAATGTGTGGCAGTTAGAGTGGCATTTCTACACAGTGGTGTTCTATTTATCTTTATCTAGACAATTGGCTAATCACTGCACATTCTAGAGAGGCCCTTCAAACTTATATTAGTTTGATGGTCAGGACATGTCAATGCTTCGGCCTCATTATTAACTTTAATAAGTTGTACCTTAACTCAGCAAGAAAGGTACAATTCATAGGGCCTGTTTTAGAGGCTGAGCAAATAAAGCATTCTTACCCTTGGAGAGGGCTAGAAAAATACAGTTTATAATACATTCCTTTCTGAAATGCAGATTTCAGTCAGCATTAAAAATTCAGCCTCTGTTAGGCCTGATAGCAGCCAGTACAATGGTCATACCGTTGGCGAGTATGCATATGAGATGCCTACAGCTTTGGTTTCTATCAGTCCATAACTAAGGACTGCATCCTCAGGAAAGAAAGTACTCCATACCTAGATTAATCTTAAAGTCACTGAAATGGTGGCTCTCTGACTCACCTTTTTGAAGGAATTGAGTGTGGCCCCGGATTGGTAGATACCATGGTCATTTCCGATGCTTCTTTAGAAGGTTGTGGCGGGCACATTGCCAGAACTTTGAAGTCCATGGCATATGGCTATAGGAAGAGAGAAAGTTACACGTCAGTATTTTAGAACTAAGGGTGATTCGTTCCACACTTATCTCCTTTGCAGATATGTTAGAGAACAAAATTGTGCAGATACTCACAGACAATTGTACATCCATGTTTATATCAATAAGCAAGAGGGTACAGCATCCAGGATGCTTTGCATGGAGGCTCTCTCCATGTGGGAGTGGGCAGTATGACACAAGGTTACCCTCCAGGCTGTACACATCCCAGGAGTTTCCAACAGTGTTTTAGACAAACTAAGCAGATTGGGTTCTGCTACTCACAAATGGTTGATCCTAGATCAATATTTACAGCCAAACTTCCTACAGTGGGGATTCCCAGACATAGACCTGTTCACAATGAGGGAAAACAGTGCGGCCCATCCTCCCGGCCTGTGGGGCAGTCGAGGCGGCACATGACCTGTGGCGGCCTCTGGAGCAGGCCCCGTGGCCAGCTGCCACTGCGGTGACCTGCACGGCCTGTCCTCCTGGCCTGCAGGGTGGTCGAAGTGGCCCGCGGCCCGTGGCAGCCTCCGGAGCAGGCCCTGTGGCCAGCCGTGGCATATGTTAATGAGTTATGTTAATGAGTTATGCTAAGGAGTTCCTGCCACTCTTTTTCTATGAAATGACCCCTGGGACCAACCATTCCTTAAAATACATCCAGAGAAAGTAGGTCTCAGATCTAGTCTTGAGTTTCTTCCTACAGTGGTTTCTAAATTCCACATGACTCAAGATAGTACTGCCAGTGTTCTTCCATCGCCTACTTTGGAGGCAGAAACAGCACCTCATACTCTTGGATGTGAGAAGGGCTTTTTTGTTCTATTTAGATTGTACAGCCCAATTTAGAACAGGTACCCAACTGTTCATTTGCTACATAGGACCTAAGAAAGGGAAAAAGGCATCTTCACAAACTATTGCACGATGGGTAGTACAGGCCATCAAATTATGTTATGAAAACACTGACGTGCCTTGTCCATTGGAGATCCATGCACATGCTGCCAGGTCTCAAGTGACATCAGCAGCACTTCTTAAAGGAGTTCCACTACATGAGATCTGCAAAGCTGCAACTTGGGCATCCACTAATGCTTTTATGAAGCACTATGCTCTGGATGGGTTCAACAGGAAAGAAGCAGCAGTGGGTCAAACAGTTCTGCAGTCATAGTTCTAGTGAAGAGTCAACCCTCCTGGAAAGTGGCTTGCTAAACTCTCATGTGGAACTGCAGGAGAAGACCAACAATGAAAATAGAGTTGCACTTCCCTGTAACTGTTGTTCATTGAGGTCTTCTATGCAGGCACACATCCCTCCCTCTGGCCCCACTATATACTTTTCACTTCTCACCTTGGAGAGTTTGGTGACAAAGGAGAAACAGAAAGTCAGGAGGCACGCTCCCCCAGAGCGTGGGCATTTTCAACGGGAAACTGCTGCACAGGCACTCTGGGAAGAGAGTGCCCCCTCTTAGAGGAAAAAAAAGCTGTAAAATCTTCTGGTTGGCAAGCCTGCCCACACGCAGTCCCATGTATACCCGCACAGAAGACCTCAATGAACAGGTAAGTGCAGCTCTCTTTTTTCACTGTTTGGGGTAGGGCCATTGCTGCATTTGTCTGTTTAGCTATTGCTTACTTTCATCTTGACATCAGAAAGAATGAAGTGATAGTAGATCTCCCATGTCTGCATCATGAGGAAGTTGCCATTGCAGTGGTCTGTCCCTCTTTCCCTCCTGGGGATATTGTGCCCACTGTTAAAAATCCTCTGCACTAAATAAAACCTCAGGAAAAATGTATAGATTTGCCCTTGACATACTGCCTTTCATCTGTAGGGACTTCTTGATGTGGAGAAAATGTCAAAGAGATTCTCTCTCTCTCTCTCTCTCTCTCTCACACACACACACACACACAGAGCATTCTGATGCAATAGAGTCTATATATTAATGCAAGTTGAACCTAGTTGAAATTTTGAAAACCACTTGTATGTAAAGTTACTCATCTTTCAATCACAATATTTACATGCAACTGAAGAAAGCATATTTGCTTCTTATATTCCGTGAAGTACACTGCAACAAATTTGCCAACAAATTTTACAAAACACAAGAAGCAACACAGAATCAGGTAACATGTGTGCGTAAACTCTTTCCCATGCTTTCTGTGCCACTACCCCTATCAGTTTCACTTGAGCTCCAGTGAGTTCACATGGAACTTTCTCCTAGATACTGCTGCCCTTCCCCAAAATTCCGCATCTTCTTCTCTGTAGCTATCACTTCCTTTCCAACTAATGTCTTACCTCCCCTAATATTTAGCTGTTGGGGGCGGGGGGTGACTCACAAACATCAATCTGCCATTATTCCCCTAGTTCATCTTCAAGTTATGGAAAGTATTACAGGTCTGCCTTTGTGATAAATTATTTCAGTAGAAATCCTCATCTGCTCTTTACCCACTTTTTCTGGCAGGGCGTGAATTCCAGGACAGATACGCCTGTGGAGACCTGGGTTGGCCCGAAGGGAAAGCAGTCCTACACTTACATAATTGAGAAGAATACCACGATGAGCTTCACATGGGCCTTCCAGAGAACAGCATACCATGATGCAGTAAGGGACTCTTACTTCCTGGGCGCTTTTCTGTTTTCAGCCTATTCCTTTGTTACCATTTTTATGGAGGGATCCTGCCTCAAGAATCTTGGCTGTTTCTGTGTCTTCCAAATGTGGGTGGTTACAGCAAGTAATGCATAGCACTTCCTGCAGCATTTCTTCCTCTCCCCTACACCATTTTTACTCCTCCTTATGAAGCTCTTTTGTCTCTCCAAGGCACATAGGATAACAATTTCCATTTTGTTCCAGGGCAGAAAATACACAAACAATGTTGCCAGACTGTATTCTATCAATGTGACCAACGTCATAGATGGTGTCGCTTCCTACTGCCGGCGGTGTGCTTTGGAATCTTCAGGCTCATCCTGTACCTCCTGTCCAGCTGGGCACTTCATTGACAAAGACTCTGGCAGCTGCTATCCATGCCCACCAAGTACTTACCTGAAAGCTCACCAGCCCTATGGCAATCAGGCCTGCATCCCTTGTGGCCCTGGCACAAAAAACAACAAGGTGCTGTTATCCTCTTTATGATTGATTATTCTTCAGCTGTGACAGCTGATTGCTTCACTAATATAGACTGTGATTTAAACCAAAGTACACTGCAAGAAATATGTAAATATGTGAATGGACAGAGAGCTATGCATTAGAATATACACAAGTCCTGTTGTCCAAAGCCATATATTAATGAGCTAAGGACATATAAGTATCTTTACTTATGAAGGGCTGCATCTGGACAAGGCACAATCTCAAATGACAAACCGGAGAATTCCTAGCCAGCAGCTCTGCTCATGAGTAAGGAGCTCAACATGTCTCTTTGTATGGCAGACAAGACTGTTTCTTCATGAGTGGTTGTGTTGCTTCTCTTTGTTGATGCCAACTGCCCACCTATGAAGAGAAGCAACAGAACACTCTGGGAGGATGTAGAATGCTTTCCACTTCCACCAAAAAAAAGTCATGCTGGTGTAAATAGTTTTTTGGTCTTGATGATAAACTACAAAACTAAGGGAGCACACAGGCTCAAGGAAGTCACAAACACTCACAATTTATACAGTGTAATTCATCAGTATATTTATCATAAAGTCCCAAACCTACATAACCATAAAGCCCAAATTATTGGCTGGTGAAAATTCCAAATCCAGAACCAACATTCAATATTCCAATTGTCAAGAACTAGTTGTTATTCACTCAGGATTGGTCCCCTCTATGCTACAATGAGAATACATTCAATAAATACAATATGGAAGCTGCAGGAGGTTTCTTTAAGCAGTGATTGGGTGATTTAAATGGACATCATATAAGCTAGCATTGGGGATTATTCATTACTTGTCCCATTGTATCACTGCTCTTTGCGGATAGGAGGTCTAAATTGTGGAAATAAGAGGTTAACGTAAGTATAGATTTTGGCTAAATGTCTCTCAAGATATTTCTGGATGGCAGCTTATTTCGTTATGGTTTGTCATAGAATAAACGGCCTGAAGAAGAAAGCATATTTGAAACTAGTGAAAGGATAAAGAGACCGGTATAGCTCGTTGCCATGGCTATTGACTTAAGGTGAACATGGTTGCTGCAACTTCGGCGAGCTGTGTCACTGCTGCTACCATCAACAATTGTGGACGCCAGTAATTGTGAACTTATCCCGCATTAGCGGAAAATAATATTGAATGTTGGTTCCGGATTTGGAATTTTCACCAGCCAATAATTTGGGCTTTATAGTTATGTAGGTTTGGGACTTTATGATAAATATACTGATGAATTACACTGTATAAATTGTGAGTGTTTGTGACTTCCTTGAGCCTGTGTGCTCCCTTAGTTTTGTATTTCTTAGGAAGTCTATCCCTGTTGTTGTTAGTTGCTTGATTATAAACTCCCAAACCGAGTCATCTCCAAGGAGGATGAACTCTGTTGCAAAATTCTGTTGCTATTTCTAACTGTGTGGAACCATACTGAGGTCTTAAATATCTATTAGAATATATGTGAGGTGATGTTAAAGGATGGCAACGTTTTTTAAAGTCACTTGCATACATTTTAAGGCCATTTTTTCCATACTCACAGTTCCATGGGCTCTAGTCCATGACCACCTCTGCCAATAGCAATACAAAAGCTGCAGTAGATAAGTTGGCCATAACAGTGTAAGTTTTCTTCTTTATCAGTTGCACTTTAAAAATAAGTGTTCCTATTCTAGGAGATATTAGAGAAATATTAGGGGAAATGCGCATAGCTCTTATCTGCAATAGCTGCTTAATAAATATTTTGTGTACCTATAAATAAGATTTAATTCAAAAATTCATTAGTGTGTTAATTTTGTTTAACAGTTTCATGTTTCTCAGACTGAAAAGCCAGAAAATTTACATCAAAAGGGTTCTTCCCATATTAAAACTACCCAGTGTTGTTAAAAATGTATCTCCTCAGAAACACGAAAAACGTCACTTACTGCCAAAATGGAAATGGCACAGAATGGTTCCTGGCCACACATTCTGTTTTGTGTAATTATCTAAATGGTTCCATGACTGCACTGTGCAATTGGCAAGCAAGACTCAGAGCAGTTCTGGTCCTGACTGCCATTAGACTCACTCATCACTTTAGAGTTCCTTACTCTCAAAGTAAACTGAGTTTCAAAACTGGTGGAGAAATCAGCAATTTCTCAGCTCATCGGGAAGGAAGCAAATTGACTGTGTAATATTCCTCTTCCCAGATCCATTCTCTGTGTTACAATGACTGTCGCTTCTCAGTCACCGTGGAAGGCAGGACCCTGGAATATGACTTCTCAGCCCTGTCTAATAGCACATCCTTTTCAGGGGATCCAAGTTTTACCTCAAAAGGGCTAAAGTATTTCCATCACTTCAACATCAGCCTCTGTGGCAATCATGTAAGTATGTGTGGCATTCATATGAGGCAAGGGGCTCTCTGTATGTCATGAGAACCACCCTGAGACATCCAAGATGGAAGCAGCTCCACACAAGTCTGTAACATGTTTACATGGTTCATTGCATAGATTGCTTCTATTGTGAGATCTCTCCATTCCAATGCCGTTCTGCAGCTGCTGAGAATTTGTGACCTGCTTATCTTTGAGTAACATATTTTTATGGACTCCTGTAATTGCTTTCCTTTATTATCTATGTAGTAGTAATGGATGGTATAATTTTCTTTTGAGTTAGTCAGTGTTAAATACGCAAAACAGTTTTGCTGTAAAAAAGAATGAAATGAAAGAAAAGATTCATCATCATCTCTTCCTGCACAGTCCCACATGGGACTGCACAGACCAGCTGTAGTGAAAAGTTTCAAGCTTTAGAGCCCTACAAGTGGGCATTTCCTCCCCTTCATGCACGCGTGGCAATTTCCTACCCAATTGCGCAGGCCTAGAGGAGAGAGACCCCACGCTTTTCTTCAGTTCTCTTTTTGCCGCTGTCAGAAGAGGTTCTTCTGCCAGCAGCCTATTTCTTTCTTCTTCCTTCCTTTGTTTGATCCTAGAATAGAAGGTATGTCTCAGACGTCTGTTCAAAAAAATGCTTGCAGTATAAGACCAAGATGCCCCATGTTGACAAGCATGAATTGTGCCTTCTTTGTCTGGGTGAATCCCATAACATGGCTGTCGACACTGCCAGAGATTTACAGAAGCACTAGAACCTCAAGGCTCAAAGCCACTTTTGTGGAGAAGGGTCTTGTCAGGCTTGGATACCCTGCAGCAAAGTCACCCACTATGCTCCAGTCTGTCCCGGTTCTGAAAACCCCTTGGTTCTGACCACAAAGCCGGGCAGTATAAAATCTCATTCCCCAGCACAGGCAGTTCCAACTCCGAATAGATCTTGGAACTGGTCCCCAGTTCTTATGCCCTCCAACCACCCATCATTGGAGACTCCACCTGGAAAGCACAAGGACAAGTCCAAGCATCCCGAATGATCAGCATCTTCCTCATCCTTAGTATCACGCCACAAGAAGAGGTGCCATTCCGTCTTAGCACTGCCCTCAGGTACATCTCTACTGGACCCAGAGGAGGAGGTGACCACACTGCCACACACACCTTCGCCACCACCCATACCCTCTCTCCACAAGGAGGAGGACCCCACCCTTTTTACCTGAAGAAGGTACAGTTCCGATATCAGTTCCTCCTTCCACTCCATTCATTTCCAGCATGCCAAGTGCTCACCCTCAGATGGTGCCCACTGCTTGGCCCTCACAGCTGAGCCCTTCTGTTCTGGCACCATGGCCAACTAGTACAACATGACTTTATGGCAAGACTTGCTTATCTTGCTCCAGTCCATGGCATGCACAGGCCATTTGTCACTCCCTTGCTTCCTTTGCAGGTATTGTTCAGAATAGAAAGGTGCAGGTGCTCACAGACAATACCACTGCCCTCCGTTACCTAAACAAGCAAGGGGACATGGCTTCCCTCAAACTCTGTGGAAAAGCCATGAAACTTTGGAACTGGTCGATCCATAGCAACGTGTCTTTACAGGCTATCCATACGTTGGGCGCAGAGTACTGCAGGACATATATGTTCTAGGGCAATAGAAATGCACCATGAAATCTAATTACCCACAATAAATATACAATAAGTAATTTCATTTCACATAATCCATGAATATCAAAAATCTCTTAATAAAATGTCTATCCAGGAAATGTAAGCTACATCGTTCATTAAATGAGCAACAGTGCTGTGTGTAATTTGTAATACATGAAAGGGCAAGTGCTTCATTCAATGTATAAACATAGAGGGTAAGCTACTATACACAAAAGAACATCAACTGCAAGACCTGGCAATAACATCTTAACAAAAATTCAAATTGAGTATTTGGCCACAGCCATAAACATTTCTTTTTAGTCCAAATATATCTCAAGCACCAATTATAATGTCAACTCAGAGAAAACTCCTAGCTGGGAAGTAAAGTGGAGTGAAGTCCCAATAGGAATGTGGTTTTAAAGATTCAGCAGCCTTGTATCTCACAACAAGGAACCAGCTTGAATGCCCTGTTTCAAAAAGTTCTTTTTTCAAGGTTTGGCCGTTTATATCACAGTCTCCTTGTTGCTGTAAATATAAATATTATAAATACCTTTGCCATACTCAAACCAAAAACAACGAACCCTATAAATATCCATACTTACAAGCATTTCCAATCAGTTAGTAAGTAGCTCAGATACAAAATGAAAGAACTTCATTCCTTTTATAACACTTCCTTCAATACCAAAGAAGATCCACCACTTAAAGGGACATTATTATTCTAATAATATACCAAAATCTGTACTGAACTTTATAAAAACAGAAGGTATCCTAGCATGGTAATTGAGCATGCTAAAAAGTGCATGAACGGTGTAGAAAGAGTTAACTTGCTGGTGTTTTTTCCTGTCCCCTCATCAGAATCAGAGAGGGTCCTACATAAGTCGGATGTCCATAGAGCTTTATTATTTTATTTAGAGAATAAAAAGCTTCTGCAAAACAAAGTCTTGCTTGTTTGTTACGCAAGACCTCATAAGGGGCACCTGATGTCTGTCTAGTCACTTTCTAGATAGATAGTAGCTGCTATAAGATTTTCATATAAACAAGCCAGTATTGCGTGCCTCATGGCAGTCAAGGCACATTTGACCAGAGTGCCAGTCTTGTCAAAAGCCTTCCTCTGAGGTGTCCCACCGCGTGAGATTTGCCAAACAGCAAAGTAATCCTCAGTTGACACCTTTGGCATGGATACCAATTCCAGATAAGAATCAGCTGTGGGAACAGCAGTCCTACACTCATTATTGAATTGACAGACTGACCCACCTCCACAGTAAGTAACTTGCTATTCTCCCATGTGGGACTGCACAAGAAAAGACAACAATGAAAACAAGGTTGCGCTTATGTGTAACTTATTCATCAAGTCCTGCCCTGCTGAGAGTTCTATCAATTGGCATAAAATAGGACTCCAACAGCTCAGGATAACTGAAGGAAAGGGTGGTGTAGCTCTCCTCTAGGTGTGCATGATCGGGTGGGAAATTGCTGTGCATGCACAGAGAGGAGGAGATGCCTCCTTGTAGGGCTCTAAAGCTTGAAAGCTTTCACCATGGCTGGCCTGTGCCTGCGCAGTCCTGTGTGTGCCTGCACAGAAGAGACTTGATGAACAGTTACAGGTAAGTGCTACTTTGTTTTCTCTAATAGTATCACTTGTGTACAATACTCAAAATGAACCTAAAATGTAGCTGAGGTGTACCTCTTGTCAGGAATTAAATTATCTGAAAGCTAATCAGACACTTGGGGTTTCTTAAGTACATGCCTATATTTGAATTAGGCCTCACCACAATCTTCTAGAACAAACATATGAAGTGATTTCTTGAAGCTTCTGTTGAAATTGTTAGCATCCTAGAAGGGTTCACACCTAAAGGGCATTTCAGCTGTTGAGATGCAGGTGCCTCCCTCTCGTTTGTTGAGGAGATTGAGGCTGATGCTGTGAGTCTTTAAAATAAGGACAGTAATGTGAAAAGAGGGGCTTCTATCAGATCTGACTCTCCCTTTTGTCTTCTGAAGGGAAGAAAGATGGCTACCTGCGCAGACAACGTCACAGACATCCGGATTCTGGGCAAGGAGGCAGGGTTCTCCAAATCAATTACCTCCTATGTATGCCAATCTGTCATTGTTCCCTCCGACATGATGGGTTACAAAACGATAGTGTCTTCACAGCCAGTGAGCCTAGCAGACCGATTTGTAGGTGAGAGAAGCAGGGAGTTTTCATGTTGTTTGAAAAGAAGCCTGAAGCTGCTTCTAGACAGAGGCTTTTCTGGAGTGTGGGGTGTGCTGATTGAAGTCACTGAGCCAACCTAGAGTCAAACCTTCTAGACATGTGTGTACTTAATCCAAAAGAATGATCATTTGGTACCCTACTTTGGCTGGATTTTTCTGGTTTGGGCCTGGCTGCCGGAAGAGCAAGTGTGATACTAGCTTTTTTGCCTTCAGCTGTTGTTTATTTAGGGGTACATCAAGAAGAATAAACAACTATTGTTCTTGACTCTGCTCCTGGACTTGCTTGAAATGGCTGGCTCCAACCTATTAGGATTGCCACAGCTTGGAAGATAAGTGTCCTGTCCTTTTAATAGAGGCTCATTGTGTAGAAATGGACAGCTATAACTTCATGGCATGGAAGTAAATAACATCTTTTGAAGCTTCAGTTAAAGGAAAGGGACTTTTTTTTCTTTAGGCACTTCGTGGCCCTAACCCCCAGGCCTTGAATACTTTTTTTATTTTAAAAGTTAGTAACTGTAAAGCTGCTGGCAGATCATGTATTATCTTGTAACTATGCCTGCATCAGATTTTATCTGCTGCTCTGATCCTGTTTTGAATTTGTAAAGAAATCAATGAGTATTATGAATGGTTTTTAATGATATGTTTGTATAATGCTTTGTTGTAACTGTTAGCCAGCATGGTTGTCCTCAGTGGGTAGAAAAGTGGCATACAAATTTTGTAAATAAATAAAATAAATTAATAAAAGCAGAGTGTATCCTAAAAGTTATCATAAGACGTTAGAGGTGGAATTCTTTTCTATGGAGGGAGCCTCTTTTGCCAAGTATTTATTTATATGGTTTGCTAAAATTTATAGGCCATTTTCAAGAAGTTCCAAAGCAGCATACAAAGTAAAAAAGAACATAAATAACAAAACTACAATGACATAACATTAAATAGTAAACTATTATAAAATATGATCACAGCTGCGGTTATTTAGAAAAGGCAATCAGTTTCCAAGCAATACCAATTAAGAGGCTATCCATAAATTTTAAGCTTTCAGATTCCCCCCCCCCCCAAAAAAAGATTTAACAAATGGGCTAAGGTATTTCTCAAACTGAAAAAAGGTCCATATCTTTGCAGTCACCACTGAGAAAGCCTTGCTGTGTGGTAAGGGTATTGTGGCCTCTTGGTGAAATAAGGCTGCAGCCTCCAGGTGGGACTTGGAGTTCTGGAATGACAACTGATTTCCAGACAACAGAGCAGTTTCTTTGAAGAAACTGGCAGCTTTGGAGGAGGGACTCTGTGGTATACTACGTATTCTAAGTGAAATCTCTCCCCAAATTTCCCCCTCCAAAATCTCCAGGAATTTCCCAGGCTGGAGTTAGCAGCCCTGCTGTGAAATTGAACTTGAAGAAACTCATTAGCTGGCCTTAAGAAGTGGAGGGGCTCATGTAGAAGCATTGTCAGCAGATAGGTCGCACTCAGTGGGAAATGGGGCGATGGGGACATGAAGGGGTGTGCCACTGGCTCGTGTAGCATGACACTGCTTCTGGGGAAAACCTAGAAGTGATGTTGCATCACTCTAGAAATTGCTGGAAACTGTACAGTTTCTGGTGATTCCTAGATAGATGAGATTTCACTTCCGGGTTTTCCCCTGACGTGACATCATACCTTGTGCGAGATTGGTGATTCTCCTTCATTTTCTCCCACTATCCAAAGAAGTGGTGGTGGGAAGTGTGTGTTGCTGGTAGGAGGTCCTGGCAGCACTGTGCAGGAGTAGTTGCTCAGTAAGATGCCACAGTCCTAAACTACTTCAGCATAGCTAAAACCAGCCCCTTGAACTTGGCCCAGAGTCAGTAAATAAGAAGAGTTAGCCGTGTTAGTCTGTAGTAGCAAAATCAAAAAGAGTCCAGTAGCACCTTTAAGACTTAGTCTTAAAGGTGCTACTGGACTCTTTTTGATTTTAGTAAATAAGAAGCCAGTGCCATTGTTTCAATATTGGGGAATTGTTTCATTTTGTTGGTCCAGGGTTGGGGAAGGGGGTATAAGTAGGCTGGGGAACAGGCCATAACTTATTTCTATGCATCCTCCTCCTCACTGGCTTGTTTCTCACTTCCAGGAGTAACTACAGAGTCCACCCTGGACAATATCACTTCCCCTGCTGAGTACTTCCCTGCGGAGAATGTGGGCTTATCAGATGTGATATTCTTTTTTAGGTAAGCTGCAAGGCTGCTAAGCGTAGGTAAAGGCAGGCTTTACCCATTTTACTGTGGAACACGCAGGTCTGTCAACAGTCATCCACAATATGGGGAACTTTTCAAATCTATTCTTTTGAATATAATCATGGGATGAGCCTTGGCTGCTTCCCTGCCTTTTGCCCTCAATTGCACTTTTATGGCCTTGTAATAATTGCAACTTAGGCAAAGATAACAAGAGAACGGTGTTTTGGAAGTGCCATGATTTACAACAGGACATGGCCTCGAAAGTCACTGGACATTATGACTTTGATACTCCACTCCTTATTTTCTTTCTTATTTTGCCCAGAAGATCATGATACACACTTACAGTGCAACCCTATGGTGAACTACTTGGTCTAAGCCCATTGAAGTCAATGTGCTTAGACTGGAGTAACTCTCCATAGGATTGCACTGTTAGTCTTTTTTCCACAATTTTCCATCCCCTTGCCAATTCCAGTTGGGAAATTCCTGGAGATTTGAGGGCAGAGCCTGAGTAGGGAAGACTTTGGGGAAGGGAGGGATCTCAGCAGCGCATAATGCCATTCAGCCAACCCTCAAAAGCTGCCATTTTCTCTAGGGGAACTGATCTCTATAGTGTGGAGATCAGTAGTAATTCTTGGATATCTCCAGGCCTCACCTGGATGTTGGCAAGCATACATCTACTAAAGGTTGCCAGCTGGGCAGGGGGAAAAATGTCCTGCCTCTTTAATGAGTGAAAACTAGAAGTTGAAGCTTATTGTGGGCAGAGTGCCCAAGCAGCATTCAGGATACTGAACAGATTAAAGAGTCGCAAAATGCTTTATTTGTGAAACTAACAAACTGGACAAAGACAAGAAAATAAATTAGTTGCCTTGCTAACCCAGAGAGTATGCAGTGTGCTACAAGAAAAGCCTAAGAATAGCATTCTGCAGACAGACAAGGAAAACCCCTTTAGAAAGAAGTTACTTCTCCTACAGTCTTATCTAGCTAGAACTTGCTGCTCTCTGCATGATCGTTTTCTCTTCTTCCTTGTACACAAGACATTGCTTTCTTCAACAATTATTGCATGAAATTAAACAGTATCACCTGGTAATTGCTTGCATATCAATTGATGTTAAAAGAACAGCTAGAGAGACCAGTTTAAAAGTTGGCTACTCTCAACGCACACAACTTCAACAAGAAGGAAGCACACAAATGTCCAGAGAATGGCAGCTTCCATTCATTTTCTTCTAGTTTATCTTCAAAGATACATATTCTTTTTTCACAGTTTTCCTCCCTACAAACACATACACTTATTTATGTGTTCCCCCCCATCAACTTTCAGCCGACTTACGGCAACATTGTAGGGTGTTCAAAGCAGGAGCAACCCTGACCTTCCTTGAGCTGTTTTGTTGTTGCTGCTGTTAAGTTAGAGCCAAACTACAAGTGACGCCTTACACAGGTTGGACACTTGTCAGCTTCCCTCAAGTTTTGATGGGAAATGTAGGCATCTTGGTCTTGCAGCTGTAATGGAGAGCCAAGCTGTAAAACCAGGACGCCTACATTTCCCATCAAAACTTGAGGGAAGCTGACAAGTGTCCAACCTGTGTAAGGCGTCACTTGTAGCTTGGCTCTTACAGAACAGCTAGGAAAGAGGTAGCAAGTGAAATACGGTGTGGCTCAGTTCCAGATCGGGATGAAGGCAAGCAGAGAAGGACTGCTTGGTGGAATTAGCTTTGCATGTACAGTGCTCAGAAGAGAGAAAATGAACACAGGACATAGCTTGCCAACAGAGAGATTGCAAACGGCCCTGCCATGCCCCTACTTAGCCAACAGATCAATTTTGTAGAATCCTTTCAGAAGGAAGGGAATGTGAAAGAGAGTCATAAAACAAGGGATTGACTGATTAGATCACAAGCAATGTTCTGCCCACTCTTTCTCTAAGTTATAGGGTGAATTCTGCAATTGCATCTCTATAGGAGACATAGCACTGCAAGCTAGTATGCTTTGTCAAACTGTAGCCGAGATTTTGTCATTACATATCATGTTTGCTTAACCTGCAGATCCAATGATGTGACCCAGACTTGTAATGTTGGGCGATCCACTGCCATCAGAGTAAGATGCAATCCCCTGAAGTCTCCTGGAACTCTGTCTGTGCCAAAGTGAGTTCAAAATTTCTTCAAATGTTTGTCTCCATATGACCTGCACCCTTTAAAAATTGCAAGCTGCCCCAAGCTGAAGCAGTCTAGAAACTGAAACAAAAGCCAAGTCTGCACAGGTCTGTTTAGCTGGTTCAGTTCCCATACTGCAGTGGTTTTTTTTCTGACCATCTGCACCAGATTTGCCGCCATGAGTAGTCACTCTGCCCACTATGTGGCTTTCCCCCAGCTTTCCTGGGAGCGCTTATGCCATGATTTTTTTAAAAAAAATCTGCGTTGTGGCCTGGTCTGCTGTTTCCCCTGCACACTATTTATTCTGTTTTTGGGTGTTCCACTGTCTCCTCCCTCTCCCATTCCCTGCTGGCCCACTTCATTGTGATTGGCTACTCTTATCTATCCTGCCACTCCTTCTGTCCTCCTTTCCATCTCCGTTCTCATCCTCTCTTTCCTCTTTTTTTTTAATGTTAAGTGCAGCACAGGATTGATGAATCACTGATTTGAAATCATGGAAGGGGAAGTTCCTTTTTCATGCTTTTTGCAGAGAGATGATACAACTGAAATTAACCGACCCTCATCAATTTCACTTCCTAGCTAAGTAGAGGAGGCTAGTCAATTTCACCCTCGGAGTGGGAAACTGGGAACAGGAGATGTTTGTTCTGTTGTAGTCTCTTGGGGGAGCCTGCTTGACCTTGAGCAGTCCATGAATCACACAGCCTGTTTTCCTGTCTACAGTGTTAGAGGACTGTTAGGAGAAGGGGGGGGGGAATTAGGAGTAGCCTTGGGGAACTTGATACTTGTCTGTAGCCGCCAGTCCTAGCAAGGATGGCATAAGTATATGATACTGGCATCTTATCAATAAAGAACTTTTACTCATGAACTGAAGTCTCTTGAGAGTTGCCTGGCATACTTACAAGGAGTTGAATTTTTTTTTCTGCTGTGAGCTGTCCATCTTTCCCTCTTCCTCTCCTCTTATTGCAAACGACAGATATTGTTGTTTCAAATTCCATCACTGGTTTAGACTTCAATTTTATTCCTCTTCTCTGCTTCAGGGAAGCTGTGGGACTTTTTATTGTTTAAAGAATTGCTTGTACATTTATAGTGCAATCCTGTGATGTGCTACTCCAGCACAGAGATCAAAATTTCGAGAAATTTTGAAGCCATGGGGGAAAACCTTTTTTTCTGAGAAGGAAACATAAATTTGTGTGGAAATTGAAATATATACAATATTTATGTTCCTGTCAAATCTAAACCTATTTTGCTGCTTAATGACATAAAATGTGTCATTTATAACAGCATAAAAATTATGTTAATTGGTGTATTTAGGGAATTTAAAAGTATAAATGCCTTAGTTTTCTATAAGAAAAACTGCAAATATGCCCAACCCAGTACTAAAATCAGAGATACCAGCAAACTGCTATACCATATGCTATCAGCACATTTCACTCATTTCAAATGGAAAAAATGAATGCTACGCAATGAGTGAGGATAAACTTGTCTTAAAAATCATTTCACTTATTTCAAAAGGGGAAAAAAATCCTAGGATGTTTTTTCAGTGTTCCCCAAAATTTCCATTGGAAAAATGGGGAAAAGTTCTCAGAGTTCATATTATACATTTTGAATGAGTAAAACTTTATCTTTAAGAGCATTTCATTCATTTTGGTTAGGATTTTTTTCTTCAGCACTTACTCAAATTCCTAATTTTTCCATCAGACAAACTGATAAAAACTCCAGGGGAGGAACCTTTTCACCCAAATTTTTCTGGGTTTTTTTGGGGGGCCACTGTACTATCTGTTGCTTTAAATATAATCCTCCTGGGTAGTTCTATATTGTTTAATGTCAGAATTACTTTTTCTCTGTTTCAGCGTTTCTTCAACTCTGTATTAGATTTTTTGCTAATGTTATGTCTTCGTAAATTTGCATTTATATACCCTATGGCATTGTTTATTGAAATGCCCTTGATATTGATTGTACTAATCTCATAGTATGTAATTTGCCTTGAGTATTAGTGAGAAAGGCAGACTGCAAATAAACAAACAAACAAACAAACAAATGTCATCCAGTCTAAGCCCATTGAAACTGATGGATTTAGACTGTCATAATATTGCATAGGATTACAGTGTTAGTCACTTAAAAGTTCACTTTACATTTTATGGAAATCCCTAAAGTTTTGTAAAGTTGAAAAACTGCTCTAAGGAAGAGGCGGTGGTTCCAGGTGACATCCTGGTTGCTAGCCAGCCTGGCTGTGTACAGTCAACTGTTGCTGTAAATGGGCAGAACTAATTTCTGTTGAGCAGGATCCTAAATTGGATTGTATGTCTGATCAAAATACTACAAGTGCATTTTCACAGCAGCTCCACTCCTGTTTTTTAGTATTTCTGTATGCACCTTTTGGTAGTGCTTGTGATTGTTCTCAGAGATTCTGTGTTCACCAGTAAAGAAATTTCCCCTTCTTTTGAAATCTCATTTAGACTATCATGAGTCCTATTCTTCTCCTACTAAGACTCCCAGTTAAAACTCTTAATTTTTTAAAAAAACTAGCATATTTATTTTCAAGGCTAGCTATAGCATATCAGTTTCTCCACATTCAAATATCATGTCCTTTCACAACTTCCTTACCCCTTTAAGAGACAAAGATATACTGGAAACAGAAAGTGGTTAAATGCTCTGAAGATGGAGCCTCTTGGAACATTTGGATTTAAGGTTACTTCTAAGTGGTCATGTCTCAACAGCATTGGTCAGGAACTATATGAGATTTGGCATGATATCATCAGTAGCTAGGTTTTGAGACATGTTGATAATAGGCCCATGGGTCTCATTTCATTTAAAGTGACTTCTTATAACTTCCTTACAGCAAGTGTGCTGAAGGAACCTGTGATGGGTGCACTTTCCACTTCCTGTGGGAGACACTTGAAGGCTGTCCTCTCTGTTCTACAGATGATTACCATGCCATCATCAGTGCCTGTGTTGGAGGAATTCAGGTAGGGACTCAGAGTCATTCTTGTGAGTTTCTTTTTTCTCTCCAAAACCTACATATTTTAAATACATTGCTGTTAAAATGAGCCAGTGACTGCTACTTCGCCCCTGTTGTCAACACATGAATGTGCTTGTAGAGAGAGACCAAACTGAAAGGAACAATTATTTGTAGAGGACTTGTTACCTCAAGGCAGTCTATTAAGAGATTTTTTCATTCATCCTGTTTCCCCTTCTTTGCTGGAGTACATCTATTTCAGGTGTTATTTTTTAAATTAAATGGTACTAATCCTACTCCTAAACTGTGCTGTCTGATTGGAAGGAAGACCCCTCTATTTTTCCTCCTACAGAGAACCACGTATGTGTGGCGGGAGCCAAAGCTGTGTGCAGGTGGCATTCCCCTCCCAGAGCAAAAGGTCAGCATCTGCAAGACCATGGACTTCTGGCTCAAAGTGGGCATCTCAGCTGGGACCTGTGCTGCTGTCCTCCTGACTGTCTTGACTTGCTATTTCTGGAAGAAAAATCAGAAGTGAGTAGCAGCTCCTCCTTCTCCTGCCTGTTCCTTGTACTTATTCATAGCTGCATCATATTCGTATCCTACTGAGGAAAGGGATATGATGTCATATTTCCCTTTTTAAACTGAGCGATAACCTTGAATATCATAGCAGATGAAAGCCTTACTTAAATGTCCAAACCAAGGAGTAACTCTTTCCTAGGGGTTTTCCACATATGTGACTTATTCGTGCTTAGCAGTTGATCCACTAGCCATCAGAATTACAATGAGCATAGGGGTTGTGCATATCTTCCCTCCATCCACATTTTTCCAGTTGCCACATTGATTAATTTTCTTACAGATGTGCCTTTAAAAAACCAGGATTTTTGAGCAAGGGTGTTGTCATCATCAACGGTGTCACAGTGTCAATCCCCCTTTTTTTTGTTTTTCAATACTCCTGCACTATATTTATATACCTCTGGAAGAGGGACAAGGCATGTGAGAATCGCCATATTGTCCCTATGGAAAAATGTGGGGAAATGCCCTTCACTCAAACATTCACCCCAATATTTGGACATTTGGGACTGCAAATTAGTTTTAAAAAGTTTTCCTGTCAACAAACATCAAGCAAATGGAAAGGATTCAATTGCTCACACATCTAGTCAATTGCTTTTGGCTAGTACTTAATGTTTACTCATATAAAAGTCTCCAGCAGGCTGAGAACAATTAAAGGGCCCAATGGGCTCTGCAACAGTCGTCACCAGAATAGAAATTGAAAACAAACCCCCCTCAGACCATTAAAAATCAAATTTCCATGAAAAATAAAAATAGTAAAAGCGGGCTCTGAGTATCAAGAAGATAGCCAAATACAAAGGCAAAGAATGATGGATGAGTGACTGGAAAGAGCAACGAGTGCTCCTGTGCCTTCTGAAAGTGCAAAGAAGCAAATGGCCATGGCAAAGAAAATGGAGAAGGGGACAGAAAAAGAAGGTGCCAGCTATTGCAAGTACATGGGACGAGAAGTTATTGCTCCTGTGCCTCAGAAAGCCAGTGTCGTGTAGTGGTTAGTGTGCTGGACTAAGACCGAGAGACCCAGGTTCAAATCTCTGCTCTGCCATGAAGCTTGCTGGGTGACCTTGGGCCAGTCCCACTCTCAGCCAGACCTACTTCACAGGGCTGTAGTGAGAATAGAATGAAGGAGAGGAAAATGATGTATGCTGCTTTTGATCCCTGTTGGGGAGAAAGGAGGCATAAAAATAAAGTAAAATAAAATAAATATAAATTATAATGATATATAGATATATCTCTATTTGGTGAGCAAATACTTGAAAATCCCCCATTACCAAGGTGGCGGAAAGAGAACACAGAGTTGGGTTGTTCCACAGTCATGGTTAAGTCAGCAGGAAGTAGGTAGGAAGTAGGAGGAACCAGCAAAAGTGCAGGAAACGTTACAAGCGAACAAACATGCCTTAGATTTGATTGCTAGAAAAAAATTGGGGTGGAAGTGCGCCCAAAAGAGCCAGAAAAGAAATGGAAAAAATGCTAGATGAGAACTGCTGGCTCAAGAGAATGTGTAAAAGACAGAGGATAAACCAAAGCAGTACGGAGCCAGAACTGACACAAAAACGCTGTGCGGAAAGCCCTTGCATCAGAAAAATGTCACTCCTTGTTTGTTGTAATTTCTACAATTAAGCTGAAAATTTTACTGTTAAGTCCCTTAGACTCCTATGATTTCCTACCTTATTTTTACATATTTTCCCTAAGTGGTACTTTTCTGTATTGAGTAAGCTCTTCAGAGACACTTAACAGGAGCTGGTGGTATCCTTGCTAGGAAACAGCCACCTGTGTAATAGAACAAAGTTCTGTGTCCGGGAAGGAGCAAAAACACGCCACCTTCTCCAAAAATAGTCACTAGGGGTGTGCACAGGAAAAAAAATCTGTTGGTTTGGTTTTGTAATACTAAACTGGAAAAAAAATTGGAATTCAGTGAATACCAAATTCATTCTCCAGTTTGGTTCAGTAATATAGAGCAAATTCAGTAAAATTCAGCCATTATTTCCTATAGGAAACTCAATTCAGAAATTAATGATGGCTGGGGGAGGGGGGTCATTTTTGGATCAAATTTCGCCAAATTTGCAGGGGCCATTTTATGGCCTTTCAAAGAAGGTGCCCCCAGCCACCTCCAATCTCCATTATTCCCTATGGAGAAAACCTAAAACTAACCTATCTTTAAAACTTTTAAACACTTCACAGCTGTCTCAGGATACTCAGAAAGTATGCTCAGATACCACAAGGTTAAGTTAACAAACTGAACCAAGCATCCCAACAACCCCCGCCCCCCACCAAAGAAGACCAACAACACTTGAACACCTGATCAAACCAAACTTCTATACCAACAAAAACAGAACCCAGCAAAAAACACCAACCAGACTTCTGTCAATAAATCCCAGCAACAGGATAAAACAGTCCCCCAGAAGAATAAGCAGCAAAATGAACAGTAAATATAACTACCTTTAAAAGCCAGAAATCAAAGCCCGCCTACACAAAAACCCAAGCAAAGGCTCCTCCCCACACACAGCAAAAAAGCAGTTTTTAAAATGCAAACTAAAAAAGAAACTTTTCCCCCTTCCCCCCCAATCCCTATCCCTCCAAGATACCAGGCCAACCCCCTTCCCCGCAAAAGATTTGAAAAAACCAGTAAGTGTACGATTCTCAAACCAGGCAGCAGCCAGGAATCCACTCCACTCACTGGGCAGCAGGATCTAGTCGCAGTCCAAAGCAGGCCAGGAGAGAGAGTCAACAGCCAGCAGCAAGCAGGCAGTGTCTCTCAGAGCCAAGCTACAAGTGGAGCGCAAGTGAATGGCAAGTGAACAGGGAGGAATACACGTGAGTCTGTTCACTTGCCAGGCAAGTGTCATTCATCACTTGTAGCTTGGATCTCAATCTCCTGGCTAAAACAAAATGGAGTCTGACTGAGGCAAGCCTCCTAATTTTACCCCTCACTGGGCAGTTTAAGAAAGGCAGTGTCCTTCTTGAAAATCCCATTGGCTAGAGAAGAAGAGCTGCTGCAAGGATTGGACACGCACACTCCCCCTCACCTTTCCTCCTTCTGCCTCAGTCCCCCTCCCCTCTTCTCCCATCTGGTAAAAAACACAGGAAGCAGTGTTTCTTTTAAGTTCCTTAGCAAAGGAACAGCAAGGAAAAGCGCTGCCGCGCTTCCCTATTTTCACTGAACTTTACCAAATATTACTAAATTCATTTGGTAATACAGATTTAAGTTTGGCAATAGCAAATTTTACCAAATCGGGTAAAATTTGGTAATTTTACCAAATACCTAACCTGAATTGCACCTCCCTACTAATCACCATTGATTGACTATTCCTCCCACAAGAGGGAAATGCCAGGTACCCAGCAAGGTGACTCTTTCTCCCCATTCCTACTGGAGGTTTGGGCACTACCAACTCCTTTAAAATCCTAGAACAAAAGAAGTTCCTGCCCATTTTCTGTGGAGCATGCAAAGAGTGCTGAACATCAGTTTAGTAGGGATATGTCCATGCTGGGATGGCATGTGCTTGGATCTAAGGACTAACATAAGTGGAATGTGAGCGGAAAGTTTTAGCTAGGTGTGTTAGGGTTTTGTTTCTTTGTCATTCCTCTATGGAATGACAAAACCTTTTGTTTTTCACTCAGTATACCTTTGTAAGTTGAGTTCTTCGGGTCTAGTAATTCAGGGCTTTGGGAGTGGATGAAAGACTGGCTTTGTCCATTCTCTACCTGTTAACCCAAGATAGAGTGGTCATAGGGCTATCATGTGTTTCAGCTGCTTCTGTCTCAGAAGCCGGAATAGGGGAGAATGGGGGTAGAGGTGTTCCAGAGAGGCAGGGACAAGCTAACACTGGCTGGAAGCCTCTGGGAGAAAATGTTCTCTGTCACTTCTCATTGTGAAAATAAGGTAATGTGAATCAATAGCAAATATTAAATAAGAGGTTAAGAATAACCTCTGCTTCATCAAGGACTAGAGTAGACATCACGTTTCTAGATTTTCCTAGTAATATTTGGCACTACTGGATCTACCCTCTGTTTGTCTGTCTATCATCCTCAAAGGCTAGAGTATAAATATTCCAAGCTGGTGATGAATTCCAGTGCCAAAGACAGTGAGCTGCCAGCTGCTGACAGTTGTGCCATTATGGAGGGAGAGGATGCAGAGGATGACCTGATATTCACAAGCAAGAATTCTCTCTTTGGCAAAATAAAGGCTTTCACTACAAAGGTAAGATGCCTGCAAGAGCCACCTTTTATAAGGGCCAAAAGGAAGTGACTGAGATCTTGTTGGGCTTGACCTCAACACTGATGTAACTTGACAGATGTCTAAGATATCTTGTTTAACTTTCAAAGCAGTATCTGAGTGGACACATTATTAAATCACCTAACAGGCAACTTACATCCAAGGCTGACATGCATCTTTCTCTAGTAGTGAATTTTTAAAATAAATTAACTCAGGGCTGTTTATAAAAAATTATCTCAACTGGTACAGGCTGTGGTGTGTGTGAACCTCAACATTATAGCTAAGGGAGAAAGTGAACAGGAGCCTCATTCTTCTCACGCGCACACACCACCAACAACAACAGTTGTTGCAAAATAATAGAGTCCAGTAGCACCTTTAAGACTAACCAACTTTATTGTAGCATGAGCTAGAGAACCACAGCTCTGTGGTTCTGATGAAGAGAGCTGTGGTTCTCAAAAGCTTATGCTACAATAAAGTTGGTTAGTCTTAAAGGTGCTACTGGACTCTACTATTTAACAGAGATGAGAAGCCAAAATGAAAAGGACCCCCCGCTCCAAGAACACATCAAATAAAATGAACCCAGGTGTAGAAGAGCATACAGAAGGACACTCGCTACAGGCTGGTCTTGATTTTAAAAGCATTCCTACAATGACAGCCTCAGCCTCACCTACACCTGTGAGCGTTCCCCAGCCCCAATGTTCACCTGCACATGCTGCTGTGTTCCCAGTTGCTGTGACTGTTATTCTAGTTAATAGTTGGTTTTTTTCTTCTCCTTTTCTAATGTGGCTATTTGTTTTCCTGTAGGCTGCTCTTAGCTACAGTCAGGCTTGGCAGGACTCTGTGAGTAGGGCTGTGCTCAATAAACTAAAAGGAGGAGTCTTCCAGGTAGATAGACACCAACTGTAAATGGTATTGTCTTATCTGAAAACAAATAAGCTGGGTGACAGAACCAAGTCTCATGTTACAAAGCCCAGAGGGCAGACGCATGGGAAGTGAATTTAAATCAGGATTGTCTCATGAAGGGAGAGGGGGCGGGGCTTAAGCTTCCTGCCCACACAATTTTCCTGACCTGAAGTAGCCAGAGGAGCTGCTGTTTGCCCCATCAGGGTAACTTACATATACTGAGGGCTGCATGTGGGGTTTCCCATCAGGGCAAATAGCAGCTTCCCAAGGCCTTCAGGTCAGGAAAGTGGCATGTGTGTACAAGGCTTAAGCCCCCTTTCCCTGTATGCCATGGTCCTGATCTGATTGGGTCGACATGCACCTGGCAAGTAAGTTCCCAACATGCATTTCCCAGACCATGCCTAGTCAACAGTTTGTGTGTCCACCGTGTAGACTTTATAATGTACAAATCAGCCATGACAGCATTTCACAGACTGATACTCAATGGGATGACAGTGTGGGCTCATGATGCCTTCAGGAGGCCTAATTCTGGTGCATAACCAAACTGTGTGATTTGCTTGTTGCTTTTATTGCCGCACTCTTTGCAACAATATTGACTTCCTTTTTGAAGGAGAAGGCAAGGAAACTGAATGTACGTTGGACACATGCTAATGGATATTAATTACATCTGCAAATTCAGGATCATAATCTAACACAGAAAACTCCTTGAGCTTGGCTCATCTCTGGAACAAGGGACTGTTTTATTGTATACTTTAGAATAATGAACTACCTGCTAGCCTTTTTCTCACCTTCATTACCAAGCATCAAAGCTCACTGATTCTCTGAAAGGGTGTAGCAGGGGAAAACCAAGGCAGAGCCATGGAAATTTGGCCCTGTGGATTCAAATTTCATGCACAGAATAAATTATAAGAGTTTACTCTGTGTGAGTAGGTTTTCTCCTCTTCCTTGCACATCACAGATAAATTTGACATTCCTATTGTTGACCTGAATGTCATTTTGCCCACAGAGCATGAGAGGAGTGGGGCAGGGAAGGCGTCCCTTTAAAAGCCTGACCACCGGATCTGAGAGGAAGCTGTGCACCCCAGGTCTGGTGCCCAGCCCCACCCTCCCTGGCTGGCCCCGACTGGTCAGCCGGGAAGTTCAATTTAATTGGGCAATGGGCCTGCCCTGGGGATCCTAGGAGGCCCGAACATGGTAGGGTATGAGTAGGTTTTCTCCTCTTCCTTGCACATCAAAGATAAATTTGACATTCCTATTGTTGACTTGAAGAATCAGATCTGAAGAAGTGAGCTGTGACTTATGAAAGTTCATAGCCTACCACAAATGTTGTTAGTCTTATAGCTGCTACTGGATTCTTGTCCTTTCCCTTGCCCAATCTCTCCCCAGTCACGCCCCCACCCCCACCCCATATATTACTGGAGGGCCTTGGGGGCTCTTTTCATACCACTGTAGCATTAAGCTGTAGCAATATGTCAATTACCAACTTTTTAAAAAGCCTTCCAGTGGCATCGGGGGGAGGGCGGGGAATGGTGGCTGCGGGGGACTGAGGCCAGAAAAATGGCAGGACCTTCAAAATGTATATCTTCCCATCCACACAGCATGGAAATATACTTTGACTGTGATCTTTATTAAAAGATTGTACCAAAACTGGTTTGGATAGATCACAGCAAAGAGAAGGAGAAAATTGGAAAGTGCATGATTAGGGGACAACATCGTGTGGATGCTCCGGATAAACTTGCTTCACAGAACCAGAATAGCAGCCCAGCACTGGGCCCTCACTCTAGGAGTTATGGAAATTCCACTGGATGTATTATTTTATATATCTTTTAGAACTGGCTGCTCGGTGCCACTAGTGAGATGGCTCCAATATCCTACCCACCAGTTATCATCATCACTGCAGTGCAGATGTAATCCTTGTGGAGTGCAGAATGAAGGATGACTTCCTATGGACTTCGTGACAATCCTTTCCTAGCCCCAGCAGTAGCCTTTTTTTGAATGCACTAAGATCCAGCAGGACCATCCAAAAGGAGCTGAAGGCCCATGAGTTTTTACCAACATTTTACTCTGTTGCTGGCTATTTTTGAGCAGCTCCCCCACCTTTGCAAACAACTGTCAAAAGTATTCTGTTGGTATGAGTTGATGTTGCAGATGTTCAGCTGCTGTTGAATACCCTCCCAGGATTGCAGCACATTCAAAAAAGTGGGTCTGTGGGCAGCTAGTGGATGGAGGCATGATGGTAGTTGTTGCAAAGCAATCTGGGAACTACTGTGCACAGTGGCTTGGATCCTATACCTTTGCCCTGGGTACTGCGGAGCTCACTTCCTCTCACTACTAGAGAGCTCACTTTCTCTCACACTAAGTACTTTGGGTTCATTGAAAAGCATTGGAAATGTGCAAATTGAAATGCCTAATGCAAGAAGCGGCAAGCTTCTGCAATGCCCATGTATGGAGGAAAGAGAATCCAAGTTTCTGCGTCTTTGCTTTGTTATTAAATACATAGATACAGCATAACCTGATTAGATGCCAATTAAGGCTAATTTTAAACATGACATTGGTGAGGAAAAGAACGTCCCTGCTGTCCCTGCAGGGTCTTCAGAAGCTGTCCTGCAAACTGTGCAAAGCAGTTACCTGTACTTAACTTGCATGCCAGAGATCTATAGCCCCTTTGGGTATTGTGCTGACCTGCTAATTAAGCAGGCATAGCTACATAGCTTAGGTTGCAGCACTATATAAATGAGACAAGGAGCCTATGCAAAGTCACACAGGGAAGCTCTTTGCCTTGCTAGTGCCATGTTTAAATTAGACCTGAGGTCAGATAGAAGACCCTGAATCTTTCCTCCCATTCACACTGCCTTTTATGTTCTTTTCAGAGAACATCTGATGGTTTTGACTCTGTTCCATTGAAGACCTCGTCTGGCACCACTGACATGGACCTTTAAGAGTGGACTGCCCACTCCCATGCCTTTCCCACAGGACGCTTTGGGTGTTCTCCTTGATTAAGACCTGCACTTTGATGAACTTGCCATGTGGCCTTATTGGATACACTTTTAACTTCAATTCTTATTGTACTTTTTTAAGCCTAAAATGTTAACATTCCATCCCCAAAAAAGAACCATGCCAAATACAAATGTGCTTAAAAAATTATATGTAGGTATATATTTGTATGTCTCTTGCACCCTCTTCTTCTGGCACAATGATCTGCAGTGAATTTAGCAATCTGAGTTTCTGCACCCATCCACAATAGATATTTAATCCAAAGTAAAGCCTGTAACAATGTTTGAATCTTCGCTATTCCCTTGCATCAGATAATTAACGTTCCCTAGGACATTACTGCCATAAAATCAGTCTATGTGGCAGGCTCCTAAATCTCCCCCTTCTAGTTCTTTGGTACAGAGACCTGACTTTCAACAGACCTTCCCAATCTGCTAGAGTGGCTCACTTTTGAGGCCTGTCTGCCTCATAATGACCTGCAGCAGGGACGCAGACAGTGGGGTAGAAATTGCAGGATTCTTCTTATCCTACACCTCACCAACCTCTAAGTTGATCATAGCAGAGAAAAAAGCATGTTACAGTAGCCATGGAAAGGCTTCTCCTTTAAAGCTTAAAGCCTTTCCCCCGCTCTCTGTTAGCAAATGAGAGGCTCTTCATATCCTGTCACCAACAAGGACCAGCCCTTCAGTTTCAGAGACGATGACGGAATATGCTGTAAACATTGCAAAGCTTTGTGGCCTAGACAGAGCAGCCAGTTCTCCCACAGCCTTTTGTACAGTGACAGTGGCACAGGGGACAAATTCAGTGTGGCTAATGGGGTCTGTTTCTACTCCTTCACTTTAAAACATTTTCACAATGAAATAACTTACTCATGAGCTAACTTTCTTCAATGTCTGAAAACTCATCTTAGGAGACTGATTTTAAAAAGTGAATGTCATCCACAGCTGTCACCCTTTCTAGCTTCCCTCCCGGAAAATTTGTGCCATCCTTGATAATATATTCTTCCTACCTTATTGGAAAGTGCTCCTTTGAAAGAAGAGAAATTTAATTTTCACACAGTATCATGGATCAGGTAGAGCTTCCATCACAACTATTCTGTATAACACGCCACCGTTTTCTAGGAGAATGAAAGCCTACTTCCTTTAAGCTACATGAATTAGAAGTATTAGAGATAATTAATTAGTGATTCTCAAAACTGACCTCCTGTAAAGAAAACAGAGGCAGAGAATAGTACTCGATCATCTCTGAGTAAATTCCAAGATGTGTGGCACAACTCTCAGAAAATACTCTTTTTAAAAAATTAATTTGCATCGGAGATCATAGAATACATAACTAGTAAATAGGACATCAGTTAGTAAATAGATCAGTACAAGTGGCTTGATATGTTGAACAAATAAAAAACTAAACACTTTAATAAATTAATAAGATTAATTTAATTAATTTAACACTTTAATAAGATTAAACAGAGCCAGTTTGGTGTAGTGGTTAAGAGCACGGGACTCTAATCTGGAGAGCCGGGTTTGATTCCCCACTCCTCCACAAAGCCAGCTGGGTGACCTTGGGCGAGCCACAGTTCTCTTGAGCTCTCTTAGCCCCACCCACCTCACAGGGTGATTGTTGTGGGGTAATAATAACACTTTGTAAACCGCTCTGAGTGGGCATTAAGTTGTCCTGAAGGGCGTTATATAAATCGAATGTTATTATTATTATTATTACTTCATTCCCAAGATGAATCCCAAATACAACTTGGAAGGAACAAAAAAGGAAGCAAAAGAAATAAATCAATATAGGAAAAACAAAACAAAAAAAAACGGCTTAGTATAATTTTTACATCGTGGAGTTCAGCTGTTCCATTGTAATGTTATTATGACTCCTGGTTTACGATATTATTTTCACTCATATTGCAAAAGAACCATTGCTATCCAGAGCCTAGGTCCTGGGTACATGGGTGGGGGGGGGGTCACAGAATTGTGCTCCTAAAATCAGTCAGTATCCACTGACAATTGCCATGTCAATGTTAAAATTCTATTTCCGTGTTTGTTTGGTAGGTTGGAGAAATGTACAGTAAGCCCTTTTTCCCATTCATACAAGTTTAATTCTAATGACACTATTCTATTCTGATTCTCCTTTAAATAATCTGGATTTCCTTGTACTTCAGTATGCTATCTGTACTATATCACTGGAGATCTATGTGACACTTTCACTGTGTGGATTACATCCTATGTGGAGGGCGGGGGGGGGGAGATCCCTGATAGGATGCAATATGTACAGCAATAACTCAGTTCTCTCCACCCAGCAATCCCTCAAGCTGCAAAAAGGAAAGTCCTTTTAAAAGTAATTGTGACTGGAGGGCACTTATCCTCCCCATGTAGGGTTCAGGCTGAAGCGATATGATAACCTTGTTGGCATACTGTTCTCTGCTGCCAACTTCTATGAGGGCAGCATTTATGCCATTTTGGGAGGTTCAGAAGGAGGCAGGGTGTTGCTTTGACCCCCACTTGATGTTTTCCTACTTACCAAAGAGCTGTCTACCATTCATTACCCCAGTTTTTGCCTCCATTTTGCTACCTAGCACATCTGCATAAGGCTGGCTCAGTTTGCTACGATAATTAGTTATTGCATTTATGGTGGTGAAGCTGAGCTGAGCTGAGGCAATGGTGTGGAACGCCCATGAACAATCTGGCTGCTTAGGGTACAAAGTGTCAGAATATTTTTAGTCCAACTTCAGTGAGAGAAGGGAAGTTGTAATTAAAACCATGCAGGGGCCCTGTGAAGAAGAGTAGCTTTGCAGGGGCTGGCAAATGGTTGGGAAGCAGTTTCAGGATGCAGGGAAATTATTTGTCAAGGGGTAGGAGCCCCAGAAGTAAGATGGTTGAAAGAAGAGAGCAGAACAAGCAAATGACTGTGAAATAGGTGCCAACAGGCCTGGAGTAAAATGTCCTCCTATCCATTTAATGTGTGGAAATAGGACCTGGAGATTTCCTAGTATTACAGCTGATCTCCCCCCCAGGCTTCCCCTCCCAAAATCTCCAGGTATTTCCCAACCTAGAGTTAGCAACCCTATTTTCATGGTATGGAGGTAAATAACATCACCTTTTAACTAACATCCCATTAAGCCTCTATTTAAGGGACAAGATGATTTTTTTTTCTCTCCAGATAGTTGGCAATACTACTGTGAAATGGAAAGTGAGGGAAAGGTCGCCAAAAGAGGTATAAAGAAAAGGTGTAGGAGATGTGGAATATCATGTATTGACTTAAACTACCCAGCCAATTCTTTTGCAATGCAGACCAGATTAGCTCTGAGGTGTGGAAGGGACTAAAGATAAATTATTCAATTAAACCTCTTCCACAGCTGAAGAAACTGCCATGGCATTTCCTTTCAATCATCCTTTTTTAGTGAGAAGCATACAATTCTTCTTAACTTTTCTCTTCTTAAGAGATTGAGGAGTCATAGGTGAGCAATTGGGGCTTAGTAGTAAACCTACTGGACAGTTAAACATGCTGACAAATGTGTGATGTTCCTCACAGGGAAGGATCCTTGAGAGATGTGCTTAGGTTGTCAGTCCTTGGACTTTGGGTCTGAAAATCAGGTTTGAGGGATTATTTTCAGGGCAACATTGAAATCTCAGAGCTGTCCTCAGTCACACATGATGGCTTCTAAGATGTATATATTTCTTGGATGTTTTAAATATTGCATATTTAAAGTGGACACGAGAGGCAATCTGACATTAACTACATTTTATGTTTAGCACGTAGTTAATTTTTTTGGTGTTTTAATTTTTTTGTGGTAAAAGCCCATCTCTTCAAAAGCAGGGGCAGTCTTAGAAATTCTGGGACCTTGGACAGAAGTTCAAGATGAGACCCCAGAATCTCTGCCGTCCTCACCAGAGCCCCCTGATGGCAATCAAGATGTGGCCATGTGAGGTGGGTGGGAGCCATCTCTAAAAGCTGGCTGCCTGAGCCTCTGATGGAACAGGCACAAGCAGCCACTGCTGAGGTGGTCACGAGTAGCTGTCGCTATGGGCGGGTCTGTTGATGGTGGTTTGGTTCCCTGCAGGGCATCAAGAGCTGGATAACTGGACATCTGCCAAGGTCAGTCAAAGACTTTTGGCCCATCCATTCCCAGTAGGAATGAGAGATTGGCCCAAAGACCAAATTGTTTGCAAATTGTTCCTCCAGTCACAAGCCTGTTCTCAATGATCTTTGGGGGTGGGCAACTGCAACTTTCTCCCTGGTCGTCTTGCCCCCGGGAAGCTGCTCTGGATTTGCAAAAGCTGCTGCGGTAGCCGGCTTTCTCTGGCTCTTCAGGCAGCGATTCTAACAGAGAGGGGAAGGACACTGGGACTTCAGTTCCCAGGAAAACTTGCGAAAACGATCGAGTGTTCTATGCGTGAAAAAAGTCACTTGTAGCTTGGCTCTGACTTGCAGTGAAATCCTAAATAGAGTTACTCCAGTCTAAGTCCATAGAAATCAATGGGCTTAGACTGAAAATCAACTGAAATCAACGGGCTTAGACTGGAGTAACTCTGTTTAGGATTTCACTGTTAGTAAGTCACAGGTTGCACAGTTTTGTTTATGTCATATTGAGAAAGCACAACTCAAATGTAGAATTGCTGTACTAACCATAAAGCCCCATATGTGACAATGTTATAATCTTTCTAAAATATAATTTCAGACTTTCTAGGAGGATGGAGTGGAGGTTTCTTACCACCCCAGGCAATTCCACCAGTCAGCTTCCTCTTTCTTTGATGCTTCAGAGGTCAAATGATGATCTTGCTTGTTTCCAGCCCAAAGAAAAGGAGTTGGTTTACTGCACTGAAAAAGCTCAGGAGGGCTGGGACATAAGAAAGCTGAGGTACCCTCTGAAGCATTCATATATATGAAAGAGGAGCTCAAACTTTAAGGGGGCACAGGACTTCCTGTTTGGGATCCATGGAGGTCTAACGCAGCTCCACTTGCGGAGCTGACCGGACTGCCGTTTTAACCGGCCGGCGGGGTGAAAATAGCCCGCGGCCGACTGCTCTCAGGCGGGGAGCAGGCAAAGAACGCTCAAGACCCTAGGGTGAGCTAGATCTCGGACGAGGGGGGGCTCTACACAACGAGTCTCCCCCCGATCCTTGAGGTCCCACCTTGCGACGGGTCGGCTATAATCTCTGCGGCAGTTTTGGGGCCAATTCGGCTGGCATAAGACCTACATACCCAAGCATCGATTGGGGGAAGAAGCTGAGAGGAGAACTTAAAATCGAAACAGCGATTACAACCCGAGAAAAGTGAAGAGAAGGTAAAGATCATTATCTTCTGAGACGGGACAGATTGATAAAAACAGAGAGGAAAAAAAGTAGATTTTTAAACTGCAACAGACTAGTGAAAAGGAGGGGAAGACTCGGCAGGAATTGAATTTAAAAAGAGACTAAGTTTAAAGAAGTTATTAAAGAAATGGGACTATTGTTTTGAATACCTGTGGCCTTGGAGCTGTGAGAAAAAGACACCATCGCGAGATCTGCTGTGGGAAGACGGGAGACAGGAAGTGCGTAATAACAATAGAGTGGCTGGAGAGAAGCGGCCCTTGCTGGAGGGCAGGAAGTAGGGAATCGCCATTTTTGAAAGGGGAAGGGTCGCGGCTTCAGCGGAAGAGGAAGTAGGCCATCTTGGATTACAAAATCATAGAGAAACCATAGAGAAAAGACGCCCGACATTTTGGACTCTTTAAAATTTAATTTCTATAAGAAGACCGGGACATTTAAAATAGAAAAACGTTAAATTTTACGCCACGGAGTTAAGGAAGAGAGCGGATTCGTGGGAGCGAGCTAAAGCAAGCCCCACGATGTCAAAAAAAGAGTGGCAATCGGCAATAGAAAACCTGGATAAAAACCTGGACAAAAAACTTTTAGATATGATTAAAGAACTTAAGGACACGAAATTGGAGCTGATAAAAGAGGTTAAAGAGGTTACA
This sequence comes from Eublepharis macularius, assembly GCF_028583425.1. Lineage (NCBI taxonomy): Eukaryota > Metazoa > Chordata > Lepidosauria > Squamata > Eublepharidae > Eublepharis > Eublepharis macularius. The sequence continues at coordinate 103,865,589 of NC_072794.1, read as the reverse complement.
CAGACAGTAAAATCGGAGCTGTCAGAAGTGAAAAAAGGTATGGAAACAATACGAAGTGAATTACAAGGAACGCAGCAGAGAGTTAAAACAGTAGAAGACGCGATGGAGAATTTAGCAGACACGCAACAAACAGAGATGAGATTGGTGAAGGGGAGAATGTCAGTTGCAGAAACTAAACATATGGAGAAGCAGCTACGTTTTCGTGGCTTGCCAGAAGTGGAAGGAAAGTCAGCGCAAGAACAGATGACTGAGGTGTTGGCTGAGTACCTGGGGAAGGAGGAGGAGGAAGTTGTGGCTATCCTAGATGTGGCATACCGTGTGAATTCGAGAATAGCAACCCAGAGGAAACTACCAAGAGATGTGATTGTGCAGTTTACAACACGAAATATGAAAGAGAGGATTGTGACAAAACAGTTTCAAGATCCATTGGAGATTGATGGCAAGACGATTATTATAATGAAGGAACTGCCCAGATCAGTGTTACTGGACCGGAAAAAATATAAAGTGCTAATTCAGATTTTGAAGGACATGAAAATCAGGTACAGATGGGAGTTACCGGAAGGAGTGTCCTTTGAGTTTGGAGGGGCCAAAAAACGCATCAGATCTGAGCGAGAGATGGAGCGATTTATTAAGGACAATGAAAAAGACTTACCAACAAGATCATGAGTATGGAGTGTAAAGTATTATCTTGGAATGTAAATGGACTAAACTCACCGAATAAGAGGAAAAATACTTTTCACTGGCTACTAAAACAAAAATGTGACATTGTTTGTTTGCAAGAGACCCATATCAGAAAGCAGGATGTAAAATATTTAAAATCTGGAAAACTGGGCAAAGAATATGTAGCGGCCTCCAACAAGAAAAAAAGAGGAGTGGTGTTGTACATAAAAGAGGAGCTACAGCCAAAATTTGTTATGAGAGATGTGGAAGCTAGATTTGTAGCAGTGGAATGTATTTGGAATTTAAAGAGAGTGTTGGTAGTCGGACTTTATGCACCTAACGGTGCAAAAGAAAGCTTCTTTGAGGATTTAAGGAAGCATTTAGACGATCTTGCATATGACCAGATAATTCTTGCTGGAGACTTCAATGGAGTGACAGACTTGGAACTAGACAAAAAGACTACAACGGCACAAAAGAAAAGAGGACTATTACCAAAGCTTTTTTTTGAGTTGATTCAACAAGAGACTCTTGAAGATGTATGGAGGAGAGAACATCCTAAAAGCAGACAGTTTACTTTTTATTCTGCAAGGCATTCTACATTATCAAGAATTGATATGATCTGGGCCTCAAAAGACTTAGCATTATGGACTAAGGAGGTAGAAATAATGCCTATGGTAGGCTCAGATCACAACCCAATTATGTGGAAATTTGGAAAAAAGAGAAAAAGGAAAGCATGGAGAATAAATGAGGACTTGTTACAGGAAAGAGAGAATATGGAAATACTGAGAAGAGAGACAAAGTTTTTTATACAATACAACGTGAATAAAGAAGTACCAACCAATAAAGTTTGGGATGCTTACAAGGCGGTTGTAAGGGGCATACTAATGGACTTAAATGGTAGAGCAAGAAAGAAGAAAGAGGAGAAAAGACAAGAGATTGAGGAGAAAATAAAAGCCAAAGAAATACAGCTAAAAAAGAGACCAGGGAAAAAGAAGGTATACCAGGAAATTAAAATACTTCAAGAACAGCTAACAGCAATGAGCAATAAAGAATTGGAGTGGAATCTCAAAAGACTGAATCAAAAAGCGTTTGAGGGTGCTAATAAACCTGGGAAGTACCTGGCATGGCAATTGAAGAAGAAAAGGGAAAAGAAGATAATAAATAAAATTTGCGAAGATAACAAAACGTATTTGGAGCAGGCTACCATTAGTAGAGCCTTTTATAAATTTTACGCTAAGCTGTATAATAAAAAAGAAGTAAACAAAGAATCAATAGCGTCATATTTGGAGAAAACCAAACTTCCAGAAATCTCGGAAGCTTGGAGAAATAAGTTGAATAGTGAAGTAACTGACGAGGAAATAAGTAAGGCAATACAATCTGCAAATCTAGGAAAGGCGCCAGGGCCAGATGGACTTACGGCTAAATTCTATAAGACAATGGCTAATGAACTGGCACCATTCCTAAAAGAGGTGATGAATGGGGTTTTAAGGGATCAAAGGATTCCAGAAACTTGGAGTGAAGCGAATATATCATTGATCCCAAAAGAGGGCCAAGACCTGACTAATGTGAAAAATTATAGACCTATATCGCTACTCAACAATGACTATAAAATTTTTGCGAAGATATTGGCGGAGAGATTGAAGGGGTGGCTCTCGGAAGTCATAGAGGAGGAACAAGCAGGCTTTTTGCCAGACAGACAAATAAGAGACAACTTAAGGACAGTGATCAATGCTATTGAATATTATGACAAGCGTTGTGACAAAGAGGTTGGTTTCTTCTTTGTAGACGCTGAAAAAGCGTTTGACAATTTAAACTGGGACTTTATGTTTGCCACTATGGAAAAGCTACAATTGGGAGAAAGATTCATCAGAGCAATTAAGGAAATTTATAGAGACCAGACTGCAGCAATCGTGGTGAATGATGAATTGACCAAGAAATTGACGATAAGTAAAGGAACAAGACAAGGTTGCCCGTTATCTCCATTGTTGTTCATTTTAGTATTGGAGATTCTGATGATACAAATACGTCAAGATGATGAAATTCGTGGAATAAAAATAAAGGACTATTCATACAAGGTCAGAGCATTTGCGGATGACATAATGTTAATTGTAGAGGACCCATTGGAGAACATGCCAAGAGTGATAGATAAGATCAAGGAGTTTGGAGACTTGGCAGGTTTCTTCATTAACAAAAAGAAGTCAAAGATATTATGCAAAAATATGACTAAGCAGAAACAACAATTGTTAATGGAAACAACGGATTGTGAAGTAACAAGTAAAGTGAAATATTTGGGAGTCGAATTAACTGCAAAGAACATAGATCTATTCAAAAACAATTATGAAAAACTATGGACTCAGATAGAGAGAGACTTGATTAAATGGAATAGATTGAATTTGTCATGGTTGGGCAGGATTGCAGCAGTTAAGATGAATGTGTTACCAAGAGTAATGTTTTTGCTACAGACAATACCAATCATCAGAGACTCCAAACAATTTGAAAAATGGCAGAGGAAAATATCAGATTTTGTTTGGGCAGGCAAGAAGCCTCGAGTGAAAGTGAAAGTTTTACAAGATGCAAAGGAAAGAGGCGGAATGCAACTGCCCAATCTGAGACTTTATCATGATGCAATCTGCCTAGTTTGGTTGAAAGAATGGATGACATTAAAGAACAAGAAACTATTAGCCCTAGAGGGATATAAAAAAATATTTGGATGGCACGCATATTTATGGCATGACAAAGTAAAGGTCAACTCGATGTTCCTGCATCACTTTGTTCGGAGAAGTCTATACATAATCTGGAAGAAGTACAGAATTTATCTACAAGAAGGAACCCCTTTGTGGGTGGTTCCATATGAGGTGATAGACCCGAGAGCTGTTGATAATGAACAACAATGTTTAACGTATAAAGAAATAACTAAAACTGAAGCATCCAAACTTAGAATAAAGACACAAGAGGAACTATCACCTAACTACGATTGGTTCCAGTATAGACAGATCAGAGACTTATATAATTCGGACTCTGTAAAGGGAGGTATACGAATAGAGAATTCGGAACTAGAGCAGACCCTTCTTAAAGAAGATAAGAAAAGAATATCCAAGGTATACCAAGTACTGTTGAAGTGGTATACCGAGGATGAGACAGTTAAAACACAAATGGTGAAATGGGCTATAAACTTTAATAAAGAAATAACAATGGAGGCATGGGAATACTTGTGGAAAACTACAATGAAGACAATGACATGTATTAATATCAAAGAGAACATTTACAAAATGATCTATCGTTGGTACATGACACCAAAGAAGATTGCGCTAGGGAATTTGAATACTTCTAATAAATGCTGGAAATGTAAGAAGCATGAGGGCTCCCTCTATCATATGTGGTGGTCGTGTGAGGTAGCCAGGCAGTACTGGGGGGAAATAATAAGAGAAATGAGTGAAATTTTACAATTTCAAATTAATAAGAACCCAGAACTCCTGCTACTGAACTTGGGAATGGAGGGAATTCCAGCCCAACACAGGACGTTGATATTTTATATGACAGCAGCAGCTAGACTTTTGTATGCGCAAAAATGGAAAGTACAAGAAGTGCCAACTATTGAAGATTGGACTTACAAATTGCTGTATATGGCTGAAATGGACAAGATGACAAGAAAACTGAGAGATCTGGACTCAGGGCAGTTCAACACAGACTGGGAGAAGCTGAAACAATACCTGGAGAAGAAATGGGAGGTGGGAGGAAAACTGTGGCAGTTTGAGAACTACTGAAGTATTGAAGTAGAGGGGGGAGACTTTACCGGGGGGAGAAGAGATAAATGTGAATTAATAAGCAGTCAGATTAATAGATTGACATATATATAGATATATATAGGTTAACAAACAGAACATAGAGAAAATAATTAATTATAAGGACTAAATATAAGGAGCGATTAACTAACAATATTTTCTTTTTTTTTCTGACAAGTTTTGTACCAAACTGAATGTCTGAAGATATAGATGGGTCAAATTGATTGATTACGTGAGGAGAGATATATAGAACTATTATAAAAAGATAGAATGAGTAATATATATAGAGAATAAGTCAAATTGTTTGATATAAACGAATGTATGATCTATATGGTTTATGATATATAGAAATACCTGAAATTGAAAAATTGGGATAAATTGTTTATCTAAGATGGAAACAAAGGCTTACAGTTTGGGCATATAATGTTAAAAATAGTTAAGGATGTACTGCTTAGAATAATGGAGAATATATATTTGTTTTAGATAGAGGAAGCTAATAAAAGTAAGGGAAAGGGGACAAAGGGTTGGAAAGCTGTTGGAAGTCAACAAAAAGGGGGGGGAAAGGGAGGGGGTTAGAGATGAAAAAATTGGGGAAAATTGAATGTAAATGTGGAAATAATGGATTCTAACCCAATAAAAATTTTTTCAAAAAAAAAACAAACTTTAAGGGGGCACCAAAGAGGAAGAGAAAAGGTCCTTTTTCAATATTGCATCTGGAAACCTCTAGATTGTACCATTCTTAAATAACTTTTAATTTTTAATTTTTTCATTTTTAACATACAGAAACGATTCCAACATTTAACAATTAACCTTGAAAAATAAATAAACAGTAAAACAAATTAGTAACGATTGTATCATTCTTTATGATAAAACAGGAGTAAGCTCCAGTTGCAGACCCTGATTAAGCTACTGCCGACAGTAGCAATAGTGGCTAGGATGCCTCGTTCCAGGAATCTCAGGACTAGGCTGGGAAGAGAGACTGCTGGCACGGCTACTCCAGAACCAGCTGGAAATGGAAAGGAGAGCGGTGTGTGTGTATAAATGTCCATTTTATGTCACCTCTTCTTTAAGGAGCTCAAGTGGCGTACATGGTTGCTCTCCAATCAGTGCAGTATTAGCACTGGGGTAGATAGAATACCAGATAACCCAGGATTAAAAGTAAATGCAGTCAGTCTATTTCAGAACTTGATTTAAGCCCAAGTTTTGCAAAGCTCCTTAAATTAAAAGAAAACCTAGATTTAAGCAGCAATAGATGTTTTGGGATGATTCCACAGTTTTGTCAAAATACATGTTTGTATGCATGTAATTTGTTCAGGATGGGCACGAAGGGCTTTTGCATCAGCCACAATCCAGACAGTGGGGCAACATGGATCTCAAATAGGAGCAGCCTAGGAAGTAAGCCAAGCTGAGCAGCCCCTGCTGTGCTACAAGCCAGCACTGCAGGGTCATTCAGCTCAGTGGGGATGAAAATGGGCATTGCATCTTTCCCCTCAACTGGAAGCAGCACAGGAGGAACCAGTTGATGAACTGACACCAGTTGTCATTGCTGAAGGGTCTGAGCCAAGTAGCCCCTGAAGCATGGACGGTGTTTGCTGGCACACTGCTCTGCTTGTTTTGGCTACAAGTGTTCCACCGGAAAATTCCCCTGGAAGTTAAATGGCCAGTCTGCTACTGATCTCCAAAATCATGTAATTGAGTTAATAAAATTATTTTTTTGTGGTGTAATGATTTCACTTTGGAGCCAGTACTATGATCAGTCTGGGAGGCCCAGGTTCAAATCCCTACTTTACCATGGAAGCTCACTGGATGACTTGGGCCAGTCACACATTCTCAGCCTATCCTACCTCACAGGGTTGTTGTGAGGATATGGAGGAGACGATAACAATGTGAGCCACCTTGGGACCCCATTAGGGGGAGGGAGGGAGAAAGAAAGAAGAAGAGTTAAATGTGTTTTTAACAGAGTAGGTGCAAAACTAGATAGCAACTTTCTTTGGAGGCACTGGCTGCAATTCTAAAAATACTTTCCTGGGAGTAAGCCCCACTGAATAAAATGGGACTTACTTTTGAATAGACCTGCTTGGGATTGCTCCCTTAATGAGGGCAACAAGCCAGGCACACCTCCCCCAGTGCAACTTCCTTTTGGTCTTGTGCCTTCAGCATTATGCATCAGTCACTGCGTGTTGTTGGTGGACGAAAGAAAGGAATACAGACGGCCGCAGCCAACAGGTGTTTTGCAGCCTGGTTTTGGAAATAAATGATGATAGAACTGTAAGCAGCAACAGGAGTCTGAGCAGTAAGATCTTGAAATTTCAGCAGTGGAATTCAAGATTCACAACCAGCCTCACCCCAGATTTTACTAATCGTTCTCCATAGGGTGTGATGACTGCTTTATACTTTTAATTTCTTTACCCACATCTGTACCTTCTGAAACTCTATAGTGCAAAGGCTTGGGAGCAAGACAGGAACTGGCCACCTGCCTCAGGTATAGAAATTACTAGTTATGGCACTGCATTTAGTAGGAGGAATTTATTGGTCATTAATTCCTTTAAGTATCCTATGTAATGTAAAGCTGCAGTCCCAAGGATACTTTCCTGGGAGCAACACGAAGGGAATAAAATGGGACTTATTTCTGAGTAGTCCTACTTAAGATTGCTCCCTAGGTTTCTAGACTTGGTGGATGTGTGCAAATTCACTGTAGTGGCCCTATTGTAATTCACTGCACTTGAGCCTATGTTCCATTCAGAGTTATACCTGAGGTCAGAAGCGTACCTTTGCCTATAATAGCATCAATTCTTCTGTTTTTGTATGAAGCGGTGACTTTCGTCTTTGGAAATATTTTATACATGGCTAAAACAGTTTTGGGATGAAATTGTAATATATGATTGACATACAAGATATTTTAGTGTCTGAGCAGAAATCTTCAAGAACATTTTTTTTAGACAGTCACATAAAAATGCTAATCAGGGACTTCAATGTGATACTTTTCTTACACAGATGAAAATGAATTTTTGAAACTGTATGTTACAGAATTGACTGGATTATATTTATAAAACTGTGACGATGTTTCAGTGTTGTAATGACATGCTACCATCTACCTTGCTATGTATGCAAAATGAGATGGGTTTCCTTCATTTATGATTTTAATATAATTTTAAAATTGCTGGGGACAAGACTATGTAATTTTTTGGTTCGTAACAATGTGTGCTTTGGGCTGTTTTATAGTGGATGATCTCTTTGCTGAAAGGGGGTGGGAGTAAAGCATATGCATATCTCCGGACCACTCATTACTGCACTTCATCTTTACAGTATCCTGTCTAAACCAACACCCAAAACTCAGATGAAATAAAATGGAGGCTGGCTGACAGCAAATTGGACATATGGCAGGTCCATTTAGCCCTGCACTATTATGCTGATTAGCTGTAGCTTGCTGAGGTCAGGTCTTTCCTTACCCTGCTTCTTGAGAGTCTTATTAAAAATGTCATGGACTGAAGTTGGGTTCTTATACATACGAAACATATACTCTGCTACTAAACTATGGCCCTAAGGTTACCAGACTAACTCTGCTCATCTCATCTAAACCAAGCTCAAGTTTTCATTAAGGGACAGAAGAAGCCAGAACTCAGCTGTCATTCTGGAGAAGGCCTAACTATTTGTAGCCCAAATTAACTAAGGTCGTGCTGTACTAAACTTTGTTTTAAAGTACTACTTGTGCGTCCTCTCACCTGCTGTTACCAGAGGAATGATAAAGCAAAGGCAAACCAATGAAGAGGAGTCACCCACTGCATATTTATTTTATTTCTATCCTGCTTTCCTAACATCATGGGAATTTAAAGGATACCTAAGCATTCCCCAAGTATCTCCCAACGAGGCTCTGACCAGACCCTGGCATACTGAATTTCAAAGAATTTGTTACTCTACTTTCCAAATATATCCTGGGAAATGTGTCATAGTGCCTGCATTTCAATGGTACATAGGTTTTACATGTGTGCTGTGCTGGAGGTCCAATGTTAGCTCAAGGGCCCCAGCATATGTTGCAACAGTACTCTTATTAATCTAGTCACAGTAGGCAATCTGGGAGTGTTCAGAAAACACTGAGAAACACTCTCCAGGCCTGTTCCGTATAATGCTGTTCCTGCCTTGCAGTCTGGTTTTTGTAGTGCATTTATTATTGGTAGAATTTATAAATTAGGAACCAGGAGAGAGTTCACATCTCTGAATGCCTTCCATGAAGATAGAAAAGAGCAAGATTTGAGTCTAGAGACACCTTAGAGACCAAAACGATTTTTTAAATTATATATACATTTTTGAGAAACAAAGGTGTCACTGGACTTGAATCTCGATGATCTTTAAATCCAGGTCAAAACTTTTTTTATTTTTACTTACATGTATAGATAGTCAGTGATTTCAGCAATGGGAAAGCCCCTCACTTCTGTCCAATAGGTCTTCTGAGTACAAAAGAGTGGGAAAGAACTTGTTTAAAAAAATTAACCTTTAATAAAAGTATTTTATTGTTAGTAGTAAAGTTATTCGGCTTTTATAAATTAATTGTTGTTTCCTAATTACAGTATGAGAAACGTGTGTGTGTTATATGCCGTCAAGTTGTCTCCAACCTATGGTGACGCTATGAATGAAAGACCTCCAAAACATCCTATCGTTAACAGACTTGCTCAGATCTTGCCAACTGGGGGACGTCGCTTCTTTTTTTGAGTCAAGCCATCTTGTTTCAGGTCTTCCTCTTTTCCTATTGCCTTCTACTTTTCCTAGGATTATTGAATTTTCCAGAGAATCTTGTCTTCTCATAATCTGACCAAAGTATGATAGCCTCAGTTGTGTCATTTTTGCTTCTAGGGAGAATTCGGGCTTGATTTGATCTAGTACCCACTAATTTGTCTTTTTGGCTGTCCATGGTATCTGTAAAACTCTCCTCCCGCACCACATTTCAAATGAATCAATTTTCTTCCTGTCAGCTTTTTTCACCATCCAACTTTCACATCCATACATAGTAATGGGGAATGCCATAGTTTGGATTATCTTGATCTTGGTTTCACAGAGAGACATCTTTATCTTTAAGGATCTTCTCTAGCTCCCTCGCAGCTGTTCTTCCAAGTCTCAATTTTCTTCTAATCTCTTCATTGCAGTCTCCCTTTTGGTTGATGATTGAGCCAAGGAATAGAAAATATTGGACAATTTCAATTTGCTCACTGTCAACTTTAAAGCTGTGTAACTCAGTAGTCATTACTTTTGTCTTCTCAATGTTCAGATGTAATCCTGCTTTGGTGCTTTCTCCTTTAAAATTCATCAGTAGTTGTTTCAAGTCTTCACTATTTTCTGTCAGTAATGTGGTATCATCTGCATATCTCAAATGATTAATTTTCCTTCCACCGATTTTTACTCCAGCTTCTCCTAGATCTAATCCAGCTTTCCTTATGATATGCTCTGCATAGAGGTTGAACATGAAGGGAGTTAATATGTGTCCTTGTCTGACACCTTTACCAACTGGAAACCATTCTGTTTCCCATATTCTGTGCAGACAGTAACCTCTCATCCAGAGTAAGGTTGCACATCAAAACAAAGATGTTGTGGCACTCCCATTTCTTTTAACACTATCCCTAGCTTTTCATGATCCTCATAATCAAAAGCTTTGCTGTATCTATAAAACACATGCTGATTTTCTTCTGAAATTCCCTGGTGCATTCCATTAGCCACCATAAATTTGCAATGTGATCTTTAGTGCCTCTTCCTTTCCTAAATCCAGTTTGAACATCTGGCATTTCTTGTTCCATAAATGGTAAGAGTCTATGCTGTAAAACCCTGAGCATCACTTTGCTTGCATGGGAAATTAATGCAATAGTCCAATAGTTGCTGCATTCTTTGGCACCCCCCCTTTTTTGGAATTGGAATGTAGACTGAGTGTTTCCAGGCTGTGGGCCATTGTTTTGTTTTCCATATTTGTTGACAGATTCTTGTTAAGATTCTGATGGACTCCATTTCTGTAGCTTGAAATATCTCTATTGGTATTCCATCTACTCTAGATGCTTTGTTTCTCCCAATTGTTTTAAGTGCAGCTTTTACTTCACTTTCTAAGATTTCTAGTTCTTCATCAAAGGACCCTTCTTCAAAATATCTGTCATCCTTCCATCTCTTCCGTATAGTTCTTTAATGTATGGTTTCCATCTTTCCTTTATTTTGTCCTGATCAGATACTGTATTTCCATGTTGATCTTTCAGCATCCCAAGCCATGGCTTGAATTTCCTTTTGATTTCCCGGATCTGTTGTTCTTCCTTTTTTTTTGTTCTCTTCTATTTCTTTGCACTGGTTATTATAATAGATTTCTTTGTTTCTGTGTGTAGATCACTGAAAAGCTTCATTTAGAATTCTTACTCTGTTTCTCTCATCTTTTGCTTTTACTTCCCATCTGTCTTTCCTCAGTCATCCATTTAGGCTTCTCCTTTCTTTTGGCTACAGGAATAGATGAGAACTAGAATTTCATATTTATCACAAGCCAACAGAATCTACAACCTATATCATAAAGTTCTTTTCTTAAGCTTTAGCATTTAGAGCTGGTTTGTGAATGAGGTTATAACAGCAGGATACTTTCCAGTCCAGTACATTCCAAAAAAGCACCGTCTGACACTGGTTTCAAAAATGGTGCATGTATTACCCACTTATAGGAGCAGAACTGCCACTCTTGATTTTCTCTAGATGAGAGAACTCTAGAGATTTATGATGTCTGGATAATATTTTCCTCTGCAAGCAGAAGATATGTTAGCATCCAGTCCTTCAGAAACCAGCAGACTGTGAGAGAGCAAGGTTGCCGAACGCCTGCTTCCCCACCCCTGTGCACTCACAGGGGCTGCATCTCCAACTGCGGCTGGAAACTGTCTCCTAACAAGCTGCGATTTGTTCACACAGTTGAAGAGCACCCTGCCCTTGCAATTGTGTTATCCACCATGGGAACCATTCCCAGTCACTAAACATTAACAGTCTGTTGCCAAAGCCCTGGCCGTTGTCGGGCATGGTGATCACGGTGAGCCAGCCAAATTCAACACACGTTTAATGGCTTTCAGTGCCAGGATGGTCAGCATTCCAACGGGGTTCTTCGCTGGGAAGGATCCTCAGTATAGGCCCACACTGCTTAGCCTTGTCCTTGGTGCTTAAGGAGCCAGCCCCGGGAGCTCTCCGCCCTCCACTAACTGCAGAGAATATCACAGGACACAAGCGGCTCCTCACGCCCAGATTTCCGCGTTGCGGTCTGCAGACAGTATGCGGCAGCAGGGGCAGCAGGCGCCGGGAGCGATCTCCTAGATCGCCATTAGGAGGCACTGCTGACTTACTGTAGCTACTACGTGCGGAGAGCCTTCGATCACCGGGCCCGTCCAAGCGCACGCGCAGTACCTTTCCTCCCAGCGGCTGCTGTGCGCATGCGCGCTTCCTCCCGGCTGGCTCGTCTCCGTTGGCGCAGGCGAGGGTGTGCCTCTTACCGGTAGCAGTCGGGCCGCGTTTGTTCCAGTCAGTGGTGACCATGGTGCTTGACCTGGACCTTTTCCGCGCCGACAAGGGCGGCGACCCGGCCCTCATTCGCGAGATGCAGCTGAAGCGCTTCAAGGACCCGGCCCTGGTGGACGCGCTGGTGGCCGCCGACGGGGCCTGGCGAAGATGTAGGTGTGGGGCTGAGGACCAAAAGCGCATGTGCGGGGAGGGGGGCGCGACCCCAGCCTGCAGGGGGGGGGGCTGAGGGGAGGGGGCTCCGCTGTGCGGTTCGAGGGCAGGGCAGGGCAGGGCGGGCGGTTGAGGCGGCCTCTTGAGAGAGCGCGGCCGTCCCTGGAGGGAGCTCCCTTTGCCTTCTCCCTGTTGGGGCTGCCCCTGTCCTAGGAGCTGGGCATCCCGCGGACGAGTGTGAGTCCTAGGGGCGCCGCCCCGGTGCCCTTCAGCGCTTGTGGGATCGCCGTTTGGCAGGACACGGTTCAGGCCCTGACGCTGCCTCTCGTCTGATGCAATCCCGCTGTAATGATCGTGGGTGCTGCAGACGCAAAGCAGCGGGGTTTCGTTTTCTGCGTGGCTGTTCAGCCTTAAGAAAGTTACACTTTGCGGGGGTTAATTTTTTGTTTTGGCAAATTGAATCCAGCAGCAATTGTCTTACCGTTGGTTTTAAGCATGTACAGTTCTGTCTTGAACCGCAGATAATTCTATTAAATAAAATTATGAGAGCACGATCCTTTAAGTCTGAGGAAGCTGTTAACCTTAGCTGTTAGTTACTTACAGAATATGAGAAATGTGCTTGATACAAACCAAAGGAAGGGGTCTGTCAGCTCGGGTACCTGAGGCAACCATTCATTTCTTCTGTAAGAGAGCTTAGATTTACGCAGTGATACTATACTCCCAACCCATTGGTTGTGGTCTTAGTTTTCCAACATTGCCAAAAATGAGGATCAGTTAAAAAGCAATATTCCAGGGCCGTGATTCAGAATAAGCCAGTTGTTCTAAAGCCCATTGATATCAGTGGATACCGAAGTTAGTTACAGCTAACCTATACAGTTGATTTCAGCAAACTATGGAACACCTAATTCCCATTGGGGCCTAAAACTATGGGCTTATAGGACTGAGTGTGGGGAAAAGAATGTAGAAATCTATCCAAATGAGAAGATGGAAAATAAAGTAATAAGTAAAGATAAAAGAATGTACTTCTAAATTACGTTTACGTTTACACAAGTGAGGGACTCATGGGGAATCATAGGAGGGGATCTCAGTCCCCCACCCAGTCCCTCTTGCTTTTCCTCTTTCCCTTCTCCAGCAGTGTCTGCATCTTCCCTCCCTCCCTCAGCTCTTCCCCCACATCTTCAGCTTTTCCTTCCATGACAACCCCCTACCTTCTCTCCCATCCACCTACCTAACTTTTTCTGTTTTTCATCCTGACAGTTAATCTCTCCCCACCCCCTTTTTCTGTTCCCCTACCACATCTTTAGCTGTTCCTTCCCCCCTGTTTGCTGCTCTCCTCTTCAATTTTTTTTATCCCTTCCCTCCTTGGTACCTTTTTTAGTGTTTGTGTCTCCCCTCCCCTCCCTCTAATAGGCAGCTTCTCCCCCAAGTATTGGTTGGAGGATTGGAAATGGCCAATGAGATCATATGGCATTCTTAAAGAAACAGACATTATTTCTGTTACTCTGGCTATTTTAAAATATTTTTATATCTTTTTTTATATTTTATATAATTTTTATATATAATTTTATGTTTTCTGCAAACCTGGGGGTTCTCCCAGGTTTGTAGGGGGAAAAAACATTTTCTGTACACAGGCCCATTGTGTGGCTTTTTGATCTGCATTTTGGGGTCATTTTCAGAAACAGAAATATAGATAATTCCTATATATTGTGGTCTTATTATTTTAATGTCAGAATTTAAGAGTCCCAGACCCTCTAAAGTGCTGCCTTCATAACTAGAGAAAACAAGCACCCTTTTATCGTCTAAGGCCTTCTTTCCCTTTATAATAAAGTTGTGGAAGTGAAATGGATATCTGCAAGTATATACACATAATAAAAGACTAGCATCAGAAAAGGCGAGACATTTCTATCATAAATCTTTATGAAGAAATTCACTTGATGGCCCCCCACCCTGTTCTTACCCTCACTGTGAGACTCACCTTAGTCTGTGCTTTATGATCAGGCTATTAAGCCGTTCACAGAACCAATAAAGAACTGTGTTCATTTTTTCATGTTTTAAACCATGCCAACGTTTATGTTCTCAGTTTTTTCTGTACCAATGACTTAGTGCACATGTAGAACAATAAACAGATCGAAGCTCTTTGATTTCAGGAAGTGCTAAACAAACGTCACAGGCATAAACTTTTAATATGAAGATATAATCCACTAATTTTGTGCAAGTTGCTTTCAAATAAGCGGTGTAATGATATGAGGATATAATACCCAGTTTTGATGGGAAAAAACATGGAGAAGGGGCATGCCCAGGGTTATGAAAAAAAACGGCAGAATTTTTTCAGTTGATTGTACTGATCAATGTGATTTTGATCTCTTTATTTTTGATGTACTAACTATTTAATACAGTGTCCTAGTTTTCTGTTTTATCAAATAACTACTTTAAAGAACACAAATTATTTTAACCTGTTTTATATCTACAGTAGAGATAACCTGATAGTTCAATAAATCTGTGATAGTTTCAAAAAAATCTTACTTTTTCTAAATTTTCTTTCTAGGCAGATTCCGTGCAGACAATCTGAACAAACTGAAGAACCTGTGCAGTAAAACTATAGGAGAGAAAATGAAGGTGTAAATTGTTGATATTGTAGCTTCTGATTATAAACTTATCAAAACATGTTCATACGTGCCATTTCATATTGAAATTAGCTTTGTGGAAAAGAGATAAAGTTTAAATTGTGGTATGAAAAATCATTGGCTATGCAGAATGGAAGATGCCATAATGAATGCCCAAGATGGAGAAAAAACTGATACGCTTATAAAAGGGGTCAATGATAGAGAATGGACAAACCATACTACTCATTTTAATATGGTAGTACACTACAAGTTGAAGTGGAATTGAGTCCACGTGCATCTGATGAAGAGAACTGTGGTTCTCGAAAGCTTTTGCTACAATAAAGTTGGTTAGTCTTAAAGGTGCTACTGGACTCTTTACTGTCATATTAAGACAGCTGTTGATTTTTTTTACAATTAATGATAGAAACACCATTTTATCCAGTTTATTATGTTAGGATTAAGTATCAATTTAATGAGCTGGGCAGGCCTTCCATAAGAAGAGAAAGTAGGAATTGAACCCTGCATCTTGCTGCTAGCTTCAGTATTTGGCACACAACCTTTTTTTTCAGTATTTCTGTTCCTCCTGTTTTGAAAAACATGGAGAAGATACCAGATTTGTTTACCTTCTCAGACAAGGGCAAGTATCCTTACTTTACTGATAGAGAACTACAGTACAAATGTTATATCTGCTGCAATTATTTCATTACAGTTATCAATATAACTACATTCTTCTGGAATGTTCATGTTTATATAGTTTATAGTTATAAGGACATGGCAGATGAAATAATTTGATCTTTAAAAAGAAAATAGGGCTGTGTAACCTAACTAACATCTCATTAGCATGTCAGAGTAACTTCATTTTTATTAAACTCTAGAGAGAGACTGTAGTGTTACTAAGGCATTTTAAAATATTTTAAATATTAGAATTTTATATTTTTATCTTCATATATGTACAGACTGGGATCAACATGTGCTAAGTTTGAGGCACATGTGCCCTGGAAGTTCTAATATTTGTTCTTGCATTTGCTGATTTACAGAAAAAAGATCCAGTAGGAAATGATGACCATTTACCAGAAAATGCACAAAATCTTGATGAGCTTACAGTAGACATTTTACAAGTAAGTTATTTTTCACAAGTGTATTGTGAAATTGATACATGTACTCTGATGTTTATTTTTCCCCACTCATTTTACTTGTATGCTTGTGGTATGGATTGGAAAATGTGTTATTTGAATTCTTTAACTCTCTGCTAGGTTGTCTTCAGGATTTGAGCTGTAGTCATCACGTTGGGTCTTGTGCACTCACCGGACAGAACGTTAGTTACTTCTCGCTTCCCACTGTAGCCTGCTGTGCTCCCTGAAATACTGCTCCTGAGGATTGTGGCCCCTTGTAAACAGTGTAGGGGGCAGGGAGTTTGTAGTGAGAGCAGCAGAATCAATGGAATTCATGCTTGAGCTGGAAGTGCTGCTGCATGAGTAGTGTATAATCCAACTTGTTTTCAGTGTAAGTAATGTAATTGTTTAAGGTATACATTCACCTTCCTTATGCCTTGAACTGAAGTACATTACGAGAGAGTAAGTTTCAGTGAAATCTTGAGGAGATACTCTCATGTTGCATGTTTAGGGGTTGAGGTGCTTCTAGATGGCATGTGTTTTATACTATGCGTTGTCAGCAAGTCAGAAAGCAGGCTAACTTCTTAGGCTTTGTGAATGTTGGTTCTTCTAGGAATATCACTTTAGGTATCTTGATAGGGAGGCCACTGTGAATAGTCTGAAGGCTTCATTCACTGGAAGTGGTTGCAGAAAAGGTGAGGCACTTAACTACTCTTCCTGCTTTTTTAACTGTTTTCTCTGTTTAGATTATTTTTCCATAGCCAAGGAGACATGTTTCAAGCACCCACCTAATGCTTCATGCTTGGAGATGATGGTGGGCTGAAACACGACTTGAGAGTCTTGAATTTTGCTGGCTTCTGTGGCATGTGTGTGCTTTCCTTTTAGAAACTTTTAATTATATTATTTTGTATTATTTTTTTTCATTAAAATTGGAGGGAATTGGTGTATTTCTAGATTTTTAAGGATAGCTAAGCATGCTGCCTGTGACTTTTGCACTTAGGCAAGTTGATGCTGCATTTGCTTTGGCCCCATTTGTGGTGGGCATAGCAGGTATACTCACTCCCATGATTGTGAGTGCCGTTTCAATTGCTTTTTCTGCGGTTCTGTATTTTATAAAAAAAATTATTTTCTGTTTTGTCCGGTTTGAATGGTTTCTCTGGAATTTTGGAGCTTTGCTATTTGAACTTTGGGCAAGGGGAGGACAAAGAGATTGTAAGCTGAGACCTTGGATCCTGTTCTCATCATGAACAAATCATGGCTTGTTAGTGTCAGTGGGCTTTAAGGGACAAATTAAAGAGCTGAATAAAATAGAAACTGGAATTGAGTTATGCTTTCTTTAGCTACATCTCTTATTCAGAATAATGCAAGATAATTATATAGGATAAACTATGAAAATTAGTGCTGACTTTTCTGATGATAGAACTTTGGGTTTACTGTTTGGAGAGTTTGAAAGGGAGGGGTGTGTTCATTTTATTGGTTGTCCAATAAGTTTTATGACATATTGCAGTCCCACGTGGCTCACTGTTGTCTCAGCAGCTGCTGCTACTCTGGGAGGAAGAAGAAATTAACTCAGGACTTTTGCAGTTTATATTGCCCATGAGCTGCAGTTTTAAAAATATATAGAAGTTATGACTCCTGCCCTGCACAAGCTTCTTTCCTGGCACCAGCTGATAAACCAGTGAGTGTCAAAGCCACTGCCAGACAGTTGCTGGGAATATGGTATCTATTGTCTTGGTAATGTCACAGGTCACAGAATTCCTGTCTTGCACTACTGCTGTGTAGCTGGTATTTCTACCACTCTAAGAGCCGTAGGCCTGAGTTCTATTTACAGCAATGCTATAGCATAGTGGTTAAGTGGTTGCACAGCTAATCAGTGCTTTGCTGGTTTGAATCCCACTACTGCCGTATGCTCAGTAGGTGGCCTTGGGTATGCCACTTCTTCCAGCTCCAGCTCCCAGTATTGTGGGGAAAATAATAACACTGACTTTAACCATTCTGAGTGGGGCACTAATCTGTCTAGAAGAGCGGTGTATAAGCACAGTTATTAAGGCCCAGCTAATTTGAGGCATGCTGTATTTTCAGCTCTATCATATGTCATATTTCCCATACTGTTACTTTTTCATCTTAAAAGATTGATAAGGGTCTTTTCATGTCTATTCGTACTTTTAAGAAGGTGCATTCTGAAGGGAAAGGATTGTTTTAAAAAGCTGTACTGCTTAATGAAGTTTCTTCTATTCAGAGCGATAGAACTAGAGAGTAGCACAGAAAATCTTGCAAGCACTCTTCTATTTTAAGTACTTCTTTTGTTCGTCTTCATTCAGCCCCTCACATAATGCCATAGTTAGTTAAAGATAGTGTCCTTGATGAGCTGCTTTGTGTCTGAGCCAGCGATTTTGCATGAGCTTGTGTTACTGACAGAGAAACTACTGCCTTTTCCTCTGAACACCAAATGGATTAACACTAATGATAAACTTTCATAAGAAAGGTGAAGCTAAAGTGAGGAGTAGTGATATGTTGTTAAAGGGTGTGTCTTTTTTGCAGGTGGTTATTTTCCCTTTTATCTTCCGTATGTGTTGTGATGTGCCAGCAGTTCCATTGTGTTTCAGGGTCTTCAAGTAAACCAAATAAAGAAAATCCGTCTTCTTATTGATGAAGCAATACTGAAGTGTGATGAAGAGCGCTTAAAGCTAGAAGCAGAACGGTTTGAGAACCTCAGAGAAATTGGAAATCTTCTTCATCCCTCTGTGCCAATCAGTAATGATGAGGTAGGAGCAAATTCCATAGCCTGTGATTAGATACATAATGGCAGCGGTATATGTTCTCCTTGCAACAGTCTTTGTGTCTCTACATGGATGTGTAATGCTGGCAGGGCTGCAGGTTGAAACTTGATGTTGAGAGTCTCTGGGGAGGGGGATTGTGAAGTGTATGAAATTTGCATTATAAAACATTACCCACAGAGGATGAATAATGTCAAGGATTCTGAAGAAATACAAAATCCTATTAGGAAAATACCTAGAAAATAGACATGGTATTTCACTTCCAAACAAGACAAAATGTAACTAATAATGCTGGGCAAGCCTTATTGGATAAATTTTGCATTCAAATCCTTCGCACATTCCCTGTCTACGGAGATAATATGTCCGTCTAATTGGCAAGGAGTAATATTGTCAAGCACTCAGGGAAGCTATTGGGTGCTTCTGTGAGGAAAGGACTAGTTCTTCACAGAAACATAAAACAATGCAAGGGATCAAAAGGCCATCTGATCTGGTCCTTGCTGCTTCTATACTCTGGCCCTTTTTCAGAACACCAACCTCTTGCAGTTCAGTCATTAGGATTCAGATGTGTTACGGCAGGGAACAAGTGCACTACAATAAGACTTCTCTTAATTTATTTCAGTTATGTGCAACTAAATGTGCATACTGAATCAGGGAGATACTTGCTTGGAACTGAAGTTATTTATTGACTTGTTCAGAAAAATATTTACACCTTCCCCCCCCCCCTCCTTTTTCACAACATGTTTAGGACACAGATAACAAAGTGGAGAAGGTATGGGGAGACTGTACAGGGAAGAAGAAGTACTCCCACGTGGACCTGGTTGTTATGGTGGATGGCTATGAGGGAGAAAAGGGGGCCATTGTCGCTGGCAGTAGAGGATACTTTCTTAAGGTAAGAATATAAAGGTTACAGTTATGGTACATGGAGTGAATGATAAGCTGTTAAAAACACTAAAGTAACCTTATGTGAACTGAGGACCAGAGTTGTGACATACTGTCAGAACAATCCTTGCTAATTCAAGATATGGGTTCTTAGGTAGACCTTGGGTTTTTGTGAAATAAAATGTTGACTTGTCCTTCCACCTCCCCCTTGTTCTTTGTTCTTTAGGGTGCCCTGGTTTTTCTAGAGCAGGCTCTTATTCAGTATGCCTTGCAGACGTTGCTCAGCAAAGGATACACTCCTGTTTATACCCCCTTCTTCATGAGAAAAGAAGTGATGCAAGAAGTGGCTCAACTAAGTCAGTTTGATGAAGAGCTTTACAAGGTAAAGTACAAGGAAAAGATGGCTCTTTCAGTAGCGCATTAAGGCAGCTTCCAGGAATGTGTTGTTAACATACCTTAAATGGGCAATAATATTCTCAGTTTCATGGAATCTTTCAGATGCCTAGCTTCAGATATTGCTGATACTTTCAACATGGTCAGAGGCTTTTGAACATGAACAGAATTGGCCGATGCTGGGGAAGTCCTCATACTGAAGGGAGCAGAGGTAGTAATTATGACAGAAAGGACACAGTCCTATACAAGTAATGCAGGCAATCTGACTTGGGCTGAATGAGTCCGTTGCTTAGATCATTTATTTTCTCATACACACAAATCCTGACAGTAGGCCTAGGTCAGATACCTCCAAGAATGACTACAAAGTTCATAGGGATGTCAAGCTGGCCTACTTATTTTAAATAAACTAGTCTGTGGGTTGGATCCTAAAGGTGCTTTTGTGCATTGGATGTCTGTATGTTCTGATACTTTGTACTCATTTTCTGCTTGAGTTGTAGGCCTCTATACTGTGTCCTACCATGTTACTGATAGGAAAATATCTCTTCTGCAAGCAGAGTTTATGGATTTTGGCTTGAACTTGAGCTGGTTTTCTGTTTCATAAAAGCTATTGTTTTTTTAAATGGACCAGTAAGGTAATATACATAACCATATCTGGCTTGTTCTAGTCTGCACTCATTTCTTCCATTTTTCAGGTACTTGGAAAAGGCAGTGAGAAGAGTGATGATAACACAATCGATGAGAAGTACCTGATTGCCACTTCTGAGCAGCCAATTGCAGCTTTGCACAGGGATGAATGGCTGAAGCCAGAGGATCTGCCTATCAAATATGCTGGACTGTCTACCTGCTTTCGCCAGGAAGTTGGCTCACATGGCCGTGATACTAGAGGCATCTTCCGAGTGCACCAATTTGAAAAGGTAATTCAGTGTAAAATCTCGTAAGCGACTAACTTTTCTGGGAAGATTATTCTGGGTACAGTATGAGAGGGAGACAAGGGTCTGCAAGCACTTTTTCACCTGCCTTTGTCTTCATTAAAAAAAAATTAAGCAGTTGCCTGAAACAGGGTTCTTGTGTTGTCTGGAAGGCTTTTAATGTCAGAATAAATTATGAAGCTGTGGAACAGCATAACTGGTATATTCTGAATTCTCTGAAGGATTGCTACGTATCATTGTTGACGCTTAGCACTACACGGAGGGGAAGTAAAGTGATTTGTTATATTGAGTTTGTCATTTCAGTATTTTACACTTTTTTATGTTCTGGACTAATGAAATAAAATACTGTGTTCCTCTTTGTGTTTCCTGCCCTTGTAAGCTTGTCTCCACTCTTCTTGGTGCTTTCTAGATAGAACAGTTTGTCTACGCATCACCTCATGATAACAAATCTTGGGAGATGTTTGATGAGATGATTGCAGTTGCTGAAGACTTCTATCAGTCTCTGGGCATCCCTTACCACATAGTGAATATTGTCTCAGGTACATAGACTTCTCCAAATAATTAAAGATCTGATTGTATGCATATTTACCAAGAAAAGGCTCACTGAATTTAATGATGCAATCCTTACTAGTTACTAGAAAGTAAGATCCATTTGTCTCCCTAGTAATTTATAATTTTATTTGCATGACTCTTAATATCCAAGCTTGCAAATTACATACCCATGTTTAGTTCTCAGGCTGTTTCGCTTCAGTGTAGCATAATGAACATGTTGCATTAAAATGTCAGAACACACTTTTGTTTGTCTGAGATGGGAATAAACGTAGTTGTTTCCCTGTTTGTGTGCTCTCTTGCACTTTCCTTCTTTTTCCTTCCTTTGCATGCAGTGTGCAACTTAAAACTTCCTGATTTGATTATGCACCAATTTGCCATGATGTCCTCATGTAGACACCTGGGCAAATTAGATTTTTTTTTTTTGCTTCTCAGAAACAAGGATTCTAAACTGGGATTATTTATTTATACCCCATCTTCCTCCCCAGTGGGGACCCAAAGTGGCTTACATAACTTCCCTCTCCTCCATTTTATCCTCACAACAATCTTGTGAGGTAAGTTAGGCTGAGTGTGTATGACTTGCTAAACATGATGCAGTGAACTTCATGGCAGTGGGGATTCAAACCTGATTATCACAGAGCCCAATCCAACACACTAACCACTACACCACACTGGCTATCAAATTGAAGTGTAGATTTTTTTACCAGCTGCATTTGGTTTGAAAGCTGTCTCCTTTCCTGAGCACTGCAAATGTGGCTGAGCAAGTCCAAGCTGCTGTAACTTCAGACCTAGACTATTGTGATGTGCTGTATGAGCAGCTGCCCATGAAGACTATCAGGAAGCTTCAGTTATCATAAAAAGGAGCCCCTAGCCTACTCAGGGCATGCAGATGGGAACATATTATTCCATCTTAAAATAGTGGCCTGGTTACCAGTATGTTTGTGTTTCCAATTCAGGGTTCTAATCATGAACTTTAAACCTAGGACCACCTTACTTGAAGGATTGTCTCTCATGGTATGAGCACATTCCATACCTAAGATCCTCACAAAGCTTTCGCCAATCGGAACCCTCCTTCCAAGTCATCTGATCAGCCATGTGTGTATGTTATATGCCATCAAGTCGCCTCTGACTTGTGGCGACCCTATGAATGAAAGACCTCCAAAATGTCCTATCATTAACAGACTTGCTCAGATCCTACAAACTGGAGGATGTGGCTTCTTTTATTGAGTCAAGCCATCTCATTTTAGGACTTCCTCTTTTCCTGTTGCCTTCCACTTTTCCTAGCATTATTGACTTTTCCAGAGAATCTTGTCTTCTCATGATGTGACCAAAGTATGATCGCCTCAGTTTTGTCATTTTATCTTCTAGGGGAGAATTCCGGCTTGATTTGATCCAGTACCCACTTATTTGTCTTTTTGACCATCCATGGTATCCACAGAACTCTCCTCCAGCACCACATTTCAAATGAATCAATTTTCTTCCTGTCAGCTTTTTTCACCATCCAACTTTCACATCCATACATAGTAATGGGGAATGCCATAGTTTGGATTATCTTGATCTTGGTTTCACAGAGAGACATCTTTTTCTTTAAGGATCTTCTCTAGCTCCCTCGCAGCTGCTCTTCCAAGTCTCAATCTTCTTCTGATTTCTTCATTGCAGTCTCCCTTTTGGTTGATGATTGAGCCAAGGAATAGAAAATCTTGGACATTTTCAGCCATAGTGCAGGCCTTTTCTTGTTGGTGGCTCCTGCATTCTAGAATTTATTTATTTATTTATTATTTCCCATCCCAAGGAAGTGTTTAAGGTTCCCACACTGACTTATTTATTTTTAAAGAAGTGAGGCTATGTAAGATGAGTAGGTATGTTTTGGGGGAAAGGGATACTTTTCCCTATATAATGCTATTTAATGCAGGTCAAGTTTTTGGTAAGTTGCCTTGAGCTGAGGTGGGAGGGAGTGTATAAATGTATTAATAAAATAAAATCTCAGTTGATGCAGGGAAGCTAAAACAATTTGCTGAAGTGCCTGCAATGTATCTTCATCAAACCAGGAAATTTTTCTCTGAATGTGAAAAGAGGGAACATGCAAGCTCAGCAAAGAAACTACCTTCATGACAGTTTGAGGCTAATTTCTGAATGCAGCCCTTGTTTCTGTTGCTTTTGTTCTGTAGTTCCTAATAGAGTGGGGTAAGTCTTACCTGTCAGTTACCCTTAGTATTGTATTAAAGCAGTGTCTAAATGCTGCTTCCTGATTTTACAGGCTCCTTGAATCATGCTGCCAGTAAGAAGCTAGATCTGGAAGCATGGTTCCCAGGTTCAGGAGCTTTCCGTGAGCTAGTTTCATGCTCCAATTGCACAGACTACCAGGCACGTCGGTTGCGGATCCGTTACGGACAAACCAAGAAGATGATGGACAAAGTAGGTTGTATCAGATCTTTATATTTATTTATAGTACTTATACCATGGCATGGAGGCATGACACGAGGTGGTTATTATTTATATATAGTCCACCTTTCTCACTGTGATCTAAGGTAGATTACACATTGCAAGTGAAATACAATGTAATCAGCAGCTAGGGCATTTCATTGAGCAAAGTACAATAATGAAAACAGTTAATAAATTCAGTGATTAGATAATTCTGGGATATCGCCAACCACCACCTGGAGGTTAGCAACCCTGGATGAAAGAGAAACCATAGGTGTGGTTGCAGAAAATTTGAAAACAACCATAAAGCCAAGCACAGAGATGAATTTTTTCTGAAGCAAAGCATAACTAATATACATGGCATCAGGGCCGGATCTAGAGGGGGGTAGTCTGCCCCCGGCGCCACCAGGGAGGGGGCGCCGGAAGCAGCTCCCAGAGCGTGCAGGCGGCTGCATGGGCAGCCGCGCTGCCTTTTGCTTGCCCCGCGGGACAGGGGGCGGCAGGCTTGCTGCGCACCCCCTGTCCGGCAGGGCAGGAAAAGGGCAGCACTGCCACCCACGCCATTCACTTGCCCTGCAGGAGAGGGGGCAGCCGGCCGCCCCCTGTCCCGCAGGGCAGGCGCATGGCGCGGGCAGCCTCGCAGCACCCCGCACTGCCTTTTGCTTGCTCCGCAGGACAGAGGGCGCGCAGCAAGCCGGTCGCCCCCTGTCCCACAGGGCAGGCAAAAGACAGCGTGGGGGGCTGCAAAGCAGCTTCCCAGCCCCCTGCGCTGCCTCCAGCGCGCAGCGTGATGACGTCATCAAAATGACGTCATCACGCCGTGTCAGGAGCGTGTGCACGCTGTGCGCGCGAGGGCCGGCAAGCGTTGCCCCGGCGCCGGGAGTGCTAGATCCGGCCCTGCATGGCATATTTAGCAATATGAAAACTCCCTAGCTTATCTACATCAGTGGACAGTATTGAATAGCATAGTGTATAGTCCCTGTCCCAATAGTATTTTCACTATTGTCATGAGTTCTGTGGGAACCTCTCCAGTTATGTGTGGGTTATTACTGGTGCAGCATAAATGCTGGTTCCTTGGGTGGGCCCCAGGGGAGATTTAAGGTATTGACTAAACCATGCTATTCCTTTGACATGCCCCTGATACCATTTAATTCTGTGCCAGCACCAGGGTTATACAAGTTGAGAACAGTACTGTTGATTGCATTGGTGCACCTTGCTGATGTATCTTGAAGTTATGATGGCATATCTTAGCATGCTGGTATAGGACTTAGTTGGTATACTAAATCACGCAGAGGTAGGTTTAGGATTGTTTTAAAGATTTTAATGGAGATTGGATTCCCCTCATCTGGGTCTACATTACTGTGCTTTCTCCTTATGATTTTAGATACAGCTGCAGGGTCTAGAAAGTTCACTTTTAAGAGCAAAACTTTAGTTTATATCAATACAAACACCTAAAAGTAAGCTTGCTGGACTGCTGCCTAAATTAGCCAGAGAATGTCAAAATTATACTATTCTGTTGGAGCAAGTTGATGTTAAATTAAAAATCTTAAGAATTATTACTCCAGTCCCAGTGACTGGGAAAGAAAATGGCAGAAGAGACTTAATGTTAATAAGATCAGAGTAATATAGATAAGATATAAATATAACCTGTGGATATCAATTGAATATAAGTAGATTCTGAATTGGCTGCTGATCTTCTATGAAAGATATATTTAGAAAACTCACTGAAAATGTTTTGATATGCTCTGGCAGTAAAGAGAAAAGGCAAAAATAGATGAAATGAAATTATTTCATTTAATGATCAAGTAATGCAGTCCATTATATATGTTGATGGTTTGTCCATATCTAGAACACTGCATATAATTATTATTGATGTACTTCTGGAGAGTAATGGAATGGCTGTCTCCTTATCTTGGTTGTGAAACATCTTATGGCATCAAATTGGTTACTGAAGGAAGGCAGACTGCTGAGCTTGATGGAAA
This sequence comes from Eublepharis macularius, assembly GCF_028583425.1. Taxonomy (NCBI): domain Eukaryota; kingdom Metazoa; phylum Chordata; class Lepidosauria; order Squamata; family Eublepharidae; genus Eublepharis; species Eublepharis macularius. The sequence continues at coordinate 103,839,843 of NC_072794.1, read as the reverse complement.
GTTGTCTGACCCAACAGATTTCAACACAAACATCATCCTGTGTGTCTCACACTTCAGACTTCTTTCCGTGTTCCAGTGGGCCGTGAGTGCAGCTTCCTTGGACTTCTAACATATAAACATATGTTGCTTCACAGCAAGAAGGAAACTAAAATGTAGGTTTACCTATATTTTTATTTCTCACTTGCTGTGAAGTAACATATGTTTACACATTAGAAACCCAAGTAGGCAGTACAGAGAAAAAGGGGAGAAAAAATAAGAGAAGCAATATGAAAGCATCTAACTTCCAGCTTTGACAAGTATAAGTATAAATAATGTGCAACGAATAAGATGGTGGGATGCTATTTTGGTGTGTTGTATAACTTCCTAAAATGGATGCACTTGTTTGTAACTGCCTGTGTTGTGAAATACTCAGAATGTAATGTACTTTTCCTTCCTAGGTGGAATTTGTACATATGCTGAATGCCACAATGTGTGCTACAACACGCACTATCTGTGCCATCTTGGAAAATTATCAGACGGAGGAAGGAATTATTGTGCCTGAGAGACTAAGGAGCTTCATGCCACCAGGTAAAAAGAATCCCTTTCTGTACAACTGGCCATAATTCTGCTTTTTCTTCCATCGAAACCACCTTTGCTGTCTGAATCTGCTACCATCTAGGATAGATCCATAGAGTTGATTTTCACTGCATTTTCTCTCTACAACGCAAAGACTATCTTTTAACTGCAACTTTACTGACTGCAGGTTAACCCACAAACAGAACCATAATGTTCCAAATGTTGCCATGCTGTTTTTTTCTTGCCCACCAGCAGCAAGTTAGGAACAGTATATAAAACATTAGTCCAGCTTTGGCCTGTCCTTTACCTGACAGGAGAGGGTAAACTTTGATACTGTCCCTCAAGCTGCCTACCTTACTGAATCTGAAATCCAAGGACATGGGGCAAGCTTTGGTTTTATACGCTTTGCATATAAGGATTGTGTGGCTTTTCTGAATGGATCCTTGTGGTACTCATTTTGTAGATGTTATGCCCAGGTGTATAGTTATCTTTAGTGTCATCTTTATTCTGCTTTTAGGTCTGAAAGAAATGATAAAATTTGTGAGACCTGCTCCTATTGATCAAGAACTTTCCAAGAAGCAGAAGAAACAGCACGAAGGAGGCAAAAAGAAAACAGCTGCAGGGGACTGTGCTCTGGAAGGGAGGATGCAGAGCATGGATGTGAACAGTTCTTAAAACAGCTCCACGTGTTACTTTGCTTGAGGCTGTATTGTTTAATGGGGTGGAACTGAGGGGGAACCGGGATATGAATTGCTGCTTTGTCTCATCCCTTCTGTGGCAATGGGCAAGTCATCTTTTCCATCTCAGCTTTCCCCCTGTATAGCAAAGGAAGGTACTTCCTGTGGTGATTTTGAGGATCAATTAACATTCATCATGCACTTTGAATGTGGAAGATAGTGCAAATGCTGACTACTATTTCGCTAGCAGTTGTATGTCTTAAATTATGTTAATTATGTACGGAAACAGTTTCTATCCAGATTCCTAGCTGTTTGTCCAAGCAGAGGGAACAAAGTGCTCTATCGCATTCACTTTTGGGAGCTCTCTGCATAACTGGAACGAGTATGTTAAGGCAGCGATTAAAAGGGAAAGTAGATTCAGACATTTGTATAATTTTACTGTTAAGATGGTCTGTTCATGTTGTCATAGGATTTTACCTGATTTGATGGGACTCAGTGAATAAAGCGAACAGTTAAGAAATGAGTCTTTTCCTCAGTTGCGTTTTAACGCCATGCTATATTTCTTTGATGTCTTAGCCTAGGAGCATTATTTACATTTGCTCATTTAGTTGAACGGTTTAGCAGTTATGCAAGAGAAGTTGATGTACCTTACTGTCTAAATAGCCTTAATGTACCTATTAACATATTTAATGCTGAACTTTGTTCCAGGGTATGGATCAAAAACTGCAGTGGTGCAGATTTGAAAAGTTTTAAAAATAAGAACTAGTTGCTGCCCCTCTCGTTGCCCCAAATAGACATCGCACAACAAAGGAGCAGTTTCTTGTTTTCACAAGATCTCATTTTACAAGATCTCATGTTTCATTTTGGCTTTCCTAGACAGTCCCAAAGAACCCTGAGGAGCTGATGGTAAAGGGAGAGGGAGCCACTGTGGGAGAAGGGGTGGCCATGGGGGGAGCAGAGAATAGGAGTTGGAGGCAGAGTGGTGATGGGAAGGGGAACATATGGGGCAGTGGGGTGAGAGGAGCTACTGAGGGTGGCCGAGAAAGGAGAGGGGGCAAATGGAGCTATTGGGGTGAATGGGGTCACACTCCCTGCCCGCTGAGTGGCTTAGAGCCAGTTTGGTGTAGTAGTTAAGATTGGAGGGACTCTGGAGAGCCGGGTTTGATTCCCCACTCCTCCACTTGAAGCCAGCTGGGTGACCTTGGATCAGTCACAGCTTCTAGGAGCTCTCAGCCCCACCCACCTCACAGGGTGTTTTTTTGTGGGGATAATAATGACATACTTCGTAAACTGCTCTGAGTGGGCATTAAGTTGTCCTGAAGGGCGGTATATAAATTGAATGTTGTTGTTGTTGTTAGGACTGAAAATGGCACTTTCAGCTTCAAGCCTCATTCTATACTGCAAAACGCATATGGCTGATGTGCTGCAAAATTTAGAATTAGACTCCTAGGTTGCATAATGCCTCTGTTTAGTTGCAAAGTAAGCATGTTTTATATGGTTCCATCAGGAAATATATGAACTGCACAATAGGAAACTTTATGTAAATTTGGGTCTCCTTTTTTCCTTTTCTCTTGATTATATCCTATATAAAAAAAAATAGAAAGTTCTTGTTCTTGGATGGTCAGATGTTACCCTTTGGCCAGGAGTTCCTGATCTAAAGCTGATATATCAAACATGCCCTTTCCTGGCATGGAAGGACTTAAATATATATGCCCTGGTGACCTCTAGACTAAATTGCTGTAACGGTTCTCTGTGGTGCTGCCTTTAAAAACTATTCAAACTAGAATGTGGCTGCCAATATATTGACAAGGGTAGTCTGCTATGATTGTGTGATCAGTTCTAAAATGACTGCTTTGTCTCACAATTGGTTTCTTGGCCCAAATGCTGATTTTGATGTTTCAAGTGCTAAATGGTCAGAGTACCTCAAGCGCTATGCTTTCTCCTATGAACCTATCCCTACTGCGTGTTCTCCAAGTGCAGCAGATCATTACATGGGATAGGGCTTTCTTGTAGCACCAAGGCTATGGAACTAGACCAGTTCTGCCTGCCCCATCCTTCCAGGCAGTGTCAGTTTTTCAAAACCATTTTGTTTCAGAGGAAAGTTGGGGTTATTTGATTTTTAGTTTTAAATTGTATTTTTAAATGCTGCTTATTTTTATTTCCTTCTGTTTTAGTTGGTTGGAATTGCTTATCTGCCTTAGTTTCCTTGATTGCTGTTTGTTTAGGTTTATTATGCTGAGTTTACATTAATGTTTTATCAATTTTATTGTTAGCTGCTTTATGGGCCAAAAAGTAGGATATAAAAATTTAAGAATAATCAAATATAAATAATGAATTTCAATGCAAAATACATTTACACTTAAAAGCGAGCAGGACAGGGGGGCGTGGCGTCGACGGAGAGGAGGAAGGACACTTAGTGCAAGAGCTCCGTCCCCCCCCCTCCAATTCCCCTTTTAAAATTGTCACAACGAAAAGAAACGCATTAATTATGGGAAAGCAGATGTCCGAGAAAAAGTGGCACCAGGTAAAGGCAATAAAAAACTTAGAGAACTTTTTTCCAAACTGGAAAACAGCACTAGAGCCAGGGAGAAAGCATGGAGAGGAAGACAAAATGGCAGGCGCAACTAAAACTGCCGAAATAAGCTCACCCTCCCAACAGGATAGCTTTTCCCAATTGATAAAACAAATGGAACAAAATCTGCTTGACAACATAAAAATGTCACAGCAATTTACAGCGCAATTTGCTGAAATGAAAATCGAAATAAATAAAGCAACCCACAGTGCTAATAAAGCGGTAGAAATAAACAATGCAACTCAGAAGTCAAAGAGCTTCAGCGTAAAAATGCTTATCAACAGGAAAGATGATTAAGGTTGGAAATGATCATAAGACAGGAACGTTAAATTTAGAGGATTTAAAGAAAATATTAATACAAATGAAGAGCTGCCTAACTTTTTGGCGTCATGGCTAATAAAGCAACTGCAGTGGAACGAAGACGAAGATGAGACTATAAAAATAGAAAATGCTTATAGAGTGGGGTCAAGAAACAGCAGAAAGCACAAGTATCCCGGAGACGACATCGCTACCTTTCAAGATGGGAACATTAAGAAAAAAATTCCTTCAACTGCTAGAGCGAGGGGAGCACTTGACTACAACGGAACCCCAATATTAGCCTTCACTGATTTACCACCAGAAGTACTGAGCAAAAGAAGAGAACTGAAAAGAACATCTGAGGCTCTAAAGAAAGCTCAAATCAACTATAAATGGACTAATCTTGTTCATCTAGAAGTCACACATCAACAACAAATTTACAGAGCTATTGATCAAGAGTCTGGAGAAGCACTTAGAGCCATTGGAGTTGACCCCGCAATAGAAATGGAGAGGAACACTCAGAAAAGAAGAATGTTATCTGCCTTATCTCCCATTAAGAATAGCAAAATACCAGTTCGTTTGAATTAGAGGATAGTTCTCAATAAACAGGACATAATTTTTCATGTTGTGAAGTTAATGAAAAAAGCATTTAATTAAGATACCATAGGGGATTGGGGCGGTAGGGGGGATAGGGGGTAATTGCACTTAGCCCTCATTGTCTTTTCCTGCACTTGGAATTGGTATTTTATACCAATAACCTGTTAGGTATTACCTACAGGTCACCGTGTCAGGATTGTCTATATGTGGGGTTAGGGGAAGGGTAGAAAGGGGAGGGGTGAGGAGGGAGGGAAGAGAAAGTCAGGAGAATTTATGGTTGATAACTATCTTTAGGGGGAAAAGAAGGGGGGAGGGGGAGGGAAAAAGGATTTGGTCTGGTAATGTTGAAATGATTCAATGATAGTTACATATTCCTGCCTTTTTTCTAACTATTTTCAAGCCCAAGTTTATGACTAAAGTTTATCTTTTGTGAAACAATTTCAGACTATCTACTAGAAAGTTATACTGTAAACCACAAAAGTTTCACTAAGAATATTTAAAAGCTTTGTAACTATTTTAAAAATTTATATAAAAAAAAAGCGAGCAGGACAGTATTGGCATAGAAAGGAAAAACACCACAAATGCTGCAGCTTAGTTCCCAGCATGTATGTAAGGAGAGCAAATTATGGAGCAGCAGAATCTTCCTACTCCGTTCCGCCAACAGGCAAACTATTGCAGTGACTGTTGTACTCAAACAGCCAGACAATTTACTTCATGCAGGGGCCCTCTCATGCCTTGCATAGGACCATCTGGCCACCCACTCTTTCCCAGGCTTCATCTGTGGCTCTGCTCGTTTTTATTATCTTATATGTTGCAGGTTGGGGGGAGCAGTGGGCTTCCAGATGGTCTTATAAGGGTCTTTGCTTGGAATAAATTGCTTGACTGCAATGGAATATGCCTAGCATGGCAACAGCTTGCCTGGCAGTAGAATGGAGAAGGGAAGCTATAAGGATTCTTTTTCTATGCACAGGGAAATGCAGACTCTTTGGAGCATGATGCTTTCTTCTTCCATCTCCCTCCAGCTTATCTGGCAGTTGCATTTCTTGAAAGAGCAGAGGAAAGACACTTTGGAATTCTTAAGCTGTTTTTAGAATTTTAGTATGAGATTCTTGCTGCAGATGTCATGTCTAGAAAATAGGACATAGGAGGCCCTGCCGGCTGGGTTCACTTAGGGACAGTGGTTAACACATCTCATTTATGCAGCAACTACTACTCTCTTCCAGAAGGTGGAAGCATTGCTGCTAGTTTGTCAGAAGAACTGCATTGTATGATGGTAAAGGACAATTTGCATTTGAACCCCGTGTAGTAAGATGTTTCTGACCAACCTGTTTTTGGATTGGTAACATTACAGATGCTTGGAACCACTAATTCTCAGACCTTCCCAAAGGACTATGGTGCATGAGATTTTGAACTGTATTTTTGTATCGTTGGGACATCCAAAGCGATGTGCAACATTCCTCTACAACCATGTAATAAAAAATACTGCTGGTCTTGTTTTTAAAAAATGACCAGCAAATTGTAGAAAATCTATTTTATTTATGTAATTTATAGGCCTTTCTCACTGAGACTCCAGATGGATTACACAGCCTGAGTCAATACAATCAATTTCAGCTACCTTTCAAGAAACAATCTAATAGGGTATATAAATGAAACGTTGCAAAAGTCAAACCAGCAGAAATCCAATACAGAATTGAAGAAATGCTGAAACAGAGCATAAGCAATTCTAAGACTGATTATAGTCCCTATCCCTTTACTAATATATTTCTTTGAGACCCTTACAGTAAAAAGGTAAAGGTAGTCCCCTGTGCAAGCACCAAGTCATTACTGACCCATGGGGGGACATCTCGTCATGTTTTCTTGGCAGACTTTTTGTTACGGGGTTGTTTGCCATTGCCTTCCCCAGTCATCTACACTTTACCCTCAGGAAATTGGGGTAAATTTTAACGACCTTGTTTTAACAACCTCAGAAGGATGGAAGGCTGAGTCAACCTTGAGCCGGCTACCTGAACCCGGCCTCTGCCAGGATCGAACTCAGGTCATGAGCAGAGCTTGGGCTGCAATACTGCAGCTGACCACTCTGCACCACAGTACAGCTTTCCTATCTGAGTTTAAAAGCCTTTTTGAATAATTCAGTTTTGCCAACTCTAGTCCACAACAATTTTATAAAGAGAATTTAAACTGCTAGTGAAAATTAAGCTTATACCTTGGAAAAACTTACTGGTCTTGAAGGTGCTACTGAAAATTGAAGGTCTTGAAGGTGCTACTTGAAAATTAAGCAATTCATTTGTGGAGTATATCTGGATGGAGGGCCATAATCTCTCTGAGCCAACACTTGCAGTGCAAGAGCTTCCAAGCGTCTCCCCTCACCTTCCATCTAACATCCTTTTTGGAGAACTATAGTTGTGCAAATATCACTGCTAAATCCCTTGTAACCAACAAAATGCTGCTGCTGCTTCCTTTTTGAAAAATCCTTGGTGGGCATTTGAATCAGCCAATGCAGCCAGTAAGGTTGTACTCCTCAGCAACCACTGTGACAACTATGAGGGAAGGTACTCAGCCTCCTTACCCTTTTGATGGTGAGAGGAAACAATAGAAGCAAGGGAAGGTTGGATTGACAGAATGGCTACTGACCAGCCAACAGCACTCTGGTGCTTGTTCATGGTGCCTAGTGGCTGAGCAAGATACTGAAGAACAGTCAGCCATGCACCTGTGTAGTAATCCTGCTTCAATGCCAGCTGGTAAGGATGCTGGGGGGCCCCTTGGATGCTGTTCAGCAAGTTGTCCAATCTCACCAATATGTTAAGGGCAAAAAGAATTCTCTGGGATGCCTCTTTGGCAACTTATTTTAGTGGGGTGGGGGAGGTTGATCCTGAAGGTGTAGTATAAACTAAAACAAAGGCCGTTTCCACACACGTTGAATAATCCACTTTCAATACACTTCAGTGCACATTTGTAACTGATTTTCCATGTGTGGAACAAAAAATCCACTTCTAAAGGATAACTAAAGGATAATGAAAGTGCATTATTCAACGTGTGTGGAAACGGCCAAAAGTGGGCAGAGTTCCTATATCTTCAATTGTGCATAGAAGGAATTTCTACACATGCAGCTGTTGTTCTCTCTGTGGCTGTGGAAGTTCCCCTTCCTATGCAGCTCTTAAATGTATAGGATTGTTATTCACCTTTGCATCTGGTCTCCCTCCTTAAAAAATGGCTGAAGGGCCAGAATGTTTGAATAGGATTGCTTGCATAGGCTTGCTGTTAGACAGTTGATGGCAAGAGAGACAAGTGTTTCTTTCAAAAATCCAGGGAAATTATTAATGTGTGTGCTTAGAGTTGCTAAACACCAAGGAACTGTTTTCCTAGTTATTCTCTATTCCTCTTACTATGAAAGATCTGTTTTGAGTCCTAAGTGCCTTGTGCTCATCTGATGTGCGAATTGATTTTTTGAAGATTTTCATTCAGGAGAACATGAAAAACTAATATGGAAAAGAAAAGATGGAGAAGACATGGAAGTACTACTTAATTTAGCAACAGCGAAATTCCTACTTGCTAAATGTTGACAATTCTCATTGCATCTCTTCAGCTGCAGAAATATTTTTTCTTATAGGCCTGTTTTGTTAATGTTGATAGCAGGCATGTGTAAACAGAAGTATTTTTCATTTTCAATGCTTAATTTAGCACAACCTGTTTTGTAACTATATTCCATAATGTTGACAAGTGCAGTAAAAATATAGTCTTGCAAAGAACTTTCCAGTTAATGGCACAACATGATTATTCTTTGGCATAGTTATATACAGAGAGAGAGAGGCCTGAGATAAGCTTCAGAATGTGATATATGAAGCGTGGAGTAGATGACGTGTGTGTGAAAGAATCAAAGTACTTTTGAATGGAATAGTAGTCATAGTGGAGTGTGTATAAAACAGAATAATCTATTTGTAACATGAAAGATTTTCATGGCAGGTATCACTTTGAGTATGTCAAAGACTGTAGTGGACAAGTGTACAGTGCTGAGGGTGGACACGCGCTACAGATTTAGATGGATTGTGGGAACTTGTATAGCCCTGGTTCTAAAGAGCTGGCTCCTGGGAATTAGGCCAATGGTCCATTGATCGTTCTCTTTCTCCTCACCCCCAATACTGACTTGGAGCTGCTCTCTGGGGCCTCAAGCTGAAGATTTTTCCATCCCTGAGTGCACGTGCCAAGGAATGATACTCAGGTATGAGCTACCATGGAGCGATGGAGCATCTACATAGTTCATGATGATCATAGAAGTTCATGATGATCATACAAGCCAAGTATGTAGGGGATTTTAACTGCATATCTGTCCGTGGAAAGGATTGGTATTGGTTAGTGACAGAGCTGATTATGATATTTGCTTCAGAGTTAGGCCTCCAAAGGACAATGAAGAATCACTTTGGATGGTAGATTCCAGAGAATTCTCACACGTTCAATATCTACCTCTCCATGCCATTCCGAAAATTGGAGAAAGTTGTACTTTTGACATTGTGTCAAATTGCCAGATAGAACTAATGCACTCGAGTCCTTATAGATATAAATTCAAAGTCGCAATTTTCTCCAATGTACAATGCTTGTACATCTACTTTTTTTTCCAGCTAGATTGCTTCTACATTGTCTTATATTTTAAAAATCTATCACCTTTTAAAAATTTTAAGCCAGCTGCTGAGATTTAGTTTTCATTTTGTAAACAGTTCCAGAAACTTTGTCAAATCCTATAGCGTCTGATGGAGCCTGGTAGACCAATAAGAAATTGGATGTGTTAGTTGGTAGAGTTGGGTAGAGGGGGGGGGCTCCATGTGTCCATCCTTTACACATGCATGTGTGTGTGCACAGAGCAACTTTCCAGCTGTTTGGCCTTACCTCCTGGAAGTTCTCAACAAAAAAAATGGTTGCTGGGGTTCTTCTGCAGGTAAAGTCCTGACAGAACACATTATTCCTATTGCCTCATAGCAGTGATTGACTTCAAGTGGCTAGAATGCATAGATATGAACGCTTGGCAGAAGTCCTACTCTCTAAGGACCCCTAGGCTGATTGCATGATATAATCCAGCAGTGGCCTTAACTGCCCATGTCCTGCTTTGAGTTTCTGGCATCTTGTGTAACTTTTTAATATGCTAGTCCTCAAAGCCAGAGGTTGAATTCACCAGAGTATTTCTATGGATGGGAGGATTTCTGTCTACAGAGAACGATTTTCTCACTGCTTCCCTGAAATGTTGCTTCCCAACAATGAGCTTCAGCAGGAGAGCAGAGGCAAGAAACTCTTCCATCTGCAGGAATGTGTTTCAACAGATCAAAGCCCAGATTAACTGGGGAATCCACAGCAGGAGGCGATGCTGCTTCCTTAGCGGTTTGGAATACGTGCTACTTTCAGGAGCAGCAGTGTACAACGAGGAGGCTCCCTTTTACACCTTGTGCATTAGAATGCTATGCAATGTTGTGTATGGGCAGGTATTCCCAGGAAACCTGCCTAGTGTGCCTCATCCAGTGCTATGACAATCATGTTCATTATTTAGGACATTAATTTAGTACATCCATTACTCAGGACCAGGATTTCCCCCAAGTTTAGATTCTTCCACCGCTCCCTGGCCGAGGTTATCATCTCCATGCTTTCATTGCTTTGTGCCCTGTCAAGAAAGCTGGAGCTTGTCAGGATTATGGCTCACAACGCTGACTTATTTACTTGTGGTGTAAGTATTTCTGCCTTGTCCTGATCACTATGAAGCCGGGAAAACTTCCCATCCCGACCCAACTGCGCTCTTGCATTTAATTAAAAGAGAGAGGCAGCCTGGCCTGCTGAAAGGAAAGCCCTCTGAGGTTTTCTTTAAAAGCTAGTTAAATGCTTATGCGCTTTGAGAGGTTGATCTTACTAAATCAGCAGTTAGAGGGGTTCCCCACTCCCCAAAAAGGGTTGACCAAATTTTTTTACACATGAAAGAGCAGCCGGTACCTAGAGAGCTGGGACGGCCATCTGGCTGTGAAGGGCTGGCCCTTCTCTCTGGCTCCCTCTGATCAACCACACTGGAGAATAATACCAAATAGAAAGGGGAACAAAAGGAGCAGCTTGGAGAGGCTCCAATTTGTAATTCAAAAATGGGCGCTGGGGTTCACATTCCTGCTTGCTGCAGGCTCGAGGGGGGTGGAGAGGTCAGGAGGATGTCGGAGGACACTATTTTACCATCTCCAGCAGTTGCCTGTAATCTTCTCTCACACAATCATAGTGAGAGGGAAAGAAATTAACACACACACAATCCCGCAGCAAAAGATGTGGGAGGTAGACTTCTCCTTTATCACAGAAGATGCATTCTTTTACACAGTATAACTGAGCAAAGTGAAGGGTGGAAATCTGTAGGATGAGGCGGATCAATCTGCCCGTCACTGTGAGTCTTGGTTAATTCCAGTTTGGTAAATACGAGGGCTAGCAGTAATTGGCAAACCTCCAGAAATAGTAAGAGACAGTAAAGCAAGCACGCTTTTTGTGGGCTGAGTTTGTTTGGTGCTGGGTGAGTTACGGGGCGTAGAAGGCAGGCAGCCTAGTGCCCCTCCCCCAAAATTCCCCAGAGGCTCTCCTCTCCCCATATTCAAAGGACACCCTTCAGGCACTTCGATGGTTCTTGTCCGATAGTTGCACGTAAAGCAGAGGCCTAAACTGGGGCCCTGGGAAGGGGGAAATTATAATGCTTGTTTCAGGTTCACACACAATCAGTTCATCATGTGACATTTGTCATATCTTGGCTTACATTCTTGTCAGTTCAGTAGCATGATCACATCCATGGTAGAACAGCCATGATGAAAGTTTCCATGTTCAAGGAGTGACATGAACAGGGGAGGACTGTGGACATAGTTAAGTGTGGCACCACTCTTGGTGGCTGTGCCTGCCCTTTAAGTGACATTGCTTCCATTTGGCATAGTGTTGGTTCAGTGTTTGGAGGAAACTGCAGTATCTTTTTGCCATTTAGTGGGGTGACTGAGGCATCTAGGCTGTGCCTTGTGTGATTGTTATGAGAATTGCCAGTTGCAATCTGTCCATCTGTCCCTAATTCTTCTCTGAATGCAATATTTATGTACTTCATTTACAGCCCACGTCTCTCATTGACACCTCAGGTGGATTGCACAATTCAAAAACAATGCAATAGAAACATGCATGCATGAATGTGTTCATATAATGCATTAAAAATTGATTACAAAAATGAGTGAACAAAGTAAAGCAGGATACAGCTGGATTCAGATCTGTGAGTGGGACTCTGCCTGTAGAACAGGGACTCTCCCCCTGTTCCCTGAAATTATGTCTTTGGTTCAGGGAATGCCCAGCATCAATGCTGACTATGTTATGGGGGTCCACAATGGGAGGGGGAATTTAGTGAAAGTTACTGTCCCTTCATCACCAGTGCCACTAGAAATAGGTTATAGTATTCAATCCATGGTACTGTCCCTAGATGTTTGCTTTTTCAGGACACATACTCTCCCTTGCTGTCCTTCAGACCCTGGAATAGCATGTTGACTATGTCTTTCAGTGTTCAAGTACTGATCTAGCAATATGTCACTGTTTTATTTCTTGAAGGCTAGGGACAGAACTATGGAGGCTGCTGGTTTTGCCAAGAGACCTGGTGTGATGCAGTGGTTAGAATGTTAGCATTGCCCTTAAGAGAACAAGGCTGAAGTCTCTGCTAAGCCAAGAATGTACTTGGACAAGTTGTTGAACCTGACCTACCTTACAGGATTGCTGTGAAGATAATCAAGATCTTATGTCAAGTGTCTACTACAATGTCCTATAGAAATGTTAATCATCAGGAACAAAATCTAACGAGAGCCATCAGGTTTAGAGAAGAGTTTTATAGAGGGTGATGAATATTTTTGAATAGAGACCTGTTAGATTGTTAATCAGACTGACTCACATGCAATATTTATGCTAGTTTAAATGTCAGGATCAAGGATCTTCACCCCCTCAGCCCTACTATAACAACATAATAATAACATTTGATTTATATACCACCCTTCAGGACAACACCCACTCAGAGCAGTTTACAAAGTGTGTTGTTATTATTTCCACAACAAACACCCTGTGAGATGGGTGAGGCTGAGAGAGCTCTGGAAGAGCTGTGACTGACCCAAGGTCACCCAGCTGGCTTCAAGTGGAGGAGTGGGGAATCAAACCCAGTTCTCCAGATTAGAGTCCTGCCACTCTTAATTACTACTCCAAACTAAAGCACCAATCCTTCCCTGCTCCATGATGCTAGAATGGCTTCCCTTTAGAGTCACTTGTAAAGTGAGCTGTTATTAAACTTAAAAGATGCAGATGTTGACCTGTCTGGGGCTGTTGACTTGTCTGGCCACTTAAATTCACCAAGCTAAGGGCCTGTTCACAGAATGTTTCTTCTTCCCATGCAGTCAGTCCCAGGCACTCATGATGTAAACAGATGCCACAATTACAGGAATGGCTGATAGCTATTTTTGTTATTGTCCAGTTTAAATATTATACTTGTCCATAGAAATGCATATCCAGGGATGGCTAGCATTCCCTCTGTGGATAGACACTCACCTCTCCGTGAACTGGATATAACTTCCTTGATGCTTTTGATACAATATAATCAGCAACTTGCTGGCCCTTGACCCAAATCTACTACCTTGAAATTTTTTTAAAACAAATTATTTATATCCCACTTTTCTTCTTAAATGGGATCCAAAGAAGCTTAACACGTTGTTCTCCTTCACTTTATCTTCACAACAACCTTGTGAGGTAGGTTAGGTTGGGAGAGACTTGCTGACCAGTGCAGTGTAGTGGCTAGAGTGATGGACCAGAATCTGAGTGACCCAGGTTTGATTCCCTGCTCTGCCATGGAAGCTTACTTGGTGACCTTGGGTCAGTCACACGTTTTCAACCAAACCTACTTTAAAGGGTTATTGTGAGCAAAAGGGAGGAGAAGAGAATAATGTAAGCCATTTTGGGACCCCACTGGGAACAAAGATGTGGTATAAATGAAGTAATTTTTTAAAAAATTAAAAAATTACTATCCCAAGGTCACCAGGTGATCTTCCATGACAGAATGGGTATTGATCCAAGTCCTAGAGACCGATTGTTATGTGCAGTTGTCAACCCAGAGGCAAAAAGGAGAGAGAGGGAACAGGAAAGTTGACTGCAGGCAGAAAGTGATGAGTGAATGCCTTGGCCCTGTGCTGCACACTCCCTTCTCAAACTGGCCCTCCAGAGCTATGATTAGCTTCCTTTCCTATCAATCACATTCCTCTTCCTCCCACTAGGGGGCCACCAGCTCTTGAATCTGTGGTAGCTTCAGAGTCAGCAATGGAATAGGGAGACCTGAGCCCTTTCTTGTCAATGTGATGATTTAGCTGTTTCCCCCAGGCCACACCCACCTATTTTCCCATTGCCTCTTTTCCAACACTTGTCTGACTTGTTCTCAGTTTGCACCAGTCATTCCACATGCTGCCTCAGGGCTACACTCTGTTCTTTGCACAAAGAAATTCGGGCCCGTCTTCAGGGTGGGGGCTGTTGCCAAGACAGAGTTAAAATCTGGAGGCAGGTATTCCACCCTGGCCTATGTGCAGTACGGGCTCCCTTTAGCTGTGAAGCAGCCTCTGTGTTTGTCTGCACACCCTCTTGCCCTGATACGTTTGAATCAGTTTCTCAGCATGCATCCATCTCTACTGTTGTTCCCCCTCTCGTTGATCAATTGACACCAGAGTGCTGAACAGGAACAGTTCCTTGTTTCCTCCTGGGCCAGAATTTAGAGTCCCAGTTTCCCTCCTGTGTTATATGTGGTCCTACCACAACAGGTGGATAGGGCGGGTAGAACAGTTTGCATTATTACTAAGCTCCAAAGCCACTTATGCTGCTTCTTATGCCTCAAGCACCAGCTCTTATGTATGCTAGGATGCTAAATAATAAACTTATTTGGAAGAAAATAAGCCCTGACATATGTACCTTTTCAAATGACTCACTGAGCTGCTGTGGTGAGGCAGACCTCACACGATTCTTTGGGGTTCCTGTAGCATGGATCTTTTGTTCCATGATATAAGAAAACTTGTTTGTGATTCCATTCTGTTCCCTGTAAATTGGTGTTTGGAAACCGCTTGCATGTGTGCAAGAGAGTGTATCTATGTCTATAAACAGCAGATTCTCAACAGGAACCCTGTGGAATGATTCCATTTCTGGCTATGACATTTCCCCAGTTTATACCATTTAAAAAAAATTGGCCCGTGTAGAGATTTCAAAGTAGAACTGCCTTCATTACACACAGTTGCCCCAACATTCTGTCTTCTGCCTTTCCTTGCAAAATACTCTAGTCACCCCCTCAAAACAAAAAGGTCTAAACATTGCCTCTGTGTTGAGTACTTACCATTGTGAATGTGGATGTTGTGCAAGAGCACAGAGTTCTCTTGGTTGGAATTAAAACCAACATACAAAAGGGTTTTCAGCCTCTGCATCTTATACGAAAAGTCTCTAAAGTTCTGTCCTTCAGCATCCACATCATTGCAGGATCAAAATCTATTTGAGAATTCGAGAGAAGCAATGAAACAGCCCAGACACAAAGTACTGTCCAATATTCATCAAAAGATGGCTGAATAGCTTTTAAAAAAAATCTCGGGCCCACCTATTCACCCTTAGCTTTGGTTTGGAAGACAGTGGCAACCAGTTACTTCTCCAGGCTCTAATGTCCTGTCTTTCTCCCCACTGGAACCTGCTGGTTTCTGGTCTTTGTGTGTGTGGGACCAGCCACTATCCCTCAACCTAATTTACCTCACTGGGTGGCTATGAGGCTAAAATGGAAGGGAGAAGAACTCCGTGTATACTGCCCTGAGAAAGGGTGAGATAAAAATACACTAGGTGGATAGCAATTTTGTAACCTGTGACGTGGCCCTCACTCACAGAGTGGCACATTAGGAAGCTGAGCTGGCATTGCGTCCCCCAGGCTGTCCCATTTTTCTTCATTCCTTCTCTAGCAGCATCTGAGTGCATGCATCAGCAGTGCCTCATTTCCCAAGGCTCTTTTACAGGCTTAACAAAGGGAGTCTGCATGATCCCACCCTTTTTAGGCTCTTGTCCTTGAGGGTGCTAGGTACCTTCACATCCCTTACAGGATGTGTCCTAAATCCAGGGTGTAATTAATTGATGGCCATTCTCCTTCTGAATGGCACTGTCCAACTTGTTTGTTTTCACTCACTAGGCTAGGAGGAGAGGCAACATTCTTTCCTGTATCCCTAGGATCCATTGAGAGCTCCAGCCTGTCAGACTGCATACTTGGTTGGCTCACAGCTAGAAAGCTCTTTGGCTGTTAGAGTGGAGGCAGAAAGTGTAAGAACGTTTAAGGAAAACTGTCCATGTGGCCTCCAGTCGTGCCATCTGAACATACAAGAAGCTGTTTGTTCAGAGAAATCTTTAATGCTGAGTTTCCTGCATCTGCTTTGTTCTGTGCTGGGGGAATACCTAATTCCTGCAAAGAAATAGGGAATTGGTGGCAGAGGTTTTTCATGTCCTTATTGATAGTTAGGATGCTGGTATTTGTACAGTCCCACAGAATGACAAAAAGAATAAAATAAATGACATACATTTAAAAAATGAAATTTGTTTAGACATTCTGCAAGCTTGCAAACCCAGTGGATTCATCCATCACTTGTAGGTGCACACAACAAAACATTAAAACACATCTAGTCATGTGATGTCACACATCATTTGGTTAATCTTAATAAAAGGTATGATGTGAATTGTGTTCTGGGCTTTGGGGTCTTACTTTTGGACCAGAACAACTGCTAACAACTTCTTAGTCATATAACGCCTCCTGAGGCTGCCTGGGTATGCTGATCTGAGGACACAGAACCAGAAATGTTTTCTCTCTCTTTCTTGTTATTAGGATAGCATGCCAAGGCAGACAACCATTTGTTTGGAGACTCTTGCTTGGATGCACCAGAGTGTTTCCACTGATAGACTTGTGTTCATGGAACATGATTTTCTTGCCTCCACGTTTCTGCAGCAGTCCAAAACGTCCCCAGAATAGAGAGGTAACCAATTTTCAAGGCTTTTTTGTGAATGAGAAGTGCTTGTGGAAGATGGATGCTTGCACACTGCTAAATGCCTGCACAGAAGAGATATCTGCACAACTTCTGAACAACTGGCTTCAGTCGTATCAACTGTGCAGCTCTGTTTTTAATAATCTTCTCCGTCATTAGAGCCACCCAGGCATGGCAACTGTGCATCCCCTGCCTGAAATTCCTGCCCAAGTTTTACAAGTGGTGGAATCTGATAGAAAGAATCCTTTCTCTCCTAACCAGCATGTGTCAGTATGGCCTTAACCGGCCCCATTTCCAGTCTGGTGAGATGAAATATGCCAAAGCTTGCCACAGCTATGAATTCTCTAGGTAGCCTCTGGCAAGCATCGCTCTTTCAAGCCCCCCTCCTCAGTAACGTGGACTGGGCTTGCTGCATTGTTTTTTTAAGTATTACTAGGAAATTGTATTTCAAGTACTGAGAATTTTATATTGTTGTATAAATGTTAAGTTTAATATGATCCCTTTTCTAATATATATGTATTTTATGAGGCATTCAACATATACATTTGTTTAAAATAAAAAATGCCAAAACCTTATAAAACAATTTAAATCCTAACAACTGCCATATATAAAACTATATTAAGAATATGAAGCCAGTGACTTTTTTTCTACTACTATTATTTCTGCTGCCACTCTTGCTTCTGACTTAAGAATGGGGTCCTTTTCTTCTTTCTTTCTGCCTCTATGTATTGCTTATAAGCAGAGCAGGGATTTTAACTAGTGTGTATGTTAGTTACCGAGTTTGCAGCCAGAGAACAAACACTTATTGTTGGCAGCACATTAAATAGAGTAGACTAGCAGCTTTTCTGTGTTAATCAGTCCAAAGAAAGGGACATGTTCTATTTTATATGCACCTGCAGTGAGTGGGGCTCTCAGAGTGCAAGAGTCATTGCCCTTTTAAGAAGCACTATTCCAGGGGCAGCCCTTGTGCAAATAGGTTGGATGGGGCTGCAAAAAAACATACACAAGCAAAATGTGCTACAAAAGTCCATGTAGCCTGAGACAGAAGGGAAACAAAGAATCTAGGCTCTGCCTCAGCCAGTTAATGATCAGGACCACCCATGACACTGGAGAAATCCACTGGGGAAATTGAGGTTTTAGTCAGAGAGCTCTGCGGACTGGCTAAGGCTGCTGTCCAGCGTAGCCTTTGCAGAGCTGCTTAAGCACATTTTACAACAAGACCCCCTAATGGCTCTTAAGAGGGACGGAATTCCAATCAAATGAGTGACTGTTCAGAGTTCTGCTCAAGTTTAGCTCCCTTCCTGAATCAGAATATCATTAGTCCATTCTCTCTGAGCGGTAGCAGTGCTCCAGGGAGAAAAAGGTCTTTCCCAGTTTTAACTTGAGATGCTGGAGATTGAGTCAAGGACATTCTGCATGCAAAACATATCGCTCTGCCACTGAGCCACAATAAACAAACCCATCCATATGAAAGCAGCCTTACCCTGTCAGATCTAGCACAGTAAAGTCTACCCTAATGGGCAACATCTCTAGCAGAAATATTTCCATCCCTGGAATTTGATTGGCAGTGCTGGGCACTGAAGATGGGACCTTCTGCTTTATGTGCTATGACCCCTCCTGTACTTTCCTGTGCTTGCCATACAGAGGTCTGTCCAAAATTCTTCACCATACTGAGAGGAGCTTCTTGCTGCCCTGGAGTTGGCTCCTGGCCTGTGTGCCTCTTTAGGATTAGCTTTAACCAGTAGTTTGCATGCTTTGCCTTGTCTCAGTCTAACATAGCAGGAGACGATGGGGTAGATGCTAACTCCATGCCTATCCAAGGCAATTGGGTCAATGACCCTGGTATACATGTGTTGCCAAAGTATATGAGGAGGGCAGATGACAAACAAATGGTTCTTGGCTCCCATGGCAAAGTGATTCTCCTCTCCATAATTACTTCCTGGTAAGATCTATGTCAAACTCATTCATATGGTTTACTCATCACAGATATTGTGGCATCACATGGAGAGTCTATTTTTCTTCCTTCTTAGAACTGAAAGCAGCTCAGTAGAATCCTCCAAGATTTCCTGTGCAGGAATCAACCAGGTTCTGCTCTGCTTGGCTTCAGCAAAGTGACTGCATCGCGCTCTCTATCTGATTTCTGGAACAGCTGTGTGGCCTTCGCAATTGTGATTCTGAGACGGGGGGGGGGGTTGGCCTCTCTGTGCCCTGTTTGAAGGCCTTTGGGGGCTGCTGCTGACCACTGTGTGAAATCAGATACTAGATGAGATGGGCAATTGGCCTGTTCCAGTTTAGCTACTTTTTAAAACTCTTATTTTAGAAATTTGCAAAACTCATATACGCTTGTGATCTGAATGTGATCAGTTTTATTTGATCAGTTTTATGTGGAGCTCACCATGAAGTGGTTAACAAAACTTCTTTGAAAAGAGAGGACAATCTGAAAGTCTTTCTTCCTCATCCATGAACCACCTCCACTCTCAGCAGCAATATCAGGAGAGTTCAGAACCCAGGCCAGTAATCTGTGGATTGGAGATGAAGAAGAAGAGCAGTGACACAAACAGCCTCTTAAGGTCTCCAGTGAATTAGCCTAGTAGATGGACAAAAAGTCTAGCCTCTTCTAAGAGTCTCTCTACACATTACTAAGCACCTAGTGACACTCAAGTGCAGGATTGTGAGTGTAGTTCTCAATTTGCATGCAAGCTGTTCTTGCTCAGTGCACATGAATGCTGCTTTCACAGGAGATCCCTTTCTTTGACTGCATCTGCAAGTGATTCCAAAGAGCAACGCACCAATTCAGCTCTGTTTTTGCTGCAAGAACAAATACTGTAGGCTCCTGTGAATTGCCAATTTGCATTTCTCTATGGTGTGAGAAAGTGCATTTCGATGGATACGAGGGAAACTGGGATACTTTTAGCAGTTGAGGAGGAATTGATATGAAATGCGTGTGAATGTACTCATGGGGAGCAAACTGGACTGTGTGAGCAAGTGCATGAAAAGCTGGAGGTGAGACACATGAAATGAGGTTCACTTGAGCATCACTAGGTACTTAGTAATGTGTAGAGAGAGACTGAGTAATACAACTCTGGCCTTCTTTTCTTGGTCTCCTGTTCAAGTACTGATCAGGGCCAACTCTGCTTAGTTTCTGAGATCTGATGAGATTGGGCTACCTGGACCCTGCAGGTCAGGGCTTAATCCCGTTAGACCCTATTAATTCATAGCAATAGTTTGTTGTTAGCTAATGGATGACCCATGGAGAGGGGATGTTCTAATGCTTCTCATGTCCCTTGAAGGGATTTGGATTCGGTGTGGAGTCTCCTGAGATTCCCCTAGTAGTAAAGGCCAGGGCGCTAGAAGCCTACTTGAATCTTAGAACAGCAGCTGTTTTTTAATCATTTGATTTTAGCAAGAATTGAAAGCTTCGTGTTCCTAATTTAAGCAAGGAATAACCATCTCTGAACTTGCATTCTTCACCGTCTTAACATATAAACAAATATCGGGCTTGAAACTGTGCTCCCTGGGTATGTTCCATGAGTCTTAACTCCTCGTTCATCCTAGAGAAAGCTACTGGGCTGGATCCAGCTATCTGTGTGAAATCCCTCTCCCAGGTACCGACCAGAGGCAAGTTATCTGGAAATCACTGCTGTGTTTACCAAGTATGGATGATGATGTGCCAACGTGAAGTTCTTTTTTTCTCCTTCTGGTAATGAGCCATTTTCTGTCTGCTCTGGAAGACCCCAATAACCATGGATGTTGGGTCATTTTTTTCTCTGCACTTCCTGCTAACTAGAAAATCAGCTTTGTGTTATGACTGAGAACAAACAGTGGCAGCTATTGAGCTGTAGTTCAAGTATGCATAGAAGAGAGAGAGAGAGAGTTCAGAAGCTGTTGGGGTCTGTTTCCTGTCCTGGTCCCTATGGGATGGGGCAATCCAGGACACAGCAACTCTTGCTTCAATGGTGGTGAGGTACTGGATTTGCTAGAGTGCATTGGGGTGGAAACTAATGACTGGGAGTCCTACATGAGCTGGTTCAAACAGGCATTTGGCAAAAAAAGTGGTGGGCTGAGGCAATAAGAACTAAATGGAAATTGTTCGGGATTTTCGATTCCTTGGCTCAATCATCAACCCAAAGGGAGAGTGCAACCAAGAAATCAGAAGGAGACTGAGACTTGGAAAGGCAGCCATGAAGGAACTAGAAGAGATCCTTAGGGATACAGATGTCTCTCTGGGGACCAAGAACAAGATTCTCCATACTATGGTGTACTCCATTACTATGTATGGATGTGAAAGTTGGACAGTAAAGAAAGATGACAGGAAGAAAACTGATTCATTTGAAATGTGGTGCTGGAGGAGAGTGGGTTCAAATCAAGCCTGAATTCTGATAGCCAAAACTGAGGCTATCGTACTTTGGTCACATCATGAGAAGACAAGACTCTCTGGAAAAGTCAATAATGCTAGGCAGTAGGAAAAAAGGAAGCCCCAGCATGAGATAGACTGACTCAGTAAAGGAAGCTACATCCTTCAGTTTGCCAGATAGGAGCAAGTCTGTTAATGATGGGACATTTTAGGGGTCTTTCATTCACAGGGTCACCATAAATTGGGAATGACTTGATTGCACGTAACACCCCCCCCCCTCAGCTTTGCCTCTCCAGAACTGGAGCTGGTTGTACTGGGCAAATGGTTAGCATAGGAACTAGAGGGATACCAAGCGCTTTGTTTTAAAGTGAGAGATGCTAGGGTAAAGCTCATGCAAACTACTAATCCCAGATTATAAGAGCTGGTTGTTATGGAAGGGCACTCTGCACATGCTCAAATTGCTTTGCGTATTTCTTGGCACTAAAACCAGCAACCTTTAGTGATCCCTGGTCATAGGTCACAGAGTCCTTGCAAACATGGTCTCCTGATAAGCCAGAGACATTATTTTTCTCTTTGGCCGGGGCGGCGGGGGGGGGGGGGACTGATGTAGCAAGCATAGCAATGGCTACCTGCCAACATGGGGCAAGGAAATCATTACTTTTCTACAGGGAGAAAGGGCACCCAAGAGGCTGGAGGAATATGGCCAAGCCTCGGCCAGTGATGACGATGCCTATCTGTACGTCCTGGTGTATGCAGGCTGGCTATGGTCATTGACAAGAGTGAGGCACTTTGGGCATGTTCAAAACCACGCTGGTTGACCCGAGCCATTGGCAACGGGCGGCAGGGCTGCGGATATGAGCCCCGTCTCAAAAGGCGCCCTGCTGCTCTGCTGCCACGGGGGGAGAACGGGGCGATGCTGAAGGGCTGGCCCCACAGCGCGGCGGCTCCTCTTGCAGCAGGCAGGATGACGCGGCTCCTTTAAGAGCAGCAGGTCTATGGAAATGAGCCTCGCGGAGCCTCTGCCGCAGCGGAGCCGAGCCGGGCTTGCTTGGCAGGCGGCGAGACTGGAGCGGGCTGCGGGGAAGAGCGCACGCGGCGGCGGCGGACCTGCTCGGGCTCATCGGGGGAGCCGGCGGGCGCCTCTGCCCGGAACCCCCCTGGGCATGAAACCCAGCTGCTGACCGACCGACGGACAGACGGAGCGGAGGCCGGACTGCAGGCGGCGGCGGGAGATGGGCGGCGGCTGCTGCTGCGCCCCGGCCCGGGCTCTGCTCCTGCTGCTGGCGCTGGGGATGCCCCGCTCCCGAGCCGAGCGCCTGGCGGATCCGGTGCCGCCTGCTCTCTGCGCCCGGAGCGCCTCCTGGACGCCGCTGCGGCCGCCGGACGAGCAGCCCGGCTGCGCCACGCCGCCCGCCTTGTGGCTCTGCCCGGCGCCGCGTCCCGCCCGCGGCCTCTGGGCGCACCTGCTTGGGCCGCTGTGCGGCAGCGCGACGGCAGCGGGCGAGGACGGGCCACTGCTGCTGCTCAGCCGCCTTCTGCTGGCCCAAGATCCGGGCGGCCGCTTCCGCAGAGGACGGAGCCGGGCGCTGTGCCTGGAGCCGGGCTCCCGCGTCCCTCTGCCGCCGGGCAGCGCGTGGGGAGGCTGCCAGCTGCGGTGCAGGGTGCGCGGCGGGGGCGGCAGCCGGAGCCTCTCGCCCCACCCCCGCGGGGAACTGATCCTGCCCCCGCGGGCCATGTGCCTCCGCTCCGGGCACCCGCTGCGCCTGGGGCTGCTGTGCGGCCGCTGCGAGAAGAAAGGCGAGAGCTTTGTGCGCTGGAGCCTGGGCCTGGGCACCTCGCCGCGCGAGATGGAGGCGCTGTGGCTGCAGGAGGGGGACCTCCGCGGCCGGGCGAACAGCCGGAGGAAGCGCAACGTGAACGCCAGCCCGCAGTTCCACAAGCCCACCTACCAAGTGGCTGTGCCGGAGAACAGGCCCGCAGGGACGCCCGTGGTTTTGTTGGGGGCTGTGGACCCGGATGAGGGGGAGTGGGGCCGCCTGGACTACTCTATGGACGCTCTTTTTGATAGCCGCTCCAACAGCTTCTTTGCCATTGACCCCCAAACCGGTGCAGTGACCACAGCTGAGGAGCTGGACAGAGAAACCAAAAGCACCCATGTATTCCGTGTGATGGCCACGGACCATGGCATACCACGCCGCACAGCCCTGGCCACACTCACGATTACAGTCAGTGACACTAATGACCACGATCCCGTCTTTGAGCAGCAAGAGTACAAAGAGAACATGCGGGAGAACCTGGAGGTCGGCTACGAGGTGTTGACAGTGAGAGCCACTGATGGTGATGCCAGCCCCAATGCTAACATCCTGTACCGCATCTTGAATGGTAATGGGTCCAACAGGATATTTGAGATTGATCCGAAGTCTGGTGTCATCCGCACCAATGGTCTCGTTGACCGAGAGGCTGTAGAGTCTTACCAGCTAATAGTGGAAGCCAATGACCAAGGCAAAGACCCTGGGCCACGCAGTACTACAGCCACAATCCACATCACGGTGGAAGATGATAATGACAACTCACCACAGTTCAGTGAGAAACGTTATGTGGTGCAAGTACCTGAGAATGTGGTTTCAAACACACACGTCCTACGGGTGAATGCAACAGACCGTGATAAAGGTAGCAATGCTCTAGTGCATTACAGCATCATGAGTGGCAACACCCGGGGGCAGTTTTACATTGATGCCCAGACAGGTAACATTGATGTGGTCAGCCAGCTTGATTATGAGATGAATAAAGAATACACACTTCGCATTAGGGCCCAGGATGGAGGAAGGCCTCCCCTCTCCAATATCAGTGGCCTGGTGACCATCCAGGTGCTGGATGTAAATGACAATGCCCCTATCTTTGTCAGTACCCCTTTCCAGTCCACAGTCCTAGAGAATGTGCCTGTTGGCTACTCTGTTATCCACATTCAAGCCATAGATGCAGATTCTGGGGAGAATGCTCGACTGGAGTATGCTCTAGTTGACACTGGCTCTGATTTCCCCTTTACTATCAACAACAACACAGGATGGATTGTGGTGGCAACCGAACTGGATCGTGAGTCAGTGGACTTTTACAACTTTGGTGTTGAGGCCCGAGACCACGGCAGCCCTCCGATGACCTCTTCAGCCAGTGTCAGCATTACCGTCTTGGATGTTAATGACAATAACCCTGAATTCACCCAAAAGGAATATGCCATGCGTCTTAATGAAGATGCTGCTGTGGGCACCAGTGTCCTTACAGTCTCTGCTATTGACAGAGATGTCAACAGTGTAATCACCTACCAGATCACTAATGGGAACACCCGTAATCGCTTCTCCATCACCAGTCAAAGTGGTGGTGGTCTTATCACCTTGGCCCTACCTTTGGATTATAAATTAGAGCGCCAGTATCTGCTTACTATCACAGCTTCTGATGGCACTCGACTGGACACGGCACAAGTCTTTGTCAATGTCACCGATGCCAATACTCATCGGCCAGTGTTCCAGAGCTCTCATTACACTGTTAACATCAATGAGGACCGGCCAGTGGGCACCACTGTAGTGATCATTAGTGCTACAGACGAGGATACAGGGGAGAATGCCCGCATCACTTACTTCATGGAAGACAGCATCCCTCAGTTCAAGATTGATATGGACACTGGTGCTGTCACCACCCAGATGGAACTGGACTATGAGGATCAGGTGTCATATACCCTTGCAATTACAGCCAGGGACAATGGTATCCCACAAAAATCAGACACCACCTACTTGGAAATATTAGTCAGTGATGTAAATGACAATGCACCACAGTTCTTAAGAGATGGTTACCAAGGTTCTATATATGAGGATGTCCCAGCCTTCACTAGTGTCTTGCAGGTTTCTGCCACTGACCGAGACTCTTTCATGAATGGGAGGGTGTTCTATACCTTTCAGGGTGGAGATGATGGGGATGGAGATTTCATAATTGAATCAACTTCGGGCATTGTTAGAACTTTGCGTAGGTTAGACAGGGAGAATGTCCCATTGTATGAGCTTAGAGCATATGCAGTTGATAAGGGTGTACCAGCCATGAGAACTCCGGTTGATGTGCATATCACTGTTCTTGATGTTAATGATAACCCTCCAGTCTTTGAACAGGATGAGTTTGACATCTTCATTGAGGAGAACAGCCCCATTGGTTTAGTGGTAGCTCGGATCACAGCCAGTGACCCAGATGAGGGCACCAATGCCCAGATCATGTATCAGATAGTGGAAGGTAACATTCCCGAGGTCTTCCAACTTGACATCTTTTCAGGAGAACTGACAGCACTGATGGATTTAGATTATGAAGCCAAATCTGAGTATGTCATTGTGGTGCAGGCCACTTCAGCTCCACTAGTGAGTCGGGCAACTGTTCATGTCCGTTTGCTGGATAAGAATGACAACATACCTGTCCTGAAAAACTTTGAAATCATTTTCAATAACTACATTACAAACAAGTCCAGCAGTTTCCCTACCGGGGTGATAGGTATGATTCCGGCCTATGACCCTGATGTCTCTGATCATCTGACCTATAGTTTTGAACAAGGCAATGAACTGAAGCTGGTACTTCTGAACCACAGCACTGGGGAGCTGCGTCTGAGCAGGGCCCTGGATAACAACAGACCTCTAGAGGCCATCATGAGAGTTTCTGTTTCAGGTAAGACAGTGTGAGTATTGCTGTGAAACCAAATCTGAATCACACAGTATAGAAAGACCGTTCAGCTGTTGGAACCGTCTAGTTCAATTTCCTGTCTCTTGCATGAAGGGGATCTTACACACTTTTGTTACAGAAGCTATGGCTTTGCCTCAGACAAGGGGAATCTAATCACAATGATAAAACTCTTCATTATGGAACTCCTAAATAACCCTTCTTTTTAAATATGGGCAAATAGGTAACTGTTCAGCATTAACAATCTTTTCTAGCTGATACTTTCTCATGTTTTAGGTTTCTGTGTCCAGTAATAGCTGCAGAGATCACTTTAGAATTGGTTGAGTCTTCTTAGCTAAATGGCAGAGCGGTTTTGTGCAGGCTGATCCTGTTGACTGTCCAGTCTGCTTTAATGCAATAGCTGAAGCTGCCGTCTCTCAGGTTTGCACCTTCTCCACAGGCTTCCAGTTTTCATGCCAAAGAATGTCTCCCTCCACCTTACTTTTCCATTTGAATAGAATCAACCACTCGAGGATAATTCCGCAAAAATTGACTTCTTTTGCATATGAGTTGAATGTCTGATGGTTTGATGGCATCAGAGCAGTGTCCAAGGAAATGCAGATGAGAAGGGAGGAATGCATGATGGGTGGGTTCTCTGGTTATTAGTTTATTAGATAGATCTGACTTTCTGGAATCTGAGTTTATATCTGGTGATACCTGGAAGCTGATGGAGAACAGGACTCAGGGTGGTCATCTGAAAGCAGTGGAAAGATATCTGATGGTTCTGTGAGGCAACACTTGGTACCACTATGTCAGTGCTCCTACAATGAGCAATCTGACCAAGTAAGTTGTGGCTCACAAAAATTTATGCCACATAAGTGGAATGTGTGCCCAAAATGGGTACAATATTGTGCAAACTTGTCAGTGGAGTTTACTGTCTGTTGACCAGAGATATGTGATTGCCTCTTTAATTAGCCAAAATAGTTCTCTTTTTCTATGCTGCCTCTTTATTATAATTCCATATCCTTCTGCATTGCAATTAAATTGAATTAAATGTCATTGTCCCAATGCCGACCTTTTCAGGGTGTACAGCAGAGGTAGCATCAGCAGAGATAGCTGTTTGTAGCTAATGCTAAGGAAAAACCATGCTCCCCCAGGCAGGGGAGTGCAGGAGGGCCAGTGACAAAATCTTAGGACTGTAGGGCATTAGAATGTTTCTTTGGGTGGCAGAGAAAGAGTGGCTTTTTGCTTATAGCATGAACATGGAGAACCAGTCTAAGAATTAAATTGCTTAATTTTAATTCACTTTTGTCTTCTAGAATTTTGATCCCAAAAGGGAAAGATTCTGATTAAGATCAATTCAGACATTCAGAATACCAACGCTTGGTTATATATAGCTTCACTCATAAGGCAGTTGTTGAAATACTGTTGATAGAACCAAGTCATATTAAACGTAACTGCAGCTTCAGAGAGACAGGTGTGTACATGTGTTGGTCACTACTGCACATCTTAAAAGTGCATGTTTCTGGTCATTTGCAGTGACCCACTTAAAGATCATGTGCTGTCATTTTCGTGGCATAATTTCAATTAATCTTTAAGCATGTTACTAGAAATGACTAGGAAGAGGTGCTTCAGATGTATTTTTGTGTGCATGGTGAGAACATGTGTTAAAGATGTATGTATCCAAAGTCAATCTAAGTTATGGTAGACAACTGAAGGTCTATGAGCAGCTTGCCAATGCTTTTCCTCAAAGAATCCTTACCAAAGTGACTGAGCTGTGGGCAAAGGGCATGTCATTTTGGTGTGAGCAGAAGGTAGGGAGAACAACTTTGGTAGGCGAGATAAAGGCCTTATATAGCTCACCATCACTGTGAGTAGTTCATTTGCATCTCATTGTGAATCAGGCTATTGTCAGCTTGCTCATGCAAAGCCTATGTTGGTCCAAATTCAGTCTAGTGCATGTTCCTTTCACTGCAGGAGACTTCTTGGCTTGATAATCTGTCGACCTGTTTTTTCCCAAAGGTAGAGGATCACAGCCTGTGTCTTCAGAAGGAATTGGGAGGCTTTTGGAGAGGATGAACTGTGATAACAAAATGGGTCTGGTAGCTTTCATTGGCTGAAAAGTCATTCCTATCAGGGATGGCATGCAGAACTGGGATAGGAAATATATTCTCTTGTTCCTTGGAAGAACCTCTCCTAGCCTAGCCTGACCATTAGCATCTATAATTTCCCTTTCCTTCAAGAGAGTGACTAGTACTTACTTGTCTTTGCTGTTGGGTCCTTGTGTAGCAGCACCTGTTTGACAAGATTTCTGCTAGACATTAAGAAGCAAGTTTATGGTCCAAATTTTGCTTGCGATGCAGTTGGCATCTGCCATTAGGGAGAGCTAATGACAGTAGCATGTGCAACTAGAAGTGAAACCTGCCAACTGCCTGTAGCAATCTTGACTGAGTTAGCAGGGCTGGGTTAGCAGAGCTGTAGAACTGGAGATATTTGTGATAGGAGTGGGAGTAGGCGGCCTGTGTGTCTTGAGATCTGCACAGTAAGTTGGCAGGCCCATTGAGGGTCAGGTCATCCAAATCCCTGCCATGGGTAAAATAATAATGATGGCGGTGGTAATGGAGGTTGAGGACTTATAGACCACCCATCTTTCCCTAAACATCCTGTGTTATTTTTTTAACTTCAAAAGGTGATTTTGTAACATTCAGTAATTTGGTTGCACCGTTCTCATGGCAGAGGAATTCTTCCTATTTTACAGAGTGAATCTGCTTTCCTCCAGTTTCAATCCACCAACTTTCATTCTGCTATTGGTGGCAAAAAGAGATCACTTGCTTTCCACTGAGTTCATGGCAATCTGTCAAATATATGGTTATTTAACTGTCTTTTTGGTACATTGAACGATCCAAGTGCTGTCAGTCTTTTTCCATGTCATAATCTTGCATTTTAATCCCTGCAGTTTCTTTTCTCATATTTTTCTTCTCTGAATATCATTTAGCTGGTATGTATCCTACCTTGTATATGGTATCCAAAACTGGGTGGAAGACTTTCTGATAAACCAAGGCCCAACTTCAGGTAGATTTTTTTTTTAAAAAAAACATTGTCAAGTACACATCACGTGTTTCCCCATACAGACTAAAGGGAGCTATTATTATGATGAAGTGTTGAGGCTGCAGTCCTGGTGAAATGTGTTCTTTCTGTGCTGACTCTTGAGGGAGTTTTTACATCAAGTTGGAACTTGCAGAGTTAGTAGTTGCAGAACACAGTTAATGTTTTCAATCTATCCTTTCCCGGTTGGGCAGGCTTGCCTCCCTCTCCCCTTTCTTCTCACAAGTGCACAGTTAGGCATTCCAGATGGTCGCAGAATAAGATCTTCCGGGTCCAATAGCACCTATCACAGACTATGTGGAGAAACTGAGGAAGGATGATTGGGAACGTATGCAGAGGGGAGAGGAGTGCCTTGTCCCAGGAGCACTGCTGCATATTGCCTCTTATTAGTGCAGCCCTTCATAGCATGGCCTGGCTGCCAGAGACCAATTTGGAGAGCCTTATGAGCAGCTGTCCATGAGCCTTGGCAATTAAACTCTCAGCATGGTGGCTGCAGATTGCACCTGCTCTATGGGGACAGGAATACCAGAGGTGGGGGGAGGCTGGGGGATGCTACATGCTGGGTAGATAGATGGAGTGTTGATAATACCCACAGCCCCTGGCTGTCATCAGACCTGCACTGAATGGTATCCTTGGCTCTGACGCATGGGAAACCCAAGCCCCTGGTGTTACTGGAAATTGCTACAGCTGGCGCTCTCCAGAGCTAGTTATTGAGAGCTGCAGGGCAGGTTGTCCCTGGTGCCTGTTATCTGTAGTGTAGCCAGTAAAATGAAGGAAAACTAATGCCCAGCTGTATTCTCAGTCTGCATGTATGCAATTCTTGTGTTAGGTAACATAGTCTAGGTTTGAATCCCCACTCTACTTTGGAAGCGTGTTGGGTGACCATGGGCCTGTCACTGTCCATCAGCCTGACCTACTGCACAATGTTGTTGTTAGGATAAAAGGTTGTTAGTGGGACTTTTTTCTGGGAAAAAAGGTAGTGGATCTCTCTGTTATCACATGTGCACATGCAAAGCGTGCACGAGCCGCCAGAAACATACGATGATGCCACTTCTGGGAAGTGACAGCACTTCCGGAAGTGACCTCACTTCCTGGAAGTAACCTCGCTGAAGTGAGGTCATTGCACATGGCACAGCCACCTCCTTGATTCGAGCCTGCTCGCCTCCCCGCCCCTTACCTGGCAGCAATGTTCCCTCTAAGCAGTGCAGTGTTGTGAGCCAGAAATCTAATTTGTGAGCAGCAAATTGCAAGTTAGGTCACGCCTTTTCCAAAACCAGAATCCATTTGATTAAAAGACTTTTGAATTAGATTGTCTGAGGCATTGGTATTGGGTGCCATCAATATTTTGATGACACCCACTTATGCATGTGGTTCTCAAAAGCTTACGCTTCAATACAGTTGGTTAGTCTTAAAAGTGCTACTAGACTCTTTACTATTTTGCAACTACAGACGAACACGGGAAAGAAAGAAGGAAGCAAGGAAAGAAGGAGAGAGGGAGGGAGGGAAAGGCCAGGGAAGAGGCCGTGGAAGCAGGCAGCCCAGGAGAAACTCCACCCGGGGAGATGGCCCACGGGTCTTTGGGCGCCAGGGATGGGGCCACCAGTCACGTGATCTTTTTTCAGAGGTGCCGGTTCTCAGATCCTGGGAGATCCTGCTGAAAAAAAGCCCTGGTTGTTAGGATAAAAAGACAGGAGAATGCTATTATAAGCTGATTCGGTTCCCCATTGACTAGAAAAGTGGCATTGAAAAAAAAATCTGATGATGCTAATTTGGAGTGCATTTCCAGTGGGCTGTGTAGTAAGTAACATGATCTCTCAACCAAATGGCATCGTATGCTAAAAGGTACATCATGGTAGCCTAACAGTCCTTTAGGGGCAGGAAAAGCCATTTCCAGTGTGGACACTTGGGAATGGAGGGGG
The DNA here is from genome assembly GCF_028583425.1 of Eublepharis macularius. Classification (NCBI taxonomy): domain Eukaryota; kingdom Metazoa; phylum Chordata; class Lepidosauria; order Squamata; family Eublepharidae; genus Eublepharis; species Eublepharis macularius. Next base: position 103,809,043 of record NC_072794.1, on the reverse strand, counting down.
CCCTTTTCTTAGATGCCATTTCTAAGTACATAAGAAGTTCCCAACAGGATCAGACTAATGGTCCACCTTGTTCATTATCTTTATCACACAGTGGCCAGCCGCTTACTCTGAAGGGCCAATAAACAGGGCCTAGAGGCCAAGGCCTTCCACTGATGCTGCCTCTTAGCACTGGGATTCAGAGGCTTACTGCTTCTAATGATGGAGGTTCCTTTAAGTCACTATGGTTCATAGCTACTGATAGACCTCTTCTCTATTTTTATTTATTTTACTTCATTTATACCAACTTTTCTGCCCAGCGGGGACCCAGAGTAGCTTACACCAGCCTCCGTGTTTCCATTTATCCTCATAACAACCTTATGAGGTAGGCTAGGCTGAGAGTGTGTGATGCGTCCAGATCACCCAGTAATCTTCCATAGCAGAAAGGAGATTCAAACCCAGGTCTCCCAGGTCTTAGTCTGGCACTCTAACCTTCCACACCACACTGGCTGTTCATGAATCTGTCTAATCTCCTTTTAAATCCATTTATGCTTGTTGCCCTCACCATATCCACTGGCAGTGAACTCCACAGTTTAATTACTCATTGACTAAAGCAGAGGGTCCCCAACCTTTCTGAGCCTCCAAGCATCTTTGGAATTCTGACACAGCATTATGGGCACAACCATAAAACAGCGGCTGCAGGAGGAAGATCCAGCCACAAAATAGCTGCTGCAGCTTACCTTCAGTCACGTAGTGAAGATCCTTGTGCTGTGGTGGCAGCTGCTGCCAAAGCAATATTTTTTAAATATTTGCACAGCCAATCAAATTTCAAGCAGCCAGTCAGAAGCCGTGTTGGACAAATGCCCCTCCTGGCTCTGCCCAATTTCTAAAAACACTTGGCAGGTGCCAGGAAAGGTATCGCCAGGCACCGTGGCCCTCACAGTCACTAGGCCAGGGACTCCTGGCCTAAATATTTATTTATTTACATTATTTATAGTCCACCTTTCTCACAGTATAGTCAATATCAAAGACATTTCAATAAAACATTTAATGGGTATATACATGCAAATTTGCAAAGATTAAAAAAAACTCAGAAATCTAATACAGAGCTGAAGAAATGCTGCAGCAGAGCATAAACAATTCTATGACTGACATTTTAAACAACATAGGAACGACCCAGTAGGATCATAATTATAGCAATAGTAGTGGAGTCTATGGTCCATCAATATTTACAGCAATAGTAGTAAAATTTGTGGTCCCTCCCTATCCCTTTACTGATGGATCTCTGTGAACCGCTTCCTTACCGTACAGCCCTCCTATCTGAGTAAAAATCCCTTTTGAATAATTAAGTTTTGCATCATTTGCCAAAGGCCAGGAGAACAGAAGCTTTCCTAACCTCCTCAGGTAGATTGTTCCATAAAATAGGGGCCACCACAGAAAATGCCTGTGTATGGGCAGCTGCTATTTTGCCCATATGCATGGTGACACCTGCAGAAGGCCCTGTTCAAATGAGTGAAACTGTCATGGTGGAACATAGGGAGAGAGGCAGTCCCATATGTATGATGGACTGAGGCCATGAAGGACTTTGTATGTGATAGCCAATACCTTGAATTGGCCTCAGTAACTGATAAGTAGCTAATGGAGAGACTGTAGAATGGGAGTAATATTCATGGTCCTCTTAGCTTCCAATAATAACTGAGCTGCAGCATTCTGTACTGCCTTGAGTCTTGAGTTAACTTAGAGAGGAGACCTATGTACAGTGCATTACAGTAATCAAGTCTTGATGTTGCCATGGCATGGATCCAGGTGGTCACATTGGCCGCGTCAAGGTAGGGGGCTATATTCCAGGCTAGACAGAGTTTGTGGAAAGCATTTTTTGCAGCTGCTTTGATTTGCTTTTCTAGTAGTGGTGCTGGATCCAGTATAACCCCTAGGCTCTTAATGGAGTCTGCAAGGGTCAGATGAACTCCCATCGAAAGTGGGGAGTATGATATCTTTCAAGATCTCTGCCTTCTCAACCAGCATCACTTCCATCTTGTCTGGGTTCAGTTTCAATTTGTTTGCTTTTAGCTATTTGACCAGAGTGTCAGGCAGCAATCCAAGATTTCTACTGCATCCTGTGGTGATTTGGATAGTGAGATATAGAGCTGGATGTTATCTGCATATTGATAACATCCAATCCCATAGCTATGAATGAGTTCTCCTAATGCCTTTACGTAGAGGTTTAATAACATGGGGGCTAAAATTACACCCACAAGATAGTTCCTACTCTGCAGATAGCTTGTTTCCAACAGCTACCTTCTAAGTCCATTCCATGAAAAAAGATTTAAACTAGTATAAGACACACCCCTTGATACCCACTTCTGCCTTCAGGTGCCTGAACAAGATGGCATGGGCTACTGTATTGAAGGTGGCAGATAGGTCCAGGAAGAGCAACAAAGAAGCATGGCCTTTGTCTGTGTTCAGGCAGAGAGCATCAATTAATGCCAGCAGAACAGTCTCTGTCCTATAGCCCAGCCTGATTTCCGACTGAAGTGGTCCAACGCACCAGAGTTATCCAAGAAGATCTGGAGCTGGTCAGCTACTGCTCTCTCAACCACTTTGCCCAGAAAGAGCAGATTAGAGATAATGGGCCGTGTCATTTTTTTCTACGGATAGTTTTTAAAGTAGTGGGTGGATAACCTTTTGAACCAGCCATCATCAAGATCCATGTATGTTACTCCATGAGGTCAATGGGCTTGCCACTCCCAGGAGGATGCAATACTGCCCTTCTGAGGCAAGGGTGGTGTTTCCCCGTTGAAGCTGTTGATACAGTGTAGCAGCAACAGGAGGATTTCCGCATGGCAAGTTTACCCACAGTTTCCCTGCTCCTATCTCCCAGCACTAACCATCCCCGCTCTACTAGGAGCCAAGCTACAAGTGACGGATTACACTTGCCTGGCGAGTGAACAGACTCGCCTGGATTCCTCCCTGTTCACTTGCCCTCCACTTGCTCTCTGCTTGATCAAGTGGAGCACAAGTGGAGGGCAAGTGAACAGGGAGGAATACACGCGAGTCTGTTCACTTGCCAGGCAAGTGTAATCCATCACTTGTAGCTTGGCTCAAAGTCATTGGGGCTTTTTCAGTTTTTTAAAAAAACAAATAGGCAATTTCATTTGTTATATCAACATTCTGCCATAACAAGTAATTATAACCGGTTCTGCGAATTCCTAGATTTTTTTTTTTTTAAGTAAGTTTCCATCCCCTTCTCTCATTAGGGTTGATATCCTCCAGGTGGGGCCTGGAGTCCTCCCAGAATTCCAGTTCATCTCCATGCTACGAGATCAGTTCCCCTGGAGAAAAATTGAAGTTTTGGAGGGTAGACTATATGAAATCACACACCTGCTGAACTCCGTCCCCAAATTCTGCCATCGACAGGCCTTGAACTCAATTCCCCTGGACTTTCCCAGGCTGGAGCTGGCAAGCTTATCTGTTCTCAAAGGACAGAGACGTACTGTTTTTAAAAAAGGAAAGCTGAGGATTTGCTTATTGTTATTTATTAATATAACAATGTGAAATTGCCGATTTTTTTTAAAGCCTCAGGTGGTGGTGAGGGGAAATTGCCACTGGAAGGACAGGGTCAGGGAAAATGGCTGACACATGGGCAGGAAAATCCAAATTTCCCCACCCAGTCAGCAGAGGCCTGGGGGAGGGGGTTACTATCAGCAATGGCATGACTTCACTTCCAGAGAAAACTTGGAAGTGACGTCACCCTCTGTAGGAATTGCCAGAAACTCAGTTGTAAAACACTAGAGTTTTTTGTGGTTCCTAGAGAGGACTGTCATCACTTCTTGGTTTTCCTTGGAAGTGATGTCATGCCATTATTTTTCTCCTGTTGTCTGCAGCAGTGGGAAACAGGAGCTGGAGGTGGGGTATTTCCTGCCCCTTGTAGGAAACTGGCAGTCCTGCCCACATGGCAGCCATCCAGGCTTTACTACAGTCTTTCCCAAAACTTTACACTAAAAAAGATTTATGAAGCAGTGGAGAAAAGCCATGGAAATCTGGGGAAGTGTATTAATGTACTACTTACATTGTGGGGAAGCAGGAAAAAAATCTACAACCCAACTAGGAATCCAATTCCCCTGGTGAGGGTGGGGGATCCCACACTCCCACTTTTCGCCCCCCCCCCCATACTTACCTAGCCAGTGGGAGAGGAGAAGTGGGCCTCCCGGGCATGCTTCTGGGACTGGCACAACGATGACACTGATGTAATCGCCCTGCCCTGAGATCACTGCTGTGCATCACAGCAGGCCAGTTAGAACCCCAAACTGGCCAAATCAGGCTCGTTTGGGGACCAAATTGGTACACTGTGACACACGCACTCCCCAGCCTTGTGTGATGATGACATCACTTCCCAGAAGTGACATTGTTGTGCTGATGCGGGGCCATGTGCACACAAAGATCTAACCGGGAGCAACAGTAAGGTAAGCGCTGGGTCCCCCCAATCCTGCTGGGACGGTAAGGGGACCTGGTAATCGTATACTCAGCAGCAGATAAACTGTGTGAAAATGGGCATGCCACTGGCCATTGCACATATCATGATATCAAAGATGTACCTATTCAATAATTAACCAGTCCTGTGAATTTACATATACATACATGTATTGTACAGGTACAGTTGTTGGAGGAGTTGGGAGGCATTGCTTGATTCAGTTGCAAAGTAGGTTTTGCCTTTGCAGCATGTGCGAAATGTCCCTAAAGGTGCAGAGTCTGGTGAGGTGGTTGTCATTCCTTTGCAACTTGGTCTGTCAGAGTTGTGCTACATCTTGAAATGGGTTAAGATGCAAAACTTTCTGTATCTTCTGCAACACACAATCTTCATCCTGATTCCAGTTGTGCACATTCTGCTGAGCAAATGACTTAACTGAACAACTAGATCCTTGGAGGTTTCTCCTAGGTAGCTCTGTTTTCTTCAGTTTCACTCACTGTGTGTGCATTGGGTAGTGTTGGTCTAAAGGATGTGCTGTGAAGACCCTGGAATTCCACTTTCCACTCTTGCATTGGTGGTTACTAAACGGTTTCTCTGGGTTCTGGGACAAGTGTTTTGTAAATGTTGGCATTCATCAGTCCTAAAATGAACTGCACTTGCATTTAAAATGTTTAAGGCTGTGCTGTAGGAGATATCAAAATGTAAGCTAAAACATAGCTTCCATAGGAGTTGATTCCTGCAGCAATGTAAAAGATATAAGTATAAATCCAGAAATGATCCAGCTTCTTTGTGTCTTAGTTTCCCTTCTGTAACTGGGGAGCAAGAACAGGGTCAGAAGGAATAATATTGCTATGTACCCCCTCCCTTCCCTGAGTGGTAAGGAGACCAGAGGCAGTGCTGGAGGGCTTTGTTTCCTTTGACTGAAAGAAACCAGGAGACTTGCAGTGTATTTGTGATATCTGATTTGTTTAAATAAAAGCATAGTAGATTAAAATAGCCTTATACAGCTGGCAGCGGATACTGTATCAAATAGCCCCATAACAGCCACTGTATCCCAAGAATGCTTCCTTTTTAGCCAACTCCAATAAACAATTGTTTCCTTATTCTGACTGTGTCTGGTTTAAATTGCAACTGTTTTTCTGTCCATCTCCCAAACTCAGATGTGTTTCACATTCCAGGGGCTGGTGAGAAAGATTTTCAACCATCAAGGGACATTAACATTCTATTGTTTAGCCCCTAACCAAACCCAAGTGATAAGTGTATGAATGAGAATCATGATAACCAGGGATGAATAGTTAGGCAGGGATTTTTAATTGAACTTACTGTTACGAGTGCCAGAGTGCATAGTGTACTTCCAATCTTGATATGAGGTTGAAACTTTGAGGATGACTGTATATATTTACATATGTACATGCTCAGCCTCTACTAAAAACTGACATGCAAAGATAGCAGATATGGGTGTTTCCAGCTATCCTATTGCCAGTCCTGCACTATAATAGGGAATAGTTTCCTCCTTTCTCACTCTGCCCTGCTATCCCTAGATAGATTTTTGTCTCTTTGTTTCAGTTTCCTACTCAGTCCCCAGAGGTTTTCATCTCCATGTATGCCCACCAAAGCCTTCTGCTTTCTTAGCTCATGCTGTAAACTGTGTTGTTTTGTGTCACAGAGCTGAGTTTTCTGGGGTTAAACAGTGTCAGGAGCATGCTGTGTTGGCAAGAATGAAAATCCCAGAGCAGGCCAGGCAGGTGCTAAAGCTTCCTGTCCAGGGCAACCTAGGGTAGTATGGCAACGGGGGTGGTTGCAGATAATAATAACCCATCTGCTTCATGTTTGGACCTAGAAGACTGTGCTCCCGTGGAGGAACATACAGACACCCAGCTTGCCGTCTGACAATTCTTGTGATGTTTAGCCTTATGGAAAATGCTGGTCTAAAAGGTACAGTAATGTGACGGACAGGAGCATTTAGAAACAAAGGGATGAACAGCTCCTTATCATCCGTGAGTTAGAGTAACGGGATAGCAGAAGCAGATGAGACAAAATGAGGAGCAGATTGCTGGCAGTAAGCTCTTGGGGAGACTGAGACATTAACTAGGTCGGAAGCTGGAGCTCAGAGACTGGCAGTTCTGCTGGTGCCTGCCTAATATTCTAAGAAAATACGTACATCTTCTATCCATCTTGATTACAGCACTGTGTGGAAGCACTCTTATGATACTTTGTTTTTGCAGTTGCTTCTGTATGTATTTCTGAGAATGGATAAGTTTTGTCATGTGCCCAACAGCAGAGTCCTCCTGATGCCTTCAAATTCCACTTCGATGTATTTTGTTGAGAAGAGCATGTATTTTGTCCTTGAATATGTGTACTCAACTATTTAAAAATATTGCAAGAAATTACACTTAGTCTCTGAACTGAAGGGACCTCAGCAGGGTATCATGGCAGGGAGTCTGCCCCCGCCCCAACAACAACAACTACAACTTGTCATTACCTTCAGGGGAACTAATATCTGTAGTCTGGAAATGAGTCAGAATGGCACCCTGGAATTCATGCATATTGGAAGGCTCAGAGGCAATGCTTGCTTCCAGTACAAGTGGTTGGCAGCCTTCCCTATCCGATCACCCTTCAGTCCAGCTCATTAGGCAGCACAGAGGAGACTCCGGTAGCTTCAGTACAGGTCTCTTTATTGCCTGCAACTTACAGAGATGGGGAAACACTCCAGAAGACTGCATCCAACACACACACCCTAAAGTGAAGCCTCTCTCATACAGACCTTGATGGGGGAAACAGAAACTAGCTCTTGAGGGCTCACTTAAAGTTATACACACATATATACATTACACAAATAATCACAATGTCTGAAAAGGGCCATTGTCTCAACACTGGAGTGGATCCAGTGGTGTATTTTCACATGCGCAAGGACTTCTGCCTGCAGAGCATGACTTTCGCAGCAATCTGAAATGTCATCTAAAATTCTGCTCCTGGAGAAGAGAGAAAGTTGTGTTTCTTGAGCTGTGTGTCTGTGGGAAAAACACCTCATGTTGGTCTTTTCATGTACATTTGTACTGCAGGATCTTGTTGAGGGACACACATCATAGAGTTTTGTATAATTCTTACTGAGCGGATCAGATATCCTGTTTTAGTTTATCTGATCCCAACCTGAGAAGTTCACAGAGTATTTAAACTAGTGTTCTTCTCCACCGGCTTCTGTGACTGTATATCACAGGATGTGCAGGTTGCAGTGTTTGTTCCCTGATTTCATTGGATGTCCCAGGGACATAGTGCCTCAGAGAATGAGATGTGTGATTTGAGAGGTCTCTGATTCCAATGATGTATTTTCCACAGAAGGTAACCTTAAGCAAGCTACACTCCCTCAGCCTTGCCCTCCCAGCCCTCCCATATGGGGATAATAATACTGGCATGCCTTGCAGGGCCATAATAAGGTTTACAACAAAAGAATGCAAGTGAAATGCTTTGAACGCTGCAAGTGCTATATAAGTCCTCAAGGCCAATTATTTTCCATGAATATTACATACTTCTGCCTGTGTAACTCGAAGTCCAGCCTGTAAAGGAGCAGTTCAGTTCCCCTCATCCAAGCACTTACATCTTTCACTGTGGCAAATTTGTGCAAGCAAATTGGCGTATTGAAAATGCAGCCAGGGTGCTTCTGTTTTGAGTTCAGTACATGGGGAGACAAACCTGTGTCAGTTTCACAATGCTCTCTGCTCCACAGTTCAATCGGTGCTTCCTTTACCATTCTTATCCCACTTTTGTTAGCTCTGCTGTGGCATGGTAAATGTAGGTCAGTGGTGAGCTGGGCATTGTGGGGACAGCATTACTCCATGCCAGAATCTCCAGGTGGCCCTTTGTCCCAGACTGCTTTGTCCTGGTGTCTTAGGGCTAAACTAGACAGGATGCAGAGAGATCTGTAAATGGAATTCCTCAATGGTTTCTGTTAGTGAATAGCAGCCATAATCCCTCCCGATATGAATCAGGGCCATGTTGTGGAGAAGGGGCGGTTTTATTCACCTCTCAGCAAAACAAAACAGCAATGGTGTTTTTTTCTGTCTGGGGAACCACACAGTTGCCTTCAGAAGGCCATTTGAGGTTGAGGAAATGGTGCAGAAGGAAAGGTTAAATACTCCTTCACTATGGCGCTGAATTTGGGCACCTGCAGCTTCTGTTAGCAATAAAAACACTCTGGAGATCCATTCAAGGATTTCTTATCATCTCCTTTAGCCTTCAAGTCCTTAGCATTTGTTTTTAAAGAAGAAATCTTTCCCAGCTTGGGGTGTGCGTACGTCATTCCAGTGCATGTTGCAAATAAATTCTGATGATTTTCTGTGGAACCCTTAACCGGTCCTTTTCTTCTGCTATCTCAGAATGACTGTTTTTTTCCTCCAGCTTTTTGAATTAATGTTCTGATGTGTTTGATTATTTGTTCTGCATGATCTGTGTGAGCTCCACATGAACTATTGTAACTCACATTCCTTTTCAGCTGATTTCTCATGTCCTGTTAGAACAAGCTGCCCCTTTGGGTCAGTTCTCCCATAGATTTTTTTTCCATTGTGGAAAATGGTGGCTTGAATCCACTGGAAATTTCTGCAGGCAGAAGAGATTTACAAATGAGAATTTAAATTCCTTGCCTCCCTCTTCTGCTGCAGCAAAAATGCCACCCCCCAAGTGCTGCTTTTGGGGTATGGGGGGATCTTCCAGGAACAGCATAAGGGGAGAGCTGGAAGTCTGGCAAGAAAGGGGAAATCAGCAAAAATTGTCCCACTTCCATCCATAGAAATCTTCCATGGGATCCAGCCTAATAACGGTGACAAAAACAACACATAAAATGCAATGCAAAAAAAGTTGGCCTATTTGTAATTTCTTCCTGATACACCCATCAGGGAATGTACGCGTATGCCTGCAGACCTGGTTTCTGTGTATCGTAAGGAAGAAAAGTGGCACTCAGGCAGTTGCTGCTTGTTGCATCTTGTTTGCTGTTTTCAGTACAAGAATTAATTCAAGTTACTTTGTCTTTTGCATTTGGGGAAGAAAAGGCAGAAGGGGGAGCTCTTCTCAGTGGCATGCAGATTCTGTCTGATCTTGTGCTTTTCTCATTGTGGAGCTGAGGCAAGCAAGGACAGGCCAAAATAACAACAACAACAACAACAACAACCCTAACCACGAAAACAAAACAGGGTGATCCCCTGCTGGTGCACGTGGATGCTTTCCTTTACACACACAACTGTGTTTGCAGCTCATGAAAAACGGACTGGATGGATCCGTTTTTAAAAACACCCTCATGCCATCCATGATACCTTGCTGTGTTTCATTTTAAATTTTCTCTTGCTCGTTGTACCCATTGGGATGTTCTCAAAAGTGTTCTTCTGTGGTGTGCGCCATCAAGTAGAGAGGAGATTATGTGACATGCAGTATACTGGCTTGTTTGCCATCTCTTTGACAGTGCCAGATTTCCCCAGTTTAAGCCTTTTGAAGATGGTATGGCCCATGGTCATTTTGTCCATGTTGACTTTGGTCCAGCAAACTGAACACATCCAGACTTCTCATGGTGCCATCCTATGAAATCAATGGGCTTAGGTTGCATAGGATTGCACTACTAGTCAGGCAATGCTGCAAACCACCCTTCTGCATTTGGTTTTTATTAGAAGCAGTCAGGACATAAAACCATAGTCACTTGCACACATTAATAAACCATAAAAATGCAGATGTGGAAACTCTTTAACTCCACATTCCTTATTGTATTTCTTATTGTATTGCTGTTCTAGGAGGCAGCTCTAGGTGTGTGCATGTAGAAGAGGCAGGAGGACTTTGATTTCTTTCTGCCATATGTATGACAGATCTAATTTTGGAAGAGAAAAATGGAATGCAAGGAAATGAGCACATCCCTGCTCTCTGCTTACGCTCCTATTTCTTTTGGGTTCATCTTTGGGAGAGAGGCTGGGAAATAACATTTATTTCTGGGATCAGAGCACCTTGAGAAGGATAATACATGAATCTGTCACTGTCTGCTTTCCTCTGGATCTACTGTCAGATGGTTGTTTTGCTCCACCCTGGCTCTCAAACTGAGGTTTTCCCAGATCATCCTAGCAATATGATCCTCCATTTGTTCTCCTTCTGTTTCCTTTCCCCAGTTTGATCCAATGTTTCCCCAACCTGCTTTGCTGCAGTTTCTAGAAAAATCATAGTCAAAATGAGTTTCCTTCCATATCTCCTTGTACCTACTATTCCCTCCTCTGCCACTGACAGGCCTTTTGCAAGCTTTTTACTAATAAAGATGTAATTGCTTTACTGATATAGCATTATAACACTTTTTTACAAGTTGGCAAAATGCCCTTTGGCAGCAAGGGGGAGATGGTGGCAGGCATGTGAGGATACTGAGGAAAATATGGAGAATATTTCTGTGGACACTGTTGCAGAGGCACTTGCAATGGTAAAGACGGCACGATGGAGTTGTTGCCATGTAGAAGTAGTTAATATCTTCAGGGAGTGGGGAGGGCAGAACTCAAACTTCCCTTCGGAGATGACTTTTGGAGTAAATAAAAAGGAGGAACAACTTAGGTGCCTGAGAGGAGATGAGACATTTCCTACCTCAAGTACTACAGACCAAGCTCTGCTCACGACCTGAGTTCAATCCTGGCAGAAGCCAGGTTCAGGTAGCCAGCTCAAGGTTGACTCAGCCTTCCATCCTTCCGAGGTCGGTAAAATGAGAACCCAGTTTCCTGAGGGTAAAGTGTAGATGACTGGGGAAGGCAATGGCAAACCACCCCGTAAAACGTCTGCCAAGAAAACATCGTGATGCGACGTCCCCCCATGGGTCAGTAATGACTCGGTGCTTGCACAGGGGACTACCTTTACCTTTTTTACAAGTAGTAGCTAGTGTTAAGGACCATGTTAAGGAAAGATCCAGGCACTGCGTAGTTTTCTGGCAGGAGGTAACCCCCTCCTACCTCCCATTATTTGTGTTGACATCTGAGAAGTTGGAAGATTGGAAAGAGTTGGAGCCATCTGTGACATTATATATGCGCAGACAGGCCTTTGCCGTAGCATGTCATGCAGTTGTTCTTCTTAGCAATTTTTCTGTGACAGTTGACCTAGGGTTAAGTCTGAGCCTGCTGCCTCCCCCTTGCTCAATTCTAATTCAGTCCGGTGCTGAAAGCTGTCTGATCTCTGTCTGTTTTGCTGTAGGACAACTCAATGATGCAGGATTTGCACGTATGTTGTCTCTGCCATATGGTCATGTCCACTTCTTGCTGTGGGACTGGCTCTGCATCCCATCTGTACAGAGAGCAGAGCTAAGCTGCTCCAGCAGTAACACTCTGTTGGGGCTGCCTCACCACTACTAGGAACCTAGGAAGTATCTCCGAGGCATCCTCCTCCTGCTTAGTGCTTAGTAGCTTGGTTGCATGAAAACGGCTTGTGTTAGTTTGAAATATGTGCTTCCTCTGCAGAGGGCTGCTCAGAAGCAATATCTGATGGGTCAGTGGCTTGACCAAATATGCCCATGTGTAAAATGCCTTCAAGTCATACCCAACATGGCAGCCCCAGCAAGAGGGCTCTCAAGGCAAGTGAGAAGCAGAGGTGGTTTGCCACTGCCTTCCTCCACAGAGTGTTCCTTGGAGGTCTCCCATCCAAGTACCAACCTTGCTTAGCTTCTGAGAGCTGATAAGATCAGGCTATACTATGCTGCCTTCCCTTTGAGCAAATGTAAGGGCCAGAGGCAGCTTCCTTGTTCTCCAGTGCTATGTTTGCCACATTGGTAAGAGCTTTCAGTTGCCCATTGTCTTCCCCTTTCCCAGGAATCCTAGCAGTTCAAGGGCAACGGCTGCAGGGAGTGAGATCAGTGGAAGCCAGGAGTCCTGAATTCTAATTAGAACTTTTGCTGCTGACTTTTTGGGTGTACTTAGCAAGTGTCGGTAGATCACTTTCCCACCCTTTTAAGAGGCTGGGAGGCAGTGTTACCCACACATCAATACTTGTAAAAGCACCAAAGACGGGCATTAATCTCAGGTGCTCCTTTCTCACTGGCTTTGTTCTATACTGTTTGAATGTAGGGTGAGGATGTGTCCAGGCAGCTGCCTGATGGAGTTACCAGATTCAGTGAGGGACAGGTTGCCCATTAGTAACTGTTCAGAATAGGGAATTTGGGCAGGGTTCCATTTTTCCCACCATGATGCTGAACTTTGAGGAAAAGCCGCTGTGGCCAGAATGCTGCCTTCTATGCACCTGCCGAAGGCACAGACTCTCTGTTCACATTCTGTTCACTTTCTGCCAGTCTTTCTGAGTAGGAAGCATTATTCTTCTGCCTCTGAACCATGATGATTATTTGCCACCTGAAGAGCCACTTAGATGGCTTCATGTATGTGTGCCTGTGCTACTGCCATTCTTGCTTGCATGGACCTCAAACCCAGGATTCGTGGAATAATCTTAATTGCGTCTGCTGGCTCCCCCTGAACTTACATCCCTAATTAACCCATGTCTGGGCAGGGATGCGTCTTGCAAGCCCTGCAGGCCCCACCTCTCCCTGGATTTCATGCTTTGCTCTTCTAATGGGATTTCCCCATAGCAAATCCCTTGATTTTCCCACAGATTCTCCAGACAATTACAGGGCAGCATCTGGGGAAGCTGGCTTATCAACAGTGCATTAGCGGTATACAGCTTTCTCAGTATCATGACACTGATGAAGCCCAACACACCAGCGATGTTGGACATGAATAGAGGAGGCTCTCAAGCCCATCCCAAAATGCAGTTATTGCACAGGCTTATCCAGCCTCTGAGCTAACTCAGTTGTTAATTGGAGCTGTTGTTGGGGAACAATTCAGGTTAGTATTATGATGCTTTCAGAGGCAAAAGGGTGGTTGACTAGGAAGAAGTGAGGCATTTTTACAACTAGTTTGCTGGTGTGTGGTTTGAGGCATTTTTTGTTTGAGTAGGTGTGGACAAGAAAGCTAGTCTGTGCATGGGCTGGGAGAGAAAGATCTGCTGGCAGATCCAGTGGCATAGAGCATGAGTGTAAGATGCTCACTGAGGCAGATCTCTCCCCAACTTTATTATTGCTATTCATTTCATTTATAGCCTTTCTCACGGAGACTCAAGACGGATTGCAAAATGTAAAAGACAATTCAGTCTGACAGTGAGGACCTCCAATAAGCAGTGCAGTATGACTAGGATTACAAAACCAGAAAACAATGTAAATAAAAGATGCCTACTGCAATAAAAACTGTGATATGCCATAATGAAGAAAAGGGGTTACAAAGGCAGAGGACATTGCAAAAAACCGGCACAGTGGACTGATGGAGCTTTATGCACAAAGCGCTGCCAGAGACAGGGAGCTGCAGTGTGGAAGTAGTTCCCCCCCTCTTCTCTCTTGCCTCATTGTGCTTGCTCCATAAGCGAAAGGAAGAATTGGGGGGCAATTTTCCTTCCTCACTGTAGTCTTCCTCTTGCCTTGTAGCATTTTGTCCATAAGGTTCCCCTGGCTTCTCTCTCTCTCTCTCTCTCGTCTTCAGGGGCCACTGAGGGATGGTGGGGAAAGATCCACCTCTTCTGCTCACACTGAACCTATACCAACAATAAAGCTCTATATTAGTAGAAGATATGCCACAAATATTTAGCAGATGAAAATAGGTGTGCTTGTTTTATGTTAAAGCAATAAAGAATTTGTAGTGTGATACTTAGTAAAGGAAAAATGAGCAAACTTTTTTCCTAAGGTTTACTGCCATGTCTGTTGTTGAATTTTAGAAATAGTAACTCCAAAACACACGTTTCAGTACAGTCCAACAACCTGTAAAGAGAGAGACAGAACAAGTACTGTACTGAATGGATGCCAGTGAGACTGGAGTCAGTGTTAAGGTCAACCTTCAGAAACATTATGGTGGAGAGTTTGGAGTGCCTGATTCAGATATGATAAAGTTACATTTAAGTCCCTGCTTAAAAACAAACCTGCAGGGTAGTCATGGAGAAGTCAATATTTCGCATTCATGGGAATGCGGTGCAGGGATCCATAGCCTTGTTGAGCTTGTGAGCAGTTTTGAAATTTTGAGAACAGTCTACAGGTACCACCACAAAGTTGCTGCCATAGGGTGTGTGTAGCTAACTACAAAATGGCTGCCATGGAAGCTAGGGTCAATGACAAACTGTTGGGAGATTCCAAGCCAAGCATCATCCTATGCTGGAGGAGGCAGCTGTTTTCCAATGGGTGCTCCCTGGAGGCATAAATGTGATACCTGCTGGTATTTTCTGAAGTACTCCCTGCTCCAGCAAGGGTAGGTAGGGAGCCAGGATTGGTTCTTTGCTTTGGAGTGTAGGGGGGGGGAGAGATGCTTTAAGAGAAAAGGAAGTGAGACCAGGAAACCCTTGGTGAGCACCATGGTGCCCACCGGTGCCATATTGAGGATCACTGTTCTAAAGAGTGTTAGGACAACTTTCTGGAATCTTGGTTTTAGGGTATCCCAATAGCCTTTCTTAACTCTTCCTGCCCACTGACAAGATTTCTCTGATCTTGGCTCAGTTATGATAAACATGAAGTTGAACTGAGCTAGATGGAACAGGTACTGGAAGCCAAGCACTCGACTGAGGAGTGGAGAGCCCCTTCTTGGAGTACTTTGCAAGTGCTTGTGTGTGGGGGTGGGTGGGTAGACACTCTTTCTTCCAAAGGAAAGCTTCAGCCTGGAATTCTGCCAAAGAGCGTGTTTTTTTTCTTCATTGCTTGACATGCAAACTGGTCTCCAGCCGTTGCCATGGCAGCTGTAGCCCTTCACCAAACAATGAATAATGGTTGGAAAACCATATGTAGATTTACTGTTAAGGAGTTTTGGTTTCAGGCAGGCAGACGACTGTATCCCTTTATATTACTGACCTGGGCTGGTGCCACCCAAACCAAAATTGCAGCCATTTGACTCTTCTGCCTTAGGCTTCTCACATGTTTCCACCACTCTTTTTGAGCTGAGCACTTGTCCATCACACCTGCTGCCACTCTAAACCTCAGTTTCTCAGTACTTTTTCCCACTGACTTGAAAGCTAAATACATGGAGTATAAGGTGCAGAAAAGTGACCATCTAAGAGTAGAGATTATCAGCCACTCCTGCCTGGAGTATCTGAAGCATGCATTCTCCATCTTGAGAGCCCTTCAACTATGACAAGAGTGGCACTCCTGGATTTACTGTTTACTGGTTGTAATGGCCCTTTGTTGCATTAAGAGTATCAGGATGAAAGAGAGGGCCTGCCCAGGTTTGATCAAAAGGCAGCACATATGAAATAGAGAAAATGTACGTGGCTGTCAAAAGGCAGGCACAGATCTGTATTAAATGAAAGAATTTTCATAACATGATCCCAAAATCATGCAGAAAATTTCTGGCCTGTATTCTCCAATGCTGGTGGACCCTCCAATGACACCCAGGCCGTTTCCAGATGGCTTACCTTCTGCCGCTCCATGCTGCAACATCGTGGCTCGTCCTGGGGTGAACGTGAAATCTCACGCGAGTTTTGTGCAACGTTGTGCAAAACTCGCGTGAGAAAACGCAATATTTCGCATTTTCCCTGGCACGAGCCGCGACGTTGGGGCATGGAGCAGCAGAAGATAAGCCATCTGGAAACGGCCCCAGTTCAGAACCAGATTTGGGGGTTAGTGGGAGTTGGGCTCTCATTCCACTTTCAGACTGGTTGGCACTGTGCACAATGGAGACAGTAGCCTAGAAGTTCTTGCAGGTAGGATTTCTTCATCTAGTTTGAGAAATTCCAGGAGATTTTGTGGGCAGTACCTGGGTAAGGCAGAGTTTGGGGTGGGGAAGGGACTCAGAGGGATGTGATGCCATAGAATTTGTCCTTTGAATTTCCTCCAGGGGAACTGATCACCATTATATGGAGTTCCATTGTAATTCCAGAAGAACTCCAGGCTCTACCTTGAGGTTGGTAACCCTACTAGTAGATCACATGTTGGGGAGGATTGCAGTGACTTTGTCTCCACGTTTGGATGCTCTTATCTTGTCTGTTGCAAACTAGTCTTTGTGAGTCTTTCCAGATCGGTTGAATTTCTCCCCTTACTTATATTTGATCTAGTCTCCAGTCCAGCACTAATGGCATTTATATGCTGTCACATCCCTATGTAGTAGAAGGGCGTGGGGTGGTGTTGATAGGGGTGCATGTGTGAGATGGGTAAGCCTATTTAAAAAATAAAAAGGAGAAATGGGTTTTGATGTCAGCACTGGAGAGTTTTGGAATTCTACCATAGCAGTCAAAGCAAAAGAAATTGAAGCAGGGTAGGTTTTTCCTGTTTTTAAAAATGAAAACATTCAACCATGAGAGAACTTTTTAAAAACAGTTTCTTTGGAATAGGCTCTCAATAAAGTCTCAATTCTTGTGACTTTAATAACTCACAGTTAATAATTCAAGATTCTCTATAACCCATTCATTTGTTAATGTGCAATTAATTGGCAGTGTTTTAATTTATAATGTACAACTCCCTTTAACTTTAGTGCAGTCTCTAATGTCCTCAGGTTCTTGGCATTGTGAAGTCATGAATTACAAATCAGCATCTTACAAATGCGCTGTTTGCTCTGTGGGCACCTTTTCTGCAGTGCACCTGCCCTTTGCTTGTGTTAGACTACATTCTGGATTGTATTGGTGGGTGGGTGACCTTATCTTTTAGGCACAGTATAGGAATAGATGGTAATTTAGTTCCCTTCATCTCTGTGCTAGTGAAAAAATAATAACCCTTAAATGGATCAGACTTCTTTGATGGGCTCAGCTGTCCATGCTCAATAACCTCTGCTGTTGCCCCTGTGGAGAGGGATCTGGTGAAGTTGATGTGAATCGATAAGCCCAGACGCGCTATCCAGAGCAGTCCATCTTCTCCCCTCTATTTTGTGCAGCAAACTTTTCAGGAGCAAATTGCCTTTTGTTTTGAGTTCTTTGTTTGGTTCCATTTCCTCCATGTCTCATGGAGATATTTATGATCAATTTCCTTGTATTTCTAAAAAAAATTAAGTTTCAATAGAGAAATGTTCTAAATGGAAGCTGAGTCCTCACTATTCAGGGTTACCTCCATAATCTTAAACTAGACATTAGCATGGACTGGGAAAAAGCTACAGACCATTGGTCTGTGGTCCATTGCATTTCACGGACCATGGACTATTCACAGACCCGCCCTGGTTCATGGACCAGTTTGTCGGTCCGTGGTCTGTCACTTCTGGGGGCCCTAGCACCACCCCCTTCATACACAGAGGTGCCAAACTCACAGTGTGTCTTCAGAAGTCTCTCCTCCAACCACCCTCCAAGTTTGGCCAAGATTGCATTTCGGATGTCTGAGTTACAGACCCCCAAAGCACCCACCCCAGGGAACTTCCAGTACATAGAATAGGAGCTGCAAATGCAAATTGACTTGCATTAACTTGCAGCAATTGGCAGAGCTCTAGGCTAGCCCAACGCTCCACAATCAAATAAGAATTGAAAGGGTAAAAATGAGACAGAAGAGTGAGCCTTCAAGGAGACCAATAAGCTTGCACCCAGAGCCTGACTGCAGCTCTGAGATTGGGTTGCCGCACAGCCCTAGGCTAGCCCATCACCTCACAAGCAAATAAGAATTGAAAAAAGAAAGGAGAAACAAGAATGAGCCCTCAGCCAAGGAAACCTAATAAGCTTGCTCCCACCCAGAGCCTTGCTGCAGCACAAGCCCCAAGCCTCCCTCTGGCACAATCCGGAAAAAAACTCCCACATCAAGCAATATGTTGATTTATTTATTTTGATATTTATATCCTGCTTTTTTCCTCAGAGGAGAGCCAGAATGTCTTACAACATCATTTCCTCCTCCTCCTCTATTTCATCCTTACACAACAGCACTGTGAGGAAAGCTAGGCTGAGTGTGATTGGCCCAAAGTCACTCAGCTAGCTTCCACGGGTATTCAAATCTGGATCTCCCAAATCCTAGTCCAATATTCTAACCATTATACTACAAGCATACATGTAAATATTCTTCGTTATTCTTCAGTGTGACATCACCATCTGTCATAGGACAGGTGGGGGTAAACAAAGAAGTAGTAAGGCCCTTGCTTTGTCCGCTGCTCATATTGGCAATATTGGCAGTCATGTGTACTACCAGCATCACCTTCCTTTCCTCGTCTTCATCGGCTATGTTGTCTCTGCATAAAACAGGCATGGTCTGGTATTTGTGATGGAAGAGAAACTGCTACAGCCTTGGTGGTGGGGTCTGTGGTCACTGAGGCAGTCCTGCATTAATTCCTACCAAGAGCAGTCATTGGTCATTTTTGCCACTCCAAGTGTCACCAGGGCTGTATTATTCATAAGGCTGACTAGGCTGAAGCCTGGGGCCCCGCAGGGACCAGAGGCTCGTCAATTTTTTTTTGCTGAGGTACTGTTACCTCAGCCCTAGGGCTCCAACGGTTAAAGGCACTTTACACTCGATGCTGTAGCAACGTGTATGTGTCTACACACTCTCATAAGTATATATGAATAGAATTCTTCAGGAGACCCTCAAAATGAAAGATGAAAGTTTTTTTTTTAAATCAATTTATATTGAATGGGTTAACATACATTCCCATAATACGTAATACAACTACATTTACCCTTTAAATCGATATATATGCCCTCATCCCTTCCCCCTCCCCCTTTCCCCTTTTTGACTCCCAACAGCACTATAACCCCTTTACTTATTATTATTATCTCTATTCAAATATTTGTCCCTATTCTAAAAGGTAAAGCTTTTACTTATTCTCTATACATCTTAATAATTGTCCAGAGACCACAGCTGTCCTTTCACATCCCACTTACTTTCAAGATACTCCTTAAATTTCCCCCAGTCATTTAAAAATTCACTTGGATTTTGTTCTTTCAGTTTTCTTGTCATTTTGTCCATCTCCACCATGTACAACAGTTTTTGGATCTAATCTTCAACTTCTGGTATTTCTTCTTGCTTCCAGTACTGTGCATATAGTAATCTTGCTGCCACCGTCATAGAATGAAAGATGAAAGATTGAAGTGCTGAAGGGGGCCCAAAATACCTGAAAGCCTCAGGGCCCGGCCATGGGTTAATACAGCTCTGAGTGTCACTGGTCCTGCTCTGGGATTCTAGCACCTCCTTTTCATGAGCCAGGTCGTGCCCTAACAGAGGATTGTGCAGGTGTGTCCTGGCCCCTGAGCCCTCCATGTCAATAAGTGGCTTTCTTCACTCAATGGGTGCTTCTAAGGCAGGGTGATTGTGACCTGTCCACTTCCTTCGTAGGTAGATTGAAGGAATTTGCAATAACACTCCTCCAAGAGAAAGCGGATTGAGAGTGCTGCATTTTTGTTAATGAGAAGACTGAAATGTAGCCTTCTTAACAGATAAACTGCACTTTCCCCGCCCTCTCCAAAGTAATAGCTTTCTGTTTGTCAGTGATATCAGAAGAATGGAATGAAGCATTGTTGCTGGACTTCTTTTGCTTTTGGTGTCTCCAGGAAAAAGTGCAACCCTGCTAGATGCTTTGTTTGGTAGCTGTTGTCATGGGGATACTGAGGATATGGTGAAGCAGCCACCTTTTCCTGAAAGGAGAGAGAAAAGAATTCAAGTTCAGCTTTGTACTCTGGTACTAGGGTCTCTGTTTACATGACAGTTTGGCAGAGGTCAATCTTACAGGCTATATGTGGAGCAATAGCCCCAGGGGACAGAGTGTGGTGACAGGATGGGGTAGTGGGCCAGTGTAATTTGCTACAGGGTAGAAGGTTTCAGGTAGCTGCATTTGTCCAAAGCAATATCCCAAAACAAAAGCCACATACTACCTTTTACTATGACACAAAACAGTATATAAGCTTGTGAGGTCTCCAGAACTCTTCATTGAGGTGGATGGTATTTAAAAAAAAGAGAGAGTGAAAAGAAGTGCGTTATTGAGCTTCTGGGAGGAAGAAAAAACAGAAATACCCTACTGAAAATATAAAAACTCATGAGACGTTTCTCCCTCATTCATTCATTCATTCATTCATTCATTCATTCATTCATTCATTCATTCATTCATTCATTAAATCAAGCCTGATGCAAAGCTTTGGAGAACTCAAAATCTTACACACTGTTCTGTGTCATTTTAGTTGGTCCTAATAAAAGGCGTCATGTGGTTTTTGTTTTGGGATTTTGTCCTAGGATGGCTGATTGCAGACCAGAACTAAGGTGGGGTAAGAGGCAAACTGCTTTTTGATTCCCGCTAGGAATTAGTCTTGATATTTTAGGGTTCACATGATGAGCAGGATTGCCAACAATCTGGAGAAAAAAGTTTTGCTCCTTTAACAAACGCTTAACGTGTGGAAATGGGCGGCTGAACATTTTAATGTTATAGAGGTAAATAACATCACCTAGTTAATAATATCCCATTAAGCCTCTATTAAAGAGGTAGGATATTTTTTCCTCCAAATTGTTGACAACTCTAATAGTCAGGGTGGGTGCTTCCTATGATGAAGTTCTTAAAGTTGCAAGATGGAGTCATCTTTCTAGATGACCTGCCTGCCACTAAAGAAACAGTAACACAATTCCTGGGATATGGGCAGTATGATACTTTTTTAAATCTGAAAAACAACTATTGCGTCTCATATACATCAAGCAAAAATGACAGTTTCTGTACAATCGTTGTCACTGGTCTAAGAACTGCTGTTAATCAATGCTGGTAGATTAGGCTACTCAGTGGATAGGTCCCCCCAGGCATCTAGCAGCAGTTGGCATGGGGGAGGTAGAGAATTTTTTCTGGTTCGGTCTTGCTGCCATTTAGGATATTCCCTCTTATCGTGTTCTAGGAGGCATAGAACTGCAACCACTGAGCAGAAAAAATAGCGTTGTGTGATTGTTTGGTGAAGATAGTGATAGTTTGTCAGAGAGACTGGTATTTCTCTGTTCTGTACTGGACATCTCACTGGGTTATCAGGAATATTCACTAAAGGGAGGCTGGTTTTAGTAGCTAACAGTGGCTATAACAGAGTTTAATTACCATTGGTGGTGTTATTATTATAATTAACTCCAGTTGGCTCAGCATAGTTATTACATTATTAAAATGTTTACACATAAGCCAGAACTCACTGGTTGGGTTCATTTATTACCAAGGTATTGGCTATGTATGTTCAGTTGCAAGGTGAGAGGTTCAGTATGCTGCCCGTTGAGGAGGTTGCTTCCACAGTGGGAGATTTGAGGCAGAATACACAATGCAAAAGGAAGCCAATGTATTGATCAGCCATGTCCTAGAATGAGAAATGAGAAGCTTTAATGCTTGGTTGTTGAGAGAGGCTGCCTTGCAATAAGTTGCCAAGAATGAAGAAACGGTGGTGGTGGTGAAGAAGCCACCACCGTCAAGTTGCAGCGGACTGATGGCAACCCCATCTATGGGGCATTCCTGACAACAGATGAACTGAGATGGTTTGCCATGGCCTTCCTCCACATAGAAACATCTTTCTTCATGATCTCCCATCCAAGTACTGACCATGGCCAACCCTGTTTAGCTTCTAAGTTTTGATGAGCTCAGGCTAATCAGGACTATTTGGGCTGCGATTGGTTCAGATTTGCCTAAAGTTGGCTTCATTCTTAACCTATTCTCTCCTCCTGAACGAAGTGAAAGAGATCTATGCACAGTGTACTGCACTCCCTATCCTGGGTGTGTGTCCATTTTATGACTAGACCAGGGCTTGCCTTGGCAATAAGATGCTATAGGAAAATATTAATTTCCCCTTCTTCCAGTGCACCTGGAGACTGAATTCTTGACATAGTAGCTTCTTGCAATGGCATTGTGTGGGCACTAGTAGGGCTTTCTTCATTTGATCAGTTGCCAACTCATACTGTTCTGTAGGAGGGCCTTTACCCCCCTCCTCAAAGTCACAGTGAACTCTAGGCTGTGATCTTCTGAACTGAAATCAATTTCTGGATAACCCATGACTTTTGAGACCTCTTCTTGCAAAATACTGTTCTGTGCAATTGCCCAAATCATAAATACGAGTATCCAACCCTTCTAGGGTTGCATACTGCCTAGAGGGGGGAAAAGTTATGTGCCTTTAATTGGCTTTAGTTGTCAATTTCCACACATTAAGCCTCTTTTAAAGGGACAGGACATTTTTCTCAGGGCCAGTTGGTAATCCTGCCTTTCTCCAAGGAGCTCAGTGCAGTATATATTCTCTCCCACTTTATTCTCACAACAACCTGTGATGTAGATTAGGGTTGAAAATAGAGGCCCAAGGTCACGCAGCAAAGCATCATGGCCGAGCAGGGACTTGAATCTGGAGGTGCTTGGCCTTAGTCCAGCATCGAATTATTATGCCACGCTGGCTTGCTCAGAACTTGGTTCTCCTAAATGAATTGATTTTTGGCGTGTATTTATAGGTTCTTACTTTCCATAGCCCCCTCAGCTTTGGACAGGTTATCTCAGTGGCTTAGGGGTGCTAACAGGCTTGGATCCCTTTAATAGAAGTTAAATGGGATGTTATTTACATACGTATGTGCTGTCAAGTCACAACCAACTTGTGGCAAGGGGCTTTCAAGGCAAGTAAGAAGCAGGGATAGTTTGCCATTGCCTGGATGGTCTCCTGTCCCAAGGACTGGCCCTGCTTAGACTCCAAGATCTGACAAAATCAGGCTATACCATGCTACCTTCCCTCCTGGGATGTTATTTACTCCATTTCCACACATTTCCCAGAAGTCCATTAGCGCACAATAATCCTTTGTTAAAAGGACACATCATTTTTCTCCAGGCTTGTTGGCAATCTTATAGTGTTCCTGCCTTTCTCATATTTTAACTCATATCCTCAAAAGACTTTTTGTTGTTGCCATGCAAGTTTGAAAGCCTGTCACCGTTCGTTTCTGTTGATTTGCCTTCTGGAATTGAAGCCTGTGGGGAGTGACATTTTCAAGTTCTCTCAGCCATCATGTAGATTAGAAATTTTATTTCAAACCAAGCACAACCCCTAAGATCTACTGCTTCACAAATTTAAGATCAGGAGTCAACATTTCAGGATTTGAAGTTATGGCATATAGTGAGAAATATCAGAGCTGAAGTCAGACATCAGGAGGGTTTTGTAAAAACAAGGGCAAGTGGTAAAATAGTTATTTAGAGGACAGAATGAAAAGTACTGGAATCCTGCTGCTGATTCTGAAGCAATACTGGTATAAGAAGAACATCTATACCTCCGTGGTCCTTATTCCCTAAGGGCTTGGTGGAATTCTATGTGCACAGCAATCCTGAATTAATATTGGAAACACATTTTGCTAGAGGAAACAATCCATTCAACATTTTTTTGGTGGGGGGGGGGAAGGGAGGAAATAGGAGATGATGTTACTGCCCTCGGGCATCCAGGTTCCGTAGTAGCCTCTCAGCTCCCTGAAATGGTTCCAAGCCAACCCTACTGATACTGACCTGAGGTTCTCCTGGTCTTCCACTACCCTTGCTTCTGTTTCTTCCATCAGCTTGAGAGTGCACTGTTCAGGTGGATAAGGAAATTAAAAGTGCCTTGGAGCATTAGGCCAGGGGTGCCAATCAGCAGTACCACTTGGCTTGAATCCATCCAGCAGTGATGCTGGGCATAACTATCACTGTTGCCTCCTTCCATGTTGCTAGCAGCTGTGTTTGAGCCATGTTGGACCTGCCAGTAGCAGCATGGAAAGTGGTGTCTGGCATACTTATGCTCATTGTCGCTGCTGCTGCCCAGATCTGGGCCAAGCAGCCCTTACGGCTTTTGCCAGTGATGCTGGGGCTCGCCTTGCTGCTTGCCTTCAGTGTTCCACTGGGACAGCAGCTCACTAGGAACTTTCCCCATAAGTTAAAGGGCCAATCCACCCCTGGTAATGTGTGTCCTAGACCCAGTCCCCTCGGTGGCTTCAAGGCATTACTAGAATGTGTTGATTTTGTGAAATAGAGTGTCTCACTATAGCTGAAAAGAGAGCTAGTGTGGTGTAGTGGTTAAAATATCAGACTAGATTCTGGGAAATCTAGGTCTGAATCCCCTGCTCTGGCACAGAAGCCTTTGGGGTGACCTTGGGCCAGTTATAAACTATTAGCCTAACCTACCTCAGAGTTGTTGTGAGGACAAAATGGATGAGAGGAGAAGAATGTAAACTGCTTTGGGTCCCCATTAGGGAGAAAGGTGAGGTATAAATGAAATAAATAAACAAATAACCGCAAAAGCACTCATAAGTCATATAGCAAGTCTTCTGTATGTTAAAGACTTGGGAGGTTTTTTGAGGAAGGTATACTGATCAATATGTGTTGCAGACAGAATAGAACCCTAGCATGTAGCTCAAGTAAGTAAGAGGCTTTGAGGTGTCATCTAGCAGCAGTATAAACTTTTCTCTTTTGTCCCCAGGGCTGGCTCTTTCCTTGTCAGAGGTTTTTGGTTTGGAATATCTCCTACTTTCTAGAAGTGCTGGCTTCAAGTAATGATTGTAATTCAGAATCTATAAAGTCTTTCCCTCACCTGTGGACCCAAAGATTTGGCTGTTGAAACCTGGGGTCATAATCTTTCTCCCAGGTTAAGTGTGCCACCATGCTCCTAGGTGAAGCAGAAGATTTTCTCACGTGGTTGCTAGCTAAGGGGAATCTCAGTTAACTTGGTATCTCCGTTTTGGTTTAGCAATCCTGAGCAGTTCAGAGAGCTCTTGCTATGTTTGTGTTGTCTGCATGTGTAGCTTGATTATAAAATATAACCAAGTGCCCTTATTCAAAACTAGATGAGTGCTGAACCACTTTCCCAAGAAAATTCTCTGGTGTGGGGGATGCTGGGGATATTTACCAATCTGAGCCCCGGCAGCCACTCAACCAGTGAATTCCTACCATTACTCAGATTAAGACAGTTAATTATTGACAGCCTTTGACAAAACTGCAAGCTGTTCTGAAAAAGAGAACGGGGAAAGGAGCAGCCCATGAGCCAGTTCACAGACTCTGTAGTAGTGGATATGTTCCGGCCTGGTTTGGCCATCTAGATTGTGCCCAGGGCTTACACATTCCCTCCTTTCCCCCTCATACACATTCTGATCCCTTCCCTGGTTCATGCAAACCATAATTCATGATAGCATCTCAACCTGGGAAACCGTGGTTTCTATACCATGCTTTACCTCCAAACCAGAACAGAAAACTCTAGCTTCTGATTCTGATTTGGAGGCAGTTTGTGGATACCCAGTTTGGACATCATGTGGTTTGCCTTGAACTAGGAAATGAGTGAGGGAATTGAAACACCAAAGAGGCAAGGAGGGAGGGGAAGGAGAAGTGTGATCCCAAGACATTGTATCTGAAGTGGGCCCCTGCCTTATATTCTCCATGCTTATGATTTGATTGTTGTCATTTTATACAGTGTCATCAATGAAATGCTTTATGGAATTACTAAGAAACAGGTCTTTCAAAGGTTGCCAGTCCCCTTCTGGGGGCAGGGGATCTCCCACTCCAACCTTCCACTCCCCGCCCCCACTTACCTGGCCAGCGGGGGGAACATGCCTCCTGTGGCATGTTCCCAGGTGGTGCGACGCGCTCCTGCGCTCTACAGCAGCCCAATTTGGACCTGAATTGAGCTGAATCAGACCTGATATGGGCCAATTCAGGCCCCAGTTAGGCCCCCTGAGGAGTGTGGGAGTGCTCCCAGGGTGGCATGTGGCCTGCGCGATCATGTCACTTCCCAGAACGCACCTCCCAAGGTGTGAGGGGAACGTGCCTCCTGAGGCATGTCCCCAGGCAGCATGGTGTGCTCCCATGCTCTGCAGCAGCCCAATTCAGGCCTGAATTGAGCTGAATCGGGCCCAATTTGGGCCAGTTCAGGCCCAATTCAGCTCCCTGCACAATGTGGGAGTGCTCCCACGGCAGCACATAGTCTGTGTGATGATGTCGCTTCCCAGAAGTGACATCATCGTGCAGACCGGGAGCGTGTTCACACACTGCATGCATGCGAGAGTAACATCGAAAGATAGGTGCTGGGCCTCCAACCTCCCACCCTGGGGGTAGAGGGACCTGGCAACGAACCTGTGCAAGTACCTTCTTGACTGTGGCTGATGGGTTTTCTGTTTTAGCCAGAAAAGTAGGGTTGTCACCCTTGGATTGGGAAATACATGGAGATTTGGGGGGTAGAATCTGGGGAGGGGAGGTTTTGGCAAGGGGAAGGATCTCAGGAGGATATAACACTACAGAGTCCACCCTCCAATGCAGCCACTTTCTCCAGGGGAACTGATCTCTGTAGTTTAGAGATGAGTTTTAATTCCAGGAGATCTCCAGGCTCCACCTGGAGGCTCATGACACTACAGAAAAGTCTTCCAGGCAGGAGCAGAGTGTGATCCTGGTATCTCCTTTTCCCATCAGTAATGTTAAAACAATACCGGTATATGTTTGTAAATGTGTGGTGAGAGCATAAAAAGAACTTCTATACTAGTTTTTCAAATAATCCAAAATGTTGCACCCTTCCATTAACACGCATTGTGTGTGCATAGGTGAAAGATATATATGTATATCATGTATTGTTCTTACGTGCATGAAATGTTGTTGTTTAACAGTATCATAAAACACCGGCAGTTCCTGGCAGCAATGCCTGGTTGGCCTTAGGCCTGTGGCTAACAACAGAATGACCCAGGTTTCCTCCTCTGCTTCCTGACGAGGCAGCTCCCTGTTCCCCTTCTCCACTCTTCTCTTGTGTGAGCCAAAACACAGGACAGAAACAAAGCCCATCCTTCCTGCTTTTCCCTTTTCAGTTCCTCCTCTAGGGCTTTTGAAAGTGAGCCTCAGCACTGAGGTCCCAAATGAAGATCCACTTCTCCAATTGTGTAGTAAATTTATCTTTATTTAAACACTTTGGAGAAAAATTAATTTTATCCACAGCAGAGGAATATCTAAAACAGAGTGGGCCAAAACATTACTGTGGAATGCCTGTAATAGAGAAGGATAAAAAAGGATTTAATGTATGTTGCTGTCACATTGTTTTGCTGTATTCAGAAGTAGGCAGACTGCCTGGGGTGGTCTAATCTGTTCCGATTCTTATGAGGTCCTCTGTATGCATCTATTGCACTTGGTCAGTCTAGTACTAGACTTTCAAAGTGAGCTACAGTATAAAACGGTGAAATACAATAAACTTCTAATAAATTGATTAAAAGCCTTTAAAATGTATGCAGCAAAACAAAATAGTAGCAGCAAAACAAGTAGTGAAATCCTCTGTTAATTACGATAGAACACCAACAGCTCTCCTGAAGAACAAGGGAGGTTTTTACAACTTTTCTGAAAACCAGGAGAAAATCAGCCAGATGAACTTTGCTGGAAAGGGGGATGCAAAGGCTGACTGCCATAGCAAAGAAAGCCCTTGCCTCCACTGTCCAGATGTCCCAAAACAAAGGTATGCAAAACATTCCTTCTCTAATTGGTCTGAGTACATCAAGAGGACTGTATAAGAGTGGGGGCTGTTTTGAACACCCTGGTTCCAGCTTGCTTAGTCTTTTAAAGGCCAACAGCAGCGCTTTGAACTAGGGCTGGAACCACACTGGTAATCCTTCCAGCTCCTTCAGGATCCGCATTATGTGATCTGTCAGGCTAGCCCCTGAGAAAAGTTTGGCTGTTGCAGCCTTGTGTAGAATATGTTACAATAAGTAGGAGGCAGCAAACTGTGGAATGTGACAGAATGGTGAGTTCTTTGTTTCCCATGTAAGGGCATGACTGGCACAACAACTGTAGCTGCAGAAAAAAGCCCACTCCTGCCACTGCTGCAACCTGAGAATCAGGCAGCAGCTGTGGATCAAGGAATACCCCTGTGCTACACACCTGATCCTTCTGGTGGTAGTGTGACTACATACAAAAAGCTGAAACACCTATTTCTAAGTCAACAGGACCACCCACTGTCAACATCTCTGTCTTATCTGGATTGAATTTCTATCAGTTAGCCCACACCACTGCTCCAGACAGCTGTTCAAAGATTCTACTACCTCACTAGGATCAGAGAAGGAAAGGTATAGCTGGTTGTCATTGGCATGCTGATATTTCTGATCCCAGGTCCTCCAAACGAACTTTGCCAGCATTTTTATGTAGATGTTGAAAAGCATAAAGGATGGGATTGAAGCCTGTTGTGCTTCACGGGAGAATTCCCGTGAGGGTGGAGCAATGAACTCCCACCACTAGCTTTTGCTGCCTTCCTACAAAGTAGGGCTGAACCACTGCCTAAGCAGCTTCTCTGGTATCCAGTCATAACAGATAGTGCAGAAAGATACCACAATTAATAGTGTCAAATACCACCAAGAACTCCAGGAGAACTAACAGAATCAAGGTCACCTGCTCAGTGAAGGTTGTCCACCAGTACTACCAAGGTAGTTTCTGTGCTGCAGGCCGGTTTGAATCAGAACTGAGTCCAAATCTATTTTTCCTCTGGACAGAAGAAAAAAGTTCTGGCTGCGGATTCCATTTCTTGCTCAGGAAAACAGTTCCCCACCCCCACCCATTGCTGTGTTAATTATTCTGACCTCTTGCAGTTCCTGAAGCCTCATTAATGAGATGGCAGTTGGATAACCACAATAGTAAGAGAGGAGAGTCCTTAAAGAGATGGAATACAGGAAAGGAATGTGAAACGATGGCTGTTTACAAATATCATTCCCCACATGGTAAACTGGCAATGAAACAGTGGCAGAGCTTTCTAGAGGCCACGTTTAGTCTGTGGCAGTTGATAACACTAAACATTAAGTCTGAAAGTACTTTTTGTAGAATTTGGTGTATTTTAAATCCTTTTTTATCTAACAGTTGTCTGAGAACTGCGTCACATATTACTGCTCAATATTTTTCCTCCTATGGGCAAGCCATATCAGTTTTACAATATTTGAAGTTTATGCAAATATCTGAAAAATGTGGTACCATGTCTCTGAGATATTTGGATGGCTAGGGCTTTCTAAGACACATTTATTACATGGCTTCAGACATAGTTTTACTCCCAGTTGCAATTTCTAGATATCTATGTAGATTACATTAGAAAAGACCTGTCTCTGCCTAAAGCACTGGAGAGTCAGAGGCCGAATCCACACTTCTCAAGTTTTCCGCTTTTTTCCCACCCATTATTCGCTTCTCAGAGGGCTGTTACCTCAATCCCGCCATTCTCTTGCGTCTTTCGCGTTGCGCCTCAGACGAATTTGTCATGCGTTCAAACGCTTCTCTTACGCGGTTCTCACCGTGGATGTGGACAAATAGAAGCATTTCACAAGGAGACCACCCCCTTCAAACCACCCCACTTCCGTGTTTGCAGCCTTTCCGGAACACCATCCCTCTTTGCCATGCCATTATCAAGCTTTTCCACTCTCTCCGCAGCATGCCTGCCTGCCTGCCCTTTCCCTTTTTTTTTTTTTAAAAAAGGGGACTTTCCCAGCATTGTTGCACAATCGCGGCCATAAATCTGAATCGGGGTGCTCCAAAATCCCCGCGGAGACATCAAGGGGTGGCGTCATTTCCATTTCCGTGTCATTTTTAGGATGCTGAACAGTCAGAAATATCGGTGGTTGTTAAAATTAATTTTTTTTTAACTGTTGAAATTACCGTTATAGTGGAAATCATTCTAACATTACATTCAAGCATCAAATAATTAGTCTGCCCATTTGGAGAGTTTGGATCTCCCCCACCTTAAATATCAGTTCAAATTAGCCCACCAGAATAATGGTCCAATGGATTTCAAAGAAGAAGGCATAGAATAATATTAACCAATCATAGGCATCATAGGGGTGTGGCCTCGCCATAGCCATTTAGCAAAAAAACGCTATAGCGGAAATCTGATGAAAAAATAATTAAAAAAAATGAACGTGATGTTGTCATTGGCGATGTCGGATCTAAACCTGCCCCATATTGCGCGATTCTACCAGGGATGTGGACAAAGTATAGCGCGAGGCAGTGGCAGTAAGAGAAGGGATGTGAATACAAACTGGGACATTGCGGGATAGAATCCAGCGCGATTAATGCACATGAAAAGCGGAAGGTAGGGAAGTATGGATTTGGCCAGAGATGGCAGTACTGAGCTGGGTCGACCACTAGTCTTACTCAATATATGGCAGCTTCAAGCATGTTTACGTGCATCAGTAATAGTAGATTTGCATGTTGTTTTTATTTATTATTATTGACTTAATTTATACCTCACCTTTATCCCCAATGGTGACCAAAATGGCTTGCATCACTGATGATAGAATTAGGTATGCTGAGAATTTCACACCCATCAAGTTGGCTGGGAGAACATACTTTATTTGACTGTCATGTTCCACATCCACATTCAGCTTTGGGTTGATTCATTTTGTTCTTACTGTTTGCCACCTGACCTGGGCAGCTTTGCATCTTCACAGTAGCCTTGGTAGATAGTCTAGTGTCTTTATCTCTTACAGCTCTTTTTGTACCTGCTCAGTAGGAGAAATGCTTCAACTCAGGATCATGGTTATTAATTTTAGTTTAAAAATGGTAAAAAGCTATTTATTTCTGATATGGAAGGTAAATAAACTACAGCTTCCATGATGTTTGAGAGAATGCATGTACCTGAACTTCACTAGGTCCCTGCCTTTGTCAGCTATTAATGTGCAAACTGTCAGGACTTAGGAGGACATACAGAGATGGCCACACCAAACAAGTAAGTGTGAAATGTTTTTTTTTTAAATGTGAATCTTTCAACAGTGTTATTAGGTTGGGGTGTGTGTGTGTGTGTGCCAAAAGCCACACCACAGTGCATTTCTGTACTGTACATACCTAGAAGCCGCACTTTACACCAGGCATGTTTGAGCTATTCATATACAGGCTAAAGAGCCAATTGTAATTCAGCTTCTATGATTGCAACATACTATCGATATGTGAGCTGCATGGGCACATGTCAAACAGATTTAGGTAGCATTGGAGCCAGCATATTTGTGGGGAAATCCACCCAAAACATTTGCTTTCCTGTTCTGAAGTCTCATGAGGAGTGACGGCCTTGGTTCAGGAGATGCTTAAGGAAACAAGCAAATTCTTGTCCTATGTGATGAAAAGAAAATATTCATCCACACAGAGACTGATTTTTTTAACTTCTTCAGTACAGAGTATGGCGGATCTGATAGCACGCTGTGATCATTTGTGGCACAAAAGAGCTAGCCAGTGGCAGCTATTGTGTTATGTTGTATTGATACTGTGTTACATTTTAGTTTTGTAGTAAGCACCTTTGTAGATCCATGAAGTGGAAAATGGGATTCAAATAGTTTAGATAAACAAACAGGCAACGGCATAAATGGAGAGAAAGATGTTATAATCCTAAGTGTATATTGAGGATGTGATAACGAATCCGCTATCTATGTTGGAGAGATCTGGAACTGTGACCTGTCTCCAGAGGTCAACCATTCTTTGGTCTCTTCCTCTTCAATGTTCCTGATGGTAGAGTGAAAAGCCTTTAGAACAAGAATAGTCAGATTGAGCCAATGGTATAATCTATACAGAAGGAGTAACAGTGCTTGAATTCCTCTCTGCAGGTTGGCCTGTACTTTCTACTTGATGCTGAATGAGCAACGTTAACTCTTTCTCCTGCTTTTTTACAGATGGAATCCACAGTGTGACTGCACAGTGCACACTTCAGGTGACCATCATCACAGATGAGATGCTAACCAACAGCATTACTTTGCGGCTAGAAAACATGTCACAGGAACGTTTCCTTTCCCCTCTGTTGGCTCTCTTCCTTGAAGGTGTAGCAACTGTGCTGTCTGCTCCTCGTGACCATGTTGTCCTTTTCAACATCCAGAATGACACAGACGTGCAAGCTGCGCAGATCCTTAATGTCAGTCTCTCAGTGTCATTGCCAGATGGAGTCCATGGGGGACACTATATTCCATCTGAGGACCTGCAGGAGCGACTCTACCTTAACCGCACACTCCTAGCGGCCATCTCCGAGCAGCGAGTCCTGCCTTTTGATGACAACATTTGTCTGCGGGAGCCCTGTGAAAATTACATGCGTTGTGTCTCAGTGCTGAAGTTTGATAGCTCAGCACCTTTCATTGCCTCTGATACCATTCTTTTCCGACCCATCCACCCTGTCAATGGTCTACGCTGCCGCTGCCCACTTGGCTTCACTGGTGATTATTGTGAGACTGAGATTGACCTCTGCTATTCTAACCCTTGTGGAAACAACGGACGCTGCCAAAGCCGTGAAGGAGGCTATACGTGCGAGTGTCAAGAGGGCTACACTGGTAAGTGTTGGTCAGGGGAGTGGGGTCATCAGAGGAAGGAATCATCAAATGGGCCCCAGCCCCACTTCTCCAACTATTATTGTCTTTATATGACTGTCATCTGGTGGATATTCTTCATATCATTACAAGGTTGGATCCATCTGTAATTTTCTGTTTACAAGATGCGCTTCCATTAGTGGAATAGGATTTTCCGGTCTTCTCCCTTTCACTACAGCCCACTGAGATCCCCAAAGGTTGTTGCAGAACACTTTCAAAAACAGCATGAGGGGCAGGGATTTTCAGTGAGGGGAAAATAAACAAATATGCCCCCCTCTATTCTGCTGGTAAAATTACCATTAGATCCAAACCACTGTCATTGTTTTTCATTTTTTTAGTACATGGCAGGCCTGTAGCAAGATGACTTGTGGTGAAAGTGTTTTAGGGTACATTGAAGGTGTGTGTGTGTGAACCATTTGGTTTATTACAGAAGCAAAATGCATGTTTCTTGATGTGTTTACAGTTATTTAATTAAATATTTTTAGAAAAAGTGAATTTTATAAATGTTTATAAACAAGTGCTTGTCAGTTATCCCAGAGCCTTTATTCTACCTGGAGCATTTACTAAGATATTGCATTAAGGAACTGATTGCACATTTGTCCTTATATCTTCACAAATAAAAGAGTTAGTGACTTACTTTAAAAAGAGAGAGAGAGATTGAACCTGAAAATTCAGGAAAGGACCTGGAACATCCCTGAGAGGTTCCTTGTTCCCACAGTCTGATCCCTCCCTAAGGCTGTATCTTAGGTCCAAGTACTTTTCAGTCCGCAGCTCATTTATGCTTAAATTAGCTCTGTAATGCGGGTTAGGCTGTTGGATGCAGCATCCCTCAAAGTCATCCAGTAAACTTCAGAAACAAGTGGGGATTTTAATCTAGGTCTCTGACGTATGGTACCAGCAATTTATCCTCTGCTCCACTGTGCTCACCCCCACCCCCCGCCGGTACACACAGCTTCTACTTTCTCCACTGCTGTTGTTTTATATTTCACCCTCTTTGTCTGGAATACAATATATTCTGTACCTTTAAAATATTGAACTGAAGCAAATCAAATTCTACACTTGGAGAAGCTGATTTCTGAAAACTGAATAAATCAAGTGGATTAGGCATGCATACATCTCATTACTTATGCTGTATAATTAATTCTGTTTCTTCTAATTGTGGAGAAATGCAAAAAGATATGTAAGAAACTGAAATCTTCCTTCCTGATTCTTGAAATTACTGTGCAGCTCCCACCCCTGCTTTGGAGATTTCGCTTGGTACTAAACATGCTCTTTGAAGCCTGTCTTTGCAGCTGTAATGCTACAGATAAGATTGTTGGTATGCAGAATTTTGTACCCAGTGCCAAATGCACTTAGGTAGAAGTGTTGAATACACACCGTTCTGTCTTTGCCTCTCTATCTCTGTGACTTTTGTTCTGTTTCCATATCTGCCATCCTAGTGGAGTCACTTCTTCGGCTGCCGTTTACTCATGAGCTGACGTGCTTCTCTAGGGAGTACTTAATTTCTGCTTAGCAGAAGGATGTGAGAATCCACATCCAATCAGTATTGTATGGTGCTAAGTTATAGGAAGACATTTTCTGCAAGTTTCCTGGGATGGCTCTTGACTTTATACCATCTCTCCATGGTGCCATAATGCTCTTTCCTCATCGTGGCCACCAGCACACTTAACTTAGTGGGCTCTGATATAGTGGGCTCTGATATAGCTGCAATTGTGCCACCATTTGCGTTCCTGCTGCCTAGTTGTATTTATGATACAACAGATGCAGTGACCAGGATATGAATGGCCCCTTGTTTGTGCCCCAGTTCAGCCAGATTTCTCTTCCATGAAGGGCTGGACAATGGCTGGCTGGCTACGGATTCACTGGTAGCTTTCCCAGTCAGGACAATGAGTGGTTCGCTCGTGAACTCTCACATATTTATGAGAGATAAAAGGCAATAGGAAGCTAGTCTTGTATGATGTGCCTAGTTTGTGTATCTGTTTGCCTGCCTGTGCCTCTTTTTTTCTCTAGGACTGCCTGTTTGGGAACATTATGCCCAGTTCAGGAGTGCAGCATCTCCTGCTAAGCGGCCACTTAACAATGGGCCTGCTTGTTTTAGAGCCAGGGGGAGTGTGTGTGTGTGTACCTTGACTGGATCCTGATGTCCTACTCAAGCATGGAGTCTGCATGCTTCTACTGACCACAGTTTTTTACTGACATAAGCCTTAAATTTATTAGTCATAGACAGGCATCAGTATAACTTCTGATTGGATAAATAAGCGGCAAGAACAAAAAGCCCAGAAAATGAGGTATCTTCTGTCATATTATGTATTGAGCACTAAGATATTTGAACTGACACACACCTACTGATGTGTCACCCGGATTCTAAAAAGTATGTTGGAAGAAGTTCTGCAATACACTGTGGATTAATTGAACTTGGCTTCCAACCAGTGGTTCTCAAATGGTCTTTTGCTGCAAATAACATGTATGGTGATCCCAGGAGTAACATTTAGAAACCAGTGGCACAAATTGGTGCACCAGCGCCATCTGAAAAGTCTTTGGTTCCTGCATGCAGCTACTGTGGCTGTATTTCCAAAACCCTGCCTTCATCTTTGCTGCAATGGAAGTGGGTCTCCTACTTCCATGCCCTAAAGCTGTAAAAAGATAATCTCTCTATATGTCACGAGACTCTGGAGTCTGAGGGAGACACTGAGAAGCATAGGGAGATACTCTGTTTTACTCTCACTCCAAACTGTGATCTAGAGCAAGATCTCCCTCACAGCTGCCCCCTAGCTACACAGAAAGATGACTTATGTGGGACTTTTGCCCTTTTTTGCTAGCTAAGAAAGCCATTGGGTTAAAGTATATTCTATGGATAGATTCGAAAGTATGAATGTCAGGTGACTGGGATGGTATTGGCTCCATATCCAAGAAGATGCTTGTTTATTTTGCAAATCTGGGGGGGGGGGACTTCCTTGGCCCTTTTATGCTATACAAATGTGGCAGAAAGGTGACTGCTGCTTCTAGATAAGTTGGGTCCCTTTCTCAGCATCAGTAGTAAATCCACTTTTGGCACTAATCTACGCCTCCATGTGTGTTTAGAAATCGTATCTCCTACTTTTCCACTTTAATCATCTCCACTGAAATCTCCTTCCCTGAACACACTCCCCCACATCATCTGGCCCATTCCCCCAGTCACAGTGCCTTCCCCGTATATACCCTCTCATCAGATTCTTCATCTAGTCATTTTGGGCCTGCTGTTATCTGTCTGGGATTATCTGATCCTAAGAACCACAGCTTTCTAGGTGCTTTTATAAGGTCCCAACATTGCAGTAGCAGTTGCTCTTGAATTGGATTTGAGCTGAAGCATCTGCTTTGGTGCCCTCAGTACCAGTGGGGCTAAGGCAATTACAGTGTCAATCAGATCACTGTTTGCAACAGGGAAAGGTAACTGCTTATTCCAATCCATATTTTTTTTGTTACAAGAGAAGATAGAGCTGACAAGGGAGTCACTTCATTTTCATTGGGACAGGGACAGGAAATTTGAGAAAAATATTTTTCTTACTGGGGCTGTATTGAATGCTCGTCTCTTTTACTTTTTGAAGTGAAAGTTAAGCTTTAGTGAGCTCCTGAAGTATTCACCGCATCACTTTAGTCTCTGTTTGTCTGCTACCACTATATACTGTTTGTTGTCCTCACTGGCTATTTCTTCAGTGTCTTTTTTCTCTTCTTGAAGGGAACATGATCTTAGCCATGCAAAGCAAACATGATGATATGGTACCATGTAGCCAATCAGATGTGACTATCTGATGATGTAATTAAGCCAGTTTGGAGCAAGAATAATACAGGGTGCTGAGCCTTCCACAGATCTCCAAAAGGGAGAGTTATTTTTGCTAAAACTGCCCTCACCTGCTCTTTTGGTTCACCTCTAATTATTAGTGCCCTGCAATAACCAGAAGTGTTTTAATGCATCACAAAGTTATCAGTATAAGAAATAATAATTAGGCTTAGCTTTGTCTTTAGTGGCCAGCTGATCTGCACCACACGTTGGGCTGTGGTCATACTATTTGTGCCTGTATTTTGTCAGGAAGCATACCTGTAGCTGAGCTTTGTTACCCTATAGTAACTTTACTAAAATCTTCTGATATGAGAATTGTAATGTGTGCCATAACTTTTCCTCCCCGTTAGATCAGTGGGAACTGTTAGCACTGACAGTGCTTTAGAGCTCATTTACATAATCAGTTATCCTAGTGATGATCCATGGATAATCCATGAACCAGAGACTAAAGTAAATTGAAAGGGAATAAAAAGCCCCTGGTATGGTCAGGAGCTGCTAATAACAGTGTGATTATGATCTCCAACACAGCAGTTTTCAAACTTTCTATGTTCAAGAAATGCTTGAAAAAAACACAGTTTGAAGACATGTCATCAGCAAATTATTCTAGATAGTAAGCAAGGTATTTATGGTAGAAACATCCTGGAGTTCTTGTTTGTGAGACAAAGCAGTACTAACCTAGAATAACAATCCTGAGATAATCTTTATGAAAATAAGCCTTAGTTGCTTTACTAGAATAGATAACAATATATTATTCCATAAATATTCAATAAGTACAAAAATAGAATAACATCTGATGATATCGTTTATATCTTCAGTGCTTATTTTAAAGCACATGTTCAAGACAGACATTGTTTTCCAGTTAGGTGTAATGGGAGGTTTAAACTCCTGTTCTGAATCCTAGTGCCTGTCACAATACACAATTCAGACTTATTTTTGTATGGTTTTGCTCTGACCAACTAAAATGTATATGCAGGCCAACTTTTTGGTTTTCTTTTGGATCACTGGATCACTTCACAAGTCTCTTGTTGTCTGGGAGCAACAGTGAAAGCCAGAGCAGCTCTGAAAGAAGCTGAATATTATATGCTGTCGCTTGAGAAATTCTGAATGGGAAAATGACCAGAAGGGAGACAGTTAAGCAGCTCCTCCCTTGTCAATTTTTCTAATTAAACTCAAGCCTCCCAATGTTATTTTTGGTTTTAAAAAACCACAGGAGAGCAGTACACAACAGCATGTGATGTCTAGTTTCTTCAGCCTCTGATCTGCTCGTAACAGTGAATTATTATGAGCACCAAAATAATGGCAATTGGGTGTTACTGGGGCACTGGATGTAATTATATTCTACTAAATGTCATCGCACGTAATGCTAGCTGGAACTACTGTTAATCCCTAAGTGTCTCAGTAGCACCCCATTTAATACAAAAATAATAAAGCAAGAATACTTGTAATGTTAGCCACATGCAGAAAGGTTGATAGAATCCAGCATTACTCTCCAGTGTCTCTACAGAGATCAAGGGCAATTATCAGCAATAGGACGTTCCATATTCCTGAGCATAACCTAGAGTCCATCCCTGTTCCCTGAAATGCCTTCTACCTCTGAGAAATGCTTCCTTGGGCATTGGAGACAAACTAGGTGGTGGATCTGTGACTTGTCACGGATCCTCCATCAAAGATGGTATAAGAAAGTTTCCATATAGAACATGCTAGTTTCCCTGGGGGAAAGAAACCGTGGGTATAGCATGGTCCCTGGGAAAGGGGCATCCTTGTGTCCATGAGAATGCTTGGTAGAAGAGATGCATCTGTGCCAGTGAGGAAGGGGGACTTAGAATATACTGGTTGGCTAGGCATGGGGGTGTATGGTGGGGGGCAAGAATGATCCTCATAGCTTGGCATGACCCCCCCCCCCTTCCTTCATGTAGCTTTTCATTTATGCTGTTGTGTTGCTGGCTCTCCCTGTGCAGGTGGAGGAGGAAGGGGAAGCAGACAGCATAGGGGGAGGGGGAATAGGGGCTTTGTCTGGCTCAGGATTGGGGAGGGGCACTGTGGGAGAACATTGGTTTCCTTAGCAACTGAAGCTGGTCACTAGGGTGAGGGAACCAGAAAGAGGCTGGGAATAAATCTTCTATTCAAAAAATCCTCACAAGGTTGGAGGTGGATGGGGTGTGTGTGTGTAGGGGTGTCAGGAAGGGGCTGAAGTGAGGGGGAGGGGCTCAGCAGAGAAGGGAAAAGCTTTGATTAGAGAATGGGATGCGACAAGAGAATGAACTGTGTGAAAGGGAAGGAAGTGTAGCCATGCCTTTAACCAGGAGCCCTTTAGTTTGAGGGTTACAATGACATTAAAATGCCTTGTGGAAGCTGTACCTTGGAGAGCCCAGTCATCTATAGCAATGATTCTAACTTCACAACATTGCTCAGACAGTCTCTGCTATTTACAACTGTCAACATTTTACTATGTTGCTATAACCAGTGGCCCAAGCAATGAAACAACTTGCTTGCATGCCACCTTACAAAAATGTTTTGAGTATCCCTAAAGCCATCAATTGTGTGAACAGATAGTGCAAGTGTATACACACAAATTAGTAGATGAAAAGGCCAAGGTTCACCATAATCAGTTGAGTTTGAAACATTCCCTTACGTGCAGTAATTTGCAGGATACAGTTTTCAAATACGATTATGAAAAGGGAAATACCATAAAGCAGAGTGAAGGTCTTCAACAATGATCAGGAGTTTATGGCACACCCCCATTGTTCTTGTTTCATTGCATTGTGTAAGCTCGTGGTTTTCAAACTATAGATGGGAACCGAAAAGTGTCTCTCGTGTGTGTGTGTGTGTGGGGGGGGGCTAAGTCAGGAAGTAGAAGGAGGGATGAGATGAGCTGGAAAAGGAAGTTTTGGGATGACTTCGGTGGTGTAATAACATTGAAATGCCTTGTGCCTCTGCACAACTTCAGAATGGCCATGAAATACAATCTGTTGCTCAATAATCTATATATTTGTAAATATATAAACATGAGAAATAAAATAGTGTATAATTCAGAGTTAATTGATGTGAGATTCTTGTGTTTTACGTTAGGGAGAAGAAAAGTAGTACAGAGTTACTTTGTGAGTGAGTCCTGAAAAGATCAGAAATTGGTCCTGTTTCAGAATGTTTGGGAATCATTGGCTTAAGCAGCCTAACTACATGTTGCTGTTCTTTACGTTTATAGTCTGCCTTTCTCACTGAGACCCAAGGTGGATTATAAAAACCTTTTCAGTTGATCAGTAAAGTCTATAAGATATGATAACATTTGAATCTAACAGCAAAGATTCCCAGTGTGGCTGACTGGACCGCTCTGTGAGGCCTGAATGGCAGCAGACGCTTCCAGTGGCCCAGACGGAAGAAAACATGGCTGGCCCAGAAATGCTGAAGCCCGCTGAGGTGGCCAGAGGAGGAAAGGAGGGAGAAGGATCCCTCAGCAATGAAGGTTGAGTTTTATCACCCATGTTCAAGGAAGCAGTGATTAGACCTGTTTTCAAAAAGCTCTCCCTGAGCCCTACTGTGTTGGAGAACTGGCCATTCTTCAAACTTCCATTCTTGGGTATGGTGCTAGAGTGGGTGGGCGCTTCCCAGCTCCAGGGGACCTTGGAAGAGACTGATTTTTAAGTCCCATTTCAATTGGGCTTCTGGCCAAGAATTGGAACAGAGATTGCTTTGGTCGCCTTGGTTGATGGCCTCCATTGAGAACTAAATGGGGGGAATGTGACTCTGCTAGTCCTGCTTGATCTCTCAGCAGCCTCCAGTATTATTGACCATAGTGTCCTGCTGAGCCTCCTCTTGGCACTGGTATTAAGGGCAGAGTGTTACAGTGGTTCAAGTCCTATTTGAGAGATCGATTTCAAACGGTGGTGCTGGGGGATTCCTGTTCTTTCCCTTGGCCATTGGCTTGTGGGATTCTGCAAGGATGCAGGGTTCTGCAAGGTTACCCCCCCCCCCCCATGCTATTTAATAACTATATAAGTTCACCAGGAGGTTTGGGCTGCAGTGTCATCAAGTATATTCTGCTCTAGCTTTCTTTTCCACCTAATTCCAAGGATGCTGTTGATGTTTTGAACTGGAGTTTGGAGTCAGTAATGGGCTGCATGAGGGTGGACAAGCTGCAACTGAATCCTGACAAGACAGAGGTTCTCTGGGTTAGTAGAAAAGCAGACCAAGAACTTACCATTTTTCCTATCTTGGATGGCATTATACTTCCCTTGAAATGCCATGTGACCTCAATATTACAGCAATTACACTGGCTCCCAATCCATTCCCTAGGACAATTCAAGGTGTTATTTTTGGCCTTTAATGCCCTACTTGACTTGGGGCTGGGGTATATGAAGGACCCTGTTCTCCCATATGTTCCTGCCTGGGAATTAAGATCACAGGGAGAGGCCCTCCTGTCTGTCCCATCAGGTAAAGAAGCTCACCTTATGGGTACATAAGAGGACCTTTTCAATGGCACGACTAGAACAGCATCTCCAAGGAGGTGTGTCTGGTCCCCTCACTGCTGGGCCGATTCCAGACGGCCCTCAGCCTCCCGAAACGTCGCGCGTTGTCGCGCGGAAAACGCGAAATATCGCGTTTTCTCACGCAAGTTTTGCGCGATCTCGCGCAAAACTCGCGCGAGAAAACGCGATATTTCGCGTTTTCCGCGCGACGACGCGCGACGACGCGCAACGTTTCGGGAGGCAGAGGGCCGTCTGGAATCGGCCCAGATCTTTAGAAGGCAGCT
Source organism: Eublepharis macularius (assembly GCF_028583425.1). Taxonomy (NCBI): domain Eukaryota; kingdom Metazoa; phylum Chordata; class Lepidosauria; order Squamata; family Eublepharidae; genus Eublepharis; species Eublepharis macularius. The sequence goes on along the minus strand of NC_072794.1, from coordinate 103,767,870 downwards.
ACAGATGTTTTTGTTTAGGTCTGCTTTTAAGTAACTTTGGTTCTATTCTTGGCAGTCCTAAACTGTGTTTTTAAACTTTGCTTGTATTCATTTTATGATTATTTCATTTCTATTGTAAGCTAATAAATGTTTTAAACAAACAAACAGGCCCCTCTGGTAGCAGCACAGGGGAAGCCTATGTGGACTGGGGAAGGGCGAATACTGAGATGGAGTATCCCTAGAGGGCTCAGGACTGGTCACAGAGGACACGAGGGCATCAGCTGGGAAAAGGGACAAGAGCTTGGAATCCTTGGGAAATTCCCACCTGGGCAGCCTACTCTCTTGCATGGTGTGTGTCACCACAAAGGAGGAAGGCAAAGTGGTACAAGGAATCCATGGGATTGCACTTCATTAGGGCCAAAGAAAGAAGCAAAGAAGGAGGGACCACTTTAAAGGCCAAGGAAGAACTGGTGGGGGACCCCAATAAACAGACTGGGAACTAAGTCTGAGGCAAAGCAGAGGTGAAACATCTAGTGAGAAAAAATATAGTTGGGCTGGGATTGTAGAATGGGGATGGGGAGGTAGAACAACACATGCAAACATACCTGTTTAAGGCAATGAGACAATAATCGTAGGAAAGACTATCCCTAACAAAAGTTACCTGCACCATCACACCTCAGCTTTGTTCCTTCTACAGAAAAGCCCTCACGAACTATTTTGTTGTGTACATTTTGTGAAATGAAGGAACTTCCTGATAGCCTCAGACAGACCATTCCACAATGTAGGAGCCACTGCAGAGAATGCGCATGAAATGGCCACTCTTGGGTCATTTCACATCAGGAAAATGGGTCAGCAGCAGTGAAGGCTTAAGCACCTGCTCCTCACATGCAATGGCCCTGATCCTGGTTGGGGCTGCATGTATCTGTGATGAAGTTCACAACACAGAACAGACAATATATACTTGATCATGAAGACCCAGGGAAACATAACATGTACAAGTATTCACATAGCCATGAAGCCCTGAAATGAGGAAGATAACCTCAGAATTTCAGTATCCTTGGATTTTGGCATGTGATCTAGAAATTGTGAGATTTGCAGTGTAGCACTATTGTCAGAAGTATGCATTTGGCACAAGTGTTATAGAAAGAAGCATTTATCCCTCACTTTGGAGTATACTTAAGGCGGTGTGTGTGTGTGTCTCTGTGTGTGTGTCCTCTGATCCTAGTGCTGAAAATGTGAATGCTAAATGTGCCGCCAAATAGGTGGGAGAGGCTTGGGTTGGAGGAACTGGGCCGGAAGAGCCAAAGGGTGGCGTTTTCAACACCACTTTTTGGAGGTATCGGCTGCCGTTAACAAAGTAGTATCACAAGTAGCCCTTGATGGCGATCAACTCAATATGTGAATCTATAACCATTTAATTATTTATTTATCTTTATGCTCCAGTTATGGGCTAAAACAGCTTATTTAATTTTTATTATTTAATTAATTTTATTGTACTACGTTTCTAGACTACCTTTCAACCGTATCTGGTCACCAGAGGCTAATGATACACTAAAAAAATTTCAACATATACTAAAAAAGAAAGATCCAGCACAAACTACTCATCTATTATCAGTACCAGCTCACTGTCATAAACATATGCCATTAGTGTCTGGTAGTAAAGAGGATTGAAGCATCATTTCCGTTAACCAGGCACTGCTAGAAGAGTTAGTGTGATGTAGTGGTTAGAATATTGGACTAGGACCTGGGAGACTAAGGTTCAAATCTCCCCACTCTGCCATAGAAACTTGCTGGGTGACCTTGGGCCAGTCATACACTCTCAGCCTAACCTGTTTGTGTGTGTTATGTGCTGTCAAGTTGCTTCAGACTTATGGTGAACCCAAACATCCTATCATTAGCAGCTTTGCTCAGATCTTGCAAACTGGAGGTTGTGGCTTTATTTATTGAGTCAAACTATCTCATTTTGGGTCTTCCTTTTTTCCTACTGCCTTCCGCCTTTCCTTGCACTATTGCCTTTTCCAGTGAGTCTTGTTTTCTCTTGATGTGACCAATTTATGAGAGTCTCAGTTTTGTCATTTTAGCTTCCAGGGAGAATTTGGACTTGATTTGATCTAGAATCCACTTATTTGTGTTTTTGGCAGTCAATAGTATTTGTAAAACTCTTCTCTAGCACCACATTTCAAATGAATCAATTTTCTCTCTATCAGCTTTCTTCGTTGTCCAACTTTCACATCCATACATAGTAATGAGGAATACCATAGTATTAATAATATTGATTCCCAGCAACATCCTTATTCTTAAGGATTTTTTTCTAGTTCCTTCATGGCTGCCCTTCGAAATGTCAGTCTCCTTCTGATTTCTTGGTTGCTGTCTGCCTTTGGTTGATGACAGAGCTAAGGAACAGAAAATCTTTTAACAATTTAAATTTCTTCATTGTCAGCCTTAAAATTGTGTAATTTCTTGGTAGTCATTACTTTGGTCTTTTTGATTTTCAGTTGTAATCCTGCTTTGGCACCTTCTCCTTTAAAGTTCTTCAGTAGTTGTTTCAAGTCTTCACTGTTTTTTGCCAGTAATGTGGTGTCATCTGTATATCTCAAATTGTTAATGTTCCTTCCTCCAGTTTTCATTCCACCTTCATCTAAATCTAATTCAGCTTTCCATATCATATGGACATTGAACAGATCAGGAGATAATATATATCTTTGTCTGACACCTGTGCCAATTGGAAACCATTCTGTTTCCCCGTATTCTGTCCAACAGTGGCCTCTTGTCTAGAGTACAAATTGCACATCAAAACAATCAAATGTTATGGCACACCCATTTTTAAAACACCATCTATAGCTTTTAATGATCCACATAGTCTATAAAATACAGACTGATTTTCTTCTAAAATTCTCTGGTGTGCTCCATTAACCATTGTAAATTTGCAATGTGATCTCTAGTGCCTCTTGCTTTTCTGAACCCAATTTGAACATCTAGCATTTATCATTCCATGTATGGTGAGAGTCTTTGTTGTAGACTCTCGAGTATTACTTTGTTTGCATGGAAATCAATGTAATGGTCTTATAGCTGCTGCGCTCTTTGGCATTTCCTTTTTTTGGAAGTGGAATGTAGATTGTTTCCAGTCAGTGGTCCATTGGTTTTCCGCCCGCCCCCCCTTCATTTTTGTTGATATATTCTTGTTAAGATTTTGATGGGTTCAGTTTCTATTAATATTCCATCTACTCAAGGTGGTTTGTTTCTCCCAATTGCTTTGAGTGCAGCTTTCACTTCACTTTCTAAAGTTTCAGGTTATTCATCAAAAGATTCTTCTTTTAAGGAATCTGTCATCTATCTATCACTTCTGTATAGTTCTTCAGTGTATTTTTTCCATCTTTTCTTTATTTTATCCTGATTGGATATTGAAAAGCTGTGTTTAGAATTCTCTGTCACTTTTTGCTTTCTCTCACACCAAGGATTGGAATGTTTCTTTCATTTTGAGTTGTCTTATAAAGTTTTCAGCCTAACCTACTTCACAGGATTATTGTGAGGATAAAATGGAGGAGAGGGGAATGATGTAAGCTGCTTTGTGTCTCAAGTGGGTAGAAAGAAAAATTAATAAAACAGACATTAGAAATTAGAGTTCATTGCAGCAGAAAATGTGCCAGAGTGAGTATTCCTGCACCTGTATTTACAGCCTTTTGACACAATACATATCTTATACTCTGATCAGCACTTAGTTTTATAGAAAGGCCACAACTGACTAAGAAAGGAGGATGATGTACTTGGGACTGGCCCTGCTGCCAAATAGATTGCTACTAAATAATGCCTCTGCACAGGGGTCATTTCGTAGAAAAAGAGCTGCAGGAACTCATTGCATAACTCATTAGCATATGCATATGCCACACCCCTTGATCAGGCTGAAATGGCCAGGATCTGGCTGCTGCCAGACAGGGGAGTGTTCCACCACCTGGCAGTGGCCTGATCAGGGCCGTTTTGGCCCCAGTCCAGGCCGAAACTGGCCATTTCCGGCATGTTTTGGCCCAAATTGGGGCCGAAACGGCCAGGACCAGGTTGGTGCCGGGTGCAGGAGGCTTCCCCCACCCGTCACTGTTTTGGCTCCGATCCGGGCCATTTCGGCCCTAATTCTGGCCGAACCGGACCAAAAATGGCCAAAAATTGCCCTTTTGGGGCCATTTCGGCCAGGACCGGGTCAGTACCAGGCAGGGGGACGTGGGGAGGGTTTCCCTGCCCAGCACCGACCCGATCCAGGTGGTTTTGGCCCCAATTCGGGCCGTTTTGGCCCCAATTGAGGTCTAAACGGCCCAAAAGGTCCTAAAGTCAGGTGGGTGGGGCCACCTGACTTGGGGGAAACTGCCTGAACGACATTCTGGTTCACTCTCCCTCCAAATGAGCCCTGCCTCTACACACTTTGTTTGCCACTGAGTTGGCAATTGGGAGGCTGGCTAGTATCTCATTCAGGTGGCCTGATTTGGTCTTGAGGTCTCCAGTTTCCAGTCCCTCTCTTATAATCATGCTTACATTAGATAATGTATATGAAGTCTTTTTAACACTAACAGTACAATCCTAACAAGCATTGCTCCAGTCTAAGCCCATTGATTTCAATGAGTTTAGACTGGAGTAACTCTTCTTAGGATTGCGCTATGATCTGAACCGCACGTGTAGTTTTGAGGGCAGGACCATGGCCCTGAGCCTTTTTGGAACCTTTTCATAATTGCTTTATAAAATTCTTTGACAGACAAACTAATTTTTTAAAAAATACTCCAGTGGAGAGCTTGGCTGTCATCTCTCATCTTTATGACAACACCAAAGCAGTTAGTTATTATTGCCAACAGATGAAAGGTTTGATCTGTTTCTTGGCAATTGCTGTTGTGCTAAAACCACAGTCTTCCCTGCCCTCTTCTTCTTTCCCTCTCTGTCTCTGAAGGCACAGTTAAACACTCAAGTCACTTGTATTAGAGGATTCCATCGATATCAAAAGTGACTAGTGCTGGAAGCTTCAGAATCATAAATGCTCTGATCTGGCAATCGGAGTTCTTTTATGCAGTTGCTTCCAAGGGGACCTTGCTCCTGGCTTGCTCTTTTCCCTTTGTCTTCTGCCATCTCTTATATAAAATGCTGCTACACAAAATGCTATTTCACCTGGTAACCTGTAGGATCTGTCCACAGGAACTTCTCTTCTTTCCTCCCTCCCTTCTAGACATACCATACAGCATATTTCCAAGTATGACCCCCTCACTTTACTTGGAATTTAGTCCCTCATGAGCTGAGGAACGTAGCCTTTGATGCTTTTTCATGGCGTTGGCTAAGCTTGCTACTCTGCTGTTTCTTTGCTCTATTCTGGCTAGGTGCTTTTGCCTTCCTTATATCTTTTTACATCTTGTTGCCGCTTTGCTTAAAAGTCCATACCACAGTTTGTTCGTCTTGTACTTGGGAGACTGGACTGCAATCCCTTTTGGGTCATGAATTCATTGGCTGGCTTTCAGAAAGTCTTCTTTGCTTAAATTTCCAGTCTGTAAAATGGGAATATTAATGACCCATCCCTCAGGAGGATGAATAAAGATAAGGATTATAGAAAGCTTTGCACTTTAATTATTCTGAATGAACTACCTAGCAAAGGGGCCCATCTGCATAGCTGGCCACAAATGTCATAGAGCCTCCATCCTGCGCTCCCCTCCCCACGCCTGCATTTTCCTCCTCTGCCTCTGTCTTTTGTTCATCTTGCCTTTTTTCAGGGCCAGACTAGATGTTATGGTGTCCAAGGAGCCAACCCATGGATGCTGATGCCATTTTAAAACCAGCCATTTAACAATGCCATGTGACTTAATACTGCAGGACCCCCCCACCCTGGTGCTGTCCCACTGTGCTGCTGGCTCCATCAGGATGGGGCCCTTGTGGTATTTTTAAATGGCTGAGTTCAGTTCTAACATGGCATTTAACCATTTTAAAACCTAGTAATGTCTAGTTTTTGGCCCTTAGAGCTCTGATGTTACAATAGGCCTGTGTTGGCATGAGTAACATGGCTCTTTCAGACGCTTTTGGATTAACTACTGTGTTATCACAAAGACTTTGGAATATGAAACTGTATATATATGAAATTGCCTTAAACCTTGTTGGGCCATTTGTCTATAAAGCCCAGTACTTTGACTGGAAGCATTGCTCTAAGGTTTCAGGTGGATACATTTCCCAGCCTTGTTACTTAAGATCCCTTAATTTCAAGTGCTGTGGCACGGACTTGGCTTGGGACTAGAGATGGGCACGATCGGCATTACGATAGAAAAATACCCACGATAATGGCGTTCGGGCAATCGGGACCCGGTGGATCGGTTCCATTCACGGCGACCGATCCAGCGTTCGGGAGGGGGGGCATTCATCGGGGCTTGATCGGGGCCATCGGGATCTGATCTGGGATCCAGACACTCAGGCGCCAGTAATCTATTCCCTGGGAAATGGAGCCAGGGGAATGCCTGAGCTGTGTTTGCCCTCCTTCTGTCGCCCTGGAAACCCAAATGGAAGCCCAGCTTTCCTTGATCAGCAGGGCTTCCTTCCAACCACGGAGCAGCAACGCACTCACCAGTTGGGAGAAGCGACCCAGGGGAGGGAGGGGGAAGGGGGTGTTCTGTAGCCATGGGCACTCCAATCTCATCCCTGCAAACCCTGATAGGCAGCTCTGAGGGCCAAACACAGTCCTCCTGCCCCCCCTATCCTTATCTGTCTTGTTTGTCAAAACAAACTATGGGGATCCTGATGTTTGTGTGTGTGCGCGTATAGGAGAGAACAGAAAAGGGGGAGGTGGCACGGTGAGAGTTGAGCCGCCTTCTGTCCCAGATTTGTACTAATTGTGCGCTTGGTGAAGGGATTTCTTTGTTTTGTTTTGGTTTTTGGCTTTGAATCCATATCCATAACACACACACACCCAATTCCTTATCCCTCCCCTTTGTCTTGGCACAGAATTTTTGTTTTGCTTATTAATATATGTGTAAAAAGGAGAAACGGTCTGGGGAGAGACCAGGTCTAAAGAGTAAAAGAAGGTGTTTCTGTAATTAAGGAGGAGAGAAACTTGTTTTGTGATTTGGAATAGGGAAAATTGTTGCTTGAGCTAGGGAGAGAAATGGGCAGCGCGCAGTCTGGAAAGCACACGGAGGTTTCATACTGCAGCTTGAGGTTAACTTTTTAGCAAAAGAAATTTAAGGCAAGAAACTTGATCATATTTCCCCTAGGAAGGAAAAGCAAACAGTTGTGAGTGAAAAGGTGGCTTCCTGAGAAAAATATAAGCGAAGTGATTGGGAGAGGAAGGGGTTAAGAGAGAAAGAAAACAAAAACCCCTGGCTTTGAGAGCAGTTATCAGCTGAAGCTGTTTTGTGCTCCTCTCTGAGTTCATTCAGTGCATTGAAAGAGTTAACACTGAAAAGAGATCTCTCTCTCCTCCTGGCTTCTCAGCCCAGCGACTGCATCCCTTTTGCAAGCAGTTGAGAACAAGAAGGGGGAGAAGTTAATGTTCAAAAGAAAATACAGCCGCCTTTAAACTCTCAGCTGGTTGGAACTCTAATTAGACAGGTGGTACAAATGATTTGGCTTTTTCATGACTAGAAGGGTAATACTTGGTAAATAGAGGGCTCAGAGGAGCTGAGCGAGAGTGTTTGCACATGCCCGGTGGCCGCCACCACCCACCTTCCCACATAGCTGGGAATAGCAGAGTGCCCCGCTTTGGCCTCCCCAATCCCCAATCCACGGATTGGAAACGGGAGATGATCGGTATGGATCGGTGATTTGGAGTCGTTGCTGGCGCGGATCCATGATCAGCTTGATCGTTAATTTTTTTTGGATCGTGCCCACCTCTACTTGGGACCATCTGAATCTGAGACTAAGGCTCATCTTCATTCCAACCTTGCCTGCCTCCCAGCATCTACTGCAATAGGCCACAAGTTTTCTTGTGGATGTGGACTGACTGATCTCAAGACTTTCACCTGAAAAGAGCAGATTATATTTCCTATTTATAAAGTATAGTAATAATGTTTGACCTTTATATATGTAAATATTCTTTAGTCACCATAACAGCTTCAGATACTTTTTGGCTAGGCAAATTTCAACATTCTCAGTTACCTGAGCACCACACAGAATCAAAAGGCACGAAGGGGGGGGGGGTGCCTGCTAGTGCAGTGAGGCCAAATGCTGATTTTCATGGGCTCTCTTGGCTTCCTTGAAAGAAGAGGCCTCGGTTTCTATGTACCAGGGACTCAGTGTGTCATACTGCATCTTCATCATCCAGTGCCAATGCAGCGTGGGTTTGAAGTATCACAGATGGAGATATTGCCATTGATGGCTCAGCCTTCCGATGACCCAATATGTTGATGTAGGAAAAGATTAAAATACAAAATGGGTGGGAGGCAGCAGGCCTGTTCAGATGGAAATAGAAGATGTTTCCTCTGAGCAAAAGTTCTCAATAAGAATGTACTGGTAGTTTGGGGGGAGGAGGAGTATATTTCTCAATGTCAACCAAGCATCATTAGCACCGTAATTATCAACACTATCTATTTAAAAAGCATGTATGATAGCATAAAACATTTGTATTCTATTGTGGATGGGACTCTTTTTTCAGACAAAAGTTATTCCAACATATTCCCATTTGTCCTGACATTCACAAAATGGAACAGTGAAAAACATTGAGAGATGCAAATTTCTTGGAACTACCTTCTCTTTTAGGATTGAATATACAATGCTGAGAATAAAGACTTTCAGAGGGGAATGGATTCTTTAGCCTAGTTTGCATTGGTGCATACAGGTTATAGGATAATCAGGCAAAACTTACTTCAGTATTCCAGCAAGAATTTGTGCACGAATCCTACCTGTTCTTGTTCCAGTCCTTCCCTTTGTCATTTTCCCTTGCTTTCTGTATGGTAAAGTCATGCTTCTTAAGCCAGTGTGAGGAGGGTGAGCAAGAAGATGAAGAAAGTGCCACAGGGAGGTGCAGAGGTTGCATAGTCTCCTGCTATATCATTGACATTTGGATCCTCTGCAGACAGAGGCCTTTTCTGTCCCCTCTGCAGGCATTTGTCCCCTAAGAAACTGCTCTTAAAGGTCCCTTTGGGACATGGTAGGTGTCAAGTCTGTTGCCCACAGTCCCTCCATCTTCTGAACTTTGCATCTTCTCTGTGTGTGTAGTTTTTCACATAAGCTGTCCAGCTCCTGGGAAGACTGCACTCTTATCTAAGATGGCTCACCACAGCGGCCTTGGGACAGCTCCTTCTTACTCTCCCACTGACTATGCCCAGCTGGTCGGGCACCGAGGGTGGGGGGCTTACAGAAAGGGACTGAAACCTTGTAGAAAACATTCCATACGTCATTCTCAACAAGAGCCCTGTGTACAGCCAGACGCTTTTATTGCTTCTGTGTAACCTATGGACATATACATGCTGTAGTTATGATTTCTCATTAAAAACCTTGACTCAAGAGAGCTTGGATTTCTAGCTGCAAGGGGGGGAGTCGGCTCCAACGTATCCTGTTCTCCATAGACTGACAGTAGGGTGAAGCTAGAGATGAAAGAAATCAGAGACCCTCTGCCTTGCATGCCCAGAAGTCACTCCCACCCATACAATGTGCTCTGTGGATCTAAGCCAAAGCCTGGTCCTCTGGGATGTGATTTGGAAAATTTAATGGGCTGGGAAGCACAGTGCTTTGTGGCCCTTCACTACATACCAGATTAATAAAGTCTGAACTTTACACTTTGCCTCTTACTGTGCTGATAGATGGTATTGAACCCTAACAGAACAAACCCTAGTATGAATGGGCTTTACTTTTTATAACATGGGACTACTGCTCAAGAGCCTTGCAACATGGCTCTTGATTCACATGCCATCAAGTTTGGAATGACCAAACCCAACTGCCCATGTAACTTTTTAAGCTCCTGGGCTCAATTCATACTGCCATATGTCATGATAAGGATGTAGATCTCCAGACCGTTTAGATATCAAACTGGCCTGTGATTCACCTTTCAGATCCAGTCCTGGGAAAACAGGGAGGAGAGGGCAAGAGACCTGGCAGGGTACTATACCATTTGCTCTAACTGAAATCTCTCCTTGGGATGTTTGTTATAAACTAGTATCCTGTGAAGGATAAATGGATGTTGTTCTAACCCTTTGGGTGCCATCATAAAACCAGCTTTGTGGCCTATGTGTAGGGTTGCCAGGAATCCCAGGAGCCCAAGATGGTGTGCAGTGGGCTGGGGGGCAGGGGACAGCAGAGTACTCACCTCCTGTGTGCGCATAGAGCGCACTCTCTCCCATGCTCCCCTTTTGCACATTGAAATGGAGGTGAGTGAAAACTGTCCCTTTGGAGGCAGTTTTCACTCAGCTTCTCTTCAGCTCATGTGTGCATGCACCAGGACACCTTTCTTCATCCCACTGGAAAATAAGTATGACAGAGGAGGGAGAGTGAATCCTCCCTCCTCTGTCACATTTTAAGCTAACTCTGTGCATGCGTGTGCGCTGAAGACAGACAAGCTGGGTGCAAACTGACTCCAAAGGGGTCGTTTTCACTCACCTCTGTTTCAACTGTGTACCGGGATTTCTCTGAGAAGGGAGAGCACAGGAGCATGTGCATGCGCTTCTCCTCATCCCCGTGCCCCTGCGTCCCCGCCCGCCAGGTGAGCAAAGATGGGGGGTGGCAGGTAGGGGCGGGGATTCCCCTACCCCAAACAGGAGATGGCAAGCCTATCTATGTGTGCCTACATGACAAGGACGGGTTGGGTCATGGAGTTTGGGAGAGACTAATTTTAAACTCCCTAAGTGGGAGGGAAATCCAATCACCCCCCACCCCGGGGATAGAGGGTTTAAAAAGGCTGTGGTGCCTTGTGTGTGTGTGGTTCATTGGGATGGAGAAAGGAGAGTGCTAGAGACTGGCATGCCTCTATCCCTTACCTACCACCTACCAACAGCCATCCCTGCACGGGATGTTTCAGATACTATTTGCTAATTCTTAGGGGATAGTTAGAGATTAGACTTTTTATTTCCTTTTCTTTCTTTTATTAGCTGTTAAGCCTCGTGTATTGTATTTTCTCTGTATTTTATATTTTACTGTAGTACAATAAAGATCTTTATTAATAATACAATAAAGATCTTTATTGTACTATAGTTAAAGTCAAGCTGTGTCAAAGCCTCACCCATAAGCCTCCTGCTCAGCCATCTGCTAGGACTCTGCACGCACACAGAGGCTTCCCAGCTTCCCAAAATGGCTGGTGAAGGGTCAAGCCTGTTTCAGTTTGGGTGGTGGCTGTTACCAAAGGAACCTAGGACGTGGTGGGAGTGAGAAGCTCCCCTCCGGAGTTAATACCGTATTAAAAGGCTGAGTATGGGTGTTGAATGGATCTGTGCCAAAGCTGCTTTCCGTTTAGCCCAGCTTTAGCTAAGTCATTGCTAAACCCTCCTTCTTGTGTTGGCATGATGATGCTAGAGGTAGGTTGAGTTGCAGCCCTGCACCAATAAGCCCATATTTTAATCCTTCTAGTCTGGTTGTGTGAAGTGACCATGTTGTTCAGTGGTGAGAAATGCTGTCAAGTCGTAACGGCACTCCCTAGTGGGGTTTTCCAGGCAAGAGACTAACAGAGGTGATTTGCCATTGCCTGCCACCCTAGTTTTCTTTGGAGGTCTCTCCTCCAATTACTAACCAAAACCGATTCTGCTTAGCTTCCGAGATGTCTCGAGATCAGGCTTGCCTGGCCTATCCAGATCAGGGCCTGTGCTGTTTGCAGAGAGATGATTTTAAAAAAAACTTAGGGAGGTTCACTAGGACGAAGTGTGAGGTTTAGGGGAGCAGTGAACTTGAACCTGTTTGCACGGAAGACCTCCATACTATGCTTATCTGCCACCTGACTAACACTGGCAATACTGATGGTATCTTTTTGCTTTCCCTGCAGGGCAAAACTGTGAGGTGAACTCACGCCTGGGTCGCTGCACCCCAGGGGTCTGCAAGAATGGTGGCACCTGTGTCAATCTGCTGGTGGGTGGATTCAAGTGTGATTGCATGTCTGGACACTATGAAAAGCCCTACTGCCAGATGAGCACCCGCAGCTTCCCTGGCCACTCCTTCATCACCTTCAAGGGCCTACGCCAGCGCTTCCATTTCACCATTACTCTCACGTAAGTACTTGGCTTGGGGAACAAGGGATCTGTGGGTAGAGAGCCAAAACCAAAAACCACACAGTATCTTTTTCTTAGAGCAACCAAAATAACACAACACGTTTGCAAGCTTTTGAGTTTTCCAAAGACAGACAAACAGAGAGTGCGATTACCAGTGTCTGCCAGAGGATGCTGTGAACTTGTGATATCCATGAGCGCGGATGGATTAGACAGATTCATGTAGGACAGATTCATCACTGGCTACTAGTTGTAGTGACTAAAGGGAACCTCCACATCTCTGAGGGAGTACACCTCTGAATACCAGTTCTAAGAAGTAACACCAGGGAAAGGATTTGGCCTCTGTGCCCCTCCAGGGCAACTACTTAGCCACTGGGTGAATCAAGATGCTGGACTAGATGGACTAGTATTTATTTAGTTGATTTCTGATCCACCTCCCTGAAATCTGTTTGAGTGTCACTAAGCATTTGTTTAATTTAACCCCTTTATACGCTGCATAAAGATTCTTCTATCAGTATTTCTTGTCTGACTCTTACTCAGAAGTTTTAACAATGGCTTCTGCTGGGCCGTCGTCACACGGGCATCTCTTCCGTTAAATTTACAGCATATAGCGTCCTACCTGTTATCGGCACAGTAACGTTTCTTTGGGTCACCTAACGGCTCTTCGCGCCACCAGCTGTCCACACCGAAGCACTCTGTTCTGTTCTCTCTAACCGCGCAGAAGCAGCTCCTCCCCCTTTTTAAAAATTATTCTGGCGTTTAATTCCGCTATAACGGAATAACAGCATATAAACATTCCGTTAGAGCAAAACATTACGACCCTTTTGTTTTTCCAACTTTGAAATGATATAAATAGCCCTTTGCCCGCAGAAAACTCCCTGTCTGACGTGATCCCCATCGCTGAAGACTCTGCCATGGCGATTGAGTCATTTTTACTTCAGCAGAAAGTTTGCATTGTGTTATGTCGTTATGGCGTTATAAGGACATAATAAAATAAAAAAAGAGGAGTCGCAGGAAGAAATGGATTCTGGGATTGAAGGGAGGGCATAGGACGTTGCGAGGCGAAATACATCGATGTGAGGCATTCACACTGAGGCACAAAATAGCGCGACTATCAAGCACAAAGAAGAAGAGAGAAAATCGCTACAGTGTTGGAATAAGGTGGGTGTTTGCCGGGAAATAGTGCCATTTTAGCGCTAAATAAAAGCCCGTGTGACGACGGCCCTGGACTCTGGACTTTTGATCTTAAGATGCTCTATTTTTCTACGAAATCATTTTCATTTGCTTGTTTATTTAAAATATTTATATCTTTGGCTGTTCTCTCATCTTATTCTTTCTGTATTGGGTAATCCTGTCTTTAGTGCCTCTATTTTAGATTTGATTTTGTTTGCCTCATCTTCTGATTATTAATCAGAACATTCTAACTTTTTTCATTACTCTGTTTCAGACATTTTCAGTGCAATCCTAAGAAGAGTTACTCCAGTCTAAGCCAATTGAAACCAGTGGGCTTAGAATGGAGTAACTCTTCTTAAGATTGCACTGTTAATGTTGAAAAGAAATTAAAGACAAAGAAGGAATTGTCTTCTCAACATTATTATAACTACTTTATGCAGCTATATTATTTGAGACTCTATAAGATTATTGTATGATTTAAACTTCTTTTTATTTTCATCTTAATACATTGTTAATTAACACTCTAAAGCAAAAATAATCCAAACAATTAATTCCAAAACAATCATCCATTTAAATTAAACAAAACTTTTCTGAGTTATTCAGGATTTTTAATTAATCTAACAAATATATCTAGCCTATGAAATACAAGCTATAATTTAAACAATTGACTCTTCATATAGCCCAATAACCAATAAATGTCCTATTAGTTTACAGATGTTGACATTTCAGATCAATTCACCTCTGGAACTGGAGGCAAAAAAAAGATATTTCAGTTCTTTTAAAAAAACACTTTTTAATTTTTGAATTTGAAATTATAACACATTTACAATAGCAGAGGGTCCTAAAATAATGGAACATTGTAGATATTGATCTTTTGCCTGAGTATAAAGATAGAAAATGAGATTTTATAATTAAGTTCCTCTATACTATAGTTTAACATTCAGATGCTCTAGAATATAGAATTCCCATGGTCCCTGCCCAGAAGGATTTTAATGTATTTTAGAGCTGAGCTACACCTTTAACAAACATATATGGTATAATTCTTCCCAGATTGTACAAATTCAAATTGCAGTGTGTCTCTCTCATGTAAAAAATAACTCTCTGAGTGTCAGGGTAGTAAGAACTTTATTTATTTATTTAGGATATTTCTATGCTGCCTCTTTAGAGGCCCGCTCAAGAAGCTTACAACATAACAATATAAAAACAATTAAAAACAAGACCTTGGATGTAAACATCAAAAACTACCCATAAAACAGAAGCAGACCATTAAAAGCTGGTAAGATAAAACCGCTAATTAAAAACTTGGGTAAAAAAATACATTTTGGCATGGCGCTTTAAAGTAGGCACCAGGTGAGCCTCAAGGAGGAGAACATTCCAAAGGCAAGGTGCCACCACTGACAATGTCCTGTCTCTCATCACCAGGAGTACTTCCTGATGTGCTTGTATAAACTTTATATAGTGAAAGAAATATGTATAAAAGGAAAGATGCCCTTTAAATGTGAGGCAAAAGAACTTTGTTGTGTGACTTTAGTCCTAGCAACATCTTGTTTAAACTGGGCTGCTGCCTCTGTAAAGCAGTTACATGTGCTTATGGAGCATACCAGCTTAAGGAGCATACCACTGCCAAGGAAGGGGGAACCGCTGCCCCTACCTGCGGCCCTCCTAGCTCTGTTCATCTGGCTAAGAGAGGAGGGCATGAGGGGGAAGAAATGCATATGTGAGCTCCCACTTCAGTGCACCCAGTGTTTCCACACCTGTGCTGGAAAATGATGCTATTTTCCAGCACGAAGGAAGAGCCACAGGGGGGCACTGAAGCCAAAAATTACCCATTTGGAAACTTCAGTGGTAATGCTGGGTGCACTGAAACCTCCAAAGGGGCAATTTTTGGCTTCAGCACATCCATGCCTCTTCCTTTGTGCTGGAAAACGACACTATTTTCCAGCACAAGGGAGGAAACGCTGGATGCACAAAGCCAGTTCAACGGGATGGAGAAGTGTGGGAGTGCTCCCAAAGAATGCACATGGGAAGTAAGTACCCCACTGCCCCTTGCACCCCCCCCTCCTTTGGCCCCTGGGGCACCTGGCAACCCTAGTTTAGTGTACAGCTGAGCTACAGGCTGTGCTGTGGATTTCCGGCATGCTAAGCATATATTGCTTTGCATGTAGGGTTGCCAGGTCCAGGTTGGGAAATTCCTGGAGATTTGGGGGGTGGAGCCTGGAGAGGGCAGGGTTTGGGAAGGGGAGGAGCCTCAATGGGTTATAATGCCATAGAATTCACCCTTCAGAGCAGCCATTTTCTCCAGGGGAACTGGTCTCTGTTGCCTGGAGATCCGTTGTAATTCCGGGAGATCCCCAGCTACCACCTGGAGGCTAGTAACCCGTGTAGTAACAAAGACATTTGTGGCTGTTTCCACATGGGGATGATTCCCTGTGATACACTCATTGACACTTTGAACGCAGTCGCAATGGAGCATATATATGGGAGGAATTTCTATGTTTTTACTAGGTATCCTATTGGTGCCTGCCACCCCCCACCCCCACCCCTGGGGGCTACAGCACCAAACAAATTTTTAAGGGACCAGTTTTTCCTGGGTTTTTTCCAGTGCTAGACTGACTGTGGGAAGCTGCAGGAGGGATGAGCCATACATGCTATTTACTTTCCTGGGTCCAGCCTCTTTTGTCCTTCCGGACATCTACTGTTGGCTGGAACAAGAGGGTATAATGGTTGTTCTCTAGTATTTTCCTCTCTCCTGTGCTGTAGAAACACCATTAAGTTAACAGTACCCAGAGTGAAACTTCTTCCAAGGTAAAGCCCAGCCCTTGAAGTTGAGTTTGGGTACCTCTTTTCCAATTTTGCTCTTTTCCTATGGAAAGGATGTTTGCTGGAGATGGGCATTATCCAAGCTACTTGGATGTGATCACACAGCCCTCCCCCTCTCATGGCCGTGCCTACACTTTAATCTCTCCTAGTTCCATCCTTATTGTTAGCCTAGTACAAAGGACCCAGCCAGCCAAGGCCTCTTTGTCCCCAGTCAAGGGTCGCTGGAGCTTCGAATCTGCTCTGCATACTTGTCGTAATTGTTACTGTGTGTGTGTGTGTGTGTGTGTGTGTGTGTGTGTGAGAGAGAGAGAGAGAGAGAGAGAGAGAGAGAGTGAGTGTAGATGCAGAGAAGTTAGCCGTGTTAGTCTGTGGTAGCAAAATCAAAGAGAGTCCAGTAGCACCTTTAAGACTAACCAATTTTATTTTAGCATAAGCTTTCGAGAATCAAGTTCTCTTCGTCAGATGCCTGATACAGAGACTGGACAAACACAGAAGAGCAGAGGGAAGAGGCAATTAGGGGGGGAGGGGGAGGGAGCAATCAAAACATTCCTTTGCTAGTATATGTAAACATCTCCTTTTGGTGTGTGTATCAGTTGGCTTCAAAGGAGTTTGCCCTGTTAGTTTGTAGAAGCCAAACAGCTAGACCATCCAATTCCAATGCAGTATGGGCCTTCGATAATCACAGCTCTCCCTGCCAGATGCATCTGACAAAGAGATCTGTGGTTCCCGAAGCATGCCAAAATGCTGACAGCCTGTAATGAATCAGCTCAAGGGAGCAATACACAGTGGGGTCACCAGGGAGGGTAAGGCCTGTGTTGCTCAGATGGGAAGCATGTTTGGCAACCCTGATAAGCAGCAATGGCCTAGCATTCCTCACCAGCTGCAGATTTGTTTGTCCCAGTAATCCTGCAAATTGGTAGTTTGGAAGTCCAGTTTCTCTCTGAATCATAGACTCATAGGGTTGGAAGCGACCTCTAGGGTTATCTAGTCCAACCCCCTGTACAATGCAGGAAATTCACAACTCCCCCCCCCCCCCGACTGCCCCAGTGACCCCTACGCCATGCGCAGATGGCAAAACACCTCAAGGATCCCTAGCCAAACTTGCCTGTGATCCGGGAGGTGTTTTGCCATCTTCTGGGAATGGAGCTGGGGTCACTGGGGCAGTTGGGGGTGGGGGTAGTTGTGAATTTCTTCCATGTGGCTTATAACTAATTTGGAGCATTGCTGCAAACATCTAAGCTTTGGGAATGTCCTAAATGTATTTATTTATTTCATTTATATCCCACTTTTCTCCCCCACTGGGGCTCAAGAATCACTTACAACATTCTCACTTGTTCCATTTTATGCACACAACACCCCTGAGAGGTAGGTTAGCTGTAGGGTTGCCAGCCGCCCCCCCCCCACTTACCTCAGAAGTGGGGGGGTTAGTGAGTGAGGTCACAAGGCAGGTACAGGGCCCCAATGCAGGATCCTTGCACATGTGCACTGTAGGCCCCGATGGTGTTAAATCTGGTTGAAAACTGAAAGCGATAGCGTCTCAGTGGGGCCAAAGTCGGCCCCAAATATAGCATTTTCACTGTCTTTGGGTCTGATTTGGCTTTCTGAGACCCTGTAGCTTCGAGTTTTCCACTAGAGGTTTGTCATGAGGGTCTCTGGAGCACGTGAATGCACCATTTTGCTGCGTGCTCTGGTGGTTCCTAGCCTGCTCCCTTCTTCCCCCCTGCTGGCCAGATGAGTGGGGCTGAGGGGGCAAAAGGTGAGATGCCCCACCCCTAACAGGCGGCTGTCATCCCTAATTAGCTGAGAGTGTGTGAGTGGAATTACAAAACTGACTTGCGCAGAGCTGATGAAAAAATTCCAAGTGGGGTTCTGTGTTCTAAATGAAAATGTGAGTGAGATATGATTCTGACACCCAGTTTCAATTTCAGTACCTGTTTGAACATATGAATTCAGTGAATGTAATGTGTAATGTCAAGGGCAGGTATATTTAATCTTAATACCTTAGCAATGTGGCTGTTCAGATGGAATCATTTGACATTTTCAGGTTCCTGTGAATGGATGAATGCTCTTAAAGACGTGTATCATTGGTCCTGTGAATATACTATTCAGGGTGTATTACACTAAGAAATAGTATATTAGCTCAACTCATACATTACATTGTCCTTGTCTCCCAACCCCACACTCCATGTCCACCCTGATCCTGTCAATCAGACATGGACTGTGAGTTTTGTACATAGAACTTAATTTCTAGACTCATGGGGGATGGATTTGGATCGGTATCACAGAGGGAGGGGGCTGAAACCTTCCCCTCTGCACCATTTTTCTAACCAGAAATGGTCCCAAGGAATCATTATTTGCCCTATTGGGGAAAGTATACGTTGGAAAAATAGTGCAGGGAAGAATGCTTAAGCCCCTCCCCTTCAGCACAGCAGTACCTGTCTAAATTGGGCCCGTATGTGCCTGGGATTAAGTTTTGAGACTGCAGCTCCCAATGCATGTCTGGTTGATGAAGGCAGACACATGAGAGGGGCATGCAGGACAACGTAACGTATAACTAGGCCATGAAAGTATGGAACTATTGAATAAGCAGGGTGCAGTTTATTGTGACATCATGCAGGCAGAAGCATAAAAACAATCTAAGGCTTGGTTTCAGAATAAAGGGAAATCGTGGTTTGATTTGATTAATCTATGTATGGTTATTTAGTAAAGAGTCCAGTAGCACCTTTAAGACTAACCAACTTTATTGTAGCATAAGCTTTCAAGAACCACGGTTCTCTTCGTCATGCATCTGACGAAGAGAACTGTGGTTCTCGAAAGCTTATGCTACGGTAAAGTTGGTTAGTCTTAAAGGTGGCTACTGGACTCTTTACTATTTTGCTACTACAGACTAACACGGCTAATTCCTCTGGATCTATGGTTATTGTGAGCATCCTAACCATGGATCACTCTACTATTTGATCTGAAACTAGGACCTGAAGCCATGTCTTGAAGCTGGTTTATTAACCACATGGCTTTGTATTACATATGAATGCAGACACCCTGGCTCAATCTCATCTTGTTCTTCCTTACCGTAATGCCTCTTGGGATAGCATGCAAGCCCTTGTAGGGGAGTGAAGGCAAGAGTGAACACAATGAAACTGGTATTTGCTGAGGTAACCCAGGATTTGATAATCATCTGTGAAGTTAATCCTAGTGTTGGAAATGAACCAGAGTTAACAATGATTTCAACATTCTGTCTGAACTGGCCCTGTGTCTCTTATGAATGCTGTTCAAGAGCTGACTCAAAACAGCACATATGAATGTGGATGAGTGGATTACAAATGCCATTGGGGTAGAACTGGGGCAGTGAGACTGAACAGAGAGAATGAAATTGAGCTAACTCTGCTAAATCAGTCGTCTACCCTGGCTAACTAATCTGTTTTGCTACTTCAGACTGTAGGGAAGATGTAAGGGCCTTGTGTAAAGAGCAGGCTAGGCTAATGCACTTTTCCTCTGGCATCCTACCAGGCAGACAGGCAGTGTTTTTTTTTAAAACATGGGGTACTTTCAAACATAGGATTCTCCCACCCGAAGTGGCACAGTCTAGGAAGATTGTACACTTTCTGATCTTTAAACTGGCTCTCATATATTTGGAAATGGGCCATCCGGCTCTGACAGGAAATAGTTTAAAAATTAGCCATCTCCTACCATTTCCCCCCAACCTGTGGCAGACAGTTCCATTCACTTCCTTTCAAATATGGTTTATTGGCAGGATGAAATTACTGTGTTCCCAAAATACAAGGGTAGTCCCCTTATGGAATTTGTCAGCAGAAAAAGAAGGGATCACGGGCCACCTGTGAACGGAGTCAGGCATGTTTGTAAGGTTTTTAAAATCCTGTCTTCATTTCTCCATCACTCTCCATTCCTAATCTGCAACCAAGTGACTACACAGCACAGTGCTAGCAACCATCCTGCTTTTGGCCTGCTAGAGAGCATTGTAGAAAGGAGGAAGAAGGGGTATCCCAAAGCTTTTAGCTTTCTGACTAGAAACAACTGCAGAGAATTAACATGTCCAAACCTGTACCCATTGGCTTGCCCCCAGATTTATTGCCATCACTTTGGTCTAGACAATACAACAAGCAAATCTCCTCATTCCATAATAATCCAGCCAGGGGCAAACATGGCTTTGATATTCCACTGAAACCTATCTAAGTGGCTAATTCTCATTTTTTTTATTGTTATAACACATATACATAGTCATACATTGAACCGTATACAGCTATTTTTACCCCTTCTCTTCCCACCCCACCCCCCACCCCCCATTATGTCTTCATATCTTTAACCACGTGCACAAATTCTTCATTCGGGTTTGAATGCTTGGGTTGGCTTCCCCCCTTTCCACCCAGTGCCTATAACAGGACCATTTACTTATAATCTTTTGACGTTTATCCTCCCATGTCTCATCAGCAGTTATCTGTACAAATATATCCGCTTGTACACCTTCAAAGACATAATTGTTCCATTTTTCCATTGTCCATTTGTTCTTACCCTTCCATCCCAATGCTATTATAGCCATTCCGGCTAAAATCATGATTTTATATAAATCTTGCTTATTTCTATCTACTCTTTTATTTCCCAATATTCCAGAGACAAGCAAATCCCTATTAACCTCTATATTCACTTGAAATAAATCAGAAATTACCCTTATAATCTTTTGCCAGTATTCCTTGACAACATTACACTCCCACCACATATGAGCATATATGCCTACTTCTTGGCCACAGTGCTAGAATTTAGGGCTCATTCCTTTAACTATATACAATATCTGAGCTGGAGTTCTATACCATTTCCATATAAATTTCCTAGCCAATTCTTTATCTTTATCCCTTTTAATTTTATTTATACCTTTCATTATTTCTTGAATCATTTCCTGATGAAATAAGCCTTCTCGCTCCCATTTATTCTGTAGTATTCTTATCATCCTTTCCTTTTCTCTTATCATTAATTTATATAACGCCCCTGCTAGCCCTTTCTCTTTTATTTGTCCTTTACTTAGTATATCATCCATTTCTGTTTTTACCCCAATTATCTCCTCCACTTTTTCAGATTTAATTAACTCGTATAATCCATGCACCTCCAACCAGTATTGTTTTCCTATTTTCTCCAGCATGTTATTTTTTGCCACTAAAGTCCCACCTTCAACAAACATAATCTAAGTGGCTAATTCTCATGACCATTTTTAGTAGAGTGAGCATTTCTGAGCTAATTTTTTGTTGTGGTTCTGGCAGCTGGTATTGTGAATTCTTTGGACTCATGCCAGTTTGCCAACCAGTCACACCTCCTGGTTTAATGCCCATTTCAAAAGATTTCCAGAATACACAGTACAATGCTTAACAGAACTTCACCCTTCTAAATCCATTGTGGTCAATGGGCTTAGAAGAATATCACTCTGCTTTGGATTGCATCGACAGTAAGCTATCATTTTGGCAGCATTAGCAGTCAGGAGAGCTTCACACCTACTCTGAGTAGACTGTTTACTTTGGGGGCTAAATCTTTTTTTTTATCTGTAACATAGGAAACTGGGCCTTTTGATCTTCCTTTATAATTTCCCCTGCTCTCTTCTCCTGTTTGTAACTTTGGGAACAGCAGATGAGGGCTTGAAACACGTTTTTTCTCCCCTTCCCTATTTTTTAAAAAATATCCAATCTGACGAAGAGTTGTGGGGAACTCAACAGCTTGCTGACTATTTTATGTTATTTGGTGGTCCTAAAAAAGTCATGACTTGGTTGTTGCCATATTTAACAAAGTGGGGTCTGATTCACAAAAGCATATATCAAAATAAATTTGTTCATCGTTAACGTACCATGAGATCCTTTGTCATCTTGGCATTTATCATTGGACTCAAAGGATTGAACCATACACTAACAGTGTCATCCTCAGCAAATTATACCCTTCTAAGGCCACTGACTGGTCCTATGGCAGTTTATAAAACAGAAGCCACATTCACAGTGTTCTTTGAGAGAGCCTTCTCCTAGCTCAAAATGCCTTTTTTCATACCTGACAAATTAATAACTATGAGAGTGGCCGCTGCTTCTATCTTACCTGCATCGTTTTAAGAATCCGCCTGTGTTTCTCTGCCTGATGATCATATTCTGATTATTTGATCCTCATTTTGGATCCTGATTTAACTGGAAAATCTCACTCCTGGCTTCTTAATTCCTGATCCTAATTTGGTTTCTGCCCTTTTTCAGTATATTTCTTGGGTCTGCTCAGGCACTTGCTTTTCAGCCTGAGACCTTGGCTTAGTGGTAGCATAGCTACAACAGCTACAACAGGTGACTGTCCAGTTTGGGGTTTATATTTTTGGTGGCAGTGGTTGGATCCTCATGACTCATTGTAGTCATCCCTCTTCCACCACCGCTTTCATTTGTAAAGCCTGCAGTGACATCTTGCTCATTGGCTCATGTAGTTTGCTGGCCACCGTTCTCCACTGACAGTGGTGGAATTGGTTTTGTGCTCTCAGCTTCTGCATTTCCCCTTGCTCTTATTACAGTGCTGTGTTTACACACACAGCCACTCACTGCCAAAATTAATGAATGGAGTGTTGAGGTGGGGGAAGGGCACCAGGATGAGTCGCAGCTGAGCCAGCCCACTTAGGCGCTCCTTTGTGTTAAGGAAGCAGCACACCTAATCACACAGGAATGCCTTTGTTAGGCTGGGCTTACTTGCTTGGGGAAATCTTGGGAACCTAGCAACCAAGAGCTTAGTGCCAGAACCTCTTCACACATGATGCATTTCCTACGCATACGTTCCCAGGCAGGAAATTGTATGAATACCACGTGTCACAGCTGCTCAAGACCAATGGTTATTTACTGCATTGCATGAATATGTTGTAGGAGCCCATACTCACCAGTGGCATGCTTTTGTGTAGGAATGTTTGCAGAAGACAAAAACAAATGTTTAAAGGTGTGTGTTTCCCAGCGCAGAGTCCAGTGTGTCCTATAATGTATGAGACTGAAGGGGAGAAATGGTTTGGCCTTTCAAAATCCTTTTCATGCGGGAGTTAGCTGCAGAGTTTCTGCCTGGATAGGCATTCCCTCAATCATCTTAGGTCTGCCTTGTCTACCACTTCTGTTGTGGATGATTTGAAATTGTGGATCCTGGATCAGAGGTCTCACTTGACTTTTCTGTTGGGTAGGTTTGCCACTAGGGAACAGGATGGGCTGCTTCTCTACAATGGGCGCTTTAATGAACGCCACGACTTCGTTGCACTGGAGATTGTGCAGGAGCAGGTGCAGCTTACCTTCTCAGCAGGTATGGTTTAGCTCCACTCCATGAGTCCAAGCATTGCCTTAGCTGCCCCCTCTCCTCTTCCCTTTTGCCAAGCCCCCTTTCCCTTCCTCTGGAGCCCTACTTATCTCCTCATCCTTACTTCTTCCACGCCTCCACCTTATGCTGCCATTACCCCACGGACTACCATGTCTAGCTTAGATACCTTCTCTTCTGGGAAGTGACGGTGGGATGATGATGATACTTTCCATCCTTAAGATCTTTTCTCTGTGGCTCATTTCCCCCCCCCCCCCAGGAGAGTCAACAAGCACCGTCTCCCCATTCATTCCAGGGGGCGTGAGTGATGGGCAGTGGCACACCGTCCACCTACACTACTACAACAAGGTAAGATTATCTCATGCTGAAATGAAGAAGATTCTTGATGGAATGCCCAGCCCATCAGACCACAGCAGCCTGTACAGGCTCTGTGCAGAACTCCATCCATCTTGTGCCAGCGTTTCCCATTTGCTGAGCTCTGGATGATGATTGGATAAATGAAATTGGCAACTTTACCTGTGCTGGATGGTGAAATAGCTGCTGGCTGGAATATGGGAGGAGTTTTAAAAAATAGCAGAGGTCACTGTCTCCATCCACTCTCTCAACATCTGGCTTCTCTAGTCTCCAAAAGGCCCTAGCTGTTAGCAGACATAGTGCCTAAAATGCAGAGATTCAGAAGGTGGTGGTCCCTGTCTGAAGAAGCCTCAAGAAGTCATTTTCTAATGAGGAGGCTGCTGACAGGGGGTGAGCAGCTGGTGCAATTGTCACGGGCAGCTGCCTGCTTCGGTTAATAAGCTGGGGATTGAAAAGGGCTGCCCAGGGGAATGGAATGGCACAGAGGGGTGGCTGTGGATGCTGAGGGGAAGAAGCGGGGCTTGCACTGTGCTGGAGGTGAGGAAAAAGGCAATGACCAAAAACTGGGAAGGCAGATTTCAAGGATCTAAGGCTCCACAGCCGGAGAGCTCAGAGGAGCCCTTCCCTGCAGTGTCTGCTTGCTCTGTCCTTGTGTGCTTGCATAACTCCCGTTCTCCCGGGGAACTGTGGTTCATTTTGTAGGCTCAGTAGGTTTCCCATTGTTTCTCAAAAAGGCAGCATGCTGAATCAGGGCAACAGTGAGACAGAAGGGGCTTAGCACAGGATCTCCTGCCTGAATGTAATGCTCTAGATCCAGAAACAGTTATGTGAATAATTAGTGTTGACCACAGGGAGGCCCATTCAGTGTAGGAAGGAAGCGCTCCAGAGAGCTTGCACCATAGCCATTATGAATGTACGGTGGTCTCATAGACAGAGTTGCTGGCATCCTTGAACATACCTTGCTGACGGAATGATCTCCCTTAAATGCATCTCTGCCTTCAGGGGTCTCGCCATGCTCAGACAGTCCTCAGCCTTTCAGCACACCCCTGAGAATGCCAGGGTCAGTCAGAACACTAGCTGGTCACTGGAGGTTCTTGTCACATGTTTCAGGCATGGTGCACTGCATCAGTATCTTGCTTTGAAGAATGAAGTAATAGTAACCATCTGAAGCTGGGCAAGAACTCATGGTATACGGGAGAGAATCTGATGACTACCAACAGAGTGCTAGATGATAGTGCACTATACTGTACGATTCACCATTCAGTTCTTTGAGTATGGTTTTTCAAATTTCCCTTTGCCAATGCCTGCTCCTTTCCCCTGTCAATCTAACTGGGTTAATAAGCAGTGGCAAGGCAGAACAAAGTGATTGTGGTGAGTAAAGCCAGGAGTGGCTACGCTGGATCCTCCAAGCTTGGAGCCTCTTCCTGGAGTACAGTTGGAGTCCAGTGGCCTGCTCCCGCTTGCCAACCCCTTGCTGGGATAGGGTGTTGCCCTTCCCACTCCTGGGAATATTTGTGAGCATAGGCGTCACCACCAATGAGCTGGACTGCCTGCGGCAGCTTCATCCAAACACATGGCCTCTGTGCCAGCAGACAGTTACCTGCTCCTGTAGCGCAGGGGAGGATGGAAGCTTTGCAACACTTGCAGCCAGAGTCATAGAGGCAGTTTTTGCCCTACAGCTCTTGGTCTGTTTTCTAGGGGCAGGAGTCCCACAAAAATGCTGTTCAACTAAGAGGTAAATGGAGATCCAGGCTACCCGCATTGCTTGCCAGTGGTGTTAGCTTATCAGCAGCAGCTTGTCAAAGGAAAGTTAGCTGTGTTGAGTGTTGTTGCCTCATGACCTGGAGGCCAGGAGCATGCTGAAACACTGGGGCAGAGGAAGGGTGTGGTGTTGCTGTTCCACAACAATCTGATGTTGCTCCATGACACCCACATAAAACATAACTCAGGATCATTGTGGAAAAATGTGCACGGCGCTTTCTTTTTTCTGTGGAAACTGCTTAGAATAGAAACTGCCCTGGCAATTAAAATCTGGGATTGTGGGGATACTGAGTCAATTCACAACAGTTAGCTTCTTATATGACACTGAGGGCATACACCTGGCCTCCTCCTGCACCCTGAAGGTATCTGGGGTTCATTGACTTTTATAAAAATAGTTTGGTTGGGGGCTTCTGGTTTGTGATGATTGAATTGTGCCAGAGTTAAAACCACTGACCGAAGCATCTTTCAAGTGCCTGAAAGGGTGGGTAATGCCATGTGGTTTCCATTCTAGAAAGGATCTCAGTTCCCTGTCTGTCAAATGGGCATAAAACGGCTTTACTGTTTGTTCCAAGGAAATAAGTAAAGTGCATTAAAGGCAGTATAAACCCCTGCCTGAGCATGTGAAAGCCTGCAGATTCTCTCCTAATCCTGCTACAGAAGCTGGGCTACATATGAAGTGTGCTCCCCCCACCCCGCATCGCTGAGCTGTTCTTCCACTAGTGTGTTGCTTCTACCACCCGAACGAAAGAGGGAGGGAGAACTCCATTTGCCTGAGCCATCCCAGTCCTTCTTTGCTCCCTATGAACACGCACTTTGGGAGTTCCTCAACTCGCTTTAGTGGACTATACAACAAGATTACCACTGGGGTATACTGGCCTGTCTAATTCTGTGTAGCCAGTTGAAATGAGTGCATGTTTATGGAAGGCCAATGGGGTGGAGCCACAGGCAGATCTGTAGCCAGTGAAAGAATTCTTTAGAAAAGGCTGAGATAGAGCAGTGGAGTCTTTCTGTTTTCTCCCCAAGGGGGAGGAGACCCATGAAATTCACTGGGCGGATAGAGGGTATTCAGACTGAGGCTGCATTATTGGAGCAAGAAAGAGACCTTGACTTGGTGAAGGTGTGGGAGGCAGTCAGTAGTACCAGTGGCTGCTGCAGAGTTGTGAGAAAGGCTGTTCCCTGTAACGGCTGCAGTATTGGATGTGATATAGGAGCTCCTGTTTCAGATCCCTGCTCATCTTTGTATTTCCCAGCTCAACAATGACCTTGAAGAACTCATTGTCCCTCGGGATAGTTATAAGACTTGAGTGCAAATCTGATAATATAGATATGATGATGATCAGCAACCATATGGTGCAACTGTAGTTACGTAACAGGTGTTGGTTTGGGGCTGGGGGGTGTCTTTGCACAGTGTGTGAGTGAGAAGTATTCTGCCTGGGTGTGCAGGTCTACATATAGTATGCCGTCTGTCTGGGCTTTGGAGGGAGTTGCAGTCATTAGCTGAGTTGGCTGGCAGAGCTAAAAGTGGAGCCAATTTCTTTGGTTCTACAACTGCCACTGCTGTCATGATCACCTTCTTGTCCTGCAGGACCAAGGATGATGAAATCTGAACCCAAGTTTTTTCCCTGTACAGTGCTTATTGATTCACTCCCCTGGGTTGACTCCATGTCATAGAAGCTTGTCTGAAGCCCTGGTTTACACCAGTAGGACCAACATTACAACTCAGAATCCTTGCTATACCTCTTCAGGTGTTGAGTTTTCTGAAAACTCATACAGCTTTTGGTAGTAGTGATGGAAAGTGAAAGCAAGATTTCCCTATCACATATTTCTCAATGCTGCTTGGTGTAGGAGGAAAAAAGGTGTGTCTGTCTCTGCCTTCTCTAGCTGTGGGCTGAGGACACATCACTAAGTAGCAAAAAAGGGGGAAGTCAGTTTCTAAGACTCATTCAGTCTATTATCATTCACTATTTAAAAACATGTAGCAGTCCTAATAGCCCAGACTAGTCTGATCTCGCCAGCGCTTGAAACCTAAGCAGGGTCAGTACTTGTGTGGGAAACGACTAGGGAAATCCGGGGCTGCTGTGCAGAGGGAGGCAGTGGCAAAACACCTCAGCTCATCTCTTGCCTTGAAACTGCCATGAGTTGGTTGTGACTTGACAGCACTCTTTACTTACTTATTTCAAAACATAACATAGTATTTTAATGTCCATTAGAAGAAAAGGTCTTGGTGTGCGGTGTGATCCTTACCTCTGGTAGAGGTGTTTTGGAAAAGAAGCCAGTATGGTGCAGTGAGCAGAGTGATAGAGTGTCACCCAAGGCACTTGAGTTCAAATTTCCAATTAGGGCCAAAGATATTCTCTCTCTCTCTCTTTTTCACCGTACCTACCTCACAGGGTTGTTGTGAGGATAAAATAGAAGGTGCACCAGGTACACTGTCGTGAGATTTTTGGAGGAAGAGCTAGATAAAAATAGACTGTAAAGACCTTTCTTTGCCTGAAACTCTAACTTGTACTTCCTAGCCATAGGAGACAATAATGGTCCAAATAGTCCAGTAGCCTGATTTAGTATAAGGCAGGTTCATATGCTCATATGCTTTTTGTAGTGCTCTCCTAACCAGTAATCTAAAGTGTCTGAAGCAGGACTTCCTTTGATCGGTTTGGTTCCTATCTATATGATCATCATTTGTATGTAGTTTCTCATTTCCCTTACCATCACTAATATATCTAGTTGTCATTATGGCTCCATCTGTGGACACTTAAATCCCAAAGTTGGGAGCATGTATAGACATGACAGGTCTTTCTACAATCCTGAGAAAAGCCCCATATTTGCAGAAAAATCTGAAATCTAAAAAAATGTTTGTAGCTTTAAAAAATGAATGCCCTCAGTGGCCATTGCTAGGCAACTGCAACAGAACTGGCACTTTTTAAGACTTAGTTTATGTCAGTAAAAGGCAGGAGGAAGGGGCAGGGCCCTTCCCAGGGCTGTTTTGGCCTTTGAAGAAGGGCTCATCAGGGCCAGGCCTAGCAGGAACAACCAGATGACTTATTACCATGTGACTTGCATAACTTACCCAGGTCTGGCTGCCTGCTACTGTTCAACAGCAGCTATCCATGAAAGGCAATGTAGTGTAGTGCTTAGAGTTTCAGATTAAGATCTGGGAGACCCAGGCTGAAATTTTATTATTTTTATTTATTTATAATCTGCCTTTCTCACTGAGATCCAAGGCAGATTACGCAGTGCAAGTGAAAATACAATATAATCAACATCTAGGACATTCACTGAACAAAGTACAATAATGAACAGCAGTTAGGACATTCAGTGAAAGTAGGGTAGCCAGCTCCAGGTTAGGGAATTCTGAGAGATTTTGGGGTGGAGCCTGGGGTGGGGTTTGGGAGGGGAGGGGCCTCAGGGAGTACATTCCCATAGAGTCCACCTTCCAAAGCATCCATTTCCTCCAGGGGAACCCATCTCTGTGGACTGCAGCCTGGAGATCAGTTGTAATTCTGGGATATCTCTAGCCACCACCTTGAGGCTGGCAACCCTAAATGAAAGAGAAACCATAGGTATGGTAGCAGAAAACTTGAAAACAAGCATAAAGTTAAACATAGAGATGGAATCTTTCTGAAACAATTCATAACTAATTTACATGTCATGTTAAGCAACGTGGCAACTCCCTAGTGAAACATATCTGCCTCAGCATTCAGTATCCAATTGTATAGCATATAGTTCCTGTCTCTACCAAAGCACCCCTCTGAGCTATTTCTTATGACACAGCCCTATAATCTGGGTAGAAAGCCCTCCAGAATAATTTGATTTTGCATAATTTGCGGAAAGCCAGGAGAGTGGGAGCTTCCCTGACCTCCTCAGGCAGGCCATTCCATTAGGTGGGGGCTACCACAGAGAAAGCATGTGTGCGGGGAGATGTTGATTTTGCCCAACAGCCAGGCAATACCCACTCTGCTGTGGAAGCTCACTGGGTGACTTTGGACTAGTCACTGAATAACCATGGGCCAGTCAGATGCTCTCAGTCTAACCTACCACAGAGTTGTTGAGAAGATAAAATGGAGGAGAATGACATAAACTGCTTTGGGTCCCCATTGTGGAAAAAAGTGGGTATAAATTAAGTAATTAAATAAATAATATAGCTGAAGATGGGAGCCAGATATAAGGTAGGTTGGTTGGTGGGCAGGAGGAAAACAGGAAGAGGTGAAGATATGGGAACTGTCAGGAGGAGGGAAAGAGGAAGCAGTGTGTGAGGAGGGGATATAGAGGAATATTAAGTGCCTCCTGCAAGTTCTTATGGGTTTCCTACCACACAACAGGGCCTGGTTTGGTGGCCAGCACCACACTTGGTGACTGGCACCCGCAGCGCAGCACAATTGGGCAATAGTTTTCCCAGGTAGAGGCTGCCAGGGGGAGAGAAGGAGGGAAAACTGAATACAGGTGGAGAGATAAAGGTTGGTTGGCTGGTCAGTGGGAAGGAGAGAGGAAAGCAGGAAAAGGGGAAAAGCTATGGGGGCTTTAAAGGAAAGGAAAGAGGAAGTGTTCTTCTCTGTTCTCATGCATGGTTTCTGGCCATTTCTACCCTTCTTTTTTAGACATACCTAATGACAACCTATGGAGGGTGTTGGGGTACCATGGTCAGCTCCCCTGATGTGTGATTTAGGTACTTTTCACGCTCAGATATTAAAGTGTGTCTGTACTTGTTCCGCATCCCATGTTTGCAGGGGTTTCACACTTGCAAGCTAGTTATGGGATGCAGTGCCAATCTTTCCCCCCACTGCGGAGATACGGTGATGTTAATTTTTAATCAGCTGCCCAGTCAGGGCTGACACAATTAATGCCAGTGTGAACACTTTGCAGCGCTTCACCCCCTCCTTTTCCGTGGGAGCTGATTGGTTTGTGTGGAATTAACCACACCCGTCAAAGTTTGCTTTCTGAACCCCTTTTCCGCCATTTTTTGGGTTGCTCTGCAGCCCTCCCATGCAAGCAGAGTGGGCTCACAGAAGCTTAGCTGGGGTGGCTGCTCTCCTCTACAGACCTCCTGTCAACCATCCACCCCACCCCACCCCACTTTTCTCAGTGGTAAGGCAGGACTTCAATTTGCACGGCACCTTTTTTAAAAAAAATTTGAGCATGTGTAGTAACGTTTCTACATCTTCTGACCAACAAGGCCTCCCCCGTGTCCCCCCTTCAACCACCCCCCCACCCCACTCTTCCCAGGGGTAAGACAGGACTTCCCTTCCCAGGGGTAAGGCATGGTGGGGGGGAGCAGACTTGTACCCACCCCCGGCTCAGATGAGATGCGCCGAGCTGCAGCTCAGCTGGGGCACCTGCTGTCCTGTCCTGCAGCCTGGCTCCATGCAAGATTGCTGCCCCCTCCAAGCCCCGGCCTGCTGTGCGCTCAGCTGAGGTGCGCCAAGCCATGGCTCGGCTGGGGTGCCCGCTCTCCTGCTCTGCATCCCATCTGCAGAGTCTGATCCGCCCCCCCCCACTGTGCCTTGCCCCTGAGGAGGGAAGTCTTGCCTTACTCCTCAGAAGAGTGGGGTGGGGGTGGGTGGTTGAAGGGGGGCATGGGGAGCCTTGTCGGTCAGAAGATGTAGTAACATAGAAACCTTACTACACATGCTCAAAGTTTAAAAAAAGGTGCCATGCAAATTGAAGTCCTGCCTTACCCCTGGGACGAGTGGGCTGGGGGTGGGTGGTTGAAGGGTGGGCATAGGGGGGCCTTGTGGGTCAGAAGATGTAGTAACCTAGAAACGTTACTACGCATGCTCTAAGTTAAAAAAAAAAAAACAGTGACGTGCACTGCAATGCCCCGAAGCCCAAAACTGAACAGAGGCTTCGAGGCAGGTCTGAAAGGAATCACAAGAGGCCAAATTGAAACTTCTGGGAACAGTGTGAAAGGAGCGGTGCCAAGCTAAAGCCTCTGCAAGCGTCCAGACTGCTCAAAAATGGTGCTTTAAACTGTAAGTGTGAAAGGGGCCTTAGCCTCAGAAAACAGCTGCAGCCTCCTCCAGTATGAATCAGGGCTACATCAGTGGGGAGGGGGTTTTATAAGCCTTCCTCTCCTTTGCAAAATATTTCTCTGATCTATCCCCCGCTTATCACTCAAGATGCATGGTAGGAAAAAAGGGTGGTTCTTGTATTGTGCCTCTCTCTTTCTTTAAAAAAAGGCTAAAAACAATAGGAGAGGGAGTCAGGGGGAGCTTGCTTTGATTGGGGAAATAGCACTGAGGAGTAGGGGAGAAGCCCTGCTTCTCCAGAGTCACAGCATGGTTGCTTTTCATGGCTATATTACACATCCAGGCATCTCCAAAGTCACATGTTTTTGATCCTTAGTTGCTTCATACATTTCTACTCAGGAACCTGTTTTGAGTACATTTTTTGTGATTAATGTGGTGTTTGGAAGTGCATGAAGCACAGGTTTTATACAAAAGTGGGACCCCAGCCCATTCTAGGGTTGCCAACAGGTCTGGAGAAAAATATTACGGCATTCATTAATAATCCTATATATTTTGTACTCGGGGATAAGTTCCAATGCTTGATGAAAAAAATTCCAGCTGTAGGGAGTTTCCCTGGATGATCCCAGTGCTAGAGGGGTGTGGGAGGGATATGTACTGAGCATTGTGCTAAGCTATCCTCCCCCATTTTGTTTTTTAGTGTTCTGAGGGAAGGAGTGGCTCAAAGGCTGAGGGAAGATTCGGGCTGCCTGCCAGTCCTTGGTGCTGTGCTGTGACCTGTTGCCATGACCACACCCTCCCCTCCTCTCCTCTTCACCTCCCCCAGCTGCATTTCTCTCCTTTTGTCTAGAGCTGTTCTGTTTTCTAGCTATGGCCTTTGAATCTCTCTCCAAATTCTATAGTCCAGTCTTGCACACAAAAGCGGTCACCAATGACCTGTGTTCTTCTCCTGCCAGGCATGGGGTCCTGAGACTGAGCACCAGCCCAGTGGGCAAATACAATGCAGGGAGAGACAGTTCTGAACAGAAGCATAGGCTGTGTCATTTACAGTCCAAAGTGGCACAATACAGTGCAGGTTTTCCTCAGGATTCCTAGTGACTTCAGAATCACTTGTTTCTCTAACTACATTGGACATAGTGCACTCTCTCTCTCTCTCTCTCTCTCTCTCTCTCTCTCTCTCTCTCTGGCACTCACTCGTCTGTGTGTGTGTGTGTGTGTGTGTGTGTGTGAGAGAGAGAGAGAGAGAGAGAGAGAGAGAGAGAGAGAGAGAGGGTGAAGTGGGAGAATTCAGGAGCAAAGTTTAATATTTTCTAAAATCTTAAAAAAACAAGCACACATTTGATGTAACCAAATATCAAGATATTTAAAAACACAACGGTAAAGGATGGCCTGTTTTATCTTACTGTCCTGGTAATTGCTTTTAAATGATAATTAAACCACAAGTTTACTCAGCAGTGTCATTATCTTATTCCAAAAAAGCTGTCCTCAGAATTATACTAATATCATCTGTTTTGTTTGTTAACCTCATAAAGTGCAGTTATTTAAAATATTTTTTTCTGATATTATAGAAATGTCACTGTCCCATACAAGCCAGTTGGAAAATACCTGATCTGGGGACATTTTATGTCTTATGAAATGGACAGATGTGGCAATATCAGGAAAATCAAAGAAGGAAACAAAAGCTGACCTGGTTGGCCAAGGGTACAATATGTACATCTCATAAATAATGCTTCACAGAGAGTGCACCAAAGGGGGAAATGGTTGAATGAAAACTTGCTGCCCTCAGACACTGCCTAAGATACAAAATATGTCTCAAGTCTATAGCCTTTAGGAAGCTCTTGCCTTTGCCTCCTGTTGTACTTGCAGGATGCTTTTGTTACAGGCAGGCTCTCAATGCATTCTGGGCACCTGCCAGGTTGTTGGTGTAGAAATCAGCATTATGAGATTTTCAGGATTCAGTTTTTAAAAAAACATAAAATTCTTACCATACTGAGGTAGACTTCAGACAGGTGGGTAGTACCTGCTGATGGATCAATATTAAACACTATGATAGATGTTTCTAGACATCAAATCATTTAGCAACCTCCAACAGAAGACATGCCATGCTCATGCTCTTTTATTGTAGACTCATTAATCTACTCTAGCCTCTGGCTCTATCTTTACAATTGCTCATGCATATTCGAATCACTGCTTCACACATAAACTTGTGTTGAAACAATAAGTGGCGGGGGGGGGGGGGGGAGGTCCAGCCTTTTTACCACCCTGCTTATTGAGTGTTCAGCATGCCAAATGTATGGAGTACTTTGGAAGTACTCTGGCCCTGGTGCTCAGCTCCTTGAAGTCCCGGAACAGCTGCCAAAATTCTCTTCCAGAACACCCAGCTGGTGTGCAGTGTGTTCCTTCCTCGGAGGCAAGGCCATGCACTGCCATCAGCATCCAACTTCTGTTTCCCGTCTGAGGCTGTCCAAGAACTCAGGCTAAAAGCAGATCTCTTCTTCAAGCCATCCTGGCTCACAGGAACTGGGAGAGAGCTTTTGCCTGCTGTGTTAGCTTAGACAGCATCCTGCTGTTCTCTGCTGATGATTGCATAGCCTTGACCGTGGAATCGCCTGCCTTGGATCGTCTGCCTCAGGAGTCTGCTTTTTCTCCACAGCCTATCATGGGCAAATCTGGAATTCCTCAGGGGCCTTCTGACCAGAAAGTGGCTGTGGTGACAGTAGATGACTGTGACACTTCAGTGGCCTTGAAGTTTGGGTCCATCCTGGGAAACTATTCTTGCTCAGCACAAGGGACTCAGTCGGGCACTAAGAAGTAAGATGTTTATGTACATGACAAGTATATTTTTATCAAATGAACAATTAATGGGTGTAATTAAAAGCTGACTGGCTCTACAGTGATTACTATTTGCCAGTAAAATGCCTGCCAGGGTGATAAGTTGTAAAATAAGTGCTTTTCTGTTGTGCAGGTTTTCCAGGCTCACCTTCACCTTACAGGGGGCCAGCAATAGGAAGTGGAGCTATCTCCCTAGCCCCATCATACTTACGAGAGACCCAGCAAGGAGGGCAGGAAGTGGGTCTTTATATGTTCTCAGTTATGCCGATGGGGAGATAGTTGCTTGCCCAAGATTCCCCCACTAAGTCCATGGCTGAGGTTTCATTTGAACTCAGATCTCTTGGATCAATTAATATTCTGGATAACAGTTTTTCATTGTTGAGTTACTATGCCCTGCAGTCTTCCCTATCACCCTCTGCTTTAGATATACACAAATAGATAGCTAAATCTTCAGAGCCCAAAAATCATTTCATGGGGACTAGTACAAAGTAGTAAAATGGGCCACCGCATATGTAATTCCATCCTGTACATATAATGTCATGAGCTATGAAAGATGTTATTTTATTTCAGAAATTACATAAATAGACTGTATAATTGCAGTGGGCTTACAGCCAAGACCCCAGTAAAATGTCTCTGTTCCCTGCTTACCATACTTGGGCCCTATAAATCTCAACCCTGTACTCCTTATGTGGTTTCTTACAATGCAATCTTAAGCAGAGTTACACCCTTCTAAGTCAGTTGAAGCCAATATGTTTAGAAAGGAATAAATGTGCTTAAGATTGATAGACACTGGCAGGTATTCATAGCTTTGCTGATGTCTTTCAGAGAACAGTTCATCCACAATTTAACTCCCTTCAAACAATGACCCTTGATCAACCTTCCCCTGATCATTATCTTCTAAGTAATTCCCTTTTTGGCTTCCCAGGTCCTTGGATCTGACTGGTCCACTGTTATTAGGTGGTGTTCCTGACCTGCCCGAGAGTTTCCCTGTACAGAACCGGCACTTTATAGGCTGTATGCGGGACTTCCTGATTGATAATCAAGAGGTGGACATGGCTGACTTCATTGCCAACAATGGGACTGTGCCTGGTATGGGATGTTTTAAGAGTTGGGGAAGAAGGCTGGGCACAGGAAAATTGGAATCTTACTCAGGTTTTTTTGGGAGGGGGAGGAGTGATCACTTTGCAAACTGGCAGGAAAAATCTGACACTGACCACCTTGTAGGGGGAAACACTGAGTATGGAATATACACTCTTTGGGGAACAGGAGTTTCTTGGGAATAGCTTTCAGTCTGTTTCTCAGTAGTCTTATCAGTAGCATCGAACTGTCTCTGCCCTGGCCCTTCATTGGCACTTAATCACTTGGAGAATTTTGCATATAAGATATTTATACTATAGATTTGGATTTTCGTAGCTTTGCGCTTGCACTTTAATATTTCGATTTCACAATAATATTTCTAAAAAGTTCTAAAAATTTCTGTTTTGCTTTGGGTTTCATAGGACCTTGTGTCCCCTGGTATTTTGATAGTGTAGTGAGACCTGCCCCTATATTTGTAGGACTTAATCACTTGGTACTTATCAATAACATTAACCTATCCTTGCCTTGGCACTTCAGTCGGGAAGCCACCTCTGCCATTAGCTGTTCACGTACTGTCTTGCATTCTCCCACTAGGCTGTTCAGCAAAGAAAAATGTCTGTGAGAGCAACACTTGCCATAATGGTGGCACATGTGTCAATCAGTGGAACACGTTCAGCTGTGAGTGTCCCTTGGGTTTTGGAGGCAAGAACTGCAAGCAAGGTAAAAACTAGATGCCGTAAGAGCCAGAAGTGATGGTAGTTGTGCAGTTGTGCTATGTGCTAGTCACCCTAGGAGATGAGGAAGGTAGATGAAAGATTTTTTTGCTGGTTCCTTATCCTGAGCTGACTAGATTGAGGTGTAAAAGTCAACAGAAATTCTCTGTCTGGTTCCAGTCCTGAGGAGAATATGTTCCCATGCCCTTGGGAAGTGTGAGGTGCCCAGTACTGTGTGTGAGGCAGGAGACATTTCTGTCATGTTTAGTGGATAGAAAATGTAATCCTGTTACTAGAAACAGAGAATGAAATAGAGCTGAGGACGATGTCTCCAGACATTTTGGACACAAGATTGTATTTGTAAGAGCTTGTGAGAATGAGAGGTAGCTCACACCCTCTTGCTAAGGCATGGGAATGCAAATAAACAGGACCTATTTACCCAGCTGCAGGGAATACACTATTCTCAAATGCCATTAGATTTTGTTATGTAAGGTAGTGTTCAGTCACCCAGTACACGCAGGCAAAGATCAAAGAAATTTGAAAGAACCAACTGCGAGGTCCTTCTTTAGGAAAATCACTTCCAGGCTTGTTTTAGAGCCGGGCAGGGGGCGATTGTTCAATCACTACACTTAACCTGGAGCTTCCTCTTCTCTCCTTAGCCGTTTCATTCCCTGCTATTCCTAACACCCACTACTATAAGGGTCAAAAGATAACTAGTGAATGCATCCTCACAGCCTAAGAGCCTTCTCCTCAGGTGCCAGCGATTGTGGCTGCTGCTCTAAGAAAGCATGATAGTGATGCTTAGTTTGTCTTAGATCTCACCATACATGCATCTGCTGGGAATTTTTGCCTTACAGAAATATATCCTTGGAGGCACCTGCAGCCTGTAATCATTGTCCTATGACCCTTTCTCAGAGTGTGACTGGGGAATCTCTGGGCTGAACACTTGCAGGGGGTCCATATTCTGATAGAATATATGTCAGCTCTCTTGTGCAGTGGTTGGTGTCTGCTGATCCATTGTTTTTTCTTTTTCATTAAGAAATGGCTAGCCCCCAGCGCTTCTTTGGCAACAGCATGGTGATCTGGAGTAACTTGGCATTAGTCATTACACTTCCATGGCACATTGGACTCATGTTCCGTACTAGGCAGGGCAATGGTGTCCTCCTACATGCTACAGCTGGGCAACATTCAACCATCACTATGTTGGTAAGAGCCAAGGTCAGGACAGAATTTTATTGTCACCCAGTATATTAATGGTCTGGAGAAGACATCATTGATCTACAAGTGAAAAGCCCAGACACGGGAGGAGGTCTGGGTCACAGATGCTCAGCTCCAGCCCAGTAGGCACCAGGAGACTTGTGGCAGGCTAGAGGCTCTGTGGTTGGCACTGTATCCTCAAGCCCACGTTGCTGGGTGCAAATGGTGCTCCTGGGGGTGAGGTCTTCATCCAGGGCTGAGCTCACTTTGTTCTTGCCTGCCTCTCTTTCCCAGCTAAACGAGGGGAATGTGCTGATGACTGTGTACCGTGCCAACAGCCAGGTCTCAGCCCTGCGGCTGCACCAGGTGAAAGTGAATGACGGTGACTGGCACCACCTGCAGCTGGAGCTGCACAACAACAGGAACAGCCCAGAGGCCCAGTGCTTAGCCATTGTGGCCTTTGACTACGGCATACACCAGGTACGATGGGCACCAGGACTCTGCCTGTTAGGACATGCCATGACTTCTAGCTTATAGGTCTTCTGGTGCTCATACAGAGCCTCTTAAACCATTCTCTAAATAGGAGAAGGTTCACAGATGGACAGACATTTATAATAATAACATAACATTCGATTTATATACCGCCCTTCAGGACAACTTAATGCCCACTCAGACCAGTTTACAAAGTGTTATTATTACCCCACAACAATCACCCTGTGAGGTGGGTGGGGCTGAGAGAGCTCCAGAGAACTGTGACTCGCCCAAGGTCACCCAGCTGGCTTCGTGGAGGAGTGGGGAATCAAACCCGGCTCTTCAGATTAGAGTCCCGTGCTCTTAACCACTACACCAAACTGGTTCTCCCAAATCCTAGTCTGACACAAACCAAAAAGAATTCCACTTAAAACAAAATGAATGACCACAGAATAGTACTGAGAAGAACCACAGGCCATGAAGATATTTCCCAGCATTCTCATCCCCTTTATCACTTCTTTCCTGAGTAAGGTTGACACGGAGCTCCCTTTCCTGTAGGCCTCTTTGCCGTCACCCCTCACCTGCTGTTATCTCAGTTCCAGCATACCTCCTCTTTCCCATCTCCACAGTTCTTCTGATGACTCACAGTCTTGAACTCTGTCCTGCTACAGAAATATTGTGGGTTCATCAAGGAAGTTGGGGAAGGAGCTGCCAAATGACTATCTTGTTTGCTTGCCCTCCAGGTGGTAGCCAACATCAGCAGTGAGTTGCATGGACTGAAGGTGCGGAACCTGAGTGTGGGCGGCATGCTGGGGGATGAGGAGGAGGTGCAGCAAGGCTTCCGTGGCTGCATGCAGGTAAGAGTGGGCAAAGAGCAGGCTCTGCTGAGTGATGAGACCCCTTCTGGGCTGGGGGTGTGCTAGACAAGGATGGATGAGGTGCATTTTTGCCACCAGAGCCTTTTACTGAGTAGTGACTGTCTGGTGACTCATCCCCATTTAGCTGGTGTTTCCTGCAGGAACAGAGCAGCCATAAAAGTCATGCCTGAGATGACCCTGGGCAGCTCAGCATCTCTGGGGGCAGCAGAGGGAGCAACAGTGGCAACAACAGCCTGGAAGTGTTGCCAAAGATGCTTCTGGCTGGCACAGCGAGGGAAGGCCCGAGTTCAAATGAGTCTAGGCTG
The DNA here is from genome assembly GCF_028583425.1 of Eublepharis macularius. Classification (NCBI taxonomy): domain Eukaryota; kingdom Metazoa; phylum Chordata; class Lepidosauria; order Squamata; family Eublepharidae; genus Eublepharis; species Eublepharis macularius. Next base: position 103,728,914 of record NC_072794.1, on the reverse strand, counting down.
AGTGGTGCATGCTGAGCCCAACAGCCTGGGAAGCCTTGGCAGGTTCTCCTCCCCAACCCCAACCACTGCCAGCTTTATACCCCAGCTGGTATTGGGGGCAGCAGCCCTTTCAAGAGGGGGAGGGTGATCCCAGGCCTTGTGCAGATGTGCCACCATATTTAAGGGGCTGGGGGCGGCCTAGTTTTGGGAAAGTGCCAAAACTCATTACTTAGTGCAAGGGATGGGCTACACGGGAGAGGAGAAGTAGGTATTCCCCTTCCCCTCTCCATCTGAGGCGTTAGGAAGGACTTGACTGGGACGTGACGGGGCTTAACAGTTTCACCACCCCACCTGTTAGAGGCTGACTCCATTTCAACCCCTTCCACCAGGGCAGTAGGCTCCAACCCCCACAGCCCTACTGTCCCTTGCCATGCAGCAGTCTCAGGCAGCAACCAGCTATGATTGAGTGACCCACATCATGACAGTGACATATTTTTTGGGGGGGAGGGGTTAAGCAGCCTAGGTACTCATTCTGATAAGTTATGTGGATTCTTGCACACCGTCTATGCATGTCATATGACCTCTGGGAAACTGAAGTGTATGCAAAACATTCAACCCTGCTTTTGGTCCTGTACTGGAAATCTGCAGCCCTGACAACCACCATCTGATAACATATGCTAACCCCAAAGCCCCATTTTGCAGTAGACGTGTGGCTGAAGCGGGCATAGACGGTGTCTGCACTGGACATTTGGCAGTATCCCGTTCAGGAGGGAAGAAGGTGTGGAAGATGTTTCCTGTTTAAATGGGGGCAGCAGAGGTGTTACACGATTCCACAACAGCACCAACCTCAAATGCTTCCAAGATGCTGACTCCTTATCAGTTTCTACCTGTCAAGCTGATGGATGTGGTTTGCGTGTGCGGTTTTGCAAACCAGATATACATTGGAGCAAAGATAGGTATTATCCCCATGCAAATCACCCCCTATAAACACTGCCCTTCCTCATGCCAAACTTATTTATTGGAGGCAACATAGCCCCATCTAGTGGATGCAGTTCTCAAGGGTCTTATGTCTGTATAGTGGGAAAGGGACTGTCTTTAGTTACAGGGAGACTTTAGATCCTGAACAGTCTGAAAATGTGGTACATGAGCCATGGCTAGGAAATCTGCAATTGTCTGCTCTTCTAAGTGCTGGAGCTGCAGCCTGACCTCTCCTTACCTTCTTTATCCCTAGGGTGTACGAATGGGTGAGACATCAGCCACTGCTGTGGCCTTGAATGTGAACCAGGCTGAAAAGGTGAATGTGGAACGTGGCTGCAGCATCCCAGACCCCTGCGACTCTAACCCATGTCCTGTCAATAGTTACTGCAATGATGACTGGGACAGTTACTCCTGCAGCTGTGACCCAGGTCAGTGGAGCAGGAGAAATTCCATGTTGGTATTCTCCATAGCCATGCCTTATGGCGTACAAGCTGGATTCAGTTGTTGGGTGTTAGAGAGAGATACAAGACACTTATGCCATATTTGGGCTCCTCTGTGCAGGTATGGTAGCCTTGCATCTTAGCTAACTGATACAATTAAGACAAGGGTCACAGGTCTGATACCCTGTCATGATGTTTGTTTGTTTAATATGATGGCGTAATGTTTCAACTGATATGATATGATACCATATTTGATTACCGTTTTATTGCCTTGTGTGACTATCTTACCCATTTCTGTTCTTAGATTTTTTTTCTGTACCTTGCTTGAATCTGTAAAATGTTGCTAGTGGTGTGGCCCAGTGTTTTAAATAATTGATAAACATAAAACAAATCTAAATTTAAAAAAAAAAAATCAAGATTCAAATATAATCTCAGGGTTGTTACCCTGCACTGTTATCCCAAAACAGCAATGAATGGTTATAAACAATTTAATACTTCTTTGCTGGTTTATCTTGGGTCATTTACAAGTCATAGGACTTTTGTAAGGAACTGTGAGCTGTGTTATCCAGTGATAACAACCCTACTATTATTTACATGATCTGTTTTCATTTATGTGATGAAAGAGTAGTTGAACCCTCTGATTTTGCTGGAGGTTGTTGTCTTTCAGTTCATTTCAATTTCTGATTCAATCCTTGAGTTGCAATGGAATTAGAAGTTGAACTTTGGTTTGTGTCAACAGGCCTTTTGATGGGTCTGTGCATTCCAGACACAGGACTGTGTGCAGCCAATCCCATTTTGTCTCACATTGCTTCTGTGCCCGGATGGAGTCTTTTGCTTGCAGGGGCATCATTCATTCTTAGGCTGGAGTTTGGGGCCAGAATTACATAGTGGAGATGAGATAATACTTGAGGTTTTTCCTGTTCTGCATTAGGTTACTATGGAGACAGTTGTGCCAATGTCTGCTCTCTCAATCCTTGTGAGCATCAAGCTGTGTGTGCCCGCAAGCCTAGCTCATCCCATGGCTACACTTGTGAGTGTCCTGACAACTACTTTGGGCCATACTGCGAGAACAAGTGAGTTGCCCAGTGCTGCCCTGTGAAAGGGTGCCTGTGTGTATGTGCATGTGTGCAACTGTAGTAAGCAGTTATAGGGGACATAGCAAGGATGGGGATAAGAGAGACTCATATTTCTAAAATCCATCGGTGTCGATGTGCAAATGAGAACAAAAGATCAAGTCAAGGGAGTGTGAAGACGTATGTTTGTGCGAGGAAATTTATCAGTCCCCTTGAGTATGGGAGGGGACAGTAAATTCATTACGGGTTTATGGGGCATGAATGCAGGGAACAGTGTGCATATATACATAGGCTGTGAGCATGGTGTGCACAGAGCAGACAGAGTGCGATTGATATGTGCAATGCATGCCAGGAGAGGAAACTGCTCTGCATGTAGAAAACCAGCTCTCTTAAAGGAACAAATCATGGTACGTATGAAATCTTTAAAATATTGATATAGTCATAGGATTTTCATTAATCCTGATAACCATCACTTTCCTACCATGGGAGTGACTGTGTGGAATGATGTGTGGAGAGGTGGCATCACACTTTGTCTATGCCTGGCATCAGCAATGCCTGATATCTGTGCCTCAGGACACAATGCATTTTAATCATACTCTCAGACGAGGCTTTTCAGTATTAGATCTGTGGCTTTCTTGTTGGCAGCTTTCCTATTCCTTCCTGAGCATTTGCTATGCTACTTTTTTAACCTGCAGTGTGATTGTAACAGGCCCTGTGCTCTTTTTCTGGCAGGCTTGCTCAACCCTGCCCTCGAGGATGGTGGGGGCACCCTATTTGTGGTCCCTGCAATTGTGATGTTGGTAAAGGCTTTGACCCTGACTGCAACAAAACCAGTGGAGAGTGTCACTGCAAGGTGGGCTGAGATTTGTTTGATGGTGGTGGGTGGGAAATGGAGCTCCAGGTTAGAGTCTGAGGAGCACTAAAGAGGGTGCAGAATGATTGATAAGATAAGTCACCACTGGAGGTGGTGCATGTATCTTTGAGACTCCTCCATGACGTGAGTCTCTTCGAAGGCAGAGGATGTCTTAGAGCATTGAGATGACTGCTTGCTTTTTGAAAAAAGGCTTCCCTGAGGAGGGAAAACATATAGATGAGCAAACTGTAGAGGTGTGGTAGGACAATTATTTCCTGTGTTGAAACCATAGCCTTTCCCTCTGGTGTCCTTTGGTCTGTGATGGTAAGACCCATGGACTTAGCTGTAGACCCACATTTCTGAATTCTTTCACATTTGTTTTGACATAAGATTCGAAGAACCGCCTCTAGTGCTTTGCAGAAAATTATGGAGAATGTTTTGGATCATGATGCACATTGAATGGGACACTGGTGAGACCTGTTTGGCTTCAGATGTTGTTCTGCTTAGAAAGAATTTGATCGTGAACAAACTCAACACTCTTCTGCTGCTGCCTATTGTAGGAGAAGGGCAGTTGTGGCATCTTTTTAAAAGGAAGCTTTAAAGGAAGCGTGTCTGCCATTAGTGTCTTCTCACTGAGGAACTCTGATACGCTTCCAAGGAACCATGGGGCAACCAGGTTCAGATTCTGCTTGGTGAAGCTCACTGGATGGCTTTAAGCAATTCACTCTCTCTGTCAACTTAATATACTTCAGAGAATTGTTATGAAAATCAAGTGGGTTGTTAATGAATGCTAGTAAGCCTAGTTAGTATAATAGTAGCTTAAGAGTTTATTTCCTTGTTACAGGTGTGCATGTTTTATTGAGGGGGATTTAGTGAGAAGTAGCATTTTTGGTAACAGATGCATGGAGTATAACTAATTTTAGTGGGTGTATGTTGCTGTTGTAGGTATTGGGAGAGGGACCATGGACTGGATTAGCTGAGGGGTTTGCAGTCTTTGAGGTGCAGAAGGTTTTCAGTTCTCCTCAGGATTAATGTGCCTCCTGCTCTTCTTCAGGAGAACCACTACCGACCAGCAGACAGTGCCATGTGTTTGCTTTGTGACTGCTACCCCACAGGCTCGCTGTCTCGCACTTGTGACTCTGAGACCGGGCAGTGCTCCTGCAAGCCTGGTGTGATTGGGCGCCGCTGTGACCACTGTGACAACCCTTTTGCAGAAGTCACCATCAACGGCTGTGAAGGTCAGTGCTGTTGTTAGCAATGGCTCATTGGGCAAAGATCAGCGTTGAGATTTCATTATCAAGCTGAACAGAGGTTAAGCAATGACAATAACTCAGGTCTTGTGTCAGGGAAGAGGTTCGTTGAGTGAACTTGTTGGCCATTGTTTTGGGAATGAACAGATGATACTAATGATGAGGTTGCCCTCCTTCCAAATACTTGTATCTCCATCCCATCTAAACAGATGTACATCCATTCCAACAGACCCTTCCTTCTCTTTAAAGAAGTCGAGTTCTTCTTCATTCATCTGGACAGCACCTAGTTAGATATCACAAGTGTCAGCTGAGTTAAAAAGTCTATTCATTTCCATGGTAGTATTTTGGCTTAACAAATGCTGTCACAGTACAAAGGGAAGGACAGGTCTTTGGGGACATATTTCATTCTGGTGTCTTCAGTCCCAGCATTGGGTGGTTCTGTTTCTGCCATTTACTCAAGGATCACTGTTATCCGTATTTCTCTACATATGCTAGACTACGCCCAGACATTTGTGGGAACATGAAGTCCTGACTGTCTTCTTGTCTACTACCTCAGTTGAAGGGCCACAATAAGTTTGCACAACAAACTCATCACAATTCTCACTTCTGCTTTGCAGTGAATTATGACAGCTGCCCCCGTGCTATTGAAGCTAACATTTGGTGGCCCCGTACTCGCTTTGGCCTGCCTGCAGCTGCACCATGCCCCAAGGGATCTGTTGGTAATGAAACACGTTTGAGACTTCTGTGCATGTTGGTGGGAAGCAGGATGGATTTTGACATGGTCTGTGCATGAACCAAGCACTGTTCTTGTCTTGTTTTGCCACTGAGGAAGTTGTGTGCTTCTGGAAATTCCAGAGGAAAAGCTGTGTTAATCAGTAAAAACAATAGAGTCTTTTAGTCCACTTAAATACAACTAATGTGTAGTGGCATAAGCTTTCATGTGCCAGAGCCCATATTAGATGGAATTGCTTTCCCACAAGAGACCCTTCTCTTATCTTGCAGGGACTGCTGTACGGCACTGTGATGAACATAAAGGTTGGCTGTCTCCCAGTCTCTTCAACTGCACATCACTGACTTTTGCTACTCTCAAGGGCTTTGTAAGTGATCTTCTTCCAGTGATCTTCTATCCCCAGAATTAAGCCCAGAGTCTATAGATTTGCTTCCTTTTTTGTATGCTTTGGGATGGGGGAGTAAAGGGGAGTATCTGTTATTTTTAGCTTGCAGAAAGTACATAGCAGCAGCCAGAGTACAGTGTTTTGTCCTCCCTGGAACTGAAGATGCATTTATATGACCTCCTGCCCCAGTTGGTGATCTTTGCAGTAGCCCCATGGCTGCAGATGGGGCATTGAATGTCTTGAGGTTGTTCATAGTGAACCTGGAGTTCAACCCTGTTTCTCTAGTTTATTGTAACAGAACCAGCAGCTTTCATACTGCTGCCATCCAGTTCTTGGGGGATATGAGACTTGTCCTTTGTTGATATGGAAATGTTATGAATTTGACAACCATTTTATAGGACTGGCCTGCCTCTTTTTTACTCTCACAGCAAGGAGAGTTGTATATACTCAGCAGAAGGTGGATGGAATCCAGATTCTGTAATCCAAATAAATTATACAAAGCAAGCCAATGAATATGCATACATTTTGCAAAATAAAAAAATTATCATCATTGTCTTGTGAACATATATTTGAAAAGTTGTTTCCTTTGTGGCCTGGGTGGGGCAGCCATCCTCCTCATTGGCTGCTGGTAGGCGCTTTTAAAGAGAGCATGAAATACTGCTCATGTTCTCTTTCAGTTCCTGGTCTGCCATGAGAGGCCATCATCCCTTGAGTGCTTGAACAAGGCACTCACTCCTGGGTTTTGCTTGCTGCCCAGCTTCAGTCAGGTGCTGCTTCACAGCTCATCCAATGCCTGGTGGCGACCAAGATGCCAGTTGGGGGTGGGAAGTCTCAGGACTGAGATATTCAGGATACTGAATTCTGTGGCAGACTCTCAGTTTTGCACTTGTGTGGTGTAGCTCCAGTAGAATGGGACATGCATGGTTCTGGTGACAACATAGAAAGGTTGCATTTATTCCTATTTTACAAAACAGAATTGAGATTGAACAATTTGAGGACTACATTGGGCCAGGGAGTCTGTTCTGTTTGAAAAGCCTGGTGCTGAGTGCCTTTGTCATCCTTGCGGAGCAGGCAGAACGGCTGTTGCAGAACGAGTCGCTCTTGGACACAGAGCAATCTCAGCGGATAGCCCTGCAGCTTCGCAATGCTACACAGCATACAGGCAACTTCTTTGGCAGTGATATCAAGGTGGCTTATCACCTCTCAGCCCAGCTCCTAAAACATGAAAGTATCCAAGAAGGCTTTGGCTTGGCTGCCACACAGGATGTGCACTTCACTGAGGTAAACCCCTTGGCTCATATGAAATGGTTACTGAGAAGGTTGTGGCAAAGCAACGCAAGTCAATGAAGGGGGAAGACAGGCAGGTTGGGAACTGGGGCCCTGAATGTTTTTGTTGCCGTGCTTTGCGAGTGCTTGGCTAATCTACTGCTGTGCAGCAGAAGGCACCCAAACCAGAGGGCACAGTGGAAGAGAAATGGGCTGTTGTCTCGAGGAGGACCAGCTTGCTTGATGCTGCCACTGGAGTACATCAGAATCAACTCTGTTTGAGGCAAGGACAGGAGCATTTCAGAAGGAAAGGGTCTCCTGCATCATTTGGGTTTAGTCAGATACTCTTTGCTTTGGCCAAGACCCTCTTGCCTGTTAAATTTTGTGATGGTGTCCTGGATCTCAGCAGGCAAAGGCAGGGCCCAGTAAACGGTCATATAAAACAAGGAACACACAGATCCAAGGACAGAGCCCCAGGAGAAGATTCCTTCATGAGTGTCATTGGCTTTTCAGTTAGGGATGTGAACCCAGATATTCCGGGCTGGAATTTTACCTGAAAAAACGACTTTTTGGTATTTGGGGGGTATACCCCTGTCCACCAAGACAGTATTTGGGATTCTAGAATACTTAGTATTATCACTTTCCTCCATGGGTCTCTGAGCATGGGCAAAAAAGATAAAAAAATAGGCCTGCCTACAGTTTGACTGCATTTCAGAGCAAGATTTTTGGGACTGCTCTGGTGCTGCTGCTTGCTGTTGCAAGCAGAAGTCTGTTTTTTTTTCAGGTGCACATCCCTGTTTTAGATGCCACAAATATTGTGAGCACCAAATTACCAACCTAGCCCTAGCACGATAACCTCTGAGATAGGCATGCCATCTCCATGGAGCCTTGCAGCTGCTCAGATTTGTTTTAAATCCCTAAGAGAATCCCCAGTCCTGCTGCCTGAAGGAACCATGTGCCAGACCTGCCAGCAGAGGCCCCTTGCAGCTGCCCCTCCTTGTCTTCTCCATTTTGTTCTATAGAACCTGCTCAAAGTGGGCAGCATCCTACTGGACACTGGCAACAAGAAGCACTGGGAACTGATCCAGCAGACCGAGGGGGGCACCGCACAGCTGCTCAGGCACTTTGAGGATTACGCCAGCACTCTGGCCCAGAACATGCGCAAGACCTACCTGAGCCCCTTCACCATCATCACACCCAACATTGGTGAGAGCGTGCGAATGACTGTGATAGTGGTAGAAATGATTCTGAGCACTTACAGGGACCCACTTCAGACAACTTTTCCAAGGTGATACAACCCCCTCTTGAACATGGTCTCAGCAATCCTGCACATACTCTGAAGTAGGCCAGTTTTGTTTCCATATTGCATGGAGGGGGCGGGGAGCTGAATCTTGAGGTGAGCCAGATTGTCTGTGACTGAGCTATGAATTTGGGATTTCTAACCTTTTGTTCTTAATCAGTGTGCCACACCTGGTTTTGTGAAGAATAGCATACAGTGTGCATGCTTTATTCACACATTTTGTATGACTTTTTTGTCTGTATGAAATGCTTTGAAATGTTAAATGGAGGGGTCTTAGAGGGTGAGGGTGGATTAGTGATTGTTTACTGGGAGTCTCAGCGAGAAAGGCTGACTATACAGGAATTAAATAAATAAAACATGGGAAGATGAGGAAGTGTTGGGATGCACATACACCCATGTTGCTTGCAAAGGTAAAATGCGAGGTTGCACCACTGTACGCTAGTGTTCAGTTGGTCAGATGCCCTTACTGATATTGATGTCTTTTGGGCAGTCATCTCTGTAGTGAGGCTGGAGAAGATGAACTTTGCTGGTGCAAAACTGCCTCATTATGAGGCCCTCCGTGGTGAGAAACCTGCAGACCTAGAGACAACCGTCATCCTCCCTGAGAGTGTATTCAAGGCTCCTGAAAACAAACGTGAGTTTGAATTTCTGCATGAAAATTCTCATGGAATTCTAGGAAGCCCTGAGTGGGAACAGTGAGCCATTGGTCTGGAGTCTGGACCTTCACTAGCAGCAGGCCATCTATGTTCAGCTTGTCCAGATCTTTGACTCCCAATGTGGGCCACAGGTAGCTGCTGCCAACCAGAATTATAACAATTCCCTGATTGCTGTTCAAAAAGAATGCTGGAACTTAACAGGCCTCTTGATAGTTATTCTGACAGCTTTAGTCCCACCCACCCCCAACCTTTGCCTGCAGCTTTAATGTATCTCCATCTCCCACCCTTCTTCATATGTTCAGCACCTTCTGTTCTGGGGAAGGAGCCACAGCTGTTGTGTGGGCACAGAGCAGTGGTTTATTTGATGGGCTTGAGAGGCTTTGGCAGAGATGTAGGAGCTGAGGTCAGAGTCCAGGTGGCAAATAGGACACTGGATTTTGAAAGCGACAAGAGTGTTAAGTATGCACATCTATATACATCCATTGCACACATTTGGCTAGTCTTTGCTCCTTTTTTCAGTGTCTCATGGCTGCTTTTTGTTGTCTTCTTTAAAAGTTGGGAGGAAAAATCACAGAATTGTTTGCCAGATGTAACTTGGACAATGGGAGGGAGGGAAAGGCTGGAACAAAAGAGGCTGTGGGCTGAGAAGAGAGGCAGGGCTGCCAGAGGGGCAGTGGGGGCAGTATCATGTCAGGGCCAAAGGAGAAGTTTAACTGGGAGTGGTAACAAGGTAGATAGACATCTGTTATTTTGATACTGAATGAAGACAAAGCCCAGAAAGTCTTGTTTAATGTACTCATGTACCAGGTTTATATAAACTCTGAAAGTTATTAATAAAGAAAACCAGGGGTCATTTCATAGAAAAAGAGCTGGAGGAACTCATTAGCAAAACTCATTAGCATATGCCACGCCCTTTGCCATCACTGGAAGTGTGTCATTGGCATAACTGATTTGCTTATGCCATACCCCCCACATCACCTATTCTGGCTGTTTTGGACCCAATCCTGGCCATTCAGGGCCGAAACTGGGCCCAAAATGGCAAAAAAGGGGCTGAAAATGGCTGAAAAGGTGCCCAAAATGGTCAGGATCAGGCTGCTGCTGAGCAGGAGAGTGATCCACCACCCATCAGAGGTCCGATCCAGGCTGTTTCAGCTCCAATCCAGGCCGAAACGGGCCCAAAATGGCTGAGAGTCAGGTGGGTGGGGCCACCTGTCATGTGACCTCTTTGGGGAACTGCTGGAACTGCGTTCCTGTGCGTTCCCCCTCAAAATGAGCCCTGAAGAAAACAAGCTTGGTGGGTCTGTCCACGTGAAGCTAGTTCTATAGCAAAGATGGGGGCAGGGGGTCAGAAACAGGATAGCCAGAGGCTCAGACATTCAGAAAGGAAATTATATAGCACCTTGATCAGCAATTAAGAGAGAGAAACGGGGATTATCTGGAAGCGAGGGGCATGATACACAAGCCATGGTTGCTGCAGGTCTCTGTTCGAAGCAAGTCTGTGAAATAATACCTGGAAATGAGGGAATCAGAGCTTTGGAAACAGTACTTTGGGTGCTTTTTTGCACATAAGTGATCTCTAAATACTAGCAATATATAAATATCTTTTAAAGTTCTAGAATCTAGCCTATCATGCCAGGGCCTCTGGGAAAGGGGGAGAGAGAGAGCGTGTGCTATTCTGACCCCAAGACTTGCGATCTTTGCTGTGCCTGCTCATCCTTGTTACAAGCTGTTCCACAGACGAAGCAGGATTCAGCTGTAGTCTCAGTGGATCTCTTGCTCACTTTTCAGAACCTACTATGGCCAATGCCAAGCATCTTCCTGGTACTGGTGAAGAAGAAGAAACCACCCTGATGACAAGACAAAAGAGGCACCCAGATCTGAGCGAGGGCCAGGCCATTGCCAGTGTAATCATCTACCGCACTCTTGCAGGCTTGCTTCCAGAGCAGTATGACACAGACAAGCGGAGCCTGAGGTAACACTCATTCCCCCATATACAGGCACTATTGAAGGGTGTGGGAGCTCTGCAGATACCTAAAGAACAGATACAGAACGCCCATTGTTGGTGTCCTAAAGAAAGGCCACTTCAAATACCTGAAAAATTCTTCCCAAAGGATCCATGCCAGACTCTTCCCTCCATCCCCTGAAGGGCTTGGGTCCAGTTCCCCATTACTGAAACCCTGTCAGCTTCTCTTACTGCTTTATAGTCTCTTGAACACCAAGCAAATGATATCCACTGTTCAGGATAGGATGAAAGACCTGTACTTTTATTGAAACATAGAAACATAGAGCTGAAAGGATCCCCAAGCGTCATCTAGTCCAGCCCCTGTATAATGCAGGAAATTCACAGCTATCTTCTCTCTCACCTCCCACAGAGGAGATGCAAAAAATGCTCAGAGGAAGACAAAAAACCCTCCAGGATCCCTGGCCAATCTGGTCTGGAGGAAAATTCCCTCCGGACCTCAAAGTGACGATCATCATTAACCAGGGCATATAAGAAAAGGCCACAAGAGCCTCACACCAGCTCATCCCTTCATGCCCTCCCCCTCCTGATCTGTCTACATTCATATTAAGTTAAAGCATCATCACAGCTGTCAGGTGATCATCTAGCCTCTTCTTAGATACCTCCAAGGAAAGAGAGCCCACCACCTCCTAAGGAAGCCTGTCCCACTGAGGAAATGCTCTAACTGCCAGGAAGTTTTTCCTGATGTTTAGCTGAAAACTTTTTTTTTTTAATAAACTTTTTATTAACTTTAAAAAAACAACATACAATGCGTAAACAGGAAAACAAATTACACAATATTAAAGTCAACTATAATACAAGAAAAAACAGATAGCTTATAATATACTACCAGTTTTCAAATATAATATTAACAAAGGAAAAAGAAAATTTGCTTAGAGAATTGCAATATACCTAAGCAGAGAGGGAGGTTCTTTACAGTTTGTATGAAACCCAACATATTGCTCAGAAACACCATGAGACAAACAATAAGTGCTTTGGAGGGTGTATATCATTGGTTAATAAGTAGTCAAAGAAAGGGAGCCATTTTGTCATAAAATCAGTTTCTTTTGGAAAATGCTGAGATATATAAATAGAATCATAAACTTTCTCCTGGATATAATAATCCCAGACTCTGGAAAACCAACTGTCGATAGATGGGATCTTGGGGGACTTCCAGTTAGCTGCCAAAAGGGATTTTCCGACCATTAGGAGGCCATTAATTAATTCTTTCCTAATGCTTGGGATATCTATGTTGTCCCATTGATTTAGAAAAATTAGCTTAATATCAAAGGGTATTTCATAACCTGTTATTTCTTTTATATTCTTTAAAATCTCTATCCAATAGTTGTTAACTAGGGGACAATTCCACCAGCAATGATCGAAAGAACCTATCAAATTACATCTTTTCCAACAATAAGGTGACTGAGTTTGTGAAAATAATGAGAGTCTCTTTGGTGTTAAATAACATCTGTGGATAATTTTATAAGCTTGAATTCTGTTGTTTATTATGCGAGAATCTCTTATATTAGAAGACCAAATTTTTTCCCATTGGTCTGGGGGAATTACAGATCCACAATCGGTTTGCCAGTCTAGCTGATATTTCTGAGGTTTTAATTCAAAGGTATTAAGAAGCAAATTATAAAGTTTGGATATCAAACCTTTTTGCGTCCAATCTGTTTGATTTAAGAGCTGTTCAAATTCTGTCATAGGGTTACTAAGGATTTGTTTAATTCCAATTTGATACATCATGTGAGAAAGTTGAAGATAAGTAAACCATTGCATTTTTTGTTGTAATTTATGTTCTAAGTCTTGTTTATCTAAAAAACCTGTACTTGTGGATATATCAATTAAACGAGTTAAATTCTGTTGTTGCCAGAAAGACATAAAAGAATTAGATTGGCCTGGGGGAAACCATGTTTGTCCTAAAAAGGATGAAAACCGGGATAATTTTGGCAAAATCTTTTTTTTGTATTGAGACCATATGCTCAGTATATCCACTAAAAAAGGATTATTTATCAATTTGCATAAATGATCATTTTTAACATTCCATATTAAATTCTGTATTACAAGAGGTGCATAATTAGGATGTATCGTTGTAACCCAATTCAAAGAAGTTGGGGTTCGTAAAATCTGGACTACATTCAATAACCTGGTAGCTACTTGGTATGTGTTAAGGTCTGGGTAATTAAAACCCCCTTTCCCATATTTCAGTCGGAGTGTGGTAAAAGCAATTCTCTGTTTTTTATAGTTCCATAAAAATTTATTTAACAAACTTTGCCAATTTTTCATCGTTTTCTGCGGGATCTTGAGTGGAATTGCTCTCATAAGAAATAAAAGTTTTGGCAGAATAAATGTTTTAATTATATGATACCTTTCAAACCAAGAGAGATTTAATTTGTTCCATTTGCCTTTCAATTTTATTTGTTCTATAACTGCATTATGATTTAGTTTAAACAGTTGCTTCAAATCTGTAGAGATATTAATGCCCAAATATTTTATGTATTTAGAGACCCAACGATAATTACAGATTTTTTTTAGATGGGTAATTGAATCTTTTTGAATATAGACTGGGAGCAATTGAGATTTCATTTGGTTAATTGTTAACCCTGAAATATTACTGAATTTTGTTAGTGTCTCCTGTAGGGGAATAATCGATTTAATTGGATTTACCAAATAGAGCAATAGGTCATCAGCAAAAAGGCTTAATTTAAAGTTGTAAATTTTGGTGGTAATCCCTTGTATTTGGGTGTCATTCCTAACAGTCTCTGCTAAGGGTTCCATAGCCAAAATAAATAAAATGGGGGAAAGTGGGCAACCTTGTCTCGTACCTCTCTGAATGGCAATTTTATTTGAAAAAAAACCATTGATTTTAATTTGAGCTGTATTTTGTGAGTAAATCGTGTCTATCATTCTTAGAAATTTATCACCAAAACACATATGTTTTAACACTGATTTAAGATATTGGATCTCAATGGAATCAAAAGCTTTTTCAATGTCGAGAGAAATAAAAGCAGACTCTATATTATTTGTTTGGCAGTATGAGATTAAGTTTAGAGTTTTGTAAATATTGTTAGTCAGGTCTCTAGATGGAATAAAACCAGATTGGTCCTGGTGAATACAGTGGGAAATGAATGAATTTATCCTTTTAGTTAGAACCATAGTGAAGATTTTATAATCTTGGTTTAAAAGGGATATGGGTCTATAAGACCCCGGGTTGGTAACATCTCTGCCCTGTTTTGGTATTACAGTAATTGAAGCATTTGTCCAAGAAGGAGGCATCTTACCACATTCTAAAACTTCATTACAAACTTCAGTTAAAGGTTTGCTTATAAGCATGATAAATTTTTTGTAATATTCTGATGGAAATCCATCAGGACCTGGTGATTTATTATTTGGCAATGATTTTATTGCTTCTGATATTTCCTGTTGAGTAATTGGGCTATCTAAAAGAGATTGATGCTTAGTGTCCAGTTTTTTTAAATTTGCTAGTGACTGTAAAAATTGCAAAATAGACTTCTGATTTGGTTTTTTGGATGTATATAACTGAGTATAGTAATCCTCAAAAACATTCAAAATCTCTTTTGTTGTGGTGTGAGCTACTCCCTTAGTGTCGATTATTTTCTTAATGCACCTTTGTGTCTCTTTGTCTTTGATCTTGTGGGACAAAAGTCTAGAAAATTTGGGTGAATTGAACCAGTAATTTATTTTAACGTATTGTAGCTTTTTTTGGATTTTATTGATATCTAATGATTCAAGTAATTTACGTTGAGATAGTAATTTTTTTTACTGCATGTTCTTTTATGGGTAGCTTCTAACATTTTTATATTCTCTTGGAGTTCCTGTTTAAGGATATTTCTTTGTTTATTAATATGTGCTGAAAGAGATATTAAATGTCCCCTTGTAACAACTTTCACTGTATCCCAAAGTATGCTTGGTGAAATGTTTTCTGTTTTATTATCAATGATAGCTAACAGCGCAATCCTATGGCCGGCCCCAACGCCGACGCGGCTGCACTGGTGGTGTGGCGGCGCCGCCGGGCCGGATCCTGTGCCAGCAAAGTGTGGCCGCAGCGGCGCCCGCAGCGGCGCAGAGATGCAATTTTGGAGAACCAGAAAGTGTTGTGGGCGGGTCTGATGCACGGCCGCCGCCAGGCGCAGCCAAAGGGCGCTGTTCCTGACAAGCGTCAGGGGGAGGGGCCAGGAAAGGCGCAGCCTATGGGCAGCACGCGATCCCGGCCAGGCCCCAGAGCAGCAGGCAAACTGCGCCCATGCCGGCAGACTGCCTCGGCTCGTGTGTCGGGCGGGGCTCGCAGTCGGGAAGGAGAGGGGTGGGCGTAGTCTGAGAAGCCTTTCCCCCGTTTGCCCAATGTAGCACCAAGTCCGTGGCGGCCGCGTCCAGAGAGGTTGGCATGGGACTGGCAGGCGCCCTGCCATGAGGAATCCAGGGCAGCAGCCAGTCTCTGGCAGCAGGGGACAGCCCCCAAGTGGCGCCGAAGGGGAGGGCTGGCCTGAGGCCGCCACCAAGAGGCAGACACAGCAGGCCTGCCCCCTCGTCCCCATCCCAAGGCAAAGAACACAGACACCCATTGCACAGAAATCAGCCTTTATTATTATATCATCCCACCTCCCCCAGCAGACGTGAGGAAGGGGAGGCGTGTAGGAGAGCCGCCTGTGCAGCAAAACACCCCACCCCACCCCCAAGGCGGCAGCGGCGGTCACCGGCGAGGCCGGCGGCCGGACCCCCTTGGCCGTCCACGGGCCCGGCCTCTCGCACGCAACTGGGCCCGAGGGAGGGGTGCCTCTGGGGCGGGTGGAGCTGCTGCAGCGGGTGGGGCCGGAGGGTCGAGGATGGCGACGAGCCGCCTGAGCAGGGCTTCGGCACGGACTCGAGAGGCACACCCCACCCCTCCCAACAACCATGGCCTGTTGGCGTGGGAGGCTGGCAACTGCTCCACGGGATTGGATGCGAGGCAGGACGCCCTGGGGTGGAAGGTGTTGGAATGACCAATGGGGCTGCTGCAGACGCCCGAGGGGCTGGACCCACTCTGGGAGGCGGCCGCTCATGGGACTGTGTTGCTGGGGCTGCGGCTGCGATGGGGGCGACCCTCCCCAGGCGCGCGAGACCTCCTGCCCAGGATATGGCATCCGCCTGCCACCACCCTGGATTCTCCATTGGTGGGGGCTAGGGTTCCCGCGAGTGGACCGTTTCCCCTGCCATCTCCCGCCCCCTTGCAGCGGCAGCTCGCACCACCCTCTCCCTTGCTTATCGGGTGCCAGCTACTCTCCCCACCGGGGATTGATCCCCCTCCCCGCTCACATGCCCCGCCCCAACCCTCTACCTGGCCATAGATGCAGGGGGGTTAGCCGTGTTAGCCTGTGGTAGCGAATTCAAAAAGGGTCCCGTAGCACCTTTAAAACTATCCAATTTTATTGTGGCATAGGCTTCTGAGAATCAAGTTCTCTTCGGCAGATGGGTGGTACAGACACTGGTCAAATACAGAGGAGGAGGGGGGGAGGAGGAGGGAGGGAGGGGGCGGGGAGGCAAGACGGGGTGTGTCGGATACATTTGTGGCAATGTGCAGGTGGGGAGATGTGACGGGAGTGTTGGGGGAGGGGCGGAGGACGAAGTCAGACTCGCAGACACAGAAGACAGTTGTTGTACATCTCGTTTTATTGCACTGGAAAGAGCGGGCTTGCGTTTAGGCTGGCGAGGGAGCCGGAGCATTCCACACAGCCCTCCTTCCCGCTCGGAGGGGCGGGGCTGGGATGCAGGCCGCGGCGCGACGGTGCTTCCTGGGCTGCAGCCAACCGTCCGTCAGAGATGTTTGGGGAGGGCGGGGCGCGGGGGAGCAGCCATGCCCTGGACGTGCCTGTGGGGGAAAAAGACACGTGTGGGCTTTGCCTCGTTCCACTGGCAAGGCAAGCCCCACACTCCGCCATCCGGGGGGGGGGTTGCACATGGTCGAGGGCAGCAGCTGATGCCTGACGGTCTGGCGAGGATGCACTCAGCCTTGGGAAGCCTTTACCTTTATGGGAGGGAATGAGCTGGTCACAACAAACACCTGGCCACATGTGGTTTTCGAGGCGCCTGCCTCTGAGGCAGCCAGGGGCGGCCATGGTTGCCCCCCACCCCTGCTGGGCCTCACCCAAAGCAGCAAGTGAGCGGGTGGGTTCAGGTGAATGGGCGGTTTGCACTAATCTGCGGAATGCCCCCCCACCTCCTCCTTACCTGTCAGCGCTCCGTCGGTCATCACCAGGTGGGAGCGCCAGAGTCAGGGCACCTGCAAGGAAACGGGAGAGCATGCGGTTAATTTGCAAAGTGTCATTCCCTTCTGCCACGGAAGGGTTAGTTTGTTTGTGCTTAGTTAGAAGCAACTAGCATGCATCAGTTAGCTGTGGAGTCATTCTTTCTATCACGGTAGAAAGAGAGTTAGGCAGACATTTGCACCTCTTCCCCTTTATGCGAAGTTCCCCCAGTTTTTCGCAAAGTCCCCCGAGTGCATTCTGCGCCTGCCAATGTGAATGCCCTCAGCCCGTTTCGGTTTTCAAAGGGGCAATGCCACTCAGCAGACGGGCAGAGCCTCCGGCCGAGTGCTCACTTACCTGGGGGTTTGGGCGGCGCTGGCCGGATGTTTTGTAGGGCGCGGTCGCAGGTGATTGGGTGCAGAGAGGGGGGCTCGTCCACGCCGGGCGCGCACGCTGATTGGTCCCCGGGATAGTTCTCATCCTATGCTCCTTCGGGCCATAGGGGCGGGGCGGGGCGCTCAGAGAGGGGGCTGATTTTTTGCCGTTCCATGGACGCCTATGGGCTATGCCTTCTTTTTCCGTGGCGTAGCTTTTTTGCGCCGCTGTGGGCGTTCCCGCTTCTGGAGGAGCTTAGGGAGCGGACTAACTCCGACCCCGCCTTGCTCCCCGCCCCCCCCTGCGTCGGCGTAGGGCTCTACGCCACTCCTGCACCGCCGCCCGGGCGCCTGTGGCTTGCACCGGTGCTGGCCCGCCGGCGGGCCAGCGCCGCGTCCCAGCGCGGGCGGAAGGCCACTTACGCGGGCGTACGGGCTAGATGCGCCCTCGCAAGCCTTAGTTCGGTTCCTGTTCACTTTCCGTGCCCTTCTTAGGATTGGGCTGTGTTTCTATAATCTTGTTAATTTCTGTGACTGTTGTTTGATTGGTAATTAAGGACTTATTGAATGACCAAAATTTTGGTTTGAAAAAATTTGGATTGATTTGTAATGAACATTTGACCCATGCATGATCTGACAAGGTAATATTACCTAATTCAGAGCTGACTATATTGTCTGTAATTGAATCAGAAACTAATAAATAATCAATTCTAGTGTAAATGTTGTATTTTGAAGAAAAATAGGTAAAATCTTTTTCATTTTTGTGTTGATACCTCCAAATATCAACCAGGTTATTGTTCTCTAAAAGGTGTGCTAGACCGGAGTAGTCATTCTTATATTTAGATGTCTTCTGTTTGGGTCTAGATCTATCTAGTTTATAATTTATTATATAATTTAAATCTCCCCCTAAAATCTGAATGCCTTCACTAAATTGTGTAAATTTGTCTAAAGAATTTTTTATAAATGTTAGTTGGTCCTGGTTAGGTGCATATATAGAACCAAAGGTGTATAGCTGGTTTTCAATTGTACCCTTAATGAATAGAAACCTGCCCTTAGAGTCTCTAATTAAGTCATTAAGTTGAAATGGTAAAGTTTTTGAAATAAGGATGGACACCCCTCTTGCTTTGGAAGTCCTAACTGCATGGTATTGTAAATGATAACGATTAGACTTCAAGTTTTTTGTATGTTTAGAATCAAAATGAGTTTCTTGTAGTAATATAATGTCTGAACCTGTTTTAGATAATTCAGAAATAATTCGTTTTCTCTTAATCGGATTTCCAAGGCCACGTACATTAAAGGAAATAACTTTGAGATGGTCTGCCATATCTATTTTTGTTTGTTATAAGAAAAAATAGTTCTCAAATAACTTATCAGATACTTATTAACGACCAAAAATTAAACACTTCTTCAACTTAGAAATAGCTAATCTTCTCTTTTTTCCTCCTCTTTTCTTCCCCCCTCTTTTTTATGTTTCTTTACCAAAATTAAAATTAAAGCAGTACTAAAAATACTAAGCTAGAAGCTTAGATACAAAGATTGCAGTAAGCAATATTTTAATTTGTGACAGTAGAATTAAGTATTTTTGCTCTAATACATTTTATCTCAAAAAACAAACAACTAAGCTCTATCAAGCGTTGTAGAAAGGAATCTATAAAAACACTATTTAAACTAATTAACTTTTATAAAAAACAAAAATCACTTTTATATAATCCGTTAATACTATTTCCCTTTCCCTCCCCCAGTTCTTATTAGTAACAGAGCATTAAAAAATACAAAAATATGAAGCTATAAAAACTTGAGTAAGAAAAAATAAAAAGACAATTATAAATCACGTGGACTAGTGTGTTACTTCACGCACTAGCTATTTGTTGAGAGAAAAAAAAACCCCAACCCTTAAAAACTAACTCAACAGAAGCCAAAGAACACTAAGCTAGCAGCTTAGATATACAATAAGCAATATTTTAATTTGCAGCTATAAAATAAAATATTTTTACACTGGTGCACTTTAGAGGCTGAGTTCTAGCAAATGTAAAAAAAAAATTAAAAATCACTACTTAAACTAATTAACTTTTATAGTAACAAGACCCTCCACAATACAATTCCCCTTAACCCTATAACAGTATACCCCTCTTCCCTCCCCCAAATCTTATTAGTAACAGCTCAAAGCTATAAAACTGTAGAAATTTTTATAAGGAAAAATAAACAGTTATAGTTCACTTGGACTAGTGTGTTACTGCACACACTAGCTATTTGGTAAAAAACCAACCCTTTGGAACTATCGACCCAACAGGAGCCACACTGAAGAAACCACCCTAGGCTCCCCCCACCTGGAAAAATAAGATGAACATTAACGTGCAGAGAATTTCCACCTCAACTGTTGACTAAACTCAAAAACACATTCCCACATTAAGCTTAATTCTTTTTTGTTGTTCTTAATTAGTTGTCCAGAATAGGGATTTTACTCCCTTTTTGAGGAGAAGGTGTTGGAAATTTTCTTTTTTGACTATACTTGCTGACATCCATCGGAGTCTCCACATGCAAGTTCTGCAGCAATTGTTCAGCCTCATCTAAATTTGAAGCAATCAGTTGTTTTCCATTATGCATGACAGAGAGTTTAATAAAGTTGCTCCATCTGTAACGAATGTTAGCTCTTTGCAAGGCTAAAGTGACTGATTTTAAGTCCTTCCTTTTGGACAACACTTCACCCGGTAAATCAGGAAAGATGTAAGCTGGCTTTTCGTTGAAAAGAAGTGGGCTTTTGACTCTGGTCACATCCATTAGTTGCTTGCGTATTTTGTGGTCTGCAATTTCCACAATGATATCTCTTGGAAGATTTCTCTTTTTGGCAGCCTGCTCAGATCCCAGTCGAAAAGCCTTAGTGATGGTTAGCTCTGCATCGTTAGGTAAATTGAGCAGTTCGGAGAACCATTTAGTTAGCATTGTGATTAAGTTATCATTAATAGATTGCAACTCTTCTACGTTTCTTATCTTCAAATTGTTTCTTCGTGCAGCCACTTCAAGGTTAATTAGCCTCATTTCATGAGAGTCAGAGGTATCTTGGAGCTCACGAATATCCCTCTGCGACATAAGAGCCAAATCCAGGGCATTTTCAACTTTTGCATTTGTTTTACTGAGCTCTAGTTTAATGTCTGCCAACTGCATTGAAAGGGGCTGTATTAAAGCCGACATTTGTTTTAAGAGTGACTGTTCAAGCTGTGCTATTTGTTTAGGTAAGAGTAAAAGCTGTTTATTTACCTCTGCACTAGCTTCCAGTATTCCCTCGGCCATGTTTGTTTTGCTTTCCAGGCCTTGGCTTTTCTGCACTTCAAAGTCAGCTCCTTCAAAGAGGT
Source organism: Eublepharis macularius (assembly GCF_028583425.1). NCBI lineage: Eukaryota > Metazoa > Chordata > Lepidosauria > Squamata > Eublepharidae > Eublepharis > Eublepharis macularius. The sequence continues at coordinate 103,708,036 of NC_072794.1, read as the reverse complement.
TTTGCAAGCACTTAACTGCTTTTGTTGGTGATTTTTTCTTCATCAGCCCCTGCTTTTTCATAGCCTCCTCAAACTTTAAGCTTTAAAAAGCTTTATTTACATGCTTCCAGGCGGGGGAGAGCTGGAGCTCCTTCAATATGCATCCATCTTGCACAGATGCCACGCCCCCTTCCTGAAAACTTTTTTGCTTTAATTTTAATCCGCTGTTTTTGGTCCAACCTTCTGGGGCAACAGAAACTAACTCTTCTCCATCCTCTATGTGACAGCCCATTAAATACTTGAAGAGGGCTATCATATCACCTCTCAGTTGCCTCCTCTCCAGGCTAAACATACCCAGCTCCTTCAACATTTCCTCACAGGACTTGGCCTCCAGAGTCCAGACTCCTCACTATCTTTGTTACTCTCCTTTGGACACCCCACCCTCCAGACTATCTTCCTTACCTTCCTCAGCAATATCCTTCTTAAACTGTGGTGCCCAAAATGGAACACAGTACTCCAAATGAAGTCTAACCAGAGCAGAGTAAAGCAATATCATCACCTCACGTGATCTGAACACTATTCTTCTCTTGATACAGCCTAAAATTGCATTTGCCTTTTTAGCTACAGCATCACACTGCTGACTCATGTTCAGTACATGATCTACTAAGACCCCTAGATCATTTTCACATGTACTACTGCCAAGACAAGTATCCTCCATCCTATAAGTATGGCTTTGATTTTTCCTATCTAAATATAGAATTTTACATTTATCTCTGTTTAAATTCATTTTGTTAGTTTTAGCCCAGTTTCCCAACCTGTCAAGATCACTTTGAATCTTGCTTCTGTCTTCTACTGAGTATGCAACTCATCCCAATTTAGCATCATCTGGAAATTTAATGAGCATCCCCTCTATTCCTTCATCCAAGTCATTTATAAAGATGTTGAACAACACAGGGCCCAGGACTGATCTAACTTAATATTTTGTCTGAGTGTGTTCTGCTAGCAGATGTGCGCATCTCCACTGGGATACTGATCAGGCCTGGAATTTACAGCTGTAGGAAACAACCAACATGTACCCGGATATGTGTCCATCTGTACCGTGTGTCCCCCCACACAGGGTCCCCAAGCGTCCCATCATCAACACCCCAGTAGTGAGTATCAGCATCCATGACAACGACGCACTGATGCAGCGGGCCCTGGAGAAGCCTATCACTGTGCAGTTCCGGCTGCTGGAAACTGAGGAGCGGACCAAGCCCATCTGTGTCTTCTGGAACCACTCTATCCTGTGAGTTCCCACAGAAACATCTGGGGCTGACATGTTTTTTCTGGGGGGGGGGGAAGTGGGGAGCGACGGAGTAGCACTCAGTACCAACCTAATCATCCTCACTCTGCTGTTCCCCCAGAGTCAGTGGGATTGGTGGCTGGTCAGCCAAAGGATGTGATGTTGTCTTCAGGAACGAGACCCATGTCAGCTGCCAGTGTAACCACATGACCAGTTTTGCTGTGCTGATGGATATTTCTCGCAGAGAGGTGAAAAAAGTAGGGACTTTTCCTTGGGAGGTGAGGGATCAGGGCAGGGCCACAGAGCAGATGCTCTGTGGTAAGGATTAGATTCTTCCGTGGGCCTAGTAAGAGCATGCCTAATAGCTAAACCATGTTTCTCTAATGTGTCCATAAACACATTCTCTTTTCCTCCCAGAACGGTGAAATCCTGCCCTTGAAGACCATTACCTACGCCTCTATTGCTGTGACACTGGGCAGCCTCTTGCTCACTTTCTTCTTCCTGGCAGGCCTGCGGGCCTTAAGATCCAACCAGCACAGCATCCGCAAGAATCTGGTGGTGGCATTGTTTCTCTCTGAGCTTATCTTCCTGCTGGGCATCAACCAGGCTGATCTACCAGTGAGCTCCTGGAAGGGTGTGAGGTGCTATGGGGACAATTGGGAGGGGCAACCAATTCAACTAAGTCGACCCAGGCCACATAACTGCACTTGGCAGCACCAGCATGATCTCTGCCCTGAGTACAGAGCTCATGGGTGAGGATAGGTTGGGTGTCTCTGAGGTGGCCCAGAGGGGTCAGCTGAACTGCTCTGAGTACCCAACTTCACTGTTTCTGGAGCAGAACAAAGATGGGGAGACAAGTGTGGGTCTGTGTGAACAGATGCAAGATTGCTTTTTTCTACTGGTGTATTTGTGCACTTGCCATGACCTGGGTGGTACAAGCAACAAGTCCGGAAATATGCAATTAATGCTGACTTTTATATAAATGTTGCAATAGTGCAAACGTGCAAAGTGCAAAGTGCAAATAAATAACATGCAATGAATGAATAACATGCAATGCAATGAATACAATAAATATAGTTAATACAATTCAGTTGTCCAAGTCATAATATAAATGTCCGAAACAGACCCACAATGGGGATATACTAAAGAGGAAGTCACAAGGCAGTCTTATGGTGGTGGCTCAAGTCCAATGAGATGTAAAATCCACAGGTGCCGACGGGATTATGCAGGCATCTTATACAATTCCCGTTTCGTAATATGTAATAGGTCTTGAGCAGTCACGTTGGAGTGGATTGGCAACCTTTGTACTTGTGCCCAAGAAGAAGTATGTTTCATACGAAACGGGAATTGTATAAGATGCCTGCATAATCCCGTCGGCACCTGTGGATTTTACATCTCATTGGACTTGAGCCACCACCATAAGACTGCCTTGTGACTTCCTCTTTAGTATATCCCCATTGTGGGTCTGTTTCGGACATTTATATTATGACTTGGACAACTGAATTGTATTAACTATATTTATTGTATTCATTGCATGTTATTTATTTGCACTTTGCACGTTTGCACTATTGCAACATTTATATAAAAGTCAGCATTAATTGCATATTTCCGGACTTGTTGCTTGTACTCCTCACTATCCGGTTTTCTCCCCTTGTTTGGCTTAGTATGACCTGGGTGGTAGCAGGGTCACCTCTGTTCAGTGTTTGGATGGGACACCACCAAGGAAGGCCAGGGTTGCTATACAGAGATATTCAGAGGTGGTTTGCCATTGCCTATCTCTTGCCTGGAAAACCCTCTGAGGTTGCCAGAAGTTGGCTGCAACTTGAAGGCACCAAAAGGAAAAAAAATGTGCACTTGGTGTGTGTGTGGGGGAGTGGGGGGGCTTACCTTGGAAGCATTCATTCTTGCACCAGCCAGGGATCCTAATTCCCTTATTCTGTTTCTACCTATGCCAGTTTGCCTGCACTGTCATTGCAATCTTGTTGCATTTCCTGTACATGTGCACCTTTGCCTGGGCACTGTTGGAAGCTCTGCACATCTACCGCATGCTGAGTGAGGTGCGTGACATCAACTATGGCCCCATGCGCTTCTACTACATGGTCGGCTGGGGCGTGCCAGCATTCATCACAGGTAGGCCTTAAAGCATGGCTGTATATTGTGGAACAGTTCCACATGGACTACTCCGCCTTGGCTGTCCTTTGCTGAAGCCTTAGTTTAGCAACCAGAAGCTGGCAGCAAGAGATTCTGGTCTGCAACTGGGACAGCCTGCTGTGTAGTTGACATCTGCAAGTTAACTCAAGGCAGGCATAACTAGATAACTCTAGGCTAGAACAGAGAGCTGGAATGAACTGGTCTTCCACTCCATGCCCAATTACTTTTGTGCCCTTTAGTTTTGGCTCCTGTTATTCAGGCCATGAGCTACTTTTTTTGGTCCTCACTGCTTTCTAAGGCTATCACTGCGAGTTCTGTGTAAGGAACACATATTGTTTTTAAAACTCAGTTCCTGATGTGGGATGTGTGTGTGTGATTCAGATCAAGACAGTGGCGCAAGGGGAAAGGGCTTTTCCTAATTAAGAAAAGTCGCCAGGGAGTGTTATATGTCTTGCAAGTATGCTGGTACTAGGTGTATATGCACTTTCACAGAGGGGCAAATAGTGCTCCTCTGGGACCATTTTGAATTGTGAAAATGGCATGAAAGGAAAGCTTAATACCCCTCTTACTCCATGGTCCCAGTATGATTCAGGCTGCACATACCTGGTAAGTTAAAATAACAACCACCACCACCTTGGTGCTCCGTACACTGAACCCTCATGTTTCATGTACTTATGGCCTTGTTGATTCTGAGTGAAGTTACTAGGGACTAGAGATGGGCATGAACTGCAAGATGTGCTTCGCGAACCAGCGGTTCGTGGAACCCCGTTTTCCACAAACTTCCACAAACTGAGCTGCCAGCTCGTGTGGTTCGTATAAAAGCCCAATACCCTTTTCAGTGCCACTGTGAAGCAGCAAGGAAGGGGGCATTTAAACCCCCAATCAGCTGCTTGTCAGGAAGATCCCCAACAAGCAGCTGATCCAAGTCTGCGGGGATGAAATACCACTTTCCCTGCTGCTGCAAAGTGGCAGGGAAAGGGACATTTCACCCTCCCCCATCACTTGTTTGTCGGGGATCTCCCTGACAAGCAGCTGATCCAGGCTGGTGGGGGGAATGCCCCTTTCCCTGCTGCTGCGAAGCAGCACAGAAAGGGGGCATTTAAACCCCCTGATCAGCTGCTTGTCGGGGATCTCCCTGCCAAGCAGCTGATCCAAGCCGGTGGGGGTGAAATGCCCCTTTCCGTGCCACTTTGCAGCAGCATGGAAACGGGTATTTAAACCTCACGAACTACGAACTGGTTCATGAACTGGGGCAAGTTCGTGAAAGTTCTTGGCTCATGGTTCATGAAATGGGATGAACCACGAACCCCATGGTTCATTTTTTTCCTGGTTCATGCCCACCTCTACTAGGAACACATACTTCTCCCTGCTGATAGCTGTGTATGGAATCCTTCCTTAGGGCTTGCTGTGGGCCTGGACCCTGAAGGTTATGGAAACCCTGACTTCTGCTGGCTCTCCATCTATGATACTCTTATATGGAGCTTCGCTGGACCAATTGTTTTTGCTGTTGCAGTGAGTAGGAACATAAGGGACTAGGGGAGAGCTGGGCTGAGCTGTGTGAGGGAGGCATGAGAGCACCAAGACACAAAAGTGGACTGACTTACAGGGACCATCATATGTTTGCATTGATGTTTTGGCTTGCATCTGGTAAAAGCTATAATTACAACCCAGGAAAAAAAGACTCCCTAGCAAGGACTGGAGTAGGTGGAGACAAGAGACAAGTAGGATGGCTGGGGGCACCTTGCCGAGGGGTCATAGAATTGATTCCGTTTGATTCAGTTTGCTTGAAACTTAGCGTCTTTTTGGTGGATGTGCAGGTCTAGGCTCCCTGCAGTGTTAGTATCATTTACTTGAAAAACAGCCACTCCAGCTCCCCAGAAAAAGTCTCCCATAGGGAATAAAGGATGCAAAAAATTTCAGAATTCTTAAAAAAAAAACCTGAACCTGAATCTTGAAACAGTATCTGGGGATCCGAATACCCCTGAGTACTGGTATTCATGCCCTTCCCAAAACCCAAATCTGAAAAATACCTATTTTTTTTCAAATTCACATCGCTAGAGATAGTCTTTACAAAACCAGGAAAAAAGCAGCCTCCCAAAAGACTAGAGCTTGCTCTGGCTCCCATGGCATGGAAATATTCCAGGTTTGGAAGGACTACTTGGAGGGAGGATAAATGATAACCACCTTCTCTCTTTTCTCACAGATGAGCATCTTCCTCTATATCCTGGCCACCAAGGCTACTTGTGCTGCTCAGCAACAGGGTTTTGAGAAGAAGGGGACAGTGTGAGTCTTCTGTGGCTATTGCAGTCAGTACATTGACAGCCAGTCTGTGTAACAGACCCTGTGCTGTTTCGCCACTTGTTTCTACAACTTGCCTACTTCTACTATTCCTACTTTCATGCCAGTTTCCAAGTCTTTTCCATCCTAATCACTGGTGTTACCACCCTGCTCTCTGCTGAGAAGTCTTGCTTATCCTTCCCAGTGCTGTGCCATTCATACTGCGTTCAGTCCCACTACCATCATTCCATTTCCTGCTATGCTCTGCATGGCCACTTTTCTGTTGCTATCTCCTAACACTCCATTTCCAGTGCCACATTCCTTCGTGTTTCCAGCATTCTCCTAGGCTTTACAGGATCCCCAACAAAACAACAAAATGTCAAGTAGTGGCAATACCATGACTGCCTCCCAACTTTTGGTGCCTGGGAACAAAGTGGAGGACATGCTCTGCAGGGATAGGCATTTTTCCAGGATAAAGTTACCAGTTGGTCAAAACAAGAAACAGTCAAATATTTGACCAATCAACTGACAATATTTGACCAGGCTCATAATGGTCAGATGTAATGCTATGCTCCAGCTCTTGTTCATGGCTGTTCTTTCTTATTTAAGAGCATTTGGGGTGTTTTGGGCAAGTCTAGCTGATTGTGCTCCTTCTCCTTTGTAGCTCTGGTCTGCGCTCAGGCTTTGTCTCTCTGCTGCTGATAAGTGTCACCTGGTTTCTGGCCCTGCTGTCTGTCAACAGTGATGCCATCCTCTTCCACTACCTCTTTGCTGGCTTCAATTGCCTCCAGGTAAGTTGGACACAAGAGGGATGCTGAGCATGAGGTGAGGGGCTGGTGGGGTCTTCCAAGAACCACCTTGTGCAGATGGCAAAAAAGAGGGGTTGGCAGTAAGTATCATCAATTAATAAATAATGTTTTCCAATGGTATTAATCAATTGTGTGTGCGTGTGTATGGCATCAAGTCACAGCCCATATATGGCAACTTTGCTGGAGTTTTTAAGGCAAGGAAATCTTAGAGGTGGTTTGCCAGTGCTTGCCTCTCTGTAGCAACTCTGTCCTTCCTTGGTAGTCTCCCATCCTCATACTGACCAGGGCTGACCCTGCTTAGCTTTCCAAGATTTGGCTACCTGGACCATTCAGGTTAGGGCATAAATAGATTCTGCACCCCCCAACCTATTCCTAAATTCTCTAAATTACATTAAGTGCTCATTATTTCTCTTTTTAAAAGTTTATTCCAGTTTCATAGGGATCTGTAGACTGACAGGTTAGGTCAAATTTGAAGGATTTTATGTGGCTTTTTGAGCATGGCTGATCTTGGGTGAGCTCTGCACATCAGCATGCTGGAAATCAGCATAAATTGATTCAAAGCAGTGGTTGTCACAAGACGGTCATGAGCTTTGAACTCATTGGATCAAAACAGCAGCTAGACCTGCAGATTAATTTCTGCCATTATAGGATTAATTAACCTAATTTATGAAGATTTTTGAAGTGGTGAGATAGAAAACCCAGTTGCATGGCATAAAAAACCACAGATTATACCACCTGCATTTCATTACATTTTAACCCCTCAGTGGCATTTTTTGTCTTCCTCTCTGTGAATATATCCTGCTGTCAGAGGTTCATGCATCTGAAGAAGTGGGCTGTATCTCACAAAAGTTTGATTGATTTGTCTTATCAGATAAAAGCAGCAAAAACTCTTGCTGTAGAAATTGATTACGTCTCTATAGATTTGCACACGGGCTGCCTGTTGAAACAATCTGGGATCAGTCTTTGGATAATGTGCTTTTGGATATCTTTGAAGGAAAATGTTATTACTTATGGTCATGGGTGGGAGGAAGCAGGGAGTAAGAGAACAGCAACCCTAGAGTGTGGAAGGGAGAAAGAAAGCAAAGGCTGCAGGTGAGCTAATGGCACTCTTGAAGTGACCTTTGTGGCTTCCTGGGTGCAGTCTGGTGACAGGTCACAACTCAAGGCTTATGACCTCCTTGGTTCTTCCACAGGGTCCCTCAATCTTCCTCCTCTGTGTCATCTTATGCAAGGAAGTGAGGAAGGCTCTCAAGTCCAGTTGTGGCAAGAAGCACAGCACTGACCCCACACTCACCACCAAATCTACTTTGACAGCGGTGAGTGCTCGAAGAAGCAGCAGCAGTCTTAAAAGCAAGGGACCCTTGGGACAAACGGGCCAGTGCTTGGGGAGGGAGGGCTGAGAAGGAAAGTTGTTCCCTTCATGTTTCACTTGTGGGCTTCCCAGAGGCATCTTTTCGGCCACTGCAGGAGAATCCTGGTCTAGATGGACCTTGGGGCTTTTCTCCTGGTTTCATCTGGCCTGGGTTTTTGTCAGTGTTGCATGCACTATTCTTAAAACACAAAACAACAAAAACACAGCCCCAAATGTAAAACAATTTATGTGCCAGGAAAATCACAGTTCTGCAATTTGTATAAATTAGATTGTATAAACTTGGATAAAATAGATTAAAACATGAGATTGGTGAAATTGAATTCATTCACAAATTCAGAACAGTAGACACCCCCCATCGGGGGGGGGGGGGAGTTGAATAGAGACATAGGATTCGTATCTCACTACAGATGCTAATTCCTGCTCTAGTGAAGTTGTGCTGGACCATTGTACCTTTACATCCTGACATCCTCCTTTGCTACATCTCCCCATCTAATCAAGCTGCATCCTGATGTCCTTCCTTATTACATCCTTCCAACCTTCTGGCTGGAATATAAAGGCTCAGGAATCTCCATTCCTACTCATATCTGAAGGGAGCTTGGACTCTCGGAGGCTTAAACTCTGAAGATGTTGTTGGTCTTTAAGGTGCCACTGGACTCAAATCCTGCTATTAGTTTGCTTCTGTTAGTCATAAAAGAGGACAATGAACTGTGTATGGCACTGAAGCCCTACTCCCAAACTGCTGGAAATCCTACTTAACTGCTAGCTTACTGGAGATATGTCAAGAATTCCTCACATTTTCCATCATGGTATCTTCATAGCCTTGAGGGCTAGAACGTTTCAGGGGGTGGGGGGTAATGAAAGCTTGCATTGTACAAAGTACGTACATCCCTGTGTTTTGTCTCCCAATCATCTTCTGTTCACGGGGCATAGCCTTTTTCAGCCCAGAGAACAGCAGAGACGATGGATTGGTCTCCTGGTGGTGAGGAGCTGAAATGGCAGGAATGGTGCTCAGAGTGTCTGCTGGCATTGGATAAGCCAAGAAGATGAACAGTGAAAAATCTGTAAGACAGGACTGAGAGGAGCTCTTGCAGATTTGTGAGGGGGAAGGTTTCCCAATTGTGGAATTCAGTTTCTGAGAGGAAAGGAGATATATGAGGGGAAATGGTGCTTATCTCTATCTGCTTTGGTTCTCCCTCAGCCTGCTTATAACTGCAACAACACGTATGTGGACGGGCAGTTGTACCACACACCCTTTGGAGACTCCACAGGTTCTTTGCACAGCACTGTCCGCTCAGGCAAGAGTCAGCACAGCTACATTCCATTTGTCCTCAGGTAAGGCTAATGCTAGGGCAAAGCAATGTATGTACAGACTCCTGTGCTACATGTGAAATAATCCAGTGAGAAACTGCATACTAAATTCAAAAAGAGTCCAGTAGCACCTTTAAGACTAACCAATTTTATTGTAGCATAAGCTTTCGAGAATCAAGTTCTCTTTGTCAGATGCCTGATACAGAGACTGGTCAAATACAGAAGAGCAGGAGAGAGAAGAGGCAATTAGGGGGAGGAAGGGGGAGGGAGCAATCAAAACATTCCTTTGCTAGTATATGTAAACATCTCCTTTTAGTGTGTGTATCAGTTGGCTTCAAAGGAGTTTGCCCTGTTAGTTTGTAGAAGCCAAACAGCTAGACCATCCAATTCCAATGCAGTATGGGCCTTCGATAACCACAGCTCTCCCTGCCAGATGCATCTGACAAAGAGATCTGTGGTTCCCGAAAGCCCACGCCAGGTGCCACTGAGCTCCCCCAGTTCCTCCCCCTAATTGCCTCTTCTCTCTCCTGCTCTTCTGTATTTGACCAGTCTCTGTATCAGGCATCTGACGAAGAGAACTTGATTCTCGAAAGCTTATGCTACAATAAAATTAGTTAGTCTTAAAGGTGCTACTGGACTCTTTTTGATTTTACTACCACAGACTAACACGGCTAACTCCTCTGCATACTAAATGATACACACTTGCCTGCCCATCTCAGAAGGGAAGCTCATCTTAGCTCAACTCCTGCTGCATCTCTTGCTTGAGCCTGAGGTTTCCTTTGTGTCCTTCTAGAGTCAGTTCTATGGGTTTCATGTAATTGGCGATAGTCACGCCAGGCCCAGAAAGAAGCAGTCGTTCATCGTTCTTGTTTAGTGTTCAGTCTTCAGGGGTGGGTGGGTTGTGGGGTAAGTTACTTCTCATTAAATAGATTCAAATGTTCCCATAGGTAAAAGCCCAGTATTGCCCTTCTTTTTGGCTACTTGGTCCTGGTCCTATATTCTCATTGTCATTTATTTTAAGACTGAAATGATGCCATTGCATAATAGGAATGTGAGAAGGGGGGTGGGGGAGGCAGGATGAACTTTGGTAGGTGATATATTCATAATCATTTCAGAGCTGCAGATGTACAAGATACGTTACAATGAGGAAATGTCTTCATGTTGATCATTCAGAGAAAAGAACAAATAATGTTCATTCTGGATTAAGAATTCAGAATAAGGATGCATTCAGCCAGCACACTAAGCTCCATTTTAATGTGACTTTTGAATGTTAGGCATCCCATCAACTCTGGTTAATAGGTAGGCCACAAACTGGGTGTCTTAGTCAGAGGTATATCTCAGCCTGCAAATGTTAGTTTATAGTAACTTCAGGTAGTATTTTCACCCAGTTGCAGGAATCCTGGTCTGTTTGGTAGCCCTGCCCTTCACCCCTGGGCTCAGAGTGACAACTCTCCCTCTGTTCCTGCTGCAGTTGGCTCTCACAAGCAGCAAACTGGCAAATTTCTAAACAGCCTCTGGCTAGTTTTGGTTGTCTGTTACACTAACTGTGGTTATTTCAATAAACTGCAGTTTAAACTAACTGCAGTTAATAGTCTAAGAGATGGTCTCCTTGATAACCTTTTAAAAGGACTAATGCCTGGTATAACTCTTGTCACTTATATGGAAAGGTGTGTGTCTTTGTTATATTTCTATTTCTATAATGTTTGGTTTCTGTATTTTAAAAATCTGATGGAAATCTACAGCAGGAAGAAAGAGTTTCTTGCTTCTAAGTTGAATCTGGACAGTAGAGAGAAAAAGAGAGCATTTAAACTAATTTTCCTGCCTTCCTGGCTTACCCCTTTGTGCATCAGGGGTTCTGAGATTTGTGTGGCATTTAACTCTTCTCCTTTTGCCTTACAGAGAGGAGTCTGGCTTGAACAACAGCCAGTTACACATTGGGCCTGTGGATCCCAGCTCACTCTTCCTGGAAGCCAAGGATCAGAACAATGGTGGGGGAAGCAAGCTTGGCAAGGATAAACCACAAATTAAGAACTGTCATAAATAATAACAACAATAACATTTGATTTATATACCGCCCTTCAGGGCAACCTAACACCCACTAAGAGCGATTTACAACGCATGTTATTATTATCCCTGAAACAACAATCACCCTGTGAGGTGGGTGGGGCTGAGAGAGCTCCGGGAAGCTGTGACTCATCCAAGGTCACCCAGCTGGCTACAAGTGGAGGAGCTGGGAATCAAACCTGGTTCCCCAGATTAGAGTCCTGCCGCTCTTAATCACTATACCAAACTAAATACTGGGGGAAAGGGAACGTTTAGACCCGCCCTCACCCTTTCCCTCTGGGAAAAAAATTGTTTTAACAGATGTCTGGAAGGCAATTAGTGAGCAAGCGAATTGGGTCTTCAGGGAAGGGAACTGCAAAACCCAGAGGGCCACAGCAAAGGGGGACCTTGCTTGTGTGCTCATCTACCTCACCTTATGCAGAGTGGACATGTGGAGAAGGCCAGTCCTCAAAGATCTTGGCAGTAGGCAAACTTGTATGGGTTTAGGCAGCTCCGCAGTTACTCAGGACGAAGCCCATTTAGGGATTTAAAGGTCAACACCAGTACTTTGAATTTGTCACCAGGAGCAAATTGGAAACCAGCATGGTTGTGAAAAAGCAATATCTTCCCCATGCCCCAGGCCTTCATTTCATCCAGAAACTGGTTAAGTGTCTCTATTGTCTCTCAAGACTTACCTAGGAAGGAAAGGTAGAGTTGTGGGTATGTCAGAGCATTGTCCTTATCTCCCTGGTCCCCCTGCTTGGGAGCAGTAGAAGAAGGAACATAATGAGATCCTTCCTATAACTAGCTATCGATCAGTGATGCCTGCTGAACAAGAGGAACTGGCTGGATCTATTTGCAAATGCCAAAATCAAGACAAACACCTTACATTACTGAGGTCTGATATAGACCAGAGATGGGGGTGAAGCGTGTGTGTGTGTGTGTGATGAATGGGAACTATGTTGACAGTTCTTGGATCAGCAGTTCCACAGTCTGGTGCACCAATGAACACTGTGTTTCTTCCCTCTGGCCACAGAGCGTGACACTGACTCGGACAGTGACCTTTCCCTGGAGGATGATCAGAGTGTCTCCTACGCTTCCACCCACTCTTCAGACAGTGAAGAGGATGAAGAATTTGCCAGAGAGCCCTGCTGGGAGAACTTATTGTGCCCTAACAATGAGAAAATGCCAGCACACAGTACTCCAAAAGGTACTTTTGGAGTGTGCTGTTGGAAGTTCTAGAAAAACGAAGTCCTTCTGATTAGGGGCTGGTGGGGTGGCCCATGCCAGCTCAGAACTCCAGCCTTCAGCTGACTGAGATCCCTCTCAGAGTAGTGAGATCATTCTTGGTATGGTCTGTTAGCTTGTCCTTTATTGTAGCACTGACATTAGATATCCATATGCGTCTTCCTCAGCAGTCAGGCTTTGGACCTTGAATCAATGACAGTGTTAGGAATAGGGGCAGAGAAGACAGAGGTGTGATTGATAAGAAGAACAGTGTTTGGGTGCTGGCAACAACCCCCACAACTGGCAGATGCATAGACTCCTGACTGGGGCCAGGTGGGGATGTTTGGGGCCCACCCCCTGCCCAGATGGGGACGGGGGACTAGGGCAAAGGACAAAGCTATTTCATCCTCCTGGGGCCTCATAGCTTCCTTGGTGCCCTGCACCTTGTACCTTGAAATCCCTGCCCATTGTATAGTTGGTTGACAAAATATTCTGTACAATATTAAAACATCCATACTATTTCAGCATGGTACTGGATTTGTCCCCACTTGTGTATCCTGTTCTTACAACAAGTCTTTCTATCAAAATATCCTAGGGACCTCAGAATCAGGGAGCTAGAAAAAGAACCTTTCCAGCTCTCTCTGTCATTTCACATTCTCTGGGCCTGCATCTCATGCATTTGGGTATATATTTCTTTCCCTTGAATAGGTGGTCTTGTGAGTGTAACATGGTTGAGCAAAACTTGGCTGAGCGTAACCTTTGCATAACCTGGCTATCAGAGAGAGCAAAGCATGGCAGAGGGTTCGCACCCATGCTCCTTTTCTCCTTTCCCCTCAGCAGACAACCTTTCTGGCCCTGGGAAACCCTACTGGCCAGGAGACTTCGTGACCACTGCTAGTGAGAGTGATGGGCACGCTGGGTCAGAGAAGCTGCGCGTGGATCCAATTGGCAAGAATGACTGGCTGGGGCCAGCAGAGGAAGCGCTCAGAGAGAATGGGGAGACACAGGCCAGGGAGAGCATCCTGAGCTCACTGCCTCACCCTGCTGCTCAGCCCCAGAAAGGTAAAGAGCAACACTCACTTCCCGCTACAGTCTTACAAAAGGGGCCTGTGCTATTTGGTATCCTGTGCAAGTGCAGTTAGTTTTGGATGCAGAAACCAACAACCTCAGAGTCTGTCTCATCCTATGCAGAGATATTCTAGTCTAAGCCAGTGGCGGTGCAAGGCGGGCAGGGAACAGGAGGAATACCCTGGCCTCCATAAGGTGGCATGGGGTTCTACTAACCTCTCAGAAGCTGTGCACCTGTGCAGTGCTGCCTCTTGTCACCCACTGGTGAAGGTATCGTTTCCCTCTTCAGCAGGGCACAGCTGTGGAGGCTGTCCCCATGCCTCATCCTGCAAGCTGCCACCACTCCAAGTCTGTTGGAATCAGTGGGCTTAGATGGGCATAATTCTACATACTTATTTATTTGAAACATTTCTGTGCCACCTTTCCATTCAACTTAGCTTTCCCAAGGATAATGCTGTCAGTTGATCATGTTTCTGGCCATGATTGCTGTGGACATAGAACTCAAAGCATGTCACTAGTGCGTAGTGAAATCAAGGAATTATCAGGAGGTAGGGTTTCAGTGCACTGCACAATTATTTACTGCTTGCATAATATTTATGCAAAATATATATAAGTAAGTTTGCTTAATTTATATCATTTTAGCTTTTCTTGGCATAAATTCTTGATTTTCTTGTTTTGTAGAACATACTAAGCCCAGCTTAGGTTCTCCCATATCCAGATCCAGAAATGCAAAAATGGCCAGTTTCTTGCCCACTGACTGAAATACCTCAATTAACTCTGATCTAGCCTGAGTTTGATGCAGTCCTTGATTTCATACACATTCTACCTGAGAAGAATCAAGGGCCAAAGCCTGCGTTTTTAATGTTACCAAAGAAAGTGAAAGGTAATACTGCAGGCAAAACCGTCAGTTCCCATCTCGCTACTTCCATTGATATTAGTGAGGAGTCACGCACCTTCTGAAGGGAAATTAGTGGTTCAGGGGGAAGATGATGGAGCAGGCTTGGTTTCATACTTCCAGGAAATATTCTCCCTGACTCTGATTATTCTTCCCTCAGGCATTTTAAAGAAGAAATGCCTGCCACCCATCAGCGAGAAGAACAGCATTCAGCGTATCCACAACAAGCTGTCCAGCTGCCGTTCAGGGATGGTTTCTTCACATGGCTCTTCGGGCAGTGATGGCAGTCGTGGGGGAGGGGTATCGCGACCCCGCCAGACGCTCCAGGAGCAGCTCAATGGCCTCGCACCCATTGCCATGAGCATAAAGACTGGCACAGTGGATGAGGACTCATCAGGCTCCGAGTGAGTATGACCAAGTCTTCTGTCTGATGGACAGACCAAACTTGTAAGCCACCTGCCTCATGGGAGTTTCCTCGTTCACACAGTGGCCCCAGTATCTCAAACCTTTATGTTCTAAATCTTGACAAACCCACCCCCTCCCTATGCTCTGTCTCTTGAAAACAAATGCTTCTCTCTCTGTCACTGTTTACAGGCCCTTAGAGTCTACCCAGCTTGTGCCAGTCCCTGCACTTCTTCAGATTATGGGTTGGAGGTTGGCTCCTATTTTCACTGGGGCTTGCTAGACTATCTGCCTCCCTAACCTTCCCTTCTTGCATACTTGGATTAAACTCTCAACTGCTTTCTGGCTGGGAGGATAAATGGCTACATCAGTAGCCCCACAGCCTGATAGAGAATTTGAAAAGCATGTTGCTGCCGTCCAAACCAAGCTGTGCCTGGCTCTCCCTTTCTTGCCTCTATGAGGCTAAGTGAGGCTCCGGAGGCTAAGTGAGGCTCCGGGTGCATACCAGTTCCCCCCCTACAGTCAGAGGGGTAGTGCAAAGATGCTTCTCAGGGTTGTGGTTAGAGGCTACAGCAGCATTTTTTTAATATCTGAAATTCCCTTTTGTCTGGACAAGGGGATGTCCGTGTCATCGTACGAACTCTTTCCTGGGAATCAGCCCTATTGAATAGACTTGAGTAGGATTCTGAGTAGACCTGCCTGGGTGCTCTCTCTCTCTGTTAACCAAAAGTTAAGGCTTTTCATGAATTACTGATAAATACTCCAGCAGCCTAGCATAAAGTACTATCTGGGGTGGGGTGGGGATGAAGCAATGCTGTCCTATTCTAACTTCTTCCTCAGCTTTCTGGCACTAACCCACCCTCTCCTCCTCCTCTCCTCCCTTCTCTGTTTCTCGTTCTCTCACCTCTCTTCAATCGCCTAGATTTCTGTTTTTTAATTTTCTCCATTAACACACAAGCCCCGGGGGGTGCTTTGCCCAAACCTGCTCATGACCATGCTCATATGTTTGTGTTTCCCCCTTTCCTTTCTTGCTTTGTGTTTGATCACTGAGCAGGAGTGATGAAACCTCAATCTGACGCCGCACGCACCAGACTCTCTCTCTCTCTCTCTCGTGCATTGGCCAGTCCGGGAGCCAGAATTGCTCTCAAACCGCAGCGAGGAATGTTGTCTCCTTCAGCCCGGCCCGGCCTGAGTAGCCGGACCCACAGTATGTAGTGCCAAATGAAACTGACTTGCCATCCTGACACCAGGTCAATGGCAGGACCCAGGAGACGGACCTACTTGAACAGATGCACTTTGAAACATTGTAAAATGGACAGAAACACAAACTTGACCACCTCCAAGTCTTCAGGGATTTTCATGCTTTGTTGCCCAGTCTGGAACTTCGGCGAGTCTGGAATATTTTTCTTATCTTTCCAGTTGGGCGGGGAAACCTCAGCAGCAAACACATGCCTGGGGCCCCTGGACATGCTTTACTGTGCTGATGTTTGCATATCTGACAGTGGGGCTGCATAGGGGTCAGTGTGCTCGAAGACAGATGCCACAGGGGGCACAGAACATGGTAGGTGTTAGACTGATGTGGCAAATCAAAAATGGGGCACAGTTTCTGGAGGGACAGGACATTGCTCTGACTTTCTCCTAAGACTAGGGAACTTTGGATTAAGGCCTAAGAACACAACAGCATGAGATCTGTAGGCACTACAGGCAGACTGCATTACTGATGACCTCCCTGAAGGCCTCCTCTGCACAGTCCTAGGAGATAGCCCTGGCCTCTTTCTGCAGTATGTGTGACAGTTATTTTAAGGGTGCTTTTCTGCCATCCTGTTGCGAGGGATTTAAAACATGCCTGCAGGAGCAGTAGATGGATGTTATCCCAACAGGCAAGTCAGTCTCCATCTGTCTGGCACATAGGAGAGATGGGGGTCTGAAATCTTGGCTTTGCTATGCCAAGCATCCACAGAATTGAGAAGGGCTGAATATCAGGAAGAAACTTTCTCATCCAAATAACTTCTTGTGTAAGTAGTTGAGTGCTCCTTGCAGAATAGCACTCAGTGCCATCTCGTCTGCTCCGGCCTAAGGAAAATAAAAGTGTTTCTTGGTTATGTTGCTTAAGGAGGTGTGGTAAGATTTATAACGAAAACCCAGAGCCAGTTCCCCAGGATGTTCCATACATTCATCAGCTCAACAGATTTGCATCAGCAGCTGAGACTCTCGTTCCTTCCCTGGCACGTTGCTCACCTCAGACTTGGCACTCCAGATCGCACAGTGGAACCAGAAAACTCAGTGGGACTAGAGTCCTGAGTGAGATTAGAACCCGACATAAGATACCTTCATCAATGGAAGTGCTCCCTCTTGGACCATAAAACTTACTTTTTTAACCAGTTGGTTGTGGCAGCCACCTTTCCAAGCTCAGCCTGCCAGTTCAGTGACTTAGCCTCACTGAGTTTGTTCCAAGAGCCGTCCCACAAGGCGTGAGCAACATGGGAGTGGCCTTCTGAGCCATCTGTCCATGTTGCAATTATTTTCATAGAAAACGACAAAAAGAAAAAAGTCTCCCCTTCTGCTCCTTTTCACCAGTCAGCACCTGGTCCCTGTGCTGCTGGGCTGGAGCAAGGATGCTGCCTTGAAGTCTCCCAATAGCGCCCGGCACTTAACGCCGACGGGGCGCTGCCTTTCTGCCTCAGAAGCCTTCATTTTTTCTACACTCAGCCAAGCCAGATGCCTGCTCATAAGGGGGATTTTCATGCTGGGTCCTTTTGGAAAGTTTTTTATAGAGTTCCTGGGAAAGAGATTTTTCTGATAAGGGAGTGGGGAAGGAGGGGGGCAGCTTGGGGAGGGGTGAAGGCACTGTTTATTTTGATGTAATTTTTTATTTGACCACTGCTGAAGGATGTTCTAATTTAAAGAGATGAAAAACTGTTTGGGTTACAACTTTAGCTTCATAACTGTGTTAAGTCTTGTTAGCTGGCTTTACTGACTTAGCCAAGGTTTGCACAAGGAGGAGTTAATCAGGACGTTGACTGTTGACATGGCCTGGCTTACTCAAGGATGGGGTTCCCAAAATGAGGAGGCTCCTTTCATCTCCTCTGGAAATCTTGGTCATTGCCACCTGGCCTTTGTGGGGGCCTCCTTGACAACTCTCCTTGCCCTTTCTTGGAATCTTTTAATGTAATAGGATGTGATGCTTTTAAATCTGTGTCATGTCAGCCTGGCACTTCCATAGCAGCCACTGTGTGTTAACCACAACGTTAAGCAGAAAGCATATCGGTTCCAACACAGTCTCTTATGTAGACTAACTGATCTGGTACATTTTTTCCCCATCAAAATGTACCCTGTGAGCAGTTTAGCTCACCTAGTTAAAAAAATGGAAGAGATTTTTTTCCTAATGCAGAAGGAGCAGCATTTGAGTTCTCGCTGGAGGTCAGTGTTGCCCTGACCTTCAGTTTCACATTGGTCAACTTCTAATCTGTAAGCCTATGGAAAGCGGAGACCTATCTTGAAATCAGAAGTTCAGTCAAGCAATGATATTTGTACTTCCTCCACTCTTCCGCTAGGCTACCTACCATAATATTGCAGCGTTAAAAGGCAAGCCCAGGCTTTGGGTCCTCAGACAAGTAGACCATATCCTCCCTTAGGGGTGAGAATATTAATGCCTCAGCCCCTAGAGAATGAGACACTCCTGTTGGCCCTAGCTAGTATACCAAAACCTCTAGTGAAGAAAAACGCAACATACTCTTAATCAGTTCTACTCACATGCCATAAGAGATGCAGCAGAGAATTGACTTGGGGGGGAAAGCAAGCAGGGAAGCTTTCCCCCCTCAAACTTCCCATTGCCAACTCACAGCGTGCGAGCAAGTAACATACTGTGAATTGTGCTGTCAGTGGAAACCCAAGTATCTACTCTGCAGGTGTGGAATAAAAGATAGGCAGAGCTAATGGCTATTGTACAAATGTCTTCCATAAAGGACCCCCTGGCTTTAGTTTTCTGGCCAGCATTTGCCATTGTTTTCTCCTATTGGGGCAGCATGATAGGCAGAGAGCCAGGCAACTGATCATCGCAGGTGCATGGGAAAAGCTTCACTTGTAGAATTTTTGTCTGTCACAGAACTGTTAAAGGTACAGGAGCTCTGCCAGAAAAAGACCTTGGTCACTTGCTCCATCCCCAATACCTCAAACCCTGACTTACAACCCATATAGATCCCAAGTCAAGTGTACAAACTAGCTTGTGATAACAGTGTTCTATGCAAGATGTTTTCTCATCTGGAGAATGCAAATTAACAAAAACAAGCCGGAATGCAGTAGTGGCCCAAAGGATTCTGGGTCACTGAGCTCTCCTAATGATCATGACTTCTGGGGGGGAGGGGGATCATCTTCAGCCTATGACTTTGCCCAGAATAGGACTGAATAGGAGAGGGTAGGAATTCACCTTAATTAGTGACCAGGATAAATTGCCAAGCTAGTATTAAACCTTAAAAGCATGTTACTGATTGGGAGGGGACTGGCTTCTACTGGGAACTTCATGAAAGAGCTTAGCTTCTCAATCTATCACTGGTATTGCTTAGCCTTTTTTGAACACATGCTGCCATGGACAGAAGACAAAACTCACCTGTTGGCTATCTCACCTATGGAGATGTGATAGGCATGTCTACATTTTAATTTATTTGTAATTGTTTTTTAATATATATATATCTGTTAACTGGAGAGTGTCTATCCAAACCTGTGCCATCCTGAGGAAGGGTTGGAATAAATGGGAGGAGGTAGAGGGGATACATCCGCAGCTGAAGAATTAAGAGGTATATGAAAGAAAATGCCTACACCCTGTCCATCATCAAAACCTAACAAGTGTCTGAAGGAGTGGGGAAAACACCATGCAACATCCAGAAGATGAAGAGATAAATCAACTGATGCACAAGATGGTATATTGGAGTTTAGGGAGTTTGTTCATTTGCAGCTGCTGTGAAACTGCAATTACAGCAAATACAAATTTTGTCTTCTCACAGCCTAATACACCCATCACTGCACAGGTAATGAGTAACTACCACTGTCCAAAACTATGCTTCTTTCATTGTTGGCCAAGGGGCCATAGTCTGTTAATAGCAGCTTCAAAGCCATTGGCTCTTCCATCAACATCCTCTGCAATAGCTGTTAAGGTCATTTGCAGCAGAAATCAAAGTCCCTTCTGTACCAGGGACTTTTCACTATCCCAGAAGTCAAGCCGAAAGCCATGGAATCGGCTTGTCTGGGCCCTCTCATGTTTGGTTAGTGTGGTGCCATACATTTTAGTCTGCACATTAAAATGTGTCAGGATTGATGAATGCTGGTGCTTTTGTCACTAGTGCTGTCATAAGTGATGTCACATCACCAGCCCCCCCCTTTTTTTTTGCACATGTGATGAATCGATGCATCGCTGGAACGCTGGATCAATCATTTCCTGAACCTCTCAACCCATCAGTGCATTGATCTTACACTGGATTAAAAAAAAAAATTAAGTGGAAAGGAAAATGGAAAGAGGGGAGGGGAGGAATGGAAAGGAGGGGGAGGGAGTAGCTGGCTAGACAACAGTGGCCAGTCAAAATGAAGTGGACTGGCAGAGGGTGGGAGAGGGCAGAAGAGAGTAGAATGCTAAACGACAGGATAAAGAGTGTGCACGGGGAAACTGCAGACTGGAAAACAGATTCTTTTTTAAAGTTGGGGTATAAGTGCTCCCAGGAAAGCTGTGGAAAAGCCACAAAGTGGCCAGAGTGACTACTCATGGTGGCAAATTGGGTGCAGATGGTCACGAGAAAAACTGCACTGTGGAAACCGAACCAGCAAAATTGGCCCATGCAGAAAAGATTTAAGTTAGAGCCAGGCAGGATGATATCCTTTTTCCTGACAGCACTCTAGGGGAGGAAGGGGGAGAGACAGTCTGAGGAAAGACACCTGGAGACTTCCTGTAGGAGGTTGCTCATAAATATTGATATGATGCTCTCTCTCCCCTTGGTACTGAAAGCAGAAGTGTACAGCTAGAATTGTTAATGTAAATACAGTAGGCTTCACCCCCCTCCCCCATTCTTACTAAATAATAAAAACCATAGTTCAGTTCAGGTGGTTCCATTTCAGTACTGTATCCATAGCTTGTGCTAAACAAAATTACGTGGGGGAAGGCACTGAACTAAGTAACCAGACTATGGTAAAACTAACACAAACAAACTGAAACCGTCATATTCATGCAGTAGCTCTGAGAGAAGGATAAGTAATTATGGGGCATGGGGAGACCATTGCTAAAAGGAAGCTGAATCTTTGGACTTGTGTTTCAGCAGTAAAAAAAGGGGTAGGTGTTGTAGGCTACTACAAAAGATACTAAATAGCAGAGTTCATAGCCCAGCATGGACAATGCTTAGTCACAAGCAATTCCTCGCCACTGTGAAATATAGGAGTCCACTGCAGCTGGAATTAGCCCAATATGCCAAGCAGAGCTGTAAGAAGCTATAATTCTATCAAGGGCTTCCAATGATATTACAATTTATACATTCGTAGATTATAGGTTTGTATGCTAGCAGTCCTCTTTGTTGGCATCTTCCTCTGGTGGAGTGTTCTGCTGTGGGGGCTTTGGTCTTTTGTACGAAACAACCATTCCTCATCAGCTATTACAACTTTCTGTTAATAATCAAGTGTACTTCCACAACATGGATAATGTGCATTGTAATTTGAAATCCTTAAAGAAGATAGAACAAGGCATACAAGCAATAAGAATAATTAAGAACAGGAAGTGGGTTTTTTTAGGAAATACAAAAAATAGAGTAACTTTTTTCAAACAGTTTAGCTTACATTTTTTGCTTATGCTACAGAAATGTAACAAGTGAAACCCCTCCCCCCCATTACTTGTTTGATTTTTGCCTGCCGTTCAGCTGATGACAGTACAGGAGCCTGGCTTGAAAAGGAAAGCAGACATTTTTTTCTTTATTCTCATCTTTGCCCATAATTTCAAACTGTGCTTTCGATTGCTCAGCTTACAGCACAGGATTGATTGCAAGCCAAAATCTTGGCAGACTGCAATTATGGCAGCACAGAACCAACTAGGACTTGAAACGAGAGGCAACTTCGTAGAAGAGATCAAGGGAAGAACAGGATAGAAGTATACAATAATAAAAGGCATGAAATAGATATTGACTGCTTTTTTACATCATAATATGAGCACTAGGGCCACATGGTTGTTAATGTGTAGTAAGTTTAAACAACAACAAAGTGCCCTCCTCAGATTCCACCTAATCTGAAATTCACGCCCATAGAAAATTAGTGTTTTAAGGAAGCAGTCATAATAGGTCAACAGTTAAGACTGTCCAGTAATAATGTAATACTTTGAGACAGCCCTATTCTGTAAAATGCCCATAAGACTGAATATAAGGACTACTGGCTTTTTCTAACAATGGGCCAAGCTACAAGTGACGAATGACACTTGAACGGCAAGTGGATCGAGTGGAGGGCAAGTGAACAGGGAGAAATACACTTGCCGTTCAAGTGTCATTCATCACTTGTAGCTTGGCCCAATGTCTTAGGATTTAAGGGGACTAGACCAATCATCACAAGCCACAATAACACACTAAGCAAAAAGTTTACAGACTTGGGGAAACTGAAGTCTTGCCCAAGCTTCCCAGCCTGCAGCTCAAATGGCCTTTCAGTGGCACAAGTCATGATATTAGTAAGACTCGGAAGTGCTTAGTGCCTCTTGGTCCAGGTACATTTGTCATGAGGTGAACTTCTTAGTGTCATCAGGGTGGAGGAGAGCCACAGTGGAAGTGCTGCAGATGAGTGGCCTGCCTGAAGCATTAACAAGAGCTTCTCATGACGTTTGTAGTTTAGATCTGACATGCGACTCAATTCCATCCTGAGATGTTCCGGTCCCCAAGGAGTTTATGATGTCCAACATAGTTACCTTCAAGGAAAGAAAGGACTTTTAGGTGAGCCTCACAAATTCTTAGTTCAGTATATTTATGATATTTTAATTATATTGAGAAATCAGTTGAAAAAAATAAAAAAATTAGAACAGAACCAAGCTATTAAGGGCTCTACAAATTTAAGGCAGCATCTTGACTTATTTCTGTTCTCCATATTATCCAAAAACTGTATAATCTGTATTGCTATTTATATCGCAAGCCCCTTTTAATGCCAAGCACATCTACCAACACCATTAGGCGCACTGGGGGCTAATGACAAGGTTGGACTTCTTAAATAAACAATGGCAGGTATGTAAAATGCCTCTGACTTTCAGGTGAGCAGACAAACATCCTGAACTGACACAGAAGGCGACAGGCTGATGCTAAGCGGAGCGGATCTGCTTAGAGAAGAGGATGCACTTTGCATTCCTACTGGTTTCAGTCTTTGCATCCAGCATATCAAGCAATAGTACCGAACCATCAATAAATATTGGTGTGGTTGGACTGTTGTCTTCTCCTGCCCCTGGCTTGAAAGCAGAAAGACAAAACCTTACCTTGAAGAGCCAGAGATTGTCTTCTTGGGCAGCTGGGGCCTGCTGTTCTGAGAGGTACCAGAAGGAAGTGTCTGCTGGAATGCAGCTGCTTTAGAAAGGAAAGGAAAGGGAGAAAAGTAGAGATCAGCATGACGTATTTCACTTAGATGACACTAAGCAATATTCCAATATCTTTCATTGTGACCTGCCTGAGATGTCTGCTCTAGGACCAAACAAATCCAGTGAAGACCAGCACACTGCTATATAAAAGTCAGGATCTCAAGCTTCACCAGAAAAAAAACATGCTCCACGCCCCCCCCCCCCCCCAAGACACTCTTCTGTATATCAGCTGGCAAGATCAACGTTCAGGCTACGATTTGCCTTAAAAAAAATCTGTAGGGCAATAAAGCACTTGTTTTTAAAAAAAGAACTCTGTATTGTATATAGAGTCTAACTAGCACACTGCTTGACTGTTCAGTAAAGGCCAGTTTTTTAAAAAAAATGTTTGCTGTTCTTTAGAAAAAAGTCATGCATCATGTGAGTTTCTGGAGCAGAAGAGAGTTCTCACGCCAGTCATACTTGTCGCATAACTATAACAAATATCATTCCAAACTTCTGAGACAAACTCCATGTATATCAGTCAGTCAAAAAGTTGCAAACAATATTTAACTGAGAGTAAACCACTCTTGAAGATCCTCATCAAATCTACATAAAAATCGGTGTTCAACACTCTGCTACAACTTGGGACTAAATTTGATTCCTTGTTAAAAGGGTGTGTGTGATCCATATATTTAATCTGAATTATATAAGAGAATATTCCCTGGTTGGCTCCTCAGTGGCCACAGAGAATACTGGAGCTTGGTAAAGCCGTTTCCTTCCTTGATCTATTTCCACATACTGAGTATGTCCCGGATCCCTCGCCCTCCTGGTTTCTTCCGTTCCAGGCTTTTGATCATGGTAATTATTATCTACTGCATACTACTTTCCAGCTTTTCAGACACTTCTGTAGAGCAAAACAACCAGATTTAAAATACTTTGTTGAAAATTACAAAATACTTTTTCAGGAGCCTGAATTATTATAGCTCATGACCTAGATCAAGCATTTTTGAAAATATTGGATATCTTGAAGAAAAAATAGCTGGTCACACAGATACTTTAGTTCTTAACCACTGTAATGCATAACACTCGTACATTGTTCGTATCACTCAAATAATCAAGAATGCCAAAAATAGAATATGCTTCAAGATTACTAACGGGTATCTTCTATAACTGGTAGAAAGGATTTGTTTAGAGCCGGGTACTCTCAAGTTTCAAGGAAACATGCTTAACATTGAGTTCAGTGGGATTTACTCCTTGGAAAAGGCTTTGGAAAGCATCTTTATATCACAATGGCCTCAGACATGACCAGTATCTCTTGGCCTAACCCAAGTGAATAATGTAAGGTCCATGTTCACAGAAATTAATAGAAATGCCAAGGCTTCATGGAGTAAGAATCTTAATTCAGAGACAAAGCATTAACCTAGTTCTGCATGCATGCAAAGTACTTTTCAACTGATGTCTTCAGGCAAGCCACCCTTGACTAGAGCGGATACCCAAGATTTGCAGCCAATTTAAACAGAAAGGATGTTTCTGGATCCATGTATTTGGAAGCTCCCCATATCAAGAACTCCATGACTCTGGTAAGCTAGTATGCAAGGGAGATTTCTAGCTTGGCCTTCTCATTAACATGCACATTCGAAGGCTGCCCCAAGTCAGAAACTCCTTGCCTTCAGAAAACTGTCAATTCCTTTCAAGCAGGCTGTAGTAGTACAATCCTACACTCTGAGGATGACACTACTATGTGTTTTCTGAATCAGCTCCTGCTTCCACTGCCTAATAAGAGCATGGAGCATCAGGGCAGACCATTTAGTAATGGGCCAAAAGTTTTTTAAAATGAAGGAATGCATTGCATTCAGAAGGTCCTTAGTTCAGTCTCTAGCATCTCTATCTAAAGGATTTCGGGTAGCAGATGCAGGGGAAGTCCTTTCACTTAGCAGACCAATCCTGGTCTGATGGTATAAAGTTGCTTCATACCTTCAAGTTAGGATGCATCTTATGTCCTCTTACCTTTCTTCCCAGTCAGGGTTGGCAGAGAGGATCCCTTCCCACCAGATAACTCCAAACTCGGTGGCTTCACTGGCTTGAGCTGGCTGGGCCTCCCTGGGACTGTATGCCTTCCTGAAGCAGTGATGTGACTGGTTGTTTTTGGAATGGATTTTGGCACAGGGAGTCTGGTTGCAAGCACAGATGTGGGAGTGCTGTTGGTTCGAGTCTGGCAAGAGCTGCTGTGGGGCGTGGAGCTGGCTCGTGGTTGTGGGATATTGCCCACCATCATTTTAGCCTGACCTGCAGAGGAAGAGGAAAAGCAGCTTGAAGGCAGATTATTAGAATGCCATCAAGCAGAACTTGAAAAGGGAATTTTCTCTTGTACTTCTCTGGCCTTTGAGATTTCTTTGAAGGGTTAAACAAAATTTTGTAGACAGGGATGAGCGGATGGTTGTATACAAAGATTTTCAAAAAGCTTTTGACAAAGCCCCTCACCAAAGGCTCTAAGAAAACCTAGCAGTTGTAGAATTGGAGGCTGAGTATTCCCCTGAGAGGCAGCCATTTTAAAAAGAATCAACAGGTTTTGCAGTGGAAGCGGGCAAGCAAGCAGCAGCAGCCATTTGAGAAATCTATATTGGGACTGGTGTTATTTAACTTACTTGCAAGTGTCTGAATGGATGGTGAGGTAGCCAAGCATGTACATGACGTCGTTTATTCAGAATAGTGGACACCAAGCTGACTGCAAAGGATCTCCCAACTAGGCTGGCCAATGGAATGGCAGATGAAATTCGGAGTGAAAAAGTGCAAAGTGATATATGTTATGACAAAAAAATCCTACCTTCAAAATATAAACTGATATAGTATAAATTAGATGCAACCATTAAGGAAGTATTAGCAGAAAAACCACTCAAAATACCAGCTGAGTTTTCTGCAAAAGTGGAAGTGTCAAAATCAGCAGTACATTTTATTTCCAATACTGTACCTAATAAAATGTACTGCTTCACTGGCAATAGTGATGATACTGTATACCTTGATGATGCAACCACATTTTTAATATTATGTATGTTTTGGTCATCCATAACTGAAAGGATACAGCAGTTTAGAAGACACAGAAAAGGAAAAGGACCAAGTCACCAGAGCATCTTCCCTACAAAGGCAGGCATATGAGAGCAGGGATTTTTATGGGGTGGGGATGGGATAAGCCATTAAGGGAAGAAATAATAAATCTTTATAAAATTGTGTAGAGAGGAATGCGTGGATGTTTGTATACAAAGAAGTGAAAGGAATGAAACCAAGACTATTCTCAATTAAAACATTAGAATTAGCATAAACCAAAAAAGGATTATTTCTTCATGCAACATACAGTTCATTTGAAATTCACTGCTGCAGGATGTAGCAATAGCCATTTGTTTAGGTAGCTCTTTAAAATATTGATGGAAAATAGATTCTTTCCAATATTAATTCTCCAAGAAAGCCAAAAATGAAACATCCAAAAACAAGCCTCTAGTTACCAAATGCCTGATAAACAAGAGGGGATGTGGATGAGATGGACCTTCGATCAAGCAAAGTAGTTTTTTCCCTTAAATTTGTGACTTGATAGTATTCTGCTGATCATTGATCTTCTGTGGAGAGAAATTTATTCTGACCCCAGCTGTGTAGATTAACTTACTTGTAAAAGCCTTCTGAAGAGGAAACTTTTCTTGAACAGAAGAGGACTTCTTCACAGGGCTAGTCTGTGATGGATACGCCCTGGGTCTTAGCTTTCCTTTTCCTTGTGATACTAGCGCTGTATCTCCACAGGGTGAATCCTGAAGTTTCAACTAACGCAGCAACATAAAAAGAAAACAATCTACATAGCTGTTTGCTTGGAAGCAAAGAATTATTTTCTCAATAGCCTCCTCTTGCTTCAGAGCTGTTTGAAAGTGTCCTCAGTCAGGTATGGAGACTGCTGCTACATGGGAAGGTACTCAGGTACTATGCCATGCATCACTCATATATTACACATATATAAACAAAGGTGAATGTCATTAACGGTTATAATGATCCCCAAGTATAACTCATAGTTCTGGCTACTTCGGTTACATTAATGCAAACAAAGGTCAACAGTGCTAGGTACTCCTGTAGAAACAGCCAGCAGGGTGGGCCCTTTACTGCGTTATTCACACACTTGTTACACACAGTGCTTGTTCTTTCTTGGCTAGAAATACCTCTGGTTCTTGAGCAGAACAGGCTGGGCCAGAAGCTTCCTCCTTCTTCCTCAAAAGTCCCCCCTTTTTGGTTTGAAGGGCAGGTCTGAAATCCAGCAGCTTATTTTGATTTTCTGCTGTTTTGGGGGAAGCAAGTGGAGACGGTCTACCCTTCCTACTGCTTCTATTACTTGCCTGAGAATGAAGACAGAAAAAACAACACAAAGCCAGAATTTTGAAAAGAACTGGAAATGATTTAGCAAGTTCAGAGAAGGGCATATAGATCTTAAAATACCACATTTTAAGAGAAGAAATAGTACTCAGAAGCATCTTAGGTGTGGGAAAAGACAATCCTGCTCTATATGTATTTATAAACTTTCCCCCCACTGCATAGGCCTCAGACTAGCTTACAACAACATATCAGATACATCCATCCAAAGTATTATGCAACTAGTTCAAAACGAGTGAAAATTGAAAACAGGTAGATTGTTCCAATAGAACTAAAAATTCACAAAGTCTGACAGGACAAAAGATTTTGCCTGTCGACTAAACATTTTAGTGATATGGGTCTGACTAACACTTGGGAGGAGGAAATTTCACAATACAGGCACCCCCCCTACCAATCTCTTGTTTTTAGAGGACAACTTTAGTACTGGTGGTGGTGGTATCTAAAGCAACATCTTTCCACTAGAGTAATCCCTCTGAAGAAAGACCTTTGATTTGCCTGGCTCAGAAACAAAAAATTATACCGGGAGGAGAGCTGATACGGTCTACAGCCTCCCATATTGCCATTGAATTCAGAAGGTGGCATCACATACTGTATAAACACCCTACTCTCTTGGCATGTGCAGCTAGAGAAAAGGAATCACAGCTAAAGTAGTTGACAGAAAAAGGTCAGGAGGGAAACCAGGATTCCCTGAGCCCATACTTTGTACTCTGACTGCAAGCTATGCAGGCTCCAGTCCTCCACCCATACCTTCTTACTATTGTGAGGCATCATTGTTGATGAGACATTGGGAGACTTGCTGGGCCTGGATTTCTTAAAAAGCTGACTGTCCGCACTGGAGCTGTTAGTTTTATTTTGCAGTTTTCTGGAAACTGGAGAGTCTGCAACATGAGAAGTAGCACTTTGCCCCTGCAGAAACTGAACTTGGGGGGAATCTAGAGCCAAGTGAGTTTCAGGCCCCACTGTTGGCAGCAGTGCTATCAGCGGGCTGTTCTTCACATTGAAAGTCTTCCGTCTGGAGTTCCTGGTGCCCTCATTTTCTGCGTGCAAAAGTCTGATTGGGGAGAAAGGTTCATATCCTGGTACTTTCTCAGGTGTCAAATCAGAGCTGACATTCTTCTTCTCCAAAAGCCTACATTTCTCCATCTGTGCAGCCAACATATTGGCTTCCTTCCTGATCTCCTCCAGCTTCTCAGGACTCAGGAGGCTCCACCGCTCTCTAGCCTTGCTCCCATTCTCTCCCAACAAGGTGTTCATGTCAGTAGTTTGTGCCAAGCTCCTTTCACTGGGCTCACTAGGACTAGTGACAAAGTCTTCCTCTTCTAGTCTGTAGCAGCAAAGTCAAGAACCGAAAAGGAACAGATTCAGCAAGATACAGCAACATCACTCAAGGGAGACTGCAGCAGGTGTAAGAGGAAAGCAAGAGAAGAGGGTTCCTATTATGCAACAGAACCAAAGTGTCACTTTTAAAATAGAACCTGAATAAGGTTTTTAACTACATCAGTGCTAATTGTTTGGGGTTTTAAAATTTTCTTAAACACATATGAGGGACACTGTGTGCAATAACAAAACCTACACAACTGACAGGGAATTTGGGAACCCTCCTCCATTCACATAGCACTTGTACCATGATGATGACTTAATTTTGTTCCTGTGCCGCTTTGCAAAAGGGAATGGGGAAGGGCTCAACATATTGAAGGCCCAGAGGTCTTTGTTTTAGTAAGAAATAAATGGACCCATTGAGCTCTTAATTTAAAGCATCAGCTTCCCACTATTAAACAAAGATTTTATATTGAATTCAATTTCAGTTTGAGAAACTTCAGCACAGAATTATGGGTATGGAGGATCTTGCTTATTAAACCCACATTTTTGCCATTTACAGATGGAGTGGCCATTGTGCATTAACACATCTGTTGCCTGTCATGCTGAATTACACTACTAGGGGTCAGATCCATCATGCTTACCCATCTGAAGGAGAAGACAACCCAAAGTCAAATGTCTCATCAGTAATAAATTTTATATCTGGAGGAATAAATAAGCATAATTATCATAAATGTTCATTGCATTTCTGCTATATAACTCTTCCATCAATTGGCTGATCACTGTCACAAACACTAATTGGTCATGCAAGGAAAGGTGCAAAATCTGTCATCATACTAGAGGAAATTCTCCCAGAAAAAGCCAGTTCCTAACTTGTAGTAGAACTTAGGTCTCATAACTCTTATTAAAATCCATGAAAGTTAAAAACATCAGCTCACATGTGCACAAAATCACAAGGAAGGGGTCAACAGCAAAGCAGAGAATTAAAGCCATTTTTCTTCCTGATTCAGGTGCCATTAATGGGAATAATACAGTCCAAGTTGATGTATGCTAATGGACCTGCCTTTGTACAATTAACAGCCTGATCCTGTGCAGTTTTAAATTCACATAAGGTTACTGAAATCAGTGTATTTTGGCATGCTGAATTTCTCATAAGACTTGGCTGTATACCATGCTTTAAATAGTGCATGTCATCAAAACTGGCTCTATGAGTCTTGAAAAACCTTAAAGTTGCATGCAGCATGCCAGGCATAAAAAGACTCTTCTAAAAGTGATCTTTTATCTTGTACCTAGTCCTAGTTTGAAAACAAAATCAATGCACCCAACTATAAAGGTCAAAAGGTGCGTTAAAAGTTTTGCCTAGCAAAGAAAGACCAAGCCTGGTTGTTCTATCCAGAGCAACATGTACATACACATATGCAACCATGGATATGTCAGGGCTCACCTTCAGTTGGCAACTCCATGTTTTCCAGGAACTATCTAAGCAAACCAGTGAGTAACTAAATGGGAAAATAAGAATAAGACAGCAGGTATCATAATACCACTATATAAAAATCTATGGCAAACCCAAAATTTAGAGTGTTGTATGCATTGGATTACCCTATTCCAATTAGGATGTCAGAGGGCTAATATGTACAGAAAAGTATTAGATAAGGTGATCTACAGATCTGAGCATTTTCCCCCATCTAGAAAAGCTTAAGATGCTGCTCTTTATAAAGCATTTTTAAAGAGATAACTAAATGAGGCACGTTAGGGGATTATAAAATTATGACCTGCTGTAGAGAGAATTTTGAAGTTAATTCTCCCTCCAAATATTAAGGTTCATCCATCTGAGAGGACAACCATCACCCATTGGAGAGCCAATGCCAGCCAGAAGAAAAGAGATTCCATACCCACCCACCCCCTACATCCCTCAGCAGATTTTGGTAAAATTTTAGAATTATTCAGCTGAAGGAAGCTTCATATATTCTTCATATAAAATTGATTGGTAATAGGCTCATGAATGAGAAAAGAATTCACAACCCATATTTTATAGAATCAATCCTTTTTTAAAAAGCCAGCCAAATCATAGGTAAGTTCATCAATAGCTATTAGACACCATACATTTAAAAATAGAAACTCTGCATTTGGAGATGGTGTACCTCTTATTTTGTTGAGGACAAATAACAAGTGATAGCTGTCTTCATTATACCTTGCTTTTGAGTTTCCCAGGAAGACCTGGCTAGTCACTTGAGACACAAAATGCCTGGACTTTGGTCTCAGCATTGATTTTAAATCATCAGACTTTGCAGTATTAAAAAAAGGATACCCATGGATAAATGGGCTTTAACATTTAAACAAGCATCACTGAAACTACCATTCTTATTCAATTAGTTATTACACTATTTAGTGCCCTTATTTACTGTCAGTTTTTGTGTAAATAAAAGTATTAACAAAATGTGTAAGCATTTGCTTCAGTGCTTACTAAGCACACTTTGCAGTTTTCTTTAAAGATTGCTTACATTTACTTCCATAAGTATACTTTAGTAGATGTTTTAGAGTGGTGTGCCTTGAGTTAGATTAAGTTCATCAAACTAACTGGAAATTTCCATCTGTTAAAACCAATGACAGAAATTGTTCCTTACTTCAAACAGAAGATGATGCTGGAATCTGGATCCCTTCCTCTTGTACTTTTTTATTAGTACAAATGTAGATCAATACAATTTGAGTTACAGAAAGTTATAATTTCTGCAGCATCTCTTATTTTCTCTTGATTTCCCATTGTATGTTTTGCATTGTAAGCTCCTTGAGACCAAAACTTTTTTGCCTTTAAAAACTCATAAGGGATCATATATACTAGCTGTACTAAATTAAATACAGTGTAACTAAACACTGTATAAATACCTTTGGTTTTGAAAATACTTCCTTAGGCTAGAAACTTTTGACTGGTTCCCAGATCAACCAGCTTCAGCTTACTTGTATCACAACGATGATGATGATCTGTTCCTAAGATAGTTATGTGCTCCTAAGGGAGAGCTTCATTGTTTCCCCTGCCTACTCATTGCACTCATTACTGACACCATGATATCAGTGAGTGGGCAAGGTCTTTGTTTACATTCTCCTCAGTCTAGCACAATGCACACAGAACACCTTACACATTTCTATTGCTGGCTGCAATTCAAGCCACACTCACGAAGAAGCAAGCCCACTGGAAACAGTGAGGCTTACTACTGAGTAAATAAATGCAAAGTTAAAAAGAGACCCGGCTGTTTATAGGCATAGCAAATGGGAATCAGTCCAGGCATGCAAGGTCTTACACGCGCGTGCAAAAAGATTCAGTCCCCACCTGACCCATTTAGACACAGCTTCGCTCACCACGTAGGGTTGCCAGGTCCAGGCTGGAAAATTCCTGGAGATTTGGGGGTGTGTGGAGACTGGAGAGGGCGTGGTTTGGGGAGGGGCCTCAACAGGGTAAAATGCCACGGATTCGACCCACTAAAGCAACCATCTTTTTCAAGGGAACCGATCTCAATAGGCTGGAGATCAGTTATAATTCCAGATCTCAAGCCACGACCTGGAGATTGGCAACCCTACTCACTAGCCCAGTAACAAAATCGCATTCATGCGTACATGTAACCAACATGCAACCCTTTCCCATCGGAAATGCATTTTCCGCCTGCTCTTACCATAAAGTTTTTGCAAGCAGCAAGAAAAGCCAGGAGCACATTCAAATTTTCCCCCCCATGCAACGTCACAATACAATTACAGCACTCTTATGTTTGATTGGCCCGATATCTAATAAAATCCTGTTAGACCACACCCCTCTCTGTTTCCCGAGGAGGGGACCATATAGGTAGTTGCGCCGGAAGTGTGATCTGTGAGATTGGTTCCCCCTATGGGAAGTACTTCTGGTAGAGTGAAGCATGGCTGCGGTGCCTCCTGATACTTGGCAGCCGCCCACTGTCTCCATGGAGACCACGTAAGTGGGAGACAGGTTTAAAACTTTTCTCAGAACGACAGAAGAGGAGTGCTGTTCTCATTTTTTTTCCTGAACTCGACTGAATTTTCTCGCTGGGTTCCCGTGAATCCAGCGAGTATTCCAGTTCTGATTGTGGCTGATCACGCTACTCGCTGTTGCTATGGCTTTGTCGCAAACAAATGTGGAGCATTAGGGATACTAGCTACTTCTGTACAGTTACTGGGTACCTGATATGCAGGCAGATATTCAACAGGTGTAGGATTGCCTTTATGAAGGTTCATTAATTATAAAAGTTATAAAAAATGTGAGAGTCCTATTGGACAAAAAAATTAGCCACCCTATATTGTTTTGCCAGGTAGTGCTGTGTTTGTAATATATAACTTGTGTATTAACAAAGGTTTAAGCAAAAAATCTTATCCATTAAGTTAGCTTCTACTAACTTACAAGTTAATTTGCAAACAAGTTTAAAATGTTAGTGCCTGGATTTAAATAGGTTGACATTTAATCTGTGGTCTGGGCTGTCACATAGCCAGTAGGCTCATGTTCTCAAGGAAGACTTTTGAATTCCTAACTGAAAAGATTTACAGTTGGTACAGCTAGCCCCTAAGTAGAGGTTGCATTCTAGAAATCAGATCAGATGACACATCCAGTACTAAGTATTTGTTTCTCATTTTATGAATCAGTAAACTCAGAAGGGAGAAAACTTATTAATTTGTAGCTTTATTAAGTTGTAGCTTAATTTCAGTTATTTATTGCAGGATACATACTTACAGTTTTTAGTCTTAGGTGTCTTCTACCTGTGCACAGGATTGTGTGGTTTCCCCACTGCTGATGAGGCTGGAGATAAAGTACAGTAGCAATGGCGCTTTCACATGGCAGGTAATCCCCAAGCAGCAACCACTCCCATTCTCCTGGACCACCAGGGCTTTTTGCAATTTGAAAAGGTCAACTGTAAAATATATGGATATACCATTGAAACTATAGATGTAGCAGGTTCTCTGAATTCCCAGCTCTTGTTTTTTTTTAAAAAAAGTGTAGATCCTTCCCTTTTGAAGATATGTCTTTTCCCTTATATCTCTGCAATGAAAGGGGTTGGAGACTTTTTAAAAAATGAAAGCTGAGAATTCAGAGAACTTGCTACATCTATTATTACAATGGAATAACAATATTCTAGTGTCTATTTCTAAAAAAAAAAAATTAAAAGCTGCATGGTGGTGGGGGAGAGGAAATGGCTGCTGTGGGAACATGTGGTCCAGATGATCCTACCTATGTAGCAGCCATCCAGGCTTTACTGCAATCTTTGCCAAAACTTCAGAGCAAAGTAGGTTTGAGAAAGACTGGGGGAAAGCCCAGAGGTGAATGCAACATAGTGCCACGAGGAAAGAGGGGGAAAAACGATTTCCAAAAGCATTGAACTCAGGACAGATAACTTGTGTGGAAGCCATCATAGTGTGAGTTCTGGAATCAGTGTGATGTTAGAAATGCATTTGGAGTCTTTCTCTGTGTGTTTTACAGCATGGGCATCATTGTTATGGAGCTGTACTGGAAGCACGCTCCCAAGACTTGTAAGAATTTTGCAGAGCTGTCCCGACGTGGCTATTACAATGGCACAAAATTTCATAGAATAATCAAAGACTTCATGATTCAGGGTGGTGATCCAACAGGAACTGGTAAGAATGCATTTCAGACAGGTGCTTTGGATGTGTTGAATGTTATTGAAAACAAACATGGATGGGAAAGGTGTGAAGAATTGATAAGGTTTTGCACAAAAAATCCTGCACAACAGTTTTCAGGTATGTATTTTTTAAATATATTTCTATGTCATTTTCCCTAAAAGCTCAGAGGTTTCCAAACAGAAAATTCCATATGCAGTGAGTGCTAGTGTAGTGTAGTGATTAGACTGTTGGAATAGGATCTGGGTGGCCCAGGTTTGAATCCCCACTCTGCCATGAAAGCTCACTGGATGCCTTGGGACACACATATTTTCAGCCTAACCTACCCTACAAAGTTGTTGTAAGGATAAAATAGAGGAGAGGAGAAGGATGTAAGCTGCTTTGGGTCCCCATTGGGAAGGAAAATGGAGTGTACATGAAGTGAAATTTAAACATCGTCTGCCACTAACATAAAACCAGATCCTCAGAAAACCAAATCTGGAGTACACAATGAATCCACCTCTAAATGTACAATTTTTTTTGCATTTACTCTTAAAGTGACTAAGTGCTTATACAGAGTGCTATGTATTTTTTGAAACCAGAATAAACATAATTTCATCAAAATTACATAGAAAAATGAACATATCTATCTATCTATCTATCTATCTATCTATCTATCTATCTATCTATCTATCTATATATATATATATATATATATATATATATATATATATACCAATAAATAGCATCCATTCACAAATACAAACAGCTGATAACTCATGTGATGTACAAAAATACAATCTATACAACCGACTGTGCAAATGTATATCTTCAGAGAAACAGTCAACAGTCTTAAAAATCTCTTCTGACTCAAGTCGGCAAGAAGCTCCATGGAAGATGCAACAAAGCAGGTAATTAGTAACAAGGTTAAGTGAATTCAATGAGTCTGTTTATTCTCTCTAGAAAGCAGCATGGATGGGGGAAGGAGTCAAAGCCCATCTGTGCCCTGCCCAAACTGGGGCCAGCTTGCGTGTCTCAGCTTTCATCAATGACTTCCTCAGGGGCAAGGAACCTATCCACACTTCAATTTATGATATTCCTGATCATTCTCATTCCTTAGGAGCAGTGTCACGTGGTGCAGGAACATGTTTGTATTTGTGAATGGATGCTATTGCTATTTATTGGTGTGTGTGTGTGTGTGTGTGTATATATATGTCTATTTTTCTGTGTAATTTTAATGAAATTATATTCTGGTTTCAAGAAATATATAGCACTCTGTATAAGCACTTAGTCACTTTAAGAGTAAATGTAAAAAAAATGTACATTTAGAGGTGGATTCATTGTGTACTCCTGATCTGGTTTTCTGAGGATCTGCTTGCATTTTTCAGGAGAGCCTTTTTTATGTTACTAACATAAAACTGGCATTCAGTCAAAGGCTCTTCTAAAAAGTTTCACCTGTTACTTTTTCCTAAATTGCTGAAGGGAAGGAAATCTCTCATCTCATTTGACAACCCATTACAAAGGAGGGAGCTACCATTGAAAACATCCTTGGGCTGAGGCAGTCTTTACCTAGAGGGGACTGAAAGCCAGACCCTAGTGAGAACACCATAAATGGTCCTTCAAGCTAGTGGCTCCCAGGCCATAAAAGAGCTTTAAAGCTCAAGGCCAGCACCTTGAATTGGACCTGGAAAGAAATTTGTGTGCTTATTATTGCAGAAGCAGCATATTTATCATTTCTGTTAAATCAATTACTGTCTCCTACAAAGTAATGAGAAAACTGTTGATCTAATCAGTGGCTATTCTACGTTCCCCTGCAAGCATTTATGATCAGCATTTCCCCTCTTATACAAGAATAAAAGGAAGTGATAAACTTAGACAGTCTAGGAATGTGATATCATGAGGAACAGTGAATATGCCTCTCAGCTGTGACTTTGCTAATTAGTTCACCTGGTCTTGTAATATGGTAGGAAGAGGAGGAGCATCCATCTATGGCAAGCAATTTGAAGATGAACTCCATCCTGAACTGAAATTTACAGGTAGGTAATATTTTTGGTACATCCCCAAACTAAGTGCATCACTATCTGAAGACAGAAGCTTTTGGACATCTAGAAGCAAAATGGCGTCAATGTAAATGCCCTCAGAATAACCTGAATATTAAAAAGTCAGTTAAGCCTAGCTTATAAATTTCATACTGAGAGCCAGTTTGGTGTAGTGGTTAAGAGCATGGGACTCTAATCTGGAGAACCGTGTTTGATTCCTCACTCCTCCACTTGAAGCCATCTGGGTGACCTTGGGTCAGTCACAGCTTCTAGTTCTCTGAGCTCCACCCACCTCACAGGGTGTTTTGTTGTGGGGATAATAGACATACTTCATAAACTGCTCTGAGTGGGTGTTAAGTCATCCTGAAGGGCGGTATATAAATTGAATGTTGTTGTTATTATAAATTTCATATTTTGCATATGCTTTGTGTCAAGGCAGTTATATATTATTGGATTTCCTTTGAGAAGACATCAAATCAGTCCTTAAATTTCGTTTTTTCCCTGTAGTTACTGCTTGTTTTTCTTTCCATAAAAAAGCAAGAAGAAGTTGCCAGAAAAAGGCAAGAAGAACTTGCCATTATCACTGCATTCTGTTTCCATACTACTCTTGCAAGAACTGGATTTGTATCCTCAGTCCCTGTACATTACTGTTTCTAGCAGCTTTAGAATGGAGAAATGAGTAGTTCGTCCAAATCGGTTTTTCAAGAAGCATAAACAATTGTGTGTTCAAGCATGTGTGTATTGAGGGTTATGTCTAAATAATAAATGGCAGTGTTGCATGTTGTTGGACTAAACTGAAAAAAATCAGACTCTTCAGCTTTTCCACATAAGAAAGGTGCACCAACCCTTTAATCATGTTGGTTGCCCTGTTCTGTCCTTTTCCCAGCTCCTTTTAAACAAGAACTGTACACAGTATTCCAAATGAAGGCGCATCACAGTTCTGTATATTACAACATTGTCTGTTTTATTCTCAGTTCCTGTGGTCAGTTTCCTAATAATCCCCAGCATGGAATTTGCATGAACCTACCTGCCTGCTTCATAGGATTTTAAGTATAAAATGGTGGAGGGAAGATCCATGTATACTGCTCTGAACTCCTTGGGGGAAGGGAAATGCTAGATATTTAGATGTGGGAGCTGGGATTCATGACCAGTCCTTATATTGGGGTTCCATTGGTCTTACTAAAAATCCTGATAATTTTTAAGGACTGCTAGAGCATTAAAAATCAGTAAAATGTGACCATTTGATTTATGAGTGTTTTTGTGAAAATTAGTTTGAGAGCCTAAAGTTGGTTAACACACTTTCTTTTTCCTTAAGGTGCAGGAATCCTCGCTATGGCTAACGCAGGCCCGGATACAAATGGCAGCCAGTTCTTTATCACATTAGCACCAACTCAGTGGCTTGATGGGAAGCACACTATTTTTGGTCGTGTTAGCCAAGGTATTGGGGTAGTCAACAGAGTGGGCATGGTGGAAACCAATGCACAAGATCGTCCAGTAGATGATATAAAGATTCTGAAGATTTATCCATCGGGTTAGACTGGTATTAAGATAATCAGATTGAATTTAATTGCATTCCATTGTACTTGGTTTCGTAGAAGATCAGTACGTTGTTCCAAGATACACTGGGCAACCACTCAAGTGTAAAATAATCCTACCCTAAAATGCATGTTTGGAATTTATCTCCCCCGCCCCCCCCCAAATACAGCTGAATTTCTTTCTTAAAATTAGAAGTTTTGGGTTAAAAGAACTGTATGTACCACTTTAAATTACCAAAATGCAAACAGAAAAAACCTTCATTCTATGTTCTGAATAAATTTGATTTTCTGAACTAAAGATATCTTTGGCATCCTTGTGTCTCAGTTACTCTCTGGAGCTATATTTCAGTTCCCGATTTCCGTGGCCCTTTGATGCCCACAAAAGCAAGTAGCTTTGCTGCTCCCTTCTTGTGTCTGTTTACTCATAGCTTAGGATAGGCTTTTGGCATTTCAGAGCAGAATCTTATATGAGTGTTGTAACATCAATTTAGGACCAGACAAAAGGGTGCAAACAGCCTGGTAAACATAGCAGCCACCACTTCAGCCATTCAAGCATCATGAATCCAGGGCAGTCCATTGGCTGTTTATGACTGTGCTTGCTGGATCACATGACACTTCAGACCATATACTTTCACTTGGAAAAGTAGCTCTGAGGGTTAATGTTGTCTTCAGGCATTGGTCTTGCTCAGTTCTAGTTAACAGTTGTGTGCCCTTGCGTTTAGGAAGTGACCTTTCAACAGCAGATCACATCATTCAGCTTGAAAAGTCAGTGTTGTTGTGTGGCTAGAATAATAGTTCAAAGATAGTTCTCCCCACTTCTCCTCTTTCTTTTTTTCTTCCCTTTTTTACTTTTTTCTTTTTCTTTTCCCTCCTTCTCTTTTGAAGCAGGTGAATAGCAAGCCTATGCTGTGGAGGTAGTTGGAACTATGCTTGATAGTGGTACAACTTTTTCTGTGGAAATGGTACTGTGTGCTGTGGTTACATTATAACTATTAATATGAGAGAAAGGGGAATCCCTGTTGCTGTTTTTCATATGAGATTCTAAATATTTCTTTAATGGACCATTCTGATCCTCTTCTAAGAAGTGAGAGCAAGTTTCAGTGCCCTCATAATCCAGTTGTTAATATAGGGGACAGCAGAGCATTTTCAACGGAACACGGACAGTGCAATCCTGAGGCCTGCTTGCTCCCAGCACCAGCGTATCTGTGGTGCTGCTCATCTGCTCCCTAAGGACTTTCACAGGAGAGCTATACCAGCGGCTGAGCCTGGCAATGTGCAATGAGGCTGCTGATGAAAGTGGCTGCCCCATCGGTCCCCTGGCAGCCTCACCAGCATCCCCCAATGACCACGCCACGACCATGACACGTGCATGAGTGGCAAGCGTGGGCCATGATCTCCACTGCCTGTCAACACCTTCATTCCCCCTCCCCCAGAGAGCAGGCAGCTGAGGACCACATGTCCTCCTGGTCATGGCACCCGCATCAACATGCCTGGCCGGAAAGAGCCCCATTGCTGCAGTGGTGGTCCCCATCGTTGATCAGGCAGATAACAGACCTGTAGCCCCCCCAACTCTGCCCACGGCACCTAGCCACCTCACACAGCCCAGATAGCAGGATCCTCGCTGCAGGGGAGGAATCCTCCGGCTATGGCACCTGCAGCCTTGTGACACCCTCCCGTGCTGGCATCGCACATCCCGCTGGACAGGGCTGGTCCCCCTCACCCAGCCATGCACACATGGGTCCAAGGGGTGTGGTACACTCCCTGGTCCTGACCCCCCCCCCCAGCTGCAGCAAAGCATCTCCATATGCAAATGAGGGGGACATCTGGGTGATAACTGCTTTCAGTCATGCCCTTCTGGGGAGGTGCCCACGGGAGCCTGCTCTGACAGTTGCCACGGCTGCTCCATGTTCCCCCATAGTTTCTGGCTGGCTTCCCCAGGCCTGGATGAGAGGGCCGTGACCCAAAGGATCCTCTGGAGATGGTGGGCAGGGAGCTCCCACCATGTGGGCCTGCGCATTTGGCACATGAACTAGCCCGCCTGCCTCCCACAGATCATCCCTGCCCCCCTGACTGCCACGGCCATCTGCCTGGCACCTCAGACCCCAGTGGCATGAGGGGGGCTGACGGCTCCCCAGCACACGAATGAGACCCCATGTCCCACCCTATTTGCCTCACCACCATGTGAGGGGGGGGCTGGGTGTGATGGGGGTAGTGTGCGGCAGCAGCCCATGGGATTAACGCCTGCTTACTCTTGTTGGGAGCTGGGGTGGAGGCGCCTGGTGGCTTATCGGGGCTGCTGCTTCCCTGGCGGCTCAGGGCTGGGGACCATCTCCGATGACATGCTGTGGGGCTGCCCCAGGAGGGAGTGGGGGTGGGGGGAGTGGCTATCAGCTGTGGGCAAGCAAAGATGCAGGGAGGAACTAGTTGTTTGATACAGATTTTATTGAACTGTGAAGAGGCTGTCTGGATGCGTGTTGCCAACTTACCTTGGCTGGGACGAGCTGCACCTGTTTGCATGGTGGTCAGAGCCACAAGGGCTGTTCCTCATGCTGCCTTCTCAGGAGCAGGGGTGAGTCACAGGCTGCCCAGGGAACAGCTGCATGGATAGGGCTCAGATGGCAGCTGGGAAGGATCACTGGGGACTGGAACAGCCATGCTCCCTGGCCTCCCTGATGGATCACTACCTGCCTAAAAGGGAAACAGATGTGTGGCTAGGAGCTGAGCCTTGCTCAGGCCACGGCTGGGTCTTCCATGTCCTGGGAGGGTGTCAATGGCCAGAGACAGTGGCAACAGCTCTGTCATCATAGATGCTGCCAGCAACCAGACAAGGGATGCCCTTCCAGTGGGAAAGTCTTCCTACTTACCTGGGTTCATGGGCACCCTGGCCAGAGGTTATGGAGGCTGCCCAGAGAGCTGATTGGGTGCAGGGAAGGGGGGGCTTATGCCCTGTGTCTGGGCGCTGGCAGAGGACCCAGACAGAGTGGAGCCAGGCCACTACTCTGGCATAGGGAGGATTATGCTGGTGTGAGTCCTAGTCAGCTCCCGGTGCACTTTTGCACCCTGCCCCACCTCAGGATTGCATTGTCAATGTTGTCGTGCAGCTGTAACCAGCTCATTACTTGTTTCGTCCTCTCACTTCTTCATAGGCATATTCATAACGTTTCTCTTCAAGCACCCCTGACGGCGTCAGACCGTCCTGAGCTAACCAACATGGTGAGGTGCTTGAAGAGAAACGTTATGAATTAATATGCCTATGAAGAAGTGAGTGGACGAAACGGGGCGGAGATTCTATGCTGGCAAAACCCATAGGCGTGGCTTGACGTGGCTTGTCTTACTACAAGGCTACACGTTGATTTCTGTAGGCGTATGCTACAAAGACTGCCATCCATAATACTATTAATAATAGTGGTGCATCCTAGAGACTGTGGGATATTGATATTACACTGTGGCATGTTTATTTGAATGTGAACTTAAACGCGGATTGTTGCAAGCGTATGCTGCGGAGACTGATACCTACAATTCTCTTGATATATCACTGAATGCCTGCGTGCATTCTGGAGAGTGTATTAAACTGTCTTTGTACTTTTCCACCAGTTGGATATGTTAACAATTGGACTAATTGATGTTATTGATTGTTAGCACTGAAGCACTTTTGCACTTTATATGAATTATTAAAAGCTTGATATTTTGTATATATTGTTTACTCCGGATAGCTGGTTTGTATGTGAGCAATTGTATTTCCGGAGCAGCTCCTGTTGTTTGTAGGCTATATTCTTACAAAGCAGAAATTTGCCCTGGAACAGTGAATGTTCCTCTGGGAACTGCCATGCTCTGAAGGAGAAGAGAGCCCAACTCACTGTCCTAAAGACCATTTCCAGTACTGTTTCATCCCAATTGAGGCTGAAATCATTTTTTCTTCATAGCATTTGAAGAATTGAGCTTTGATTCATGAAAGCTTATGCAGAAATAAATGTTGGTAGTCTTTAAGATGCCACCAGAGTTCTGTTTCATTGTATTTCTCTGGACAGCTTGTGCCATATTTAATCTGCCCTTAGGGGGCAGTGTTATTCCACTACAGTTCTTCTGCATTGACGAGTGAAGTCACTGAAGAATTTACTGGAGCAAGATTTTGAGAACGGTAGCATCTTAAAGACCAACAAGATTTGCAGGGCAAAGCTTTCAAGGAAGCTTTGACTCTTGCAAGCTTATACCCTAGAAACCTTGCTGGACTTTATGGTTGATCTTGCTCTTCTACTGCAGAAACTAGGGGTGTGCAGAATGAAACAAGCTGGAAAGACACCCCAAAATCAGTTTCATTTCATTGAAGCAGCTTCTGGAATGGTGAACCAAATCTGGGAAACCAAGTTATAACAAACCCCCTCCCACCTAAAAGTTCATGTGTTTCTGTTTGTGCCCTGCAGTGGTAGCAGCAGGCCGGCCAGCTGGCAGCATCTTGTTTTCCTTAACAGCATTGTCTCCTACCAATCAGGTCCCAAGAGGAGAGAGCCTTAATGTTATACCACCTAATTAACTCCATCAGAGGAATGGTGGAATGTGTGCATGAATGCATCTTTTTTTGTGTGTGTATGTGGTGCTACCTGGGCAACAGCAATGTGTCTCTGCCAGTTGGGTCCTCGCAAGTGGAGAAGCACTGACCCCCTCCCCATCAATGGCCTTCAGAAACATTCATTTAATTAACTCTGTTAGAGGGAAGGGGAAATGTGTGGGAAGAAATTGTTGTCTGAAAAAATCATAGGGAAAAGTACGAGACCGGTCCGGAATGGAGGTCTCCCAGAGGGAAGAGGGAGGTTGGCCAGAGAGATGCATCATGCCAGCAGCATGGCATTGGTCTGTCTCACCCACCCTCATCAGGGCACTTGGGCAACTGGTCATGGTCGTCATTGTGAGGAGGAGTTCTGCTGGATGGGGTGCAAGTGGTCTGTTTGAGCTATTGGACTTGATAAAAACTCTGGAAAACTTCATTCACAGTCTTTCAGGACTCTCTCTTTCTCCTAATCAAATAGCAAATGTGTATCCCACTAAAACTTCAGCTACTTCACAGTTTCCACCTACACAACTAGCAATCTAGTTTTCTCTTCAGGTTTCTCTGTCCTACTGCAATGCATCCCCCATCCAGCATCTGCCAGAACATTTTTTTTTAAATTCTCCGCATCACGCTTAAATCAATCCCCCTGCAAGCCACTGTCCAGCTCCACCAAACCATCCTGCCTGCCAACAGCAAAAGGAAAAGCAGGTGTGTTGGGGAAAGAGATTCAAAGGGAAAGGGATATTCCCTGCCTGTCTGCACTTTTGCAAATTGCTTATTGTATGTGGAATTGCGTCCGCTGGCTAAAGTTAGACCTAGTGTGCCTTCTGCTTTGTGTAAATTCTTCTGATCAATACATTTAATTTTTTGTAATTTGGACTGCACCAATTTACTTGTTTCTTAGTAGCCCTCATGGCATTCCTCTTACCAAAAAACCAAATGGATTAAAGCCAAACCAGCAACCCCTCCCCCCCCCCCCACACACACGCCTGGGGAAATAAGGAAAATAGTTTGAAAACCCTGGATTCAAAACTGAAACAAAAAATTTCTTAGTGCACACATAGTTATTAAGCATCCAACTTCATCCCAAAACCAACCAGGAAAAAAATTTAGGCAAACTTGTTTTCCTTCTTAAAAACTATTTCAGATAGAATATCTGATTTTAAAAGTCAGTGCAGTGATATAGAATTTTTTTGTTGTGAAAGAAAACAGCACCCAATGGTACAAATAATATATCCCTCCTGGTCTTCACACTGAAGAATATCATAAAATACCTGGGATAATTTGAGAAAAATGAAGCAAGAAAACTAATTTTCCAGATAACACAGACACCTTCTCAACAAATCCAAAAGTGTTAACAGATGTTCCTGCTAGCTATTTTCTGAACCTTTAAAAAATAATAATAATAATCCAAGCAGGGCTGGTGGCAGTATATCGGTGTCCAAGACAGTCTCTTTGAAAACAAAACAAAATAAAACTACTAAGCTTGAAGCTGGCATAGTGGCAGCCAGTCCTCTAATTGGGGGGAAAACCCCACTAAAGCAACACTAATGTCAGACCTAGCCAGACAATACCTTTTGGCTGTTATAAAAGTCATGAAGATGTTTGTGTATGTGTTGCGGGTGTACACATATGTTCACATGTAATCTGGGAAATCTCTGAAGTGGTTTAGTGATTACTAAAGAGTTTACCAGCGACCATAATGTGAAGGAACCATGGTGATGTGCCTAGGAAACAGGAAGTACAAGAAGCAGCATTCTGAACTCATGAAGATAAAAGCAGCAGGTCTAA
The DNA here is from genome assembly GCF_028583425.1 of Eublepharis macularius. Lineage (NCBI taxonomy): Eukaryota > Metazoa > Chordata > Lepidosauria > Squamata > Eublepharidae > Eublepharis > Eublepharis macularius. The sequence continues at coordinate 103,663,436 of NC_072794.1, read as the reverse complement.
AAAAATCATTCATCTTATAAAATGCACTCCAGTCCACAAAATGCATGCTACTACACCCCTTCTTATTAAAGGCTTTTGATTACCAGGCAATGCTGAGGCACGATGTTCAGTAGTTTAAAAAAGGGGAGGCAGATTGCATTTTTACCCTGCACTCTCAGCTGAAAGCAACAAGGAGAAAATGTTCCTGCTGATGAGACTGGCTTTGATGAGCCATGAATAAAATGAGTTAACAGATCTCTCCCTGCATGTACATACCCCCAAGTTGATATTGAGGGTCAGAGGGCCCTCTGGAACATAGGGGAAATCAGCAGAAGCTACTCCTGTTTCCCTATGAGCAAGATTTTCTGCAAATGGATAAAACACTACTTCACGCATGCGTGAGAGGTGGTTTCTGCCAATTCCTTGGAAGAGTCTCCTTCATGCACCCCACTACATTCCTGAGGGGCTCCAGACCATCATGGGCAGCTTTTCTTTTGGAGGGAGGGAGTCTAGGAGCCAAGAAATCTGTTCCACCACGAACTAATTCCATTCTCCGTTTGTAGAATCCAATCCCTTACCTGACTTATGGTGACCTGATAGGGTTCGCAAGGCAAGAGATGTTCAGAGGCAGTTTGCCATTGCCTGCCTCTGCATCACAACCATGGTCTTCGTTGTTGGTCTCTCATCCAAGTGCTAACCAGGGCTGACCCTGCTCAGTTTCTGGGATCTAATGAGATCAGGTTAGCCTGGCCCATTTGGGTGTTTATGTGCTCTATCCCCCTCACTTCTTCAGTATCAAATAGAATGCTTCTTCCTGGACTCCTGGGACGCAGGCCCTAGGTCCATATTATGGTCACCAGTAAATTATTTAATTTCAGGTGGGCAGCTGTGATTGCATAGTTACTTAATAACTATGTGAGCTTCACTGCAGCTTTGTTTTTTTTTTGGAAGGATAAGGCATAGTGGATATCAGGAAAACTGCCTCCTCGACTGAATTAAAGTTGGCAGGTCGCAACCCAGAGAGCCCTCCTGTTAGCTTAACGGCAGCTTCTCTCTTTCTACTTCTCTCCCAGGTTGTACTGTCCATCTTTGTCCATTCCAACAGTCTTAGGGAGAAAGAACAGTGGGCACAGAAAAGTCATCATAATTGCATCCTCCTGTAACTGCTGTTAAAAGTGACAGAATGCATCTCTGGCATATTTCATCATCTAGGACAAAGTTTCATCCCAGGTTTGCTAATGAGAAAGTTTAACTGGAGATGTTCAGTACTGTGACCATGTACATATAAAACATTTTTGTAGCCAGTGAGATACAGCCTTCTTCAGTCTTCTATTCAGATGATAAAAGACAGCACAAAGACAGATTCTTAAGGTGTTCCAGTGAAGCAGACATTTATAGGCACCCTGTGTTAGTGCTATGGATTCTGTTCAGTAGTTCTCCTCCTCATTGCTTATTCACCATGACCCTCTTTGGAGCACTGCAGAGAGGATGTCACAGGATGTCACATGACTTCATTGCTCAGGTCCTTCAGCATAAGGTTCCTGTTCTGAGTTATGTTTAAAAAGTTGGTAGTTTATGCCTGTGATACCACAATGCTTTGGGGGAGTTGAATAACTACAATTTCCTAAGTTTCATCTCTAGAACCATCACAAATGTCCCAATGCTGAACAGTCTGCTCCTGTTATTTTATATGGACCATGTGGGTAACCAATAACCATAAAGCAGAGGCAACTGTAAGTGGTAGCTTAATCAGGGCTTTTTTTCAGCTGGAACGCAGTGGAACTGAGTTCCAGAACCTCTTGAAAATGGTCACATGGCTGGTGGCCCCGCCCCCTGATCTCCAGACAGAAGGGAGTTTAGATTGCCTTCTGTGCCACTTGGCGCCGCGGAGGGCAATCTCAACTCCCCTCTGTCTGGAGATCAGGGGGCGGGGCCACCAGCCTTATGACCATTTTCTCCAAGGGCAACCCACTGAGTTCTACCACCTCTTTTCCCAGAAAAAAGCCCTGAGGGAACTGGAGGTTAGCACATACATCATTTCAGACATTTTGGAAACCTAGTTTTAGACTGTGCATATGTAATGCCCTTACCTCCTTCACTACAACTTCCTGCAGGCCAGCAATAACTTATTTTAAACAAAATAGTATAGGTAGTTACTGATATTTTTGGATAGCCAGTACTGAGTGCACCTCACAACAATTTTTTTTAAAGCAACTTATTAACCAAAACTTATGTTTTAAATATTATTGTCAGGAGTCTGTTTTTATGTGCTTCTCTTTTTTGTTCTGAGAATGCAGATTTATTTATGTATTTATAATCCACCTTTCCCACCTACTTCTGGAAAGGGACCCAAGATGGCTATGTTAAGGCATATTATGTTATGCTTTCTTAAAAGTTTGCATTTATTACAAACAGGCTGAACTGCTTTTTTCCCCCTTTTGCTGAAATTGAATGCAAATTGTGCTTCAAAATAGTTCCAGAGGGACTGTTAACAATAAAACAAAAGAGATTTTTTGTAGCACTTTAAAGACTAACAGATTTGTTATGGCACAAGCTTTTGCAAAAATCATGTGAAGGGTAAATTTGCATCACACCACACAAATATGGGGTAGACAGGGTTTTATGTTTTTCTAAAAACACTTTTTTTTAAAAAAATTAATACAGCTTAAAATGTTTATTCCTATTACAACAAAAATTGTTTTCCTTTTTCTATTTGTATATCTAGATAACAAAATCTGGGCAGAATTGATACATATTGGTTTCTGGATATGTGAGTTTGCTTTTTATAAAAGTATATTATTGACCACTGAGGAAGGCCCCTGGGCCAAAACGCATATGGCCTTGTGTTAGTCATTTGACATGTTTATCAACTGTATTTTGAAAATGTTACAGCTTATATAAAAGATGCTCTGATTCTTTATGCAGCCTGACATTCAGGCCCTGTGTTTTTAATTTTACTGTTGTGTTCACTGTATAAAAAATATTTATTCTGAATATATTTTATTTGCTTAGCTTGAGCCTTGTAGCATCTTCATAAGCTTTTGTAGACCACTTTTATCAGATTATTTTTAAAAGCTGTGTTTTGGGGGGGAAACCCTGCTGTTTTCCAAATCTGTTGCTTGTTTGTCATATCATCTCTTATATTACAGAACAAAATATATACACTCCCCACCTAGGGTTGCCAGGTATCCAGTTTTCCCCCGGACAGTCTCTTTTTTTTGTTGGACTGTCTGGGGGAAACAGAGTTAAAATATCAGACACCTGTGTGCCAAGCCAGCCTGGCTGACGAGCCCACCTGGCTTCCTGTACACCAGGATAAGATGGCCTGCTTGCCTGCCTAGTAAGGTTGCCAGGGACCTGGAGTCCCTCGTTGGGAGATACCCCAATCCCTGGACTCTCCCGGCAGGGGATTGCGAGCCATTTACTCCCGGCTTCTTTCTTTGCACATGTGCAAAGAAAGAAGCCTTCTGGGAGTGACATCATCATGCGGGGGTCAAAGGGCACCCCCAGGTCAATGGGCACACTTTCCTCACCAGCGATGGCTGTTCTTGCTGCAGCCACGGCCCGTTCTCGCCGCCACCGCTGCGGCCCACTCTCGTTGGGCACCAAGGGGTGGCAGCGGTGAGAGCAGGCAGCGGCAAGAGTGGGTGGCAGTGGCAGCGGCGAGAGCAGGTGGCAGCAGCGAGAGTGGCCAGCGGTGGCAGTGAGAGAGGGCAGTGGCAAGTGTGGCCCCCTCTTGCTGCTGCCACGGCTGCTGCCCACTCTCACAGCACGGGGGAGCCCCACGCTGCCCAGGGAGGGGGCGCCCCAAGAAGCACGCCCCCCACTGGCTAAATAAGTGAGTGCAGGGGAAAGGGTGGGCTCAGGGGATCCCCCTCCCTGGGTGGGGGAATGGGAACCCTACAGCATAGCCTCCTGTGTGCTGGGAAAGCAGTAAGCTGGCCTGGCTTCCTGCACATCTGGGAAGCAGTTGGCGCACACACCTTCCTGGCCTCCTGCTCACTGGGGAAGTGGCCAGTCTGCTCACCTGCTTAGCCTTCTGCATGCTGGGAAAGTGGCTGGCAGGCCAGTCCACCCAGCCTTCTGTGCACTGGGAAAGTGGTTAGCCCACCTAGTCTCCTGCATGCCATGGAAGTGTGATGCTTGGCCTCCCGTGCCCTGGGGAAGCAGCCAACCAGCCCACCCGCCCAACCTCCTGTGTTCCAGCAGTGACATCATTTATGGAAGTGCTGTTATTACTCTGGGAGCAGGAGCATACAAAAAGGTACATGCCAGGGCCCCTTTCCTGTTTTGGGACGGATTGCCATCTGGCAACCCTATCCCTACCCACCTATCTAAATAAACCTCAGTACTAAAATAACTGTGTCTTGGTCTTACCAAACAGACTCAGATTAATGCAAGAAAACATTGCAGAGCGCCAGTCCTACCCCCACCTGCAGCAATCTAGTTATTGATATTCTGGGGACTACTTGAGCAATTAATGTGTTTGTATATTGTTCCTGGTAGACAAATTGTGAGTCTCACACATTTTCCCAGTCCTTCACTATGGCTGAGGAGATCCCAATTCAAGTGAGGGTGCTGGAGTCATCTATGAACCCTATCCTGAGGCATTCTGCTAGGAGACACCCACCCACGTGTACATAGCCTTCAGGGTTGGAGAAAGTAGGGTGGAGCAGTTCCTGCACAGGGTGCTGTTCCCCTAAACTCTGGTCTTTGCTTCAATTGCTTTTCATTTTTTGCATTGGAAGCAAAAAATATCTGGCCACCGCCACCTTCAGTGCCATCTGCTGACCTATTCCTGACTCCTGAGTCAGCTCAAGCTACCAGCTGTCAACTTTAGACCTCTGTGCATAAAATTTAAATTCAATTAGAACATTGTTAACAATACCTGAAGAATACCTAGACAATATCTGAAGGGACATCTCCTTCCATACGCTCCTGTGTGCCAACTCTGGTCTTCAGGCTGCCACCTGTTGGCTGTTCCCACATGACATGCTTGGCATCAATCATGGCTCCTATTCTGTGAAATGGGGTTCCTGAAGAGGATTCCTCACAGATGCCTCTTCCACATAACCAGATTGCTCAGCTGTTATTGCCTCCTTTATCTTCTAGTTGTCCAGCTCACTCAGATCAACAGAGACGGTGAAGGGTAGCTATGGAGGAACCACACAGATATATGTCATATCCAGGGCTGCCAGACCTCCAGCTTTAAAAAAAGTGACCTCACTAACATTGCTACATCACTTCCAGGTTTTCCTAGGGTAGCTTTAGAGCAAGATTGGGGTCCAGTAGTACCTTAAAAGCCAACTAGATTTCCTGGGTATGAGCTTTCCAGAGTCAAAGCTCTCTTTGTCAAATATATCGAGTGGGAAAAGATGGGAGTCTTTAAAATCCAGGTAGAGGGTGGGAGCAGTATTGCAAATTAGATTGTCAGGAAGCTAGCTATAATATATGTTGTAATTTGCTTGATAGAGCATGGGTGCAAAGTGCAGAAAATTAGTATCTGTAATGCAAGAGAAAACTGATGTCCCAATTCAATAGGGGACCCATCGTTCCAAATTTGCAAATAAACTCACAATTTCAGCAATCTCACGTTGTAATTTTCCTTTGAAGTTTCTCTGTTTGAGAACTGCTACTCATAGAAGAGCAAGATTTGGGGCCAGCAGCACCTTAAAGTCCAACTATATTTCCAGGGTATGAACTTGAAAGCTCATACTCTAGAAATTTAATTGGTCTTTAAGGTGCTACTGGATCCAAATCTTGCTCTTCTACTACAGACCAACATGGCTACCCACCAGAAAATGTTATTTTTAGGTCAGCTATGCAATGTCCTGGCAGATTTAAATGTTCTGCAACTGATTTTTGAACATAGTGATTTTTTAATATCAGTTTTATGACCATTTATTCTTTTGCAAAGGGACTGACCTGTGTCCAATATAGAGAATTAAATTATAATGTTGGAAGATGAACAAGTGAACAAGCTTGAGATAATATAGCTGATGATGTTAGGTCCAGTATTCACTCCATGAAGAAAAAAAAGGGGGGGCACACCACGGCCAAATGAAGATGAAGAGACAATTGGTGCAGAAGAAAAAGCATCTGTACTAATTGTACAACCCCTACAGGTTTCGTGTGCAGCTTCGTCAGGGGGGTCTTCCAGATTCATTTTAGTTCCATTCCTGTATATACCTTTTAGCAAAGTGTTTTCTGAAGTGAATATATGGGAATGGAATTAAAAAAGAAACATTTAGGGGTTGTACATGCAAAACATGTAGGGGTTGTACAATTATTAAAGATTCTTTTTCTTCTGCACCAATTGTCTCTTCACCAGTATTCAGTCCAATAACACATTCACTGGACACAACAACACCAGCTATGTTATATACCTTTGTTCTTTTTTTAAAGAGGGATTTTTACAAAGTTGCTAAATAAACATTTACGTTGCTAAATGTGCAGAGTCTTTGGAGCAAAAAGGTGAAAAAATGCAACACCTGCCGGTAGCCTGGAGGAGTTAGGAAAATCTGTGCCGGTGTCAATGTCAGGTATGTGCATCAGTTCTTGAGTGAGAGTGAGGAGAAATAGAACAGGAAAACACACACACACAGTCTTCACCTTTCCTTAAAAATGTAGTTAGCTGCCCAATATTCTGGCTTTTAGACAATGACTAGTCAATATTTTTTTAACAAACACACAACCCATATTCGGGCCATTTCTTTTCCAGTGAGTTGGCAAACACAAGCATCAGTTCCGTTTTATTTAGCCATCCAGAGTTCCGGAGCCCAACACAATTCCCCAACGCACTTGCTAATAAAGCCCATTGAATGCAGTGGGTGATATTTCTGGATAAGAGGATCTCAGATCAGACAGTCAATCCCAATCTAATATTTTCTTTGCACGTTAGTTTTTCTATAATATAGCACAGGAGCTTACCAATAATTTTTGAACTGAGTACAAATTACCCTATAATTATAATTGCTTCTTATTGGCTTCACAGTAAAAATGTCTTACAGGAAATGTAATTATTTCCCTGTCAGCATCTAATTGCCAATTAACCATAGAAACTCGGCATCCACAGACCAACAAATGTCCTTACTAACCTTGCCATTCTTAAAGGCAGTTTGCATGTCCAGAAAGGGGACCTTCTGATCCCCCCCCCAAAGAAACTGAGACACCTGGATCTATTCCTCTTCATAGGGGCTTCTGGCTGCTTGGTATGGCAAGGAAGAGTGTTTTGCGTCAAGCAAGGGTAATAGGATTTACATCTGAAGTGACCCACATTGAAATAAGCATGCTTGAAAGATGTTTCCTGACACTTGTCAGTTTGTATAGAAGTACAGGGAAGAACAGCGAAATGAGTGTTTACTGTTGTTGTGGCTGCTTGTTGTTGTATATGCAGAGGTTTCTGAAAGAAGGAAGAGTTTTGAAGAGAAAGAAGCGATAGGAAACTGAAGGAAAGTCTGCGTTCTGATATTGTTTGAAGAATTTCTTAGGAATGAGTATGCCTTAGGATGAAGAAGTAGAAATGGCACTGAGCTCATCAGGCAGAGGAGGCGAAAAAATTAAAATTGGGTTAAAATATATATCCAGAGTCACGGAGAAATAAAAGCATATGGACTTGAATTGGAGTGTGCATCTGTTGGCTATAGAATCTTGCTTGGAAGAGCTTGCAAAGAAGCAACCATAGAGCTCAACATGGTATTGAGAGAGAAATGTGCAGATCACACGTGGGATTCTGTCTTGGAGCATAGGAGCTCTCTCAGCTCTACACCTGCAGATTATGTTACCTATTCTTTGGAAAGATGTGTCCAAAAACAAGACATTGACCTTTGCATCATCATGACATTTTAAGTTTGACACACATCAGGTATTTCTTTTGATATTTTTAGCTCTAAATAAACCCCATTGCAACAGAGTGGGCTTTTCCTCCCAATTTTTCTCATAGAAGTATTTGATGCCAATGTTTCAAACCAGATAGAAAAAGGAAATAAAACCTCTTCTGTTTTGAAATGGAGTGAAAAAAATAAGAAAAATAAGCAAGATGCTGTATTTGGAGCCATGCAAGTGAGGTGCATATTATAGATTCCACAGATGAACTAAACAGCTAACAGAGATGTGCCCTTGTAATTTCCCTGCGCATAAATCTTGGGTCTGCAAATACAATTATATCCATTATCTGCAGATATCTGAGTTCATACAATCGCCATTGCCCTGTATCTCAGGACACAGAAAGCCACCTTTGTGCTTTTTTAAACACGTCAAAGTTAATTCTTGACACCAGCAAAGTTACTGGGAAAACTCTAAATACATCTGATGGAGGTCAGACTTTATTGAAAAGAGCATTGTTTTTAGATTAGCAGGATTTCAGTCCAGTGGCACCTTCGAGACCAACAAGATTTTCAAGGAAGAAGCTTTCAAGATTCAGAGCTCCCTCTTCACATTCATTTTTAGATTTTGTGTTTTAGAATACCCAGACCTGGGCCATTCATGTCATACTGTTCTCCGCTCTTCTAAAAATTTGTATTTGGAAAAACTGTCAAAATGTCACTTTGCTCATCTGCAGTAGCTGAAGGTTCTAATAGGAATAATGTATCACTGGAATTATCAATGAGTACATGCATTTTGGCTCATGTATGATAAGGGAACGGTGACGAACAAATTCTGCGCAGTTACAATATGTGTAGTAATGGGGGAGGGATATAATGAAACGCCTTGAAATGGTAACACAATTTCTAATAATTGCCCCAGCATCTGCAGCCATGCAGTGTGCATGGGCAATTGCAGCAGAAGGTTCCTTTTGCCCATTTAACAGCCATTTTCCTGGCAGAAAATGTCGACCACAATAGGCAGGCAGAGTGACGGGGAGTGATGTCTTGCAGAGAAATGAATCAAGCCTACTTATTCAGCAGCACTTTATGGTTTGGTCTGAAAAGCCCTGTCCTCTACCCTGTAAGGTAACTAGAAAGAGAGAACCTCATGGAAAGAGATGCAGCTCACTCAAAATCTCTGTCTAGCCAAGTAGCCAGAAGGGTCTGCCTGGGTGTTGGATAAGGAGTCATTTAGGGAGACAGATGTGAGCTATATTATGAGTGCATGCAAAGTGGGGCATCCATGGCCATTTGGAAGCCTTGAGACTGTCAGGGCGCCATAACAGGAATCCATGCATAACTAATGAATAAGAGATTCCACCCCGACCCCCAGTGTCTGGCTTTAGCCTCAGTCTGGGAGAGCGGTGGCAGTGAGTGGGGAAGCTGGACCCAGTGCAGGCAATAATGATTCCCACAGCTGTGCTCCTTGCTCTAAAGAGATGATCTTCAACATTGATAGGAATGAAAAATGGTTTAGAAAGCCACACCCTGTCATCTTCCCAGAGGCTGAAAGTGCCCAGGTTGATGCCAACTGGTTTAGACAGCAGCTGACGCACTTGCAAAATCTGTCACATTCAACTTGGTTGAAATTCTGCACAGGTTTTCTGGGAAATAAAAGCAATCATCATCTACAATTGACCACTGCTTCTGCCGACTTTGCAAATATATTTGTCCCTCTCTGCACAGACTTCTTTGATACACAGCTCTTGTTTGCTGAACCGGCTTTGTGAGCCTTGACGAGGCAGCATGTTAATTTCAAGCCCTACTAGAAACACAGGGTAAGAACAGCCGCATCACCCACATTTGCCCAACTGAAAAGTGCCAGAAATTTCAGGTAAATAAAAGGGACATTTATACTTCAAAGGGCATTCCAGCCGTGATTAGCAACTGCCTCTTTGCTGCCAATGGCAGTGATGCATGGCATGAGGAAACTAGGCCAAGGCTGGTGAAACAGCTGGATTTTTACAGCAGAAATCATCCATATTTCATTTGTTCATTTCATTTTATTAGATTTATAGCTCTTCCTCCTCCCAAGCAGGCTCAGGGCTGGTCATAACAACATTAAAAATACAAAAATAATGTACATTAAAACAATAAACCATATCAATATTAATAATTACAGATACAAAGAGGTGTCTGCTGTCCATTTCAATTAAAGGCTGAATAAAGCCTTTAAGTTAAATTTATATCCAGGGCAGGAATGGTGGGACACGAGCAGTCAGGAGGAATGAACCACCTCAGCCAAAGGCCCAGCAGTACTGCAACAGATCTCGGAGGGCCTGGATCTTGACCGGAAGAGGATTCCACCAGGCCAGCGCCAGAGCTGAGAAAGCTCTCGCCCTGGTTGAGGCCAAGGAAATGTCCCTTGGGCCAGGGACCACCAGTAGCTGCACATCTGCAGAACTCTCCAGGGGACATATGGGAAGAGGGGGTCCTACATATAAATCTAAATATATCAGCTAGCTGTAACTGTGTAAATAATAAATCAGGTGGTAACACCACAGAAGCCCCTGGAGTCACCATTCTTTTCCAAAGAGAAGCACAGACAGTATTGCCTAGGAAGGAGATGGAGTCCAAAGTCCAAACTGGCCATGATTAAGGATGTGAATTTAGTTGATAAAGAATGGCAAAGCACTCCAAATGAGAAATCCAAATCTGTTCCATTCATTCATGCATTATTTATGTTTACTACCAAGATCCTCAGGGTGACATGTAACACCATTGTAACAGCCATAAAAACAATAATTACAAATCCCTGGTTAAAAATCTACAAAATTAATAAATATAAACAGAAAATAAAATGTAGATGATAAAACAAAAAAGCCAAACAATTATTAAAATTAAAGAATAATAATACAGCATTTGCCTCCTACAGTTGGAAGTCTCAGTGCCTGTGGCCTGCACGTGAATGCATTTAATTTCCCTGGAGAAGTTCAAGGAAAGCTCAGACAAAGGAAGGGGGCGGGGAGAACTAGAATATATGAAAATGGCATCCTAGCTTTCCAATAATCAACATCAAACAAATCTTGCAGCAAAAGGTAATTGTGCTAATAGGTCTTTCCTCAGTAGTCCTATATACATATTAACAGCGACCGCAAAAAAGAGCTAACACGTGTTCACTTTAAAAATAAAACCAGGAATTAGTACTTGAATAAATGTGGGGTTTGAGTTGCACATTCAGCTGTACATGTACATGTACATGTAACATAAGAATTATTCTTCTGTCTTGCATGCTGGGTCTGCACAAAATCAGACTTGGTTGCTCTTTTGTTGGCAGAAGGCAGGGCCAATGCGCTCATGTCTGTTCCTCCTCTATGTATGTAAAGCCATCTACAGAGGGAAAGATTGTGCACAAGTTTGCTGTAATGTAAGTTATCACATTGCTGGCTCTGTCGCTTGGGGACAGCTTCCTTGATAGGCAGCAACCCTGCCCCCACCTAAGTTCTTTGTTTTCCTGTGCCAGTTCTGTTCTCTTTTAATACTGAGCATTTGCAAATTACTTCTGATTCTTTGTTGCTTTTTAGCAAGTTTCCCCTCCATTCACCTTTCTTTTCTTTTAAGTTCCTCTGTCTTTTTAGCCCTGTGTATACATTATAGTGCATGAATGTACAGGGTATACATGATTTTTCTTTGTACTCACCCTCTAAAGAAGTTTTTTTGAAGGGGGTGGGGGTCAGAAAAAACGAGATGAAAGCCCTACAGCAACAGAGAAGGGCGATCAGGTACACCAGCCAACAGCCTTTGTTTGCAGTTGCCTCAGGAATAAATGGTCATGGGGGGTGGGGGTGGGGTCAGAGCATCCTGTCCGTACCTCCAGCAGGCAGCCTTATAAGTAGCCGTGAGCTCACATTCTAGTCTGTTGGTCAATTTCTATCTCCCCCTTGCCCCAGAATAGTATAGCAGCAGGAGTAGCCAACATTCATTGCTGGGGCTGGGTAAGGAGAGGATTTTAAAGATGCGCGTGGGGGACATTTCCCTGGATGGGAGGATATCCTTAAATGTGAGGGCAAAATTAATTTTGCGCTGATACTTCCACATCTGGCTTCACCAGGTTCATTTGGAGCATGCTGCTTTGTCTCTAGAGCGTCTTTTCAGGAGGTAGGGGACAGCAGGAGGAATCCTTTTAGTCTGGATCAACGGAAGGGGTCCATGCTGGGTACCACAGGTGATTCCAGAGTGAAAGGGAATGTGGCACTTCTCTCTACTTCCGTCACTCTGCAAAGCATGAGCTTGGGGAAAGGGCCTACAAGGTACAGAAAAGCAGATGGGAGGAGGAGAGGGAATTGGTCAGAATTCTCTGTAAAACAAGCACAGCCAGCAGCTCTGAGGCCTATCCTGGCTGCACCAGTGCAGGTCAGGAGGAGATACTGCCAGAGGCCCCTGTGATGGCGGTTTAGAGCACAGCCACCACCTGGCCCAGGGAGCTGGATAGCACTGAGAGCACAGGGAAAGGATATACTGACTGCAGCACCTGAACTTGTGGAGCAGCTTTTCATTGCCGGGATTCCCAGCATTGCTGTGGCTGCCTCCATGGCTAACATTGCTGGTCCATCCTGCCTTCGTCCTGTGAGCAACTTCTGTAACTTGGCCTGATTTTCCTAAGAGTTCCACATGTCAGTCTCTGCCTGTTTTGGTTTTGCTTCTTTGCCTTCCTTAGCATGGCCGATGCCATCTACTGTGTTACTCTGACAGCCTTCCTGGAATACCCATTGTGTAATGCAGCCTGCCTTCTGGAGTGAGCAAATTCCTCCACTGCGTGAGAATGACTCCTCCTCCCCTATTTCATTGTAGTTGGATAAAAAAAACTTGAACCTTTTCTACTATTTGTCTCAAATTTGGGAGCTAGGCAAGATCCCTGAGAATGCAATCCACAACAAATTATATCCAGAACAATTACATCCAAAAATGTATTTGTTGATGATGCCGAAACTGGAATTGGATTACAGTGATTTTATGGGTTTTAACTGTATTTGTTGTTATTTATTGTTGTTAGCTGCCCTGAGGCCATTCACGGGGAGGGTAGGATATAAATATAAATAAATATTGTACTGAAACAAACATGAATGTTGTATCTAAAATAAACAGATGTGAAATTAGTATAATAAAAACAACGTTTCTGAACTAACAGCAAAATGACACCCCCACCCCCCCGCCGCCAAGTGCGCCTCTCTTTGCAAGACCAGCACTGCCATTAGAGAGAACGAAGCGGGCTGTCTCAAGTGGCAGCTCTGGGGCAACCATTACAAGACAACCTGTTGTCAATATGTTCATTTACTATTCTATTTCTACCCCTTGGAGAAGGGAAGGAATCAGCCTTGGGCCTCAAAATGTCTGTGCCACCTCTGAATCCATCCCATCTGCCAAGCCAAGTCCTTAATCCAAATGTGCAGAAACATGCTGTAGCTTTTCAGGACCAAACTAAACAGGATGGTGTTCTTGTGATTACCACAAGGACGTGGTTTTCTGAGCTTCCCCCTCATCCCTGTGCCATTTCAAGTGTCAACCCCCACAGCTGTTTTGGCACTTAAAAAGTGAGGGAGGGCTCTCCACCTCAGATCTGATCAGAATTGGACTCTGACAGCCTTTTAAACTCATTTTAAAATGTCAGTGGCATCCTCATGATGGCCACAAAGACATCACACTTAGTTTGGCCCTCATTATGGAATGGGAGGCACTCTGCCCGTGTTGAGAGATGCTTTCTTTGTTGTTACCACAGATTCTAGAGCTCTGCTCTGGAGATGAAAACAAAGACCCCAAAGAGGGTAAGTCACAATGAGCTTTAGCAGAAATCAGGCATGGCAGCTGCATGTGAAACAACCACTCAATCCCATATTTATGGCAGGCCAGCTCAGAGGAGGAGCCAAGCTAGGATGATGCATGCTGGATCTATTAATACCTAAAGGGCATTCTGCTAATAGTGATCCAGAATGTACAAAGGTGCTGCTGACCTCCTTCTTCTAAGGTCTTATTCTTTTAACATTGGCAAGGCAGGCAAAAATAAATACAAGAAGTAAAGCTCTCTCTGTCACTGCATCTGGGTGCTGAAGAAAGCCAACCATTTAATTCTTGCCCTTCTTGCAGCTATTATAGGCACAGGAATTCTGCTGGAAGAAAGATGACACCTTCACTTATTCTATAATTCTTCCACTAAACAGCATTATGGGAACTGGGGGTGGCATTTTCTCATTTTTCAGTACACTCACATTGTACAGATTCAAGGAATAATAAGACAATCTATACCATAATTGTTCTATATACTATTTGATGCAACAGATCCCCTATCTAAACAGAAGCTATAATTCCAAGCACAACTGAAAAAAATATTATGTGGTTGATCTATGATTTCCCTCCCCTTAGGGCTTTGTGGGGTGGTAGAGTATGACAAATGCAACAAATTCAATTTTTTTAAAGAAACAAACTTTTCCTTTAAACCAGCTTTCTCACTTTAACTCATTGCTTAATAAGGGCCACAAAAAGCTACACCAAGGCCTGCCATTATATTACTAGAAAGCCAGTGTGAGTGTGGCGTAGTGGCTGCAGTATCATAATAGGACCAGGGTCCAAATTGCCCCTTTAAGCTTGTTGGGTGACCTTGGCCTAGCCACTCACTTCCAGCCTAACCTGCTTCACCGGACTGGGAGGAAAGGAGGACCATATATGCTGCTGTGAGCTTCTTGGAGTCAGGGTGGGATAAAATAATAATAATAATAATAATGTTGTTGTTGTTGTTGTTGTTGTTGTTGTTGTTGTTGTTGTTACTTTTAACCCATTTTTTACCACTCAGTGTGGACTCAAAGCAGCTTATAATATTAACAATAACAACAAAAATCCATCTAATAACAACAACAACATTCTATTTATACACCACCCCTCAGGACAACTTAACGTCCACTCAGAGTGGTTTACAAAGTGTGTTATTATTATCCTTACGACAATCACCCTGTGAAGTGGGTGGGTCTGAGAGAGCTCTAAGAAGCTGTGACTGACCCAAGATCACCCAGCTGGCTTCAAGCGGAGGAGTGGGGAATCAAACCTGGTTCTCCAGATTAGAGTCCTGTTGCTCTTAACCACTATACCAAACTGGCTTTCTAATACTACTATTACTTAAATTGAGGTTACTTAACAACCAATCTATCAACAGACTACTCTTTGGGGTAGGGAGTGGGGTGGTAACAGCTCTGCCCTTGATGGAAACAGTTTCTCCTCAGGCTCTGGATAGCAAGATCTGGATACACAGATACCTAGGCTGATTTAATAAGAAGCTGTCCCACAGACTTTAGTGAGACTTACTTTGAAGTAAGTATGTGTTGGGGGTTGCAGCAGCAATGAGATATAAGTTTGCAGAGTAGCAGAGTTTGATAATAGTGCAATGGAAATAAGTAGACAAACTTCTGTGATTCTAGCTCTGTAAAAATACTTTACTACATAATAGGGCAAAAAGGGTACATTTGGTAAAAAACAACAACAGTTTCTGACTACATCTTGATGTCTAAACTAGGTCCTAGAGAGAGAAAGGCTTAGATTGCAAAGAGAAGTAGACTGAGCTTAGACTGCATGGTCTAGTGGAGTAGGAGTAGTGAACAAAGAGCAATAAAACCTTAGTATATGTTGCTAGCTAATTGCCCCCCAATAAACTGGCTCATCCAATAGACAATCCTGGATTCCCTCATTAAGACTAAAGACTCCCACTTTCTCTGGCAGGAACTTCTCTCGAAGCCTAAGTGGTCCTATGCTAACTAGCTATCTGACTAAACAAACAGAACAACAATTTAACTCTTTCATGACTGAGCATAGGACACTTGCACAGATTCCAACAGACTGTAAAACTCTAGGAATTATGTTCAAATACCAGAGTATATTTTACAAATCCATACATGATGAACACATGAAGCTGCCTTATACTGAACCAGACCATCGGTTCATCAAGGTCAGTATTGTCTACTCAGACTGGCAGCAGCTCTCCAAGGTAGAGGGTTTTTTACATCACCTGTTACCTGATCCTTTAACTGGAGATGCCAGTGATTAAACCTGGGACCTTCCTCATGCCAAGCAGATGCTGTACCATTTCCCCATTTTATGTTTCTGAGATGGTACCAGGGAGCTGCAGTTGCTGGGCTGATTTAACGTGGAGGGTGAGTGAGCATTTCTGTTTGTATAGTCCAGGAATGTGGCCTAGTGTTGCCAGCCTTTGCAGCATTTTGAATGGTGCATTTGAAGGATTTCAGGTCTTGAGAGCTGCTGGCAGTAGACAGTAGGGTGAAGGTCATTGCTGCTTGTGTTCCGTTCTGAAGTATTTCTTGGGATTAGGTCTTTTAAAGACTCTACTCAGGGTTTTAAATGTTCCCTTCATCTGACTTATTGATAAAAAAAAAAGAAGAAAATATTCTGCTCTGAGCTTGACTTTCTGCAGCTCCACACCAAATGTTCTTTATTTTGTTCAGAAGGCACAGAAATGCTGCAGACTTAGATAACATGTCCTACTTTTAGTATCTTTGCTATGGAATGGAATAATTGCTCTATTAATAAACACACCATACTTTTTTTTCATTATTATGTAATGTTTTTTCCATGTTTTACTCTCCCGTTGCTATATGCTCTTTGCAGAGCTTTTAAGTATAACTGCTGCTGTTAAGATTACTTCTTAGGTAAGGAGTAATAAGCAGCTTCAAGGAAAATAAGCAGAGACTACTTGAAGAACTTTGGATTTCTGCCTTTTATTCACATGCTGGTTTGAAGTGGAAGAGGAAATGAAGAACTGGTACCACTCCACTCAGTTGTTAATAGGCACTAACTGTGGTGGAACAATGTCCCTGGTGCCCTTAACTCCAAGGAGGCCCTTTGCTTCCCTACAGTCACTTCATGCTTCTCTGAAATAGAGGTAAGCAAAGAGAGTTGTACAGAAGTAAAACAATTTAGTACTTTTAGGACTGTATGCGGCCAGCTGGATTCAAGTGTGCTCTTAGTGACTGCTGTGTGAGTGATCCAGTGTGGGCACCACCCTGAAATAGGCCAGGTAACAGTATGCCTAAGCACACCCAAGTAACCACTTGGGACAGCAGTAATTTTGGGAGTACCTCTGAAAGCAGAATGCAGGAGATGGTTAGCATAACATACGGGTAAAGCATTGCCAAGTGCGATGTAAGAATTCTATCCCAGCATTCTCTGCAGTGTTGCTGAATCCTGTCATGCAGATGCTGATGGAGAAATGTCTTGGGCCAGCCCCAGCTGAAGTCCAGTTGTGTTCATCATGATGTGTTCCATGCTTTTCTGTGAGCATATTGGGGTATGGGTGAACTGGAAGAGTCATGATATGCTTATATCCACACATTAAATTGCTAAGGAAAATACTAATGTTTCTCACACATTTGCATGGATAGTGAAAGATGTATATGCAACTGTTTTGTGCTTGTTGAGATGTTTTCCACCTTAAATCAGATGTGGAGATCTGAAAGGTTGTGTATGAATCACCTTGATATTTCTGTTCTGATGCTGACCATCATACTAAGCCAGGCCTCCCTTGAAAATTTCGTTACCAAGCAAAGGGTTAGATTCTAAAATTCTGTTGTACTAACTGTAGAGTTTTCCTCTGCTATCTTCTGCGGCTGGAATAGTCTCTTTGTGGGTGTAAGAAGATCTTCCAGCCTGATGAATCTGGTTATGGAACTACTCCCCTCAGATCCAGACCCCCCTTTTTCTAAAATGTGTTCTTCCTGCAATTTTGCTCCTAAGGATTTCAGTGTAAACTCTCTTGCCATTTTCTAAACTTCCTTCCTTCCTAGGCCGATTCCAGATGGCCAGAAATTGCAGTTTTTCTACGGAAATAATCGCTTACCGGCCACACGTTCACTTTCGTCTCCATCCGCTTTGTCTCGCAGCGTGCCGTGCCATCCCGCTTCCGGATGTTCGCACAGCCAACTGAGGTACCCGGGATTGGTTGTTTCCTCCCTGTCACAGTTGACATCAGGGGCCTTCATTGGTTTGCATTTCAGTTTTTTAAAAAAATTTTTTTTACATGTTTTGCACAAATGCGCAAATGCGCAAATGTGCAGGTATGCGAATACGCAGCATCAACATTTGTGCATTTGTGCATTTGTGCGCATTTGCACAGTTCGATGTGCGCAAACATGCGACTGTGCAAATGGTGCCCGGTTTTAAAAAAAAAATTAAGGGAATATTGTTTCCGGCCGGCCGGCAAAGGAAGGAGGGAAAGGGGAGGGCCTCGCCACGGCGACGAAGCGTCCAGAAGTGTGCAAACCCGCAATACGGCGTTCACACCGTCCACTTCTGGAGCGCAACACAGCGCCATGAACCGGAGGTAAGCAGGGACGGGACATTACGGGTTTTTACAAGTGAGGTCGCTGGAAAAGCGAAAGCACTCGCTTTATTTGTGCCCTTCTGGAATCGGCCCTAGTCATTTATAGTCATTTATTATTCTGAGACCCAAAGCAGATTACACAGTGTGAGATTAGTGCAGTCAGTATCAAGGACAATTTCATAAACAATGCCATAGGGTAAATAAACACAAGTTTACAAAGACATAACATTAGCAAGAATCCAACACAGAGTATTGTACCATTGAAATTTTTCAGAATCAGGCTTTCCTTTTCTAGCTCTCTCCTACTGGTATCTGTCAGAGTCATATCCAACAAAAGAAAGAATTTTTGATTTGCCAGCTTAGAATGCTAGAAGTAGACAGCTGAATTATTATTTTTATTATTAGGGAATTTTTATGCTGCTTTTCTCACCAAAGTAACTCAAAGCAACCTAAAGCAGCTTGCAGAATATTTAAAAAGTTCTACAACCAATTTAAACAATATAATTTTCAATAAATAAAACAAAGAACATACAAACACATCCAGAACTGGCCCACCAAGCTGCTTATTGCAGACTGAAGGCTGCGAGTCAAATTACCAACTTGACTGAAACTTGATTTCTGCCTTGTCACTTACCTCTTTAGCTAGGGGCGGGGGGGGGGCATTTTGGGCTGTTGGTCAGCAAGAACGCTGTTCTTCCTTTGGACCAATGGCCTTAGTCAGTAAGAAACTGTTGTCTGCTCTAGAAAGCTCTTTATTGGTAAGGGGCCCTGCCATTTTTCATTGGAGCAAGTCTCATGTTCTATATATACAACTTCCCTCATTTCCAACTCATAGCATGTCACATATACCTCAAACCTCCTTTCATAATGTTTTTGTGGATAGATCATGTATAGGGGGATACCTGCAAGTAAAGATTCTGTAGATGCGTAGGGGACTCAGAGTTACGCATAATTTTTTTTTACATGCAATTAGGTGTACATGTATGACTGAGGCTTCTTTCCATATTGCTCTACATGTATGTAGACTCTACGGGCCTATGTGTCAACTGGATTGTTTCAATTGCCCAGCCTCAGGTAATGGTAGGTTCTAGTAGAGTAAACAGGTTAGTAAATTGTAATGTATTGGTCGAACTCTAACTTAAGCAAGGGAACTGAAGCCTACACTATCATTGGCTGCTATTTGCAGATAGCAGCCAATCAGGGTGACAAGATAAAGACCAATCACTGAGCTGTAAATAAGTTAAATGCAAATGAAGGGTGCCTGTTCTGTATGTTCCCATTGGGTGTTGAGATATTGGGGAGTGGTTTAAGACTGAAGTTGTGTATATATATATGAGTGTGTCGCTGCGTAAAGTTCAGTTGTATTCCTGCTAAATAAAGAGCTGTTGAATTACGTGATGTCTGAACCCACTATTTAACACTGGCGACGAGGATGGGATCTCTGATTGGGTATGCAGCCCCAATATCAGAGCGAAATCACTAACAGGGTGCTTGGGTATGCAGCCCCAAGACCTAAGCAGATATATTAAGCTTGGGTAGGCAGCCCCGAGAAACAGAGCAAATCACTTGCCGGCGAGGAATCGTCGCATCACCCATCCGGCATACGCTCGATTCCTCCAGAGGGCAGACATGGCCGCTAAGGGCCACTTGGAACCGTTTGACTCAACAGCCGAGGACTGGGAATAAACAGGGTTTCTCACCTGTAACTGTTGATCGTCGAGTCTCTTCTGTGCAGACACACATTGGGACTGCGCAGGCGCAGGCCAGCCGCGGAGAAGATTCTTTTAGCTTCTAGAAATGTGACGGGGACGTTCGGGCCCACCGCGCATGCGCGCCGGTGTTCCCGCCAATTTTGAAGTACAAGTACCCGAACGTCCCCGGCATTCCCTCAGTTCACCTGAGCCGCCTGAGAAACAATGGAGAAACCAAGCACTCACAGCGGGGCAGGTGGGAGGGAATGTGTGTCTGCACAGAAGAGACTCGACGATCAACAGTTACAGGTGAGAAACCCTGTTTATCGTCGTCGTCCTTCTGTGCAGCCCCACATTGGGAGAATAGCTAGCATCTCACCAATGGGGGCGGGTGTGAGTGTCTATGAGAACAGAGAGTGCAGAACAGCCGTGCCAACAGCGGATTCACGGCGTGCATTCACGTCTATGGAATAATGTTTAATGAAAGTGTCAGCGGTAGACCACGTTGCAGCTTGGCAGACGTCTTGGAGTGGCACTCCTCGCAGGAAGGCAGCAGAGGCAGCTTGTGCTCGAGTAGAATGAGCAGTAATCGACAACGGGCACCGAACTCCAGCTTGCTGATAACAAAGTTTAATTGCAGACACAATCCAGCGAGAAATGGACTGGGCAGAAGCTGGCGAGCCCTTGCGAGGGCCAGAGTAACATAAAAACAAGGCAGGAGACTTCCTGAAACACTTGGTGCGATGTAAATAAAACAATAAAGCACGTTTCACATCCAATGTGTGTAGAGTACGTTCCTCTGGGGAAGAGGGTGTAGGAAAAAAGGAAGGAAGGACCACCTTTTGACGCAGGTGAAATTTTGAAACCACCTTGGGCAGGAACTGCATACTAGTGTGGAGCATGACCGTACCGGGGAAAAAGTGCAGGAAGGGGGGGTCACACCTCAGAGCAGACAACTCCCCAACCCGCCTGGAGGAAGTGACTGCAACCAAAAAGGCCACCTTCTGTGTGAGCAGAGGCAAGGGACAGGTAGACAGGGGCTCAAAAGGGGAGAGCATCAGACGGGAGAGCACCAGGGTCAGGCTCCACTGAGGAATAGGATGGGCCCTAGGAGGAAAGGACCTTAGTAGGCCCTTCAGGAACTGTTTGGACAGCCAATGTGCAAACACAGTCCTCCCATCGATCTGCTCATGGAAGGCAGAGATAGCAGCCATGTGCACCTTAACACTGGAGAACGCCAGGCCCTGGGAGCACAGGTCCAGGAGGTACTCCAGAATGATAGGCAGCGGGCAAGTGAAAGGGGAAACCCCTTTGGGGGCTAACCACCTAGAGAAACGTGACCACTTCCTCTGGTAGGACAACCTGGTAGACGGTTTCCGGGCATTCAGAATCACATTAAGCACCCTAGTAGAGAGGCCTAGTCTGGGGCGCAGAGGAGCCAGGCAGTCAGATTTAGCACTGCCACATCGTGATGCCACACTCCGTCCCTGAGTAGCAGGTCTGGGGCGTGTGGCAGCGGGAGACACCGCCCCTGTGACAGGGAAAGTAAAAGGGGGAACCAATCCTGGCGAGGCCACCGAGGGGCAATCAGGATACAGTGGGTTCGGAAGGCCCTGATCCTGGAGAGGACCTTGTGAAGGAGCGGGAAGGGCGGGAAGGCGTAAAAGAGCCCTGGAGACCAGGGTATCTGGAAGGCATCCCCCAGTGAACGATGGCCAATCCCGGCCCGGGAGCAAAACAGCGGGGCTTGTCTGTTGTGGGCTGTGGCAAAGAGGTCGACCAAAGGCGTGCCCCATGTGCGAAAAACCTTGTGGAGATAAACCGTGTTGAGGGACCACTCGTGCTGGGGCAAAAACACCCTGCTCAGCGCGTCTGCTGCTGTGTTGTTCTCCCCCGCAATATGAATGGCCCTGGGCAGGACGTTGTTGGCAATGGCCCAAGTCCAGAGTGCAGTCGCCTCCTTGCAGAGCTTGAGCGAGACCGTTCCTCCCTGCTTGTTGAGGTAATAGCAGGCTGTGGTATTGTCCGACAGGACCTGAACCCTCCTGTTCCGAATGACATCTGCAAAAGAAGCAAGGGAGTAACGGATCGCTCTAAGCTCTAACAGGTTAATGTGCATGCCCATTTCAAGGGAGGACCAAACACCTTGAGCAGACAGGTGTCCACAACGCCCTCCCCAGCCTAGATTGGAAGCGTCCGTGAAGACGGTGACCTCCGGCAGGAAGGGACCAAAAGGACAACCCTTGGACAAATTCTCAGGGTCAGTCCACCACACCAATGTCCGCTGTATCACCCTTGGGACGGAAAACCCACGGTGTTGACTCATAGTGAGGGGGTTGAAAACCCGAACAAACCAATTTTGTAGAGGCCTCATGCGCAGGCGTGCAAAACACACCACCGCTGTGGAGGAGGCCATAAGGCCTAACAACGTTTGAATCAGGAGGGCAGTTTGGAACCGGTTATGCACGAAGTGGCGGGCCAGGGAGGACAGCCTGCTCAAGCGGTCCGGGGGTAGATAAGCCCGGCCCAGCAGAGAGTCAAAGTGGACCCCAATGAATCTAATGCTCGTACCAGGGGACAGGACCGACTTCCCCAAATTGACCACTAGCCCCAGACCGTCTAGGACGGACAAGGTGAGGGCGATAGAAGCCCGGAGGGAGTCAGAGGAGGGACCCACCAGGAGCCAATCATCCAAATAGGGATAAACAAAGCAGCCACTAGACCGTAGATGTGCCACCACGGTGGCCATACATTTAGTGAACACCCTGGGCGCCGAGGCCAGGCCAAAGGGCAAGGCCGTGTACTCATAGACAGCGCCTCCACAGGTAAAACGGAGATATTTCCTGTGGCCCTCAAAGATGGAAATGTGGAAGTAGGCGTCTTTGAGATCCAAAATGGCCATCCAGACGCCTGACTCCAAGAGTTCCAACACCCGGGACAGGGTAAGCATCCTAAACTTCTCCACCTTCAAGTAGGTATTAAGGGCCCGAAGGTCCAAAATGGGACGAGACCCCCCATCTTTCTTATCCACAAGAAAGTATCTTGAGTAAAACCCCCAAGGGGAAGTAGAGACATTGACCACCCGGACAGCACCTTTGGCAACCAACTCCAAAACATTATTTTGTAACACAACATTACAACAAGAAGCACAACGGGGTGGGTGCGAAAGAGGGGGTGCAGTGGTAAACGACAACTTATAACCACGGGCCACAACAGAGAGGACCCAGGTATCCGTAGTAATGAGTTGCCAACGGGGCAAGAAAGGCCGTAGCCTGTCCAAGAACAGGACATTAACAGCGTCCTTGGAGACCAACTGGGAAGCGTCCTGGTCTAGTCAGAAGACCGTGGGCTTCTGCGCTGAAGTCGAGGGCTTGGGCGAAGGAGGCTGCTGTCGTCCCTTGGACCGGCCGGAGCGTCTCGAAGAGTGGCGCTGCTGGCCAGAGTAGGAACGGTGGCCATAGGATTGACCGGAGGGGAACCGTCCTTGGCGCTGGTGGAACTGCTGGTAGGGGGACTGATAGGACCGGAACCTGCCGTACCGATATCTCGGACCCGACTGCGGAACCGAAGGCGCAACCCCGAGCGACTTGGCCGTCTGCTGGTTCTTCTTCATAAGAGAAAGGGACTCATCCGTTTTCTCTGAGAAGAGCTGAGGACCTTCAAACGGAAAATCCTCGACCTTGGCCTTCTTCTCGGGGGGCAGGGCAGTAGATCGAAGCCAGGCGTGCCGACGCAGGAGCACTGAGGATGCCATCGCACGCGCCGCGGAGTCGGCAGCGTCCTTGCCAGCCGTCATCTGTTGCTTCGACAAACGGAAAGCCTCAGCCTGGAGAGCCTTGACCAAGTGACGGCGATCGTCGGGGAGGTCAGAGAGGTAGGACGACAGACGCTTCCACAAGAAAAGATTGTAAGAGCCCATTATTACTTGGAAATGGGCGATCCGGAACCCCAGGGAAGCCGAAGAATACACCTTCCGACCAATTCCATCCAGCTTTCTCCCCTCCCGATCCGATGGAGCCGAAGAGGAGCCCCGTCGGAACCGAGCCTGACCCTCCTCGGCCACGATGGAAGAGGGCTTCGGATGGGCAAAGAGGTAAGGGCAATCTTCCTGTTTGAGGCGATAATATTTCTCAACCTTCTTGGCCGTAGGCGGTACAGAAGCAGGGGTCTGCCAGAGTGCCAGGGCATTGTCGACGAGATCCTCGACAGGAGGAAACGCCACCGAGGCAGGAGAGCCCGAATACAACGGCTCCAACAGCTTACTCTTGGGTTTGGAGGTCGTGGAGGCGACGTCGAGCTCCAGTGCTGCGGCCATTCGGACCATCTGCTCTGCAAACACCCTGTAATCGTCATTAGGGGACGATGAGCGGAGCTCCCCAACAGCATCATCAGGGGAAGGGTCAGAGGCCGCGTCCGACGAGTACTCAGACGGAGACGCCAAGCCCTCATCATCCTCGGAGTCGGAGAAAGCTGCTGGGGTCTGCGTCGGAACCGACGGGCGGTCAGCCGGAACCGAGGTAGAAGGCTGGGGTGCCGAAAGATGGCGACGCGGCTGAGTGGCAGGCGGAGCTGGAGGCAGAGTGGAGGGCGCCGGAACCGTGGCCAGGGGCACCGAAGGACCAGGCAGAAAGGGAGCGGACTGCTGAATCCAAGCCACAAAATCCTGCCAGGAGGCCACGTTCCCTAGGCCCGGGACAGGCTGCCAAGGAGGCAGAGCAGCAGGCAACGGAACGGACTGGTGAAACGGCGCTGGAACCGAGAAGACTGGCTGCGATGGAACGGAGACCTCCGCCGGAACCGGAGCACACGGCAGAGAGCGCTCAAACTCCTGGAACGCGTCCGAAAATCCACGGATCGACTCACAGTCGTCGGGAATCACCGGAGGAGGTGTGTGAGGAGGCGACGGGGTATGGAGGAGACTCCGGACGTCCTCAGGAGGAGGGGCCGGTCCAGGAGAGGAACCAGCCAACGAGGCCGGGGCCGGCGACAGAGCACGGCGCTTGGCCTTTGACTTGGCCTTTGCCTTCTTCGGCGGGGGCTCCGAAGAAGCCTCGGTGGCCACAGGTTTCGAAGAAGGCTTCGAAGAAGCACGTTTCTTCGCCTTTCGACTGGACGGAGCACTCACGGAACCGGAGGCGATCGAACCGTCCGGAGCGGACGCCTCCGTCGGAGCCGAGACGAGCGGTTCCGACGGGTGATGAGGAGCCGGCGAGGGGGCGACAGAGCTGGGCTTGCTCCCGGACGACCCCGAGGCTTTGGGCGGTAGAAGGTTGGCGTCCCAAAGAAAGGCCCGGAGCCTGGCCTTGCGGTCGTTCCGCGCTTTCGGAGTGAAGGCCATGCAAAACTTACAGCGCTCCACGACGTGCCCCTCGCCCAAACAGATGAGGCAGAGGTCATGACCGTCAGAGTGGGTCATTTTAGTGCCACACTGTTGGCATTTTTTAAATAAAGCGGAATGGGACATAGTGGAGGCGTTTCCCAGTCAGAAGGAAACGGCAACTCACAGGTAGAAGAAAGTCGGAAGACACAAGCGACAGCTGAAGAACCTTTTCGAACGGCGGCGAAAAAGGAACTGAGGGAATGCCGGGGACGTTCGGGTACTTGTACTTCAAAATTGGCGGGAACACCGGCGCACATGCGCGGTGGGCCCGAACGTCCCCGTCACATTTCTAGAAGCTAAAAGAATCTTCTCCGCGGCTGGCCTGCGCCTGCGCAGTCCCAATGTGGGGCTGCACAGAAGGACGACGACGATCATACATTACCCAGTTCGAATTCTACCTTGAAGCGAACAAGATTGAGGACACAAATCTCGCGAGAGCGACGTTCTTTAGCATGTGTGGGCATTCCACATATGACATAGCGTGGGCACTAGTGGCACCAGCCCTGCTTCAAACTACAGTGTTTGACACAATAAAAAACAAACTCAAGGAACACTTCTCACCACAGCCATCTGAGATAGCCTGCAGACACGTGTTCTACAAGCGAGACCAGGCGCAAGGTGAATCCATAGCAGCATTTGTCACAGCCCTCCAACAGGCAGCCAGACAATGCAATTTCCCTGACCTCGAGATGGCACTTCATGACAGGTTGGTGTGCGGTCTGCGTGATGAAAAGCTCCAAAGGCGACTGTTTGCGAAAAAAGATCTGACCTTCAAGACGGCATATGATGAGGCCATCGCCGCTGAAGCTGCAGAACAATCTGCAAAGGAGGTCTGGCAGTCCTGCACTCCACCGCCGTCTTGCAGGTCCGAACTAGTACATCAGGGTTGCGTTGAGGACCTGCCTTCACCAGAGGATGATGAGGAAGAAGTACTGCGAACTAAGTTCCAAGACAAGAAACGAGGGGGACCCCCAACATTTCAGGGCACCCCTTGTGCAAGCTGTGGAGGATCCCGCTGGAGGAAGTCATGCCGGTTCCAGGACGCACAATGCCGGAACTGCTGGAAATCGGGGCGCATCGCTCATGCCTGCCGCTCTGCCAAGAACCGAGATGGGTTGCCCAAGTCCAGCTGCAAGTCATCGCCAGTCTACAAAAAGACATCTACCCGTAAGAACGACTTCCACACACTCACCCTGCGCCACGCCGATGTAGCACAGACCAGAGAGTCATCAGTGCAAGCATTACAACCTCCAACCTGCAAAAAAATAAAGGTGACAGTGAAGATCCAAAACATGCCCTGTGAGATGGAAGTCAACTTAGGGTCAGCATTATCCATCCTCTCTTCTCGCACACTCCAGATGATATGCCGCAGGACATCCAAATCTCATCTTGAATCAGCAGACATGGTGCTGAAAGACTTCCAGGGCCGCTGCGTGCCGATAAAGGGCATCAGCACATTCCAAATAAAGCACAAAGACTTTGCTGGCCCGCTACAATTAGTGGTAGTTCAAAGCCGCCAACCAAGCTTACTCGGCCTCGACTGGTTTCGACCCCTCGGCATCCTGATCGCAGGCATGCAGCAGCTTTGTCGTGATGAGGTGGCATCGGCATGCAGGGAGTTTCCAGCAGTCTTCGATGGTGCCCTTGGCACTTAACACGGGGCCACCTGTCTCTTTTGACCTAAACCCAGCCGTGGCCCCCATCCGTCTGAAGCCTTGCAGGGTTCCATTTGCACTCAAGCCAAAGATAGATGAGGAGCTGGATTGGCTAATTGAACAGGGAATCCTGGAACCAGTTTCTCACGCCAAATGGGAAACTCCCATAGTAACACCACTAAAGCCAAATGGAGCGGTCAGAATTTGTGCAGACTATAAATGCACAATCAACAAAGCCCTGCAGCAACATGCCTACCCAGTACCGGTCATGAGCCATCTCCTGGCATCACTCCAAGGGGGAAAGATCTTTGCCAAACTTGATCTGGCCCCGGTTTACCAGCAGCTACCTGTGGACAATGCGACAGCCGAAGCCCAAACGATTGTGATGCACCAGAGCACTTACAAGGTTAAGCGGCTCCAATTCGGCATCAACTTTGCCCTAGGAATCTTCCAAGGCATCATGGAAAGTCTTCTACGGGGGATTCCAGGCGTCATTCCATATTTTGATGACATCCTGATTGTGGGAGACTCAGAAGGTGCACTGGCAGAGAGGCATCGCTGTGTCCTTCACAAACTACAGAATGCCGGCTTGAAGGTAAAGCGAGAAAAATGCCAGTTCGCTGTCAAGAGTGTGGAGTTCCTGGGATTCCTCATTGATGCAGCTGGTATCCACCCCTCACCAGCAAAGGTATGGGCCATCAACGGTGCGCCTCCTCCAGGTTCAAAGAAGGAACTACAATCCTTCCTGGGCCTCTTAAACTTCTACCACACCTTCTTGCCACATAAGGCATCAGTAGCAGAGCCCCTGCACCACCTCCTTGATTCCTCCGCCCCCTGGGGGTGGGGCAGAAGACAAGCCACGGCATTCGAAGCGGTAAAAGCACTACTGTCGTCCGAGAGCGTGCTGACACAGTTTGATGAGGAAAAACTGCTTGTATTCACCTGCGACGCCTCCCCATATGGTATCGGAGCTGTCCTAAGCCACAGCCTGCCCACTGGGCAAGAAGCGCCCATCACCTAATTTTTGAGAACCTTGTTGGCTGCGGAGAGGAACTATGCCCAAATACACAAGGAAGTTCTGGCAATTGTAGCCAGCGTGAAAAAGTTCCATGATTACCTATACAGCCAGAAATTCCTCATCGCTACGGACCACAAACCGCTCCTGGGGTTGCTCGCTCCAGACAAGCAAATGCCCCAAATCCTTTCGTCCAGGATGCTGCGGTGGACAGTGTTCATGTCTGCCTACTCCTACGAATTACAGCACTGCCCAGGTAAAGCGATGGGACATGCTGATGCCCTGAGCCGCCTGCCACTGCCTGACCCGGGGACCGACCCATCTCCGGCTCATCACATCATGCTGCTGGAGGACTTGCCGAGTCCACCGCTCAGAGCCTCTGATGTCGCGGCACACTCTGCTAAAGACCGCACCATCGGCCGCGTACTCAACTGGGTATGGAGGCGGTGGCCATCTGGCCGAGCAGTTCCAGCCGTTCTCCATCAGACAGCATGAACTCTCAGTACGCAAGGGCTGTCTGCTGTGGGGAAATAGAGTTGTAATTCCAAGCAAGCTGAGACAACAAGTGCTTGAGGCACTACACAGTGGACACCTGGGTATAGTGCGCATGAAGGCACTGGCCCACAGTTACGTCTGGTGGCCAGGCATGGATAGGGCTATCGAGGAGAGGGTCCACACCTGTCAGCCGTGCCAAGAAACACCCCCAGCTCCAGCACAAGCTCCCGTACATCCCTGGGAGTCAGCAAGAGCACCCTGGTCCAGACTCCACCTTGATTTTGCCAGACCATTTCAGGGACAAACTTTTCTAATAATCGTGGACTCATACTCAAAGTGGCTAGAGGTTGTCCTTGTCTCCACAATGACTACTGCTGTGGTCATTCAGGCCCTACGTCGGCTGTTTGCAACACACGGATTGCCCGACACTGTAGTATCGGATAACGGGACACAATTCACAGCAGCGGCGTTCCGGCAGTTCCTGGCTAACAACGGCATCAGGCAAGTCATGTCTGCTCCGTTCCACCCTTCTACCAATGGGCAGGCAGAACGAATGGTGCGGACAACCAAGGACAGCCTCCAGCGAATCAACCAAGGGGACTGGCAGTTGTAATTGGCTGTGTTCCTGTTACAACAACACGTCACACCGCATTCAACAACAGGCCGTAGCCCCGCTGAGCTCCTGATGAACAGGAAGCTCACCATAACTCTCAACAGACTGCACCCCGACCTATCGCTCGAGGAAAGGCCCATGCCAGAAGGAGAGGTGAGAACCTTCCAGCCAGGAGATCTTGTATATGCCCACGACTACAGCGGAAGTCTACCGTGGGTGCCAGCGTCTGTAGACACAGCAACGGGACCAGTATCGCACGCCGTTGTCACGGCTGATGGCAGGAGACTACGACGACATGTGGACCAGCTCCAATGCAGAAGGCCGGAAAGGACAACGGGGCCTGAGAGCGTGCCGACGCCTAGTGTTCAGGAGGATGCTGCAGCTCAAGGAACGGACATTGCAACCATACCATGGCGTTCACAGACACTCAGCCCACAGGTTGCAGAGGCAAGTACTACCCCTGAGTACCGAGCAGAATTGAGTAGCAGGCCAACCACGGCACCAACACCACCCCCATTACCAGATTCAAATTGTCCTTCGCCTCCAATGGCCATGCGACATTCCCCGCGGGCTCGGGCTCCTCCCCGCCACCTGGAAGACTATCTTTGTTAAAGGGTCAGTTCTGACTTGGAGGGAGGAGTGTAATGTATTGGTCAAACTCTAACTTAAGCAAGGGAACTGAAGCCTACACTATCATTGGCTACTATTTGCAGATATAGCAGCCAATCAAGGTGACAAGATAAAGACCAATCACTGAGCTGTAAATAAGTTACAATGTACATAGTTAAATGCAAATGAAGGGTGCCTGTTCTGTACGTTCCCATTGGGTATCAATTAAAAAACAGTTATCTCCTTTGCTGAAGTAGGATTGCCAATTCCAGTGATTTTCCAACATCCTGGTGATTTGGGGGTGGAGCCTAGGGAGGGTGGAGTTTTCTCCTGGAGAACTGATCTCTGTAGGTTGGAAATCAGTCATCATTCTCCACATGTCACCTGGAGGTTGGCAGCCTACAGTGTGAAGTGACCTTACGTGTATACAGGAAGATCCTTTTATAAGTGCAAAAACCAAGTCAATTTTATCAAATAGCATCAAGCATTATGAAACAGAAAATACAGCATGAGGAATGGTGCCTGGCTAGACAAAAATATTGTGGCACCCACAGAAGTTTAAGTATAGCACTGAACTGGATCCAAATACTTGCTAGTGATGTTCTTCAAATACATGTGCAAGAGCTTCTGCAGAGCCCTGTGAAGTTCTCAAGCAGTTCTCATGCTTCCGGTTGCACAAGAAGATTATGGACATTTCTACTTAGCTGCTCTTTCCCACCCTTGTCCTGCTTATTGTGTGTGTTTTGCTGAGTCACTCTGAAAACTCAGCCTCCACACATACTCCCCAAAAGCACTTATCTTACACTTTGTGGTCACAGGCAGCCTCAGCAGCTCCTAGAAAAAGCAGGTTTGGAAGGGAGGTTGGGCACTTTTGTCAGTGTCACTGTAAGCAGCTGGCCTGGCCTCCACCATGTTTAATAGCTATTTAGTATCGCTACCTGTATAAAATCACAAGGCCCCTAGATTAAATGCAGTTTGGTTTGCAAACAGGGGAATTACAGCTAGCAGTTGCTGAGTCCTACCTGGGAGATCCAGGCATGAATGGAATGCTGCATGTAAATGCAGTGTGACCAGCTGTAATTAGTTTACAGTCCTCTCAGCTCCAGGTGGAGCCAGAGCAAGAAAGGTCTCACAGTGTCTTCCCACTTAGCACATTCCTTTCCCTCCTTCCGTGATGAGATCCCCAGCCCATTATTGGGGAGAAATCAACTAGCACTCATAAGGTTTTATAATTCATTCCTGGGAAAGGTACATTCCCCAACTAAATTCATCGACTCAGCTCTGGTGGAACCCATTAACCAACTGCCCCTATTGTGCAGTCCCAGGAGAGACCTTGCATTCTCTTTTATACCCCCTGGCAGCAAGCAATCAAGGTAATCAAACCTTTATTATTCCCAGGAACTGAGAATTGGAGTCTTTGTTCCAATGCCTGGGAGGGTTCTCCTGCCTCAAGGCATGGTTTGCCCTATAAGAATAGGGACCCTTGCCCCATTCAAATTGAGTAGTGCACACTTATTGGATCTGAAGTGCTACTCCCTTGAGGTTGCCCTAAGCCTCTTGATCTCCTGGCCGAGGACGCTGGTTGTTTGAAGCTACTTTCTTCCTATGTGGACTGAACTACTCTCCAGGATAGGTAGATATACTTCCCCTCTCTCATTCTATTCCAACTTCTTGCTAGCTTCCTAGGACTCTGTGTGTGTGCAACCATTTTTATTATTTACTCCTGTGTGTGTGTGTGTTTTTCCTCTTCAATAAAAGATTGCTCTTTGAACTATCTGCTATCTTGGGGAAGGGACTCCGTAAAAATTGGTGAAAAGATCCTGTCGTTACCCCTCTCACATAGCCATCTTCCTTACCGCTAACCCTCCCCCCAATTCTATTACTCTCAAGGAGACCAATTCAGGTAACATCACCTGCCTCTCTTTCAATTTTTTTTTTTTTGCTCTGAGCATGAGTGATCACATGCTGAGAGCTTGGGGGAAGGAGCCAGGTGGCAATCAGAGGTTTCCTCAGAGTACTTTTACCATCCACATGCCCAGGAATGAAGAAAAAGTGCTCTGACAAACTGTGCCAAATGGAAAGATTGGACAAAGTATGTTCACAGAAGAAACACCTAAAAAACAGTAGGTAAACACCCTGCACCCATTTTGCTAACTGAAACTTGTGGAGGGAAAGGGGAAAGCTGTCAGCATTCTTTGAGTGGGCCATCCCTTTAAGGACGTGTGGAAACGGCTTCTGCAAACTCTTGCACAAGTGGAAGATTCTCTTTGCTTTATCTCATGCAGTGCTTTAGTACGAGGTACAAAAGAGCTCTTCCATGAGTGGAAGACACCGTCACTGTCTGGACAGGCACCTTTGGATCTAACCAACAGTCTCCAAGGAATATTGTCGAAGGCTTTCACGGCTGGAGAACAATGGTTGTTGTGGGTTTTCCGGGCTGTATTGCCGTGGTCTTGGCATTGTAGTTCCTGACGTTTCGCCAGCAGCTGTGGCTGGCATCTTCAGAGGTGTAGCACCAAAAGACAGCGATTGGTGCTACACCTCTGAAGATGCCAGCCACAGCTGCTGGCGAAACGTCAGGAACTACAATGCCAAGACCGCAGCAATACAGCCCGGAAAACCCACAACAACCATAGTCTCCAAGGAAATTTCCAGAACCTTCATGTCACCAAAGGTGCAATTTTACTTTATGGCTGAATATGGAGAGAAAAATTAGCAAGTTCATCTGAATGTGACTCAGTAGACTATTTTTAGGGAATGATATTAGAAGACATTATAATATCTGCTTAAATTGAGAAATTTTAATTACTATGTCTTTTGTTAATTTGGGGGGGGGGACCCTAATCACGGTGAGCATATTCCTACGTATATATAATGGAATGGAAGTGCACATCATTACTATATATAAAAGCTGGTAAAGATTACAAAGTGGCAGTTTCATTAAAAGATTCACACACACACACCCCAACACAGTTGCACAGAAATGAAACTCTCTGTATGCTTAAACAAAAAAGTTTCAAATTGCTTTTGCATCTTAAAACAGAAACTTTCACTGTTTTTACCTTTGATGCTCCCATCCTTCTTTGCTTTGCTAACTTTCCCCAATAAACTGTCTTCAAAGCTGACATCCCAAGTGACTCCTGCCTAATGCCATGAGCAAGTCCACAAATGATCCATGTCAATACCAGGAGATTAAAACAAAACAAAGCAAAATACAGGGATGAATAAATAAAACTATTTAAAATATTTATGTCCTGCTCTGTCAGTATTGCTTCCACGGCAGCAGGAGAAGAGTAAAGTTCCAGAACTTGTACAAAAGACTGCTGAGGGCAGATCCTTAGTGGTGAAAAGTTGTAGACCTTGGATGGAGCAGCCGGTTGTCTGAGCGCCCTCTTATATAAGATACTGGCTTAGGAGTCAGTGTGGGGTGGTGCCGGTGGTCAGAGCATCAGGCTAGGGAGATACAAGTCTAAATCCTTCCTCTGCCATGAAGCTCATGGGATTAGTGACATACAGTCCGCCTACCTCACTGAGTTGCTGTTAGGATAAAGGAGAGGATGAGAGAAACATGTAAATTCCTTGAAG
The DNA here is from genome assembly GCF_028583425.1 of Eublepharis macularius. NCBI lineage: Eukaryota > Metazoa > Chordata > Lepidosauria > Squamata > Eublepharidae > Eublepharis > Eublepharis macularius. The sequence goes on along the minus strand of NC_072794.1, from coordinate 103,630,234 downwards.
AAATAAAAATGTGATAAATGCATTTTGGACTTGATGCCATCATATTGGCCTATATTCTGCATCTTCAAATGGTGATGGATTTGTGCTCTTTGAAATCCACCTCTGCATTTTATGATGATGCTGATTACTGCTTCATAGCTGGAAATTGCCCAGCACTGGAAATCTGTCCTAGATTCTTGATACATGTTTGGGGAAATTGTTCTTACAGAAAAGCTAACACACCAAATAAGACTATCTAGAGGTCTAGTTAGACCGACTACTTTTCAAGCGAAATGGGATTTGTTTATTGCTTTCATAAATGGTTCTCTGCTTTATGAGACCTCCCAGTATAAATCTTTTTAGGTGGAACAGCAGCAGAGGTGATATTTGTAACTGGTACCAAGTGACTATAAGCTCTTAATAGTACCATCCTTAGCAGAATTAAGCCGATTGAAGTAAGTCTAAGCATATATCCTTAGATTTTTGTAATCTTTAAGTTTTATCTTCTGTTAGTGATCCCCTCTTTCCCAGTGTTAAAGCTTTGTTAAGTACTGCCAATAAACAAGCATAATTAGAAAAAATATCCACCTCTGCCACTTTTCCGTGTGGGAGAGGCTACACCCCCAGGACAATAGCCAGATGCTGCGTTTTTGTGTGGCACAAATGGTGATTGGCAATTGAGAATACACTTCTGTCAGAACACTTCTGTTCACAGGAATAGAATGCTCTTCATTCAGATTAAAATAATTCCACTTCCAGGGTCTGTTATGATGAATTTTAAAAATGTGTGTTTCTTGCATTATACATGACATTAGGCCCAATCACAAGTTTTCTAGAAACACAATAGGGACAAAAATCTATACTTTGTGTCATATATGAAAAATGCCCACATAAGAATGGATGATAGTTGTGAATGTTTTCATCTGTGAGACTAGATGAAGATTACTAGATATATTTCCTTGTACCAATTGGAGCCTCTGGCTTTGATACTTTGACTAGAACATATAGTAGAATCTGACTTGCTTTGGAAGACAGATAAAATGCCTTTCAGGGGCTGAATTGTGAATGGGATTCAGAGTGCAGCCATAGGCTTTAACTGGTGAAGTTCTAACTCCACTTTAGTCAAATGCAAAATCCCCAGGGACATTCCACCTTTTAAGTTCATGGGAGGTTTGCCCAAGATTCAGTATGACTATCTTGAGATCGGGAATTGGTCCAATGACATACTTTGGGTCTTGATTTGCAATTTGATTTTCAACATGCAAGAGTAGAAAACCCAGCAGTCACAATAATGTCTGAATTTAACGTTTCACTGCTACCATATAGAATCATAGAGTTGGAAGGTGTCTCACAGACCATCTAGTCCAACCCCCTGCCCAATGCAGGAACAGCCTAAAGCATCCCTGAAAAGTATTCATCCAGTTGCTCCTTGAAGATTGCAATGAGGGGGAATCCACCACATCCCCAGACAGCTGATTCCACTGTTGAATTATTCTTAACATGAAGTTTTCCTTATATCCAGCTGGTGCCTTCCCTCAGCTGTCTCTGTTTTTCTCTGAAGGTTCCCATGCCAAGCCAGAGCTGTGTGGGCCTCACTGCTAATCTTCTTCAGCCTCCCTTTGAACTGCAGGCACCCAAGCCTGGATCCACCAGCCTGCAGATCCCATCCATGCAGCTATAACCCCCCTTCCTCCGATCACTTCCTGCTTCAAGCCAGTGTTCCATCCTGACTACACAAATCCCTGCCTGCCCATGCCCAGTCATTCAAGACCAGCCACCAAAACCTCTCCACGACTCTTCAGGTGCTCGCTTTGTGGGGTGGGTGACTTCAAGAAGCTTATCTGCTGACTTTGGACTCGGGGGGGGGACCTCAAAATGCTTATGTATCTCAGCACAAATTGTGTGTGCTGCTGCTTACTATGGACTCTGGGTGGGTGGGGTGGGGGAAGTGATCGTCAAACCTCCTTGCTATATCAACTGCTCACATATATGTTAAGTTTAATTTTGATTTTCATGTGTGTGACTTTTGAATTCATTGTTTCATTTACATAGCTTTGTTTGTTTTAAGTCAGTGTTTTATTTGCTCCTTTCATTTGCTCTACCATTTGATTGATTTGCAGTCATCTTTTTTTTATTTTGATTTTACACTTGCCTTATTTACAATGTTTGTTTGGTTTTTTTGCTATCTGCTTGCTTTGTAGTACCTTTAATTGTGTTGTAGATAGGGAACCCTCCTACCTCCACTGTCCTGGTTCATGGAAAAAGCAGCCTAGATTTAGGGGTGGGGGGAGAATTTTATTTTAATGTAATTTTTGCCCCAATCCTTTTTTTGAAAAGTTGATGACCCTTTCCCTACTCCTAGTTCCCTCCTCCTCCTTTCTCCTTCCTTGGGACCTCCATCCCATTTGCCTCTCCATTTAAGTGCAATGCCTAAGTCATATTTCCTTCATGGGGAGTGGAATTGTTAGCAGTCAGAGCCTTCCTACTGCTAAGGGGCAGTTTATAGATATGAAATCATATACACCCCTTCCTCGTATAGCATATGTACAAGGCACTGCCTGGCCTGAAATAAAAACAAAATGGATGCCAGCCAGGTAGGAGCCTGGAAAATATTTTAGAAGAATTAGAGCGGCTGATTGACTAAAGACGCTCCCAATCGGCGCAGCAACATCACTTCCAGAAGTGACATTGTTGCACCACCTACAGGAGCATTCCCATGCTTCGTTTGGGCCAATTTGGGGGTACTTTGGGATTCAGGTTATTCTGCATTGTTTTCGTGCTTCGAAAACCCATACACACCTGTAGAATCCACTTCATCTCTTTGATCAGGAGGTCTGTAGCAGACCCCAACCACAATATTGCTCCTCCTTCCCTCCCTAATCTTCATCCAGACACTTTCTTCTGGGCTCTCATTCTCCTCTTCCAGTATATCCTGACAAGCCTTTTCCTTACATTGCCACTCCACCTCCTCTTATTGAATAACTCATACCCATTCCAGTCATGGGAATCATCCCATCAAGTCTCTGTAATGCCTACTAAGTCATATCTTTCCATCTGCATTAGTAGATCAAGTTCCTCCTTCTTATTGTACAAGCTTTGGGCATTGGTATATAGGCACTGCAGGCCTTGCAACATTCCCTCTCTTTGATCTGGCCTTCCCAGGTAGGCCTCTGCTATTTGCTCTCCTTCCCTGAAATTCCTATGCCAGTTGTCTCCATTCCCCTTTGATGTAAGTTAGCCATCCCAATAAATCTCCCCTGGCCCCTTTCTTCCCTGTCCTTGACAGGTGAGCCGCCCAGGAAAATGTAGTCCATGGTCCCAGAATCCAAATTGCTCCTGCAAGCACCATGAATCCAGGCAGTAATTCACCTCCATAATCTTCTGTTCCCATTGCATTCCTCTTCCTCTGACAAGCAAGATCAAAGAAAATACCACCCATTCATCTCAGTTGCCTCCCGAGGACTTCATAGTCAACTCTAAAGTGTTCAGTGGTGCTCACAGCTGTGTGGGTTGTTCCCGTCACAAATATTGGTTTGACTAGTTTGGCCATCTGGTCTGTGATATCCTTGATCTTTGCCCCTGGCAAGCAACACACCCCTCGTGCCATTGGGTCAGGCCTGGACACAACTCTGCTTCTGGAGAGAAATCTTTAAATTTCAAAGGCTCCCAGACCCTGCTTCAACAAAGCAGCAGCAAAGGGTGCGGCAGCAATCACTCCCAAGCAGACAGGCCCTCCCCAATTAGCCACACTACACACAGGGAGAAAGGAAGAGAAAAACTACTCCTTTTGCAAGCTAAGCTCACCACTCACTCTCAGGTCAAAAGCACCAGCTCGCACTCAACCCTTGTTCTCTCACACACAGAAAGCCTCAGTCAATTATATCCTGGCAGCTTAGGAAAGGCAAGGAAAAACACTTGCTTCTCCAGCAGCCCATTCCTGTGCTCCTTTTCCCAGTCCTGTATGTAAAGACACCCAATTTTAAAAGTATAGGAGTCTTTTAATTTGTTTATGAATAAATAGACCATTCTTTTAAAATTACACTTACTAAAATTCATTCATATAAGACATCAGCTGTATACAATCAAGTGTAACTATAGACAGCTCTGAGGTAAAACTTTTAAACTACTTGTTAATAAAAAATATTCAAAAGGATTAATTTTCCATGTAAATAGGAAAAGGATACTAAGATAAAATAACATTCGGAGTGACCCAGAGGTACCTTTGGGCTATACATTTGAAAGAAAGCTGCTTTAAAAATTCAGTTGTAGTGGTATCTAATTGGAAAAAGGGCATCAAAATTAAATGTGTAAATAGTAAATACATAGCTATAGCACGATAATTTATGGTGATGTGGGAACACCTCCCGGAGACATTGCTGATATATACAAAATGTTGGGACACTGACAGTGTAATCCTAAACAGAATTACGCCAGTCTAAGCCCACTGAAATCAATGGCCTTAGACTGGAGTAACTCTGCTTAGGATTTCACTGTGAGGTATAAGAAATGACTAAGTATTAGATTCTGTAACTATCATTGTAAATTATTTTAAAAGAAAAGCTGAACAAGACCATGAGGCACTCTTTTGAAGCATAAGAATTTGGCATGGATAGCCTAGTTTGTACAGGTCCATTTAATTGTTTATTACATGAACACCTCAAATCTATAGACTAAATGAATTTTCTATACACACAAGAGCTCGTAAAACATAAAGTATGATCTGAAAGATGGGGATGGGTGGCCCTTCCTAAAGGAATAACTGCTGCAAATCTTTGAGACCTACTGTTTTGCTGGTTAGTTATTAGAGATGGGCACGATCAGCATTACGATTTGAAAAAAAAACCGATAATGGCGTTCGTGCCATCGGGACTCAGCTAATTGGTGTTGTCCACGGCAACCGATCCAGCGGTCGGAGGTTTGCTTGTTCGGGGCTTGATCGGATCGATCGGTTTCTGTTCGGGATTGCAGACACTCAGGTGCCAGTAATCTACTCCCGGGGCAACGGAGCCAGGGGAATGCCTGAGCTGTATTTGCCCTCCTTCTGTCACCCGGGAAACGCGAATGGAAGCCCAGCTTTCCTTGATCAGCAGGGCTTCCTTCCAACCACGGAGCAGCCAGCAACGCATCACCATTTGGGAGAAGAGAGGGGAGGGAGGGGGAAGGGGGTGTTCTGTAGCCACCATGGGCACTCCAAATGTTTTTTGCTTTTTTTAAAAATGGGGCTTTGTAGGAGGAATGGCTGTTTTTCTGTCTGTCACTTTCTGTTTTTAACCTGCTTTTAAAACACTGTATTTTGTGGGAAAACCTCATTCACGGCTCTGTGTGTGTGTTTAAAAGACAGTGGGTAAAAGCTGGATCCAGATGCTTTTAAACGGATCCTCATGAATTCATATGATTTTTATATTGAAACAAAACAAAACAAAAAGGCTGTCATATTATAGATCATGTCCTAGTCTACAGACAGCAACAAAACAATCATGCATCCACTAATCCGTGGCGTTGCCACGGCACAAAAACATGCTAAAAAAGCACGGATCCGCATGGATCCTCTTGATTTTTAAGTGGGGCCACCCAAAATCCACCACACAATCACAGAACATGTCTGTTGCCACAAATGGGACCAAAAAATTCAGCCATCCACTACTTCGTGGAACCACCACAGCGCAAAAATACGGTTCAAAAGCACGGATCCGCATGGATCCTCTAGGTTTTTACATGGGACCACCCAAAATCCACCATACAATCCCAGATCATGTCCAATGCCACAAACAGGACCAAAAGATCTTAAATATGACAGCCTTTTTGTTTTGTTTCAATGTAAAAATCATATGAATTCATGAGGATCCGTGTCTCAGATTCATGTTTTTTCACTGTGGCAGCGCCAAATATTTTTGGATCTGTTTTTCTTTTTTATATTTCAGTCTGTGGACCTGGCTGTGATATGTGATTTGATGTTTCATTTGTGTTTTTCCTATTTAAAAAACCATAGGATCCGCGAGGATCCGTGTGCATCCTGGTTTTACTTTCTTCCTGTTTAAAATATGCTTTTGGAAGACTGGCTGCTTGCTTTTAAAATCGGGTGGGGAGGAATGGAGGATTCTATCCCTGCTTTTTAAAAAAAGCTGGCTGAAACATGTTGATGGGGTGTCTCTCTCTCTCTATTTGGAGAGGCAGGGATGGGTTAAAAACTCCCCCCCCTGCTCTAAGTGTGTGTGTGTGAAAACATCCCCTCCCTGAGGGGAGGTGGCTCGTTGCCGGGTTAAAAACTCCCCCCCTCTGCTCTGAGAGAGAGAGAGAGAGAGAGAGAGAGAGAGTGAGAGAGAGAGAGAGAGTGAAAACGTCCCCTCCCTGAGGGGAGGCGGCTCGTCGCCGGATTAAAAACTCCCCCCCCCTGCTCTAAGTGTGTGTGTGTGAAAATGTCCCCTCCCTGAGGGGAGGTGGCTCGTTGCCGGGTTAAAAACTCCCCCCCTGCTCTAAGTGTGTGTGTGTGTGTGTGTGTGTGTGAAAACGTCCCCTCCCTGAGGGGAGGCGGCTCGTCGCCGGATTAAAAACTTCCCCTCCTCTGCTCTAAGTGTGTGTGTGTGGGGGGGCGCCCCTCTGCTTTGGCCTCCCAGATCCCTGATCCCCGATTGGAAACGAGACTTGTTCGGTGTGGATCGGTGATCTGGGGTCGTCGCCAGCGCGGATCCACGAACAGCTTGATCAGTATTTTTTTTGGATCGTGCCCACCTCTATTAGTTATGTCTTCCCTGGATGTAGTAACCGTAGGTTTTCAGGAGACTCTTAGTCTCCTTATTTATTTATAATTTTTAGATATATTTATACCCGTTTTCTCTCCAAAAGGGACCCAAAGCAGCTTACAATATCTTTGTCCCCTCAACTGTTTTATCCTCATGAGAACCATACTATGAGGTAGGTTGTGCTGAGAGTGTGAGTGACCCAAGGTCCTAATTTGACACTCTAATCATTATGCCCCCCTGGGTCTTCTGTTACCCTAGACTGTTTAGGCATGGATGAAGATTTGAGTTTGTTTGTAACATCCTGGCCTTCCACAAAAAAATTCTGGTGTCACCCAAACACACTATGCTGTAGAGAAGGACCACCTCACACTGCTCACAGAACCAGTTTCACTTTCCACTAGTGCTGTAATCCTGGAAACAAGGACAGGCAGTGAATGTTCCCATCTACATCCTGTATGGTGGTGTTCCTTTTCTGTACAACTTAACTGTCAAGATCCTGACCCTGTGTGCAAACAGAGCTACTCCAAAACAAAAAACGAGGTGAGTTCAGCCCCTCCCCCAACCCAGAATCTTGGTTGTAGTGTCACCTAGTGGCAGAATGAAGAAGTGATTGTCCAGCCTGCAGCATGCTACTGGTTGCACTTGCAACAATTTCATTTTATTATTTTTTTTAACATGAAGTAAGTGTTTATTCATCATTACACAGAGCAAATGCCATGGAAATGCAAGCAAGACAACACAAAAGAGTGTTTACTGGATCAGGCATTTTGGGCTTTGGCTGAATCTGTAGAGCTAATCTTGGACAACTGCTGAAAGAGTAATAAAACATTTTTCTATAGGCATATTAGGAGCCATACATTACATTACATTAATTGGGCTGCATGTTGTCCCAGTCACAAAAGCATGACACTTTACTCAGATTAACTCAAATTGCACTATTCAAAGGAAGAGATGAAAGTGGGGGGGATCTTCTAAAGGATCCCCCATCTCTCCAAGTGTGAACCCTGTTATTATCACTTCTTTTTAAGGCTCCAAAATGCTCTCTAATGGCAATTACAGCCCCTGAAAGTGTAAATATTGATTCTTTGTTGGGGGTTCTTTGTTTGTTTGTAGCACTTTGGGTACATGCTTACTTTTTCTACAAAGGACAACAACAAATCCCAGCAACCGGGTAATTTTATAGCTAGGATATATTTGTAGGACATGCAGTAACCTTGCTGAAGCTAAGTACGATTGGACGGCACTTGGATAGGATTTCTTGTGAAAGTCCAATGCAGGCTGTCTTTGATTGCACAATGAAGAAAGGAGATGAATTAATAGTTATTTTAGCAAATGTTTCAGCATTATTTACAGTGCCATCCTAAAAAGAATTACATCCCTCTGAGTACTCTAAACTGAAAGTGTTTAGAAGAGTGTAATTCTATTTTGGATTGCACTGGTACAGAGGCAGTGTGTTTTACAGCGTTGCTTTAGGATGAGAAAGACTTGGATTCAAATCTTCCTTCAACCATAAATCTGAAGCCAGCCATATCTATGATCATTTGGTGGTTGGGAGGACCCCATTGGCCATCCTGAGCTCTTGGAAGAGGGGTGAGATAAGAATGTATCAGACTAATGACAGTTTCAAATCATATGTTTTCCTCCAAAGGCACTGGCAATGATATACAAACAGCAAAACAGTTCAAAAAGTACAGTTGACCAATGGAATCTATGGAATGTATGGAGAAACCAAATATAATTATGCGCTGATTGAATAGTATGTCCATCATCCTTAGAACAGAAACTGTTGTTAGCTTTGATAAACAAATAATTAGTTTATGTATAGATTTAATAATCCATGTCAGATTGATCTTGAAGTACCCTGGAGTAAGTTATTTGCAGATTGCAGAATTTCATTATAAAAATAATAGCGCCCCATTGGTATATTTTACAATAAAATAACAATAGCTTGAAAAACTTCTTGGATGATGTTTGAGGTAGACTTTTCAAATTTCAGAGTTTGTCTTGAGCTTAAGATTCTTTCCCTGAAAACATTAAAAGCATAACAGTAGTTTGTAAATCAAAACAATAATAACAAAATAAACATTATCCTTTAAAATCACAATGGATCCGTTTTAGTTACAACATTTTTAAGTTGCTTGGTTTTGCTCTCCACCTCCTTGCCAAAAACTCTTCTGCACAAAATTGTATTCAATTATTTAACACAAATATTTGCTCTGGGGCTTCTCTGTGTAGGTGGGGGGAGGGAAGAGGCAGGATTCCTTGCATTATTCAAAGAGTTTGCTCTTGTTTTTTTCTTTTCTTTTCGCAGCTTACTGTTTGGGCTTTGCCTATAGGCATTAAGGCTAGCTAAGCAGGGCATGGAGAATACTCTGTTGCATTATAATTGGGAGGAGGAGGTGGGATCAAAGAAGGCGGGGGTCTGCTAAATCCAATCCTGCTGCTTCTTCCAGTTAGGCACCTTTCTCATGCGGAGCCTGAATGAAGTTGGAAAGCCTTCGATTCTGTATATCAGGCACTTCCTTCCAAATGGAGTGCTCTTCCCTTTGTCAGGTTTGTTAGCCATGTGCAAAGAAATCAGGTTCCGCGGCAACAAAAGAGGGAAGGCTTAGCCTTGCAGTGGTGGGAGCATTTTTAAAATAAGATAGGTGGAAACTTTTAAAATGGTTTTCATAAAAACAAACAAAAACGGTACTTATATATTGCTCTTCTAGACAGATTACTGACCCACTCAGAGCAGAGGAGAAAGTTGGTTTTATTATTATTCCCACAGAACAGCTGGGGAGCTATGGTTGCCAGGTCTCCTTACTCTCCTGGTGAGGCGGGGGGGCAGCACTTACCATCCCAGTGCTTGTCGACTCTGCTCGCACTTGTGCACGGCCCCACGTTGGCACGATGATGTTTCTTCTGGCCTGGGAAGTGATATCATTGTGCAAGGCTGGGGTGTGTGCGCACACTTCACTGTAGGCTGATTTGGGCCCCAAATGGGCCTGAGTGGGGCCCAAATTGGCCTGCAGCAAAGCAAAGGAGTGCTCTTGGGGCGGTGCGATGACATCCGTGCCATCATTGTGCTGGCCCTGAGAGCTCGCCCGTGAGGCCCATTCCCTGCCTTTCCCCCTGCCGGTCAGGTAAGTGGTGGTGGTGGTGGGTGAAAGGTGAGAGTGGCAGATCCTCCACCCCCACCAGGGGAATGGGATCCCTATGGGGCTGAGAGAAGTGGCTTTCCCAAGGCCACCTGCTGAGCTCATGGCAGTAGTGTAAATCAACAGAGGTCTGTGATACAACTCCTATGGGTGTTACAGGCACCACACAATCTATTAAACAAGTCCTCTTCCTTGCACTAAAATACATGCAATGGTTACACTTGCTGGAGGAAAGCACCATTTACTGTTTAATTAGGTGCTGTTGAGATAATCCTGTTCTGCCTTCCTGAGGAACTGGCTGGGTCTTAAAAAGGCTCTCTAAAGCAAATGTCTGACCTGCAAATTTTCTAGGCCATGAGAACTTTGCATCAAAACTTCCTTCCACTCGTAATTATGGAGGAGAGAGCACTGTACATTGCAACAAAGAATTGATGGAAGGCCTCGAATAGAACATCTGCTTCTTTCAGTTCAGTAGACAGAAGGCTATAAAACACAAAAGTACAAAAAGCATCATTCCATGCTTTAACACAGATATAGCAAGTGCAACAGCTGGAATAATGTAATGGTTAGTGTGTTGGACTAATACTAAGGAGACCTGGGCACAAATCTCTGTTCTGCCCAGAACTTTGCTAGTTGACTTTAGGCAGTTACTCTCTCTCTCTCTCTCTCTCTCTCTCTCTCAGCCTAAACTTAAACTACTTCACAGTGTCTGTCTCTGATTGGATGAGCTTATGACTCAGACTCAGTATGTTCAGCTGTTCAGGGAGTAAAGCAGATTGCAATCCAGCTTCTGTGTGGGAAGGGACAATTGTCACTTTGGTTGGGATTCACACAGAGGCAGACTGAAGACTGTGAAGAGGTCTCTGCAGGAAGGGAATCTAAGAGCCAGAGAAGAGACAGGGATAGTGAGAGAAGGGCATTTAGAAAATGAACTTAGAAAGGAAACAGAAGGGAACTGAGGCAAGAATGACGGAGAGGATTCTGAAGAAATCTCATACCACTTTAATGATAGGAAGGACTTGTTATTATGGACTGAAAGAGGGGAAGCTGATCAAAACACAGAGGGTGAAACTACATATTACACACATTTGTGTAACAAAAACTTGGAAGGGAAGAAGTGGCAGAAGAAGACATTAACCTAGTTTTCCTCACTTCAAATCACTCCCAAGAAAGAGGAGGCAGGGAAAGGGTTAAGCACACATACAGTTTCATGCGTAGTTTCATACACAGGTCTGCTTCAGTCAAATTTATTTTCCTCAAACCTTGTACATGTATATAAAATGTGCAATTAAGCCTAAAGTTGCTAAAGAGAGTGGAACCAACTAGACTGAAAAGCAGGGCTCTTAGGAAGCAACAGGGTAGGATTGAGGAGTTGAAGAAGAGTAGAGGGCAGGACTGAGGGCTATGCATATGCAATATAGGCAGGAAAGGAAGGTCAGGCAAAGGAAAGTGAGTCCTGGGCTGAAGGGGATAGTATTACTAGGACAGATGTTTAGATCCTGAAGAGAATTTTGTCAGTTGTGGCTTCTGTTAGCACTATAGATTTGTGATTTATTACTCCAAGGAGGCAATGAGGGTCATGAACAGGGCCATGTAAAGCTATTTTATTACCCCAAAATAGCATTGTCTTGGCAGGAAGGAAGGAAAAATTGAGAGCTGTCTTTTGAAGCAACATGAAAATTTTGGAGGTTAATTGGCTTGGGAGAACTGGCTAGGTACTACTGGAGTAAATTAATTGAAGGGGAATTGATTTGAGAGAGAGTTTAATTTGAAACAATTATTGAAAAGGGAATTGATTTTAGGGTGATCTGGGTAGAAAGTTAACTGCTTTGCCATCTGTGAAATGGGTGTTGTGTTGCAGCAAACAGTCTTGGCTGGATGTTTTGCAGGCTCAGGCACATACAGGCTGAATGAACACAGACAACTGCCTTATTCTGAGACAGTCCACTAGTCTAAGGTTATTATTATCTACTCTGACTGGCAGTTGCTCCTCAAGATCTCAGACTGATGTCTTTCTGTTACCTAATATTTTATTCTTTTAACTAGAGATTGAAGCTAGGACCTTCTGCATGCCAAATAATTTCTCAGGCTTTTGGTCATGTTCCCCATTTGGTCATGTTCCCCATTTCCAAAATGGGTCTACATGCTTGCTTACTAGGTCTTAAAGTGCATACCACATGTGACTTGACCTATAATATGGCATGGCTCACTTGCTGAGACTATGGCCGAATCCACACTCACCTATTTTCCATTTTTTAATGGAAAAAATCCGTGTGTTTCCAACCCGCAAATTTCACCTGTCTGTTCACATTCATGCTGAAACTACGTATTCCTTGCACAATCTACTGTTCACATATCCGTTGGCAAAGCCATCTTAGTGGGCGGGGATCAATCTTCCTGCCCAATTTTTTTTTAATTTTTTTAAACAGATTTCCGTTATTTGGAAATCACCATATACTGAAACATCAGCAAAGTGATATATCACATGCCACTTTTTGTAGCGATTGGTTCACATTTCTGGTGGGGTACTTAAAAATCCTATAAAAAGGAAGCGCGCAGGAAAGATCTCTTTGTGGGTGGTAGTGGCTGGTAGGATTCATTGAAGCCACAACAGTGCAACGGCTCCTCAATGCATCTATCTAACTTTCAAGATTGCGTCCAAAAACCAAATTGGGATCTATGCAAAAAAATATCCCGTTTAAAATTTCAGTAATTATGAAAATATTTAGGAAGTGGCGGTGGCCACGGAAAAAAGGGAATCTTTAGTGCCTATGTGTTCCGATATATTCTGAATTGCGCAAGAATATTTAGCAGAATTTCGATATTACATTAATCAGATTAAAAAAAAATTTTAAAAAGGAAAAAAAACATGTGGTGGTCCGCATCGCGCCACTGAGGATTGAATTCTCCCGACCGCTTTCCCCAGCAATGAGATTTTATTCTGGCAACATCAAAATAATGTTTTCAATAGAACAAAGTAAGCTATGAAAGCCCAGCGTTCATGGAGTACGGAGCATTTGCGGGGACAATAAGCCAATCGACCCGTTAGGAACGGGTTTCCTATTCAGGGTAGAGAATCGGAAGTGGGGGTGGTTTCAAGAAAAGGCGCTTGAAAACCGCTGCTAGGCATTCACGTCCACCGTGCGACTCCCGCAATAGACCAGTAACTGGCAATGAAAACCAAACCGAAAGACAAGAGAGAGAACTGTGGAATGGAAAACAGGTAGCGGGAACAGCACTGAGATTTGCGCAAAAAAAGTTGTAAAACTGCGGGAAAATTTATCTAGTGTGGATTCGGCCAATCTAATCTTTATTCAGATTGTTTCTTACTTTCTCACTGGGACATGGGGGTAGTCTGGAGTGTGTTAGCTTGGTACATGGCACCTGCTATCACGCGTGGATGGTATTGTTTACTGGGACATGAGCCTGGAAGCTCTGTACACCTCCAATGAACCGTGTGTTTTTTGTGAGTTCTGCCTTCTGATCTGCTGCCCTTGACCTACCAAGAAGTGCCAGGCTGTCTCTTGAGCAGTGACTTCTGGATCCATGGCCCACCAGCCTCTACCAGCAGGAGCCGCTTGGCAGGCTGAATGGACCTATTGGCAACAGTCAGCTCTGAAATGACAAGTCACTTCAGTCACAACAACTCCCTTCTGAGGAAGGGAGCTCTGACTCTCTTGAAAGCTCACACCCTGAAAATCTTGCTAGACTCTAAGGTGCCACTGGACCCAAATCCTGCTGTTCTACTACAGACCAACGTGGCCACCAGCCTGAAACTATCCTCATGTACTGCAAGTATTTATTTGTGGATGTTTGGGTGCATTGTACACGTTGGCCCATCTAGTGTTGTGGTTGAGCTTCGGGGTTCATTTCTTGCCACGTTCCTGTCATGTGTGGTTTGCATGGTGGCAGGACACGTGACCCAGCTCTCTGGGCAGAGGAAGCCCTCCTGCCCATGCCACGCACAGCCCCACGACCCTGGCAGCTCCAGAGAGGCAGCCAGCCTGGGCGACCCAGGCAGCGGTTCGCCGCCCTCCCTGCCTGGGAAGTGCCTCCCCTTCCTCGGGTTCCGCACCTCTGTTCCCCCCCCCTCCTGCTGCTTACTCAGGGCGCGGGGAGCTGGCAAAGGCGTCCTCCGGCAGTCTCCGCTGGCCGATGCCCCTTCCTTCCCGCAGAAGTGCCCCCGGGCCGGGGCTCCCCCGCGGTTTTGTTGGGCCAGGAGGTGGAGCTTGCCGGCGTCGCTCTGTGGACCAAAGCGGGGGAGACTGGGGAAGGGGAGGAAGCGCGAGCGGGGATCGTCTCCCAAACGCCGCGCTCCCCGCCGCGCCGCTCGCTCCCCGCCTGCCTGAGCCAAGCAAGCGCTCAGCGGCCAGGCGAGGCGAGGCGAGGCGACGCCGGGAGGGCGATCCTCGCTGTGGCGGAGGAGTGGCGGGTAGGGCAAGGCGCTCGGGGGGCTTTGACGCCTCAAGCCGGCGATCGAAGACTTGTTGAGAGCCGAGGGGCGCCTTTCCCCGGCCCGATGGAGGAGGACGTCTTGGACAAAGCGGAGGACATGGCGTCGGTGAGGGACTTCGATCCGCTCACGGGCACGATCCCCGCCACCAAAGTGGAGCTCACCGTCTCCTGCAGGTAAGGCCGGCCCGGCAGGCGGGGGGTGGTTGGCAGGGCGCTGGAGAGGAGCAAGTTTCTCTCCCTGGAGGCTGATTCCAGCCGGGCGTGCAAAGGACGGCAGTTGCTGCCTGCTCAAAGTTTCTGCATTTTAAACCATTTGGCTGGGATTGGAGCTGACTGGGAAGCGCTGGCGAACTTGGGAAAGACTGGCTTCCGTGATGGGAAAAGCAGAGCTCTCCGCCGATAACCCCCTGCCAGGTTTTGTGCTCGGAGGAGCACCTGGGGGCTGCTCTGTGGACCGATCCGCATCTGCGTGCATCCTTTCTGTTAGCTGACCGAGGAAAGCCAGGCGAGTCGGTTGCCCTGGGAGCACCTGGGGGAGGGGGCGTGCCCTGGTGAGGCAGGCGGTGGGGCGTCCTAGGGCAGGTAGCACACTCTCATGGGTGTGTGTGTGTGTGTGTGTCCCGTTAATCTCTTTGAGAGTTTCCTATGACAGACACAACGTGTTATGGGGCAATGGCTCCACATTAAGTGATCTGGAGCAGATCAGTTACACCGACCCAATATTCTTCACTTCTGTTCAGTCTTTGCAGGATTGTTGGTAATAAAGAGAAAAATGCACCATGACTCACAATGCAATTCTATATAGAGGCATACCCTTCTAAAGCCCTATTGACTTCAATTGGATGTAGAAAATTGCACCCCTTCTTAGGGACTGTGCTGCTAATAGATCAACTCTTGTAGGTGAAATATTATACATACCACTATGCTCTAAAGAATTCTTCACTTAGGAAGAAGATTGCATGCTGTTGCAGCTACAAAAGTTGATCTAGTGAAGGAGCTTACCTATGTTTACAAACCATGAGAGAAATTCATTTCTAACTTATACAAAGTCTGACTATAAATCAATAAACACGTGGAGCAAAACAATCTGCCATTGCTCCACAACAACAAACATTTTATCACGAGGAACATGAGTGGTTTCACAGTGCAGCATGCTTACTACTATGAACCTTACACATTGTATATAGGTACCATTATTGGCTAGAGAGAATGGGTAGACCTAAAGTTGTTCCATACACAGGGTTAAAACTAAATATTTCTACACTTTAGAAAGATAAAAGAAAAGGATATCTATAGAGAACTGGGTTAGAAATATTTTACCCATTAGAACTAAATGTTCCACAAGTTATAATCCACTCTTCTAGTGTTCCTTAACCACCACACGTACAAGAGCAGTAAATCCCTTAAGGGCTGCAATCCTAAAGTTACTTTCTGGGAGTAAGTCCCACTGAATCATATGGGATTTACTTTTGAGTAGGCTTGCTTAGAGCTGCTTCCTTTAAGTATGTCTCATATTGTGAATTGTGTGATGTGACAGTCGTATCCTTATATTCCATATTCATTAATCGAAAAAAGCTACCATCCCCAGCTTCTGTCCTCTGTAAACCACTACTGAAGTTTAAAATTCCTCTTCCCATGTGAGAGGAATACTCAGTATCATTTCATGTAGATTAGTTATACTTGAACTCACAATGAGAGAGAAAAGCATAAGCAGTTATGAGTGTGGCACTGGGAGGTTAGTTTATTCCAGTACAACTGATACAGTACAATAATACAGTGCATTCCATATCCTACTGCACATGTAGCCGGCACCATCACAGACCAACTCTACCTCTTTGAACTCCCTATTACTAGATTAATCAAGAATAATAACCCCTGTTAAATTCAAACATCAGTTCATCAGAAGAGCTTTCTCTGGAATCATCTGACAGACTAAAATGGACTTCCACACAATATTATGAACATCTATGTACACAGCTAGAATGAAATACAATATTAGTGTTCCAGCTCACCAGTATTAAACAATTCCCTTCTACTCAAGCAATAGGAATAGGATTCAAAGGCCAAAAGCAAGTGTTGATGTGTAGAATGTTTACAACCCTGCTCTGTACAGATGCCCTTTATAAAAAGTCAATTGTCTCTTCATTTTCAAAAGCAAACCAAATAATTTTTTTTCTAGGAGCTGCCTAATCCTCCTGATTTCCTCTGCTTGTGCTATTGGAGGGCAGCAACCCTATTTTTAATGCAGCAGCTCTTGGGCTCAGGGTGGCACTGATGTGTTCATGTACAGCTTTAGGGGAAAAAAGAATGCGAGTGAGGCGGGACTATTTTAGGAATAGATTAAGGAAGGAGTGAATACAGGTCTGAACCATGCAACCCCCTTGCTCAAGCCTCTCTTTTCCCTGCTGCTTGAGGGGTGCAGAGAGCAAAAAATAATTTACATGGAGCCCTCTAAAAACCATCAGTTGGTTTCTTTAATATCATTTGTTAAAGCTATTCATATTAGTTAATTAAGCTAATAGTCATTTTCATTGCTTCGCTGTGAAACACATTTCCAGGTGTAATTTGCCCCACTCCTTGGGACCAAGTTTTCAGCAGTAAAGCCCCTCCCCCAAGGAATTCTCTTTTTGAAATTGCAGATAGGAGGGAACATTCCCCCTTTATAGGCATTTGGATTTCTCCCTGGCCTTGCAGGCACGGGGATGTGTGGTAACTCTGTCTCCCCCTCCTGTTTCCTAGAATCTTCTTGGGGGTTGTGTGTTTTTATTTTCTTTGTAAAAACAGAGCATACAGGCAAGGAGGATTAAACTCTGACACCCCCCCCCTTACCTCACTGTGCCTCTGACACTTTGCCCAGCTGATTTTCCCTATTGGAATCTGACTGGGAGAAGGCTGCTTCAAGCTCCAGAGTAAGTTTGGTGGTAGCAGGGTTGATCTCTTCACCTGTGGAGATTAAAAATAGAGATCTCCTTACTTCCATTTGCTTTACCTGACAGTGGGTAGTTGCTTTTTTTCTAATTATCTACCAGGGCTTATAACAGTTGGGCATTTTTATGTGAGGAATAGTGCAGCTGTATTTTTTTCTGAATGAAATTAAAGAGATGTTGAGACTGAAATCAAAGAAATTTGAGCACCAGTGATCTATTGCATAGGCAGCAAACAATGATACTTCTTCATAGCAGATCTTTCATTTATCATCCTGTTTGCAGGAGTGGGGGGGGGGGAGCACTTGCCTCCCACGTGCAGCATACCTGAGCAGCCTGCCAGAAACTGAGAGTGCCAGCAGCATCATTGGCTCACTTCTTGCAGCTGTATGCCATTCCTGTTACTGGGAGGAAAGAGCAGAGTAGTAACTCATGGCTACTCTGTGCCTCTGTCTCCCTCAGTGTATGCTTTCCAGAGAGTGCAAACAAAGCATCCTTCACATCCCCCTTTCACCGCTGCAGTTAGGTAGCACTGATTATCACAGATGGTGAAATGTAGTATGACTACTTTTTAACTTTATCACCCTCCTTCAGATTGCAAAACTACTGGTGTGTGAGCTATAACCTCTGTCTTCTTCACCAGTCAAAGAGCACTGCCTGACTGCCAGGTGCTACAAACATAGCTTTGCTTCTGCCTTGTGAGCATAGCTTATGTAGAATTGAAAAGGCATCCCAAACCACTCATAAGTGGTGGGAAGTGGAAAAGCTATGCACAGAAATGGCAGTTGAGATAATGTCTCCATTGTGCACAGATCTGTTGAGCCACACCTTCCTTTCAGTAGCCCTCCTCTTGCCTGGGCAAATGGAGCCAGGTAGAGAAACACCAGAATAACGGTCAGATTCGAAGAACCAATCATGCATGAGTATCAGAAACAATTTCGAACAGAATATTAACTATATTAAAGAATGGGAATGGCTTGTATTAGATCTTGATTCTTTGTTACAATATGATGAAAGATCTCAGGATTTCAAAGGTTTATATTCAGCTTTGTTAACCCTCTGGTCTTCCCAGGGCTTCTAATATAAAGCCAACACCCCACCCCCACCCCCAGATGCTTTTTTACTATTGGGGCTGTTGTCGGATGGAGATTTCCCAGGGCAGGAGTTTATAGATTGGTGCAGTCTTAGGCAAATTACAAAAGTAAGATATGTGCACATGGTTTGATTTCTTTGCAGTGTATGACAGGTTATAGAATATGTAACCTGACCTGACTGAAAAACATACTTTGTATAAAGTAATATGAAGGAACTGTTTGCAGAATCAGACCTGTGACAGTGTATTCGTACATGCATCTGCAAACCAGGCCTGCGTCTCAAGAATGAGCACTTGTCTTGAGTTCACACCTTACAGTTGTCTGAGTAAAGCAGCTGCTTTGGCAGATGTAATGATACTGGCATTGAAAGCTGGGTCAGACCGTTGAGCTGTTTAGCCTAGTGCTGCCTAAAGGTGGCATCAGCGCCCAAAGCCCCCAGGCCAAGGATTGGACCTGAGACCTTCCATAGCTAAAGCACATGAGCTTACCATTGAACTATGGTCCCTCCACTGTACACCAACCCATGGGTTTGTGAGTGCACATTTACAGACATGCTTATATGACTGTGTGTATAAATTATTCACTATTACATGGAACACCTACCCTTTTAAAGGGATTTGAGGAGAGAGGTCCAGGATCTAAACTGATTCCAGGTGCTGGAAGGGCTTGTATTGCGAAGAGTTTCCTAATGACAGGGTGGTGGGGGAGAAGCTCTTTCTCATAGATTCTTTGGACAATGTGACATCTGGATCTTGAAGTTTGAAGAATCAGGTTTTCTTTGTGTTGGCTAACTGTGTAATATTAGCAGGATTATTATGATGTTAGCACTAGACTGAATCATGCACAGTCATGCAGTACAGTTTAAGCAGAGTTGAGCAAAGGCATCAAGTACTGAATCGGAGGGGAACTTGGTATATAGTTCTCCTCTAACCATCCTTGTTCTACTTTTGCTGTAAGCGGGGGGGTTTTTTGCGCAGGGCAACAAGGTCCCTTTACCATTAAGCACATCCATTTAGAACCTGAGGGTACAACTCTGACCATGCTTTGTGCTTGCACCACTTACATGAAGGCTATGCTAAGGAGGTAGTCTCTTGAGTTATTTGTGGATCTGGATGCTCCCTTCAAACATCATTAAGCACCAGCCCTGTTTAGGGCATCCTTTGTGACAAAGCTAATAGAGGTGAAAATGAAAGCAGGCTTGTAAAGAGT
The DNA here is from genome assembly GCF_028583425.1 of Eublepharis macularius. Taxonomy (NCBI): domain Eukaryota; kingdom Metazoa; phylum Chordata; class Lepidosauria; order Squamata; family Eublepharidae; genus Eublepharis; species Eublepharis macularius. The sequence continues at coordinate 103,610,690 of NC_072794.1, read as the reverse complement.
CACTCACCTGGGCAGCTCTGATAAGAGCTGCTTCCAAATGAAGCAACAGGGAAGCTTTATTGAGGCTAGCTTTCCCTCCCCTAGCAGTTATATGGGTAAATATTGGCTAGATTAAACACATGGAACAGAAAATTTTGTGGATTTTCGTGAGTGAATTGAAAGTGTATATTTATTTAGAGTTTCTGATTTGGAAATGTCTGTTATTCATTTGCAGAAAGGCCTTTGAGTAGGATTGAATATTTACTGTTACTTGATGAAATGACAGCTTTCAGAAAATAATAGGTCTAAGTACTGTCTTCAAAAATGGTTTAATGTTTGAGTCTGAAGCTTTGAGCTTTTTGGTATCAAAAAAAGTGTGTTAGATTGTGATTAGATCTGAGCGAGTGCATTGTTGGGATGGTTTTACTAACAGAGTCTAAACTGAATTCGTTTTTATCATCAGAAGTATTCCAAAGAACTCAATTTGTAGATAAGGCTTTATGAATTAGTTGAATTAGTTCCAGGGAGATATGAACGGGTGGGATCTGAAACAGAATGAAAGGTATGAGTTATAGCATGAAGTTCATTGTGCTGTTCTTCCTAGGGTCTGCAATCAGTTCGCATTTTATTTGTGTATTGCAGAGAATTTGGTCCACAACAATAATTTTCCCAATGCTGGTGTAATAAGGAGATATTGAAAATGCACATGAGAGGCAAGGTTACATGTGGGGTCCATCCTACCCCTCCACTGATTCTTCTGGTGGATATGTAGATTCATATGTAGATATGTAGTTTCTCCACTGATTCTTCTGGTGGATACATCCTACATCACGCATGTCTGGAGAAGGGATCTCTGACTCTTGAAAGCATACCTCCTGAAAATCTCATTAGTCTCTAAGGTGCCATTAGACTCAAATCCAGGATCCTAATCATAGACAGAGACATGCTTGGATGGACCCTGAGTTCCATATACATGGATTCTGAATTGCACACACAAGCTCTCCCTAACATGTGCAGTGATATCACTTTTCCTTCTTTCCAGATGCCATCAGCTGTTTTTTAAAAAAATTAATTTACTTTTAATTTATTAGTACAAAAATATAAAAAATAAAAAAGCAAACAGGAGAGAAAAAGAAAAAAATAAGAATACAGTACTGGCTACAAAAACACTATTGGCAAATCTATACATAGGTATCTATAAAAGATTTCCAAACATCTAAATATAAGTCCACATGCAGTCTATATGTGATACATTCAATTGTTAATAAGTTTATAAGATCTTCAATCTAGTGATTTTCAGGAGGTCGTCTTTCGTCTTTCCAATGTTGAAGCATTTTTAGCAACTGTAAGGGCATGGAGGGTCCATTTCCATTGACCATCAGTTAGATTCCAACAGACAGGCAAGTAGTTTAATGGTGCATTAACATCCTTAAAAATAAATGAGTTTTCTAACACACAATTAATATGACTAATAACTTCCTCCAAAAGGGCCAAATGACTAAACATGATCAAAGCATATACTTAAGAGATGTATTTTGTGAATTATACCACTAACAGACACCGTGCTTAAGCCTTTAGTAAAAAGCCACTGTGGTGTCCAATATACCCTAAACATAATTTTCTGTTGAGTAAGTCTCAACAAGATCCATAGTAGCAACAGGTATATGGCTTAAGGCGTTATCCCATTGTTTTAAACAAAATTGGATGCTCCAGATCATTATTCCATTCATCTCTAAGATTCTATGTATCATATTAATAAACAACCTCAAATATTTATATACAAATACTGTAGATTTCGCATTCTATATTGATTCAATAAGAATCTCCAAAAGTGGAGGAGATTCTGAAGCACTCAACTGCCGGACCATATTTGGACACCAACAAATGGTGCAATTGCAGCAAAAGTTGGCATATTGAGACTTCTGTTGGAAAAATGACAAAAACTCATCATCATTACCTATTAATTGATTTAAAGTAAAAATTCCCTTATCTGTTCAAGAGATCCCATCAGCTCTACTGTCCATGCACCATAGGACAGATTTGATCCATCAAAACAACTGTTTAAACCAAGGAATTGCATTGACAAATGTTTTTCATTCTTTTCGTAGTATGTTGCCTTCAGCTACAGACTTACAGTAATAGATCTTCTGGCATTAGCAGTTTACACTCATATTACCCTCCCCAAGAGTTGTATATATCTTTGTATGCAACCGTTCTTTTGTAAACATCTTTGACAACTTCATTTTTATTGCCATAATGGAATTGTAACTACTTTACATTCAAAAGAATTCTGTGAATTAAGGCTGCATCAATTATTAAAGCTCTGTTGCCAAATTACCTGCACCCATGTAAGGCTGCAGTAATTATAGACACATACCCCCCCCCAAATACCTGTTTTGTGAGATTCTGGTTGTGATGTGCTTAACATCTGGAAGAACAGAACAAGCGCTTGGACTGTGGTCCATGTCCCAGATTTTGCAAATAGGTTTGTGAGGCAGAAGTCCCTTCATCTCAGTCTCTTTTTCAAGTTCAGATGGTTTTAGAAGTGTATAAAAGCTCAGAGAATGAGGAGCTAATATGCATGGTTCCCAAAGTGTGCACGTGTGTCTGTGTCTGTGAAATCCCTTCCTTAGCAAGCGGCAGCACCCTGGCCTCCTGTTGCCTGTAGCTGAGAATTACAAGGGTGGACACTGGAGGTGACCATGAAGTAGTTTTCCTTCCAGAGCACTGCTCTGTCCTACGGAGCAGCTTTCAAGTTGAGACCTACTGCTCATTAGCCACATAACACTTAGCAGGAGGGAAAGGTATACCTATCTACAGTAGTGGGATTTTCACAGCCCTTCTTGTGCCAGTTTTTGGGTTCATTAATGAATTCCTTCTGTGGGAAAACCCCATTAAGCTAGTGACAAAAATCCAAGTGGGAGAAAATGTATGGAGGCCTAAGAGCTGTAGAAGTGTTAACAGACTGAGCAGTGTTTTAACCCAATGAACCACAGTGCTTTCATTGTCATTTTTAAAAAGTTACTTTAGTAAGGATGAATATAGGGATGGTCACCTTTTCAACATTAGGGCTCCCTTTCCCTCGATGGGAATGTAGAAGATTCCTAAACTTGCAGCACCACAAGCTGCACTTTGCAAAATCCTCTCTCCTGCACCACCAGTAAAGATAAGGGGCTGCATCCAATGTCCTGTGAGCAAAGTGGAGCTCCAAGTCAACAATGGAAACTGGAAGAAACCACCCACTCTTCCCCCAACAGAAGTGCCCTGTTGCCAGCCTCAGTGCAGTTACACTGATGAAGGCACACTTCTGGATCCAAGTTGAACAGCCCTGATGCGGAAAAAGGGCCCCCTCCCACATATACCTGCAAAGTATGATTTCTGTACAAAATGGCACATGATCTTAGACGGAGTTGACCCACATAGTCCAGTATTAACTGACAAGCAGCTGCTTTTCAGTTTCAGGGAGAGGGTTTGCTAATCCTGCCACCAGAAATCTTTTGAAGCCCCCTTTTGAAGATGCCCAGAGGAACCTGGGGATTTCCGCATGTGCTGTACCAGTGAATTATGGTCTTTTCCCATGCTGAGGCTTCCACTAACAGGTCACCTTTCTTCCTGTACTTCATCTATTCATTCTCAATTATTTTTTTTACTAGTTTGCCCAACTCGGACACCAGATGTTGTTAAAGATTGGTGTTGCATTGTCTGCCTTCCAGATCTTTGATACAAACGTTGATGCTGTGCAGTATTACAAAACTAGAATGAGCAGTTCAACAATTCCATATTTCAGGTCTTTCAGAACTCCTGGGTGAATATTGTCTGGGACGGGTGTCTTATTACTGTTTAACCTATCAATTTGTTCTGCAGCCTCTTGTACTGACACTTCAATTTGATGGGTTTTTCAGATTTATCATCTGAAGGGAATGATTCAGGTGCGAGTATCTCCTTAGTAACCCTTTTTTCTGATGATAGATTCAAAGAAGTCATTCAGCTCTTGGCTGTATGTGAATACCTTGTGCAGTTCAGCAGCCCAATGGCCTTTGTGCTTCTCTTGCCTGCCTTGTGCTTCCAGTGCACCATCTTAAACAATCTTTTTCATCTGTGTTAGGCCCACAATTCTCAAAATTCTGGCATTAGAAGTATATTACTTACCAGATATAGATAACCAGATCTTTGGTTATCCAGGCTTCTTTGTATTTTTTTAACTTTCCCACCTATTACTTATTAATAGTTTTAATACATTTAGCAAAAAAACCCTGATGTAACAATGAACTTGTTCCAAAAATGTCACACTACCAATGCAATCCTAAGCAGAGTCATACCCTTTTAATCCCATTGACTTCAAGCAAGGTGTAACTGTTTAGTACTGCACTGAAGTACCAGATAAGCTGCATCCTTCTTCCATCCTGATTCACCAATAGGATCTGGGCTGTTAAAAAAAAGAAAAGAAAAGCAAGGACATACCACAGAAGGAAAGAGCTAAGAGCACCACTCTGTTGAGCAAAGCGGTCCAGAAATTGTTCCCAGATAACATCAAGCTTTTCTGGTTTGCTTCTCTTCTCATACATCATTCTTTCATTAGCTACTAAATCCCACAACTTGGAACATAAGATCCTAAACTGGTAAAACTTTATCTTCCCAAACTTACAAAAACTAAGCATTTGACAAGCACAATCACCTTGGGAAACAAACCCCGATAGTCCTTCTAGAAATGTGGGCTTTGTAAAGATTCATCAGAGCAATTAAGGAAATTTACAGAGACCAGACTGCAGCAATCGTGGTGAATGATGAATTGACCAAGAAATTGACGATAAGTAAAGGAACAAGACAAGGTTGCCCGTTATCTCCATTGTTGTTCATTCTAGTATTGGAGATTCTGATGATACAAATACGTCAAGATGAGGAAATTCGTGGAATAAAAATAAAGGACTATTCATATAAGGTCAGAGCATTTGCGGATGACATAATGTTAATTGTAGAGGACCCATTGGAGAACATGCCAAGAGTGATAGATAAGATCAAGGAGTTTGGAGACTTGGCAGGTTTCTTCATTAATAAAAAGAAGTCAAAGATACTATGCAAAAACATGACTAAGCAGAAACAACAATTGTTAATGGAAACAACGGATTGTGAAGTAACAAGTAAAGTGAAATATTTGGGAGTTGAATTAACTGCAAAGAACATAGATCTATTCAAAAACAATTATGAAAAACTATGGACTCAGATAGAGAGAGACTTGATTAAATGGAATAGATTGAATTTGTCATGGTTGGGCAGGATTGCAGCAGTTAAGATGAATGTGTTACCAAGAGTAATGTTTTTGCTACAGACAATACCAATCATCAGAGACTCTAAACAATTTGAAAAATGGCAGAGGAAAATATCAGATTTTGTTTGGGCAGGCAAGAAGCCTCGAGTGAAAGTGAAAGTTTTACAAGATGCAAAGGAAAGAGGCGGAATGCAACTGCCCAATCTGAGACTTTATCATGATGCAATCTGCCTAGTTTGGTTGAAAGAATGGATGACATTAAAGAACAAGAAACTACTAGCCCTAGAGGGATATAAAAAAATATTTGGATGGCACGCATATTTATGGCATGACAAAGTAAAGGTCAACTCGATGTTCCTGCATCACTTTGTTCGGAGAAGTCTATACATAATCTGGAAGAAGTACAGAATTTATTTACAAGAAGGAACTCCTTTGTGGGTGGTTCCGTATGAGGTGATAGACCCGAGAGCTGTTGATAATGAACAACAATGTTTAACGTACAAAGAAATAACCAAAACTGAAGCATCTAAACTCAGAATAAAGACACAAGAGGAACTATCACCTAACTACGACTGGTTCCAGTATAGACAGATCAGAGACTTATATAATTCGGACTCTGTAAAGGGAGGTATACGAATAGAAAATTCGGAACTAGAGCAGACCCTTCTTAAAGAAGATAAGAAAAGAATATCCAAGGTATACCAAGTACTGTTGAAGTGGTATACCGAGGATGAGATAGTTAAAATACAAATGGTGAAATGGGCTATAAACTTTAATAAAGAAATAACAATGGAGGCATGGGAATACTTGTGGAAAACTACAATGAAGACAACGACATGTACTAATATCAAAGAGAACATCTACAAAATGATCTATCGTTGGTACATGACACCAAAGAAGATTGCGCTAGGGAATTCGAATACTTCTAATAAATGCTGGAAATGTAAGAAGCATGAGGGCTCCCTCTATCATATGTGGTGGTCGTGTGAGGTAGCTAGGCAGTACTGGGGGGAAATAATAAGAGAAATGAGTGAAATTTTCCAATTTCAAATTAATAAGAACCCAGAACTCCTGCTACTGAACTTGGGAATGGAGGGAATTCCAGCCCAATACAGGACGTTGATATTTTATATGACAGCAGCAGCTAGACTTCTGTATGCGCAAAAATGGAAAGTACAAGAAGTGCCAACTATTGAAGATTGGATTTACAAATTGCTGTATATGGCTGAAATGGATAAGATGACAAGAAAACTGAGAGATCTGGACTCAGGGCAGTTCAACACAGACTGGGAGAAGCTGAAACAATATCTGGAGAAGAAATGGGAGGTGGGAGGAAAACTGTGGCAGTTTGAGAACTACTGAAGCACTGAAGTAGAGGGGGGAGACTTTACCGGGAGGAGAAGAGATAAATGTGAATCAATAAGCAGTTAGATTAATAGATTGATATATATATAGATATATATAGGTTAATAAACAGAACATAGAGAAAATAATTAACTATAAGGATTAAATATAAGGATTGATTAACTAACAATATTTTCTTCTTGGCAAGTTTTGTACCAAACTGAATGTCTGTAGATATAGATGGGTCAAATTGATTGACTACGTGATGAGAGATATATAGAACTATTACAAAGAGATAGAATGAGTAATATATAGAGAATAAGTCAAATTGTTTGATATAAATGAATGTATGATTTATATGGTTTATGATATATAGAAATATTTGAAACTGAAAAATGGGATAAATTGTTTATCTAAGATGGAAACAAAGACTTACAGTTTGGGCATACAATGTTAAAAATAGTCAAGGATGTACTGCTTAGAATAATGGAGAATATATATTTGTTTTAGATAGAGGAAGCTAATAAAAATAAGGGAAAGGGGACAAAGGGTGGGAAAGCTGTTGGAAGTCAACAAAAAGGGGGGGAAAGGGAGGGGTTAGAGATGAAAAAACTGGGGAAAATTGAATGTAAATGTAAAAATAATGTTCTAACCCAATAAAAAAATTTTCAAAAAAAAAATAGAAATGTGGGCTTTGTGTTTTGAGGAAGATCTTAAATGGGGATGGGTGGGCTGTTTCATACCAATGAGGGCTGTGATGCTGGACTTGTGATTTAGCCGTGAAAAGCAGGCACGGGGGTGGGCAATATGAATCAGGGCCACAGCTTTGGGGAAGGATTAAAGAAAACCTCTTCCCCTATGTTGTTTGCTGGATGGAAAATGCCTTTCTCCTTGCTTGATTTTAGCTCTAGTAAGGAAAAAGACAGATACTATTTCTCCCCTTGTGTTACCTGAATGGCTACATGTATCTATTCCTTGGCCCCAGGGGCTCCTCCTGAGCACATCTAGAGTACTGACCAGTACCATTAGGTTTAACTTACATTGGGCTGTTCCCTATATATACCAGGGTCCCATGGGTCGAGCTGCCACTACCAGCATGTGACAGAGGGAGGGCATAGCTGGATAAAGGTTTGGGAAATGGCAACACAAATGCTCAAGCATAATGGTGGGGTTTCATTACTAATAGAAAGAAAATGGAATCGCTACAAAGGCACCAATGAAGAGGAATACTGCAAAGAACACTTCGTACAGACTACAAAGTACACTTCTACACGCTCCATACTACGACATATTAAAACTCTTACGCATACCTAACTGTAATGAGATACTGACTACCTTTATATAGACTTGATGTTCCTAAGATTTCTGGTGAATGTGTAAGTGTGAGTGCAATAATAAATCATACAACCTGTCCTGAGTGTTGGTTCAAGGTGGTGATGCCCCAAAGCTCAGTAAACATGTGCACACACACAACAATTAAACACAAAAAGGTGGTAGAGCAGAGAAAGCCCCAAAAGTGAGCTCTTTGCTCCTGCTGGGATGCTATATTTACACTAAAGGCAGGGCTTTTTTTCAGCGGGAATGTGGTGGAACAGAGTTCTGGCACCTCTTAAAAATGGTCACATGGTTGGTGGCCCCGCCCCCTGATATCCAGACAGAGGGGAGTTTAGATCACCCTACGTGCCGCCAAGTGGCTCAGAGGGTGATCTAAACTCCCCTCTGTCTGGAGATCAGGGGGCAGGGCCACCGGCCATGTGACCATTTTCACCTAGGGCACTTCAAACTTTAAAAAACTCCCCCTTTGTTCCAGCTGACCCAAAGTGATGTCATTGTGCGGTCTTGAGTTCCACCACCTCTTTTCCCAGAAAAAAAGCCCCGACTAAAGGTATATTCATAATATATAAACTAGGATAACTAATATGGACCATTGGGATGTGTCTCAACCAGAATTGGATTGTGGCCAATAATGCTGAAGTAATTGGAAATTTGGGTCATTAAGAACGCAGCAGGACAATAAAGGAGGTGCACGATTGGTGAGGGAAAGGGCTGAGAGCAGTCAGAAATCTGGATACCTGGGGATCAAAGGTAGCAGATTTCCATGGCAAAGGCACTCATTTGCAAGTGATATATCCCTGCTATGATTGATTGTTTAATATGATAACATAAACAGAGGATGAGAAGATGAGATTGGTAACTGTTGGGCAATTCACTAATCTTTCAGGGTTTAAATGTACAAATTACCTTAACACAAATTGGGGGGAACTGACAATACCCAGCTAACCTCTGGAGTATCTTTCAGCCACTAGTTTTGCTCTCTTGCTCTAAAGAAAGCAAGAGCTCAGAGCTGTAATAATTCTCAAGCTGAAAGGTGGCACTCAGTGACTGCCTGAGTAAATGCTCCATTTCCAAGTTATTGCCAAAGCCAATGGGATAAGCTACTGGTTTACTCCAAGTCATTGTGACAGTCATCCAGCAATGCCCAGATTATTACAAGTAGAAACCAGCTGCAGAAAAGAGGCCATATGAAAAGCAGAAGACAGGTATTGATTCTGTAAATTCCTGGCTGGCAACTAATTTGTTCCACAGACCATGTTTTGAATTGAGCAGGGTTGAAGAAGCTAGCAACCTTGGCTCTACCCATTGATTTACTTCTTGTCAGGTTCTTGCTCCATAATCGCTTAAGGATTCTTTTCTTCCCCATAGCAGGAATAGACTCTATGAATAGAGCATAGTTCTCCTCTTATACCTTTACCTTGTAATAAATTGCTAAGGTGCCTAATGAAGAGGTCTCCCAAAGCCCTTGTATATTGGGGAGGGGCATATTCTGAGAAACAAGCAGTTCAGATTGGACTCTGGCCAGGCCTGTTGGACCTTATGGTCATAATTCATATTCAGGACAAACTTGGTATTCTACTCTGAATGCACGGAAAGAGGAGTAATGATGGGTCAAATAGCCCTTAATGGAAGCTGTGTCGGCCATGACAAACTTCCTTACTGAATACGCTGGCCAGATTTAAGGCATTTTGTCTCTCCAAGCAAGATACAATTTTGTAACACTCCCCACCCCCACCCTCATTTGTTTCTAAATCGCACAACCTAAGTTAATAGAAAATAACTTACAGTCTCCTGGGGTATAATTTTCTTTTTAATTTCCTTAACGTTAAACATATAATATTTATTAACTCATTGCAAGAAATCATAACTCCAGAGCAGCATGCCTTTTGAATGGGAGGCACAATGCTGTCCTTTCTTATAAGCAAAAAGGAATTTTGTGGCATCTCAAAGGCTAATGTGTTTATTGGAGCATAGATGATTTCTGAAGAATAATAATTGTGTTAAACAGACCCTGTTACAGCTGTAAATGGGACATCAGGCTTATCTTGTGCTGTTGAATTTTGCCTGTTACAAACTATACCTCTTGCATTTCATGGACTTTTAACCTCGCTGTTCACATTTTTCTATTCCGTATCCACATGTATAGCTGTATCTTCTGACTGAAGATTTTTGTGCTTCTTCTGATGAAGTAGGTTCTAGCCATGATACTTACGTTACAGTAAATCATTTCGTTTTTAAGGTTGACAAAAGAATCTTTTTTGATTCAGCTACAATCCACTAAGGTAGCTTCCCCTCTGAAATTTGTCTCTGGGGTTAATTATCAAATGTGTACCAAAGCCTCATACAGGAGTTTGTTTTCAATTTCAACACTAGGGCTAAATCTCAGAAGAAAAAAATACCCATGAGCATGTACTGGGTGTCCTTGCCTCACCACTGAATGACAGCTACCTCTTGTCTCCCCATACTCTTAATAATCAAGAGAAGGTTGCCTCTGGACACAAACTTAGAAAAGATTTATACATATAAAAGCTGAGCCCACTGTCCTTTTTCCACCTGTTTTTCTCCCTTCCTTTTGTTTGTCAAGTCCAGCCCCTTAATGATTAACAATGGATAAAGAGATAGGAGAGGGAGGTAGTATCACTATAATCTGCAAGGATTCCTGTAAAAGTGGTCTGCATTTCTCCCCTTTGTGGAGTCACTTAGTTTTAGCCATTACAGATACTTGCGGGGAGGGCTGTAAAGGACGTTTGGACTGGAGGCTGGTTTCCTTGTGTCCTTGCCCTGATGACAGTTTCTGAATCTGAAAACATGGAAGAGGAGGCAGTAACTGGGCTGCCTGAATCCTAGAAAGTCCCAGTACCCCTGGAGGACAGGAAGCATTGGGACATGGGGCAACCTGTCTGAGTATCTATGGGCCCTGTGCCAGAGGTGTCCCCATCACTATCTCATTTAGGAGTCCATGCAGTCATTCCTGACACTGCAAGAGCAGAGAGGGTGTGGGGTCTGAGACGAGCCCAGAGCTGAAAGCAGAGTTCTTGCACAGGAAGAGCTGGAGCGGAAGGACCCACTATAGAACTCTCCAGTAACTAGCTGGTTTCTGCTACTGCAACATCTCCCTGCTGCAGCTCTTGTTCTGTTTCTGAAGATCAAATGACCTGGCTGGACATCTTTCTGTTTCTTGGCTTGCTGGACCAGTCTCGCCATGAAGGCCAGGACTTTTGATTTCCTGTCTCCATACTCTTGGATATATGGTAGAGTTCTCCAGAGACCGCAGGCAGTTGCTAACGAGAAGAAGGCAGCTAGCAACAACAATGGAGAGAATTGGCTTGCTGTGGCTTGCTCTTCTCATTATGCTGGCCCAAGAAGACATTTGTGTGGCCCTGATAAATTGATGCAAAACCTCAAGGATTCCTGGAGCACAGTTTGGAAATTGCTGTGGCTGTAGAGAACTTGGTGGGGAAAACAATGGAGCAGGAATCTCTTGGCAGGACAACCCTGTGGCATTCACTGATAAAGTCCTCTTCCTATAAAAGCCCAGTGGCTTTTTATTTTGTTTGGGGTGGACAGGTTTGGTTGTTGCTTCCAGCCAGGATCTCTGTGCTGCTGTCTCCCTAATCCAGCGTTTCTTTGTCCTTCTAGTGTCTACCCGCCCCCCCTTTAATTCCAGATCTTTCTAAGGTCTTGCCTTATCCAGGCTGTGCCCTGTTTCTGTGTGTGTGATGAGGAAAAGAGCAACGCTGATTGCAAGCGGAGTCGGGATGGCTCCATGCAGCTGCAAAGACAGGATATTTAATATTTTAGTAATACAATAAGAGTAACAAACCAAACAGAGCTAGCCTGGAAATGTAAATTCCTATGTATAATATCTAATGCGCAGGGATACTGGATTACAATGATAAATCACATTTGATTTAGTGAGCCAGCTGGAAACCTAGAGTAACAACTCACTTCTGTAGCAGCCGGTGGTCTCCACTACTGGCCTTTAACATATGCAAATATAGAAGCCAGCTGTTCTTGCATAAACAACTTTTTCTCATAAGAGCTTGGTTATTTTTATTTTATTGCTTCTATTACCATACTTAGCACATTCGGCATTCTGGTTCTCCTTTAGAATGCGCACATAGAGATGACCACTCAAGAGAGGCAAGGGGGGTGGACTTTAAGGGTAAGTTCGCATGGGGCTTTCTGCAGGGATCAGAGACATTAATTCAGCCTATCTTGTGCCCACAATGCGCAGAGGACTCCAAAGCAAACAGGGCTGGTTCTCCACCTGTCTGCAGATGTGGATTTTAGGAAAGTGATGAAGACAAACTCAGTGTGGAGAATTGTCAGGAAGGAAATAAAATGGCAAGGATAATAAAGGTTATACAAATGTATGATGTGGCTATATTTGAAATACTACCTCTAGTTCTCCTCATTACAAGTGGGGAAATATACTAGGAAAGGCAGAAGAGAACAAATAGAATTATTAGGTGGCTGGTTGTTTCTCCCAGCAAGGAAAGGCTGAAGCATTTTAATTTTAAAAATTAACTAAAGGAGACATGATAACAGTTTTTATAAAGCATGGTGTTATCATGGTTGTGTTAAATAAGACGTTATGGGGAAGACAGAGAAAGAGAAACAGAGCCACTCTCTGAACCAGGCCTGGGCCTGAAGCCTTCCTTCTATTTGTGCCCCTCTTCGTCTAAGGTGGAGGCCATCCTCCACTATTGCTACACTGTCTGTTGGTGCTAGGTGCTTTTCACCCCATTGAAAGACACTGATTTTGCATGAGTTGAAGCTCCTAGTGCAGGATGACCATGTGGCTCAGTGGAGGGGTGCTTTTGTTGTGGAAAAGGGTGCAACACAAGTGGAAACAAGACTTAGGAATCAAGGCAACATCTCTTGTAAAATCTGGTTCTGTTCTGCCTCACGTTACAGTAGCTCTGTGCTTGGTAACAATGAAAAAAGAGTAAACCTGTATGTGAAATTCTAGAAGTGGTGTCCTTTGTAAGGTGGTGATGGTGGAAGGTTAAACCATATTTAATTCTGCAGTTTACAAAAATTCAAAGCTGAGCTGAGCATGATCTGATATATTTCATACAACAGAGTGGAAATCAAGGTAAAATTAAGCCCTGTGTGAAATCAGTAAACTACTTGTGGGGTCTGCATTTCACATACCTGTAATCTCCTCTTTCTCTTTAAAGTTGCAAAAACTGGACTGTCTGCTGGAAGCTAATTTGAAGGGTTACAAACTGACTTTCCCAATGTCCAATACCCACAAAATTTGCAGAGGACATAGTTCTCACTGTCCTCTGAAGACCTCCCAAGTTTCAGAGAGATTGCACCCCAGGAAAGGCATGATCCGTGGGTCTCCCCCTTTCATGTCATTTTCTCTTCACAGTGGCAAAAACTGGACTGTCTGCTGGAAGCTACTTTGAGGGGTTACCAACTGACCTTCCCAATGCCCAGTACCTACCAAATTTGCAGGGGACATAGTCCTCACTGTCCTCTGAAGACCTCCCAAGTTTCAGTGAGATTGGACCCTGGGAAAGCCATTCCTTTCCTGTCATTTTCTTTTCACAGTGGCAAAAACTGGACTGTCTGCTGGAAGCTACTTTGAGGGGTTACAAGCCAGAAGGAAAGCCAGAAGGAGTTCAGACAGAGTTCAGACAGTCCATGCCTATGTTGCCAGGGGAATTGATTGAAAGGCGCCAGACTGTCTGGCTTTACGAACAGCTGATGAACGCCACGAAGAGGGCTTGGAACGAACACATGTTCGCCAGGAACAGGGCCTCACGAACAGCTTGCTTGTGAAAAGCGGATTGGGCTGTTTGTGGCTTTTTTTTGTTCGTATTGCAGTTCGTGCCCATCTCTAGTTGGGTCACTTACTTCAACTGGTCAGGAGTAGCGTGGAGTGAAAGGAAGACAGAGAGCCTGATGAGAAAAGGACCTTGGCAGAAGTCAGCTGACTGTGTGGGAATCACATACAATAGACCTTGACAAACTTTAGGACCTGTTTATATGGATAAACATTCTCTTGTCTTTCAAGCCCTTCCTCATGGGCTTACTTTCTGATTGCAGTTCTCTCAGACTGCATGTGCTGGGTGCTTCAGCCTGCTTGTCCACATGAGAGAGGGGGTTGGCTGAAGGAGCAAAAGCTGACCTCATGCTCGTGCTCTCAGTGCAGGGCCATTCTGAAGGCAAAGCATCTGGATTTTCCAGAAGCCCTTTCAGTTCAGAATTGACAGTGTGACTCCTTTCCACAGCTCTGAACTCTTTATCGAATCATTTCACCCTCTTTAGTGAATTTTCCCCCAGGACTCCCAGTTCTCATTTCCATGAAACTCAACTGTGAGTTGAAGAAAACCACTGCTGTGTCTGCAGCTGCAGTTGTGCTGGTAGCACCACTACATGAAGAGCTGGCTGATCAAATCTCTCTTTAAAGAGGGAAGGAGCAGGGCACTGATTCTAAGATTGGGCCCATGATTGCCTCTGTTACCAGTGCAAACTAAAGTCCCAGTAGGGAGCTGGGCATACAACTATCCCTTGCCAAAAATGTATTGATTGGTTTAGTTCCATAAATGAGCTCTTTCTTAGAACACTCTTATTATTAGTGCATTCCCAAACCACAGTTTGAAGCAATTAACTTTAGAGTTAGACCCTCAGGCAGTTGAAAATGCAACTTCAGAAAGTGCCGTTTGTGGCAAGCAGCAAGAGTGGCAGAGCTAAGATATTCCTTGAAACTGTACCAGAGTAAAGAGCTTTGATTTCAGCACTAGACTTAAATTGTTCTCTGTTTGGAGGAAGGTTTGGGAGAGGGAGAGAGGACTGGGGGAGGGGAAGTAGCTTCATTAATGGGGAAATTGTTGCGAGAGTAATACGCCCAGGCAGCCTCAGTTGGCTTTCAAGTTGTTTGGTCTCTCACTGCAAGAGAAAGGAGGAGAAGGCTGAGATCTCAGGGAGCCCACAGTATGCCTGACAAATCTTCCCATCGAGACTTCAAGTCGGCAGATTCTGGATAAAAGCAGATGGATTTTTCATGTGCTTTTGCTGCTGGGTCACTGCGAGGCAGATGGAGCTTTCAGGGGGCTCTGCCTTCCGCTTCACACTCCCTCTAACAGCTGTAAATCAGACACCAAAATTCTGATTGATTTTCTTCTCATGCAAATAAATATTAGAGACAGCCTAATCTCAGCACCACTTTTGAGCGTCAGTCTTAAGCCTTTAAATAGGATAAAAGCATTCCTCTGATGGCTCTCGGGGGTTCCCCTCCTGGATCTTCTTCAAGGAATATTAATCCCCTCCCCTTCCTGCCATTGAACAGGACAGCGACTGCTGCCAGAGCAAAGCAGGCAGCATAGAATACCTTCCTTAATGCTTTATTACCATGACTACCCCAGGCTATAGAACTCAGCAAAATGGGGGGAGGGGTGGTTGTGGTAACAGACTTAACTGTGCTGTTAAAATCTGAATATTTCTTTTGTAAAAGTCAGTGGGTAGGAATGACTCTTCTGGCTTACAGTTAAGAGATGCAGAAGAATACCCGGTTATATGGAAGAAAATGAAACTCAGCTTATTTTTGGTGCTCTGGATTCCCCCCCCCCCACAGCTTCTTGATGAATCACTGGATTCTAACTTATCTGCAAGACTCTTTACACTTCTCCAAAAGAGTTTAGAGTAAATGAATGAGCCGGTCTTATGTAGGAACTAATGTCATGGACTTTGGCTGTGGAGACCTGCTCAATCATGAGGCTTATTCTTCAATCATGAGGCTTATTCCTCGTCTGGAGAGGATCAGTTATTCTCTCCCCCAACTGCAGGCTAAAAATGTAACAGATGAATTCCATTTGCTCATTCATTTCATTTAAAATCCTAACTACAATTTAAACTTCTGACATTACGTGTGAGCACCTTTGGGTATTAGTGTCCCTAGGGGACTGAATGCTTCATGCATTTATGGAGAAAGGTATTCTGTGATGTGAGAAAATCTTTTGGGTTATATTAAGTCAGATCACAATGGTGCTATACAGCCATTTCTTCTCCTGTTATTGCAATTGTAAATGAAGAGTAATTTCATTGTAGTCAAAGTAACAATAACATTGGCATAAAGACCACCAAAGTGATCTGCCTCATATGTCATAGATTTGTGTTTCAGGAGAGTTTCAATGTAGTTTCTATTCTGGTTTATGCCAGCTGGGAGCTGCCTTGTAATTTTTCCTCTCTTTCTTATGTACATTGGAATTCACAACTGATCGTCTCTTTGCAATAGTAAGTGGAGAATGAATACATTTTACATTTTTCTTCTGGTGCAATTACTGGATCTGATAAAATAGGAGCTCTGCCTAGAATTGTTCAGTCCAACTTTGGTTTTTAAAAAGAAAGGAAGAGTAGATACTGAGTGTTTCTCTTCTTCACCCTTTCCTCAGTCATTTGTCTCAGTATTGCGTTTGACTTTGCTTAGCTCCCCTGGTCTCTTTTCTCCTGCCTCTTTAGTCACTGGTTGTCTTCAGACAGGGAATTCCAACTCACAACCACTTCACAATAAAAGGCACATTGGCTTTAACAGAGCTTATAGACATGCTTAATTTGGCCAGTGCATAATCAAGTACAAATTAATTTTAAACATAATGGTGGTTGACAACTCTCCCCATGTTTTGCTATAATTAGACAGCAGTAAAACCAGGGCTTTTTTTCAGCAGGAATGCAGTGGAATGCAGTTCTGGCACCTCTCGAAATAATCTCCTGTTTCCTCCCTGCATGCAGCCTAAGGCACCCAGCGAGGGTGTGCTGGATGGCAAAGCAGCAGATGTGGCCAGTCAGCACAGGATTTTCTGTCCTGGGTATGGAGACCAGGCACTGGTGCTTCCCCTTCCTGGCGCTCCTCCGCTCCAGCCCAGCACCCAGGCAACCCAAGTTCATGGTCTTGTTCAGGCCAGTGGCGTAGTGTGTGTGTGTGGGGGAGCAGAGGGGTGGTCGGCCTGGGCACAAAATTTTTAGTGGGTGCCACATTGAGGAGAGTCTGCGTTGCATCAGCGGGAAGCTGCCCGCACTGGCCTTCCTGCAGCGGCTGCTGGCCAAGGAGTGCACCAAGCTGGTGGCAGTTGTATGGGCGGCTGTGCCAAAGGGCTGCTGGGTAAGGGGCAGAGCAGCAAGCGGGCCCGAATTGCGGAAGCACTCCCAGGGGGCAGCCACGCTCTGCGCGATTACGTCGCATTCTGGAAGTGATGTCATCGTGCAGTCCTGGGAGTGTGCACGAGCACAAAGCATGCATGCGTATGGTGCCAGGGGTGCCACCTCCTGCCAAGAGTTGCCCTGGGTGCTGGCAACTAGAGATGGGCACGAACCAAAATATGGACCAAAATTAAGCATGAACCAGGCTGGTTCGTGGTTCACGAACCAGCGGTTCATCAGATCCCATTTCTGACGAACCGCCATGAACTTTATGCTGGTTTGTTTGGTTCATTTTTTGGTTCATCGCTGCAGACGACCTGGTGCCAATCAATCAGTTTCCTAGGCAACAGGGGATGGACTTCCTGCAGACCTTCTGCTGACCTGGAAGTGACCTTCTACTGGCCTGGAAGTGACCTTCTGCTGACCCAGAAGTGATGATTTTCTGATAAGGATGTGATGTTTTCACGAACCAAATGAACCAGTTCGTGAACCGGGGCAGGTTCATGAAAGTTCATGGTTTGGGAAATTTGACGAACCATGAACCACATGGTTCAGTTTTTTTCCGGTTCATGCCCATCTCTACTGGCAACCCACACTATGGCACCGAGTTCCACCACCTCTTTTCCCAGAAAAAAAGCCCTGAGTAAAACATTTTTCTCCCTAGTGATTTAACTTTAGCCAAACTTACAGGCACATGTGCAACTTGTATAAAAAGGTACCCAGCAACTTCCTTTTGGTACAGCAATACAGAAATCCACACAAGCCCACAAAATTCAATTTTCCACTTACAGTTTAGACAAAGCAGTGGAATGAAAATGGCAAGAAAAATTACAAATGTCTCTTTCTAAAAATTGCCCTTTCTGTACCATTTCTTTACTTCCTGCTGGACTAAATTGCAAGGCTCAATCACAACAATTAGAGTGTTCTCAGCTGAGATTGTGAGTGAAATTTTGCTGCAGATTCTAATGTTGGATGAGTTGCAGGTGTGTGTGTTTTGCATGCATGAACTCAGTGCAAGTGTGTGAGTCCTATATCAGCTCATCAAGTATTATAAAATATACATGGCTTTCTTGAAAACTCCTGCAAGGAAGGAATTTCATAATGTGTGGCCATCCTTAAGCTTCTGAAAATATTAATAATAAAGAGGAAAGAACTGCATTATCTAGGCCATGCTCAAGTGATCCAAGTACACATGTGAAAGTGATTGCTCCAGGCTTAATTATCTTACAGATTTCAAGCCCAGTAGCACTTTAAAGATTGACAAAATTTTCCAGAGTATAAACTTTTGTGAGCCAAAGCTCACTTCATCATATATAAATAAGAATAAAGTTCCATCAGTCTTTATGTCCAGGTCAGAAGGTGTGAGGGGAGTTACAAAGAAGGGTTAGTTGGAGTCAGGATAGAGAGGTTCAAGTATTACAACAATGGTAATACCTTTGTAAACGTAATACTTAAATGTATGGGACCATGGTAAAAGTAAACTGTCTAAATTGGGAGAAACAAAGCACCTGGAATAGATGGTATATTTCAAGCTACAAAACCCATCAAAATTTTAACAAGAATCTGTCAACAAATATGGAAAACAAAACAATGGCACACAGACTGGAAACAGGGCCGGATCGATGGGGGGGGCAGGGGGGTAGTCTGGCCCTGGCGCTGCCAAAGAGGTGGCACCGGGCGCAGCTGCCACCCCAGGAGCATGCGGGTGGCAAGATAGGGGCGTGCTTGCCGCATGCCCCGTCCTGTGGAGCTGGCGGCGGCAGCGTGGGTGGCTGGGAGGCCGCCCGCGCCATTCGCCTACCCCGCAGGACAAGGGGCGGCCAGCTTGCCGCATGCCCCTTGTCCTATGGGGCAGGCAAAAGGCAGTGCGGGTGGCTGGGAGGCCGCCCGCGCCATTCACCTGCCCCGCAGGACAAGGGGCATGCGGCAAGCTGGCCGCCCCTTGTCCTGCGGGGTAGGCGAATGGCATGGGTGGCCTCCCAGCCACTCGCACTGCCGCTGCCAGCTCCGCAGGATGGGGGTGGGCGGCTTGCCACAGAGCGATGTCATCACGCAGCACCAGGAGCGCACGCACGAGTGGCCAGACTTTGGTTGCCCTGGGCGCTGGCAACTGTAGATCCAGCCCTGACTGGAAATGCTCAATCTACATTTCACTCCCAAAAA
The DNA here is from genome assembly GCF_028583425.1 of Eublepharis macularius. Taxonomy (NCBI): domain Eukaryota; kingdom Metazoa; phylum Chordata; class Lepidosauria; order Squamata; family Eublepharidae; genus Eublepharis; species Eublepharis macularius. The sequence continues at coordinate 103,591,450 of NC_072794.1, read as the reverse complement.
ATGGGGATGCCAAAGAATGCAGCAACTGTACCATCACCTTAATTTCCCAAGCAAGCAAAGTGGTGCTCAACATTCTCCAACAAACAGTGCAGTCTTAAGGAGAGTTACTCCAGTCTAAACCCATTGAGCATGCTTCTTAGGATTGCACTGAAAGACTCTTACCATGTATGGAATGAGAAATGCTAGACCTTCGAGCTGGATTTAGGAAAGGAAGAGGCACTAGAGGTCACATTGCAAATGTACAATGGATAATGGAGCATAGCAGGGAGTTTCAGGCGAAAATCAACCTGTTTTTTATACATTATAACAAAGCTTTTGATTGTGTGGATCATGAAAAATTATGGATGGTGTTAAAAGAAATGGGTGTGCCACAATATCTGATTGTGTTCATGAGCAACCTGTACTCTGGACAAAAGGCCATTGTTAGGAGAGAATATGGCCAAACAAAGTTTTCAGTTGGCAAAAGTGTAAGACAAGTGCGTATTATTTCTCTGTCTGTTTAAGCTATATGCAGAACATATCATAAGGAAGACTGGATTAGATTTAGAAGAAGGTGGAGTGAAATTTGGTGGAAGGAACATTAACAATTTGAGATATGTAGATGATGCTACATTACTGGCAAAAAATAGTGAAGTCTTGAAACAACAACTGAAGAAGGTTAAAGGAGAAACTGCCAAAGCAGGATTACAGCTGAACATCAAGTAGACAAAAGGAATGACTACTGAGGAATTAGAAAATTTTCAGGTTGACAATGAAGACATTGAAATAGTTAAAGACAAGAAATCAGAAGGAGATTGAGATTTGGAAGAGCAGCTATGAAGGAACTTGAAAAGATCCTTAAAGATAAGGATGTCTCTTTGGGGACCAAAATCAAGATAATCCACATTATAGTATTCTCCATTACTATGTATGAATGTGAGTGTTGGACACTGAAGAAAGCTGACAGAAAGAAAGTTAATTCATTTGTAGTGCTGGAAGAGAGTTTTACAGATACCATGGATGGCCAAAAAGACAAATATGTGGATTCTAGATTGAATCAAGCCTGAATTCTCTCTAGAAGCTAAAGTGATGAGACTGAGGAGAAGACAATATTGCTAGGAAAAGTAGAAGGCAGTAAGAAAACAGGAAGACCCCAAATGAAATGGTTGAACTAAATAAAGGAAGCCATATCCATCAGTTTGCAAGATCTGAGCAAGGCCATTAATGATAGAACATTCATAGGGTCACCCCCCCCACACACACACATGACTCAGATTTTGTTCTACTACTATAGACTAACATGGCTACTCATCTGATGTTATTTTACAAATACGTCCACAGAAATAATTAATCTACATATTCCTCCAGTGGCCCATGCACATATGCTCATGCATATTTGTATAGGTCCCTTATGGCACATGAACAACTGTAAAATGGAGAGAAAAAGCATAGAACATCATCAGATGTAGGTGGTTTAGCTATTCCAGTAGCTCCAGCCTTCCCTCCCTGTAATACATTCTGTTTTGAGAGAGTTGATGGTGGCTGCTTTCATAGTTTTCCTCTACCTTTGCTTCCAAACTGGAGAGCTGCTTTGGGGAGCATCCTCATGCTTTTATCCTCTAATTGTCCACTTCCCAGCTTTTCCTTGTTTTCAGCTTGATTTTTCTCAAACCTGCTTTCCAGAAGAAATCTTTCCAGAAGAAATGCTGTCCTAGTGCATTAGCGCACCCCACCAAGGAAGGTACATATTTCTGAAAGTCCCACCCATAGCCCTGCCATTTTCCTTTTGTCAGTCCTTTGTGACTGTCATTTTCTCCACCATGGCACCAGAAGGGTTTGTGAGTACTTTTAAAACTCAGTAATTACTGTAGTTCTTTAATTGTAGTACTTGATTTTTGAAGCCATCAAGAAGCTCTCTGGTGCTCTGGTAGGAGAAATGGTGGTTGATGGAGGAGCATGCAGAAAACTCCCATGTGGAAATGGATACTCCATTGCCATTGCCCATGACTTAGCATTCACAGTGGCAATGAATGAAAATGGAGAATCCTAACTGTGTGGAAGCAACTGATGATATCTAGAATGAGGTGATCTCAATGGAAGTAGGACAGGGTTCTGTATCCTAACCTCAATTGCAGGTTTGCTAGAGCAAACATTTTTCTGTATCATGTTTCAGTGTTTATGTTTAGGTGGTGGTATCTTCTAAAATTAATGTCTTGGCATCTGAGACATCAACATATAGGTGCTATAACCTATGAGTGGAATTTGTATAGTTCATTTGGAAACAGGCTATATGGCAACTTGTACTGACATGGCTATTCCTTTCCAAGCAGGAATGCTAAGAGGCACTTGCATCAACTGGCTTGACCAGCTGTAGTGCCATTACCAAGTAACAATTAATTCTGCCGTTATTTTTTTAAAGTAATCCCATTAGTTTTATGTCTGTTTATTTACCACTTGTGAACCAGGAGTAAAGAAATGAAATAGGGAGAATAGCTGCAGTGAATAATGAAGCAATTAAAAGGCCTAGCAAAGTTGAAGCCCCTTGGAAATGTGGAAAGCAACTGGAGAGAATTCAAACAGCTTTTCTCCCTGTGTACACCAACAATTGGTGCCAGAAAACAGACCATGACAAGATACTTTATGACAATAGCTGAAACATTTGATGTTGTTAATTGTCTTGAGTTAAGCCAGAAGACGCACACAATTACACACTGTATTACAAGGATTTGAGAAGAACTGCATGTGATATCAAATTGTATTGAAGAGACATTTTCACCCATGTGCATGTATTGAAGAGACATTTCCAAGTGCAAAGGCAGAGACTAACCAGAGGAAAGGTCTATGACAGGAAGTGGTGAAGGTGTTGAGTTGCCCAGTTATTATGGGTACCACAACACCTTCACTGCTTCCTGTCACCAACTTCTTGAGTCTGTGGACACTTTTGAAATTTTGAGAACAATTGGTGGGAGCTATGACAAAATCACTACAGTGTGTGTGTGTGTGTGTGTGTGTGTGAGAGAGAGAGAGAGAGAGAGAGAGAGAGAGAGAGAGAGAGAGAGAGGCCTGTCATAAAGTTCTGGGAAGGTCCACAGAATGTTTGGCAGTGCCAAGCCATCCTCCCATGATGGAGGTAGCTATTTCCAAATAGGGAGTTCTCTACAGATGCAAAGCAATCCCTCCTGGGCTCTTCTGAAGTGCTTCCTTCTTCACTGAGATGGAGGAAAGCCAGGATTACCTCTTTGCTTTGGGGAAAAGATATTTAGAGAAGAAACAGTTGGGCATCAGGAAACACACTATGTTATGATATGCAAATACAATGAGGAGTCTGGAAATACAGTGAAGAGTCTGGAAATGCTTCTGATGGCCTCTAGTTCACAAAATATTATGCTACAGTAAAAAAAACACTTCTGACTCTTTAAAGAGCCACAAGGCTCTTCATGAAAGCTGTCAATATCTGCTCCTATATCACTGTTAGGTTAGATGGTTTTGGCATTCTGCTCTTGTTGATGCTGTTTCATTTGAATTTTAATTACTATTTAAAATGGCTGGTTTTATGAATTTTTAAATTAACGACATTTTTGACAATCACCATGAAAGTAATTTATTTTGACAGAAAGGTGTGACCCAGAGCCCATTAATGTGCCAGAAGACTCTGTCTTACTTTGGCTGCAAAGAAGTACCATGGCCTTCCCTTTGGAATAGTTAAAACAGAACATCTGGGACTATATATCTGAGAAGCTCTTTGCAGCAGTTCAAATCAGTGTCCCTGGGGAAAAGGCTGCCCATGTTGATTTGCAGCCACACCCCAACAACACTAAGAGGTCCATGTCTGCCACCACCATGTGCAGGTTTCAGCTTTTGTATATAACCATACTAACAGACTTTTCTGCATGGCCACCAAACATCGACATGGCCATGGGAATAATGTCCATGGGATAATGGGAATTTTCTTCACTCAATATGCTTCTAGGTTAGAGCTGCTGTAGCATAATGGGTAAGAGTTTGAACTGGAAGCCCCAGTTCAAACGTCAGCTCAGCTGTGAACACCTTAGGCAAGACACATAAGCATCTACCTCACCCCTCACAGATATTTAATATGGGTGGAATAGTCCTTGCCTGACTTACAAAGTTGTAAGGGTTGCTAAAATAGTGTATGTGAAGCACAGTGTATAAATACAAATGCTACATTCTTAAGCACACAGTTTGATAACAAACACACTTGAACTCAGTGAGATTTATGTCTTAATTAAATACGTTTAGTTGGGCTGTAAATATTATCTTAATTGTTTATCAGTTTTAAATGCCTTACTCTGAATTATGTTCCGTTAAAATCAGTGAAACGTATTTCAATGCAAGTGTAGGGCAAGTGCCAAGGCAAGCATCCTCGTCTGATGGAGGCAGCTGTTTCTGAATGGGTGCTCTGCAGATCCAAAGACAGTGCCTCTTGGGGGTCACATGAAGTACTTACAGCTCCAGTGAGGGGGCAGAAAGCCAGAGTAGCTTTGCCTTGATGAAGAGGAGAAGTAAGCGGACACCAGGAAATGTGTTGGTGGGCACCATGGTTTTAAGGATCACTGGTGTAGTTCATTTTGAATCATCAGTGTTATATAGTTTATAAACAGTTGATCCCTTTTCTCCCTTAGCAAAAATCTTCTGATTTTAGCAGTATGCTTTATGGCACCACCTCCCCACTACAGTGTACTAGGAAAGGATTTATTTGCTGAATGTCTGACATGCAGATATTGAGGTCCCAGGAGCTTTGGCAGTAAGAAAGCAAAAACCCCATTTACAGTATGCCAGAGGTATGAGAATTATATTCTAGCACCCTAAGAAGCTTAGACGAGTATTTGAGTGTCATAACAAAGCCTTTGAAGGTTATGTTGAGAGATGGTACCTTGAACAAGTAAGCTTCATAGCATGTAAGTTTTGAAATCCAGCATTCAGATAACTCCACCATACTGACCTATATCCAAACATGCAGCTCCACCAATGTTACCCAAATAGGCAGTCTCCTAATTAGTTGAGGGAATTAGCTTATAGGAGACAAAGCAAGAAGGGGTAACCAGGATTCTCCACCAATGTTTACAGGGATTTTTCCCCTAGGAGAACTCTCAAAATAAATTAGCCAGATGTTCAACTGGAAAGGTTTTTATTAAAAGGGAAATAAAAGGGCAAACACACAAACACACACAGCACACATAAGAGGCTAACTAAGGAACTCAGGGAGCGAATGGGAGAAAGCAATTTCAGGGAAGGCGATAGTTACCAATCTCAAAGATGGAGGTCCGTGGAGGCAGCAGCAAAACGACCAGTGTTTCACTGAGAGAAGAAGAGAAGACCCAAACAGATTTGGGGGCATGTGTATGGATCCAAGAACACACATGCACTAGTGGCTTTTTGCATCATATGCTTGGTATCCCCAATTCGGTTAGATATTTTGTCCTATGTGCTGGGTTGGGTTTGCATTCCATAGAAGTTAGAGCTTGAATTGCTACCATTAAATACTGGCTACACTTTTATTTCCGACCCCCTCCAAACAGTCTTATTGCCTCCCTAAAGGCCGATCCATTCGTTTCTAAGTGGTTCAAATAAATGTCTGAAAAAATTAATACTTTGGGCATTGATCTAGACTCTCTGGCTAACTCAAGTGAAAATTATATATTTAGAACAATCTGGAGGAGAATTTGGGATACTGACTTGCAGATGGTGCAGTGGGGACTTGCTCCCCTCAGGCTTTAGGCCTTTTTTTCTCACAAAATGCAATGACCCAGTATTTTACAACTCTAGTTATCCCCTCTCATCATAGAGCTTTTATGCTGGCTAGATTTAACATATTCCCCTCAGTCATGGTTTCCAGCAGGTAAAAGGACATTCCCTACAAGGTAAGACTGTGCAGGTGCTACTGCCGGGAACCTGACACTATTCAGCATAATCTTCTACAGTGGCTGCTGTTTACTCAACTGCGCTCACAATTGATCAGTCCCCTTCTCCAAACCTTTGAGATAGCAATTACTAGAGATGCAGAATTTCTGTTAGCGGACAGACTTCCTGAAATTACTGAGCAGGTGGCAGTTTTTGGCAATCATTTTGTGGACGAAAGAAAGAGAAAAACTGGAAAAGAAAAAAGAAGAGGTGAAGGGGAGAAACTGAAAGGAGAAGGCCAATTGTGACACCTGAGGGTTTGTTGTTGTTGGGTTCCTGGGGCGGGGGGATTGTTTCTGATTATTAGCTGTCTGAGTCACAATTACCTGAAATTCACTCTGCTCTCATGCTGACAAACTGGCAAATTGTGCTGTACTGCCATTTTCTTTTCTTTTCAATGTGTATACTATGCCAATAAAGGTTATTGGAACTGGAATTGGCTAGGGACTCCAGATATAGGGCAAAATGCTCCCCAGGGTAAGCTGACATTCTCGCCCCCAAAACAATAACTAAATGGGTTTTCTGGAGCTGGATAATGAAGTGAGAGAGGCTTAATGGGTTCATCTGAGGTGGACTATAAATATAAATGGTGCTTGATGACCCTGTGAATACCGGATGGGAAAAGCTACCAGGTTTGGTGAATAGCTTAATTAGGGTAAATGGGTGAGGGGATTAGTCAAGAGCTTCTTGGGAGACCTCATTGTCCTAAATTATGCATCTTTCCAGGACATAGAGTAGGCCATTAGTCAGTCAGCCACTCTGACTCTCCTTCAGTATGGAGAATACTGTTACAATTAGAAATCAAGTGGCTCTTTAGACTTAAAAGCTTGGCCCCGAAAGGTTTGAATCAGGAAATGGATTTTTCTCCATTTTTGAACTAGGTTTGTATTTCTTTAAGAATATATACCAGCTCTGGTAGAGGTTGCAATTAAGCATCGTAATTGACTAGCGTTTCATATATGAGTCTCAAATGATTTAGCTGCAACACTTAAACTAAGGAAATTGACTTCAATGCATTGAAATTGACGACTGAAGAGTTACATTGTGAGTAATCTGATCTGATTTTATATTTAATGTGCAATATGTCCTTGTGTATGCTAAAATGAATTACATTTTTGTGGTAACATTGATATAATTATATTTAGAATGATATGTCAGAAAGACGTATATGACTATATTGTAAGATGGTAATTAGACCTGTATGAATGCACTTTATATTTATGTCTTGATTGTAAACATATTTATCCACCATATTTATTGTATTTATGGAAATTATTTATTGTGAACATATACATATATTATTCAGGCAAATTGAAAGAGGCTGGTGAAGAAGCAAGGAACAGCGAAACGGGGTACAACCAAAGCCGGCGCACCCGTTGCCAACTCCTTGCCAAGAGCTTCCCTTCAGGAGCGGCTCAGTTTTCAAGAATACCATGGACCGCTATTAATCACCTGAGTGGCCATGACAGTTCTTTGCCTGTAGAAAGAAAGGAAATTATATAATAGAAGAATCTTGGTGGACTAATAATCATGATGATGTATTAAATGGACAATGTTTGGAAAGTTTGAAACGTGTTCTAATGAAATGTGAATACTGATTAATAGATACCGAGTTGTTGTATGGGCTCCTCGGATTGTATGTCCTCCTTTTCCTCTGTACTGTATATTGGAGATTATCCCCTTTGGATGTGGTTAGTTGGCAAAAAACTAACAACAGTTTTGTCATTTCACCCAGTTTGGATGTCTTCTAGCTGCACTGGTGTGTGAGAGAAAATGGAATTAGGGGAAGAAGAGCATGCGTGTGCTCAGGGACTTCAGAAGCTCATTTTGGTCAAGCAAACCAAAGCTTGATGGCCTGAATGCAGTCTAAGTTTCTATAGCTTTTTGTTAATGCAGAACTACTGTGTTTTGGACAGTCTATAGACTTGGTAGATCCTCCTCAAAAGCACATGCTCACTTCTAGTGGCATGAGAAAAACTTCCCTGTGATGGCTATGTACAGTTATGTGGGACAATTGTGTGGTTCCTTTCCATCTAATCATTGCCTTTTCTGCTTGCAGTTGGCTCTGTCTCTCTGTTTCCTGTATTCACATACTTGTTAGGATGCCCAGCGGAAAATGTCAAAAGAACAAGCTTACGCACCAGCAGCAATAACTGTGAATAGAGCTCTTCAGTGCTATCTTTTAATGACTTGACTTCAGTAGTCTTATAAGGCAGTTACTCAGCTTAGAACTGCACTGCTGGTCTCCTGAATAGAGGAACTGAAGCTAACTATTATGTATCAGGGCCATGGTTAACTAGCTATTCACCACATAACACTGAAGTTTGAAAGAGTGTATAAGTCTGTGAGAACAATTCAGATATAGTAGTTATTAGAATCGTTTTGAACTCAGGAGTTTATTCTCTCATCTTTTCTGGAAAATATGTTCATTTTAGAGGCTTTGAGAAAATTAGCTTATAACATATAAGCCTTTCCCCCCTAGAGCCTGTTAAATGAATTTATTTGGCTTTGGCTTTTGCTGCATTCTTCCACTATTTCTTCGACACAAGTGAATTTCTTTTGTGTGTAACTAGCAGTTTGAAAGTTCTGTAAGAACTGAACTGTATCCTATCAACAGGTAACAACAGATATATTGCTGTTACTAGCACTTAGACCTGTTTGGATAATCACATTTTGTGGGCTGGTTCATACAGTTATTCAACAGGGAATCTTCTATGAGTGAAGGAGCAGTGAATGTGTGGGGGCACTTCCTATTGCAGGTATAATGTAATGAGAGATGTAGGTGCTATGTATATGTGCATGGATCCAGTCAGGGCCAGTGCCAGAGTTTCTGGCACCTGAGGCCGGATACCTGGCCCCCCGTGCCCATGTACCCAGACTGTGTGATGACATCACTGCATGTGACATCATCACGCAGGGCATGCCACTGCGAGCCAGCTGCCCCATTGGTGTGGCAGGCAGCTGGGGCAGCATGCAGGTGGCCTCCCAGCCCTCCCGCTCAGTTGCCCTGCACCACCCTGGCCACCTGCCATGCCTGGCTGGCCCGCAGCTGTGTGCTGGCAGCGGTGGCAGCGGCATGGGGCAACTAAGTGGGAGGGCTGGGAAGCTACCACCTTCAACTCTAGTTCGGATTTGGACAAAAGTAACCCCGGTGGGAATGATGTAGGATGTACAAGTAATTATCCCCCTTAACACAATTTCAGACAGTCTACTAATAAAAGAGATGATAATTTTTTAGGCCTGAGCAGAGAGTTAAGATCAGGCAAGGGGTACAAACCCCAGGAGTCCAGACCAAACTACCAGAAGAAATCTTTGAGAACCCACAAGTGGTTAACCTCTCCAAAGCACGGTTCACAGAAGTGGAATTCCAGGTCTTGAGAAAAGGACTATTGTTTATTCCTACTCCCCCACGCAATTCTTACCAACACCTAGTAGAGGTACATAGTCTATTTAAGAAGATAAGGCTGGCTGCCGGTCCCACGAAGTTCCCTTTCAATGCATAGGATTGGCCTTAGTGCCAAGTTGTGCACAGTCCACATAAGGTCCATGTCCAAGTCCTGGGCGGGGTTTCCAGGAAACAAAGAAGAAGCTCTCAATCAATTTAGCTTGCAATATTTATAGGGGTTCAGAATCCCAGCCAGGCGCAGCAGCTGCGGGCCAGGCACGGCAGGTGGCCAGGGTGGCACGCATACGTACGTGCATCCTCCCAGCCCTCCTGCTCAGTTGCTCCGTGCACCGCCCCGGCTGCCTGGCCTGCAGCTGCTGCACCTAGCTGGGAGCACGTGCTGGCAGTGGTGGCAGTGCAGGGCAGCTGAGCGGGAGGGTTGGGAGGCTGCAGCAGCTCAGCTGCAGACTAGGTGCAGCAGACAGCCTGGGCAGCATGCAGGTGGCTTCCCAGCCCTCCTACTCAGCCAGCAATGCTGCCGCCGCCAGCTCCACAGCGTGCACCCCTGCCCCCAGTCAGTGCTCAAGGTGGCTGCTGGCACCACCTCCATGGACGCGCCAGCCCTAGATCCAGTCCATATTATTTTTAAAATGGAAGATTTCTTTGACTCATGTATGCATGCACGTATCCATAAATCTTGTTTAAAAGAATTGTGTTAATTTCCTTGGCTTCTGACTTTTTTTGAGACTTTAAAATTACATGAGACTCAGGGAGCAGTCCTAAGCAGATCCACTTGGATCTTGTAATGAATGATGAATTTAGTACAGTTCCTCTTGCTCAAGATCTTGTACAACATCTGGCTTGAAGTGCTAGTGGATTTTGCTGTGGATGCAACCCAGAGAGAGACCTTTTTTATTTAGAAGGGCTTTAGTCCACTAAAGGTCTTTTTTTTTTTGAGTACAACTTTTTATTTTATTGTGGAAAAATGGTAACAGAAAAGACAGAAAAAATACACAGAAGAAGGTAAAAATAACTAATAAAGGCCTAGAGTGGCCTATACAAAGTGAACTAAAAAAGAAAACTAGCTCAAATTGTTAACCATTACAGTTTTTCCCCTACAACACTTCACTTTTCACATCCATCAGCGTGTGGTCTAATTAATTTCCTTTTTCCTTTTTTCTTTAATACAATATGTATATCTTGTCTCTTTAACATCTCAACTCTACCTTTTAAGATAGCCTGGTCATTAATACATTTTCTTCTTCAATCACAGAGTCATCAAGGGTTTCCAATTTGCTATGTATACAATTAATATCCCTTATATAATTATAAATTTGAAGAAGCCAATTAGAGCCCAGATCATTCAAATCCAATCCCTCTATTAACAACAGACAAGCCACTTTAACATTTCTCCATATGTACTCTTCCTTTCCCCCCCTGTCATATTCCCTGGCAAATACAACTCTGGTCTAAACTACAAATTGATCTTTCAATTATACATTAACCACCCCAAATAATAGAATAATACTTCTATTCCCTTTCTAATTTTTAATTTACAAACCTTTAATCTTGTTCACTTTTTTATAAAGCCTATATCATCAAATTTTGATTAGGAATTCCTTTTAAAATAAATTTTACAAAACAAATTTGTGGCCCCTTTATTTACCTTCATCCCTTATTTATTTATTCCCAAAGTTCTTTATTGACATCTTCATGACTGTTATATCCTCTTCCCCTTCTGCTCTAGAATAATCCAGACTAGAGTCCAATCTAGTCCATTTCCACTCTTTGGGTATATCATATGAGGCTTATAAAAAAATCATTCCCGAAGTTCTTATTTCATGTCTTCTTGACTGTTCTATCCTCTTACCATTCCAGTCCAGAATAATATTCTTTCTTCCCATTCTTGCAAATCTTCACAACCTATGTTGTGGCTTCTCCTGTTAATTTATTTTTCTTTTATTAATGTACATTTTATTGCCACATTTAGGCTGCCAATTCAACACAAACTTTATATATTCCAACTTCACATCTGGGCTTTCTATCTCATGTAGACTCAGAACAGTCCAATCCAGTCCATTTCCACTCTTTGGGTATATCTTAAGAGGCAAACAAAAATCTCAGCCATTTTTATTATTATTTTCTCTTTCCTAGCCCCCTGAGTTAAATTCTTTCTCTGTTCAGTTCCAATAAATCCAATTATTTTAATATAATTAATGTCCAATTTCATAGAATTTTCAGCGTATTATTTCTCATAAATCCAGAAAATAGTGATAATGAGCAGGAGTTCTGTAGCGACCGCCCCCCAAAAACCCCTAAAGTAATTTCGAAATGACAGAGGCCTTTCAGGGAGATGTTATTCTGCCAGCTTATCTTCAAGGCTGTTCTTCGCACTGCAGTTTTAACTTCTCACGCCAGGCTGTTTACCTTATCTGGTCGTAAAAAGAAAGAAAATGCATAGACTTCCAAATACATAGCAAAAAAGTCACCCCAGGTCCATTGGAAACTTTCATTTTCTAATATAAATGAAACAAACTCCTGTGTATATATTTATTTCTGCTAATTCTCATTTTCCAATGTGAAAAAAACCACTTCCAGTTTAGACCAGGGTTAAGCAAATGAAGTTTTCTTACCCAAGCTGTATAAATCCATTCCATATTGTAGGTTCCAAACTGGAGATAAGGAATCAAAGAAAGCAATTAGTAAATGAAGTTGGGAGGGGTCGACTGTTCACTCCAGCACAGCTATTGATGATGTTGCTTTCCTGGGTCCTCCAGCAATCCGACATCTGACACTACTTGGATGTAGTCCAGGCAGTAAATCTTTCCATCGAACTCACCAAATGAGGCACAAATGGGTATAGGGATGCCAGACCCCTGGCATCACCTCGTTCCCATTACCTAATCAGCAGGGGGGCACACACTTTCCCTGCGTGCTCCCCCGCAGCACTACACACTCCTGTATGCAGCAGCCACTGAGATCGGGCCCGTTTTGCCCTGAATTGGGGTCGCTGCCAGTGTGGGAGTGATCCTGCACTCTGCAGCACCTCAAGGCCCGATCCATGCTGAAACAGGCCTGTTTTGGGGCACTGTGGAGCGCAGGAGCGCTCCTTCGCTCCACAGTGCCTCAAAACAGACCTGTTTTGGCGTAGATCAGGCCCGTTTTGATCCCCTGCGAAGCCTGGGTGTGTTCCCAGGGGCCGCATGATGATGTCACTCCCAAAGTGATGTCATCATGCTTGTGGGGGTGCGTGTGCACCCCCTCTCTCCCAAGGTAAGTGCCAGGCCCCTATCCCTTGCCAGGAAGTTGAGGGGGCCTGGCAACCCTAAATGGGTATCTTCCGATCATTTTATTATCAAGAATGATAAACGGCTGAAGCAAGACTCTCTAGCCAAAAAAACCCCTGCTGTGTGTGTCTCCCACAGACATGGGAGAATCTGGATGGCATTGCCTCCGAAAGGGGCAGGCCAGGCCACTAGAGGTCTGGTACCTCTTAATCAGGTGTGTGACACTGTTCTGGATCAGGCCTAATTCAGACTCAGAATCATAGAATCATAGGGTTGGAAGGACCTCCAGGTTCATCTAGTCCAACCCCCTGCACAATGCCAGAAATTCACAATTATCTCCCCCTCACACTACCAGTGACCCATGCTCCATGTCCAGAAGATGGCAAAACACCTCCAGGATCCCTAGCCAAAGTGGCCTGGGGAAAATTGCCTCCATGACCACAAAGTGGCGATCGGCATTACCCTGGGCATGTAAGAAAGGGCCACAAGAACTAAGCACTTAAGATACCCTGAGTGTCTAGTTCGCTTTCCTATATCAAATCATTTAACTCTTGACAAGAGGTACACCACAGATAATGTCTTAGGTTCATTGCCAGGTATTGTGCACAAGTAATACAACTATGGGGTCTCTTCTTCCATTTTAAGCCTTTATTATTGCAAAATAATTATTAAATATTCTTGATATCAACTCAGTCAACAGAAACTTATACCATTCATTATAACTACATAGATCATTAAAGGATAACAATTATATGAGTCCAAAAAGTATCTTGTCCAAAGATATAAAGGTCACAGACAGATGTTAGCTGAATTGCCTCAAGGATGGGGGAGTTAGATGGGCAATGGGCATATATTATGTGTATACCAGGGTCAGAGTTTTCGGAGCACGCACAATAACTGAGGAGACAAATACTTCAAAATGAATCAAGGCTTTTACTTAAGAACCGTCAAGCATACAGTGTCTAAGAATCACACACAGGTTCAATACAGAACTAGGAAATCAAAGGGTGGAAAGAATATAGAGACAGTTGTGTTATCAGGCAAGATCGTTGGTAGGTGGTACATTACCTGTCTGTCAAGAAGCAGAAATTTGGCAGTGAGGAGCGGAATGCCTAGTGTAGGGACCAGCACTACACAAGGTGGGATGGAGTGGGAGTGAGATCTCGAGGGGTCTGAGCATCTGACTAGTGACCAGAAAGGGTTGTCTTAAATAGCCAATTTCTATCCCAAAATTGAAAGCAGCACAAGAACCATGAATCACTAACTAAACACAAGTTAGTGATTCCCAGTGCTTGTGCTGCTTTAACTTTTATTTTCTTCTTTTTTCTTTTAATTTCTACCCTGAGGCAAGACCCGGGATGGGTTTCATGCCTCATAAATGGTTCTCAGGCAATTTAACAAAAGTAATTAATGTGCCGTTTTAGTGGGACATAGTGGGAATCCGGGGTGGACATTTTGGAATCTAATGTTTGTTTTTGCGACACCTCAGAAGGGACAAAAGGGCAAGGAAGAAGAACGGGTGGGGAAATGATTGGATCTTCTGATAGTCCATGGCTTGATGGGTTGGAGCGATTTATCTTGATACAAGATTAACAGAGTCCAGGGGCGTCTTGCTTCACGTCTTTGTCTTTGGCTGGACAATGACATCTACATACCAGGAGGCACACCTAGCAAGTGGTTCGTGACAGGAATGCTGGCGTATCATGGCTCCCACAGGAAAATAGTTGTCCTTTTGTTTCCTTTTTAAACTGTTCCTGGAACATGGCTTCTCCTTGGCCCACTACTGGTCTCAGTTCTGATAGGGATCTCAGCAGTGGTTGGCATCTTGGCGAGCAGGCATGTTGATCTGGGTGCAGAGTGGCTACTCCAGAGTGGTCCCAGGGAGAGTTGCTTGTGGGCACTGGTTGAGGGTTGTCCTGCTGGTCCCACGAAGTTCCCTTTCCATGCATAGGATTGGCCTTAGTGCCAAGTTGTGCACAGTCCACATAAGGTCCATGTCCAAGTCCTGGGCGGGGGTTCCAGGCAACAAAGAAGAAGCTCTCGATCAATTTATCTTGCAATATTAATAGGGTTTCAGAATCTTTTGTTTACAAGAGTTCTGCCCCACTTCAAAGACTCAAATTCTTGGCTAACTTATTATCTTACGACTTCATACACCAAACATGGTTATCCATATTTGAAGCATCTTCTTGAAACATATAACAATAGTTAGTTCATCCTTGCTACTTCTTATCTTAACGGTCTGTGTAGAATGAGTGATTACAAATTTCTCATTCATCTGAATATCTTTTGGCCCTCTGCCAATGCAACTATCCTTGAATAATATTGCCAGCTTCTATGAAGTTAAATATTCCTGCCATTTTCAAATACTCTGTTCCTGTGCCTTGGTACATTGTATATATTGATATGAGTTAGATGGCTTTTCAATCTACACATGGCAATACAACTCTATAGTTTTATGCCCCTCTCCAAGGTTGTTATATTCTAGGCCTCTAGACTCCCTTTGTAGAAAGTCTAGTTATCGGGCTAGGCTAGCCCTGTTTCTGAGTGGATAAGTGTTTTGAATAACTTTCTTGGTCATATCCAGCAACTGTTTCCCTACAGTTCTACCTATATCCATGACAACACAAAATGAGGAGACAGGATGAACTGAGATCCTTCACTGAGAAATTGTCTGGATATTCTAGTGACTGGAAGCTTAATTGTGTGGTCCTTTCTCCTGTGAACGGCTTTTTGTGAACTGCTCTTACCTTAGCATTTTCTACAATAACTCTGATACCATCTCTGCAGTATGATTTAGTTGCATTCTGTGGTGTTCATTTGCTGTGGGTTTGGGGTTGGGTTTTTTGGTATGCTTTTGGCAACATTTGTATTGCTTATCCTGCCAAGAATGTATTAGCTTATTGGGTGTGTGGGGGGGGTAGTCATTCAAGCCCTGTCCTGCAGCAGAAAGTCATAATTGCTCAATGCATGAAGAGGCTGGAGGAGGTTTTGTTTTATCCCAATGGGCCTTTTATCATTCCGGGAATGAGAGATACTGTGAAAGGAGGCGAGAGGGTGATGTATCAGGATCTCCCAGAGGAAACCATTCTGAAAGGAAAGCAGTATTTTATGTAGCATCAAAAGGGCAACATTAGTAGCAGAAGGACAAATGGTTCCCGCTTGGTTGGAATTACTGTATTTTTTTTATTTCTGGCCTTTCTGATTTTTCCTTTTCAGTGCCTTCCTCTCAGCCCGCCTCTGTTTTTAGGTCCCCTTTACTCTCCCCTTTGCTCCTATTCTTCTGCTTCAGGCTTAAAAACTTGTAAGGCAATCCATTCACCATGTGTAATTCTGTCCCCTTGAGATGAGAGGGCTTCTTTTCTCTTTGTTCCTTTCATGCTTAATGGGTCATTGGGGTAATTTGTGACAGCAACCCACACAAATTATACTGTCTCTGCAAATAATCTTCCAGCCATAAGTGCAGTTTGTTACTACAGGGCAGGACACCCTACTCAACAGCAGCATCATTTCAAGATTATAACTAGAGACCCATAAAACCTGCATTTTAAAACATTACAGAAGGAGGACTCAGCTCTCTTATTTATATATTGGCTTTAATGCTCAGAGTGCTTCATAGTCACTTACTTCGTCTAAAGAATCCAGTACCAAGTGATGCAGCAGGACAGTCATTGAAATGGCACATTCATTCTTTAAAAATAATCTTTACTTCCAGATTTCTGTGGTGAAAAAAATCAGTGCATTTCAGAACTTGGAGTGGTGGAATAAGAATTTGGTTTTGCAGTATTCTTTAGGAAGTAAGGGGGGGGGGAGTTGATGTGCCAATCCTGCCTTCTCATTGCATCTGTGAATGCCAGAAAAGTCCAATATTGATTGACAGTTTCCCAGAATTTCTCTATCCCATCTATAATGTTAACAGATCAAACTGAGTTTTTGCGGCTTCCTTATTCACTAACTGCCACTGCCTATGACAAGAAGACAGATCATCTTTCTCAAGATGCCCCTAATTTTTTTGATTGCTTAGAATAAATTACAATGGATGAACCACTCAATAATCATGGTTTCTTATATGCTACTCCACAGCCTTCAAATCCTCCACATTCAGCCATAGTTGGGAAGAGTGATGTCCAGCATCTTCTTGCTACTCATCTTGGCTGCTCATTTAACAGTAATCACACATGGAAAACCCAAAGTTTTACTAATATTTCCCTAGTTACTGGTTCACATGATTATGCCAACTTAGAGCAGCTTTCTCTTCTGTTCCAAAGCAACAGCTTGACCTGCTCCGATCTCTGAAGCCAACTCGAGCCACTGCCACTAAAGCAATGAAATATTGTTTCCTGGAATGAGCATGCCAGTGACTTGAAATGAGCTCCCTCTGCACTCAGCCTGTAGATCTTCTTACATTTAATTGGTGCTCTTGCATGCTTTGAAGATAAGCTATTGAAAGGAACATTCACAGGAGTTCTGGCTCTGAAGCTGGAATGCTATTAAACCTTCTTTAATCCCTCATTATCTCTGCTATTCATTGCTGCCTCCAGTGCCATTAGGGCCCGATCCAGACTTCATTCCAGCTCAGTAAAGGATCTCATTGACTGTTTTGGTTACATCTTTATCGCAGTCGTGGCTGGCTGCATTCAGAACCAAAAATGCTAAACAGCTCTCAGAAGTTTTTGAACGGATGTTTAAGAGGGCTGGGGCTGTAGGTGGGGACTGGTTTTGCAGGACCTAAAGCTGTATTATTGTGTGTGCAACAGGCAGAATCCCTCAGAGATTTCCCCAGATGTGGGGAAATTTGGGCAGATTTCAGGAACTTTCAGGGAAAGCAAAACATCTTGAAGTTTAAGATATGTAGCCCAGTAGTGTCTTACAGATCACAAGATTTCCAGGACGTAAACTTTCAAGAGTCAAAGATCCCTTCCTCAGATACAAATCTGACAAAGAATGGTATCTAACAAAGGGAGCTTTGACACTTGAAAGCTTATGCCCTGGAAATCATGTTGATCTTTAAAGAGCTGCTGGCTTAGGCTCATTTAAATTTGTTTGTTAATAATTTTGTTTGGGTTCATTGATATCCCTGTTATGCTTGTTTGGAATAATTGTATTCAGTGAATGTTCCCTATAGTTTCAATTGAAACTATATTTTCACCTGTAAGGTGTTTCCCCCCCTACCAAATACGATAAAATTTACAGGGATTGTACCCCTCACCAAAAGGTCCCTCCATCCATCCCAACTTTCAGGTGGATAGGAGAAAGCGTGTCTGTTCTAGAAGTAATTAACAGTGCAGCTCTAAGAAGAATTAGCCCTCTCTAAGCCCAATAACTTAAACGGGCTAAGAAGGGTCTAGCTCTGTTTGGCACTGTGCAATTCTCACAGACTGGGAGAAAAATGCTTAGACAAGTGTTCAGCATATCTATGTAATGGGGGAGCAGGATTTGCTTTCAATTGGCAACCCTGATGTTTAAAAACATACACCCCTAATTTATCCATGAATGGACAGAATCCTGCATATTGGCTTCCCCACCCCAGTTGCATAAATTACAATTGAAGAAGACAAATCCTGAATGTGAAGTTCTTCCCTCTGGCTGCTTCTACAAGCAAGTGCAAAGAAGGAACAACAAGTAGGGCGGGAACAGGTGGGAACAGCTCCTGTACACAGCTATTCCCATGGTGTTTGCTGCTACTGCCCCACCCCTTTTCTGAACCACAACTGCATAGAAGCAGAGATGAGTTGCAATTTTGGACCCCTCACAGTCTCCAACTTTCCTTCCCCCTCCCTATTTATGCTGAGTCCGGCTGCAGCACTGCAATGTTGAAACATGGCTCAGCTAGAAAAGTGAAACACCCTTTAAAGGACTAAAAGGGGTAGAAATGGGATGATGTGCTGAGCTGCCCCATGCCATCTTGAATGTGGGTTAGCTCAGCTCCCCTCCCCAGATTGGCTGAAAGTGGAATGTCCACATAAACATTATGTCCACAGCCACCTCACAGCCAAATCTGATTTATTGAGGGAAATATGGGAGTCATGCTTAGATTGGGCATTACAACATATAGTTACTCCCAAATACAGTGTGTGTGTTGGGGGGGGGCAAAATCCCCCTGTGGAAGCAACCTATGTTATGATCTTTCCTCACTACTGCTGTCATTTATATGCATTTACTGTTTATTATAGGTAGAAACTTTAAAACTCTAAGCTTCCTGTCAGCCGAACAGACAGAACAGAAAACCTTCAACCTCTGCCTCAACCCCCTCCCTGAAAAAAATTGTCCCTGATAATGGAATAGCTCAGGCAAAAGCATCCCATGCTTTGAGAAAGCCTCTGAGCTGGTGCAATGATTGAGAAAATGCTACTTGGAGAAACACTAATTGGAATAATCCAGTTTGGCACAAATATGGGCTAAGTGTTTCAGATGGACGAGGTTCCTGTCAGATATGTATCTACTGAGTCACTTGTTCCCCTCACAATCCTACTGGTGTTCCAGTGTCTGGGGAATTAAAACCAAACATAATGTGGAATCAATAATGGTCAGATGCGGCCTGTTCAGTTGTCTACCAAAAATCTATCAAAAATAACTTCATTCAGACTACTCTATCAAAGATAAGGAACAGGATCTGTTTAGATCCAGTTTCAGTTGGTTATGTTCTGAATGCCCTGACCTGGATGGTCAAGATAGCTGTCATAAGTTGGCTGCGATTTGATGGCACACAAAATGTTCTGAATACACACCCCTTTTTTCAGTTCACAAAGGTGCATCTGAACACCCGCCATTCTTCACAAGTGGTCATGGGGGCGTGTCCACCTGGTACTCTTGATTTACATTCAAGGCCACACGGCCAACTTTAGCTTCATCATCAACTTTAGCAGGGCAGATTCATAATGAAAGGCACAGTCTGCACAGGGTAGGAGTGAGTCCAGTATGAAGTTCTCTTATGCCAAGCAATTCCTGCTCCTAATGGAACAGATCTTTATTTTATTTGTGAAAATGTTCCGAGCTACAATGTAAAGTTGGCATAATATGACATTTTTGCCTGCTGTGTTTAGATTCTATAACGTTCTCAAAAGAAAGCAGCTCAAGTATGGAATCAATAACCACAACACAAATGCGTCCACAGCTACCAATTCTCCCTAGTTTCTTTAGCAAGAATTCTCAGAATGATGAAGTTAATGGATATTTAATAAGGAAGATAGTCAATATAGATACATTTTTATTTGATAGATCATGATGCTTGGTCATTTTTTGCTGGTGTACGTTAAGGATAAATATTTTCTAGGTCTCCTTGAAGCCAAAGGATAGCTTCCTGTGCTCCTGCTTCGAAGAAACTGAAGCAAGAAGGCAAACAGTACCTCTCCAAATGTTGGGGAGGGCACGTGGCTCAGTGGTACAGTGTCTGCTTTGCATGCAGAAGGTTCCAGTTTGCATCTCCATTTAAAATGATTAGGCAGTGGGTAACATGAAAGGCCTCTAACTGAGGCTCTGGAGAGCTGCTGCCAGTCAGAACAGGCCTCTCTTTGCTCAGCTCCTCCCCCCCCCCCTTCTGTAATTTTCTGCATAAAGATAAAGAAAA
Organism: Eublepharis macularius; assembly: GCF_028583425.1. NCBI lineage: Eukaryota > Metazoa > Chordata > Lepidosauria > Squamata > Eublepharidae > Eublepharis > Eublepharis macularius. The sequence continues at coordinate 103,571,310 of NC_072794.1, read as the reverse complement.
TAGTTTTATTTCTTCATTGCATCTGAGGAAGTGAGCTCTGACTCATAGAAGCTCATGGAATAAATGTTCTTAGTCATTAATATGCTATTGGGCTTCTGTTTTTTTTTAAAAAAAAAACAACAGTACTGATAGACCAGTGGCCTAACTCAGTATAAGACAGTTTCACATGTTCCTGTTGTTGTTAATTTACATTTACACCTTCCTTCGATGGAATTCAAGGATTCTCAGGCCATCTGGTTTCCAAGCAATGGCCAGAACTAGATCCACTTAGCTTCTGCACAGTCACTTTATCATGTACTTTCAGGCCAAGTACTGGGAACTTTTGTAGTTCATCCTACAACACAGCCAGTTTAAGCTGGTGTATTTTTTGGATTCTGATCATTTAAACCCTTCCAGTTTTTGCAATGGTGTAAGGTACATCTTGACCTTTTTTTAAAAAAACAACCTCCATTTAATAATCTGTACCACTTTCTCTACGCTGAATGAATGTGTGAATCTGATGATGATAAATGGAAACATTCTTAGGCAATGTCAACTTTAAAAAATGATTCACTTCACTTTTGAAACAAATTGAGCACTTTTCTTCTAAAAGCTTCTGAAAGTGTGGGTTGTTTTTAAGAGAACCAGTTCAGATTCCCTGCAGAAACACATGAGGTACTTGATCCATTTGGCTCATATGTTGCAAACTGATATATCCAGGCTCTTCTGTAATCCTTTCTCTTTGGTCCTTTATTTCAGGAATCTTTTGGATAAGGACACATTCTCAAAGTCTGACCCATGTAAGTACACTTTGCTTTTCATAATATGCATTGGTTCGGGTGTTTTTTATTTGTTTGTTTTTTGTTTGGGGGGGGGGGTTGCTCAGAGACCTTCTTGGAGAATCCAGGATTTTTTAGTTTAGAATCCATAAGGTCCTGTGAGTCAGACCCTGCAAATATGTACAGGTGTACAATCTTTGGAGTGATTGAGCCAAAATAAGCACATTTTGATCTTTTTGTTTTAGCTTGGGATAGCAAAGCATGTACTTAACTTTTTCATTGAAATGAACAGGAATTAAAAGTACTTAAACTTTGACTGGATTGTTCACTGTGTTAGTGATTTTGGGATGGAAACAATAACTCTAATGCAAAGAGCAGTAAACTGTGAAAATTACCTAAGCACTACCACTTTTGAGCATTCTGTGTTGCAGCACTCAACTTGGAATAGCCACTCTCCACCAATATCCTTATAAAGATAAAATGACAGTCTTGTGGCTCCTTAGAGATGAACTAATTTATTGCGGATCAGAGCCCACTTCATCAGATGCATGCAGACTCACACAGATACCCCTTGTGAACCTTTAAAGATAGTCAAATCCATCTGTGGAGTCCTCATTCTTATTGATAGAATAAGAATGTTCATACAGATTGTATCTCTCCCTTGCAGTGAATAGGAAATCTCCTCCAACAGGGAGGAGTACCGTCTCTACTTAACAAAACAGACCTTTGGGTCAGAGTAAGTGTGTGCAAATATTCTTGGTGAAGAGGGCGTGCCTGGGAGGCTTTGCATGCTTTAGTGTGTCTCAGCCTCATCTTCTGGTTTGATTAATTATATTAGCCTTTTTCCTTCTGTGACTACATGGTAAAGAATGCTCCTTCTGCAGAGATCCCAGGGAAATACATAATGTGCTTAGATCAAATAACTTTAGATCATATGCAAAGGGGAGCAAACAGCAGAACCTGAGAAAAATTTAATGGAACAGCGTTTGCTTTCTGCCAGATTGCCGGTGTTTTGGCAGCAGCTCTTCATTAAAACCTCATTAATCTTCCTTGCATTTCTGCTGTGCTTTAGTAATGGGGAGTGTTTGAAAGGGAGCCAAATACATGAATGCAAGTGTCTTTATTGGCTAATTTAAACGGTCACCCTTAAGATTTCGTTTTGATTTCTGTGGTTGCTTTGTTAAGTCATGAGAGACCAGCCTTCATCCTGACTTTGCAGTCGCTGTAGGAGGAGGTACAGAATGCTTCCAGCTGGGCCTCTGTAAAAAAAGTCAGGAAAAGGAAGGGTTGGTGGGGCAGGATAGGGTCACAGTTTCAGGTGGGCTGTGGGAGCAGGCTCTATGGAAGCTGCTTATGCTTGTGCATGAAAAGAGCACTTCTGAACACATGCCCCACCACACCCCTGCTTCCCATCCTAGATGTCCCATTGGAGAATATTCATAACAAGAATGGGGGGAAGGCTGTCTGTTTGGGGGTGGTCATGCTGCCTGGTCTGGATTTTAATGAATAGGATGTGGAAATCTTTTGGATCCATCAGTAGATTACGGCTAGAATCTTACGCATGCCTAGTGAGGAGTAAGTCCTATTCAATTCGATTAACTTCTGAAGCAAGTAGCGTAGGGTTTGGCAGCACACCCTGTGTAATTTTGGGACAGTGGGTTCCAGCAAGTGCTGCTGTTGGGGTAGGCTAAGGCAACTGGAATCTAATTCAGTCTGCAGAAGCATCCTGTGTGGCCCCAGCATAGCATCAGATCCCCAAGGATATCTCCCCCCCCCCCCATGATAACCATTGTCTCCCATGTGAGTCCAGGCAGAGGCTCTTTATACCCTCCCACTTTTTAAAATGATAGGCTTGTATCCTGCCACTCTGCTCAGCAGAGGCTGAAGCCTTCCTCCAGCCTAAGAGCTTTCTTCCAACATGAGTGGTTTTCACTGGCAGAAACGCCACTTGAATTGGAGGAGGTCTTTGGACTTTGCTGAGAGGAGCAATAGGATGCAACCCCTCAATTTTAAACAGTGGGAGTAATCTAGTCCCCCTCCCCCCAGTCAAGGCAGGAAATCCAAAGTTAGAGCATTGCTGTAAGAGGGTTGCCCACCCACTGGCAGAAAACTGGCTCCATTTTCAAATTATTCTCTCTGTCAGAACTTTTCTTCCGATGTTCAGCTCAGAGCTACATTCCTGTAACTTTGAGCAGCAACAGAGGCACTACCTCAGTCCTTCTATGGATCAGACAAACAGATTCTGAGTACATGACATGCTCAAAGGAAGAACTTTGAAAGTTCCTCTGTTGGCTAGCAGGAGCTGAAATACCTCTTGGCTTGCGCTCTGAAGTGAGAGGCTGGTGGGTGTAACGTGCTCTTCACTATGCTTGGAAGCTTCACAGGGCTTCGAAGCTTCAACCTAGCTTTTGCCTGGGATTGATCAACAGCTCCTGTTCTTCAATGTCTCTGTTGCATCTGGGCCCATTTAAGATGCTGGCTCTTATCTTTAAAATCCTTTATAGCCTGGGACCCTCATAACTAATGGAGTGTGTCTCCCATTATACTCCCATGTGCCACTTGTGCATCTTCTGTCTTTTTATACCCTCCAATTAGACCACTCTTCCTCAGATTGGAGAATGTACCTGATTTTGTAATGATGTACCTGAAAAGATGTGACAGGCACTCTCTATTTTTGAGCAGTTTCTAAAAGTGTCCTGTTTCAGCAAGCTTTTTGTGGAGGCTGATGGAGACATTAATATATTTAGGCTGTTTTTACATTATATATCTGCCTATTGGTATTATTTTCTAATGGCAGTTTTGTGTTTCCATTTTGTTAGCCACCTTGAGTCTCCAGAAAAAAGCCGGGAATAAATGTTTCAATACATAAATTCCAGCAAAGCCTCGAGCAGTTATTTGTGTGGGAGCAAGTCAGTGGGCTGAGGCAGTGTTGCTGGACCCTCAGCCACTGCTCCATTCGCAATACAGTTTCTGTTAAATATTAATCACCATCCAAGACCTGGCTCTATGCAGTGCGTAACCCAGGCCCTGATCACTTAGTTTCCAGGTTCTGCTGCAAGGCTATATCTGCCTTTTGAGTGGCTTCACTTTCAGGCTTTCATAACATACCGTGTCCATTCCTCAATAGCTTTTGTTTGTCTTTTGAGCAGTAGGTGCTTTGGTGGCATATCACCTTCCATAGCCACAGAGGGAGATGTGCCTCAGTGTTGTTTGTGTACATGCAGTAGCAAACAGTATCAAAGAGGTTAACAGGAACAAAGGAGAGAATGGATTTTCAGTGTTCAGGAACACTGACCCATTTCCCCATCTGTACTGGGGAGGAAGGCTGCAGTGAATTTACTCAGTTTCTATTCCTGCAGAGGGGTCAGGTCATATATGCATGATACGTATGAATTTTCTTAGCTTTGCTACTGGGTAAACTAACCTGTATTTTTTTTCTTTTTTGCAGTATGTGTGTTGTATACTCAGGGCATAGAAAGCAAGCAGTGGAGGGAGGTATGTAACCTGTATTTATTTTCAGTTTTGTTGGTAAACTGTTGGTATCAGAAGAATGGTGGGACTTGGGCTGATCAAGCTTCTGGAACTTCATATTCTGTGTTTCATATTTTGTACAAAGTTTACAGATTACTTCCTTGCCTTGTATATCAGTCTCCCCACTTTCATAACAAGGATTGTGCTGTATCTTCTGAAATGGAGGTTAGGTGAAACAGTTAAGTGGTTATTTGGTTAAATTTTGCTCTGGTTAAAATTTATTTTCACATCTTGCTCTGATAATGCCTGTGGTAATTGCTACAGTGATAGCTCCAGGCACCACTGTAAGCGTGAAGGCCAGGATTGCTCCTAAATCCCTTTGTACGAGCACGGCAGAATGCTATGCTGGCAGGAAAGAAATTGTGCTGGTATAGCATTACTATTGTGCTGGCAGGAAGTTAATGCAAAAAGGGAAAATGGCTAATATTGGGAGAATATATGCATACAGTTATGAGGGGTGAATATTAGGCCCGAACTAGATGTAGTTTATAATAGAAGTGCCACTTATATAGAAAAGGGGGGATGGGGTGTAGTTTTAAGTGCAAAAGGGTACATGTGAACCCTCCCTACTCCTTTGGGTTATTCCTCTGCAGCCCCTACAAGTACGTTGTGGTCAGCCAGGGCCCCTTTCTTGTTCTTGGACAAAAGTAGGTATTCTGCCAAGGCTATTACTTCCTGTGCTCAGAGTATGAGCTCTGACAGGTAGCAATGCTCATCTTCAGTACAAAGATGAGCATTTTAGTTCCTAATTCTACTCTAGACTGGATAGCACATCTCATCTGAGAGAGAAAAGAACCCCACTCCCCACTCCTCTCTGCTTCCTTCCTTCTTCCATCCTCTTACTTTGGGGCTGAGGTCCTGATGGCAGCAGCAGTGGCCATTTGATGGGAAAACAGGAATAAGGTCTCTCCACCCCGCTTTACCTTGCTGTTCGCCTCTGCCTCCCTTCCCCAGTGCTGTGGGTGCTGTTTCGGCATCTTGGGAAATGTATTAACCACTCAAGTGGCCTGGTGACTAATGACACCTCTGTGTTTAAATGCTCAGAACTGCTGCTGTCATGTCCTTTTCATCCTTGGATGTAATTGTATTCTCAGGTGATATCAGCATAATGTTCTACATGCAAACAGGCAGGCAGCATCACTTTAACCCCTCACATTTAAGTCAGTGGAGAGCCTGGATGACTGGCCTTCAACTTTTACATGCTCTACCCTAGTCTGCATTACAAAGAGGGATAGGATCCTGATGCCAATCAATGCCTTCCTCTAGAGGAACATAAGGCCCAGAAAGAGTGCACAGATCTCATGTACCAGGATGTGTAATGTGAGTCTTCGTAGTGGTGCTTTCATATCTTTGCTGGTTATACAAAGTCCCCATCTCTTGTAAAAGTTCTAACTATCCAACAGCCAGGAAAAACAAATAGAAATGAAAGGGAAACAAATATAATTGTCTCCTCAGCACTCTTACAGGTCTCCAGACAGTAGTGCCCCCGAGGAATTTCAGCTCCGTTGCTGCAGCTGGGCCTGCAGTGACAACACACCCCACATAGGTAAGCTAGCCATGAGGGAGTCCACACTCCAAACCTGGACCTCTGCATTTCCCTCCCTTCCCAAGAAAAGCGGTGGGTGTGCAGATCGTGTACACCATGGTTGTGGTGTACTGATTTAACAACTTTCCTTTACTCAGCAGGTTGGAGCTGTGTTTTCCACGTCAATGACAGCAAGTGCATACTATGCTGAAAGGAGACAGACCTGTGCTGACCATGGTCACCGACTACCAAATGCCAGGTCCGCTCTTGCATGCACTAGGGAAGGCAATATAGAGCCCAGCTCCCTCTGTCAGAGAACACCAACAAGGAAGCCACTCTGACTATCGAGTCTTATGGCCCCTGTTGTTTGCAGGATTGAACTAGGATGTCTCCAGCAGAAAGAACAGTACCTGGAGACCACATTCCAGTGCAACACCCTACAACTAGAGGAGCTGCATCTTTTGCGATGACTACATCGTGTTAACCAACAGATGAAACTTCAGCGGTAGATGTCAGTGGGATTACCAGTGGGAGGGTGGGGCAGGTACATGGAGAACCTCCGAATTTGGCACTGTGAACCCAGACAAGACCCTTGTAACTTGCATTTCTCTCATTTCTCCACAGGTGTAACCAGATAGCCCTCCAAACAGTTCCAGAAGCGCTTGTGCCCTCCAGTGTCATGCAGCCCACAAACAAAGTCCAAGTCAATAGTGACCATCATGAAGCAAGCTGTAGTCCTCCCAGGGCTCCTGTGCATGACAGACAACAGTGTGACATGTGCATCAGGATGGCAATTCAGAGATAGGGAAAGCTACACTTCTGGCTGTTGTACATCTTTCTTAGGCACAAGAACTCTGTGAGAATCCATTCCACTCTGATGTTTTCAAAACACACTGCTGCTAAAATTGCTCAGTAAAATTTGTGACTATTTTGGCAGGGTCTCTGTCTCTGTTATTACCACTCTCCTGAGACATCTTCATGGTAGAGGAAGAGCACAGTGGGAGGAGGCAGAGAGCTCTCCAGTGCCATGGCCCATCCCACCGGGACTCAGGGGCTCCATCTCGCCACAGGAACAAGGAGGAGGGCCTAGCAGCACCACGGCCTCCTGAACCCCTCCCCGGTTCCTGCGGGTGGGATAAGCTCTGGAGTCTGGCTGCATTATGGAGAGGGGTGATTGATCATAGGGTCAGCTGGGAACATCTGGCAGATGCTGGTAATCAGCCAAGTGACCACAAAGGAGTCATGGCTGCATGGGATGATGGGACCGGGCAAAATGAAAGGCATGCAGTCAGACTGTGTGCCGGCAACTCTGCCTGTCTAGAGTACTGGCTCAGGTGTATGTGGCAGTTCCCATCCCTATCTGCTGAGAACCTGTGGCGAGGTATCGAACTTGGGACTTCTGGTCTGCTTTTCCGCTGTATTGTACTTGCTTGACATGCAGAGCTTCAATTGCCTATTTCCGTACATTAAACCTCTGTTCAAGGAACAGGTCATTTTTTTTCCAGATCTGTTGGCAATCCTGTCAGGAGCTGGAGTTGCATTGTAGCTTTGTGGTTGGTTGGTTTGTCTAAATATATTCTGCTTCTTTGTACACGGCTTTTAAGTCTCCAGTAGAGAGAAAAGTAGGCTAGAAACATTAAAATACGTCCATTTCATACAATGGGCTATGGAGTTGGCTGGCAGGTGTGAATGGAGCAGCACACTTTCCTTCTCTAGATGGTCGTAGTTCTACACCTGTCAAGGGGATTGTTTGCAGCTGTGTTGGCTATATTTTGGCTTGTGGTGACATGGTTCCTTGGGGTGATCTGGTGGTCCTATATTAGCTTTTGTTTCTATAGTTGTTATTGTGCTGTTGACTTTGCTTCTGTGAGTGTATGGAATTATGAGTACATTATATCTGCATTAATGCTGGAGTACTGCTGTCCAATGTAGCGGGAATACAGGATAAGGTAGGAAACCACAAACAATTTTCCAGCTCATCAGGAGCAAATAGCTGCATCACAGATTCTCTCCCCCGAGCTCTGCCTGGTGCTGCCGTTTAGGGAAGGTGAAAAGAGCAGGTGACTCCTATACAGTTTCTTATCATCCAAATAGCTCAATAGAGCTTCCATGTTTAGAGGCAGCATGCCTCTGAATAGCAGAAGTTGGAGGGACAGCAACAGAGGCTTGCAGGCTTTTCCAGGGGGGATTCATTAGGCCCCTGTGAGAAAACAAGATGCAGTGCAAGATGCCATCTGGGCTCATCTATACTTTGGTACAAATGAAAGAAGAATTCTTGTGCCAGAAGACTTGGAGGAGGGGTGAGAGTGGCTGGGATCTGCAAATAGAGGCTGGCTAGTAAGTCAAGCCAATATTTGTGCACTGTTGGAAGCAGGATGTTGGGATACATGGTTAGCTGATCTGCACATAATTTATATAATTGATAGTGGTCACAGAATTCATCTTTTCTTGACACAGGATTTGATTTTGTGTGTGCAGAAGATGCAGTCTCTTGTGCAGCCCACATTCGTGCTCCACCCGCAGGACTATAGCACTCTTTCTGTACATTTGCATGTGCATCCTGTAGCTGGCTGGCCATGCAGCATATCATCTCATCCCCGAATCCTTTTCTTCTGGAATATTTGAGAACATTTTCATTGCTTTTCATTGCCCCAACAGCTAAGTGAGAGATGGTGTTTGGTAACTGCCACTCAGGCACAAGCTCCTTCTTATAAGCGCTGCAATCCTAAACAGGGTCGCACCCTTCTAAGTCAACTTACGTTACGTCAGTAGTCCTCTGCTTAGAACTCCACTGCAAGTGAAAGTGTGACCCAATCTGTAGAGGGCTAAGTGTAAAATTTCAAAAGGCATGAGCGTGCAAATCTATCCTATGTGTATGGATTTCATGGGACATGGTGACACCTCTGCCACATTGTTGCTAGTGTAGATCATGCTGGGTAATGCCTAATTGGGGGTGGGGACACTGGATGGCATAATATCAGGGACTCTTGACTTATAGGAACCACAGAATGCTGGAAAGTATTGCTTTCCTTCCTTTAGCTGTCTTTCTGTCCCTGAACCAGCCCTGAGGCTAGGGGCAGCAGAAAATAAAGCTTGTTGGCTGGATAGTTGCCAGAGTGGTTCCAGCCCAAGATAATTCTGGGGTATGAGCCATCTTCCCATCAGTGCAGCTATGTGGCAGAAGTTATCTCTCTGCCTTTCTCATTCCCAGGTAGCTCTGGTATGTGTCCATTGCAGCATTCTGAAAATTACCCACAAAGAGAGGGCTATGTCCACCTTCCCTCTCCTCCCTACAGCATGAGTAGACGGTGGAGCAGGGGTCCTGGGGAGAAGAGGAATGGCTGGATGCCCACAAAGGAGGCACACATGGATCTCCTGCTGGCAGCAATGCTCAGCATTTTGCAGTGCTCCCAAACCTGCCTTGTGAGTATGTGTGTGCGACCAAAGGTCAGTCAGAAATTGAGAGAGAGGTACATGGGAGCTGCTCAGCCCTATGCAACATGGAACTCCTTTCATATGTCCTTGGCAGGGGGCACATGCATGCATGCGCACATCATGCCCTCATTTTGTACAATTCTAGCAAAAAAACTAATTAATTCTAATTTAAGCTATTTTTATCCCCTCTAGTTATCTTGTATTATCACAACTGTTTCATTACAGAGAAAATTGCAATAAATTACATGTAGTTACATTTAATTTCATTTTCACATTGTGATGAAGGCAGATGATTTAGAAATAGTTGTCAAGTAAGGTATCCTTTATATAACTGACTTAATAGCTGACTTTGGAGTGGACTCATATTTTTGGTTTGTGATCTTACTTTTTTAAAGGAAGATATAAATGAATTTCCATTATTTAATAAGAACCCATATGGAAGTTCAGTGAAGAAAATTAGCAATGGGATAGAGTCTTCATTGGAGAGATGTTTAGGTGACTTTCCCAAGGAGGAGCCCAAGCCTAGCAGAGGAGCACTTATGGGCAGAGCTACTGCTCAGCAATAGAATGCAAAATCCCTGGCCTTTCCAAATAAAGGACCTCCCTTAGCAGACATCTGCCTGAGACCTTGGAGAGTGCCAGTCTAAGTAGACCAACATCTGGATCACGAGAAATGCCTAGCATTGGATTGTGAAAACTTGTGCTTGTATCTGCCACAGCTGCCACTATACCTCCTCCTCTCTGGATGTGTATATGGCTCAATGGCTCAAAGCCATCTGTGCTTTTAAGGCCTTGGCATAGGGCTTCCAAATCCAGGTTGGAAAATTCTTAGAAATTTGGAGTCAGAGCTTAGGGAGAGTGGAGTTTGGTGAGGGGGAGTAGCTGAGCAAGTGTATTGTAACCTGTCACTTGTCGGGTTTTAAACAGGACCAGCTCCTGTCTTTTCTGGATCCACCTGTAAGAAGCAAGAAAAATGTTTTATACTGGAGCATCTGATACTCAAGTCAGGTCAGTAGTTTTTGACCTGTCTTTCATCTATCTGTGTAAGCTATACATACCTTCCCAGGAACACCCTGGATCCACACACCTAGAAGAAAAAGAAAGACATATCAGAAAGTGTAGTTGGACTTATATATGAATTGGATCGCTGTTGCCTTTATTTGAATAAATGTACATGGAAAAATATTTTTGAATTGGGATTTGGACATGGCATATAGTCTATATAAGATATTTAATGTTATTGTTGCAGCATATTTATTTATTGAGCACTTGTTCACTTTATTTCAATACAAGTCTTTTGTACCATTGTGCATAATAATTTCCTTTTCCTGAATTGTGGGGTTCCACTTTGCTTGATTAGTTCTGTGTTCAGGTAGGCTTGTCCGGTATAATACTCATTTGGAGGTTGGCAGCCCTACTTGGTGAGAAGCTGCTTATCGGAGTAAATACTGAATGAGATGGCCAATCGTATCCTTCATATTATTCAACCTCTCTATAAAGTCTTTAGAAGCTGTATTGTCGAAGGCTTTCATGGCCGGAGAACGATGGCTGTTGTGGGTTTTCCGGGCTGTATTGCCGTGGTCTTGGCATTGTAGTTCCTGACGTTTCGCCAGCAGCTGTGGCTGGCATCTTCAGAGGTGTAGCACCAAAAGAGCACCAAAGTCTTTTGGTGCTACACCTCTGAAGATGCCAGCCACAGCTGCTGGCGAAACGTCAGGAACTACAATGCCAAGACCACGGCAATACAGCCCGGAAAACCCACAACAGCCATCTTTAGAAGCTCCCATTCATAGCTATGGAATTGGATGCCATCAATATGCGGATGACACCCAGCTCTATATCTCATTATCCAAATCTCCTGGTGATGCAGTAGAATTACTGAGTTGCTGCTTGACAGCTGTTGTCGACTGGCTGAAAGCAAACAAATTGAAATTGAACCCAGACAAGATGGAAGTGATGCTGGTTAGAAAAGCAGAGATCTTGAAGGACATTGTGCTTCTAACTTTGATTGGGTTCAGTTGACCCTGACTGACTCAGGGCCAAGCTACAAGTGACGAATGACACTTGAACGGCAAGTGGATTGAGTGGAGGGCAAGTGAACAGGGAGAAATACACTTGCTGTTCAAGTGTCATTCGTCACTTGTAGCTTGGCCCCCAGTTAAGAGTTTAGCGATTATATTAGATCCAGTATTGCTGCTAGAGAAACAAGTAAATGCATCTGCAAAAAAGGCCTTCTCCCAATTCAGACTAGCCTAGAAGATGGCCTCCTACTCTGACATGGCTGCTCTGACCAATTGGATTCATGGCACAGTAATATTGAAACTAGACTACAGTAATGCATTCTACATAGGCCTCTCTTCAAAGTCAACTCAGAGACTCCAGCTGGTGCAGAATGCTGCAGACATTTACTTTCAGGAGCTAGACCAAGCGTACATATTACTCCCATTCTGCAGTCACTCCATTGGCTTTCCTTCAGTTACCGGGCTCAATTCAAGGTCATGACTATCACATTAAAAGCCCTTTATGGCCATGGGCCTCATATCTGTGCAACCATCTCTCTCACTATTTTCTGCCATGGCAGCTTCTTTCATCTGGACAGGGCCTTCTGCAGATACCGCCCTTCAGTTAGGAAAAATCAATAGCTGCCGGCACACCTGCTTTCTTTGTGGTAGCCCCCACCTTATGGAACGGCTTGCCTGAGGAGGTCAGGAAAGCTCCCACTCGCCTGTCTTTCTGCAAACTGTGCAGGAGGGCTTTCTACCCAGATTATATGTTTTAAGAAGTAGCTCAGACAAGAACAGGGACTGTATGCTGTTCTGTTGGGTAATATCTGTTGATGTAGACATACACCTACTAGGAAGTTTCAGTGTTGCTGAACACGCCATGTAAACTTTTTATGCTTTGTTTCAGAAAAAAATCATCTCTGTGCTTTCTCAAATTTTCTGCTACCATACCCTATTGTATCTCTTTCACTGAATGTCCTAACTGTTGTTTATTATTGTACTTTGCTCAGTGAACATTGATCATGTTGTATTTTCACTTGTACTGTATAATCTACTTTGGATTTCTGTGAAGAGGGTGGATAAATAATAATAATAAAGTATGGAAGCTTCTTTTGTCATATATGCTCCCAAGTTTTGGGACCAGGCCCCCAGAAAGGACAGGGAAGGCTGCAGGCATTGGAGGGGTTATATGGGCCTCCCACTGAAAGTATGTGGTGTAGTGGGTACACAACATCCAGTTTGTAGCTACATGCAGCCCCACAGAGCTATGTTGTACAGCCTGCAACCCCCTCCCACGAGGCTGGGGGAGGGAAGCATTGGCAAGGCAGCACCCCCCCCCCCCACACACACACACTTGAGTGAAGGGTCAGATTGCCGACTCTCAGCCCAGAGAATAGCTGAGGAGAGGCATTCTAGCTAAAGAGAAAAAAATTCTGGAAACTTTTCAAGCCTAAGCTCCATTCCTGCAACTGAGGAGGAGCAGATGTCCTGCAACTGGTCCAAAGATGTCCCCACCTCATCCTAGCAGCAACAAGCTGCATTCACCAGCTTATGCTGATGCATTGGAAAGATGGAGAAGAAATAGCTGGCCAGTGAGTGGCTTTGCTGGAGGGTTGGCATTGTGGAGCCTTTTCTACGGTCCAAAACTCATAAATCACTTAATAAAGAAAGCTGTGAACAGAAGCTGATTCTTGCATAGCCAATGTTAGGTCAGTTGCTGGAGGCTGAGGGTGGCCTGCAGGATCTAATGCCAATTGCAGACATAATTTCTTGGGAAACAAGTAATTGCGTGTGGGTGGTGGTGGTAGTGGTAGTGGGTGGATTCCAGCAACCAGGTACAGGCAGCTAAATACTAACTGAGTGCACACACAGAGGGACACAAACAGGAAAAGCACACCGAAGCATTTTCAAGGAATAAACAAACGTGTAAATATGTCTACTCATGTAATATATTCTGGGTAGCTGAGGTTATAAAGACTCCTACCTTAAGCTTGTTTGATCTCTGACATAGTTGCCTCAAGGCAAAACCATCAACAAATTCAACACACATGGCTGCGCATAGAATAGGATCCTTGACACCCAAAACTGTCATATTTGAAATCCTTTGATGCGCATTCTCCATTCTCTCGAGGTGAGTTAGGAATGCAGAGAGGAATTCTCATTTGTTCCTAACATAGCAGAACATCGGCTGTCTTGCCCTGCATGCTCATAATGTATGAGACCTTTTGCTGCTTTTGAAGAAGTCTGGTGGTGGCTTATTTGTGACAATTTGTGTGTGAGAGAGAATGAACTACTATGGACTGGATTCAAGAAACTTCAGCTCACGATTTCTAAAGCTCCATTCATCAGTTTGTCACAATCACTAGAGATAAATTTTCTCACCAGAGAAACAAAGCAGCTGCATTTTTTTTTTTTGCAGGAACATAGCCCTTCCAGCGTACAATAACCTCAGCGAACATGATATAGCTAAATGGCTGCTGCCACGTGGATTTTTTTCTCTGCCTCTGCCACCAAACTGGAGCACTGTTTTTCAGAGCATTTACATGGCATAACATCATCCCCCAATCATCCACTTTCCAGGTTTTCCTCATACTCAGTACACCCTTTTCCAAAGCTGCTTTACTGTGATCGTTGTGGAAAGAATTCCATCCGAACACATTAGCACACTACCTGGATGGGAAAATTCACATTTTCAAAGGTCCCACCCACACTGGCACCATTTTCCTTCTTCCGCCTCTCACAGACAGCATGTCTCTGCTGCACAACTGAGGGCCTTTTGAAGACTTTTAAAACAAATCAGTAAATCCTATAGCACTATAACAATTACATTTTTAAGCCCTCAAAAGGCCCTCTGATGGCTCTGCAAGGAAAACTGCATGGAAAATGGTGGCTGGTGGAGGAAAGTGTGAAGAAAATTCCTGTGTAGATGCACTATTGCCCATGTGGATGCTTCAGCATTTATAGCAGCAGTGAAAGCAAACGGGTGAATTCTTTGTGCAAGGATTCAGCCAATGTTAACTTTTGAATATGCTCAGTGCAGTTGAGGGTATCATCAGTAGATAAATGGATTTTTAAAAAAAGTTTTATTTCCTATTGTAAAAACGGCATAAAATCCAAACTCTTTTGATCTGACTCATCAGAAAAAAGCCTGCAGGAAAAAGAGAAAATAAAGTGACCTATCTTCCACTGAATTTCATTCATCTTTGTTTACTATCCAGAAGGATTTTCTCTGCACATTTATGACTCTAGTCTGTACTATCATTTGCAGTGTATTACTATATGAGAATAACGTTAGTAAATAAAGCTTCTTGCATTTTTCAAAAAGTGATAATGTTCCTTGCCGAGACTCAAAATGCCCCCTCTCCAAATCTGAAAAAGCAGCAGAACTCCCAGTCCTCAGGCTGTTCACAGAAATAATTCCAGGGGGGGGGATCTATTAATTGTAGCTGCAGATCACTTGATGCAGATCACTGCATTTAGGATTCTGGGGCACTCATCTTGCCTCCTCCCTCCAGGGACAGCCATGCCCATGCGCCCACAGAGGCCCTCCCAGGCGATATTATTTGCCAGGGCTTTTAATGGGGTATATATTGCAGGCATCGGTGTGTGTGTGCGTGTGCGTGCGTATGTGATATTTGAAGCTTTATTTTGTATGTTTTAAATTGTGATTTCTAAGCCATGTTGAGCCACAAGGAAAGATGGGATATAAATATTTAAATAAATAACTACGTTAAATCCCATATAGCTTGGCTTATGAGGTAAAAATTTATATTTCAAGTTTTGACTATTGTTTGTAAAAATCTCCAAATTTAAGAACGTTGCTAGCACTCAGTATGCTTCAGTCTATTGGTGTGCCTAATTCAAGGACAGTCCAAGGATTCTTAGCACGTCAGGTGCCAGTAGGATTACCAACCTTCAGGTGGGGCCTGGAGTTCTCCCGGAATTACATCTGATCTCCACACTACAAAGATCAGTTCCCCTGGAGAAAATGGCAGTTTCAGAGGGTGGACTCTATAGTATATCAGAGTCTAGTAGAAACTGAAGTCACTCCACAGGCAACACCCCCAAATCTCCAGGAATGTCTCAAGCCACAGTTGGCAACCTAGGTGCTAAAGCTTCTGCCTGCTCTCCTAGCCTCAGGGAGGATAGCCTACTGCTGGCAGCCTGGTCTCCTCTCCTCCTGATCCTGCCACCCACTTTCCTTGCCTCCCTGCACTTTGGGAAGGTAGGAGACAAGGCTGCCACCCACTCTCTTCATCCCCTGTGCTTTGGGGAGGGAGGAAGTTGTAACCCATTGTTGTTCTCACCATGGAGAAGAGAAGGATTAAAAGGGAGGGAGGGAAGGTGCAGGCTCCCAGTAGGCTGCCCACTTGCTTCCTAACTGGTTCTAATTTTTGTGGCAGACCTTGGCCAATTCCAGACGGCCCTCCCCATGCTGAAACGTCGCGCGTTGTCGCGTGGAAAACGCGAAATATCACATTTTCCACGCAACGACGCACGACGTTTCGGCATGGGGAGGGCCGTCTGGAATCGGCCCTTGACATGACAGGCTGGTGACAGGGCTGGTTGGCATTCCTCCACCTCTGGTGACCTAGGCAATCACCTAAGTATGCCTAGTTAGACAAAACTGACAAAATTTCACATTTATAGTTAGCCTTGAAGTATCATTGGGTATACTGTGATGCCTCCATTTTCAGAGAAAGAGAAGTATACAAATATCCCATTTTTGTGATAAAAATCAGGGTGTCTGCATGTATACCCAATTTTTGGAGTTTAGCTCATCATGAAATACCCTATCAGTTTCAATACACGAGTGAGTGAGTGAGTGAGTGAGTCATTGAGTTCTGAGCTTATGTATGGGCGTGCATTAATTTTACAATTACTGTCATGATGTGTTATATATTTGTATTGTTTCCTGAAATTGTAAAAACAA
This sequence comes from Eublepharis macularius, assembly GCF_028583425.1. Taxonomy (NCBI): domain Eukaryota; kingdom Metazoa; phylum Chordata; class Lepidosauria; order Squamata; family Eublepharidae; genus Eublepharis; species Eublepharis macularius. The sequence continues at coordinate 103,555,125 of NC_072794.1, read as the reverse complement.
GATCAAACTGCTGCCATCTAATGGCATACTTTTAAAAAGGAATATTATTTTACAGTGCTTCAATTAATGTTGATAAGAGGTCTTATTTCTTAAAGTTGTCTTTTAGCGTCTTGGATCATGCTCCCATGATGCAGCTCTAGCCAATTTTATTAGTTATTTCGATGTGTGGCAACAGAGTAAAATTCAAAATGGCAGCACCTTATTACCTTTTGGAATGTTACTCACTGTGTGAAGTTCAACCAATGTGGAGTGCGTGATCTGTGCTGTGAGTCGGCACGGCAATTTGCAGGGCACATTGTGTGCCCTGAGTTTTGTTGGAACTACAAGTTTGCCAGATATGGCAAACATGGTTCAAGGTGGCTGAGTCCTTGTGCCATTTTTGCTGAGGGCCCAGCGGGGCACAAAAGACAGAAACAAAGTTGAAGAGAGATCTGGCTTGAGATGCCCTGAAACTACAAGAGACTCTTGAAGGAATATGATCCATCCTTAAAATGTTACTCAGACAGGATCCCTTATGATTTTTATTTTATTTACAATATTTATAAGCTTGCCTTTTTCCTGACTAGTTTTCCATAGCAGGGGAGATGGAAGGGACTTCTCTGGCTATTTCTTTCTGGACTGAGTGTGTGGCTGCCACTGGAGAAGAGTTGTAGTCTGGCAGCACACACTCTGGAAATAGGGTACCTGGCTTTTAGTTAGCATGTGCTGAGCTCAAAGCAGATAGACTACAGCTGCAAGTAATTGGCTAGGGATGGTGGTATGCTAAAAGCCTCCTCCAATAGCATGGGTGTTTTGTTTAGTCTGCCCTAAACCTAGGCTTGTTAGGCCCCTGTTGGAGGCTGGGGATTCTCCCATTCCCACTCTCCAGCCCCTGCCCCCGCTTCCCTGGCCAGTGAGGGGGGGAAGCAGGGGAGCACACCTCCAGGTACGCTCCTGGCTGGCGCAGCGCACTCCTGCGTGCCACAACTGCCCAAGTCGGGCCTGGATCGGCCTGGATCGGGCTCCTGTGCTCTGCAGCAGCCCGATCCGGGCCAAAACATCCCAAATCGGGGCTGAATTGGGGCAAATTGGGCCCGAATCAGGCTGCTGCAGAGCGCAGTAGTGTTCCTGTACTCCACAGCAGCCTGATCTGGGCCAAAACAGCCTAAATTGAGCCCAAATTGGCCTGGATTGCCCCCCTGTAGAATGCAGGAGCACTCCCAGGGCATCCTGGGCGATGGCGTCCCCCTGTAGAGAGCAGGAGCACTCTCAGGGCATCCTGCGCAATGACATCACTTTCTGGAAATGACATCATTGCGCAGGCTGGGAGCACTCACACATGAAGGGGAGAAGGCAAAGTAGGTGCCAAGCCTCAAGTCTCCTGCCCAGCAGTTGGGGGGACCTGGCAACTCTACCTAAACCAATAGCTTGATGGTTTTCTACGGGGGTGGGACAAAAGAACTGAGAAAGCTTGTTTGTGCCTTCCTGAGAGAAACTAAGGGTGTGAAAAGATGACTGATGACTCCTGATGGCTGGATGAGTGAGGCTTATCAGTCCCTGAGTGACTCAGAGGGGAAAATGGGATCAGGAAAGATCAGGAGGGTGGATGACGAGATTAACTCAAGAACTACTGGAGACCCTTTGCTATTCAGTTCTGCACATCTCCAGGGTGGGGACTGAAGCTAGTCTGACCACATGCTCACATTCCAGTAGTTTTCCATCTTAGCCAGGCAGCCTGCTTGGGCTTAAAGCAAATGAGGAGAGGGACTTATGACATTCCATATTCATAAGCCTTCGAGGGCAGGTCTGACCACTATCAGTGCCTGCCAGCACATTCTGTTGATGGATTGTGGGCTCCAACTCCTAATCCATAAATTTCAAGGCCTGCTATGTCCAAATGTTTGTCTTGGCCAATATGAACCTCCCATTTTTTATCCCAATCCCATTTGCTTCCTCCAGTCTACCCCAGGGTACCAAAAAGAGAGCTGCTCTGCACATTTAAGTTGACTTACTTCACGACTAATCTAACATGTGCATACATACTTTATAGCTTTCATTAAAGTTGCACATTTGACATAATTGATAACAACAGAGCAGTACATGGCTCTAGATCCTGGAAGCTCTGCCCTGTAGATAAGATCCTAATGTTCAGGATTCTGCATTCTACACCAACAAAATCCAAACTGTGCACAAAAAAGGTCTAATTTCTGCCCTCTGTATATATTATACAGATCCAGTAAATCTGTTCTTACCCTGCTAGGGCCATTGCTTTTCCTGGACTGTTCCTGGCTGTCAGTGAAGATTTTCATGCCTCATTAACGAGATTCCCTGTATGCTAAAAAAACAGCATGCTGGGGGAGAGGCTAAGCTAAACCCTTCCTTGGACACACTAGCTGTCTTGGTGAGAGAACAGACAACTCCCTTACCTATCTATTACATTCTTATCTCACTCTTCCTCAGCACTTCAGAGTCTACATTATCCTCCCTTCATTTTATACTCTTAACAATCCTGTGAGGTAGGTGAGGCTGAGACAGAGTAACTGGGCCAAGGTCATCCCATATTTGAATCCAGGTCTTCACAGTCCCGGTACAACATTTGATCTAACTACGATATCCCACTGGCTCACCAGTAATCCGAAGTGTTACTGTGTAAGAGAAGTTTTGCCCCTTGATTTTGCTTGTTATGAGGCAAAGAGATCTACATGACCTCCCCAAACCCCTTTCAGGCACGCCAGTACACACCAGGCTTTGGAGATTTCGTAGGGCATTGCCGAGCCAGCACACTTCTAAGACTGTCTTCACTGCCTGAATGGCTAGAATGAAACCAGAGGTTCCTAGGATGTTGAATTTCTCACCACACCAAGTTCCACATTTGCAGTCTCAGAAGTCAGAACTACAGCGTATGCTATGCCCAGTGATTGTTCTGAGTGGCTGGCAGAACAAGGCAAACAACATTTTTCGATTTCTGAGTTGGTGTTTTGTTAGCTGGGCTGATGCACCTCAATTCAGAGGCTGAGGTGCCAAACTAGAAGAGAAACTGAGATTCATAATGGAATCCCCCAAGTATTTAAATTGGTATTTGCATAAGTAGTAATAGCATGGGGAAAGGGTTTAATTCTCCCCCTTCCCATCCCTGTCTTTGGCCTAACCTCAAGTGGCTCTGCAGAGGGAAATAGCAGAGAGAAAACATTGCAGGGGAAAGACTTAAATTCCCCTTTCTCTCCAAACTGCAGTTCAAATCCAGATTAGGGAACTCTACAGCTGCTGCATACAATACTTCTCAAAATATGTGGGAAATTAATTCACAGATCTCCTGGTGCCTCATTTGGCCCAACCTCGAATTAAGCTATCTCCACTTGGGCCCTTTTCGTACTTACCATTTAAACCACTATTTATAAGCATTCGCCCTGATCGCAATGGCTTCAGCATGGCACCCCCACGTTCCACAGTGTCTGAGGCAGTTTTGCTTTGGCATCTTGTTTTTCATTTTAGACTGGCTTTGAAGCCTCAGTGCAGTTTTGGGCTTTTGGGGCTTTGCAATTCCCGTCACACTTCTTAAAAAAACTTTGAGCAGGCATAGTAACGTTGCAATGTTGGAACCTATCCTCCCTCCCATTTGCTGATTGGGTTGCCCAGCCTTTTTGGCTTTGTAGGCATTATGTTGCCACAATAGAGATTCTACGTGCTTTATTGTGTTCAAGGTATTCCTCTGCTTTTTCGACTCCTGAGGAAGAGAAATTGAAACAAGTTCTTTGCTGGCTCCTTGTAGAGTTGTTGGGGTCTTTGTACCCCTTGTTTGGTCGTGGACACCTGCAGAGAAAACACACAAGTCAAGCAACATTAAGATCTAAAGGCTTTGTCTTCAAACAAGATCTTCAAAGATTTCCACTGCACTTACCTTGCACCTTAAAACGTTGCTATGTTGCACTGACTATTGCTGCCTGTGTGTCCCTTGTGTTTGGGGGCTTCATTTTATGTTTGGTTCAATTTTGAACCTCTATTCATCATTGATATATTAAATTTTGTTAAATTTGGTATATTGTTGTTACATTGTTTGCCCTTGTATTATATTGGTAGGTTTAGTTCTTGTGAGGGTTGCTCTGTAGTTGTTGTGGAGAGGCAATTGGTGGCAGAGTTCTGCAGAAAACATGTACTTTTTGTGCTTTTTCTCTTGCATTTATTTTTTTTTTAAGCCAAGCTAGGAAAGGGTTAAAATGCTGCTGCTTCACCCCCTATCGGCAGCTTCCTTGCCGCTTTGGTTCTAAAGGGCTATGCAAAATGCTTGTTGTTCTTTTCTTTGGCAAACCCTGAAACATGCCTGGGAGGGAGGGAAAAGCAGTCATTTAATCCTTTCCTGGCTTTTAAAGCCAGGAGGAATGTGCAGTAATGTTACAATGTTACAACTGGTTCTTGCTTTTGGAGAAAAAAAGAGAGTGTGCATATCCCAAGGGAGGAAAGGAAAAGCAACCATTTAACCCTTTCCTGGCTTTTAAAGCCAGCAGGGAATAAGCAACAAGGTTAGGAATCATTCCTGGCTTTGAGAAAAAAAAGAGAATGCGTGCATACTTGGGAGGAAAGAGGCCAACAGAGAAGCAGCCTTATAACCTTTATTTGCTTTACTGATAAAAATGATGGAAAAGGAGTTCAGAGAGCTGAAGAGGTGGGAGTGGTTAATTCTGCACAGACCAATCAGCTCCCAGGGAAAAGGAGACAGGGGAGAAGAGAAGCAGAAAGGGAGTATAGAGTTCTCACTGATATCAATCGGGCTAGACACGACTCGGCAGTGGCTTCAAAATAACATTACAGTATATCCACAGGGAGAAAAATCAGGGATACTGTGGACAAACATCGGTAATGTATCCCATGACTATCTTGCAAGTGTGAAACTCATGCAAACATGGGAATTAGAACAAATACTGAAACACTTTAAAGTCTCAGTACAAAAAGAACCTTGCTCAGATATAGAACAAGACCAGTTTCTCACCCTATCCTCGGCATTAGCTCATGCTGATTATGGTTTTATGCTCATACTTCCTTTTTGCTTCTTTTAAGGGGTGAGGAGTGGGGAAAAGTGAGTTCTGCAGAGATCAGCTTTTTGGATGGCAGGAAAAGAACAAATGAGGTCAAAGAGAAACTTGAAAGTTGTCTTCAGATATGGGGCTGTTCTTCAGGGAGTGATATCTGTGATGTGTGGTAATATGAATAACCATTTCATTTTGGTAATCAATGTCTACTGCACAATAGTGCTGGAAGTCATAAAACATTCTGACACACAGTAGATGAATCGCTAGGTAGGGGAGCAGCATTTAATAATTAAAGTTAATTCCTGGTTTATAGTAGTTTCAAACTAATGGGACTCTGAACCTCAATGGAATCATAAAAAGAACCAAATCCTCAACTTTGATAACTTGAGATTGTTCAAGCAAAGTAAACAAGATTACAACTTGATCCATAGGGACAGTGTATATTTTATGACACAAGAGGTATGGATGAGTTGGGCAGCTCAATCCTAAACCATGAGTCTGCGCTGCCGCCTATGTGGTGATGTAAATGTGACGCCCCTCCGCCACTCCCTATGGACTTTGGCAGGAGAGTCCTGCCAGTGCAAGAGCTTGGCAAGGCGAGACATGGTTGCTGCCAAGAGCACCCGCCTGCCGTTCCCCTGACAACCCCGCCCACAGAAGCCAATGGCTGCACCACTTCTCTGACAGGCGGGTCAAGGGCAAGTCATGGTGCAGCCAATGGGGAGGCTGCGATCCCCGCTGCCCACCAACAACCCCCTTGTCAGGGAGCAAGCCTGCCTGCTGGGGTGGGGTGGGGGCAGAGGTAACACTGAAGGTGTGGGATACTCACTCTCTTGCCTGTCCAGCCTCTATTTCTGTTGAGGGCCAGGCTGGTGTCTGCAGTTCAGCACACCTGTAAATCCCCACCGCCACTGCCAGAAACATATTCCCTCTCCCTGAAAAGTGGGACCAGAAAGGCGGCAGGACCTGTCAAGAGTCGCACTCACAGTTTGCAGCAGTCGGGATCAGCCCCCAAATTCTGGAGAGGCAGGTGGGGGGCAGCAGGTTCTTCAATGAGTGACAGAAATGCCCTTTGGAAACCACGCGAGAGGCTAGAAGAGAGTGAAAAGCGCCCACTGACTTGCACTGGCACCATTTGAACATATCACCGCATCACAACAATGTGAGAATGCTGGTTGGACCTCAGAGCTATGCCCTGGTCCAGAGGTGACGCCCCCCAGAGTGGATTGAAGCCCGCAGGAGCAGAGAAACTGCTCTGGGGGCCATCGTCCACCCCCTCCCTGAGCCAGATTTCCCAAGTCCATTCCTGCTTCCGCATACAGTGAAAAGGAGGGTGGTCCATCCTCCCGGAGGAAGAGCCCCAGAGATCCAAAGATATTGCTCCCCATCTCCCACCTCCTGGCAACAATTTCCTCCTTGGCTTATCAAATGCCAGCAGCTCAGTCTGACAGAGAATGAAATTCCTCAGTGGAGCCCGCCCTGCCCTGCCAGACATTCACAAGCCACATTTCATTTCCCACACCATTGCCTGAAGTTAAATTGAGGGGGGAAGGGGCAGAGAAGCTCAATAGGGTGCCACTTGACACCTGCTCCTCCTGACAGCAGAGCCCACCCCATCCATCCCAGCACCGAACCAGGAAACATCTGTGGGGATGTGTGAGAAGACATCCTGACAGAGAGTTGGGGGTGGGGCACAGCTACTGTCAGGGAAGCAAGCAAGCAAATGATGGGCAGTTTGTTCTTTTTCGACACATATTTTATTAAGTTGGAAAAGGTGCAGAGGCTCTCTGCATGTGTTTCCTGCCAATGACCCTTGGCTGAAGCGAAGCTGAGATGCGGGCTGCCTTGGGAAATGGCTCCCTGGGCCGGACCTGAATTGGACTTGTGGAGGATTAGAGGGGGCTGGAACAGCCATGCTCCATGGTCTTCTGGACAAGTTGCAACATGCCTGCAAGGGAAACAGACATGTGTTGCAAGTGAACCAGCCCGGTCCACAGCCAAGGCCAAACCCAATCTGCAACGTCTGGGAGCAGCAGCAGCAGCAGCAGCAGCAGCAGCAGCAGCAGCAGCAGCAGCAGCAGCTCCACAGGTGCAGCTTGCAACCAGATGATGCATGACCCTTTGGCAAGGAAGCACTCTACCTCGGGATGATCTTATCCTGTGAGGGAGAAAATCAAGGGGCTGAGCACCTTCCAACAACACGGTGTTACAAACACCCAGGCAACCTGTCCTGTGGCTGCACTTCCTCCCCTGCCAGAAGGGCCCCCAGCTGAGGGAGTCTGACCAGAGCCCCCAACTGGGTAGCCAGCGCCCCTCCTGCTGAGCCTCACCTGCAGAGGCTGGCAGTCAGGGGAGTTCAGGTGAGGGGGGCAGCTGGCACAAATCAGTGAGCCAGGTTAGCTGCCGCCCCAGCTCCTTACTTGTTGGCCAGACATTCTGGACTTTGCCCTTCTTCCCTTGAACGAGTGCAAAGTACTTCCAATTTTTCGCCAAGTCCCCCCAGTGCACTCATGGCCCACCACCATGAGTACCCACTCTCCCACCTTGTGCACAATGTCCCCGTGGGAGGAGGCTGACGGGCAGAGCATCCGGCCATGTGCTCACCTACCTGAGTTCATGAGCGGCACAGCCGGAGGTTTTGTAGGGTGCGCGGGCAGGTGATTAGACATGGGGAGAGGGGCTCACTCAGCCCAGAAGCGCTCGCGGATTGGCCCCTGAAGTAGTTCCCATCCTATGCTCCTTTGGGCCACGGGGGGTGGGTGCAGGCCTCAGGGCCACAGGGGCTGGGTGTAGGAAGAGGTGCCCGAGTTTTCCCGTTCAATGGGCTATGCCTCCTTTTTTGTGGCATAACTTTCTGCTGCTGCAGGGGGCACTCCTGGGCCTGGAGTGGCTTTGGAAACTGACTAACTTGTGGCCCTCCCCCGCCCTGCCCCCTCCAGCGCTGACGCGAGACCTTGCACCATACTTACACCTCCACCTGGCCACCAAGCGTGCCCATCTGCAGAAGTGCTCCTCAGGCTGGCGCCAGCGGAGGAAGACTTACATCCACATAAGTGCTATTTACGCCTGCGCAAGCCTTAGTTCTCTCCCTATGCGCTTTCCACTCTGCTGTTTAGGATTGCACTGTAAGAGAACTAACAGGGACAAAAAAAATTTGCTAGGAGTCTTTCAACTAATTACAAATTCTGATTCATCTCTGGTAAATACATCAAGGTTCAAGGGTTATCCCAAGAATAACAGTTTTGTAAATAAATATATAGCCTTTATCAGGTTTCTGAGTCATATTTTTGAACTTTTCGGGGCAATGAGTCCTGGAAACTTAAAAAAAAAACATATCTAAACAACAACTGAAAACTTCCCAGATTAAAGATTTTTCACTTGATTTATAAAAGGTTCTATGTTTAAGATTGTCATTTTATTGAAGCTGCAAAGAGATAAGCAATACAGAAAAATGACCAGTCCAAAGAACTGCATGCAATAATTGACCATGCCCCACCAGGCTCATTCATCACATGCCAAGTACTTTGCTCTTGCTATGGGATGAAGCTTTCAGGAGCACGCTGCAACACCAAAACCTGGGAGACAGGTTATGCAAGAGCACAGTCACGTGGATTCTGGCTCTCTAGAGCAAAAAGAATCCTAGAATATATGATCTGCATAGAACAATTGCACGTAGGCAATTGTCACTGGCCCTACCAAGCCCTGGCTAATAGCAGGGGATCTAAAGTTCCTACCAGCAGAACTTTCAGTGGTCTTGTGTATAATCATGAAGAACAAAGGAGAAACATCAAATCCAGGCAAATAGGCAGCCAGCCCACTTGCTCCAGCTAGTCACTAAATGGACTTGGAAGTGGAGTCTGATAGGCAGCTGTGAGTAAGGCATTATGGATTCCACAACAATAACAATAATGGATGATCCCAGCCATTGAGACATCCCAGTCAAAATGCTTATATAAGCAGGTCAAAATACTTAAGTAAAATCTGGGTGCTAGTTACAACCACCTCTGAGTAAGGTAGGAGGTGCATTCTTACCCTGGTGGTGGAAAGTTCCATCAAGTCATAGCTGACTAATGGTGACACCCCCTCCCCGGCTGCAGTTTTCAAGGCAAGAGACTAACAGAGGAGGCTTACCATTGCCTGCTTCTGCATAGCAACCCTGGTCTTTGGAGGTCTCCCATCCAATTACTAACGAAGGCCAATCCTGCTTAGCTTCCAAGATCTGACAAGATCGGGCTTGCCTAGGCTATCTAGAGCAGGCTGCACCCTTACCCTACACCTTATGTAAGGAAGAAAATACACCTCAGACTATCTGCAATTCTGTGTTACCATGACCTCTTTCTTAATTTCCTTTATTAAGACACCAACGGGGGGGGGCAGGGTCTGCGGATTTTGGGTGGGTCATTGCATGCCTCCCTCATGGGAATTCATTGACAAGCTTTGTGTTTTGGCCTATATCTATGGCCTTCATTATGTATTACTCCTAATCCATCCCTGGCATAGTCTCAGAGTGGTAGAGGAAAGACTTGCCCAGGCTTATACAGTCCACCACTACTGGGCAATTAGGCTTCGACTCAGGTTGAACCAACTGGATTTCAACAAGTTTATTTTCAGCAATATCACCGTATCTCACTAAAAATACTACTGGGCAATGAATCAAAATGAGAATTAAGAATAGACAGGCACCCTCACCAAGTTGCCTGGCTTCTACTAAGGAATTTATATCTTCAGACACCTTGAAGTCTCTGCTTTCCCAGAAGGAGCAGATGCTCAGCCGGTGACAGGATAATGTTTTGGGGAAATTGCCAGAACCTTTCCATATTATTATTTTAAGTGCTAGACAAGAATCATCCATGTTTTCCTATTTAGTATAACAGATGCATACCGAGAGTGACTCAGTTAATGAAGTTCAATTCAGCATCTCTGCACAGCAAGCACACCAACTATACGGAAATAAGTTTTAATCATATATTGTGTTTAGCTCCTTCTTTAATCAACGAAGTGTAAATATTTGGAATAAACAAACACAGATTCATTGACACAAAGCACAGTGCCAGTGAGGACGGAGGGGAATCCCAGCTTTTGATTGTATCTAGCACCAGAGCTGTCAATAATCTTTGCTTTGTTCACTATGAACTTTATTAAGGTTCAGAGGAAGAACTTTCCCTTATGGATTTTTTAAAAAATTCTTTTGATGAAGTAAAGTTTCTTTTGCTAGGTTCAGAGATCTACACATCTGCTGCCAGCATTGCCTGGAGTAGACAGAGGCCAAGTTACTCAGTCTTATGTTATATACAGTGGGTAAGAGAGAACTTGCTTTGTGCAATGGCTAAAGCAAGCAAAGATGAAGCATGAGCTGTGTTCTGCTTATGGAATGGATCTTTTCTATCTCCCCCTTCCTCCTGCAGCCTGCTACTGAACAGCTGCTGAGGGTAAGGGTCAGGATGGAACTCTCAGAAATGGAATGGGGCACGGTGTGCAAGGCTGCAGTTCAAAGAGGACATATTCAGAAACCACTTACCCACCCACAAAAAGCAGAAGTGCATGCAGGTGCTAATTTGGAACTGCCACTTTATTATTTTATAATTAGCCCCTGCCTGGTTTCTGCTCTTTCAGTTGATGCTAATTTTGGCTGTATTAATTTTTACAGTGTTAACATGCAATTTTTGAACTGTTTTGAGGGACCGCTCTGTATACTGGTTTGAAAAAAGGCAAACTACAATTGAGTGCTTCAAAATTCCTGCTTCAAATATATTAGCCAAAGATTTCTCCTCCCCCTCCCAATCTGTGCATTCATTCCATGCGCAAATAATGAGATCCAAGATTTCATTTATTAGTAGCAATAGTAGTAGTAGTAATATGACCATATTAAAAACGTTCTAGAAAGCACGTGTTAGTTCAGTGGTACAAACTCCACAGCTCACAGAGAGACAAATTTGTAATTACCAGCAACCAAAAGAGCCACACGACTACTATGTGCCCTGTGTACTACCCCACAAAACACACACACACAATAATATAAGCTATATTAATACTAAATATCCTTTTAAATTATCAAAAGACCTCTGAGCTAGTAGGGCTGTCTCTCCCCACCTCTGTTGAACTTTAGGCAGCTTTTATTTATCCGGAATGAGTACAAGGGCTTCTCTCTCTGCCTTCCTGCTCTCTCTTCAGTGTGAGGCATAGCAGGTCATGTGAGAGAGTGAGATTGCCAAGGTGACTGGAGGAAGGCCAGCTTGCTCTTTACCTGGGTGGCTGCTATGGTGGTGGTGGTTTCACGGACTCTTCTCCGCAGTAAAATTGCTCTCCTCCCAGCAGCTGCCTGAATGCTGAAATGAGAATGTGGAGGCATCAGAGAAGGTGGGTTGTTGGAGAGGACAGGTCCTTTATTTCCATCCCTGGCATGAGGCCAACAGCTCAGGCAGGCTCACAGCTTTTGTGTCCTTCTTTGTCTCCAGACATGGCTGTTTTAAAGTGGGAACTACCTGCTCACCACAAGCCCAACAGGGCAATAACCTTGCCCACATTTCTGAAACATGGAAAGGGTGCTGCACTGGGGAACAGCAACTGGTAGCATGTCAAAGAACCACATGTGGCTCCTGCACCACTGAGTGAATATCACTCCATTAGCTGTCATCTGTACTTGTTTTCTTATGTGAAGTAAAATGTTTCTTTGTTCAATACTTACAGAAAGTATGGCGCCTGCTACCCTTTCTCCTGGACCACATGAATCAAACACACTGGCTTGATTCCAACAAGAACCACTTGAAGGGAGGACTTCCCAAAGCAGCACTCCCCCCCACCCATGCAGCTCACTGAGCTCCCCCATTTTTATTCCTGAGGGTCCATTGACCCTCAGCATCAGAAGTAAAATGGGAGGTCTAGAGATGAAGGACAAATTCAGCAGAAATCACCTTGTTCTTCAGGGCCTGGGCTCCCAAATGGAGCTGCTGCTACTGCAGCCAGTCAGTTCCGTACTTGTGGCAGCCTGCCTCTGGGCCAGTTGGCAGCCAGTGTGGCACTGGCCTGACGTGGCCCACTGCTGGGACTGTCACTGCCACTGTTTCTCCAGCCTCTGTGTGCCCTCGGCTGGCTCCCCTGGTCTTTGCCCTCCTCAGGCCAGCTTCTGCGCTGCTGCCCTCTCTGGCCTTCCCCTCCTCCTGGCAGCTGAGTTGTTGGGGGCTCCAGTGAGTTGCAGCAGGCTGCAGGTACTGGTGGGGGTAGTCTGGGCCAAGCTGCGAGGCTGGCTCCAGACACATACCCCCAGGGCAGCAGCGTTCTGGGTGTTGCTGGTGAACGTTTGTGACATAAAGTCGGCATTGGTGTGCTATCAGCCGGTTCAGTGGTGTGTTGTAAAACCGAAAGGCGAAAGAGTCAAGTGCCACCCCAGGATCCAGGTATTGTGATCCTTTGTTACCAAGCAGCCCCCCTCCCTCCAGAGGCCAGCCACGAACTGGGTCTGAGTTCTACACTAAAAGACTGCAGTGCCTGTGTTCCTCTAATACACGTGTCAGTTTCATATCTGATGCTGCAACAGACTGACAGTTCCTGGACAATTGCTCTCAAAACTCTTACGTGGCACTGCCCTGCTCAAGCTTATATCTGGACTCTCCTGTGTGATGCTGCCCTGTTGCCAACCATGGACTGTGTCTTAAACGCTGCTCCCTTGCCTGCCATGAGAGCTTGCCTCACTCTGGGCTCCAGCTACGCTGCCAGCAGCCAGATGCCAGCCAGGGGAAACCTTCTGCGAGGGTGGCCAGGCGCTCCCTGGCCAGCTCCTGCCGGGAGCCTCCCTTGGGCTGACTGCCCTCACTGCCAGACAATCTGCTGGTAAGCCCTAGCCAACAGCCAAGAAGCCGAGGGGAACAGCCTGCTTTGGGAAGCCATTGCGAAGGAACGAGCAGATCACGTACGCTGCAAGAGAATCCCACTCTCCTCCGCATTTCTTAACACCTATCCAGAATGGAGATTGATCATCAGTCAGCCAGGGCAATCAACAAGCGCACATCAAAGCAACCTTTGCACTCCGGACTTGAAGGCACTGGGATGAGCCTGGGAACGAGCAAACGGCCCGGTTCCCCTTCCTCCTCCCCTCCCCTCTCCCCAAAAGTGTCATTTATAAATTAATCAGACTTCAAACATGGTCCAATCAAGGCAGTCCCGATGGGCTCAATTTCTTTGATTTAAGTCGTGAGAACCACTGACAGGGGCGCCAGCCCCTGGGTGCTTTGAAAGTATATAAGCTAGCCCCTCAAACCTGAGGGTGCGCGCGCGCCAGCCCCATCCCACTTCCTTGCTGTCTCTCCGTGATTCCAGTGCGGGCGCTGGATCATGTCACGTCTATATCTCTGACATGCCTACTGCTTGTGAGTATGCCCTTTGTCATCGTGGGGTTCCTGCTCAGGTCTCTAATTTTCATACTCTGTATTTCTTAGATCTTGTATGTAATCTTGGATGTGTGTGTAATTTCAGGCATATGTCACACAATTAGAAAATACACGTTATTGATTGAACATCTGTAGTCTGCCTCTTTGTCACGGGGATTTCTGAAAATGGACCTTGGTATAGCTGGCTAGATCCGCGCTGTTTTAGTTCTGGACTGCTAAGCTAACTCCCCATCCTATTAATAGAGCAGTTCCAGTAACAGATTAATGGTGGAGAATGCGGGCAGCCCGGTTTGTCCGAATCCAGATGAGTCGACACATTTGTTTTCGGCAAACTGACGTAGAGGAAAACTTTTCGGAGCTCCGTGCAAAGAGAGCAACCTAGCTTAGGGAATTAAATGTGTGAATGCGTTTGGCTCTAGCGAGCATCTATATGCGTGGGTTGGCTTGTCCCCTTTTCCTCCTTCAGCCAGTTACGGACAGATTGCCTTATTTTAACCGTGGGCAAGAAACTCTGTGCTGGTGAAGTTCCCTGGCCACTTCCCGGGCCACCTAAACGCGTCTATGTGGGTGGGATTACAGAAGTAGGCTCCAGTTTTCATAAGCAACACATATAAAACTCTTTCCCGCCCCCCTTCCCTCCTCAGCCCGTCCAAATCCCCGCTCCCCCCCAGCACTTAGACTTCAACCTCCTCTCCGGAGGAAACGTGAAGAGGTTGATAGTTCGTTTGTTTAACTTGCTTTGGGAATCTGCAGCTAGGTTCCTGAAGCACTGTGCTTGAGTTTTAAGTAAGACTCTCGGGCACTTCTTGCTTGGGAGTAAAGAAAGTTTACTCCTGAGCATTTTTTTGCTTGGGGACTCACAGAAACAGTCCTTGAGCCCTTTTGTTTGCGGCAAGCAGCCGCCCCGTGCGCGCTTTGGTCTTTTGGTCTTGGCTTGGAGACAGCTTTAACAGTCTGTCTCTGGGCAGTAGGCCTGGGGATCTTTTGAGTTCTTGGGTTTAAAGAACCCAGGAGCGCCTTTTTCCTGGTCTCGTGGCTTGTAACCGAGCCCACACGAGAATAGGAGTTGAAAGCAAGGAAACCCTCACCCCCTTTGGAAACCCTTTTAAAAGTCCTTGAGGACTAAGAGGAGAGGAGCTCCGAAAAAAAATAAGTCCCTGGAGAGGACGGTGTAATCCTGTGTATGCCCCTTTAAGAATCCTTGAGGACTTGTAAAAGCCCCTGGAGAGGACTGGCTTAAAGGACCCCCCCCCATGGGCATTGCATCAGTGTGCAAAATAAAAATAAAAATAAAATAATAATAATAAAAATGTACCGTACTAACACCAGAGTACCCCACTTGGAGAAGTGGGTGGTAAAGAAAGGAAAACACCCTTGGGAATCCTGTCCAAATAGCTAGAGATGCTTTCCAGGATTTTTGTGGAAAGGAGAAACCCAATTCGGATGATGAGGAAGACAGGCTCTTCCAAGCCGGGAGAAATGCTAACCTCCCCAGATCAGCCCTCAAAGTAAGCATCCCTTGCCAGCCAGCAGACACCCCCCCCCCACTCCGCTGCTGAGCTTGGACAGAAAACAGTTTCCCCTCTAGAGCTGAACATCTAATGGATTGTAGAATTCCTTGAAGAAACTCAGACACCCTAGATTTTATAATATCTAGTGCAAAAGGTAAAAGAAAGGAAGAATTTTGTGTAAGGAAGCTTGTATTTGTGTGCATGAGGAATGGTAGGAAGTGACTTCTTGCCATCCGGCAGGGATAGCAGCTGCAATCTGTTCCCCCTGTTTATGTGTGGGTGTGCAAATTGTGTGTAAGAAGGGCCCCTTGCTTCTCAAGGGACTCTGAGCATCTTCAGGAGGATTGTATTTTGTGGGCATTTCCAGGCTGGGTGGTGGTCTGGCAGACAGCGCAGGACAGTCTGTAACCTGGTGTTAACCCTTGGTACCGGGAAACAGCAGGAGCAGATGTGGCTGGGTTCTGTGTGCGAGACATACACCATACTTGAGTTATGGTCCAATTTACTCCCTCCACTCTCAACTTCTGACTAGTTCAGGGGCCGGGGAAGTTGCTCGGTGTGTTAGTGGTTGAATTTGTAGGTTGAATTTGATTGCGGATAGGTGAAACAGTCCTTCTGCTAAGAATTCATCCTGGCCCCCTCTTTCGCTAGGTCCCCCAGCAAGGGAACTCAGACCTAGTGGATGCAGGCAAAAGGCTTATTTGTTGTGTTGTCTAGGACTGATTTTTCTGGTAAAACTCTGATTTGGAATGTTAAAATGACACCTGAGATAGGATAAATGTGTTGTGGATATTGAGTAAAAAGGATGATAGTTTAAGTTAGAGAAAAGTGATTTAGTTTTGGAGAAAGGAAATCTAGCCTCCAAACGAGAAATGGCCCGTGCTACCACAAAGGCCGTCCATGATAGAGTATCTTCCCTAAAACAACAATTAAGGGAAGACAGGTAGCTGAATTGCTGGCTGCTCAGATTAAGGCCAACCACCAGGCTTGTTGTGTTAGGATGAGAGCTCTGGGGAGTCAACTTGGTTTGCTTAGAGAGTTGATCGCCTCTACTCATTCCAGTGACTTGCCGAGACGCTCCCTCTTGACCTGCTCGCCTCCTGATGCCTTGGCCAAATACTGCCAAAAGAGAGCCAGAAACTCAGCAGAAGTAGAACAGAGTCTTTTAACCAGGACCATAAGAGATTTTTATGGGCAGAACTTAGGAGACATGGCTCACTTCTGTCCTCCTCAAGACCTCCTTAAGAGAGGCATAATCTGTCATCCGCAGACCTCCTTAAGAGAGTCAAAATCTGCCGTCCCACCTTAAAGCGTGAGGCCTGTGTTAACCCTCTCTGCGCCTATTTGTCTCAACCACCCAACCTGGGTCTCCATGGTCCGGGAAGCTAAATTTACCCAAACCTGAAAGGAGACGAGATAGAAACTATTAATAAGGGAAGAAGGAGCTGACGAAAAACGTAGAAACTTCCTCAAGAAATAGAAAGCCTTGTAAATGGCCAGTTTGAAGAGAAAAACACACATTGGCATGAAGTGTAATAAAACTCCTGGTGTATAGTACTATGTGTAATAATACTCCAGAGGATAGGATAGGACTTTTGAAGCCCCTCTAGTCTAATGCTGAGAGCAGCAGAAGAGACTGTGCTTCCGTACCACGGAACTAGAAATTTGGCCCAGCCTCTGAGCATGTGCAGAGCTTTAAAAAAAAAAAAAAGCCATTCCCCAAGCAATTGTCTTGGCTCCCATAGAACGCCCCCAGCCAAGCTATGCAGAACCCACCGTGACTGGGCCCTGCAAACCAGTCAAATGGGAGCGCAAATGCAGCCCCCTTAAAAGACCCACAACGGCGTTAAAAATCACTGAGGTCAGCTAGCTTGGTCTCAGCTTTCCCGAACCAGCAACTCTGAAGAAAAGATTGTGTGGTGCATCTGTGGTTTAATAGTATTTGTACTGATTCAGAGACATTTGTGCATCGGTTTCCCCATTTTAAAATACTTAAGCCCAAAGTTTAGTGAAAAGGTGGAACCTCCAGTGCCAGGAGCAGTCATGAATGTAGTAATGCTCCCAGGCTGAGATCAGCCTAAATAAAAGTGCTCATTGGTTTCCTCTTAGAACTTGGAATAGAAAGGACCCAAGAGTAGTAGAACGTCTCCAGGATGGAATGTAAATTCGGGTCCCCACAACCCCATCCTTTTTTTAATTGTAAGTCTCTCTCTCTCTCTCTCTCTCTCTCTCTCTCTCTCTCTCTCTCTCTCTCTCAATATGTTTATGAACCTCTGCTTTCAGAGGCACTTTGTTGTACCCCACTTTATGGAAGTCACTGGCCTTCTGAAAACAAGGGGGGGAGAAATAGCCTCTCCCACAACCCAATCCATTGTTTTCAGAAGCCCAGACAATCTTGGTTAAAGGCATAAACCCAAAATTATTACATCATCATTGCATTATTGTTGATTACATGCTGCAAGACAAAATTTTTCCCGTAGGACGGATCTTTCTTTAATAAACTGCCATATGCCCGGTTGAATTAACCAATAGCCTACCTTGCAGGAAGGGTGGTGCCTTTGAATAGCTGACAGCTGCACCCACCCCATTCTTTTGTTTGCTTAAGCCAACTCAGTACTGGCATATATATATATATGTATCCCCTTTTGTTATATGTCTAATAAATGGACTGGATTGTTGGGTGAAATGTTAATATTGGATGTTAAGTAGGAGCTAGATGGTGTGTGTAAAGAATAATTATTAAGGCAGAAGGAAAGATGAAGGCAAGCTGTATATTTCAGTTGGTCTAATAGGAAGTAATATGTAGAGGTAGGATCATTTGGTATGTGCAAAGAGGTTTAGAGATATTTCTGAGAACTGTTTGGAATAAAGATATAGAGAATTAACGCTTTGAAACACCCGGCAGCCAGTGTCCTCTTTACTACTGTACAATTTACCTTGATGCTGACCTGCTCAGCAGCAAGAAGTTCTTCCCCTCCCCCTTCCCCTTTTTTTTTTTGCTATGTTTTCCTTTTCCAAATGCTGTTAGTGTTCTTGTGATTCTTGAGGAAGCAGACATGAGACCCTCCAGCAACCCCTTTTGGAAACCTACCTACGGAGCAGCCAAAGCAGCAGAATTTGAGACTCCTTCGCTGGCCAGAGGCTGCCTCCGTTTTTCTGGCTGATTTGATTCAAAGGCCAGCACCAGCTCCATGGAAGGGCAGCCCTCTCTTCCAAGGGGACCCCTCATTTTTTTCTCTTTTTGCTAAAGGACATGCGTGTCATTCCATTTTTGTTTTTGGGGACATTGCCGCTTATTCTGTCCAATGCCCTTTCTGATACAAGGGGGGGTGTAAACACTTTCCTTCCTACCTTGTGTACCTAGTTGCATTTCTTTTGCCCCTCATTCGGTTACTTATTTGATTGAATGTATTCCTGAACTGAGCTCATCGATCTGTGCTTACTGTTCAAATCAATTTTGATCTGCTTTTTGCATTAAGTTCATTGGGTGTTAAGCTAATTTTATCTTTGGTTTTTCCTTACATTATTGAATTGTTGTTATGTGCCTTCTTAATTTTGATCTGCTTTTTGCATTAAGTTCATTAAGTGTTAAGCTAATTTTTATCTTTGGTTTTTCCTTACATTATTGAATTGTTGTTATTTGCCTTCTCATTTGTTCTATTCTGACTCACTAGTTATGATGATGCTTGTATGTTTACATAGGGCACTGCCATTTGATTGGATTCCTTGCCCTTCACCAACCATATCTGATTCCTATGCCTTTAATGCCTAGGGTTAATTCATAGTATCCCATTCACTTAGTGCTTTTGGTCTTTGTGCATCATATTGTTGCATTTTCTTTGCTTTAACTATTTGCATCCATGTTCATGGTCAATGCTTTGCTGTTACATTGCTTTAAGGGTTGCCTAGAAATCTTTGTGTATTTCTCTTGTCACCTTCATTGTTATGCCTCTCACCTGTCAACTCTCAGGCAGGGGAAGCCACTATACTGGTTGAATTAATTTTGATATGCTTTATTTTTATCAGTTGCTTTTTATATGTGCTATTTTGACATAATGGCCTCATTTATTCTATGCTTGTATGTTTTTGTGGAGCACTGCCATTCATTCTGATTGTTTGCTTTTCACTGACACTATTGGATTTCCATTGGACTCTCGCATTGATTATGCTGCCTTAATGCCTGTGTTACTTCACTGCATTTCACCCTGTATGTGTATACATATTGTAATGGCTTACTAGTACTATATGTATAAGAGCATGCATGATTTATATGAATGTAAGATGCTTGTGATGATGCTCAATGAGGTTGTCTGCCCACCCAGCAGCTCCTACCTTAAGCCGCTCTGATGTATAGCCCCCTTGGGTACTAGGGGGGGAGGTCTCTTTTATTAGGGCGCCTCACCCCTACCAGCCTAGCTACTGCATGCTCAGACCACAGGGAATGGAGATGACTCCATCCACCTCCAAGCTCCACCAAGCGGAGACCCAGCCAATTGACCAGAAGCTGTGTGCCTAGAACTCCTCCTTGATCCCCACCGACCCTGCACTGCGAAGTGACAGCGGAGTGGAAGTGTGTTCTTGTTTCACGTATTCATAGGCTGAATGAGCTTGTTTCTGTATATATATGTGTAACCCCGTTTGACAGCTATACTGTAAACTGTGCCTCTGTGAATACTGTATGCTTGCATCTACCCGTTATTATTGATTGCATGTGACTATGGCCTACTGATGGTGTATACTATGCCTGCTGATTCCTACTGGTCAATCATTGCTTATTAACCACTATAATTGATTACTGCTTATTGGTTACTACCTTTGATTATTAATGTAATACTGAATATTAAGGTTTAGCCCTCCTCAGCTGGAGCCCCACCGCTACGGGAATATCCAATCTGACCATGCACCCAATTGTTGTTATGTTGATCTTCCAGGTCTTGGTGCTCTCCGTCCATCCCTTGCGTGTTTTATTACCCTTGTTGTTATGAACCATGATAGTTGTGTGTACATTTATGCGTACGGACTGAACCGGTCCCATGGACACTTTGCCTGCCGGACACCGCTCTGAGGCCCTCTTGTGGACTAGGGGGGGAGCGTTCCTCTCTACCTCCCGACCCACGCTATGCCTCCAGGCGGCCACCCCTGGCTCTACCTCCATGAGGACTAGAAACTGTGTGCCTGATGCCTGGTCTATCAGCCCACGCCCAGCGCTGCTGTTCAACGCAGACGTTTAGGGGAGTGCAGGGACACATGGACTAAGTTTGCTTGTCTCTTGTATATATGCAACCCAGTCTCATAGCTGTACTGTGGACTGCGCCATCTGTGATCTTTTTCTCTTCCTGCTCCTATGGACTTAATATAGCCAAGTGCCTTCTAGGAATTGTATCCCTATGAATTTGGTCCCCCAAGTTTTATGCCTTATTAACTGTTCCCTCAATTCTGTTTTCCTCAACTATAGTGCTTTTAAGGTATTATGGTCATTATCCTTGTGTTTGTTTGTACTGTGAACCACATTATGTATATTTTATCTCGGTATAAAATGTCCTCAGCTCAGCCTATGGCCATACCACCAGTACTCATGTCCCTGCTTTGCTTTTGATTTTGGCCATATATGAAATAACCATGGTTCTTATGTATGCATCTGTACCACTGTAAGCCACCTCTGAGTCTAGCCACATGGGAATGATGTCTGTTCATGAATTGTGATGCGATGTCTAGCCTTGTATAATTACTTCCACCCTCTATGAGTGGATAGGTCTATGAATGAATTGTTTTGTGTTTATGAATTGCTCTTTTATGAATTGCTCTGTACCCATGAATTACTATGCATTCATGAATTGCTTTACACCTGTGTCTGGGCTTATGAGTTGTTATGTACCCCTCACCCGGAAATGAGAGATGAATTGTTTCAAACCATGTATGTGCTGCTTCCCGCTTTTACCTGAATGAATTACCTTGTGGTTGTACAGTCACTGATCATTCTGTGAAGTATCTCTGCCCTTAAGTATGTGCATATGAGTTATCTTGCATATTATGAAATTGTGTATTCCTGCTTGTGCTAACGGTTGCATCTTGGATATATGTGTGTATATGTATCTATATATATACGCGTATTTATACATACATATATAGGTAGTTTTCCTGAGCTGGACAGAGAGATGTGCAGCCCATTGGCTGATCTAAATTTTGTAATCTGGATGTGTGGTTCTCCATACCAAATTTGCAAATGACACCTCCCCTTCCTCCCCCTTCCCTCTCCCACCCCCTGGATGCTCGACCACCAGAGGTGCCACTCTTGCTCAACGGTGAAGACATGTTCGGGGACCGACCCTCCTGGGTCGGGTGGTCCCCGAGGGGGGGAATTGTTACCAAGCAGCCCCCCTCCCTCCAGAGGCCAGCCACGAACTGGGTCTGAGTTCTACACTAAAAGACTGCAGTGCCTGTGTTCCTCTAATACACGTGTCAGTTTCATATCTGATGCTGCAACAGACTGACAGTTCCTGGACAATTGCTCTCAAAACTCTTACGTGGCACTGCCCTGCTCAAGCTTATATCTGGACTCTCCTGTGTGATGCTGCCCTGTTGCCAACCATGGACTGTGTCTTAAACGCTGCTCCCTTGCCTGCCATGAGAGCTTGCCTCACTCTGGGCTCCAGCTACGCTGCCAGCAGCCAGATGCCAGCCAGGGGAAACCTTCTGCGAGGGTGGCCAGGCGCTCCCTGGCCAGCTCCTGCCGGGAGCCTCCCTTGGGCTGACTGCCCTCACTGCCAGACAATCTGCTGGTAAGCCCTAGCCAACAGCCAAGAAGCCGAGGGGAACAGCCTGCTTTGGGAAGCCATTGCGAAGGAACGAGCAGATCACGTACGCTGCAAGAGAATCCCACTCTCCTCCGCATTTCTTAACACCTATCCAGAATGGAGATTGATCATCAGTCAGCCAGGGCAATCAACAAGCGCACATCAAAGCAACCTTTGCACTCCGGACTTGAAGGCACTGGGATGAGCCTGGGAACGAGCAAACGGCCCGGTTCCCCTTCCTCCTCCCCTCCCCTCTCCCCAAAAGTGTCATTTATAAATTAATCAGACTTCAAACATGGTCCAATCAAGGCAGTCCCGATGGGCTCAATTTCTTTGATTTAAGTCGTGAGAACCACTGACAGGGGCGCCAGCCCCTGGGTGCTTTGAAAGTATATAAGCTAGCCCCTCAAACCTGAGGGTGCGCGCGCGCCAGCCCCATCCCACTTCCTTGCTGTCTCTCCGTGATTCCAGTGCGGGCGCTGGATCATGTCACGTCTATATCTCTGACATGCCTACTGCTTGTGAGTATGCCCTTTGTCATCGTGGGGTTCCTGCTCAGGTCTCTAATTTTCATACTCTGTATTTCTTAGATCTTGTATGTAATCTTGGATGTGTGTGTAATTTCAGGCATATGTCACACAATTAGAAAATACACGTTATTGATTGAACATCTGTAGTCTGCCTCTTTGTCACGGGGATTTCTGAAAATGGACCTTGGTATAGCTGGCTAGATCCGCGCTGTTTTAGTTCTGGACTGCTAAGCTAACTCCCCATCCTATTAATAGAGCAGTTCCAGTAACACCTTCATCCGTGACATCCACAAAAGGGGTGTGTGGTCTATCACTAGGGTGAAGGGTTATTGGTGAGGTAATACTGGAGGGCCCTGACTGCCCACTTCACAGCCAGCACCTCCTTCTTCACCATGACATGCTTCTTCTCGGTGGGCTGCAGCTTGCAGCTGATTAAAAGGATGGGGTGTTCTTGGCCATTGAAGTCTTGCAACAACATGCCCCTCCCCTGACCAGAGTCCATGCCTTCCATCTGGATAACAAAGGGCTTGGAAAAGTCCAGATTCTAGAGGACGGGAGTCCAGAAGAGGGCCAAGTGAAGGGTCTGGAATGTGTGCTGGTGGACCAGAGTCCACTTTATGTGATTCAGCTGGCCCTTCTGGACGATGTCCATCAAGGGGCTGCTGAGGCTGGCAAAGTGGTGGATGAACTTGCTATACCAGCCCACAAGTCCTAGGAAGCAGCATAGCTGCCGCTTGGTCAGTCAGTGGGGACAATCTTCCAGGGTGGCCGCCTTGTCAGGCAAGGGGCTTACCTATCCTTGCCCCCACCTTAGGCAGCTCTTCTCTGGGTTGTACAGCCAGGGGCCCAGGACCTAGGTAACTGCGAAGGGCTTTTACCAGAGGACCCCCCCTGGTCCGAGGACCCAGTGTCAGACCAAGGCTCAATCTCCCTCATGGAAGGTCTGGAGCCAAGTGCCCTGATAATACCAGGTCTTTTATGTGGCCTGCGGCATAGTCAGCGGGTTACTTCGTGAGCTGCCTCTAGTCGCTCTTGATGGCAGCAGGCATACTCAGGAGCTGGGAGGCTGGATGACTCTGATGGTGCAGCCCATTGTCCCTTGACCACATCTAATATCTCCTGGGGTCACTACTTATACACCAGCTCAAAGGGAGCAAATCCTGTGGAGGCTTGAGGTTTTTGCATGGTGAACGAGAGTGGGTCAATGAAGAGATCCCACTGGGTAGTCTTGTTATGGCATCTGGTTGAGTGTATGGTTGAACCATTCAACCAGGCTGTCCATATGGAGGTGGTAGATAGCTGTGAAAACCTGCTGGATGCCAAGGGTGTGACAGAGCTGCTAGGTGACAGTAGCGGTGATGGGCATCCCTCCTTAAGGACTGAGGCATGGGCCCTTAAGGAGGGATGGGCATCCCTCCTTAAGGAGTTTCCAGGGCAACCCTACTTGGGATAAGATCTGCAGGAGGGCGCGGGTCACCCCTATGGCCTGTATGGTGCAAAGGGGAATGGCTTCCAGGTAGTGGGAGGCATAGTCCATCAGCAGCCCACCACCTCTACCACAAGCAGTAGGGAGGCAGCCTCATGGTGGGCCCTTCAGGGGCATGGCTTCCGCCCAGCTTGCTTTGCATTCCAAAATGGCCATGCTGCCCACACTTGAAACATGGGCTGTGGTTGCTGCGGTGCTTGGCTGGGCCTGCTGGGGGTTTCCAGGTGGCTGCAATGGCAGGCCAGGGCCACCAGGGACTGCTTGGATGGCCAGGGGTCCATCTTATATCCCTCCCTCAATGAAGACCCCATTCTCCTCCCCAAGAGCTCACCCCCTGGATAAGGCCCAGCATCTGGGCCACTGCTCCAGCCCTGCCCATTCATCCACCAGGCCTGCCCCTTAGCCCCAGGCCGGGTGGAAGCATTGTTGAGCACTTGGCCAGCTACTGGGCAGGGCCCTGGACTCTCAGATGGTGCCGCCGCTACTGCTGCTGGGTGGTTCCATCCCTGCAGCAGCTGGCCTCTGGGATCATGGGCAGCTGGTGTGCCACTGGCCCGATGCAGCCCACCACTGCTTCTCTAGCCTCTGTGCTCCTCTGCCTTGTTCCCCGGGTCTTCATCCTCCTCAGGCTGGCTTCTGCTGCTGCCGCCGCCCTCTCTGGCATTTCCCTCCCCCCCAGCAGCCAGGCTGGTGGGGGCTCAGGTGAGTTGCAGTTGGCTGCAGGAGGTGGTGGGGGTAGTTTGGGCCACACTGCAAGGCCAGCTCCGCACATTGAAGGAGACCCAAGATGGCTCAGGTTCCTCAGGGTGATCAGATTCCAGTGTGATCATTATTTGAGGTCCGAACTCAGAGATTTGGGCTGTTGGGCAGAATCCAGATGGAGTGCTCATACAGTGTATGTTGTAAGCTTCCCATCCACTTTATTAGTGCTGCTTGAGATGGGGACACGGTAAAGGCAAAGGATGAAAATGAAGATTCTGTTAGTCTGAAACTCCATGTATTTTGACTGTGCAGTAATGAAGCCCTGGGAGCCTGATTCTCTCTCCCATGTATATCAACCTGGTGTTCTTCTAGTTGTCATTTGGTTCAGACTACTATTCAGAGCTCAAATCATAACACAGGCACTTCCACTGCCACTAAGGGATATTTCTCCCCGTAGGAATTTGTTTCTTCTCACATGAAAGGCAAAGAAGTAAAGTCAATCTGTGTTGATTTGATGGGAGAGAGTGATTGGGCAGTGGCCGACGGTCTGAATGAAACATGGGATGAAATCATGACAGAATTCGCTTCTCTAGGTAATTTTTGAAATGCAAGCTTGGACGAGGCACTCTGTAGTGACACTCTGAGGGAAAGCATTTCTGCGAATACTCCCCCTCCCCCATGAACTCACAGTGGCTCCACAATTTAGAGCATTGAGGTAGTGGATGGAGTATTGAAACTGGAGCAGAGAATCTGATATTCAAATCCCCACTCAACTAATCGGTTCACTGAATGGCTTAGGGCAAATCTCCTCACAGCACTGTTGTGAGGATAAAATGAGACTGCACTTCCCTGAACTCTTGGGATAAATGACAGGATAGAAAAGTGTTGAGTTAATCCATCCAGTCATTTTGAGTATCTGAGCACCCTAGTACAGAGGCATCTGAAACCTAAAAGATTTAATTCCATCTAAAGCATCCTCTGGAGCTTTCACGCGTGACTACAATGTTTGTGCCTCTTGACACTCTAAGAACACTTTCATTTCATGCTATTCCATGACACTGCAATAGCCACACAACTGCTGGGAAGGCTCCTGAGTCCACATCACTTGTAGCAAACTCATACAAAAAAAAAATACACCTGGTCGAGGAATGTGGGACTCCATTCCCCTATTAAGTGGCTGGATTACACTTGCCAAAGTGTGCACAGAGGTTCACAACATGTCTTGTAAACTATCTCTTTGAAGATTCTAACACAGAGCATACCCTTTCTCCCAATCTTCTTCCGCTCTTGTTCTTTGGATGTTCACAATAGATAAAAGACACTCTTGCTGCCAGGGCACCTCACTAGCACACTGTGTGCCAGTCAGCAAAAGCAGAAGGTTACTTTTCCTTATTCTTTTCCATGGATGTCAGTCTTGGGCCAATGATACCTTCATTGTTCTCTTAAGGAGACAAAATATTGAGAAATTCATTTTCTTGCTATCCATCTACAGGTCCCCCCCCCCCCAGTAGGACTGGAGGATATCCAAGTATTAGTGAATGCAAAATCCCCAGACTCTTGCCAAGCACTTACTGAAGGACAATTTAGATCAACCTTTCTTAGCTTCAGAAATATATTGCATCACCACAAGAATCGTAGCTAGTAGATAATTGAACACTTGGCACTAATACACAGGCAATAAGGTTTCCCTTTCTGTATTTTGCCTTTTCCTCCATTGGTTCATAAGGAGCTTTACACCTCACTAAATTATTTCCTCTGTCTTTCCAGAGAGCTGGCTTTGTTCCTAGCATGGATTCCCTTCTCTGTGGCCTTAGAAGTACTTCCAACAGAAACAACCCATTGCCGTTTGTAATTCTCTTTCTTTCACACACACATGTACGTAGAAAGTCACCATGGTTGTGTCATGAGATTAATTAGCCCCTAAAACATATTAATTGGTGGCAGACAGGAAGGCTTTGCAAGTCCACCCAACTATTCTGTAGCCCCCTGAGGACTGATGACATATAATTAACATCTGCTTAATTGATGCACCTAGAGACTTAATCACGGCGCCTTTATGAACTCTCTCTAGGCTAGCTTTGTGTAAAGGCAGCTGCCTTTGCTACCATCCTTATGATGCAAACAAAAAATTGCCAGCTTCATATATGGTAGGTTTCTGTCTTTAGGCTGAATCTTTCATCCTCCCTTTTCCTGTTTTCATTGTTTTGCCCTTGTTCTGCCCATTTTACTTCCACACCCCCTTTACTGTCTCAGGAAAGGTCAAATCACTTCTATATCCTTCAGCTATCTATATCTTTGCCATTTTCACCCCAGGTGCTACTGTACTTAATTTGTTCCAAATGATGGAGCATATCCTATTAATGAACTTAATTGCTTGATAGATTTCCTGCATCATGTTTTAGCAACAAGTCCAACAACTTGGGCTACTGGGTTTAGAAATCCCCACCCACTGGAAAAAAAATCTGAGTTGTGGTAATGAAATATTATTACCAGTGCAGGATCTGATGAATTATTTATTAATTATTTATTTATTTAGATTTCTCTTCCACCCTCCCCACAAAGGGCTCAGGGCGGATTATAACATATTAAAACACATTAAAGTTAATTTACACAGTTAAAACCATAATAGATTGATAAAAATATATAACATAATAAAATATACTCATATATAAAAATATAAATATATATATTCAGATGGCAGCAATCAATAGCAGCAGACACAACTCAGCACGATAAGGTGGTGGACAACCTTAGTAGGAAGGGGTTCACATTTTATTCTTCTCCATTTTTCTCCATTTTTCAGCTGGTGGAGGCCAAGCCTGACCTCAACCATATGCCTGGCGGAACATCTCTGTCTTACAGGCCCGGTGAAATGATAACATCCTGCCGGGCCCTGGTCTCAGTAGACAGAGAGTTCCACCAGGCTGGAGCCAGGACTGAGAATGCCCTGGCTCTGGTTGAGGCCAGGCAGGCCTCCTTGCGGCCAGGGACCACCAATAGATGTTTCTTTCCCAATCGGATCGTCCTCTGGGGCACATATGGAGAGAAGGCTAAATGGCTTTCTTTTTGCTTTCAATGCTGCCAACTTTCTTTTCCTAGTTTGTTTTTTCCAAGATTTGATCAGTTTATTTATTTATTATTTATTTATTAATTAGACTTATAGTCCACTCTCCTCACAATGCAGGCTCAGAGTGGATCACAACCCAAGTAAAACACAATACAATATACAATAAATAACATATAGCTAGAGATGGGCATGAACAGCAATACAAACAAAAAAAAGCCACAAACAGCCCAATCCGCTGTTCGCAAACAAGCTGTTCATGAGGCCCCATTCTAAATGAACAGGTGGTCATTGCAAGCCTCGTTCATTGCTCTTCGTCAAGCCAGACAGTCTGGCACCTGCAATCAATTCCCTTGGCAACTTAGGCAGGGATTGTCTGAACTCTGTCTGAACTCCTGCTGTTGCCCTGGAAACCCCAATCTGGGCCCAACTTAGCTTGATAGGCAGGTCTTCCTTTCAGGTGTGGAGCTCCAAATTTGTTACAAGGGAGCAAAGACCAGGGGGGAGGGGGTCTCCCAGCTCTGGCTTTGCAGAGAGTGGAGAGGGAGAGAGACAGCTGCTGTTAGCATTTTGATAGAGAGAGTGATTGGAGCTTAAATTATCTTTGTGTGTGGTGGGATAGGGATCTACCCCTTCGGGTTCCAGGGCTGCTGCCAGGCTCTGGGTCAACCTATTATTTATTATTGGTACCTTTCCTGCTGCCTACTCAGGTCAGATTTCTGGGAGTGGTGCAGTAGGGATCTTGACCAAATGTGGACGATGGCTGGAGGAGAGCCTGCTGGCCCCTACGAACATCCAACCACGAACATGTTTGTGAACAGGTCATGCTCGTAAGTGTTTGTGAGTCCCTGTTCGTGGATGGCAACGAACAACAAACATCATTGGTTGTTTTTTTCTGTTCGTGCCCATCTCTACATACAGCTAAAAGCAATTTAAAACTGGCAAACTTTAAATAGACAGTGGATTTTGCAGTCCTGCAAGACCACTGAGTCTACAGAGGCTAATACCTAAATGGAAGAGCAGGAGAACCATGTATAACATCCTGGTCTTCTTGGAGGAAGGATAAAATAAAAATGTAATAGTTATATATAAGTTGTTGCTCATTTAGAAAAAGCATGCCCAATAACTAAAATGTATATTTTTTTCAACTGCAGATTTGTTGTAATTAAAAAATAATAGTAACATTCGACTTATATACGTCCTTTCAGGACAACTTAATGCCCACTCAGAGCAGTTTACAAAGTATGCTATTATTAGCCCCACAGCAACAATCATCCTGTGAGGAGAGTGGGGCTGAGAGAGCTCCTAGAAGCTGTGACTGAACCAAGGTCACCCAGTTGGCTTCAAGTGGAGGATTGGGGAATCAAACCCAGTTTTCCAGATTAGAGTCCTGCTGCTCTTAACCAATACAGCAAACCTCCCATTACATTAAAAGTTTGTTAAAATATAAGCTATCCCCCTTTTATCCAGTTTATCACCTTGCAAGAGCAAATATGTTCCCTAAAGACTGGATGGAAGAAGATGATTATCCCTGTACATAATTTAAAGAATCACAAAACTAATTAGACAAAGTCCTTAAGATGTAAATTGCTGCCATGTTGGGCCCTTACTACTTCTCACTGATGTTCCCTTCCTTTGCAGTTTGGCAGGACCGAAGTCATCGACAACACCTTGAATCCTGACTTCGTGCGCAAGTTCATCCTTGATTACTTCTTCGAAGAGAAGCAAAATTTACGTTTTGATCTGTGAGTGACATCAATCAGAGTATTTTAGACATTGGATGGGTGAGAAGGAGTGTAACGAGACAGTTCCCGTGTCTAAAACCAAGTTTCAACTTGCCAGGAGAAAGATGGATCTCTCTCCGGGGAAGCCGAAAGCAGTTAGTCTTTAGACCTGTCAAACAGATAAGTTCTTTGAACCAGCTGTTTATCAGTACATTTATTTATATAGGGTTCAATATTGCTTTGCAACTCCTTATCAAACACACAGACACCAATCTAGAGTTTATTTCACTTTATTGAAAATACACCCTAGTTTTTTAATGAAGCAAGCAATCAAAATATAAATGGCTATTAATATGAATCCTGTAACAACAGAACATAGAAAGGCAATAAGAAATAAGTTCACTAACATTTCTCAATAAATCCTAAGTTTAGCATTGCTCAAAGTTTCTATGAAATACATAGGTAGAAATAGTTTCTCACCTAGATTCTCTCAAGAGATTTCTTCCATCAGTACCCTGCTTATTCTTTCTGTGTTTGCAATGATATACCTAATCATATGTAAATATTTAGGGTCTATTCACATGATAGCACAAACAAATATTGATTGGTTTGACACTTCACTGAATATTCATAATTTCATAGTACAGCCTTCCAATTAGTTAAAAAATTATGTCATAATCTGTACTGCAGGAAAATACTATAAATCTCTGACAAGTGTCAAGAAAAGTTAAGTTGGACGATCACCATTGGTTGAATCTCTGATAGAGGAACATCAATCTCGGTAGAGTCCACTATTTTAATTAATTGTCAAAGGATGAAAGCACACCTGCTGAATTACCTTATACATAGAAAAAATACACTGAAAGTTCATGTAAAGTTTAAAAGTTCATCTAGAGAGTATAGAAGCTAGGCCTAGTATTGTTCAGTATTGATTATTGGCATATGATTTTAATCTATATTAGCATAACAGGAGGAGGCAGCTTGTTTCCTTTTAAAGCTCAAAGACAGCAATAATTCCAATTAATCTCTACAGTATTGTTTTATCAAACCAGGTTTTGCCAGTACTGTTTTGAAATTCTCCTTTTGATCAGCTCTGAAACTGACTGCTCTAAAACAAGTCTTTTACTGTATACTTTTGCATTCTCAGTGACCTATGTACAAAGGGCCTGGACATTATAAAATCCCTGGTGAATGTGAAGTAGCAATATTGTTTCTCAAAATTCTCAACTTTCTCCTTTGCAAATTTTGCTATTAAACATTCTTTGGATATCCTCAGAATGAATGAATATTCTCTGCCTACTTGGTACCTGTATTCGGCACCCAATTAAAATTAATTTCAGAGTTTGGGACCTGCGATGGTATTAGTATACTTAACCATGTTGATAGTTGCTCTGCAGTGATGCAGCCCATTGATTTCTGCACTTTCTCCCTTCAGGGAACAGTTTTACCATTGACATAAGCGTCAAGTGTAATGGTTAGAGTATCAGAGACACGTTCAATCCCCACATTGCCAAAACGGTTGCTGATTGACTGTAGTCAATCATACACATTCAGCTTAACCTACCTCACAGGGTTGTTGTGAGGATAACTAAAAACCACGTAGGCAACACTGAATTCCTTGAAGGAAAGGGAAGGGAATACAAACAAGACAGAGAGTTGTCAAAGAAACTATATGTGACTGTCATATAGGATTCTGAGGATGTGAACTCAGCTTAGTTGAGTTTTCTCTTAATATTAGACTGTGTTTAATAATTTTATAGCATTTAACAAATAACATGCAGTGGTATTTAGAATCTGCCAGGATTTGACTCATAACATGCAGTGGTAATAGCAAGGGACTATACATTATTATCTGAAGTTTGCTAAACTCCAAACAAGCAAGACATGCCTGAAGTTTTCACATGGACAGTTTAATGTTTCACAGTGATAAGGTAAATTGGAACTTTACTTTGTACTTGAGTGGCAAAAAGTCATGAATTTTGGAAAATGGGGCAAATTTCAACATGTGTTTCTATTATTGTGTGAAGGAACAGAGCTGGTGTGCTAAAATGGGTTCAGAGAAAGATCCTACACCTCAGTTGGAGTTTTTAAAGTTAAAATTTGTGCATCAAAAAAGGAAGTTTCCTTTCAAGTGGCACTGCAGGTGTTTTCTTAGCCTCTGTGTTCTAATACCGTCATCATCCTTACTTTAAGCAATGGCTGTAGGCCAATACAACTGTGAACTCAGGAGGTAAACAGCAGGACCCCATATAGGACAAGTAGGGTTGTTCTTCTAACTGAGAATCTATTTCCTTCTTTGCAAGTGTTGTATAGTGGCTAGGTTGCCATCTTCTAACATGATGCAAAAGTTTGGTATAGTGGCATGCGGAAAATACCAGCATCCTATATGATTAAAATCTGATTTCTGCTTTTCTTTCATTCTAGTTATGATGTGGACTCAAAGAGCCCTGACCTGTCAAAACATGTAAGCCAAAAACGCATTCCTTGTTGCTTTTCATGTAGTCACCTAGCTTCCAATATACTTTTAGATCTTTTTCTTTTTGTATCTCATTATTAGTTAAGTTGCCATTTTAATTGTCAAATGCTGCTAATATTCTTTGTTTTTTTCCAATTGATTCTGCCCATGCTTTAATTTGTTTTCTTATTTTATTCCAGTTGATTTTTAGTCAGTCTTTCCTATTTCTACCTTAAGACTCCCATTACACTTTTGTATTTTGATTTTCTTCCAGCATGCAAACATGTTCATGTTTCTCCTCTTCTGATAACACTTTCTGCTTACTTTTCCTTTCCCCATTCTGTTTAAGAATCAAGGGTTTAACTCCATTTAGGATTGCTCTGCTAGTTGTTTTCAGTTATCTTATCTGATTTCTTTTCCTTTATCTTTACGCTCCCCTAGTTCTTTGTTGTTTGTTATACTATCTCTCTTCCTGTTTTATGTCTCAGTCCTTTCTATGTTATTGCTCCTTTGGAACTCTTTACCAGCTGATATTTGCTTAATTGATTCTCTTTCGCTTTCTAAAAAACACCTTAACATTAATTTATTTCAGTGGAGTATATTTAGTTCAGGCTTCCTACTCATCCAGTTTATAGTTTTTGCTTCTTCTTAAAAAAAAGTAAATCCGTCTTGTAATGTAATTTTTTCACAATGTCTCAGTTTTAGGCTATTTCACTAATATGTGCTGCTATTACTGTTTACTAATTCAATAGATAGTTCCCAAGATGACTTAAAATTTCCACAAATAACAGATAAAAGATAAAAACAACAAAATAACCCCTAAAACATAACAGTAAACACACCAACAAGCAGCAGGAGCATAAATAATGAGATAATAAATATCTACAATAAAATCAGTAGATGTAAAGCGGATGTTCTGTAACTGAGTTACAGCCCCTCCAAGCCATTTGCATTACTAGTTGCATTTAGTCTTTGGCTTCAGGGAGCTTAGACTGAATAGGCAGAGTTATTCCAGAAATAGAATTTCACTAACCATGGAGGCATATTAATAATATCTCACCTTCAGTCTGCAGGGAGTCTTAGACAATGGGAAAAAAGCTACTTCATAATGATCGTATTAATTCCCTCCATCAGGATTTCCTGGGTCAGACCTTCTGCACACTGGGCGAGATTGTTGGATCTCCAGGAAGCCGATTGGAGAAGCCTTTGATGTGAGTGCTCAGTCTGTATATACATTAGGAGTCTTATACGAACTGTTTTTTCACTGTGGTGACTGGCCAGGTACGGCTAGGGTTGCCAGCACTGGATTGGGACATTCCTAGAGATTTGGAGGTAGAGCATGGAAAGGGCAGGGTTTGGGGGGAGAGAAGGACATCAGCGGGGTATAGTGCCATTCAGTCCACCCTCCAAAACAGCCATTTTCTTCAGGGGAACTGATCTCTGTGGTCTGGAGATCAGTTGTCATTTCAGGAAATCTTCAGGCCCCACCTAGAGGTTGGTAACCCTGGTTCCATCTCCAGGCATCTTGGTCTGCTTTGCTGTGTGTCTGCAAGAAATGAAGCCAGGCAGAAAGCTGTGTGCATTGCTATAGATTGGAATTATGGACTATATCCTATAGAGGCTCTCTCCAGGTTTACTGCCGGGCATACAGTTGAGGAGATAAATGAGAGCTAGTGTTGCTGTTTCTTCTGCTTTCCATCTCTGATAAGCAGCTGATGCTTTTTTGGTGAATTTCCTGTATTGTACAGGGGGTTGGTCTACCTGACCCTTGGGGTTCCTTTCAGCTCTATGTTTCTGAATGGGAGGAAGCTCTACTGCTCATCCAAAGCTCCTCCTCAACAACAAACTTATTGTAGTTTTTAAATGCCTCATATCTCCTACAGCTCTGAAAGGGCTGTTAATCAAACTTTGTGTCTGTAATGACATGTAATAAGAACTCTTACCTGAAGCAGTGGTGGGAATGGGGGCTCTGCTCACAGTTATTCCCATATGTTCTCACTGAGATCATTCTACTCTAACTGATAAAGCTTCAACAGAATCATGAGGACATTTTAAGATTATCTCTGCTAGATGGATTCTCTTACTTCCCAAATGGCATTAGACTGGAATTAGACTGAATATGTCCTGCCACTGAAAATGATAGCCGCATGTTTTACTTCTTCCTCTTCATCTATGATGTCTAATGTGACCTCACTATATTATGCTTTTCTTTGTATCCGCCACCTCTACCACCGCATCAGCTGGTGAGATGAGGAAATGCAGAACATTCTGGCAGCATAATACAGCAGAATAAGAATAAGAATAAGAATAAGAATAAGAATAAGAATAAGAATAAGAATATTTGATTTATATACTGCTCCCCTGAGCAACTCAGAGTAGTTTACAAAGTGTGTTATTATTATCCTCATGACAATCACCCTGTGAGGTGGGTGGGGCTGAGAGAGCTCTGAAAAGCTGTGACTGACCCAAGGTCACCCAACTGGCTTCATGCAGAGGAGGGGAATCAAACCCGGCTCTCCAGATTAGAGTGCTGCTTCTCTTAACCACTACACCAAACTCTCTCTCACTGTCAGGTAATGTGGGGAGGGGGCAGGCAGAGGGAGTAGAGGAGCCAAATATAAAGCTGCTGTTTTTGGTGGCAACCATGCGTTGAGTGTCATGTCTGTTTGGGCCACAGTCTCCAGTCCTAAACACATTTACTAGGAAATATGTCCCACTGAAATCAATAGGATGTACTTCTGCATAAACAAAGTTAAGGGGACTGGATGATAAATGCCACAATGTAACCATCTTCCAAAGCATTTGCACGTGTGTCTCTTTGTGCCTTAGAGAAATCTGTCTGGCTCTTTGAACCTTTTCTTCTGGCTAATATCATTCCAGCGCTTTACACCGTTTGCTGCTGCCTTCTGGAGGCAGCACCTTGTATTTAATATGCGAGATGCATTAGCTTGTTGGATTAGAACTGCCAATCTCAGCCAGTTTTCCTTCATACTTGTATACAAAGAAATATCATTTATGATGTTTATTTTCCTGGGAGTTATATGCTTACATATGTTTTTTTATTGAATTTCAACTCAGTCTGCTATATGGGGACAATATTAAAATTACAGGATTTTGGCTTCTGTTCTTGAAGTTCCCTTTGTTTGGAAGTTCAATAGAGGCATAATCTCCCCTCTCTTTTGGATAACTTGGCATATTTCACTGAACCTCCAAGTTCTAACAGTTCAATTAAGCAAATTATTATTTTTCTGTTGCTTTGTTGCTTGTTGTTTTTGTTGTTTTTGAATTTATTTTTAACTTGGATTGGCTTAATTTTGAATAGCTTTGTATTTAATGTAAACCCCCTTGAGAACCTTTATGACAGTAGTGAAAAAGGCAAACTCCATACTGGGGCTATTAGGAAAAGAACAGAAAATAAAAACACAATGTTTTAATATTACCCTTGTATAGAGCTGCTGAGACCCCATTTGGAATACTGCGTACAGTTTTGGTTGCTGTATCTCAAAAAGGACATTGCTGAACTTGAAAAAGCACAGAAGAGGGCAACCAAGATGATCAAAAGCTTTCCTATAGAAAAAGCTAAAGACTGGACTTTTTGGTTTAGAGGAAAGATGGCGGGGAGCATGACTGAAGTTTATAACGTTTTCTTCCTATCACCCAGTGAAGTTGATGAGCAACAGATTCAGAACAGACAAAAGGAAATATGTCTTTAAATTGTGGAATTCAGTGCCAGTGGAAGTAGGGATGGCCACAAGGGAATTAAAGAGGGATTAGAGAGATTCATGGAAGATAGTTCCATCCATGGCTGTTAGCCCTGGTGACTAAAGGAAACCTCCATATTCAAAAGCAGCAAATACCGAGAGGCAACATTAGCAAAGGGCCTTTGACTCTCAGGGTCAAATTTGCTCAGGGTCTTTCTAGACATGCAGGTTTTTAAAGAGTTGGGAATGGGTTTCCCACAGCAGCTGCAGGGAATGGCTGTTAAAAAATAAAGGAAAACGGCCTCAAATTAGTACAACAGGGGGGGGGGAGGAAGGGCTCCTGTCTCCCCCCTCAAGCCATTCCTCATGTCAAAATAGCATGGGAGAAGGGGATTTCCCTGTTTTTACTGCTCTATGTGCACAGAATACATCACATGGAGAAGTAAAAACAGAAATACCCCCTCCCCACTCACTATTTTGGAAAACAACTTGAGGGGGGAGGCAGGAGCCCTTCTTCTCCCTGTGGTGGCATTCTGAGGCCATTCAGGTTCTCCTTTATTTTTTTAACAGCCATTCCCTGCAGCTGCTATGTGACTATAGGAACCCAAGTTGGGTTTGAGGAACCTGGACCCAACTCTTTAAAAACCTGCACATCAGACACCAGCATTCCAGTGTCTGCCTTCCAAACTAGGAATCCTTCAATCACACTTCACAAGCAGTTTTGGTAGTTTTCAGAAAAGCTCAGTGGTGCTCCAGCCATTTTGGGATACTCTCTGAAAACAGACTGAGAAGGTAGTGATAATGCAGAATGTTGATAACATAACTGTACACTTGTGACTTCCAGTTTCGAGAAGAAGCATTTCTCCCTGTTGCCTGGAAGAGCTTCTTCCGAGCCCCATGAAGGCAGCAAGTGCTAAGGGTTGATTTGCAATTGCCAGCTGTAATTGGAAAGGAAGAGAGAGTCCTTCTTTCTATTCTGTCCTTTGATAAGATGCTTATTAATTCAGGAGCACAATAGGGGTGGGGTAAGTGCAAGGAGCAAAGCAGTGTGGATGAATGGGTGGGGGGCATTATAGAAACTCACCATGGACTTAATTATTATTGCTACTGGAAATAATCCAGAGGCCCACACTTGCTTCTGAGAGAAGCAGCAGGTGCTAAGTGCCAATCCAATTCCTGACTGGCTATAAAGACATATAAAGGGAGGTGGATTTCTAATCATTATTTATATCTTGTGGAGCACTACTAATGGGCAAAACATTTCAAAGTCCTTGTTTGTTTCTGCCTCACCTACTGAGTGAAGTCATTATTATTCTCATTCTATAGCTAGAGAAAGGAAGCTCAGCAGTAGTGACTTGCTAAGATTACCAGGCCAGAGATGGCAACCTCCAGGACAATTTATGGGATGGGGGGGTCATACCAGCATGCTGATTTCACTTCTAGTGAAAATAGTGATATCACTGGACACTCTAGGATTTGTAAAAACCTTAACTAAAACCACAGAATTTTTGCAAATCCTAGAACGTCCCGTGATTAGACATGGGCATGAATAGGAAAAAAAACAACGAACAAGCTGTTTGTTGTTCGTTGCCATCCATGAACAATGAACAGTAACGAACATGACCCTGTTCACAAACATGTTCGTTGTTCGTGGCCCCTTAAAGATCCCTTTAAACTATCAGCTGGCAGGTCTATCTATCACCTGCCAGCTGATAGTTTAAAGGGCCCTTTCCTGCCACATGCAAGGGGCAGGGCCCTTTAAACACCCCACAAACTGACCTTCCCAATGTCCAATATCCACCAAATTTGCAGGGGACATAGTCCTCACTGTCCTCCAAAGATCCCCCAAGTTTCAGAGAGTTTGCGCCCCGGGAAAGGCATGATCCATGGGTCTCCCCCTTTGTTGTTATTTTCTCTTCACAGTGGCAAAAACGGGACTCTCTGCTGGAAGTACTTTGAAGGGTTACAGCCAGAAGGAAAGCCAGAAGGAGTTCAGACAGAGTTCAGTCCCTGCCATTGCCAGGGGAATTGATTGAAAGGCCCCAGACTCTGGCTTGACAAACGGCTGATGAAGGCAACGAACAAGGCTTGCAATGACCACTTGTTCGTTTAGAATGGAGCCTCATGAATGGCTTGTTCGCGAACAGATGAACGGGCTGTTCGTGGGTTTTTTCCATTTCTAATGCTGTTTGTGCCCATGTCTACCCATAATATCACTTCCAGTTTTCACAGGAAATTATGCCAGCGCACCAAATGCTGATGTACGCCCTGATTCCCCCTCCCTCCATTTCCTCTTGCCTATGCTTAAGGCGCCAGTGGGCAATGTACCAGGTTGCCAGCAGGTCTCTTCCTACAGCTATAACAGGAGACCTCCTGGCAACTCAGTGACT
This sequence comes from Eublepharis macularius, assembly GCF_028583425.1. Lineage (NCBI taxonomy): Eukaryota > Metazoa > Chordata > Lepidosauria > Squamata > Eublepharidae > Eublepharis > Eublepharis macularius. The sequence goes on along the minus strand of NC_072794.1, from coordinate 103,517,381 downwards.
TCCTCAAAGCCACCTGAGTGTCTTCCACTTCCATGACAGAACAAAGGAGGACTATAAACTCCATCTCTTGCAGAATACAACACATACACAAAACAGTAGAAATACAAAAATTGCCTATTTACCATTTTGTCTTCCAGTTGGATTGATGGAACAAAAGAATGGAGGACAGAGCCTTGTGCATGAAGCTATTTTCTGTTTAGAAATAGAATGTAACTGTATGTGTATTCTTTCTAATTTGCTGATTGTAATTAAGGTTCTCTCAAGGTTAAGAATTATTGTGATGATTTTGGTATTTGGGTCAAACCTGTATGTAGCTTTACTGAAGTTTTATACGAGGTGCATGAATATGGTGCTTTTCTATGGGAAATCCGCACTCCTATGGCAATTTTTAGCTTTTGGGTATTAAAGACTTCACTTCAGCATAGAATGGACTATTGTAATCCTCACTTTTATTCGGAAATACTGGGTACCTTTTAATGACCCTGAATTGAATGTTTCATAGTTAAAATTCAAAATTATGCATAAAATTAGTTTTTTCATCCCCTTTTCCATCCCAGAAGCTATGTCCATGATTTGCACAAGTGCGTCTGCATCTTGCTCCTTTAATGGGGACAGAGGGTGGCGCTCGGGGAGAGGGTGTCATCTCGTAGGCCACTGGTTTGTGGTGTGCCACAGGGAGCGATACTCTCTCCATTATTATTTAATATCTATATGCGCCCCCTCGCCCAGCTGGTGCGGAGTTTCGGGCTTGGGTGTCACCAATACGCGGATGACACCCAGCTTTATCTGTTGTTGGACGGGCAGCCTGGATCGGCCCCTGATGCCCTGGAGCGTGCTTTTGAGGCTGTGGCTGGTTGGTTGAGACAAAGTCGGCTGAAATTGAATCCCACGAAGACGGAGGTCCTGTATGTGGGTCGTGGGGAGATGGCTTTGGGACCCCAGCTTCCTACACTTGATGGGGCAGCACTTACACTGGCCCCGAGGGTTAGGAGCCTGGGGGTGATTCTGGATTCCTCCTTGAAGATGGAGGACCAGATCACTGCAGTTGCCAGGTCTTCCTTTTATTATCTTCGGCAGGCCAGGCAGCTTGCCCCTTATTTGTCTCCCCGTGACATGACTACAGTGGTCCAAGCAATGGTCACCTCTAGGTTGGATTACTGTAACGCGCTCTACGCTGGGCTTCCCATGGGCCTGATCCGGCGGTTACAGCTGGTACAGAATGCAGCAGCGCGGGTCATTGCTGGAGCACCGGTGTGGGAGCATATTACACCGGTGCTACGCCAGCTGCATTGGCTGCCAGTGGAGTACCGAATCAGGTTCAAGGTTTTGGTGTTAACCTACAAAGCCCTACGCGGACTGGGACCGACGTATCTGAGGGACCGTCTCTCACCATATGAGCCCCGGAGGACTCTCCGCTCTGGCGGAAAACATCTTTTAAGTGTCCCTGGCCCTAGGGAGGCCCGCCTGGCGTCGACCAGGGCCAGGGCCTTTTCAGTCCTGGCCCCGACCTGGTGGAATGCTCTGTCTTGCGAGACAAGGGCCCGGCAAGATTTGCTTGCATTTCGCCGGGCCTGTAAGACAGAGCTATTCCGCCAGGCATATGGCTAACGCCGGGCAGTGCCCGCCCCCCCCCCCCGTGAAGGGGGGGTTAAACCATCACCCCTATGCAAACACAGAGGCATGTATGAACCACTGGGCAGCATGAATTGTTATATTTAATGTTTTTAAATGTTTTTAAATGAATTATTTAATGTTTTTAAATGTTTTTAAACATGTTTGTATTGTTATCCGCCCTGAGCCTGCGAAAGCGGGGAGGGCGGAATATAAATATAATAAATTAAATTAAAATTAAATTAATGATCATCATACTGTTTGAAGGACTTATATTCATGTGAGTTAGACTCTCTTGTACTGAAAAACCTAGAAATGATAGTAAACGGATGGAATGGCCTAGTTACATAACTTTTTCAACTGGGGTTTGCCAACATCCAAGTGGGGCCTGGAGATCTGGAATTACAAATGATTTAAGGGCTACAGAGATCAGTTCACCTGGAGCAAATGACTTCTTGGGAGGATGGATTCTACAGCATTATACTATGCTGAGATCCCTCCTCTCCCCAAATTCCACCTTCCCCAGCCTCCACCTTCTAGGATTTTCCCAACCCAGAGTTGGCAATCCTAATTGCAGCCCGTTTTCAGCTATATTTTGGTTGGGCTGATCATGGGCTAAGCTGCTCAATGCCACACAGTGGAAGCTTGGACTTTCGCAATTGCAACGCTTTAAGTGGTTGCAGTCAGGTGACAAATGCTGATATGAGTTTGTATATTATCAGCATGGACAGAGCCCCCTCAGTCCCCCTGGTGGCAGACTGGAAGGCAAGATAGATAATTGTGACCTGTGAAGGCCATGGACCAAAAGGATTGTGTAGTGTAGTTGTCGTCGTCACAGCAGTGACTTGCAAATGCACACAACTTCATGAGAAGTGTAATACTGGAAATGACCTTCAGCTCCCCAAGGAGTGGAAGAAGAGCAAACCTCCCTCCCTCTCCTCCTGTGCAAATCACTTTGTGCCCATATTGGACAGATTGATTGCACCACAGACGGTACAGCCAACGAGAGAGCACATAGCATGCCAGCAACTGTGTACTGACTTAATGACAAACACAGAGGGGAATGAGAGATGTGCCTTTACATCAGCACAATATTTCCTCTGCTTGGCTCTCCAGGAGGTGTGAACAGGCCTTTTAAACACAGCTACAAAGCCTATGTTTTTTGTACATGTTCTTCCCCCCAGGAGCCAAGCGTATCGGAGACCAAAGAGGCAATTGCGGCAGTGCTGACACAGCGTTTGCCTTTTCATCTCCTAGGCTGTGATTTGGTGCTGAGAGTTTGGAGGAGGCTGAGAAAAACCTGCTCCTGGGAGAAAGCTGGACATAATTGGCCTCTATGTTTTGAACATCTGTTTTCACCCAGCAAAGCTGGGGAACTGCTTCAGTGATAGTGAAACACAGAATGAGAAACTTGGTATTAACCTCCAGCTCAACCCCTAGTAGTATATCCAGTAGCAGCTCAAGATATGGTGTATGAGACAGAAAATCCAATTTCTCCACCATAGGGGGGAAATCCAATAAAAATTCCATTTAAATTTAACTGAGTTCTATATTTTGCATTTAATCTTTATCAGTTCTCATTTGGCAGCTGCAACATACTTTCAGCTCATATGCGTGATGCTGTTTTACAGTAAGTCTGATCATTGGTCTATCAAGGCCAGCACTGTCTACTCTGTCAGTAGTTATTTTGCATTTAATTTGCATTTAAGTTATAGACCATTTTCAGAGTAAACAGACAGCAATATAAGAGAGACTTGGGTCTTAGTACTGAAGTTTCACTTAGGATGTTTCCATATCAGGCTTTCACTTGCTCCTTGTCTGGTGTTTTCATACCATATGGAAAATTCTGAAGATATTCCTAAAAATGGGGTTAACTACATCATATGGAAGACTCCTGCACTGACTTGGCTGCCAACTTGCCATGTGGGATGAGTTTGCTGGAACTCTGCAATCTTTTTCTTATGATTGGCCACTTGCTCTAATTGGCTTCTTTCACAGCTGAGATGTATTTCTGCAGCAAAGCTATGAGACATCTGGGTAGCAGGAATAGCATTCAAGGGAGGTTTTCTGACCTTTCCAGAGAGAATTGCCTCTCTCTAGGGTACTAATTCCAATATCACTTGCTAGCAAAATAACTTTGAAGGCAGCAGACTTCTTAAGCATGGTTGCTATGTTAATTCATTAAAGGTGTTTTTTTCTGCTCTAATTCACAAGCTGAGTACCCTTTTTAACTTAAAATTAGGGATGGGAGGGGGGAATGGTGTTCTCTCACTCTCACAAACACACAACATTCAGTATAATTTCCTTGCACAGCAGTCCTTGACACTGGAGTCTCAATTTCCATTATATAAAGAAATTCTTCACAGATCTCAATTGTGTGGCTTAGTCAAGGGGTCAATTTCTGCCATGCAAAGAAAATGAGTCCCTTTGTTCTGAGTGCAAGTTGAAGGTGCCAGGCACTTTTCAAGGGGCAAGAACAGCACACCTGAGGTAACTGGAGCATCCTATTGGATAATCAGTTCAAGTCTTTGATCTAATTCCCCTGTTAGCTTCATCATGAAGGAATGCATAGAGTCAAGCTTTCTGGTCCATTTAGAAAGCCGGAAGACAGGAGGGTGTTTCAGCTAACTGGGGTGGGAGGCAGATAGTAATTGCCACTTTCAGTGGAGGAAGTCAGTGTCAGAAATGGTTCAAAATCACAGTTTGTTGTCCCGGGACAGAGAAGAAAGGTAGTATCTGCTTGGAATAAGGGAAGTGTGCCTACTTCTGAGAATGGCATATATGAATGGGCAGCTGAGGAGATGGCATTGAAGACACTTGGGGCCACTAGACTTCAGTCACTACTGGACAGGAGTGTGTTGGGGAAGCATAAAAACAAATTATCATTTTTAAAAACAAAACAAAACTGGAGATAGGCTCTGTGATATCAGAATTGCACCTAGTTGTCCTGAGAAATTTGTCCAGTAAGTTATTTCTGTTTGTTTCAATGGAAAACACATTTATGGGTGGGATGAAATTCTCAAGGATTCCATATCAAGGATTGTATCTGTTGCCCAAAGAAGCCTCCTTCTCAAATGACAAGCACATATAAGAAAGCTTCCCTGTTCTATAGGCAATTAGAATCCTCATTTAACCATGCCCCCTCGAAGGGCATCTATTACTTTTCCCTATAAAATCTGAATGTGTGTATAAAGGGAGCTAAATGCTGCCCAAACTTTCACATTATCTTGCTGTATATTGCTTAATTTAGCATTTTTCTCCCACTACTTTTCGCCCACTACTTAAAAAAACATCCCTGGACAAAAATGATGCAGCCAGTTATCACCCCATCTCTAATCCACCCTTCCTGGGAAAAGTGATTGAGAGAGCAGTAGCTGATTAACTCTGGGCCTTTCTAGATAACTCTTGTGCTCTGGACTCTTTTCAGTCTGGTTGCAGACCGGGCTGTGGGGTGGAGATGGCTCTAGTTGCTCCTTGTGGATTTATTTGCAGCCTTTGATTCAGTAGGCCATGCCATTCTGCTGAGGCAGAAGCAGGCAACAGGGAAGTGCCTTGGAGTGGTTTAAGTCATTAAGTTAAGGAACAGACTCAAAAAGCTGCTGTTGGAGACCAGGTACCTTCAGGGTGGGGATTATCTTGCAGGGTTGCACAAAGTGCAGTCTTATCCTCCATATTATTCCTCCTCTATGTAAAACTTTTTGGATAAATCATTTGTAGCTATGGAATTGGATGCCATCAATATGCTCTATATCTTACTGTCGAAATCACCTGTTGATACAGTAGAAATCCTAAGTCACTGACAGCTGTGGTCAAATGGCCAAAAGGAAACAAACTAAAGTTCCCCACCCAGGGCTTCAGTGCTTCTGTGTACAATTGTCTACGAGAACTCAGATCCTGAACTGATACTTGCCTGTTGCACAGAGAGGTGATCTGATTTTTCATCATTATTGATGATGATTGAGGTACAGAAGTGTGGTGCAATGGTTAGAGCCAGTTTGGTGGAGTGGTTAAGAGTGGCAGGACTCTAATCTGGAGAACCGGGTTTGATTCCCCACTCCTCTACTTGAAGCCAGCTGGGTGACCTTGGGTCAGTCACAGCTTCTAGGAGCTCTCTCAGTCCCACCCACCTCACAGGGTGATTGTTGTTTGTGGGGATAATGATAACATACTTTGTAAACTGCTCTGAGTGGGTGTTAAGTCATCCTGAAGGGCGGCATATAAATTGAATGTTGTTGTTGTTGTTGTTGTTGTTGTTGTTGTTGTTGTTGTTAGAGTATTGGACTAGGATCTGAAAGCTTGTGCAAGGAAGGCTTTTGCCTGTGTCCCTTATAGGACAAGTGGGTGATCTGCCTATGAGGTGATGGAAACCTTTGCCTCTGTCTTTACTTCTCCAATCTCCCCTGAATAACTGGCATCATGTTCGGGCAAAGCCTCTGCCCTTGACTAGCAGATATAGCCTAAGGCAACTAGATAGCTCATGCAAACACAGGACCCACATTTACACAGAATTAGAAAGCACCCCCCTCCCCAGCCATTATGGTAGTACAGTGATAGGTTGGAAGTGAAAATATTGCACACAGAAACACCAACTGGGACAATCTTGTTTGCCAGGAAGATGGTTGAATGACACCCCTGGCGGGCACATATCTCCAGAGTTCCTTTCCTCCCACTACCCAAGAAAATGTAGTCAGAAAGAAAGGTGCCAGAATAGTTGTCAAATCAGAAGGTTTCTAGCTGCTCCAAAATGTTGGAAATGTTTTTGTTTGCACCCAGAACATTTACTATATTTATGAATGAGCATGAATCTTGATTAGTAGATTTCTGACTGCACATCCCTAGTCATCATCACAACCACATCTCCCACGTGCTCAACCAAGCAGGCAGTGTGAATGATGAGATATCAAAGGCCTGTCCCTGGAGCTGCTCTCTTTATTTTCCAGGCCAGCCCAGCTTTGACATGCAGTGACCGGAAAGTACTCCTGATTTCCATGATGAGATATGGGAGGAATCCCTAGGCTGTTGCCATCTATACTCTCTTTTAGAATGCAGACAGCATTCGATGCATTTCCTTGTTATGAAGGTAATGCATGAATCGGCCCTTAAATATTATGGTGATATGGGGAGTCATTTGATGGCATGTCAGCAGTTATTCTCTTGAGGCCTTTCTAAGTCTTTTGACCTGCTTCTCTTAACCACAGCTAAGTGCATGCATAATCCAGAGCCTTAGCACTGACATGGAAGAAAGTGGGACAAGAAGTTATGGTAACAATTATACCTTGTAAAACAAGGAGCTGAGAGCCATAGGGGCAATGCAACACTCCTGAAATGATGTGTGCTCTGTAAGCATCATATTAATTTTCTCAACAGTCTCCTGTCCATTCTGGGGCTTTATTTGTACATGGGCACAGAGCTGATGCTCAACAACCTTACTGCCTGTTGGAGATCATGAGGGGTTGGCTGGATCATGTATGTATCAGGAGTCACTGTTCTGCAGACTTACAAAGAAGCAAAGCTATCTAGCCCTCCTTGGAGTCATCTTGCCAGCATCCCTTTCAAAAGAAAGGTAGAAATAGCTACATGTAGGTAGGCCAACCATTCTTGCACAGAGTTCTTGTCTCCACCTCTTATTAAATTCCATCTTGTTAAACCTGTTTGCAGAGCTTTGTTAGTGCTTACCCTGCACTTTCCTTTGTCTGTCCAGAATTTTTTCCAGTTCTGGTCTATGCCTGTCTACCAGCCTTCATGTTTCAGGACATGATCCTCTGCCCTGGGCTTGGTTCTGCTGTAAGCATGATCTTGCTAATATGGATTCTGATGCTAGACATACAGTTTATGCCATAATTGGTCTCTTATGATATGTAAAAATGTGCAACAGTGTGAACAGAATTTATTTCCTCTCCAGACCCACTTTTGGCTCAGGGAGAGATAATCGCAGGGTCTATATTGATATCAGTTCCGGAGGCTGACAGGGCTGAGCCTTGCTAGTTGATGCCAGGTGCTGGATACATTTTTGTGCCTTTCAAGACAAATGGCATCAGGCAAATCTATGTCCTCTGACTTCCTAACCTGCTAATCAAGGTTGTTTCCAGTCAGTTGGCAGAAAGGTGGCCACTCTTCACTGTCAATAGTCGCACCTGGGGTGATCAGTCATCTCCTTTGCCATTTACCATTATTTTAACTGAATAGGAAGCAAAACCTGAACACGAGGCTGCTGTTTGATAGGCAGATGGCTTATCTGAACCTTGGCATATAAACCCTCCTGCTGGAGTGGGAATTGGCGTAGGCACAGTTACATGTGCAATAATAGAAATTCTTAGAATTTGACCAAAGAGTGATACTTTACCCTAGTAGTGCACAACTGATGTAAAAAACAGGAATAAAGAGCATGTGTGTATAATATGTGGAATCCTTTAAGTAAGGAGGGATATCAGACTGCATGATTAATGTCTTGAGCAGTGTCTCAGATTTTGCTATGGAAACATCCAGAAAGAAAGGGATATTAATGATTGAGTTTCCTGCCTCTCAATCTCCTAGGCAAGACATGCAAATTACCACGTTTGTCTGCCTGCCTGCCATTTAGCCATCCATCCGTTCATCCATTTTTATCCTAATCCTCCCTGAAGGAGTTCAGAACAGTATACATGGTAGTCACATGTACTGAGAGAGAGCGATTGGTCTAAGGTCACCCAGTGAGCTTAATGTCAACGTAGGCTGCAACAGGCTCACAGGAACTTTTAACCTGCCCCCGAACCTGGGAAAAGGGACCCACCAAGCTGCAGTATAGACCAGCAGGCTGACAGTCCAGAAAAACTGTTAAACAGCTCAAGAACAGAGCACCATTGAACGCAATGGAGTAGGAAGAAGGCCACATCTGCCTTTCTACCCACTTTTGAGGATCCTTGTTTGACTTTGGCTCTTCCTCTTTCCATTGCTGGCAAAAACACTCCAGTCCTTTTCCTCGAAGATGATTGATAGTTGAAACTTGGCATACAATAACTCAAGACCAATAGCTCAGTGGCAGTGCATGCAAGAAGTGCCAGGTTTGACTCTTGTCTTCTCCAGTTGAAAGGATCAGGTAGTAGGAATGTAAAAGACCTCTGCCTGAGACCCTGGAGAGCTGCTGCCAGTGAGTGCTTCTGGCTTTGCTAAACCAATGACCTGCTCGGTATAAGGCAGCTTTCTGTGTGTGTTTATGTGTGTGCTGGGCTTTTTTTGAGGGGGAACGCTCCAGAACACCGTTCCAGCAGCTCTAGAATCTGCTCACATGAGGGCTGTGGGGGGCTGTGTGTGTGTGTGCGTGCGTGCTGCTTTGAGTTCATTCTGCTTTCCTTTCATGGGGTAGGTGGGGCTCTGTGTGTGTGTGTTGCTTTCATTCTTTTGTTGACTGAAGTTATATGCCAATAAAGGCTAACTTGACTTGACTTGACTTGACTGAAGTTGACATTGTTATGGTTCCCACAGCTTTTGAATGCAGATTGGTTCTGTGTTAGTTAAATATATCAGTTATGATTATTTGTATTAGTTAAAATATCAGTTATGGTTATTCCAGTTTTATGCTAGGAATGGATAGCTGTGTCCAAGTCACAGAAGGCTTTCATCAACATATTCATCAGCATATAGGTGTTCTTATGTCTCAATAGCTGTAACTCAAATGGTTCTCCCCACCCTCAGCTGATTAACATCACTGAAATTGCAGTGGACATATGGGTGTTAAGGAAGTTTTTATTAACACTGAGAGATCTCTGTCTTTTGGTGCTACACCTCTGAAGATGCCAGCCACAGCTGCTGGCGAAACGTCAGGAACTACAATGCCAAGACCATGGCAATACAGCCCGGAAAACCCACAACAACCATCATTTTATTAATATTGTTTGTCTGGGACATTGGGATATTTATGAGCATTTCACAGTGTCACAGCTTAGCCATTGGTAAGGTAGAGTTGGCAGGCAACAAACTAAGTATTTAGTGTGCCATTTTAAATTAAGTATAAATCTAATGCAGCTAAAGTTGAGTATCTAATTTTGAATTGCTCCAGTAAAGCAAAACCCTCCCTGAAAATTTGAAAATTCAATATTCATAAGATTAAGAATTTCAGACTCTGCGGAATTTTGAGAAAGAATTTTGGGATTTTTTTCCCTACGTCGGCAGAGGGAATCTGTTAGAAGTTAGATTTGTGATATGAGTTTTGGATTTTTAGAGGCCCCCTCCTTCTTGTATTTTTTTAAAATATGATTCCAAAGAAATGAAATGTTTGGGAAAGGGAATGGAAGTTTTCACTTTTTGTAGAGTATACAGAAAGGAAACAAACCCTTTCTCATAATAGTGTAATTTTGCAAGCTTACTAACATTTATCTCATTGTAATACATTGTGCTGGGTTCTGGGAAGCAGCAAATAGAAGAGGAAAAAATCCACAGTGAATACAATACTAATTTACAAAATTACAAAACTGTATTCAGAGTGCAAAGGCTACAAAATTTCATCATTGTATTCAAATAAATAAATAACAATCTCTTGATGCAATTTTCAAGCACATACATCAACAATACAATAATCTTTTACATAATCATACAGGGCAAGTTGCAGTAGACACACACAATTCCCACAGTCTTTTTGGAATAGTTATAACAATTCTTTCCAGGGCTCCCCTCGGTAGGTTCTGGGAAGCGGCATCACTTCTGGGAAGCCGTGTCCCTTCCGGGAGTGACATCACTTCTGGAAGTGACATCATCACGTATTTCCGGGAGCGCACACACATGTGATAATAGAGAGTTCCACCACTTCTTTTCCTAGAAAAAAAGCTCTGTGTGTACATATGTTCAAAGTGTGTTGTAGCTGCCCAGTAAAAATTTGTGATGTCTGAGAACAAATGATTGATATTATCAAATTACTTTCATATCAAGATCTTGAGTAGCTCCCTTGTTTTTGTATAAGCCTACCTAAGAGGCCATTGGCAAATATGCTTTTTCAAGGTTATGTATAGCTTTTGGGTAGCTATGTAATCATAGCTGTAGTCTCCAAATAGACTTCCCAGAACTCCTCAAAATTGCTCATCCTCCTGCGCTTGGAACTGAGAAGAGAATAGGGATTGTCTTTGATCTTGTGCCATGTATTAGAGGTCCCACCTCTCTCCAGGTTTGGGATGGTATTTGGTTTGGGATGGTATTTGGTTTGGGATGGTATAGCATTATGGTGACTACAAATTTTTGGCTAGCTATCAAAGGCAGCTCAAATCTGTGGGTCCCTCTGTCCCTGGTTGCACTGGAACACTTGGCAGTGCCCTTAATAATGTTAATATAATTATAAAATCCTACGATTTGTTTGTACTGTGGCACATGGCTGATGTTCAACTAGCCTTCCACACATTGCAGATCACCTGTGTTGTTTCAGAATATGGGTGATAAGCAAACTGGCTGTATATCAGCATGTATACCGTTTTGCTGTTGCACAAATCCATATGTACTTATGCATAAATAGTAAAAAATGTGGAGCCACAGGGTCCACTGTATAACAGTCCTCATCTGTTATGAATCTTTTCATTGACCACAGATCCTGTGAAAGATACCATGGGTCCCAAACATCTTGTAGGTGTCCTGGCTAGAAAACATAGAGGAAGAGGGCAGCTGAAGGAATGGGTGAGGCCTCAGACTAGGAACAAAAAGGAGGACTGACCCAGCAAGAAGAAACCAACTGGGCTCCCTCTCCTTTCATCTGGCTGATAGAAAGGAGAAGTTCTCAGGCTAACTCAATGAGATATTCATTTATTTGTGGGGTGCCAATTGTTCTTTTATCCTTCCTCATGCCAGTGAACAACACGATAGTCATGTGGCCTTGCAGGGTGAAGAGAAAGGGAATCTCATACTGACTTCTGTCAAAATGTACTGATTATAAATGTCATAACTTTCCAGATGCGTCTCCCAGCTCAAAGCAAGAGCCGAGCCAAGAATCAGACACAGTGAGAGAAACAAAGTGGACCTTTCAGAACATTTAGGGCAGGGGAGGGTCCTCAGGCAGGTTCTATAAATATTGTCAAGGAAACTGCATCAGTGAAGGAAGGGAATTAGTCACTGTCTCTGTAGCTATGGCCCCAAGCCAAGGCAGAGAGAGAAAGTTAGAAGATGTTACTGTTCCTAGCAGCAAGGAATAGAGCGACAGAAAAGCTCAAAGAGACTCCCTCTTCACAGCAATCTGTCTCCAACGTGCATATAAGCACAAAGTTGTTAAGTTGAATCCCAGAGCCAGGATAATACTTTTGATCATTGGCAAGCTTGCAGATTCCCTCATGATATTATCTTTTTAAACGTAAATTCTATTTGAGTGTGTATGTTGTTTTTAAAGGAGTGAGATCTGAAAGAAGCCAAGAAATGTACCCAGAAGTCACCCTATCCCAAACACAGACCTGTGTCTGCAGTTTATGGGATTTATTATTGATCTAGCAAAGAAATGTATCTGCTAGTCACATCTTATCTAAGTGCTTTTTTCATCAAGTGGTTGATTTGGCTTTTCAGGTGCCTACAGTTGCTCAACTGTGGGAATTATCTAGAATCTTTTGTCCTTATATGACCACGAGGAGTGGATTCTAACTAGTATATTTTTACCTTTTTCATCTTCCTCCAAGTTGCTCAGAGTGACATACATGGTTTGCCTCTCCCATTTTTAACTCATATCAACCCTGAGGTAGGTTAGGCTGAGAGACAGTGACTTGCTCAAGGTCATCTGATGAGCTTCATGGACAAGCAGGGATTTAAAGCCAGGTTTCTCAGATACTAATCCCACACTTTAACTACTACACTTGCTGTCACATGATTCCCATATTGCCAATATCTCAGTGACTTGCACTGAACTTTTGAACAGCCTTCTATGAAAAGTGTCATGTTTGAAATGATGCAAGATGGTATGGAAATTCTATATTTGGTATTTCATTTCTTTTTTTTAAATCAATACATCTTTATTAAAAATTATAACAATAAACTATTAAACTATATACAATCATGAATTTGCAGTCATACAAGAAGTTAATACTAAAATCCGTTAATAAATACATACATAAAAATTAATAAACACATAACATGTCATAATAAGTAACAATTGAGTGCATTTTAAAGCAGTTTAGAAGGTTATATCTGAACATATATCTGAACAAATATAAGGAGAAAGTACTTTTAAATTCTAACATATTAAATTGGGTATTTCATTTCTGAAGGCAGTTTTGTATTTGCAAGCAATTGCTTAATGTAGCAATGAATGAATGATTGTGTGTGTATAAGCTCAACCTGATGTTGGGTTGAGGCTTGCATTGTTTCAGCAGTCCATGCTTTGGTACCTGATATATCATCACATTCCCAAGCTTTTGTTATGTTACCATTTTTAAAAATTATTTATTTTGATTTTGCTCACTACTGCCTTCACTTGTTTCTGTTTTTCTGTTGTTTTTAATGGGAAACACATACAGTAACTTCTTTGTTTACCCTATGATTGCCTGTAATTTTCAGGAATTGAACCCGTCACCCAAGGGATCCTGCCTTCCAAAGTTCTGGCAGATAGAAAAAAAGATGTCCAGTTACTAGACAATTAAAGTTCCCACTGGCAGAGTGGCAGAGGCAGACATTTGGCAGCCACAGAAGGCAAGCAGTAACTTAGTGGGTACTGCATGAGTTTTGGTATCCCAATTAAGATTGCTATATGGTGGGAATGGAGGCTTGCATTTAACACCTCAAGAAAGCAGGCCAAGTTACAGTGGGGGCAGAGAACCTAGAAGATACAGTGGTTAAGGAGGCAGTCTTGCTGGCATCCTGGACAGTATGCCACTTCACAGACTATTTATTTATTTTATTTATGCCCTGCCTTTCTTTTCAGCTGGGACCCAAAGCAATTTACATCTCTCTTCTAGTAGATTAGGCTGAAAATGTGCGATTAGCCCAAGATCATTCAGCAAACTTCCATGGCAGACTAGGGATTTGAACCTGGATCTCCCAGATCCTAGTTTTACACTCTAACCACTATACTACATCCACTCTCTTACATGCATAGCTTGGGAAGGCAGCAGAAGAAGATGAACAAGAACCCCACAGGCAAGAGCTTTCAGATGCAGTAGTGGCAGCCCCAAGTCTGAGCCCGCCCCAGCACAAGTAGCTGGGGAGTGGGGGTGCGGTAGATTACTTCAGGAGAAGAGGGAATCAGCAGCACTCCCACTAGTAGCAAAAGCTCCACAGGGACTTCCAGAAGCAGAATTAGCATCCCAGAAGCACTGCAGCTACCCCAGGGCTGGCATCAGCACATGATGATGTAGGGCATCTGCCAGAGCCCATGGCTTATGGTGGGGTCCATTGCTGCTGACTCCCTAATCGCACATCTCTTCTGATGCTTGCACTCAACCCTTCCATTGCCTGCTTGTGAGTACATTGTCACCTCTGCTCCCAGCCCCATATGCTGCCTAGTGCTGCTGAAGAAGGGCATGTTGGTAGTGCACAAAGCATCAGTATTCCTGGTTAGAGATGGGCACCAACTGAAATACGAACCAAAATTCGTCATAAATCTGGCCGGTTCGTAGTTCAGGAATCAGCGGTTCGTCACAGCCCATTTCTGATGAACCTGGCGAACTTTAGGCTGGTTCGTTTGGTCCATTTTCGGTTCATCACTGCAGACAGCCTGGTGCTGACCAATCAGTTTCCTAGGCAACCAGAGATGAGCTTTCTGCAGTAGAGGTATGCACCTGGCCGCTTTTCAGCTGATGGGAGAGGGATCCCCCATGAGCTAAAAAAAGCACCAGCGTTTGAAAGGAGCAACAGTTCTCTTGCATGCGAGAAAAGTGTTGCTACTTACAAATGCCGGCTGGAACTTTAAAGCGTTTCAGTATCTGTTCTGCTTCCCATGTTTGCAGAAGTTTGCTTATTCCCTGCTGGCTTTAAAAGCTAGAAAGGGGCTAAATGGTTTTCCCTTCCTCCTTTGGGGTATGCACACTCTCTCTCTCTTTTTTTTAAGGCAAGAAAATGTAGCAATGTTGTAACATCGTAGCATTGCAACATTGTAACATTACTGCATTTTCCTCCTGGCTTTAAAAGCCAGGAAAGGATTAAATAGCTGCTCCCCGCCCCCGCCAGCATGTTTCAGGCTTTGCAAAGAGAAAAAAAATCAAGCGTTTTGAATTGCCCTTTGGAAACAAAGTGGCAGGGAAGCAGCAGCAGCTTCTCTGCCACTTTGTTTCCAAAGGGCTGTGCAAAATGTTTGGTTTTTTTCTCTTTGCAAATCCTGAAACATGTCTTGGAGGGAGGGAAAAGCAGCTATTTAATCCTTTCCTGGCTTTTAAAGCCAGGAGGAAAGTGCAGTAATGTTACAGTGTTGCAATGTTACCATGTTACAACGTTGCTACACTTTCTTGCCTTTGGGGGGAAAAAAGAGAGGTGTGCATACCCCATAGGAGGAAGGGAAAACCAGCCATTTAGCCCTTTCCTGGCTTTTAAAGCCAGCAGGGAATAAGCAAACTTCTGCAAACATGGGAAGCAGGACAGCCGGCAGCTTTTTTCAGCTGATGAGGATTCCCCTCCCATCAGCTGAAAAGCAGCTGGCATTTAAAAGGGGGAAACCTGTTGCTCACACCCCTATTCTGCAGACCTTCTGCTGCCCCAGAAGTGACATTTTCATGAACCACATGAACCGGTTTGGGGAACGGGGCAAGTTCGTGAAAGTTTGTGATACATGAAACTGTACAAACCTTGAATCTCCCAGTTCATTTTTTTTCAGTTCGTGCCCATGTTTATTCCTGGTGGCTGTGGCACCACCCAGCACCATCGGGGCACATGGACTAAAATGCCAGAAAGGATTCTTCCTTTAGCTTTCAGGGAAAGCCTCTCTGACCTGCCTGTTTTGGCTTGCCCAGTGAGTGGGGAAAGGGAGATAATAAAAAATCCTGGCGCATGGAGGAGGGTCTCTTTGGCTGATTTGAGCTGGAAGCTGAAGGGGCTCAGACAACTGGCTCCAGCAGGCGGAGGCCATTGGCCATGTGGAGGCTGGAGGACTGAAAGGCATGGAAACTTCATAAGTGGGAACTTTCTAAGTTAAAGAGCCTGTCTTAACAGAACATCTAATTTAGTCATGTTAGAGGAAGAGACAGAAGAATCGCATTTTTATACATTTCTTTTCGGATCCTTTGTTCAAATCCGTTGCTGTGCTCAGAGGATTTCCCTTCTCTTTTTAAATAAATGTGTGTGTATGTGTGTGTGTTTTTAAATCCTAAATGTTGGTAGCTGTTCTCTATACCACATAGACTTCCACTGCTCAACCCCACTATCTAAAATGGGCAATACAGGAAGGGGATGGTCTGTTTGCAGTATGCTGATCCCCCAGTGGTGCACTAGTGCAACAAAGAGCCCCTGAAGTAAGAAGGCACTGGGTAGCAAGAGACTGAGGCAGGGCCTCAGAGGGGCAAGCATACATAAGGGAACAGGGAGCCTTGGCCAAGTGTGGCAGCAGGTACAAGAAAGAAGGAGTGAAAAGCCCTCTGAGGGTTGGGGCCAGCACTGGATGATTGGCATGTGCCAGGCACAGTTTTGGACTGCCACTGGTTAACTGCAGACACCTCCAGGGGCAAGAAAGGGCAGTGCTCACAGGTCAGTGGCGCTATTCTGCAATGGGGGGTGGGGGAATTGAGCACACTCTACCCAGAGCCTTGCAAAACCTGGAACTGTCCCTGGGCTACCCCATGGCTGCTGGTTGAATGCAGGACAGACTATGTGGGAGGTGCAGACTTCCTTATGGCCAGAAGTTGGGAGAAGAGCCACAGTGCAACTCCTCTTCTTACTCCATGCATTAATCTTTTCTTTCTCTTAGTGGTTACATAAAGTCTGTCTGGCTTACTCTCTATTTATGTTACTATGTGTTAATATTATACATTATTGAGAAAGTATTGCTGGGTGGGAGCAACAAAATGGTTGATTTTGTCCTCTTCCCAACCTGCAGCACTACCTAATGTTGGGGGAGGGATCCAAGTAAAATATTTGCCTCAGTGCTCTTTGTGCCTTTGGTATAACTTAGTACTAACTAGTACTAAGGGAAAGGGATGGTGGAGGAGTCTCACTTTACCTAAATAGTAATTGTGTCAGTGAACCAGTGTGGTGTAGTTGATAGAGTGTTGGACTAGGATTTGGGAAAACCCGGCTGTGCCATGGAAGCTTGCTGGGTGACCTTGAGCTAGTCACACTCTCTCCGCTTAACCTACATCACTGGGTTTGTTGTGAGGATAAAATGGAAGATGCATGCCAGTTTAGTTCCCCACTGGGGAGAAAAGTGAGGTATAAAAGTAAATACATATTAAATAAACAAACAAACAAATAAAACATTCTAGGTAGTTTTCACACTCCTTAACATGGTGCAAAACTCCTGGAATGAGGGTGTCTTCATGGTGCAATTTTTGATGTCACTCCATCATGATTCCGTTTTCGTGGCGCAGTGATGTCAGAAATCGCACCATGATGACACCCTCATTCCAGGAGTTTTGCACCATGTTAAGGAGTGTGAAAACAGCTGAAGTAAAACACTATCAAGCATAATACCTTAGGGAAATAGGAGCCACAGCTTATATAGAAGTAAGAGAACTCTCACCAACAGTGCAAACCTAAACCAAGTTACACCTTTCTAAACCATAGACTTAGAAAGGTCTCTCTCTCTCTGAATTCTAAACCAGACAGCCAGGTTCCAGAATAATAAAGATAAACCTGTATTAATAAATATTAACAAATGTAATCCAATTTCCTATTTATTTTTGTTATAATAGTGACAATAACAAATGGTACATTTCTGTTGTTTTTCTTCATTCATTAATAAATGAATGCATATTCCTGGCCTGGATGGAAAATCAGAGCCAGCTAATGCTTTGGTCGTGCATTGGTTGGGAATAAGCAGAAAATGTTGCAGGGAGCTCTGAGAAGAGGATCAACTTTCCTAAAACCATAAAATAACGCTAGTGTGTTATCAGTTGGAATCTGAGTTCTAGCTTTTCTTTCTCTTCTTCTTCAGGATGGGAGCATTTACATTACATTCCAGAACTGGGAAGCCCATGCCGTCCGTCTCCAATGGGTAAGTCATGCTGATGTCTCCTCCTCGAGGAGCCACCCTGATATTTCATACTGTAGATTACTTAGAAGCATGCATCAAGGAATGAAGAGCTGGTGGGAGGAGAAAAGGTCCTAACTGTGAAATCATAAAAAGAGTTACTCCGGTCTAAACCCATTGATTTCAATGGGCTTAGACTGAAGTTACTCTGCTTAGGATTGCACTGTAAGTCTCACATTAACCTGGCATATTTCACCCTCTGAGTGTTGTAAATTGGGCACTGCATAAAACTAACATAATTTGCACAAGGAATGCAAAAGGTGCTAAAAGCTGGCACATCAGCTTAAAAAAAAAAGTCAGCATGTGAAGCTCTGAATCTGGCAATAATGCTAATCCTGAACTGGACTGGTTCTTTCACAAAGCAGATGGCATTCCACATTTATGTCTAGGAGATCACATCTAATGGAATCTTAGCACAGAATTTCTTTAGAGTTGTTGAGCTCATCACAGTCCCAACGTTATTTCTATTGAGGTTACATAAAATAAGAGACTAGCCTGTTGTTTTAGTTGTTTCTGTTGCTCTTGTAAGTGTCCACAATTCTTGGACCTTTTAACAACCTAGCAAGAAGAACTGGAAAGAAAACACAGATACCTCTCCTTGTGCTTCCTGTGTCATGTCCAAAGTAGGTAGTGGTGTATCTGTTTTGATTGTTCCATGGAAAGTACAAGACAAGGCAGTCATTCTTCCTTGTTATATAACATCCAAAGCCAACCATAGGTGCAGAGACTAGTGTGCCATAGTTGAGAGTTAAACATGGGACTTTGTCTATAAATGCAACACGACATGCAGCATATTGCTTCTTATTGTGCTTTTACTGCTGCTCAGTCTTAGGGTCATGCAAATCAGGAATTTGACTGTGAGGAGACAGCATATTCAGATGAATAGGAGGCTTGAATAAATGAGGGGTCTAATGTGCAAGAGGGGTACCAGGTACAAACTTCAGGTGATACTAACTGCCTCTCTTTCCAACTTGACCTTGTGGAACTATTCCTAAGATTTCATATCACAGTGACTCTGAAGCTAGATTTCCTTCCTCAACATGCATCCACAAGGTATAAGGACCTCTGTTCCAAAGGAGAAATTCTAGCAGCATCCTCTGTAGTTGTCACATGTGGAGAACCCATGCATGTTTTCTCCCAGTGCAAAATTACCCAGGTGGGCCCATTTTTTGCCTAATTTGTTCCTCTGTTTTCTTCTTGTTTGTTACATAATTGTAAACCTGCACACATTTGTCTCAGTACCAAGCCTGAGTGCACAATTTCACTGCAAATCGAAACAGATTTCTCTTTTAATATGATTAGCTTAGAAAGATAATACTGCTAGCAAACTTCTGTTCATCTTTCCTGAGGGAGCCTGGTCAGCCCAGCATGACCTCAAATATACAGGCACAAAGGGGGGCGGAGAAGAAGTAAAGGTGAATGGGATATCGGGCATATAGTAAACAGGCAGCTTAGAAGCAGTATCAATTATAACTGTGAGAAAGATAACTCGGATATGTAGAAACAGCCAGGCCACTTCACTCAAGTATTCTACATGCAACTGTACATCTTTGGAACAAAAGGTTCAATGGCATTGGCAGATATGTTCTCTGAATTTATTGTCACCACCTCCAAGTACAACTTAGTGTCTCACACCAAATGTTTCTTGTACGGGTTGAATTGTGGTGTTCAAAATCACAGCTTGTACTCATGACAAATGATTCCAAATGATTCATTGGCAAGAGGCATAGTTGTGCAAATTGGCTCATAGACCTTCTCAGTTCCTGGGGCAACTGCCTGAGGAGAATAGGCTCAAATGCCTGGGCAAAATGAAGGAGGGCAGAAGTTTTTCTCCATTCATGTTTTGTTCCTAATTTGTTGTTGTTGTTGTTCAGTGTTTAGGATTGCAAACTTCAGGTTGAAAAATTCCTGGAGATCTGGGGATCCGTGGGAGGGTGGAGTTGGAGGAGGGAAGAGGCTTCAACAAGGTATAACGTCATAAAGTCCACCCTCCAAAGTAGCCGTTTCCTCCCGGGGAACTGATCTCTATCATCGGGCGATCAGGTCATTCCAGGAAATTTCCAGGCCCCACATGGAGGTTGGCAACCTTATCACTGTTAGCTGACTTTGTACATGAGCCTAAACCTTTTTCTAGACAAGTGAAATCTTAATCAAGCCAATTCGCTTAATGTAGCAAATGGATCTTTGTAATTTAGACTTCTGGCCTGGAAAAGGTCAATCAGTCACTTTCTGCTTCACCCTTAACTTCCAGTGCCAATGAACAAATTGAGCTGTCATTCAGCCTGTAGGACAGACTTATTCTGAGAGATAATTGCCCAGTAGGGTCTCCTGTGCTCATGGCACTGAATGGATGGAATGGTAATGTATCAAAAAGCTGGCCAAAATTGTTCCAGTAAAAATTCTGACATTTAAAAAATGTTTGTTTTAAGACTTTGCTCCATGGTGAGCTCTGCCTTCCAATGTGCACTGAAAATAAATGTCAATTTGTTTTAAACTGTACAAGTACAATTAACAGCACAATTCGGCTGAAATCTGCATTCTTCCATACTCCCAAAAGCTCCTTCTTCGTTGAGCTACCTGCAAAAATGTGTAAGTGGCTGGGTGGCTGATCAGTAAAGCTTTATTAGGCACAACTCTCACAGTACTGCTTTTTCACAACTACATCCATTTCTGAAGAGCTCCTGTACATGGATAAATACCAGAGTGAACAACGTGTTAGTTACAGAAGACTGTCTTTTGATGTGGGAAGTCAAGGGTCAGAGCCCCTGCCAAAGTATGGAGCTCACTGGGTTGCCTTGAGCTTGAGAGAGCCAGGCTTTTTCAGCCAAACTCCTTCATAGAGTTGTAATGAGGTGAAAATGCCACTATGGCCACTTGGAGAAGAAACAGGTTGCAACTGTAACAAAATAAATACAGGGCTTTTTTTCAGCGGGAACACGGTGGAACGGAGTTCCGGAACCTCTTGAAAATGGTCACATGGCCGGTGGCCCCGCCCTCTGATCTCCAGATAAAGGAGAGTTTAGATTGCCCTCCGCACCACTCAGCGGCGTGGAGGGCAATCTAAACTCCCCTCTGTCTGGAGATCAGGGGGCGGGGCCACCGGCCATGTGGCCATTTTCTCCGAGGGCAACCCACTGAGTTCCACGATCTCTTTTCCCAGAAAAAAAGCCCTGAATAAATAATACATACAATATTGGTTGTAATGTGTATGGGCTACTGTCAAGCTGTGTCTTCACTTCCTGCCCAGATGCTGAGCTGTTCCCTTTTCTCATGCAGGGGGATTCCAGGGAAGAAGTGTGGCACCATCATCCTGTCTGCTGAGGAAATGGGTAACTGCAGAGTGAGTAATTCTCTGCCATGTAAGCTTCTAGTCATCTCATTGCTCCTGACAAGTGTGTCTGAAGAGCAAAGAAGGCTTCCATCTGCTATGGGGAGTACAGAGTATTATAATGTTTGAGTCCTTCATACCTCAATGCCAAATAGTAGTGCACGATTTTTTTTGTGGAACATGAAATGTGATTCGTATCAGGTTCTGTGTTGGACCACAGGCAATGCACATGCCCATGTAAGCATTCCCACACTACTACTATCTAAAGTAAATGTGATTACTGGGTGCACTGTCCATATGCACACAGCATTAACATGCTGGAGTTCTCTGAATCAGATGGACATAATTGTGGCATGATAATGCTATATTTAAATAGGTTGATATAGCTAGTAAGAGAGTTGAAATGAGGTGATGGTCACATGGAACTCTCACACAGTGTGTCACCCATGGACAGTGTTATGTTTACATTGGTCCTCAGTGCAGACCTCTGAACCACAAAATGGAACTGTGTGTTTTAGTAATTGAATGAACATATGCCCAAAGAAGAGAACAGAATAATAGTAATATAGAGTTGTACAGCTCTAGGCAGCCAGAAAATTTTGATCTCTTATTGTTCCTGGAGAGATGGTACTCCAATGGTACTCCTGGAGAGTAGAGTTCCTGGAGAGATGGTACTCAGCATCCATTGCAGTTTACAGCCAAGCACATCTCTCAGCTGCTGTAAGAGTTAGAATTGAGATTAGCACTATTGTCACATATGGCTAAAATATGATTATTGAAAGCTAGGACTTAAAATGTCTAAGTTTCAACCAAAGGCCAAAGAAGGACAACAATCAATAGCTAATAAATATGTGAACATGTTGCCTGTGCAGAGAGGTGCGTATAGATTGTGTGCCTAAATTGGAAAAAACCTGGTATCCAGGTAGAGGTAGATGAGTTGCAGAACATGTATGTCTGTGCATAGGGTTGTGTGGATTCCTAGGGTGGCTTCAAATGTGTTTCATCAGGTTTGTTTGTCCCTCTTGGTGATACAACTAGTAAGCTCTCCATTATGTAGGCTTGTTCAGTATAAATATCAAGAAAAATCACCCTTCTTACATTTTTTTGCTTTCTTGTTAGCTGTGTCTGCTTCCATGGATGCAACCATATACCTGATTATGTGGTACTAGCATTGTGTTATAATAAAATAAGCCCAGCAATTATGGCAAAAGACACATCCAAAGCTTTGTGTAGATAAAACAATGCATCTTCATGCTTAAACAAGCTAGCTACACTAGAATGTGTTACGGATCACTCATCCATTAGACTCCTAGCCTAACTTCAGCATGTATCTGCAATCTCTGGTCCACTAGTATCCATATCTGAAAAGTCCTTCATCTGAGTTCTCTTTCTTGGCTCTAAAAAAGTGCCAGTGAACATCATCTAGACATCTTCTATTTTATTTTATTTTTTATTTATTTATGACTTTTATAGTCCACCTTTCTTACTGAGACTGAAGGCAGATTATACAATGTGAGATTAGTACTGTCAGTTTCAAGGACATTTCCATAAGCAATGCTATACAGTAAATAAACACAAGTTTACAAAGACACAGCATTAGTAAGAATCCAATACAGACTTGAAAAATGCTGAAACAGAGCATAAGAAATTATATGGCTGACATTAGACAACATGAAGCACAGACAGCTCATAGCAGCACATATTCAAAGCAACAGATAGTATGTAAGGCAACATAGTAGTGAAGTCTATAGTCCCCAACTCTTTAGCAAAGCATCTGAGACCCCCCCCTCTCTACAATACAGCCTTCCTATCTGAGTAAAAAGCCTTTTTGAATAATTCAGTTTTGCATCTTTTGTGGAAAACCAGGAGGGTGGGAACTCTCTTCACCTTCTCAGGCAGGCTGTTCCTCAGGATAGGGGCCACCACAGAGAAAGCCCAGGTATGTGCTACTGTTGATTTTGCTCATGTGCAGGGTAGCACCTGTGGGAGACCCTGTTCAGATGAGCAAAGTTGCTATGGAGGAACATAGGGATGGAGGCAGACCTATAGGTATGCCGGACCAAGGCCCACACCACCCACACCGCCGGCTGTGCTGCTGGACTGGGGCAGCTGGCTGGCTGCATGCTCCTGGACCTCTGGCAGCAATGTGGGCAGGCTAGGAGGCCGCCTGCACTGCCCATGCCACCAGCTGCTCTGAGGCAGGGGCAGGGGACGCAGTGCGTGATGACGTCACTTCCTAGAAGTGACATCATCACACGCTCAGCGCATGCGTCCCTGGTAACTGGGGTGCTGATGGACTTGGGTTGCCCCAGGGGCTGGCAACCCAAAATCCGGCCCTGACAGCTGGTGCCCAACTCTAAGCCCTTATAAGTGGCTGGAGACCATGATGTGGCCCTCTCTCCTGCTCTGCCACTCTTAATGGAACTCAGCTTTCAGGCTGATTTCAGAAGCATTGGCGATCTCTGCTGTAGAGACTACTAGGGCGAAAAAAACAGACTTCTTCTGGAGGAAAAGCCCATCATGACTGGAATTAGGCTTTCCTTACATTGTCAGTTTTGAACTTCGGGCCTGAGGGAGAGACAGAGGGGAGTTGATGTGGTAGACAGCTTTCAAATATTTGCCTGAGTGAATCCAGCAGTTTAAGTATTTGTTACTGGGGTTCAGAAACTCTTGGCTGCTGTGACCAGCCTGACGCTACCCTTGAATAGGACAATACAGCACAGTTGGTATACATATTTTAAGAGAAACACAGGCCTGTCTAGACACTGGGCAGGCAGACTCTTTCTTTCTCTTCCACATACAAAAATGAACACAAACAGTATCACAGTTTTTTTCTCAACTCCTCTCGCCCCCATTTCTGATGTCTGCATGAGAGGGAAAAACCAATTTCTCTCCTGCACAGACCAAAGTAATTTTCTTTTGCTACCACACACATACACGTGTCGGATTGCCGCAGTTAGGGAAAAAATGCATACACATCAATCCTTCCTTACTCACGCAGGCACTTGTGAGCTTGCTTGTATCCAGACGTCAAATTCTCAATACTAGAATATTATAGTTTCTTTCTCAATTGCTTTTACATGAATGCATGTGCATGTACACATACACATTACATTTGTATACCCTTTCGACTCAGGAGAGGCACTAACAGTGTAGGTGAGTGCCTGCCACGTCTGACTCTAATGTCCGCTTAGGATTTTCAAGATGCCACTTGAACGTATGCAAAGCAGTCTGCCATCTGTTGTGCTATAAAGAGAATTAACACTCATTTTGAACTAAAAGAACCGAGACAGAAGCAATTAACTCTGCATGAGCAGTTCTGCCGCCTGTGATGGAAGCTGGCTTAACTTTTCCCCTTCCAATGAGTGATGCTTGGGAATGGGCGGTAGGGCTTTAACTCTGCTTCCATACAGTGCCATTTTTTCTTGAATCATTGCTCACTGACTTGTCAACCACCCCAGTGAATTCATGCAGCATTGTGACATGGAACTGTTGCCATGACAAAACAGCCAGTTGTGATGATATCCACCCAGGGGGAGGAAAACATTGCAGCAGGATCCCCCCCTCTATGAGCCATGACATGTCTCGCCAGTGCTCATATTGATCTAGATCTTAGCAGTGCTTGTAAACATGAGAGAGAATACTGAGTGTTCCATGGCTTTGGGAATCTGGCAGCTATGCAGCTTCTCTGTTGGAGATCATTTATCTAGTTCCTTTCACCAGAGTTATCTGAGCACACCTTCAGTTTTTAGAAAGTATGTTCAGGAGGTTGTACCATGGAAGTGGCAGCCTGTCGTGTGACAAGCCCTGGCTCTTACAAGTGCTTCCAGATCAGGCCTGCTTCTTTGACCTGAGGAACATAAAGACTCCAGTGGCTGCCACAAACTGGCCTTGCTTTTGCCAGTGAGGCAATGTTTTGCCCACCCAACATTGCCTCTTAGTGATTCTTGGCCTTGCTACTTTCACTGACACAGCCAGCGCCAGTTGCTGACTAGACGTTATCTCCTTGGACTTCTCTACGTTGATAAGGAGAAGACAGCCATGAAAGGCTGCACAGCCCCTGGCATATAGGCAGATGTACAGCATGAGCACACTCCATGCTGTAAGCCAGCAATGGCTAATAATAGAGCATTGGTTCTTTTTAGAGAATGATGGGAGTGATGTGAGCATGCAGTCACTTCCTAAGAGGTGCTCCTTCCGAAGTAGTGATTTGCTTAGTGTTTTTGTCCTGACAGCACTGTTGACATTCACTACACCAAAAGGAGAACCTGTGAGATCTGGGGGTAAGGGGTAGCATGCCTTTGCACAGTTGCAGTAGATGCATCCCGTGTCGTGCTCTTACTTTGTGAATGGAGCAGAGCTACGCAGGACTGAAATGACATGTGAGCCTGTAGTGTACTGCTGCAGACTGAGCAGGGGGCCACTTCCCAAATCAGAGTCTTTAAGGAGCAGGATTACCTAGGATAGAAGCTGCACGAAAGAGTCAGTAAAGCAACTCTGTGGCTAAGCAAGGCTGCTCTCACTCAAGCACCCTTTCAGTATCTTCTGCTTGTCGTCATTCTTCTGTGCAGTCCCATATTGGGACTGTGTATACACAGGCCAGCCACAGAGAGATTTTTCTATCAAAATCTATTAAGTGGAGGGGGTGCTCACCCCTACTGTGTATGTGCAGTAGCATTCCCGCCAAAATGCGGTTACTAGGGCGAGCGCCCCCAGATTCCCTCAGTTCTTCTTTTACTGCTGTTGGGAGAAGTTCATTTCTAGTGTCATTCCACTTTACTCCAGCATGTCTCCGTTATCTTTGTTCAAAAAATGCCAACAGTGTGGGACAGAAATGACTCAAACCAACAAGCACAATCTTTGTTTTTTGCGTTTAGGTGAGGGGCATAATGTGTCCGGCTGTAAACTTTATCAGAGCTTTGCTCCAAAGGCTAGGAGTGACAGAGCCTCCTAGTGGCCCTGTGGGAGAAAGCGTTGTTGAGTCCAGTTTCTTCACTAAGAGCCAAGCTACAAGTGACGCCTGACACAGGTTGGACACTTGTCTGCTTCCCTCAAGTTTTGATGGGAAATGTAGGCATCCTGGTCTTGCAGCTGTAATGGAGAGCCAAGCTGTAAAACCAGGACGCCTACATTTCCCATCAAAACTTGAGGGAAGCAGACAAGTGTCCAACCTGTGTCAGGCATCACTTGTGGCTTGGCTCTGAGCCCGCACACACTGGCGTCACAGAAATCCGCCATGAAAGGGCAGCCACCTGTTTCAGAACCAGCGGCTTCGGTTTCATCAGAGCGCTCATCGGATCCAAAGAAGCGCCCTTCAGTGGTTCCAGGCAAGTCTCCGTTCCACAGCCAGTGATCCATTACTGAATCAGACTCCAGGCAGTAGGAAGAGGTGTTCCCGGTAGCCATGGCACACTGAAAGGGCTACTTCAGAACCCCCTGCAAAGAAATGCGAGGCTAAGACTAAGCACTGCAAACGCTCAACATCTCAGAGTGATGGGGCTCGATCATCTCCACCACTCATGATTCTGGAGGAGGAAATTATGGACTGGTTCCACACTCCTTCACCTCCGCATACTCCCTCTCCATTTGAAGGAGAGATGGACTTTCCACCAATGCAAGACGTGCCGGATCTGGTCTTGCCTATGCCAGATCTGTCTTCTGCCTTTGTTCCATTTCAACCAGCCTTTCTGGAACCGACCCCACAGCATTCACTGCCAACAACATGGCCGCAACAGCCTCAGCCCAGCATCGCCCAATTGCTTCCACCCTGGCACTCTGTTCTGGGAGTGGATAATATTACTAGTTGGCAGGATTTTGTGATCTGGTTGCAAGCCTCGGTTGGTGTCCCTCCTCCTCAACCATCTTCCTCAGTTTCTGCTACTCCAGGACACATACTGCCACTTTTCCTTCAGTTCCACCTTTTCTATCAGTCCCAACGAGACCCTTGGAACCAAGTCTTGTAGTTCCACCAACCAACATTCTGAGAGGATCAGTTCCACAATGTCGGTTCCATCAATCTTTGTCAGAATTTTCAGGCTCAGATGAAGAAGACGATAAAGCTTTGCAGTTTGATATTACCCCTGACTTGGCTTCAGACCCTTCTCCAGAGGAGAAGGTGGGTGATACTGGCTCGACATCACCTAATGATGACTATCATCTACTCTTAGAGCAGATGATTTGGATGGCCAGAGCTTTGGAGCTGGATATATCTACTTCTTCATCAAAACCCCAAAGCAAAGTCCTGCAAGGGTTATACTCTGGCTCTCCTGCAACAGTGGCTTTTCCACTGGTTGAAGACCTACTTGACACGTCACAAGCAGTTTGGCAGACACCATCCTCTGCTCCAGCAACTTCTCAGAAAATTGAGAAGTTTTACAAATTAAAGCAACAAGACTGTCCATATCTTTTCAATCATCCTTGCCCCTCCTCTCTGGTAGCCAAAGAGGTGCAGGTGCAATACTGGCATGATTCCCTCTCAGCCCCTGCGGATCATGAGGGCAGAAAGTTAGATGCCATGGGGCGTAAGGCCTATTCTTCCGCTTCCTTGAATTTTAGGATAGCGCATTACCAAACTATCATGGGTTCTTACAATATCTTCCTGTGGCAGTGAATGTCTAATTACATTCAGGATCTTCTAGATGAGAGACAATTCCGATTGAAGGCATTACAGGGTGAGGCCATAAAATTAGCAAAGCAACAGATGACAGTGAGGAAGGATGCCACCAATTGCTCTGTGCATTCTATGGCATCTGCGATCATGATGAGATGCCACGCATGGTTCCGATCCACTGCACTCCCACTTGACAAGAAGGCCAAAATTGAGCATTTACCTTTCAAAGGGTCCCTTCTCTTTTCTGAGAAGACTGATGAGTTGCTATCTCAGATGAAAAAGAACCCCCAAACTGCCGAGTCTCTTGGAGTCATTGCCCCCCAGCAATCTTTTCAGTCTAGAAGCCAGTTCCAGAGATCATAGCCTTATCAACAACCCTACCAGCAGTCCTACCAGCAGTGTCAAGGAAGGTACTCCTACCACTAATCATCTGGACAATGCCCATATACTCCATGTCTCAGCGCCATTCCTCAAAAAGGTCGTCAAGGCCAAGAGGGAAGCAGGATCAACCGCAATCGCCCAAGTCGACTGTCCAAGGACAGAGATCCTTGTTCTGACTAGAGCAGGAAGGGACTTCTGATTCTGCCCCATTTTTGGACAGGCTATGTCTGTATTCTGCTGTTTGGGAGTCTGTTATCAATGACTCTTGGGTTCTTTTAATTGTTGTAGTTGGATATAAGTTGTTGTTTACTGAAAAAAATCCAGTTTCTCTACCTCCTACAGCTTCACCTACCTGTTCTCTTAGTCTTCAAGTAAATGTTTGTGATTTGTTGAGGAAGGGTGCCATTTGCAAAGTTGATTTGCAAACATCTCCCTATGGTTTTTACTCCAGATATTTTCTGGTTGAAAAGAAGGATGGTGGTTCTAGACCAATCCTAGATTTGAGAGGTTTCAACAAGTTTATAAAGATGCAAACGTTCAGGATGCTTACTTTGACTAGGGTCATCCAGCTTTTAGAAGCAAATGTATGGTTTGCCATCATTGATTTAAAGGATTTGTACTTCCAAATTTCAATCCATTCAGATCATAGGAAGTACCTCTGTTTCATGTGCTTTTGAGTACACAGTCCTACCCTTTGGTCTAGCCTCAGCGCTCCATGTGTTCACAAAGTGCCTGGCTGTTGTTGTAGCTTTTCTCCGCTCTAAAGGCTGTGTGGTATACCCATACCTTGATGACTGGCTCTTGGTAGGGGCCACGGCAGAAGTTCTTTGTGAACACATAAATCTCACCATTAGTATGGTCTCTCAATTAGGTTTGATAGTCAATTGGGACAAATCTATTCTAACCTCTTGCAGAACCATTAAATTTATCCAGATCCAACTCGACTCTTTACAGGGCAGGGCATTTTTGCCTGCAGACAGGATGAGAAGGTTGCAGAGTTTAGTCCAGTTTTTTCTTATTAACTGATATCAGACGACTTTCATGATCCAGACACTTTTGGGACTTATGGCTTCCACCACAGCAGTGATATCTTTTGCCCGTATCTGAATGAGACCCTTACAAAACTGGTTTATACACAAATACAACCCCAGAATTACCAGTCAGGAGGTCAAGCTGTCTATCCCCAGAGCAATACTTAAATCTTTACTTTGGTGGACAAATCCCCACAACCTATCTCAAGGGTTCAAATTTGGTACCTTCTGTGCAGATATCTCCGTCTCCCCAGACGCCACCTCCTTGGGTTGGGGAGGTCACTGTGGCACATTTTCTATCCAAGACACGTGGTCTCCAAGCGAATCTAAGTTGCTCAATAATGTCCTTGAGCTTCGAGCGAGCTGTTATTCCCTTGCTTCTTTTGCAGGTGGTTTATGCAACAAGAGGGTCCAGATCCACACGGGGAATACAACAGCATTATATTGTCTGAACAAGCAAGGGGGAATGGCATCACTCAAGCTCTGTGCTGAAGCCACAGCCCTTTGGGAATGGACCATAGTGAACAATGTCCACCCTCAACAGACATTCTCAGCAGATCAACACGAGTGGTCCTTTCAGGAAAAATATCTTCTGCACATTTGCCATCAATGGGGATTCCCCTGGATAGGCCTGTTTGCTTCAAGGTCCAAAAAAAGGCAGATCCTTGGTCACTGGGTGATGCATTTCAGATCCCATGGACTCATGGCCTGTTTGACGCCTTCCCTCCTACTCCTTTGACAACTCTTATAGAATCATTGCATCTTAATCACCCCTTTCTGGCCCCATCAGGAATGGTTTCCGATCCTCCAATCTATGGCCCAGGGTCATCTCCACCACTTCCTATTGGCTCCAGACCTGTTACTCAGGGAGGAGGTTTGGCATCACAGCATTGCTACTCTGAAGTGAGTTTTCCAGTGAGGTGGCACAAATCATTCTGAATGCACAAAAGCTATCTACCAGTGTTTCCTACAGTCAGAAATGGAATTGTTTCACTCACTGGTTACAACCAAGTGGCATTTCACCCTTTTCCTGACCATTACCATACGTTCTGGACTATCTGCTGAGCTTACACAAAGCGGGCCTGTCAGTAAGCAGTGTAAAGGTGCATATGGCTGCTACGTATATCAGCCTTTCATGGAAGGGTGGATGGTAAAACCGTATTTTCTCACTCTGTATCCAACCAGTTTCTTAAGGGTGTATTTGAAACCTTCCTTTCCAGGGTTCCTCCAGTTTCACAGTGGAGTCTGCCTTTGGTACTTCCCCAGTTGATGGCTGCCTCCTTTTGAGCCTCTGGCATCCTGTCAGATATCCCTTCTAACTATGAAGGTGGGTGTTTCTCATTGCTATTACCTCAAGCAGACGTGGGGGAAATCTCCGCCTTTCAGATTGATTTCCCATTCTTGCCATTTTTCCCTGAAAAGGTTGTATTACATACCAGTATTGAATTCCCACCCAAGTTTCATTTGCAACAAAAGATTGTGTCCAAGTTTCATTTGCAACAGAAGATTGTGTTACCCATGTCTTTCCCAATCCCACTTCTAGTGCAGAAAAATCATTGCACACATTAGATCTTAAAAGGTTTTTATTTGTTTGTTTGTTTTTTAGATTTATAGCTCTCCCTCCCCGCAAACGGGCTCAGGACGGGTTACAGTAAAATGCTCAAAAGCATTAAAAACATCTAAATACAATTAAAACCCAAAGAACACCATAAATACATATAAAAGCATTTCAGATGGTGGGCCCACTCCAGTTTATTATTATTGTTATATTACTTAGAAAGAACAAAATGCTTTCGGAGGCCTTGTTTGTCTGTTATGCTGGTAATCGTAAAGGACACTCAGCATCCTCCCAGCCTTTGTCAAGATGGATTGTTTCAACCATTAAACTCTGTTATCGCAAAGCTGGAATTAATTTCCCGTTCCTGGTTAAAGCACACTTGATGCGAGCCCAAGATGCTTCTGCTGCGTTCTTCCGAGGTGTGCCATTACAGCATGTGTGTCAAGCCACAACTTGGTCTTCAACTAACATGTACATCAAGCACTATTCTGTGGACACAAATGCAAGACATGATTCAGCAGTGGGAATGGCTGTGCTCCAGTCGCTTTTGGCTGATCACTCACACCCTCCTCCATTGGTGAGTAGCTTGTTATACTCCCAATGTGGGACTGCACAGAAAAAAGAAAAAAAAAAAACAAGGATGTGGGACTGCACAGAAGAACGATGACAGAAAACAGTGTTGCACTTACCTGTAACAGTTGTTCATTGAGTATCTTCTGTGCAGGCATACATTCCCTCCCTCCTGCCCCACTGTGAGTGTTATTTAACTTTTACTACTTCTCCGGTGACTCAGGAGAACTGAGGGAATCTGGGGGTGCTCGCCTTAGTAACCGCGTTTTGGCAGGAACGCTACTGCAGATGCATGGTAGGGGCAAGTGCCCCCCTTAACAGATTTTAAGCTAGAAAAATCTCTTCATGGCTGGCCTGCCCTTGCACAGTCCCAATGTGTGCCTGTACAAAAGACACTGAACGAACAACAGTTATAGGCAAGTGCAACACTGTTTTTCTAGGCTGTCTTTTCATCGAGCACCTGCTACAGGGCAGGCAAAAGATATTGTAGAACCGGGGGGGGGGGGAGTCAATACCACAGCATGTAATGATGGCTTCTAGTTTAGATGGCTTTAAAAGAAGGCTGGACAAATTCATGGAGGTCATAGGACCCACAACAGAGAAAGTTTGGCCTCTGTGCTGTGTTTGTAGGCCAGGTTGGCCTTTGCATGAAACAGGATGCTCGATTGTAGAACCTGGGTCTGATCCAGCAATGCTGATCTTATGCTCTGTGTTCCCATTTTCCTTCTTCTCTTAAGCTTTACTGTGCAACCCAGGAAAAGTTTGCTCTTGGCTATTTCAGGGGAGGGGGGGTATCCTCTAGTGCTAAGAGGAAGATTTTGTTATCTGGACCAATAAAACCAGAGGGCTGTATTTCAGAAAATGTACAGGACTTTCCATATTCTCATTCAGGGCATTTGTACTTCTTTGAACCTTGGAGAATAAGAACAGTATTCCCTGCCTGGCTCTAATTGGGGTGAATGAGTCATACCTGGGCTGCATACATACATCACTGGATATTGCACTACAGCAGTCATTTGCAACCAGATTGGCTTGTCCACAGTCCCAAATGATTTCTGTTGTGCAATGACAGCACAATATCCAATGATATATGGATGCAGCTTCTCAATATGTTTTGCTGCTGCAGTTACGAGGAATGTCAGTGCTATCATGGAAGTTGATGCTTTCCAGATCCCCTCCAGTAAGCGTGAAAATGTGCACATTAAGTGGGGACAAAGAACCCACTTTGTGTTCAGAAGTGTCAACAAGCCTCTTCACATTTGATTTTTGCTGCCTTTGTGGAGAGCAACTCTCTGATTTGTGTTTCTCTAGTGCTTTTCAGTTTAAGCTCTCAAAAAGCACTGGATAATTGTTAACCAGCTATATTGTCCAGATGGATAGATGGGAGCCAGAGGAGGGGATCTTTCCAGGTTACACAACAAGGCAGTGACGGAAGCAGCCCTCAATACCTTCTTTTGCTTTTGAAGTTGCACTGTGCTCCTCCCTTCACTCAGTTATAGGAGCATCATTAGAAAAAAAATAAGTACTTGCTTATATGTATGTAATGAGTAGTTCACTTCTTAGTGAAGAGGGGCAGCTGCGTTCTGTCTGCAGCAACACTAGCTGCTAGCTTAGTAAAGGAACTGAAGAAGTATTATGCAGTGAGTTAAAATCATAAACAGCCTGTGAGGTTTGTCATTGGTCCATTCTGATTTCCTCTCATGCCTGTCTGTTGCTTGTCAAGCATTCAGTATCCCTGCTGATACTTCATCTAATATATGCCTCCTCTAACAACACAGTGATCCTTGGCTCTTTACATTATGACACATTTGGCTCAGCATTAACTGAGGGATCATTCAAACTAGAAAGGTACTAGAAAGGTTGCCTGCTTCAGCCCCATCCCTAAAGAAATGTGGGTGGTGATCATGACATCATTTATTTACATATCTGGGGTTTTCACAAGCAAGACTGTTAGGTCTTTAGCATGGGAATATGTTGGGATTTCTGTCTCTGGAACACTCCAAGGAACTTAATCCAAATTGTTGGACTAGCCATGTCCTTTACTGTGCCACTTAGTGGACCACACATGAACTCAAGCATAATAGAGTGATGGAGGGTGTCTCTGTCTATCCCAACACAGATAGTTTAGGTGGATGTGAAGGAGAAAACAACAAGAACATCTATAGAGAATGATCATTGGTACTGTGCACTGCCTCGATGAGAACAAATGTCTTAAATGTCCTCTGCACCACAAATGCACAAATAATTCTGCAATGCTCAGCAGAGCTACACTCTTCTAGGTCCATTGACTTCAGTGGACTTAGAAGGGTGTGGTGCTGCTTAGGACAGTACTGTCAGAATCTTATTTGAGACTACCAACAAAGCCCGTTGTGGGAAAAAATACAAGGGCTCCTCCATCACTGACCCTGGCCAGGTGAAGGCAGGAGTGATGGGCAAGGCCACCTCCTCTGCACCTGATCCCGGCCAAGTGAAGGTGGGGCAAGCATTGCCACCTGCTCTGTGCCTGATCCTGGCAGGGTGAATTGGGGGCGGGCACTGCCACCTGCTCCACTCTTGATCCCAGCTGGGTGAAGGGACGGGCCTTGCCACCTGCTCCATTCCTGATCCCAGATGGGTGAAGAAGGGGACGGGCATTGCCTCCTACTCTGCACCTGATTCTGGCTGGTTGAAGTGTGTGGGGGACATTGCTGCCTGCTCCATGCCTGATTCTGGCAGGTTGAACAGTGGGTGGGCATTGCCTCATGCTCCGCTCCTGATATCAGCTGGGTGAAGGGTGGAATGGGCATTCCTACCTGCTTTGCTCCTGATCCGAGCTGGGTGATGGTGGGGAGCAGGCATTGCCACATACCCCACTCCTGATCCCAGCTGGGTGAATATGGGGGTGGGCATTGCCACCTG
Source organism: Eublepharis macularius (assembly GCF_028583425.1). Lineage (NCBI taxonomy): Eukaryota > Metazoa > Chordata > Lepidosauria > Squamata > Eublepharidae > Eublepharis > Eublepharis macularius. The sequence goes on along the minus strand of NC_072794.1, from coordinate 103,483,289 downwards.
CTCTGCTCTGATTCCAGCTGAGTGAAGGCGGAGGGCAGGCATTGTCACCTGATCCGTTTCTGATCCCAGCTGGGTGGAGATGGGGGATGGGCATTGCCACCTGTTCCACTCCTGATTCCAGTTGTGTGATGGTGGGGGATGGGCACTGCCACCTGCTCTGCTCCTGATCCCACCTGGGTAAAGGTGGGGGATGGGCATTGCCACCTGCTTTGCACCTCATCCCAGCTGTGTGAAGAGCAGAAGGGCATTACCACCTGCTCCGCTCCTGATCCCAGTTGGGTGGAGGTGGGGGATGGGCATTCCATCTGCTCCGCTTCTGATCCCAGCTGGTTGAAGGAGGGGGGGCAGGTATTGCCACCTGGTCTGCTCCTGATCCGAGCTGGGTGAAGGTGGGGGGCAGACATTGCTGCCTGCTCTGTGCCTGATCCCAGCCTAGACTTCCCACCATGATGCGCTCTCTGGAGGTCTGGCTGCCTCATCTAGGCTTCTCTCTACAGCAGTGCCTTCTGGTGGCGCACCAGGGTAGGAAGTGAATTGTCTTGAATACACTTAGCCTTTTATATAGTAGGATACTAAATTGGTTGGTGGTTCCATAGCTTTCAGATTAGAAGGGTTAACTCTTCTGCTAATATTATGACCATTTCCACACATCTTTCCCCCTCAGGGAAAATTGCGCAATTTCCTGTCATGACTCGGTTTCCTGGCACGATGACTTCATAAATCGTGCCATGAAACTGAGTCGTGACCAGAAATTGCGCCATGAAGATGCCGTTGTTCTGTAAGTTTTGTGCAGTTTTCCATGAGGGAAAGACATGTGGAAATGGCCAGTGTTTCATTTGTGGAAAGACTAGCCCTCTTGACGCACCTCTAAGAAACTAGTAAACTATGATGCAGGTTTTAGAGTCCTATAATATCTAATAAATTGTTTCTGATTTGCAGACAAAATACTGCAAAGAATTCATGACATATTGGAATCTGGGAAAGGATTCTTGGGGTGCCATCCTTTAAAAGTTGGATTGTGATCACAAAAACCAGTGAGATATTGACTAACAAATATGCAAGTTAGGTTTTTTTAAAAAATATAGTGAAACCTGCATCTTTCAGTTAATAAAGCAGCGAATTCATACCAGAGAACTTAGATTGGTTTAATCTCAGAAGAGCCAAAAGATATACTGGATCTAATTGTCTAACAGGAAACTAATTTATCATCCCTATCACAGTCTGCAGCATGTTTTGAGAGGGCATCAAGGAGCCTATTCATATTCTGAAGATTATAGCAGCAACACACCTACAGAAACAGAAAAAAAAACTTTGGTGTCACGATGAAATTGTCAGTTGCCAGCACTGTGCAAGGTTGAAGAAAAGGTCTAAATTCTTAGACGTCCCATTACATTGTTAGATGACTGGGTGATTAGCTGCCTTGGGTTTTTCCCAGCCTTGTTGCTCTCTATTTCTGACCTTTCCCTTATCTGTCAATACACCTTTCCTTCAGTGATTGCTTTAATTGCTCCCTTTTACCCTCTTTGCTAAGTCTGCATTTATTCATCCTGGATTCTTACACTTTATGCATTGCGTCCTTGGAACTAGATGCATGAAAGTTTTTTTCAATGTTGCTCATATTAAGATAGTGGCACTGTTTATAGACATTACATATTCCAATTCCAATTCCAAGGATGTGGCCACAATGCAGTTCTGCGCCAACAAGCTGGACAAAAAGGACTTCTTTGGAAAATCTGACCCTTTCATGGTGTTCTACAGAAGTAACGAGGATGGGACGTAAGTACAACTGCTTTTGTTCTTGAGGCAGAAAGTTTACCCTGATCATAATGGCATAATGTCCTCCAGAGCAGTTCCTCCTTGCTGCTCCCTCCTGTGGATCTATTAGGACTACTACTGTGTGATCTTGACTACTATGGTTCAGTTCTATGGAATAGTTTTCCTGAAAAAAGGACTTCCTTTCTGGCCTTCAGGGAACTTTGTTAGGCAGATCAGGAGGACCTTGGAAGGCAGTTGGCAGTGACCAATGTTATTCTGCTCCATGTGTTGTATGTTGTTGGTATTATGTTGTAAGCGACTTTGAGACCCTTTCAGGAAGAAAAATGGGGGGGGAGTGTTTTGAGTAAATAAATAAATACCAAACAATCCAAGTATAAACCCATTCGCTGGCTCCAAACAAACAGATCCTTTTTTATTCTGTTGCATCGGTGAGATAACAACAGTTGTGAACTAGGATACCCAAAGAGTACAACTAAAAGGTATAAAGAACATCTGTTGGCTTTGGACCAGAGTGGTTGCTGCTAATAAAATGATTGTCGTCTCTCTCATACTTAAAGTATTGTTAATGAATTGGGGCTCTGGAAGTAATGTTGCAATACGTGTTCTATTGTAAGGCCACAGAGGATCACAGTATGGCATGGATGCCACCTCAGACATTCTTTGCCAGGTAATTTAAAAATGTGATCATTTTGTATACGCATAGAAGAATCATCACTGTCAAAAATTGTAATTGTCTGTCAAAAATTGTAAAGTACAGAGGTGGAGCGAAGGAGAGAATTTTGAGATTAAAATTCTCTCCTTTGCTTCCCCTTCTCCACACTTTATAGCTTTTAAACACTCTCATCTTTATGAATGTTCTGTGCTGTTCTGGGAAAAATTAATTTTGCTTACTCATTTTTGCAACCTTAGCAAACTGAAATAATCAATGACTGACAGCTGGCTTGATTTGTTTTCTTTGTGGATCTGCTTGGACTTGTGCAAAATCACTGAAGTGAGTCCCTCAAATCATTTTTCTTGTGCAACTTTGGTGAGCCAATCTACTTTGGCTGGGCTTGTAAACTTCCTCCTAGGTATGTGATAAAGGAGAATTTAGCACTCTGAATGTAGTAGCTTTTTCATTTTAAAAGATCCTATGAATACACTGGACTGTACATCAAGAAGAATACAAATGAAATGGGCTGTTTTAAGGCTAAAATCACACATGAATTGTAAGATGCAGGAAAAATGCAATGCAATTATGAAACAACTTTCCTGTGCAGCTGTCAGTCAAATAAGAAACCTGATATGAGCCCTTTTAAAATTACCTTTCAGTTTTTCACATGTGCACACCAACAGTGGGAATCCTACTGAAAAGAACCTAACTAATCCCTAGTGAATTCTGTTTTAATGTGATTGACAGAAAGTTGGATAATAGTCGCTTTTAATGAGCTTAAAGAGAGGCTAGTGATAGAGCAGTGATTGAGATAGTTTATCTGACTGTTCAGAATCAAAGGTGAACAGAATCAAAGCCAACCTTTCCTTGGAATGAAGAACATCTGCCTTAATTTTCAAAGTGCAAAGCTAACACTTGTTCTGGGATGCACAGGTTTCTGTTTGCCCTTCTACCCACAAAGAATGGAGTGCATATCTTCTTCTGGGACACACAGTAGAGACAGTAATCCATATACCCCTCCATGTTGAGTTGCTAGCACTAGAAGCAGTGGGACAGCCCCCACGTTTTACATCCATCAGAAGACTGCTTTTCAGTAGACAATGGATTTGATGAGAGAGATCTTTTCAGAAGACAACTATTCTGCTACAGGGCTTTTGTATCTTTGAAGCACTCCAACAACACTATATTGGCTGCTTCCAGATGAGGGCGCCAAAATGCATCCTCATTGCTGCAGAAGCAATGGGAACTGTGTCCACTCACCCTGTTCCTGCACTGCTCCGTGTTTCCCCCACCCATGCCCTTCCCCCTTTGCCTCCATTGTGTTGGTACAGAAGCTACAAAGCCCACCCCCCTCCCGGTTGCCCAGCAATCCCACCATTTCCCCTCTCTTTCCTCTTTCCAGCTGTGGTGTAAAGCTACACCAAAGCTCAGATGGGGAAAAAATTTAAAAGGGTCTTAAAGGGTACAGAATGTGGAAATTAGCTTAACCCCTGAGAGTGGAGAATCCACAAGGATGCTCAGCCTGCTGCCACCCCACAGTTCTTCCTTGGATGTGGCTCAAAAAAGAAACCCCTGGAAGGTCCATGAGTCACTACATCATATGGAAGCTCCCTTTAAATACAAAGGCTTGCTGCTCTCTATTTGGGGTAAAAGCCCTCTGTGGAAACAGCCATGGTTTTGATATTTTGGGGAAACATAACTTCATGCCTCCTGCCTGTGCATCCATGGTACATGCAGCCTCGGCTCTGTGAAATGCCCTTGTGCAAGTATCTAATAGGTGCCTGCGATGTCCCAGGTTACAAGCAACACAACACGCCCCCCCCCCCATGTACATGCTTTTTTTATTTCTTTGGCAACTAAGCACTGCTATCATGAACAGACTCGTCTAGTTCTTTACCAACAAAAAATCTGACAAATGCTAAGATGGATTTCTGTTTCTTTAAAGCAGTATGTCACTATGTTTTTAAAAAAATATATAGTATTTGGAAAGGTATGCACTTGCTCTTTCTAGCACTGGTGCACACATCACTCTGGTTGCTCTTGTTTCTAAGAAGTGCACAGTCTTCTCCTGTACTGTCTATCCCCTCCTTCCAATCCACGGTTCAGAAACAGGATATCTTCTAACATCTCCTGATCACTCCCACTCTAGCAGCATATTGTGCTAGTAGTGCAGAACCATACTCGCACCAAGAGAAAAGTGCAGTCTTATCATGTTCGTTTTGTATTTTGCTAACAGTAGGTAAAGGACTTGCTTATTACTGCTTAATGGCCTTGGAGACCAACAGAGTGCCAGCCTGTACAACTATTAAAATAATCTATGTTGGTCTTGATCCAACCCTGCACCAGTATTCCCCTGTCCATGGATGCTGGCAGAATCTAAGTTTCAGAGGTGGGAGTTTTAATGAGACTGTTGTTCTCTGTTCTTCAGTGTCTCACGCAGGGCAGTCTCTGGGATTAATGCATAACTTAATTGGTCTGTTTGTATCCTGCCAGGTTTACTATCTGCCACAAAACAGAAGTGGTGAAGAACACTCTGAACCCTGTGTGGCAGTCCTTCTCCATCCCTGTGCGGGCCCTCTGCAATGGAGACTATGACAGGTACAAGCGATACAGAGCTAGGTTCAGCTTAACAGCTGTGGTTGTTCATGAGAGGGAGGAATGGGAGGTGTTAGAAGAAATCGATGTTAGGTGCCAACAGAATGTCCTTTGTGCCCCAAATATGTAAAGTACTCTAAAGACTCACCATGTTCCTCTGAGCAATTCTGCCTGTCACTCTTTCAAGTCTCCAGAGGATGTTATTGTTCCTTGTAAGGAATGTGAGAACATTTGGGGTATTATGGAGCGATATTCCGGCTTTGTAAAAAGGCTCCTTCAACACCAGTTATCTAAATACCAGATGCTAGAGACAAACACTGGGGGCAGTTGCCTGCTTGCTTTGCTTGCAGTCTTTCCAGAGTCACCTTGCTGGTGACAGTTGGAAACAGGATGCTGTACTAAATGTATCTTTGGACAGATCCAACAGGGCTCTTATATTCAAAATAAGAAGAGTAAACAGCAAATTATTTTGCTGTGTGCCGTATAAAGTGTCCCATCCTGAAATCCTGTGGTGCAAAATATTTTTTTCTTATTTAACCCAGTTGGAGACTTGAATCTGTTTGAAATCCTGGCATTAAAATTTCTTCTCAATTAGATGGTTCTTGTTCTGTGTCAGCATTGCTGAAGAAGCAAAAGTGTGTGGGGGGGAGAACTCCTTTGGGAAGTCCTTCCTCCTTACAGAGGGAACAGAAATATGCGTAAGGGGTGGTTAATGGATGGAAATGAACCACAAAGTCTGGGAAAGTCCTTATTGGAGAAGCCCTGGAGATGGGTTGTCAGCCGTGTTCATAAATGCTGCTACTACACTCATGCCTAAATCTGCAGAAAAGGTCAGTAGCTATTCAAGAGAGAGAATCTTGCTGGTGGGGGATTGACAGTTGTGCTAATCAGGGCAATAGCAATGCCCAGTATGCAGGGAAGCCAATTACAGAAAGAATAATTGGGCCCATTACCCAGTGCAATAAACTTTTCCCTCAGCTTCAGGTTGTTGTAAAACACAATAGCTTCTGCATGCACATTTGTGTGTGTCTACACTTTTGCACAAGAGCTATGCTTTAATGGTAGCTTTGATCAGTATGCTCTACAACATTTGCTATTGATTAGAAACTCGGTGCTGTGTTGCATATTCACATAGTCCAGTGATTCCTGATAATACCTGTATAAATAGTGCTAAACTCAGATTAAAAGCAAAAGAGGAAACGCCACTATTATTAAGGCACTGTCCTGGGACTCCGGGGCTCATTACAGTTCCTGATTAATATCTCTTGCCTCCTTATATCATGCTTAGTCTTTCTCCAGAAACAGGCCAGCAGCACATTCCACTTTATTTCATGCTTCACCTTCTTCTGTTCTGTAACTATTTTCCTCAGCCAGATCTTCAGGGGAGATTTTAAATCAAATGTGGCAAAAATATTCCTCTGTAAATTAGTAAAGGAATGGAAAACTGCATCTGAGTATTGATTCCTTTACTGAGATATAAAAGGAAAAACGTGTTGCTGACAACTCACTTTTTATCCCCATGCAGGCGCACTCAGGGGGATGAAAAGTCAGTTGCTGGCAATGGATTTACTTGACTGCCAGAGCCTAGAGATGGAGTCTGTGCTCAGGGACTCAGCCAGGGCATAGGGAGAAGAAGTCAGCGGAGTTACGACAGTCCCTCCTGGACCTCGGCCACTGGCTGGCCCTGGTGCAAGTAGGAGAGGTGCTGGCCTGAGCGGCCACTGGAGCAACCCGCAAAGCTGCGCCGGTCCCTCCTGGGCTTCGGCCTCCTCCTGGGCATCGGAGCAGCCGGAGGAGCTGCACCAGTCCCTCCTGGGCCTTGGCTGCCGGACTGTGCAGCGCCAGGGATGGTGTAGGCCACCCCGAGCCAGGGCACCAGGTTTTCTAGAGCCCATTGTTTATACGATGGGCTTGGTTGCTAGTTGGACATATTTTGCTAAGTCTAAAGTGACATTCTTAAACCATTGGATAGCTCTCATCTACTGCATAGCTTGACCAAAGAGCACCTACAACATGGATGTGGGAATTAATGTAACTCCCCATTGCTGGAGTGATGTGACAAGTCTACACTAAGCATTGAGCCTGTTGTGTGTCTCTAATTCCATTGATATGAAACTATTTTCAGTGTAGGCAACAATTTAGCTTAGTTTCAGCAACACTGTTATAGCAAAAATCAGCATTGCACAAAACTTTTCATACTCTCTCAACTAGCAAAGCAGCTAGTTTATTTTCATCTCTTTCCTATCCATTTTGTTAGTTCCATAAATATAGCTGTTGTTACTTTTAATCAGTTCAGTTTCCTGACTGCTCCTTAGGCACTCTGCCAACACTAGACAGGTGCCAAAGAGCTGCAGTCTACTGCATGTCAGGAGCTACATTTCTCCACTTCACATCTTGCATGATTATGGTGACAAAGCACTGTTCCTGGGCTGCATGAAAAGTGTGAATCAATTTTTATACTCTTCCTGTAACAACTATGTTGGAATAATAACTAACATTGGCATTTACTCTGGGGTACTGACCACCACTTATTAAAGATAACAAACTATAGGTCAGAATGTGCCCAAAGAGACAATTTTATCCTAAGACTTCATCAAAGTTATTAACTCACAGTCCCTTTCACACATCATGCAGTGTCCAGGTGTGGTGTAGGGGTTAGAGTGTTGGACTAGGGTCTGTAAGACTCAGGTTCAAATTGCCATTTTGCCATGAGTGGGTAACCTTAGGTCAGTCACATACCCTCAGCCTAAGCTACCTCACAGGGTTATTGTGAGGATGAAATGGAGGAGAAGAGAATGATATAAGCTGCCTTATGTCCCCATTGGGGAGAAAGACCAAGTATAAATGAAGAAAATAAATCAAAAGATATAGCTCACAACACTCCTCCAATGGGGTCAGTGTTCTGCCAATGCCATTGTTACAACCCATTTCTATAGCTGCTACTTAGGCATGGAAAGCATTTTGACCCAATTCACCCTCCCACCGTCCATGAGAGGTAGATCACAGTGGCTTTGTTTCATAAAAAGGAAGGGATGGTAGGGAGAGTTCATGAATCTGAACCAAAGTTTCTTGAATCCAAGGCCAGCACTGTTGCCCAGTGATTCCCACTCTCTTCTGGACTGTATGATGCTTCTCTATACATGCTTACCTATAATTTTGACTTTGCACAACCAACAGTGATATATCTAATTCTTAACATTGGCCAGATCTGTGGATACTTAAATCAAGAGACTGGAGCTCTGAACAGACAAGACAGATCTTAAACACCCCAGTTTACAGAAAAATCTGAAATCTAAACACACACACACATTGTGGGGGATATCATTAAAAAAAAAGTAATAGAAGTAGCACCTGTAGCACAAATCCCCTCAGTGGACATTGCTACACAACTACAACAGTATCACCACCCTTCAAACCTTGGTTTCTGTCAGTAAGGGGCGGGGCGGGGACCCTTTTCAGGGCTGCGTTGGCCTTTGAGAGAGGACTCATTGAGGCCAAACCCAGCTTGCATGATTCATCCAGACCTGGCTGCTTGCTACTGTTTCAGCAGTAGCCACCCCACAATGTGGTGCAGGGGTTGGAGATTAAGACTAGGATCTGGAATAGACATGGGCACAAACAGCATTACAAATGGAAAAAACCCACGAACAGGCTGCTCACGAACAGGCTGTTCGTGATGCGCCATTCCAGCCGAACAGGTGATCAGCACAAGCCTCGTGATCAGCACAAGCACAAGCCTCGGCAACGGAGGGGGGGGGGAGTGCCTGAACTCTGTCTGCACTCCCTCTGTCGCCCCAGACACCCCAATCAAAGCCCACCTTAGCTTGACGGGCAGGTGTTCCTTCCAAGCGTGGAGCTGCAAATCGGTTAAAATTGGTAATGTGGGAGCAGACATCAGGGGGGAGGGAGGGAGGAGGGGGTGTTCTGCAGCCATGGGAACTCCAATCTCATCCCTGCAAACCCTGTTAGGCAGTTCTGACTGCCAACCACAGGCCTCCTGCATTTCTCAAGGAGTCCTCAGCTTATAAAAGGGCACTGCGCTCCCAGTTCTGGTTTCACTTTCAGCAAGCAGTGGAGTGGGGCAGAGCTCTTGATAGCGTTTTGGAGGAGAGAGTGGGAGAGTGCATTGGAACTGGGCTTTTTTCTGTGTGTGGTGGGTGGGATAGGGAGCTATCCCCTCTGGTTCAAGGGCTGCTGCCAGGCCCTGGGGCCAAGCTCAGTGGGCACCTTGGCTGAGGGCTCACAATATTATCACTGCCTGATCTAGTCAGATCTGTGGGAGTGTTGGGCTAGGACTCTACCCCCTCCCTCTGGTTCCAGGGCTGCTACCAGGCCCTGGGGCCAAGCTCAGTGGGCGCCTCAGCTGAGGGCTCACAGTGTTCTCTCCTTTTCTGTCCTCCTTAATTCTAGTTTGGTGGCACAATGAGTTGTGTTGTGTTGTGTTGTGTTGGCTGCCAAGGGTGGTCATGGGGTGAAGTGCGAAGGCAGTCCTCTTCGTTTACTTGTGGAAAGCAGTAGTGGGTGTGGCTTGGGGGCAGCAGAGAGTCCTCCCACTCCCCCAAATTCACCTGTGGGGGCTGTGGAGGATGCCAAAGAGGTCTTTCCACTGGGGGGAGAAGATCTCAACATTTTGAGGAGGGGGTGGGTGACGGATCACTGGAGGAATGGTTTGTGTTTTATGAAAGATCCCTCCCATCCCCATCCCAAAATCTCGGTGGTGTCCCTGCCTGCAGTCCACCCCTCACCCAGTTGTCCGTAGCTAATGCAGCCTGTACGTCGTCCTCCTTCCCCTGGGACAGTTAGTGGTCCACGTTTCAATACCTCCGTATGGAGGCATTTTCAGGCCCTTCCTAATGACCCCCGTGTGGTGCGTTGCCATACCTGTGATGTCCTGGTGCGCAGAGGCAAAAACCCGAAGCACCTGACTCGGCACCTGAAGACAGACCTCCCGAGCCTGTGGTCTCCGTCCTCGCCCAGCGAAACATCCATTGGGAGGAGAAAGGGGGCGACAAGCTCGTCTGAGCGGGGATCAGTGGGAGGGTCACCTTGCCCTGAGGGTGATGCTGGTGGGAGCGGAGCGCTCAGGCAGGCCGCGCCCGTGGAGGTTGTCCCCTCGGGGTCGAGACAACGCTGCTTAGAACATCGAGGTTGAGGGCTCAGGAGGCGGGCCTTCGTGTCTTGGCAGAGATGATTGACCTACATGGCTTGCCCATATCCATCGTGGAGTGCGTGGGGTTCCACAGGCTACTAAAACATTTCGCCCTTTGGTTCTCCGTGCCGTTGCCGCGCACCCTTGCCCATCGAGTCCTGCGGGTATCTCAAATGAGGGCTGGCACATTTGGGTCAGGTTTAGCCAGGTCCACTCGCACTGCTAACAGGCTTCTGAGACCTTGATAGGCCTTCCTGGCACAGCCAGATCATCATGACACCTCCTTTCTGCGAAGGCAGGAAAGTGGGTGATGCTGGCGGCAGCCTCCTTTGGGCACTTGCACAACAGCTCAGGAGCTGTTCCACATGTAGTTGAACCGCACGGTGCCCCTATCCATTGCAAACACTGTGCCCTCTGAGCAGGGGGGAATGGGTCCCTTGACTCATGTCCTTCCCGCAAAGGTATGAAGGTGGCCAATGTCAGCTGCTGCTGCTGTCCCGTTTCTGTCTCTCCCTTTCTGGAACCACTCTAACCCATCCAAGCAATGTCTCCTGTCCCGTCCATCCCCTCCTTTCCGCGAAGGCAGGAAGGTGGTTGGTGTCTGGCAGTGCCGCCCAAACTGTTATAGTGCCCGTACTGCCTGCACAGGTAAGGTATCTTGGAGCAGTGTGGAACTGCTCTGGGCCCCCTCATTTCTCGGGGCTGCTGGTCCCTCTTTCTACCTCTCCCTCTGTGGAACCACTCCAACCCTTATGAATGACCTCTCCTGTCCTGCCCATCCTCTTCTTTCCGCAAAGCAGTACGGCGAGTCATGTCAGCCACCGCTTCACGAGGGACTATCCTGTTACTGCTTTCTCCTTGGTCACAAGGGACGGCTCGGTTGCGATCGCACAGCTGATTGTCCCGTATAGGGATACAGTCGGTTGCACAGCATGGCAGCTCCCCTGTCAACGGGACTGACTGGACCCCTTTGAGCTGGGGGCGAATGTGTCCCGGGATGCAACTCCCGTCCTTTCCACAAAGGCAGGAAGGTGGGTGATGGCAATTGCTGCCGCTGCCCTATTTCTTCCTCTCCCTCTCTGGGACCACTCCGACCACTCCCAACTACCTCTTGCTTGGGAGCTTTCCAGTTCCCAATCCATACCTCTCCCTTGTAGGTGCTGCCACGAGTCCCTTCCCCACCACTTGCACCACCCCATCCCCTCCCTTCCGTGATGGCCAGGAGGTGGGTGATGCCAGCAGCCGCTGATGGATCAGGGTCTTCCCATCCCCCTCGCAGGATCTTCCAGATGCAGCTCGTCACAGCAGCTGGAACCCATCGGTCCTCTCCCTGACCACCTGGCGGCTGCAGTCTTCGCCCGCCTTGCTGCACAAGCCAATGCATTATCCGCCTCTGACCCGGAGGCCTGGAAGGTGGGCACATGGGGGGTGCCGCTGGCGAGCAGCCATACCCCCCGCCCCCTGAGAGGAGGCAGCACGTGAATGCCTCCCCATGCCCGCTGGGCCCAGCGGCCACAGTCTTCACCCACCTTGCTACACAAGTGGATGTGTTGTCTGCCTCCGACCCGGAGGCCTGGCGGGCAGGCATATGTGGGGTTCCGCCAGTGAGTGGTCAGACCCCTTGCCCCCTGAGGGGAGGTGGCACACCAATGCTTCCCCATGCCCACCAGGCCCAGTGGCTGCAGTTTTCACCCACCTTGCTGCACAAGCAAATGCATTGTCCACATCCGACGTGGAGGCCTGGCGGGTGGGCACATGGGGATTCTGCCGGTGAGCAGCCAGACCCCCTGCCCCCTGAGGGGAGGTGGCACACCACTGCCTCCCCCATGCCCACCAGGCTCGGTGGTCGCAGTCTTTGCCCACCTTGCTGCACAAGCGGATGCGTTGTCCACCTCCAACCCGGAGGCCTGGTGGGCGGGCACATGCGGGGTGCCGCTGGCAAGTGGCTAGACCCCCTGCCCCCTGAGGGGAGGATGCATGCCTATGCCTCCCTGTGCCTGCCAGGCCCAGTGGCCGCAGTCTTCACCCACCTTGCTGCGTAAGTGGATAATTTTCCTCCCACCTGCAGGCCTGGCAGGCGGACAAATGGGGGGTGCCGCTGGTGAGGTGCTAGGCCCCCTGTCCCTGAGAGGGGAGGCAGCACACCTTCAGGACCACCGCATGGGGCACAAGTGAACTGGGGAGGGTGGCTCCATTTGTGTTGATTGGGAGTTTCCTGGGGGCGTCGAATTTGGGAATGTATAACTCTGAGATCCATACTGCAATCTTGACCAAACTTGGGTGGTGGCTGGAGAAGAGCCTCCTGCACATTCTCTGTGAATATGGGCTCTCTAAGTGCTAAGGGGGCCGCCCTGGCACCGACGAACACCAAACACCGAATTTGTTAGGTAACAGGATATGTTCAGTTCCGTTTGGCTGTTCGTGTTCATCGTCGGGAACGAACACCGAACAGCCTGTTCAGGGTTTTTTTCCCGTTCGTGCCCATGTCTAGTAGTAATTCCTCAGGTTTAGTTATGTATAAGAGCATGTCATCAGCAAATACGCTAAGTTTATACGTTTTAGTTGCAATTGTTATGCCATGAATTTGTTTATTCTTACAGACTGAAGCAGCTAGGGGTTCTAAAGCTATTGCAAAAAGGAGTAGTGAAAGGGGGCAACTAAACTATTGCAAACAGAAGGCTACGATATAGTAGGAATTACTGAGACTTGGTGGGATGATTCCCATGACTGGAATGTGCTAGTGGATGGGTATGACTTGTTCAAGAAAAACCGGAAGGGTAGAAGAGGAGGTGGAGTGGCATTGTATGTGAGGAGAGGGCTTGATTGTCAAGAAGTTATGGAGAATGGGGCGTACAGCCCGGTGGAAAGCATATGGGTAGAAATAAGGGGAGGAAGGACAAAGGGTATTATTGTTGGAGTCTGCTACAGACCACCTGACCAGCGAGAAGAAACGGATGCTGCCCTCTTTGAACAGATTGGTAGAGTATCCAGACATCAGAACCTTGTAATTATGGGTGACTTCAACTTCCCCGATGTGTGCTGGGAGACAGGCTCAGCAAAGCGTCATGAATGACGCAATTTCCTGACCTGCCTGGCCGATAACTTCCTTTTTCAAAAGGTGGAGGAAGCTACAAGGGGCTCGTCCATACTAGACTTGATATTAACCAACAGGGAAGAATTGGTAGATGAGATGAAGGTGGTGGGGACCTTAGGGGGAAGTGACCATGTCCTTCTTGAATTCCAGTTGCTGTGGGGGGCCAAGGAAGTTCATAGCCAGACTCGTAGGTTAGGAGTAGCTGGAGAAACTCTGATGCAGGACAGAGAAAAAGCAGACAGGCTTAATGACTTTTTTGCGTCTGTTTTCTCCCTAAAGAACTCAGGCACATCTAGAGATAGTAGAAAATGTGGCAGGACACCTGAGTGGCTAATTGACATTGACAGAGAAGTTGTGAAGAGGCATCTTGCTGCACTGGATGAATACAAATCCCCTGGGCCGGATAGGGTGCACCCAAGAGTGCTGAAAGAACTTTCTAGAGAATTTGCAGAACCCCTGTCCATCATCTTCAAGGCCTCCTGGAGGACTGGGGATGTGCCACAAGATTGGAGAAGAGCAAATGTTATCCCAATCTTTAAAAAAGAGTAGAAGGATGACTCGAGAAACTACAGGCTGGTCAGTCTGACTTCTGTTGCTGGGAAGATATTAGAACAGATTTTAAAGGGATCAATCTGTAAGCATCTGAAGGACCACTCAGTGATCCGGGGAAGTCAGCATGGTTTTGTTCCTAACAGATGTTGCCAGACCAACCTGGTTTCCTTCTTTGATCGAGTGACCAGCTTACTGGATCGGGGGGACTCTGTTGACGTGATTTATCTGGATTTCAGTAAAGCTTTTGATAAGGTCCCCCATGACATTCTGATGGGCAAACTGGAAGACTGTGGACTGGACTATAGGCCAGTTCGGTGGATAGGGAACTGGTTAGAGGACCGCACCCAAAGAGTGGTGGTCAACGGCGTTTCATCGGATTGGAGGGAGATGTCCAGTGGGGTGCCGCAGGGCTTGGTTTTGGGCCCGGTACTTTTCAATATTTTTATCAATGATCAGGATGAAGGAGTGGAAGGGCTGCTCATTAAATTTGCTGATGATACCAAAATGGGAGGAGTAGCAAACACCCAAGAAGATAGAATTAAAATTCAACAAGACCTGAATACGCTGGAGAAGTGGGCAGCTGTGAATAGGATGCAATTCAATAAAGACAAATGCACAGTATTACACCTGGCCACAAAAATGGGAAGAACAAATACTGGATGGGGGATACACTTCTGGGCAGTAGCATATGTGAAAGGGATCTTGGCGTAAGAGTGGACTGTAAACTAAATATGAGCAGTCAGTGTGATGTGGTGGCAAAAAAGGCTAATTCAATCTTGGGTTGTATCAAAGGAGCCATAGCATCAAAATCGCAGGAGGTCATAGCCCCTCTCTATACTGCCTTGGTCAGGTCGCACTTGGAGTATTGTGTGCAGTTCTGGAGGCCTCACTTCAAAAAGGATGTGGACAAAATCGAGAGAGTGCAGAGGACAGTGACGAGGATGATCAGGGGTCTGGAGACTGAGCCCTACGAGGAAAGGCTGAGGGTCTTGGGAATGTTTAGTTTGGAGAAAAGGAGGTTGAGGGGGGACATGATTGCTCTCTTTAAATATTTGAAAGGCTGTCATTTGGAGGAGGGCAAGGAGCTGTTCCAGTTGGCAGCAGAGGGTAGGACCCGAAGTAATGGGCTTAAATTACATGCACAAAGGTACCGGCTGGATATTAGGAAAAACTTTTTCACGGTCAGAGTAGTTCAAAAGTGGAATCAGCTGCCTAGGGAGGTGGTGAGCTCCCCCTCACTGGCAGTTTTCAAGAAGAGGCTGGATGAATACTTGTCAGAGATGCTTTAGGCTGATCCTGCACTGGGCAGGGGGTTGGACTCGATGGTCGGTATGGCCCAACTCTATGATTCTATGAACCCTGTCTTGTTCCTCTAGTGAGATTAATTTCTTTTGATGTGGTATTATTTATTTTAATTTGGGCTTTTGCATCCGTGTATATTGTGTTAGTAGCTTGAATGAATTTCTCTCCAAAGCCCATGTGATTTAGGAGTGAGTGTAGATATGATGTTTCCAGGGAGTCAAAAGCTTTTTCTATATCAAGTGATAATAGAAGGGCCTCTTTCTGTTGATGTTCACATGAGGCATGAATGTTTAATATTTTGTGTATGTTATCAGAGATGTCTCTATTTGGGATAAAGCCTGATTGGTCTTGGTGTATGTAATGTCCTATAAAAGTATTTAAATGGTGTGTTATTATGGATGTGAATATTTTATAGTCTTGGTTTAGTAATGAAATGGGTCAATACAAAGCAGTGTTTAGAGAGTTTTTCCCTCGTTTGAGTATTACGATTGAAGCATTGCTCTAAGTGTGGGGTTGTCAACCTGTTTCAAGTAGACTGTTACAAACATCTGTTAATAGTTCGGCAATGATGATATAAAACTTCTTGTAAAATTCTGAGGGTAGCCGCCTGGTCCTGCTGTTTTGTTTTTTTTTAATTTTAGGATTGATTCTTGGACTTCATTTATGGAGATTGGGCTTTCCAAACTGTCTATGATTGTTTTCCATTTTTTAAATGTGATTGTTAGTTTGAAAAAAGTCCTGAATTTTCCCCAAAGAAGGATTTTTAAAGGTATACAATTTTTGGTAAAAGTCTTTAAAGATTTGTGTAATATCTTTTGGTTTATTGTGAATTTTCCCTTTATGATCTTGAATTGCTGTTATTACTCTGGAGGCTCTCTTTTCTTTTGTCCTCCATGCCAGTATTTTCAATTGTTTGGGTGAGTAGTACCAATGTTTTTGTTTCAAGTATAATAAAAAAAAATTGTATGTGGCCTGTTTCTATTGTTTCTAAGAGTTCATGCTCATTTAATAGTTTGCTATATATTTTTTTGTTTCCTGTTGTTTTGTGTTGTTGTTCTAGTAAGTTGGGTTTTTTTAGTATTGTTTGTTTTTGTTCATTTTTCTTTTTGTTTTCATGTACTGTTAATGATATAAGGTGACCTCGTAATACAGCTTTGAGAGCATCCCATTTTCTGTGTCGGGAGTACTCCTGGCATGTCATTATCTTTAAGGTAATTTATGACAGCTTGTTCGATTACTCTAGATGTGTTTTCTTTATATAATGGATTTATTTAAAGTCCAGTGTTTTTCTAGAGTGTCTTGTGGTCCAAATGAGAGTAAGCATGATGTCCAGGCGTGGTCAGACCATGTTATATTACCAATCTGTGAGCTGATCACATCGTTCTTTATTTTTTCTGTAACTAGTATATAATCGATTCTGGTGTGGGTATTGTGTCTTGCTGAATAGAATGTGAAATCTTTTTCCTGGTCATGCATTTGGCGCCAGATGTCAATTAAGTGAAATTTTTTCAATAATGTCGCCAATTCTGTGTTTTGATTTTTATTTGGGGAGTATTTAAGATTGTGGTGGGATTTATCTAGGTTGTAATTTATGATATAGTTCAGGTCACTGCCAATAATTATTTCATTTAATTTATTAAGAGTTTCTTTGATAAATCCTAGCTGGTTAGAGTTGGGAGCATAAATTGAAGCGATTGTGATAGGCTGGTTTTCCAAAGAACCTTTGATAAACAGATATCTGCTGTAGGGGTCTTTACTGGTTTCTAATTAGTAGATTTAGAAATTAGGATCAAAACTCCTCTAGATTTGGATGAGCCTTTTGTGTAGAATTGATGTTGAATCCAGTTAGCTTTTAGTTCTGCATTGATGTTCAATCTAAGATGTGTTTCCTGAAGGTTTGCTATGTCAGCTTTTAAGTGTGTTAAGTTAGATAAAATTTTCTTTCTTTTAATTACTGTGTTGAGACCTCTCACATTATATGAGACAATATTGATTTTAGAATGCATTGTGCTGTTAACTCTGTTTCTATGAGGTATATGAAGATTTGCTTTTTAGTGTTCGATCTAGTTTGATTTATTTTGAATTTCCCCCCTTTTTGTTTGGCTTGATATCAAGTGGGGATTTAAAAAGGGAAGCCGATACAAAAATGAAAAAGAAAGTTGTTTACTTCCACTTGGCTATAGAAGTGAAATGGGGCAATCACACTGTAGGTCATTGGCACAGATGCTGTTAAATAATGAGCCTTAGGTTTTACTTTAGCAGCTGGTAGAAATACAACGATAGGATTTGAACACTTTTAACTTTCTTTAACTACTAACAACCAACAATATCCTTGTGCATGAGACACTATTTGAACTTTCTTTTTTTCCTTACAACTTGAAATTGTAACTATAACCTTTATGTAAATACCCTCCTCCCACCTTATCACTTTCTCCCCAAACTAAATTACAATACCAGTTGCTTGTAATGGCAAAAATTTAAGTTGAATTATCACCTGTTTGTAGTAAATAACACTTAACTTTTGATAGCTAAATGTGATAATATGCAAGAAAGATTAACTTTGATCAGTTTTTAAGCTTATAACTTAAAACTGTAGATATATATATTTTACAAAAAAAAAACCATCCCACTTCCTCCCCTTGTTCCCTCCTCCCCTTTCTCCCTACCCTTCCCTTCCCTTTATTGTCTTCCCTATAGTAACTGAAGCTTGTAATAGCAAAAGTTTAAGTTGAATATTCAACTGTTTGGTAATAAATTAACAATTAACTTTTGATAACTGAATAACTATGTAAAAACGATTAACTGTGTTCAACTTTTTTAGCTTGTAACTTAACACTATAGATATTTATTTTACAGAATTCCCCTTTCCCAGTTCCCCCCCTTCTCCGATCCCTTGTTCCCTTTCTCCTTGCCCTCCCCTTACCTTTATTGCCTTCCCTTACAATTGGCAAATAGTAATGCTGTACAATATCACAGCTTACAACAACTAGTGTGTTGAATTTCACACACTAGTTATTGGCTTAAACCAATACTGTAAAACTGTCAAAATAATGAAAAACAAAACAGTGAGGCAAATCTTAGGAGGTCCACTCCCTCCCGCAAAACCCTAGTGCTGCATAGTGTTGATTAGCTTATCTTTAACAACCCTTTATTGTTGAGAAAGCTCTGTCTTTAGCATGTGTATTCAGATGACAAGAATTGGAATCTTGCTTCCTTTATGTGGAGAAAGAGCTTGAGGCATTTTTCTTTTTTGTGTTTTCTTATCAGAGTCCATTGCTGTCTCTAAGCTGATGTTTTGCGAGAGGGCTGAGCCTGATTCCAGATCTGTAGCTATATAATGTTTTCCTTGATGTATCACAAGAAGCTTGACATAGTTTACCCATTTATACTGTATGTTTGCTTGTTTTAGAGCTTCTGTTGTAGGCTTTAAGGCTTTTCTTTTAGCGAGGGCTTCGTTTGGTAAGTCTGTGAATACGAAGATGGGAGTGTTCCTGAGGTGGATTGATCCTTTAGTTCTTGCTTCTTTGACAATTCTTTTTCGAATTATTTGATCTGGAAACTCAGCTTTGATTTCTCTTGGGCTGTTTCTCTGCTTTTTTGAACCAACGCGATATGCTGTTGGGAATATTGGGGCCTTCCTCTAACTGGAGGGACGTAGCTAGCCATGAAGCCAAAAAAATCATCAGATCTTCATTTAATGTTAGTGACTCGTCTATGCCTCTGAATTTAAGATATCTTTGTCTGGAAGTAATTTCCAGATTTATTACTCTTTCTTGAAGAGTATCATTTGCTGTTAGCAAGGCTTTCATATCGTTAAGTACTGCTCTGCTGAGATCTAAAGCACTATCAGCATTCTGATTAGTTTTATTTAGTTTTATTTTCCTTAAAGACATAAAGACACCTTATCCTCGGCTCAAGATCACTGGATCAAAGAAGCCTGAAAGAAAAGGAAATGATTGATAAAATTCTGAAATACCCTTTTTAAAAATTACATTACTTACTTTTCAAAGGATTCCTGTTTGCTTTCCTAAGATGATCACTATGTGTGCCATTTGCATTTGATGCCCACGGAATTGCTAATTTTGTGTCATTCCAAATTTTACTTTTAATTGCTGAATATTTGAATATATCCAGCTACACCCAAAAGATAATAGACTATTTTAGACTCATAGTAGGGAGTTGTGTCGCAGGATGTTACAGTTATAGGCACACAGTATTGAGTTCCATACTTGTTAACAAGTTCTGGTTACAGTTGATATTATTTATTTAAGTATCAGTGTATATAGCACAAGAAAAAGTTCCCTGTGACCAGAGCAATGTGATGAGGAATTTCAGAAGAAGGGCAGTAATATTACTCTGCTCTCACTAGCGCCCCCATCTGACCATCTGCCATCCTGCCAATTTCCCCAGGCAGGTGTCCTCAGGCAGGCAGGGAAGGGGGTTGCACCACCTTTTCCCCTCTCTTGCACCAGAAGGGACAGCACACTCCAGCTGCCTCTCCCTGAGATTCCTCCTCGGCCCTCACATGAACCTACTTTTAAAGGGCCCCCCTTTCCCACCTCCCTGGGCTTCCTCCAAATCCTCACACACCTTCCTGGAGTGGCCCTTCTCAAAGCTTATCTGCAGCCTCCCAGACCCACTTATTTCATCTCAGTTCAGGATGGGATATTTGCTCTGCTGTGGGCCAGCTGAGGCTGAGCTACTTGGGTTACTGCAGGAGAAAGGTGAGTCAACTGGGTGGCTGTTGTCCAGGGTTGTGCAGGGGTGCCGGCAGCTGCTGTCCCAATGGGGAAGGTGGCCTGGGGCTCTGTGGGGGTTCCTACAACTGAAGTACTGATAGAGCCAGGGCCTGGGGATGGTGCTTGCTGCTGCAGGGCTGGGCAGGCAGGTGGGAGGGCAGACAAGAGAACAGCATCATTAAGGGGCACTGTAATGATTTTAAGTAAATGTGTGTATGTGTCTTTAAATGCTTGATGTGGCATAGATGAAGAGTGGAGGTGAAAGAGAGGGATGAGTGAGTGATATGATTGGTTGATGACTGAGAGTGTGAGCGGAGTGAGTGCAGTTTTAGACTGAGAATGGAGAAAAAAGATTCAGGCAGGGCAAGAGAGGCAAGCTGTGTGCAGCCTGAGTATTTTTTAGCAGTTCTTCTGAGGGAAATATTTAGTCAAGAGAAAGCAGGCAAACTGTGTGTGTGCCTGAGAAAAGGTCTTACTTGTAATTGAGAGAGAAATTAACATCAAAAGCAGGCAAACTGTGTGTCAAGCCTGAGAGAAGATCTGTGTGACTGGGTTTAAGTAAAGTGACTTTAAGAATTGAGAACTACTCTTTGGAAACCATCAAGTTTTAGAAATATGAAACCGATACACTTCTTATAAAAATAAAGGTTTACTTTGGGTTTTTTTATATTCCAGAGTATCTGTCATTCCTATATCCCATTCCTTTCCTCAGGGCCACATAGTACCACGAAAAACCCTGACCCTTGGGAACGTTACTAAAAGGAGAAATTTAAGTTATTCTGTAATTTAATTCCTGGTGGCTGCAATCTACCAAGAGGGGCAAGAATAAAAGGCTTAAAGACCAAATCTAGCCAAGAGAAAGAAAGGGTCGTAAGTTCGTAACAGGCACCATGGATGAAAGGGCCAGTTAAAATTAAGCAGTTTTTCAATTCCATTTATTCCAGTGAAAGAGTTTGCTTAACATTCCCCCATATAATGAAAAAAATTGTATTTGGCTGGATTATACTTTCCAATTTTGGCAACATACATCTTAATCTCTCAGATATTTCAAATAGCCACGCAAGTACAGAGAAAACTCCATCTTCTGTTTGCTAATATCATTTCTTTCAAAGGGCAAGTAAGAAGGTAGTTCTGCTGCTGTTACAGGGCTTGGGTTGATTCCCATGGATGTTGGCATGTAATTCCATCAGATAGGGTAGTGCATTTCTGTTGTTTAGGAATAATTCCACAAACTGCTTTGCCCAGAAGGCTCAGATGTGTTGCACTATATGTAGGAAAGCCAGTTTCAGGGATTGTTGTTTTGTTGTTAGTTGATTGCTGATAACACTCTTAAAGTGCAGATTATGTGGGAACTCCATTCATTGTCAGTTTCTTCCTTCCTTCCTTCCTACCTACCTACCTACCTAGATGGCCATTTCACCCAGAGGTAATCTAGACAGTTTACAACAGGTTGAAACAAACATTTTCATTTATAAAAACAGAGTTGAATAACTACCCTCCAGCCTTCAATGTACCATTCTTGAACAAGGTGATTGAATGAGTGGTGACTGCCAGCTCTGGAGATTCCCAAATGAAGCAGATTGCTTGGATACATCCCAGCCTGGTTCAGACCTGGTTATGGGACTGAAATGGTCTTGGTCACCCTGGTAGATGACATGTTCTAGAAGATGGACAGGGATAGTGCGGCCCAGTAAATTGCCTGGACCTCTTGGCAGCTTTTGATACCATCAGTCATGGTATCCTTCTGGGGACAGCTTTTTGGGATTGAGACTGGGAGGCACTGTTCTGCAGTGATTCTGATTCTACCTCAAGGTTAGTTTTCAGAGTATGGGGCTGGGGGACTGCCAGTCTGCCACTTGGCCTCTGGTCTATGGGATGCCTCAAGGTTCTATCTTGTCCCCTATGCTTTTCAACATCTATGTACAGCCACTAGGAGAGGTCATCCAGAGATTTGGGCTGAGTTGCCACCAATATGCAGATGGTACTCAGCTCTATCTTGTGCAAGCAGCAGACCCCAGGGAGGCTGTGGAAACTATGAACAGGTGCCTGGAGGCAATTTTGGAGTGAATGAGGACTAACAAACTGAAACTTAATCCCAATAAAATGGAGGTGCTGCTGGGGGGAGGAGGTCTGACCCAGGAAATGGGTTTTCTCCTGTTCTAGATGGCATTGCACTCCTCCTAAAGGAACAGGTTTGTAGCTTGCTTGCTTGCTGGTTGGTTGGTTGGTTGGTTTGTAATCCACCTTTCTCACTAAGAATCAAGGCGGATTACATAGTGTGAGATTAGTTCAGTCACCATCAAGGACATTTCCTTACAGTGTCGAGGACATTTCCATAAACAATGTAATAGGATTTTACAAAGATAAAGCATTAGCAAGGATCCAATACAAAGCTGAAGAATTGCTGAAACAGAACATAATCAATTCTAGGACTGACATTACAGAACATGAAGCACAGGTAGTATATAGGAGTACATATTCAAAGCGACAAATAATATGCAAGGCAACATATTGGTGAAGTCTATGGTCCCTAACTCATTAGCAAAGCATCTGAGACCCCCTCCCTACAATACTTCCCTCCTATCTGAGTAAAAAGCCTTTTTGCATCGTTTGCGGAAAGCCAGGAGAGAAGGCCCTCTCCTGGCCTCCTTAGGCAGGCCATTTCACAGGGTAGGGGCCACCACAGAGAAAGCCCGTGTGTGGGCTGCTGTTGATTTCACCCATGTGCAGGCCAGCACCTGCAAGAAACCCTGTTCAGATGAGCGAAACTGCCATGGAGGGACATAGGGAGGGAGGTGGTTCCGTAGGTATGCTGGGCCAAGGCCATGAAGAGCTTTATATGTAATAACCAATACCTTGAATTGAGCACGGTAACTGATAGGTAGCCAATGGAGTGACTGTAGGATGGGAGTGATGCTCCTGCTCCTGCTCACTCCTGTGAACAGCTTAGGAGTAGTACTGGACCCAGGCCTCTAGGTGGATAAACAGGTGACAGTGGTTGCCAGGGGTGCCTTTCACCAGCTTCATCCCTTACTGGGCAACAAAGATTTTGCCACTGTAGTACATGCCCTGGTAGCATCTAGATTAGATTATTGCAGTGTGCTCTGTGTGGAGCTGCTCTTGAAAACTGTCCTGAAGCTACGGTGCAGAATGCTGCAACCAGAATGGGGGAGTGGGTTGTAGGGATCATATCACTCCAGTCTTGTTCCATCTATACTGGCTCTCAATTTGTTTCCAAGCCCAATCCAAGGTGACCTTATGCCAGCATACCCTAAGGACTGCCTTCCCCCATATGAACCTGTGAACTCCTGTCATCTTTGGTGGCCTTACTTTTGATGCCCCTGCCATCTAAATGAGGGGCAACCTGAAAAAAAGGCGTACCCTCAATAACCATTATTTGCCCTCCCTGTTTTTGATTATGTATGTTTGTGTGTGTGTTTATTGAACCATTTTATACTGTTTTAAATGTTGTTTTAAATTTAAATTTAAGTTACTAGTCTGCTTAAGTTCAGTTACTGCTGGTTCTTGCAGGCAGGCCCCATGCATGAACCTTAGAACCCAGGCAGGCTGATCATTTGGACATGTGACTGTTTGGCTGACAGGCTGATCCAAGAAGTCAAAAAGACTGCACGTCTCCCATGAACATGTGGAAACCCTGCGATTAAGGTTTTGAGGAGAAATGACAGTTCTAGATTAAGAGTGGCATACATTTTGCAGAATATTTTATGAAGAGCCAGCCTGGAACAATGATTAGTGCTGGGCTAGGATCTGCAGGATGAATCCAACCATACTTTAGATACCAAGATTTTCAGGGTATAAGCTTTCAGGAGTCAGAGCTACCTTCATCAAATACCTGAAGAGCTTTGACTCTCAAAAGCTTATACTCTGAAAATCTTGGTCTCTAAAGTACCACTGATCCAGAGGAGTTAGCTGTGTTAGTCTGTACTAGCAAAATAGTAAAGAGTCCAGTAGCACCTTTAAGACTAACCAACTTTATTGCAGCATAAGCTTTCGAGATCCACAGCTCTCTTCATCAGATACATGGAGGATATGAAGAAACTGGCCAGAGATATATAGGTGGTGAGGGAAGGGGGGAGAGGGTTCAGGGAGTAAGGGTCATGTAAATGTAAATAAGTTACAAGAAGTCATGAAAGAGGTGGAATGCACAATCCAGATAGTGTGATTTCTCCTCTCCATGGCAGCATCTGAATAGAATGCCTCAAGGCAGTTACTTTTGGTAATGAGATAACCATTCATAGTCTCTATTCAATCCAAGTCTGACTGAGTCAAATTTACATATAAATTCCAATTCATCAGCTTTCTGTTGGATTTTGTTTTTAAAATGTTTCTGTTGAACTATGGTGACCTTTAAGTCCTTGATGGAATGTCCTGGTAGATTGAAGTGTTCTCCCACTGGTTTCTCTATGTTGCCATTTTTAATGTCAGATTTGTGTCCATTTATTCTTTTGCACAGAGGTTGGCTGGTTTGTCCAATGTACAGAGCAGATGGAAATCGTTGGCACATGAGGGCATATATCACGTTGGAGGATGAGCAGCTGTAAGAGCCAGAGATAGTGTAGTTCATAGGATCATAGAATCGGAAGGGGCCATACAGACCATCTAGTCCAACCCCCTGCCCAGTGCAGGATCAGCCTAAAGCATCTCTGACAAGTATTCATCCAGCCTCTTCTTGAAAACTGCCAGTGAGGGGGAGCTCACCACCTCCCTAGGCAGCTGATTCCACTTTTGAACTACTCTGACCGTGAAAAAGTTTTTCCTAATATCCAGCCGGTACCTTTGTGCATGTAATTTAAGCCCATTGCTTCGGGTCCTACCCTCTGCTGCCAACTGGAACAGCTCCTTGCCCTCCTCCAAATGACAGCCTTTCAAATATTTAAAGAGAGCAATCATGTCCCCCCTCAACCTCCTTTTCTCCAAACTAAACATTCCCAAGGCCCTCAGCCTTTCCTCGAAGGGCTCAGGGCCAAGCTACAAGTGACGAATGACACTTGAACGGCAAGTGTATTTCTCCCTGTTCACTTGCCCTCCACTCAATGCACTTGCTGTTCAAGTGTCATTCATCACTTGTAGCTTGGCCCTCATTCTCCAGACCACTGATCATCCTTGTCGCACTCCTCTGCACCCTCTCAATGTTGTCCACATCCTTTTTGAAGTGAGGCCTCCAGAACTGCACACAATACTCCAGGTGCGACCTGACCAAGGCAGTATAGAGAGGGGCTATGACCTCCTGCGATTTCAATGCTATGACCCCTTTGATACAACCCAAGATTGAATTAGCCTTTTTTGCCACCACATCACACTGACTGCTCATATTTAGTTTACAGTCCACTCTTACGCCAAGATCCCTTTCACATATACTACTGCCCAGAAGTGTATCCCCCATCCAGTATTTGTGCTTCCCATTTTTGTGGCCCAGATGTAATACTGTGCACTTGTCTTTGTTGAATTGCATCCTATTCACAGCTGCCCACTTCTCCAGCGTTCTCCATTCTGTCTTCTTGGGTGTTTGCTACTCCTCCCAATTTGGTATCATCAGCAAATTTAATGAGCAGCCCTTCCACTCCTTCATCCTGATCATTGATAAAAAATATTGAAAAGTACCGGGCCCAAAACCAAGCCCTGCGGCACCTCACTGGACACCTCCCTCCAATCCGATGAAACGCCGTTGACCACCACTCTTTGGGTGCGGTCCTCTAACCAGTTCCCTATCCACCGAACTGTCCTATAGTCCAGTCCACAGTCTTCCAGTTTGCCCATCAGAATGTCAAGGGGAAAATCCAGAAAAATCACGTCAACAGAGTTCCCCTGATCCAGTAAGCTGGTCACTCGATCAAAGAAGGAAACCAGGTTGGTCTGGCAACATCTGTTAGGAACAAAACCATGCTGACTTCCCCAGATCACTGAGTGGTCCTTCAGATGCTTACAGATTGTTCCCTTTAAAATCTGTTCTAATATCTTCCCAGCAACAGAAGTCAGACTGACCGGCCTGTAGTTTCCCGGGTCATCCTTCTTCCCTTTCTTAAAGATTGGGATAACATTCGCTCTTCTCCAATCTTGTGGCACATCCCCAGTCCTCCAGGAGGCCTTGAAGATGATGGACAGGGGTTCTGCAAGTTCTCTAGAAAGTTCTTTCAGCACTCTTGGGTGCACCCTATCTGGCCCAGGGGATTTGTATTCATCCAGTGCAGCCAGATGCCTCTCCACAACCTCTCTGTCAATGTCAATTAGCCACACCGAAACAAAAAGGAGCATGCCCAGAGACAATGCCAGAGAAATAAACTCCGTGAATTATGAAAACAAAAACTTATAATTATACAGTGTCTCCATGAAATGTAACACTACATAACACTGCAATTACACATAGGGAGAGAAACAACAATAACTCAATCCGATTGTGAAAAATTAAAGTTCTTTAAAGTTCTAATGAAATGCTGAGTAGTGGTGAAAGTAACCAGCTGCAGGCTATTAAGCTGTGAAGTCCTCGGATCGATATGACGAGGTAAGATGGTAGCGCTGTTAGGAAGGAAGAAAACAGTGCTGGAAAATGGAGGGGCAACGAGCGTAAGCCGGCCAAATTCCTCTTCTCTCGTTTCAAACCAAGGTGATCCTTCTTCAGGCCATAATATCTATAAATTGATATTACCCAATGATATCACAACGCCACAATCTGAAATAACCCTAGCAAAACATTGGTTACTTACATCACATAATCAAATGATCTGACTTATTCTCAGTATCAAGAGTCCATATGCTCCAAGGTGAGGGTCGAACATCGCCCTATCCAATTTGTGCATTAATAATTGATTAGTTGATTGACCCGCCAGAGCCAGAAACGAAAGTATCAGCAAATTAAAGGTACAATCACATAATTACAACCATATATTGCACTCTTTCATGAGACAGATAATTGTATAATTTCATTATACAAACAAGTAATAAATATTACAGAGTTTATAAATATATTACAAAGATATCTATATATTGCACAGTTAAATATTACACATCCGTTCCAACTTGTCTATAGAACATTGCTTAGAAATAGCAGCCCTGCTAATTAAACGGGGGAAGAGGAAGGGAGGAAAAAAGGACCTGAAGGGAATAAAAATACATTTATAGGAAGGAGGAAAAATCTGTGTCATGATTGAAGCCATGTGGGATCATGGTTTGGAGTCTGAAAATCCACTTGACCTCAGCCTGTAGAAGGAACCGGTTTGCAAACCCCGGTTTCGATATGACCTCAAGAACTGAGAACTTAAAAGACCTTTCATTATGGTGCTGCCTCTTAAAGTGCTCGTAAAGAGGTGTGTCTACGTTCTGAGTTTTAATTCTAGAGATGTGTTCCTGAATCCGTTGTCTCA
This sequence comes from Eublepharis macularius, assembly GCF_028583425.1. Lineage (NCBI taxonomy): Eukaryota > Metazoa > Chordata > Lepidosauria > Squamata > Eublepharidae > Eublepharis > Eublepharis macularius. The sequence continues at coordinate 103,456,051 of NC_072794.1, read as the reverse complement.
AAGGACGTAGATGAGGTAGATGATATTAGAAGTGTTGCAGGTGGAAACAAATTTGGAGTATAACTTTTTGCCAGTAACAGGATGTGTAATGCATGTCAAATCGATGCTCAATGAGCAGACACTGCAACAACCACAGGGGTGATGCCCCTGTGGTAAGCCAGTCCCATCGGTCCTACTCTTAAAATCTGAGTGGACCAAAAGATCTTTAAGACTCTTAGTACGGCGGTAGCCGATTTGCGGTAAATTGTCGCATCCTGGTAGGTCTACTAATATGTGCCAGTTTTTCTTGATAATATTCGATATGGCCCCAGAAAGGGGAGAATAGTCCAGTGCCCAGGTGATTCTATTTGAAGGGGCATCCCGGGAGTGATAACTCAAGAGTTGAGACTGGGAGGTGTTATCGGCTTTCCTTCTGGCTTGAGCAGTTACCCAGGAAGGATAACCACACACCCTGAAGGCTGTACTCATACGAGCTGCCTCCTTGCAATAATCCTGCCAAAAAGTCACATTTCTCCTAACACGCAAAAATTGACCCACCGGAATGTTTTTGTTTAAAACAGATCGGTGGTGGGAAGTATATTCAAGGTAAGCAGCCCTATCGGTGGGTTTCCGATAGGGTTTCACCCCCAAACCGCAAGTTGCCTGTTTAAATACAATGACATCGAGAAACGGTATACTCTCCGAACTGCTTTGGTATGTGAACTGGTACGTGAATTCCATTGATCCATTTCATAAAGTCTGCTATCCTATTGGGAGTGCGCAAAATGCAAAAGATGTCATCTATATACCTCCGAAAACAATCTCAGTGTGAAACGGATTAGCAATTGCATTGTAGATAAATTGCTCCTCTAGATTAGCCATATACAGCACCGTGATGCTGGGAGCCACTGGGCAACCCATGGCGACTCCCCTAATCTGATAAAAAAATTGGGAATCAAATCTAAAGTAATTCCTTTCCATGATAAGATCTAACAGGTCCAATAGGAAGCTAGTAGGAGAAATTTATGTGTGCACTGGTCCAATACCCCTTGTATTACAGTCCTAGCATCCAAATGGGGAATAGAGGTATATAAAGATTGGACGTCCATGCTAAGTAATACAGCTCCCTGTGGAACGTCCATATCTTCAACTAAATGAATGAAATCGGTGGTATCCTTAATGAAAGATCTAACCTTTCTAACAACCTCTCTGTCAATGTCAATTAACCACTCAGGTGTCCTGCCACATTTTCTACTATCTCTAGATGTGCCTGAGTTCTTCAGGGAGAAAACAGAGGCAAAAAAGTCATTAAGCCTGTCTGCTTTTTCTCTGTTCTGCATCAGAGTTTCCCCATCTACTCCCAACAGCGGTCCAATTGCCTCTTTTACCTTGCGTTTGCTTCTCACATATCTGTAGAAGTTTTTCTTATTGTAGCGAGCCCTCCTGGCCAGACCCAGCTCGTACTGAGCTTTGGCCTCTCTGATGGCTGATCTGCAGTACCTAGTAACCCTCATATACTCCTTCTCTCCATTTCCTGAACATTTCCTTTTTCTCCCTTAGCTTATTCTGGAGGTGCGACCCCTTGGTCGCACCTTTCTCACTTTCTCTCACAGACTCACAGTGTAAGTCAATACAAACAACAGCTAGGACATTCAATAGTGCAATAGGGTATGCAAATGTAAATTGCAGACATTTGAAAACTAGCATAAATATGATACAGAGCTGAAACGGAGCATAAACAATTAAATACAACATATTTAATAACGCAGAATTACCCAGTAGGAACATACTTACTGCAACAAGGAACACAGAGTAGTATAGGTTACAGTCCCTATCTTGTTACCAGTGCACCTCTTTGAACCATACATCCTTCTGCCTGTGTAAAAAAGCCCTCCTGAATAAGTCTATTTTGCAGTTTCCACAAAGCCAGAAGAGTGGGAGCCCTCCTGAACTCCTCAGGCAGGCTGATGCACAAGGGGAAAGACACAACAGAGAGTGTGCATCTATGGGCAGTTGCTGATTTTAAACATTTTCTGGGAGGCACATGCAGAAGGTCCTGTTCAGAAGAGCAAAGCTGCTGTGGTGGAGCATAGGGAGAGAGGCAATCCTACAGATAAGAGGGACCAAGGCCACGAAGGACTTTGTATGTGATAGCCAAAACCTTGAATTTAGACCCGTGGAGTGACTGAAGAATGGGAGTACTATGCATGCTTCAACTAACTACCGATAATAACTGAGCGGTAGTGTTCTGTATCTATTGGATTCTCCAAGTTGATTTTGATTGAAGAACTACATAGAGTACAAGCACATTGCAGTAGTCTAGTTTTGATGTTACTGTGACATGGATCCAGGTGGCCAGATCAGCCATGTCATCTTCTTTCAGGCTTGACTGAGCTGGTAGAAGACATTTTTTTGCAGCTGCATTAGCTTATTTATCTAATAGAAATGCTGGGTCCAGTATAACACCTATGCCCTTAACTGAATCTGCAAAGGTCAACTGAACCCCATTGAAAATGGAGAGCACAATGTCCTTCAATTTATTCAACTTCCCAACCAGCATCATTTCTGTCTAGTCTGGGTTCAGTTTCAGTTTGTTTGCTTTCAGCCATTTCAGGCTTGACAGCTGTCAAGGAACAACTCAAGACCTCTACTGCGTCCCTAGGATATTTGGATAGCAAGATGTAGACCTGGGTGTTATCTACATATTGCTGACATCCAGTTCCATAGCTACAAATGATTTCTTCTGAAGGCTTTACATGGTGATGAAGAGTGCTTTCAAGTCATAGCTGACTAATGTGACCCCCCCGCATACACCCTGGGGTTTTCAAGGCAAGAGACTAACAGAGGTGGTTTGCCATTGCCTGCCTCTGCAATCCAAGTATCAAAGGCTACAGATAGATCCAGAAGGAGCAACAAAAAAGCATGACCTTTGTCTACATTCCTATGGAGGCTATCATAAAGCCACCAGAGCTGTCTCTGTCCTGTAGCCCAACCTGAAACCAGACTAAAACAAAAGTCCAAAGCACCAGAGTTACCCCAGAAGACCTGTAGTTGGTCTCTCAATCACTTTCCTGAAAAAGGACACATTAGAGACTGGGTGATAATTGGCTGCATCATTTTTGTTTAGGGATGGTCCTTGAGTGACTGAGGGGAGGTTCATTGAGTTAGTGACTGATTTATGATATTCAAAGGCTCATTTATGTGGTCCTTACATGAATTTAGAATCCCATATGGGCAAGGATCCAGTCCTTACATGAATTTAGAATCCCATATGGGCAAGGATCCATCGCATAAGTAGTGTCCTTCACAGACACCAGCATTCTGTCAATATCCATCATTGTAACTGGGTGAAAATGGTCCATATGTGGACCAGACAATGCATTAAATATTTCTTCTGCCTTGCCTATATTGCAGCTGGCATCCAGATCATATTTGTGCTATTTTATCAGTAAAAAAACCCTTTCTAAAGGTGTCAAAGCTAATTGTCTGTTCTTAAGACACTAAAGGTTCAGATTTAGGAGTCAGGAGATGTCCAGTTACCTTAAACAATTGGCGTGATCTTGTACTAGCTGATGCCATAGTTGCAGAGAAATGATGTTTCTTCTCCACTATCACTGCTTCTTCATAGGTCGTCCTGTGAGCTCTATAGCATGCCATATCAGATTTAATGCAGGTTTTGTACCAGCATCTCTCCATGTATCTTCCAGCCCTCTTTAGATCTCTGAGTGCTATGATAAACTTCAGGTGAAATTAGTTGGGTCAGACACACCATGTCATTTTTTTTCAACCATATCTGTGTTAAGCAAGCCAGGTCAATTCCCTCTTCCTGTAACATCCCAGTGAGGCATGCGCTTTTGTGGATCATCCAATCTGGTATTGCATAGTATTAGTGAAGAGGTGGGAGAAATAGGAGATCTACATCGTCAACTCAGGATACTATGAAGGTTAGATAGGCAGCAAGCATCTTTGCCTGAACCTGGCCATCTTTGATAATCCTAATATCTACCAGCTCCCATCTGCACTGAAATATTACTTTCACCATAGATTCTTCTACAGGTCTAGAAATGCAGCAATGATTAAGGTTTGCATAGAATTATAGAATCATAGGGTTGGAAGGTACCTCTAGGGTCATCTAGTCCAACCCCCTGCACAATGCAGGAAATTCACAACTCCCCCCCCACGACTGCCCCAATGACCCCTGCTCCATGCCCAGAAGATGGCAAAACACCTCCAAGATCCTTAGCCAAACTGGTCTGGGGAAAATTGCCACCTGACCCCAAGGTGGTGATTGGCATTACCCTGGGCATGTAAGAAGGGCCATGAGAACTAAACACTGATGTAACCCATTCTGCCGTCCGCCCCACCCCATGATCTGCCCAGATTCACAGAATCAGCATTGCTGTCAGATGGTCATCTAGCCTCCGCTTAAAAACCTCCAAAGAAGGAGAGCCCACCACCTCTCGAGGAAGCCTGTTCTATTGAGGGACTGCTTCTTCCTAATGTTTAGCTGAAAACTCTTTTGACTTAATTTCAAGCCATTGCTTCTGGTCCAACCTTCTATGGCAGTGGAAAACAACTCTACGCCATCCTCTGTATGACAGCCCTTCAAGTACTTGAAGATGGTTATCATATCACCTCTCAGTCGGCTTCTCTCCAGGCTAAACATTCTGAGCTCCTTCAACCTTTCCTCATAGGACCCCTCACCATCTTTGTTGCCCTCTTCTGGACATGTTCCAGCTTGTCTATTTCCTTCTTAAATTGTGGTGCCCAAAACTGAACACAATACTCTAGGTGATGTCTGAACAGAGTAGAGTGATACCATCACTTCTCGTGATCTGGACACTATGCTTATGTTGATACAGCCCAAAACTCCATTTGCCTTTTTAGCTACCATATCACATGATACCGTGCTGAATCATGTTCAGTGTGTGGTCTACTAAGACCCCTAGATCCTTTTCGCACATATTACTGCCAAGACAAGTTTCCCCCATCTTATAATTATGCATTTGGTTTTTCCTTCCTAAATGCAGAACTTTGCATTTATCTCTGTTGAAATTCATTTTATTTGTTTTAGCACAGTTTCCCAGCCTATCAAGATCATCCTGTATCCTTACTCTGTTTTTGACCGTATTTGCTACCCCACCCAATTTAGTATCATCTGCAAATTTAATAAGCATTCCCTCTATTCCTTCATCCAAATCATTTATAAAAATGTTGAACAGAACAGGTCCCAGGACTGATCCATGAGGAACTCCACTTGTCACTCTTCTCCAAGAGGATGAGGAACCATTAACTAGCTAGCACTCTTTGGGTGCAATCTGTCAACCAGTTACAGATCCACCTAATAGTAATTCGATCCAAACCACATTTTACTCACTTGTCGACAAGGATATTATGTGGAACCTTATCAAAAGCCTTACTGAAACCGAGATAAACTATGTCTGCAGAATTCCCCAGATCCAGCAAGGTAGTAACTTTCTCAAAAAAAGAGATAAGGTTAGTCGGACATGACTTGTTCTTGAGAAACCCATGCTGGCTCTTAGTAATCATTGCCATCCTTATTAAATGCTCAAAGACTGACTATTTGATGATTTGTTCTAAGACTTTTCCAGGTATAGATGTAAAGCTGACAGGTCGGTAGTTTCCTTGATTTTTCTTTTTCCCCTTCTTGAAGATGGGGACAACATTTGCCTGCCTCCATTTAAAGAAACTAGGTGTTTACATACTACCTCTAAGCTGATCATACGCTGTAACTCCCTTCCTCCATCATGTGTTCTGTTATTGCTATGTTGAGCACCATCTCCCTCGCAGGAGAAGACTGAGGAAAAGTAGGAATTGAGCAGTTCTGCCCTCTCTTCATCGCCTGTTACAATTTAACTTCTCTGTCCCTGCAATGGGCCTACCATGTCCTTGCTCTTTTTCTTACTTTGAACATAAGCAAAGAACCCTTTTTTGTTGTGTTTAGCATCTCTGGCTAGCCTAAGCTCATACTGAGCTTTAGCTTTCCTAATACTCTCCCTACAAGCATTGGTTATTTGTTTATATTCATCCTTGGTTATAAGGCCATCCTTCTATTTCCTAAATGAGTCTTTTTTATTTCGCAATTCATTAGAAAGCTGTTTATGAAGCTACCATGGTTTCTTTAAGCTCCTCCTGTTTTTCCTTCTCATAGGAATTGTTGGTGAATGTGCTTTCAATATTTTGCTTTTAAGAAACTCCCACCCCTCTTGAACTCCCTTCTCCTTAAGTATTTCTGACCATGTGATTCTACCAAGTATAGTTTTCAGTTTGTTAAAATTTGCTATCCTGAAGTCCAACTTATATGTCTGACTACATACAGATTTTCCCTTCCCCAAGACTGTAAATTTCAAAATTACATGGCCACTGCTACCCAGGGTGCCCACTACTTTCACCTCGTCAACCAATTCTTCCCTGTTGGTGAATATCAAGTCCAAGATAGCAGAACCCCTTTTTCCTCTCTATTTTTTGAAAAATGAAGTTGTCAGCAAGACAAATCAGGAATTTATTTGACCTTTCATTTTTATCAGAGTTAGACTTCCAACAGATAGCCAGGTAGTTGAAATCTCCCATGACTACTGAGTCCCCTCGCTTTGTGAACTTTGTAATTTGTTCTAGGCGGTTCTCATCCCAAGTCCTCTGCTTGGCTTGGTGGTCTGTAGCAGACCCCACCATAGTATCACTATTATTTCTTATTCATTTTGTTTTTACCCAGAGACTCTCAACTGAATTTCCATGCTCAGATACATATATTTCTTCACAAGTATGTACATCATTTACATATAATGCTACTCCTCCCTCCTTTCTTACTTGTCTACCTCTTTTGAAAAAGTCGTATCCCTCAATCCTAGTATTCCCATTGTGAGTGTCATTCCACCAAGTTTCAGTAATGCCTATTATGTCATAGTCCCCTTCCTGTATTAGGACTTCAAGTTCCTCCTACTTGTTTCCCATACTCTGTGCATTAGTGTAGAGACATCGGAAGCCATGGGTTATATGCCCTGAAGTTTTTGTTTCTGTGCTTACCTGCGAGTTAATGTTTCCTAGCATATGTCCCACTCCCTGAAGATCTTCCGTGTTCCCTTCTCCAGTTATAGGCTTTGAATTTTTGTCTCTCTCCCTCATAGGATTTAGTTTAAAGCCCTCATTATCAGGTTTGCAAGGCTCTTACCAAACACATTTTTCCTACCCTCGTGAGGTGCAAACCATCTCTCGATAGAAAAGCTTCATTTCAAAAGCATAAGCCGTGGTCCAAAAAACCAAACCGCTCCTGATGACACCATCTATGTAGCCAGTCATTTATTTGCAGCATTCTTCTTTCCCTTCCTAAACCACAACCTATGACAGGAAGAACAGATGAAAATACAACCTGTGCTCCCAGGTCCTTAACCTTTTTACCCAGAGCCACATAGTCTCTTTTAATGCCTTCTGGACTGTGCCGGACAATATCATTTGTTCCCACATGTATCAGGAAGAAGAGATAATAATCTGCGGGTTTGATAAGTCTTCCTACCCTTTCTGTCACATCCTGGATGCATGCACCTGGTAGACAGCATACCTCTCAAGACGACAAGTCTGGTCAGCACACTTTACCCTCTCAGTACGGAGTCCCCAGTTACCAGCACATGCCTTCTCCTATATTGAGGAATGGAAGCTCAAGTCCTCTCATCCACAGGGACCTGAGAACTTTCTTTCAAGGTTTGAGGAGTCTGGGGGAGTAGCTCTTGATCCAGTGTTCCAGAATCGATATCTATGGGGAGATCCTGGAACCGACTGCTTCGCTGCCAAAGTGCCTCAGAAGACAACTTGTGAAAGGTTGGCAGAAGGGGAGGGGGGGGCCTAACACCTATAAGATGTCAGAGATACTCAGCTTCTAACAGGGCCTGCAAGCCAGACCCACAGGCTAAGAGCCCCAGGGCAAGATCCTCTGGTGAGGAGGAGCCTAATTCAATTCAAGGCTCAGCAGAGGGCAGGGCCAGCAGTCAGCCCCAAGCAAAACAGACACTCTCCAATTAGCAACAGTCACCCTCCTCAATTAGTTCCAACCCAGGCAAAAGAGACAAACAGAAAAAACACTTACTCCAACTGGTACCGCTTTGCGGCAGGCTACACACACTCACACACACACCCCAAACACTGTCCTCCCACATAGTAACCTCAGCTAATTCCCCCCAGTAGTTAAGGAAGGCAACAGAAAAAGACTCACTGCTCCAGCAGCTCCCTTTCCTGCTCCTTCCCAGAGCCCAGATGGCATCCACACATAATTGTATTATAGCAATAATTTGTATCTCAGTTGGCTTATTCATGTAGGAAAATCCAGTTGTGAATGATTGCTAATGCAATATCCATATATGTGTGTATGCATCCCATGAGAAGCCTGAATCTGCAAGGCTGGGTAAAAAGGGGACAGATAAAGGCTATCAGTGAAAGGGACCACAATCTTCCCTCCCCGCTGCCCTTCAGCCACAAGGTCTGCCAGCTCTCATTTTTTTTCTGGGCTAGTTTGGATTCTAATTTAATAATCACCCACCTCACAGGCATCCAGTTCACAGTCATGGCTAAACATGGAGTAATGTCTGAGACTTCAGGATCTGGGCAACCTGAAAACAAGACACACTACAGCGAATCTTCAGCCAGCCATGGAGAAATGTCATAAGATAGTACCTCTTAAGACCAACTACTCCAGAAACCCTGTGCACACTGCATATCCCAGCCCCATCTTGAATAGTCTGCCCATCCCCACCACTGCAGTTAACATCATGAGAGCCAGTGAGGTTGGGATTTAATCCAAATTTGCTGCCTCTAAATTGCTCCTCACATGTGCTGTTCTTCCAGTCCATCTTCTGTTCAACATGACTACATTAATAATATGTTTCGGTTTGACTTCCCCAAGGTTTTTCATTCTTGCCATTCATAACAATTTGTCATCTTTTGACTGCAGCGGTCTATTGGCTTTTTACTGGCCTGCATGAGATCTGGCACCGAGTGCTTATCTTTCTGTTATTGTTGAAAGCCATAAAGCAGGTGCATTTGAAGTTTTATTCTGAATCAACTATATTTAGAGTTGGTCTATTATTTGTAGAATGTGGAAAACCATTTACAGCTGTGGGTGAGGGAATAAATTGCAAGAAAAGGGGGGGGAAGTATGCTGTGTTCAGTGCAATAATAAAAATTGTAAATATCGTGACAAGAAACTCAAATGTGGTGAGAGTGTTGTGGCCAAAATAAATTATGCAAAGGAAAGCTGCAGATTTATCTCAGAACTTGGAATGTTTGGGTAAGGGATTAGATTGCTGGCTGCAGCGGAGCTTTGGGGCTATTGAAGGGAGACCTTAGAACATTCCAGAGGAAGAAGAGAGAAATAGTGGGGGTGGGTGAGAAAATGTGGGGTTGGTGCTTTTGTTGAGGACAGAAAAACAAATGCTGGTGGAAGGGGGCGGTATAAAGTACTACTAATAGCAGATTGGGTTCTGTGGGCACTAATATGGAGTTTCATTGATCCTTGTTCCTACATGAAAGGTGCCTAAGCTGTTAAGGGACATGGTGGCTGATAGAAAGTGTTTGGGTGGGGCCGTGCTTCAGTGTAACTGCTGGGATCTTTCAATCAGCTTTCCATATAGGTAGTAAGAGTATATATTTCCATATCATGTTGTTGTCTCCCAGGGAGTTGAAGGGATATCATGGGTACAAATCATCAGAGGTATGGTTAGGGGTAAAGGCCCAGAGTCTAGGTTCGGCAGAGGGTCCTCCAAATGCATGCAGCACAATTTCCCTGCATTTGCCTGCAGGCATGATCACACATGTGATGTCTGAGTCATTTTGCTGTGTGCCTTTGTGTAGAGAGATCAGGAGAGTACAGCTCAAGGAGTTGCAAGATGGTAGAAATGTGTGCTTGAGCCAGCAGAGGGAAGTAATCCTCCTGGACTAGATCAGAGGAGGGAGTAGGAGACCAGCTGGAGTGGCTACTCACTTCTGCCAGCCCAATCCTCTCCTCTTGATCAACACCTTCCACTGCAGGCAAACGATATTCGACAATGCAGAAATTAAGGCGGGTTGCGATGAACACCAGGACTGAACTTTTTTTAATCAGCGGAAGGACCATGGACCCCAAAAAATCACTGGACTGAGCAAGAATTCACTGGCATCCCCTTTCTGAACTCTAACAAGGAAAGTGAAAAGGACTTGGAGTAAGAGTTGTGAGCGTAGTAATGGGGGGGGGCGGGAATCCTGGAAAGAGTCCCTGCAAAGGAAAAAAGAAGAAATTGAGGAGTGGCATTTTTATAGTTCAGAATATGCTTTCTGGTTTACAGAGAGTTGGGAGAATTGATTGGAGTCTAAAGACAGAAATGGCATATCTATTTAGGATAGATATAATTGTTCTGCACAGTCCCTCTGTTTAGCCGCTAATGCCTCAGCCTCTTTGCCTCAGTTCCTTTCCTCAAATCTGTCTCTGCTCTCAGGCTACTTACAGAAATGTCCCACTTTTCACACATGAACTGGTGGGAATGTCACTGCTCTTCCCTCTTTCTATCTGCCCTTCTGCTTTTTGTGTATTGATCCTCTCTGGTCTCTCCACTCCAATATATTTTGGGAATTCCTAGTTGCCTGTCATTCTGTGTGCACACTCACTTTGGAATGTGCCTGTTGAACACAATGGGACTTGCCTCTGAGAAAATATGCAAACATATCAGATATGTTTATCTATGGAGATGGTGGGCTGTTTTGTATTCAAAATAATCTATGTATCTCATTTTTGCCCTGCCCTTCCTCCGAGGCATACAGGGTGGTGCACAAGGGTATACATTCTAGCCTCACAATAAGCTTAGAAAGGTAGGTTAGGTATGCTTATAATTGTTGCTGTCATCCAGTTCTGCTGGGTTTGGCTTACTTCTAGAATACTTTTATGATCCAATTTTCCCAGGTGAAGTAATTCACATTACCATCTAAAGTTGGAGGCATAAGACCATTAAGCTCCGAGTCTAAAGTTACCTAACTGCACCACTGCTTATCACACAAGCCAGCCAGTCCATGTGGGAAACTCAGTGAGTTTATTTGGAGATGTATGAATGAAAACGAAAATCTGCTTAGCACACTTCTCTTTCCACAAGCACTAGTGCAAACTGCTCAGCAACACCTAGTACTTCAGTATAAGTATCAATGAAATAACAATGTGGATACGGAACAATGGAATATACAATAAATTCTTTGCATGATTTAATTTGATTTAGTTTGGAAATTGGAGAGCGAGTGCAGTGTAGTGCTTAGAGTATCTGACGAGGATCTGAGAGATGCAAGTTCAAATCCCCATTCTGCTATGGAAGCTGGATGGGTGACTGTGGGCCAGTCACACTCTCTCAGCTAAACCTACCTCACAGGATTATTGTGTGGATAAAATGGAGAAGAGAATCATGTAAACTGCTTTGGGTGCTTATGATGTGCTGTCTTGAATGTGCAGAAAAGATAGTGATGATATAATCACTTTCACTTAGTGCAAGCAAACAATGAGGAGTAATTTTGATTGTTCTGCTTATGTAAAGACTGTTCTGATGTGAAACTTTTATGGGATCCAACCCATACTCATTTAGGGCACCTTCATGCACAACAGTTTTTTAACATGGAAACCAAAAAAATTAAAGCATACATGCCTTCTATATATTGCTATGCATAAGATCATAGCCATGGTAAGACTAGGGTCATCTTTTTGTAGCTCAGCCTTTTAGTCATCTATGCTACAATCGTTCTTCTGACTGTGGGACTTAGGGTCTAAAGTTTATTCAATGTGTTACCTAATGTACCATTAACAAGAGAACACATAAGCAAGAATCAACCTTATTTTATCATTCCTTGTAAAAGAACTGATGTGTTCGTATTCTGTTGACTAGACTACTGCAATACATTCCTTGAAGACTGTTTGGTGGTTAATGTTTATAGCACTTTTGGATTTTCTATCCTTCTAGCATTTGATGTGGTATGCCACAGAGATGATAACTGAATACAAAGGATAAGAGGACCTCCGTTTAACAATTTGCTAAGCAAAGCATTTGGGGAGGGTGTTCGATTATATTCTCCAATCTGAGTATACCAATATGCTGAAGTGTATAGGTGAATGATTCAAATAGTTTACCCCAGGTATTTCTGTGGGACATCTCATGTATATTGTACACCTTTAGCCTGAGCCAATATTAGATAGATAAATGACTCCAAATGTCGTTCTGTATCTGAGCCCATTCATGTGGAAACATGGCTTAAAGAACTCCCTTTTCCATCAAAGCCCTCTTTCTGTACTAGTTGATGGAATTTTCAGCGTTCTGTCTCTGAAACACATTATTTCTTTCTATCTTTTAACTTACTCATCTGCTTCTGAACAAGTCCAAACAGATTATTAAAATGACTTTTTTTCATTATCTTTGCAATTCCTGCACTGGATCTTTAATTAGTTTGTTTTGACTGCTGCGTGGGCCTTTCCCCCCATTTTAGGCAGTATATTTTTAGCTTTAGTTGCCATGGAAACATATGACACTGGGACCAAGCCAGTCGCAGATCAAGACAACGCAATCTTCCACTCATTCTGTTTCCTGATTGAAAGCATGCTTTAAAAATTAACCTTTTCTATGTCCAGTGGTTTAAATGGCAGCTGAGGAACGTGGTAGCTACAAATACTGACTATTTAAAGGTCACGTATTTGGACAGGTGTGAGAAATTGAAGATACCTATAACAGGGACTGGAGTTCTTTCCGATCTGCTGCCCTGTTCAATATAGTGTTCCAGACTCTACTGTAAATAGCCTCTAGGATGATCCTCCCCAGTTAGGCACATAGATACAAACTGTCTTCCAACCCCAACCCCAATGTCAGTCTTCATGGAGAGCAGATCTGTGAGATATGTTTGAGATATGTTTGAAGCAGCATGTTCCAAAGCAGTGTTGGAGATACTTCAGTATCTCTCCCTGTGATTGCCTGGAAGTCTTTAATTCACAGTGACCTGAAATTCTCTGCCTGCCTCTCCAGATGGACATACATACTGATTTTCTGTCCAAGCACTCCACCCCATCCCTTTCTAGCAAATCAAAGCAGGAGTAGTGTATTCCCTATACAGAAGATTGTCAGCACTGCCCCAATCTGGCTCTGCAATATGGGGCCAATACACATAGTCATTTAGGTGGGTCAGAGGCCCCAGTGAGGCCAGAGGCTAACCCCATGATATCCTGTCTCAGTCAACTAATTTCTGTCCAGAGAGCACTTCTACTTATGCTGGATCTTTACCAGTTAACAATGCTGACTGAGATCAGCATGTGGTATATATGGCTAATGCCATGCCCTGAAGTTAGAGTGTCGCCTTGTTCACATGGTGACTCCCCATTCCTAATTGTATTGTCTAATGCAGCATATTGTGTGATTCATTCCATGCCAGGGAGACTTTCAATAGCAGCCACAATTACAGTGTCATAATACAACTACCTACACTTTGGTACCAGGAACACTTCTAGCCTCTCCACTTCAAAAGCGTTTGTAGAATTTGAAAAGTTAGAAACAAAGGCAGATAGAGGAGGGGGCCAAGCAACTTGGTGAAAGAGAGGAATATGAACAACAGAATGAGCAGTTGGATTTCTTAGCTTCCACATGGCAACAGTTTTCTGTGTGGCTCAGAGGCATTTGCAGCAACAGTGGATCATCCATAATAATAACAGTAATAATAATAATAATTAATAACATTTGATTTATATACCGCTCTTCAGTATGACTTAACACCCACTCAGAGCGGTTTACAAAGTATGTCATTGTTATCCCTACAATAAAACGCCGTGTGAGGTGGGTGGGGCTGAGAGAGCTCCTAGAAGCTGTAACTGACCCAAGGTCACCCAGCTGGCTTCAAGTGGAGGAGTGGGGAATCAAACTCGGTTCTCCATATTAGAGTCCTGTGCTCTTAACCACTACACTAAACTGGCAGTATCCCCCACACTTTCCTTGCTGTCTCCCTGCAGCCATCATTACCCTACCCACCATCAGAGGATTTATTTGGGCTATTAAAAATCAATAATTGACACATCGCTATAGCATTATAATACAACAGTATTAAAGCTTGAAAAGGGAGGTGTGGGCCATGGGAGGCAGGGCAAAGAAAACAGCAAGACCTGGAAAAATCCACACCTTCCTATCCACAGTGGTACAAATACTTTGGCCACAATCTTTCAGAAAAGTTTGTTCTAAAGCAGGCTTAGGAAAGATTGCAGCAAAGTGGGGGGAAAGTCAGGAAGTACATGAATGTAGGAAAATGCTGTGGATATGCTGCGAAAAAACACTGCTCCTATAGTTCCCAGCTCAAACCCATCCAACGTATCATCAGTGATCTACAACCCATTCTGGAAAATGATGCCTCTCTCTCACAAGCCCTGGGTGGAAGACCTCTCCTTGCCTACAGACAGCCCCCCAACCTTAAACGACTTCTCACCTACAACCATGAATCGGCTAGCAGAGTCACCAACACAGGCACCAGACCCTGCAACAGACCCAGATGCCAGCTCTGCCCTCATATCTACCCAGGGAATACAATTACACGACCCAATGGCGTTAACTACACTATCTCTAGCTCTTACAACTGCTCATCCTCCAACGTGATATATGCCCTCATGTGCCGACAATGTCCATCTCTTCTGTACATTGGACAAACCAGCCAACCTCTGTGCAAAAGAATAAATGGACACAAATCTGACATTAAAAATGGCAACATAGAGAAACCAGTGGGAGAACACTTCAATCTACCAGGACATTCCATCAAGGACTTAAAGGTCACTGTAGTTCAACAGAAACCTTTCAAAAACAGAATCCAACGGGAAGCTGCTGAATTGGAATTCATATGGAAATTTGACTCAGTTAGGCTTGGATTGAATAGGGACTATGAATGGTTATCTCATTATCAGAAGTAACTGATTTCATTATCAGAAGCAAACTGATCCCATTATCAGAAGCTACTGATTGCATCTACTCCCCCCTCCACCTATATAGCTGACCAGTTTCTTCTTACCCTCCATGCATCTGACGAAGAGAACTGTGATTCTCGAAAGCTTATGTTACAGTAAAGTTGGTTAGTCTTAAAGGTGCTACTGGACTCTTTTCTATTTTGCTACTACAGACTAACATGGCTAACTCCTCTGGATCTATGCTCCTCTTTTGGAGCCATGGAAGAGCAAAAGAGCTGTATATAAGCAATGCTGGATAGAAAGATGATTGCAAAATCTGCATTTTCCTGTTTCAGTGAATGTCTGAAGCAGTGGAGCAAGTTTTTACAGGATCTGTTACCCAATGAGGTCTCCCTGCAAATTGGGGAGAATTAGTGTGCAAGGAAAGGATGTGAGAGGCGGGTAACTTAGGGATCTTTTGCAGCGATGTATACAAGGATCCCTTCCTCTAGGGAAGGGATCTGCTTTTTTCAATGAAGATGCAGATGTTTGATCAAAAGAGGTTTTTCTTTAAAATGCTAAAAATCAATTGCACACAAAACACACAGCACACACATTGGGCTAACTAGAAAAACAGGGAAGAAAGTTGAAGAGAGTTGCAGGGTTGGGCTTATAGTTACCAGGTCCAGAAGATAGAGGGCACCCAAGGGAAAGCAGCTTCACTGACCAGCACTTCAATGCAAGAAGTTCTGGCCACCATCCTGTTTTAAATGTGTATGGATTTTATTGTATTTTAATATGTTTTTATTGTATTTTGTATTTTAATATGTTGTTATCCGCCCTGAGCCCACTCGCGGGGAGGGTGGAATAGAAATTTGAAACAAATAAATAAATAAAATAAGAGGGAGAGGGGCTCAGACATGCCATATGAGGGTGTATGGAAGGTCCAGAGCACACACACTGAATGAGGCAGCGGGCAATTCAATTATACCGTGGAACATACCCTGGAGCAGTACTGCCCCAAAACAATGACTTAATGGTCATCTCTGGGGGGAACAAAGAATTGAGAAACTGTTTCCAGGGGGGGACAATGGATTGGGAAGATTTAGTTGAGCCTGAGAGGAACTGTAGGTGTAAAAAGATTCTTGATGACCCACTATGGCTGGATGGGTGAGACTATAAAGAAAAGTGGGTAAGGGCAGGATTGGAAGGATGTGTGGATGGATTCATTCAACTACTTCTGGAGACCTCCATTGTTCTATGGTTTTGCACTCCTCCGGGGCGTGGGGCTGAGAGTTAGTCTTACTTCACCTCTCACATTCTAGTACTTTTCCATCTCCTGCCCAACCAGGCAGCTTGTCTGTGTTTTAAACATATGAAGAGAGGGGCTTATGATATTCCATATTCATAAGCCTTCTTAATATGAGGACAAGTGTGACCACTAACAGATCTGCATCTTTCCAAGAAAATAAATTTGTTGCTGAATATTGCCTTGATTTGCTTGATAGCCTTAATCTTCAGTCACATAAGAGTATAAGCCTGCATAAATTTTGTATTCAGTAGTGCTGTCTAAGGATCATTGAGTTTATACCTGGAATTGCCTTTGGAATTGGAGGGGGGGGGATGAATAATTTCTTGGGTGTAAGGTGCCATCTATTTGTAACCAGCAAGGCAGCATTTCCCATGTGTGTATACCTTTGCTCCTACCAATGTCATATCATTGGTGTTATGTGTTGTCTCCTTTAACAGCACTTCTTTGTGAAGTTCCATTTCCTAGTTTTCCATCTCTGACTTGCTGTGGATCTACAAGATCAGTACAGATTTTGCTTTGAAGAAAGTCTGCTTTGCCTTTTCCTCAGAATCCTTTTGGCAGAAGTACTGAGGTTATCGGCTTGAGCACATTCTTTGGAACATATCCATTGCTTGTGGGGGGAAGTCATTAGTTCTGGGCAAAATCTTAAACTCGGTGCAGCTGTTTAAATGATCCTGAAGGGCTAGTGATCGTTCCATGCCAACTTCTGTGTTGAGCCATTCATAAGCTGTGCTGATTGACAATCTCCCCTTTGCCACTTGGGAATACACCTGCTGCTCAGCTCCTTGATATGAATGCAGCTGTTATCCTCAGATCATGTTGACTTGTACAGCCCCATTGCTACTTTCAAGTGTGGCTTGGCTGCTTGCTAGAAGTGTAATAGGAGCACAGTGCACAAAAAAGCAATAAGAAGACTAGTGCCCTACTTCACTGAAGATGCATATGTCAGTTTGCTGATTTTTTTGATCCTATTGAATATTTTGTTAAATGTGTAGCTGTGTAATGAATGTTTTTCATTGTTCTGGAGACATATACTTGTTGGGCTACCTGTGCCTTTTATGGCTTTCAGGAATACTAATCCTGACTGTAAGCTTTATTTATTTTTTTTAAAAAAATGTGGTCTTTTAAAGCCACCTTTGCTGCATATTTTATAACCTGTTCATTTTCTGCAGCTCACTGGCCAGAGCAATAATTTGGCTGGCAGACTGGCAGGCTTGCAGAGGCACTGAAAACATTTAGAAAGCAATTCCAAAGGTCACTGGGGATATGGCACAGTCTCTGCAAATGAGCTCCAACTGGAGCTTGAAGTGTGAACTGACTTCTGCTCACACCGGTGCCCCTGAGAATTCAACTGTCACCCATCAACATACCGGAAGCCACAGGCAAATTAATCACTGTCACTCCTCTAACAGGAGTTTAAAAAGTCAGCTAGCCAGGGGCATCTCTTGACAACAGTCTGACACAGTTAGGAGGGGGAGGGACATGATCATGGCCATTTCTTTAGCTTTCCCTAAGAGCACTGAGTTCACCTGGCATCATTGTCAGCTACAAATGTCTTTAGCTGTCCAGGTTAACTGATACAACACTGAAGTTAACAGACATTGTCACTGTGGCCCTACTAATTAATCACAGTTCAAACCAATCAAAGCTTCACTCACAGCTCCAGAACCAAAAGAAAGGGCTGTACTGATACTCCCCTCACACACACACAATTAAGCATGAAATGCCAATGAGGAGAAATCCGATGTTTAATTAAAAAATCCTGGCACATTTTGTAAATCTAAAGGAATCTACAAAACTTATATACAATCCCATCTTGGCTTCTTGTTTGCCTGGGGTTTTCTGTGGAAGCTGAATTTTTTTCTCTTATGTACAGCTTGACATATTTTTGCCGATGGTTTCCACAGAGAGAAAGAAAGATGGTATCAATAGAAAAAGCAACTTGTTTTGAGAATGACCTTTATTGTCATATTTTTCAGAACTATAAAAGTGGAAGTGTATGACTGGGACCGGGATGGCAGGTAAGTGGCATTCAAACTTTTTTATTTATTTATTTTTTAAAGTCTCAAATGTTGAGGGGCTGAGAACATTTGGACTAAAACATGCAGGAGTTTGTAGGCCTGTGGCATGCTTTAATATCCTTTGAAGACCCCCCAAAGAAGCAGAAACACTGCTAGTAAACAAGCACTCAGCTAGTGTAGCTGCTTGTATTGCTCTTTACATCTGCTGCTAGTAATGCTAAAGAGACTGAGAAAGGGAAGAGTCCTGGAAGAGTGGGTGACTGTCATTTATTTGGTGGACCTGTTGATATTATTCAGTTAGAAAAGGTGCCCATCAAAAAGTGAGAGTCTCTTTTCTGGGCCACGGTATAGCCTGAGGGTACCTGATGCAGCGCTCTTGCTGAAGATAAACAGGTGTGGCTATAGTGGGAGACTTAATGGGAATCCCAGGTTCCTTGCCCATAAGAAGGAAGAAAGGAAAGATACAAATGTAAAACATTAAGAAATTCTACATTCCTCACAGAATTTCTTTCCCACTAACAGCCATGATTTCATTGGGGAGTTTACAACCAGCTATCGAGAACTGGCACGAGGACAAAGCCAGTTCAATGTCTATGAGGTGAGTGACTTCCCTCAACATCAAGATAGAAGATACTGACAGTAAACTGAGAGAGCCTTTGAGTGTAACTTTGGGGATTTCCATCTTTTAGAAGAAAAACACCCCCATTGATCTGTGGCACAATTCAACTTGGAAGTTATCCAACACAAGACTCATTGAAATGAATTGTTACACCCATAGATCGGGGGTGTGATGGGGATACACGTGTGACCTTTACATATTTTCCAACACTGATATGGTATCCCCAGTCACGCGCAAAAAGGTGAGGGAAAAGCAACCAATTCCAGATATGCTACATGAAACACAACCCTGAGAATCCCATTGAGAGCAAATAAACAATGCCTAGTGGAAACTGCCCCTCTTAAAGCTAGATATCGCTACGAAGGGCTAGTTCAAATGGAGTACACCCAAGGATGTCTGTGTGGTGTGCCCAAGAGAGATACAGAAAAGGAGAGAGGGGGAAGGAAAGTGATGTGGTGGGCACAGGTGAAACAGGACGGGGGTGGCCTTAAAAGGGAAAAGAGCAGGGGTGTGCAATTGGATCTCACTGACCCAATAAAATGCCTGATATTTCTAGTATCAGGTTGGATTGCTAATATCCAATGGCACAAAGCCCTTCCCCTGCCCAGTATTGTCTTGAAGGAGGCAAGACAGCAGGAGCAGTGAGGAAGGAAGGAGACAGAGTGTTCCCCAGCTGAGCAGCAGTACGTGACCTATGAGGTGAGAGGGAGGCACTTCAAAAATTATCATTTTAATCCCTTTGTACGGTCAGAATGGGCATGATTATTATTTTCATTAAATTGGGAGTATTGTCCTGAAATTAATTAAAACAGATTTTTTTCTCAACATGACTTTCCAGAAAGTCATGATAACAATACTTCCAGTCTCCCAATACTGAATGAAAGTGATTGTCATGCCTTTCCAAACTTTCTAATGTGGAATTAAAATGATAACTTTTGAAGTGCCCCCCCTGCCCCTAGAAATGAGAGGAAGAGAGGCAAAAAGGCACAAAATGAGGTTTTGAGGCTTAGGGAGGGAAAGAAAATCTGCATGAAAACACAGGGCCGAAAGGAGAAGGTAAGGGGAGTAGGTTGCTGGTGGAGTGGAGATTGTTGAAGTAGAGCTCCAAATGAGTAAAGAAGAATGGGGGAGAGAGAACGGGGGACAGGACCATGGGGGAATTGAGGAAGGCTAAGAGAGGAAGGAGAGAGAAAAGGACAGACAGGAAGGCAGATAGGGAAAAATCCATACACTGCCTCACGTGAAATGTCATTGTAGTTGAGAGATGTAGAGATGGAGTCCCAAAGTGCCAGTGATGGATGAACAACCTTGGGGGCAAAAGTGAAGTGAAGTGACTCTAAAATGCCAGCTAAAATGATGTCCTTATACATTTAAAATTCATACCCTTTGCTGTTGTAGGGAAAACCAGATTTTCAGGGTATTTGAGGTATTTCAAAAGGGATACTAATGGAGCAGAAGATGAAGTTTTCTGTTGATTAAGACTTGATTGCCAGGCAGGTCTGTGTTCTGAGGGGTGCTTTGGAAGGGAATGGAATGTAAAGTTATAGTCTCGCAAGCACAAGCAGTTTGGTCTTGAGGAGATCCCATGGACTCACAAGACCTCTATTAGAGCCCTGTGACAGTTTCTCACAGAGGACCTGCTGTTTCATCATGAGATGGCACGTTATTGCATTCAATTCCTACCATAATTCTCTGGTTTTAAACCAAGATAGTGCCTGCCTGTACCTTTGGTTGCATAGAACCTAAGAGTATAAAGGGCTCTGTGTGTAGCAGAATGGAAACTGCACATGGGCATTAGATGAAGTAAGCGAAGTAGGTTTGTCATCAGTGTCTGATCAGCACCACTCTAATTTTTCATGGAGTTTTGCAGGCCAGCAGAATTGTGCCCTTTATCTTCAGTGGTATCATCGTATTAGACCCAAATTTGCACCACTAGCATTATGTCCTGCCTCATACTGTTAGATGGGAGGTGTGGGGTGATAAACTGTATCCATATTTTGCCTTTTAAAAACAACCAAGGGAGATTGTGTGGTGCAGCACCAGATAAGAAAAGCGAATAGCCTTTCAATGCACATAATGGGGATATTTCTCATAATGATAATACAAAATACTACTACTGTATATTTTCTGCCAGATGTCACAACATTTTTTTCATGTGGAATATAAATAATTTCAGAATATTGCTGTACTTAACCCCTACTGCTATATCCTTAAAGGCTGAGGCACTTAGCCAGTGTTTTAGATTATCATCACGAACCATTCCTTGACTCTTATAATATATTGCTTATAGAATCTGGCATATCTCAAAATAACTCCTGCAACCAGCTACCCAAAGCAACTCAGATTCCCTCCCTCATCCTCCCCTGCTATAATATTATAATTTTTTAAAGGATGGATTGCAGTAGGTCTATAGGATTGAATAGTAATCCTAGGAAATGAGATTCTGCTTAGGATGGAGCTTAGAGGACAAAGTAAATGATTAAGATGTACTGAATAACGCGTGCCCAGATTAACAGAAATCAACACTATTGTTTTCTACCAGTTGATGGCACAGCCTATTTATGGTTATTTTTTGAAATAATGGCCAGGTAAGTAAGAAATTTAGGCAGGAGCTGTCTGTGTAAAATTGGGTTTAGGTTTGCTATATTTTGCTCCCTATCATGAAGGAGGAATCATGGCCAATTTTGCACATTTGATTTCAATCATATTCTTCTACTACATGCATTTTTAACTCAGCAGGAGAGGCATCAGCAGGACTGAGTTATTGCATTTGGACTTAAAGGCAGGAGTTATTATTGCCTCTCTTAGGGACTGGGAGGATCATCCCCTTAAGGGAGACAGTGGAATCTTTTCTCATTTAAGTGGCTAATAAGCTGGGGGATTGTTGCATTGATAGGGTTTCACAGTGAGCAAAATAAAACGAGCCAGCAGGGTTGGAACTCTGGTAGGAGAGGCACAGATTTTTGCACTTTGCTATACTGTCAATTTGGGGCTCATGTTGCATAATTAAAATTAAGTGACAAACTTGCATTTCAGTAGGATATTGCAAAGCTACCTCAGAAGACTATAAAGAAGTTGCTGCGCTGTTGAGCTGCGTGTCACTTCAACCAATAAACTGCTACTAGTCATAGAAATTTTGTTGTTGTAGCCAGCTGTCACGACATCAGTAAAAGAATGTTGACAACAATAACACATATTCAAAAGGGGAAATCAACTAATAATAATAATAATAATTTCGATTTATATACCGCCCTTCAGGACAACTTAATGCAATCCCAAGAAGAATTACTCCATTCTAACCCTGTTGATTTCATGTTAATCTGTACACTTGCATTTAGCATTAACAAACTCAAATACAAGAGTATTCAATATTTTAAAATAAACTCGGGGTCTTCTTTTGTAAGAGGTCTAGTTTTTGCAGTTTAGATGAGTGTGCTTATTAGGGTTGCCAGTTCCAGATAGGGAATCTCCTGGAGATTTGGGGGTAGTGCTTTGCCATTTTCTCCAGGGGAACTAATCTATTATGTCTGAAAATCAGTTTGAATTCTGGGGGAACTTCAGGCCCCGCCTGGAGGTTGGCAATTCTAGTGCTCATCCTTGCAGTAGTTCTGAAAGGAATTTGACTCTTACTACTTTTGTTGTTGGGTAGCTGAAGACTGCTTCCTGAGGTGCTCCCACTTCAGCAGCAGCAGCAAACATGGTGGAAGCAAGCAGGAGTAACATCCCTACACTCTGTCTGTCCTTGCACTAACACGGCTATTGCCATCCTGCCCGCCCACCATCTATCCCCTTTTGGTTTGTGCAGAAGCACCAATGGAGGTGACAATTGTGCAATGACCCTCTGCAGCCTAGTAACACCTCGTTCCCCTTCCTTTTCCACTTCTCAGCTGAACCATGGTGTACAGCTATAGTGTACAACTCAGCTAGGAAAATAATAAAAACTCTTTAAAGAGCTAAAGGGGGTGCAGTTTCAGAATTTAACTCTGCCATATTGGCTGCAGGCAGAGCATGCACATGGATACTCTGCCCATAGACACCAGCAGTTCCTCCTGTGAGCCAGATCAAATGAGGGTTTCCTTTGATCCACCTTGAAAGGAAAAGCTCCAGGAGGCCCACAGGTCATGCTCACAATGAGCAAGATGTCCTGTGGAAGATGCCTTCCAATGTGAGGGCATTCTGCTCTCTATTTAGGGGGAAAGCCCTAAATAGAGAGTTTGCTATTTGGTCTGATATCAGGCTGTGTGCTGCTAAGTTGCATCTGCTTCAACAGACAGAGACTGAGGTTGCTTCTACATGGACTTGCCTATCAAAATTGCTACAGGTTTTTTTTTGTGTGTGTGCTTCTGCATAACTTTTGTCATGCATTCTTTCCCTTTCCAGCCTCTTCTATGATTTTCTCCATTGTTTCCTAATTTGGTTTTATTGTGATCTATAACTATTTCCAAAATTCTTATATTTGTGGTGTTTTGCAAAAGACAGTAGAGACCCCCTCACCTCTGCAGGAGTATACGGCATACCCTGCAGCTGTGGACAAGTTTACATCGGGACCACAAAACGTAGCATCCAGACAAGAATAAAAGAACATGAAAGACACTGCAGACTTGGGCATCCTGAAAAATCAGCAGTGGCTGAACATAGCCTAACTCAAACAGGACACAGTATCCTATTCCAGGACACTAAAATACTGGACAACACTTCCAACTACTTTGTCAGATTGCACAGGGAAGCCATTGAAATTCATAAGCATAAGCACAATTTCAACAGGAAAGAAGAGACTTTAAGAATGAATAGAGCATGGTTTCCAGTCCTGCAAAACACCAGGCTAACAAAATACTCTACATCCCACAATAGCCCTGCAGAGAAGATTAGCATATCAAGCACCCATCCATATGCAAAAGAACCTCCTCAGGATACAGTGAAGCCTCCCTCCGTTAGCATTCCACACCCTGGGAAACTCTTACAGGATGACTCAGCCCAAACCCACCTTCCTGAGTAGATATAAATTACCTGCCAACATCTTCTCCACACTGTGACACTGAGAGATCTCTGTCTTTTGGTGCTACAACTCTGAAGATGCCAGTCACAGCTGCTGGCGAAACATCAGGAACTACAATGCCAAGACCACGGCTATACAGCCCGGAAAATCCACAACAACCATTTTTTCTTTTTCATTTCCTTTTTGCGCATTTACCCCTGCATATGACTATTAGCAAACAAGTCTGCCTTTCAGTATCTGAGTTTGCTACTTTGAGTACTTTGATTCCAAACAGATAGAACATAGCAGAAGAGAGGGGCTCACTTATCTTCTGGCTTTTTAAAGGTCTCTTCAGCTGTACAGTTACCTGAGCTTAGTCCCTGCTTTCCTGTCTCTGCTACTGAAGCCCAGATTCATCCCAGAAGTATTCTTCACTGACTGGTGTTAGACACACTGGCATAGGCAACTTCACACATTACAAAGTTGGTGGACAACACAAGGACTTTAACAGTGCAATCCTAGGGGGGAAGGTGAAAGCACCCTAAGAGCCAACTAGGAGTTTCGACAGCATATCCTGGACTTAGGCTGGTGTAATCTCCCCTATGATGGTGCAGGGGTCTGGTGCTGCACCACCTAGGTCCTCCACTGGAGCCCAGCCACGGCAGCTAGGCATGGGCATAACCAGGATGTAAGTCCCTACGTCAGTGGGCCGAAGGGCGGGGCATGAGTTAGCTCCCTAAGCTGTTCCAGGTAAGGGAACGCCCCCAGCAGCAACAGAAAGTTATACCATAAAAAATGACAGCATGGACCATAGGTGCCCATTGCATGGTACAAGACAATTGCCCTTCACCATGCCTGTCTCCACCCAATTAGCCTGGCAGAGCATATGATGCTGACTACCATGGGGACCAATTCGCTTGTGCCCCCACAGTGACCAAGCCCCCTCCCCCACCCCATCAGCTTCTTGGGGACCCAACATAACCTCTGGCCAGGATGCCCATGGCCCCAAGTAAGTAGGAAAGTGGCCAGAGGCTCTGCCTCAGAGCCTCCTGCTGTGGGGACCTATGAGGTGGGAGAGGGCACTCACAGTGGTGAGGCAAGAGTGCACAGGGGGAACTTTGCAAAATTTGGGGTGTGCCTCACACTCACGTGGGGGGAGAGCCACATCCAGAATGTCTGACTTAAAACTACTGTGCAGGTTCTCTTGCAAGTTACCCATTTCCTGAGTTCTAGCTCAGAGAGGAGCGAGGGCTTACTGACAGATAAGGAGCTGGGGAAGTGGCTGCCCCAGCTTGCTCATTCACACTGGCCTCCTCTTTCTCCCACCCATTCTTCCCCAACACTGGCCACTGCAGTTCAGGCTCACTGGTGGAGGCACGGCCCCTGCCCATGAGTCAGTGCGGTCCATACCTGCCACAGAAGTAGTCACCCAGGGAGCCACACTCAGCACAGCTGTTTTGGCAGGGGGTAGGGCTTCCACCAGTCCATGTCAGAACTCAGTTCAGACTCCCTCGGCTGAGCTCCTCCCTTAAGCAGGGGAGAGGGCAGCTGCAGAGTGGGGTGTCTGGGTGCTTGCTCTCATATCTCCACTGTGATTGCTGGCATAAAACCCCATGACTGTCTCCATCACAGGATGAGAGCTCCAAGCAGCCACGCAGCAGCAGAACATCCAGATGCAGATGAGGAGCACTTTCCCATCAGAGGGGCATCTGTTGTCTGGTTGCTGGCAGCACCTGTGACAATGGAGCTGCTTCCACTGCCCCTGGCCATGGACACCCTCCCAGGACATGGCAGACATGGTGCGAGGCCCAGCCCCTGACCACATATGTGTCTGTTTCACTTCCTAGCAGGTCATGACCTGACAAGGGAGGCCAGGGAACCTGGCTGTTCTGTCCCTGGTGATTCTTCCCAGCTGCCATCCGAGCTCAGCCCACAGAGTCGTTCCCCAGGTGGCCCATGACTTGAACCTGATCTTGAGAAGGCAGCATGAGGAATGGCTCTCGTGGCTTTGACTGCTGCACGAACAGGCGCAGCTCCCATCCTGGCCAAGGGAAGTTGCCAATATATGGCCAGACATCTTCTTCACGGTTGGCAGTTCAATAAAGTCTGTGTAGAACAAATAGTTAGTCTTCTAGATGCCACAGGACTCTTGCTGTTTTCCACTTCCACCTAATACTGTTTTTGGTCAAATCATTAGCACAGTGCTACAGCACATGGTTGGGAACAAGCAGAAGATTACAGTAACAAATTTGTGGGGACAGCACGTTAGAATTTGAGAAGAAATCAGATCAGGCACCTGTGTGCCCCTCTGGATGGAAACTAGCAATAATATTTTGACATCTAGTGAAATAATGAACTAAACTTTAAAACCCCTTCTAGCCTGTGTTAGAAACAAAGCCCATAGGATTTAACATAAGGATTTAACATAAGGATTTAACATCATACTGCTAGAACTGCACCAAAGTCCATTGCTGGTGTTGCACCCAGAGCTAAACTTGACCCTACCTAACTGCCAAGAGCAGCTGCCATCAGAGAGAGCAGCCTGCAGCCCAAGATCCCTGTGCCCTTTCACCAGCTGGAGGTATTAAGAAGCACAGGGACAAGGAATTGCCTGGAACACAGATGAAGCCAAATGACTCTGACCCTTTTGCCAGGCATAAGGAGCCTGCTTTAACAGCAGATCCATACAAACACTTTGATAATTTGAAATCCAGTTCCCTAAAGCAAACTCCACCTATTTGATTCTCGGTCTTCATGCCAATCCTTAGCTCTTGTATCTCTATTAAGAAAATATGCCTGTCCTGCATCTGACGAAGAGAACTGAGATTCTCGAAAGCTTATGCTACAATAAAGTTGGTTAGTCTTAAAGGTGGTACTGGACTCTTTTTGATTTTGCTACTACAGACTAACACAGCTAACTCTTCTGCATCTATGCCTGTAAGATATCCTTTGAATGATTTTTGTTTGCCAGTTATGTATCTGAAGCAACCTTATCTGTTTTAATTGCCTCTGTCTAAATTGTAAGGATCAGCATACAGTAGATTGCTCCTTGTACTGTAGATTCATTTGTGTTAAGAAGGAATTGTTGATCTGCTGGACTCATTCACCTGGGCTTGTAGTAATGTGATCAGTGGGCCTATGTGGTCAGTGGGGCTATTTTTAAGAGTCAAGTACCAACTTTTTCATATTTTTGCCTGGCATATACAATGTTAACCTATGTTGCTGCCCCCAGGATCATTTTACATCGTTTACATTTTCCCAGCTTAACAAGTCAGAGCATTATTGTTTTCTGTTTGTTCTGGCATGTTTGCTGTTTTCCCCAAGTAAAGTTGGGTTTGGGGGCTTGTGTGATACATCAACACCACTCAAGCAATACATCTCAGGACCTCACCTGAAGTGTTTCTTTTTGTTCAAAGAAACAGCCCTGTGTAATACCTTCTGTTGTTTCAGGAAAGAATATAGCCTCATTTATCAAGCTGTCACTTAGTGTGTATGACTCTTCTGGTGTAGCCAGGATATCTGAGCAAGAGAAATAAGCAATGGGGATTAGGAAGATTTACATTTTGTAGCTAAAATCTCAAGAAAACGGGGCTGGTGTGTCTGTGATTGCAATGTAACATTTGTCCTTTGGAAATGCTGATGGCACGACGTTTTGTGCTGTATTAGTATGGGCTTTTGCCTAGGGGTGTGTGGTGAAAAAAATTGGTATTTTTCAGATCAAGGTATTGGGAATGCCATAAATACCAGTGTCAGTCCAAACCATGCAATCTCCAGACATGAGGATAGCTTACAGACTAAAGGACCAAACTAGACAAGATGGGCATCCCTGAGTTTGCCATTTTAGAGAATGAGTTCCCACCCAAGAACTCCTCTAAACTGCATCACAGGGGCCCATTTCTGCATAGGCCACCACAACCTGCCTCCCCCTATGATATTTTTCCAACCCCAAATGGAGCTTGTGGGTATATGGGCAAATAGCATCCCCAGCACCATTTAAAGTCAGAAAAATGGTGTGGAGGTGCAAGATCCCTCTCCCCATGCCACAGCAGTACTGACCAGAATTGGTCACCTGTGGTGCAATTTAATGGCATTCCTGGGTAGGAACTGACTCTAAAATGGCAGTGCTTCCCCTGGGCAAACTTGGGAATGCCCATTGCAACTAGTTCGGCACTATGGTAGACACCTGATAGACTTATAAATGTTAAGTGAATGTAATAACAAAATTAAATATAATAATGCTTCCTAGAATAATTGGACTTCTGTAGCTGATTCTGCAAGAATAATTACCCCCCCCCCCCCACCATGATCGTTGCCTTGTTATCTTGTGTTATCACAAGCATTCTCTTCCACCCAATGGATGCGTCACCCTGTGTGTACCTCTGTGCTTGGCTGGTTTTCTGATTTATTTAAATGCCTACCGTTTCTGCCGTGTGGGTGTGTGGATGGTTCAGACTAGGGAGGAGAGTATTCTGATATATTCTGCATTTGGAGTGAGTGTTTTGGATTACATAGCACATCTGTATCTGGGTAGCATTTTGTGTTAATGCAACATCAATTGAGTATTAGAATCAGTTTGGGGATCTGGCCCCACGAGCAGATGGCAAAGCCCACGAGGAACTGAAAAACAAATCACTGCAGCGATACACATACACACCATTTTGCTTCAGTGCCTGGAGTTTCCTCCCTCCTGTTATCTAACATTTTTTGTACTCTGCATGTTTTGAGTGCAGCCACACTATTTTAATATCATCCAACGTGACAGTTCTAGGCCATTTTCTATCTGACTGACCTGACTCAGATACAATCACATCCCAGCAGTTCCTTACATGGAGTTCTATGTTCCCCTCACCAGGAGATAGGAGCACACATGGAGAGGAAGAAGAAGCTCCTGTATAATTTGTGTAAATCATTAGTGCTTTTTGTTATGGATGAATTGTCAAGACCCTATCTGGATAATTGTGAAGGGGATTAAAAAACAACAGAATTTCAAAATAAGCTCTTTACAGAGATGAGAGTAAAAGCAGTTTCACTGCCTGGGAAAGGGAATATGTCTGTTGATCATAGAGAGGATAGGAGTGAAGAGTCTTTAGAAATGCTTGCAAAAGAAGAATAACAAAATGTGAAGGGCAGTGCCAGGAACAAAACAACAAAGAATGGAGAGCCAAGGTCTTTTCTCATTCTGGACACTGACAGATCAAGTCCTCTCTCCATGCTGCCTACCTTTCTTGGCGAATGAAAAACATATAAATAATCAAACTAATCTTAGACCATTAGCTAATAATATAGAAACGTGATCGACATTTTTCCTCACTGGCTGTACCTTAGTATTACCAAGGTTGGCCCCAGAATTTTCTAAATATTAGTCTTTAAATAAACAATGGGCATTACTCACCTTCTATACATTCATATGTAGGGACAAAGCCTAAAGGATGAGAAGCCTGGAAAGCCTGAAAATGGAGAAAGCTGCAAAGGAAAGGGTTCCCTCCTACTTATTGCTTCAAGCATGCCTTCTGGAGAAAGTTTATAAGGATTAAACACCTGTAGGGATAGAGAGAAGTGACTACAGCACAGTGTGGTTGTAACCCTTCTCCCTGCACTTCTGCCCTTGACATGTGTAAATATTCTCTAGAGGATCCACTACAATACAGGCACACTCATTGGAAACTTGGAGATTAGTAATAGATTAGTAATATAACATGAAATGATGCTGTCATAATATATGTACTTTGTGCAAACTATAGGTAAGAATCCACTGAATCTGGTAGAGCTGAATAGTTTGGTTAGAATTTGGTATGAGATGCTTACAAATGTGTTGTTTGCTTTTCCCTATGAAGCACAAAGATGGAAGATTATTGAAGTATGTCAGCTCTATTTAATGAAGGATTAATTTGTACTTGGGCCGTGGTTGTTTACAGCATGATGATCATGCACAAATATTTGCTTTGCCTTTGCAATGGCTCCACTACAATCAATGATTCCTTATTTCATGTTTGAATTTGCATTGATTACATCTCAGGGGATGTCTCTAATCTGGGGTAGAAAGAAGCCTCCGGATCATTTGGATTCTAAGTTTCACATCACATCAAAGCATTGTACAATATAATCATTCTAACATTCAGGTCAGATGAGGCACAGCAGCAGTAAATTAGGGTGAGAAGAGGGATAAAATTGTTCTAGTGCAACAGCACAGCTTATGATACTTCCCTGTATCCAAACGCACAGTGCTAAAGATTAAAGAGCACTTAGGTTTTCTTAAGAGAGGTCAGTGATTTCCACCAAATTCCCTTCTCCCACTGTAGCCCACTGAGCTTCTTCCTCCTGAAATTTTGTTCCTGGGGATCAGCAGGCCTTCAACATAAGGGGCAACATAAGAGAGTCTGGAGGGGGAATTGGCAGGAATCACCAGGACCTCTGAAAAAAATCTTAAGTGCCCTTAATTCTTTGGATGTTCAACACAAGCTACTGTGTGTATTCTGGGCTAAACATTAACATTCTGTGCATGGGCAGTCCAAATGGTGCACCAAGGAATTCTGCATGCTGCAACCTGTACACAATTTGTTTATTACATGTGATTTATTTTGCAGGTTTCATTGTTTTGTGTAATTTATTCTAGTTATGCTAATCACAGGGAATGCTTTCCCAGAGCAACCTAGGGAACTGACACCCTACACAAACACTGTGTTCAGTTGCCAGAAGGAGTATTCTTTTATATTGCTAACATCTAAGATTCCAGCAAATTTTGCCTACACATTTTCAAGCATTTCATTCCTAAGAGGGAGAATCTTCATTCAAAACAAAACTTTCTCAGGAGCCTGAATTCAGCACCCAGTACCACACTCTGTGCTTCTGATGGATCACAGCATATATGCAGATCTGAATGTAGCTAACTGTGTGAGCCAAGTCAAGGTGCACCAACCATGTCATGTATGTTAAAATATGCTGGCAACAGGCTACTTTGCCAGATGCAGTGATGTGCAAGACTTGATGGGCTAATTGTGTGAAGTGTTGCAAAACTATTTGATGGCAGAGTGAGGAGGTGGTCAGGATGCGCTAGTGCCAGCTGGATAAAACTAGGGATGGGAAATAAGACTGAATGTACTCTAATGCTACCGGATGCTTGCAGCAATGCAGCTGACTCTGACCATATTTTAAATGTGGCACACTAGGAAAGGAAGTGTCTGGGCTGTCATTCTTACAACTGCTGAAGACTGCTAGAAACCTGGCTGCACATCCTGGGTCAGCCTTGGATTTCCCAGTTAACCTCAGGCAGGCCAAGTCTTTTCACCTTCTATCACATCTATACAGCATGAATAACAACATTGCAAGGATCAACAAGAGAGAGGCTGCCAACCCATCAAATGACTCCTCAAAACCCAACTTTTCAGTGACGTCTTTGACCCTTCCCCACTACTTGTCCTCTGCTAAAGTACAGCTGATGTGTAACTTCAAGAAAAAGAGAACGGGAAGAGCCATGGCCCACTGGTAGCTAGAGCATTTGCTTTGCATACAGAAGGTCCCAGATGCAATCCCCAGCATCTTCAATTAAAAAGATCAGGTAGCCGATGATGTGAAAGCCTCTGCCTGAGAGCCAAGAGAGCCATTGCCCTTGATAGACCAATGACCTGACTCTGTATAAGGCAGCTCCATGTTTTCATCTACACCTGTTCCTACAGCAGAAATGTTATGTTCGTCTGTAAGTGGTACCTCTCTCTAGCTGCCTTTGTTCACCGTCTTCCTTCATTACTTGTCACTCCTTATCTACCCTGCTGCTGAAATTTAGGCTTGTTGGTTCCTGGAGGCAGGGCCCTGCCACTTTTGTTATTTCGCTCAGCAAAGTGCCACGTGCATCAATGGGACCATATAAATATAAACAACTGCTAGTTGTAGTAGGAAGGAATACCCATTGCCATTGTATTTCTGCACTTTGTACACTCACTCAGAAAGAGCTTCAGGCATCTCCCCTCACCCCCTATGTTGTCTTCACACATCTGTTTTCTACTTCTTTCCACTCTTAGGTGGTGAATCCCAAAAAGAAAATGAAGAAAAAGAAATACATTAACTCAGGAACAGTGAGTAACACAACTTTAATTCTTGTTTTATGGAAACAGGGAGGAATAAGGCATTTCTCCAGTGGTAGTGTAATTGGTCTCTGATGAGCATGATCAAGTGTTTTGCCTTTCGGCTGAGACTTTTTAAATTTAGCATCAGGAAACCAACAGGCAGGTAAAATTTGTATGAAAGTAAGCAAGTAGAACAGTAAATGATGATGATATATTTGCCCACTGTTGGAAGAGAAAACAGCTATTAAACCCAGTTGCCTTGCACAGACTAATCATACACATGTCTGTTGCGTAATGGTTTTCTAGTATAAAACCTCTAGACTTTGGAACTCCCTGCCCCTGGAGACCCATCTCAGGCCCTTGCTTTTGGCTTCCTCATAGATCTATAAAAATGGTTTTATTTGGTAGTGCATTTAATGATATATGAATTCAATTGATTTTGGATGTAATTTTGATCTATTTGTTTACTGCTGACTGTTACTGACATTTACTGCTAACTGCTGGATCAATTTCTTTTATTAAATTGTGGTTATCTTATTGTTATTGCTGCTGTTTCTGTTACTAATTGTGCTGTTGCTAATTGCTTTTATCATTGGGATAGTCTTTTGTATTGTGTTGCATTTTCTTTTTAACTTGTCAGCCTCTTAAAGTCCTATT
The DNA here is from genome assembly GCF_028583425.1 of Eublepharis macularius. Classification (NCBI taxonomy): domain Eukaryota; kingdom Metazoa; phylum Chordata; class Lepidosauria; order Squamata; family Eublepharidae; genus Eublepharis; species Eublepharis macularius. Next base: position 103,423,514 of record NC_072794.1, on the reverse strand, counting down.
TTAGTAGAAAGACAGCATAGACATCCTCTCAATAAATTAATAAAACTCTACTATTCATAGTTCATGTTTGCTGCAATGCTGAAAGTTTTTGACTTCTGCCTAGTGTGAGAGAAATGCATGTGAAATGTTCCATGAAAATACATACGTCTTCTATAAATAGCAGCTTCCCATTTATAAATGAAGACATGCTAAAATACATCTAAAAATCATTTCCCAAGCTAGTAAAATAGAATGTGGCACATTCATAGTGCATCCTTGAATAGTAGTGTGGAAAATCCATTAGACCCCAAAGCTCTGGGACATTGTTCTTGGTGGATTTTCACCAGATTTTATAAAGGATAATGTTCACGTGTGATGTATTTGAGTCCAAGGAAAGATTCTGGATTTACTAAGAATTATGAGTATATTCATTTCACATTTTCCAAATGCATTAACAAACGCCCTTCAATCTAAAAGCATCTGTTTTGCATGCCGAAGGTCCCAGGTTCAATCCCTGGCTGCTCCAGTTAGAAGGGTCACGTAGTAGGGGATGTTAAAGACCTTTGTCTAAGATTCTGGAGTACTAATGCCAGTCCAGAAAGACTGACAGTACTGACCTTGCTAGACCAATGGTCTCACTTGGTATAAAGCAGGTGTATATATTCATTTGTAAATCAATCAGCTTTGTTTATTAAGGCTCATTGCCATGCCTACCAAGATTTCACAGATAAAGAGGGGCATGTTTTTAGCACCTCGTTCTCATACCCAGGATTGTTGCCTGAGCCTCCTGTTACAAAATGCTAGATGCTCTGCCCTATCCACTGTATTCTTTTATTCTGGAGCAGCGTGTCTGAACAGTTTTAAAAGCCAACATATGATAGAAAGACATGTGTCTGTCACTCTTTTATCAGCAGTGTGAAATTACAGGCTGTGCACTGTATGGCATCTTTAATGTTTATGCATGTGCAATTACATGCATGCACATTATAGATTATCAGGTGCATTTGAGCGCACCACAGAGATCCTGAAAAAGGAGATGAGTAAGGTTTGAATCCAGTAGCACCTTAAAGACCAACAAGAGTTTCCAGGCCACCTATCTGAAGCTATCTTTCCAGAGAAAGGAACTAAATCTGGAACGATGACAACACTAGGAAATTACACTAATAGTTTTACCAAGTCACTTCCAAAAATCAGGACAAAATAGAAACAGAAATCAGAAAAGAAGGACTGTCTCTGATAAATAGCAATACACAGAGCATAAATTGAAATATATTAATAAAATATAATAATATGTATTGCAGAGAAAAGTCCTGTTTTTCTGCATTCTAACTAAAGATATACTTAACCTTTAGAAAGATGGTAATTTGCAGCCTCCTCCCAGGACAAGGAATTCTGCTACTCAATCTCTGCATCTGGAATGATCAGTGGTCTGATCACACCACCCACTGCAGAAGTACCCACCCCCAGGAGAGGCTGACTGGAAGAGGGCAAGCCCAGAGCTGTGATTAATGCAGAGATACATTGAGCAGTGGGGGGCTCATTTGGACTCACAGGAGCCTTTGGGTGATTAATCAGAATATGATGACAGTTCTTTCTGTGCACACTGGTGCTGCCAGCACAACACCTGAGAATTACCTGACAGAAACGTTTTCTATAAGATAGTCACTGGTATAGTTTAGTGATTAGAGCAGGGGAGTAAGCAATCTATGGCTTGTGAGCCCAATATGGCTTAGTACAGAACCAAATATGGCTCTGTGAACATGTGGTAGTACTCTGCAACAACCAGTGAGCAAAATGATTGAGCAGCAGAAATCCTATGGGGAAAAGCTTGCAAGAACAAGTTATTGTGGCATGAAAGTTAGAGTTCACAGGTGCCTGCCAGTGGTGGGCAAACTCCTGGGGGTTTGCAGCATTGCCCACCAATCCACCAGTGATCAGCGGGAGGTGGCGAGCCCCCCAGAGGTCACCCACCACTGGCAGGCACCCTGGGGAGCCCTCTCAGCCCAGTTATAGCAAACTTCTACATGGAACATTTTGAAAAAACAGCTCTAGAATCAGCACCCCACAAACCTAGTGTATGGTTCCGGTTTGTGGATGATACATTTATCATTTGGAGCCATGGGGAGGAAGAATTGATGGGGGGTTTGAATCATCTCAACAACATCCACCGGAACATACAATTCACAATGGAGAATGAAATCGAGGGAAAACTCCCATTTCTGGATACCTTGGTCATCCACAAAGCAAACTTTCAGTTAGGTCACAAGGTCTACAGGAAACCAACTCACACTGATCGGTACTTACACAAAAACTCCAATCACCACCCCCGACAGAAAAGAGGCATAATGAAAACATTAGTGGATCGTGCAAGACGGATATGTGAGCCGCACTTTCTCAATGAGGAAATTAATCATCTCAACCACACACTTCAGGCAAATGGCTCCTCCAGAAATGAAATCCGAAGAGCAATCAAACCCAGGATGAATCAAACAACCAAGGAAAAACAGTCTCCTACAGGAAAAGTGTTTTTGCCACATATCAAAGGAATTACTGATCAGATGGGAAAGCTTATGAAAAAGCTTAACCTTCAAGCAGTATTCAGACCCACCCAAAAATACAACAGATGCTACGATCAGCAAAAGACAGTAGAGACCCCCTCACCTCTGCAGGAGTATACCATATACCCTGCAGCTGTGGACAAGTTTACATCGGGACCACAAAGCGTAGCATCCGGACAAGAATAAAAGAACATGAAAGACACTGCAGACTTGGACAACCTGAAAAATCAGCAGTGGCTGAACATAGCCTAACTCAAACAGGGCACAGTATCTTATTCCAGGACACCAAAAGACTGGACAACACTTCCAACTACTTTGTCAGACTGCACAGGGAAGCCATTGAAATTCACAAGCATAAGCAAAACTTCAACAGGAAAGAAGAAACCTTAAGAATGAACAGAGCATGGTTTCCAGTTCTGAAAAACACCAGGCTAACAAAACACTCTATACCCGACAATAGCCCTGCAGAGAAGATTAGCACATCAAGCACCAATCCATATGCAAAAGAACCTCCTCAGGATACAGTGAAGCCTCCCTCCATTAGCATTCCACACCCTGGGAAACTCTTACAGGATGACTCAGCTCAACCCCACCCCTCCTGAGTAGATATAAATGACCTGCCAACATCTTTTCCACACTGTGACACTGAGAGATCTCTGTCTTTTGGTGCTACACCTCTGAAGATGCCAGCCACAGCTGCTGGCGAAACGTCAGGAACTACAATGCCAAGACCACGGCAATACAGCCCGGAAAACCCACAACAACCAGCGTAGTCACTATCAGACTATTGCATTAATTTCCCATGCAAGCAAAGTGATGCTCAAAATTCCAAAGCAAAGAGTCTTACCATATATGGAAGAAGAAATGCCTGATGTTCAAGCTAGATTCAGAAAAGGAAGAGGCACCAGAGATCACGTTGCAACTTTATGATGGCTAATGGTACGTACCAGGGAATTTCAGAAGAAAATCAGCCTGTGTTTTATAGATTACAGCAAAGCTTTTGACTGTGTGGATCATGAAAAGCTATGGCGAATCTTAAAAGAAATGGGGGTGCCACAACATCTGATTGTTTTGATGTGCAACCTGTACTCTGGACAAAAGGCTATTGTCAGGACAGAATATGGGGAAACTGAATGGTTTTCAATTAGCAAGGGCATCAGATAAGGATGCATATTATCTCTCTACCTGTTCAACCTCTATGCAAAATATATCATAAGGAAAGCTGGATTATACCTAGAAGAAGGTGGAGTGAAAATTGGTGGAAGGAACATTAACAATTTGAGATATGCAGATGACGTCATGTTACTGGCAGAAAATAGTGAAGACTTGAAACTACTACTGATGAAGGTTAAAGGAGAAAGTGCCAAAGCAGAATTACATTGAAACTTGAAGAAGACAAAGTAATGACTACTGAGGAATTACACAATTTTAAAGCTGACAATGAGGAAATTGAAATTGTTCAAGATTTTCTATTCCTTGGCTCAATCATCAACCTAAAGGGAGGCTGCAGTGAAGAAATCAGAAGAAGATTACTCCTATAAATGAACATCCAGGAAAACTTAAAAAATATTCCCTTGCAGGCTTTTCTATGTTGCCTTTTTTAGTGTCAAATTTGTTTGTCCTATACACATGGTATGTATATTTGTAGATCTTGAAGTGACTATCCTAAAAGTCAAAAAGAGTCCAGTAGCACCTTTAAAACTAACCAATTTTATTGTAGCATCAGGACTTCAACAACTTTCACCCTACTATCAACCTGAGCCTGGTTTCCTGTATAAGGTGGTATTTATCCGTCCATTATGTAGTTGTACAGTGGTGTCCAGGAAGTGTACCTGTTGTGCAGAGTGGTCCAGGCTCAGGTTGATAGTAGGGTGAAAGGTGTTGAAGTCCTGATGAAATCACCTTATACAGGAAACCAACAGACCGATACTCATATCTACATGCCTCCAGCTACCACCCTAAACATACCACTCGGTCTATTGTCTACAGCCAAGCCTTACGTTACAACCGTATCTGCTCCAATGCTCTTGATCGAGACTCCCACTTAAGAGATTTACAACAAGCATTTTTGGGGCTACAGTACCCACCAAATGAAGTGAGGAAACAAATCAACAGGGCCAGACTAGTACCCAGAAACAGCCTGCTCCAGGGCAAACCTAAAGGAACTAACAACAGAACACCACTGGTTGTCACCTATAGCTCCCAGCTCAAACCCATCCAACGTATCATCAGTGAGCTACAACCCATCCTGGAAAATGATACCTCTCTCTCAGAAGCCCTGCATGGAAGACCTTTCCTTGCCTACAGACAGCCCCCCAACCTTAAACAACTTCTCACTTACAATCATGAATCGGCTAGCAGAGTCACCAGCACAGGTACCAGGCCCTGCAACAGACCCAGATGCCAGCTCTGCCCCTATATCTACCCAGGGAATACAATTACAGGACCCAATGGCATCAACTACACTGTCTCTGGCTCTTACAGCTGCTCATCCTCCAATCTGATATATGCCTTCATGTGCCAACAATGTCCTTCTGCTCTGTACATTGGACAAACCAGCCAACCTCTACGCAAAAGAATAAATGGACACAAATCTGACATTAGAAATGGCAACGTCCAGAAACCAGTGGGAGAACACTTCAATCTACCAGGACATTCCATCAAAGACTTAAAGGTCGCTGTAGTTCAACAGAAACCTTTCAAAACCAAAATCCAACGGGAAGCTGCTGAATTGGAATTCATATGTAAATTTGACTCTGTCAAGCTGGGACTGAATAGGGACTATGAATGGTTATCTCATTATCACAGGTAACTGATTTCATTTACATAGGCGGGTCAGGGAGAGTCCAGTGGCACCTGATGTGGGCTTTCGAGGACCACGGTTCTCTTTGTCAGATGCATCTGGCGGGGAGGGCTGTGGTTTTCGAAGGCTTGTGCTGCAGTGGAATTGTATGGTCTTGGTGGTGCTGCTGGACTCTTTTTGATTTTGCTACTACAGACTAACATGGCAAACTCCTTTGAACCTTTACACAAGCAAACTGATCCCCACATCAAAAGGAGCTGTTTGCATCTCCATATCAAAGGAGTTGTTTACATCCCTCCTCTCCTCCTCCCCTCCCCTCTCCTCCTCTATATTTGACCAGTTTCTTTCTGCCCTCCATGCATCTGACGAAGGGAACTGTGGTTCTCGAAAGCTTATGCTACAATAAAATTGGTTAGTCTTAAAGGTGCTACTGGACTCTTTTTGATTTTGCTACTACAGACTAACACGGCTAACTCCTCTGGATCTATATCCTAAAAGTGAATTTCAAAAACAGGACACAGCAGGAGATAGCACTATAACAGCGGAGATAGCATTATAACTACTGGTCAACTCTCACATTTTCCTAGGTTTGGCCGAGCCCAGAGGCACTGTTAGGTGGTTAGGGTTAGGGTCCCCCTAAATTTGTGGGGGGTCCCCCTAAATCCATCATGCTGTGCCTCCAGAGATGGTGGCAATGGAAGCCTCTCCCTGTGATGTCATTGGCTCCTTCCTATGATGCCACTGGGCCCTGGTTCTTTTAAGGATCTGATATAGGAATGCCTCTGGCCCATCCCCAGCCCCTCCCCCTGGGAAATTGGAAAGTCTACACCTTGGCCAGAATTAGCCCCATGCAAAGCACGGGAGCTTGCCTGTGGCCAGCGCGATGACATCACACCCGGAAGTGACATCATCACACATGTGCCGGGAGCATGCACGTGAGGAGGAACATGTCGGAGGCATAAGGTATATGCCAGGTCCCCCTCTCCTGCCAGGAGGGTAGAGGGACTTGGCAACCCTAACTGCTATTATTAATCAACATTTCAATTATCTATAATGCTAAGCTGTATATTTTCAGTTGGGCAAATGGGTTTTCTTCTACTTGCTCTTTGTTCATTTCTTCTCTGAATTTTCCCATACTTTGGCTCTTTAATTATAAAAGGTTGCCATCCCCTGGGTTAGAGTGTCAGATTATAGTAGCACCTTATATCCAGTAGCACCTTAAAGACATTTCCAGGATATGAGCTTTTGAAAGTCAAAGTTCCTTTCTTCAGATACATTTAGAAGTTGAAGTATGTAGGGTTTTATCCAACCAGAAGGTATGGGGCATTTAAAGTAACGGTGTAACATATAACAATAACACTGCAATTAGCTTTATAGTCTTGGGGTATGAAAAGCAGAAAATCAGCCTCTGTAGTGCAAGAAGAAACCAGTGCCCCTATTAAGCTGGGTGGGGGGGCAGTTTCCAGAATTTGCAAATAAACTGAAGTTTCAGCAGTCTTTCCTTGTAAGTTTCCTTTGAAGTTTCTCTGCTTGAGAACTGCTACTCAGGTCAGTATTGGAATGTGCTGGAAGATGAAAATGTTCTCTGAACGTTGAAATTTTATATATCAGATTTATGTCCATTTATTCGTTTGTAAATGGACTGACCTATTTGTTCAATAGAGTCAGTTCCATATAAACTATTTATTCTGGAATTACCACAATTCATTTACTCCTTTTTAAAAAAAGACAGTCTATATGGTACAGTTGCCGTCAGTATTTCAGTATTTCCTTTGCTGTGTTCCCATCTCCCCCCCTCCCCGATTTATAGTGATTCTTTAAATTAACTTAAACTACAGTTATCGAATCAGGCTGTCCCAGGAGAAGGGTTATTTGTGCTGTTAAAGCCTCATACTTGCAATAGCTTGAAGTGGTGGTGTTAGATCTTCCTCTGATTGATATATAGATAGCATACCACATAATTATCTGAATTATAATTTCATTAGGCTAATATAAATACCCTGTAACTGTCATCGTTTTCGTAGCAGTAAAACAAATTCACAACTAAATCTTAGCTGCTGGCCAGTTAAGTCCATGTGCCTAATAAGGAAAGCCAACAAAGCAAACTTATGCAAGTACAGGGATCTTTGTTTTGCACTATTATAGTACCGATGTAACTACATGGTTCCTCCATCCATATATGATCCATGCTTACAATGACCTACAATTGTGGCCAGCAAAGATGGTTGAATGGATGAAGGATGTTCCAGTTGTACCTATTGTTATAGGATTAAAAGCTTGCCAATCTTTAGGGTTGAGAAGAAATTCAGCCCCATAATCAAAATGTCTAATAATAGGGTGTCTAGTAATAGTAGTAGGATTTTGTCTTTCAGTGTAGTATGTTGTTGGCTCACTTGTCTGAGAAACTGGCAAGTTTTGCTAACTTGTTTATACTTGCTGTCTGTTTTTATAACACTGTAAATGGAATTATGTGGTTTAAATGGTAGCATATGGTGTGGATACAGCCAAAATATGTATTGGATTTACCATGGCAGGGGAGTAAGGATTTTATTATGCAATCATTGTACCTTCCTATGATTATGACAACTTGGACCAGAAATAAGTTTTCTATGAAAGCGACTTAAGTATCAAATATACTTGGGGGTCTTAGTGATCTTAGTGAATCCTTAGTGATTTTGTTCATATTCTTTTGTAGGCTATAAGGAATGCCCTATATTGATGACAAATAAAAACAGTGGTACAAGCTGCTTTATATTCTAGTTTCTTGGGCTAAGGGAAAACAGAATTGTTGGGTAACGACTATGTCTGTGAAAGCAGCTGTGGTCTTCTTTTTCCCTAAAAAAAAATTCCAGGTCTTTCATCCTGCTTCCCTTCCCTACCTGCTTGTTAAACCAGGCAGAGAGGGCAAGACATGAGGATGAGCAAGAGAAGCAGCTTCCTTCCATTGAGCAGCAAATTTAAAGGGATGGGTGGAAACTCTGGATTTTACCCAAGGAAAAATATTGCATCTCCAAGAATATCATTTAAGAAACAGACTGCCCAAGAACAGTGTTGATGCAAGTTAGCTTCAGAAGTTTGAAGAGAGGTTTACTGCATTCTAGTGAGAATCTTTGAAGCTGAGCAATGTTGGCAGTCAGTTCACCAAAGATGCAGACCTGAGATATGCTGCAAATCACCACCACCATCTCCACCCCAACTAATGATAGCTACTTGTTGAATTCCTGGTATAACAGTATCCCTGTTTCTTTATTTTTGAGGTGACATTACTCTCATTCGCCACAGAATCAGAGCACACATTTCTGGACTACATCAAAGGGGGGTAAGTAGAATATCTTTCTATATATGTCTCTTTCTACATTGGTCTCACCCTTTCCAGACCCAGGATCTATCTTTAATGCCCACATGGCAACATAGAACCTATTGACCACAACATGATGTCATGAACAGCAGACCATGTGGCAAGAAGAGGAAGAATCAAAGTTTTGACCTCATTGGTGGGGGTGGTCCATAATCCAGGGGCATGTGCAGCAGTGGAAGACCAGCTGGTGCGGGTGGGTGGAGCCTCGGCAAGAAAGGAGAGAGAAGGCATGAGAGAACTTTCGGGAGGGAGTATCTCCGAATTTGCCTGTGCTGTGGAGGAATCCTTTCTGCTGCTGAGTGACCTCCCCTCACTGTGCTACTGCTTGTCTCAGCATGCATGCAAAGAGAAGCAGGAGGCCTGGCACCATTGCTCTCTATGCATGTGAATGAGAAGCAGTTCCTTCCAAAAGGCAATAATTATGGTGGCTGTGCAGGAACTAGCAACCCAGTAGATGGGGCTCTGTGATCCATCATGACCCATTTGTTGAAGACCTCTGTGTTAAAGAGGAAAAGACACCTTTCCTTTGCCAATCTTTTTTTTTATGTGTGTATAAAAATGTGTGTGTGTGGGGGGGTCATTCTCAGTTATTAAAACCATGCAAAGTTAGAAGGGTTAGACTCCCTCTTCTCTCCCTACATAGCTGTGATCCACACTGGAATGTTACATGAATGAAGTTTTGTTTAAAAGCCACTGGGAAGATCCCGCCATAGATCTCCCAGCATCTCAGCTATTTTGTTCTCAGCTTCTAGCAGGGTGACTGGGGATTTATACTATTTATGCAATCAAGGAAGGCACAGCAGACCACAAATATGAACAAGTTATCTGCTCAGGTATGACAAACAGTAGGATTTCCAGGTCCACCAAATCTACAGCTCAGAATGGTCCAGACAATTTTCATGAGCTTTCAAAGATCTCACCCACCAACAGTCCAGTCCAGTCGCTCTTAAAATGACTGAATCTCATATAATTAAAAATCCAGAGCATGCATACAGAGGCTCTTTATCAGGTACCTCACTGCAAAGTTATGTTTTGTCTTCTTATGTAACAGCTGTGTAAAACATTTAGTTCCATTTCAATAAATCACCAACTTGTGGATACATTTTACAGTCACTGAGCAGGGAGACAAGCATATTTTCTCTGTAAAATAATGTTCTAATTCTCTGGCATCTCAGAGACTAGAAATGAGGTATGAGAATTATGTGTTCTCCCTCCACCCACCTGCACCTCCCCCAAATCTAGACAGAAAGAAGAGAGCTGAAAATTCTGGTGATTTAAGTAAAGCCCTACAGGAAACCCTGGAGGGCTGTGAAATGTATAAATTGAATCCCAGTAGTTTACCTGACTGAGGTGTGCATATCTACACCACTGAGGATATGGAATGATCTACAAATAAAGCTTTTGCTTGGAATATGTGCTTGGGCGCAGTTCTGCATCTAGGTGGCCTTGCACAGGATACATATTCTAGCCAAACAGTCCACTCTGCTTTTCTGCTATATACCACTAAAGCCCCGGCCTACACCAAAACGTTCTCCCCTTGCACTGAGATCCTGTCCTCTCTTTTCAAATGACTCTGCTTTTCCAAGCCTGTCAGGTTGGTATGGTGTCGGTACATTGAGTATATGGATTAGAATCAAGCCAAAATGGGTTTCAACTAGTGAACTAGGAAAAGCAGCCCAAACCATTCATTGTACAGAGTTAGGCAGAGGTGGAAGCTTTGGGGGAGCAGATAAGGCATTTGTTCACCATACTGAAGCAGTTTTTATTCTGTACTTGTACAAGAGCAACGTTAGACCTTGCTACACACTGGCAACCATGTCCAGTTGCATTATTAGTGACAACACACTTTAAATTACACACAATGGGATGGAGCTTCATCTTTCTGTATGGTAGCATGTTATCCAGAGTATGACGATAATCGTATTATAGTGTTATATGTTAACCAAGATGTGGGGGGAGGGGGGGCATTTCCCTATAGCTTGATTCTATGTCATTTCAGATATGTTTGAAGGATGGAATCACACATAACCATCAAATGATATGGGTACTAACTATGCAGTGTTCACTCCTACTCCATACATGCTGCAGCTGTTCAGATGTTGAGTATCCATTCTATGTGATTTCAGCCTCTAGATGTTACTAGGGCAGTGCCTGATCAAGCCATAAGGATGCTGTTCCTGTGCTGCTCAGGTAACATATGAACTGGCCTAGACATTTTGATACCTTGGAGGAGCAGACGTCACCTTCTCACTCACACATTCAAAGGAGTCCAGAAGATGTGTGAATCTTCTCTGAGATATGGTCTTGCTAAGGGGTCTATTCCACGCTTTTTCCTGACAGAAAAAAATTCACATGATTGCTGGGGCAGGGGGATGATGTTTATGAATATATGTATAGCCCAGGAACCTCAAGGCCAGCTGTAGTAATTTAGAATGCTATAAAACAGACTAAAACCTATAATAAAAGTACAGAAAGTAAAATTACGGCAAATTATTATTTTTTACAGCAGGCCAGTAATGCAACATGATTGGGGAGGGGCTATAGCTCAGTGGTAGAGTCTTTGGATGCAAAAGATCCTTGGTTCAATCTCCGGCATCACCAGCTAAAAAGATCAAGTAATAGGTGATATGAAAGATCTTTACCTGAGACTCTAGAGAGATACTTTCAGAGTATTGTATTGTCAGAATAATCAATACTGACCCTGATAGATTAGTGATCTGAGATGGCTATATGTCTCCAACATCTCATTAAGAAAATAATTAGCCCACAACATGACAGAATAAGCAGCCTCATAATCAGTGCCTTAAAAAACCAAACCCAAAGTTCCATAATCAGCAGCAGCCACAGTAAATGCCCTCTCCACAGAATTGTCTTCAGCAGATGAACAAAAAGAAGGCCCTGCAAACTTCCCATGAGAGGGAAATCCATAACTAGCACTGCTAGTGAGGAGGCTGTATCTCTCAGCAATCCACCATACCTAAGGAAGGACCTCTCTCTGCCAATGACTTCAGTACTTGGCCAGGCCTGTGAAGGAAAAAGGTCAGTTCTAGTGTGACCAGATTGCATCAGTTTTTAAAGGAAAAGAGTCTGCTAGGAAGATCCTAAAATAAAAAATAATACCAAATCTTGCTAAAAATGCATCATAAGCAAGTGCACAACAGGCGTACAAAAAAGGCAGCAATATTAGGAGAATGTCTGTTTGTATTTGGGGAGATGCAGGAGGAAGAGGAGAAGAACCTGCTTCTATTACTTAAACACCTTGTGATTTGTTGCAGATAAAAAGTCATGCTGGAAAAAATATATTTAAGACATAGTCCTGTGAGGGATAGAAAATAAGACATCAGCAGGGTATAAAGCAAAAGTATTCACCCTCCAAAGCAGCCATTTATCCAGGGGAACTGATCTCTGTCGCCTAGAGATCAGTTGTAATTCCAAGAGATTTCAAGCCACCACCTAGAGGCTGGCAACACTATGTTCAGAGCACTTGATACCCAACCTAGTTGTTAGCTGATGATTAATTTTTCAGAAGAAATTCCTTTAAAAAAACAAGATAAGGAGCCCAGTCCTATGCAAAAGTGAGTTCCATCATGTCCATTGGAGGTGGGGTGTATTCCCAAGGAAGTGTGCATAGGATTGCAGTCTTAGATTTGGTGGAAAAGCATAAAAGTTCCAGCAATTTCTTCAGATGAGCTTGAACAGTTCTCTGCCAAATACAAGTTCCTTAAGTAGCATTGTCTGGCTTTCCCTCCTGGGCCTTTTGACTTGAAAATCAAAGTTCTATTACTTTTCCCAAATAAAATACATTTCTTCTTATAACATTTTTATAGCCCAGACTTTTTAAATGTCATCTCAAGACAAAGATACTCCTTTTAATTAAGCTTCAGTTTAATATCTTGTTAATTATTTCCTTTTGTTGAATCATCTGTCCTCCCACTTAAGAGGAGGTTATGTTGGACTTCACTTAAGGGCTTCCCCATCTTTTGCCACCAGGTGAAGATTTGTTTTATTTAGTATTCTCTCAGTAATCCTTCCTTCCTGACCAATGTTTTAATAATTGTTTTTATGTCTTTGTGGGTATTTTAACTCTGATTTTAATTATTTTAATGATGTATTGTTTTTCTGTTGGTTGGTTTTAAAAATGTGATTTTTAAAAAAATGTATGTTTTAATTTGTTAGCCACCTTGGTGGCCCTTGAAAGGGCAGAAAGACAGGATATAATTTTTTATAAAATAAACAAATCTGATGTAGTACATGCTATGTTGTGGGAACTTGTTCCTGCATCTCAGGAAGCCATTTTGCCAATCAATTTCTTCTTTGTGAATTGTATTCTTAGATGAAACCGGAATGTGAAAAAATATTAGTTTGTGAAGGTACTGAATAAAAGACACAGTTCTGATTAGACATGGGCACGAACAGCATTACGAGCAGAAAAAACCCACGAACAGCCCAATCTGCTGTTTGTGAACAAGCTGTTCGTGATGCCCCATCCTAAATGAACAGGTGGTTGTTGCAAGCCTTGTCTGTTGCCTTCGGCAGCTGTTCATCAAGCCAGACAGTCTGGCACCTGCAATCAATCCCCTTGGCAACCGGAGGCACTGAACTCTATCTGAACTCCTTCTGCCTTTCCTTCTGGCTTTAACCCTTCAAAGTACTTCCAGCAGAGAGTCCCGTTTTTGCCACTGTGAAGAGAAAATAACAGCCAACGGGGAGACACGTGGATCATGCCTTTCCTGGGGTTCAATCTCTCTGAAACTTGCGGGGGGGGGGGTCTTCAGAGGACAGTGAGGACTATATCCCCTGCAAATTTGGTGGGTATTGGACATTGGGAAGGTCAGTTGGTAACCCCTCAAAGTAGCTGCCAGCAGACACTACTGTTTTTGCCAGGACAGGGCCCTTTAAACTGTCAGCTGGCAGGCGGCAGGGGAGAATCCCCCCCTACCGCCTGCCAGCTGATAGTTTAAAGGGATCTTTAAAGGGCCAGGTAAGTGGGTTTGAGGGGAGGGGGCTGAGTGGAGTGGGTTGGGGGTGGGAGTGGTTCTGGCCCCAACGAACAACGAACATGTCCAGGAACAGTTCATGTTCATCCATGTTCGTTGTTCATTGTTCGTGGATGGCAACGAACGACGAACAGGGTGTTAGGGGTTTTTTTCCCGTTCGTGCCCATGTCTGATACACACAACAATTTATCCCAATAGAGCTGGCACCTTTTTTTCTGGCTGTGCCAAGGACACAGGAGCAGGTCTAGTAAAAAAGGTGGCAACTCTCCAATGAATCCATATAGATGTAGCAGCGTCTTCAGCCTACCTGCAGGATCACGCAGATGTTCTGGTTTCTCTCTTTCTCATTCTTTGTCAATTTGGTCATCAGAATGATGGCTGCTTCCATTTCTCAAGCTTCACAACGAATGTGCTCTTCAGTCTATAATCTCCTAGAAGCAATCTCAGTAGCCCTCTCCCGTAACCCTGCAATCCTACTGCTGCCTTTTGGTGTCGGTTGAGCATAGGCTCTTGCAACATCCCTAGCATTCCTTTCCTTCTGTCTGCTGTGCCTTTGATCTGCCCTCTAAGTCCACTGATCAGACATGCTCAAAAGCTGCTGAACAATGTATCAAATAGGCAGGCCTGTAATTGCCAGTTTGGGACAGCCACAAGTCAAGTCCATGCTTTGATACCTCCTCTAGATTTTAGGGCACTTCTCCAATCTGCCCTAATTCTGTAATGCTGGTGTGTCTCAGAGCAGCAGCATAAAAAAAGTCCTTTCCCAATGGCCTCTTGCTTCCTATCTAGCAAGCAGTTAAAATGTTATCATCCACTGACAGCCATGTTCTTTCATTAGGAGTCTTGCATGACATCTGAAAGAAGCATCTGTCATGGGAGCAATTGATAATGAATGAGGGGAGGAGATGACAGGCTAGGGATCTCCTCCGAGAAAGTTGCCAGAGATACTTCTGCAGACAGTTTTTCAGCCATCCCTTCTTTCAGCTGCTGTTTGTCATCCAATGAGAAGGGACCCAGAAATTGAAACTCGGCCTAGTGCATGATTAGCTAAAGAAAAGGTAATCTGTCATTGACATGATAGCCTTATTAGAAATAGTTGTATTTTGTTTGATAACAGACTTACCCAGTCAGAAGTGTTTTCCCCAACATGCAGTAATTAACTCTCAGGCAATTAATTTGTAGAAAAATAGAATTTACAGTTTATTAAGGTAGATTCCATTCAGAGCATTTCTTGTAGAAAAAAGTAGTCTAACAAAACATAACATTTCCCTGTAACATAATTGACTAGCTGAGCATCAAGGCTACATGAGCATGCTGGGGAGGGGGGAGAAAGAGGTAGGTGCAGCCTCTCCCTTTAGAGGACAGGAGGCAAGAAAGATGTGGATAGAGAGCGAGGAGGAGTCAGGAGGTGGTTCCCACCTTAAACAAAAAGAGGCGATTTATTTATCAAGAGAGTAAAACAAATATACAGAAATACATGCAGTGCCCCTCCCCCCATGTCTAGTGCATGCTGAGTTGCCTATCACAACAAACCTGAAGTGTGTTTGCATTCAGCTCAGATATTTATTGAGGTGTATCTCCATAAGGTACATTGAGAAGTGTATCTGAGGAAGGTGAAGTTGTCATGCTGTGTTTTTGGCACTACAGTAAGCACAAACATGTTACAAGGGAGCCTTTCAGCCTACTGACATCCCTCACTGAATGCATGCTTGATCTGTAGTTAAGCATATGATCCAGTTACTCCAACAGCAATTTTAAAGCATGGGGTTTGATTATTTTTCAGTTCCCTTTAACCTTGGACAATTCACACAGAGCCCAGCTGCCCTAAAGCAACTTTGTGTTTGCCTCATTCTGGTTACATAAACCCTTAGAAGTTCTCATGTAAGCTAAAGAAAAACGAGAGTTTGATCAAAGTTGACCTGATTTATCTTCTCAGAATAACACTGAAAAAGTTAAATGTAGTAATTTTGGCAATCTCTTCAGTGAATATGGGGGGGGGGCATGACATAGCATTAATTAATTTTTCTGTGTTACATAATGCAATAGATGAACAGCCAGTAAGTACATCCTTCTCCTGGGCAGGATGCATGGAACAATACGAGGTTCCCAAAAGATTTCAGCTTGGCATCTGTCAGTGCAGTGGAAACATGAGGAGCAGTATACTAATTGAATGGCCTTATGCTTTTCAGTGCCAGAGAGCAGAGCTTCCTGTGATATGGCTGATCTTTGAACAACCAAGCAACATCACTACATTTGGGACAAAGCAATTTTCAGCAGAGGAGCAATGTGCAAGAAAGGGGGGCTGGGGGTACCCTCGGTAACACTGAGAGTGGCAGATATAGCGCTGCTGCTCAAGTTTTCCAAGACGTATTTGGTTCACAGAATTGGAACATTTTTCATTGCCCTTCCCACAACCATTTTTTTGGCCCACCCAATAAAACATCCCTTGACTGCCTTCCACCGCTGCCCCCTTCCATGCTCCCAGCCTAAGGTGTTTTACTGGGAAAGCCCCCTGGAATAGGCTGTGGCATAGAAGAGTTTCAGAAGAGCTCAATACATTATTTTTCATAAAGCAAAGCAATTTTGCATATAAATGTGTTCAGAACTGATTTTAGAACTGATTTTGTGTTGCCTCCCTTCAATAGCACCCAGAGCCACCCAACCCATCATTTCTAGTTAAGAACCTGGTAAGTCCAAAACCCATGTTTCTTGTGATAGGGCTAGAAGGAAGAGGAGGCAGAAGCAGAATTGGGTGTGAGGAATGTGATGTCCAGGCCTTTACTTGAGATTACCATTTCTCTTGAGGAATCTTTATTAATCAAAATGTGTATAGGTTTGCTAACCTGAATCACTAAAGCGATATGATCTTTTTTTTCCCCCAGGACCCAGATCAATTTCACAGTGGCCATTGACTTCACAGCTTCCAATGGTGAGTTTTTAATAATGAAGCTTTCGCTGAACTGTGTTAAATTTTTGTGTGCTCAGACAAATTCCCAATGTTTAAGTAATATAATTTGTGACTAGCGTATTTAGAATTATTGACTCACCTGTATTTATTGCAGTCATTACATCTTGTAAGGTAGGCAACATCTAGCTAGTTTGTTCAGCCACAAATTGGGAAACATTATTATAGTATAAGAGAAAGTGCCCTTGTGTATTATTCTGGTTGAACCCCTGACAACATTTGTCTGAGATCAAAAACCTGAGGGGTTTCATCTAGGATTCGTGCAGCAAATACCAGCAACTCTCCACTTTTGTCCAGGAATTTGGAGCCGGGGGGGGGGGGGCAAATTGCAAGATTCCCAGTAATTTATCCCACCCCTACAAATAAGGGGCATTCTGCATAGCTGGGAGGACCGCAGAACAATATTAGTGAATGAATTTAAATAAAAGAAAAAAAGGGGGGGTGTTAAATGGTCTGATAGGGCTGAGCGTGCTCTTTGCTTTCCATGAGGCATGGAATACTACAATCAGGAGAGAAATTAACCTACCTGAGCCCTTGAACATATATTCTGAAAGTGCACATGTGTAAGGGGAGGGGGGTTCTGAGATGTTCATTCCTCATCACCAATCTAGAGTGAAAAACATTTATTTATTTATTTATTTATTTATTTATTTATTTATTTATTCATTCATTCATTCATTCATTCATTCATTCATTCCATTTATAGTCCACCTTTCTCACTGAGACTCAAGGCGGATTACACAGTATGAGCTTAGTACAATCAGTATCAAGTACATTTCCGTACAGTATATCAAGTACATTTTCTACAGTATCAAGTACATTTCCATAAACAATGCCATAGGGTAAATATAAACAAATTTACAAAGACATACCATTAGCAAGGATCCAATACAGAGTAAAAGAAATGCTGAAGCAGAACATAATCAATTCTAGGACTAACATCTGACAACATGAAGCATGGTAGTACATAGGTGTACATATTTAAAGCAGCAGATAGTATGTGAGGCAACATATGAAGTCTATGGTCCTTAACTCATTAGTGAAGCATCTGAGACTTCATCCCTACAATACATCCTTCCTAGCTGAGTAAAAAAGCCTTTCTTTTTGAATAATTCTGTTTTGCATCGTTTGTGGAAAGCCAGGAGAGTGGGGGCTCTCCTGACTTCCTCAGGCAGGCCGTTCCACAGAGTAGGGGCCACCACAGAGAAAGCCCATGTATGGGCTGCTGTTGATTTCACCCATGTGCAGCCTGGCACTTGTAGGAGACACTGATCAGATGAGCGAAGTTGCTGTGGAGGAACATACAGAGGGAGGCGGTCCCATAGGTATGCTGGACCAAGGCCGTGAAGAGCTTTGTATGTAATAACCAACATCTTGAACTGAGCACGGTAACTGATAGGTAGCCAATGGAGTGACTGTAGGATGGGAGTGATGTTCAAGCTCCTGCTCTCTCCTTATAATAGTCTAGCCGCAGCATTTTGCACCAATTGGAGTCTCCTAGTTAACTTAGATGGGAGACCTATGTATAGTACATTACAATAGTCAAGTTTTGATGTTACCATAGCATGGATTCAGGTGGCCAGGTTGGCTGTGTTGAGATAAGAAGTCATCTCCCAGGCTAGACTGAGGTTGTAGAAGGCATTTTTGTGGCTATCTTGACTTGTTTTTCTAGTAGTAGCACTGGATCCAGTATAACTCCTAGGTTCTTAACTGAGTCTGCAAGGGTCAGACAAACTCCATCAAAAGTGAGGAGTAAAATATCCTTCAAGATCTCTGACTTCCCAACAAGCAACACTTCAGTCTTGTCTGGGTTAAATTTCAATTGGTTGTTTTACAGCCATTTTACCATGGCTGTCAGGCAGCAATATAACAACAACAACAACAACAACAAAAATAATTTATATACTGCCCTTCAGGACAGCTTAATGCTCACTCAGAGCAGTTTACAAAGTATGTTATTATTATCCCCACAACAAAACACCCTGTGAGGTGGGTGGGGCTGAGAGAGCTCCTAGAAGCTGTGACTAACCCTAGGTCACTCAGCTGGTTTCAAGTGGAGGAGTAGGGAATCAAACCCAGTTCTCCAGATTAGAGTCCCATGCTCTTAACCACTACACCAAACTGGCTCTCTCTAAGATTTCTACTGCATCCTGTGGGGACCTGCATATTGATGACATCCAACTCCCTTCCCCCTGGCTAGGTAAGCAGGGGCAGGGGGTGGAGTGTGGGAGCAGGGGATCCCCAGTAGGGGACTGGCAATCCCATTAGAGGCCCTACTTCAGATGCCCTCACTTTCTGAGATTAGGTGGGTGGCAACATAGGAGAGGGCCTTCTTACTGGTAGCACCAAAACTCTGGAACTCTCTTCCCTTTCTGTTTTCATCTTCTGTTAGCAGGTGAAGACTTTTTTTGTTTCTTTTGGTGTTACTTCAATGATCCCTCCTTCCTGCCCAATGTTTTAATTATTTTTTAATGTTTTTGTATGTATTTGGCTTTGGTTTTGATTGTTTTAATGATCGGGGGGTTGTTTGTTTTAATGGTTTTTAAGATGTGATTTTATTATATAAGTTTTAATTTGTTGTCTGACTTGGTGACCCTTGCAAATTCAGAAAGGTGGGATACAATTTTTGTAAAATAAATAATCAATAAAAGTTATGGGGAAGTGAAAATATGGGACTGATAAATAAGTCGTACGTTGGTCCAAGAAACCTAATTAAAGGACTCCATGTTTGAGCCATTAGCAGAGTCTATCATTTAGCAGAGGAAACATGGCTATAGATGGTTGTGAGGTGGTTCTGCTGGTTGGTGTGTGTGCAGGAGAGAAAATGACAAAAACATACATTTGCTTTATATTTAGAAAGGAAATAAGAGTTCTTTATTGTAGGAACGCCATACTCTGATAGGAGAGGAGGAGAGACAGATCCTAACTGCCCATCTATTCTAAAGATGGAAATGGATGCTAGGACAAGATCTGCATCATGCTTCCAAGATGGAGGGAGGAGAAGGAGAGAGGTGTTGCCTGGAACAATGCCAGGAAGAGAAGAAGTGAGAGGAGGAAATCCTAAGAATAGCAATCTACATATCAAAGGATAGTCAGAGCAATAAACAGTAAACAGAGTGCCCTGACCTCTTTATCTTTCTAAGTCTTTGGTTTGTTCCCCTCTGAAACCTGAGAAAAGGGACAGTGCTGAATCCTCCTCTTCCAACAAGGAGTACCCTTATAGCACAAGTAGGGTGAGATAATAGTGTACCCCTCTTCCATGTATATGGAAAGATGATTAACTTCTTGCTCGCCTAACTTTAAAATAGAGCAGCCAGAGTTTCGGAGCAGTTGCATTACAGCTCTAAACTGCTGAGGTTTGGGATTAGCAGAGTGGGAAACTGCTAATCTAGTTCCAGAACTCTGCAGTTTTGTGCTATTGCTCTACGGGCAGGGACAATTTCCCAATGGTTGATCCTCCCTGCAGTTCCTCAGAGGCAGACTCCCAACTTGTATTGCCTGAGTAAATAAGACTGCTGAGTAGCCAGTTGTCTTAAGCAAATTCAGGAGGAGAATTAATGCTTTAGGGAACTGTATATATCTGAAGAAAACATATACTAGCACAAATTGTTAGCAGTCAAGCCATACCCTCATGCTAATAGGGACATTTATGAATATGGCTATATCATAAACCTCTCTCCTCATGTGCTTCAAGCGCTTGGCATGTTGCCTGGCTAGACAGAACAGTTTCTGATCTGGCTGGAAGGGAAAATTACTGGAACGTGAGTCATGAGGCAGGACTGGCTAGTAGCCCCACACCCCAGAGATGTACAAAGATGTAAAGACAAACGAGGTCTTCCAGGAGTTCCTGAGTTAATCTCCTCTACACCCTTCCGATCTTTCCTAGCCCACCTTTCTAATCAAGGCTCCTCAGGGGTTCAATAGCTCTTCCCTTTCACTAATCGCGGGTCATCAATCACTTTTCTTACCTTTAGTTACACCCAGGAAGATATAAACAAGCCTTTCTCATTTTTTTGACTCACCTCTGGAGACAGCCATTTAACTATTGTTCTGGGGGCAGAAGACACGATCCTGCCCCAGAGTACCTTCCACAGTACAATTGGACTGCCCTGCTAGGTGTTCTGTTTGTGTATCCTGGGATCCTATGCACACTCTCAGACACATGTCTGAACTTTCTCCTTGCCGCGAAGCGCTAGTCTCTCAGCCACTTCTCTCTATGGATGTCCTCTGTCTCCTAGACTGGCAAATATTACCTTACCCTGAAACTCCCTCCTTTTTCCTCCCTATTTTCTAGTTAGCTCTGTGTGTATGCTGTGTACATTTTCTTGTATGTTTGTTTTTGCTGCCCCTTTAATAAAATCATTCCTGTTGAACATCCGCCTGGTCCTTTCATTCTAAGGGAATGATCCTGGTATATACTTGTGGAGATCCTGCTAGCTACCCCCTCTTGCTGCCTCCCTTTGTATGCTAATTCCCCCAATTCAAAAGGAGACTCCCCATTTAGGGTAACAAAATGGCATATTTCATGGGACCAGCTCTAAACAGGTGTTTTCTTACTGTATGCCTCTTGCAAATTGGTAGAGTTTGCTCTGACTGCTGCTGCTTACCAGATGGTCATTGATGTTCCAGTGACTGTTCTGGCTATCTCTTTTGTCCTTTGGCAGGCAATCCCTCTCAGTCTACTTCCCTTCACTACATGAATCCTTACCAGCTCAACGCGTACGCTATGGCACTGAAGGCTGTCGGCGAGATCATCCAGGACTATGACAGCGACAAAATGTTCCCAGCACTTGGGTTTGGAGCCAAAATACCACCTGATGGCCACGTGTCTCATGAGTTCCCCTTGGTATTGACACCTCTCTTTGAATCACTTCAGCGTTCAGATACAGCTGTTGAGTTATGCTTTATTTCAGATTCGGCCTAGAGTCAGATATACCTGCCGCCATTTTCTGATGACACAAAAGACTTTGCTCTGCTGAAAGCAAAAAGCCTTGAGAAAATAAGAATACAGTATAAGCACAACCTAGCTGGTCAGATTCAAAGGTGCATCTAGTCCAACATCTCTGTTTCCACAGTGGCCAGCTAGGTGTTTCCATGACGCCCACAGGCTTGAGAGGAAGGCCCCCTTTTGCTGTTTGCCCTCCCAACAAATGCAGACAGGAACCAAGCCTTTGATTACATAGGTTTCATGTCACTTTCATGGTTAACAGCTGTTGATAGACCTGCCCTCCATGCACTCAAATAATCCCTTTTTACGTCCCATGTAAGCCCATGGCCATCATCACATCTTGTCGTAGCTAATTCTGTAAAGTGTTGTGTAAAGAAGTACTTGAGTCTGCTTTCCTGGGCCAAGGCTTGCTTCTCACTGGGGTTCCTGAGGCTAGATTAGTACAGTAGCTGGGTTTGAGGTGCTTTCTTTTTCTATGACTTAGAGTTTCCCCATTTGTAACATTGTCATTGGTCTGAGATCCAAGGAAGGGAAATAATAGTGCCTCTAAATCTCCAAGGAGGCTGTTCCTATCATATCAGGCATATATGTACTTCCTGCCAGGGAGAGCCCTTCATTTTCAAGTCTTTAGGTAACTGCCTCTGGCTAGAATGTTAATCTGTGCTAATGAAGAGTTATCCACTGAAGCAGGTGTGGGAATGAGGGATAGACTCTTCAGAGGGCAAGGAAGCAGCCACTACCTGGGAACTTTCACTCGTGTCTCTCTTTCTCTGCTGCAGAACGGCAACCCTGACAATCCTCACTGCAGTGGGATAGAGGGAATCCTTGAAGCCTATCATGACAGCCTCAAGACTGTCCAGCTCTATGGCCCAACTAACTTTGCACCAGTGGTTAACCACGTGGCTAGGTATGCCCAGCCATCACAAAACACTGCAGAGACTTGCTGCTGTTTGCATTGAGGTGTGGGTGGTAAGGAGACTCATTCCATCATTGTGGTTAGGGTCAGATGACCACTTGCACTGTGGTGACTTCTTTCAGACTCTGTACAAGTAACTGTGTGAAGAAGATCCAACCACTCAGAATATCTAGCGGTGGGATGATGAGGACATGGCCAAGTTCTCCTTACTACATAGCTACGTTTTCCACACAACTGCATTTTGCCCTAAGATCAGCTCATAGTCATAACTTAATCTCTTGTCCCAAACTGGATACCTAAACATATGATAACTGACATCACATAGAGTGAAAGTAGACAGTTGATTTTTTAAAAAACAACATGGTGTTGAAATCTGTTCCCTGGCTTTGTGAAATTAGAAAGATCTGGTCTCAACATAGTTTTTTTTTTAGTTGAAGACAAGAGCTGACTTTTTCAATGTGATTGCACATGTTGAACTTGTTTTATGAGTGTCTGAATAGGTGTCAGTTGCAGAAGAGGGGAAGGATCTAGAGTACACATGGTTCAGTGTTCATCTTCTGCCATTAAAGGAGCCTGCATAGCAGCAAACCAGCCAAGAGCGATCAGAGGTTCCCAAAGGAAAGATTTCCCCTGCCCCCACCCTAACATTAAGAACAGCACAAGACTAGGGGCAGGCCCTGCTGCGTTTGGCTAACAACCGTCTTTGGGCTTACAGAATGAGGGGAGTTTTGTTTAGACCACCGTGCCTTTGTTCCAGTATTCATGTGATTTCCCACTACTCAGGTATGCTGCTGCTGTGCAAGATGGTTCCCAGTATTTTGTTTTGCTCATCATCACTGATGGCGTGATATCGGACATGGCCCAGACGAAGGAAGCTATAGTCAATGTGAGTAGCACAGCTTCTGGTTCCTCCGTGTTCCACAGGATTGTAATGGTGCTCTAGGTTCTGATTTAGAATGCAAGCCACATGTTGCTGCCTGCCAATGTGCTTCTGTCTGTCTGGGGAAACTTTTTCTATTTTTGAAAGACTGTGAATTATGTTAGGAAGGTCATGTTCCTGGCATTTGCTTCTAGATGGGAACACAATGTGGTGTTATAGTAGCACATATCTCTTTTCACCACTTCAAAAAGTCTCCGGAAATGCCCAGTCTAGGAATTTCCCTGTCAATGTATTGCTTGTGTTTCAACACCTTTTAACTGGTTTCTGGCTGCATACACTTCTGCTTCTATTCATATTTAGAATTTAGGTAATGCTTAGATTATTTCACATGCATTGTCCCAGTAACCTTTCCAACAGCCCTATAAAGTAGGACAATACAATTACACAGATATTTCAGATGAGGGACACCAAAGCCATCCAATGAGTAGATGAAGGGCATTAGATTTGAAGCAGGATATTTCCAGCTCATTTTGCTGACCACTATGCTAACATCAGCTCTCCTCCCAGGCCTCAATAAAAAGTTAAGGGCAAGACAGAATGGCTTGCACAGGGCAGAAGACTGTGATCTATGCTGACATTATATGATTCTATATAAATCATAGAATGCTGCTTTTTTTTTTTAAATGCAGTTTATGTCTTGGGTGGGCTTTGAGCCTGGGTCTCCTACCTCATGAAGAGTAGCAGCTAGATCACATGAACTGTTAATAGCTTCTTCTTTACCCCACAATATGCTTTAAACACACAGAAGCTTCCTCAGACAACGTCCCCCTTTCCATGTATGGTGCTCAACGATGAAATGGTGATGAGTGTTGCTTGTTATTAAGCAACTGTTGTTGCAGTTCCCATTATGGTGCAGCCAGAGATCAGCTCAGGCGAAGAGTTCTTCTTATTACTGCTTCTGTGTTTAACAGCAACAACAATCAGTGACTGCTGTAGGGGAAGAAAAGAGAGCTAGATAATTTGATAATGAGGCAGAGAGAGAGTGTTAAATATAAACAAGGTTCCTGAAGGCATTAGAGGAGGCTGAGTGGAAAGCAGGAGGTATCACTATGATTTCTCCTCCCTTGTGATAAATTACATAATGGCAAAACCCATTAGCAAGCAAAAGGACATTAGGGTCAGGGAGAGAGTGGGAAGGTTTGCCTCTATGCAAATAGAAAGGTTTAACCTGATCAAATAGAAAATGGGGGAGGGAAGTGTGCTATATGTTTCTGTATGGCGGCACTAGTCAGTTGTTACCTGGGACTAAATGTATCAGTCATGGTGGAGAGTGTGAACCATGATGGTGCTTTCTATATGCACAACAGGATGCTGCATTTTTAAAAAAGGTCCAAAATCTGAAAGCAGATAATGTGATCAGAATTAAATATGTAAACATGCCAACAAGAGACTGACAATGCTTTGCTAGATTGACACTATATTATACTATAGCCAGCTGCTAACTTAGCCAAAGTAAATGTTTATAATTGCAAGTCTCTCTTCCATGTTAATGCTTCACATGGATTGTGAGAGGAAAGATTCTACAGCCAGAGTCTTGTGCTGTGATGTAGCTGTTGCAAGATCTAGTTTTGTGAGTTGTGAAAAGAGCCCAAATGAGCACACATTCTCTAAGTGTTGGTCTGGCTGGAGGTTGTATGGCCACTCATCATCAATGAGTAATTGAACATTCAAAGTGCCATCAGTTGTTACATAAATGAATTGCCACAATAAGTTTATATACCTGTACAGGGCCTAAATTGCTATAATTTAAATTGACCATTAGGACTGTCTGATTCTTATTCTCCTGTACGAATTCAACAAAACAATCACTCTAATCCCATTTACTGTCCTGTTAGCTGTACTCTAGATTTTTATTCTTACATGGCGCTAACTGGCTCTATATTGTAGCCTGATTTCTGATGCATTATATTTCTGTCTTAAATGCATGCTCTTTCTCTTCCACTTTCCCCTGTCTCCAATCCTCACTGACAACCCTCTCTTCCACAAACCCTCCTATTCTTCCTTGTTTCCTGATGGCCGTAAGGCTGCCAAGCTTCCAATGTCCATAATCATTGTGGGAGTTGGACAGGCTGAATTTGATGGTAAGAACCTAATTTGCATTTAGTGAATTTATTTGCAGCATGACGTCCTTCATGTACTTTAACTAAAAGGCTGCTCCTATGGTCCTGCTACACCAATATCACAGGATCACCAACTTATACTTAAGCAGGGAGGTCAGCAGTACAATGGCCATCGAAATGAGCAGGACCCTTGGCAGTCCTGGCTGGTTCTCATGCTTTCCCAAGCAAAAAGGCAGGTATTACATAATGCTTTTTTAGGCTATCAGAGGATTCTTGTCTGTAAAAGCCTGGAGTCTCTGGATAGTGGCGTTAGCTGAAGCTCTGGAGGCTGCTGCACTATGGTCATTTATACAACGGAGGGCATTGTGGTCTCATTCTGACTTAGCCATGCATTGTGTGTGTGTGTACTGGATTGGGCAGCATCATGAAGTTTTCTGGCTATCATTGTGTGTCTTTCATGCATAGTTTATGGGGATGTTATCACCATGCAATGCTGTGATTTGTGAGCAATGGCAAAGTTGCTGGGGTGTTGTGGGAATATGTTGGTGTTTCTACAACCACCAGCCAGCCTGGTCCTTCAGTGATTAGCAGGTGGCTTTCCCACAGAACTGAGAGACAGTAAGGTTTCCTGGAGGAACAAAACCTGTTACATGGCCAGTGCTTCCAGACACATTCTGTAGCGTACAACATACTTCCATAGGAGCCTGTATGAGGGAAATATGCTTTTTGCAAAGGAGAGGGATGGACACACAGGGGGAAGAAAGAACACAAAGTGTGGCAGCAAGTTCACAGGAGGCAGCGCTATGAGCTGCCAAGTAGTTCAGTTAGAAGAGACGCCAGACACAATGGGCTGAGGCACACCTCAGGGAGATGCACTTAAGTCAAAGCTCACCCTGCTGGCAACACTAAATGTAGAGAGAAAAGAGAGAGGTGAAGGATTAGGCCCAGGTCTTCCATTTCATGAGCTAAACCTTAATGACACCTCCACAATAAAGGCTCAAAAGGAGGCTTTAGTGGTCTCCAAAGGGCCACACTCATGCACCCTTCCTCCCCCCGCCCTCCCCTTCTTCCTACTTGGACATTCCGGCCATATAACTGAGTATGGAAGAGATCCCACACTGCAGCCATAGTCCTGGGCTTACTCTAAATGAGTCCTTGGGCTGAGAAGAGGCATGCACACCTGTAAGGGCAGTGAGATAACCAATCAGAGCATTTGGCATTATGGACCAATGGCCTCACTCAAGTTATTGACTTATCCTTGCCCCCAAGATGCTTATCATTCCATCCCATGCCCTGGCCATGTTCAATAGAATGAAAGCTAGTGTCTACAGGTTACCCATATCTCTCCAATGCTTAACTTCATACACCCCAAATTTTGGGTTCCTCATGATGCAGATGTTGGTGATGATAATATCAGCCATGTCTAAAAGGAGTTAAAATCCCATTGAGCTGCTATGGCACTCCCTGTTGTTGCTAGTTTTCCTGTGGTGATGCCATGTGCAATATATAGACCCTCAACCCCAGTAGGGCATGGTAGGGGAGAACCCTCTGCTCCATTTCTCAGTGCATGCATGATAAAGAACGTGTATCAAGGATGTTGTGGTTCCCTGTTTGCTATCCACCTTGAAAACAATGACACAAAGGAGAGGGTCACAGTGGCTTGGATCCACTGATGCATTAGCAGAAACGTAAACAGGCTTAGCACAGTTCCACTTGCGCAAAATTTTGCACAATGCCTAGCACTCTCATCCCTTTATATTTGAGTGCCCTGAAATGGGTTGACCAAGATCTTGTGCTAGTGGAAACACAAGTGGAGATACAATGAGTCTGAGTTCATGCTTAGCAGAAGTGGAAATTTTGTGCTGGATCCAACCCAGTGTCTGCAGCAAAGCATCAGCTGTGGAGTGATCCCTGACAGCATCACAGAGGAATGTGGTTGTCAGTCCCTTTTGTGGATGCAGGTCCCCTGTGCCTTTAAAAGCTGTATGATCAACAGAAGAGAAGCAAGCACAGCTGCCTCTGCCTCTCCTTGCTGGGTGATGCTGCAGCTGTTCTATCACTGTGCATCATTTTCTCTGGAAAAATACAGGAGAACCTGGCTTACTGTTGCACATCACCTTTCACCTGTTGCTACATGGAGGCATCATCTACAGCCCATGCCTCCAGCACCAACCTTGCAACTTGCTCACTTTGATGTTACAAAGTCATAAAGCTACAGCATTCCTGGTTGTTTCAGAATTCTTTTGAAAATTTCCCAGGAAGGAAACCCCACTGCCCCTTTGAACAGCTTGTTCTTGTTGGGCTTCCCTTATAGCTGAGATTTAAAAAAAAAAAAGAACGCTGTCACACATGCATCTCATAGGAGTTACACAACACGAATCTTCAATTTTGGCATGGTTCAAATACCAAACCATAAATTACTACATGAACAAACCTGGAAGGGCCTCAGCCTTGCCCATGTGATCACTCCCTCCTTTATGCACTGCATGCTAATTAGCCATTTCCAGTCTTTTGCAAACCACAGTTCACTATTACAATGATTTTGCATAGTGATCTGCTGGGCAAATACAAACTACTGTACTGGTTTGGATATACTGGCAAGTTATGGTTTGCTCAAACCCCCAAAGTAACTCATTTGTGCACGGGGAGGGGGGAGATTACACAAGAGAAAAAAGGTTCTTTCAACGCTCATTCACATACCTTGGGGTTGTGTTATGTTTGAAATATGCCAACACTATACTTGTTGCATAGCCAAATTACAGATTACACATACGTGGAAGAAGCTGGAGACAGCTGTTGGACAATCCATTTATTTATTTATGCTTTGGCCAGTAAGGATTTGAAAAGTCACCATAGGCTTAATTTAATGAAGTGTGATTAACCAACCGAATGCCAGAGGTGGTACAAAGCATCAGTGATGTATGTCATGTGATTGTTCAAGCCATCAATTACAAATTTGTATTCAAGAGGGGACTGGGAAGTGAAAATGGCCTAAAACAAACCAAGGTGAGCATTGTGGAGTCATAAGCCAGCGCTGCAGGGACTCCTCAGCTCAGCAGTGCCAGCAGTGGGCATTAGCTCACTGAGGGCTTCCTCCTGAAAATGGGCAGCAGAGTGGAAAAGACGGTTAGTGAACTGACACTAGTTACCATTGCCAGCGACAGGGCTAAGCTGAGTTGTCAGAGTTTGGCTCCATTTGTTCCTACCAGCAGCTCTCTAGGGCAGGGACCGATTGGGAAATGTCCATGCAAGTTAAAGGGCCAGTCCAACCTTGCTTGTATTTGACAGACCCCTACATCGAACTCTGTCTCTTGAATAAAAGTTGTATAATGAAATTAACAGATGTAACAGGTTAATTATACCTCATAATGAGAATGGGCATTGATAAGGTTGATAGTGGTAAAAATTGCAATATGCACAGGGAAAATTTGAGTTCACCTGTCCAAAAGAAAAGAATTCAGCGATTCTCTCAACTCACCTTTTCTAGAAAATTGATCTGCTAATCTGCTATGATCCAGGTGGGCTTTTTGGACTCGTTATAGCTTTTGGCTTCTTTGTACCATTTCATGCTTTGTGACTAATCTAGTTACTGTTCACTGCTCCTTGCAATGCAGCTATGGTAGAGCTGGATGGAGATGACATTCGAATCTCATCTCGGGGGAAGATTGCTGAACGTGACATTGTCCAGGTAATAAAGAAATTCTTTCTCTCACACCAGTTTCAACCCTCTTTAATGGTGTGGGTTTCATGTAGTTCAAACTAAAAGCTGCCATATAAACAAGACAGGCTTTGCCACCCTGAAACTATGTACCGGTCTTGGCACTGAAGAGTAGACAATGGATGAGTCTTTGCTTTTCAGAACTGACTTGTGATGGAAGCTTTGATAAAAACTTCAGCCCATGAGAGACCCAAACAAGGGTCAGTATCAACAGCATCCATATTGTACATCTCACCAAAATGTGCCAGACAGGAAGCTTTGAATAAACAGTGGCCCAGCCCTGACTGTTTTACATCTGCTCTGTATATGGACCACGATAGTAAAGAAAATAAAGCTGATTGGTAGGATGAGGAGAAATAATATCTGGGCAGTAGTATTTATTTAAGTCTACAGCCAAGCCCATACTTAAGTAAAAGTCAACTTATCAGAAGAGTAAATTACCTTAGGTTAGCAAATAGCCCAGCAAAGTGATATTTTTTTCTTGTAAAAGAGTATCTTTCCATTATTGGTTATTGTTAGGAAAGCTCTTGAGTTAAATTTCTTGTGATCTGTGGCTTCTCTTTAGCTCTCTGTGGCAAGACATCAGCTGAGGAGGTTTTTGCATTATCATTGCTTGTAGAATATCAGGAGTTTGACATCTGTGATCTTTCTGTACTCTTTGTGTGATTCATTCTGTCTGGATCAGAAAAGTCCCAGTTCTCAGAATATTTATTTATTTAACTTATATACTGCCTCTCCATATTTAGTGCTCATGGAGGTTTACAACATATATATATACACTGTTGTGGGGTTTTTTTTCCAAAAATAATTTACAGTTTGGCCTTTCAGGTGTTTGATATATATCATTTTTCTTTTCAGTTTGTTCCCTTCAGGGATTACATTGACCGCACAGGAAATCATGTCCTGAGTATGGCCCGGCTGGCTAAAGATGTCCTTGCTGAGATCCCAGACCAATTCATCTCCTACATGAAAGGGCGTAGCATCAAACCCAACCCAGCTCCACCTCCATACAACCCGACAGGCCACACCCTTCAGACCCAAATCTGAAAACAAGAAAAGAGCACTTGAGTCAAGTGCCTATGAAACACAAGTCACCCTCTTGTGTCAACTTTCTGTGGACAGCCACAAAGGCAGTAAACATGCCACAACCTGAAAATCCACCATGTACTCTTTAGCCCCAAAAGTCCACTTTGGGAACTGAGTAAAGCTCTGATTCCAGCATACCAATATGCATAATTGGAAGCACTGATCAGCCTTGAGACGGAGCAAAGCTGGTGAAAAATGTGAGTTTAAAAAACAACAACAGGACAAGCCCAGTCATTGACAAGTTTCTTCATTCCCTGATTGGGGATATCAGCAAGATGAAAGGAGCCTGGTTTCTTTTTAGCAGTTCTCTTAAAGAGATCTACAACATCATTGATATGGCTTGGGGTCCATAGGATGGACCAGCCAGTCCACAAATTTTCAAAGCACCTCTCTTTCTCTTAATAGGAGTTTCTAAATGATTTGGAAGTTTTATACTCCATGTGTACCCCACCTGACACTTCAAGTCTTCTGCCTTTCCTCCTTGCTTTGTAATGGCCTGGCTTGTGAAGTGACCTAGCAGTCAAGTTAACTGTTTAATGTCGCCTTTGTTGCTGTTGCTAGTATTCCTTGTACTGCGCACTGTCCCTGAGTTGCTTAATACCCCTCATTCTCTGTAAGTCTCATTTTTGTGCAGACTTGGTTTGAGATAATATGTGTGCATGCACGTGCTTTTGTTAAGGTCCTTTTCAGTGTTTTTTTAAAGCCCCAGTTTTTGGCAGGTTGACTTCTAGACTCTGACCTCTGAAAAGCAGTGCACAGAGTGTTACTAAAATGTTCTGGACATGGGAATGGGAGAATAGAGAAAGGACTAGGAATGAGTTACTGATCTTGCTGCAGTGTTGCCAGTCATGCAGATGACATTACATTAACAGTTGAACTCCTCACTCAGGGTGGCCCCGGTCTCTGGGCTTGAACTACATGGGCATAGAGGAGTCCTGTCCTTTCAGGGTTGGACTGAAACAGTATCTGTGTTTGCAGCTCAGAAGGTTTGGTAGAGTCTGATTGTCCTTTCTTCATTTCCAACTTTTGCAACACATGCAACTACTATGTAAATCCTCCAGATCTTAGGATACAAACGTGTGCCCAGAGCTAAAGCATTCGGACATGGAGTCTTAGCAGTTGCCTAAACATTCCTCTTTCTCCCTGGATGGCCCCTAACTGTTACTTATTTGTGTATGTATTTCAATTTATACTGGCCCCTCTCCTGTCCTTTAAGCTAAGGGTGGCTTACACTTTAACAATACCTCTAATTAAATGTAATTCTACCTATCGCTTTCCAAGTCCAGAAGGCCCAACAAGTCCCAGTTTCAAAAATTTTATTCAATTACACCCTTGCTCATTCTACCCTCCCCCCATTTCCCCCATCCTGCTCTCCTTACTCATATAATTAACCATCCCATCAATGAATTCCCTTCTGTTTTATTTAATGATCTCTTTCTACAACAGTGACCACCAAACAGCTGCCTCTCTTATGCAGCTCCCAGAAGTTATATTTGACATTCTGGGAGAATGATGGGTGCTAGAGGTAAAAAAGGCAGGATTGATAGCTAGGGAGTTTCTCCTGCCAAGTCAACTGCCAATTGTAAGCTTCTGGAGATACTGCTTATATAAATTGCTGATCAACAAAAAATGCCCTCCACCTCCATTTTAAATGCTTATTTAGCAGAGTGTTTGCCACTTATTTAAAATTATTTGTAAATAATTACAAACTGCCTTTCCTCCCTTTGCCCTTTTAACTGGTGGATTTAGACAGGTCCTATGTTGGTCAATTCTTTGGACAGGTGCCCAGGCCATCCTAGGAAGCCAGCTTGCTGATTCCTCCTGACTTCTGACCTATGGAGAAGGAGATTTGCTCTTTACTTGGGTGCCTGTTTTGCTGTCTGTGCAAGAGGATGAAAGAAGCAGTTAGCAGTTGCCTAACAATTATCCAGGAGAGTCTGCCTTGAAAAGGGACTGTCTGAAGTCTAGCATGTGCCAGTGACAGAGCAGGGGAAGGTCTGGGGTCCACCAACATTTTTTAATCAAAATGAGGCGGGGCTTGGTTTGCTAAAATTTGAGAACCACTGAGAGTCAATGGGAGCAGAAGGCTGATTTACTGTTTACTTTCATGGCATCATTGTAGATATTATATAGAGATAAAAGGAGAGATGTAGCAAAGTTTAGTTCTTCTTGCACACCACATCAGGTTATGCCTGTCAGAGTGGCCTTACTAGTCCAGTGCCATTTAGCTATTTGAACCACTAACTTGGGGCTTAATTACATGTTACAGTTTTCCCTAGAGTTCTCCTTGGGTCCTAGCAAATTCTATGCTGGGAATATCCCAGTCTGATCAGGTTGGGTGTGCATGGAGAGGGGACTTCAGCCTCCCCTAAAACCATTTTTGCAATCTGAAAAGCCCCTAGAGGTGATAGTTGTTCCATTGGAGCGAGGGGTGCAAGTGCACTAATAGAGTACACCTTGGTTTCCCCAGCTGGATAAACAGCAGTCTCTGGGGTTATTTCAGGATAGGGAAATGATGGAAAACAAAGGCTTAAGCCTCCTTTCCTCATACATCATGTTTGCAATCCCAGCTGGGCCCATGCATGCTTGGAATTAAGTTCCTGGCATGAAACTTACAATACATGGAAGACCCTTGGAAAGTGTAAAATGTAGTTAGACCCTTAGAAAGGAAATCTTGTTGGCTGGCTGGCTCATAAACTCTTAGAGAGCGAGTCAGCCAACAAAGTTTTTCTTTAGTACTTTCCAACTCTCAGTGACGGATTTCTTTTTTAGGACCACCAAATATCTTCTGTTTCATCAGTTCTTATTGACCTTTAACTTCCTTCTCTGGTCCAGATCCTCAACTGATATAGGAGCAACCTCAAATACAACTCAGCCAGAGGACCTGGATTTGAGGTTGATGTACCCAGTAGCATAGACTCAGGGTACAATCCAGAATTATGATCAAAGGGATCCTTACCATGGACTTCAATGTGAGATGTGGATTATTACTGTTGCCTTTGCAAACATTTTGTTCTCCCAGATTTCAAAGGCGAGGGGGCATGGAAACAGTACTTCTCTTCTTTACTTTGGCATTATTCCCCCTCCAAGTACCATTCAAGAATCAGATCAGAAAACTTCACAAACAAAGGAACGTGTATATAACATGGGGGCCAGTTCTGAAGGAGCAGATGTATTGAACAGCATTTGCCTGGGCTAATTTTACCCTGTTTCTGTCTGTGCATCATGTCATGTCATGTTGTTACAAGTGCAACTGAGTGCTGCGTACTCTGCAGTTTTGTGTGCTGTGTCTCTGTACCTGTTGGGTAAAGCATGCCAAAGTGTTCCTGCGCCCAGTTATGTGAGCATATGAGCATATGGTACAAATCATGCAACCTTGTGCCCTGCTGTGTATGAACACAATGAGCAGGAGAAATGTGTCAGGCAAAAGAGAATACACTGTGCATGTAAGATCAGACCTGTTGAACCACAGGCCCATAGAATAGCTCATGGGTAGTTTTGGAAACAACAGTTCATTCTCCAGGTGACTTCCTCTGAGTACATGAAGGGAAGCTGTTGTATGTACTCCCAAGCTCAAAACTTTTCTGGTTTTTGATGTTTATTACACCCATCCAGCATGTTCCTCCCTATCCCATTCACCAATATTTTTATTTGCATGGTGATGCCCTCGAACTATTTATGCTACTGTATCCTTCATTGACTGTCTGATGTAATATGGTTTCTATTGGATTGCCTTAATTGAAATAAATGATTCTTTTTATTAAAGCAGAGTGTGAGCTTTGGTTTCATAGCATTAATAATTTAAGCTTATCAGATGCCCCACTTTTATGAGAATGATCCAGAAAAATCTGTTATATCTTGAACTGAGAAGCATCCCTTCTGTGAATCCATCTAATGAATTTGATTACTGCCATTATGTCCAGTGGAGCAAATTGGTTAAACGTTGAAGTATATAAGTTCAAGCTCTTACTCGCACACCCCCTTAGATGCACAAGTTTTGCAAAGTCCTAGGTAGATGAGAGGGAGGGATGCTGTCCTTTGTACTAGAATAAATATTTACATCATCTAAAAGAATGGGGAGGTGAAGCAATCAGAAATGCTGTTGAGTAGCAAGTCCCATTAACCATCAATGCCCAGTGATATTTTTAAATCTATGTGCCCAGCTTAACAGTCCAACATAAATAAGCAATTAAATGTTTTTTTATTTTTTTATTATATACTTAAAGTCAACATGTGTCATGATCAGTTGTCTAGGCCAACTGACACAGTGTATTGCATTTGCAAAGTTACATGTGTCTTTAACATTCAAAGGGGCAATACTTTGCTTTCCAAACACGCTGCTTGACAAAGGCTAGAAAGTCCTCTCTTTTGCCTCTGTACTGGCTTTGTAGAATGCTAACCACTTCTGTAAACAGCACAAGCACCACTAGAATAGGAGGAGAGATGTTAGGCTCTTTGGAAAGGCACATGCAATGAGAGACCAAGTACCACACTGTGGAAGAAGAGACAGGATTGGCAGGAATTGGTGGGAAGTATAAACACCAATTAATAAAACAAAGTCCTTTTCTTAATACTCTCAAAATCATACACTGTTCTCTTTGGCTAGAGAGCTGGGGATTTCTAATCACATACTAATGGGTACTACTGACTGTTTCATGTTTCTCATGATTCATTTATTGCACTTCAAGATCAAGGTACTTGCAGCCAAGTACAGAACAAATTCATGTCATCCTCACATTTCTATGTTCTCTCAAATATATTTCTGAAATTACTACACTTTAAGGCCCTGATCCAAAAGGTTGCATGGGGCACTTCAATGACTTCCTGCATTCCATACACCACAATTCAGACACCACACCTCTTTCCTGATTTCAGGAGCTGGTCTCTAATGCAATGTAGGGAACTCCTGCTAAGGAAAACAAAACCTGATACACACCTGCCCCAGCCTTGCACTGAAGAATTTGCTCCCTACTAGAGAGGGACTAATAAGAATGGACTCTCAGAGGCATCATTGCGCTCTCCCCCCCACCCCCAACAAGTGCACCATGGGACAGTTGTGAACATAAGAACATAAGCAAAGCCATGTTGGATCAGGCCAGTGGCCCATCCAGTCCAACATTCTGTCACACACAGTGGCTAGAAATCCAGTGCCATCTAAAGGACTGTCAGTGAGGCCAGGACACCAGAAGCCCTCCCACTGCCTTCCTTCCAGCACCAAGACAACAGAGCACCACCTCCCCACAAAGAGAATACCATCTATCTCCTGTGGCTAATAGCCACTGATGGACCTCTGCTCCATATATTTGTCCAGTCCCCTCTTGAAGCTGGCAATGCTTGTAGCTGCCACCACCTCCTGTGGCAACGAATTCCATGTGTTTATCACCCTTTGTGTAAAGTAGTATTTTCTTCTATCCTAACCCGACTGCTCAATAATTTCATAGAGTGCCCACGAGTTCTTGTATTGTGAGAAAGGGAGAAAAACACATCTTTCTCTACCTTCTCTAACCCGTGCATTATCTTGTAAACCTCTATCATGTCTCCCCTCAGTCGTCTTTTCTCCAGGCTAAAGAGCCCCAAGCGCCTCAATCTTTCCTCATAGGGAAAGTGTTCCAACCCTTTAATCATTTTAGTTGCCCTTCTCTGTACTTTTTCCAGTGCTATGATATCTTTTTTAAGGTGTGGCGACCAGAACTGTACACAGTACTCCAAATGAGGCCTCACCATCGATTTATACAGAGGCATTATGATACCGGCTGATTTGTTTTCAATCCCTTTCCTAATAACCCCTAGCATAGCATTAGCTTTTTTTATGGCAGTCGCACACTGTGC
This sequence comes from Eublepharis macularius, assembly GCF_028583425.1. Classification (NCBI taxonomy): domain Eukaryota; kingdom Metazoa; phylum Chordata; class Lepidosauria; order Squamata; family Eublepharidae; genus Eublepharis; species Eublepharis macularius. The sequence continues at coordinate 103,387,357 of NC_072794.1, read as the reverse complement.
TGACGTTTTTAGTGAGTTATCTATCATGACTCCAAGATCTCTCTCTTGGTCAGTCTCCGCCAGTTCAGACCCCATCAACTTGTATTTATATTTTGGATTTTTGGTTCCAATGTGCATTACTTTGCACTTGGCTACATTGAACCTCATTTGCCACATGGATGCCCACTCTTCTAGCCTCGACAGATCCCTTTGGAGTGCCTCACAATCCTCTCTGGCTTTCACCACCCTGAACAATTTCGTGTCATCTGCAAATTTAGCCACTTCACTGCTTAATCCCAATTCCAAATCATTAATAAACAAGTTAAAAAGCATTGGACCCAATACCGACCCCTGTGGCACCCCACTGCTCACCACCCTCCACTGTGAGAAGTGCCCGTTTATACTCACTCTCTGTTTCCTATTAATTAGCCAGTTTTCGATCCACAAGAGGACTTGGCCCTTTATCCCATAGCTACTGAGCTTACTTAGGAGCCTTTGATGAGGAACTTTGTCAAAAGCTTTCTGGAAGTCAAGATAAACAATATCTATCGGGTCTCCCTTGTCCACTTGTTTGTTCACTCCCTCAAAGAACTCTAACAGATTGGTGAGACAAGATCTTCCCTTACAGAACCCATGCTGAGTTTTCCTCATCAGCTTTTGGTCATCAATGTGCCCACTAATTTTATTTTTGATAATAGTTTCCACCAACTTACCCGGTATTGACGTCAGGCTGACTGGCCTGTAATTTCCCAGATCTCCCCTGGAACCTTTTTTAAAGATGGGGACAACATTAGCTACCTTCCAGTCCTCAGGAACAGAGGACTGTGTCTCATATTTCTGAATGCAAATTAAAGCCAAATTAAAATTTGGCAGACCTGACTTTTAAAGCTTGCTTTGAAATCATGTACGACATCTTCAGAGTTCACATTGGCTATCTGCACCCTTCTGCTAGCATAGAAACATTTTTTTTTACTATTAATGCTATCCTTCCTCCAAACAACTCATTCTCCCCTTTTATCAACCCTATGAGGTATATTAGGCATATATACTGACCCCCAAGTTACCCAGTGATCTTAAGCATAATCATAGAAGCTGTTCTGGCAGAAGACTTAACTCATAGGATCAGGCCACAAGGAACAAATGGAATTTAAGTGAAAACCATAGTAAACATGGTACATACATATTAAACATATCTATAAATTGCTTATCACAGCGTCGCCAGTACTGGACACCTTTCATAGTAAACACATCTATTGTTAACATTTTTAAAGATGTACAAATGAAGTTAGTCCCACTGAATTCAACAGGGTTTACTTCCAAGTCACTGTGTGTATAAGATTACACTCTGCATCAGTAAATCACACTAACTGCCATGAAATTAATTGTTCAATGCTTTGCTTTTAGAGTAATACATCCCAAAGGGGGGGGGGGGGAGAGAGACTACACCAGGGCTAAGGAGAGAGCAAGGGAGATCTAGTAGCTGATCCAAATCCAGAAGCAGGCCCCGGTGAGAAGCAAAGTAGCCAAAAATTTATTCAGGAGCAAAGGCATATTTGTGAGTTGGGTCCCATGGAGGAGTGTTAAACTGGGACAGAGGAACAGGAAACAGATGTAGTTAGGAGAGATGCCTAAAAAGGGAGGTGGGCATGCCAAGGAAGAAAGATTGGAATGAGCCCAGAGATGAAAAGAAGGTATGTGGGCGATGGCTGTTGTGGGTTTTCCGGGCTGTATTGCCGTGGTCTTGGCATTGTAGTTCCTGACGTTTCGCCAGCAGCTGTGGCTGGCATCTTCAGAGGTGTAGCACCAAAAGACAGAGATCTCTCAGTGTCACAGTGTGGAAAAGATGTAGGTCATTTGTATCTACTCAGGAGGGGTGGGGTTGAGCTGAGTCATCCTGTAAGAGTTTCCCAGGGTGTGGAATGCTAATGGAGGGAGGCTTCACTGTATCCTGAGGAGGTTCTTTTGCATATGGATTGGTACTTGATGTGCTAATCTTCTCTGCAGGGCTATTGTCGGGGATAGAATGTTTTGTCTAAGAGGCATAATGAAAACATTAGTGGATCGTGCAAGATGGATATGTGAGCCGCACTTTCTCAATGAGGAAATTAATCATCTAAACCACGCACTTCAGGCAAATGGCTACTCCAGAAATGAAATCCGAAGAGCAATCAAACCCAGGATGAATCAAACAACCAAGGAAAAACAGTCTCCTACAGGAAAAGTGTTTTTGCCCTATATCAAAGGAATTACTGATCAGATGGGAAAGCTTATGAAAAAGCATAACCTTCAAGCAGTATTCAGACCCACCCGAAAAATACAACAGATGCTACGATCAGCAAAAGACAGTAGAGACCCCCTCACCTCTGCAGGAGTATACCGTATACCCTGCAGCTGTGGACAAGTTTCCATCGGGACCACAAAGCGTAGCATCCAGACAAGAATAAAAGAACATGAAAGACACTGCAGACTTGGACAACCTGAAAAATCAGCAGTGGCTGAACATAGCCTAACTCAAACAGGGCACAGTATCTTATTCCAGGACACCAAAATACTGGACAACACTTCCAACTACTTTGTCAGACTGCACAGGGAAGCCACTGAAATTCACAAGCATAAGCAAAACTTCAACAGGAAAGAAGAAACCTTAAGAATGAACAGAGCATGGTTTCCAGTTCTGAAAAACACCAGGCTAACAAAACATTCTATCCCCGACAATAGCCCTGCAGAGAAGATTAGCACATCAAGTACCAATCCATATGCAAAAGAACCTCCTCAGGATACAGTGAAGCCTCCCTCCATTAGCATTCCACACCCTGGGAAACTCTTACAGGATGACTCAGTTCAACCCCACCCCTCCTGAGTAGATACAAATGACCTACATCTTTTCCACACTGTGACACTGAGAGATCTCTGTCTTTTGGTGCTACACCTCTGAAGATGCCAGCCACAGCTGCTGGCGAAACGTCAGGAACTACAATGCCAAGACCACGGCAATACAGCCCGGAAAACCCACAACAGCCATCGTTCTCCGGCCGTGAAAGCCTTCGACAATACAAGGTATGTGGGCATTTCTAACCTTCCTTCTGGGTCTGGAGGTGGACCAAAAGCAGGGGGACACCAGGGAGCCTGTATGAGGCAAACCCCTCCATCCTACCCGTAATAAAAATCACAATACTATGCACCCTACAGGGAAGCCCTTGCTAGAGAGACACACAAGTTCAAGGCAGTAGCTTGTCTATACATAACATACTACCCAACTGATGTCTTCCAAGCCCAGAAAACATTGGCGTGTGTGACCCCAAACTAACAGGGATGACAATTTTAAAAGCTTCAAACAGGTATCTGGCAACTTTAGTCAAACCAGAATACCACAGGAGACTGTAGTAAGATGGTTACCCACATGACCTGCTAGAATGGATCCCATGTTTTTAGTTGTGTGCCTCATTGTCCAAAAGCCAGAGGAGAGACCTAGCTGACATCTGTTACACTCACTTGGGCACGGGAATATCCAGGCTGTCAGGATACACCCAAGGAAAAAGCAGCAATGTTAATTGTATAGCAGCCTGGAAGCAGAAGCATGGGCCAAGGTAGCCAAAGACTTGGCTGATGGAGCCTTGCTTAAACACAGTAGAGCCAGCAGAAAGTCCCATATCGGCAACTGGAAGCCATGGGTGGGAGAAGCCTCTATAAAGCTCATTAAAACTTTGAGAGGAGGTAAGATTGTACGAAACTAGACCGTTGAAAGAACTAGCCTCTGTGGCCAAGAATGAAGTGGGAGCCAGAGATAAAATTCTGCACAGCACATCCCACCTATTATTCTGGTTCCATTCTGGCATTTCCACATCAAGCGGATGTAGAAATTCTCAAGGTTCTTCAGTGAGTTGGTCCCAGGTCTGTGGGGTTTGTGAGGGGGGAGTGATACAAAGACAGTCCTGGTAGGAGAAAGGTGTTTGTGCCTGTATTGCTGAAACAGGAAGGAAAGCTGTAGAGAAGTCAATCCATCACATTGCTGCTTGCTTACGTCAAGCAGATTTCTGCAGGGTTTTTTAATGGCCCCATTCAGCTCTTGCTCACTTGGTGGCATTCAAATTTATTATTCATACTGAACCATGGGGATTGTATCAGAATCATCCATCTTGCAGGATAAATCGCCTTGTATTTATGTTTCATTAGAGTCTCTCAGCAATTATGGATGTTGAGGCAAGCTCTGGGGAACTGCATTAATATCTGCACAGAGATGAAGGAAAACACAGGTTTGGCTTGATGTTTTTAAGCACCAGCAGTCCTTGACGATAAAAAAGGGGGAAAGAGATCAAATAAAAAAGATGTAATCCAATACCATAAAACTACTGTTAGAGTGCTGCCTTGCCCTCAGACTGGCTTGCATTTGTGTACATGCATTTTATAACCAATGGCAACAGTTCTTGATGTCAAATGCAAGTGCGACATCTAGAGACCATGGACTAAGTCAGCACAGTGTTTTTTTCTCTACAAAGAGGACCCTTCACAGCATGTGAAATCAACATAAATGTAAAAGAGAGCCATAAGCAGAAGACTAAATTGCTGTCTGCTCCTACCTGCATGCATCTGTGCGGTAGAGATGGCCTTTATTACTGGAGGTGCTGCTTTTACTAGAGAAATGCAAGAGAGAAATGTAATATATAAGCAATATAGTGTGCAATTATTCCCTCTTGATCACATTCCTTAGCTATGGAATTTGGCATGGGCACAGAATTTGAAACTTCTCAATTTCCTTTTTTTAAAAAGAACTAAAAAAGCATTTTTCTAAAGGCTATAAAAATAGGCTTGAAATTATGTGGGCAATGTCTAGTAAAAATTTAGAAGCTGATTTTGGGGAGGGGGGACTCTTTAAGAGCCTAGATTACTTTTTGCCTTTTGCCATGACATTCATGTTAATTTGCTTAACATACATAGTTTCTTTGAGGCACAGAATTCAGTTTTTCTGGGCAGATGGTTTGCTGTGAAGTATGATATAGATTTCTCATGCTCCAGGCTCCCTCTCATTTTTCCCTGCCGAAATGATATTACCAGCAGCTTTGATGGGTCTGGCCACTACAGTCTCACTGCAGATCAGGGCCTGGTTTTAGGCAGCTTGTTTTTTTTAATCAACTAAACAAATTGATTCAAATGGACCTACTGAGCCTAAAAAGTCCAAGCATCTGCTAACAGAGAAGTTGTTAGTGCTCAGATCAACATGGACTTGTATGCAGGTCAGAAGTACAGCAATCCACAATCCATTTGATCAGACATTGCGAGATGTAACAGCTTCTCATTGGCTGTTAGTGAGCCTATCCAAAAAGGAATTGAGGATCAATCTGAGTTGAATTTCAAGAATGTAAATGGCTTGTAATGTGATGGTGCTTATATGCTTGGGCAGGGTTAGTCATGACAAAGAAATAATGAGCAAAACACATTACATAGGACTCCATGGCATGCTTCATCCAAAAGATCATTGGGCTTCCCTCAATGGTGCTTAACTTTAACAGTGTAAGTTGGATGAATCACATAACCTACACATCAGCTTTTATTTTGACAAGTCTAGCTTTTCTTTTCTTAGCTCATCCATTCCTCAAGAGATTGATTGATTGATTGATTGATTGATTGATTGATTGATTGATTGATTGATTGATTGATTGATTGATTGATTGATTGATTGATTGATATCCTGCTGCCACTCCCAGGGACCAAAGCAGCTTACTTTGTTCTTCCCCTCTCCATTTTATCCTAACAACTAGATCATGGTCTTTCTAACAATCCAACTTCAAAACAGCAATCCATTGGCTGTTTACAGATCTGCGTATGTATGCAATGTCTCCAACTTTGTTCCTCAAAGAATAGTGAGTTTTCCGACTAATTTTATATCTCTCTAATCTTTGTTATAATAACTGAAAAGTACTTGACATGTAATGTCACATCAGCCTATCTTACTCCTCGAGCAGATGCGTGGGTGTTTCTGCCTGGGCCCGTTAACCCCAGCTCCCACTCCTAGGTCATCTGGAGCTTCTCCTGCAAAACAGCTTTTTCAAGCCAGCATGAAACTGATCAGAAAGGGAGAAGCAGATGAGGGGGCTCACTGAGCAGTTAGAGTAAGCCAACACTGTGGATACACTGGAGGCCACAAATGCTGCAGAAGTCTGGGGCAGGCTATGAGTTGCAGAGAGGTAGATCACCACTGAACATGGTATCCACATCAAAATGAAAATGGCTAACACAGTCAGGATCATAACAGTAGCCTTCTTGTTCAAATGAATGCTCACTGATGAATGGACCACTATCCTCCTCCTGCACCAGAGGGACTGGACAATTCTACCATAACATAAGACCAACAGAAGCACAAAGGGGAAAAAGGCAATCCCTCCAAACAGCACAAAATATAGGTATGTTTGCTTTGGGGTCATCAGAAGCATGCAGTATCTAGCATCTTCAATCACAATGACTCCTTGATGCATCCAGTTGGGGATGGAGACAGTGAAACCCATAAACCACATAAGCATGCAAAACAAGAATCTCTGGTGCCTGTTTGTTGAGAAGGAGTAGGTTGGGTGGATCACAGCCAAGTACCGTAGGATGGAGGTGGCCACCATGCTGTAAAAGCTGCAGAACATGGTCCACATAGAAAAGCTCTGACTGCTTATGCACACAGCGGCACCCATATCCCAATCCTCATAGACAAAAGTGAACAACAGCACAGTGACATTATAGAGGAGGAAGATCAGATCGGAGACAGTGATGTTGACCATGAGAGTGTTGGTCATCATGGAGATGGAGCTATTGCTGCCTCTCTGGAAACCCTCAATCAGGACCAGCAACATGAACAAGTTGCCAGCAAAACCAATTAGTAAGGTGAGGCCGCAGAAAGAAGCAAAGATGTATCTGAGATGTAACACTGTCAAGCCTCCAAGACTGTATTCAATCCTATGTGAAGAGGTGTTGATGTAGATGCTATTGGAAGCAAGAAGGGAAACCTCTTTGATTTCTGGGAACTCCATCATTCCAGCTTGATAAGAAGATAACAGTGGGTTGATATCTATCTGGAACAACAAAAAATTAAAAGATCCTGGTACCTCATTACCGTTATTTCTTCCTTCACAAAGAGTCAGTACTAAGATGCCATTGTTTAGTTTGGACAAAGTCCTAAACTAATGTTAGCCATGCCATGCTGAGTATCTGTGGCAATCCATAAAAGTTATTTTGCTTCTACATTCCTTTATTTCTACGAGGAAAGGGAAGATTCCCGCAGAGGGGATTGTTAAATTTATTCATTAATGCTAGAGAGGAGTTCAAATGCTACTATGAGAAAAAACCTATGAAGTAATCAAGGAAATGTTAAGAAAGATATTTAAAATTCATAGCAGGCTTAGCAGCTTGTCAAGTGGTAGAGCCTCTGCACATAGCTCTAGGTTATAACATTACGCTGATGGTCATATTATGATGTGAGGAAAGAGTTTGGGAGTTTTGCTGATGTGTGATGACTTATAATCGTTGCCATGGAATGCCTGCTAGATGCAATTAGTCAGCCATTGATCACGGCCAAACTAGATATTGTACTGAAGATGTGTGAACAATCTCCTGCCAGTTTTATTTTACTGAAAAACATCCATAGGGGCTGCCAGTCTGATTTAAAAAATCCTGAGGGAGGAGATACTTAATTCTGTCTCTTCCTACAATTTGTTCTTTCAAAATTGCTCTTTCCAAGCTGCTTTTCTCCTCACAAGGGAAAAGTTACAGGGAGCAGGGGTGGGGCGTGGGGTGTTGAAGGATCAATGGCAGAACAGACTAAGATATCCATCCTCTTCACCCAGCGTTCCTCCACTCACATTGACAGCTGCCTGCAGCCAATTTTTTAAAAGCCCAGCCCTTCGGGAGACTGTTCACCCACCTCCTGCATAACATCTAGTTTTAGCCCTCAGTAGGGATACTTACTTAGACTCTGTTCTCTTACCCATTTGATTTAAGTGTCAAGAAAAATAGAAAACTCCTTAAAGCTCCTTTGTGCATTAACCACCATCCCTGGATAGCACAACTGAATGTCACTCACATTTGTCAGACTCCCTGCAGTAATCCTGTCAGCTCTGACTGTGATGTTTACCCAAAAGAAGCTGGGAGACAGCATTATGTAGTATAGAGCCATGCAGACCAAAACAAAAACAGCAAAATCAGTCAGGACAATATCTATGCACAAGCAAACATAGGAACCAAGAAACTTTTCTCAATCTCAGTACCAGTTACATGAACAGTAAGTCTAAGTTTCACAAAAATGCCCTCCTTAAAAATCTGGTTTTGAAAAGCCTCCAAAAGATCAGTATCATGGGAGTCATCAGCGAAAAAGGTCTCAGATGGCCTTTGTTCTGACCTCTTTGCAGGATAGCACATTCAGTAAGTCTTGATTAGCAGCATGAAGGTAATATAGCAGAATATTTCAGGAGAGGCAGACCTGCATATGTGGGTCTTAAGCAAAGAGGGTTTTTATAGCTAACAACGAACATCTTGAACTGAAGCTTGAAGTTAATAGGCAGCCAATAAAGCACTCTCAGAATGGGTGTAGGCGTGCTCATTAAGTTAGTGGCACATAATAAGAGAGCTACCACATTGTACCTGCTGAAATTTCTGAGTTGTCTTCAAGGTCAGTCCCAACAGAGAGTGTTGTCTCTCAGCTCAGTGATCCAGTGAGTACCAACAAATCTACACAGCCACTTTCCCTCCTGGATGTCCCATAAGCCTCTCTGACTCTGTAAGGTATTGGTCCCCAATTTTGTTGAGCCTGTGGGCACTTTAAGACTTTTGAGAATGGGGAGTAGGCACCAGCACAAAATGTCTGCCAGGGTCACTGGGGCAAATCACAAACTGTTTGGGAGTTGCCAGCCAAGCATTTCATGATGGAGGCAGCCGTTTCTGTATGGGTGCTTCCTGCAAAAACAAAGGTGTTGCCTCCTGGATTCTTCTGAAATAGCACCTGCTCCAATGAGGTGGAAGGAAACCAGGATTGCTGCTTTGCTTTAGGGAAGAGATGTTTTGGAGAAGAAGCACATGGGCCCAGGAAACCCATCAGTAGGTGCTTATGGGCACTACATTGAGGAGCACTGGTTTAAGGTATCCGGTTGGAGTCTGTACAGCCCACTTTGTCTGTGAGAACCACTCTATGGTGAGCAGCAAGACAAACCAGGTGAGTTAAAACACAAGCAGATGTTGCAAAAATTTACTAAGAAGTATGGCTGATTCACGAAATATTACTAGGTTTGTGAATGTAAGAATGTGTGTATTCATTTCTGTGAATGGGCCAGTGTGTGAACTCTGTGACCCCACTATATAAGTAAATTTAAAAAACCATGTATGGCTATTTTTTAAAAGGTATTAGGTAAAAGAAGGGGTATGTAGCTCAAGTACAGTTCTCCTCCAGAATATGAGTTCACACGGGCAGCCATCTCCTGCAGCCCACCCTGGCCAAAAGGATTATGTCAGTCTTGAAACTACAAAGGCATGGGCGGGGATCAGGGGGAGCTCAGCCTTTGAGAAAATGTATCATTCCTATAAGGAGAGATTCCTCCCTCTCCAAGCAAGAGGCAACAGTTTTTCACTCAAATAATAGATCCAGAGGAGTTAGCCATGTTAGTCTGTAGTAGCAAAATCAAAAAGAGTCCAGTAGCACCTTTAAGACTAACCAATTTTATTGTAGCATAAGCTTTCGAGAACCACAGTTCCCTTCTTCAGATGCATGGAGGGCAGAAAGAAACTGGTCAGATATAGAGGAGGAGAGGGGAGGGGAGGAGGAGTGGAGGGATGTAAACAACTCCTTTGATATGGAGATGCAAACAGCTCCTTTTGATGTGGGGATCAGTTTGCTTGTGTAAAGGTTCAAAGGAGTTTGCCGTGTTAGTGGGTAGTAGCAAAATCAAAAAGAGTCCAGCAGACTTTGTCAGATGCATCTGGTGGGGAGGGCTGTGGTTTTCGAAGGCTTCTGCTGCAGTGGAATTGTATGGTCTTGGTGGTGCTGCTGGACTCTTTTTGATTTTGCTACTACAGACTAACACGGCAAACTCCTCTGAACCTTTACACAAGCAAACTGATCCCCACATCAAAAGGAGCTGTTTGCATCTCCATATCAAAGGAGTTGTTTACATCCCAACTCTCCTCCTCCCCTCCCCTCTCCTCCTCTATATTTGACCAGTTTCTTTCTGCCCTCCATGCATCTGACGAAGGGAACTGTGGTTCTCGAAAGCTTATGCTACAATAAAATTGGTTAGTCTTAAAGGTGCTACTGGACTCTTTTTGATTTCTCTCAAATAATTTTTTCTTGCATCAGCTCATTTAAGGTGGCTCAGGATGCATCTTCAACTGACTTTGCAAAAGGGAAGAAAACTTACCAAGCCTTCGTATTTTATGAGCAGGCTTCAGACACGGCACAGCTCTGAGGTAAATCACTGGAAACTGGTCAAGATTCAGAATGGGTAGACATGCTGCAGTTTCTGTATTCTGTTTCAGCAGCCAGTGATTTATGTTACCTTGGTTTATGGGGGGAGAAAGAAAAAAAGTCTCCTCCCCCAATCACTGAAATCAAGGTGGGGGAAGTTGTTGCATAAAGACACCATCCGTCCACTCCTCACATGTCACGGCATGTGTGTGCTAGGTGGAGGAACAGAGATGTTATTTTTAACTTCCAAGTGATACATAAAAGTGAATCCTCTGTGAAGGTGTATGGTCATTAGATATCTCAAGGGGATGTTTTGCAAGGAGGGGGGAGAATATTAAGGCTGGCGCCGAGATAAATCTGAATTCTTATTATATGTTTAGGCCTCCTTTCTTCCCTTTTACTCCCAGCATATGCTGTTTTGGCTACCTTAAATCATCTTATGGGGGAAGGGAGGGGACTGGAGGATGTTCCTTCAATATATTTTGGGTTATCCTACTAGCTTCTTTTCTAAAGGCTATAACCTCTCTAATATTTTACTATAAATATTTCTGGACTATATGGTAAGCAATAAGCCAAAGTAGAGCTAGTAGGACACAAGAATTTCTCCAACCAAGACAGTGAATAAGGTGTTAGGATAGGGTTGCCAACTCTGGATTGAGAAATTCCTGGATATTTGGTGCAGTGCCCAGGGAAGGATGGAGTTTGGGGAGCTCAGAAATGTGATTCTATAGAATCCACACACACCCTGCTCACAGGGGAAAGCCACAGTATTCCCCTCCCTGCTGTTTTTGTTTCCTCAAACCACCTAGTGGAGCCACTATCGGCTCTGTTGTGAAACTTCCATGTAACCACCTAAGTAACATGGATTTTACAACAGAGCCAATGGCAGCTCCAGGGGCAGTCTGAGGATGCAAAAACAGCCCCCCTCCCCGGGGGGGGGGGCTGCAGCTGCTTCTCCCTGTGTGCTGTCATCATAAACTGAAAAGAGCCATTGTGTGTTTGGAAGGCACAGAACTCCCCTCACACATATGATACAAAGCCCTCACATTGTTCTCCAACAAACACAAGGAGTTGGTAATGTGTAGCTAGAGCCCAGAAAATTGCTAATTTAAAGGAGGAAACAGAAGGACTTGCTAAGACTGAGAGTGGAACAAGTAGCTTTGGGACCCTACTGGGTTCTTGCATTCTGTAAGCAAGGCTGTAGCAATTAACTTAATGCTTTCTTAAACAGATTATTGGTGCAATTTATCAGTTATAGCTTTAAGTGCAGATTATGGGGGAAAACTGGAAATTAAAGTTGCTGGTGGGAGTTTAGTTCCTGAATAGTGCATTAGGAATATTTTTATTGAGCTAAAGAATGTAGAGCTCCAACACTGAAACATGGAAGAAATTTTCATGGTATTGCTGCACACACCTGTTGACTCTACCAACATTAACTTCTAAGAAAGGGAGTTCAAGTTATGGAACACAAGAATTATAGTACTGAATACTTCACTTGCCTCAGTAACGGCTAGATAAAGCTGCAAGCCAAAGATGAGGTGAGAACATAGCTTCAGTCACAACATTGCTGCAAATAGTATTATGTTATCCCTAACCTAAAGATCGGTATAGCTTTTGATTTTCAGAATTTAAGTTCTTATGCTTAGCAGAAACTGACATTTCATTCAAGAAGACCTTCCAAACAAGAAACTTTAAAATTTTGCAATATGTAGATTTATGTAATCAGTTAAATAATTTGGTAAAAGCTAGATAGTTAATTGGCTACAAAGTATCTTTCATCAGTTTCACAGCTCTAATTACATACATTTTCTGATTTCAGAAACAATCATAGAGCCAGAAGGGCAGAAACAATGAAAATAGGTCTCTTCTACTGTCTCCAACCAAGTTTTATTTATTTTGTTACCTTATTTATAGGCCACCTTTCTCACTGGGACTCAATGTGGATTACACAAAGTAAGTTAATACCATCAACAGCATGGGGCATCCAATAAACAATGCAATAGGATTTGGATTGTAGAGATCTGAAACCAACCAGAAATCTAAAAGAAAACTGAAGTAAAGCATCACTATTAACATGACATTTTGGATCCAACTTATAGCAATAGACAGTACAAACAATACATAGTAGTACAGAGTGTAGTCCTTAGCTTTACATTTTGAAGGGACTTTGTTCCTAGAAAAACCTTCTCTGCAGTGAGACTCACTGAATGGCAATACCAGCTCACTAGTAGCGTGAGCAGTAAGTTTGGTTCCTGAGCATGCCAGCTCTATGGTGTATCTTGAAGAGCCTCTTCAGCTGCAGCTGCTTTGGTCAGAGTAGCCAAAGAAAATGAGGGGGCTGACACAGCAGTTGGAATAGGCTAGAAGCACAGTCAAATTTGAAATGATAAAGACCACTGGTCTGGAAGGATGCAGTTGTTTGCCAAGAGGAATCATCACAATGGTGAGGATATTGGTGGTAACCTGTCTGTTCCACTGGGGGCTCAGCTCTCATCTTGAATGGTTCTTTCTTCCTGGCACCAAAACACCTGGATAATCTCCCTATAGCAAGCCACTATCAGGAGCAAAGCCGGGCAGAAAGCCATACCAAAGAAGAGAGCAAAGTAAAGCAATGTCTGTGGATTTGTCATGCAAAACACACCAGAACCCAATAATAGCAACTTTTTGGTGCATCCAATTGGAATGCAAGTGATAAAACCCATGATCCAGGTAAAGCTGAGAAGTAGGAATTTCTGGCAATGGGAACAGGAGAAGGATCTTGTAGGATGGACAACAGCCAGGTAACATAGGACAGAAACCACAGCACATAGCCCACGTGGAAATGTTCTGGCTGCTGATGCAAACTGCTTGCCCAAGTTGCAAGTTCTCAAAAACAAAAATAAGGAGCATCACTGGTAAGTCATAGAGGAGAAACATCATGTCAAAGGCAGAGATGTTCAACATGAGCAAGCTGGTGATGACAGAGATATCACTGGGGCTGCCACGAAGGTTGTCTGCAAGAACTAGGATTATTAGCATATATCCAGCAAGACCCACTAGTAAGATGAAGCTAACACAGTGCTAGGAAGTATCTGATTGGCACAGTGGAGACTCTGCGTAGTCCATAAAGAATGGAGGAAAATGCTACTGTTGCTGCAAGCTAACCACGTCTGATATCAGGCCATGCCCCTTAGCCTCACTTGCTCTTTTCTTAGAGGAACAAAGAAGCTGAAATTGTGGTTGTGATTGTCAGTGATTCTAACAAGCAATTCACACCCCATCACTTTTGTTGCCTTCACCCCAAAGTCCCAATTAGAAAACACTAGCCTTTTTTTCTGTCGTTGTTTTTCAAAAAGATTTTATTGAAAAGCCTTTACAAAATTCGGTTATCACATTATAAAACATGTAAGAATTATGATATAGGAAACAGGCAGGACAAACAATTCAGAAAGGTGTTTCTATTCGAACATCTAAATCAGTAATCTAGCCAAGCACCTCAAGAGGACTTTGCCAAACAATCTGACATTGCAGCTGCATTCAAACTCAAAAAAATTCCCACAGACCAATTCTAAGACTAATTCTAAGGTGGAAGGATAACATGGAAAACATTGGGATGCAAAACTAGATAATTCAGAACAACTGGCCTTTTTTTTTCTTTATCTGTTTTTTCTGGTAGAGGAGATTCTCAATTTCATACTATAATTTTATAAAATAAATAATGGCATCCAAAGAGGAATAGATATGTTTCAAGAATGCCACCCAGGCCAAAATGCACCAAATGTGGGACTGTTTACTTCCCCCACCCACACACCTGCTTAATTCAACACCTTGAGTTCCCTGCCTGGGATTAGAAGCTCTGGCACTTCTCCCATAGTTGCTAAATTTGTAGTGAGAGACAAAACTGTTAGTAATCTGAAGGCATTTTGGTCATCTGCTATGCCCATTAAATAATTCCAGAGCTATACAAATGGGTAAGTGACATGGAATACAAGGACTGCTTATACAACATGCAAAACAAGACGCTTTTTGACAATCATGCTGAGAATATCTGCAGATGGCAATCCTATTCTGACACAGTTAAGGGTAGGCTAGCAGGGATCTCTCTTTTTCAGATAATTGGAACAGCAAAAGATATTTTCAACAGAATTATTAGGCTACTAAACATTGGATAATAACAGTCTACTTCAGTTATCCGTGTAAATAAGTAGGGCTACCTCACAAGTTAATTTTTCTAACAAGCAACTTAATCTACATTTTAGAAAATATGTCTTGATATATGAATGGTGGCACAAGTGTCTTTTCCACCAGCACCTGCATTAACTTGCAGAATGAAAAAAAAAGCCTCTGTTTTTCATATAGGTCCGCATCTTACTTCCACCACCAGATTGGTGAAAGCAATCTGTTAACTGGACAGAGCACCAGACAGGGTGACCTTTGGTCAGTCACTCCCTCTTATTCTAACTTAACCACTGTGATGAGAAAATGTGGGGAGGACACCTGTGTCCCATAAAGAATGGGCCGGAGAAAGATCTATTTAATTGAATAGATAATACAATGTTCTTGTAATGCATGATGAAGATTTAGGGTACTTTCCGCCATGACTAGACATCTAGAGATTCTTTCTGGAATCTGCTTCTGGTTAGGAGAAGCAACCAGCTGGTTGCTAAAAAAAACTTTCATACTACATTGCACACATCTTCACAAGGAACTTTACAAAATATGTTAGTCAACTATAAGTAGTACTTTGTAAATTATTAACTAAACAATAGAGAGCAGTTTTAATCAACAGAAACGCTATTTTTAGGCTATTTGGTTTTGGCATTTATGTAATAAAGAATGTAAAAGAGAATATAAAAGGATCTCTCTAAAAAGGAATAACTTACAGTTTATTTTTTTAAACAATGTTAACTGTTCAATATCAAATATATGTCTGAAGTTTTGTTAAAATTATATCTATTGGAATTTAATCAATTTAATTGATTCATCATCGTCTTCTTAACTGGTTCCTCAACTAAAAGATCTTTTATCTATCAACCCTAGTTTCCCCCCATGTCACTTAATATTCTTGCAGTTGTACTGAGAATGTAAACTTAGGTTGGCTGGAATGGGTATGTGAATTGATGGCTGCCACTTTCTCTTCAGCATCAACAAATATGGGCACAGATAGGCTCAAAGGTGCATTCCGTGTCTTGTATGAAAACAAACTGTGATGGCAGTAAAGCACCTTCTTTTGCCTGCAAACTCTGAACCTAATGTTTTGCCTTCAAACAACAGTACAGAATGTGTCTATATTATTTGTATGTATATATATACATACACATACCTATACTTAGCATTCTTAAGAGTCATTTTCAAATCTGCTTACTACAACTTCAGTTAGTGTCATACAGGAAAGGTATTTCTGTTCTACTGTGCAGCACAGAAAAAAGAATCTTCAGTCTCAGATGATCTTGTACAGAACTAGAGTAATCAGGGGTAAAAGTGTCAAGTTGTATAGGTGTCTATAAGTGAAGGCAACTTCATATCAGCATCTTTGCAATCTACCAGTACATTAAGTAGATGTACTGAAATGCAAACATTTCATGATTGAGCAAAGGAAGATTTAAGAGTAAAGGATAAAATAGTATCATGGCTAGAAATCTTTTTAATATGTTACCCCGGATGATGCCAGGTCTTCCTGAAGTATATGCTTTCTTTTTGTCTTCCAGGTATTTGTTGTTAGGAAATCATGCTCTATGAGGAGCTCAATAGTTGTCCATCTCTTTCCATCCCAGACATTGTTTCTGCATTCTGTAAACTAAGCAAGTGATTTCCACTAAGTGTAGTGGAAAGAAATTAAAAACCAAACACATTGAAGAAGAATCAGATCTTTTTAGAAATACTTCAGGCCAGAACAGCTGGGCACAGTAGGAAAACCCTTCATCAGGATCACCAGCACAGCCTGGGAACACCCCCCACCCCCACAAAAAGAATCTGCACATTTCATAGTTCACTTTCCTCTTCAGGTCTTGCTCCACACTCTGGATGCCTAAACTTGAGCACCACCTGGAAGCAGGCTAAAACCAGTACGACACATGTTACCAAAGATGCATAAATGGACAGGTTCGTGTTCCGTCATTCATGCCAGTGTTAACACAAGGAAGGTAAGTCTAGAATCTATACCAACAGAGGTATGTTTCACTCTGCTTGGTCATTCTGATTCTTACTTTAAGACTGATTGATCACTGACCCAAGTTGGAGAGTGGTGCTTCAAGTGACCCCTGTAATTTTGTGGCAAGTCCTTCTGCTTTGCAACCCAATTTTTTTTTGGGGGGGGGGAATGCATGGGAAGCAAAAGAGGAAGCAAGGCCCCTCCTTTCAGATTTTCTTGGTGGTGTCCTTGATGTAGCCAATAACTGAGTTAGAGTGCCATATGAGTAGCATCTACACATTGTTTTAAAAGAACTCCATTCTTCCACCAATTCAGTTGCCCATTGAACAGGACTGATCATAGTGCAAATAAGTTTATGTTGTACAAACATTTACATGGGGTGGCAGAAAGGGCCTTTAAAATATAAACCATTATACATTAAATGTCTCAACATAACATGATATTTTAGTCTAAATCTGTTGGGAAAGCACCTTTAACAATTTGAGTGGGCTGCCAAATAGTAGGGCAAAGGAAGCACCTTTGTTTTAACAAAAGAGGATGTACCTGAGTACATGCAAGAAAGATATGCTCCTAATACATAATCAAAATATTTCTGTGTAGGAGAGGAAAAAAGATTATTAGCCCCATCTTTTAAAACATTGTATGATTTTGTCCAAAGGCAGCAGGGAGATTAACAGTGCAATCCTATACAGAGTTACTCCAGTCTAAATTCATTGGGTATTCAAAGGACTCCAATGGTTTATGGATTTTAATTTATTTGAAATAATGGGCTTAGACTGGAATAACTCAATTGCATTGTCGGTTGCTCATAATGAGATGATGCTAAGAAAAGAGCAACCATAAAAGAGGAGATTCTCTCTTACAGGAATAACAGTCTTATCTAGAATGTTATTCCTATTTCAGACAATTCTGGTATTGACAACAGAGACACCATTTAAGCAATGGCAGAAGGATATATCGAGATTTATATGGCAAGGCAAAAAGCCGAGGGTTAAATTTAAGCTTCTACAGGTTGCAAAAGAAAGGGGAGGTTTTGGGCCTCCCAGATTTGAGATTATATTTTGCGGCTAACTGTCTGGTTTGGATGAAGACATGGATACTGCTAAAAAATAGACAATTACTGGACCTGGAAGGACATGATCTAAAATTTGAGTGGCATGGGTATCTATGATATGACAAAGTTAAAGCCAACGCAGAGTTTAATAATCATTATGTAAGGCGTGCAATCCTGAGAGTATGGAATAAGTACAAACTTAGGTTTTGTTTGAAAATACCTCTCTGGCTGTCATCGCAAGAAGCTCATTTTAGAAGGGAAATGGTTAGTCCACCTAAATCGTTAATTTATCAGGATTTACTGGAATTCTCTCAGGACCAAGTTAAAATTAAATCAAGAGAGGACTTAGCAGCAGAAGGGCATGCTTGTCAGTGGTTTCCATATATGCAAATTTTGGAGAGATTCAAACTAGACAAGAGTCATTATGACTTTGAGAAATCTAAAACTGAATTTGAAATAGCCCTTTGTACAAATGATGAACATGTTATTTCTAAAATGTATAAACTTTTGTTGAGGTTTGAGATGGAGGAAGAGCAAATAAAATAATGTATGATTAAATGGGTGAAAAATTGTGGACATGATATATTAATGGAGCAATGGGGAAATATGTGTACAAGAGGGCTGAAATTTACATTAAGCTCCAGAATTTTTTTACAAAATAATGTATTGGTATATGACTCCTGAAAAATTGGCTAGAATGTTTAAGGGGGTGTCAAATGTATGTTGGAAATGTGCTAAACAAGAAGGGACATTTTTTTCATATGTGGTGGACATGTAAGGAAGCAAAGAGTTTTTGGTCGCAGATACAATCAGCGATTCAGAAGATTTTGAAGACTAAACTTCAGCTGAAACCAGAGACTTTTCTGTTGGGAATAATGGACAGCCAGTTGGAAAAAAGTTTTAGAACACTGTTCTTATACTTTATTACTGCAGCAAGAGTACTTTATGCACAAAATGGGAAAACTACAACATTGCCTACAGTGGAGGAATGGTTGACAAAAGTTTTGGAGTTTGCGTTAATTGCAAAACTTACTGCATTAACTAGAGAAAGGACAGTTAACTTCTTGACTGAATGGAAACCATTAATAGACTTTTTGCATGAAATGAATAACAAGGATTTGATGACATCTGGATTTATGGATTATGAAACATGAACTAGAAAAAAGAGGGGTTTTGTGACTAACTTAGAATAAATGGGACTCTAGAAATGATATATACTTGTTGCGGAGAAAATTGGAACTCAACTTGTAGTGTAATTTAGGGGTTTTTTTCTTTTTTCTTTTCCTCTTAATTTTATAGATATACATATTGTTAGTGTGTTAGGTTTAGAATTGTGTGTTTTTTCTTGTTCTCTGTGTTTGTTGTTTATTGTGTTGTGGTGTGTAGTTTATAGTTTAAATAAAGAAAATTTTTAATAAATTAAAAAAAGAAGAAAAAAGAGAGGAGAAATAAATCCTGGTGGTGCTTTATGGGCAGGAGATGGTTGGAATGAAACTTGATTACTGACAGCAAAGGACCAAGATAACTGGTATTTGTTTTTAGGCATCTTCAGTAGTGTGGCTCTACCACAGTGGTATCTTCAAGAGCATACACTGGGAGAGAAAAAATCATGGTCTACAATTAAAGTAGAAAGAATTTTATCTGTGTAAAAGCAGAAAAGAGAAAAGATAACTTTGTGGCTTGTTAAAACAGAGACCAAGACTGAATTACCCAGAATTAAGTAAGGTCTTGTCCAGATTTCTTACGTAGTACTTTTGGGCTGTAGTTACAAAACTAGAATCCACAAATGACCTGCCTGGACATGCTATGTTTGTGAAGCTTCTGAAAATGCCAGGGGAACTGAGGGAAATATATCCAACTCTGCAGCATATTTTTATTGTCCTCAGGACATAAACAGGGAACCAGTGTATAGCTCTAATTAAAGTAAAGTTTCTGAAGATCCAAGGACACTGTAGGTAGCTTTGGGGAATGTACAAAGAGTGTTCCAGTTTGCTCTGAATAGCTTGTGATCAAAGGACACACCTGTGTTTGCCTCCAGCTCTCCCCAGGTATCAAGCAGCTCAATCTGCAACCATTAGGCAGATGCTAACTCAGGTCAGGCACCTGCCAGGAGAAAATCATCATGAGTAGTTGAGGCAAAATTAATGCTAATGATATTTTATTGTCTTATTCATTGAAACATTTAACTCACCCAATTTCCAAAGGCTCAGGGCACATATGAACATCTGAGAACAGTTGTATAGAAGATTGTTTTAAACAGATATTCACATACCCAAGCATGCTGAGTAATCTGATGACATAAAATAGGATAAACAATAACGATGAGCAGGTAATAGCAGATTTGTCCATGCCTCATTGCAGCCAGGATAAGAAGCAACAGATTGGTGTACTTTTAATCTTGAAATCTAGGGCCAATTTATAGGGACCAGGAGGAAGACCCAAGGTAACCATTTTTTCTGGCCCCACATGTTTTTCCTCCAGTAGAACCTTCTGATGCAACATGCATCTACATAAGAACTGCTATGCAGTTAGACACAATTCACTTAAATCCCATTGATTTTAGTTCCAGAAGGGATCTGTGCAAGTCTGCCCCCTGCCTCCCAAGTCCCGCTACCAAGAGTTTTGCAGCATCTCTTACACTGAAGCCATTTTCACACGTCTTTAAAATAGCTCAAGACTTACCGAACGCTGGCAGCTTCGTTGCGTGATTTCTGATGTTATCCCATCATGATGCCATTTTCGTGGTGCCCTTGTAACTGCCTGCTTCTGGATGACATCAGAAATCCCACTATGAAGCTGGCAGCATTCGGTGAGTCATGCACTATTTTAAAGACAGGTAAAAATGGCCTGAGACTAAAGTACAACTTACTTTAGTTGGATCACAGCCTACAAATTTAAGCTGGTTTGAAAAAAGTTTAATGTCATGTATTACCCAAACACTTTCTTTGAAAGTCTTTACGAGATATTTGTAGAATCGTCACTCAACTGCAGTTCCCAGAATTCAAAGTATGATAGTTAAAACTGTTTTAAATGTAAATGGTTTGAGTTAGCAATGCACACTGCAATCCAAAGGATATGTTCCTGGGAGTAAGCCCCTGAATAACATGGAAGTTACTTCTGAGCAGACCTGCTTAAGATTGCTTTCCAAACCACACCACGCATGAACTCCACCATAGTATAGATGGAATAACTATTCTACCACTCATTGTCAATAAATCACTGGTATCATTAGTATATGACTCCTGAAAAATTGGCTAGAAGGGTGCTTCAAATGTATGTTGGAAATGTGCTACACAAGAAGGGACATTTTTTCATATATGGTGGATATGTAAGAAAGCAAAGAGTTTCTGGTTGCAGATACAATCATCAACTCAGAAGATTTTGAAGATTAAAACTGAGTTGAAACCAGAGACTTTTCTGTTGGGAATAACGGACAGCCAGTTGGAAAAAAGCCTCGGAACTTTGTTTTCATACTTTATTATGGCAGCAAGAGTACTTTATGCACAAAAGTGGAAAACTCCAACATTGCCTACTGTGGAGGAATGGTGGACAAAAGTTTTGGAGTTTGCGTCAACAGCAAAACTTACTTCATTGATTAGAGAAAGGACATTAGCTAACTTCTTGACTGAATGGAAACCATTTATAGACTTTTTACATGAAATGGATAACAAGGATTTGATGACATCTGGATTTATGGATTAAGAAACATGAACTAGAAAAAAGAGGGCTCTTATGATTAACTTAGAATAACAGACTCTAGAAATGAACATATTTGTTGCAGAGATAATCGGAACTCAACTTGTAGTGTAATTTTAGGGTTTTTTAAAAAACATTTACTTGTTTATGTATTGTTAGTCTGACTTCTGTTTAGAATGTTGTGTTTTTCTTATTCTTTATGTTTATTGTTTATAGTTTTGTGTTATTGTTTATAGTTTATAGTTTAAATAAAGAAAATTCTGCAGTCAGTAAATCACTGGTATCGTTGATGTCTGGATAGTCAGGAAGAGGTCCACTTGCTTGTCTATCATGGAATGGAAACTGGCACCATATTCTGAAATGAGATGCAAATACTTTAAAGATGTTCAGTGCAGAAAGAAGAAAAAATAGTACCTCTTCTTGGCATTCGGGAGATTCAGATAATTATGCCACCTGAACCCCAGTTTGGTAGAGGAAATACGCCAAATGTCTTTCAGTGCAGGACCTTTGTTTCTCACTGAGTCCTCATTAACACATTCTAAAAAGAATAGATTTCTCACCTATAGTTTCAAAGGTTATGCCAGGGACTCCTAATTCCCAGCCCGGAAGCTTTGGAGCAATTAATATTCCCTTTACTGTCCCCCTTCTGTTATTGCAACTTCAATACCTCCAACTGAACAAACATGTAATATTCCTTGGGAATGAATAAGTGTTCAATTAATGGTACAAACAAGTCAGAAATAAAAAAAGTAAAGTATTGTTAGGAAATTCCAGACAGAGAGTAACCCATCAAGAAGGATATGAGTTCAGTGACTCTTTCCAAGGTATATTGCAGAATGGAACTGTTCAGTAATATAAGCAATTTGGGGCATCAATTATTCTATTTGACAGACTGCATTCCATAGAACATTTTAGGGAACAAAGCCCTTAGGCAATATTTGCAGCACATCATTTGTTTTGGCTGCCACAAACAAAACGGTATTCCAGGATTGTTGTCTTTTCCAGAAACCTGATAATTCAGATATTTAAATTGATTCAAATACACAACAAATGAAAATTAAGTTTTTTACTATTGTTGTTATATTATTCATTTGGTGGTGGTGGTGGTCAGCCTACAGTTTTTTAGATAATTATACCCCTGCTTTTCTCCCTGATGGGAATCCAAACTGGACTACAGTATCATTCTCTCCTCCTTTCATTTTTATTCTCATAACTCTGTGAGGTGAGTTAGGCAGAGGAATTGAGACTGGCCCTAGTGAGTTTCACTGGAAGAGTAGCCGTTCGAACTCAGGTTTCCCAGATTGTAGTTTAACACTCTAACCACTACACCACATAGGGGAGCAAAAAACTAGCTTGCTGCACATTTTCTCTCCAACATCTTTCAACTTTACCAAAGCCTTTAACTTAATCTTCCTCACATATTACCTAATACTTCTATTCTGCCCACATGGCTAGGATCTAGTTGTTGCATTCCTTTCCTTGCCTTTCTAAAGAGGTTCCTCAGCCTAGCTTGGAACTGGCAGGAGAGGCAGAAGCAGATGATGGGGTTGATACACCGGTTAGCAATGGTTAGGAGGGAGGTCAGGTGATAAGCCAAATACAAGGGGACTGTGGTCAAGACCTCATCATATCTGACAAAGAAAACCATTAGCCAATATGGAATGCACATGAACACAAGGGCCACCATAGTGACCAAAGCCATCACTGTAGCTCGCCAGTTAACATGCAGGCTGGCAGCTGTGTGTATAGACAGTATCCTTCTAACTCTTAGGGTGGAGATGATCCTTGAATAACAGAAAATCATCAGCAACAAGGGAGGCAGGAGCCCCATTCCTCCCAGTAGCCTGAGGTAAAGATTCAGATCCCTGCTTGCTATCTGGTTCACACAATATATTTCCCCTTCAACCTGAATTATTCCATAGTGAATCCAAATGGGAATAGAGAACAAGAGACAAATGAGGCAAATGGAAATACAGGCCAGAGAGATTTGCCTGGGGGAGATGAGGACCACATGCATTGGGTGGATTATGGCAGTATAGCGAAGCAGCGAGATAGCCAGCATACTATAGAAGTCAGCATAGGTGATCCACAGGGAAAGGCTGTGGTGAGTGACACAAAGCAAGTAGCCCAAACGCCAGTCCTTAAACATGACATTACCAAGCATGACAGGAACATTGTAAAGGAAGAAGAAGAGGTCAAGAGATACAATATTGATGAGCAGGGGCTCCGTCAGGCGTGTGATACGGCTACCACTTTTTCTCCTGAGACCCAGGATCAGGACCAAGAGCAGCAAAGTATTTCCAGGCATGCCCAGGAGGAAGAAGAGAACATGGAGGGCAGCAAACACATTCTTGCTGTAGAACAGGAGAAGTTCACTCAAGGCAAAGCTAGGATCATTCCCTTCACTGGAGTTAGAGGCCATGGAGAAAGTCCCCTGTGCGGCCTGGGCCATAAAGTTGACCAGTACTCTGGCCTTTCTTCTGTTCCCTGGAAACAAGAATATGACATTAATATCACTTATGGTACTCACAACAACAACATTTGAAATTTATTATTATTACCAAAGCAGCCATGGGCCAAATGACAGGAGGCACAGGTTTGCGCCTGTGGCTCCTGAGTATTTTTATCCTTTTTAAAGAATGGGCCCACTAGGGCTCAGTTCAGACTGGAACTGCTGCACAGCCTAGCCCCCTTTCCGTATGTCACTTCCCTGATCTGACAGGGCTTTTTGCTTTATGGGACAATTCACTCCATTTCTGCTTAGGAAAATGTTTCAAGACAAACTGGGCCCTACACAACTATTTTGTTTTAATGTTTGGAAGCTCCAGACACAGAACTCCCAACATCAAAAACTAGTTTAGTTCTAAAGGCTGCTATATGCTACCTAAGTATAAAAATAGAACATAATCTCTACAGTTGTCCAATCTAGGGAAGTTAACATGGGAAGAAACGAGAGAAGAAGGGGCAGGAGATGCATGGCTCTGTGGTACCATTTGCTTTGCATACAGAAGGTCCCAGGTTCAATGCCCAGTAGGGTTGCAAGGTCCCCTTCCCCTCCTGGTGGGGGGGAGGGCGGGGCAGGGGGAGACCTGGCTCTTACCTTGTTCTTCCCCTGTTACTATTGTATTCACACAGCACGTGCGGCCCCATGGCCCTGTGATGACGTAGTTTCCGGTGATGTCACCGCACAGCCACAGCAGTGCTCTTGTGCTTCTCAGCAGGCTGATTTTGGCTTCAAATGGTCCCAATTGAGCCCATTTGGGGCCCAAATTGGCCTGCAGAGAAGTGCAGGAGTGCTCTCAGGGCGGCACGATAATGTCAGTAACATCACTGTGCCACCCTGGGAGTGCACTTGGGAGGCCTGTTTGTGTGCCTTCCTCCTCCACCAGCCAGGTAAGTGGAGGCAGGGAATTGGAGGTTGAATGTGGGGCATCCCCTGCCCCCACTGGGGGAATGGGATCCCTAACACCCAGCATCTTCAATTAAAAGGACCAGGTAGCAGGCGATGTGACAGACCTCTGTCTGAGACTTTGAAGAGCCTCTCTGAGTAGACAATATTGACTTTGATGGATCAATGGTGTGATTCAGTATAAGGCAGCCTCATCTGTTCTGTTACCTCTAAATCCATAGTTACCATCCCTGCATCGTTGGTTCAATTTTCATATTTTTATCCCACCATCCCCCATTGAGCTCAAGGAAGCCTACATGGGCAGGGCTATCCCATTTTTCTTCATACCACCCCAGTGTGGTAAGTTTTAGGCAGAGAGAGAGAGAGAGAGAGAGAGAGAGAGAGAGAGAGAGAGAGAGAGAGAGAGAGAGTTACTGGCCCAAGTTTCCTGACTTCCTATTCCAAGTGGGTGTGCCTGGTTAAAATCCAACACTATACCATACTGGCTAATTACTGACCTTTGTTTTGCCTGACTGCTCAGTTTTCAGCCCTGGGAGTTCCTGGATCCAGCATTGCACCTTTAAATGCAGAGGATATCAGATTGCTTTTTACTCCATCTTACATTGTGAGAAAACTGTATTCTCACTTTCTCGTTCTCACCTGGCTGCTTCTTAGTATTTTAGTCACTATTCTATAACCAGCTCCCCACATCACATCGTCTAATAGCAGTCCACATGTTCCACATGTTATTTTATCCTGCTCAGAGGATCACTGCCCTCAGATACACTTTGCTTTTTCTTAGGCACGTGATGAGGCTAGCTATGTAGACATGTGCTCATATATGTACCAAAAATATATGATACACATATGCAGGAGAGGGGAATGAGACTGAGAGAAACTGGGAACATTTGCACTGGTCAGTTAATTACCAAATTTCATTCCACTTCTCTCTTATGGATTCTGAGGGTGTGAAGTCAGAATGTACCTAATCAAAATCTGATCTGAACATATCTTGTTCATTAACCTCTGAAATGAAGTTACCTCTGATCCAAACAGGTCACATTTGGGCATTATTTTTGACAGTGCTGTGATGTCTGTGGCTGCACTCTGCTGTTAAGTTTTCCTTTCCTTTCCCTCTACTAAATTTCTATTCCCCTGGGAGAGTATCAGGTAGGGGAAGGACAGGGAAGGGAAAGATGTGCACCTGACAGTCACACCATTCAGCCCCACTTCGTGCTTATATGCAGTGTTTCCCCAATCAGTGGCTGGGTCTCATTTTATTTAACTGGGGTGTCAAACCACATGAGCCTGATTGCAGGAGCAGATGAATGCTTTGCTTGCAGACTTGTGGGGGAGAAAAGAGCCAGAGGTTTCCACAACCTTGTCCAGCTCCCCACCTCAGGCTTGGCACCTTCAGACAGGAGCAAAGGCTGGAAGGCAGAATGGCTTCTGTGCCTCGGGGGAGGCAAAATCCGCACTTTCTCATTGACGCTTTTTCCAAACTTTTGGGAAAGGTCTTCCAAAGCAGGTTTTGGAAAGCACAGTTGAGGAAAGCCTGGAAGGGGGATGACCCCACAGCAACAATATACAGAGGCCCAATTTAAAAGTGCTACCGTTTGGGTTAGAAATGCAGTGGAAAACCTCCACGTGGCAGCAACTTTCAGAGTCAGTTATCTGCTTTGGTTTTAATTACTTTTGGAGTAGTCCCCTTTTCTTATCTCCCTGACATTGGGAAGGAATGTCTGCTAATTTAATACGGAAAAAAAGGTAAGCGGGAACATCTTTCCCACTGAACTACTGTAAACATTAAACAGAATGCAGTAACAACTGATTGCATGACATAACGATATTAAAGAACCCAAACAAAAATTTTAACAAAACTGAAGAGCTGAACTCAGATAAGATTAGGGGTTGTTTGAGAAATTTTTTTAAAGTTAAGCACGTGATAAGGAATAATGCAAAAGGAATGCAGAATTGTGCTTAAAACAATGGAAAGCACAGCTGACTTGGAGCAGGGTCTGAGACAACATGCACTGTACAGTTACATTTGGGTTGCTTGTTTTTCTGCAGGCTTCAAAATATGCATTATTTCTCTCACATAGCATTTAATCATCAATATGCTATTTGAGACTTGTTAAGTACTTCCAGTAATTGTCTCTTCAAAGGCTAACAGAATCACAACAGCTGCTGATAATCATATGATTGTTATCAGCAACTCATTCTATTGGCTGGAGTGTCTTGGTGGAGAAGGGGGATGAGAACATTCTTAAAGGAAATACAGCTCCCCTTGAGTAGTCACTAGTACACCTCCAGGTACCAGGCCCTCGGCTCGACGGCTTGGCTTGAGAGAAACACAAGATAAAAAGGCAGGACAGCTCTCTGTAACAACAAACAGCAAAAGAAAACCCATATTTTGACTGATCTGAAAAGATTCAAGTTATAACAGGGATAGAATCAGCATTTTTAAAGCCTATTCACTAAAACAGCTATGACCTTGATAACCCAGGCAAGCCTGATCTTATCAGATCTCAGCAGGGTCAGCCTTAGAGCCAAGCTACAAGTGACATTTTTCATGTGAAGGGCACTTGATCGTTTTCGCAAGTTTTTCTGGGAACTGAAGTCCCTCTCCCCCACCCCTTTTCCTTCTGTTCCTTCCCCTCTCTGTTAGAATCGCTGCCTGAAGAGCCAGAGAAAGCCAGCAGCAGCAGCTTTTGCAAATCGTCTTGCTCCTGGGGAGCTGCTCTGGAAAGCTGGGAGTGGGTAAAAGCTGGATCCAGATGATTTTAAATGGATCCTCATAAATTCATATGATTTTTATATTGAAACAAAACAAAAAGGCTGTCATAGATCATGTCTTAGTCTACAGACACCAACAAAACAATCATGCATCCACTAATCCGTGGCGCTGCCACGGCACAAAAACATGCTAAAAAAGCATGGATCCTTATGGATCCTCTTGATTTATAAGTGGGGCCACCCAAAATCCACCACACAATCACAGACCATGTCTGTTGCCACAAATGAGACCAAAAAATTCAGCCATCCACTACTTCGTGGAACCGCCACGGCGCAAAAATACGGTTCAAAAGCACGGATTCGCATGGATCCTCTAGATTTTTACATGGGACCACCCAAAATCCTGTATACTGTCCCAGATCATGTCCAATGCCACAAACAGGACCAAAAGATCTAAAATATGACAGCCTTTTTGTTTTGTTCCAATGTAAAAATCATATGAATTCATGAGGATCCATGTCTCAGATTCATGTTTTTTCACCATGGCAGCGCCAAATATTTTTGGATCTGTGTTTTTTATATTTCAGTCTATGGACCTGGCTGTGATATGTGATTTGATGTTTCATTTGTGTTTTTCCTATTTAAAAAACTATAGGATCCGTGAGGATCTGTGTGGATCCTAGTTTTACTTTCTTCCTCTCCAGAGCAGCTCCCCGGGAGCAAGACGATTTGCAAAAGCTGCTGCTGCCGCTGGCTTTCTCTGGCTCTTCAGGCAGCGATTCTAACAGAGAGGGGAAGGAAGAGAAGGAAAAGGGGCAGGGGAGAGGGACTTCAGTTCCCAGAAAGACTTGCGAAAATGATCAAGTGTCCTTCACATGAAAAATGTCACTTGTAGCTTGGCTCTTAGTCAGTAATTGGATGGGAGACCTCCAATAAAGACCAGGGTTGCAGAGGCAGACAATGGCAAACCACCTCTGTTAGTCTCTTGCCTTGAGAACCCCACCAAGGGTTGCCATAAGTCAGCTATGACTTGATGGCACTTTCCACCACTCCACATTCACTAAAACAAGAAACACAGATTTTTTGAAAATCCTCTAACCAAGTCTCTGCTAGATCATCTCAATATCGAGATGTTTCTGTCAATACTGAGATGATTCTGTGTGTTTTTTCCACTCCCTTCATTGAAAAAATACCAATAAAGAAGTTGTCTAAAAAGGAGTTGCATCAGAATGAAAATCCTCATTGGTTTTACAGGAAAGAGACCTCAGAAGTAGATGACATACTTGCCTCTATCTAATTCCAAGACTGTCACAATGTAACTCTCCTCACATTATCCTGACTCAACCTGATAATTTGGTAAAAACAAATCACATGACTTGCTTCGCTCCACAGGCACCCAGGATAACCATGGGGCCCAGAATTTTATCTCCACAGCTCCTTTGCACTCCATAGTCTTGCTTAACTGATAGATTTTCCACAAAAACTACATGGATTTTGCATTCTGATGCAGCCTTTTCATAGATATATCACCATGGTAGTATATCTTATATTGGTGGTTAAACTTATATTGAAGTTAGTTCAGACTTTTTGTTGAATTCAACATCAATCCATCTTCAAGGAGGAAAGTGGGCTGGTGGGCAAAGGACATTTTGTTTTCTTTGAGACTCATTCTGCATTACACTACATTCACAACAATCAGAAAATGAAGGATTTTCATTCAAACTTGTTCACATTCCAGACCAGCTCCACATATACTGGGATTTGGTAGAGCTCAAAGAACTGTAATCCCTACAGATGTGTGTTCTTTATTTAAGCTGTTCTTTGAAAAATGGATGCCTATATTATTGTAATCTCAAAAGCTGAGAACCCAAACTAAACAAGAAATCATTCTCTCTGGAGCTCAATGCTAATTTGTCTATACAGAAAGCACTTCTGTGGAACAGCTAGCATGCATTGCAAACCATGTGGTCGTCATATGAGACAATCTACATTCTTTCCCATATGGAAAGTATACTGTAGAGAAGATCTATTGCATATGAATTGGCCCTCCAGGAAAACAACCACATCCACAATGAATTCTGTTCCACCTCCTCCACCCCACTTAGATCTAAACACATCACCCAGAATGGATTTCAGCAGAACATAATAAAGTGTTTAAATCAGAAAAGCCATCTTACTTTTTAAAACCAACGGCTTCTTAATTCTCTTGCTCATACAATCTGCAGATCTTTTGAAGCAAAGGGTCATACTTCACTGCTGATGTCTGTTTGCCATTTGGAACAAAGCCGATAGATGAGCTACGGTGACAAGCATTTTCCGTCTATCTTGCCTTCGTTACTTTTCACAACCTGAAGACTAATTTATGTACTTCACTTTTAAAAAATCCAAAACCCAGGAGGTAATGGGATGATCTATTTATGCTGCCGAGAAAGGCCTGCCTATCAACACTTCTCCATCCGGAAAAGAGGAAGACTGTTTGATCTCAGGGAATCATTTGTCTGATCAATTTGTGGTGAATCCATCTTCTATTTTGCCTGGAGTGAGCCACTCTGGTGATTTTGAATGTCTTGAAAATAATAATGATCAAATTAGGGATCATATCCTCCAGAGACAGGTTAACAAAAGTGCCTGTGTTCACAAATGCTTGCTCAATCAAAGATCTCATTTATTTATTTTAAGTATAACCGCTTTTCAAACCGGTATTCACGAAACCTCATCCAGACTGTCCCCCTAGGCTTTGTCTAGATTTTTAGAGAATGAATGAAAAGATTGTGTTTGTTTACAGAGCAACATAGCCTTTATATGTATATTTTCCATATGTACATATATAGTTAATAGGAGGGCCACATGTGCAAGTAACTTTGAGAAATATACATGTGTAGTACATAAAATACATGTGATTTTGATCAGTGGGCATGTGGGCAGATCATAGGTCAGACATCAGAACCTCAAGATGGGCTGATTTAAAGGTCAGTGCTTGGAGTGGCTCACTAGAGAACAGGAGACGTGCACGGCAGCACAGCACTTAGGGAATGCACTCCACTGTGGTCCACGCTTGAGTCTTTACATTCATTTTTACTGGGTCTCTCTCTCTCCTTTGGCAATAGTCCATTCTCTAAATTTAATGAGCAGGTGAATGAGGTGGAAACAAAAAGTCCCAACTTGAAGGATATGTTAATTGGGTCAGAACTTGTTGAGACTGAGAAGGAAAGAGTGGATAGCTCAATCGAAGTGTCAACTCAGTGTGCCACAGCCATGAAAAAGGCAAACTCTATGCTAGAAATTATCAGGAAACAGAATGAAAATAAAATTTCCAATATGATAATGCCCCTATAGATCTATAGTGCAGCTTCATTTGGAATACTGTGTGCAGTTCTGGTCACCATCTCCAAAAGGACATTGTAGAGCTGGAAAATGTACAGAAGAGGGCAACCAAGATGCGTAGGGGGTTAGAAAACCTTTCTATGAGGAAAGATTAACAAGTCAGGGACTTTTCAGTTTAGAAAGAGACAACTAAGTGGCGGGTGACATGATAGAGGTTTATAAAATTATGCATGGGGTCAAGAGGGTAGACAGAAAGAACATTTCCCCCCCTCTCCTATAATAGTAGAATTCGAGGATATCCAATTAAGCTGATGGGCAATAGATTTAAAACAAACAATGAGTGGATAGGATGTAGAATTCACTGTCAGAGGATGTAGTGATGGCCGCAGGCATCAACAGCTTTAAAAAGGGATTAGGCAGAGCCATGGAGGATAGGTCTATCAGTGGCTACTAGCTGTGGTGACTAAAGGGAAACTCCCCATTCAGAGGCAGTGAATCCCCTGAATACCAGTTCCAGGACCTCTATGCCCTGTTGTTGGCCCTCCATAGCAACTGGTTGGCCGCTGTGGGATAGAGGATGCTGGACTAGAGGGACCACTGGTCTGAGACTCTGATGCAGAAGAGCTCTTCCTATGTTCTTATGAGTTGGAAGGTACAGGTGTTCTCTCTTTTGTCTTAAAAGGTCTTGTTAAAATTTCAGTATACAAAGTACTACAGCATCAATTAATAAATATAATCTACTTGCTTGGTTTTCTTTGGTACTATTAAAATTCGATGGTAAGAGATTTCTCTCCATTAGTATTCTGCATACTTTGTCAAAGACAATTAAGGCAAATAACTTTTAACAGAGCAACTGCCCAAACTTATACTTTTAAGCTATCTGTTAACACATGTTTGCTACTGGAGTGATTCTATCAGCATTAATGAACTCTCTTTGCTAAACATTTTTTCTAGGTGCTATTTTAAAACAATAAGATGCTTAGATTTGTGTATTATTGGGAAAGATTGCTAATGTTTTCACTACCTTTGCTAATAAAAATTAGCAGATATACAGTAGTGTACATAATTTAGTCCTCTGCTGCCAAATTTCAGTGGCAAAGACACTTCCGCAGGTTGCACAAAAGTAGGCACTGTATCCCTGGGAAGAACTGTGCCGTGCACCTCTTTCTTCATATCTCCTAACTGCAGTTCTCGCTGGATTTCATACTGATCATTTGGCACCCTCGGGAGCTTTGAAAGAGCCATTCATGAGCTGTCACCTATCCATCCATAGAGCCATAGAGCCCAAGTGAGCTTGTGTAGCATTCCTGCAATGACTTGGACATAAAGAAGCCTTGCTGGCATATAAGATCATATGGCTATTGCTGTGAAACTTCTTGGAATATGTCCCTTATTATCTTGATCCCCATATGCCAAAGCTGCTGCTCATCCAATTGTGCCATCAGGGATCTAAAATTAAGTTGTATCCAATTACACTTTCAGTTTTATTAGAAGTGTTACAAGTCACTTTCTGACAGTAGTAGACAGAAGATACAAATTGTTCCTTCAGTACAAGCTCCTGACATGACACAACCTGTTCCAGCCACTGGAGAGATACTAATGAAGGTTGCGCTGTTCTTTGTAAAGTCTGGGGAAACTCTTCTTCATGGCATGCACCCTTCTTCTTTCCCCTGTGCACACTGCCAGTGCCAGGCAAATAAGAACTTGTTATGCCAACCCACTCAAATACATCAGGGTCCAGCTACATGTAATAGCAAGTTACATGTAATTTGAAAGATAGACCTATATGGGGTGGAAGCTGTAGTCTGCCTTGGTGCAGGGCAAGGGGCTTCTATATTTGTTTTTCCTACTAAAAATAGCTTCCAGCTGCCTTGCTCCTCATGTAGTAAAAGCAGCTGGGGGGGGGACAGCAATTCTTTGCTGAAAAAGTGCAACTGGGGAAAAAGCGAGACCCCCCCCCCACACACACACACCTGCATTTTGAAAATTATACACTACTCAACGCCTCATGTAGAAGTAGCTACCATATGCAACATCTTTCTAGATTGGGCTTTCATTCAGACTATGAGAGAATAAAGAAAGCCAGGCCTCTCATATCAGGATGTGACATTGAGGAACAGTATGTTAAAGAAGCTATTTTGTAAATATCCAACAGTGGGGAGGAAATCAGAGGTGAGAAATGTTTGACCTGCTGCAGGTGCCATGGGTCTGGCTTTGGTCAGTGTCTGGATGGGAACCATCCTGCATTCCATAATGGAACATGAATGTAATTAAAACATCTGATCCACCTTGGGTCATGCTCTTAAGAATTAAACAAGACATTCAGCAGTAAAATAAGCCTGGGATCATGACAGGCAAAATGTGCATAGGAGAAGTAGCAAGAATGGGGAGTGTCCCATCCCCTCCGTACACATACATAGTTGATGTGGAATGCATGCAGCCGGGAATTCTGACTGGGAGTAAAACTGGGATGGGTAAGTTACAGTCACAGCAGATGCCTCGACCCTGCAAACAGCCTTCTGCCTTTATTGCTTCTTACTCGTGATAAAGAGAAGCGGTTGGCCACTAAAACTCTAGTTCTGTCCCAAAATTCTCTGTACCAGGAAACACATTTTTTAATATAGGGCATGTTGTGCCAGTACATTTAAAGTGCAAGGACATGACACCAGTGCAACTGATTAGGCTCTGGAATGGACATTACAGCCTGTTCCCATGGTATTTATTTTAGAGGCGCTCATAATATGTCTTTGATTACAGCAGAACATTCAGGGGAGCTAGAAGCTTCACCAGTTGTTTGCTAGTCCAATAGAATGGCCACTTAGCTGACCCCCAACTATAGGATCAAAGTGCTCTGTTGCACAATGTGCAGATAAGGGTGCCCACAGGGAAAGTTACCAGCCTTTTACTAGCCCTCATGCTCGCAAAGAAAACGTATGAAAAGGCTGGCCTTACCAGTTGGCAAGTATAATTTTAGAACCAAATTCTTTGCCAAAGCAATCAAATCAGATGTAGCACTTTAGCTGTCTCCCAGGGACAAGGTGTAAGTCTGGCGGGGTGGGGGAGAGATCAAGTTTTTAGCAATGAAAGTTGAGATTCAGCAAGATCCATTAATGCATTCTAGAATACATCCAAAATTACAAAAGAAAGTTTTCAAAAGAAACGTTTTCAAAATTCATTGTTATAAAAGCGTTTTCAGCACCAGTTACTCTTAAAGTAAAGAGATTTGTATGAAGGCATAATGCACAGTTGTTTATAAAATAATGGTTAGAACCCTAAATGACATTAATGCTGAGGAATACTTTATTTTAAAAATTTCTATGC
Source organism: Eublepharis macularius (assembly GCF_028583425.1). NCBI lineage: Eukaryota > Metazoa > Chordata > Lepidosauria > Squamata > Eublepharidae > Eublepharis > Eublepharis macularius. Next base: position 103,353,300 of record NC_072794.1, on the reverse strand, counting down.
CATCTTTCCACCCCAAATAGGATCCCCAAAACAGTGAAAACCAAACATTAAAGCAGCATTTAAAGTAAGATATATCTAAAACATTTAAACAATTCAATAAAAACATATAGACATACAAACACACACTGGTACCAAATAGGGCACTTGTTCATAAAAGCTTCTGCCACAAAATGGTTCAAAAAGACACGTGAGTTAAGAGTTAAGGACTGTGGTATATATTACTGGGTATGATTCATACTGCCTGTTGTTTTTAGCAGGATCTTACTATGGCTCCAGATTTCTAAAATCCAAATCCTATTTTCTTTGCATTATTGAATGTCCCATCCTGTTGATTGCGTTGACTTACTCTGTGTAATCTGCTTTGAGTTCTAGTGAGAAAGATGGTCTATACATGACACACAACCATGGAAGAGGGCCAATAAGAGTTACTGAGGGTATTTCAAGCAGAAACAACAGAACATGGATATAGACAAATCTCCCAGGCAGGGGGTTTCAAAATTCTAGCACTGTGACCAAGAAGACCCTTTTTCTGGTTATTACCCATCTTGCCTCAGATGGCAGGAGCACCCAGATCAGGGCCTTCAAAGACAAGTGAAGTGGACAGGTAGGTTCATATGGGAGAAAGCAATCCTTCACATATGCCGGCCCCAAGCCATATAGAGCTTGAAATGTTAATACCAGCCATGTGGTCTATACTTATGTCAGAAAGACTATTTCCCTAAATGGCAGTCCGGCTTCATCCATTATAGAAACATAGAACTGGAAGGGAACCCAAGGTCATCAACCCCTTGTACAATGCAAGAAATTTACAGTTAGCTTCCTGCCCCCCCCCCAATGACAACTGCTCTATGCCCAGAGGCATGGCCCACATTTCAAGCCATTCCAGTGTTTAGACCTGCTCCATTTGGAGCGCCTGACTTCCAACTAAAAGCTTATTCAAAATCTGTGGCAAGGGTGGGCAATTCTGGGAACAAGTCTCCCAGCTGCATAACATTTAGGTTGAGCTTCGGTTTCCCCTTTTATTCCTGGACCAGAGATGCAAGCCTCGTAGAGCAAGCCAAAGGGCTTTTGGACCTTAACCCATGGATTGATAGGTGTGGCACTGAGGAAGCCAGCCCAGTGGATCCAGGACCAGGTGAAGATGTTACTGTATGCTTTTTCTGTTTGTTTAAATTGTATTTTTGTCTGATTAGATTGTCTGTTTAACCTGCATTTTGGTATTTTTGCAAGTTACTTTGGGCCCTCACTAGAGAAAAAATGGGGTGAAGATGCCTAAATAAATACTCTCTTTTGAGATCAGGTCACATGGAATCTTATACATTTTGGTAGTGAAGACCTAACAGTTATGAAAAAACATCATTGGCAGGCACAAAAAGACCCCATAATTCTTAATACATATTGTTATATCTGCATGATAGAAAGCAACAGTTGCCCCTCAACACATACCGGTGGTGGGAAAAGAACAACTAATTACTAGAGGTGGGCATGAATCGTAATACAACTCAAAATTCGGCACGAACTGGGCTGATTCATGGTTCGTGAAAATGCGTTTTGTGGGGCTGCATTTTCCAAGAACTCCACAACTTTTTGTCCCAATTCGTCAGTCATGAGGGTTCATGAAACCAGACAGGCTGGCGCCGATCAATTGATTCCCTAGGCAACGTAGGCTTGTAATGTCTGCAGACCTTTTGTTGCCATGGAAACCCCAATCTTAACCCACTTAACCTTGAAAGGCAGGTCTCCCTTCCAACCGTGGAGCTCCCATTCTATTATATGGGAGCCAGAAGCAGGGGGGAGACGGGCCTTCTGTAGCCATGGGAACACCAATCTCATCCCTCCAAACCCTGTTAGGCAGGTGACTGCCAACCACAGACCTCCTGGTCTGCTCTATGTGAGCATTTGTTATATAAGGCACATCTCTCTGCCTCGTGCTTTCAGTTTCAGCGGACAGTGGGAGAGTGAAGAGCTGCTGCTGGGATTTGCATGAGAGAGGAGTGGAATTGAGCTTGGCTGGTGCTGGTTTAAAAGAGACTGAAAAGCCTCTTCAGCTTTAGTCTTGGCATTGCTAGGAAGGGTGCCTTCTTTCCTCCACCCTATCCCACCCCCCCCACCCCAGTCCCAGAACCACTGCCTGACTCTGGGCTGGGGCCTAGCTTGACTGAGGCCTACCTTTTTTCCCTTAGATATTCTGTTTCTCCTTATTCCTTCTGGGTTTAATTATTATCTATTTTGTGCACCTGTCCTTCCTGCTCAGGTCAGGTGTCTGTGTGTGGCGGGGTAGGGCTCTACCCACCCCCCACCCCCGTCTCAGGGCCACTGCTAGCCTCTGGGGCCAAGCTATGTGGGCAGATCTTGAAGAAGGCTCACACTCATTCTTCTTTTGTTTCCCAGTTTGTCTTGTTTTGCAGCACTATGAGGCTTAGAGTGGGGGGAAGTGCAAAGGTTGTCCTGGTTGTCCAGCAAAACAGGAAGGGAAGTCTGGGTGGCACCAGAGACTCCTACTCAAGAAGATCCACCTGAAAAAGAGGTCTTACCGCTGGGGGAAGAGGATCTCCTAAAACCTTTGGAGGAGGAGGAGGGATCTCAGGAGGAATGGTGGGGCTTTGAAAAACATCCAGCCCCCCCCCACATCCCAAACTCTTGGGGCTGTCCCTGCCCGCAGCCCACCCCTCACTCCGTCTTCCTGGCCCAGCTCCACACTGTGGCCAGTAATTCTTCGGTCTCCTCCTCGTGACCTAGCTCCCAGTCCCCATTTCAATCTCTCACTCTGGCAGCACCTTCGGACCCTTCCCAACGACCCCTGTGTGGCACAGTGCCATTCCTACAATGGCCTGGTGTGTAGGGGCTGCGACCCTAAGCACCTGTCATCCACAGCCCTGCGCAAGCACCTGCAGAGGCACTACCCGAGCCTGTTGCCTCCGGCCTCGCCCTGCAAAACATTTGGTGGGGGGGGGGGAAAGGGCTTCAAGTTCTGATCAGGGAGAAGTGGGAGGGGAACGGGAGTCCACCCCAAGCAAGAAGCCTTGCCCCAAGGGTGCTGTGAGTGGGAGCAGAACACCCAGGCAGGCCACCCTTGCAGAGGTTGTTCCCTCAGGGTCGAGGACAGTGCCCTTGAAAAGAATGAGGGCGAAGGCTCAGGAGGCGGGCATTTGTGTAGTGGTGGAGACAATTTGCCCTTTGTCCATCGTGGAGGGTGTGGGCTTCTGCAGGCTGCTGTGTCATTTCGCCCCATGGTTCACAATGCCGTTGTGGCGCACCATTGGTGAGTCGTGCCCGCCCTCTACCAGTGTGTGCGAGACATAGTCCTTAAGGAGCTGTCGGGTGCCAAAGGCTGGACCGTGCACTTCAAGGCCGATATGTGGAGCGGCTGTCATCACAGCTACCTCGGCCTCACTGCGCCACTTGTGGCAATTGGAGAACCTCTGCTGCCCCAAGCAAAGACCAGGGCCCCCGAACAAGGTGTCACCATTGGGGCTGGGCTACAGGGTGGTTCTGCTCCAGGCACTGAGGATGGATGTGGTTCACATGGGGAAGAACATCGTCACCACTATCAGGGCGGGTCTGAGGGAGTGGGCGCCGGGGGGGGGGGGTTGTCTGTGGCTTCATGGTCACGGATGTGGAAAGCAACATGCTGGCAGCCCTGAAAGAGGCATCCCTTCCGGGCCTCATCTGCTTGGCGCATAAGCTGCACCTGCTCATGAGGGATGCTCTTGGGCTAGGTAGCAAGCCCAGGGATGCCTGGGACAAGAAAACATTGGACATGCGCAAATTGTTGGACAGCTGCCGGTGTCCAGCTGCCCACTTCTCCCGCAGCGTGAACTCTTTGTGCAAGCTGCTCCAGAGGCAAGAGAAGGGGGGTGATCAAAGTCTCAGGGCCACCATCTGGCTCTGGGGCCAAGCTACGTGGGCACCTCGGCCAAGGGCTCACAGGACCACTTTATTTCACTATTATGAACTCTTAATTTGTGCACCTCTCCCGCCAGGGCAGGTGTCTGTGTGCTGCTTGAGAGCTCTCCCCTCAACCCTGTTTCAAGGCCACCATCTGGCTCTGGGGCTAAGCTAAGTGGGCACCTCACCCGAGGGCTTACATTGTTCTTTCTTTTTGATTTTATAACTATCTCTTTATTTTGTGTACCTGTCCTGCCAGCTCATGCGTGTGATGGGTTAGGGCTCCCACGCAAGGGGGATTGATGTCTCTTTCCCTTCTGGGTGTAACTTGTTCCTATCCATGGGACTTTGTCTTTCAACCCCCAACAGGGGCGGGGGGTTCTGTCGGTGCCACCACGGCTGGCAGGTGGGTGATGTCTGGCCACGTCTTCTGTGGCAGAGGGGTGGGTGGCAGAAACAGTTCTGTGCATGTTCTGTGTTGCCCCCCACTGGCAGCCCTGAAAGAGGCATCCTTTGAGGGCCCTGTTTGCCTGCTGCCTATAAGCTGCACCCGCTCATGATGGGATCCGCACCATGAAGGGCAGTGGGACTTAGAACAGCCTCCCTCCAAGGAGGGGAAGGCATCCTTCTCATCCACCATGGCCGGGAGGTGGGTGATGTCTGTGGCTGTCTCTCACCCCCCCCCCCCCGCCAATGGGCAGGGACTACATCACTGCCACCATGTTGGCTTGTTTTATGCATTCATTGAGCACCTGTCCCACCAGGGCAGGTGTCTGTGTGTGGTTGGTTAGAGCTCCCATGCAAAGGGGATTGATGTCTGTTTCCCTTCTGGGTGCAACTTGCCCCTATCCATGGGACTTGGTCTCTCATCCCCCGATGGGGGGATGATAATAATTGTGTGCTGCAGAGGTATGGGTGGGTTTTGTTTGGTCGGCAGCCACATCTTCTAGGGCAGAGGGGCCTCATGCTGTTGAGATCATAAGCTGTGGGAGGTAATAGGATCCCCCCCCCAAACCCCACCAGCGGGACTTAACATAGCATCCCCCCAAAGAGGGGGAGGCATCCCATCCCAGCAAGGGGACTTAGAATAGCCTCCTCCCAAGGAGGGGGAGGTGTCCGTCAGTGCCACCATGTCCAGGAGGTGAATTTTGTCAGAGGCCAGTCACTCAACACCCCTCAGCACGAGGGACGGGTATCAATCATTTTCCCGTCCCGGGGGGGGGGGGGTACCCCACACACCATCGATGGGACTTGGGGTCCATTCAGGGGACTTAGTCTTACCCTCCCCAACCACGGGGAGGAGGGGGCGGCCAATGACATCACCCATCTGCCGTGCCTGATGGTGGCTGCCCATTGGGGTGTGCGGGCAGGCACAGGGGGGTGCCGTCAGCTGGCAGCCACACCCCATGCCCCTGAAAAGGGAGGTGGCCAACCGCCTCCCTGAGGCCACAAGGAGGGGGCGGCCACCAACATTACCTACTTCCCAAACATGACGGTGGCCACCCATTGGGACATGTGTGTGGGCACAGTGGGGTGCCCCCAGCTGGCAGCCAAGCCTCCTGCCCCTGAGATGGGAGGCAGCCAACCGCCTCCCCGAGCCCATGAGGAAGGGGCGGCCACCGACATCACCCATCTGGCGTGCCTCATGGTGGCTGCCTGTTGGGGGTGTGCAGGCGGGCACAGGGGGATGCCACCAGTTGGCGGCCACACACCCCACCTGAGAAGGGTGGCGGCTGCCTGCCTTCCCAAGCCTGTGAGGAGGGGGTGGCCACCAACATCACCCATTTCCTGAACGTGACGGTGGCCACCTGTTGGGGCATGCGGGCAGGCATAGGGGGTGCTGCTGGCTGGCGGCCAAACCCCTTGCACTCGAGAAGGAAGGCAGCTGACCACGTCCCCAAGGCTGCGAGGAGGGAGTGGCCACTGACATTACCCATGTCTGGAGGCCCATCACTTCAAATGGAGCCATACGTCAATTGGCATTGATGGTTCCAATTCTATCGAATGGGACTTTCCTGGGGCCGCTGGCTTTGAAGGTCTATACTCGGAGATCTGTATTGCAATCTTCACCAAACCTGGAGGGTGGATGGAGGAGAGGCAGTTGAAAACTCCCTGTGAGTCTGAAGGGGGCTTTTCTGGGCTCCGACAAACCACAAATCAGTTTACGAACCGGGTCAATTTCGTCAAAGTTCGGGGTTCGTGAAACGGAACAAACCTCGAACCTCACAATTCATTTTTTTTCCCAGTTTGTTCCCATCTCTACTCATTACATGAAAAGTTTACAATATTGAATTATCTCGATTTAGAGGGGCATATGACCAGTAAAAACTCCTTCAACAAAATCAGAATTTATGTTAGTCAACATTCTTAATGCGGTTCTGGAATACAACAGCTAAACAGAGAGTAGATCAGATAACAAATACTGCTCAGTCAATCGTTCCAAAATCCCAATTTAAGCTATATGTGCTAATATCAGAAGTAAATCGTTTCCATAGCTGGCTACAAAAGTAAAAGTAAATTTTACAGGGGGTTTTTTGGTCAAGATTACAGGTGTTATTGCTTTGCTTATATACATTTATGCAATAAATCATCCCTTTAGAAGGGCCATTAGCCCAGACCACCATGGTCCAACCATCCCACACAAAACACTCTCAATGATCTACAGATATTTTCTCTGCACTACCTACTCATCCATCAAATTGGTAGCGTTTTGCTAGTACATTAAAATAAGGTGGAGTAGTGCAAGTGATCATTCATGAGACAGCCTTGAAAATCCCATCCTCAAAATCTCCCTCAGAGTTGTTTAAGCTCTTGCAGTCCTGAGCATGTTGATTTTTGCTCTCCCCCCTCCAACTGACTTTCAGTTTCTGTACGAGGAGCTGATGTTAGAAGCAACACGATGGCTGTGTTTGCAGGTGATGTTAGCAGCTTCTCTCCAACTGCGGGTGCTTATTTTGCTTTAGGATTTCCTATTACTGTTGTCTGGTGATCTGTTGATGAAATAGATTTGTGCAGGGAGCTGAAGTAGTCAAGCTTGCCACTAAATTTAATTTCTTGCTTTGTAATAACTTGTACATTTTCTTTGTTCAGAATACCTGCAAGTGTACCTTTTTAAATTTGCTAGTCATGAACCAAAATGTGAAATTAGAACGAAAAGGTACTGTTACAGGTTAACATGTCCTATTGGAGCGTGGCTGGAAGGGAAGCAGAACACAGGACAAGAATGATTTGTTCTTACCACCTCTACCTTCTCCTGCTATCCACAGCAAGTGCTAGATATCACAAGTTGCCAGAGCTACAGCTCTCCCTCTTGTGTCCAAGCATTATACCGTGCAGTCAGCCTGAAAAACATGGCTAAGTGACGCTCCAAGATGTTCCTGTTACCATATTACTGCTTTGCAGAGTATAAATTAAGAAATATTTCGCTCTAAGAGATTTCATGTTCACAGAAAATAAATGTAGATCACAAATCCAATAAAATTCCATTTTGGTTTTTATTTCTAACTCAAATATTGCAAATATACAGAAAAATACCAGTACAAATTTATAATATAGCCAGGCTTATTTACAAACTCTATACATGGCTCCTTTTAATTTTTCCTTCTGCATCTTGCCTCAGACTGTACATCTTAAGTAACTGTGTAGAGGAGTGTATCAGCTATGGCTATTTGTAATGTCGTAATTCTACAGCCATTATGAATATGGAAGCTTGTGAAAAAACAAAATCTGGAGTGCCATGCAGGCACATCAGGGGGATATTAATGCTTCAAAACGCATGCATGGCAATATCCCCATACATGTTTTGTTGCTTGGACAGCATCCTTACAACACCAGGAAAGATGCAACTACGTGTTCAGCACTATGAGGGGTGTGCTGCTTGTTGCATAAGGCAGTACGCAAGTGGCAGCCACTAGCCCCCGAGTAGGTTACTGGGGGTGGTTTCAAATCCTGTGGAATTAGCCAATGTAATGTGTGGAAGCCTGCATGGGGGAAAGAAATGGAATCACGGCATAGATATTGGGCCTAGAGAGGTGCTCAGTGATAATTTCACACACACACACACCCTTCCACTCCCCTGTCAAGAGATGCTTTAATAAACAGGGAGTGTTAATGGGAAGAGTCAGTAGTCAGAAAGTTAGGTTTATGTGGTGCTAAGGTCTCTGCCAGCTCCATTACAAAAAAAAACAAACAGTTCAGACGCTACTTAAGTCTCACTTCATTACAAAATGTTTTATCTTTAAGATGCTACTGGACTCTGCAGTATTGCAACAAACATGGCTATCCCTATAGAATTTAGCTCAGTTCCTATTTCTTCACCTTCCCAGCCCAGAAAGCGGTGGAGGTTCAGTAAATCACACCCAGAACTTGGTTCTGTGCTGGAAAATGTAAGCAAAATCTATCTATATTAAGAACAGCTTTAAGAGTATCCCTGTTTGATACAGAATTATCTAGCCCCTTTGAGTTATCTGATTTCAATAAACATTACTTTAAATATTTAAATTTTTGAGACAGACAACTACACTCTAGAGTATAATATAAATGATGCAGTTGTAGAAAGGGGATGTGGGGGATTTACCAACGCACTAAGCTAAAACAATGAGGAGTAATCCAAGGCATATGCTTGCCTCCTATTTTTTTTCTCCAATTGAATTACAGCTAGAGAGATACAGAGAGAGAAGTTGAAAATCCTGTGACTTTAGGAGTATATTTGAATGACTTGGGTGTCTTCAATAGCTGTATTTAAGGGGGAAAGTCCCTAACAAATCCTCCCTTTTTTGTTAGAAGTTACCAGTGACTACCTAACCAACATTATTATGCCTCAAACAGGTTACGCTCATGCTTAGCACAACATACATCATGAACAGTAATGAGACAGGCAGCAATTTGCTAAAAAGAGAACATATAATCCGTACCTTCTGTTGACCGGAATATAACTTAGTTTCATTTTCTACAAGACTTTGCTATATTTAGAGCAACTGCACTTTCTAAGCAAAAGTGTCTTACATTTTAAGTGTTCACACTCTCCAGAGCTGCATTCAAAACCAAATCCAACACAGGTCCCCAGACAAAAACAGCCCCTGAGCCTCCCTCATACCAATCAGATCCAACCCACACATTTTTAAAAAATAAATCACATTACTTCATGGGCCCCTGGAATCTGTCCCTCAACCATCCCCTACCTGGAGGGCACATACCAGAGGCTTCAAATGGTCAATGTAATAATCAACGTTATTGTGAAGGTCTTTCAGTTTAGACAATGCTTCACTCCTCCAAGAATCCTAAGTACCTTTATAACAAAGGAAATCTGAAATGCTAACTATCCCACAGACTGGCTTAGTAGCATTTTGTTCCCCATCATTTTCCTTCAGCAAACAGCACTATGTTCCTATTCCAAAGGTACTTCCAGCACTTATAGGCACCTCAGCATATCAGCTTTTAACTACAGAGCTTTTCAGCCAAAATTGGTTTCCAAAGTGACTCACAGGGGGAAAAAACCCCCAAACCAACGATGAGTACCTTCACAGTATTCTCAGTGAACTGAGTATCACTGGAAAATAGTGTATGATTCTACATGGACAATGAAGTCTAACTGTACCAATGCAGATGAGTTGCTAAACGCACAATGACAAAGTGGGGCAGATCTTGCAACCACTATTCTATTGCTTTCAAGAAAATAGGTGCATACTGAAAAAACAGAAACACTGACTATCATCATGGAGCTGCCCACAACGAAGCTTTCCTTCAGGAACCCGATTTAATTTCTGTTACTTCAAAAGATAACATTCTAAGTAAGTCTTATTTCTAAAGATGCATACCACGTAGTCCCACAATTTATAAAATTATTTTTCCCCAAACAGAGTTATTTAAAAATTTATGCTAGCACACATGTTGATTTCACAGTTTAGTTTCTTGGAATCACAAAGTCCAGTCACAGGGTTGCTGCTGACCTCAGAATAAACTCAGTTTTGCACAGTACAGGTCTAGCCAATTAATTACACTACAGTTAAAAGCAACCCCATTTGGACAGACAGCCCTTTGGGTTCCCTCAGCCTCTTTCCCCAGCATTTTATTGCCCTGCTTGCTGGGAGAAGCACTAGACATTCTGTGGCAACGTCAAAGCACTATCAGAGTGATGGGATCGAACATGTCCCTATCTCCCAGCAGCACAATCAATTGTCTCTGGCAATAAATGCTAATGTTTAGTGAAATGTTGCTTTCATGTACCTACTTAGTTTTCCCTTTAAGAGCTGGCAAAAAAAACCCCCGATTAAAATAATATTACATTTTTTAAAAAAAAGTTTTCCCCTTTGTTCCTCAGAGCCGTAGTGTCTTCCTCCCTCCCCCCAGCGCAGTTCTTGGAGCCTTGCTGGTTGTGGCAGTTTGATGGAAGTGACAGGAATACAGAATCTCTTAGACACAGGAGAGGCATCCAAGTTGGGAGTAACATTGGACTGTAGACTTTCTTGCCCTTCTGTAGCAGCAGCCAAATCCACGTATGTCACTACTCCAGGAGGTCCTGAGCAGATGAGTAGAAAGTCTCTTTGTTAAAACAAGCACTTAAGGAACAAGAGCAGCAAATGTAGCTCAGCAATTAAGCAATTCTTAGCCCCACCCTCCCACAGCAACATACCTCCAGAATCACACAACCCATAATGCCAAAAAGTTACACAGCACACATAACATGCATCCACCACAATCACTTGCCTCATCAGAATCGTCATGGTAACCAGTTTTACCGGCATGGGTAACGGCATCTAATGTATCAGCTCCTTCAAACCCATTGGCTTCTGCATGCTGCTGCAGGACAGAATATCGGTGCACCAGGAACCTACAGGCATGACGAAAACAAAAGGAACGCAGATTATGGCTACCTCCGGGTGGTTCAGTGTGTTTTCAGTAAGGATTTCACTTGGGTTGCTGCTGACACTGCTATGCAGTTTCTTCTTGGGAAAGAATAGCTGCTTTATAATAATGCCTGATTATTATAAACACTGAATAGACACATTCCAACAGTGAGATACTGAATCTGAGGGTGGCAGAAATCACTGACTCTAGAATTAATGCAGCCCAAATGAGCTGCAGAGTAAATCCTGCACATCATGTTGCCATCATCCATCAGTCAGCAAAGAGGTTCTTCTGAACATGTATGAAGTAGAAGAAGGGTGAGTGACTTAAAACGGAGAAAGGGCATGTGGGGACGTGAACCTTTTCCCTGTCTGCAATTTCCCTCCCATATCTATTCAGGCAGGGAGTGTGTATGTTATCTAAACATCCTATCCCAGTTTGCGTATCTCTGTGGACAGAAAAGGCAAGTTGCTGCGTAAAAAACTCACCTTCCTCCACAAACATATTTCTTAATAATGACTACTCCTGCTACAGCAGTGGTGAGCATCAAACCAATGACAGCCAGAATGACTGGAGTGGAGCTGGAAGAGACAGCCTGCAGAAAGAAAGAAGATTTGTTAATTGTTAAAGATCACGGTACAGAGACAACTGTAATGTATACAAATCCATATAAGAAGCTACAGAGTAAAACAATTCTCCAAAAAATGCACAAAGCAAACAGGTGCTTATTGGCAGTCTATTTATGGGCAAATAGAAAGTTATGATCAGATTTAACAGCTGCCAAGGAAAAAAACTGCTTCATTTCACCAAATCTCTTCATTAACAATGTGGTTAAGTTTATCAGCTTGCTGCTAAGGAGAAGGCCCCTGCAACTACTAAACATTATGCAATTACTAGAAACAATGCCCGTTGTCTGATCAAATAAAACAGGGTCTAGAAAACAGATTCGGTGGGCCCCCTCCCAGCAGCAAATGGCCTCTCCGGCCAGGCCCTGCCATTGCCCCTGTAGGGCCGTCTCACCCTCCCAAGGCCCTGTAGCAGCTGCCAAGATGAGGAGTTTCAAAAATTAACACACAGGGAGATGCACACCCTCGCACGCTTCCTCCCCCTCCAGCTGGCTCCCTCCCTTCTCCCCATTTGTCTCCCTCCGCCTTTGGGCATAGTGGTAAGAGGCCTTCTTCTTACATAGTTCTTGGTGACTGGCACGGCTGACACAGTGATGGGCAGGGCACTACCATGGCAACGCAACAATGACACCCGGCAAGCCAATAGAAAAGCGAAACAAAATGCTTCAGTGCTGTATCCACTGTGGATTGAGGAGAAAGCCTATTCCCAGGAGCAGCCATTCTGCTGTGCGACCTGTCATTCCAGTCCAAGAACACTTCTGCTACTACCAGTCCCAGGGCAGTCTATCTGAGCCCAGAGACCTTTATGGAAAATCCATTCCACATTTTCTTTGCAACTTTTTTTGTGCTGTAATGCTTTTCAACGGAGCCCATGCAAATAAATTGGCATTCTGGGCTCCCATTTTCTCCAATGGGCCTTCACACCTCTCCTGTTATTTTCAATGGGCAATCCTGTCATTCCTTTTTGTACATCCCTGGCTGCCACTGCCCCACCAACTCCTCCTGAGGGCCTCTCCACGTGCCTCTTTTGGAAGCCACGCCAGGTCTCCCCCCCGCCCGCCCTGGCCTCAGCGAGCCTCTCCTCCTGGGAACCACCAGGATGCCTGTGGGGACGGAGGAGAGCTGGGAGGGACTGGACTTCACTAGGCTCTCCGCAGCTGAGTACAGCTGTTCGGAGGGAGGGAAGGGGGGAGAAACCCAGGCGCTATGCCCCAGGGCCTTCCCTCCCGCCCGGCCCCTGCCAGCTCGAGGGCCTGAGGCACAGCTGCAGCTGCCCATCGCACTTCTGGCCCATTGTGCCGGGCCTTCCTGAGCCTCCAGAGAGCTACACTGGGTTTTCCCAAGACTGCCCCCTGCCATCATTGCCTGCTGATCAGCTGGGCAGGGAGGCAGGCTCCTTGGTGGTGGAGGGCAGCAGCGGGCTCCTTGGCGGTGGCAGGCAGCAGTGGTGGGCACCTGGGCGGTGGGTTGTGGCGGGCTCCTTGGCGGTGGGAAGGCTCAGCGCTGCAGCACTGGGTCTACCCATTGCTAGGCTGGGTCTTCCTGGGCCTCCAAAAGTCCCAAGACAGTAGGAAGGCCCGGTGCCATGGCGCCAGGTCTCCCCACTGCCGCGCTGTGCCTTTCTGGGCCTGTGGAGGCTCCAAGGAGTTGATGGGGAGGTAAACCGTTTTGCCCCTGCTCGCTTCTTATCCCCGCATACTGCGCATGTGTGGCATACTGCACATGTGCAGGGATAAAAAGTGAATTGTTGGCAACACACTTAGTCTTTTATGTCTTAGGATACACCAAGCGAAGTGTTTAGGCCCATTTCTCTCCTACACTGAAGATTAATACCATGAACACTTGGGAAGTCAGATGAATCAGTTTAGTTTGGAAAAGGGTAAAGACCTCCTCAGTTGGTTTCCCTAGTTTAGGATGCTATTGCAGCATCAGCAGCAGTTTTAGAAATCTCCTTTTGGGGTTAAAACTGGCAGCAGAAAAATTTCTTCTCAAATGGTAGGGGTAGTCAGTTTTTCTTTGCTTCTTTTAGGGGGCCTCAATTGTCCTGTGTCCTCCTGCCCTCTTCAACCAAACTCTCTGTTTTACCTACCAGCTGGCTTGGATTCAAGTAGTTACTAGTACATTTCCTTTTTAGGTCAGTCTCCTCCCGGTCAGGGTGCTTCCCACCAACACATTTGTCTCCTGGAATCTTCCGATATCTGGAATTCAGGAAAAGGCTCACTAGTGAAGCTCCTAAAGGAGCCATCTTTCCCAAGCCATGAAAGATTAGCCAACTTCCTCTTTCAAATACAATCAAACATTACTAGGTGGTTGAAGATATGCTTTCTTAATTATCAAGCTGTACAATCTCCAATCAGCCCATTTAAAATATTTTTAACAAGCCAGCATTCTTCCAGGCCAGGTGCACCAACAGAAACATTTATGCCAACCCCAAAGCCCTGCTGTCATCCCACAGAAAAAAGTAGAAACCATATGAAGCTCTCCAGTCACTCAATGAACTACACTGCTATACTCACAACTGCAAGATGCACCCTTTTTTACTGTTCAAAATCTCCAATATGTCAGAGAGGAAGAGGAGTATCTTCCATTGCGCCACGTTATTCTAAGACATTGCCCTCAGCCTATTTCACCCACCAACTTCTGGATGATGACTAAGGAAGTCAACTTACATCTCAGAGCCAAAGGACAAAAATTAAAGCAAAAGTTACCCATTGGTCTTTAACCGTTCTTGTCTCCCATATAGACAGAATTCCAAGTCATGACCTTTGAGCTCTGGCTGCTCCACGCAGTGTGACTCATTTTCTGGACGGAAATAACCAAAATCACTGCAGCACAAGAGTAGGAAAACAAATGTTAAGCCTTTAAAGGCAATAAACATGCAGTTGTAATTTTAATATTACATCCAGTTCTTCATTTTCCCCAACACAACTCATAACACACAGATTACAAGAACGTATAGTCTGGCATGTAGTTATGCAAGCATCATGGGCATCTATTTGCTAGTTAATTGTTACTTTATTAACACAAGTCTACTTCCCAATGATTGCACCATCTCCTGATTTTTTAAAATTATACTGCTGTCCCAACATTTATTTCTTTAGAGGGTATGTGATTTTCAGCTCTCTAAACAGAAGTGCTCCTGATGAACTTTAAAAACAAAGAAGCACCATATGGTAACCTTAGAGACAAGACCGAGTTTGAAATACTGCTTTATAATAATGTCACCAAGGGAAGCATTTGGGGTTTCTACAGACTGACATTAAAAAGTAAAAAAAAACACACCCCAAAATCAGCTTTGACATTCATCAAAAGCTGGAATAAAATGCTGTCAATTGAAATACCAGAGGGAACATGGAAGTGAATATGGACACACCAGCAAAGATGAAATGTATTCTGAAATAAAGGAAAAATCTGTAACAACTATGTTCTCATGGTATTTAATGCCTAATAGGTTGGCAAGTACTTAATCAGGGTCTACTAGCACTTGTTGGACAGGTTCCTCCAGGCAAGCAGATCTCATATATATATTCGGACCTTATCCAACCCTTTTGGCAACAAATTCTGAATATTATTTATTTTCTTACAGGATACAATTTGCTGCTAGAACCTACAGTTACATTGCTCTGTTATCTAAAAGAATGCGTTTGCCAATTTTAAACTAAGCCTATTTGCGGATGACTTACTCATTTATTTAGCAGATCCTATTAAATCATTAAACTCCCTTCAAAAAATTTTAGAAGACTTGAGCCAAATTTCTGGACTAACGGTCAACTATTCCAAATCAAAGTTTCTACCAGTTTTTATGTACCTTATACAGCTAATTGGATTAAAAAGAATTGCTACTACCAACGGGCATCAGACCGGATAACTTATTTGGGCATTAGTATTCCCACTAATCTAAAAAATTTGTTGAAATTCAATCAAAATACGGCTTTTGATAAAATCAAAATAAATTTAGATAAATGGAATAAACTGAACCTTACCTGGTTCGAAAGATATAATATAATTAAAACTTTTGTATTACCGAAATTGCTGGGTTTTTTTGCGTGCAATCCCTTTATTGATTCCTCAAAAAGAGATAAAAAATTGGCAGAGCTTTTTAAATAAATTTCTATGGAATGGGAAAAAATCCAGAATAGCATTTCAAACTCTTAGATTAAAACACTCAAACGGGGGATTTAATTATCCAGACCTGAACATCTATCAAATCTCAATTAGACTACTGAACATCTTACAAATTTTGAAATTCACAATTTCTTCAGATTGGACTAGATCTATACACCCTGACAAAAGCTTATCATTAATTCAAAGTTTAATTTGGAATGGCAAAGAAAACAATTTGACAGGAAATATAAATAACCCATTTTTTACTGATATGCTGACAAACTGGATTCTACCTAACATATCAAGATATTCATCTTTCTTAGGCCAAAATTGGTTTCTGCCAGGTCAATCTACAATCTTTGCACATATGTGGTAGCAAAAAGACATGACTCGGCTTATCGATATTTCTTCAACCAAAGGCATACTAAACAAGTCAGAAATCGAGCATAAACTGCAGCATAAATTACAATGGTTTACATATTTCCAATTAGCTTATATGATGAACCATATTAAGATATCACAAATAATTAGCACACCTTTGACAGACTTTGAAGCTATCTTAAAACAAGAAAACATGAGTCAGAAAGGACTAATATCTAAATTGTATAATGTGCTTTTAAATACATTTGAACTCAAGCAGTTAAAATATCAACAGAATTGGCAATTAGATTGTAATTCAGAAATATCTGCAGCTCAATGGAAAGCAATCTGGACTTCCAATTTACTACAATCTAACATTATTTCTTCCAAAATCCAATCTTATAAAATTCTCCACCGCTGCTATTTAACCCCCCAAAAACTTTCCTTGATTTCTCCAAAGCGTTCCCCACTCTGCTGGAAAGGCTGTGGTGAAGTGGTGGGCCTGCCTGTATATTGAGAAATTCTGGAAGGAAATCCTAATGAATATTCAAGAAATTACTGGATACTCTATCCCTTTCGACCCAAAACTAATTTTTTGAACCAATGGGAAATTGCAACTCTCCCACATATAAGGAAGGAGTTAATCTGTAATCTTTTAATGGCAGCTAAATCATTATTGGCATCTAGCTGGAAATCTCCTAAAGTCCCCACTATTGAAAATTGGCTAAGCAAGTTATGGGATTTTTATATCCAAGATAAGGTCTCAGAAATTATTCATCAATCACATCTCTGTCCGAAAGAAACTAATTTCACAGCTAAATGGTTTCCATTTTTTAAATTTTTAATTGTTAATGATATACACCCTCCTAAACATCTATCATTTCTTCAATTACCCTAAACTACTGTTAAGTTTTTCTAGTTTTAAAGGTAATATAATTTTTGGTTAACACTTATAATATGTCAAAGCTCTGATATTTATGGGAGGCATTTTGTATATATGCTTGTTAATCTGTTCTATGTTGTTATAATGTTATATGATTATTGTTGTTCAGTTAATTAAATTAAATAAAAAAGTTTAAAAAAAGAAAAAGAAAGAATGCATTTGCCACAGATACGGAAGTAACAGTTTATTAACAGCACCATGATAATGTATTGCCTCCTGACGGAAACCACAAGAAACACATCTTATAAATCCAGAGGAGTTAGCCGTGTTAGTCTGTAGTAGCAAAATCAAAAAGAGTCCAGTAGCACCTTTATGACTAACCAATTTTATTGTAGCATAAGCTTTCGAGAATCAAGTTCTCTTCGTCAGATGCATGGAACAGAAACTGGTTAAATACAGAAGAGGAGGGGAGAGGAGAGGAGGAGAGAGAAGATGCAGTTAGGGGGGGGAGAGGGAAGGTTCAACCAAAACATTCCTTTGCCAGTAAATGTAAACATCTCCTTTTGGAGTGGAGATTAATTGGCTTGGGTGAGGCTTCAAAAGAGTTTGCCGTGTTGGTTTGTAGCAACAAAACAACCAGACCATCCAATTCCAATGTAGTATAAGCCTTCGATAACCACAGCTCTCCCCGTCAGATGCATCTGACAAAGAGAACTGTGGTCCCCGGCAATGTTCCCTCTAAGCGGTGCAGTGTTATGAGCCAGAAATCCAATTTGTGAGCAGCAACTTGCAAGTTGTGAGTGCGCCTTTTCGAAAACCAGAATCCATTTGATTAAAAGACTTTTGATTTAGGTTGTCTGAGGCATTGGTATTGGGTGCCATCAATATGTTGATGACACCCACTTAGGCATGTGGTTCTCAAAAGCTTATGCCTCAATAAAGTTGGTTAGTCTTAAAGATGCTACTGGACTCTTTACTATTTTGCAACTACAGACTAACATGGCTAACTCCTCTGGATCTACAGAGAAGAATTGTGCATCATCCGGCCCTGCAATGCACTCACTCTCTGGCTATTCCCTTCTATGTTTTATATAAAAAGGTGTTGTGAAGCATGCCTGCAAATGGCTCAGACACCATTTCTTTCCACAGGCATCAGTGTATTGCCAGAGTTTTCTTTGCATTTTGGGCAACTTCAGGCAGATGAGCTTCAGTGAGGGTTCCTCTTTGCCCACAAGCAAATCCTAAACAGAATGTGATGGGCAGTCATCCCTCCCTCTACCTCTGTTCTGTCGATTGGCATTTCCTGTCTCTTCTGTGGCCAGGTCTGCAGAAAGAAGAAGGAAGCTGGCTGAAGTTGCAGGGGGAGCACCTATTTAGCTTCCAGCTGAGAGCTGCTCATTGGAACAGCCTAGAACTGGCCTTTAGTCACCCTAGAGGCTTCATGGCTTTAAAACTCTTTCCTTTTCTCTTTGTGAGTTCTGGTCATGGAATCTTCGAAATGAAATCAAGCCATAAAGCGTAAAGTCAGCACTGAAGTCCTGCCTTCTCCTTGCTTGCCATTCTGTTTTATTACACTGTATTGCAATGATCTATTCTCCCCTAAAGATATAAGCAGAATGCCATTGATGTACAAAAATACTGGTAAAACTGAGGCCACAGCTCCTCACTCCCCATGGAGTAATTTAACTAGAGGACAGCCTGTCTTACCAGCCCGGGTAAAATTTCCAGATTCAGACCCTAGCTCTGTCATGAATTTTCCTTTCCATGCAAGTCTTTACGACTGGGAAGTCAATTTTTTGGTGGCATGTAAAATAGATTACCTTAGTCATGAATTTACACACACACAAAAAGAGTATTTCCCTACCTGGAGCTGGCAACCCTAGGAGTGTGAAACACCACCACCATCTCCTCCTCCTCCTCCAGCACCCGCGCTGGACCAGAGAGGCTGCTCGGTGGGCTGGTGAGAAATAGCATGGGTGCCTGTCGCTGCCGCCTTTTCCTCCAGCACTGGGCCAGAGAGGATGCTTGGCGGGCTGGCGAAAGGCCTTGGGGATGCCCACCGTGGCTCCTCTTCCATACCCAGCAACGGGCCTGGGTAAGGCCGCATGGATGCCTGCCGCAGCTCTTTCCTCCAAGGGGCCAGGGAAAGGCCCTGTGGGCGGCTGCCGCGCCTCCTCCAGAGCCCAACGAGGGGCCTGGGAAAAGCCGTGTGGGTGCCTGCCTTGGCTCTTCCCCTAGAGCCCAACAAGGGGCTGGGGAAAGGCCGTGCAGGTGCCTGCCGTGACTCCTCTTCCAGAGCCCAGCGAGGGGCCAGGGAAAGGCCACGTGGGCGCCTGCCACGGCTCTTTCCCCTGAGCCTGGCGAGGGGGAAAAGGCCGCGCGGGTGCCTGCTGCGGCTCATTCCCCCGAGCCTGGCGAGGGGCTGGGGAAAGGCCGTACGGGCGGCTGCTGCGGTGCTTCCTCCAGAGCCCAGCGAGGGGCTGGGGAAAGGCCACACCGGCGCCTGCCGCAGCTCTTCCCACAGAGCCCGGCGATGGTCTGGGGAAAGGCTGCGCAGGCACCTTCCGCGGATCCTCTTCCAGAGCCCAGCGAGGGGCCAGGGAAAGGCCACATGGGCTCCTGCCACGGCTCTTCCCCCGCCCCCAGCCTGGCGAGGGGCTGGGGAAAGGCTGTGCGCGGGCACCTCCCGCGGCTCTTTCCCCCAAGCCTGGTGAGGGACTGGGGAAAGGCTACGCAGGCACCTGCCATGGCTCCTCTGCCAGAGCCCAGCGAGGGGCTGGGGAAAGGCCACACCGGCGCCTGCCGCAGCTCTTCCCACAGAGCCCGGCGATGGGCTGGGGAAAGGCTGCACAGGCGCCTGCCGCGGATCCTCTTCCAGAGCCCAGCAAGGGGCCAGGGAAAGGCCACATGGGCGCCTGCCACGGCTCTTCCCCCCCCCCGAGCCTGGCGAGGGGCTGGGGAAAGGCTACACGGGCGCCTGCTGCGGTGCCTCCTCCAGAGCTCGGGGTGAAAGGCTGCCTGGGTGCCTGCTGCGGCTCTCCCCCCCCCCCCCCGAGCCTGGCAAGGGGCTGGAGAAAGGCCGTGTGGGCGGCTGCTGCGGTGCCTCCTCCAGAGCCCAGCGAGGGAAAGGCTACACCGGCGCCTGCTGCAGCTCTTCCCACAGAGCCGCGGCTCCTCCTCCAGCACCTTCCGTGCACTGGGGCTTCTCAGCTCTGCACTGTGTTGTGACAATTCCTGCGCCGTAGCGCAGGAACTCATGTTCGTGGGAACCCTGGTCCCCGGAAGCCCACGCCAGGTGCCACTGGGCTCCCCCAGACCCCGCCTCTGTAAAGGAAATCTGTTACTTGTGATAATGTGATAACCATTCATAGTCCCTATTCGGTCCCAGCTTGACAGAGTCAAATTTGCATAAAATGACTAGATTTTGAGAAATTAGACAATATCATTCACCTCTAAATGAATGTACCAACAAAAAAGTCTTGAAGGTGTTAATGTACAATTGGACAAGTGTATTGAGAAATGGACAACTTTGTAATGGCGTGGAATGAAAAACTGAAGATGGGGTTAAAACTTTTATTTAATGTTTTGTGATAACCATGAACTATTCACTTTTGCAAACACTCTGTAAAAATGGCTGTTGTGGGTTTTCCGGGCTGTATTGCCGTGGTCTTGGCATTGTAGTTCCTGACGTTTCACCAGCAGCTGTGGCTGGCATCTTCAGAGGTGTAGCACCAAAAGACAGAAGT
Organism: Eublepharis macularius; assembly: GCF_028583425.1. Classification (NCBI taxonomy): domain Eukaryota; kingdom Metazoa; phylum Chordata; class Lepidosauria; order Squamata; family Eublepharidae; genus Eublepharis; species Eublepharis macularius. The sequence continues at coordinate 103,332,847 of NC_072794.1, read as the reverse complement.
CTCTCAGTGTCACAGTGTGGAAAAGATGTAGGTCATTTGTATCTACTCAGGAGGGGTGGAGTAGATACAAATGACCTACATCTTTTCCACACTGTGACACTGAGAGACTTCTGTCTTTTGGTGCTACACCTCTGAAGATGCCAGCCACAGCTGCTGGTGAAACGTCAGGAACTACAATGCCAAGACCACGGCAATACAGCCCGGAAAACCCACAACAGCCATCGTTCTCCGGCCGTGAAAGCCTTCGACAATACTCTGTAAAAATTTTTCAAGTACTGAACATGGACAAGGCTGCACATGGGAAATGGCCTTCAGCTCAAAATCTAACAGGTTGAATCCACCAGAGCATTTCCATTTACATGGACAGATTTCTGCTCATAGAGCATTATCAACACCCCGCCCCCCAACAGCCGCATTTCAGAAAGGATGTGAGAAAGACATGCTCAATGAATGGAAATCCTTCTGTCTTTGAAAATGCTACAGCAGATCCAAGCCAGCAGCTTTTTGAGGTAACACATAATTTCTTCAAAATCAGACTAATTACAAAGAAAAACATGAACACTGTGTATGCAGTGTCTGTAAAAGGCACAATACTAGAAAAGATCTAGGTAAGGCTTTCAATTGTTCAATGGGGTTGGATATCTGGAATCTCCACTGCTTAACTTTTTATAACAACAACTATCAATTTATATACTACCCATCAGGACAACTTAATGCCCACTCAGAGTTAAGCTACAAGTGACGCAGTTCACGTGGTATGTCTGCGCAAGTTTACTTGGGAAATGTAGTCGGAGACTCCTTCCCATAGCAATAGCGGCAGTGGCGAAGCTCCAGCCACTCGGCTCCTCTCCTTTCCTCCACCTGCTCCCGGGCACTGGAGGGGCTCTGCGAGGAGGCTGAGCCATGGCACAGAAGCCTGTCTGGCTGGCAGCCAGCTGCAGTGTTGGCGGGGCTAATTCTTGCTTCCTGCCTGCCTGCCTGCCTTCCCTCCTCGCTTGCAGGAGCCTGGGCTCCTGCCCACGCAAACGGACAGACACGCCTGCTGCAGGGCAAGGACAGCAGTGGCACGGCAGGGAAAGGATGGAGCCGGGCAGGTGCAATGCTGCGCTCTGCTCCTGTGTCAGGAGGTGCCCAGCAACTGCGCTCCAGCCCTGCACTGCTCCAGCAGGCTGTGGGAGGAGGGGCACGCGCCACCTTCCACTGCTTCTCCCTCACCTCCGCCTATCGAGAAGGTGCGACTGTGCTCCTGCCGCTGCCACTGCCGCAGCCACCCCCCCCCCCCAGGCAGGCCGCACGCGCAGGCACCGGGCATATAAAGGGTGGCTGAAGCATTACAACTGCCGCTGCAGCTACTACAGGAAGGAGGGAGTCTCCGACTACACTTTCCATCTAAACTTGCGGTGCCAATCAAGTGCACTGCACATGAACTGTGTCACTTGTGGCTTGACTCTCAGAGTGGTTTACAAAGTATGTCATTATTAACCTCAGGACAATCACCCTGGGAGGTGGGTGGGGCTCAAAGAACTCTGAAAGAGCTGTGACTGACCCAACATCACTCAGCTGGCTTCAACCGGAGTGGGGAATCAAACCCGGTAACCCAGATAAGAGTCCCGCCACTCTATCATTCCTCAAGAGCTCAGTCACTGACTTGCCCTCACATAGTTACTATACTCACTGCTGCCTCACACTCCCAGCCACTGCCCAAGAACTCCAAATACTACAAACACAACAAAACGAGCTTACATAATTTATTCTAGTAGAGTGTATACAGAGCCCCAAAGTGTATGCATGTGCATGCACTATAGTACCTGTTGACAAGAGATTTGTGTGCTCTTTTACTTAGACAATAGACTAGCGTCAACGTGCACATTTTCTCTGCTTAGAATACAGGGTGGTCATGGAATCTGGGTTGTAAAATTAGAGAGAGTTCCACCTCGGTCTTCAAGTCCAGTTGGCTTAAATATTTACCCTACATAGTCTGACAGTATTTCAGAGAATGAAAATGAACAGCCGCTCCACAGATCAATTCAGAACTAAAATTTAACTATGGAGAAGGAATATGGGAGGAACTACCCAAACTTACCAGAGGAAGTCATCTAATGTGCAAGGGCAGACAGATGGTACCATAGATACTATGTAGTCACGTCCATTCTGACAGATAGACGACTTGCGCAGGCGTCTGAATTCTTCCTTGTACCCTAATACACAGCCATCTGCAGGGTTATTGGGGTTGTTCGAGTGAGCCAACCATGTTGTATAGTCCTTCTCCTCACCTAAGAAAGGAACAGTTATCAGATTCTTGATATAACTACACATATACATCTGATGAAGTGAGCTCCAACTCACAAAAGCTTATGCTGGAATAAACTTGATTAGTCTTAAAGGTGCAACTTGATTTATATTCTGCTTTGCTACAAGAGAATAACATGGCTACCCATGTGAAATTATAAACAGCCACAAGAGAAATCAGTGCTAAAGTTGGTACCAAATTCTGTCCCACACTGATTTGAGCAGCAGATCTGTGGCCCTCCTGAAATATTTGCCATTGGAATCTGCAGCAAAATTATGGGGGTGGAATGCATGCTAAAATTCAAGGCTCCTTCTGAAAGATTTCAGTGAAGCCATCCAATGCACTGGATCTTTTCTTTTTTTGGCACAGACTTTAGACATCAGTATAGAGTCAGACTGATTTCTGCGACTGCTGTCGACATCTTCAACGTGGATTGTTCAAACATGGAGACAGAAATGCACTAAAGTAACCCACAGACATAGATTTCAATAATAGCCTTGGTGCTTGCTGCATAACCATGTCACTACAAGTAGACTAGTTATTATAGACAGGATAATTAATGCTCTCTAACAACTAGCTCCATGTGTATCATGCCACTTTATTCAGCAAAGTCTGAAGCCATCCACACACACTGCCCCCCCCCCCAGCCTGATAGCCTTCCTCCAAGTTATGGCTCCAAGAAGAGCAAGTTAAGTTGTAGGAAGGCTCCAAACTTTCCTGAGCCCAATGGCAGGATAGATGCCAGTGATCTAGACTGCAGATGAGTGCCATCACCAATATTCAGCCAGGCAAAAATTAAAATCACACATTTTGTTCCCTTCATAAAATGTAAACTGTAGGCTTGCGGGGCCTCAGATTGCCTTGGAACTGTGTAGGGAAGAGAGGGGGTTTAATTGGCTTTCACTATTCAAAATCAGTTTCCCTGTCTAATAATTTCATAAGCACATTGTGTCCAAAGTATTGAAAGCTCTATTTGAACAAAAGCAGGGCCTTCCCTGGCCTCCGCTTTAGTAGAGAACAAACAGCCAACTACCAGAAGGGGAAGAGAAACCAAACTACAGCACAGGCTTTTCAGCCCTAAGGGATCAGGGGAAAACAACTAAACAATTCAGTAAGGGAAAACAGTTCAATAAGGGAGCATCACCAAATTCACAACTTGCCACGATATAACTCTGCTTTGTTATGAGCATTTTAAGAAGACATATTCTTTAAAAGCACTTTTTTTTCCTTTCGGTGGTCTTCATTTCATCAATTTGAGCCCTGAATGTTTCATTCTGATGCATAAATTTTGTAGGGAGCAAGATGGAATAATTATTATTGAGATGTGAACTCAGTCACCAACTCTCGAGAGATTTCTGTGGCTTCATTTTACTAAAGGCAAAGTGTGTCATGAAGTTGCAACCAACTCATGGTGACTCTGTGAAGTTCCACCTCAAAGCAAAAGATGAACAAAAGTGATTTGCTCTTGCTATCCTCTGCATAGCAGCCCCAGTCTTCCTTGGTGGTCTCCCATCCCAGTACTGACCCGGCATAGCTTCTGAGCTCTGATGAGATCAGGCTAGTCTGGGCTATTAGAGCTCCTATAATACTGCAGCTGGAATAACGGAGGTAGTAGCCTCTTCCAAAGTTACACATAAACAATTCAAAAAACTGAGCTGTAGGACACTAAGACAGACAGGTTCTCTAATAGCAGCAACCTGTATAAGATATTCTATTTGTATCACAGTATGCTTATGTTTCCCTGATTAAAACAATAGTTTCCATTATGAATACAAAGACATAAGAGTCATTTTGAGATTGGCAATCCATTTAATGAAAAGAAAAAGGTTACTCACATTCCCTGTTGAGGAGATCACTGAAGTCAATGGTATAGGAGATCCATCTACGGGACAGGAGGCTCTCCTGAAATCCCCAGATATTAACACTCATTGATTTTGCTCCTGGCTCTGATGCCAAGCCAGTAAAAGATATAGGGTCTTTAGAGAAAACATATTCATACCAGCACTGTCCTTCATCTGTAGAGAATCTAAAACAGACAATGATTAAGAGACTGCAATTTGAAGTTATCAATATGTTTTATGTAAATTATCATGATTGTACTGAGACTGCAAGCCTGGTCAACAACCTATTTGACCGGAATCACATGCTCTGTTGACACCTCAGTTGCTCCCACATGGAGGAGCACCCAAATAGAAAACAGGTGTTTTGGAGCAATCATACAACGTTGCCATCCATTCATCCACTTTTTGGGTTTTCCCCAGACTTGTACCAATCTTTCCCAAACCTGGTTTGATACATTCTTTTTGGAACAACCACATCTGCATGCTGTGTGGATGGGAAGATATACATTTCTCAACATCTGCCCACATCAGTGCCATTTTCCTTGCCTCAGCCTCCCACACTTGCATTTCTCCACCCTTCCTTATTTATTCACCATTGCTATTTACACACACTACTGGAGGGCTATCTTAGGGCTTTAAAAAAAGCACTGCATCCTGACACTATCCTACCGGGACATAGGCTACATCACAGTGATGTAGCCGTAAGGTCAGAAAACAGACAAATCCACCACATGAGGATTTGGAAAACGAGCTCTTGCATACTTAATCACATTGACAGGCTGTATGGTCTGCTCAACAGCCACGATGATGCCCCCAGAATCCAAGATGGCATAGTGATGGGGTCCTTCAAGCATCCGTGCCCAGGTGTAGCCGCCATCATCCGAAATGTAAACATCCGGGGTCATTACTGAAATGGCATCCCCCACGCTTCCTGCAAGCAGTATTCAACAACATGAATGAGGAAACGCTATTGTTTATCTCAGTAAGGTCTACAAATACATATTCCTTCTAGAGTTCTGCCCTCCTTTACTAAGCAGAAAACAACTGTCCCCTATGGTTAGACCTATGGAATATGCAAGCCAGGGGAAGACCTGGGGAGATCTTTGCATTTGCATGGGAGACCCTGGCATTACTTCATGTCACGTTGTGTGCCCACGTAACATTAGTTTATTACCGTGAGCAATGACAATTCCAACGGCACTGGGTTCAGACAAAGGCACCATCGGCACATTCAGCCTCTGAGACATGCTGTACGATGCATGGATATGAAGGCTGCACTGTAAATATAAGAAAACTCAAGTAAGAAAAGGAGGCAAAATGGAACAGCATAACAGATTTGGCCTCATTCACACCAAAGCTAACAAAACTATTCAAACCTCAAACCCATTTAAAACACTATGGAGAGTTGCACGAGGCTGAACCTGAGCTTCAAAGCTTCACTAGTCGACGCACTCTGCTCTGAACAGACGGCCTCCACAGCCCAAGGCAGCTTCTTTACATAACTCCATTCCCTCCCATTTCTATTTTTATAGCATTTTTTAAAGCCTGAATTATGAACACTCAATTTTTACACCTTTTTCCTTTGGAGTAGGTTTGGACAAACTCACTACAAAAGGCTTGTTCAATAGTTTGCAACTGTTGCAAGATATCCTTAAAGAGATCTACAATTACGGCTTGGATCCACTTGAAAGAGGTTTCCATCCACAGAACTCAGCATTTTCATATCCCCTTTCTCAATGCAGCCCCCAAATGCTGATTCTGGGGGGCAGGGAATGCTGAGGAACAGTCAGAGGAAAGAACTGGTAATAATCCCCTCACCTGGATATGAAGGGTCAGGGATGCGCACACAGCTTCTGGCAAGAGTTGCCCTGGGTTTTGGAATGTTGGAGGAAGAAAGGAGCAACAGGTGAACGGGGGAGGAAAAGGCAGTTGCAATAGTAGAGGGAGGAAAGAGGGGAGAGACCAGGGAAGCAAAAGGAACATGAGGCTTCTGAGATTCTGAGTACAAAGAAGCTGATCCTGTTTAAAATAGGTAGTGTCCACAGGAAAACTCCTGAGCTGCATGGGATAGAATGACTGTAAAGAGCAGGAGAGGCAGGCAGCCTGCCATGAGGAACATTCATGGGAGCAGCACCGTCTGATGATATCTCAGCAATGCCAAGCAGGACCCTGATATGGACATTAGATAGCTACAGTTTTATACAGGAAGCCAGAACTTGGAAGTAGTTGAGAGAGTATATGCTGTGCGTGTGGAGGGAGGGAGCGGAGTTATTCTTATAGCTTTAAAAACCCTTCAGTGCTTGTTTGAGTTTCTGATTGTTCACCCAGATTAATTATAGTTTATACATGCTACAAGCAAACTACTTTATCCTGCAGCAATAGATGGTGCAGACTACAAGAGAGAGTTTCCTAAAAGAGTGATTCCAAAATTTACAGCAACTGTTTTTTTTTCAAATTTTTTTTTATTGGATTAGATTATAATATTATTCAAAACATACATTACCCCCTTATAGATCTTTTTCTAACCCCCTCCCTTTCCTCCCCCCTTTTTGTTGACTTCCAACAGTTTTCCAACCCTAAGTCTAGCTTATTATTTAATTACGTAATATCTCATATATCCTATTATACACACATTTAATACTCTTTTCTCTAAGCTTATTTAATCTCTACTAAAAGTACTCTATAATATAAATTTCCCTTTGGATGCCTCAATTAAACCACATATCCTACATAAAATAATACTGGCATAATAATATATATTAGCAATCAAGATATTAAAAGATATAACATTGTATTCATTTTACTTTCCAATCACCTATGTTCTTTGCTTTCCACCATCATCCTAACTCTAATATTAGCTTAGACTCTAATACTCTATTACTCATCCATCTTTTACTATTTTTGTTCTAGGCTTCTTTTAAATCTATAAGGTAATTGTTATATTCAAATATCTCTTACATACACTTTACTTAAACTATATATTGTAAATAATATCTAACTATCTTAATCTTATATATCCATAGTGAAACATCTGTTATTTAGTACTCTATAGTTTTTGATTTTATCATAACTCCATTAATAGCTTAGATTTTTATAATTAAATTCCCCCCTCGGTAAAGTCACTTCTCTCTTCTTCTGTTACATTTCAATAATTCTCGAACTGCCACAGTTCTCCTTTCACGTCCCATTTTTTTTCTAAATATTGTTTCAATTTATCCCAGTCTGCATTATACTGTCCTGGATCAAGATCTTTAAGTTTTCTGGTCATTTTATCCATCTCAGCCATGTACAACAATTTATACATCCAATCTTCTATAGTTGGTATTTCTTGTACTTTCCACTTCTGCGCATACAAGAGTCTCGCTGCTGTAGTCATGTAAAATAACAATGTTCTATACTGTGTTGGAATACCTTCCATTCCCAAGTTCAGTAGCAACAATTCTGGGTTCTTATTTATTTGGGTTTGCAAAACCTCATTAATTACTTCAATTATATCTCCAATTTACAGCAACTGTAATGTATTTTACTGCATTTTAAAACTTTTAATTAGGTATCCAAATGAGATTTGTATGGGCACTGTTATGTATACACCTTTACATTTCAGCTCTCTGATTTCAGTAAAACCTACTTCTGTACTTAGAACTGTGGCTTAGAACTGTAACCTTGGCCTGCATGCTACTTCTGCCAATAAATATGTATATATAACTGCACAAACCTTCTCCTTATTTTTGGCTGTTGAGTCACATTTCGCATTTTCAGGTTTCCTCAAGGGTGACCATTCTCCACCTTGATCAAAGGTGATCACTGACTGAATGGAATTATCTGATGGAAAGGAAAAAATGAAATGTAAACAGTTGCATTTGTGTTGTATATGCTGAATGTTGTACCTCTCAAATTTAATTTGGCATTTTTCCCAGGGTAAGAAGCAGGTAATATTTTAAACACTCAAAAAAGGCCATTTTTTATAATACTGACAAAAATGTATTTTCATTACTACAAAGTAATGTCACCATATCAAATGAAAAGCAGAAAGGTGCTGTCATCTCTCTAAAACCAAGACCAATGAAGAAAGTGGACTCTATTGAGGAATTTAAGAGCAAGAGATTTTTATAGTCAGGAACAGCTATAGGTTAAGTAGGTAAGGGCGGAAATCACCATCTGGAACTTGTTTACAAGTTAGCAGAGAACCAGGAACAGCTTCACCCTCAAATACAAAGCACCACATTTACTCTCTTGCAAGTAAAGCTGGATATTGTTCTGTTGTTTCAGAGACAGAGTGCATCTCTGTAGAGATCCTAGAACTGGTGTGTACAAGACAAAAAAATTACATGGGCCATTTGAAGCCCTGACTAAAGCTAAATGGGCTACCCCATAATGGCACCTGAACCAGGCCCATGTTACTGTTTTTTCTTTGGAGTGTGCATGTTAGAATGTTGCCCGATAGCTATTCTCTATGTCAGAAGGTGGTGCTTTGACACCCCCCCCCCAATTTCTCTATTGCATTCCAGAGACTTGCATTTGCATCCCAGACAGAGAAATGTCAGAGAAATAGATCAAACAGAGGAAAATATCAAATTTATAAAGCACTTACAAAAGCAAAACATTTCTCATTGAATCCCAGGGACTTGAAAACACAGGCTACCTGGGATGCCATGTGGAAACTTTCCATGGGGGAGTCAAAATGTCACTGAGAGATGGAGTCCAAAAGTCCCTTAGATTTCACTGTGTCCCCACCTCTAAGCATTGCGATCCCCTCTCCTTCCCCACTGGAACCCTCTCAACAGGATGCTGGGACATAGTAAGAGATGGGAAGCTTCTTGCTAGTCCCTGCAGGGATGTGGTGGCAGGCTTCCCAGGTTGGGGGTGGGGAGAGAAGAGGAAGTGGTTGAAACAGAATCGCAGCTGGGAATTGACATTTTGATTCCTCCCCACCCCAATGGACCAGACTGCACCAGAGAGGTCTGCTGGGCCAGATGGGGCCTGTATGTTGTGCACCTCAAAACATCATCTGTACCAACTGTTCTTGAAGGGCTACACCTATAAGACTGCCAGGTTTTTGGAGACTACACAGGAACTGAAGACATGCCCCAAAAAGGCATTTAAGCCCCAGAATATCAATACAGGACTATTCTCAGGGACCATCTAGGCCATATGAACCCATCAGTTTCCTGTGCACACTACAGTCTCTGAGCTAACCCTGCATCAATCCTTCATTCGTCTACAGGTGGGGGAGAATACTGGCCTTGCACCATCTGCTCTGTCTAGATGACGTAAGACACAGTGTCATGTATTCTGTTCTCTTGAAGGCTATCTTACCATGGCAAAACCGAGCAAAGACCTTGTGTAGATGTGTCATTTTTCTGTGTTGTGAGTCTCACTGCTCACAGCTACAATAAGGTCTGCAGTTCTACTTTCACATCACAGCATGGTGTACTTCTATGTATACCCCTGACTTTATTCAAGCCAGCTAAAGAAACTTGCTCGTGAGTTGAAAGCAAGTAAATCTAAAAAATGGGATGTGAATAATTTGTCATATCCAGATCTTGCTTTACTCCTATGGATTATTCCTACCAAGTGTCATAACAGCAGAATGGGGCTCAGAGCTGCAAGAAAAGTGAACCCTTCCTAGACATTACACGACAACAACAGGATTACTTCTTAGTCCAAATAACTATGAGACAAACTAGTGTCAAAATAGCCTCAATTTCATGACAGCTGGCTTAGGCATTAAGAAGGTCTTCTGCAGGAGTCCAATGCCTATCCCCAAAGTTCCTATTCATACCAGCTAGTCAGCACACACTATGACCCTGAAACAACACTGAGAGTAAGCACTGACCTTCTGAGAGTATGCTGGTGATAAAGGTGCCCCGTAAGGAGGTTACATTGGTAAAGTCCGTCTCTCCTCCTGTTGTGGAGTAAAAGTGCCTCTCTAGGGACTTGGAGTATATGATGCCTTGATCATCAGAGGTGTAAATTGTGCCATGTCCAGTATCTACAAGAAAAAAAGACAATGCAGAATAGGACTGTCTCCCATTAAAATGGAAATACATAGTCCCAGCAGTCTGGCTGCAGGTGATCCATGTCTAGTCCTAAAAGTAACAGCCATTAAAATAAGCTAGCTGAAGTATGAAACAAACATTTTCTAGGCACACATATGTAAGCACATAAAATGTGTCCAACTTAAGTAGTGTGGAAAGGGAAAAACAGGATGCCACATGTAAGTATAAGACAACTGGCACTAGAGTAGCTTCCATAAATGACAATTTGGATACCAGCAATGTTTTAATTTACAAACTGGTTTGATTTGCAACTTTAACCATAGAAGTAAAAATACTTAAATCAATGAAGATGTTGTCAAATTGACATCTGTTTAAATATACCACAGCTACACCACCACCACCCCTCTCTCACCTCCAGGTTCATCTACATGCATGAACACCATGTCATCATTAGCTGCCAAGATAGAGTAAAACTGTTCTTGGCCAACTGAAGGAAGCTGGGCCATGTTCCAGGTTTCACCTTGATCCAGTGACACATGGATTCGCCTTGTATTACCCTAGAGAAGACAGTAACATTTACCTACTGTTTCCATGCTGATGACACCGGTATTTTTGTAGGATGTTATATAGTAAAAGAAATAACAAGAACCACATCAAGAAATCCTACTAAAACAGTGATTGTGCTAAGCAGAATAAATAAATATTCCTCAATAATCCTTATTCTCAGTATTAAGACATAGGGATGGAAATGGTGCAGAAATGTCATCTTTACAACAAAATTTTTAACAATGTTTTCTCTAACAACTTGGTGATTGAGCAAAAAGTGATTAATTTTTGTTCTTTGGTTAAGGAAGTTTATAACTCAAAAATTGCTTTATTTACTTCAGCTTACAGTTAATATACATCATTACGTTCTTAAGCACACAGTTCATTGGCAAGATAAATTTGGACTTTCCCAACAAAAATAAATTGAACTTATTCTCAGGCATGCCTTCTTTAAGTAAGCTGAACTTTAAGTGAGTTAACATGGGCCAACATGACCCCACCACAAGGAATTCCTTCACTGTTTGTTGCAGCAAAGAGTACAATAAGCTAAGCATGTGTTAGGCCTACAGAAATCAGAAAAGGGAAGAGTAAGCTTCCTACCTTTTCCGTCATCACAGATGCAAAGAGGAAGCGCCCACCAAGGCCAAAGGAATAGATCTTTGTTCCTATAGTCTTAAATGACTTTCCAAAATCTTTGGTCCTCTTCAGTTCAAGTAACCCAAGATCAGCTTCTTGAGAAAGAAAAGCATGAATTAATATTGCTCCAATTAGGGAAAAGTACAAAGCTGGGAAGAGTACTGAATTTTAAGCAACACTGTTATATGTCTATTTGTGCTGTTAACTGGCCTGTATCATGCTCACTTCAAACCACCTCCACACTCATAAGGATTCGTAGCCTTGTCCTCCTTTCAGTCACAGCTCAGGAGCAACAGCTGTTTACTGTCACTGCACCAACCACTGCCAGCCAACTTCGATTTTTCATCTAACAGAGTTCCATTTTGAATTCCAGTCTTTCTAAAACTCTCACTCTCATGCATCAGGTGGCAGCAAGCATTCAGGTCTGCTATTTAGACCATAGCCTCAGTGGTGAAATATTACAACAAAAGAAAACTTCATCTCTGTTCTGCAGTCCAAATCCATTTCTTACCCTACTTTTTTTTTAAAAAATCTATTTTGCTTCAACTCTTTATATATTTGGCATCATATGTCTTCATATGTCTTTCTGCTCACTTTGGCAGTAAGAGGGAATCATTTTCTGATTGCAGAAAGCGTCTTGGATTGTTGGGCTGTATTAGATTATTCCACTTCAACTTCCTAAGAAGCAGCTATAGCTGTATTACCAGCACACGCAGACCTGTGCCTTGTTTCTCTCCACTGTGATCCTCTCCCTTATGAAGTTTATTCTTGGAAAATTCTAAATGAATAAGGCTTCTCATTGTTCTTGTCCTTCAGCCTAACAAAACGGGTAATGGGATTCCTACCATTATGATACTTCAGTGGATGGATCACCAGAAGAAACTGACATATACTGCAAGAAAGGGCATATTGAAACAGCTGGAATGTTATTGTATCATATATTCAAATCAATACAGGTTGGCCATTATGCATCATCAAGAGCATTTCTGTTAAAAATATTCTATACTGTCAGTCCATCACTGGTTTACTGAGTTCACTACTTGAGAAGCTTTTAAGGCTTTTGTTGGATATATACTCTAAAGGAAAGGCTACATGAAAACCATTGTACTCACACTTGCAGAGAAGCTTCGAAGATGTAGCGCAATTATTCATTGTAACTGAAAATACTTACTACAAGAGCCGTTCAAGTAGGTGGTGAAGAAGATGGTTGTGCTTGGGCCCCTAAAAACAGTCAAGAGAAAAAAAATGGCATACAAAGCTATAGACAGGAAAGTTGGCTAATTAAACAGTTGGCAATGAATAAGAGATAAACTACAGGACAGATTCTGTACAGATTGCAAATACTACCTTAGATTTGATCATCAAAAGTAAGGCTCTCTCTCACTCACACACACACGGCAAAAATCTATTGAGCTTATAAAGCCTAACTAGATGAGGAGAAGGAAAGCAAACAGCTTCCAAATTTTGGAATACAGTTTTTAGTCTGAAGGAACAATCGTATATCCACGAACAAGGATTTGCCTTGCTGTTTTTCTCCACCAACATCCAGCACGAAGCGAGGGACCTACACCTTCTCCCCCAAGTGAGATGACGCATGGGAGGGGAGGAGTTGCTGACAATCACAAATAATGGGTGGCTAGCAAAAATTTGTGCATCTCTATAAAGTAGCATCAGAAGAAACCTTAGACTACATAGGATGCATGTGCAAGAAGACTCAGTGGCCCAATCCATAGCAAACCATTGTCTATGGATCATAAAGAAGAACCTTTATAAGTTCTCACATTTCCTCCCTGCTCCCTTTGCACAGCAGATCAGACACCGAAGACTTCCTGATTCCCAGAAACTGCAGTATGCTGGGAGACTCAAGTTACATGAAACAACAAACTATGCTTTGGTCTCTTGTCTACAAGCCAGACTTTGGGTTGGAAACTCGGTCTATAAGTGTTGCCACTTGGTGGTGGAGGCAGTGGGAAATGGCACATTTTTAAAGAAACCCTGAAACAGCTCTTCCTTTGCTCAGCAGACATGTCAGTTCACTTTACTAACTGCTATTGCCCATCTTCCTGGGGAAACCAAGCCAGGAAAGCCCTCCAGGTTCAGCATAAAGGATAGCCCTGCGGGTTGCCATCATTCCCAACAGCCTAGCATGGAGTAGCTAGACCTGGTGAACGATTCCAGAGGGGGAAGTGATGTTAAGACTACTGGGGCAAAACCAAAAAGGTGTATTTAGGAGCATCCTACAGATTGATGAATTTATTGTAGCATAAGCTTCCATGGGCTAATGTCCATTTCATCAGATGCTTGGAGTGAAACGTGTCAGTAGACACCACACACACATGCAACAACTGTAAGAAGTGATGGTAAAAGGGGCTACAGAAACACAAGAGGTACAATCTGACATTTCTATACAAAACTCAAAAGATAAAAATCTGAAAAGTTTAAACTCTTGAGTTCAAGGTTAGATTATATAATTACAAAGCTTCCATAAAAACCAAGAGGGCTGGTGAAATCGTATGCTGCAACGTTGCCACAAGACTCTTCCTTGTTTTTGGTGAAGGGGGATGCAGACAAAGAAGGGAGGGGTGGCAGGGCTTGCTCCCGGCTTCCCTGAACGTCTAGCCCCAGCGCCACAGATGCCACTTATCCACCCACTTCTTTGCCTCCAAGGATGACAGGGGAGGGAGGAGGGGCAAGCAGCAACCAACAATTCTCAGCTGGCCTGATTTAGGGCTAGAGAGAAGTCATCTTCTAACTCTCCCGGAGAACATGTTTGTTTTACATCTGCTTACCATTTTGCAAGGCAAACGTTTTTATGGATTTCTTTCCACTTAGCACCAAAGTTCTTGGATATCCACAGATTGCCCTGAAATAGTTCAATAGGATTACTTCTTATTACTAACATATGACAGTCACAAACACTAGAAATCTGCCATATAACTACCATACTATTTAAATGCTTGTTTCAGCTGCAATGTACAGCTTCTCTCAATCTGCCTAGTAAAAAAACTGTGTGTTGTCAATGCAATAAAATTAATAAATGAGCTACTGTATTCATCTCAAAGAAGAAACAATGATTACTACCACAAGGGGTCACTGAAGAATACTTTTCTCCTTCAGCGGCTTCTAGAAGCTCATATGTAGAGCTTAATTATAATTGCATTAATGAATAAATGAACAGTTCAGCCGTCCCAGCCTTACCTCAGTGCTGAGTGACAATAAGAAATCAGAATTCTGAGGATGATAAATGATTTGAGTCAAAGGATGAAAAGGGATATCTGTACGTATAAAGTTTTTAGCAAAATCGTCTGATCTGAAGATTTTTCCGCCATGGTATAGTCCAGATGCGTCCCCCGTCAGTATCACCTAGACAAAAAGACAAAGATGAAGTCCCCTTTCAACCTGGACCCTAAGAACTCAACCACTGTGCCAGTTAACCACAAGCTAGGGCTGAACAAAGTTGATACAATCTAAACACAGGCAGAGATATTACCAGAAACTATTACTGTACATTTCAAACCATGCAGTTATGAAGAGGGTTAACAACTCTCATTAAAACTAAATAAAAAACGTAAGAGGTCACAGGACCGAAAATCTCCATTAATCTAAAGCACCGTCTCCTTTGCGTTGGATCACTGTGCAAATGGACTGATTCACTATCATACGTAAGGAGCTTTTAATGAGATACAAGACATATATTTAATGATATATAAGATACTGTTTAAATTTGAATGGTAATTTTAATGAATTGTAAACTACTTTGTGGATTGCCAAAAGGCAAGATATAAATATTTTAATATAATAATAAGAAAGAATCCCTGGCATCAGACATGCAGTGGTGGGGTGGACCTTCAGAGCCCAACGAGTACCTTGATGGCCCAGGATGAAATGCAGTCTAAGCAGTATTTCTATTTTTGCAGCGAACTAATGACAATGAGATACAATGCAGAGGTAGCTCTACAAAATGACACAATATGTCTCACTACAGGCAATATTGACAAGTCCTGTGCAACCTAACTTGCATCAGATATAATGGAGTGCAATGTAGAAAGGGCTCTAAGAATTAAAAGTTGCTGTCTGAAAGGTTTGTGTTCTTTCTGTCATGAATACTGATCTGCTCTAACAAGTAATTGTAAAGTTCAGGGTCACTGCCAGCACACCCTAACACTAGTACAATGAATTTAAACTACATTTGCCAGATAATAGCTCAGGGGTGGCCAAACTTGCTTAATGTAAGAGCCACATAGAATAAACGTCAGATGTTTGAGAGCCGCAAGACAGGACGCATTGAAGTGACTTCAGAGGAAGAGGTGGATTTGGGGGGGAGTGTCTTGAAAGTGACATCACAGGAAGGGGTGGAGTTTTGCTGCAGTATGCTGGAAGTGATATCGGAAGGGGTGGAGCTTGGAAGGAGCCATCACCTGACCTTTGACTTGGAAGTGATGTCACATCCTTGCTAGGCTTCACCCCCAAAGTCCCCAGGTATTTTCTGAGTCAGACCTAGCAACCCCAACATTTTTATTGAAAATATGAAAGACGTGGAAAGAAAGAAGGAAGGAAGGAAAAAAGGAAAAGGGAGGGAAAGACATGGAAAGAAAGAAAAAGAAAGAAAGAAAAAGAAGGAGAGGGAGGGAAAGACATGGAAAGAAAGAAGGAAAGGGAGGGAAGGGAGGGAAATAAAATAAAATAAAATGTATGGCCACGGCGATGCTCAGAGACCTCCAGGAGCCACACAATATACCTAGAAGAGCCTCATGCGGCTCCCAAGCCACATTTTGGCCACCCCTGTAATAGCTCCAATTTACAAGTGGGGAAACTGAAGCCTCAAGCAGGATGTTTTGTCTCTATGCTCTTCAGCAAAAAGTAGAAATGTTACAGTAGGAGCCCCCAAGATACTGGACTTCAACCCCTACAGGATCCTCAGGTGCATCACAGTGCCCGATCTACTTAATGGTGAGCTTCTCTGCTTGTGTTTCCTGTCCCTAGCTCTCTTGGTCTGCTGCCCAGTCCTGGCCTCTAGGTCATCGTTCTAGCTCCTTGTCTTTCTTTCATGTGGTTCTGATGTCACATAGTTTCCTTGCACAAGCTTGCAGCTCAGCAGGTCCCCGATCCTGAAAGTTGAAAACCACTGATGTTGGATATGTTGCGCCATGTGTTAGAAAGCCTGTCAAGCAGCCATCATTTGGAGAACAGGAAACAAAGCTTGCTCCATTGAGATCCTGGGCACCTAACAACTCAAGCAAGTCTCAGGTCTGCTCTTATTATGAAGCTAGAGACGAACCCCACTTTTAATACAAAGGACGGGACTAACTGCTCCCCAAATAATATTAGCATATCTTACCTTCCCTGAATTCTCTGGTCCAATTGCCATTCCAAATTCAGTTCTGATAAATGTATTGTTAATGAGATCTGTGATGTCCTTGAAAGTTTTTCCGTAGTCTTCACTAAGATGTAAGAAAAAGAAATGCAGAAATTTCAACACAGCAAGGCTGATAAGAAAGGTGATTTTCACAGTGTTTGCATGCCTTATAAAGGAGCTCAGAATAGCAGAAAAACAATAGGACTGAATAAGTTTATGACCAACACATGGATGGCATCACTCCATATGATGGCTACAAATATGCAAGGAGCCCATTGTGAGCAGCAGCTAACCAGCAGCTAACTAGCTGATCCATTGGGATCTTAAAATTTATTTGCCTCCCCATACACCCTGCGCTTCAAGCAACACACATGCGTCTCTGTGGTTCTAGACTCCGACTAAGTGGTCAGTCTTCCAACTTGGAAAATTTTGAGTTACAGACTCTGTGCAAGGCGAATATATTTCTAGGCCTCTTCTAGCTGGAGAACAAAACTTTTATGCTGGGTTTATTCCACAGAAGTAGGTCCTCGTCTCCCTAACTTGGAAATTCCACTATTACAAACCTGTTGAAACTTACTCTTAATATATAAATGGTTCGTATTGGGTGACCACTTGAAAGCCAATCCCTGCTCCCAAATTTGGAATCCTGAGGGAGTGAGCTAACTCCCTCCTACCATTCATCAGCACAGGCAGCTGAAGAGTGTTTGAAATGCTCAGCTGCCCCTTGCCTTTCCCTTGTCAGTGGCAAGGAGAGCATACAGGACTGCACACCCACCCTCAACAGGAAACAACTTCTTGTCAGAGGGAAGGAGAGTTTGCCTGACAGGTTTAATACCTCTGGTGCAGCGGATTTCTTCAGTAATTCTGCAGGAGTAAAGCAGGAAAGACTATCAAAGGTAACAAAGGAAGGAGTGATCCAAGCTACTGTTTCTTGCTTCTATCTGGCAAGGGAGTGTTCCCAACAAGGGCAATTGTGTGGTTGTGGCCAGGGTTCCCTCCTCAGAGGGTGACTGAGGAAAGATGAGAGGATGGTATATGCAGGGGCCAGCCAAAAGGGAGTTACCTCCTTCAGGATTCCCAAATGGCAGAAAGGAGATGGTTTACATACGGTCCCTCAAGATACTGGCTCTCAGAAATCGTAAAATTCTTGGTTAATTGGACCACAGTCAATATGTTCATACTTCAGGGAAGACTGCGTGCTATACCTGTTTCTCAAGAGTAAGCCACAGATATGGGTGATCCCACAAGCAGGATGCTTCTGGTACAGATCTGGCCAATCAGGATTTGAGTTATTGTTAAAAACCAGTAGGACCAGGTGCAACTCTATGGGTTAACACACAGCATTGCCCTTGCAGTATGTTGGACGCTTCAAGAGATTCAAGCACAGAGACAAGTTACACCCTGGGTGTTGGGGAAATCAGCCCTGCCTTCTGCCCACACAGTCATCTTAGTGCTCGTTGCTGGCTTTGTAGGATGATCTGTCACCAGCTGAGAAACCCTGCCTCTAACTGCCACACCTAGGATCTGGGAATAAGTGCAAATTCAAACACAGTACACTCATCATCCTTTGACTTCAAAAGGAAGATTGTTACAGCATGTTCTTCAATTCACAGAATCCTCACCTTCGGTAGAGTTTAGACTGCCCAAAACTCATAATCACTAGAGGCACCTGAAATGTGGTCAACACAAGAATTACCTGGGGAGAAAAAAAGGGCAGACAGTTAGCTCCAACACAGAACAACAGCTGGTATGCAGACTAAGGCCTAGATTGTCTAAGACCAAATTAGTGTTCCACCCCTCTATAGCTGGTTATACACAGCATCACCGAACCAACATAAGCATTCTACTATTGTTTGGAATGCTAGATTAGCCTCATGCACAATTCAAATAATATACACAGCATAATATACTTTCTTCCAAGGATAAAAAAAAACTTCCAAAAATGAGCTGCACCAAGATACAGTCATTTCCAAAACTGAGTTGTGTTAGAACATGCATAAAACCAATTGAATATACCAAAATTCATGGAAAGTAATTGTATTCCAACTTCACAATTTTCTTCATTGCGTTTAACAACCTTCTGAAAAATCAGTTTCTTGATATCATCATTGAATGCTTTGACATCCTGTTCTAGAGTGTTAGTTTTGGTTCCCCCCCCCCCCCCCAAGAAAGAATAAAATACTTAATCCCTGTTACAGATAACCGGCTTGAACCAGGTTTTTCAGTTAACAGCTAATCTGTCTGGAGGCTAGAGAACTCTGCAGAAGAATATCGAACAAAATATTGGAACACAAAATTCTACTACAATCCTTTTGTATTGTTACAACAGGCAAAACAGCCGTCCCTGGTTGTCGGGTGGCTGCACGCATCTCTTCTGCTTCTCATGACTTGGCACATATCTGCTTAAGAAGAATAAGAGGATTACTTATTTGCTTTACAGTGCATCCTTTCCATGTACCTCGTTTACTCGGGACTTCTGATTTTGCTGTTCTTTTGGTTTCTGCTCTGCTTGTTGTAAATTGTTTTATTGTTTTATTGAATGCCAATAAAAGGTTGCTGATCTGATCACTCTGGATTTTTTACAGTGACTGTTGATTGTATGGATGGAACTGTACCTTTACATTGTTGTTCTAGAGCGGCTTACCATTTGTGAATGTATGCTTTAAACATGTCTTAACTACACTTCCCTAAATAAGTTTGATATTGTAAGTTTGATATTATGTTCTTCACTGTATTTAATAAATATTTTGACTGACAGCTTGGTTTATTGTTTGAGTTATAGACTGATTTGATTTTTTTCCTTCACGTATGGTTTGTTCAGTTTGCATTGGTTTTTGTTTGCGTGGGGGAGGAGCCTCTGTACATATTACACCCATTTAACTATGGCACAAACTCACACCTGTTCAAAAATGAAAGTATATTGTACTCAGCAACTAAACAGAAGTGCACTATCTCCAGATGTCAGAAACTTGGGGCATATTCAAACAAGCACAAATCAACAGTTGTATCCAAACCACTACAAACAGAACTCTGAACACAGACTCCTCTCCCCACTACAGCACACCGTACTCCCAAAAATCCAGTCCTGGAGTTCAGAGGACTCCCACAGGGTGCAATTTGGGGTCTGCAATGGGGTTCTTTAGAATTTGTTTGTAGGCAAGAAACAAGCTGGCATTTGTTAAAAAGCACCAAATAGGGTCTTACAACAAATGTCAATTTGTTCCAAACCAGGAAATCTTTAGTCTCAGTTCTGCACACAAGGGCAGAATAGAGCAGATGAGTCAAAGAACAAACCAGAATAATTCTTGTCATGAAAAATAAGGTTGCACTTACCTGTAACTGTTGTTCATTGAGCCTCTTCTGTACAGGCACACATGGGACTGCACATGTGCAGGCTAGCCACGGTAAAGAGGTTTCTAGTTTTAAGACCCTGTAGAAAGGGCCCCTCCCTTCCTGGTGCTTGTGTGGTATGCTTCCTGCCAAAATGCCATGCACATAAAGGGGAGATGTCCGCCCATTTCTTCTGTGAGCAGAACTCACAGCAGGGAAAAAAGAGAGGGAATGCGTGCCTGCACTGAAGAGACTTGATAACAACAGTTAGAGGTAAGTGCAACCCTGTTTTCATCATCAGCTCTTCCTGTGCAGTCCAACATGGGAGAATAACAAGCTACCCACCATTAGAGGTGGGCGCTCTGTCAATTGAACAAAGAATGCAGGACCACTGTCCCGACAGCCAACTCTTGTCTGGAATTCATATTATCCACTGAGTAGTGCCTCATGAAGGTATCTGTGGATGACCAGGCTACTGCTTGGCTGCTGACAAAGCCTGAGCCCTAGTGGAATGCACCTTAACTACCACACGTCACGTCACATCTGCCTGCTTATATGCCACTTTGGTGGTCAATACTATCCACCTGGAGAGTGTTTGAGTAGACCCTAAGTGTCCCTTTTGGGGGCCTGAGTACTAGACAAAAAGTCCTTTGGATTTATGAAAGTCCTTTGTTCTGTCCAAATAAAACAATAAGGTTCTACAAAAATCCAGCTTATGCAGAGTCCTTTCAGGTTCAGAGGCTGG
Source organism: Eublepharis macularius (assembly GCF_028583425.1). Classification (NCBI taxonomy): domain Eukaryota; kingdom Metazoa; phylum Chordata; class Lepidosauria; order Squamata; family Eublepharidae; genus Eublepharis; species Eublepharis macularius. The sequence continues at coordinate 103,312,104 of NC_072794.1, read as the reverse complement.
TGTTGGAAAAATATTGGTGATATAATTGACTGAAATAAGTGGAATCTGGATCCAATTTTGGGTAGAAATTCTATACTCATATGAAGTACTACTTTCTCCAGAAAAGACTGGGTGAACAGGGGAGTCTACTCTCAGGAGGATCACTTCCTGGAGGAAGTGATCGCCACTAGGAAGCCCACCTTCAGTGATAGTACCGCTAAAGGGCATAAGGCCATAGGTTCAAAAGGTGGCATCATCAGTCATGCTAGCACTAAGAACAAGCTCCACTGAGGTACTGGTATACACCTCGGGGGGGGGGGGGGGAAGCATGCAGCAACTCTTTAAGGAATTGCTTCACTATATAGTGAGAAAAAACAGTTTTGTTCTCCACAGATTCATGGAATGCCGAGATGGCTACTAGATGAACCCTAATAGAGGAAACTGCCTGGCTTTTTTTCCAAGGGACAAAAGGTAATCAAGAATCATCAATAGTAGACATAAGGAGGACAATCCTCCATTATCTCTTACCCATGAGGGAAATTTTTCCCATTTATAACCACAGGAAGTGCAGGTCAAGCCCTTGTGTGCATCTAACATTACTTCATGCACCTCAACAGAAAAAGGAGTTCATGGATTAATTAACCATGTTATGAGTTTCAGTTCTGTCACACTGTGGTGAAAAATCAGATCCCTGCAGAGGAGATCTGACTCAGGATGAATGTAACACACACACCCCACCCCGGCCATCTTTAGCAGTGTTGGAAACCACTCCTGGCGGGGCCAAAATGGTGTGATCAGTACAGAGTGAGTTCCAGACTGACAAATTCTGTCTAGTACCTTGGTGATGAAAGGAATGGGAGGGAAGGCATAAAACAGTCCACCCATCCCACTGGATATGAAAGACATCTTCAGGAGAGCTGGGGCAGTTTCCTGTCAGGGAATAAAATGTTTTGGCCTTGGTATTTGCTGAGCTGGCAAAAGGGTTCACACCTCAGGGAATCCCCATTGCTGAAAAACTGGTAGGATGTATTTCTCTGTAAGAGCCCACTGATGATGTGGTAAGAGATTTCTGCTGAGGGGGTCTGCTCTACAGACACATGGTGCCTGCTAGGTGGGCAGCCTGGAGGGATACATTGTTGTGGATGGCCCAATTGTTTCTTTTAATAATGGAGAGTGGTAGTATTGTCTGTGAGAACTTGAACCTTCCTGTTGCGCATGGTATCTGCAAAAGAAGCAAGGTTGTGACGAATGGCTCTCAATTCCAGCATATTTATATGTAATCAGGTCTCATGCAAAGTGTAGGCTATGGTATATTTTAGGAATGAGCTTAAGTCTGATTAAGGAGTGAATGAAGAGAGTTTATTCGGGAACTAAAATTTTGATAGAAAGCAGAGAAAGACAATAGATACTAACTACCTTACTTAACCCCCTTATCCCACACCGGATCAAAGTGCAAAGGGGGTGAATTGCCATTCGTGGCTGTCATACGGCTAAGTGTGTTGGGTTGGGGAAAGCAATGGTGAACTACCCTGTAAAAACTTCACTGCAAGACTCTGTGGATCTCTCTCGACGCGCTATAGGACAGAAAGGCCTGGAGGGGGACTATCTACGGAGTAGCCAAGGGTCGGACGCGACTGTGTGGCTTGGATAGGATCGGACCTTACTTAACTGGAAGAGAGGGACTTCTGGGAAGAAGCAGGAAGTAGCCTAAGAATACCAATCTGGAGACATGCAAGGAGGACAGAGGAGAGGCAGAAAGAAGGGCCTTGTGTTGCTATCTGTCAGATTTGCTGCCCCCTGCAGGTATTCTGTGTCTTCTGCCTTCTCTGTACACAAGACATTACATTTCCAACACAAAGACCATATGCCCTGTGCTGAAATGTTCCCACAGTCTTCCCCCCAACCTTGAAGGGAGCCATCGGTTGTGATGGAGATTTCAGGCAATGGTGTCCCAAAGAGGCTACTCTGAGCTAGATTGTCTCTACTATCCCACCAGACCAATACTTTGATGACACTTCTTGGTATGGAAAACTTAAGGTTCTGCATACAAACTGGGTTGTATCTTCTGACAAACCAAAGCGGCAGTGGTCTCATATGGAGACATGTTAGAAGGACTACTGTGGCTACAGAGGCCATTAACCCTAGAAGTTTTTGTATCTTGACCATCAGTCGGTAGCATCTTCTGGAAAGCTGGCATACCCTGGAGCATAAGGGCTTAATCCTTTCCTCCAGGAGGAAAGCAATATCCACCAGGGAGTCTACTTTGGCCCCAGTAATGGAACCGAATAGGCACCAAATTAGACTTTTCCCAGTTGATCAAGAGTCCTAGTCTGGAGACTTGTGTCAATGGTAAGTTTTAAGTGTGCCAGAAGTTGGGAATAGTCCTGGGCTACTAACAGCCCCTCATCCAGATAAGGGTAAATGGCATACCCCTGGGCTCTTAAAATAAGGTATTACCACAGCAATACACGTGATTTAAACCCTTAGAGCTAATGCTAGGCTGAAGGGTAGAGCCATGTCCTGGCAACAGGCCTCATCACATTTAAAGTGTAGAATTTTTCTAAATTCCAGGTGAATAGAGATACGAAAGTAAGTGTCCTTTAAATCTAAAACAGCAAACCAAAAAGGAAAAACTGTCAATTCTGGACCTCTTTTCTTGAGTCAAGCCTGTGGACCTGAACCAGATGTGCCGTTGCATTACGATAGCTGAACCCATTCACCTGGTGGTACAGTCTGCCACATGCTTTCCCTGCTGCTTAGCAAGGTGAAAGGCTTCACCTTGAAGGACCTTGGCCAAGGTCCTGCAGTCCTTCAGAAGATGCTGAATGTAAGTAGTGAAACACATCCATAAGGTTGTAAGAGCCCATTAATGCTTGGGAGGAGCAATGCAAAAATTGAGGGCAGCTGACAAGTAAACTTTTCTCCCCAAGGTGTTGCGACCTCCTTTGTAGGCTGGCGCTGAGAGCTGTGCCAGTATTTGGCCTGCACCTTCTTGGGCACCAGTGAGGTCAGAGGTGGATGTATAAACAGGAAGCTGCAATCCTCCTGCTTCAGTTTATAGAAGTGGTCAAGCTTTTTTGAAATAGCAGGGATGGATGTTGGCTTCTCCCACACCCCCTAGCTATGTCAAGCAAATAATCTACTGGAGGGAAAGTCACAGTGACTGGGATGTCCAAATACAGAGCCTGTAAGACCTTGCTCTTAGGCCTGGGGGTTGAGGACAAAATTTCGAGCTCTAGCGCTATAGCCATCCTGGTCATTTGCTCTGTAAAAGGGCAGTAATCATCTGTAGGGGAAGTAGATGTTGGTTCCTCCGATGGAACAGAGGCTAAGTCAGTCAGATCCAAGTGGGAGGCTACGTCATCCTTAGATTCCAAGAAGACAGCTAGGACAGGTTGGTTCCAAGAAGTTGGAACCGAAGTCGGGCCCCCAACGTAGGACCTGGGGCCAGAACTGAAGGCACAACTGTTGTTGCTGGTGCTAGGAAAGCGTTAGACATTGATTGTAGACATCCCATAAAATCCTGCCACAAAACCATTTGGCCGGAAAACAGGATCATAAAGGGGAGCCACTGAACTGGGGCGGTCACAGCTTGTTGGGTTCAGCCAAGCTGTAGGCATAGGCATTGGCTGGTGGCAACTGAGTAGCCAAAGAGTTCCAAAGAGGAGAAGCCACAGCAGCCAAACTTCCCAGAACCAGGGGGTGGGGAGTCAGATTCGGGGAAGCATCCTCCTATAAGAAGAGACTCTCTTTGCCTAAATGCAGTGAGGGTGTCCAAGGCAAAGGTGGAGTGGTAGAGAGCTGTACAGCTTCCTCTCTCCTGCTAGGAGGAAGTGTATCTGAACTCAGATCTGAGGTGGAGTGATATCTCTTCTTGTGGTGGACAGAGAACGATATGGACGGTTAGGAATTGATGGAACCAGGGATCCATTCTGAGGCTGATCCAATGCTGGTGTTGTCAGAATCAGCAAGCAGCCCTTAGAGCCGCCCGGTGTAGCACTTGGAACCGAGGGGCAGGTGACCTCCGATCTTGATTGTGGCTCCCATGCAGTGAATGATTTTGCTGCTAGGCAGTGCTCCCAGAGTGCTCCCAGAGCACTGCCTTGAGTCTGGAAGCTCTACTGCTTCTGATCTTAGGAGTAAAGCATTGGCACCCGACCACATTATTGGTCTCTCCCAGACAAAATAAGCACTAATAGTGCTTGTCAGTGTGAGGCATTTTTGCCTCACACTGGGACCACTGCTTAAAGAGCATTTTCTGAGATATCTCTCTTGCCTTTCCATATGAACTGAAGGAGAAAAAAGGAAAGACGGAGCAGGATTGCTGGCAGAAGGAACCTCTCCTGATGGCCATGAAAAAGGAACTGAATAAACAAGCCGGCGTCTTCCATCTAGGCACACAGCGTTTTGGTGGGAAATGTAGCACGCAGGTGCTGGAAGGGGAGGTGCCCTTCTACAGGGTCTTAAAGCTAGAAACCTCTTCACTACGGACTGCACAGGAAAAGACAATGAGCATGAGTTTGTTCATGATGTCTGAATGCAGCCAGTATCTGTAGTTAGCAACTTATACTGCAATTTAAAAACACTTTTCTGGGAGTGGGATTCTAAGTAGAGATTCTAAGTAGACCATCTTAAGATTGCTCTCTTGGTGTGTTAAAAGGGAAGGCTTATGAACTATAAGTAACTATAAGCGGATGGGAATGATGGTGGTAAATGCTAGATCAGAGCCAGGATGCGCTACAACAGAAGACATACACTAACTAGTATAAAAGAATATGAACCTTGTTTTTCTTTGAACACTGTACCCTAAATCCCAAGATTATATACACTGCAAGATGCTCCCTGAGAATCTGAAATGAAATGAATTATTCTGACAAGAGTTTTGTTGCTGATAACAGTTTTTCTGGTTTCGGCAACTGTGTGAACACCTAATTTGCCTATTGATAAATTGGGGGACTAGGTAATTAGATTTGTAATCAGCTGATAACCTCCAATCTCCTTGGGACTAAGATCAGGCAGAGGTGCATTTGTAGTTGTACTGATTTGTAGGGACCAGACAGCTACCAAACCCCTTTGAAGTAACAATGCTTGCAAGCATGCCATAATGAATTACAGTTTTAGGTTGGTAGGCTTCTTGGTTTGCAGTAGGTGAGCAAGGTTCAAGTCCAAGAGCACCGTAAAAACCAGCCTTAAAAATGAAAGGGGCTCCAACCCAAATCTCAATCTTATCTCCATGATGAATTGGGCCTCTGCGGCACATGTGAGTAAGCTTTTAAAGTCTGGCAACACCTTTTCTGCTGGCTCCATTGAACCCTGGTGCAGTTCAGAGGATCACAGAGATAACAGCAGGAACAAATGCCTCCCTTTCATAGTTTCACATCGCAGGTTCAAAAGACGAATAACATTTGCAGGCCAGTAAAATAATAGCATTCAACTATAACAATAACAGCAGGGTGTTGCTGCGTATGACAAGTGATGCTGCTGGGTATGACAGGTGAGCACCTAATATCCTGCCCCCCAAAATTCAACCTCTGCCAGGTTTTCCTGGGTATTTCTTATGAAAGCCTGGACCAATTTATTAGCTCTAACATCAGTTGATTTAACCCATTCAGCATGGCCTTTTGAAAAATGTTTTCATTGAATCAGGCAGTACAGCATCCCCTGCTTCCATTTAAAGCCCAGGATTTGTTCGACCTCTTGGTGTGGTTGCCCCTCGGTCATGATAGGAGGTGAGGCTGCTGGTTCCGAGTGCCATTTTTCTGGGCCAGGGTCCTTCTTGAGAAGGCTAAAGTGGAAAACAGGGTCACGTCTTAGATTTTTGGGTAATTCAAGTCAAGTCAAGTTAGCCTTTATTGGCATATAAGGTAATTCAAGTTCAACTATCACATCATTAATCCAACGAGTCACTTTGAAGGGTCCCAGGTATTTCCAACCCAGTTTTTTTCTCAGCTGTGCCCCCTTTACATTCTTGGTTGACACAGACTGAATCCCCTGGTTTCAATTCCCAAGAGGGGGGGAGCACTTTTTATCAGCTTGTTCCTTGTAATCCTGGTTATTACAAGCCCCTGCTCAACCCCTGTACTTTCATAAGCTCCTGCCAGAAGTTGGCAAAAAATTGGCTCCCACGGTCAGAAATTATTTTATTGGGGAAGGAATGTAAACGCATCACATTCTGCATGAAGAGGCTAGCTAGTTTTCTCGCTGTGGGGAGCTTGGAGCAGGGTATGAAGTGGGCTTGCTTTGAGAACAAGTCCACCCCTACCAGAAACACAGTTTTCCCTTTACTAGGGGGAAAATCAGTGATGAAATCCATGGAGATTGTAGACTAGGGTCGAAGAGGGGTTTCTAGTGGTTGTAGCAGTCCCAGGGGTTTCCCTCCCTGCTTCTTCCCCATCAGGTACACTTGACAAATAGTCACATATTGGGAGATGTCTTTCCTCATTCCCAGCCACCAGAATTGTCTTTGAGCTAAATGTAAGGTCTTTACAAACCCAAAATGTCCAGCTAGTTTGTCATCATGACACTTTTTCAACACCTCCCTGCACCTCCCCCCCCAATCCCCACCGAGGTCAACTCAGTTTCATAAAGCCAAGGGGTTCCCTTCACGGGGGTCCTGTCTATTTGCTCAAACCTGATAGGCTCTGTCTGCTTTACCAGGTCAAGTCCCAGTCCTGTAACTAAGGCAGGAGTGATCAAATCTCGGCTGCACCCAGAATCAATCAAGGCTCGAACCTTGATATGGGTCCCTTGTCGTGGGTGCACTAAAGTGATAAGGAGAAAAAATAAAGTTCCTTTCGGCCTCACCTGAGGTGGCACCGACTCCTCTCAAACCTGCTGGCTGGTGCCCTTTACAGCAGGTCTCCGCTGTTTCCTGCCAGCAGTGCCTCTTCTCCCTCACTGCTGGATGATGTGCTCCCGGATCCTCCCGGGTCCTCCGCTCACTCCTGCTGCCACCACCTCCTCGCTAGCTTGTGATGCTGCTCCTCCCAGCTTACGGTGGCTGGGCAAATCTCGCTTGGGACCTGTCTCTCTCGCAGGGAGGGTCTTCTTTGCGCTGGGACATTCCACAGTGAAGTGGCCAGGGCCCTCACACTTTAGGCACAGTCCTTGCTTCATTCTCTTCTCTTTTTCAGCTGGCTTGGTCAGCCCTTTCGGATGGGGCTTGTCTCCCCTTTTGTACTCTGCAGGTCCTCGCTGTCTGTCCGCTTGATGTTGGAGATGGAGTAGTTTTACAACCTGCTCAATCTCACATGCCAGTCGTATCCACCCTAGCAGGGTGCACGGGTCATCTTGGACCATGGCCTTGGCCACCAAGTCTGGGTTCAAGCCGGCACAGAAGAACTAAATCTTCACCAACTCAGTCCAGTCTTGCACTTTGGTTGCATACGCTTGGAACTCTGCCACAAACTCTCGCACCGGGTGAGTTCCCTGCCTCATGCACTTCAGCTTGGTTCATGCTCTCTCCTCCTCGAGGGGGTCCTTGTACTACTCTCTGAATGTGTGCATGAAGGCTCTCACGCTCCAGAGTTCTGGGGCTCTGACCACAAAGAGGGTTACATACCATTTTGCTGCTGCTGCCCCCAGCTGGAACCCAGGTAATTCACCCAGTTAGCTTCATCTGGAAAAGTGGGGCCCCACTCCCTCAAAAACTCTGCTGCCTGCACTAGGAAGTTCCTCAGAGTCTCCCTCAAAACAGGCTAGTAGCTTGCGTAGTCCCAGTGGTAGTTGTGGTGGAGGCCCCAAGACCAGTCCTGGCGGAGATCCGTCAGGTCAAAAGAGTTGGGCCAGCTGCTGCTCCCAACAGCTCCCTCCGCTCTGGTTCCTCGTACTCTTCTTCCTCCTCCGTCTCAAGGAGTCTTTTCCCCAGGAACAGACCCTGTCTGTACCGGCAGTTCCATCGATGATCTCGCCTTTCAATCTCACTCCTGACTGACGCCACACAAGAGGTCCATCCCAGCAGAGTGTCTTCCAGCCATTCTCTGTAGCCGGCGTCTCATCAGAGAAAACTGACACAGGGCCATGCTCCAGATTGAGCCAACGTACACGCGTAGGGCCCACACTCGTTTGTGCGGTCTTCAAGGTTTTTCTCTGTTTTCTCTGTAGCACCAGTATCCTTGTTCCCTTCAGCTGCCATGGCACAGGTGTAAGGATTCTACAGTTGCTCAGGTCCAAGGTGAATGGGGATTCCTGGCAATCTGTAAGGATCTACCAAGCAATTCTCAAAAAGACTCCACTGTAAGCAGTAAAAGCGTTTTGTTGAAAAGCTGCCAGTATCAGGATCTTACTCCATCTTTGCCAGGAATGACATTCACTTGCAAGCATCAAACATATATAGGATTCTAGAGAGTAGGTAAATTCTAAGATCTTCCCCCCTCCCAGTCTAACAGCTAAGCTCAGAGGGAAAACATCTAAGCAGGAAAAAAGCAGAGCAGATGTATGGGATTTTCAGGGTCGTGGCATCTGGGCAGGTGCCTCTCTTCCCAGACTTAGGAGAGAGGCCCTGGTGCAGTTCAGAGGTTCATAGAGATAACAGCAGGAACAAATACCTTCTCTTGCATAATCAAAAAGAGTCCAGTAGCACCTTTAAGACTAACCAATTTTATTGTAGCATAAGCTTTCGAGAATCAAGTTCTCTTCGTCAGATGCCTGATACAGAGACTGGCATCTGACGAAGAGAACTTGATTCTCGAAAGCTTATGCTACAATAAAATTGGTTAGTCTTAAAGGTGCTACTGGACTCTTTTTGATTTTGCTACCACAGACTAACACGGCTAACTCCTCTGCATCTTCTCTTGCATAGTTTCACATTGCAAGTTTGAAAGACAAAATACATTTGCAGTAAAAGAATAGCATTCAACTATAACCAAAACAGCAGTGTTGCTGGGTATGACAAGTGGTGCTGTTGGGTATGACAGGTGAGTACTTGACAGTTGCCAACTGGCCTCTGCCAGGGTTTACTGACACCATCACTTCAAATGAAGGGACAGCAACATGAGCTCATACCTTCCCTGCTAGCTTCATTCTGGGTTAGTTTGAATGGGGGTAGGGGAAAAGAGAAAAGATAGGCGCAATCATCTGTGGTTGCTAGGCATGCTGTATTGCTTTCTTTTAATCCAGAAGCGATAGAGAACAAAAAGACCTCCTTTGGAAAGCAGGATAAATCATTTTAATAAGCAAAACTTGCAGGGCTACACATAAACCTCCAATGTGATTCCATCCATTTCTTTTTCTCCCTCCCATCCAAGATTAACATTTCCTCACCCTACCAAGCTGGTATAAATCTGGCAGGAAAGTTACACTAACAGTCAATATAATATTATCCAGTCTGCACAAGAGTGACAGATATCTTTCTGTGTCTATTGAATGGAAGGAAGGGCAAAGATTACTTTTTACACAAGTACAGGGATCTTGAGGTTTGATACTTTATTGAAGGAAAGAAATGCATCTAGTACTGCTATTCTTAAACAATGCCCAAGGCTACTTCACATATCACTTTTTGAAGGCAGTAGTGATGTGTTACACCTGCATCTGCATTACACATATTCTAAAGTAGTCTTTGTGGATTTGCTCCTTTCTTCTCGAGATGCATGTGCCCAATACACCAACACTGACATTTCATTTATGCATATTATCTCAGCTAGTTTACTTATTAGGATTGGATATCAATACCACAATCTTGATGTCCTCTCCTCGGAAAGGGACAATGCCTATTTAATAATTTTCAAGCAACTTTGCATGGCTCAGTGTTGTTCCCACTCAAAAGGCTTCACTTGCTCCTCACTCTCACTGAGATTTTGTTCCAGGAGAACAAGCAGCTTCCCTGCGCAGGATACAAATTAGGGGCGGTGCTTTTTCCTCTGCTTCAGCAAGGCCTCAGCACTGAAGCAATTTTAACCTTAAGCACTGATGGGCAACCAGAAGTTTCTTACCAAATCCAGAGTGAGTCATCCAATAGGCAACTCCTACACAGTTTCTCATCAGCCTCTTTGGCCATGCGTAGGATAGTAATATTGAAAAGACAAACTTGAACGGCTTGCAACACTGACATATAATAACTTCTATCTGATGTCTGATTTAATCTTTGGTGGATCCTGCACATGTTACATATGAACATACCCAAGTCAGAAGAGCTTGCAAAAGCTCCAGTCCTCAGGACCCACCAGACAGGATTAATACTGTCTTCCAGTGTGGGAAGAGTAAAGTGAAGTCATCAACTGAAAACACTCATGCAAAGACTGGAATTCCTGTTTCACACATTATACTTCCAAACCTTTAGAATACATATATAAACATCAGTTCTGCCACTAATAATTACTTACCCCTGTGCGATCTCCAATCCAGGACAGGGACACTGAGCCACTAAGATAATCAAAGACACACTGTAAAGATAAATACAAATATTATTCAGTCTTTCTGGTCTAACTTTGTGAATTTGTTTGGACATGAATATGTATCATCTTCCAATTTTGTCACCATTTCCTTCTGTTTCTCCCCCTCCCATACGCCACGTTCCCTTTTTGCTTTCTCGACCAACCTAAACTTGTAATCTTACCCTTCCCTCTTCCCATCTTTTCTCTCCAGATGTCACACTGGTAGCTCAAAAAAGGAAGTCAAATAAAGCATCAGATAATAAAGATAATCCATCCCTTTTCTTCTACATGTGCTAGCAAGCAAACGCTCTCTTCCTTCACTTTAAATGGTGGCAATAATTTCTGGGCACCAACTAACAAGCCGTCATGATCACATTGCCTCTCAAGCACTCTACTCAAGTAAAACAATCATAGCTACCAAGTCCAACATAGAACTCACAAGTGTATCTGTACTGCATAGTCTGGGTTAGGGGTGTGCAATCCAGGTCTGGGAACCAGAGGGAAAATCCAGATTTACGCCAGTCTGGAAACCCGGATCAAGAAGCCTGGATAAATCCAGGTTAATCTGGGAAACACAGCCTTAACTTCTTGGCTGGCTGGTTCCCAGGCTTCTTCTGCATTTTTTCTAAGAGAGGAGGGGGAATAGGGAGGAGGAAGTGAGGCAGAGGCAGGAAGTAGTGTTCCCCCACTGGCCCTGGGTTCTGCCTGGCTTCAGTGAGTGACATTGGTTCTGTTGGATTAAGTTGCAACAGTGTGCCTTGCTTCAGTTTGGCTTGGATGGAGTTCACTGGTGTGACATGATTTTCTGGTTTCATGCTGGTCCTCTTGCTTCACTTTGGTTCTGGGGAGGATTCCATTCCCTTGCTTCAGTCTGGTTCTGTTGGGCTTTCTCTGGGTTGAGAGAACTTTACCTGGATTCCAGGGATCCTGGAAAATCAGATTTGGGTTACTGGGATTTGTTTTTTGGTGTATGCCCCTACTCTGGGTTAGATTTCATTCCTCATGTAGAAGTTGGTTGAACATAAGACAGAAGAAAAGCATGTAAAAAGCTTTTCTAAATCAGTGAATAAATTTGCCTCTTAATACTTATTATTACTCATGTTTATTCAGCCTTTTAGGATATTATTGAAACACTCCCTAAATTCTTGCTGACTCTACAGATCTCTTCACATTAAACACTTTAGCAACAACATAGCACTGAAGAGATATGGAACAAAATACCTGGGGTACATCTCTCATTCACATACACACTTGCGCAAAGGGGAAATGTTTGAGTTACTGGCAGTTTACAAGACTTCAAACTTCATGGTTTAGACTAAGTTTCATTCAGCTTTTCCATGCAAGGTTTGGAAAATCTGAATGAAATAACCACTGGGATCTGATCACTGAACTTAGCCCTTCACTAAATCTCTTTTAAGTTTTTTCTACTTGTTGGGAGGAAAACTGCACACTTATTACTGACTACAGCTGCGCTGCAAGAGCTTCCTTTCCTCTCAAATAGCTGCTGGGCATGCCTAGCAGGATCATCTGCTTCAGTATGGCACTGCTAAACCAAAAGCACAAACTGTGAGCTGATCAAAATACTGCACCACTTTGACTGAGAAATCAGCTTGGGGGGAAAGATTCTGAAGTGAAAGAAAAATTAAGGGGGAAGAGTTAAGCAAGAGTTAATCTCTTCCCAACGTTACTTCTGCTATGGCTTGCAACTTACTCAGGCTGCTTGGGTCTTTTAAAAAAGATGGCGTAGTGGAAAGATCACAGAACTCTATGAACATGTGGCTTGTGCTCGAGTTCCCTCACACTTTGCATTCCATGCAGCTTGTGCCAACACCTGTTCAACTGGGTCACAATGACAATCACAATAATCTAGCACTGTGAAAGGGAACAGCTTGTTCCTGCTTCCAACTTCCAAAGACATAAAGCAACAAAATTAGGGTTTGCCTACAGATTAACACAGAAAGAAAAACTAGTGGAAAGCACTAGATGGCCCCCACCTTAGACTTTTACAGTCACTTCAAATTAAGTCTCAACCCGTTTACAGTATCGTTAAGATTGCAGCCCTTTGTATACAGCTCAGCAAGTACCTGAACTGTGAAATATACATCTGATGAAGAGAACTGTGGTTCTCGAAAGCTTATGCTGCAATAAAGTTGGTTAGTCTTAAAGGTGCTACTGGACTCTTTACTATTTTGTGAAATATCCTCCTGACACAGATACTATTGTAGACACACCAGGAAATAGACAGCAGAACAACGGTCTGATGTAACCTCTTCCCTCTCCCTCTGAGAAGCTCTACATACAATACACGCAACTACAGTTATGAGTAGATATAGTACTCAAAGATCTCTCATCGTCTATGCAAAAGCAGCTAAAATAGATCACTGGTGGCAGGGTGGGGGTGGGGGAAGGTTGCTAGAAATGTTCTCCTTGCCAGACACTCAGTCTGGAAAGCAAAACAAGACTAAGTGTTCCACCTTAAGAAACAGCTATAAATTGCTGGTTTCCAGGGGAAAGAGAAGGAGTGACAACTATTATACAGACAACAGGTTGTTTTCAGAAAATGTTTTCTAGGGCTACTTGCTAGAGATTTATGCAACTAAAAGATAGGAGTTAAGACTCTAGAACATTACTAATATTCCTGGCTGATTCAAATATTTTTATAGCTCAGATATTAATATCCATATTGGAGAAATACAGTATGAAGTAGTCCCTCAAATACCTGTGCATACCAGGAAGAACTCTAAATCTGTCTGAAACACATGTGTCCCTTCCCCTTGTCACAGGGAGAGGGAGAGAAGGGGAGAAAGAAAGAAAGAAAGAAAGAAAGAAAGAAAGAAAGAAAGAAAGAAAGAAAGAAAGAAAGAAAGAAAGAAAGAAAGAAAGAAAGAAAGAAAGAAAGAAAGAAAGAAAGAAAGAAAGAAAGAAAGAAAGAAAGAAAACTTGGATCCCTCTCCCAAACAAATGAATATTTAAAAAAAAGCCTTTCTTTCTGCACATAAACTGGTTAGCTAGGGAGATACTGCATTCAAATAAAATAGTACTAGACATACACAAGTTTTGGAGGTGTTGTAGCCATGGAAAAGCCCATTGAGAAAGGGAAGCGGGGAGGAAGAAGTGAAATATATGCAATACTTTCCATTCTTATCAAACTTAAACTTACTAGGAACATTAATCAATGTATAATTTAGCACACAAAACTGTACTGCTTGGCATATTCATGAAGTTTTAGAAACTCAAATATGTTTTATTAAACTAATAAGTACAAATATGGCTGAGCTGAGGGAGAAGGAGGAACATTTTTTTCTGAAGTTTTCTTGGTCTTCTTCCCCTTCATTTCACATCTCTGGGAGTACAACTGAACCTATTTACTCATTTCACTCCATAGAAAGGAAGAAGACAGGCACACAGACAGACTGTTAACAGATCCGGAGCTTTCCCAAATCATTATTCCAGCACTGGCTCAGTTTATGCCAGACATCCATGAGGTTCACTGAAATTATTTTAATCTCAAGGTAAGGTTATCAAGAATTGTCCATAATATTCTTAATTTGAAGAACTCGGTGATTTCAGATAGAGGGAAGCATAGTAGTAGTATCAGGTAGGAAAGTGGTCTATGAAAGTGCACATTAGAATCAAGGTGGGTTAAATTACCCTTCTCAACTACATTAGCACAGCTCTAATTAGTAACTAGTATGAGGAAGGGAGAGGTTGCTAAGACCTGTCTGTGTACAGACTGCTCCTTTTAGAAAAGGTTTAGAATGAGCAGTGCCAAGAGTCTTAACTGAAGCATTTGAAACTGTATCTGACCCGAAGATAAGTTTAGGTTTGCTGACAAATACTTCTGAAAGATTCAGTAGCACAAACTAGGAGAAACTTTTGGATGAAAGAACTGAAATACAACGCAAGCAAGTACATAAAATATAGGTGCATTAATCTTACAATGAGACAAAGCACTTTTACAAAAGAAGAACATCTATCTACTTTTGTATCTCAGTAATGTTACAAGCAACAGTATTGTTTGTTTCACATTTAATTTCCATCACCATGCTTATATTCAGGAGAAGGTATGGCCTCCGCTGGAGAATCAGGGATGTTTCCACTTTCTGTGATGGCACCTACACTTACATAAGTCCAGTTCCCTTCTGACAATCTACGAACTACACATAATCATGTTTAAATGCCTGGGACAGAACTACGGAGGCTGTGGCACCTTTTCTGGGGAACCCCTATAAATTTATTCACCAGTCAGTGTCTTGAGCTTAATGCAACAGCTGAAGATATTTGTGCTCTCTAAGTTTTTGATTATTTATTTATAGTCCATCTTTCTCACTGAGACCTAAGGTGGATTATACAGTGCAAGTGAATACAATATTACTCATAGCTAGGACATTTCACTGAGCAAAATACAATATCATCAACAGTTAGGACTTTTAATGAACAGATACAATAGGGTACGGTAGCAGAAAATTTAAAAACAAGCATAAAGCTCAACACAGAGATGAAATCTTTCTGAAACAAAATATAACTAATTAATATGACATCTTTAGCAATGTAGAAACTATCTAGCAGGAGCATATCTACCTCAGCAGACAGGACCCAATGTCATAGTCTCCTTGTCCCTTACTAAGGTATCTCTTTGAACTATTTCTTATGACACAGCCCTATAATCTAAGCAGAAAGTCCTCTTGGATAATTCACTTTTGCATAGTTTGTAGAAAGCCAAGAGAGTAGAGTTTTTCTGACCTCCTCAGGCAGGCCATTCCACAAGGTGGGGGCTACCACAGAGAAAGCACATGTACAGGCAGTTGTTGATATAGCTGGACAGCAGGGACGTATCCGCAGAAGGCCCTGTTCAGATGAGCAAAGCTGCCAGGGTGGAATATATGCAAATATGAAGGGCTTAGGCCATGAAGGGCTTTGAATGCAATCGTCATGACTTTGAATTGAGCTCAGAATTGAGCTCACTGCAGAATGGGAGTTATATTTTTGTTAGGGTTATTGTCCTCATCCTCATTTCCTTCTCTTTGCTGACCCAAGGAAGATCAACAGCCACTGTAATTTCCAGCTCATCCCAGCACAGCTTTTACAATGCATAAACATTGCAACTAGTCTTTAGCAGTATCCCCTGCTCCACCTCCAAAATATAACAGTTATATGCACATGCCTTGGCATAAACAATTTCAGATATACCATCTAGCTTTTCAAAATGGAGAAATTCAAGTTTGCATTTGGAACATGACCCTTCTAAGGACCTAATTTCGGAACTTATTTGTTCTACCTCCCACCCAAAAGACACAGGTTTCTTGCTGAAATACTGATGCAAAGGTTTTGAGACCCGAGTCAGGGGCCCTCAGCACATTTAATAGAATGCACAATCTTGAGCCAATTTATGTTATGATGTTTTCAATGGGACTATACCAGCTTAAATCAAGCAGAAGTGACATACGTTTGGCCCACAAAGGAAAAAAAAATCAGAGCAATGTAGGTGCGAGTATCTTGCCATTGTGAAACATCAGGCAAATTAAACCTTCACCCAAAAATGCACTAGGCCCACATGGCACAGACCATATCACCAGTTTTGCTGATGAGGTTTGGCAGGGATTTGACAAATCTGGACGTTCAGGCAAGTGTTTAACAGAGAGGGAAATACTGCAAGATGCACTCTGTTGAGGTCTTCTCCTTCAGAAAGTACTGGTAAGCATGTCAAATTCTTGGCAAAGACAATTTTTACTTGTAGTTCTTGTGCATGATTGGAGCGTTGCATTTAATGTTTATTATTGTTCCAGTTTTCACACAGCTTTTGCCACTGTATCATCAATTTAACTCTGAATATAGGGATAACATTGTCCGGAACGCCCGGCAACCACTCCGGACTCCGCCCAGTCACCAACCCCCAATGGGGGAAGGGCCAAGAGAAGAGCCTCCAGAACAGCCTCCTCAACCCCCTCACCGGCTCCCCTTACCTGGCCTGGGGCAGGCCTGCAAGAGCCACAAGGAGCCCAGATGCCCAGTCCAGGCCCCCAGGGATGCCGCCGATCAGCTGCTTGGCGGGACAGCATGCAGAGTGGCTGCAGTGGCAGATGGCCCCAGCAAATTGGCCAGGAACCCAGCTGAGCCAGGCTGAGGCATGGCCAGCTCCCACAATGGGCAGATGGCCCCAGGGGCCCAGAGAGCTGTTGACACAACACCACCCACCCAGTCGAGGTGGGACACAGGCCTGTGAGCAGTTGAGGACAGCCTGCTCCAATGACTGGCTGAGAGAGAGAGCTGGCCAGCCAGGACAGCTGAGGGTCATGAGGGAGGCTAGGAGGGGCCATCTTGGGCAGCGTCCAGATGGGCACAGCCCAGGCAGAGGGTAGAGCCACATGGGTGGAGGTGGGAGGAGGGCCTAGGTGAGAACAACAGGCCACCAGCCCATCACATAGCCACTCAACAGGTGGAGTTAGGAAAGGTGGAAGGGAGGAAAGGGTCGCTGGGATTGGATGGGCTACAAGACATGGGAGGGCCTAGGGCTGGGGGCTATAAAAGAAGAGCTTCCAGCGAGGCCAAGGAGGAGAGTGCTGGCGTGACCTGGCAGGTGGTGTGTCACGGCTCGGCAGGTAGGAGGAGGAATCAGGTGAAGAAACCCCCTCCCCATATCTGAGGCTTAGGAAGAACTCTCAGAGATCCCAGGCGAGGCAAAGGAAGGTCTCACAGGCGTGGCAAGACAGCAGAAAGCTTCTCAAGCGTAGGTGGGGCCAGTGGCTCACAAAGATCATTATACATGATTCTTGCATGCTTAATTACAAGTTGTTGCCAGCCCAGTCTTTAAAGGCTAGTTCACTACCTTTAATTTCAGTACAGTGTGCGTGTACAGATACACACACACAAAATGGGCTGAAGAGCTAAAAGTTACTTGAGGAAGTTGGCAGGAAACTATCTGAAAGCCAAACTGAAATAAGGCTAGTAAAGAATAAAACCAAGTAATTTAATGCAATTTAAGAACAGCAAGATTGCAAGAAGTTATTCCATAAGCAGAAATGATTCAGTGGAAGGTCTCTGGACATAATCTATGGAAATGGCTGCTCTTATACGATTACAGAACCAATAGTAAAAACTGCAGCATGAGTTATTATTCTCAGTATGGTTGTTGTGGGTTTTCCGGGCTGTATTGCCGTGGTTTTGGCCAAGACCACGGCAGTACAGCCCGGAAAACCCACAACAACCATCGCTCTCCGGCCGTGAAAGCCTTCAACAATATATTCTCAGTATGTTGCTGAGAAAGTTGGCCATAACAATATATGTGCTGTAGTTGTTCAACGGTTTCTGCATAGAAGAGGTGTGATATGCCCAGTGTATAGTCTAATTTCTTGATGCTGAACAGATGCAATTTCATCAAGGTAGATGGCCTTGTAGAATTGTATACTATGGAGCTATAATCTAACTTGGAATGGACCAGCACTAGATGATGTGCAACAGAACCCAATGAGACAAAACACAAGAACTGCCAAACATTTAATATCTTTAATTTTTAGTTGGTTTGAGTATGACAGGAATGTAAGTTTCTGGTTCAGCACCAACTATAATCTTAGTGCCTGAATTTTGGAATGTTTGCCTGGACAAATTCAGTTCATCGCAGTCCTGGATTCTCCACCTGGGGAGACTGGAGAGCAGAGACACAGCCTTGAGGAAGGAAGCAACTCAGTTGCAGAGCCAAGGAAAGAGCTAGTTGGTCCTGCAAGAGTACGGGATGAGCAGACAGGAGGAAGGCCAATCACTATTTAGTTCCCTATACAGCAAAGGCCTCCTCAAAACGTCCTCAAGAGAAAAGGCTTCCTTGTAAGTAAAAGCAAGGAAGCAGAACCAGGAGTGGCCAGAGGAAGAGGGATCAAAGGCTCCAGCTGAAAGAGGTAAAGGGGCAGCTGGCTGGAAGCTGGGAAGGAGCTGTGAGCAGACAGGGAGGCTTGGGCTAGAGACTTACGGAGCCTTCTGGATACTCAGAAGGCAATATTCCTGAACCAGAGGGAAACCAGAAGAAACTCTTCCCACTTGACCCAGGCAGACCAGCTTCCTCCTGCTTTAACCCTGCAGAAGCCAGGACTTAAGGTGCTAGCAACATAAAGGACCCAGGGCTCATTTTGAGGGGGAACGCACAGGAACGCAGTTCCAGCAGTTCCCCAAAGAGGTCACATGACAGGTGGCCCCACCCACCTGACTCTCAGCCATTTTGGGCCCATTTCGGCCTGGATTGGGGCCGAAACAGCCCAGATTGGGCCTCTGACGGGTGGTGGATCACTCTCCCGCTCAGCAGCAGCCTGATCCTGACCATTTTGGGCCCCTTTTCAGCCATTTTCAGCCCCTTTTTGCCATTTTGGGCCCAATTTTGGCCCTGAATGGCCAGGATTGGGTCCAAAACAGCCGTGATAGGTGATGTCAGGGGGTGTCAGGTGATGTCAGGGGGTGAAAATCAGTTATGCTAATGACACACTTCCAGTGCTGGCAAGGGGAGTGGCTTAAGCTAATGAGGTATGCTAATGAGTTCCTCCAGCTCTTTTTCTACGAAATGACCCCTGAAAGTAGCCCAAGTAATTAAAGTGCCTCTGTTACATTTCTGACATGTTTGCTTGTCTTTGACACCATGGGAAGCTGGCAGCCTCTCCACAGGGGCATGAGGCCTCTGGCCCTACAAGTATCACACAGTTCCAGATCAGGACTCATACAGGATTCTAGAGAAAATGTATGCTCATTTACTGTAGCCTATTAATATATACTATCAATGACATTTTGAAATGGCCTAAACAAATTTCTTTTAGAAATTTGTGCATTGAGTCTATTCCGTACTTATACCCAAGCCAAATAATACAGTCATCTTCCTAACTACTACTTTTGTTTGTTATATTTATATCATTTCTTTCGCTTCACTTAATAACTAACTTGGCAGTGGGGAAATGGTTTGTCTGAATCCACCCTTATTAACCCAACACATTCATTTAAGTTTGTAAGATCACTTCCTCTTGCTCAACCACACCTGATTTATGAAGGTGATATATTCTGGCAATTAGACACTATTTAAACATCACTCATCATGCTGCTTACTGAAAGAACAGAAAGATCTAAAGAACAGCCAAGTGAGCAAGTATGAAAGCTTAATTTCTCCTTAACTACACACTTAGCCAAAATTAATGGTAACAACCCCAGTTCCTCACTTCTTATTTATTTATTTATTTGATTTATACCCGTCCTCCCCACAGATGGGCTCAGGGCGGCTAACAACATTCAAAAAATACATTAAAACTCACAAAAACATAAAATCAATAGTAATGTTTTAAAAGTCATTAAAATAGTCCAGGAGCAGGCTATTTAAACAAATATTGGGAGTCTGTATACGGACATAGCAGATGAAGACCAAGGATTAAATCAAACGATAACTCCCAAATGGAAATAACGAACCCAACATCTAATTGCACCTCTAGTACTGCAACACTGAAGAGCTCAAAGAAATATTGGTACCCAAATGCAGATTATAAGAGCTATGCAACCAACACAGTAGCATCATGCATTTATCAGGAGGCAACGGCAAGCCCAAATACTTGTTAGAAAGGTTGCTGGAGAATTCAGGTCTAACAGGCATTCAGAGACAGCCCTGGTTTACTTGGATTCCTTATACATACACACAGAATTGATTATTCATTTCACATTCAGGGCAGAGGAGAAAGACGGCACCTTATCACTTTCTCTTGTGAATAACAAAATTCATAGAACAGAATCATTAGCAGCTCAGCTTCATAACTTCTGAGAGGCTGGAGTAATGGCAAAATCCTAGGGTCATTCCAAACACTGCGGTTTCACACATGCAGAGTATAACAGTTATCACCGAACTACCCAGATGACACTAAGCTATCAAGAATGTTTCTTGCGGTGGAATCACTATTCATCAGCATCTCAAGTTATTGGCAACCTTTGTTTCTTGCCTTAACCACAATTATGCAGGTTTTTCCTAGGACAGTGGTGATGGTGCTAGCGTCACAAATATCTATTGATGTTGTAGCACTTCAAAGTATATCACTTTTTTCCAAATCATATCACTAATAGTTTCCTGTCTCAGTATTAAAATATGAAGTACCTACATTATAACAAGACAACTAGCTTACAGGGTATGTGGACATAGTATTATCTAGGTTGGATTGAACAGCACTGGGTTGCATTGCAATCAAGGATGAGGTCACCCTGGGTGTGATGATGTCACTTAAGGAGGTGATGTTGTTGCAGTCAGTGGGAACATGCCTCTTGCACACTGGACTCAGAGGGTTTTTTTGCCTCCTGGGTCCATTTCCTGGGCCTCCCCCCTGCTACCTGGGCAGAGACTAGGAGTGGGAGACATGGTATCCCTAAATGAGATGCAGTGTTAGGAGTAGGGTTGTCAGCCCCCCCCCACCACCACTCACCTGCCTGGTGGGGGGAAAAAGTGTGGGGGACCAGCCTGACTGTGTGCAGTCCACCTGGGAGGCATGCAGATAAAATGGGTGCACATCCTCCTGTATCACCCGAAAATTATATAATTTCCGGTGTGACACGTAAGCAATGGCTCGTACCAGGGATGAGTCTCTGAAACTCTGCCCAAAATATAGCACTATAGTTTGGGCCAAGTTTTAGTGACTTGGTTCTGGTGCAACCTGTTGCTTCCACGTTGCACTGGAAATGATGTCCTTTTCCAGCGATGCGGAAGCATACGTGAGCAGAGAGAGGTGAGTACCCACAGCCCTCATCCACCGATTTGCTCTTAGTGAGACCTGGCAACCCTGGACAGGAGCAGATCAAGCAACATTCTGAGATGTGAGTTGCTGCCTTCTCAAATGTAAGACTTCTAATAAGAGAGAGCGCTTACTAAGATTTTGAAAAACAAAAAACCATCTAATTTTAATTGGTGTACATAGTACTACAGATTGTTTTGCATACTACCAGTGACTGTGGCAAAAGTTGAACAATTTCAGCAAGAAGCAGGTATTTTGCTGTGTGGCAAGAATGGTTAAGCCACACAGCTGCTTTGTTGAGTGTTGCAAGTCAAATTGATTTAGGGAAATAATTCATGATTTTGTAATGGAAAATGCTAGAAATTTTTTTTAAAACTGAATAGGTGTATCTATAACAAGTTTTCAGCCATGTTGGCTGAATAAAAAGTTCAAAACATTAGCTGGATAATATCTTAAGAGTAAACAAAATGTTAAAAAATGGTCAAATGGGCTCTTCTTTAGGCTAGATGTTAAGAGGAGAGAATTGTTCATGTTTTATTGATGCTCAATGAATTTTGGGGGGAAATCCTTCAGGGGCACAAATAAAACAATCCACAGGTATAAATAAAGCAATGATTAAAGACAGTATACTGGATTCTCCTTTCTAAAATATTTTTTTATAAAACATATCACAAATACTACTGTTTTTCTGGCACCGTGCAACTGGAACAGGCTTTTCTTAGGGGCAGGGGGGAAGCTGCCAGGGAAGGAAAGGAAAGCTGAAGACAAAAGGCAGATAACAGTAGGTTGTCTGGTGAGTGAGAAGGAAAGAAGGAAGCAGGAAATGCTATGGAGGCTTTGAAGAAAGGAAAATTGGTAACAGTGGAAGAGTGAAAAACTAGATACCCCCTGCAAGTACTTCTGAGACTCCCCCACTTGTATAACCAAATTCATTTTGAAACAATGATCCAGGTGTGCATTGAAATGAAAAACTGAAGTCAGGGAATGGTTCCTCTGCCTTACCAATTCACCCTTACAAATCCTGTTCCTCCAATTATACCCTATTTCTCCTCCAGAAAGTTTGAAGGCCAAAAATAACCAATCTGGGGGAGATGCCTCATCTCACCCACCAATTCCTCCCTGCAAATGACTCCCACATTACCATTAGATGGTAAACAAGTTATCCTGGTATTCAAATGCTAAATAAAGGCCAAGGAGAAGCTACAGCTCTACCAGAAACTTGCACAAAGCCAGAAAACTAGTTCGATCAACCTACTGAGCCAGAATCCATGGACACTGCCTGTATTACTTAAGGTGAGACCATCACAGATTTTGACTAGGCTGGATATACAGTTATGAAATTTTTCTAGGAGGAGAAATCACAGTAGCTTCACATATTAAACACTTAAAATGTTCTCTCTATAACATTTGCATCCAATCTTCCTTCAAGGAGATCAGGGCACCTCTCATTTTAAAAGGTACCAGAGCACATAGCTACAGTGAAAAAGTATGACTGTCACATGATGTGTGCATACCTGCTGCTTGTCATTTCCTACATTAAAGTGTTTTCTGTGAAAATATTTTTCAAATTAGATGAGGCAGCGGCTCTAATACATATACAGAGGTCTAAGAACTACATGATTTTTCAGTTATCTATTTTATTTTAATAAATTCATATGCTGCCTTTCTAGTCTACAAAAGCCCAAAGTGGCTCACAAGTAAAAACAAAATCTTGAAAAGCCAAGGCACAATAATAAAATTATTTCCATGGCATTCCACAATAGTGCATTCAGGTTCCCTAAAACACCTGTAACAATGAAACAAAATTCAAACTACTTTTGGTTCCATAGTTGAAGATCAGCAGTCAAGACCCCCTCCCCACAACTCCCTACCAGCACAGCTTCTGAAAGCATGGGTTTCTAAGCCCCCCACCCCGACAAGCTACAATTAGGGTTCCCGACCTTGCCAAGACAAGTAGTTGGCAGTGTTACAGATTCACAGTGTTTCCTTGGATCCTCTTTATGTGCACAACTGTCTGACTATACACCAGTGTGCTGGGACCCCAAAGATACTGCTTCCGTAATTTCCCTGTTCCTGTAGGAATTTAGGATCCATCAGAGACAGTCCCATGCCAGTCAATACTTTACTCTTCAAACATGAGTATCTGCATGTAAGAGTCTAGGGACAGTCTGTATGGTGGAATGAGCTTAAAGAAGCGGGTATATGAAAAGGAAGTCCATGAAGTCTCTCAAAACCAATATGTAAATTTGATTTATTTTTACACATAAACAGACACAGATTCTGAACTACAGAAAACAAAAGGAAAACAATTTCTTGCTAATTAATCTTCAGAACATCTCCCCACCTTGTGAAATGGATCAGCAAGTGTCTTGGTAGAAGCTGACAAAAGCTTCCTTCTTTAGAACACACATTTATAGGGGATCTCAGGGGCAGGGAGTTCTTTTTTCAAACTAATGAGAAAAAGGCTTATCCCTTCAAAATTCCTGCTGAAGGAGGTGTTGACCAATAAACCTTTCTCCTAGAATCCTTGAGTGTTATGTTCATGACCTGAAAATGGTATACACAACTTGGGTAAACACAACTTGGGATACAGAGAGGAATGACTATGTACCCGACCAGGGAATTCTCCACTGCTCCACCTCTGCGTTGACAGTTCATTGTGACAGATAGTCAAGTTGTAAAAAGGTATGCCAATTTTTGAAAAGTTTGCCAGTTCTCTCTCCCCTGACCTTTTTCATGGTATGCTATATTATACTTCTCTCCATGTAATAGAATTCTGTGCTTTACTACAAACAAAACAGGATAGGCCTGTTTCTTTTCAAAACACAGGAATGCACCCATAACAGGAACCACCATAAAATGGCTGGCAATCTGGAGTGGAGAGATATCTAGTCACAAAATGGTCACCTTTGGGACTAGTGCTCTCACAAAATGTTGGAAGGTTCCAAACCAATTGTCCTCCTATAATGGAGCCAGTTGTTTCCAAATGCATGATTCCTGCAGACAGTTAAGAAGAGGAAATCCAGGACTGGCTCTTTGTCTTGGGAAAGAAAGAAGTGGATGCTAGGGAATACATCTACAGGTGCCGTGTTGCGGATCCCTGACTATAGGGCATGGACAGGTTCATGAGGGGAATCAGCCATTTCTTCTAGGTACAGAAGACAAATGTGAATGTGTTCTTTAACATGAGAAAATGGAAAGCCCAAAGTCCTTGCATACACAATGCTTTAGATTGCACACCTGGGTATCCCTTAACCTGTCTTACATAAACAGCAGTACCATTTCCAGGAGTAGTAGTACAAGTACTATCTTTTAAATTACTAAAAAGTAAAAAAGTCACCTTTGTACTAAGCATGGTTGCAATATTTTGTGTAACTAATGCAAGTATTAGCATTACAAATGCTGTGGAAACCACATATTACACCAGTATGTTTTGCAGCAAACACATTAACTATGTAAGTAATACTCCTGTGAGTACATGCATTTGAATATACATCCAGGAAGCCTGTTCAGTCAGGTTTCCAAGCATGTGTACATACATGGTCTTTGAACTGAATACATGGGCATGGGTTTTTTTCAGCTTTTTAAAATTTTTATTTCAATTAATAAACTCAAAAAAACGCATACATGCACTAGGCATGTAAACTTGAAACATTTGCTATAGGAAATATTGGTGTTTCCCAGAGCAATCTTAACATATAGCAGTGTTAAAAAAACTAAACAGTTTTTTTAAAAAGATCATCATACAAATGGGAATTCTTAACACAATCTGCAGCCTTCAATACTGGAGAATACATATTCCAAAAAATACAAAGCTGAATTTAATTTAACTCTTTAAATCAATATAGCCATACTTACCAGCTCCCACTAGAAATTCAGCCATGCCACTAGGAGGATCAAAGTGCCTGACTTTTCAGGGAAATTAGCCACCCGCCAACAAGCCTTTA
The DNA here is from genome assembly GCF_028583425.1 of Eublepharis macularius. Taxonomy (NCBI): domain Eukaryota; kingdom Metazoa; phylum Chordata; class Lepidosauria; order Squamata; family Eublepharidae; genus Eublepharis; species Eublepharis macularius. The sequence continues at coordinate 103,287,078 of NC_072794.1, read as the reverse complement.
CCACGATCTCAATATGCCTCTGCCCAAGCTGCTTACTTTGCATCTTCCCACACAATACAGCATCAGAATGTGAGGAATCTCAAATATAGCTCTTATAACAGTGACATTATTAGGAAGAGGGAATTGTGATTATATTTCAAGAACCATCCCACACTGCAAAATAATATTAGCTGCTTGAAACAGGGGAGTTGGCAAGGCTTCTTCTTTTTTTTTTTTTTTTGAAAAATTTTTATTGGGTTAGAATCCATTATTTCCACATTTACATTCAATTTTCCCCAATTTTTTCATCTCTAACCCCCTCCCTTTCCCCCCCCTTTTTGTTGACTTCCAACAGCTTTCCAACCCTTTGTCCCCTTTCCCTTAATTTTATTAGCTTCCTCTATCTAAAACAAATATATATTCTCCATTATTCTAAGCAGTACATCCTTAACTATTTTTAACATTATATGCCCAAACTGTAAGCCTTTGTTTCTATCTTAGATAAACAATTTATCCCAATTTTTCAATTTCAGGTATTTCTATATATCATAAACCATATAGATCATACATTCGTTTATATCAAACAATTTGACTTATTCTCTATATATATTACTCATTCTATCTTTTTATAATAGTTCTATATATCTCTCCTCACGTAGTCAATCAATTTGACCCATCTATATCTTCAGACATTCAGTTTGGTACAAAACTTGTCAGAAAAAAAAGAAAATATTGTTAGTTAATCGCTCCTTATATTTAGTCCTTATAATTAATTATTTTCTCTATGTTCTGTTTGTTAACCTATATATATCTATATATATGTCAATCTATTAATCTGACTGCTTATTAATTCACATTTATCTCTTCTCCCCCCGGTAAAGTCTCCCCCCTCTACTTCAATACTTCAGTAGTTCTCAAACTGCCACAGTTTTCCTCCCACCTCCCATTTCTTCTCCAGGTATTGTTTCAGCTTCTCCCAGTCTGTGTTGAACTGCCCTGAGTCCAGATCTCTCAATTTTCTTGTCATCTTGTCCATTTCAGCCATATACAGCAATTTGTAAGTCCAATCTTCAATAGTTGGCACTTCTTGTACTTTCCATTTTTGCGCATACAAAAGTCTAGCTGCTGCTGTCATATAAAATATCAACGTCCTGTGTTGGGCTGGAATTCCCTCCATTCCCAAGTTCAGTAGCAGGAGTTCTGGGTTCTTATTAATTTGAAATTGTAAAATTTCACTCATTTCTCTTATTATTTCCCCCCAGTACTGCCTGGCTACCTCACACGACCACCACATATGATAGAGGGAGCCCTCATGCTTCTTACATTTCCAGCATTTATTAGAAGTATTCAAATTCCCTAGCGCAATCTTCTTTGGTGTCATGTACCAACGATAGATCATTTTATGAATGTTCTCTTTGATATTAATACATGTCGTTGTCTTCATTGTAGTTTTCCACAAGTATTCCCATGCCTCCATTGTTATTTCTTTATTAAAGTTTATAGCCCATTTCACCATTTGTGTTTTAACTATCTCATCCTCGGTATACCACTTCAACAGTACTTGGTATACCTTGGATATTCTTTTCTTATCTTCTTTAAGAAGGGTCTGCTCTAGTTCCGAATTCTCTATTCGTATACCTCCCTTTACAGAGTCCGAATTATATAAGTCTCTGATCTGTCTATACTGGAACCAATCGTAGTTAGGTGATAGTTCCTCTTGTGTCTTTATTCTAAGTTTGGATGCTTCAGTTTTAGTTATTTCTTTATACGTTAAACATTGTTGTTCATTATCAACAGCTCTCGGGTCTATCACCTCATATGGAACCACCCACAAAGGGGTTCCTTCTTGTAGATAAATTCTGTACTTCTTCCAGATTATGTATAGACTTCTCCGAACAAAGTGATGCAGGAACATCGAGTTGACCTTTACTTTGTCATGCCATAAATATGCGTGCCATCCAAATATTTTTTTATATCCCTCTAGGGCTAATAGTTTCTTGTTCTTTAATGTCATCCATTCTTTCAACCAAACTAGGCAGATTGCATCATGATAAAGTCTCAGATTGGGCAGTTGCATTCCGCCTCTTTCCTTTGCATCTTGTAAAACTTTCACTTTCACTCGAGGCTTCTTGCCTGCCCAAACAAAATCTGATATTTTCCTCTGCCATTTTTCAAATTGTTTGGAGTCTCTGATGATTGGTATTGTCTGTAGCAAAAACATTACTCTTGGTAACACATTCATCTTAACTGCTGCAATCCTACCCAACCATGACAAATTCAATCTATTCCATTTAATCAAGTCTCTCTCTATCTGAGTCCATAGTTTTTCATAATTGTTTTTGAATAGATCTATGTTCTTTGCAGTTAATTCGACTCCCAAATATTTCACTTTACTTGTTACTTCACAATCCGTTGTTTCCATTAACAATTGTTGTTTCTGCTTAGTCATATTTTTGCATAATATCTTTGACTTCTTTTTGTTAATGAAGAAACCTGCCAAGTCTCCAAACTCCTTGATCTTATCTATCACTCTTGGCATGTTCTCCAATGGGTCCTCTACAATTAACATTATGTCATCCGCAAATGCTCTGACCTTGTATGAATAGTCCTTTATTTTTATTCCACGAATTTCATCATCTTGACGTATTTGTATCATCAGAATCTCCAATACTAAAATGAACAACAATGGAGATAACGGGCAACCTTGTCTTGTTCCTTTACTTATCGTCAATTTCTTGGTCAATTCATCATTCACCACAATTGCTGCAGTCTGGTCTCTATAAATTTCCTTAATTGCTCTGATGAATCTTTCTCCCAATTGTAGCTTTTCCATAGTGGCAAACATAAAGTCCCAGTTTAAATTGTCAAACGCTTTTTCAGCGTCAACAAAGAAGAAACCAACCTCTTTGTCACAACGCTTGTCATAATATTCAATAGCATTGATCACTGTCCTTAAGTTGTCTCTTATTTGTCTGTCTGGCAAAAAGCCTGCTTGTTCCTCCTCTATGACTTCCGAGAGCCACCCCTTCAATCTCTCCGCCAATATCTTCGCAAAAATTTTGTAGTCATTGTTGAGTAGCGATATAGGTCTATAATTTTTCACATTAGTCAGGTCTTGGCCCTCTTTTGGGATCAATGATATATTCGCTTCACTCCAAGTTTCTGGAATCCTTTGATCCCTTAAAACCCCATTCATCACCTCTTTTAGGAATGGTGCCAGTTCATTAGCCATTGTCTTATAGAATTTAGCCGTAAGTCCATCTGGCCCTGGCGCCTTTCCTAGATTTGCAGATTGTATTGCCTTACTTATTTCCTCGTCAGTTACTTCACTATTCAACTTATTTCTCCAAGCTTCCGAGATTTCTGGAAGTTTGGTTTTCTCCAAATATGACGCTATTGATTCTTTGTTTACTTCTTTTTTATTATACAGCTTAGCGTAAAATTTATAAAAGGCTCTACTAATGGTAGCCTGCTCCAAATACGTTTTGTTATCTTCGCAAATTTTATTTATTATCTTCTTTTCCCTTTTCTTCTTCAATTGCCATGCCAGGTACTTCCCAGGTTTATTAGCACCCTCAAACGCTTTTTGATTCAGTCTTTTGAGATTCCACTCCAATTCTTTATTGCTCATTGCTGTTAGCTGTTCTTGAAGTATTTTAATTTCCTGGTATACCTTCTTTTTCCCTGGTCTCTTTTTTAGCTGTGTTTCTTTGGCTTTTATTTTCTCCTCAATCTCTTGTCTTTTCTCCTCTTTCTTCTTTCTTGCTCTACCATTTAAGTCCATTAGTATGCCCCTTACAACCGCCTTGTAAGCATCCCAAACTTTATTGGTTGGTACTTCTTTATTCACGTTGTATTGTATAAAAAACTTTGTCTCTCTTCTCAGTATTTCCATATTCTCTCTTTCCTGTAACAAGTCCTCATTTATTCTCCATGCTTTCCTTTTTCTCTTTTTTCCAAATTTCCACATAATTGGGTTGTGATCTGAGCCTACCATAGGCATTATTTCTACCTCCTTAGTCCATAATGCTAAGTCTTTTGAGGCCCAGATCATATCAATTCTTGATAATGTAGAATGCCTTGCAGAATAAAAAGTAAACTGTCTGCTTTTAGGATATTCTCTCCTCCATACATCTTCAAGAGTCTCTTGTTGAATCAACTCAAAAAAAAGCTTTGGTAATAGTCCTCTTTTCTTTTGTGCCGTTGTAGTCTTTTTGTCTAGTTCCAAGTCTGTCACTCCATTGAAGTCTCCAGCAAGAATTATCTGGTCGTATGCAAGATCGTCTAAATGCTTCCTTAAATCCTCAAAGAAGCTTTCTTTTGCACCGTTAGGTGCATAAAGTCCGACTACCAACACTCTCTTTAAATTCCAAATACATTCCACTGCTACAAATCTAGCTTCCACATCTCTCATAACAAATTTTGGCTGTAGCTCCTCTTTTATGTACAACACCACTCCTCTTTTTTTCTTGTTGGAGGCCGCTACATATTCTTTGCCCAATTTTCCAGATTTTAAATATTTTACATCCTGCTTTCTGATATGGGTCTCTTGCAAACAAACAATGTCACATTTTTGTTTTAGTAGCCAGTGAAAAGTATTTTTCCTCTTATTCGGTGAGTTTAGTCCATTTACATTCCAAGATAATACTTTACACTCCATACTCATGATCTTGTTGGTAAGTCTTTTTCATTGTCCTTAATAAATCGCTCCATCTCTCGCTCAGATCTGATGCGTTTTTTGGCCCCTCCAAACTCAAAGGACACTCCTTCCGGTAACTCCCATCTGTACCTGATTTTCATGTCCTTCAAAATCTGAATTAGCACTTTATATTTTTTCCGGTCCAGTAACACTGATCTGGGCAGTTCCTTCATTATAATAATCGTCTTGCCATCAATCTCCAATGGATCTTGAAACTGTTTTGTCACAATCCTCTCTTTCATATTTCGTGTTGTAAACTGCACAATCACATCTCTTGGTAGTTTCCTCTGGGTTGCTATTCTCGAATTCACACGGTATGCCACATCTAGGATAGCCACAACTTCCTCCTCCTCCTTCCCCAGGTACTCAGCCAACACCTCAGTCATCTGTTCTTGCGCTGACTTTCCTTCCACTTCTGGCAAGCCACGAAAACGTAGCTGCTTCTCCATATGTTTAGTTTCTGCAACTGACATTCTCCCCTTCACCAATCTCATCTCTGTTTGTTGCGTGTCTGCTAAATTCTCCATCGCGTCTTCTACTGTTTTAACTCTCTGCTGCGTTCCTTGTAATTCACTTCGTATTGTTTCCATACCTTTTTTCACTTCTGACAGCTCCGATTTTACTGTCTGTGTAACCTCTTTAACCTCTTTTATCAGCTCCAATTTCGTGTCCTTAAGTTCTTTAATCATATCTAAAAGTTTTTTGTCCAGGTTTTTATCCAGGTTTTCTATTGCCGATTGCCACTCTTTTTTTGACATCGTGGGGCTTGCTTTAGCTCGCTCCCACGAATCCGCTCTCTTCCTTAACTCCGTGGCGTAAAATTTAACGTTTTTCTATTTTAAATGTCCCAGTCTTCTTATAGAAATTAAGTTTTAAAGAGTCCAAAATGTCGGGCGTCTTTTCTCTATGGTTTCTCTATGATTTTGTAATCCAAGATGGCCTACTTCCTCTTCCGCTGAAGCCGCGACCCTTCCCCTTTCAAAAATGGCGATTCCCTACTTCCTGCCCTCCAGCAAGGGCCGCTTCTCTCCAGCCACTCTATTGTTATTACGCACTTCCTGTCTCCCGTCTTCCCACAGCAGATCTCGCGATGGTGTCTTTTTCTCACAGCTCCAAAGCCACAGGTATTCAAAACAATAGTCCCATTTCTTTAATAACTTCTTTAAACTTAGTCTCTTTTTAAATTCGATTCCTGCCGAGTCTTCCCCTCCTTTTCACTAGTCTGTTGCAGTTTAAAAATCTACTTTTTTTCCTCTCTGTTTTTATCAATCTGTCCCGTCTCAGAAGATAATGATCTTTACCTTCTCTTCACTTTTCTCGGGTTGTAATCGCTGTTTCGATTTTAAGTTCTCCTCTCAGCTTCTTCCCCCAATCGATGCTTGGGTATGTAGGTCTTATGCCAGCCGAATTGGCCCCAAAACTGCCGCAGAGATTATAGCCGACCCGTCGCAAGGTGGGACCTCAAGGATCGGGGGGAGACTCGCTGTGTAGAGCCCCCCCTCGTCCGAGATCTAGCTCACCCTAGGGTCTTGAGCGTTCTTTGCCTGCTCCCCGCCTGAGAGCAGTCGGCCGCGGGCTATTTTCACCCCGCCGGCCGGTTAAAACGGCAGTCCGGTCAGCTCCGCAAGTGGAGCTGCGTTAGACCTCCATGGATCCCAAACAGGAAGTCTCAAGGCTTCTTCTTGATGTATAAAGCTGAAAAGTAATTTTAGATTATAGCATTAAAACTGGCACTACGATTATCGTGGAAACATGTTGAACAACGCCACAGAGCATTTTATACACATGGCAAGAAACTTTCTCTAATTCATTTTCAGAAAGCACATACAGAACATTAAAATAAGAGGTACAGAAATGAATAGAACTGTTTACAGAAGACCTCAAAATGTACATATGAAGAAGGGCCATACTCCAGCATAAAACCCAGTATAGACAGATGTGAAGGTTCAAGGAAAAAACACAAAAAGACTGGTGGCAGGAGGGTCCCTCCCCCAGGGTCTTTTTTCAATTTTTCCCACAACAGAAAAATTGTGAAATTTTGGGGATACACACACAAATAAATACCCTACTGTGAGCTATTCTCTCCATCAAAGTGAGTGAAATGTTTAAGACAAGCCTTTTCTCACTCTACAGAAGAGATCACAGAGAAAAAAAGCTTACAAACTATTCTCTCTTAGATGGAGTGAAATGTTTTTAAGGCAAGGCTTAAATGTATAGTATAAAAATCTGTATATAAAACAATCTACAGCATTAGGTAACTCCTATATTGACGATATATGCAACATATTTTCAAGAATATGTTTAATGTTTAAATTTGAACAATTTTGGCAACAATTATTATGGTATATTATACTGTGTCTAATAATAATACATTGATTTGATTTATTATATTTCTAGCCCGCCATCCCCACAAGCAGGTTTAGGGTGGGTAACAACATCAAATCACATATAAATTAAAACCATACAATAAAAACAGAAAGATAAAAATACCATCCTGTACACTACAGGTAGTATTAAAACCATCTGAATTCAAAAGGTGGCACTAAATGTCACATAATTCAGTATGTTTGAACTCTGCAGGGTAGGACAAAGGCAGACCGCCAGAATCAACAGCAGGACACAACAATAAAAGCGGAGCGACCCAAAGGCCCAAAGCAGGAAATGGTGGTTAGGTAGTCCACCCATGCCTCAACCACAACCATAGGTCTGGCAAAACATCTGTCTTGCAGGCCTGGTGGAACTGTAACAACTCCCACAGGGCCCGGGTCTCAACAGACAGGGAGTTCCACCAAGCATGGGCCAGAACCGAGAAGGCTCTGGCCCTTGTCAAGGCCAAGTGAACATTCCAGGGGCCAGGGATCATGAGCAGATGTTTCTTAGCTGAATGGAGCACCTCCAGAGAACATATGATGAGAGGCGTTATTAAACATTATTAAATATTTTCAATATTATAAAGTTCAAGTTGATATCCAAATATATTGTGACTGTATGAGGTGTTTTTGTCCAAATAATATGCTCTCTTTTATTTAGTACAGAATTTGTTTACTACCTTCAGTTTTTATTTTTTACTCTCAGGTTGCAAAACTAAGATAACGTGTCATAGAATGCAGCAATTTGCAGCTCTGGCTGAATCCACACATACTGGCATAGCGCTAAACTGTTGGAATGCCAGCGTCTTCCTAGCGTGATTTCTGACGTCATCGCACCACGATGCCGCTCTCGTGGTGCAATGACGTCAAAAATTGCGCATTCCGGAAATACTAATATGTCAGATAGATGCTGGAAATGTAAAAAGCATGAAGGATCATTATATCATATGTGGTGGACTTGTGAGGTAGCTAAGCAATACTGGGGAGATATAATTGAAGTAATTAATGAGGTTTTGCAAACCCAAATAAATAAGAACCCATAATTGTTGCTACTGAACTTGGGAATGGAAGATGTTCCAATGCAGTATAGAACATTGCTATTTTATATGACTACAGCAGCAAGACTTTTATACACGCAGAAATGGAAAGTGCAAGAAATACCAACTATAGAAGATTGGATTTACAAATTGCTGTACATGGCAGAAATGGACAAAATGACAAGAAAACTGAAAGATCTTGATCCAGGAGAACACATCGTAGATTGGGGGAAATTGAAACAATATCTAGGAAAAAAATGGGATGTGAAAGGAGGACTGTGGCAGTTTGAGAACTATTAATTTGTGATTTTATAAACAGGAGAGAGAAGTAACTTTACCATTAATGGGAAAATTTAGTTATTAATTAATCTAAGCTAGTATTATTAAGGAGATTTTACTAAAAATATACAGTTTAAATAGTGATGTAGAGATTGGATATATTAGTGGATTTGAAATATAAAAGAATTTGAATATGCTTAAAGTAAGAGATATAATATATATATGATTTAGAAGAACATAGTTGAAAATAAGTAAAATAATAAGATAGGTTAAGGGTTGGAAAGCTGTTGGAAGTCTACAAGGAGGGGGGAGGGAAAGGGTGGGGGTTGATATAATTTAGGTAAGATGGGGAATGTATGTATTACCTATGTATTCACCAATAAAAATCTTTATTAAAAAAAATTGTGCATTCCGACAGTTTAGCGCTATGCGGGTACGTGTGGATTCAGCCTCTCTCTCTCTCTCTCTCTCTCTCTCTCTCAAGCAATGGCTATATTTAGAATTTTTCCTTTAGAAAATGAAGAAATTTATACTTTTAAATTCCATAAACATGCCAAATAGTGCAATTATATATGCTAAATTGTAACTGTGCATTCTATGTTGTTAAATCAGTAAAATAAGTTTAGATTTGATATGAAAATATTACATGAATGAATGAATTTATTATTATCAGGAATGGTACATTCCAAAAATTATATTAAAAATATTGTGTTTATTTCAATTTTCCTAATTTTTTCCAGAAAAAAGTTTCCTGTGGCTTCAAAGCTTCTGGAATTTTTCATCTCTAGCCCAATGTTTTAACTTCTTTTTGCACTTATCTGTAAATACATACTAATGCACTGTTGCCACTGCACAGGAATTTTGGTGAGAAAGAACCCAAGTAGCAGTACAAAGTTTAGGAAGCAATTCTAACAATGACCTAGAAAAAAGACCATATAGAAGCAGCAGCAATGTTTGGTATAGGTGTTGCCCATGTTGGACACTTACGTATTTCTCCAACCCCACAGCAAAGGAAACAGATCGAAATCTCTCTTGCACAAAAATGTGACAGGATGATTCTAATACTCTTTAAGGGAAGGAATGTTCCCACAGATATCAATTTAAACATATGTTTACGCTGCCTTTCAACCTAAGATTTCTGGTATAGAAACCACATTATTTGATCTAAAACTGGAGCCAGTCATCTGCATGAAAGGCAATCTTTTAAATGGGCAAAAGTCCACGAGGACCATGACAGGGCTCACACTTGCTCTCCAGTCTCCAACAGGCACCGTCTCTTCTATTAGAGAGAGCTAGGACAGAATAGACACCACTGACAAACAATTACACATTCTTCCTTGTGTTGAGACACCAAGTTCTTGTGGGACTTGTTTATTTTACAGAAGCCTAGCACCAAAGAGAGGACAAATAGCCCAGAGGATTTTTTTAAAAATCTGGGAAGCAAGGTAACCATGCACTATTCTTTGGCTCAGAGACAGGTCTGACGAAGCTTATTCTGACCGTCTCAAAGAATTTTCAAAGACAGATTCTCACTGAATAGTTTCAAAATATATACTCAAAAGAATTTATGACTCAAATGAAGACACTGATTTAGTGAAAATTTATAAAATTCTCAGCTCAACATTTGAATTACATTAGGTGCCACATGGTGACTCCCACAAGGTCATTCATCCTGTCCAGTCCAAATGGAAGCACAACCGATTAAATGTGTACTCTAGTACTGGTCATGAAATTTTAGAGCAAAGAGATTATTTTTAAGCCTTCCTGGCCTGTGTGGGGAATAGGACAAAGAATAGATGCTTGTCCCAAGGAAAGGAAACTGGCCTTTGAATCATATCTTTTCCTCTCAAGAGCTACATGTTTTGGAGTTAAAGAAGCAAGTCATGAAAAAGCTACTACTATACAAGAAATATGTACTGTCACTATGAGCTTGTCCAAAAAGAATAGAATGTAAAGCGGGGGGGGGGGGAGCCAACATAGACTCTCCCACAGCAGAACACTGCAAGAACATTCCCATTAGCCTGGCATGTTTATAAAACTCTCTCTACATTTTCTGTGACTGAAACATCTTGAGCACACAACGCTGGTCACTTCTATTTGGTGCAGAATTTCAAGATATCAGTGATCTGCTAAAATAATTAAAGCCCTGTAGAAAATAACGACCACCCTGTCAAAATATGGGCTCTTAAAAGCCTCTTAGTAGACTCTTTCCTGCCTTTGGTGTTCAAAGAGGTTAGCAAAAAGGAATGAGGATGAACACATAGAATTACTTGAGACTCGCCTCTGTAGAAACAAAAAAAACTTGCTGAAGACTGGGATACACAGAGTGGAACAAGGAACAAGGTCTAGTATTCTGCATTCTAGCTCAATCAAGACCCAAGCCAAAGGTGCTTATGATGACTTCCCTGGTTACAGTCTGTTCCTCCCTTTAATAATGGTGGACATGATTTTTTTTTAAAAAATGCAGTTCTTTAGGGAGGTCCATCACTCTTTTGAAGCCCCTATGGTAAAGGGATTAGAAGCAGGTAGAAATTAGTCATCCCTAGAATACATTTGGCAGCGAGTGAGCAGGGTAAACACAGAAGAGTTATCTACTACTATTACTATTTATCATTTATTTAGTGCCAATAGTGAGCTAGATGTTATATAGAACCCAGAAGCAATACAATACCTGGAAAGCTTATAACCAAGTAACTAATCAACACAGCTTTTATTTCACAAACAAGACACGTCTGCACAGGCAATTCAGACCACACTCAGGGGTTTCAGTCCCACCCTTTCACAGGATTTATGGGGACACTGCAGGCAGACTTCCTGCTATCATTGCACAGATCTATTTGGGGAAAAGACAAGTGCTTTTTTCAGGACATGGCCCGTAATACAGATTATGTGCAACCGTGACAAACTAAAAACCCAGGCAGCTGCCAACATGAAATGAACCAGACAAGACTACATATCGCAGATAAGAGCAGTAAGTTTTAAAGAGTTAAAGCTTCCTTCTTCAGATACAGCTCGTATCTGAAGAAGGAAGCTTTGACTCTCAAAAGCTTATACGCTTTAAAAGTCCTGTTAGTTTCTAAGGTGCCACTGGACTCAAATCCTGCTGTACCAAAGAAAGGAGGGTAATTATCTCAAGATCATCATGCAATGAACAATACAAAGTACCACCAGGTACCTGCCCCAGCTGCAAAGAACAGGATTATGGCCTCATTCATTCACTGCCTAAGACGCCACAATTGTCCAGATATACAGACAATATTGTTAGGACTAATTATGTATTACATGCAAGGGCATGACACTGAGCAAGGATTATATCATTTAAAGCTGAAAGCCACTTTAGGAGGAGGAAGTATAGAGAAGAGGAGGGGCTGAGCATGTGTTTAAAAGATTCCTAGATCCAAGTCAAGTTGCTGACCCATTTTCCCCCATGTTGGGTCCCAAACATGTTTGCAAAAGCAAATACATGTTTCCAGCCCTTCAGGAGGAAAAGACACTGGGTAGGGTGACATTTGGAACAGAGAACTGACAGATGGGGAAACAGCTAAGCATAGCTTTTGAAACTGAAAACATTTTATGCTGATTTTTCACCCCAAAGGGATCCCTAAGATAATAAATATTTGAAATTAAAACATTTAAAAACAATATATAAAATAATACAATCAAAACATAAAAACACTAACAAACAACACTAGAACCATGGAGGAGGGCCATGCTTCTTGACTCCAAATTTCTCCACCCCGATGCAGTTTTTTTTTAAAACCATGTGAGGGTATAATTACATACACATACGTAGATACTATTACTACTTCCTTCTAAAGTTTAGATGTTTTTCCAACAGGCTTACAGTACAAAACAAAACAAAAAATGGAATATAAATGGAGGGTGAAATAAAATGAAGGAGACTGTTTAAATATTAGATAGGAAGATGGTGGTTTTCTCAGGCACTCAAGTACATGGAAAGAATTATAACAGTTGTCATGCGACAAAGAGTTCCCAAGGGAACCGTGAAAAGGAGCATAGGGTAGTCAGTGAGTTAAAGGATGTTACAGGTTAAGGGGTTAAGAGTAACAGCAAGAACACAAGAGAACATGGACACAAGCAGATAAGTGGGAGAATGAGTTAATATATTTAGATGTTAAACTAAGTTTAACCAAAACATGAGGAAAGCAGGAAAATATAAGCCCTGACCTAAATAGCCCAGGCAAGTCTGATCTCATTGGCTCTCAGAAGCTAAGCAAAGTTGGCCTTTGTTAGTAACTGAATGGGAGACCTCCAATGAAGACTCCGGTTGCAAAGGAAGGCAATGGCAAACCACCTCTGTTAGTCTCTTGACATGAAAACCCCCCATTGGTGTTATCTGGGTCGCCATGAGTCAGCTATGACTTGACAGCACTCTCCACCACCACCAGGAAAATGTAAACAGCAGGAGCAGTATAATATGACTACAGCAATGAACAGAACAGATTACGCCACTGTATTGGTTAAGAGTGTCAGATTACGATCTTGGAGTCCCAGGTTCAAACCCCCACTATGACATGGAAGCTAACTGGGCAGCCAATGGGCTCAGGCACATACATTCAACTTAACCCTCCTCACAGGGTTGTGAGGATAAAATGGAGGGGAGGAGCATCAAGTAAAGCCAGTTTGAGTCCTCACTGAGGAGAAAGGCAGGATATAAAAGTAGTAAATAAATAATTATTGAAGAATTCAAGATGACACAACATATGTGGGAAACAAGACAAAGTGATCAAGCAAAAGAGAATGTGATCATTAGCTGTATCCAAACAGAGAACAGGAATAGATATTGGAAAGATAAATGCAACAAGGTTTGACAACTATGGGGAAGAAGGTGTGGTAGGGTTGGAAGTAGAATCTCAGTTTTAAGAAGAGAAATTCAGGAGGAAATGGCTATGAAAGAATCGGAAATCTTAGATAAGGAAGGAGAGGTGAGATCAGACAAACAGCAACAGAGCCAGCCTCTTAAGTTGAAGGCTACAAAGTTACCTGGAAGATTCCAGGGACTCTTACAGCAAGAATTAATAGGTTAAAAAGAATAAGGAAGTAGGTCTAAGTCAATAACAACTGGAGACTCCTATTACATTCTCAAAGCAGCTAGCTAACAGAGAACAGTGCTAGCAGAAAGCAGTCTTGGGACACACCTTTGTATTCCAGACAAGGCAGATCCCTTCAAAGTTACGTTGAGGTACTACAGAAAAGGAAGAGCCCTGTTATTCTTTGCGTCAGGAGGAAGGCAAGAAAGCCCTCCTCAACTAAAATCCTAGCCCATCTTAGTGGGGGTTCATTTCCAAGACATTTTGAGCTTGGATTCCCAAGTAGAGTTCATCACTTGATGAAGCACCTTTATGACTTCTTCAGCATAGTTAACTAACCAAACAACTTCAACTAATTGGCCCTCCCAACAGCTTTACAACAGTACAGTAAACAATGGTCATTTTGAATGCTTAGTGCATGATGGGCGGGTTCAGGTGAACAGCTTTTTGTCTCCACAGGGACTTCTACAGCCAATGAATGTTGCCTAGCAAGTGGAACTAGTTTTCCTGATGATAAATTCAACACACACTGGACAAGGCAAGATTTTTGCAGTTTATCTAACAAGTATTGTCTACGGAGTCCAATGCGCAGTGAACACAAAAAAAACCCTAGATCCACCAGACAGCCAACATTTGGAGAATGTGGAAATCAAAACTGAGGTTAGGGCTGTTCACCTGGATCCAGAGCAGATCATAAACACGTTGCAGAAACAATGTAGAGCCCAACTCAACACACATTTTCAGCACACTAACTTCAGGTCTGTTCACACAACCCTTTGACACGATGGCAGGTGCGTTGCACCGTGCACAGCACCCCCGGCTTTCAACATACAGAGGCTGCTCGAGAGGAGGATGGAAGCTACTTGGTGCGTTCAAAAGGTCACGCAAACCAGTTCATAACTCCCGCAAAAGCCAACCATTTTCCGCTATGGAGACACTGCCACAAAGTGCGGAGAAATGCACTCCCGGTCATTATTGCCTCTGTAGAGCCACCTGATCAGCCAACCAATGCTTCGGTGTGAACATGCCAGCCCCCACCCCACCCTCCAGGCCCACCGATCAGGCGGCACCTCCAGACAACCCACGCGCCAGTTTACCTTCGGAGGGAGTGAACAGACGGCCAGTGCGACAAAGAGAGACGCCACCTGGCCCAGCAGCTCTGCCCCCAACCCCACGGGCACAGAGCTGCCTGAAGTCGGACGCGCGCTGCAGATGCGCTCTCTAGCACCGTCTTAGCGCAGCGCTTCGGGAGCCCCGACGTCGCTCCCAGTCCCTCGCGTAAACACACCGCCGCCAGCCAGTCTTCCTCTCGTTACACGCGAGCGGCGGGACTTCGGCTGCCCGCCCGCCCGCCCGCGCCCCGTCACGGGTCTTCCTCCCACTGCAGGGTCTGCCCTGCTCCCACTCACCTTGTGGGTGTTGTTGCCTAGCGCCTTCGCCAAATCAAAGCCGCCAGCGCGCAGGTCGCATCCCGGCTGCTCCAGCTGCGGCTCAGCCCCCCGCCGGACCCGCGGCGTTCCCGTTCCCAACCCAAACTCGCGGCTGAAGCCATAGAGCTGAACCACCAGCACGCAAAGGACCCCAGCGCGCATCAAGCCCGACGGCTCCATCTCCGACCAACAACAGCCCCAGAGCTCTGCCCCAAGAGCTCCGGGAGGGCTCTACTGCCGCCCCACCCACTAACGCCTCCATTGGGCTGCGCCAGGCCGGCTTGCTAAACTCATTGGCTACCATCGATGTCGATCTGATCATCCCCCTACAAACCCCGCCTTCCTCTGACACTTCTTTCCCGTTCGTGTAGCAGCTCCAGCCTCTGTTTCCTAACAGGTTGGCGGAGCTGCCCATCGTAGCGGAGCTGCCGCCCTGTCCCAGTTTCTAACAGTCATTGGCTAGTCACATACCAGCCTCCTCCTTCAGTTTCTCTAGTTGGGTAGCATCACCCCACTTCCAAGCGCATCTTGCCTATTGGCTGATAGCAGAAGAGCGGCTCCCCTTTCCAAGGGGTCTTTTTTTTAATTGGTGGGAATTAGGGATTGTTTTCCCGCTAGCTGAGTGCGCAAAGGCA
This sequence comes from Eublepharis macularius, assembly GCF_028583425.1. Taxonomy (NCBI): domain Eukaryota; kingdom Metazoa; phylum Chordata; class Lepidosauria; order Squamata; family Eublepharidae; genus Eublepharis; species Eublepharis macularius. The sequence goes on along the minus strand of NC_072794.1, from coordinate 103,271,599 downwards.
GAATTCTTTTTAAAAGCCTCGGCATGTGCCTTCAGTGACAGAGAAAGAGTTTACGCCTTAGGATGGATAGTGACGCTTCTTCTCTTTCGTATTGGTACAGTTTTGTTTCAACACTTGTTTCGGCGGGTAACCAGACTCTTGTGAGCTGAAGCAACATTGTGGGGTAATATATATTGCAGTCTTCTTCGGAAGTTGCACTGGCTTGCTTTCTAGACCCCTGCTGAAGCGTCCAAGATAAAGGCAGCTTGTGTTCATTAAAACAAATATCCTTTGGAACACAATTTTACACCAAACCTCTTTGGTAACTGGCTATAAAATCCCAAAGAAACCTGAGCTGATGTTTTTGAATCATTGGGACGATACAGACATACCGCCAATTCAAAGAGACCGTAATATCTTTTTAATGGCAGCAAAAAATTCACCAATTGGTATTCTAAAATTTGGGACCACTTCTTATTTGAAAAAATCAATGATGGACTTTATCAAGCTGAAAATTTTCCCAAAACAACAAATTTTATGGAAAAATGATTTCCCTTCTTCTAATATATTGAAAAGGAAAATTTGTATCCTACAAGCAAAATTTACCAAACAATTTTGAATATTTAAACCTAAAGATATCAGCTAATCTAAATTGAATCTCTATATATACATTTTTCTTTCATCTTTCCCTTTACTATATTAGTAACAGTTTATAAAATTGAACAATATAATGAAACCTTTAATATTATATCTTGACTCTTTTTTAGTAACAGGTTATATAACTGAAAAATATGATGTAATCATTAATACTGTATTTTGTTTTGTAAGTAGATTGTATTTCATTATTAAAATAAATATTTTTTTAAATGTCCAGTGGTACCCAAAAGACTAACACTTTTGTTTCAGTATGAGCTCACCGGAGTCACAGCTCTATTCCTCAGATATGTGAAAGGAAGATCATACTATGAATTCTATTTTAAAGAAAATTATAAGTGAGGGATTGAGACAGAAAGGTTTGTTCTGGAATTCTATCATAAATCTTTCAATTGTAAATGTTGTGTTAAATGACTGGAACAGGATTAGCAGTTACAAAGAGGCAAGATGATTAATACTGCAATCATATGCAGTATTACTCCAGTCTGAGCCAACTGAAATCAATGAGCTTAGACTAGAGTAATTTTGCATAGGCTTGCACTGTAAGTCTGTTCAGGGAGGAGTCTGACGTTTAACCACAAATTAACTGGCATTGGCAGTAGCCAGAGTTTGTACACAGCCCAGTCTCTAACAGTCAACATTTCACACTCCAAAGTAACTCCTGCAAATAGAAAACCAGCATAGGAATCACAGAGAACTTTTCTTCCAGCTGTACTAGTCATACAGCTGCAAGGAAGGTTTTGGTAAATGTGAGAACATCCAACACTGGAGTCCTCCAGCTACAGTCTGAAGCAATACAGTGTAATTTTCTTGTACATGGGAACCAGAACTTAGAGGTATTCTATTTCTATCTCTACAACTCAGCTAAAGTTCATACAAGGACAATCAATTCCAATATGGTTTCAACCAACAGAGATACTTATTCAGTTTCAGATGACAGCTCCAGCCAATAGTTACGGTATCCAACCACTTTCATATGCTCGTTGTAAAGGAATGCTGTTGTCCAAATCATCAACCAAATTAACATGTCTACAAGCAGGTTTCAGCAGCAAACTTTTAAAAGCAACAATGAGAAAATTCCCCTGTCTGCCGGCTACAAAGAATCACAGAGCAAGGGAGAGAAGGCATTTAGGGAGTCATCTAGTTGCTACGCTGGCTTACTTCCGACCAGTGTCAGCAGGGGTTGTGCTTGTCCGGCGCTGCTATACCAGTACTGGCAACAGGCACTGCCCCCTGGGAGCCATCCACCAGTGGTCCACTGGTGTGGCAGGAGTTTGTCGGTTCCTTAAGCCATTACAGCTGGGATCATCCAGCTGGGATTATCCCTCACCAACAGCAGAAAGCTACACCAACAAAAAATATGGCAAAGCCCATAGGAGCCAGGCAACAGAAAAGTCCAAGTGCCCGCCCACAGGTACAGCTCTGCCCAAAAGCCCGAGAGGATGACAGGATGCCAGCTACAGCCACAACCAATCACTTCCCTCCCCAGTGGTGGCCAACCCCCCTCCCCAGCTCCCAGTCATTGCCCTCCCAACCCTACCTAAATCCCAGTCAGGATGACCCTTAGTTCCATCTTGGGGTCTCTGCCGTGCACTCTTAAAGCACCCAACATTGCAAACCTGGGACTCATTGTCTTGCAGGAGCAGAGCCCTATGCAGCAGCAGAAGCAGTGGGTTGATCAGCTGCACTAACAGAAGACTTCCTCACAGGATCGGTGTGTGCTGGATGGTAATAGCAAGCCCCTCAGAGGGTCTCCTGGCAAATGCCCCCATGGGATAGAACTACGAACCTTGCTGGGGTGCCACTGGCATGGTTGTAGCTGCAGTGGCCTCTGGCCTCTGTGCCATTGGACTTCACGTTTCCATACCCCAGCTTTGCTGAGAATCAGCACAGAGGCCTGGGATATCCACTCTGGTTGTAGACAGCTTGGTCTGCTGGCTTGCCCCTGGGATATGGTATGAGCAGGTACAGGAGGAGGGGGTAGTTCTTGCCATCTGCAGTGGCAGGAAGGACCACGCGTCAGGGCTTAAGCTCTCTGGTTGCTCTTCCCTGGCCCTTTGGCAGGGCAACTGACCCTGCAGCCAGCCTTTGTACTTCAGCCGTGCAGCCAACAGGCGGTTTAGGCCAAATGTGGTAAGATTGGAGCGTTGCCTGAGAACTTGGCCATGAGGTCTTTGAAGATGCCCTGGTGATCTCAGGTAGCCTGCACATTCAGGCTGTAGAAGCAGATCCAGTTGTGGTAGTCCTGGGGATTGTCGGGGGGGGAGGGGGCAAGAGTGTGATGTGCGTTCAGTCCACAGCCCCAAGGACATTCAGGAATCCCAAGGCAAACCCATGGTTGCCAGCTTGGCCTCATCTGTGGGGAAGCCATGTATTCCTGCAGATATTTTAAACAATTTAAGTTTTAAAAAGCTTTTAAAATAGTATAAAATCATTCAATTAAAAACACCCACCCAGTCAGGCAAAGCCGATCTAAGCAGATGCTGTTGGGGAGCTGGAGGGTGCTGATGAGTTCCCAGTAGTATCTGGCTCAAGGGTTATCAGCCCTCCAGTGGGGGTGGGGATTCTCCCTCCCAGCCTCTGCCCCTGCCACCTCTAACCTGGCCAGAAAGGGTGGAGGGAGAGTCGAGAATGGGCTTGGAAATGCCAGAGCACAAATGCTTCTGCATTGCGCTGGAATGTCAGACAGGCCAGTGCCTGCGGGGAGGTGGAGGTGGTTAGTGGCACCGTCTGAGTGGTGAGGCACCCCTGTGCCCCGCCCCCCCCTACCAGCCTCCCATCACCTACCTCCTTCCCCTGGAGCTGTATTCTGTGGCCCCATGGCATGTTCCTGCTGCCCAGCATCCATCCTGTGTAGGTGTGTGGGGGTGCATTTCAAGGTCCTATGGCTCCCACAGTGCCTGGCCCACCTCCACATCTGCATGTGGCTGGGCAAGACCCTGGCTGCTGGGGCTGCCATTGTTCCCACAGATGTGGGGGACTCAGAGCCCTTGCTGGACCCCCAGCCATGGGGCACTGGCACGTGCCACATAGCCCCCTCTCTTCCTTATGGGCAGTGAAGAAATTGGAGAACTGTGAATGAAGAGAAGCTGTGACCCAGGATCACTGGTGCATGGAGGGGATGGTGGCATCTGTGGTGGTGACTGCTAGGCACCTGGAGGAGTTGGTGGCTCTAACTAGAGACAATGGGGGCAGGCAGGCATTGTGATTGATATTTTCCACACTGCTCATCTCAGCTGTGTTGTTGCACAACCATGACATCTTCCAAGTGCAACAGTATGGTTGCTAGGGTTGGGGAATTCATGGAGAGTCAGGGTATAGCCTGGAGAGGGCAGACTTTGGGCAAACGGGAGGAACCTCAACAGGGAATAATGTCATAGAGTCCACCCTCCAAAGCAGCCATTTTCTCTCTGTCATCTGAAGATCAGTTGTAATTCCAGGAGATCTCCAGGCTTCACCTGGAGGCTGACAACCCTATAGGGAGCACACTAATGGTGCCACGAATATACCAGTGGCTGGCTGTCTCCACCACAAAAGCACTCAGGATTGTGCTGTCCTTTCTACTGCGGTTTTTAAAAATTGTCATCTTTTCCATCCTTTTAAGTCAAGACCATATTTCCAAGAAAAACAAAAAGCATCAATTTCTTTTGTAGATTTCGGATTCGGTTTCGTTTTCCCGGCCATGTCGGACGCTCCTCTCCGCAGGTCCGGGAGGAAACGTCCGAGCAGCCTGACCGGGCGGTTGACCTGCGAGGGTTAACCCCCAGGACTCCCAGTGAGGGGGTCAGGGTCTGGAATGCGGCAGGAAGAACCCCCTGAAAGCAATGCAGGGGGTAAATTGCCCGTTTGCTCCAACGGAGGCTGGCAGACTTGCGCAGCACATCGTGTGCCGCCGGGCCATGGAGAACGGCAATAAGCAGATTTAAGGTGAAAACCTGTAAGTAAGCGAATCCCTTCTGATTTCTAAGCATATGTGAAGGATTGGTGGGAGTTGAAGCTAAGAAGATGCGGATTTCTTCCCCTTCACAGAGTTTCGGAACTTAGCTGGCGCCCCCCGCCCTAAGATGGCGACGAAAAAGCAGAGCCCTGCGATGAGTAAATCGGTGATGGTGATGTTACAGGGGAAGGGGGGAAACCTGGAAGAGATGGTCAGACGAGCGGTCTTTGAAGCTATGCAGCCCTTTGTAGTGAAGTTAAATGAAATGGGGCAAAAGGTTGATTCAGTGGAAAGCGAAGTGAAAACCATTACAGAAACAGCGTCTGGAGCAGAGCAGTCTGCACGCGAAAACGTAGTACTCATGAAAGCAACAAGTAAAGAAGTGAAGCTCTTGGAGAATCAAATAATAGGATTACAAGTGGACCGTGCCCAAATGGTACTGCATCTTCAGAATGTAAAAGAGGAGCAAAGTGAAAATTTAAAGGATTTGGTATCGGAACTTTTGGCGTCATTCGCAAAGGCAACTAAAGAAGAGTTAAAAAGCGATATTCTGGAAGTCCGTCGGACATCTTCAAAATATGCAATGAAGCGTCAGCTGCCTCGCGAGATTATTATTGACTTTTCATCCAAGAAGACTCGGGACACCATCTTATATAATTCGTATAATGTGGACTTGGACTATCTGGGCAATAAGGTTAAGATATTGAAGGATGTTCCATTTTTGGCTCGTAAAAGAAGATTTAAATATAAAAGACTTCCGGCTTTCCGGAGGAAATGTGAAGTAAAATACAAATGGTTGTTTCCGGAAGGCATCTGGTTCAGATACAAGGATCAAACCTACAAGATAATATCGGAAGTACAGCTGAGAGACTTTTTGTTTAACCATCAGGAGTTTCAGCAAGAAGAAAGTCCAAAGTCTGAAGGGGAGAGTGGCGGGGGAGGGAACGAGCGCAGCTATTGTAGCTGCGCAGAGAGAACTGAGACCGAGATGCAGGGGGCGGGGGCGGGGAAGAAGACCTGTTCCTGAATGTAGTCTGTATTTTATAAGATCTACCAATCTGATAGCATATTAGAAAGTTAACTTTAAAGAAAAATTGCAGTACGAAGGGAATACAAGACATGTAGATGTAGTGTGTGTTTTCTGTTTATATGTTGCTCTTCCCTTTTCCACAGTCCCCTTTTTTCCTTTATATTTTTGTAGTTTTTTGTAGTTTTCTATGTTAGAAATAAAAAATAAAAATTTTTTTGTAGATTTCCTTCTGATAGCTAGATGAAACGTAGATGATCTCCTTGAGTTCCACTTTGACTAAATTTTGTCTTCCACTCCTTGTAGGTACTGAAGGTGGGAGCAAAGGTGCAAGGAGTCTTGGCCCTTTAGCTCTTAGCTTGGAACCTCTGTGGGTAGCTTTTTGTTTTTGTTGTTTTATTGTGTATTTTGTCTGTCAGCCAGCACCCCCCCCCACAGCCATTTCATCTGATAGATTCCCCCACCCCTTCAGAGTCCTGGAATCCCTGAAAGTCTAAACTCAAGCAAATGGTGATCTGTCCACAACACAGAAACCATAGTCACTTCCTTCACCCTCAGATCTAAGTCTTTTCCACACAGGGCTTTTTCATCAGTTCTGGCCCCAAACGACATTGATTACTCTCCAGACTTCTGCACGCAGTCAAAATACCCCGATTCAATCTACAAACTGCTTCCCAGACTTTTTTTAAATTTTGCACGGAGAAAGGCTGCAACTGCTGCAGAATCAATCTCTCCTTGGCTTTTCTGCAGCTTTTCTACCTGTACACATACCTTGATTTTTTTTCCCCCAGTGAGGTCAAACTGGGCCTTTTTTGGAAGTTGCAGAATGCCTTCTTCAGTGAGGCTTTGCTCTGACCCTGCCTTTTGCCCTCCCCTTTATGCCCCTGCATCCTGGCTTGGTTAAACAGCAACCAATCAAGTTTTTTTTCTTGATTTTTTAAAAATTAAATGGCGAGGTTGTTGGTGCCATTAAAAAAGACCAATCCTTGTAAGCTTCCTCGGCAATCAACTAAGGAAACGGAAGAGCCCTCAAGGGATCCACTGAGGAAACTGACAAGTCCACAAAGCCAGCTGGCAGCACTGCATACAGAATCCCATTTCCAGGCCAGGAGTAATTGCAAGCGGCCGCCCTGTCTGCAGCCATGCCGGAATGCTCTGCACCATCCACAGTGAAGAAACTGGAGAAATTGGGCAGAGGTGGAGATCTTTGGGAAGGTAAAGGGAAAAGAATGTTTTGGAATTAAGGATAGATTGGAGACAGCACGAGAGGTGTTCCTCTTAAAAAGATATCACTTACACACAACCAGCCCACAGAGTAACCAGCCCACAGAGTAAGGGCTAAGCAAATCATTGCCCAAGAACTTGTTTCCAGTAATGGTTTAGTTTTAAAAATGAAATAACAATATTCCCCTTGCCACTTCCTTGTCTCTACCAATGTGGGATACAGCTGTACTGCAAAGGTAGCTCATCATTATACAGCTTCAACTTTATACAACTTTAACTGCATCCCCCAAAGAATCCTGGGAATTGTAGTTTGGCAAGGATGCTGATTCTCTGGAGAATCTTAGGGCCAAGCTACAAGTGAGGAATGACACTTGAACGGCAAGTACTTGGTCGGCAAGTAGGACCTTCCCTATCACCATATCCAGATGTGGAAAGCAGCAGTTGTGGCTGCAGCTGTACTGTGGCATGCACATGGCAGTGGAGCAAACAACAAATTAATTATTTGGACGTTACCATTTTCAGAGATGTTAATGATACGCTCTTGATCTGCCCATACAAAAAGGTCACTGATCGGAAGTCTTATCTGAGGTTTGACTCATTCCATCCGGTCCACTTAATGGAGAATATACCATATGGGCAATTACTGCAACTGAAACAGAACTCCTCATGCACAGATGATTACCAGCTAGGTAGCCAGGAGATGTGTGGAGCATTTGCAGATAGGGGCTACCCAACATGGGTGGTGCAGAAGGCATTAATAAGAGCTGAAAACACCTCAAGAGAAAGTTTGTTTACATTAAGAGAGGCAAACGCCAGATAGAATACGTTGGGCATTAGACTACACCCCTCTAGCCAGACCTTTAAATCGCATTTTCCATCAGCATTGGCCATTGATATCAGACATAAAGGGTTGTGAATGTCATCCCCTTACAGGATATAGGCACACTAGCAGTGTGAAATATCGGTGCATTCAGACTTGGGCACTGGCATTTCTGTGTCAGCCATGCCCCGTGGCAATTACAAATTGCAATTACAAATGCGGGCATTGTTCTATATGTCACCTAATCTGGGAGGGGGATTGTTTGAACATCCCTAACTTAGAGATGTGAGGTGTTATCATTTTGTCACATGCCAGACTAAAGGGGTGGTTTATCTTTTGATGTGCTCATGCCCGAAACTATATGTTGGGAGCACAATTAGACCCCTTTGGACACGAGTACTAGAGCATATTTCTCGTATCAGGAATAAGGTAGTAGAGGCTCCTCTCATGCAGCATTTCCTGCAGGAGAAGCACCAGGAAACTGATTTCAAAGTGGCAGTTTCATTTGTAGCACTGAAAGGGAGCAATCAACAGACACAGAAAGTGTTATTACGTAAGGAAGCAAGGTGGATTCTTGAATTAAAACGTTTAAAGCTGCGTGGTCTTAATAATGAATTGATGCTAAATTGCTTTTTGGGCTAATGACCCAAGAAAGGGGGAGACTGTGCCTTTAATTTGTGAACAATGTATGCAGTGAGTCAGCATAAAAAAGCCATACAAACTGTGACGGAGCACGCCAGGTAGCTACCAGTGTTGCTCTCCAGGTACTATGAAAGAAGTGTAAAAGACACTGGTAAGTTGTTGTTATGTAACAATATTTTTTTTGTATATGGGAATGGGCAATGTCTTATGATCCGTGTGACTGTTATAGTGCAATACTGACACGCCCCTGAGGAAGTCCGTGGGGACGAAAATCTGCGTGAGAAAAAGCCGGCCCCGGTTTTGAGCATCTGGATTCAATCACCACCAATCCGCTGGTCACATTGCAAACTGAAAGAAGAAAGAAAAGTTTACATTCCAAGGCTATTTGCTGAACTGACTTACCTTGTACCTTGGAGTCATTACCTGTGGAGTTAATTACACAATATATATTGACTATGAATTGTCGTTTGCACATGAGAAATTGAGCACTTGCCACTTTAAATTGTGCTAGTAAATTTTGGATACGCTTTTGACTTGGCGGGGTTTTTTCCCTCTCTTGTTTCTGTTACTGTGGCATGCAGGCAGGGTAGTCCCCTATCCCTGGGTTCATAATCATGGCACCACAGCAACCTGCCCTGCGAGCAGCTATACCACACTGAAGCACCTGGGCAGCAGATGGTGTCTTCTATTACAGGGTCTAGGATCAATGGTGGGAAGGCAAGGCAAGTCATTTGCCTAGGGTGCCAAAAACCCTTGGGCAATCCCTAATGATATGCCGGAGTATACTTTGACTCCTCCTTTTGCTGAATCTAGGGAATGATGCAACCAATTCAGCAAACTAGGTCTGGAAGCTGAAAAGGTAATGCAAGCATGAAAGCATGAACAGGAAAATGGCATCTAACAGAAATATCGCAACATGAAACCACAAGGGAGGGAGATACGAGAGAACAGATGGTAGTGGCATGCACCTCCAACCACAGGCTGCTGAAATAATGCATAGGTATTACAACAGTACCAGAAGGGGGGAGGGTGAACTACTGGAGAAAGACAAACCTATCACTTTTGGAGGGAGAGGAAGAGTAGCCCAAATAACTAAAGAAATGACATGGCAGAAATTATTTACAGCCTAATCATGCATGATTGTTTCTCAGAAGACATTCCTAAATCCCAACACTCCTTGAGAGCTTTTAATGAAATCCGAGGTTTGGTTCACATGTGGGACAATATGGGGATCAAATGGCAGAACAACCAGGCCATTTCAGAGTGCAATTGGAGGACCATGTATTGTCATTATTTTAAAAATTCCCTGCAAAAATTCCCTGAAAATCAGCACAACCAATAGGGAAGAGGTGGAATCATTTCCCCATAGTGCATGCTTTATTTGTAGTTTTTCTATGCAAAGGAACATTCAGTTTGAATACATCACGTGCAGTTTTGCATGTGAGAAGATAGCTTAATTAGGCTATGCATGCTCGCTTGGGATCCATTGCTAATGGATACAGTACAGGATGCTTAGACAAGGCTCTCAAGGGTGCCTGGACACTTATATTTCTAATCTAGAATTACTCAACTACGTAACATGTAGGAAATTTGTCAGTCTAATATCAGTATCAAATATCTAATATCAAATATAGCCAAGGACTGCATTTCTGAAAATGCAACATAAAATGTTGGTTCATGGTAGTAAAGTATGACTTTTTCCTAAGGTGCTTTCCGTGCCATGTGCCAAGTATCTTTATTCCACCCTTTGTCCAAGGAGCCCAGTACAGCATTCAGAGTTCTCTCCACTATTTTACAGTCACCTACATAGTTTATTATGGCACAGAACACATCTCTACACCAGTCAATCCTACAACAATCTATAGGATTAAATCTACAGTAATTAGTGTTACACCTATGAAATTCAATACATTTAGAACTTCCAGGACCTGTCTGTGCAATTCAACACATTGTATCAAGTTTTAAATAATTGAGGGATGTTAGAATTTGGACAAAGAGTTTACCATTTTGTAGACTGGAGCTGGCACACCACCCAGTTTGCATTAACAACTCTTTACATCCCTGATTTCTGGTCAGTTGGCACACCACAACAGGAATCAGGGAGTAGTTTCATCTTGTTCTCTCATCATTCACAGAGCACAACATTCCCATACACTCTAAGTAATATTCTTCTACGCTCAGAGGCTCATGATGTACCTTTCTTTCCGTTATGCTTCCTAGATAAGACAAAAGTCTGATCACAGCATATTTCGCTTAGTTGGCTGAGAATGGAATGTGTAACTTGTAACTGTTGCTATAACCATATTTGGGCATCCGGGACTTCCTGAATACAAACTAATAAAACTCTCGCCTCCATCTTTGGAGGAACAGACTTTGCATCCAGATCCTGTCTCGTGTCGTTACTACAGCATTTTGTCCATCATAGTTCCACTCCCAGAATTAGAAGTAGGATGAAAGTAGAAAGTCTTTCCAAGATCCCGATCAATTTCCTCCTCTGAAATTGTGTGCTGTTGACATATCATTACAGCACACCCACACCCCCTAATTTTATTATCCTTAAATATTTCAGGAATACACTAAATAAAAACAAGACTGATTTTAAAAACGGGGGGGGGGGGCGGGGATTAACAGGGTGCTCTATCCCACTGGAACAAAGTTAGGCAAGAGGATATCTACCAACAACGTGACTCCCTTATGAAACTATAGCCCCGAATGAATTAAACATGAAAATAAATCCAACATATTCTGTGTGGTAGACACCGCATTTCATGAGGGATATTTGCTGGGGGGGAAGCGGTTGGAGAAAGCTATGCAGGATTGCCATATTTAACACGTAAGTTTTTAAAGAGTCTAACGATACAGTTAAGCCAAGTAAAGCTGAAATAATGCTTGGATTAAGGCATCCATAAATACATATAGATACTATGTGTATAGGCAGAATTTTAGGAAGATGTCATTTTGCAACAAAACACTTCTGAAACAATTTATCTAGAAATAGTCTAATGGCCAATACAAAACTAATTTTGTACATTGACTGCCAAATTCAAATAAAGATAAAGGCTGGCAAAAGAAAACTTAAAAAACAGCTATTATACACACATTCGTAGAAACAGCAGTTATCAATATTTCTAATTCTCATCTGTCATACTTACATCCAGAAACTGGAGCCATGAACAGGCAGGACGTCTTGAATTAGAAAAACGTTTTTTAAAAAAATTAAAATGGAAGCAACACTGTATTATTAAGAAATAGATCCTGAGATCTCAGTGGCCATTGGGGGAGTTGCGAGGCAACCACAATATTGTAAGCCTTTAAACCTTGGTTTCTGACAGTAAAAGGCAGGAGTTAGGGGTAAGGCCAGGGCCCTTTTCCAGGGCTATTTGGGCCTCCCAGTCCAGAGCCAGCAGCAACTTCCAGGAAACTTGTGCAATTCACTCAAATGCAGCAGTACCTATGACTTGATACCATGCAACTTGGCTGTGCCCAGTGGTAGCCTCCACCTAACTGCATGACCTGGCCAGGCCCAGCAACAGCCAGCACATAACTCACCCAAGCAACTTGCTACCACACAACTTTTGCAACTGCACCAGACTTTTCCTAGGGAGAGGCTGCTGGGGGAATTGAAGCTAAGCTAAGAGTCAATGTGGTGTAGTGGTTACTGTCAGCCTAGGATTTGGAAGACCAAATTTCAAATCCCCACTGCCACAAACTTGCTGGTTGACAGAGCCCCTGTGACACAAGAGGGAGAAGAGGTGAGCCGTTGGCACTTGCTGAAACAGCAGAGTTGCCAGGGAAGCACTTAGGACATGAGAGAGAGGAGGGACTATGACTGGTATGAAGCATCAAGGGGCAGTGTTGTGCAGAAGTTAGAGTGGCCATATGAGTATCTGAGACCCATGTTCAAATCCCACTCTACTATGAAAGCTTGCCGAGTGGCCTTGTGCTAGTCAATCACTCTCAGCCCGATCTACATTACAGGGTTGTTATAGTAAAGATAAAATGGAAAAGAATAATATAAGCTGTTTTAGATCCCCATTGGATGAAGTTAAATTTAAAAAGCTTAAGAATGGGCAGCAGATAAAATAAAGCTTAGTTAACGAGTGGGAAGAAGAAAAGGAAGCAAGAAAAGGGAAAACAATATTGACTGCCAGGAGGAAAGAGATGAAATAGCGTCAGGAAGGGGATGCAGGGGGAAATGAAGTGGTCCCCAAAGGTCGGTGCAGGTTCTCTGCTTGAGTTTTTCTGATAAGACAGAATTTTGACACCAGGACTACCAGTTTTTGGTTGGTATTGCTGCTGTTTTTTATGACAAAAACACATTTGGCGCAATTACGGTGTTTAAGTCATGTCCATTGAAGTTTATACATATAAATCACTCAGGGTGTTTTGCTGCAAATACCCTTGATGTGGCATTGGAGCACCTAGTCAAGCTGAGAAGTAAATGGAGGAGGCAAAGATCTTTTTGGTTGCTGCTTATGGAATTCCATCTCCACCACTTCACCTGACCTCTTCATTTTTTTAGTGCCAGGACAAGCCCTTTAATTCATCTGGACATTCAGAGGCTCAGTGATTGGCTAATTTTTAGGGTTTTCTGCTAAATTTTATTGGTTGATGGGTTTATGACTGTGACTCAATGCTTTTGAGGTTAGGTGGTTTTAATGGTATGACATGCTCTATGTTAAAAATATGTTGGTTTTATGAGTCATCTTTAATGTACTCCTACTGTACTTGCAGTGAGTTTTGGATTAAATGTTGGTCAGAAGCAGTAGATAAATACTTTAAACGCATCTTAAATACTTTCCCCACTGCTATGACTAATTTTCTTTTTTCTAACTAAAAAAAAAAAAAGTGTATCTGGACTAATGCTTTTTCTTGCTGGATGACCTGCAGCAGCTCAAAACTATTTGTTTCGGGTTCCAAGTCATTATTAGATCAGATGTTAGAACAAAGTCATGCTTTCTGATCGGAGAGAAATTGTACAGGATCAAATGGTAGCTGGTACCAGCAATTGTGCCATAAGTAAGAACATAAAAAGGCTTTGTCTTTTTAATGCTAGGGAAGGTTTTGGGTTTTTTTACACAAGCCAAATAACAGCTAGATAAAAAAAGAATCATTCTATATCCTAAAAGAATTTCTGTCAATTACCTTTGGTTTTAAACCATTCTTATTGTAGAACAAATTTTATCTGTAATTTTTCAAACACTTTACATGCTTCACATCTTTCTTCCAAGGAAAAGGTAATGCCTTGGTGTGTGTCATCCACTTCCAGCCCTACTCTGCCTCTTATGTACCTAAACAAACTAACCATCTATTATTTGTTGGTTGTTATTCAGACTCCTTATTTTATGTTCATTAAACCCAGTAACTTCTGCTTAGTCAAAGCACATCCCACTGGGACACACTCACACAATCACTTGTGTTAATCTCATATTTAGCATGTTGTAACTAGGCCTTTGATACAAAAAACACAGCAAACATCTACCAAGCTTTCCAATTAGAAAATTCCTTGGATTCTTTGTACAAATTCCTCCTATACAAGACCTGTTTCTCTTGGTCTAATAACAAAGGTCTAATAACAAACTACATTAAAAGATCCCTAAACTCACTTTAAGATAAATATATTTATTCTTTTTCTTAACAATTTGAGAAATAACCTGACCTGGATCCTTTCACAATGATTAGAAATCTTATTTTCAACCTACATATATTAGGCAGTTGATACCCAACAGAAGTGTTCATATTCTTACTCACCTCAAGTAACTGGCCAATGGCCCTCTCTTCTAAATTGAAGTCAAAGCTAACAAGAGCCAACTGGCCAGAATATCAAATTAAAATGATAAGTTTGTGAACCAAAAATTTAAGATATGTAGATGAAACCAGCAGGCCACCATGCCAGATGTCCATTTCCTGTTCAGGATGGAGGTGTATACTTTTACAGGAATACAGAAGGGAAAACAAAATATAAACACTTGTTAATGTATACGGTTGTCTTGCCTATGAACGGTTTTTTTAATGTACATGCTATTTCAGAAGGGTGCACAAGGAGATCTATTTAGTAGTCAAAGATCACTTTGTACCTTGTTAAGAACATAAAGTCTACATGAGGGGACTGTGTCATTTGACTAGCTAGAAACAGATGGATAGAAGTGGATAGCCATCAGGCCAGAGGTGGTTTGCAGAAACCATGAAATGCCTGGGAGTTTAGTTACAAACAATATTGCCCAGAAAAAAGAGAGAGATCAACACTCCAGTAAAATTAATTAGAAAGATCTCAAACCAGAGCTATAACCAAATATTCATGCAGTACTCTACAGCAGTTTTAACTACTAGGTACGATATATATATTCTTATTTCTGATGTTTTAATTAATGCTGTACTGAATTTGAGAAGGGAATATTTTTAGTTTGAAAAAAGTGATTGCGGCCCCAAACTGTACTCTAAATGTTTACCTATATTGCTTTGATTCGTTGCTGTTTCCTATCCTAAGAGCCTGCTGTTTCAGCACTTTTTTGCTTCAAATCTGTCTTCCTCTCAAATGCTAGAAAAGAGGCAAGTTTGAAATACAAATGGTGCTGAAAAAGAAGCCAGTCAGGGTTGCAGAAGCATTGTGGTGGCACTCCAGAGTGAACCAGATACTAGGGAATAAAGCGATGAATTGGTGAGGGGCTGGTGGCACAAAATACACCCACTTCATAGATTTTAACCATTTCACCTAACCCAAAATTTTATTATAGAAGAAATTGAGATAAGAGTAACAAAATGATTTATTCTAGTTTCCTCTTACTGAAGATCTTTTTTATGTACAGAAACTGTAAAAAAAACCTTTTGAGCCAGTTTAAGAGCAGGCATACGTTCTGCTGAAATAAAGTTATGGGCACTGGAAAAAAACTGAAGAGTCAGTTTGCTGTGATTAGGGAATGAGGCAGTCGGAGAGTTCTCCCCCTCATCAAATATCCTTGATGACATCTTCAAGTTCTTCTTTCGTGTACATATGGAACTTCATTCCAGGCTCCACTGTTGCAAGCTGCAAGGACAGAAAGAAACGGTTACATATGCCTTTATCCGTAATGAAGTGACAGTTCAGACAAGGAGCACACAAATCACTACACCTGAAATAGATGTTAATTGGAGTGGCTGGATGTTTCTGGTCAAGAAATTGCTCCAACCGATAATGTATCAAATCCCAAAAACAGCCATCTGACACTGAAATGACTTCTAACGGCTCAACAACAGAACCAAGAAACCTTTGCAAGAGACCTTAGTCTTAAGTGTTGTAGGTTTAGATATGTTTACATTAACATAAAAGCACAGGAAGAGCATGTTCTGGTATTGTTGATAAGATGCAACCAATATGCTGATGATGTGCAGCTCAATTTATTTCCAGGGGAATCATGCAAGGCTTGTAAGTTCTTAGTCTAGAGGCAGTGGCACACTAGATGTCCCGATTGAACATCAACATTTTTCACTGACAGTACAAAGGCATTAATGGTAGACCTGGCAGATCCAGGAACTGGCAATTTCCTTGTTTTGAATGGGTTATGCTCCAACTAAAAAATCAAGTGGTATAGTCTGTGGTCTGGACCCAGAACTTTCCAGGTTGGATCCAGTGATCCATCTGCACAGGAATCACAGATCCTCCCCAGCAGTCATTTCCAACCATATGAAAGATGATTCCCAGGGTCACTGGAGCTGCCTGGAGAAAGCACCATGTTGATTAATGGGCTGCAGCGAGAAGAGAAAGAAAACACTTCCTCTACATTAGCAGAGCTCTCCTAACAAAGAGGCAGGAAGGGCAATT
The DNA here is from genome assembly GCF_028583425.1 of Eublepharis macularius. NCBI lineage: Eukaryota > Metazoa > Chordata > Lepidosauria > Squamata > Eublepharidae > Eublepharis > Eublepharis macularius. The sequence continues at coordinate 103,255,518 of NC_072794.1, read as the reverse complement.
TCACTGTCTTCACTCTCCTCCCTGCCACCTCGTGACCCATGGTTGCTATTCTACCCAGATCTTAACCCCGGCAAACAACTTTTCCAAGAATGGGAATATTGTTGGGGAGAGAAAAGCAGGAAATATCCACAATAGTCAGTGCCTTGTGCTGATGGATCACTGGATCCATCCCAGTATATCAAGCCAGAAGTACCTTTTATCAACTTTGGATCATTTGCCAGTTATAATTGCTTCTGGAGATGATTGACCTTGCCACTGTGAAATAAGTTTTGGTAACCTCTATGCTTATCTACTGTAATATACAAACTTTTTAAGACTGTACAGAAACTTTAGTTAGTTCAGAAAGCAGGTCAATTGCAGATATGAGCTTCTAGGAAAATATTCTAATGCTATCACAGCTACACTGGAAGCCAGATTGTTACTGAGCATAATTCAAAATGTAGGCTTTAACGTTTATTGCCTTAAATGGCCCTATGAATAGTAGATAATTTTTCCCACTATATTCTGAATTTACTCCCTGATACATAACTTTTGAAATCAACTCTATAGAAATAACAGGAAGTCCTGAAAATAATGTTCTATTTATTCCCTCTAACACAGTGCTAGGGAAATACCCTCAGGGAAATGCCTCTTTAAAATAGTTATCACAGTAACAAGCAGACATGTTGTATATGAGAAATTAGATTTTTGCTAGATGCCCTTACTACAGGTTCCAGTATTTTGGAACTCCCATAGTTGGTCTGTTATACTTGCAAACATTTATATGTATTTCATGAAGCCCACAAGGAAAAGAGAGAAGAATACTAACTTTAACCAGGACACTGAGTGCATTACATTCTCCAGGTCCTATACATTTCAGTTTTATAAATGGGTAGAGTAGCAAGGCAATGGCAAACTATAAGAAGAACTCTTAACGAGCAACGTTTAAAAGTTGGGAGCAAATTTAGGGCTCTTCAGCAAGAGAATGCTGAACTCTTGCTTCAGGACTAGGGAAGATATGATCAAAGCACCAGAGACAGGTATCAGGTCCTCAAAATTTGTTGACAGAATACCATCCCTAATATAACACCATATAATGCCAACATCAAACCTCAACTTAACCTACCCTATGTGGTGGTGGAGAGTGCTGTCAAGTCATACCCGACTTATGGTGACCCCTGGCAGGGTTTTCATGGCAAGAGACTAACAGAGGCGGTTTGCCATTGCCTGACTCTGCAACCATGGTTTTCGTTGAAAGTTTCCCATCAAATTACTAACCAAGGCTGACCCTGCTTAGCTTCTGAGATCTGACAGTCTATCCAGTACAGGGCAACCTACTTTATAGAGTTAAGACTACAATGAGGGGAGGAGCACAAGTACAATGCCCTGCGTGCCCTGGAGGAAGGGTGGGATAAAAACAAGCAAACAAATTAAGCTATCTCAACATTCCCTCACTCTAGTCCTCTGGCTCTTTACCTTTAATCCAAATATACAAAATTACCACTGAATACTCCACAAATAAAAAATTAGGTCACAAAAACAGCACTTCAGACAAGGCAATTTGATATAGGCATGTTTATGATGTATACACGATACACAGATCTTACCTATGCATCCAATGAAACTTTTGTGCCTGATGGCCATACCCAACTTCTTAATGTTAGCTTTGAATCCCATTTGGTGTGTCACTTTAAGAGCATATGAGGAACATTGAGGATCTGGGATTTTATCCTCAGTGTACATAATGTAACAATCCTGCTTTTCTTAATAATAGGAGTCATTTCAAGAAAGGTAAAGAGGCTGCATAAAATCCCGAAAACTTTGTTTGCTAAAATTCTGAGTATCTCCCAAGATTTGTAGATAATTACTTGGAGGGCCATATAGCCCTTCTGTTAACAATCAAGCATCCTATCCATTGGCAGAACACTTTTGCCTTTGTCATAAAGAAGGTGAAATACATACCTCAATGTTAGTTGCATTCAGTTTTTCTTCCATAACTTGTTTTAGAATGATAAGTGATGACTTGATTGCTTCTTTCAGAGTCATTGACTGTTTAAAGAAGTCATGAAAATTAGAAGCTAATGGCTGATGCATATATAATGAAAGATGCTTTAAGGATCTATGTTGAGGAATGACACCATGTGGCAAGTCATTTGAGAAAAGCAGCTTCACGTGCAGATTTGATTATTCTTTCCACACTATCATGATTGGTAAAGTGATGCAGTAGCATACATAAGCAGCTGTTCATTCTATATCATAAGCCCCTGCACAGAAATGTCTGTACAGGGTCACTGTTCAGGCGGGTGACTAAGCTGATGTAAAAAAATCATTATTCTTTCATCTAAAGAATGTAAGAAATCTTTGCCCATATGAAGGAAGCTTTACAAGTTGAAACATAGCCAATACTCTCACCTGATATTAACACAGAGATGTTATTTAACTGTTATAAACTAGTTTGCCTCACAGTAAATGTTGTCTAGAGAAATTCTATATAAGTGAAAATCTCAGACATAAAGTAAACTTGGTAACTTAAACCAGTACTTTAACGAGTTGAAGAGATGCAAGTGCCAAAGATGCATGATGCATCTCCACAAGCATTTAATTACATTCTTCTCTTTAGAAACTATTAAGTATGTTGATAATTAGATGTAAAATACTTCATGGGAGCCCCATATGTATTTGTGACATACATTTTAAAAACAGGTAGATGATGAAGCTGTTCCCAGAAAATGCTCATCTCCAACAGGAAGAGTTATCTTGCTATATTTCTTCAACAAAGGTAACGGCCCAAAATGGTACTGACCACAAACCAGTTCTTACTGTATTCAATTCAGAGTGAATGCCATGACCCCTTTACACTCCCCTACCAGGGAACAATAATCATTTTATGAGACTAACAAATTAGCCAAAACATACAGTTTAGACTTCATGCCATTACCTTGTGATAAACTTCCTGCAAGGAGCTTTGTGCACCTTCCGAAGCTGATCCAATTGCTCTTGCATCACATTGTACAAATGTCCCAGAAGGGTCCATGTGAAACCTATGCAAAAGACAGCAGGGATGGTCAGAGAGCGAGAGAGAGAGTGTGCACACACGCGCACACACACACAGATACACACACACACACACACACACGTATATACACTTACAAACACAAATATATACATACACATACACACATGTATGTGTGCGTGTATGTTTACACCTAATCTGGATCTTCAAGCCAGCAAATAATTTAAAACGTTAAAAAAATATAAACAGGAAGGAAGGTTAGTAAGGGAATGCCAAAAGAAATAAAAAGATCTTCACCCATTGGTCTCTTTACGGTGTGCTGTTCCCAAGCCATTTAGGGATTTAAGGGTCAATACCATCACCTTTATTTGATCCCAGAAGTAAACTGGGAACCAGTGTACATGGAACAAGACTGGAGTAACATGGTCCCTATGACCCACACCTGTCAACATTCTTGCCGCAGCATTCTGTACCAGATTCTCTCCAAGGGCATGCCCACGTACCACAAATTACAGCCAGTCTAGAGATTCTGGGCAATCACCACAGCGGCAAGATTTTTTTTTATCCAATAGGAGGCCTGGTGCAGCAGCACACCAAAGCTGAAAACCTGCTCATTTAGGGGGAGTGCAACCTCACCCAGAACAGGAGACAGCTCACTACTCAAGTCATTCAACCTCACAGTAGCACCTCTGTTTTTTTAGGAATAAGCTTATTATCACCCCATAACTGCTGCTAGGCACTGATTCAAAGTTTCCACAACCTCCCTGGGATATGCTGGAAAAGCATGACAGATCTCAGTGTTATCCACATATTGGTGACAATACAGAACAAATCTCAAAATGACCTCATCCACTGGTTTCATGCAGATATTAAAAAGCATATGGGACAAGACAGAACCTTATATAGTCAGAGGTAAGGCAGCCAGGCAGTAGCTCCCCAGCACCACCTTCTGAAAGCGACCTTCCAGGTAGGACTGAAACTACCACAAAACAATGCCTCCAAGTCTTAGCCCAGAATGGCAGTCTAGAAAGATACTATGATCAATGGTACTGGCAGAAATTTAGAAGAATCAATAGGGTTGCACTCCTGTCCATCTCCTGGTACAGGGTGACCAAGGCTCTTTTGGTCCCATAAGCAGACTTGAAACCAGACTGGAAAGGATTCAAACAATCTACTTCATCCAGGAATCATTGCAGTTGTCCAATCACCATTCATTCAATCACCTTGCCCGAGAACAGTATATTTGAGACTGGACAACTGTTATTCAAATAATCTGGATCCAGAGTAATGTCTTCAGCCACACGTTACTAGCAAACTGCAATACTCTGGGGCCTGCAGATAGACACCAGGAGAGGCAAAAGCTCAGTACAAGATTAAGATGGAAACTGCAAGCCTGACCTCTTGTGGTAGGAGTAGTGAGCACATGGCAGTTAGTATTACATCTGAAATAACTGTGAGACCAACTGAGTTCACTACAGATCTAGTAGATGCCTTGTATCAAAAGAATTGGAGTCTGAATCAACACTCTCCTGTTCCCTCAATCCACTGCAACCTTTTATATCACCCTAAACACACTGTAAAAGCCCATGCATCTGACAAAGAGAACTGTGGTTCTCGAAAGCTTATGCTACAGTACAGTCTTAAAGGTGCTACTGGACTCTTTACTATTTTGCTACTACAGACTATCACGGCTAACTCCTCTGGATGTAAAACTCCAAGGTAGCTTTGAGGATAGCATGTATTCTGGAATTTGGAAAGAAGAAGTGAAAATCAATTACTTTGAACAGAAGTGATTTGCATTCACATATGGAGAGCTTTAGCTTCTTCAGGCATAAAATGGAAAAAGGGAGAACAGCCATGTACATTGCCCTGAGCTCCTTGGTGGAAGATTAAAGTGTAAAAAATTATATACTGATCCAAGCCTATGTGCATTTGGGAAAATGTCAGAGCTCAGATTGTGACCTTAACAGGATGACAGTCAAAATGTACACACCAAAATGGTATCATCATACCTACAACTGTTATAGCTGGGTTATTTTAAAGAAGTGTTGGTAGTACCTATAGAACAACCTATTTAAGAGCACAAGTTTTTCACAGACTGATACTTTAGACATTGAAAGAGAATTATCAACAGAAGCACATAAAGGCAGTTATTTGAATTTTAAAGGTAATCACCTCTTTGGAAACGTCCCAACTTATTTTAAGGCATAACCAAGAATGTTTATATATCAGAACCAATAATGCTCACCATGATGGAGGAAAAAAGCAAAGATTAACTTTTCATACAGCCGTTAAATGGACTTGTTTCCTTTAACACATTTGGGAAGGCTTGTCCCTTAAAAGAGAGCTTGGATCTTTGAAGCTCACAGAGCTTCTACTTTCAAATGCTCTACAACTCCAGCTAAGGAACACCACATCAGACTACAGATATTATGTTACTGGTGGATCTTCTGATCTTTTCAAAAAGGCTAAGGAATATTTCACTCTTCCCCCTTTTCACCCTGATCTTTACCTGTTCAACCGTTCAGGATTTATGCAAGTGCCATATTCCATACAACAATATGCCACCCAGGCAGTTCTGCCTGCACAAGCCTATGGAAGAACTAACAATTCTGCATCTTAGAGAGGTTAAACTGCACTACTACATAGTAGCTCATATTAGCAGAGCTTCAATCAGAAGCATCTATACAAGTCAAAGCCACCATGTTATGTTATCAATTAAGATCCCATCATATCATATCAAGAGCATAAGGATGGGCCAATATGGTTTTGCAAACACTGAGCAATGACTTACAGGTATGCAGGCTCCAGTGTTGCTATCACCATATTGCTTCTGCTCATTTTTATACCAGATAACAGTTATATGTGTTAACATTACTCCTTATAGCAACTGTGAGGTCTGGACACAGGTGCAACGTTCTGAATCAATTTGTGTCACCAATCCAATGCTAATCTGCTCATATCCTGTCTCTCTCATTCTGACCAAACAGTGGCATTTTAGGCAATACACTGTGCAACTGAATGCACACATGAACAAGAGAAGAAAAGCCAAACTTACAGCTGAGGTCCCTTTTCATCAACTCCACCAAAGAGTAGTGCCACACCAAACGGCCTTGACTAGAACAAAATCAAAAAAGTATCAAGAGTTTAGTGAATGGTTAAGGCAAATGCAAAAGTATATATTCAGCATAAAACCTACACAAGTATTTACTCACCATAGCACCTGGATCAGCATCTTCTTCTCCAAACTGTAATGCTAAATTGGACACTGCCTGTGTCACACTCTCTACAGTCATGATTTCATTGTATGTAAACCAGTGATTCTGAGACAAGAAAAAGAGCATGATTTATGTATCCCTTTTCATTTGTTGCCTTCTCCCCCCACCATCCACCACAACACATACAGTCAGCAGAAAAACAACTCAAGGCAAAGTTCTTATGACAGACAGCAATGCAGTGTACTCTTGACAGTAGGTCCCATTAAATTCAATGGGTCTTGCTTCTGAGTAAATATTCATGTGAATGCATTGTTAATCTCTTACTTTTAAGTCCACTCATGGTAAAATCCTTCAGCTTGGGAACTGGATCATTCCCATCCATGACCTTATCAGCTCCACCCTATCCAAACAGCTAGGCCAGGGAAGATTCTCTCTCCTCTCAGCCAGTGAGTGCACTTGAGTGTGCAAATCCCACCCCTTGTTCCCCTCCTGGCACAACATCAAAGTGGCAAACAGGAAGCACCAGTGCTTTTTTTCTTTAAAAAAAGGTACCAGTACTCATCATGTTTGCTACTTTGGGGGCCCAAGCCCACCAGCTGAAAGACATGTCAGTACTGAGTACTGACAGAAAAAAAAAGTCCTGCAGAGCACCATGGAAAACATTTATATAGCCCTTCCAGTGTGGTATCAGAACAGGAATACAAGGAGTCTGGGCAGAGGGTGGGTCACCTACCACAGCATCTAACCCAATATTTTACAATTATACTATTCCCAATACAGGACTATCCTGAGTCCCTTTAAAATGTCACCTTAACCACAAGAAAGCTGTTTTTCCTTGAGTAGCTCTCAGATAGTTAGGCTGATCTTTGACGACTCTACTATATGAGAAGTAGCCAAATTCAAAAAAGTCCCATGCATAAGTTTAAACATTGCCCCAGTCACACATAGAAAAGTTGCTCTAGGTAGTTGGGATGACTTTAAAGGACCTCTGATCATGAAATGCTGAAAGAGTTTAGACAACCTACTTAGGATGCTCATTTAAGTGAGCTGAGACCTGAAAGTTACAAATAGGGCAAGATTAAGGTAAGGTATGTACTTGTTTTGGAATATTTATATTCAGTTATCTTATTAATCTGAGGTCTCTCAGAAAGCATCTTTGGCTCCTTCAAAGTAACTTGTGTCTCACATTTGTATTGCAGCACCTCTTCAGAGATTCCCTAAGAAAATAAAGCATTAAAATGCTTTGAGACTTTTTACGAGGATAGCTCTGACTTGTTCATAGCACACAGGCAGGGTGTTATGATTACTACTAAATTCAGACTCTAGAAATACTCAAACAGCATACTGCTTAAAAAAAAAAGTGGCCTTAAACCAGGTATGCCAGCAACTTATCTTATGGAACCCCACCATGGTATGTATAGTGCAACCCTGCATACTGCACATTGGCTACAAATAGATTTTACTAACAAACCTCTGTCTGTGACAAGAATTAGCCAGTAAGTTTCAGGGCTTGTATGCTCCCTCTTCCTTCCTCCTCTCATGCACTGATGGGAAACAACTTGCTGGTTTCGAGCTAACCATAGTTCATTATAGCATCCACATCTCATGAAAATGATGATCTGCAGTTTGTTCTCCTGCCTATAAACCAGGATTCCAAACTAAGATTAACTTGTGGTTTAGAACTCTAGTTTGTAAACAAGACAAACCACATGTTGCCTTTTCACCAGATGTGACTGTCATAATGAACTGTGGTTAGTTCCAGGAAGTCTCCAATTTTCCAGTAATGTACAAAAAAGGAGAGAGTGAAGACAGAATAAGGAGCATATGAGCCTAGAGACTTCCTCACCTTCCAGAAGTGATTTCTATGGAATCTTAGTTCAAGGACAGAACCTCAAATGGCTCTTTATGCAGTTCTGCTGTCATTTTTGTCTAACACATGGAAGATGGCAACAAGAAGGAATGTGGAAAGGGGAGGAACAGATGAGCATTTTAAAGAGTTACCTGTGTCTCAACTCTTGCTTTGTCAATTAATGTCTTTGCATCAGCTATTAAACCACTCATTGCACAACCTGGAGAAAGATGAAGATATAACAATAAGCATTAGTTATCAAGCAGTTTTCAGTCCAGTACACTTTCCAATGAGTAAGTTTCAACTCCCCACAAAATATGCAGCCACTCACCAACAAATTATGTCTCTAAAGTTGGAAGCCAAAAGAAGCTAATAAAGTTCTAATCAATTGTAAAGAAATGTCATCTTACTAAAAGCTAAAATTAACTAGTACTGATGCTACGGGCTACCATACAGTGCAAAGCAGCAAGCATACTAGCCTCCATCTCCAGTCAAAAAGCTTTAATATGGCCAGAAGCATGGAGGAAAGATTGAGATGGCAAGATGGACTCTACAGAGAAGTTCCCAATGTCCTGTCCACAGCCAGTATAAAACTGAAACATTTACATCTAGAAAGCCTGTAGAAGAGCAGTATAAGGCAAATGGCCATAAAATCAAAGTCTAATTTTGTACAAAGTTTAATTTTGTACCAAGTCATTGTGGGTCATCCTTATCATTTAAACATGAATATCTTAACAAGTGTCTACTATTTATTAAGTGGTAAGGAGAAAGTAAATACCGCATTAACAGAAAAGCTACAAGAAAAGGAAAAGCTTATCCCCAGGAGCGAGCTTCAGTTTTCACCAGACAGACTAATTTAAACTGGCAATTTTCACTGGTGGTGTGTGCATGCCTATGTGCAAGAAACCATCTTGAGCACAGAAAACAGGCCAACATTAGTGGGCCAATCAGTAAGTCTCCATGATAGAAACAGTCTGGGGATCAAACGTTTATATTACAATTCCCTGCCCTCCAAGTTCTAAATTTGGGGACAAACTTTCATTACTGAGGTCAAACAGAAGCAAGCTACAGCTGCTGCTTCCTACTCCCACAACTATGTCCTGCTGGCCTGGCGCCTGGAACACCAACAGCCATTACCAATGAATATTAACTCCCCACTGAATACAGTCTGCACAGAGTTCTGTAGACCATATTTCAGAACACATTTCTCATTAAGTACCCTGCAGAGAAAAGGTTTTTATTCTCACATATGTTACAGGTACACAACAGGATGTACTGCAGGAATGAATGGAGTTTCATTATTTTTACCTATATGAGAATCTATTTCTACAATTTTCTCAATACTGCTGGGTTCCATAAGTGGGGAGGTGATCCTCTTCTCCACAGCCAAGCAAACCCCTTCTGATGTCTGAATTCCAATTGCTGTGGAACCAAGCTTTAAAAAAAAAGAAAGAAAATGTCACCACTGCCAAATTTTTGGTATTTCACAGAATTTGTTATGTGGAGAGAATTATTTCAAGCTATATCACATATGGTGCCTAAATCTAGAATTACAGGAGTCTCTTCATATATTTATGAGCAATTACCCATTAATTAACCTAATCAGCAAAAAAATGTTATCTAAACAGGATATTTGCACTATCTAGAAGAGTGTATTTCTGAATAGTATGACTACTGTTTCACTTCTGCTTTTATATTATATTACTCACCTTGAATAAACATTATCCCCAAATCCAACACAAAGTAGCTAACAATCTGTTTCCTCAACAATCTGTTTCCTCATCAAAGGCCCACAACTTTCAAGAAACAATAGTTAGTTACTGAGCAGAGCAACATGTTTCCATGTAACAAAAAGGAAATGTCCTTGTTTGCTTAAGAGAAAATATTCATATTTGAAAACCAAGGTACCTGCAGGGCTCAGGTAGTTAGAACATTAAGAAAAGACTACACACAGTCATGCAAGAGCACAAACTGAGTAACCTTCCTTACAATATGCAGAATGGCATCTCCTTTACCCTTCAACTGTCCTTATTTAGCACTGACTAGCCTAGTTTTCTCTCTTCTTTCAGGGATACACCACTTTTTCAAAAATGTCTTGATCTGTCAATTAAGTGTATTTTTACTTTTGCAAAAAATAGTTTTTAATTGTGTGCCTGTACAATAAACATATACATGCATCCACAGACTGAGAGGAAAGGGGAGGCCTTGATTATCCAGTGAAACTTCTCATTTTACTGAGCCTCATATCAGCAGCTGCTGTCTCCTCTGGTGCTACCAAGATATCGCTTGCTCTCTTCTCCCCCTGCAGGGTTTTCAGCCTATCCCAGCTGCGAAAGAAAAGGGTGTATCAGAGGGACTGCACAGGCTATCTGGAACTCAGCCAACTAGGTGCCCAGAGCCTGCCTGACCCCTTCTTTCCCATATTTTCCTAACTGATCTCAATCCCTCTATCAGGCAGCAGTCCAGAGCCATGGAAAAAAGAACTGAGCCATCCACCTGAAACCCGCCCCCCTATTATCCCATTCTCTACAACAGCAGTGAATGTATGTGTGCATGGGATGGCCTTACTGTGTGCACGCATGCCAAATGCAAAGCCTTAGATGTGTTTGTGCACCAGCCTTGGGGGGGGGGGGCAGACAATGAATGCAAATGGCTGTCAATGGTGGAATATAGTCTGCCTCCTTTATAGTTCTCTCAATTTGCTCACTGTGGGTCTGAGGTATAATCAAGGCTGAGTTCTGGCACAGAGAAGTTCAAGGACTAACTACAGTTGTGAGCTAGAATACTAAGTGGAACCTTCATATTCAGTATTTCTCTGAACATCAGACATGGAGGAAAACAATGCGGAAGAACTGCTGCATTAGAAACAGAACACTGGTATGTCAGCAAACTATGGTTTGTCATTATGATGTAATTCAGCAACTGAGTTAAAACCTACATTTCTATATAACCGTAAGTGACTCCTAAGGTCAAGTATTACAAATATGACAGAAAATCACACTTACATTATAGCGAAAATTGGGAATATTCAGCCTCTTTCACCCAAACCATATGTACTTTTCATACTTTAAAGAAACACTGTTCTGCCAGCATTTACCAGCACTTGCTTCTGGAAGGATCTGGTCACTCTGCTTACTGTTCTTACATGTACAGAGACAGCAACCCTTAATTTCATTATTATTCTCTTAAAGAAATATAAAGTTTGGCAAAAGATATGTAGACTGCATGACCAGAGGATTTGAACTGTACACCTGGGCAGTATAAAGGCTCTATTTAGTTGCCAACATATCCATACCTTGTTACAGAAATCAATTAGTATGTAAATATTAATATTCAGTAAATATAAATCAGGAAGTCTGAAACGTTATTTAAATCAATACACCCTGCTTTCTCCATGCATAAGAGTTCTCTATTCATGTGGCCTGTACAACAGGACTGACAGGAGCACAGGGATCTTGGCTGCAATTTCTCCACAGGGTCTATTATTCAGCTTCATCATCATGGAATCTTCTATGCTCAAGCTCCAGGTCACTCAACTTACACAAATAAATTTACTCATTTTCAGAATTCACTGGAGTAAGATGTGTGGACTAGCCTTTAGCATACAGTAGGATAAAGATCAGGTGTGCAGCCTAGAAAGCAAGATTACCCAAACTATCATTGCACAACTTACATGTGTGTTTGATAACCACACCAACCCATTATTTCCTAATACAACACATAACAAGGTAAGTTATTTCATATATCACAAGAGAAAGGTTTTTTTCTTAGCTACAAAAACAGTGTAGAAGAAGCCACTAAGGGGAATGCTGGTGTGCAGCACAGTAGAGAGGAAGTAAGGATGGCTGCAGGGAAGGAAGGATTTGAAGCATTCTGCTGTGACTGAAGCGAGTCTCCATCCACAGAGGCAGCAAACCTTTGAATACCAGCACCGGGAGACAGCAGCAGGGGAGGGCCTTGACCTCTATGCCCTGTTTGCTGAACCTCCAGAGCAACTAATTGGCCACTGTGTGAAATAGGATGCTGGACTAGCTGGACCACTGGTCTGATCCAGAAAGACTCTTATGTCCACAGAAAGTCCCTGCTTGTATAACAAAGCTTGTAGCAGCACTTTAAAGCTATTTCCTTGACCATGGAGCAAACACATTAGAAATGTGTGTGTACACCCACCCACTTTAAAGCTGATATACTCAGGAATCTGATAACACACTTCTGCAGTAGTACATACCCCCAGCCCAGAAAGTACAAACACAAAATTAACTGATCATAATACAAGTTCACCCACAACAGAGGCTGCCTGCCACCCTGTTACAATGTGAAGTCCACATTTTTAAAAAATCAGTACTTGTCTTCCGTTGACAGAACTAAGGATTCTAGTAGCTGGTATTTTCTTAGAAATAAAAGATGGTGGGACAAAAACACAGCCACATACTAAGTTTACTTCAGGAGCACTATAAACAGATGTGGTTATAGGAAACTTGGACAAGTATTAACTCAGTTAATTTATTATTTTAACTTATTACAAGAATTCCAATTGGATATAGTTAAAGAAAGCAGCTGATCAGAGCACTAGGCTAGATTCAAATAGGAAAAAGAATACAGTCAGGGCTGCTCATGATCTTGTACCAAATACCTTAATAAATAAATGAAGGTAGGTGAGCTGGTTAATTAACAACTAAAATACTGTCAACTGACTTAGAGAAAAATATTTTATGAAGCCAAGAATATCAGGTGCCAGCTTACCTTTTTTATTCCATTACAATGTCATTTGTTAGTAAGCACAGGAATGAGGAATACTTACCCTCCCCACCCCCACATCCCTCTATAGCAGTTAGGAAGAAGCAGCAGCACAGCAGGGCTTCTCATACTGGCTGCCTCCTTCCAAACAGAAGCACACACAGTCAGAAGCAAAAGTCATTGGTTAGAACTGCCCATGTTAAACATATGACTAATCAGCTACCTGTCTCTAATGCCTTCTTAGTTTCTGTACTCCAAAAAACAGCGTGTTTTTGATAATATTGTACACTGTAGTCTGAAAACATTGGTCCAACCTTGAAAAATACCCGAATACAACAGCTTAAGTGCTATGCTAACAACATGCTATGCTTACAGCCTCAGATGCTTATAGTACCTTTATCGCTTCAATGGCATACTCCACTTGGAATAATCTTCCCTCTGGAGAAAACGTATTCACTCCCCTATAATTAAAAGAAAAAAGTCAAGCTTACAACTCCATAAGAACAAGAACATATGACCCCTGCTAGATCAGACCAGTGGTCCATCTAGTCCAGCATCCTGTCTCTCATAGTGGCCAACCAGTTATTATGGAGGGCCAACAACTAAAGGATTTACAATGGTTATCTGTTTGCTTTTCCTCCAAGTTCAATTCAAAATACTATTATGATCTTAAAATAATCTTATCTCAGACCATGTAGGGCATTAAAGAACCACTAACTCCCATATGAATGGGCCTGATGAGTGTGGTCATCACTGTAGACCCTACTCCATGTGTCTCAATTAAGGGAAGGTGTTCCTATTCCCAGTGACATCTGACAGGCAATGCATGCCAAAGTTTTGCCTCTAGCTACAGAAAAATCTTGCATCCTCAGGCTTTCAGGTTATTATGGTTTTGTGTGCGATTTTAATATTTTATGCTGGTATATCGATTGACACAGTCATCTTGAGCACCTTGGGAGGAGGAAGTGTGATAGATGTGATTAAAACAAACCCAACCCTATATTTATGCTTACTCAGAAATAAACATCAATACAATTACAGACTCAGCATCAAAATGTAGTAGGTAACGTTTGTTTATTTAAAAAAAATACACCAAATTTATTGAGATGTTAAGAACTCTCATTAGATTTTTCTTTCAACAAATGAGCAAGTGTGAACAAGTATATCCGTTTCTCAACACACATCAACACTGACAAACTATTTTCCTGAAAAATGTCCTGTTCAAATTTAAATAATTTGAATATTTAATAATGTTAGCAAAAGAAAGCAAATACGTCATGTATAAGCCTAGACCATGTACAAGCACTGGGGGTTGCCTAGGCTTCATATCCAACATTTAGATAATCTAACAAAAAATGATTTTCAGCACAACAGCCTTGATAACTATAGGTAGACTGTATTTACATATGTGGGTCCGAAAGTTTTCCATGGAAAAATTCAACATTGGAACATTTTCTGCCTCACATCACTGCTTCTCAGTTTTGACTTGCTTCTAAAATAACACAGACAGACTGAAGGACAGTGAAGACAGATATACGCAACTTCAGCATCAAGCCTGTTGCAAACTTACATTCACTCTTAACTGAATAAAGAATCCCTGGCAACAGTGACTCACCAGACCATTTTGCTTGGCACGCAGGGCTAGATCCCTGCCCAACCAACTGAAGCAATGGTAGCACTGCCTGGGCCAGTGGGAGAAGAGAAGGCAACAGAGATGGCTTACACCCCTAAGTCTAAGGTGAACCCCAAGATGCTGGCAGCACTAGAGAATCTTGGCTTGCATCAAGGACGTCTGGACAAGTACAACCCTCATCCCCCCCCCCCGTTTTGTTTGCCAGTGCACCAACATTTCACAGATAGCCACTGCAATTTTTGGCACCTGGGACAAAAAAGACTCTCTACCTCCAAGATAAAAATACAAGTTCCTACTATTATCATTATTTCTCCCCAAAATACTTGGCACTGTTTGTTTGAAGTACTTAAATGTATCTGGAGAATTTCTGCATGTGAATTCATTTACCTATTTATTAATGTATTTATATACCATACGGCCCCAAAATTCTGCCCATTGCAGTTCACTTCCCACCTTAAAAAAAATTAGAACTCATAAAACAAGTTTTTACACCAAGCAAAGTAGTTCTGGGTTGGCATATTTAACTCTAATTCGATGGAGTGCAATAAACCATTCATGAACTGTGCCCTGGTTCAGCATAACTGAAAACAAAACCAAAAGCTAAAAGACTCATCATTATGACTAAGGAAATTGGCCTAAGCCCTGCCTACACAACAGTTCAGGTAACATAAGCCAGTATTAGTTTCCCAATACAGTTAAGCCCTATCTGACATAGCAGGAATTTAAAATTCTGCTAGCAAACTTTTTGATAAATATTGTGTCATCCTTGACTGTGAGCTTTTGGACAACAAACAACCTGGAAAAAGGACACAGTACTCTTTTGTCTAACACCAAACTGGAACATGGAAGACCAAGAAGATTTCTGGAAATGCTATTCCCCTAAACAAACAAGAAGTGAAGAGTTGATGCAACCAACCTGCAACATAAAAATAATTCTCAACTTTTGCAGGATCAGATAGACACCAGCTTTTGCACAAGTGGTGAATATATAAAACTTAGGAACACACTGTTTCGATTTAGTACAGTTTTGGGGGTTTTCCTGATCTAGCTGAGGAAAATTAGACAAAGCCTGAAGAAGTGAGCTGTGACTCACAAAAGCCCATACCTTACCGCAAATTTTGTTAATCTTATAGGTGCTACTGGACTCTTGTTCTTTTCTACAGGCTAGGAAAAAAGTTTGTGTGCATGAGTGAAAGAAATAGAGTCACTCGAACTGTTCTGCTGCTGGGATAAACTTCAGCTGAACACAAGATTAGCACACCCCCATTAAAACCACATCTGCTTGGTAATACACGACTCGACTTCAAATAACCACATTTAGGATTACAGCACAAACCTAAAGGCCTTCACTGACCACTTCTTTACACTAGGTAGGCCGTTAACAGTTTCTACTGTACCGTCAGTGACATGGTCGAACCCCGAGGTCCGAAGGCAAAGGTCAGAGCAGAGGGGAAAATACACGTCTCTATGGACCCCTAGAGCAAGAAGCGACAGGCTTAATTCCGAGGGATTGCCACCCGAGAGCCCACGGGGGCAACGGAAGGCTCGCTTTCTTCAGTAGGCACTCGGAGGCCGAGACAGGCCGCCCGCGGTGACTCAGCCCCGGCCCAGGCCGTGCTCCCTTTCATTCTGCCCGCGCTCACCTGTCATACTCGGAGCGAGTGAGGAACATGCTGGCGGCAGCTGCTACAGCGCAGAGAAAGACCGGGACGCACGCGGGCTGCAGAAGCGGAAAATCCCGGTCGAAGCCCCACTCTAGCCGAGGATGGCTGCGGCCCTGTCAGCGCAGCGCCCGGTTTCACACACCACGATCTACCGCGCATGCGTGGAACACGAAGCCATTCACATTGAGCCTCCCCGGCCAATAGGACTCCGAAGCGGGATCTCACAGTGCCATCGCGCAATTGGTCCTGGCGACAATGATACCAACTGCTGATTGGCTAACGGTTGTCAGGGTCTATGAAGATCAATAGTCCTTGTTAAAGGAAGAATAGAAGACCAAGCAGTAAGGAACAAGGAGGTGGTAGTTTTGCTTGGGATGAATCAGTGATGCCTTCCCTCTCTGGCTGTAGTGCGTCAAGAATATTTACTAGTTTCTTTATAGCAGTGCTAATCAGAAGCTGCCTTGCGCTGAGTCAAATCAATAATCCTGCGAGCTGGTAAAGAGTGGCTCTATTCTCAGCCAAGGTCTTTCCTCATCGTGCTGCCTAAGATCTTTTAACCAGAGATGCCAAATATTTGAAACTGTGATTTCATTCATGTGTTGTGCTGATTCGAGCACGCTATTACAGTTTGCCAGCCCTAGAATGCCACACACAAGCTACCCAAAAAGCACACACTCAAATGTACTTGATACTGATTGTACTAATCTCTTACTGTGTAATCCGCCTTGAGTCTCAGTGAGAAAGGTGGACTATAAATGACATAAAATAAAAAAATAAACTGCATTTCCTGGTTTATTTAGTTTATTTATACTGCTCTTTTCTCACTGAGACTCAAGGCAGATTACAGTGTAAATCGAGGCGAACAATAGGATGAGACATCTAATAAGGTAATAGGACTGTGAGTACAGAAATCTGAAACAGCATAAAGTAGTAAAAATGACATGTTAATGCAGAAAGTGGTATTATTATATAAGTATAAAACGCAGTGAGAACAGGATAATACAGCAAATAGATTATACTACACACCATGAAATAGTCCACAGTCCCATTCCCTTTACAAAAGCACCTTTCTGATCCATTATAATACAGCCCTAGTATGCTTATAAAAATGCCCTGAACAATTCTGTTTTATATAGTTTGCAGGGATTGTGGGGTTGCTGAAGTAATACAAGAGACTATAGCAAGCAAAAAGCCTAATTGGAGGTTGCAATCCTAACAGAAATATGAGAAAGAAATTGGTAGTCTGATTCGTACATTTTAGCATAAGCAAACTGAAAATATCAATGTAAAGAAGGATCAAGGTTAGAGCACCAGCAAGGCAGAACAGATACTTGGGGGAATCAGGGAAGTAGTAGTAAGGTGCTACTGAGCAGAGGTGTCAACTTCAAGGGCCTTCATAATATTGAACTGAGTGGGACATTCTGCTGAATAAACATGCTTCAGATCACTCTGTGCTTCATGTCCTATGCACTGCTAAAATTGCATTCTTCACCATGGTCATTGTTTCTTATTATTTATAGCTCACCTATCTAACAGTAATCTCCCAAAACAGCTTATACAAAGGGTGCAGAAGAGAGCAATGAGGATGAACAGGGGTCTGAAAACTGAGCCCTATGAGGAAAGACTGAGGGCCTTGGGAATGTTTAATTTGGAGGAGATTGAGGGGGGACATGATTGCTCTCTTAAAAAAATTAAAAGGCTGTCATTTGGAGGAGGGCAAGGAGCTGTTCCAGTTGGCAGCAGAGGATAGGACCCGAAGCAACAGGCTTAAATTACATGCCGAAAGGTACCAGCTGGATATTAGGAAAAACTTTTTCACAGAGTAGTTCAAAGGGGGAATCAGCTGCCTAGGGAGGTGGTGAGCTCCCTTCACTGGCAGTTTTCAAGAAGACGCAACAACCAACTACTATAGGAGGCAAATAGGAGTAAACTCCTCTGGGGTATTAAATATATATTATTTTTTATCCAAAAAGTTTTTGTATAAAGTGCAGACAGTGCTGAAGTGTGAGTTATACCAAATGCATACATTAGTTATAATACAGAGGAGTTAGCCGTGTTAGTCTGTAGTAGCAAAATAAAAAAGAGTCCAGTAGCACCTTTAAGACTAACCAATTTTATTGTAGCATAAGCTTTCGAGAATCACGTTCTCTTTGTCAGATGCATGGAGGGCAGAAGGAAACTGGTCAAATATAGAGGAGGAGAGGGGAGGGGAGGGGGAGTAGGAGAGGGGGGATGTAAACAACTCCTTTGATATGTCTGCATCTCCATATCAAAGGAGTTGTTTACATCCCCCCTCTCCTCCTCCCCCTCCCCTCCCCTCCTCTATATTTGACCAGTTTCCTTCTGCCCTCCATGCATCTGACGAAGAGAATGTGATTCTCGAAAGCTTATGCTACAATAAAATTGGTTAGTCTTAAAGGTGCTACTGGACTCTTTTTTATTTAGTTATAATACAGTATCAAAACTAGCATTGCTCCATTGAATCTCTTCAGCTGGTTTAATGGGATTGAGTATGGTGAGACCATTTATGATATCATGCCCGTAAGGAAGCCTGTTTGGTGAAACGGGGACTGAGAATTGGCTGGCATAGACCCGTAGGCTGTTGGGAAGACAACTTGCTTTACTCTCATTTGGAGAATGGTCCGCACTCTACAAAAGAAATGATATGATTACTATACCAGTTGGACTATCTACCTATTATGGTTGTGAATTACCTAAAAATTGATTATTTGGTCATGTATTAACTTGTAAAAAATCTTTTTGATACTGTATTATAACTTTTGTATGCATCACACTTCAGCACTGTCTGCACTTTATACAAAAACTTTTTGGATAAAAATTAATATATATTTAATACCCCAGAGGAGTTTACTCCTATTTGCCTCCTATAGTAGTTGGTTGTTGCGTGTCCTTGTGGAGGCGCCCTGGGTTGTGTTAGTTTTCAAGAAGAGGCTGGATGAATATTTGTCAGAGATACTTTAGGGTCATCCTGCATTGGACAGGGGGTTAGACCAGAAGGTCTGTATGGCCCCTTCCTACTCTGTGATTCTGTAAGACAAAGAGTGCAGAACACACTAGCACATTGCCCTGCTAATGAGGACTCAGAAATAGCATTTTACCTTTGTGTGTTTGTTTTCACAGTATGAACCTAAACCGTCTCTGTCTTTTACACCATATTGTTTTAACTCTGCTTCTGTCAACTTGCTCAATGACTAATCCATTTAGAAATTACAGTTCCCAGAGTTTGCAACTCAGTATTTGGTAGAGACCTGTTGGCCAGATCTCAGCTGAGTTATGGGTTAGTATAGGGAGAGGTACCCTGATTTAGATGGCCTAGGTTAACCTAGTCTCATCAGATCCTGGAAGCTAAACAGGGTTATCCCTAGCCAGTATTTGGAGGTAAAATCACCAAGGAAGTCCAGGGTTGTTATGCAGAGGCAGGCAATGGCAAACCACCTCTGTTCATCTCTTGCCTTGAAAACCCTGTTGGATTGCCATAAATCAGCTATGACAATGGCACTTTACACACACACACAGGGAGAGGTGGCCCTTCAAATATGAGGGTCCCAGAGGATTTCAAGGTTTAGACTAGTGTCAGCACTCACCGTAGCTGCCGCTGGGCAGGGCGTCAGCCAGGCCTGCCCTGACATCAGAGGGATGCCAGGGATGCTGCAGGACCCTGCTCTGTGGAAGGAGGGGCGGTATACCTCACCCAGACTCCCTCTCAGTCCACTCACTGGCCTGCTCAACCTGGTCTGCTCACCCTCTGCTATCTCCGCTATTCCTTCCTTCAAGCCTCTGCTCTTGCACTGCTCTACTCCAACTCCACACCATCACTCCTCCTCAAACCCACCACTTCAGGGCTCTTCCCAGCCAACCTTTATAGGGCTTCCTTTTACTGCCCCGCCCTCCTTGCAGGCCCTGCCTGCCAGGCCACACCCCTCCTTGGCCTCCCAGCATTGGCCTGGGCTGTCTCAAGCTGCTGCAGCTGGGGTAGCTGGCTGGGCTGCCTGGGTCAGCAACAGCTGTGTCTCGTTGGCTGGCTGCCAGGCCTCTCTGGCTGAGCTGATTCCTGAAGGCAGGCCCAGCTGTGGCCCCTTGGCTGGCTGCCCAGCTCTTCCCACAGAGTGCCTCCAGCAGCTCCACCTGGAGGGGCTTGGCTCTTAGCATCCCCTGAGCTAGGTTACTGTCCTCTAGCTGTGGTGTGGTTCTGGGCTGTTGTGGCTGCTTCTCCTCCTTGGCTGGTAAGGGCTCTGTTTAGGCCGCTGCTGGGTCCCTATTCCCCCTGCCTCTGCCCTTTTCCTCTGGTCTGTTTAGCCCCTTATCCTCCCCCTGGAGGATGGGACTAGCTGGTCTCTCCTTGCCCCTTCCAGCCCTCTGAGGCTTTCGCCTTCTTCCCCTTCCCCCTGGTGTAGGCAGGTTCTGGCCCTGGTTGCCGGCTGGGGCGGCAGGGCAGCTGTCTCCCAGCTGCCTCCCCTTGCTTCCTCCTGGCAAGGCCGGGGGCTGAGGCTCAGACCCCGGACAACTAGCACCCTGAACTGGGCCTGGAATCAAATGAATAATGTAACTGGCGCCCATTACAGGCATGCCTCACAGCATTCAACAGAAGCAAGCAGCTGCATTCTGCACCAGTTGAAGCTTCTGAATCATCTTCAAGGGCAGCCCAATATAGATCACATTGCTGTAGCTGAGACTGGAAGCTACAGAAGCCTGGATTAGTGTGGCAGGAGACACAGGCTGTCATCATAAGAACACTTTCCTGGCAGTAAGCTCCAATGAATAACATAAGACTTATTTCCAAGTAGACCTGTTTAGGATTGCTCACTAAGTGCCGAGGAAATAAGGCGATCCTATGCTCCAAGATCCTTAACCTCATCAGAAAAGTTAATAGTAGCCTCATTAATCACAAGCAGATTTCTATTCCTCTCCTTTCTCCTTCAACTAATGCCATCTTGAGCCAAGCTCAGGTCTACAATGTACTCATAAATCCCCTTGTACTCAGTGTGTGTTGTGTGTGCGCGTGTGCACATGTATGCATGTGCACCACCAAGTCACTCATGACCCCAGCAAGGGGCTGTCAAGGCAAGTGAAAAGCAGAGGTGGTTTACCATTGCCTTTTTCTGCAGCTTCTTCCTTGGTGATCACCCATCTAAGTATTGGCCCTTCTTAGCTTCTGAGATCTCATGAGATCAGGCTATACCACAATACCACCTTCCCTCCCTTTGTACTCAGCAGCTTCTGGCTATCTAGGCACACATCCCAGAAAAAGTACCATTGCATCATTTTGCCCTCAAATTGAGGGTGGTGATGGTTTGCATTGGTCATTTTCCTAGAAAGACTGAACTTAAAAAAATTAAATATTAAAATGCACTGCCTTTGTGCTATGCTTTAGATTTCACAGCCCAAGTTCCCTAAATATAGGAGGAATGCTGAGCCAGCCATAAGCAGAGTAGGGCAAGAGGACTCTGTTCTATCGCATAAGGAAATATGCTGGAGGTGTAAAGTCCAAGGCTTAAATAGCGATTCAAGAGAAGGAGGCTCACAAGTAGGTTTCAGGTTGCATTACATACAAGCCTATAATAAAACCCTATGCTGTCCATTGCATCTGCCAAACATTTAATTTACTGTATTCTGAAGATGCCAAAAACTCCAGCTGCTTCTGCAAAAGAGGTAGAGTCCTGGAAGAGAAGTATCTATAGCTATCTTTCCTTGGGTAAAGTCAGGTTAAAGTTGTCACACTTCCTGGATATTAATCAGAATCTTCCTGGATAGGAATCTAAGCATACTTCCCAGTTCCAAGACAGTGTAATTGATCTGGGACATAGCTGTAGATAGACTGTGCATCCATCACCAAAGAGTGCAAGTTTGAAAAATAATAAGGAATAATGTGACTTAAAGTTGCTGTTTCTTAATATTACAAATAAATACATAAGGAAATACCACAAGAGGGATACAACCTAAGCATCTGGCCTGTCATTTATTAGCTATGCTAGAGATTGCCTAGCAAGGCAGGGAATGGCTGCCAGCTCCTGGCTAGGAAAATTACTGGCATGTGAGTCACCAGGCGAGACTAGCTTTCAGCCCCACACCCCTGGAGATGTGCAAAGACCATAAGACAATAGGGTCTTCCAGGAGTTCCACCTTAATTAATCACTTTAACACAGCCTTCCGATCTTCTCCTTACCCACTCTCCCGTTCTGGGCTGTTCAGGACTCTGACAGCCACTCCCAGCCAGCCATCACGGGTCATCATCAGTCATTACTGATAATTTTAGTTTTGCCCTGGAAGGCTTAATCAAAGCTTTCCCAATTCTTTGTCTCACTCCGGATAAAGCCATTAAGTTATTGTTTTGGGGCAGAATATGCAACCCTGCCCCAGGGTACGTTCCACAATATAATTGGGTGGCCCTTCCCCATAGTTCCGTGTGTGTGTTCTGGACCCACCTGTGCACTCTCAGACTGCATGTCTGAGCCTCTCTCTCTCTCTTCTTGCCACAAAGCACTGGACTCTCAAGTTACTCCCCTTCTGGACTGGTAACTATAACCGCCAAACCCGGAAACTCTATTCAACCTCCTCTCCGCTTTTCCTAGAAAACTCTGCAGAGGCATACTAGTCAAAGGGTGTAATCGTAAGAACACTTCCCTGGGAGTAGACCCCATTTAAAAATATGGAACTTGCTTCTGAGTGGACTGACTTAGGGCAGCTTAAAGGTGCTACATGTCACAGAAGAAACCTGAATGTCCATCTGTAGGTATATATCTAGTAGTACTTCCAAGAAGCATACTTTCTCCTTGTGGGAACACAATCCAGTCTGGAGCTTGCTGAATCTTTATTCTCTGACTGGCTACATTCTTGTGGTATTAAAACTCAATAAAGCAAGAAATTATCCTTGTACCTCAAACATTTTAAAGGAGCAGGACACAATCACAAAGCAAGAGTTCAAGTGTAGCTGCTGAGATCTTGGTAGATTAAAATGGTAACCCTCATTTATACTCTACTTATTCTGTTCACAATACAATGGATAATCATTTTAAAGGTGATACAGGTCTTTGAATATTTTTGCAGCAACTGATAATGCAGCTACTCTCCCTACAGTCCTATTTCAGTTTTCAAATGCACCTTCAATATTAAAAACTGTTTTTCTTTGTTATGCAACCAAGCTTCAACCATTTATTCTTCATGAGGATTCTCTAACACTCTAGGAATATTTACTCAAGCCAAAGAGACTCACATTGACTTCTATGGACTCACTGTTTCTGACCTTTGACTGTGCGTTAAATTATATTTGCAGACCTACACCAAGAGAGCACAGTTCCAATTTACTTTGTGTCCTCACACTGACTATCTATATTCTGTGATCCTTAGCATATCATTTAAACTGACACATTTAAGTTATTCAGTTTAAAGGGCTTGTAGTTCACAGCCAACCTGAGACAGAGATTGTCAGGAGCATAATCACAGTTTTTTCAGTTGAATGTTTGGCCATTTTGTAAGACAGGTTCGAACAGTTTTAGCTCTTTGTCAAATACTGCCTGTTTTGTAATTTTATTTTATATTGTTACACACTTTCCACATGAGCGATGTTATATGAGCCAGCATGGTATAGTTCCAGTCTAGGATCTGGAAGAACCAGGTTTGAAACCTCACTCTGCCATGGAAGCAGTGTTGGGTGACCTTGAGGCAACAGCATAGCATGGGTTTAGAGTGCCCAGGGCAATTCCTGGGCTCCACATGCATACACGCAAAGCGTGTGTGCGCTTCCAGGACTGCGCGATGATGTCACTGGAAGTGACATCAGGCTGCTCGCTTCCCTGCCCCATCAGGCAGCCCTCCACATCTGCTGCCCGCACCGCTGCCGCCTGCTTGGCACACTCCTCAGTTGCAGGATGGCCAGCTCAGTGCCCAGCAAGCCGGCTGCCCCACTGGCGCAACAGGAAGACAGGGTGCCATGGGTAGCCTCCCGCGGAGCACAGGCTGTCGTCAGCGTGGTGCCCCGCAGCGCCCCCCCAATTATGCACCCAGGGCAACTGCCCCTCTCGTCCTCCCCCCACACACACACACTACGCCACTGACTTGGGGCAGTCATTCTCTCTCAACTGTACCTATCTCACAGGGCTGTTTCTTTGAAGATAAAATGGAGGCGAGAACAATGTTGTAAGTTGCTTTGGGTCCCCATTGAGGAGGAAAAAAGATATAAATATCAAGATAAACATTAAAAATCCTGAGTGCTGAGAAGTTCCAGAGGTAATTTTATAAGTTTTAGTTTCAGTTTGGATAAAAGGGTATTAGAGATATATTGCCCTAACCTGGATAACCTTGGCCAACCCAATCTTGTCAGGGTTGGCCTTGGTTAGTAATTGGATGGGAGACCTCCAAAGATGCCCAGGGTTGCAGAAGCAGGCAATGGCAAATCACCTCTTTTAGTCTGTTGCCTTGAAAACCCAAGCAAGGGTCACTGTAGCTCTGCACTTTCCACCCCACAGAGATGTATGCAGATACCTAGACTTATATTGCTAATGTATAAAGCAGTGTGGCATCCACTTGAACGTCTCAAATATTCAGCTGCGAAACTCAGATCTGTTTCTCTAGGGTTGCCAGCATGCCTGAAGAAAAAAGTATATTGTCCCTTTAACAGAGGCTTAATGAGTGGAAACAGGCAGTTGAAGTCTTCATGGCATGGAGGTAAATAATATCATCTGGTAAATAGCAGCCATTAAGCTTCTATTAAAGGGATAGGACATTTTTCTCCTGGACTGTTGGCAACTCTGTCCACCTCTACTCAATATTTTGCTTTCTGCCTTTAATGTATACAAACCGTAGATCCATCCTGTATGGTACATGGTCACCCCGCCCCCAACATTATGATGTGTGGAATAAATAGCCAGTAATATTTATAACATTTTTATTTAACAAAATTCATATTCCACATGTTTGGTCTCATAAGCACCATGAAGATGACTAAAAAATTAAAACATATAATAAAATTACATTTTAAAACCATTAAAGCAGCAGCAGCAGCAGCAGCAACATATCATTAAAACAATTAAAACCAGAGCTTAAACATATAAAGACATCAACATGACAATTAAAATGGTTGTTGTGGGTTTTCCGGGCTGTATTGCCGTGGTCTTGGCATTGTAGTTCCTGACGTTTCGCCAGCAGCTGTGGCTGGCATCTTCAGATGCCAGCCACAGCTGCTGGCGAAACGTCAGGAACTACAATGCCAAGACCACGGCAATACAGCCCGGAAAACCCACAACAACCATCGTTCTCCGGCCGTGAAAGCCTTCGACAATACATGACAATTAAAACATTTTAAATAATTAAAACATTACGCATTAATGGAGAGCCAGTTTGGTGTAGTGGTTAGGAGCATGGGACTCTAATCTGTAGAACCGGGTTTGATTCCCCACTCCTCCACTTGAAGCCAGCTGGGTGACCTTGGGCAAATCACAGTTCTCTGGAGCGCTCTCAGCCTCACCCACCTCACAGGGTGTTTTGTTGTGGGAATAATGATAACATACTTTGTAAACTTCTCTGAGTGGGCATTAAGTTGTCCTGAAGGGCGGTATATAAATCAATGTTGTTGTTATTTATTTATGAATTATTATTTATTATTATTAAGGAAGGATCACCAACAGTACATCAAATGGGGGAAAAAGTCTTTACCCACTGGCAAAAAAATGGCAAGAGAAGGGGATAGACCAATCTCCCTGGGGAAAGTTCTAGAGTTTTGGAGCCATAACCAAGAATGTGCTCTCCTGGGTTGTCATCTGCCTAATTTCAGAAAGTGGGGGCACCCAAAGCAGGATCTCTAAAAATGACCATCATGGTCAGGTAGGTTCATAAGGGAGTAGGCACGGCAGTCCTTCAGGTATGTTGGTCCCAAACCATATATGGCTTTAAAAGTCAACACCAGTTCCTTAAATTGTTTCTGGAAACAAATTGGGAGCCAGTGTAGAAGAACATCATATCCAAAGAAGAGCATCAATGGATTACTGTTAGCTTGAGTTGACAACATACCTGGAGAAAACCGCTCCTTTTCTGGAATATATTCCAAATGAGACACCAGATAAGTTGGTTTATGTTAGAGACCCCCAACTTTTTTGATCCTGTGGGTACCTCTGGAATTCTGAAACAGGATAGTGGATGCAACCATAAAATGGCCACCACTGGAGTCAGAGACACACACTCACAGAAAGTCCAAGTGCAGAGAACAGGAGGGGTAATTTTAAAAAATGCACTGAGAAAGAGGAATGAGAGGCTAAAAACTAACACTGTGGTGGCAGCTGCCACCAAAACAACATTATTTTAATCTGAACAGCAAATCAGATCTTCAATGGCTAATCAGAAGCCATGCTGCACAAGAGCCCTACTCACTTTCTGGAAACACTTGGCAAATGTCAAGTAAGGACCACTCCCCCCCCTTTTATGTAAACCACAATTTGAGACATAATTGTCCAGTAGGAATGCAAGCATCTTTCGGCCTGTTGTCCCTATGTTAGCTATCTTAGAGCCAAGCTACAAGTGACGCCTGACACAGGTTGGACACTTGTCAGCTTCCCTCAAGTTTTGATGGGAAATGTAGGCATCCTGGTCTTGTAGCTGTAATGGAGAGCCAAGCTGTAAAACCAGGACGCCTACATTTCCCATCAAAACTTGAGGGAAACTGACAAGTGTCCAACCTGTGTCAGGCGTCACTTGTAGCTTGGCTCTTAGGTACATCTGGTACTGCTCAGCCAGGTAAATAGAAGTTGGTTAATTTCTATTCTATTCTAATCAGTGCAGGAAAAAAAATCTCTAACTAGCAACTCTTTCACAGCTGAAGATTTACACAATACAGAGCTTTGGCTGTGATGTCATTCCTGGCACCAGCACCTGGGTGCCCAGAAGCTTCTGCAGGCATGCCCAGCCTCAGGAAGTCTGCAGGAGTGCTGCTGAGGCTGCTTGGATGCCCAGGCTGCCTGGGTGCTCCTGCAGGTGCACACAGCCACAGGAGGCCACCTGGGTGCCTGGGCTTGTATAATGCAGCCCCAGAAAAACAGCCAAGCACCCAGGCTGGCTGACTACTCCTAGGCGGCACTGCACAGCTACAGGAGGCTGGCAGGAGCATTGCAGAGGCTGGCTGGGCTGGCTGGCTGCTCCTGCCGGTACCGTGCACAAAGCCCTCACCTGGGAAATGTGGGGGGAAACGTCCAGTATTTGGGGAGCATTTTCACTGGACAGTCCCCCCAAATACTGGACTGTCCAGATGAATATCAGACACCTGGCAATCCTATAATCTATGGAGGCTAGGAGGCCTGGTTTAAACCCCCTTACAGGGAGAGGGAAATCTCCCCCCACCCCAACCCTGAAGAGAGTGGTTAAAAGGCTCTGCCATCGTTTGTATTCTGCAGTTCATCTATGGTTGCCAGGTCCCTATACTCTCCTGATGGTGGGGGGATCCGGTACTCTCCGGGATGCGAAGTTCAGGAACACTCCTGCGGCCAGCATGATGACTTCACTTCAGGAAGTGACATCATTACTCCCCACTGGGAACCCACCTGCTGCATGCCTGCCTATGGTGGGAGATCTCCAGCCGGTTTGCTACCTCCTGCTGGTTGCCAGCGATCAGCAGGCAACAGGGCAAATGGACAGGCAGCTGGGAACCCTAGGTTCATCTATGAAGGAGAAAGGTGGGATGTAGATAAGGGTTTGTCTCTGTTTTCTGACTCTCCAACAAGAAATGTGCACCCACCCTGAAGGGATGTCCAGGTACCCTTCGTAACTCTCAAGTGGTAGTTACAATCAATAAACTTTCACTCTGTTAATTTTATGCCACCAGCACTCACTTAGGAATCCAATATCTCAATTCTCATAAATACACATCAATTAATACAGACTTCATAAACATCATACGATATTCAATAAATATGCAATAAAGATTTAATAAAGAGTAAAAACCAGTATAAATGTACATATGAAGGTCCTCAAGCATAAATATGTTAAATGCAACCTCAGTCCATTCTTTCCCATGATGTAAAACGATGCTAGTATGTAAACACTGTTCCTGCAAGGTGGGCAAATAGCTCAGTGCATCATAGGTAAGTATGAAGTGTGTCTTTGCCACACTAATTCTGTATGTTCTGATATTCCAGGGTGATCCAGAAACTACGCTCCCAAACCCTGTTAACGTTGTCTGCCCCTCGAGGATGGAATGGGATGCAGCTTATCCCAGAATGTCCCAACAGGCTGCTAGCTTGAATCCTGTTTTGTATATTCTTTTTCAAGACAACAGTTTTCTGGTTTAATTAATCGGTCAGTCATATTCTCCAATCATTCATTCTTTGTGTCTGCAAGCACACAATGCTTGAGGACCTGGAGTACAACTTTCATATGTTCGGTGGTAGCAGAGGGAATGAGGAGGGAATGTTCCTCTTCAGGTTAAAACAGGCTTGAATTCTGTGAAGAGTAAAATGAGTAATTGCTCCTGGCTGCTGACGCTTGAGGTAGATAAGAAATCTGTGTGGCCTTGTATACTAGCAGGCTAAGGTGAAAGGATTCCTGCTCAGCATACTGTGAGCAAGGAGTGTATACTAAGGACAAGTATCTTGTAGCAGCCAGAGGAAGTTGATATCCTGGACCATGGAGAAAGGATGTATGTCTAGAGTGATCATCTAGCCAATAACTTGAGTGACCCTCTTCCCTGCCCTCTGGATCCCTCTTCTTGGCACACTAGCACCACCCCAATCAAACATCTCCATCAGAGATGCCTGGTGTCCCTTCCATACAGGAGACCTGCGTAGGGGGAGAGCACCAGAGTTGGTCACAGGATGACCCTCCCTGGCTTGCTAGCGGCAATGCAGCACCAGCCTCTCTCTCCCCCAAAGAAACGCTGCCTGGTAGTGCTTCTTCAAGAGGTTCCTGAGGGCAGTAGTTGAGAGATGATTCAGGTCTTTCCCTCTACTGATCTGGGCCCTACACATGTGGCAATGTGTATAGCAGGGGTCCTCTGCCTAATGTTAAACAAAAATAATAATATGACAGCCACCTTGCAGGAGAAACTGTTGTAGTAGCATACCATTTTTAACAACAAGACTACCCTAAAGAAAGCTCCTCCCCTTAAACAATGACCATTGTAGGGATTCTCTGTAAGCTGGAGATCAAGAGGATGGTTTTAGGCTCCATGTGTCCTCTGAGATATGTTGGATAGTGGTAAGCTTACCTATCAGATCACCCTTCAGTCCTGCTCAATATCCAGCACACAGGAGACTCTGGTAGCTTCAATAATAGGTCCCTTAATTGCTTCCAACAGGAAGAAAACACTTACTGATGGAGAGTACTAAGATACACACAGGGAGACTGCAGCCAACACAGAACAAGACCTAAGAGTGGTCCCTTCCATATAGGCCTTGAGGGGTTACTTAGAGGTACATACACATGCATACATCAGAATGTGGGACCTACTTGGAGAAAAGTCTGTAACTAAGGTTAGGACCGGCTTCTGGAAATATTGGTTTTGAAAAGGCTGTCTGGATGCTCAGTGCCCTTGTCTAGCTCTGAAAATGGAGCAACTTATTAGAATAGGGAGTGTAGTAGAAGCCCATGGAATCCCACAAGGAAATGGCAGTGTCTTGATGGTGAAAAGTCCACTGGATATCATTTTGGAACGGAACAGCCACAAATAGCCTACCACAGAAGAAGCAAAATGCTAGTCCTCAAGGATTGGTTAAAAAATGTAGGGAAGAGAACATCTGGTGATAATGCAAGTAGGGAGGATGAAATCGTGGATGTAGGTTTAGTGTGGGAGAGGAATGTTAAGAAGACTGTGGAAATGGTTTAAGTTGTCTATTAGAGATGTAACCATTTTAAAACTTGGTACATGGCAGCTTTTGCTATGTAATGAGTTGGTTATTGGTATTCTTTCAGCCATGAAATGAGGGAGGCTACCATGTGTTCGTACAACCACTTTGAATTTTAATGTGGAGGTTATGATTGTCCTAGTAATTGGACAAAGGCATGGTAATTACTTAAAAACTGACCACATGGAATTACTAACTAGAGGTGCCTTGTGGTTAATTATTAAGCGGCTAGCACAAAAGGGCACAAAAAGTAATGTGAGTTATTTTGAATTTGGAGAAGAAATGGAAAGTACCAATCTATTTTTATGGGCTTTTACAGCTGTAAGACATCTTGTGTGTGTGTGTATATATATATATATATATATATACACACACACACACACAAAAGATGAAGTGGTTGGAGAGTAAGCCTGGGCTCTGAGGGACTCTGCGCTGCTATGAGGTCTCAGGGCTCACTGGCTGAGGTTAGGCCAGCCACATCCTCTCAGCATAACCTTCTACAGTGGTTGTTGTGAGGTTAAAATGGAGGAGGGGAAAATGATATGGTTGCCAGCCTCCAGGTAGAGGCTGGAGATCTCCCAAAATTACAACTGGTCTCCAGGCCACAGAGATCAGTTCACCTGGAGAAAATAGATGCAGAGGAGTTAGCCGTGTTAGTCTGTGGTTGCAAAATCAAAAAGAGTCCAGTAGCACCTTTAAGACTAACCAATTTTATTGTAGCATAAGCTTTCGAGAATCAAGTTCTCTTCGTCAGATGCATCTGACGAAGAGAACTTGATTCTCGAAAGCTTATGCTACAATAAAATTGGTTAGTCTTAAAGGTGCTACTGGACTCTTTTTGATCCTGGAGAAAATGGCTACTTTGGGGGGTGGACTCTATGGAATTATGCCATGCCAAAGTCTTTTCCCTCCCCAAGCCTCATTTTCTCCAGGTTTCTCCACGTTTAGATCTCCAGGAATTTCCCAACTTGGAGCTGGCAACCCTGTTGTAAGCTGCTTTGGGTCCCCCTTGGGCAGACAACTGGGTACAATACCTAAAACAAACAAAATTAATAAAACGGGAGTTGAAAGTTTTTTGCAAAGAAAAATACTGGGAGTTGAGGGAAGAAAAAAAGAGGGGGAGCAAAAGATCATATAGAATGCTTTAATTCTCAGTTCTGCCCCAGTGCACCTTGTCATTTTTCTTTTCCATATCTTGGCTGCCCTTTTACGAGCACTTCACATTGACTGCAACATAGAATTCAATGGGGCCCTGCCACTTTGGTCGGTATGCAAAATGCGTGTGCAACGCTTTTATGCTGGGGGGTGCCTACAGCTATCCTCCTGGAGAGAAACACTGGCAGATGCAACATAATTGCTTTTCAGGATGCTTCATTTGTCTTTATTCTTCCTATAAGGCATTCAAAGTGGCCACGTAGTTCCTCCCACCCCCACAGATGTTTTATCCTCCCCCAAATCCTGTGAAGTCAGTTAGAGTAATAATAAGTGGTTGGTCAAAGATCATCAAGTTGCCTGGGAGAATAGTATTTTAAGTAAGTAGATATCAATTGAGGTTCCTGTGTAAGAGATTATTTGAAATTGGGACTCCTTGACTCAAGCCAACAGTTTATGCAACATTGATCCTTCTGAGCTCTCTTGCAAGGGAATGTGGTGTTTAACCAAGGCAATTTATGTTTTTATTTACTACATTTATACCCCATCTTTCTCCACCATGGGACCCAAAGCGGCTTACACCATTCTCTTCCATTTTATCCTTACAACAGCCCTACAAAGTAGATTAGGCTGAAAGCATGTGACTTACCCAAGAATACCCACCAAACTTCCATAACAGAGTGGAGATTTGAACTCCCCCCCCCACTCTAACCACTACACCTCAGAAAAGTCAAAAAAGACAAAAAAAGACATCCATGCTTCCCACACCAACAGAAAACTTCTTTGACCATAGATAATTACTGCAGGACCGGTTCATGTGTCTGAAGGTTAATCCAAAATAGCTCTTTGTTTAACGGAAGGATGCTAATTCAGGAGTATTTTGTGTAATGTTTGAAAGTTAACTTGGAGCATGTTTGGGTCTCTATAGATGTCTCTCTGCAGGAAAATCCTAAACTGCAGCAACACAACATACAACGAGATAGAATGTATCCATCCATAGCCGGATGATTTTGCAAATGTGACTACTCTGAACCCTGCTTAGGGGAAGCATGTGGGTTGGTTTCAGAGCTCTTGATTTAAACTGGAAAATGATCTTTGCTCTGTTAACTATAATAGGAAATGAAAGGCTTGCAAGAGTGCAATGTGTGAAGAAAACTTAAATGAGCCTGTGTTGAAAAGCCTTCCCTGTTCATTAGTGGGAACTGCCCTTTGCTTCCAAGCAGGCATCTAATTCTTTCACTTATTCATAGTAAAAACTGACATGATATTTAGCTAATGAATGCATAATATCTGCCACTAGAACCATCCTTCTTTCAGTGTCCCCCAGAGGATTTCTTCTCTGTGATCACCTTGTTACTGTTTAGGATCTCCACTGGAATCCAATCCTTTTCCAACCTTCATTTAAAAGCATGGATTTCAATAGAAGAGTCTTTGTTAAAATCCAGCAACAGAAATTACTACATTCTATTAGCCTCACTGTTTCCTTATACTCGCTCCCTCAGCTCAGTGCCCCGATTACTTCTCTAGCATAGCTTAACAAGAGAAAAAGAATTAATTTTATATACTTCCTAGTATCAATCTGTAGGTAAATGCAACCTGGTCATTGTTGAGTATTCTGAAACACTGACAAGGACTCACATTTTGGGTGTCTCAGTTTTTAAAAGCATAGATTGAAAAGTAGTTTGTTTTTTTCAGAGTTGGGGGACCATTCACAGTTCCTACAACTATCCACTCTCTCTTTACAACACAGTTATGTTAACTGTGTAAAAAAGCTCTCCTGAATAATTCAGCTTGCATTGTTTGCAAAAAGCTAGGAGAATGGAGGCTTTCCTGACCTCTTCAGGTAGGCCATTCCATAAGGTGGGAGCCATCACAGAGAAAGTTGGTTAGTCTTAAAAGTGCTACTGGACTCTTTTTGATCACAGAGAAAGTACATGTACAGACAGCTGTTGACTTTGCCCATATGCCGAGTGACATCTGCAAAAGGTTCTCTTCAGATGTACAAAACTGCTGTGGTGGTGTTACCTGGAATAGGGTTCCTTGCAAGTAAGTGGGGGAAAATAGCAGCAAGGAGCAAGGCTATGTGAGAGGGGTAACTACGGGATAACTCCACCAGTATTTACGGGGTCCTTTCCCCAAGGTAGCAGACAAGACTTGGTGCTTTTAAGGTCAAAAAGCATTTTTATTTAAAGAGGAAAACCAACATACACACAAAAGGCAATTAAAAATGGTTGGTACACAGACACACACACACAGAGTCCTAGGATGTTAGTCAGAAATTGGAATACGGGGCGGGGAGAGTAGGGTAGTCCATGGAGGAAGAGAGCTTCAAATGTCCAGCATTCTCAGCCAGAGAGAGACTTAGGGAAGTGGCCCTAAGGAAGCAGCACTTGGATCCAGTAAGTGTGCATGGTTTGAATGGGGCAAGAACCTTGGTTCATATAGGGCAAAACGTTCCCTGAGTCTGGGGAGCCCCCTCAGCCATTGGAACAAAGACTGTAAAGGCCAATCTCTGGGAATTACAAAGGTTTGATTACCTTTATTACTTGCTGCCAGGATGTGTGAAAGGAAATGCAAAGTCTCTCCTGCTGCCTCACAAAATGGCAGTTTGCTAATGAATCTCCCCGAAGCTGGGTTGATGAATTTAGATATGAAAATGCATGTTCCCAGAGACAAATTAAACTTATCAGCGCTGGTTGATTGATCCTCGATCTTAGGGTAGGGACTCCATCATGGAAGGAGGGTATCGGAATGTGCTAAGTGGGGTGACACAAGACCCTTTCTTATTACAGCTCACGCCCGCAGCTGGGGAGGCAGTAAATCAAATCATCACAGTCCTCTGCATTAGCATGAACTTAACTTTTATGCCTTAATCTCCCGGGCAGGACTCAGCAACACTGGCTGGAATTCCTCCTGCTGCAGATCAAGCTGCATTAATCCAGGGACCCTGTGATTTTTATATCACAGGCAGCTACTAAACAGCTATTAAATATGGCAGACGCTGGGGCCAACTGCTTACAGTGGGGCATAGGAAGAAAGGCAGTCCTGTAAATATGAAGGGCCAAACCCATTAAAGGCTTTGTATTTGATAGTGAAAACCTTGAATTCAGCCTAGTAACTGAGGGGAAGCCAGTAGACTGACTGCAGAATGGGAATAATATGCATGCTTTGCCTTGGTCCTGATAATAATCAAGCTGTCGGGTTCTGTACCAACTGGAGTCTTCAAGTTGATTTGAAGGGGAGACCTATGTAGATTGCTGATTGTGTGCAATGTGGTTGCAGAGTTGTTATATATATAACAACTCTGCAACCACATTGCACACAATCAGCAATCTACATAGGTCTCCCCTTCAAATCAACT
The DNA here is from genome assembly GCF_028583425.1 of Eublepharis macularius. NCBI lineage: Eukaryota > Metazoa > Chordata > Lepidosauria > Squamata > Eublepharidae > Eublepharis > Eublepharis macularius. The sequence continues at coordinate 103,221,071 of NC_072794.1, read as the reverse complement.
TGAAGACTCCAGTTGGTACAGAACCCGACAGCTTGATTATTATCAGGACCAAGGCAAAGCATGCATATTATTCCCATTCTGCAGTCAGTCTACTGGCTTCCCCTCAGTTACTAGGCTGAATTCAAGGTTTTCACTATCAAATACAAAGCCTTTAATGGGTTTGGCCCTTCATATTTACAGGACTGCCTTTCTTCCTATGCCCCACTGTAAGCAGTTGGCCCCAGCGTCTGCCATATTTAATAGCTGTTTAGTAGCTGCCTGTGATATAAAAATCACAGGGTCCCTGGATTAATGCAGCTTGATCTGCAGCAGGAGGAATTCCAGCCAGTGTTGCTGAGTCCTGCCCGGGAGATTAAGGCATAAAAGTTAAGTTCATGCTAATGCAGAGGACTGTGATGATTTGATTTACTGCCTCCCCAGCTGCGGGCGTGAGCTGTAATAAGAAAGGGTCTTGTGTCACCCCACTTAGCACATTCCGATACCCTCCTTCCATGATGGAGTCCCTACCCTAAGATCGAGGATCAATCAACCAGCGCTGATAAGTTTAATTTGTCTCTGGGAACATGCATTTTCATATCTAAATTCATCAACCCAGCTTCGGGGAGATTCATTAGCAAACTGCCATTTTGTGAGGCAGCAGGAGAGACTTTGCATTTCCTTTCACACATCCTGGCAGCAAGTAATAAAGGTAATCAAACCTTTGTAATTCCCAGAGATTGGCCTTTACAGTCTTTTGTGTGTGTGTGTGTGTGTGTGTGTGTGTTGTGTGTGTGTGTGTGTGTGTGTGTGTAACCCATAAAGCCTCTTTAATAAGGGGTAGATAATTTTTACTCTACTGTCCTCATAGAACCTAGTGTAATAATATATGTTAAATCGATTCTATATTCCCTGACCCAAAAGGGCAGAGCTGGTCTATCAGTGGCACCTTTTTGTACCAGCCATCTGTTACCGCTAATGGAAAGATGTTACATCTGGCCATTGACTAGGCCCTACAATGCACTGGAATCTCTACAAGTGATAAGTATGCTGCTGGAGCTACTGCATATTTTATTTTCTGTGGGGCCAGATGGTAGGGACCCTTGCAATATCATTCTGCCTTTCTATATCATATATTCTTTGTTTAACTGTAGCCCTAGCTTTTCCTAGTGGCATTATCTGCAGCGACTCAAATGAGAAACCTAGTAGGGATATCTTGTGATATACTGCCTTAAACCAAGATGAACAATAGCTTTCTCTAAGAATTAGAGCAGTAATATCAGAGAAATTGTAGCATAGCCCCAGCCAGACATTTATGGTGGCCAGAGTTACCTTGACCTCTAATCTAATCAAACCTGTTTCTAGATGTAGGCTGGCATTGGAGGCACTAACTGGGAGGTGGAAAATAGCTCTTAAAATTTTTTATTGGATCTTTTCTAATGGTGCCAAGTTTGAGGAAGACAGGTCCAACATGGGCCAAATCCACACGCACTCACCATCTGCTTATCTTGCGCAGTCATGGCAGTTGGGTTCATTCCACTACCATGCTGTGCATCATCACATTCACCCTCCCAGTGCGTCTTCGTGGCGCAATCAGTTCTCCACATGCCACTGAGTAAAGTGTTATAGTGGGCGGTTCCCTCCTCCGTCGTCAGTGTTGACGGCGCACATCACTTCCCTTTAAAAAAAAAAAAGAAGTTAATTTTGCGCTATACTGATATTCCGATTTTTAAGAAATGGCAAGGTCCCCTCCCCCTCAACTTTGATTGGCCCATTTTTTGCTCATCACAGACCACATTCTAACAATTGGCTGGTGACATGTGCATGCTCCAGGGACCGTTTCTTTTCCTGCGCAAACTGCTGCTCACTAAAGTAGGTTTTGCGGTATGCTGACCTTTCTTTATTGTGCAAATGTGCTGTGAAAGCCCATTTTTTTAAAAAAAAAGGGCCGGGCAAAAACAGATTTCCACCATTATCACGTGGTACGGAAAGGAGAAGCAATTGTGGCACAGTGATGGCGAGGAACACATGAAATGGGAAAGTGTGTGAGTATCTGCTTGAACAGCGCCGCGGTTGCGAAAAAGGCACGGAAACAAAAAGGAAGTGTGGATTCGGCCATGATTCCGTATATTAATTGCAGTATCATTTTAGACGAGTATAATTTAAGTCCAGCGAGAATGAAATGTCCCCCTTTAGTCAAGATGAATTTGACTATAATAAGTGCAGATTTACGTCCTTTATTGGCAATATATTCGTGATAATCCTTTCTCGCCCCTGTGCATTGGGGCATAACCCCTAGATATTTGTAATTTAGTACTTCCTCTAGTCTATGGCCCTTAATAAACCATGACCCTATTTTGGGCCATGGTTTATTGGCCCTTGGTTTTTTGGTAACTGATCTGCAGAGAATTCAAATCACAGTAGTGGCCCAATTGTTTTAGTGCCCTCTTAAGACCAACTGTTGTCCTGGAAATCAGGACCATGTTGTTGGCACAGAGTAGAGCAGCTATAGAGCAGTTAGCTAAGATGGGGGGATGGGTATCAGCCATCTTAAGGTAACTGATCAAATCATTTATATAAAGGGCAAAGAGGTAGGGAGCCAAAACACAGCCTTGCTCGACTCCTTTCTCTACTGGGATGACATTTGTTAGATGCCCTTACTACTTAAGATGCTAAATAAGCCAAATGTACATTTTTGTAGTGTGTGATTGTGATATATATTATTATTGAGAAAAATGGTAGTGTGGCCCCATTATAGTTGAGCTGAAGAGGAATATGTTTTGTTACAATGGTTTTGTGCTTGGCTTTTGAGGCTTATTGACTAAAAGCACTTCTGCACAGGCCAATTTTGCCAGTTCAGTTCCCATATTAGTGGGGTTTTTGTGACCGTCAGCACCCAATTTGTTGCCATGAGTAGTCACTCCAGCTACTATGAGGCTTCCCCGTGGCTTTCTTGGGAACAATTATACCCCAATTTTTTTAAAAAAATCAATTTTCCAGTCTGCTGTTTCCCCATGCACACTCTTTATCCTGGCTTTTAGCGTTCCACCCTCTTCTGTCTCCCTCCCATCCTCTGCCAGACCACTTCATTGTGATTGGCCACTGTTGTCTATCTAGCTATTCCCTCTCCTCCTTTCCATTCCTCCCCCTCCCCTCTTTCCACTTCATTATCCTTTCCACTCATTTTTTTTAAAAAAATTAAATGCAGCATAGAATTGATGCACTGATGAGTTGATAGGGAAAAAACCAGGAAATAGACTGATCCAGGAATCCATCAATTCATCGCGTATGCAAAAAAAAAAAAAAAAGGAAAGTGCTGGTGCTGTAATGTCACTGATGACAGCATCGATGATGAAAGCACCAGCACTCATCAATCCCAAAGCATTTTGACATGGTACAGACTAAAAAGAACGGCACCACACTGACCAAACATGAGAGGAGCGAAAAGGCCCAGACAAGCAGATTGCATGCCTTTCAGCTTGACTTCTGGCATAGTGAGAAGTTATGTTCCTGGTGCAGAAGGGGCTACAGTACAGTAATAAAAACAGTTAAAATACAGTAATAAATAATGATCACCAATCACTCCAACAGTTATAAACAATCACAAAATGGAAACTAGCAAACCAAGTCCAGAACACTATTCAGATCAGGCTTAAAAATAGCAAATATATTAATTTAAATCAGGTTAGAAGTCCATTTTAATGTCCACAATCAGTTCATGGAAAACCACATGGATAGTGTCCATGAGTTTTGTGGGGGACAGAGTTCCAGCACCTCTCCTGTGGCACTGTCCCCACCTATCAAACTAGCAAAAGCAAAACCTCTCCAAAAGGATCTTAGGGTACTTGTGGGTTTATGCTGGAGAAAACGGCCCTAGAAATATCCTGGTCCCAGACCTTTGGGTCAGCCAGCACTTTGAATTTGGGAGCAGGAAAAAACTGGGAGCCAACAACGATTTTCCAGTCTTGTCTCCACTGGATGGATCTCGCCAGCCCCAGAAGCATGAATATTATGAACTGTATGTGTGGCATCTGCCAAGGGAGTATAATGAGCACTTTTGATTTTACATTAAGCAGCTATGATTTACAAGGTGGGTGTGAGCCACGAACGTGAGAGTTAGATCCTGAGGAGTTAGCCGTGTTAGTCTGTAGTAGCAAAATCAAAAAGAGTCCAGTAGCACCTTTAAGACTAACCAATTTTATTATAGCATAAGCTTTCGAGAATCAAGTTCTCTTCATCAGATGCCTGATCAAAACTGGGCAGATACAGAAGAGGAGGGGGAAAGAGAGAGAAAAGGGAGGGGTCATAAATCACAAGAAGGCAGAATGCAATTAGCATAGAGGCAATCAAAACATTCCTTTGCTTGGAAATGTAAACATCTCCTTTTGGTGTGCAGTCAGTTTGTAGCAGTGAAGGTGTCCAATTCCTATGTAGTATAAGCCTTCGGTAACCACAGCTCTCCCTGCCAGTTGCATCTGACAAAGAGAACTGTGGTCCCCGAAAGCCCACACCAGGCGTCACTGGGCTCCCCCAGATCACGCCTCTGTAAAGAGAATCTGTTACCTGTGGTAATGTGATAACCATTCATAGTCTCTATTCAGTCCCCGCTTGACAGAGTCAAATTTGCATATGAATTCCAATTCAGCAGCCTCCCGTTGGATTTTGTTTTTGAAAGGTTTCTGTTGAACCACAGCGACCTTTAAGTCTTTGGTGGAATGTCCTGGTAGATTGAAGTGTTCTCCCACTGGTTTTTGTTTTTGTGTTTTTGTTTTGGTTTTTGTGGTTACCGAAGGCTTATACTACATAGGAATTGGACACCTTCACTGCTACAAACTGACTGCACACCAAAAGGAGATGTTTACATTTCCAAGCAAAGGAATGTTTTGATTGCCTCTATGCTAATTGCATTCTGCCTTCTTGTGATTTATGACCCCTCCCTTTTCTCTCTCTTTCCCCCTCCTCTTCTGTATCTGCCCAGTTTTGATCAGGCATCTGATGAAGAGAACTTGATTCTCGAAAGCTTATGCTATAATAAAATTGGTTAGTCTTAAAGGTGCTACTGGACTCTTTTTGAACGTGAGAGTGTTTCTTTTCAAAGAATTGGTATCTTTATGGCTTATGGAACTGTATCATATCTAAATTAAAAAAAATTTCAAGCCTTTGTTCAGAAACAATTTTCCCTGGGGGTTGGGATGGCACCATTTCCTCTCTCTGCCTTTTTTGTTTGTTCTACTATCACCTTTTGAGACGCGCTTCCTGCCAGCTAAAATATTCAGAGTGCAGGCTCCTAGGGCGGGGAGGGATCCAGCGTCCGCGTGGGTCCGAGAGCGTTGCTGTGCAGCCTTTGAGCCCCAGCCCGCAGGGAACGTGCACCGCAAGGGGCCAAGCAAACGCCCGCCTTGTCTCTGGGGGAAGGCGGAGCCGCAGCCCAGCGCTGCCGGGAGGCGCCGCCCGCAGCTGCCGGGTCGGGTCCATGTGCTTGCCGACACGTGACGCGCTCACTTTCCCCTGCGAGTTTGACAGGAGTTTCGAGGGGGCTTTTTTCCGCGGCTCCGCTCGGGAGGGAACAGCAGTCGCGGTATAGCGCTCCGCCCGAGCCTCTGAGGAGCGAGGAAAGCGCACTCCGCCGGGCTGCGGACGGACAGACAGAGCAGATCCGACCCTCAGCAAGCATGTCCGAGCCCGGCGCCCAGACGGCGGACAAGGAGTCCCGAAGCCCGGCGGTAGGGCCCCCCTCCCCGCTGGCTTTTCTAGCCCCCTTCCCACCTCGTCTCTTCTGCGCCTCCCCAGCCCTCATTGTTCTCGCTCTCTCGCTCGCTCTGACTCCCGCGCCCCTTCCTCCTTTTGCTTTCCCTCCTGGCTGACCTGAACTCCTGGCCCTTGTTTCTCTCTCCCTCCCCTTTTCTTTCCTCGTCAGGCCCAGCTGCTTCTGGGGCTGCGTTGGGGCCGCCTGGAGGAGCCCCTGGGATTCATTAAGGTGCTGCAGTGGGTAAGTTTAGTCGGCTCGTGCAACTTTCAGTCTGGGGCGGGGGCGGGGCGGGGGGGACGCTCCGGCCCGGTGCTGCCCTGGCGCTTGGGGGAAGTTGCGGGGAGGAGAGGGACACGCGGGGAGTGGGTGTTTCGGAGCAGGGGTGGGCGCGCTCTGGCCGTGGAAACAGGGCAGGGGCTGGAGCAAGCTGGACTGGATGGCCTCTCCGGCAGACCTTCTATGTGCAAGGAGTCTGGGTTTGTGGAACGGCTTTAGCGGCTCACATTTCACTCAGGCTGGTTTAACCTTTCTAGAGTTCTGATCCTGCACATACCACGCCTTAACTTGTCCCTGAGCTCAGGAATTCTCTCTCTCTGATCTCAGGCTTCCCAAGGGTGGGTAGATTTACTTAGAACCACAGCTTGGAGCCCAAGTGTAGAGAGACTCAAGTTAATCTTTCTCTAGGAAAAATGGTGGCCAAGAAGCCCCTGATTCTGTCCACCACAGAGATAAGCACAAAAAGAAGAAATTAATCTTATTGGACCCCAAAGTATGCCATAATTCTTAAAAAGGGCAATCCATGTCCCTCCTATATGAAGAAAAACTCAAGAGGATCTTTGCAACAATGCCATTAGCTTTACATAACACTGGTAATGTTTACAAATTAATCCTAGTGCATAAGTGTCAGCTCTTCAAAAGGTGAGAAATTTTGCCGAGAGTAGATGGCATCTTTTAAGGGACATCTGGCTGGTGACTGTAATTTGCACATTTGCACAAAGTAAAGACAGTACTGCCTGACAGCTTTAAAAAACTGACATAAAGTGGTGAGGCAGGGTGGAACAGAATAAAGGAAAGGAAGCAAGCTGACAAATCAATTTAATTTATAGCAATCTTGAATGGTTTTAGACTTCAGGGTATGCACATCTCATTTATTAGGTAACATTCTGCACATGCATGATTTTTAGGATAGTGATTTCTATACAAAAGCATTAAGACCCACCAGTAGCTCACAGAGACCTTTTGGGTGGATTGGCTGACTACACACAGTGGTACACATAAGAGGCAAACAATGAATTCATGTAATGACATACATCTTTGAATCATCATCATCTCACAGTTGTTATTCCTTTTCTTCCCCCACTACCCATGCATTTAATTCTTTCATTTCCCACAAGAAATGTTCTTTTATATTGCCATCTGCTCAGTTCTCCACATTAAGAAAATCCAGGTTTCTTTAGAATTTTAGCATAGAATACTTGCAGTAATAAAATAGTTACATGGCTCAGCTGTAGTAGTTTTCATTTTGAAGACCAGGCCACATTTTATATTTGGATCTTAAGCAGAGATTTCCATGGTAGATCTTTTGAGAAAAGTCCCCCATAGCCTCTGGATCTTGTTATATTTTGTGCTCTTTCAATGAAATATGCAAGGTGTCACTTTGGCAGAATCAATGACAGTACTTGATTATCAGTAAAAGAAATACTGCTGTAGAGTCACAGCAAAAGAAATAAGTAATTTTCATTATTTTGCGTCATAGGAGGAGTTCTTTGTGCATATTCTTTTATGACCGTTGCCATGCTGCATGGCCTGTCCAGGTTATCTGGTTTAGTGCTAGTATTTTGCTCAAATGCAGCACTTTCCTATCTATGTTGGAACACTTTTCTTGACTCTAATGGCATTTTTCAGGTTTGGAAAGTTGAGGCCATCAATACCAGGAGCTCCTGCTAGAAATGGAACATGCATTCTTTGATGCCCTTGCCTTGCAGTGCTTCTGCAGACTTGGTCCTAAATTTGTGTAGTTCAAATGTGTATCCACACAGAGTGAGCTCTGCAGACCGTTGTTCCTGATCTTTTGAAAGTCCAGTAACTGATATGTGCAGTTTAATCTTGGCATTTCCCCCTCTCCTTCAGAGAGTAGTTGCTTTGGTAGGAGCTGCAGTACTATCATTAGCTACTTAAATGCATGCAAACTTCATGGAGAGTAGACAGGATCATGTAGCTTATGTGGGTTGAGGGGGTCAGGTGACATGGCTGGCTAATGAAAAGACAGCAGGAAGAGATATTTGGCATGATGCTGTGTTCCATTTCTGCCCACAGTGTAGGATGGCAACAAGCTAGCTGCTTGTAAGCGTCTGTGGACAAGGCTTACTAGATCAAGGTTGTTGGCTTGTCACGGGTTAGGAATGTAAAAGGCCTCTGTAGAAAACTACAGGGATGTCAGTCTTTGACACTGGACAGCATATATTCTGCAAAATACCCCTGCCTTGTGCATAGGGTTCCCAACCTCCAGCTGAGGACTAGAGACCTCCTGGAATTAAATTGATCTCCAGGTGACAGAGATCAGTTCCGCTGGAGAAAATGGCTGCCTTGGAAGGGGGACTCTATAACTTTATATCCTGCTGAGGTCCCTCCCCTCCCCAAATCCCATCCTACCTAGGCTCCTCCCAAATCAAGAATTTCCCAACCCAGAGCTGGCAGTCCTACAAATTGTATGCTAGTCATGCTCATTAGCATCTTGTTGCAATTTGTTTTTTGTTCTCATTGTTTTCCCAGATATTTTAATACTCTGTAACTAACTGTATACTTCATTTGCACATGTAATTCATATCGCACATCACTTTTCTTCATGTGTATTGGGATAAACCAGTTCATGTTTCTCCTCCACTTTGGTATGATATTTTTGTAAAGATCATAGTAAAAGCTCCTTTGGATGTCATGTGGAGAGGAAGACATGCACTTCTGCAGTCCTGCCCATTTTGGCCCCATTTTCTTTACCTCAGTCTCTGCAGCTGCCATTCTCTCTCCCCCCTCCCCATTAGAGTGCTTTAAAAAATCAGTGAGGATAAATTACTATAGTATTATAATGATCTATTGCAATAATGTGCTCATTCCTACATTTATTTTTAAAGTATGTTTCTAGTCCTTTTCTTGTAGAGTTATGAGGAAAGGCACCAACGACTTTTTTCTTGAACTCCACAATTAAAAGTGATAGAGAGTTTAAAAAAAATTAAAGAGAAGAACTAGCACATTGTTTCAGTAGATCATTATAATTCTATAGAGATCTGGCCATTATCATTTTTTTAAAAAGCCTGAAGTAAGCCCTCTGACGGCAAGGGGAGAAATGGCAGCCGCAGAGGTCTGAGACAAGGAAAGTACAGGGCAAACGTCTGTATATATGCTTCATTGCCACAAAAAATGCCTCAGCATTCACAGCAGCCACTAGAACTTAACGAAGAATTGTCTCTGTGTGGATACAGTCCAAATTACTTTGGTAGAGATTTATAAAGCTTGTTCAGCCAGTCTCCTGATCTGGGGTTGCTTCATCTATTGTGTTAAGCATTGGTCTTGTGAAAATACACAATACTGATTCCTTCTAGCTGGGCACAGCCGCCTCCCCAGCTTTGTTAGTTATCTGCTGGCCCAACGAAGAATTTGTGAAACATTTCTCTATGAGACTTGTAGGAGGCTCTTGGTGATTGATGCCTTTCCTGTGTGTGATGCCTGTTTTGAGGGTGTATTTTCTGAGTAAGATTTTATAGCTGAACACCTGTGGCCCATTCTGTCCTCTGTCACTGCTTTTTGTGGTTGTGGAATCCTTTTAATATCATGTTTTATTTTTATATAATAATGCAAAGCTAAACAACCAAAGCAAAGTTTCTATGGTAGTAATATATACTACAGTTTAGACTGGATCGAAGTCCAAGCCTGTTTCCCTGCTACTACCACCTGCTTTTATGTACCTGTCATTCTTGAGACCCTGCAGTTCTTGCTGGGCTTCTCTCATTTCAAGTGCATGCATAGCTGTGGGTCTGCATGATGAGCTAAATTAGAACAACTCTAATTTAGGAAGGCTGTCAGTTTCAAGCATTTGTTTAGGACAGAATTACTTTTGCTTGTTGCTGAAATGTATGTAGCTCCAAGTTACTGGCACTGAGATTTAAAGACTAGTAAGATGGAATAATTATCCTTTGATTTTATAGTTATTTATATGGTCATAATACAAAGTGGTTTTTTTTACATTTGGTACTAATCAACCTCTCAGTGGTCTTGCTAGTGAATAAAAGATCTAAATGAAATCCTGAGGCACATTTTCTTTAAACCAATAGTGGTTTCATGTAAGGGTTGCAGGATTGGTAAGTTTTCTGTAAACAGGAACTAGTTCTGACTCGGCATTTCTCATCCATTGAATTTCTATCATGGTGGTAGCAAGTTAGTCGATGCTTTGGAGGGTACCTCTGTGAAGGGTGGCCTCCTCATCCAAAAAGCTCTATGTAGCAAAGCTTTCCTTTTTGTTATTTTTATTCTGTTCCAGATACTTTATTTGGAAAAAGTGGCTCAAACAAAAAAAGGCACATTAGTTGCAGATTCCCACCTCCACCCCTGAATTAGTCTGTCAGATAACTTGCTCATCACTGGTAGTATGAGTTACATGAGATCTGACCTCATCGGTGCAGTTCTGAGCTGTTATGATTCCCAAGCTAAAGTTGAATTTATTTGGATTATTGCCTGTGGTTTCTGAGGTGTTCTTGTTCAAAGTAAATGGTGTGTCCAGATGTATTGTCTTGCATGAAGCATCTGTGCTGTTGTTTGGCTTTTAGCAACATCGGGTACTAACCTTCTTTGCTTTTTTTTCTCCAGCTGTTTGCCATTTTTGCCTTTGGATCCTGTGGTTCTTTCAGTGCAGAAACAGGGGCTACTGTGAAATGCAATGCAGATCCTAAGGAGATGACTGCTATCACTGTGCAGTTTGGATATCCATTCAGGTAAATAAAAGCCCTCATTTATGATAATATATGAAGCTAACTTTTCTTAATTTAGCCAGGAAAATGACAACTAATCTGTGTTTGATGGTTGTTGTGGATTTTCCAGGCTGTATAGCCGTGGTCTTGGCATTGTAGTTCCTGATGTTTCGCCAGCAGTTGTGGCTGGCATCTTCAGAGGTGTAGCACCAAAAGATAGAGATCTCTCAGTGTCACAGTGCAGGGCTGGAAGCCAAAACACCAGGCTAACGAAATACTCCACGTCCCACAATAGCCCTGCAGAGAAGATTAGCATATCAAGCATCAATCCATATGCTAAAGAACCTCCTCAGGATACAGTGACACCTCACTCCATTAGCATTCCACACCCTGGGAAACTCCTACAGGATGACTCAGCCCAAACCCACTTTCCTGAGTAGATATAAATTACCTGCCAACATCTTCTCCACACTGTGACACTGAGAGATCTCTGTCTTTTGGTGCTACACCTCTGAAGATGCCAGCCACAGCTGCTGGCGAAACGTCAGGAACTACAATGCCAAGACCACGGCTATACAGCCCAGAAAATCCACAACAACCATTGTTCTCCAGCCATGAAAGCCTTCGACAATAAATCTGTGTTTAACCCCTTACTGTGCCTCTGCTTTGCAAGGTTTCCTTAATTCTTAAAATGACAGTTTTCAATGTTACGCACTGCTTACTTTGACACAGCCTAGTCGTCAAGATCTTTCTGAAGAATAACCCTGAAAGTTTAACTAATGACTAAAAATAAATTTGATTTGAGGCTCTTAAAACTTCCAGAACTTCTTGGGGTGACTGCTAGAACCCTTCTTGTGTTGGCTGAGATTTTAAGTGCCAATTTACATACTGGTTTTTATATCCCACCTGTCAGTATAAGTATTCACAAAGTAGCTTCCAATATAAGAACAATCCACAAAAATGACATCAGCTGCAAAAACACCAAATGGTATCAATAATGAACTAGCAATAACACAAAACAAACTCTGCGCCATCAAACATTTCCTTAAAAACCAACACTAAACTAACATCTTTTTAAAACCAACAGGAACTGATAAAATCGAATAAAGCACCAATAAAAACTATTTCAGTCAAGGCTGGGGGAAAAAATCAACCCAAAGCCTAGGAGAAAGGTCTTTTCCTGGTAGTCAGAAGCTAAGTGAACTCTGTACTAAGCAAACAGCTGCAAGGAGAGAGTTCTGAAGCTGGGATGCCACCACAAGAAAGGCTGTGTCTGTGGTTGCCACCCAATTCATTTCCGAAAATGAGAACATCAAGAACACAGCCTCTGCTGATGATCTAGGTAGGCTTGTATTAGAGCTAGCAGTCCTTTAAATATCCTGGAGCAGACCTTATAGAGTTTTAAAGGTAACTCCCAGCACTTTCAATTGTTCCCCATAGCAAAGCAACAGTCAATGTACCTCTTTCAGGACCAATAAAGTGTGTTCCCTATGGCTCATGCCCATCAACAATCTTGCTGCTGCATTTTGCACCAACTAAAGTGTTCACAATCTTTCGTATATTGCAGTAATCAGAGTATGAATAAGAGTGGCCAGATCACGCTTCCTAAGGAAGGATCACAGCTAGTGAACCAACCAAAGCTGGACAAAAGTGCTGCAGATGAGATCTGGGTCCCCATCTGCAGACATATTATCACTCGAGCTGTAAACACGATCCATCAGGGAGTACAACCCCATCCATAACAAATTGTCTCCTCGATCCATTATTGACTATAGGACAATAGGACATCTGTCTTCTCTGGACTGAATTTATTGGATCTTATCCAGCTGATTAATACTACAGAATGCTCATTCAGGACAGCTGCTGTCTCATGTGACTCTTATAAAAAATAATATAGCTCAGTGTCATCATTCGGATGGCACCTCATTCCATACTTCTCTGGACAGCACTCTCCAACTGGTTTCATGTAGATGTCAAATGGCATGGAGGAAGGGATGAGACACTCGGTAGCATGAATCCATCACACAGGAGCTGTCCCTTAGCTTCACCTCCTGGTGCTGGTCAGCAAGAGAGGAGAGGAGCCAGCAGAGCATGATGCTCCTGATAGTTGTCTCCACCAGCTATGGTACCACAGTTGACAGTATCAAAACTACTAAAAGATTGAAGAGGCTCAACAGGGTCATGTTTGCCAGCTCTTTCCTATTGAAAGTCACCTGTCAGGGGGACCAAGATGATTTCAATTCCAAAACTAGATTGGAAGGTAAATTTAAATTGGTTCAGGTAGCCTGTCTCATTCAAGAAAATACGAAGTTGTGTGGCTTCTGTTAGCTGAGCACCTTACCTCCAAAAAGGGGGATGTTTAGTTCCAGTTACTCAAATCATTTGAGACAATGGAGGATTTCTTCAGAAGGGGTATCATAACCACCTCCTTTAAAGTAGCCAACATAACTGCCTTATTCTAAGGAAGCATTCACTACTCACTGGACCAACCTGCACAGCTCTGCATGAATAGATGTTATCAGTTGCAAAGGGCGTGGGTCAAGCACAGCGGCGTAGCATCGGTTCCAGGCACGCGGGGCAACTCCTGGCCAGTGGAGCCCCTGTCACCACATGTGTGCATGGGCAAAGTGTGCGTGCGTGCTCCCAGGACTTCTCGGAAGTGACATCATTGCACGGGGCATCCCCCCAGAACACTCCCACAATTTGGGCCGCTTGCCTCCCCGCCTGTTACCTGGCAGCGTGCTCCCGGCAAGCTGCAGGAGCTGGAGGGCCAGCTCGGTATCCAGAGAGCTGGTGGCCCTATTGGTGCTGCAGACCAGGGTAGTGCGGGCAGCCTCCCAGCCCTCCCATGCAGCTGCCTGCGCTGCCGCCACCAGCTCTGTGCGCTCCCAGCCAGCAACCGCTGCAGGAGGGCCAGCTCAGCACCCAGCGAGCCGGCCACCTCATCGGCGTCACAGGCGGCCAGGGTGATGCGGATGGCCTCCCAGCCCTGCTGTGTGTGCAGCCACCCCCACTGCCCCACAAGCTCCACACGATCCTGGCCAGCAGCTGTGCCCACTGCTCTCTCTTTGGCAGCGGCTTGGGGCAAGCGACCCCTCTCCCCCCCCCCCCAAATACGGCCCTGGTCAAGCACTTATACAATAGGCTGAATTCCACCAAGCAGCTTGCCTGTTTCCTTGGGGGGCACCAAAATCTTGGTCTCTAAGGTGCCATTGTACTCAAATCCTGCTGAGGGGCAAACTAATTTGCTTTAAGATGACCTACAGCTGAGCCATCATTTATATAAACAAAAAGCAAAAGGCCATTGGATCACTGATGGATGAAAAAGCACTAAGTTGGTTACACCATGCACTATCTGGTTAGTTCCTTGCAGGTTTGAAAAAGAGGTGTTTTAAAATTATCCATTTAGGATGGCCAAACAAAGGAGCAGCTAGTGTTGGACCTTACAAGATAGTGTCAGCATTATAGTCTATAGTGTCATTGTTATTAAGGGAATACTGTTGAACTTGCAATGGGAGAGAAGATTGAGTGTTAAATACATACAGCTCAGCTTTTAACCTACTGTAGACCTACTGTCTTGGCTGATGCTACTATTTCCTGTATATTTTATGTTCTCTTTTCTTGAACTATATTCTTGAGAGTCTGTGTTTAGTCAGGTTACAAGTTGAATATAGGTATTTTAAATACAAGACATTAAGAAGAGGCCACAATATGGAAAAAAAACCCTTTCACACTGCAAGGTGAATTAGCATAAGTGTTAACATGCAGTTTTTGTTGATCCACAGAAAACTGCATGGGTGAACATTGCTAATTTTAACACAGTAGTTTCCTAGTGATATATTCTGTCTGGAACCCTACCTGATAAAGTTGAACTGAGGTTTTTGTTGCTGTTTGAGTGCATTCTTTGGGGGACTGATTTAGAGCCAAAATACAAGTTGAAAACTATGACTAAAGTTTTAAAGCAGAACATCTTGTAAATATCAGCTGAATTGGTGGCATTTCCCTGTACTGATCAGTACTAGTGAAACTGGCAAACTGAAGTCTAGTAAGGTCATTTTAGGTGGCACAATCTAAAATAGTGAGTTTCGCAAAACTCCCATACCCCCTGAAGTTGACATTTCCCTCTCTCAACCCTATCTCAGATCAGCTCTGCAGCGCCAAATTGCACATGGGGAAAACTGCCATCTGAACCTATTGAATTATGAATGCTTTGTAACTTGTTTTTGGGATGTGAAGTGAAAAGTGAAGGTCTTTAATCACAGAGTTTAAAAGCAACAGCTGAGCTGACAAATCTTTCTGTCATCTGTAGTGAGCCTTATGAGCAGGTTGTTAGAAGTTTGTTTACACTGGTATCCTTTCTCTCCCTTCCCCCAACCTAAACATCACTATTAACTCTTAAGTTCTAGTTCGGGTTGTGCTAAGGCATAGAGATGGATGTACTGCAAACAAACTTTTGTAACTTTCATCAGTTGCTGCTGCTGCTAAAAGGGCAGTATTCTTGGGTCTTTTTGGCATGCCAAATCAGGAGAAGATTGCTTTTACTGGAGAGTAAGAAAACAATTGCAAAAGTCTTATCTGTCAGGGATCCATCACAAGACTGGTTAGCTGAGAAGAAAAGGGACCAAAGTTAGATTGAAATCAATCCTGTGCTCCATATATGAAAGACGTGAACATGGCTGTATCACAGTGCATCTTTGCGTCCCTGCCAACATCTGATAGCTATAAATAGAGGAACATCTATGAAGTCTATTGAAATGCCTTTGACAAGAAGTAGAACAAATTGCGAGGGGTGGTTGTGGTTCCAGTGGTGGCAGCACAGAATAGAATATCTACTGAACATTCTCTTTAAATAACAAATTGTTGTGTAAGCAGTTTAAATGCAAGAGGCCTTTGCTGCTTTCATCTGAGCCCAATCTTGCTGCTTAACTCCTAGATCATGCGAGAACATGTATGTATGTGTTTTATGGCAAATAACTGCCTCCTGTAATCTTCTGGTTGTGGGGAATGTAGACATCTTTCTTCTTGGGTATGTCTTAATTGAAGCAAGCCAAATATTCTAATTGCAGTCTGTTGTTATTGGTTAAATTGGTTATTGGTTAAATTACTAGCTGGACAAGCTGTTAGATTCCTGTCTTAAACTGTTAACATATAAACGTAACAAAAAAACCTTTCTGATAATTTTTCCAAGAGACATGTTCAACATACAAATCATAAAATAATTTTGAAGACAAACGGTGAAACATCTGGTTGTTCTTTTAAGTCATATTTATTTATGCATTCCACTATAGAAATGTATCAAGAAAATAAGTCAGACTAAATTTTCAGCTGTTTTCAGTGGATACAGGTTGACTAGATTCAGTAGTACAGTTTCATATACTTTGCAGAGAATTTGATCTGATACACCAATGAGGTTTGTCATGTGTGCTTGGAAAACTTCAAAAATGCAAAGAGAGAAAAACTCCTAATTTAATTTCCATCCGCACAATTTTAAGTTGGAAGCTCTTACTGGGAGTTCAAGTTGCAAAGCTTCTAATGGCAATGCTGGCCTGGTTCAAATGGTCTTAGAGGGAAGGGGCCGAAAGCTCTTGATATACACATCACTGCTGGTGTTGTACAACTTGTTAGTGATCAGGTTCAGAGCTATGATTGTTTATCTCTGGGATCAAAAATGATGTTACTACGTGATGTAGTCTCAGCAGATTACTTCCCTCTGTATTACACCTAGAAAAACTGATCCTACTATCTGGTAGGATCTGACTAACTTCTGTAATTTGCTAGAAAGGAGACATATTTGCTAGCAGCCTTGGTAGGGAGCTAACATCACATTAAAAAAAACCCTAGTCTGCCTGTGCCCTAGAGCTGAAGTTCTCTCTCTTTCAGAAAAGGATATGCTTCTTTTCTCTTCCTCATGGACAGGATAAATGCCAGAAGCATACAAGCATTATTTGAAACCTAGCTTAGTGCCAAAGAGGGGTTGGTCCTTCTTGGTAAGATGTGCTTTTGTGGCAGCCTGAATAGGGAAAGCTCTACCTGTCACCAGGTGTATTCCTGAGGATAAGCAGACATGGAGGTGTGCTTTCAGTGGGAAAGTGACAGGGCTGCATCTCCTGAAGACAGGCTATAGTTTTTTTCCCGAAAGATTGTTTGAGACAGGCATTGCTATGCATTGTGTGTATTCTCATTCCACTTTCACTTCAAGTAAACAATTTCTAAAGGCTTTTGAACTGTTTTAGAATCTTGTGATAGCTTTTTGGCCCAAGCCTCGTTCCTGTTTGTCAGAGGTGCTTGTGACCAGGTCCCTCGTGCCAGGCACGTAACCTGTATCAAATACATTTCTTCCTTCTGTCTCCCTTTCATCTTGACCAGGTTGTACAAAGTTCCATTTGACATGCCAGTCTGTGATCAGGATTCTACTGATAAAAGGACACTGCATCTCATGGGAGACTTTTCAGCACCTGCTGAGTTCTTTGTGACCTTGGGGGTCTTCTCTTTCCTGTATACCATGGCAGCTCTTGCTGTCTATCTGCGATTCCACTCCCTCTACAAAGAGAATAAGAGACTTCCTTTTGTGGTAAGACCTCAAGTTGGCACATATTGTTTGGTTATCAACTTTGTGATGCACGATCTTCATTTCTGAAGAACCTATGACTAAAAGCCAAATAATTGTGACACTTGGTAACCAATTACACAACATGTAATTTAGCTGCAAAAAGCAATGAAGGGAAGGCAATAAAGATCCGGGTTGGGGTGGTGGTGGTAACTCCTCCTCCCTTGTGCTAGTTCCCCAGTTGAAATTCTCCCTTCTACCTTCCCTGGGCTGTTTTTAAGCCTCTTAAAGCATAATGACAAATACCAGTGTTGTGCTTTTATGTTTTTCCCCACCACTGGGTCTTAAAACAGGCCCTGGTTTGGTGAGGGTAATTTTCAATTGGGGAAGTGGTGGGGAGGGATAGAAAATATTCTCCAGCACTACAGCCCCAATCTGTATTTCTTCCTTCCCTTAGTCCCCTGACATCCAGTGGATGATTTTCTTACACTGAAATTACATGTTGGGATCAGATTCCAAGGTCAAGTGGAGTTTATCTGTAAGTGCTGTGGAACTCTTGATCCAAATGCGTGATGGCAGAGTAACTCCAAGGGTTTTTGGATGACTCTTCTACCCTTGACCCTTTTCAGTCTGGCTTTGGGACTTGCTACAGCACGGAGATGGCCTTGGCTGCCCTGGTCAAACATCTTTATCTTAATGTAGATCAGGCATTTAGTCCTGCTTGATTGATCAGCTACTTTACCATGGCATTTTTATAAAACACCTGAATACAGTGTTGGTATTAGAGGTTTT
Source organism: Eublepharis macularius (assembly GCF_028583425.1). NCBI lineage: Eukaryota > Metazoa > Chordata > Lepidosauria > Squamata > Eublepharidae > Eublepharis > Eublepharis macularius. The sequence continues at coordinate 103,203,049 of NC_072794.1, read as the reverse complement.
GCATTAAAATGTGTTTGGTGTTTTTAAAAATCTGTCTATATACAGAAAGTGGTTATTGATGGTGTAATTACTGCAGCATGGGAGCTCTCATGTGGAGGTTTGCAGGGCCCAGTATTATCACCGTTGCTATGAATGTTTTTTCCTGTTGTACTGTTGTTGTTTTTCAACTTAAAATGTATTTGTATGACTGAGTATTCAGAAATGAAAGTCCCCATCTGTAGTGTGAAGTGGTACAGTCTATTCTATACCTCCATTTGCTACATAATGTAAACTGGGTCTGAGTACTGGGACATAATAGGCTGTGTGTGCTGAAAATTCTGTTTCTACGCAACTATTTTAAAAAGACAGACCAAGAAAGCCCTAGATTTGGCTATTCCTTGTCTCCTGTGAAGTCTCTAAACTGTGGCATTAAACCCTTTATAGATCTGAATACTCACTTGAATTGTAATGGCCCCATATATCACTTGTTGATTATTCCAGACATGTTGGAAAGGCTTTTGACAGAGGATAGACCAGTATCTAAAGCCCTTAATGCCCATTATTTTGGACAGTAGCAAGAGAAGAGCCATTCTGTTGAGAGAAAACCATTGTGATATTATTTCTTTTCTTTTTTCTTTAGGACTTTTGTGTGACTGTCTCATTTACATTTTTCTGGCTTGTGGCATTTTCAGCTTGGGGCAAGGGCTTGTCAGATGTAAAAGGGGCCACTCGGCCCTCTAGCCTCATTGCTGCCATGTCAGTGTGCCAGCTCAAAACCGCTATATGCAACGCAGGGGCTACACCCTCTATGGGACTGGCCAACATCTCTGTGGTAAGAGTCACCAGCGGAATGAGGTTGTATGGCTTGGGGAAGAAAACATAGAAGGCATCAACCGCACTGGATCACATACTGAACTGGTGAAGCTCCGTGAACTTTAGTAGAGCTTAACAAGTGTGACACTGGAGATCTGTGCAAGTTTTTGCGCTTCACCTGAGCTCTTTGGGCAGAGTAAGAGGGTCTTTGTGAACTCTGAAAGAATAAAGATCGTGATTCAGACATTCTAATCTCATCAAGTAAGCAGTGACTTCAACATATGTTTGTCACAGCAAACAACTGCTAACAACAGAAAGCTAACTGAAACTTGTCCTTTTTAAAAAATGTATGCACTCATATGAAACACAAAGCTAAGTGCACTTCTACAAAGCCTGGTCCTTCTCCTCACTCTTCACCAGCAAAGAATACTTTGCCTACTTGTATTGAGTGAGAAGAATCTAACCCTTTTCATGATGAATATTTTCTCAGCAATGCTTATGCACTACCAACATAGCAGTGGCTGTTTTAAACGGCATGTGTAAGAAACGTATATTAATAATGTCACCTTTCAGTGGTGACCTCAGTACAGACTTCAGCAGTTGAATAACAGATGGGTTATTCATCAAGGCTATATTATTTTACTTTGGATTAATTGACTCCAATCTTGATTCAGTCCTCACAATCACAAATATGGATTAGCACCCATATATGCATTGAAACCTGGGGGACATTTGGCCCTTTTTTAAAGCTTGCCCCAAAGAGTAGTAAATGGTCATTAGCTGGTCTTGTATGGACTTTGAGTTCAAATACATTCTGTGTGATTGGTTACAAGTGTTTTTGCATTAACTCTGCACTTTTCTCTTTCCTTCTCAGCTGTTTGGTTTTGTCAACTTTATACTGTGGGCTGGAAACTGCTGGTTTGTCTTTAAAGAGACCCCTTGGCATGCACAAACCACCAACAAGGAAAGCTCTGCTGAACAAGGAGCTGTTGATAAGCAATAAGGAATCTGCCCTCTTGCTCCTGAAGCCTCCTCTTCCCCACCGAGAACAGACAGTGCCTTCTGTTACATACATGCTCATCTTTTTTCACAGCAGTGTGGGAAATGTGCCTTCGCCACCATCTTTGCTGCTGTCCAGTAGTCATGCAGGCCTCCCTCCATGACTGTTATGGGACACTTTCCTCTGACTCAAATTGGAGGCCTTCTTGCGGTCCTAGACTGTACATGGTTGCAACCAAACTTTTATTTCATTTGATTTTTTTATTAATAAATGTTTGGTATTGTACATTGTAACTTCGGCCATAAGTCCTAGGCTTTGCAGCAGTTGTTTTTTTCACATCTGCTTTTGTTCAGTTTAAAGAAAACTAGCAAAGCAGAATAGGTAAGGGCATCCAGAGAGCCGAGGCACTAGTGCTTCAGAACATGGATCATCTAGATACTTTCCAGAGAAAGCACACCTTCTCGGCAGCCATGATAAAAGCAAAAACAATCTGCCACTTGACCTAGCAGCAAGAGAAGGGAGAGAATAGAAGGAATATTTTTACATTCAATATGCTTGAAGGAAAGAGGGCATGATATTTCTCTCCATTGCATTGTGGAATTGGAATGTGCTGAATGTCTCTCTGCCTCCTTAAATACAATTGGATCAATGTCTAGCACCTTTTGGCTGCAAAAGGATAGGTCCCCTTGTAGACAAAGATCTTTGGGCTGTTTTCTAGTCATAGACAGAAGTAGATTGTGTTCATGTTGAGCCACGAATTCTGATTTGTTAGGGTCACCTGTTCGGCAGTTGCTGACTTCTTTTCCTGTGCTGTGCTGGCAAATCCCTTTTCTATGTGGAAGCTGCATCTTTAGAGGGCTTTTTATTGTCGCTCCTCTGATGAAAATCACAGAAATATGTTTCAATATCTTCTGGAGCTTAGTTTATTTTTAAATACAGCACAACCAGTGGTCCTCCTTGGGTATCCAATGCCCAGCTCCCAGAATAGTTGCCTATAAATTTTGGGGCCCAAGAGACCTAGGGCATTCATTTCCTGGTTGACAAACATGGAGCTTGTTATATTGTAGACAGTCTGTTTAGGACCAGCTACTGAGCCCTATATTTTGTGTTGTGTATTGTTTGTTCCTGAACTCTTGTATGCCACCATCACCTGCTCTCATCCCCTTTAAGTCCAATGTGACAGTAGAGATCTGGCTGCAGAACTTTCAGGGACTCCTGACTAAGGCTTAATGCATCCTAGACCTTCAAGGAAATGCAGTGATTTTTTTTAAAAGGAATCGGGATCCCTGCATGTCCCTCTGGTGAATGATGGGACCACCATGGCACAACATTAGGAAAATATTAATGTCTTCTTTCCCTGTGCCTTTAAAATCATCAACAACATCAGTAAGATACAACTTGCTATTACATATATTAGGGAAGTTATTTGCGCGAGAGATGAATCTATGACTTTCTTTTCTTTGCAGATCATGCCATTGCTTGGTGTTTTACCCCAGGTCTATTCTTAACCCTTCTTGTTTTCCATTTCCTGAAACCTATGTGAGTAAATAGAGAAGAAGCTTCTAGGGCTTCAGAAATCCTTAAATCACCATGTTTTCAATTATCTAATTTTGGGTGGAGAAAAGTAGCGTCTTTTGAGAGTGAGATGTGGTGGGATGGAGGTGTCAGACCTCTGCCTCCTCTATTAAACTTTTCTTATCAGACCTTGTTTGGACTTGGTCTTTTTCTTGTTCCTGTTCCCTTCCTCATTTCTATGCTGGGGGAGAGGAATTCTCTTTTACTGAAGGAGAAACATTAATGGTGCTTCATTAGCTGTGGGACCTCTATGTTAAGCCCAGATTTCCTTACAGGTTTTTTGTACTTTTCTCTCTTCTTTCCTAACTTGAGTCTTGTTATCACTGCTACCTCTGCATCACAGAAAGTGGAATTCTATGGCATTTCAGCAGTGAAGCCACAAGCCCTAAAGCATGTAGTCACCTGAAAGGCAGCAGCGCCCAGCTTCCTGTAACTAACAACTGGTTTGATACACCAAGAAAACTTGCCAGTAGAAAGATTTCCTTCCAAGTTTTCAATCCAGTAGTCTTTTAAGATGACTTTTTTCCTGGTCATTTTTAAAATCCATGTTATTGGCCACCAGTTGTGGTCGCTTTGGAAACCCCTTTTCACATGCTAATACATTGTGTGACTGCCCTTTATAGGCCCCCTAGAATCTTTCTCTGAAGCACTTCATAGTACAGACATTATGGACATCTAAGAGAGTAAGTCAGCCTTCCATGTCTTCAGTACTTAGAGACATGAATCTTTCATCCCATAAAAACTGATTCTTTTTTTCCCTGCATCTTTTGGAGATATTTACTAGTATCTTAAAGATTTATCCAAGGGTCTCAGCTAGTATAAATCAGTCACAGTACTGAGTGCTGCCACTATACACTAGCTGAAGATCCTTTGAATTTAAGCTATGGGAACAAATTGGATGATGTTGCTCCAAAACTTGAGAAAAGTTTTATGTGTGAACTAGCAGTAGAAGTAGGAATAAATTAGGGAGGGGATATGATCCAATCATCGGCAAGGATTTGTGAAAAGGGTCACTTCCCATGAGGCTCATGTTCCTGTGAGTTTGAGTGTCCCTGTGTGTATTGAGAATGAGAGAAGTAATATATAGTTTAGCCTAGTAGCCTTAAAGTTGGCACTTCTCGTGTGCAGAGCATAGAGAGGGCTGTTGTAAGCAGCTACAGAATGCATTACAGCCATGGAGGTTTTCTGCTGCTTCAATACATTAGGTTACAGTGAAATCACAGTCATCCTGGATGATTAATGCTCTCAGACTTCAGACTGCACAAGTATGGTAATGTTGCTGACACAACATTCTTTGTGAAGGGCCCCACATGATACTGACTTTAGACAGGTGACTGGGGACCAGCAGAACTTGTATCCAAAGGAGGGGCAAGGGCCAACCTCAGCTTTTAGTAGCTTTGTATTTTCCTGTAGGTTTTTAATGGGGTGAGGGAAGGTCCAGGCCTGGCATGCTTGATGTGCTTAAATGTGCAAAGTGATATATAAGCGCTTAGTGAGGGAATTCTGTGTGGTTACTGATGTGCAGAGAAGGGATACTCAGAAAGCCACCGTATTCTGCATTAGAAAAAGCTACAATTTAATGGAAGTGGCTCAGTTTCCCAGCACATAATGCTACTGGGTCTGGTCTGAGTTAGCTCTATCTGCCTTCTTGGGCATTTTCTCTTCTAGTGACAGTATGCTGCATATGCTTTTTTCTGGTGCTTATTGGTATAGCTTCTCATAAGTATCTGAAGAGACTGCTCTGAGGGAGAACTGGGTTTGCACAGGTTTCCTTTGACCTTGCCTACTGTATTCCGTGTAATCTTTTTCCAGCCCAATTCATAAAATGCAAGTATCTTCCTAAAGACTACACTGCTATTCTGTATATCCCATCTCACCATCAGCAGGCACAGTTCTGGAGCCCCAGTTCCTACTGACTCATCCACAATTGGTGTGGTGTGAGTGCATATAAGCACAATCGCACATTTAATTTGACCTCTCTCTGAAGGATGTCTTTTGATGTTTTGAGTTTGTGTACATAAGATGTACACTAGCTAGTTTGCTAAAGGCTTGAGGGTGATACTGTAAACGTGACACTGCCTGTAGTATACACATTTACTTCTTTGTCCTACCCTAGTGTCCAATCAAACCAGTTCTGCACAGTAAATCCAACTGTACAGTGGGAAAGTTGACAACTGACAAACATGCAGTTATGTAACTACCACAACTGCAATAGTGTGTGAATTTCAGGGTGACTGGCAGGGATTACCAATAAATAGTGCCCATGATTAGCACCACTTTTGCCATTCCCCTCCAGTGTTCAGAGCATTTTTGGAACTTGAAGGCTTGAGAAATTTTTATGTATCTACACACATGCATTAAGAAGAAAAAATGTGCAGTTCCCCTTAAGAAATAAATTGATGAGACTAGAATTTTACTTTAGACACTTTTGCTGCTCTGTTGACTTGCATTGAAATTCTTTCCCCGAGTGGATAGAATCAATTTTTGTTTTTAAAATGTTTTTTATATTTATATTTGTTACAATGCACATCTCTTTTTAAAAGTAACCTGATTTTAAAAGAAACCTAAATGTAAATGCAACAAACGTGTAGAAGAAAGCCTGCACTTAATCTCTTGAAATGCACGCATGAGTGCAATGCTTCCTTTATCTATAAAAAAGAGAAGCATAGGGGGGAATCTGACTTCTGAGGTTAAGCATTATAAATGACACAGTAAGTCGTATATGATATTTATTCTTGTGGGCTTCCTACTGGAACCAATGACTAACAAATCACAAGCAATAGGATCCAGGAAATGCCTTCCTGTATCTCACAATCATCTGCTGAGCCCATATAGATCATCTTATTCTTCTAGTGTATTAATACACTGAGCTTTGTAGTATGTTCCATTTCAAGTTATGAATATTTATCACTCTTCCAGCCAAAGACCATGGACAGTAACTTTTCATCACATTGAGAAACAAATGTCCCCCCTCCCCTAGCATCTACAGCATCTTCCTTCTGGAAAAATTTGAGCACTAGTTGGAGTCTATTCCTAACATGTTTACTCAAATATAAGCCCCACTTTGCACAATGGGACTTGCCTCCAAATAAAGATGCATAGAATTACAGGCAGAGCCTTCAAGCAAGTGATCATGACAGAGAGCCAAGCAGAAATTCATCTCTAAGGACAGAGCTACACATTGTGTGTAGTTCAACTGTCCTTTTTTTACAGGATGCAATGACTAGTGCTGTAATTTAAAGGAGAGGACTGATGTGGAGGAGAAAGGACAATTCCCCCCCCTTGTACCCTTAGCAAACTGTTTTTACCACTCCTGGGGGGAAAATACAGCTTTCAGAAAGAGTTTGTTATGTAAAGGCAGTTTTGTTGAGGTGACTTAGAGTAAAGCAGGAAAAGATGAAATGGTTAAAGTTCATCTCTGCCTGCCACCTTTAAATGGTAACCCCCTATGGCTGCATTTTGAAAGTAAAAAGAATCATGAAACTGCATGTGACACCTTAAGTAGGCAATTTAGTAGTCTTATAAAGGCTGTATTTAGCTGCCAACATAATGTTTTAATTCTTACAGCAATCAGTTAATATGCATGCTTGTTCAAGAAATATATATATTTGGATTCAAAATGGAATACATCAATGGTTTTAATTTTTTTAACTTAGTGATTTAAAGTGTGGTTTATTATTTTACTGCCTTGATTTAAATCAGTTCACCTTGTCTTCCTTACACTTGTATGAAGCTGTCACTAAATCATAGATAGTACTTTAGTAGTAGCTATGAGGTAGTACTTAAGGAGGAGTAGCTCCCATTGTTTCACAGAAAAAATTGCCCATACACAGCCTGAGAGTTAGTTTCCTTTTCCTATTGCTAGCTGTGGTGGGAAAGAGCACTGCAGAAGCCAAATCCAGACACTTTCTGAAATATATGTACAAAACCACCAGAACTTCATCTGAGTAATGAACAAATAAGGGAGCGGTTTTGTTGTACTAGTGTCCTGTGCTTCCTAGGTATACATGCCATACAAGAGCTGGAGCTATCCCAGTTTATCTTCTCAAAAACCCTTTCAGGTGGGTGGGGTGGGAGAGTGCATGAATATGACTAGTCCAAGATCACCCAGTAAGCTTAAATCCCTGATTTGGAGATTTCAGTTCTGGTTGCCCTGATCCACTGTACTAATTTTCTGGAACTGTGCCCAAGAGAGTCATACAAACTACTCCAATAACTAAAATAAAGAATGCTGGTTTAAATATAAGAGGCTTAAGGTTCATTTAATTTGTTACCTTTTCCCCATATGAAATATAGAATGGAAAGGAAAAGAACAGAGCTACTGGAGAACAATGATTTTGTGAACAGGAGTCGGGGAGATGGGCAGGAAGGTTTGTAGAGTGAAGAAATGGACTCTACTGGCTTCAGAAAGAATCCAGCTTACTTTTGATTTCAGAGCTGTCAGCAAGTATCATCTTAAATAATGAGGCCTAGAAACTCCCGTTTCTTCATCCTCCTTGCTCTATGGCTGAGCTCTATTGTGTCTACTACATTCTCTACTTCATGCGGCTTTACAGAGAGATCTGGAACTTTCTTGCCCAAACTAATTATGATTTGGTGATGCATTATTGAGTCAGGAGTATACATGGAGTCCCACTGGCACAGAGGTATAGATAATACTGAGTCAGCTTTATTCCCATTTGAGAGTTCAGGCTGAGCTGGTGATAATTCCAAATTCGGTTCAATTGCCTTCAAAACTGAGCTGAGACCTCAGCCCAGGTTTCCCTGCCCCAATTTGCACATTCAGTTTGACAAATCATGCTGTTTCAGAGCAGGTTTGCTGTTTGAAAATTGGCCGCCTATAATTTGTCCTATCTCTCTGGCCCCAAGAATTATCAGTGTTAACAGACCAATATTATACTCGACCCTTTGGTAAAAACATCATGACTTTTTGAAAAAAGTAAATTGTAAAAATATCCTTCAAGATTTGTACTTTGTAAAAATTTTACTTTGTAAAAAGTGTATTGTAAAGACAGTTTTACTAACAATATTCTCATGTGTATCCCACATCCAGAAAAAGGCCAAAAAATACCCTTCAAGATTTTTTTTTTCAAACGTTGTTAGTTCATTTGATTCTATTAGGGGCTTATTATAATGTTATGAACATTTAGATGTGCAATTATCAGGTCCAGCAGTCATTTCGTAGAAAAGAGCTGGAGGAACGCATTAGCATAACTCATTAGCATATGCCACACCCCCTGACATCACCTATCCTGGCTGTTTTGGACCCAATCCTGGCCATCCAGGGCCGAAATTGGGCCCAAAATGGCAAAACGGGGCTGAAAATGGCCAAAAGGGGCCCAAAATGGTCAGGATCGGGCCGCTGCTGAGTGGGAGAGTGATCCACCACCCATCAGAGGCCCAATCCAGGCTGAAACGGACCCAAAATGGCCGAGACTCAGGTGGGCGGGGCCTCCTGACGTGACCTCTTTGGGGAACTGCCGGAACTGCGTTCCGGCGTGTTCCCCCTTGACATGAGCCCTGATCAGGTCCCAATTTAAACAATGAACTGCATGAAAGCAGCTAGACACTATGGTCACTGAAACTACCTTTGTTCAAGTGTGAATGCCATGTCCTTTTTATTCAGAACATGTAGAGGCATTATTGGCACCCTGAGCCTCTTAGAAGAGAGGGTTGCAAATGTGATCAATACATTAAAAAACCATCTGACTCTTGCCTAGAAGTTCAAGGACTTTGACTTTTGAGCATCCTGCACTGTGAATGATATCCTGTTTTTGTTTTCACTTTTTTGTCGTTTTTATTGGTTTTATAATACATACGTTTAGAACGTGCCAAAAATTGTGCCCCCTACTTTATAAAGGAGAAAGAGAAAAGGAACACGGGGAGGGAAAGACAATGGGAATGGGAAGTGTTAAAACTAGAAGGCTACCTCTGTTATTAAGGTCTTGTATAGTGGTGAATTGTCATGATAGTCTTTAAGTATTTGAGGTTGTTTTCATTTTTTAAAATCTGTCTTTGCAAAATCTTGCATGCTTACATACCCCTTTTTCTGATTCCTCAAAAGTAGGATAACAGAAAAAACATCACCAAATGAAAGTTTACACCAATAAAACGAATTATTTAAGGTGGCATACTAGTCAATTGTTTCTGAAGCCTGCTTTAAAATGTAGCCTGTTTAAGAGCTTCTGTGACAAAAGCAATGAGTAAAACCTGTTCTTGAGTAATATGAGAAAGAGGCTACCATAGGGCGCACAGCAAAGCCAGATTAAGGGGAGCAATCCTAAACAGGTCTTCTTAGGAATAAGATTAAGGGAGCAATCCTAAACAGGTCTTCTTAGGAATAAGTCTCATTTTATTAAATGGGCTTACTCCCAGGAAAGTGTTCTTAGGATTACAGCCTAAGTGACTATCAGAAACTAAAACAATAAAATCAGAGTGGTTGCCAGACCTTGATGAATTTGTCTAATCTCCTTTGAATGGCGCATAAGGGAGTGGCCATCTCTAGGCCTGGTGACACCAATCTAATGTTACAGTTGTAAGAAGTACTGCCTTTTGTCTAACCTGAATCTACTGCTAGTTAATGTCAGTGAATGACCTGTAGTTCTAGTGTTATAAATGGGGGGAGAAATACCTACATTTTTTCCACATCATGCATACATTTATAAACCTGTAATCTATGCTCCTTTACTCATCTTCATCTCTAACTTAAAGTATCCCTGTCTAACCTCACAGCTCAGGAGGCAGTGAGGGTGTTGGATACAGCAAGGCTTCAGTTGTTGCTGCATGCCATATAGACTGAACAGTTTGCTCTTTGGTGGCTGACTTTGCTGTGCGTCCTATGGTAGCCTCTTTCTCATATTACTCTCAAGAAGCTACGCTACAAGTGTCTTAGTGTAGATTTTATCTGCACGTGAAATTCTTCATAGAATTTCATGGAATAAGGGAGAGCTGAGATCTAGACATTTTTCATTAAACAAGAGGGTGAGGAGCCAGAGCTTCACTGGGCAATGGCCCCTTGGGTGGGCAGTCCAACCAGGGCATATGAACAGGAGACATCAACATGACACAATCCTGAAATTTCACATAGTTTTAAAGAGCAGTTTGATTTGGAATCCTTTCTCAGCAGCAGAAAATTTCTCAAGACAGAACCCCCCCCCCTCAAAAAAATCTGTTGAGGAGGGCTGTGAAAGGGGTATAGTAAGGGTGGGGTTTGGGGAGGAAGATTTCATTTAGCAAAGGTAGGAACAATCACTTATATTAAACTCTACCTCAACCTGCTAAAGGGAGTGACGTCTTGACAGAGAAATATTGCCATTCAGAGACTTTTGCAACAGCCCTTACAGGGGAGAAAATATTCATTAGGAAAAGAGCAAAGTGATGGATGAATTCATTGTACAGGCTAGACGGGAGGATGCTGGCTGGCACACAAGATATTGATCTACACGTGGAGGGAGTGGGGGGATGCAGCAGCAAAAAGATTTGGGGGTAGAGGGGGCCCCCTGGCTTGCAATTCTTTCAAAACCAGAGGGAGCTTTCTGTCACTGTGGCAGAACAGCCTGACCAGCTGAGTGAGCGCAGGAATGCTCGCGCCATTTACCTCTAGAGCTTCCCCCAGGCATTAGGCTGAGGAGAGGCAGCAGTTCCGGCACTTGCGTTTCTTGCCTGGCAGACACTCTGGCTGCAACCCCGCATAATTTATGTTGGAAGTAAGCTCCCTCTGAATGAGTGACTTACTTCCTAGTCTATGTACTTGGGACAAGGGTAAATAAATGCATTTATCTCAGATAGTTGCAGGTTCTCTGCAACCACAAGAGGTGGTTCTCGTCTTGTACTCTAAATGCCATTGTGCTGCACATGGTGACTTTTTTTAACACTAGCAATTACTGTGCAGCACTAATGGCTGCAAAACATTGCAATGAGTGTGTGTGTGTAGGGGGGGTTTAATATTTATAACATGCCAGAGATGTTTCTACTTACCTGGAAGTCTTGTGTTCCCTTTAGCAGATGTATTGTGCCACAAACTTTTATGGACTATGTTGGCATCTAAGGCAAATGGCTCGGCAGGAGCCAGTATGGCCTAGTGGCTAAAAGAATGAGCTATATGCCAGGAGGCCTTGTTCAAGACATTAGGCAGCATGTCAGGCCACTCTGCCTCAGTCCTTCATCTCCACTGGCCTACTTTATAGGGCTGTTATAAGAACTGCAACAAGATGATGCCAGAAAGATAGCCATGTTAATCTGCTTCAGCCAAAATAACACAATCTTGTGACACCTAACAGGTTTATTGTGGCAGACACTATCTTACATGTGAGCATACTTTGTCAGATACAGTAAATGGGTTAATCTTTAAGGTGGAACACTGGATCAGACCACTGGTCTGTTGAGTCTAATATCCCATTTCACATAGCAGACAACTAGTTACCCTGGAGGGCCAACAAATGGTATAGAGTCCAAGGCCTCTCTAGATATTACCTCTTAGCTGCCTTTGTATATGGAGGTTATGTTGGTTCACTAAGACAAAGTATTCAATATACTTTGAACACTGGAAGTGCTGAATAAACGCCAAGTATTATTAGGCTGCATCCACATGTTGTTGGATATTGTGCTATTGGTCCACTGTGGCACTCAGGCTCATCTGAAGTGTCTTGTTCACACAGGAAAATATAGTTGCAAATGGTTGCTATAGCATAATAACAGCACAAAACCTGTTTGGATGCAGCCACAATCCAAAATGCTTGTCATAATAACAGTGTAATCCACTGTTACACCCTTCAACAGACTTGGAAGGATGTAACTCTGTTTAGGATTGCCCTGTGTATCTGTTAGTTTTTAAACTACCATAAAAGTCCTTTTGTTTTTGATTTAACGGTGTAACAGAGCTACACCAGGACAGATAAAATGTTGGGACTTGGGGGAAAGCCACGGTATCTTTTGGCCTTCCTCCATCATTTCCAACTTTCTTGCTACCAACATGCTTCTCCTTTCTTTGTTCCACTTGGAGAGAAAACTTGAAGTTCTATGACAAAAGGCCTATGCATGCTTACCTAAGCCTCAATAAAAACAGATTTAAGAATAAAGATGCATGCAAAGTGGCTGTATATTACTGAGTAGCATTGCCAACCTCAGTAACGGGGGACGGGGAGCTGGAGTCTTCCCGGAATTACAACTGATCTCCAGATGACACAGATCAGCTCCTCTGGAGAAAATAACTGCTTCGCAGGGTGGACTCTATAGCATTATACCCTTTTGGGGCCCCTTACCTCCCTAAACCCTGCTCTCCAGGCTCCACACCCCAAATCTCCAGGAATTTCCCAACATGGAGTTGGCAAACCTATTACTGAGTGGGCTACAGAAGGTGGGTGTACTATTTATTTTACTTCATTTATGCCCCATCTTTCTCCCCAATGGGTCTCCAAGTAGTTTACATCATTCTCCATTTCTCCTCACGTGAGGTAGGTTAGGCTGAGTATGTGACTTGCCCAGTCACCCATCAAGCATCCATGGCACAGCAGAGAACTATACCTGGGTCTCCCAGATCCTAGTCTGGCATGCTAGCCAGTATACTATGCTAGCCAGTACAGTTTATGTATAGCCAAGCCTTTTGGGTAGTATTGTGTACTCTGGCTTGGGAAATTCCTAGATATTTGAGGGCACAATTTGGGGACAGAGGGTGCATAACAGGGATGTGATGTTGCTCTAGGATTTGTTTCTCTCAGCTTCTATGATATACCATATCAACTGCCTTCTTAAGTTGCCATTCCTCCAGGGAAACTGGTATCTTTTGTTAAGAAGCCCACTGCAATTCTGAGACAAACTTGAAGTTAGCAATTCAGGCCCAAACTTGAAGTGAGCATAGTGGTTAAGTGGTTGTGTTGCAAACCACGAGTCCCCTACTGCCACGAGCTCAGCCTTGGGTAAGCCACCTGTCTCAACCCCAGCTTCCCAGCTGTATTGTGGAGCTGATAACACTGACTTTGTCCACTGCTCTGAGTGGGATGGGGCACTAATCTGTCCAGACGAGTGGTATATAATGCAGTTACTATTATTGATGCTAATACTAACAATAATATGCGGACTAGTCGCAATCCGCCACCCATCTCAAGGGTCTTCAGCTAAAAAACGCACTTCTTAGGACCATCTACAGTGGTGACACAGAAAGGTGTTCCAATAAGAAAATCTTCCTCCCTCATATTGTAGGCGTTAAACAAAACGGAACGGGGAATAAAAGGAAGCCGGAACACGCCACCCTCGCGCCCCTCTCGTCTTTGACATGCGCGGAGCTAAGGCTCTGCCGACCCAAAGAACTACATTTCCCATGACGCACGAAGCAGTCCGCGCCTGCGCAAGAGGCTGCTGCCGGCGGGGTGGGCTGCGCGTTCTCGTGCGGTGATGGCGGTGCGTGGACGCGCGGCGGCGGTAGCAGCAGCAATGGCTGCTGTGGAGCGGCGGCTGCCGAATCTCGATGACTTCGCGGGACAGAGCTGGAGTGCCTGGGTGGAGAGAGCCGGGCCGCCCGCTGCCGAGACAGGTGAGCGCGCCTGCCGCACTCGTTGAGTCTCAGGCAGAGGAGGCAGCGAGGGGAAGCGAGGAACACTCCGTTGCCGCTTCTGCTGCCTCCGCCGTCGAGCCTCTTCCCTCGCTCTCCCCCCCTCCCTCGCCCCGCCGCCCCAAACAAAGGAGCCGCCGGGTCCTAGCGCCGACGCATTCCGGTCCCTGGCTTCTCTTGCCAAATCACGTTCCCTGGGCTCTTCCGAGCCTGCTGGCTGGTCGCCTCTTCCGAGCCTGACCTAACCGGGACACCTGCCCTGATCAGCCTGAGTCTAGCTATGGCCTTTGCCTCCGATGGAGTCCGTGCATGTTCCTGTGGTGCTCTTTAGCTCTTTTCTCTACACGATCCCTTATTATAACAGGAGCATCGTCTATTAAGCCATACTCACCGGCTCTTTGAAGTCCCCGAAGCTGCAGTCTGCTCTGAAATGTGATTTATATACGCCAGCTATATTACTGTTAGCATTCTCACTAGAATTCCTAACTCTTGCGCTTTGACCGCATGTGATCCTTGAGTCCATGTTGTCTGTATTCATTTCACCAGAGCATTCTTCCTTCGTCTGCTATCTATGTGTCCACTTTTCAGTTTCCTGTAAACATTGTTAATAACATTCAATATTTTTGAGACATGGCCATGACACTTGTAGGCCTTCCTGATCTTTTGTGATTCTGCGGATCTCTCAAAATCTTGATGATGATCTTTCTCCAGGTGACAGTTTTCTTCCTAGATTCCAGAATTTTTCCTGTGAATCCAACAGCCCACAGTTTCCTTCTGGCCTTGATCTTCAAATCCTGCCACAGTTTTCTCAATCAGTTCCTTAAAAGTATTCCTGGTAACCCACTTTGCTGTACCCACTCTCCCATCTGTGCTTCTCAGTTGGATTTCCTCTTCTGGAAGTTGCTCTGTTTCCATCAGAATCTTTGCTTAGGCAACTGAAACTGGTCCCCACCCATCCATCTGCCTTACTGTGTTCCCTGCACCTTCCTTTCTGCCCTACGTACTGTGCTGTTTTTGCACTGTTGATCTGGCCATGCTCATTGCTTAGAATTTCCCTTTGCCTCCTCTGAAGCTGCTTGTCCTCAGCTCCTTACATCTTGATTCAGCATCTCCATTCTCCTCCTCTGCTATTCTGTGTTGTCCTCTTGTGCCATGTATCCTCTTTTACTAATTTGCCTGGGGTGGGTGAAGTTGGTCAGTTGATGGAAAATGTTGGCCCCTTGCAATTGTTCTCAGTCCTTGAAAATGCTCAGGAATACCTCTATGGAATGTTGGACTTTCTGGAGTGGCGCCTGACAACAGACTCCAGAAGGGGCGGTGAGACTCACGGAGCTGTCCCTGGTGATGTTTTTTGCATTGTTGAGCTTCTCCCTTCCCCCTCCATTATCTTTCCTTTGCACTCGATATAGTTAGTGCTTCATATGTTTCCTGATCTACTTACAGCTCCAGCAGAGTTTGCATAATGACTCCTGTGTTTTCAGGGATTTAGAAGGAGGCTGCACATTTTCCTTTGCCAACAGCTTCTTATTGCTGCTTAAATTACTAGTCTTATTTATTGGTTGCTTATTGATTGAGAATGCTGAAAGATATTAAGGCTGGGGAAAGCTCACCTAGTTCCAGCTTACCCCTCTCCACCAACGCAGACTGCTTGTGGTGTGGTATTTTTTCCATCTTAGCCTGTTGAGAAATTAATGCTTGTTATAGGTGTTAATGCAGAGAGAGAGAGAGAGAGAGAGAGAGAGAGAGAGAGAGAGTCAGCTATTTGAATTTCTGCCTTGTGTTTTGTTTCTGGAACAGTTGGTGTATCGTAACAGGTACATCTTGTCTTTGGGAGGGCACCATGTGGTGTGAAATGTATTAGATGCAAGTATTTTGTCATGGTTAAAGCAGGGGAGTTAGGACTCTGGAGACCAGCCCTGCTATTTGCTCACACAAATGAGCCCCTTCATGCCTTGTGTACCTTCTTTTGGAGCCTTTGCTCTGCATCATAAGAAATTTGTGGGCATCTTGGGAATGCTTTTGTGGTGCAAGGTGGTACCCAAGTGTAAAAAGTTAAGGGACAGACACAGGTGTGCAAGGATTAGCTCCCAAAATCCTGTGTTGCATTTCTCCTATGCATTTTGGGATTGCATTACCAGCTCCCTTATTCTAGGCAATTGCTACCTTATTCTTATTTATTTTTTATTAAATTTATTCTCTGCTTTCCTCGCAAGCAAGCTCCAAACAGATAACATCACATAATATAATCCGATAAAATCACATTAAAAGACATAACATTCAGTAAACATAAAACTCAGGGTGGCATGAGATGGGAACTGGTAGCCAATATTAAATGTGTCAGTGGAAACCGAGGTGAGAGGGTTTGCTTACACACACGCGTGCAAACGTGCACACACACTGTATAATAAGAAAAGGTTGCTGCTGTAATGAAAAGCTTATAAATATTAACATGATCGCAGAGCAAACTAGTTTTAGATCATGACACGAGGGAAAATTTGGCATAAGCAAGGTTTTGGTTTCAGGAGCTGAAAAGACAGCAAGTAGCCCTAGTTTAACTTGCAATAGAATTGGCAAGTTCTATTGTAAAGTCCATCTTGGGCCCTCTGTTTTAGAAGCTTTGTGTTGACAACTAGCAGAGCAGAAAAGCTGAGACGGACGATGGGTGAAACAGAGAGAGCTGCCTTATCCCTTGTGCTGCCCGTTTGTGTTTGTGTGTGTGTGTGTGTGTGTGTGTGTACAGGCATACATAGTACGCTGGTGGACTCGAATATTTGAATACAACCCTTTGAAATTAAAATATGAGTTTTTAAGTGGTTACGCTCAGCAAGAGTTGAGAAAGCCATGTTTTTGCCCTGTGGCCACATCTTTGTGATTTGCAAAGCAGGCTGTGGATGGCACTGTATGTGCCTGTCATTGTCTTTCGAACACCTCTTGATTGATACAGATTGGCAGAGTGATTCTGCTGAAGCAGCAGGCAGTGCAGTCTAAGATTCAGCAAGTCCACTACTGTTTGTTTGCAAAATCTCAGAATCTTCTGCCATATTAGGAGGGCTGATGCTTAGGGATCCTCATTCTCTTGACATCTTTAAGAACCATCTCTATAAAGGTATGAAAATGGCTTTCTAACATATTCCCAGTTCATGCCTGAAGTTCACTGGGTAACCCTGGGCCAGTCATTTTCTCTCAGTCTATCCCTCTTCACAGAGGTTCAAGGCACCTGCAAACGACCATGACCCAACTGAGAACCACCACCCCTTCCCCATTACTTGGCCTGCATCCCTCCCATTGCAAATCAGGGAGTCACCTCAAGGGCCCCTGGAATATCACAGAGACTTCCGGGTTAGTTCCACCTTTCCTGGTTGAAGGAGCTCTGCCCTGATCTTTTTCTTGCATTGTTTTTTAACTCCATCAATGCCATAGCAACTGAATGAGCATGACAGAATAAAGCTGTACTTTTGACAAGCGCCTCTCCCCTCAGGTGTAAGAGGTTGCCTCTGATATCCCCTTGATGTTGTAGGGACTTCTGAGTTGGCTTCCTGATGGATGTGGCACTCGAGGGAGTAGAGCAACAGTTCTTCTGCTCTCATTTTAGCTCCACATATGCCAACAGAGCACAAAGGAGTATGGGAAGAGAGACAACTTGCTCTCTGTTGTAGAGCCCCTCTGAGAGGAAAGGAGCTGCAGAATAGGAGACAAGAGAAAGGGAGCTGATGGCCTCAAATTCACCTTCTTCTTGAGGTCCAACAAATACTTGTAGCATCCCTGGTAGAGTTGTTGTGAAGATAAAAATAAATTAATCCCCATGTAATATATCCCCATGTACCCCAAATTTCTCAGAATCCAGGGTGGAACATAAATGTAATAATAATAATCTCATCACAATAATGTGTATTAAGCAATAGATTTTATATATGCTGTGTGCATTGTTTTGGAGGGTTCAAAGAGGTGGATCATCTGTCCTGATCAAAAGATTTACTTCTTTTTCTCTTTCTTGGTGTTGCTATTTTGTCTAGTATGACTGGCAGATGTATCTTTTCAATTCTGGGCATACTGCTATCCTGGTCAGTTTGGGGAATGTCTGATACCCAGTCAGGATAGAAGCTTTCCCTGCCGCTTAAGACTTCTTAAGGATTTTGTGAGCTTATTAAGGCTGCAGCCCCAAACAACCTTTCTAGGGAGTAGATTTCATTTTATTCAGTAGGAAATGTGTTTGAGTAAACATGTTTTGGACCAGGCTGTAATGGGGGAAAATGATTAATCTTAATGTGTCTGGATGTCATAGTTTCTCAGTAGGTTTAGTGGATGATGAATCTGCCAAGGATTATTAGCGTTGCTGATGGGAATGATGTTTGTCCACTAGGGTCTGAGCTGGAAGAGAACAATAAGAATGGGAGCAAGAGGCTGGATGCAATGACTCTCATTAAAGAAGGTAAGTACTTAGACTGCACCTCTTGCTCCACTTTGAGAGATGCAGGTCAAGTGGTAGAAACCCTTGCTTTGGACTGACTGATCTGCATTTGTGGATGTTGTGCGGCTTTATATCCACCAGTCTGGAGTGACAAAGAGGGGGAATCCATGCACAGCAGGTAATCCTTAGCTGAGACCATAACTGGCTTTTCACTTCCACTGATGAGGAGCTGTCTGTGCCTCTTGCCAGTCTATAGTGATGCTGCCTGATGGTCCTAGAGCAGTTTTCAGCATTAAGCTTTGTATTCCCCATGCTTTGAAATTAGTCTGGGAGGGAAGAGCTGGACTGCATAGAACAAACACTGAGGGTGGCTGTCTGTTCTGTAATACATAGTGGATGGGAGCAGAGGTGGGTGTTGTCCTTTCTTTGGTCTTCTGTCCACATCTTTTGAGGAATTATGTTATGTTCCTTTAAAGGAGCTAACAGCTGGGCATGGGCCCTGCCATATCTTGGGATATAATGGAGGGGGGATCCCCCAGTATATTAGGGAGTCAGTTCAATGCCAAGCTCAGCTTTGATTATATTGTAACATTCTGTGACAAATGAACAGGTTTGTGAACTAAGTGCTGTTACTGATGTCCGGATCTTGTCTTGATGCCTAGTGTAGTTCCCTGCAGCCTTTTCCACAGACCAGAGACTTCATTAATGGGATTTAGCAAGAGATTCAGGATGGCTCAGAGCTGCACGAGGTGCCTTCACAGGCCTTTGTTGCTTTGAAGACCGCCCCCTATTGTGAAAGGTTCGGCCTCTATGATTTTGTTAGAAATCATGAAGCTGGAAGGATCCATGAGGTCATCAGCTTCCTACTCCATACTGCCCAAAGACTCATCTGTCCTGAGAATCCCTTCAGACTTGCAGATCAACAGATCAGGTGATCCATGTGAATGATCCTAGTTACTTGCTGCAGAGGTGGGCCAAGCAGAATTTTAATACCTTTCTGTCATAGAAGAAAATTCTTTCCTGACCTCAAATATCAGATGATCGATCATGCCCAGAGTGCAAGTAAGATGCAGTCACAAAGTCTTTTCACAGAAATATTTACTGTGTGCAACTCCAGGATACACACTCGAATAAGGGCATATGCTCCCTGCTCTCCAGTCTCAGAAGTTAATGGTTAAAGAGATCTTTGTGGCCATAGGCAAATCCCATTTTTGGTCAGCACGCAGATACACGAGGGAGTCCTACTTGTGCTAAAAGACAAATATGATTGGCTTCTGCAAGGTTATCCTTTCCTGAAGTGAATAGCCTGTGGCTTCCTGGAGGGAGGTGTGAATTTTTCCTAGATCTAGTTGGGCATTCTAAAATTCTTCCCTTGGCCTCCTTCTGCTTCTTACACAGAGGTCTTAGCAACATGCCATTTCTTTTCCTTCTTGCTGTACTCACAGCTGCTATTGCAGAGCTGTCAGATGAACTTCTGTCGTGCTGCCCTGCATCAGCACCCCCTCTTAGTCAGTGAGACCCTCAGCCAGTCTGTGCTGGAGTGGAGTCTCCCCCTTCTCTTTGGCAGCTCTCCTCCCCTGCCCTGCTGCCCTGGGCCTTTTAGTGCTTCCCCAGCTTGTCTGTGTCTCTTTGTTTTCCTTTTCTGCCATCCCAGCTGTGCTAGGAGGTGGGGCTGCCTGCTGCCGGAGTTAGAGAGCTTACAACAGAGTGTGACTGTCCCGTCACAAAAGGATTACCAATTGTTTATTTTTGTTTGTTTGTTTCTTAAGATATGAGGCTGTTTGGGTCCTGACCGAAATGTCCCACCCTGATCTAGTGCCCTGTATGTCGGAGGCTACATTACCCCATTTCTCTAAATTGGGTGGCCATTTGTGAAAATAAGTAGTAACACAAACAATATTACAAATGTCTTTAAATGTGTAGCTCAGCAGCAAAACCCTGGACTGCCAGTCCAGTGATTCCTGGTTCAGATCTGGGTACTCTGTTCATATTCATTAAGCATGAATATGATGCAAGATTCATTCCCTAGTATCTCTGGCTGGAGGATCTTGGGTAGCTGTCTGAGAAGAGAATACTCTTTGAGCTAGACCAATGGTCCAACTCAGTGTGAGGGGTGATAATTGTTTAAATGAACAACATGCTTTGCATCCAGTGGTCCATTAATGTTGCAGTTTTGCAAGGCAGGCAGGTTGGTGATTACATTCCCAGTTTCCAGATGGGAAGCTGAAACCAAGAACATGCAATTTGACTGCAAAATCCTGGTAGAAAAGCAACATGTGCTTCTAAGCTAAATGTCCCATTCTGTGTCTTTAAAAACAAAACTCTATACTGCCTTCAGAGATTACAGTGATTTTGCCTTTTTCCTTTAGTCTTGGGCAAAATAAATGAGTATTATTGAATTGCGTTCTTCGCTTGAAGAACTGACAAGGTGACACGCAGCTCCTTGGGTGCTCTCTTATCACTCACGTCTCTTGTCCTTTCAGACATGTCTATCTTTGGTCATTGCCCTGCTCATGATGAGTTCTACCTGGTGGTGTGTAACCACTGTGGCCAAGTGGTCAAACCTCAAGCCTTTCAGAAGCATTGCGGTAAGCTAGGCAGCTAACATGCCAATTGAATTTCTGTGGCCTCTCAGGGAGAGCTGTGATTAGTGCTGCTTGCTACTGCCTCAGGCACCTACCAGTGGGTGGTGCCTGTTTGAAAGGCCCTTTTCTGTTGTTCTCCTGCATATCAGGGGAAGGTCTTCTTTGCTTGAATCACATCTCAGTGTGTGTGAGGAAACTGCTGGGAGGGCAGCAGCCAGTGAGACAAAGGGGAAGAAAAGATCATGGCTGTGCTAGGGCTCCCTTCAATATTATGTTTTGCTACTCTTGTTTTGGGAGTGAATGTACGAGAGGCAGCTAGAAAATGGCCAGAGCGTCATGTCTAAGTAGCTTGTGAATTATGACACATGTGAACTATAGCAATGTGCTTCTTGAGAGGCTATCACTCAGTGATAAACCCACATGCTTTGCATGTAAAAAGTGCCACTGAGTTCAGTCTCTGTTTGAAGGATCTTGGTAAGAGAGCTGCAAAATAACTTTTCCTGAGAATTTAGAGAGACCCAGCTATCCCACTAGGCTAGAGGTCATAGCTCTCCCCCGCCCCTCCCCAGTATGGTTATCTTTCCAGTCAGACCTTACAAAGATGCCTGTGCTTGGCCATTTTCCAGCTGGTTCTCTACCTGCATTCTTGAAATACAACTAGAACAATCTAATATAGAAAGTATCTTTAGCAACCGTCTATGACTAATTTACACCCATCCAAACTTTCTTCCTATGGCCTGGTGCTCTTGGGGGAAAGTAGCCACTTCACCCAGATTAATGAAGTCCATTTCTGTGCCATCAAAAGGGGATATTGAACTGAAGCAAGCAGAGGGGAGGAGAACTACACTTGGATAGTTTCAGCCAATCGCCTTGGGCAAATCATATTCTTTCTAGGAAAGTAGCTTGCTAGAACCATTGCTGAAGCTGCCTTTTGGCACACAGGTGCCAGGTGGGTGGGCAGGCTAGTGTATAATTTTTTCTACTTTTGCTTTAGTTTTATGAATCATGCTTTGACGGGAGATGGGGAACGGAATAGTGTAAATGTTGATGATGGTAGCGGCAGCAAAGAGCAAACCGATTTAGAATGTGCTGTTGAGTTAGAAGATTCAAAGTTCTATTTTGGGTGTGACCAAGTAGGGTTTAAATGGAAACTGGGAAGGGGGGAAGTGAGGCTGATACGGTATGATCCACTGGCCTGCAAAGTTTTACACAGGAAGCCTAGTGTGGGAGAACTAAAATTTCTATTTTCAAAAATATTTTAAAATGTGACCATAATCTACTAGAGTAACATACACAACTCTGAATGCCTTTGTGTGCATTGGTTGGTTTTTTCTGGCATGCTTTGTTCCCAAAACACAATTTGGCCTTGGGGAGAGAGAGTAGAAACTAACCAGAACTTGAGGGGGAATAGGTAGTTGCAATATTTTGTCCATGGCCAATTGAGGATTAAAAGTCACAGAATGTTTGGGGGTAGTAGGATAAATAGAAGTAGAATGCCTGGGGTTGGAGGTAGAATTGTGCTCAAAGAAGAAAAACCACCCTTGGTTCTTGTGGTACAACCTAATTCTGCATTCCAGGACATTTTCTGTCATTTGAAATATTATTGCTGTCATATAGACTCCCTGCAGTGGTTAGGCTGTAGTAGCCCTTTTGGTAACAGCATCTTTAATTCCCACACAGAGAGACGACATGGACCTCTCAGCAAGCTCTATACCCGGGTGCAGGCCTCGTCCAATTTGCAGAAATGCCACACAATCAATGGGCGAACTCTTATTAGTGGAGGTCATGGATCTGCCAAATCCTGGCGGGAGAAATCCCAGAGCTCCTTCAGTCAAGCCCAGCACCCACCTGAGAGGCCAGACAAGAGGCCGAAGGACAACCTCTGGTAAGAGGGATGGAGTTTGGCAAGGATTCTCCCTGAATCGAGCTGAGGTTAGCCCACACAGTTGTGTGGAAAGACTCTCACTTTCTGCTGACTGCTTAGGGTGTATGGAGAATGTATCTGCTGTTTCTTGTGATGGGGGACTGCCTGTATTTCAAACAACCGTACAAGTTTGTACTTTGCTCTGTGGCTTCCATACAGAAATATAACTTCTAACCCCTAGATTGTACCCAGCCTACTTGTAAACTTGCTTTGAAATAATTTATAACATAGTGGTTATATTTTTTCCATGGCCCTGTTTGCTATTGTCTAAGTGGGTCCAGTTACTGTGAGATTACTGTTTTTGAACAATTTTAAGATGTTTTGATGTAATGCAGTTAATTTCTCTATTTTGTGACCTTGGTGATTTTATCTGTTTATCTAAAACAACAGGATAAAAGGATAAAAACAGCAGCAAGAAGAGAAGGCATGAATCAAAAGCATTCAAAACCACATCCAATACAGGAAGCTCATAAAATTTTGAAACAGTTAACCATAAAACAAAGAAAACACTATTATAAAACCATGGAATAAAAACAGAACAATCAAAGCAACTAATAAAAACTTAACAGTGAAGGAGGACTCTAAAGGGTCTAGGGGAATAAAAACATCTTTGCTTGCTCCCTAAAAGCTTGTAAGTCCAGTTTCTTTCTCTAGGGAGGGAGTTCAAGAGCTTGGGTGCCACTGTAGAAAAGGCCTGGCCTTTGTGTAATGTTTCTCTGTTTGACCCTTCAAACCATAGAGAGAAGCTAGATGAGATATTTTAATTAAGATGAAAGCGCTAGTGCCGAGATCCTGTAATTGAGGTAACTGTAACCTATTTGTAGAGTACTATTAAGACAGGTGGCCACTACCTTGGGGCTGAACCTGGTTTAAATGCTGCAAGAGAGGTCAGTCCAGCTCTCTTGAAACCACTAATTATACTAATGCTAATACTGCTGCTGGAACAGACACAGCCTACTCTTGGTGGCTGAAGCTGGACTGGGAATTTGTTGTTGGTCCAGGGAAGAATTGTGGGTTTATAGCCATTTGCGCCTTCTACTTGTGTCACTTATGGGAGCTGCATCTACTTGTTCTTCCTGCTCATTCTTCCCGGGTCATTTCTGTCAGTGTGCTGGCTGAGGTCAGAGTTTTGGAGCTTTCTCTGGTGTTCCTACAGACGTTGTTACTAGTGGGGAACTGGTCAGCTCTGATCACCACGTTAGTCCAGGGAGTGTTTCTGCTGGAACCCAGGCTGTGCGGTCATCCATTCTGAGGCCTCCTGGTTTTTGGATGAAACAGTATCCACTAGTATGTAGATGCAAGAGTATCAATCTTAACAGTTGGAGTGGGAGACCATAGTTTCTTACAGAATTTCTGATTTTTAGGTCTTCTCTTTTCCCTCTTTCTCCCCAGCTTGTTTGTGCCTGTTGTGAACCTAGAGAAGATCTCTAGCCTTCCAAAGCCTGATGGGGATGGAATCAAGGCCACCCCAAGACCCTCTGACCCTGCTATCTCCAGACAGTCTTCTGCCAGCTCAAAAGAGGCTGTGGGCAAATCTTCCCTAGCGGCATCACCAAAAGAATCTGTAGTGCCAGCCAAGGCAGGTGGCAACTCCATTGTGCCCACAGATGGCTTGAGCAGGAAATTGGAGAATCCTTCAACCTTGGGAGAGAAGGAACATGTGAAGTCTCTGAAGAAGATGCCACGTGAGTCTTCTGTTCCTTCATGCCTCTGTGGCTGGAGGCAGTGAAGGATGCAAGCAAGACAACAGGAGCTGGTTGCTTGTTTCTCTTTCATAATGGTGCCTCTCCAGCTTTTGACACTATTAGGAAGAATTCTGATTTGTTGCCTGTATTGCTGCATTCTTTTCAGTGGTAGAGGAGGTCTTCTAGTTCTGGGAGCTTCTGTTCATGCAAGACCAGCATCTTTCAGTGAGTCAAAAAGCACCTAGCTCCAGAGAAAATGCTGTGCGGAGGAGGACTGCCTCCCTCATGGACAAAGAGGGGTGCAAATGGAAGCATCCAAGTCATAGTAATCTTTGGATTTGTCGAAGGGGGAGGGGGTCAAGCAGTGCCCTGCCAGGTACTCCACTTCCTAGAGTAAGGCTTCAGTTGAGAGAAGGGAGGGTTTACTCCCCAGATTCCTGTATGAAGTACAAGCTAAATGCTGGTATGACTCTTAGGCAGTAGCCTGTGAGGTGCTCTTGACTGATTGCCCTTGGGCAAATTTAGAATTGATGTCCCCTGTGGGTGAGAATCCTGAGCCACTTGGTAATTTATATAGGAGGAGAGGGCCTGGGAGGAAAGCAAAGCTGCCAGTTTGGGTAGTCACTTTCCAGATTTTTCACCAGCTTTCTCACTGGCGCTCTTGATAAAGGGGAAGTGGGCAAATCAGTCAGGAGTTGGAAATTGTCCTGCAAGACAGCGTCTCAAGGCCCGCCATCATGCAAGTAGACATTTTATCAGGTTTGTGCACCAGACAGAGAGGGAGTGGGGAAGACTGGTTTTGTGCATTAGCGGGAGGGGATGGTTAAAGGGAATACAGGGAGCAGGCTTGGCTTGAGAGTCTCAGCTTCAAGGAGAAAGAGAATTCAGAGGAAGCACAGCTGGTGACATGAAGGTGGTATTTATTCAAGCTCTCCCTTCTTCCTGTTCAGTACTTGCAGCTCTAGATCAGCAAAAGAAAAGTGGCACCAAGGCCTGGGTAGCAGCCTGCAAAGTCTAAATTCTATGTAGGCTGCCCCATTGTCTAAACATAAAGTGGGAAAATAAATTTAGTCAGTTCATTTGCATAGGTGTGACTGTGACCTGCTCTGTTGTTGCGATAGCAAGAATAGGCTTTTATTGAAATGTACAGTTGTTGAGGAAGGGCTGCCTTCATGTGGCATGTGTACTGAATTCTGGTTTTCTCTTCTTCCCGCAGGGAAAGAATGTGACCTAAACAGGCAGTGTGGAGTAATGAACCCTGAAACCAAGAAGATTTGCACACGGTTATTGACCTGCAAGGTATGGTGATGCATATGAACCTCCTTCCTGTGGAAACCTGGGAAGAGTGAGGCAAAACAAAGAAAAGCTCCTTGCTCGTTTCCATAGGCCTGGCATTAAAGCACTGCCCTCCGCTTTTAAACCAGTCCCACTTCTCTGCTTTTAACAGCAGCTTGGCACACAGAAATGTAAGTGATAAAACTTTGATTACCCACCTTTCTCCATGGTACAAAAAGCTTCACCAGCTAAGTATCTGGAGTTGCAATTAAAGAAATAGGAGCAGGGCTAGGAAACCAAATTGGACAGTCTTGCCTGGTAGAAGTCCAAGGGCCTCAGCAGTACAGAACAGGGAAGGAAAAGACTTTGCAGCACAACTGCAGCAACAAAGCACATCACACTCTGTAAGTCCATGCTGTGTAAATTACAACTGATGGTTCCAGCTGCTTTGCAAGATGCTTGCAGCAGCTAGCGAATTCTAGGGAAAGAAGTGCAAAGGATGTGAGATGTGTGGCTCCAGAACACACCTGGAGCTGCCTTATACTGAGTCCATCAAGGTCAGTATCGCCTCCTCAGACTGACAAAGGCTCTCCAGGTTCTTAGCTAGAAGTCTTGCATATCACTTACCCCTACTTGATCCTTTTTCAACTGGAAATGCTGGGCACTGAACCCAGGACCTTTTGCATGCCAAGCAGAGCCTCTGCCTCTGAGCTGTAGCTTCTACATTGCTGTTCTGTCCGGGAGTCTAACAAGACCCAGTCCAAAGCATATTACAGGCACCTACAAGCTGGATTGAATCCAGTAGACAGCTTTTCCCCATCCAGTGGTGTCTTTCGTAATGGTGGCAACTCAAGCTGTCGCCCAGGGCTTTATCCACTGGAAAGTTTGTTTCTGCAAGCCCCATTAAAAGAAATAGGAGCTGCACAAGAGCAGCGCTGGGCTCTTGTACAGCTGCCACTCATTTCAATGGAGCTTGTACAGAAGGACTTCCAGGGGGATTGTGCCCCTTGCTGCTTTGAGAGAGGAGGCGAAGCATCCTTTCGTGGCGGTTAATGATGGAAAACCTCAAGCACATCTCAGGCAGTGGCTTTAGTTAGCTTTCTCTTTTACAGGCAACAGTGCATCTCACTGATAAATGGACTGTAGGAACTGGGTGTCTCCGTTCCTGACATTCAGGATGGCAAAAGACAAATGAATAATAGATGGTTGGTAGCTCATTGGTTTAGGCCACAAGCTTTTGGGGGGATGATCTAGGAATCAGAAAACAACACATAATACTTTAGCTGCAGCTTAAGTGACAGCCAATTTTTCTCTGTCATTTAATATGTTAGTTTTATGCAGGGTGGGGCAGTTTATTATTGGCATCAGCAGTTACTGTCTGGCAGATAAATAAAATGAATTGTCTATTGGGCACTTCCTTGTAAATCAACTACTAGGGTTCACATATTCACTGGTTAAAGTTGGTGCTGTTACCTCATGCAGTTCTAAGTCCCGTGAAGCCAGTGAACTTAGAATGGCACAACTCTAGTTAGAACTGCACTGTGTTTACATGTGAGGGATTCTTTACTTAAAAACAACCCTGTGCAAAAATCACACATCAGAGTTTGCGCTCTTACAAAGAAGGCTTGAAACTGAAGTGGTCGGTTTTGTGACACCATCAGGTATACATTAATTTGTGTTTTAAAAATTTGTGGAGGATGCTTTTCAGCCAACGAGTCTAACCGTTCTTGCCTGCCTGTGCTCCAGATCCATTCTGTGCATCAACGGCGCGAGGTGCAAGGACGTGCCAAGGATTTTGACGTCTTGGTGGCTGAGCTGAAGGCCAGTGCCAGGAAAGGGGAGTCCCCCAAAGATAAGAGCCCAGTCAGGAAGGAAGCAACTTCTGAAAGACTCTCCCAAGACTTCTCCTCATCATCACAGACATCGCTGGTCCTGCCTAACTCTTCTCCTTGCCGAGTGAAGCAACCTCACTCACACTGTGCACTTTCCAGGTATAAAAACAGAGGTTATTCCAGGTAAAAGGAGGAGAGAAAGTTGTCTCTGCAGAGTTGTTTGCACAGTTTGAATTAAGCCTGTCTAGAAGAGTCTGTTCCACTACAGCTGTGAAAAATGTGTCAAAAAAATGGCAGAGTTTATCTCATAAATTTGCTGAAGCTGATTCCTCCCAAAGATACTCAGTATAGTGTATATTTCCTACTAAGAGAGCCAACCATATCTCTATTACAATTCAAGACTTTTTATCCTTGGAGAAGTCACTTCTTCCATCTGTTGCTCTGCTCTTAGGTCTAGGGTATCCTCTGAAAGTGACCTTGATGACCTGCCCACCACTTCAGGTGAAGCTGACCACGGGCTCTACCCTTTCCCAGCACCCAAAGGCACCAGTCGGATTTCAAGTGAGGAGAGCGAGGATGATACAGCAGAGGATGTTCGCAAGCTGGATTGCCATTATGCAACACAGGCACCACGTCCCCAAGCAGTAAGTGGCAGGTGGAGGCAAGTGCTGGCCTGTTGTTAACTTGTGCCACCACATCCTTGAGAATCCTTGTCTCAGATGTTGCAAGACAAATGCTGGACACTTGAACATAAATAACAGTTGTATGCTGAATCAGACCATTGGACCAGCTGGCCTAGGATTGTCTACTGTGAATAGCAGCAGCTTTGAAATCCTTTAGCAGGCTGTGTCATGGATTGGCTCAGTGGAAGAGCCTCCACTTTACATGTGGAAGGTCCCAGGGTCAATCCCTGCCATCTCTAGTTAAAAGAACCATGCAGTAGGTGATGTGAAAGATCTAAGACCCTGGAGAGCTGCTGCCAGTCTGAGTAGACATTTCTGACCTTGATGGACTGATTCATGTGTGCACCTTGGACCTTATGCATGCAAAGCATGTGCTTTTCTTACTACTGTGGTATGAGTCGTGCCTCATCTTTTTGTGTTTGAAGTGTACAGAATGAACTACTTCCACAGTAACAAAAACATCTTATCTCTGCCCCTATCCGGTTGCAGGACATGCTGTTTGGATGAATGTGATGCACTTACTGGGTTTTTTTTCCTTCCTCTCTCCTTCCCCCCACAGTTCTGCACTTTTGGAAGCAGATTAGTGAGCCCTGGGTGTTATGTGTTTAGCCGACGACTGGATCGATTCTGCTCAGCACTCAGTACCATGCTGGAAAGGCATCTCAGCTCTCACATGTGGAAGTAAGTTACTTTAGAGGAAAACAGAACACATTCTCTGATTTAACCTGGGAGTGTGGTAATGCACTTGTGCACAGTTAACATGGTTGTATGGATGTGTGCATGCACACAGACCTATGCACTAGGAATATCTTTGTGCAAAAGAAGTTGTTCCAGAATCATAAACCTGTGAAGTCACAAATGCCTGTTGAAACCCACTGCAACATCATAGCAGCTGCTTCTACTGTGTGCTATGGTTTGCATTTGCCTGGAGGGAAGGAAACTAACATCAGAAGCACTCTGGGGTTGTGCAAACCTGTTTGCACCAGGAAGTAACTGCTTCACTGGACGTACATCTCAAAGGGAACCTGGAAATGTTCCCTGGACCTCCTGTGTCTCCCTGTACCTATCTCTTTTTTTACCACACTTGTTTTAGCTGTTTTTCTTCTTCCGAACATTATCATCTTCTTGCTGGCAGTGTGATCCCAGCCATCAGGGATCATCATATTGCTGATGTGAAGCCAATCAGACTTGGCTATGTGACAACGGCATAAAGCCAATTTCAGGCTAGAGTATTGCCCTCTCTGGATGGATGTTGAGAGGAGGGCAGGCACATTGGAAATAGTTTTGCCTTCCCTTCTCACCAAAAGTGGTGTGTAGTTCGCAAAAAATGTTTACTAAATGTTGTCTTTCCATCCCCTCATTCCCCCATTTCTGCTCAGCCATACTAATCTGTCAGTGGCTGCAAGTCTGCCTCTGAGCAGTGGCAGGAGAAATGAGACTGTCAAGGGCAACCAACCAGTAGCGTGATGTGGAAACAGATGGCAGCCACTCTGGGAGAAATGCCACAAAGACAGAATGTGTGCACAAGTCCCAAGTCCAGGAGAATTTCTCAGAGTCTTTCCATCCGGGTAGACGTAATGAAAATCACTAAGCTTTAATGAAACCATTAATTTATATTCTCCTAGATATGATATAAATCAGCCAAACAAAAATGCATCCCCATTATTTGAAGTTACAGTTAAACATATTTAGTGTATTTTCCATAAAATACAGCTTTTAAAAAAATCAAAATCAGTTTGGTACTTCTGCTTTACTTTTGACTCGAGTATTTTCAGAGATATGTGGCTTTGTCTTGTTTATTTAGGAAAGCTGTTCTTTTTATTTGTAGCTCTAAATCTTCAGAAATGCAGAATTCCTTTCATTTTGTCAAATACATATAGACCCTACATTTTGCCACATGCTTCTCAGTGTTTGAAGTTTCTATGTGCCTTGCCAAACTGGAGAATATGAAGAGAGATTTTAAAAGGATGGAATCTTGAAGCCTGCTGATTTCTTCAGTGGCAGCTTGAGACAGTAACAGTGAGGTGTGCAATTCTATGTACTAAGTCCCAGCCCTGGGTATCCTGTTCGATTCCCTGAGCTGCTTCCTACTTTCTGGGGCTCTTGTTCTGTCTCCTGCTCTAGTGGTTTAGGCAGTATTTTTCCTACTTAGTGATAGTAGCCTGTTTCTCTTGAAGTCACAGTTTCTTTTCATTGGTAGGTGTCAATTTGCCCTAATGAAGGAAGAAAGCCGTGTTGTGTGTATATTAACTTCTAAATCAACACTGGTTTAGTTTCTGTTACGAAGACCCAGTGAT
This sequence comes from Eublepharis macularius, assembly GCF_028583425.1. Taxonomy (NCBI): domain Eukaryota; kingdom Metazoa; phylum Chordata; class Lepidosauria; order Squamata; family Eublepharidae; genus Eublepharis; species Eublepharis macularius. The sequence continues at coordinate 103,172,447 of NC_072794.1, read as the reverse complement.
ATTTGACTATAAGATACTTTAAAGAAGCATGAGATAAATTATTTTTCTTTGAAAATGGATGTAAAGCTGTGAGTACCGATTTTTTTAAAGAAAGCAAAGTTTCTCTTTCACTTTAGAAATGAAAGTGTTTTGGAACAGGGGTAATAACTTGTATTTGTGTGTCATGTTTCTGCACAGAACATAAAATAAATACAAGATCTAGTCAGAATTAGTGTTATGCTAATTATCTTAACCCTCTTTTCTTTGTATTCAAAATAACGCTCAATCTCATATACATTTTTGAGGCCTAAACTATGTTGATAACATTAAGTTTTAGTCCCTTAACATGGGACTTCCTTCTGAGTAGACCTGCTTAGGCCTTCTCCCATAAGTTTTAACAGGATAAACCCCAAGGACAGCAGTGAGTGTGAGCAAATCATATCCTCTTAAATGCTCTGATTCAGAGGGCCTAATCCAAGATTTAGATTAAAGGGCTGCTTTTGTGTGGTCTGTGCTGTTTTGATTCATCGGCAGGACTTGTTCTGAATAAATATGAAAAATGCAGGATTTACAGTCTTTAGAAATTATAGATGTAAAGGGAGCAGCAGTACAAACCTTCTAAACATCTCTTTGCTTAACAATCCTGGTGGTCAGCGAAGCACCGTCTATCCTTCATGTGATATTTCCACAAATCCATTTAATTGCTAATATTCTCTGTTCTCAAAACAGTTTTGGGGTATGAAAAATAGCCTTGCTACAGGGAGACATACTTGTGTTCATAGGTTTTTAAAAGGCTGGCTGGAACAAACCATTACAAGAAAGAAATGGGAAGTGTGCAATTTTCAAAACATACAAGGGAGAAAACACTGTATTAAGTTCCCTTTAATATACTTGATTGTGTATCCCTTATTTTACTGTTGTTCTTAAGTTGGATACCACTTGTCTAATATATGCAATACTTTAAATGAGATTTTAAAATATCATGATCATTAAGAAGCATCCCTTATTTTGGGGAAAAACAAACAAACAAACACACACACACACACACACACACACACACACACACACACACAAAACAACAACAACAACCCTTTGGCAACAGAAATATTTTATTCCTTCAACTGACTTTGTAATCCCTTCTGTCTGCAATCCCTAATTCTCCAATAGGTGGTGCTGGAATATAGAGTTTGGTGGTGCATTATGGACAAGACTGTCCAACTGAGCAAAAGAGAAAAGAACACTCTTGGTCTGATAGAGAGGACGGGTGTCGGGTGTCTGTGTATTTGCACGTATTCATCATCACAAAGGCTTTGGGGGACTGTTTTTATTGCAGTAAAGCTAATATAATCCCTCTCCCACAAATCTTCCTGTTTGTGATGCTTGTTCCAATTTATAATGATTTTCCAACTAAGGTTCATGGACTAAACAAACCACTCAGACTGTTCATTTCAGCATTTTCAAAACTTTAATTCACTTTTACTTAAGTGATAGATTAGATCTATCTTTCCAGCATTGGTTGCAGTAGCTATACCAGATCATATTCCTGTACTTGTAGGTTCATAAGCTTATGTTGTTCATCCTCAAATGTTCAGGATCAAAGTAACAGGCTGAAATAGTAATTTCTGGCTTATTTATGGAAAAATAACCTCCACTATGAGATTCTAGCTGTCTTATCTGAAAAAATAATCTACATGGTCAGCACAGCTTTTAACTTTTTTAAAAAGACTGTTGCCTTGTGGAGTAATATACCACTGAAAAAAAATTGTGTTGAGCTTCTTTCAAGGAAGCGGACAAATGAAAATTGTGAAACAGATGTGAATTTTATTCAAATAGCTTTTGTAGCATCACTTACAAACAGGTTGTTTGCCCTGACATGGATGTTATAGGGTATGAGGGTTTTTTCATGCTTCCCAAAACACTGTGGTGCTTCCATGTACTTTCTCAGTTTTCCTTGTTTATTCTGCAGTCTTTCCCAAACCTCCTTCTCTGTGACATTTTGGAAACTATTGCAGCAAAACCTGGGTGGCACCCATATAGTTGGGAAAATCTGGAATTTCCAAAACCTACCCATATAGGCACCACTTTCTCTGGTCTAATCTCCCATGGTGGCCATCCTCTCCCCTCACCACTTGATGGCTAAAAAAACCCCAGCAACTGGCATATTGTTAGAGTTATACAACATTATAATGATTAGTGTATCATTTTCTGTGAATTCACAGCTTTCATTAAAAAAAATTAACTCTAGCTTATTTTGTTGTGGAGATATAAAGAGAAAGGCTCCTTTCTATAATGAAAGGAGCAATAGAATTACTTTTGAAAAGGACGCTGGGAATTCAGACAATCTGGTAGACAGATTGTTAAAATGCTGTGTAAATTGTGAATTTAAAAAGCCCTCCCCCGGTGGCATGCGGGGACGGGGGGAGGGGGAGCTACTATAGAGGACTGGAACACAGAAAACGTGGAGGAACCTGCCACGTGGAAGCCCTGTTGCTGCTGCACTGTATTAGCTCATCCCCTTGTGGAAAACACCAAGGTATTATGCTCATAGTAATATAAAACAGTTGATGCTAGGCTTCCGGAATTTGACAGAAGAGGATTGCTTATTGTAGTCTGATGCAGACTGCCAGTCTGAAAATTCAAGAGGGGTTCATGGGGCTTGGCTAGCATCAGAATTGGGGGCACAGGAAATTGACAAGTGATTTTTTTTTAATTTAAAGAGTTCTCTTTTTTCTTGACTTTTTTTTTCTTGACCTAACCAGAAGGATCCCTCCAGCTGCTGATCACCAGCTGCTCTCCACGCCATCACCTGTGCTTCTGGGCTTCTCTACATCCAGCAATTACCAGAACAACAGTTCCTCTCTGGTTTGCAGCCTTCCCCACAGCCTCCCTGGCAGGACCTCTGTGTCCTGTACACCTTCAGCGACAGTGGCATCCAGGGAGAGCCGCACTCACCACAGTATGAACTATGCAGTGGGGTCACCCCATGTTGCAGCCGCCTGCAGCCAGTCAGACTGCATGGGCGGGAGTCAGTCCATTACCTCCCCACTCCCAGCCAACACCCCTTCACCATCCTTCAGCAAGTTGCCTTTGACCAAGGCCAGTAAGTCCTCCAAAACCAAGGAGCTGGCTGGCAGCATAGAGCCAGAGGCTGTGGCCCGGAAGCGCAAGCAGTCTCCCAGTGCCCCTGCTAGTCCACCGTACAAACAGACCTGTTTTCTGGATCTGGGCAAAAGCAAGGCTGCTGGCTGCCCAGCGTCCCATCCCTCTGCAAAAGCCAAGCCATCTGTGATTGCTTCCTCCCCTCTCCCCCTCAATGGAACAGTCTCTGCAGGTGCCAGGATCAAAAGGGTAGGCCATCTAGACTGCAGGGCTCCCAGCCATGTACCAGTCAAAGCTTCACAGCTGGAGAACCGGGGCTCCTCACTGAATGCCCCCAAAGCATTGCAGGCCAACTGCATCTCAGATGAGGAGGCCAAGCGACGCAAGAATACAGCCACCTACTGTAGGCCAGTGAAGGCCAAGCACGCCCCTTCTCCCTTGCCTTCCCCTTCCTCATCTGACTTGAGTGGCTCTATCAGAAGGAAGAAGCCAGTTGTTTCCCTGGGCTTTGAGGAGAAGCAGAACACAATGAAGGTAGGTGTATCCTGAGCCTGTGGCTCCCCCCTTTCTTCCCACTTCCAGGGAGTCCTGCTGACACAAGCTGAGCTAAGGCTGAGAACTTTATGACCAGGACTTTTCAGAAAATGTTTCACAGACATTTCAGTTTGGGTAGAGTCTATATGAGGAGTTTCAAGCAATATCAAGAGACAAAACTGAACTGCTGTTTAGTAAAAAGTGTTCAAGTGTGCCAGTTGTATCTCAACTGCACTATCACAGCAGGATTGTAGAACAGTGTAGCAAAAAGGGAACACCATGCCAAGCTCTTGACCACAATTTCCAGAACTTGCATCTCTTTTACTAGTGCTGCCAGTCAACTCAAGCTTGAATTGGCTGGGTTTGTTTTTTTCCCATGAACCAATGTTAAGCTGTTAAAATAGATACATTTTGAAAAGACCCTGTAATAATTGTAGATGCTTCTGGGAAGTTCACAACCAGGGTATGATGGCCACTCCCTTGTTCTTTATTCCTTCTCCTGTTCCTTCTCACTATTGTTATAGTTGAAGCTGCCAATTCAGATTGGAGAGGAGGTGTCTGGGGTATAAACCTTGTATAATCAAGGATTAATTTCAGGATTGTTACCTTATGATTACACAAGAAAGACATTTTAGGGAATTTTACTAAATAGAAGTTGCCCTTGCTGATTTGCTTGGATCAGCAGTTTAGTATCTCTAAGGAAGTAAGAACTGTGTCCACCAAAGATGATAACACTGCTATTTATACACTCACTGATCCCATAGTGACTAAGAGGCCATTTGTGATTGTGCTAGTCATTCTTGAAAGTTTGATCCTTCTTTGGGCTTGTAATGAAATCAGAGGAACTGAGTGGTGATTGGGCTAGAAGGGTCATTAGTGCCTCCATACAATTCCAACTTTCCAGTTTTTCTGCAGCTGCATGGTAGTTTAAGAAGGGACCCTTTTGCAGTTCCTAAGGAAGGGCAGTTGAGAATTATACACTTCTTATAGGACAGAATCTCTGTCCATTGGAGAATATGCAACTTTCAAACATCTTTATTAGGAACTGGGCATCTAATTTGTGCTTGCAGATCCTTGCCTGCATGGTACCATGTGATCATTTACAAAGGCATTTCATGGTTGTTTTGTTTGTATGAGATTTATACACTGCCTCTCCAGAAACACTCAAGGCAGTTCCACACCAATTTTCTTTTCTAGTAAGTTGCAAACTTGGTTGTGTATTCTTTTGTCATTTGAAAGAGGCTGCTGGTTGCAGCATGAACTGGAATAAACATTTACTGTGTGAATAGAATTGCATCAGCTGTCAGCCTCCACACTGACACTTTTATTTTCTCCTTACAGTCAAAAGCGCATTAACAGCAAGTGCCTGCGTTCTGCAGAAGGAGCTACCAGTCTGCATACTCTGAGCACCTGGACCAGATTCAAAGCCTCCTGCTTTTTATAACTTTATAGTATTTTTCTAAAGAAAAAAAAATTCCTCTAAAATACCTCAAGGCTCCTATTTTTTTTTCTGCTTAATTTGGTGGTGGGGGTGGGGATAAAGAGAATCCCAATACAAGGAAGGCCTGTAGATACAAATGTAATCAAGCCACAGCATAAGAAGCTGGATGCAGATAAAATAGCCACAGTAAACAGTGACACTAGGATAATAAGGGTTTTTAAGAAAGTATTTTCTGGTATTTTATTTTTTTAGAAAGAAAACAAAGGAGCAGTGAAGGGGGGGGGCAGACTTGGACAGACTTTGTGGGACGGCATCCAGGTATCTGTGCCTCTGCCCAGGGCCATCAATAAGCACAGCTCTGTAACAGTTCCACAGAAGCGGCTGCCCACTTTCTACTTCACTGGCCGTGCAAGCCTAAGCAGAATTACTCCAATCTAAGCCCATTGAAATCAATGGGCTTAGACTGGGGTAACTGCTTAGGATGACACTTGTCAGTTGCGCTGCTTTTCATATCACTCTACCAACATTATGACTCTGTGCAGTGAGTCTTTTTTTCTCTGTTAGCCTTTAACTGTTTCTTGTGCTTAAAGTTAAAAGAGAGAAAAACAAAGCCATTAGTGCAGGCTCCATAGTTGTTAAATATCTCGTTGCAGCAGAAGCTGTAATGGTAGCTTTGATTCTGTTCAGACTGACAGCTAGAAGTCTTTTCAATTAAGTCAATAAAGTGAGCATTCTGCATACAGCCTCCTTACTGCTGCCCTGTCTTTAAATACAGAGGCTGTACTATGGTGGCAGCATGTGTGTTGTTCAGTGTCTTACCTAGTTTTAAAAGGCTTTTCCTCCTCTAAGCTTGAAGGAGCAGTGACCAGGAAAGAGAAGGTTCATGCTAGGGGTATAACCACTGTAGCAGTTTAATCCACGGCAGCACTTTTTGAGTGTGCATACCCAACTTGCCATAGAAAAAGGTGTGTGCATAGTAAGTTACACTACTGGGCATGGCTAGGTTGGTTATATGTACACTGAATGGCTGTCTCGGTGAGAAGACTATCCCCTTCTGCTATGTATGTGGAGTGTGAATGGCATAACCTCTTTCATCACCACTCTAAAGAAACTGAACAGAGTATTTGAGAGGACAAGAAGTCAACTGCCTATGCATATTCTACAGAATTGTTCTGAAACAATCCCTTGTCTTTGTTCTTCCTACCCGGCCTGTCAGCATCCCAATTTTTATAGAAATAGAGAGGCAGAAATATTAATCACATGGACATCAATTACGAAGTATCCTGGTAGCTGTATTTGATTTGCTGGATTGTGGATATGTCCTTGTGTGCCTGTTTTTTTTGCCTGGGGGAGGCTTAGTAAGCTGCATTGTTAACAACACTTAGTAGCTACCTAATAGCTTCTCTGCTGTGTTCTCTGCGTGCCAATGCAAAATTGGAAGTGTATGGAGTGGGACAGGGAAGGTAGCTTATGGCACCTGGTTTTAGGCAGGGACTTGAGGCATCTCAGTCTTTGTGAACTGAAGTTAAAGTGCTGCTTTAATTGTGCTCAGGTGTCCCTGCGTTTCCTTTAGATAGTACCTCCCTGCCCATCTATGTATAGAGTTCCTTCTGTTTCTTCTTGCTACAGTCCCTGTTACTTAAGGTTTTGAAATCATTTTAGCAAAAAAAACAAAACCCTCCACTCCCCACAAGAGCCTGGTGTATTCCCCTTTAATTTTTGCTACATTTGTATCCTATTCCTCTTCCAAGGTCTCCTTGGAGTGTTTCTGCCTCTCGCTAAAGCATCTGAGAGCTGTTAAACAGAGCAGTGCCCCAGCCTTTCAAATCAGCATCAATGTTGAGTGGGGAGAACTGGGAATTAGCACGTCCAAAGCAAACACTCTAGTGTCTGCCATGCAGGCTTTCTAGCACCCTGTTTTCGGAAGTCCAAGGAATGGAGAACTGCTTCAATACCTTTCTCTTTCTTAAACCCACTCAAATGGTTTCACAAAGATTTCACTTGAAAATAGCTGAATACATCAAAGAGGTTGTGTGATATAGAGGAAAACTGCCTAGATTGTGCATATCGTGAAAAGCTTCCAATTGACTTGTTTGTTAATCTTGGGTTTCAAAACCTTACGTGTATGTGCATTCTCTCAGAAGCAAGCATGAGAATTCTGTGGTGGTGGTGGAGCCCATGGAATGCTAATTGAGAGGGAGGGTTGGCTAACCCCCATCCTCCTCAGAGCAAAAGCATGGAGGCTAAGCAAAGCCTTTAAAGGACGCTCATAAAGGAAGTACTGGAGCCCAACAAGGGAAATATTTGAAGAAAGGTTCCCCATCCAAACCCATCACCTGGAAAAAAACATTTGCCTGCACCACTATCTGATGACACCCTAGCTGCAGTGAGTGTGAGTTAGTTTGGGCAATATTAGGTGACCAGGGACCCAAGTGTAGTCCGGATCTGTAGAGTTCTTGCAGGGAGCACAGGGTGACTGAGGGTCTCACCACACAAGACAAAATACACTCGAATTACATGGGCAATTCGAGTGTATTTTGTAATTTTAGTGTATTTGAGTGTAATTCAAGTGTATTTTGTCTCGTGTGGTTTGATCCCGAGCAGTCCTTTGGTGACTGGAGTTGTTAGGACTTTAAAAGTCATTGCAAATTACAGGAGACGGATAGCTTTCAGGAGAGAGGGACACAGGCAGATGGTTGTGTGGGAGTACACATATGATGGATGACACAAACAATAAAGCTATTTCAAATGGGCCCTGACAAGGATGGGCCAACCTAGCCCGATGTCATCTCAGCCAGGGTTAGCCCGGACAGTGTTTGGATGGGAGATCACCTTGGAAGTCCAGGATCACTACGAAGAGGCAAACCACCTCTGTTCATCTCTTGCCTTCAGATGGCCATAAAGAAATTGCTAGGCTCTGAAAGTTGCTGGATTGTGTGTGAGATTGTAATATTTCACCAACACTGCTAGGGTGGGAGAAGCAATCACATGAAATTGGTGTGTTGGTCAAGTAGGTTGCAAGGATGTAAGCAATGATTAGCTCCACACTATTATGATGCTATGCAGGTCAATGCAGTCAATGATTTCCTAGGTAACAACCCACAAATGTGTATATAATTCTTTGTTGAATTTGTTTTCTGCACTGTTCTTCCAAGTAGTAAGAAAAATTGCACTGTGCTACATTACTCCTTGGTAAATCGTATCTTCCCATAAAATTGCACATTGTGGGTTGAGCATGATGAGGGGGGACATGAACCCATTTCCAAACTGATCCTAGGCATTTTTTTTAGTAGTATGACCCATGAATTCGAATGGGATTTATTGCCTAGGACTGCAGCTTCTATTGTATGTTAAAACTATACAGCTGTATACAGTCCATCTGTTTGGTTTAGTGCATTGGGCCTTATAGGCTGTTCAAACTCGATATGCTGAGACATGAAATCTAATGCAGGTTGGAATCGCCATGCCACAAACTCTTATTTCGAACCGAGTTGTGGTTGTTGAGCGGAAAATGTCAAAACGGCACGGGAAGGAAGCTAGCTACACCGCCCTAGGATTAGGTACCGGACTTCAAGCCGGCTCGTAAATCACGCTCTGGTCCTTAAAACCCTGTTCTTTGAAGCTAGGAGACAACGGCCGTTGAGAGGAAAGGTACTCTGCGCATGCTCTAGGTCTTTCAGCTCTTGATAAAGAGCGGGATAGGAACATTTTCTAGAAAGAAAAGAACGTCTCCACATGTTTCGGGGCGTCAGCACTATTGAAGAAGACGGCATCTCTTTGGAGGGGATCCACTCCATTGCCTGCCGCCGGGAAAGCGAGGGGGCACGCCTGCCCGCCCGCCCCACTCACCCCTTTCCTGCCTTCTGCAGCAAACGGCAGCGACTCTCTGCCAGCTCGCAGCCGAGCTCCGCCCGCCGCGCCGCAAGGTCCCCGCCCTCTCCGCGGGCAGGTGGGTGTCGCCGCCGGCTGCAAGCCACACCCGGCCCTTTGCCCTCCTCTGTGACAGTAGCCTGCGGAAGAAGGGGAAAGGTTCACCATGCGAGACGCTCCCGCGGGCTCCTGGCTCCTTCGCTGGCTGCGGCGGGGCTGCGGGCTCTTGGCGCACCTGGCGGCGCTGGGCATGACGGCTCTCCTGTTGCTCCTCTCTAGGCCTGGCACCAGTGAGTGACATCCGCCGCCGCCACCCCCAATACAGCAAGCCCGAAGGCTAGTGGGGGGCTGCTGCTGCTGAGGGAGGCCCAACACGCGCCTCCTCTTGCCTTAGGGCGTCTTTAAGACGGGAGGCGTCCGTTGCCCAGGACGCGCGTGCTTGAACTCGCTGCCGAGGGGCAGTTGTTCGTTTCTCCAAAGCAACTTTTTTCTTGTACATGCTAATAATTCTCGAATAGCGACCGCCTTCTGTCTTATTAACAATGACTAGAACTAGCTGAGGGAAGGATCTTCTTGCACTGGCAAAAGGAGCGCTCGCCTGCCTTGTATAAATCATGCCTGCACACCTGCATGATTTAGAGGGCAGATAAGGAGGCTGGGTAGGACAAATGAGACGGCTTTGCAGAATGCTGTGTGGATAGTCTGGGAACAGACTATCCACAAAGCATAATAAATGCGTTACATATCCTGTGGAAATCTCCCTACTCTAAAGCTAAAGAAATGTGCAGCCCCTTGCTTTCCCCCAAATAAGAACCAACTTTAGACTTGCCAGCCTCCAAGTGGGGTTTGGAGATCTCCTTGAATCACAGCATCTTCAGACCGCTGGAATCTGTTCCCATGGAGAAAAAGGGCAGCTTTGGAGGGTGGACCATATGGCATTATTCCCCCTCAGGTCTCTCCCTAATCTCCAGGAATTTCCCAACCTGGAAATGGCAACCATAGCCCACTCTGTTGACCTTTACCTGCTGTTTCATTGTTATCCTTGGCTGCAATTCCAGTTCTTGTCGATTTTCTTCCCTTACACTTTGGCAAAAAGGGGTTGGAAATGAATCCACTGAATGAATCCAATGATGCCATGCAAGTATGTTTCATGTGTATACCTGCACATGAGGAAGCTACAACCTCTTTTCTCAGTTTATGCACTTTATTGAATAATGACTTTTTTGTATTGTCAGCAAAAATATGTGAAAATGACAGGAAGCTAAAATAACATTGTAGAAGCTAAAATTAAGAAATTGCCATCAGTTCAGGTACATAATACAGTGGGTGGCATCCTGCCTTAGGCTGGAGGAACTTTCTACAACTTAAGGAACCTTCTTTTGACTTTGGTGGTTCTTTTTTTGGAGGAAGAACCTCTTACGTTGGAAGAAAGCTCCTTAGGCTTGATAAAGACTTCAGACTTTGCTTAGTGAAATGGCGAATACAGGTCAGTATATTTTATCTGGAGAAAAAAAGTCTAAAATGAAAGTACTAATCTATGTTCAGTTTTAAGAACCACCATTCCCTTTTCTCCGAAAACTTTTTTATACATATCTCAAACATTACTTAAACACTGTTTGAAATTACAGATTCCTTACATGAGAAGTACTTTTGTATAGGGCATGGGGGCATGGAGGAGGGGTCACTGGGGTGGTTGGGGCAGGGGAGAAGGTGTGCATTTCTTGCATTGTGCAGGGGGTTGGACTAGATAACCCTAGAGGTACCTTTCAACCCTATAATTCTATGATTCTAAGTGCTGCAAACCACACATTGGTTGTCATGTGTGACAGCAGCACATGCAAGTCCTCCATTACATCTGATGTAACTGCTGAGTTCAAGGCACAGTGTGGCTTCCCAGAACATATACAGAAAAACATCTGGGCACTGACCTGTCACATGCACATGCTTTGCATGTTTTTTCTATGTTTACTTTCGATGTCTGTAGTTGAAAAGAGCAATTATCTACACTTTTTAAAATTGTAGAGTAATGGGAAAGAGGGAATAGATTTGGTAAATATATTCCTTGAGGGTGTCTTCTGGCTGTATAAAATCAGTCTACACAAGTAAAGATATAGAACATGTAGTGTCATCATAAGCATAGTTGTACCCATTGACTTTAATAGACTTAGAACGATGAAACTCTTAGGATGGCACGATTAATGCATTTAACTGTGCAATTGAGTTTCATTTATTTCAACGGGAGGTTGAAAGAGAAAGAGCCAAGGTCTCTCATCAGCCAGGTGTATTTGCACTGTGCAATGTGCTCCTCAAGTGGGTCCATATCTTTTGGCGCAGTATGCTCTGCCTAGCTTTCTGCAGTAATTTAAATCTTATAGTTGCCTTTTATAATTTATTAATAACCAGTGTGGCTGTTTTGTAGGTATTTCCTAATTAAGTCTGGAATGTTCTTCTGTTACAGGAGCTGGAAGTCTTATTTTAGAACATGACAGCACTATAGAACATAATGGATGCTTCTTATTTCAGAATCCAGAAGCTTCAGTTAACTTTATAGGGCAGATAGCAGATCTTTGTACTGTCTCTTATTCTTCAGTTCTTGATCTGGCAGTCTTATTATGTGTATGTCATTGTTTGGTGCTGCTTTCCATTGCTTCTGACATGAAAGTGTCTGTGTTTCTAGCTAGAATGGGCACGATTCATCCGTAATTAAGTACTTTCAATTGGTGGAGGAGGGGTTATTTCAGTGCGAATGCCAAGTACATAGTTTACTTTTTCTATTCAAATCAATGGAGTTAAGTGTTTCATTTTGGCTGGATTTGTACTAGGTGTTTTTTCCTATTACAATTAACATGTAATTCTAATTAATTGCATTGAGTTTTTAGGAGCTTGAAATAGCCTTTCTAGCAGTGTTTCTTAAGGACAATGATTCTCCTGCATGTGCTCCAGTCAAAGTGAGAAAAAAATGTTAAGGTCTACGCAGTGTTTTGGCAATTTTAGACTAATTTTGTTAATTAACTGGAGGAAAATACCTTTAATTATTTTTTAAAAACCTTCATCAGCCTTTTGAATTATGGCATCTCCTTCCAGCTACATTCTAGAATGTACTCTTGTTCAAGTAATCTTGACAGAGCAGATGAGATAGGTGATCCAAGCAGTAAAGAGACTTTCAAACTTCAAGGACAGTCCTCAATCTTGTCTTGTTGGTTGATAAACCTTGTACTTCTGCCACAGAATCCCTGGTGGTGGCAGGGAATTATAGGGTCTTTTATTTCCCATGTGCACGTTTTAGTCGGTTCAGGGAGTCTGTTGGGTCCCACTCTAGCCTTACTCTAAGAAGACAACCCGACTCCCCCATAGCTGCTTATGGTAGGAGGTCACTAGTAGTGGGAATGCAGAAACACTTGCTTACCATTATAGACTTTCTCATTGGGAATTTTCTAGTAATTTTTTACCATAGTGCTCCAAGCCTCATGTGATTTCTTTTTGTAAAAAATGGCTGTCACAATATTGACCCTCCCCCCTCCCATAACAGTATAAAGCCTTGGAAAGTTTGCATGGAAATCAAATCATAGTATGTGCTTAAAGCAAACAGTTCTCAGTATTTTAGTTCTTCTGTTCTTTTTTTTAAAAGTCATGTTTGTAGAATCTTTAAAATATGAGGACAGATCTGTTTCTAAAAATGTGAGGAAAGCAGAAGTTGTCTGGTGTAGGAACCCAGGCGCCAAGGCCCAGTTTGGCTGAAGTGCACTTCCTTGGCCTCACCTAGAAACAGGCAAGGGTTGGGTACCGCCTATCCCTTCTCTTCTCACTCTACCCCTTTGGAGCTGGGTGCCAGAACTGGCCTGTCCTTATTGGCCTCTTCTCGTCAGGCCTGGGGCATGCCCTGTAGCCTCCCTCTACTCAGAAGCCCTTCAGGGAGTGGTTAAGCCTGCAAGGGACCAGTAGTGCCTTCTGAGCAATTTCTGCCCTGTTATTCCCCTTTCTCACCCTGAGGGAGGGGTGGGAACTTCCCAACAGTTGATTGTCCGGCAACTGTCTGTCAAAGGGCCAGCTGTCATTGATCAGCTAGCTGGTGTAAAGATGTTTACAAGGTACATCTGTAACCCTTCTGGGCCTGACCATGTGAGGGATTGAGAAGGAAGAGGGCAGGATGTTGCCCCCACCCCCCCACCCCAACATCAAGAAAGAATGTTCCTGAAGTAGAGAGGTGAGAACATGGAACATACAGAACTTCCCAAGGCTTCCAGATTGTTTAACTTGTGCAGTCATCTCAGCTGTTTCCAAAATAATCAAATTTCAGCAGCCTCCTAATTCTGTAACTGGAACAAGCTGCACATATTAAAAGCATCCTATGTATAGCTGATCTGCATTCTATATATAGATAACATGGAGAGGAGCTTTACCTCAGAAATGAGGCTTATTTGAGAACAAAATTTAAACCTCATTCTCCTATCAGTCACAGCAATGTAAAATATATTGAAGTGGGGAATGAAGATACCCATGCTATGATGCAGAGTCCTTTATGTGCATAGCATTGCCTCTTCAGCCATGAAATATACACATGATTCTTCTCTTCCCATCCATCCCCTTTCTGCAGCTGGTGAGGGGGAAATTCTGCTTGATCTTGCAGGACTGCCTGACACTGCAATCACAATTGTCATGGATCAGACTTCCTTTGTTTTGGGCTGCTACCATCAAATCTGTTACTTATGACATGTTTATTTATAGATTGGAGGATTGTTCTGCTTTGTTCAAGCATTTTTTTCTTTTTTCTTCCAGGTTTATTTTCCTGGCACCCAATGTTCATGTCAATAGCAGTAAGTTAGTTTTATCTTCTGCTTATATATCTGGTGTTGCTACTTTTGCTTATGGAGTGTGTAGCATAACAACTCAGAGGCAAACTGCATGAGATGCCTGATGTGTCCAGTTCCTGCAAGTTTATCTGGGAAGTGTAATTGGGCCCGACTCCCGGAGGAAAACCCAAGTGGAGCGGATTTTTGCAAGAGTGTCTCTTGCAAAAATCCACTCTGCTCAGTTTTTCCTCCAGGAGCTCAGGGTTGGGGGGCATGTCAGAGCAGCAGCAGCAGGGCCAGAAGGATGGGAGAGAAAGAGTCAGCTCTAAGTAGTTTAGCTCTAAGACAAGGAACTGAGAAAGCTTCTGTTAGAGAGAGGGAAACTCTCTTGTCTAGAGCTTACATCTGGCAATACACACTCCTCCTTCCCACACCCCGCGGTGTTCTCTTTCTAGTGCTTCAAGAGATACCTGCTAAAACTTAACACAGTCTCTTCAAACTCAACCAGACCTGCTGAACAGATGTGTGTATTTTAATTGGGCCAATATCTCAAGCACTTGTTAGGTAATGTGTGTGGTATCATTGGTAATGGCCAGTACATTTCTTCCACACATACATGCCTGGTGTGGTTTAAAGGATTTAAAACAACCTGTAAAGGGTATACGCTAATTTGCTGTAGCAGATGGTTGCTTGTGCAGTCTCTAAAAAAAGAAACGGCAAATCTATTTGTGGTTTTAACATAATTTTCTCTGTTTTTCAAGACTAAAGTTTTAGAAGAGTATGCATGTTTCCTCTTCAGCAGTAGGCCACATATGTCCGGGGATTCTCCATTTTCAACAAAAGGAACAAACAAAAGCACCAAGTTTCCCCCTCCCACAACTGCATTTACACAGTGATAGCCACACTATGGGGGATTCCGCATGATCAATTTTGATCGGACTTTCTGAGCAGTCATGCCGCGGTGGAGTCCTACGAATCCACTTCTCCCCGATTCCACATTAGGCTTTTGTTTCGCACATTTCATTGGCTCAAAGTCCATCATGCGGAATTTTTGACAGGATAAAAATCGATTCCTCATCGCTTTTTCTGGGGGAAGTGTCGAATGATGCACATCTCCATTTTTTTTAATCCCCCCCCCCCAAAAAAAAACGTTGCTACACATAAACGTTGCATCAAACCAACACATTAGAAAACATTTCTCACAAAAAAACATTGCTACACATAAACGTTGCATCAAATAAACATATTGGATAGGCCAGAGCACTTCCCGCCGATATTGTGGAAGAGTATTGGCTATTGACATTTGGAGGGAAAATTGTTACCAATGACCCCGCGTCTATCTTTCCCGCTTTCTTCGTGAGCAGTGTGGTTTAGTGATAGGTGGTGTGTTGAGGACGGTCTCTTTCTCCCTCCATGAAATGCCTAGACCACTAGTTGAACGCTGAAGTCCCTCCATCACACTTTCACTCTACCTCAGAAGCTGTCAGCTGTCAGCGAGCAACAAGTAACAAATTTGGCATGTTGTAAAATGGACCCGTTATTGGTCAGCTGTTGTCATGTGACACAGGATATGTTTCTGCATAGATTTGTAGAAACGTTGCAACGTTTTTTTACATTTTTTTTTTAAAAAAAGGGGAAGGGGAAGGGTAGTGGGTGTGGCTTAGAAAACATGATTGGCCAATCAGATTAAGTTGATTCGAAGGGCGAGAGAAAAGGGCAAGGGTGGGGAGAACATCGGATAAAGAATTCCGCATGATTAAAATCCCTAATCTGCTGTGCATGGACAAATAAATCGGGGGAAAGCAGGATGGAAAAAAAACGGACAAAACGTGCAGTGACTTCGAATCTGCTGCTAGGATTGCCTTCCTACGTGTGGAAATGCAAGACAAAATCGAGGTCATTTAGAAGCTGAAGCAGGGAAAACCATTCGTGCGGAATCACCCCATATTTAATTAGTACCTACTGTAAAGTGAAGGAGGAAACTGCTTTCATTCTCTAGGAAAAGTTATCTGTTTGCAATCGTTGTCTCAGTTATTTTACTGTCGTGTCAAACAATCCTTGTTATAATTTTACTACTAAACAACAAATGCCAGACTGGTGTCATACAGAATCAAAAAGAGTCCAGTAGCACCTTTAAGACTAACCAATTTTATTTTATTGTAGCATAAGCTTTCGAGAATCAAGTTCTCTTCATCAGATGCCTGATCCGAACTGGTCAAATACAGAAGAGGAGGGGAGGGGAAAGAACAGGACATATATCACAAGAAGACAGGATGCAATTAGTGTGAAGGCAATCAAAACATTCCTTTGCTTGTAAATGTAAACATCTCCTTTTGGTGTGGAGTCAGTTTGCCGCAGTGAAGGTATACAATTCCTATGTAGTATAAGCCCTCGATAATATATGTCCTGTTCTTGTGATATATGTCCTGTTCTTTCCCCTCCCCTCCTCTTCTGTATTTGACCAGTTCGGATCAGGCATCTGATGAAGAGAACTTGATTCTCGAAAGCTTATGCTACAATAAAATAAAATTGGTTAGTCTTAAAGGTGCTACTGGACTCTTTTTGATTTTGCTACTACAGACTAACACAGCTAACTCCTCTGGATCTATGACCACGGAAAGCACTGGTGTCATACAGAGTTTTGGAAGCTTCAGACTTAGTTCTGCCATGCTGTCTTTCCTTTTCTGTGAAAACCCTCCAGCTTGAGCCTTTCATTTTGCTTCAGGTGCCTCAGCAGATATGTCCAGTCAATAGATTCAAAGGTGTCTATTGTTGTTTAAATTGAAAGTACTGTCCTGGGGAACGCTCAATGAATGCCTTGTGTGATGGATGAGCATGGATGGAAACCAGGCTGGGTGTGTGTGTGCTCATGCATAGACCTGTGTCAAATGGGCTGTTGGCTTGTTTAGCCAGTTGAGTGCATTCAGTTCCCTACCATGCTGTGATGGAGTTCTCAGCAAGTCTGTTAGGGGACAACTGCTAGGTAGCTAATCAGTTCCTGTTTTCTTAGTTCTGTCTGTGCTTGACTGAAGCCATCCTGATCTTCTCACCAGAGAGCTCCATCTTCTGCTCCTGCTCCCACAGAGTCAAAGTACAACTGCATTGGACTGCAACGACACTGGTACTCGTGGCTGCAACACTGGGCTTGGCCTTCATTATTTCTAGCAAGAACCGAAGTGAACTCCCACACTTTGTCTCCTGGCACAGCTTTCTGGGTCTCCTGACACTTCTGGCCACGTGTGGACAGATCTTATGTGGACTGTGCCTGCGGTTTCCACAGCTGCTGAGGATCTTATCTGTGGCCCAGCTCCGACTGTACCACATGGTGTATGGACTGGTGGTTTACCTGTTAGCCACTTTCACTGTGGTACTGGGCATTTATTCTGACTGGTTTCAAGCCCAAATTAAAGGGGTGGCCTGGTATTTCTGCCTGGGCCTACCCTTCTGTCCAGCCTTGATCATTATGAATCAAACTATTAGAACTTGTCTGCCAAAAAAGAGAGAGCATATTTGAGCCTTGGGCTCCTCAGGAATTGAAATCCTATCTCATGGTCCCTTCTTCTTTCTTTAGTACATTTGGGAATGAGTTCCTGTCTACTTGGCCCCTTTTGTTCTAACATATCTATTTTGTATGTTTTCTGTGTATCTTGATATGGTAAAATTACCTATTTTCCTTGAGTGAACTAGCAGAATTTCCTTGCTTACTTGGTCTTTTAAAACTTGCTAATGCATATACTTCAGCTTTCTGGAAATATGATCAGCTAAACACATTTTTAGCTGGCCTGGGTGCTTGAATATGAAGCAAACAAACAGTTTTCTATCTGTGTGTTTCCTGTATGCCATTAACACTGTAAATTGCTACTGGAATAATGGCAGAAAACCATTAAAGTGTAGGGTATCCCAAGCATACATTTCCCTAAAATTAGTAGATCTTCTAAATCTACCTATAGTCTATAATGCTGATGGGTTTTCACCCATCAGGCTTCTTTTTCACCTTTCCAGCTCATACAGCCTTTCCATGGTGAAAGCATTCCCTGGTCCCCTGTGTGTCAGTTTCTCCCAGCTCTTACATACACACCATCTTCATGAACTGGTACCCTGGAAGGGTAACTGGCCATACTTTTGTCTGCTCATGGTGCAGCCTAGTCCAGCTGGAGCACTCATATTCATTCCAGCTGCGCTCACATTTCTGTGTCGTGGGTAAAATCTATGCTGAGGAGGAAGGCATGGATGACCGAACTTCCTGTCTTCAAGAAACCACATGCAAGATGGTGGTGCAATCATGAGGGGTTTCAATTTGTCTTGCTTTCCCAGACTTTCCAGTGTTTTCAAGGAACAGAATTTGTTTTTCATATGGAGAACCAGCATTGTAGTGAGGACCAATTAAGTAATCTTCCAGACTGATGAGGTCTTTGTCATCCAAGAGGTCTGATGTTTTCATATGGGAAGTTGGCAATTTGTATGAGACAAGTTGGACTGAAGCAAACCAAAATAAATCAGTGAAATTCAAAGCAAATTATTGGTCACAGGTTATATAGCTTTAAAAAAAAATGATCAGCCAATGTGGCGGTTCTTGTTCCAAGAAAAATGCAAGAATAAATTGCAGAAAAACATATGGGTTATGTGCTAAGCCTACCACTTTGCTGTATCGTGTGACTAGGTTTTTTCACATTAATAATACTCAGCATTTTATAGTGTAATCTTTTCAATATCCCCAAAAGGCAGATGGGGGGTGGGGTGGGCCTTGAGAATTAGTACCTTGCCTGAGTGCCTAGTGAGTTAGCTCTGTGTTATACCAGCTCTCACAGTGACCCAGCACAATGAGCACCTTTTCCCTCTCATTTGTTAGCTAGGATCCTGATGCCCTCTCTTAAGGCTGCACATTTGTTGCAGGGGGATATCACATATTCTTTCTATTCAAGAGTGCCATATTTTGTGATGGGGAAAACTCTAATTCCTTCATCAGGGAAGTGGTGAAATGGCTTTTGTTTTTGGGTTTTTCTTTGGACCAAGACTGCTGTCCGGGATCTCTGTGTAAGAATGTAGTTGAGTATTATGGTTCTCTATGGGATAATGTCTGTTCCATCACTAGTGGTGGTCAGTATAAGGTCTTCACTCTTTTGAACTATCTCATTCAGCCGAAAGCAAGATTCTGTTTTCAGCCGTGGTACTGAAGTCAGCAAGGCACTAGGAGTGAGCTTGAAAGCAAGATTCACATTTTTGGAAACGTAATAACTACACTGTCTAAGGATTACAGGTGATCAAGAGCAGGAAAAGCTGGCTTTCCAGGTTCTCCTTCTCCAGGGTGGCTGTGATCTTACCTTGCAGTATGTTGATACCAGTATCAAGTTCTTTTTCCTAGCTCTTGCACATGTCTGCCTCTTACATCTGTTGTTTCTTGCTTCAGTTTCATTTTGCAGATTGTTCTTAATGCAAGCGTATTCTGCCATTTGCTTTTAGGTCTTTTTTCTTAGCCTGTAATGGTGGCTTATTTTTATTTAAAATAAGACATATCTGAGACAAATGAGTTGGCCACAGAACTAGTTCTTATACAATGAAAGCCCACTCTGTACCAACAGTGTCCCACTTGTGTTCATGTGGAGCATGCAGATGTTGTGTAGGTGTGTGAAATGTCTGTATGCCTATAAGTTTACTGAAGAGGAAGGGCAATATATGTGAGCAAAAAGATTTATGGGAAGAAATCTTTGTGGACTAGAATCCCACATAATGTTACGAGTTTGTTAACCTACCTGGAGAATCTAAAAATGAATGTGCTTTATTGAGGATGCTAAGAATGTAATATAAATTGCACAGTGGCCTACATGGAAAGGAAATCTTTTCCAGGCTATGTGGGACATTTGGGCCAGGGGTTACTTGTTTCTTGACCTCTGGCTGACAGCTGAGCCAGAAGGTAGCTGAAAGTAGAAAAGAGCCCAGACTGAGTGCATGTAAGGGGAACTCCCTGAGAAAGAAGGTAAGAGGAAGGCAGCTCTGTGAAAGGAACTTCCTAGATGCCAGTAGCCATGAGCCCAAGACAAGAAGCTCACTAATGGGAAGGAAGAGCTGGGCTGATTGGCATGTGGGTGTGAAGATCACATGCATGGGTTGAATTTCATAACATCAGAGGGATGATGGCCAACATGCAGAGAGCAAATATTGAGAGTTGCACTGAGTTTGAAAAGGAGCTATTTTTCTTTTTGATTCGTTAAGGTTAGGTGGAATGCCCTTGTACTCAAGACATTTTCTGTCTGAAATGCCAGAATATCCCCATCTCTAGCAGTGAAATTGATAACTGCTCCTTTTCTGATATATTTGAAAAGTAAATTTTATAGTGCTGACAGGGTTATATCTGCAGAGAAGAGAATGCCAGCAGCCCTCATACCACCGGCTATTTTATATACCAAGTGCCAGTGTGTAGCGCTCAAGAAAACAATTCACTACCACTTAACATAGCACTGGGTGACCACCGTCAATCTACCATCTACTTTACACCTCCTAAATTATGTTTAGATGCTCAAGAAACTCTAGGTAGTAACACCAAAGTAGCATATTCACCTACATATGTATATAATAAGCTCCCCAGCAAGGTCAAGGTGATGATCTTGCCAATTATCCTCTGATTTTTCTAGCACATCTGGGCTTGCATGAAATACACTGCTAGTAAAAACAGATTGCAGATGAAATCTGAAACTGCTGTAGGAAAAACAACATTTCTTCCCCTCCCCTCTCCCCAACATTGGGCATTCTGTGCTGAATGAATCTGCCTAGAGCTGATGCACGGCAGATTGTGTTATTGCCACCTCATTAACGTCGTTATCTAACAATGTATGTCTGACTCTGTGGCTCTGAGACATTATGCATTTTGCTCCCCAACTGTTACAAGTACTGGCAGCACTGCCTGAATGCATATGAAGGATGCAGGTGGCACTGAAGGAATTAATCATTTTAACTCCTGAACCACTGGGACCCAGAACTTCTTAATATATCATGTTTGTACATGAACCCCACAAGGGGGAGCCATTTGCAAAGGCTTTCTATAGTGTCAATAACATTAAACTGGAAAGACAGTCCCAGCAGGAATAATTGACCACATAGAAAACCATTCATTCTGTTTCTATTATGTCTTAATGCCATTGGTCTAAGAGAAGCACAGTGCACTTTTTAAAATTGGTGTCAAATTATCTGTATGCCACAGGTGTGGAGTCAAAGAGGTAGGGCAGCAGTACTAAAGCAGACTCAGTGGTCCAATCTACAATATGAGCATTGAAGTATCTTTGACATTGTAAGGCTGCCTCGGCAAAATGTATGATCTCCTCATTCATATTTGCAAGTAGATCTCTGTTTTATTGGTCTAAACAACAGTGTTGTTTCTCCAGTACTCAGGAAACTAACCTTTCCTTTTCAAAGACAAAGAGGTAATGAAAAATATAAGTGTTTTTGCACCTTCTGTACAAAAAGAAGCAAAGATTGAAAATAATGTTATAACTGCAGTCTGGAATGACTGATGGCATTTGCTGAATCCTAAGTAAAGGATTTTCTCAAGGGAAGATCTGCTAAACAGGATTCAAATCCATGGTTGAACTTGATTGTGGTGTGTCGTGGAGTCATTTTGGAGTTGGGGGTAAGGCATCATTAAGCTGAATAAAGCTGTAATTTTTTTCTCCTTTTGTATCCAGCTCAGTCTCACAGCATTCAATACATGTAATTTTTATGTCAATTGAGACTTCTCCCGCCTGTCCTTGGGATCTGCTTGATAGAGCTTATTTGCCGTTCTTTTGTCCAGAAATTCTTGGGCGACCTATCCTTGGATAGAAATTTGTAATCTGATTGTAGCTAAAGAGGCCAAAGTATGCCTTCATCCATAGGAGGATAAAATTTAGATTCCAGAATTTTAAGGACAGGTAAGATATGCGCACTTTTGTCATTAACCCTCCACCCCGGTGTTCTCCAAGATCTCAACACAGGAGAAACTGATGTATATGTAACTTAACTGAAAAACACACCTTGACTCACCTGTCAGAGCTGATAAATAGAACTCCTAGATAGCAAAAAATGACAACTTGCTCAGTTGGATGAGTCAGGTTGCCATATGTGAGTAGCTGGTTTGTTTCCAAAATCAATAATCTTTGTTTTATCATAATTTATACACAGTGAGTTTCTGCTGCAAAAATTGCCCAAAGCAGCTAACAGCCCACACAAATTTCCTTGGGTAAAAGAAGAAAAGCGAATGTTGTTGCCATAAAGCAAAGTTGTTATGGCTGGTAAGATGTCATTTTATTTTTTTTTTAAAGGAAGGGGATAATGATAAGCCCTACTTTATCCCACAGGTAACAAGAATAGCGCTGGTAAGACTGATAAGAGTTAAACATGGTCCTCAAACGGTGCCAATATAAAGTCAGCAATTGACAGTCTTGAGATTCATGTGGCGTTAATAGTTGCCTTAAGATCAGCAAAAGCAAGATAGACATTTTGATGTTCACTTATTTATATATTAGATGCACAAGGATAAGTGATTAGCAGCGAAATAACAAGCCTTAAATTTAGCTTGTTCTATGAAAAAATAAAAGTCCTTTGCCTAGATGTATTCTTTCATTTAGACTGTAAGAATAAAGGTTAGCCTATCAAATAGTCAATCAAATTATAATTGGGAGGGGGGGGGAATTCCAGTCACCTTATTATGGATAAGAGCCATTCTGTGTTTATTCCATTTGGAGGGGGACACAGTTGGCTAAATGAATGAAATCAAACAGCAGAGTTATCCAGCATAGGTTATTATTAGAGTTGGGGTGCTTCCACATGGGGATGCTTCCCTATTCTGGACTCATTGCTGCTGCGAATGAAGAGGCATTAGCAATGGCAACGAAGTGCCATGTTGGGCAGTTTTCCAAGTTTTTCCTCCCCATTCTCTCACATCCATTTTGAATTAGATTTTTTTTTGCCAGCTTTCAAAAAAATCAGTAGCATGTATATTACCTATAGTGTTACAGCGATCTACGTTTTTTTAAAGGCAAAAAGAGTAAAAGACTAACAGTGAGCGTGGGGGGATGGATGTGGGTGGGGAGTTGCAGAAATCTGTACCTTCCTGTCCACACTGCAAGAAACCCTGATTTGACTCTGTTTATTCTAGAAAATTAGAACAAAGCAAGAGAAACCACAGAAAGTGATGGAAGGGAAAGTGGAAGGAGGATGTCATGTGGATACTCTGCAAAACATCTCTGTAGCTTGAGAGCTAGGTGGAACAATTGTCTGTGTCAGGGCTTTTTTTCTGGGAAAAGAGGTGGTGGATCTCTCTATTATCACATGTGCGCTGCTGGAAACACATGATAACATCACTTCCGGGAAGTGACCTTGCTTCCCGGAAGTGACCTCACTTCCTGGAAGCAAGGTCATCATGCAGGGTGCAACCCTCCCCCCCCCGAGCGCTCCCTCAATTCGAGCCTGCTCTCCTCCCCGCCCCTTACCTGGCAGCAGTGTTCTCTCTAAGCAGTGCAGTGTTGTGAGCCAGAAATCTACTTTGTGAGCAGCAAATTGCAAGTTAGGTCACGCCTTTTCCAAAACCAGAACCCATTTGATTAAAAGACTTTTGAATTAGATTGAGGCGTTGGTATTGGGTGCCATCAATATTTTGATGACACCCACTTACGCATGTGGTTCTCAAAAGCTTACGCTTCAATACAATTGGTTAGTCTTAAAGGTGCTGCTAGACTTTTTACTATTTTGCAACTACAGACGAACACGGGAAAGAAGGAGGGAGGGAGGAAGGGAAAGGCTGGGGAAGAGGCTGGGGAACCAGGTGGCCTGGGAGAAGCTCCATCCGGGGAGACAGCCCACAGGTCTTTGGGTGCTGGGGGTGGAGCAACCAGTCATGTGATCTTTTTTCAGAGGTGTTGGGATCTGAGATCCTGGGAGACCCCACTGAAAAAAAGCCCTGGTCTGTGTGAAAGCAACCATAGCTGGGTATTTCAGGCTTGCCTGGAGTTACATTTAATGGCCAGAAACCCAGCTGGTTTCTCTATGTTGCCAGAGAAATATTGTTCCAAATGTCATTCTTGAAGTTGTAGTGTATGAGGGGTTTCTATAAGCTCATAAACCATCACTGACTAATCTCCAGAAGTAAAGCTCTCTTTAGCATTCATTGTTTGATGTGCATTAAACTGTAAATGTCTCAACATCTTACCTCTTAATCTCTCAGTCTTTTCTATTCCAGCTGATTCAGAACTGTATGGTTTTACTTAACACTTTCTTTGGTTGCTTTACATTCCTAATCATACATCACCTTTAATTTGAAGTTTGGGTGAGAGAGATGATTTCTTAGGGACTGTGATCCAGAGGAGTTAGCCGTGTTAAACCTTAAAAATAAACAATCTGCTGGATATCTTTTGAGGCATTCTACTAGTGTATTTTATAGTTACCCATTATAAGATTTTACTCTCTTAATTTCTGAATGTTTGCTCTGCTATTTATTCTATCTATATAAATGTGAGATTCTTTTATTTTGGTCTTCATTTAGCCATTTCTCTCTTCTACAGGATTTTCCCAAGTTATTGAGCAGCCTGTGATGTAGTTGATGCTAACCCTGATGCTAACCCTGATTTTTTTCTAGTCAGCTCTCCAATTATGGCTTCTTGTTATTAAAAGTCCCCACTGTTTAAAGTCCAGCTGGACGGTTAGTATCTAAACCTCAACAAGAAGAAAGCAGATGTGCGTCAGGTGTTGAGAGCATTGTAGCTGGTACATAAGTTTTATTGTTTCTTTACCACTTTTCATAAAGATCTCTCTCTTTCCCCACTGCCTACAATAGGCTGTTGTTTTCCCTCTCCCGGTATCCAGGGAATGAGACAGTCTTATAGCTGCCTCACCTCATGTAGAATGGCCTTGCGTGAGAATTCAAGTGAGCAGGCTGTCAAGTTACCCTGAGTGGATGCAGTGACAGATGGTCAGACAATGGTGCTCAGCAGGCCCTTCCCTTAAGTGACTGGTGCTTGCCCATTAGCTTCTTTGCAGCCATTTAGCTTTGAATTAAAGCTGTGGTGCTTGGGAGGCCTCTGTGTTTGATCTTTCACTCCCTCTTATATAGGCTGGCTGTCTTTCATCAGCCCTGAGAGGTACTTGAAGGAATTTACTCTTTCATTGGGAAGTTCTGAGTCGCTTTCATCCCTGCACTGTCAGGGAGGCTCTTGCTGAATGCTGTGCTTTCCCCTCCTTTCTACTAGACTTCTAGACACAGGCCTCCTGTTCCCTTGCTTGAGACTATGGTGGACCCCTCCTAATGAGTTAATTCCTGTTCAGGCCCTTCTTACTGTCTTTTCTTTCTTATAGTTCAGGGAAAAGGCCTTTCCTAGATGCTCTCTCCCAGCCTTTGGGCTCGTCGTGCTGTTGAAAAAAGTAGCTGTCATTCAGAGGCAACCAGCATGGATCTGGAAACCATAAATTTAGCTTACTCCTCTGTCATGGATTTATTTGTTCTTGGGCAGATCACTTTGGGAATAATAGCAACATGCCCGATAGGTGTGGTCATGTTGGTAAGAAAACTCCAAACATTAAAACTTTGAGTAAAATTTTGCGCAAGTGAGATCAAAATATATTTAAAAGCTAGTTGTTCGTTACCCTATTCAAACTAGTGCTGTTTAATTCATTCATATATGATCTGGAATTGGGCCTGAGCAGTGTAGCAGCCAGACTTGGAGACAGCACTTAATTGTTCCGAATGGTGAAAACTAAAGTGGGTTGTGAGGAACTCCAAAAAGATCTTTCCAAACTGGCTGAGTGAGCAACAAAGTGATAAAACGAGGTTCAGTGTAAGTAAGGGTAAAGTGGTGTACATTGGGTCCAAAAAACACAGCTTTACCCATACACTGCTAGGGTGTGTGCTGTCAGTAATTTACCAGGAAAGAGACTTTGCAGTCTTTGTGGAGGCTGTGCAGCAGCAGTGAAAAGGGCAAATTGTAAGCTGGAGTTACTAGTAAAGGGACTGGAAATAAAATGGCAGTATTTGTAATGTCCTGTGGGGAGACTGCATTTGGAATTCTGTACACCATTCTGGATCTCAAAAAGGATGTTGTACAGCTGGAAAGCTGTAGAAATGGGCAACAACAATGATCAAAGGATTGGTCATCTTCCCTAAAAGGGAAAAACTAAAAACTCTGGTGCTTTTCAATTAAGGGAAAAATTACTAAAGGGGACCATTACAGACTTTTGTGGGCAGAAAAAGGGGATAGCACTTTATGTCCCTTGTAGACAACTAAATCAGTTTTATGGATTGTAGATTCAGAAGAGTACAGAAGAAAAGACTTCTTCACACAGTGCATAAATAACTTGTGGAACTTTGCTGTTCTGTGATATGCTGATCATTTTAAAAGCAGATTTGGCAAATTTATGGGGGACCTTCAATTTCTATTAGCCAGAGTGACTACAAGTCTCTCTACATGAGATGCCACGGCATGTATTCGTCAAGTGTAGAGAGATGTAATGTTAGCCAGGAAGCGTAGTTTAAAAAGACAGAGCTGGCAGAGATTGCACCTCAGGGGGTTTGTTAATTTCATCTTTGCCTCCCCAAAGGCTCTGTTGATTTCACCTCCCCAGTCTAAAACTGTGTAGTATTGCAACCAGAGGGCAGCAAGGAATGGAAATGGGCTAGAGCTGCCTTTCAGAACTGGGTTTGGACCTGGAGAGGTTATAATGGGCTGAAATTTCCCTTCTGGCATTGCACAACTCCTTCGCACAGCTCCAGTGTATAGCAAAGCCTTTGCCCTGCTACTGGGTCTGTCTTTTTAAACTACCCTTCCCAGCTACTATTGCATATCCTGACACGGGTTCTTCATGTGTCAGATGTCTCATGTAGAGCAACATTAAGAGTCTCTCTACACAAGACATCTTGCACAGGGATGCTCAAGTGACTTTCTTTCTGCATTGTCTTATATCCAAGTGTAGTCTGTCTGTAGCCGTGCATGTGTAAAGGGATAAGTGTAAGATCTTTCACTTGAACCTACTCATGTAAGATGTCTTGTGTAGAGAGACTCCAAATGGAACCTGACGTTTTTTGGATTCCAGTGGCTGGAGGACCCATTTAGGGAAAGCTTTGATCTCTGTGCCCCTGTTCTGGGCATTCCAGGATACTTGATTGGTCGCTGAGAGAAGCAGATCATAGATCCAGAGGAGTTAGCCATGTTAGCCTGTAGTCGCAAAATAGTAAAGAGTCCAGTAGCACCTTTAAGACTAACCAACTTTATTGTAGCATAAGCTTCCGAGAACCACAGTTCTCTTCATCAGATGCATGGAGGACTGTGGTTCTCAAAAGCTTATGCTACAATAAAGTTGGTTAGTCTTAAAGGTGCTACTGGACTCTTTACTATTTTGAGAGAACCAGGAGGCTGTACAAGACACCTCTTCTGAAATGTGGTCATAAAGGGCTTCCTTCTCATGTGCTTTGCCACCCCTGCCCCTAGAAGTTCCTCAGGGGGAACTTCTATTATACCACATATTCAAATCACTGGTAAACAAAGAGGGGGAAACAATATCATTTAATTTCTTCTGTAGAAATCAGTATTCCCACTGAATTCTGCAGGAGAACACAAAAGAAGAAGCGGGGGAGGAAATTTTTTAATATAATATAGTCCATTATTAAGTGCTAGAACTTTCTAGGTAAAATACTGGATCAGAATTTACCTCTAGTATTGTGTGATAAACTACAAATAGTCACAAAAATTTTCCTCCCCCTTTCTTCTTTTGTTACAGCTCTAGATAAAACACTGGGAGCATTGCATGATTGGTTTTTATATGTGTGGGTGTGTTTGATCATGAATTGTTTACAATTGACCACTGAGGAAGGCTTTTTACTGTACCGTGGTCTATTTTGTGTTGGTTATTGCACTGTACCATCATCTGTATCTTGAGATGTTTTAGCAAGTTTTAGTATATGTATGTAGCCTGCCATTCAGGCCTTATGTTTTACACTTGTTTTTAATCTACATTGGTGCACATCTATAATAAATACTCTCTAACCAAATGGCAAAAAAAGGAAAAAAGCCAGGGATCATAGAGGCAATGGTTTTTAAAACTGTCACCGCATACCATTGTGTGCGCTCTGGTTGTCATCATCCTGTGACTAGCATAAACCCGAAGGCCTTAATGTGGCATCTTCCAGTTCACCTGACTCCTGTGCATCGTTTGAGCTATTTGTTATTTGATATAAATTATATTTGATATAAATTATATTTTAAATCAGTCAAAAATCATACTTGGTAGGAATTCCAGAAACATTTCCTCACATTTTTCATTATAACAGTCATTTTGCAAGTACATGTAACAGTTAAGCCAATCACCATAGTGTGTGTGCGGGGAGTGGGTGGGTGGGGGCTAGGATTTGGACTGTTGCTTTAGTAGGAAGTGTGATGAAAATGTAAGTAGGATGCCATTTGGGCTCTTGCTTTCTTTTTCCCAGTGTGTACTCAAGTATGTCCTATTTTGCTTTACTTATTTTCTACCAGAGCCCACTTTTTTTTTATAGACCACCCAATGCTTGATATTTTGCCTGTTAATCAGTCACCATTGTACAATATTGTGGTGGTGGATTTTGGAGCACCACTGCCACCCAGAGGTGGTTCTTTAACTGTGAATGACTTCCTTCATGCCAGTGTGTTGTTAGTTTGTGATTTTGTTTATTGGTTGATTGCTTGGTCTTATGGAAAAACTGGAATCGGAACACGGAAAACAACACTTTTGCCTCAATAGTTTTCAACCATAGGCAACTTTAGTGGTAGCTATAAGGTGAGTGAGTGTAGCTGATTGATGAACGCAGGTGTTACCAATTTTGCCTAGTTTCAAGTGGGCAGCCTTGCAGGTCTGCAGTCAAAGAGTAAGATTTTACTCAGTTTTGCCTTATATAACTTGCCTTATATCTGTCTGTGCTGTGTAGGTACCACTGAGGTGCAGAAAATAAGTTGACTGAGCTTGGACCAGAGGAGCTGTGCTCAAATTTCAGTTCATTGTTGAAATTCACTGAGAATTCCTGGGCCTGTTACTGCCAGGACCAGTCCTCACAAGTTGTTGGAAGATCTGTGAATAATCCAGTTTTTATTGCCAAGTATCAGCAGTGTGGATTGGGGCACCACTGGGAGCGAGGAAGGGATTCACTTATTTATTATTTTATTTATTTAAAATATTTATTAGCAGTCTTTCCTCCAAAGGTATTCAAGGTGGCTTACAGTGAAAATATTAAGCACACATTCCTGGGGAGATTGTTCCTCTTCCTCATGTCTTTTGCTCAAGCTCTAGCAATTCCCTTACCTCCTGGGTTGCTATATGTCCCATTGGAGGGAATATACAGGCAATGCAATCTCAGAAAAGATAGCAGTATTGGGGGGGAGGGTTCCATTTGAATTAAGAACAATGATGCAGAGGTAGGAGAATTAAACCCTATTTCTCTTATGCCATGGCCTTAATTTCTTTATCTCTCCTTTCCCCCTGCAGTTGGGTTGCTGGGAACTTTCAGATTTGGGGGTGGGGTGGGGGTGGAGGAGGGGAGGGTCCTCTGTGGGGTATAATGTCATAGAGAATACCCTCCAAAGCAGCCACTGTCTCCAGGGGAACTGATCTCTGTAGTTTGGAGATCACTCGCAATTCTGAGAGATCTCCAGGCCCGGGAATTGGAAATAGCAAGCTGTAGCCCGTCGGCTAGGTGTCTCTGGACACGTCCTTTTTCCACTCTTGGACATATGGACATTTCCTGTGTGCATTCTTCCATCTGTCTACACTCTCCCACCACCAGAATATTCATTGTATATAGAAATATATTTATTGTCTACCCGATAGACTACCTCTTCTTGTATATATATGCACTTTAAATCTTGTTTGATATATATTGCACCTCTGCACTGTTGCACTTTGGATTTAATACAAAAATTTATATCAACCTTGCATGATTAATTTTTGTGACCCTGGTTGTTGTACTTGTGTTGTCCCATCTGGAGGTTGGCAGCCCTTCCAAGAAAAGCTAACTTTGGAGATCTGTTTGCTTACTTTTGAGAGAATTTGGTATGGATGTCTTGTTTTTAAAAGCCATTTTAGGCCATAGCCCTATATTTCTTCTCTTTTAACTTATATAAAGCCTGCTGTCTGTGTTCAGGGTAAAGCAGAAACAGTACGTGGAGACTTCCTCATTGGTAGTCACTGTTTGAGACAGTTATCTATAATTTTTATAGTTTACATACTATTGCACCTAAACACTTCAGTAAAGACTCTGGGCAATTGTCCTTCGCCTATAAGAACTTTGATGGGTATGCAGTTGGGAGTAAGCAATGCCATGTACACAAGAAGAGCAATTGATCCTGTAGGGGGCAGCAAGCTCTAGCTAGACAGGACTGTAGAGGAGTACCTTCTTTCTAAAGGAGTTTTCCTTATCTGTCTGCAGAATGCTATTTAGGCTTCTCTTCTAGAACTCTGTACGCTTGCTGGACTAAATTTGATATCAGAGAGGCAAAAAGTAGGAGGGGATGATGTAGACCATGGTAAACCAGGAAAGAATATGATGGGTTCAGTTATACATAGGCTTAGCTTCAGTAAGAATTTTGAACTAGATTTGAAAGAAGAAATGAAGGCAATGCCACATAGCTGTTCTGGAAGGCAATTCCAGTCACATACACTGTTGGCCTGTTGAAGCTTTCTCATTATAATACAGTTTCAAATGAACCTGGCTTCCTTTCTGCATATTCTCCCAGAACTATAATTTATATTTTCAGTTGCTGACAGCAACTCTTTCATCATGTCTCTCATCTACAACGAATACCTGAAATTCTGGAGATAATAAAGACATCACACTTTGCAAGATCACAGCATCTTTCCTATAGCTGGGAACTGCTGCACATCTCTAAATGGGACCAGGGATGATTTGCTTGGTGAAGCACTTGGGCAAACTATGCCATAATAGGAGGCAGAGAATGGGTAAGGGTGGAGTTTCAGCCATATTTCCTAGGAAATGTGAGTTCGCTGGTGAAATGGAAAAATGTATTGAGTGGCCACAGTGGGATTCCTAACTGAACATTTTCCAAAGTTTTAATCTCCTCTCTACTTTTAGCTGATTTTAGATAGAAGCCATTATTGTGCCTCTTTCAAACTGGGAAAGGGCATTTTGATTACACCAGTAGGAATATTGTAGGAATACATGGCTGCTATTAATCTTCATTTTCCTCATGCATTTAAAGCAGGGGTCCATAGCATTTTTGAACCTGTAGGCACTTTTGGAACTTTGAGGAAGTGCAGTGGGTGCCATGCCACCACAAAATGCCAGCTATGGAAAGAGACCAATCACTAAATGCTAGGAGGTTCCACAAAACATTAGGAGATTCAAATGAGCTCAGTGCAGTTAAAAGTGGAATTTGAAAGATGCAGTGAAGGAATCAGTCCTCCACAGAGCTGTTACACAGATCCTGGTACGTCTAGTTGCAGAGATTGTTGTGGTTTTGTTAAGCTTCTGACACAGGCATGATTCAAGATCCTTTCATGGAGCTCAGAGATCATCATCACTAATGATAGGGGTTTATCTCATGATCGTGATTGGAATCGGTAGGGTAGGCACACTTCACTGAAAAATAGTTGCAGTTGTTCCTTGAAAATCTCATTTAAAAATGTAAGCATGGGAAATGCACATTCTTTTACAAAAGAAGATATGAAGTTTTAGGGTTTAGTTTAGGGTTTATCTCAGAACATGATTGGAAGGCAACAGCAACCTTGCTGAAACTAGCCAGGAGCTTGGATGGGACTCTTCCTGGGCATCCTATATATATATTACCTTGACAGCAAACAGGATAGGCTTCTGGTTCCTCCTGCAGTTCCAACTTCAGAGCCAAAACACACGTTAAGAAAAACCTAGGTTCAGCACGTGTTCTCTTACCTCAAGGTTTGCCGGGATCTGTAGGAGTCCTGGAAGCTTAAAGTAGGCGTCCTGGAAGCTTAAAGATCTGTAGGGGTCCTGGAAGCTTAAAGTCCTGGAAGCTTAAAGGATCTGCAAGCATCCTGGAAGCTTAAAGGCGTCCTGGAAGCTTAAAGCTTAAAATACAGGCGCCTGTATTTCCCTTTCCCTTTTTGCTGCTCTGTAAATGCTAAACTTTAAGCTTCCAGGACGCCTACAGATCCCAGCAAACCTTGAGGTAAGAGAACACGTGCTGAACCTAGGTTTTTCTTAACGTGTGTTTTGGCTCTCAGACAGATTTTTGGCACAACACTGTATCCTAATAAAAGCTGCTAAAAGGTGGGTTGTTTTTTTCTGTTTTCAAGCTGAAAGTTGGGAATTCAATTACTTTTTTAATTCACAAGGGAATCTATGTAAAGTGTTACTGATTGTAAAGTCGAAGCATGACAGTCTCAACTCCATCCAAGAGATGAGTGAGGTCTTAATACTTTAACTAAAAGTTATCCTATTCATATGGAAATGCCTCTAAAGCCTTTCGAATGCCGGTCTGTGTGCTTGGGGGATTTCTGTGCCATAGCTTTTAAAGCCATGAACATACAGCTAGTTTGGCCCTTAGAATGCCCTTGAAGATGAGCAGACAGATGATTTTGACAGGTTTTGAGCCATAGGAAGAAAGAAGAGGCAAGCTGAATAAAAGTCAAAAATAGAATTTGAAGGATGTAATGAACAAACCAAACATTCTCCTCTCTCCCTCAAGTTGGCTGATCCGTGGTTAAGTGCAGTTTATGTTCTCTATTTTTTCACAAAATAGGTACAGAAATGTGTTCACTGAGTTTGTGCAATTATTGTTACTGGTCTATGAACAACAGAATTATGTTACTGCATGTCTTGTAGTTCTCTATTTTTATCAAGGCCTTTGTTTATCAATTTGCTAACCCATTTAGTGAACTGCTAGGAATTTTTATATGTGTTTTCCAAATGAAGTGCAAATATATGCTTGCTATCTGAGAATGTGTTAGATTTCTTTACGCTCTTCCTCTGTGCTGCTAGAAGTGCCTCTCCACCCACTGGGATTTTTTATTATTATTAGATAGCAGGACCTTCCTGGTTCCATTGCCATGGATGCACACTGAACATACAGAATAATAGAATTATAGAGCTGGAAGGGACCTTACAGACCATCTAGTTCAGCCCCTGCCCAATGCAAGAATAACCTAAAGCATCCCCGACAAGTATTCATCCAGCTGCTCCTGGAAGATTGCTAATGAGGGGGGAACCCACCACATCTCCAGGCAGCCAGTTCCACTGTTGGATTAACATGAAGAAGTTTTTCCTAATGTCTAGCTGGTACCTTCCCTCCTGTAGTTTAAATCCATTATTTCGAGTCCTATCTTGTGTTGCCAACAGGAACAGTTCCCTTCCCTCCCCTAAGTGATGGCATTTTAAATACTTAAAGAGAGCAATCATGTCTCCACTCAACCTCCTCTTCTCCAAACTGAACGTTCCCAAGTTGCTCAGTCTTTCCTCATAGGGCTTGGTCTCCAGGCCCCTGATCATCCTGGTTGCTCTCGTCTGCACCCATTCCAATTTGTCCACATCCTTTTTGAAGTGAGGCCTCCAGAAATACACAATACTCCAGGTAGAGCTTGACCAGGCAATATATAGTGGGACAATGACATCCTGTGATTTGGATGTTATACCTTGGTTGTTACACCCCAAGACTGCATTTGCCTTTTTTGCTGCTGCATCATACTTACTGCTCATATTTAGCTTCCCTGCCACCCATGCCCCAAGATCTTGTTCACACACACTGCTACCCAGAACTGTATCCCTTATCCTCTATTCATGCCTTGTATTTTTATTACCTAGATGTAGAACCCGGCACTTATCCATGTTAAATCACATTTTATTAAAATCTGCCCACTTTTCCAGTGTGTTCAGATCTCATTGAATTCTGTCTTGGAAGTGTCACCTGCAGGTGTTACCTGCAAATCTCACTGAATTGCTACTCCTTCCAGTTTCGTGTCACCTGCAAATTTAATGAGCAATCCATTCACACCCTTGTCCAGATCATTTATAAAAATATTGAAAAGCACCAGGCCCAGGACAGAGCTCTGTGGCACTCCTGGACACTTCCCTCCAATCAGATGTGATGCCACCAACAACTACTCTTTTTTTCCCCCCAAACTTTATTTTCCATTTTTTCTCTTTAGATTTTTCATAAACACCCCCCTCTTAACAGTACAGAGTAACATTCACAACTGTATTATAATATATGACAACACTAATAATTAACAACAGGGTATTAAGGGTGTATACTAAACAAAAGAACCTACTACAGCAATATACAATAGATAACGACTGCAGACATAGACAAGTCAAAGAGTGGACAAAATCGTATAAATCATGGTTTTGGGGATCTGCGATTGGTCTGTGACAGTGATGTAGTCAAGGTATGGGAGCCACATATTGGCAAAAGTAGATTGAAAACGTGGGTTATCTAACGTTTGAAGATGGTCAGCAAGCTTTTCCATTATGAAAAGGTCCCATACTTTATCATACCATTTAGTTAGAGAGGGTAAAATAGCTTTGTTCCAGGAGGATGCTATAGACAATTTGGCAGCTACTAGCATAAACAAAATCAAATCCCTTCTAATTTTGGGAATACTGTCATCCTCCCATAGGCCTAAGAGAACTAGCTCAGGTGAAGGCAGGATTGTATATCCTGTGATTTTCTTAATGTGAAAGAAAATCTTCCCCCAATAAGTTCGGACAACTGGGCAACTCCACCAACAGTGGATAAAGCTACCCGGTTGAGCACATCGTATCCAGCACAGTGGACTGTATTTTCGGTTGATCTTATGAAGTTGGCACGGGTAAGTATACCATCTAGCTAGTATTTTATAAGAGAGGGTTTGGACTCTAAGAGCTCTAGAATTGAGTGTTTTAGTTTTCCAAATGCTTTCCCATTGAGTTTCAGATAGTTTAAAGCCACAATCTCTGTCCCAAAGGGTTTGGTACTTCATGATGGTATCTTTCCCTTTCTTGGTGACTATTTGGTATAACCTAGATATCAGGCCTTTCCTCAATATGGTGTTGTGGTATAGGATTGCTTCAAAATCAGTAAGGTCTTTATTAAATGCTTCTTTTATACTTCTACTTTCCGATAGATGTTGTACCTGTAAATACTGATACCATGGATGTTTGATATTGGTGCCTTCTTCTAGTTTAGCCTTTTCTATAATATGACCTTGTTTTATAATATCTTTTAACCTACATTTCTGTATTCCTCTCCATAAGCTATAGCCATGGGGTTGTGAAGCCGGCAAGAACCAGCTCTGTCCAAGGAAGGATGTTACAGGTGAGATTTCAGGTGCAAGCCATTTCCTCTCTTTATCCCAAATATTTAATGTGATGTTGCAAAGCATGTTACAATTAGTTGGAGAGGGTCGTTCCTTAGGGGCGTTCCATATTACAACTACTCTTTGAGTGTGATTATCTAGCCAGTTTCCTATCCATATAACCGTCCTACAGTTCAGTACACAGTCCTCCAGTTTACCCATCAGAACAACATGAGCAACCTTGTCAAAAGCTTTATGAAATCCAGATAAAGTTCACCGACAGCATTCCCACGATCCAGTAAGCCTGTCACTCAATAGAAGGAATGAGGTTGGTCTAGCAAGACCTGTCAGGAACAAATCCATGTTGACTTCCCCAAATCACCATGTTGTCCATCAGATGCTTGCAGATTGATGTCTTTAGCAGCAGCAGCGCATCAGTTTGGAGTTCCTGGGGCAATTCCCAGGCTCCACACTTCATGCTCCTAGGTCTGCACGATGATGTCACTGGAAGTGACATCGTCTCACAGGGCGTGGGAGCACTCCCACAATTTGGACCGCTCACCTCTCCGTCCCCATCAGACAGCACTCCACGGAAGCTGCCCGCGCCACAGCCAGTTCAGCACACTCCTCAGCTGCAGGATGGCTAGCTCAGCACCCAGCGAGCTGGCCACACCATCGGCACGGCAGGTGGCCAGGGCACCACAGGTGGCCTTCCACAGAATGCAGGCTGTCCTCGGCACAGCGCTGCACAGCACCCCACCCTGCAATTATGTGCCTGGAGCGACCGCCCCTCTTCCCGCCCCCCCATGCTATGCCACTGGTCTTTAGTATCTGCTCCAGTATTTTCTCTGGGATAGAGGTCAGGCTGACTGGCTTGTAGTTCTTAGGATCATCCTTTTCCCCTTTCTCGGAGATTGGGATGACATTTGCCCTCCTCCAGTCTTCTGGCACATCACTTGTCCTCCAACAGGCCTGGAAGATGATTGACAAAGGGCCTGCAAGCTCTTTAGAAAGTTCTTTAAGTACTCTTGGGTGCTCCCCATCTGGCCCAAGGGATTTATACACATCTGGTGCAGCAAAGTGCTTCTCAGCATCTTCTCTACCTATGCCAACCAGCAGCCCTGAAGCCATGCCTTGCCTGCTACCATCTCTGTGTAGCCTGTTATCTCCTTCAGGGAGAAAACTGAGGCAAAATAGGCATTGAACCTTTCTGCCTTCTCTCTGCCTTTCTGTCAGAGTTTCTCCATTTTTGCCTAGCAATGGGGGTATCACCCCCTTCACCTTCACGCATCTGAAGAATGTCTCTTTGTTGTGGTGAGCCCCCCTGGCCAGTCTCAGCTCATTCTGAGCTTTGGCCTCTCTGACAGCTGCCCTACAGTGCCTAGTTACTTCTGGATACTCTTCTTTGGATGCATTTCCTTCCCTCCATTTTTTGAATGTCTCCTTTTTCCTCCATAGCTCATCATAGAGCTCTCTGTCCGTCCATATTGACTTCTTAGATCCTCAACGGCATTTCCATCTTACTCGAATGGCGATAGCTTGAGCCTGCAAGAGTTTTTCTTTTAAGAGAGCCCTTTCACTTGCTCCTTTCCCTTCCAGCATTCTTGTCCATGGAATAACTCTTATCTCTAAATTTATTAAAGTTTGCCCTACTAAAATTTAACACATGCGTTTGGCTACAAACTCCCTTGGCAGCCCACAGCAAAAGGAATTCTAGGAGGACAAGGTCACTTCTCCCTGAGATTCCCACCACCTTTACCCCATCAACCAACTCTTTCTTGTTGGTTAATATCAACAAGTTGTTGGCCAGGCAGGTCAGGACGTTGCGTGATCCAGGACTTGTAGCAGACTTTGTTTCCATAAATTAGGGAAGTTGAAGTCTCCTATAACTACAAGGTCGTGTTTCTTCGATACTCTATTAAGCTGTTCATGGAAGGCAGAATCCCCCTGATCTTCTTGGTCAGGTGGTCTGTAGCAGATTCCAAGCACAATACTGCTCATATTTCCCTCCCTTATCTTGACCAAGACACTTTCCACTGGGTTGCTAGTCTCCTCTTCTAGTATTTTCTGGCAATCCTTTCCTTTCCTTACATATAGCACCGCCGCCTCTTCTGTGACACTTTCTGCTCTTCTTGAATAACTCACACCCATCCACTACTATATTCCAGTCATGGAAATCATCATGACTCTTTAATGCTTACTAAGTCGTATCTTTCTGTCTGCATTAGTAGATCAAGTTCCTCCTTATTGCCCAAGCTTTGGGCATTGGTATATAGGCACTGGAAGCCTTGCACCATTCCCTCTCTTTGATCTGGCCTTCCCAGGTAGGCCTCTGCTATTTGTTATTCTTCTTCCCTAAAATTCCTATGCCAGTTGTCTCCATTCCTCTGTGATGTAAGTTTAAAGCCCTCCCAATTAATCTCCCCAGGTTCCTTTAAAACACATTCTTCCCTGTCCCATCTTCAAGAAAACATAGTCCGTGGTTCCAGAATCCTGCCAGCACCATGAATGCAGCCAGTGGTTCACCTCCATATTCTTCTGTTCTGGTTGCATTCTTCTTCCTCTGACAGGCAAGATCAAAGAGAATACCTCCTGTGCCCCCATTCATTTCAGTTGCCTCCCGAGGACTTCATGTTCTCAGTGGTATTCACAGCAGTGTCCTTTGTTCCCATCACAAATAGGTAATGGTCTGTTGGTTTGACTAGCTGGGCTACCCGTCTGTGATATCCTTGATCTTAGCCCCTGGCAAGCAACACACCGCTTGGGCCATCAGGTCAAGCCTGTACACATGACGTTCCATACCCCTTAGCAGAGAGTCACCAATCACCAAGACTTTCCGTTTCCTTCTAATGTTATTTGTTTGTATCTCCATGGTGCCCCTACTTGTTCTTTCTGGTCCTTGTTGTACATCAGCCAGGGATTCTATCACGTCAGCAAGGGCCTGGAATCAATTTCTCAGCTCCAGTGGTGTTAAGTGCTATCTTGCTCTATGCCTTCTGGCTCATGCTGTTGATCTACGAGGAGATTCATTAGGAAAATACTCTGGTTTTTTTTTATCCCTTCCTCTCTCCCCATCCCTCTGCAAGGCCTGAAGACTTTTGTTGATGAAATCTTCTGCTTCTTTGATCTCTTGAAGGGTACCAATCTGTTTCTCCAGGCTCTTCATTTTTCTTCTAGTGACACTACCAGCTTGCACTTACGACAAATGAAGTTCTTCTTGTCCTCAGGGAGGAAAACAAGCATAGAACACCCTCAGCTGATAACTGGAAATGGTCCTTCAGTAGTCATTGTTTTCTTCCAAAAAAAGAACTCTGCTTATGACTGCCGTATAAAATAGATTTTCTCCCTGGAATCTGCTTTCTGTGAGGAACTCTAGCCAAAAAAACCCCTGACCTAATGTGTCCTGAGGACAAAAGTGGTAGCACAACAAAAGAAGTATATATATACCTTACAGAGGCCCCAGGCCAAGAGCCACATGTTGACTTGCACATAAGTGTCAAGTCAACACGTACAAATATCTGGTTTTGAAATCTATGACCTACATTACTAGACTCCTAATAAGGCACAGCTATCAAAAGACAAATGTTTTTCCTAGCATGATGGCCATGGGAAAAAAAACCATGCAAAGCCAAGTATGTCTATGTCTGTGGGTATGAAACACCAAACTACCATCATTTTCACTAATAATTACGGGGGAGGGGGTTGGAAGCCAGAGGAGCTGTGTGTGTTTGTGTGTGTGGATTAATCACCTAGAAAGGGAGATAAGCTTATGGCTCAAAGAAAAATTTCAAAGAATTATGGGAGAACTGAATTTGACCATTTTGATAATGGAGTTACATTTGACCCCAGATGTGTTTCCCAAGGGGAAGCCTTGCTTAAGCCTCAGATCCCTTTTCAGGAAGGTGAAGGTGGCAAACAGGAACAAGTAAGTCTTGCAGAGATTTATTGAACAACTTTATATATTGTTGTAACCTCTCTCATAGGTAAACTGTATTCTATCAAATCAAATGTTTAATTCAATCTAGTGTATACAGTAGAATCTGTATAGGTCAAAAGGTGGTTGTTTTTCCTCAGTGAAAGTGACTTCCCACATAGATGCATAAATGGTACATCCTGCTTACTGTGCTCAAATGTAAGATTCGGGTGCAGTAGCACCTTAAAGATCAACTAGATTTCCAGGGCATGAGCTTTCTAGAGTCTGACAAAGAAAGTTTTAACTCTTGCAAGTTCATACCCTAGAAATCTGTTTGGTCTTTAAGATGCTACTGGACCAAAATGTTGCTCTTCTACTACAGACCAACATGGATACCCACTTAAATGGTGCTCAAATGTGTTCATTTGGATGAAACAGTACACCTAGAAGTGCGTACCAAACTGTTTTGGAGATGGGGGAGAAATTATTAAATAGACTGTTGCAACTTTTCTGCATCTTCACAGAATTGAAGAGTTCACAGACAAGTAAACAAATACATGTTCCTTGGTACTACTTTCCAAGCAACCAACCATTGAAGTGGCCCCATAATAAAGAAGCAACAGGTGCTTAACAAAGCAAGAACAAGCACAGTGCTATGAGCAGAGTGGTAGTGCAACTGTAAGAGGGAGATTCCAGTAGAAATCCCTAGCCTTAGCCTTCTGTGGTTTATTTTCATAGTGCACACATTGCCTGCAGTGGTCCTGCCTTCTTTGATAGCCATGCCTGTAAAAGTTTGTATCTTATAGCCTATGGCAGTTTCTAGCCATGTACATCAGCAGACCTGTCAGTGAGCTGGCATGTTGTCTGCTCAGATCAATTTCTTCTGCCAATTGAGTAGAAAAGGGATTTTTTTCCCTGAAGGGATTTCATTAGTAGCTGTTCATACTTTAATGATGGAAAGTGAAACATTTTCATGTATGAATATATGAGTGTGTGGTGTTTAGATGAGGTGTGTGGTGTTGCACAATCCTTCACAGGATTGCATGCTTCAAATAACTAACTCCAACCTTGTAGATTGAGATTCTCATCCTTATTGGCAGACAGAGATTCTGGACTTTTAATAGGTTAGGCAGTTAGGCAGAAATTGAATAGTTGCTGCAT
The DNA here is from genome assembly GCF_028583425.1 of Eublepharis macularius. Lineage (NCBI taxonomy): Eukaryota > Metazoa > Chordata > Lepidosauria > Squamata > Eublepharidae > Eublepharis > Eublepharis macularius. Next base: position 103,132,414 of record NC_072794.1, on the reverse strand, counting down.
GGCACCATCATTGGAGAGGGGCTGCAGCTCAGTGGTAAACCATCTGCTTGGCATGTAGAAGGTTTCAAGTTCAAAGGAACAAAGCCTTTTTCAGAAAAATAGGTCACAACAACCCTAGTTTTTCCAGAGCAGCCATCTATACACATATTGTAGTGAAAAAAACACACCATATCATTGTACAAGTCTTTATTCTCCCATCCCAATGGTATTTTTGTGTGCAGGACTATTGACATGAACTGGCAGTAGTTTCCTAGGGTCTTATGCAAAGTTCTCCCAAGAGATATCTAAGTAGCTGAAGTTGATGAAACTGAACTAGTCCCTTATAAATTATGTGCCCTGCTGCTGAGCTGAGTGTGTTGTACTAATTCAGTTTGTTGCTGGAGGAAATACACATACCACTCTATTACACAGGTTAGTGATAGGCTCCTTGCTCTAGGGCTGATAAAGCTTCACCAGGAGGTAACATTACCTTTTTAGCAAACAGGACTCTAGTTTTAGTCTACAGCAGATGCGAATAGAGTGAGAAAAACAGTGGAACACCTTAATCTCTTGGTGCTGCAGAGCTTTTAAAGAGATATATGCACCATGTATTGGTAAATATTTGGAAAACTTGCTGTGATCTTGACTACAATGGGTCATTTTACTACTAATTTGCAGAAGGGGATGCTGTGACAGACCGCATTTAACAGCAGGTTACCAAAGTGCAGCAAAATCAGAGAACTGGGAGAGGAAGGGTTAACTATTCCCTAGAATTGACAGCTTGAGTGACAGGCTGTTCCTTCTTCTCTGACTGGTCAGTTAGAACCAGTCTGAAGGCAGTCAGTTGGTTTCTTACAGGATTTGGAGTCAGGTAGTCTGACAAGAAAAGCCAGACAGGTTCACCTTTAGAGTGAAAGAAGACTCATTTGCTTCAACTGTAGTATTATGTCCTGAGAAAGAGCTCTATCTAAGAATTCAAAGTCTAAGTGTCAGCATAAGCTGAAGTATGCTTTACACAGACACCAGAGAACTGGGAGTGTGTTCTGGGTGCAACTGATTAGGTAGTGGGTAGAAACTCTCAAGCCAAACAGAAGAGGGGTTGTATCTTCTGAAGAGAATTAATTCCTGCCCAGTTTTGGAGGGGGTTTGGCTCTCAGATTCAGGTAGCCGGATCAAGGTTGACTCAGCCTTCCAGCCTTCTGAGGTCAGTAAAATGAGTGCCCAGTTTCCTGAGGGTAAAGTGTAGATGACTAGGGAAGGCAGTGGCAAACCACCCTGTAACAAAAGTCTGCCAAGAAAATGTCGTGATGTGATGTCCCCCTATGGGTCAGTTATGACTTGGTGCTTGCACAGGGGACTACTACCTTTACCTTTTACCTCGGCTCTCAGGAAGACCTTGAGTCAGTTGTGAAGGAAAAATGGATTTAGCCTACTCAGGAGATAGAAATACCTTCTCGTTTCAGGAAAGGAGCAAGTTAGGTGTACAAAGAAAGTGACGAACTCCAGAAAATATTTGTCATAGGAAACTTCCAGAAGAAATATTGTTACTGTACCTAAATTACTAAGTAAAACACCTCTCACTGTTAAGAACTAATATATGAAAATAAGCTTCAATGATACTATTTTGCCTGTTACATGAAGTGTATTCTGTAATACCAGCAAAATTTTACCTCCACATTTCCATCCCCTGGCTACACTTACTCAATCCCTGCCTGTTCAATAAAGCTGTTATTTTTTTCTATATGTTATACAGTCTGTAGTGCGATTTCTAACCAAAAGGAAGAGGGTGCCTGTTTTTCCTCATCAAGTTCCTGGGCTGGGTAAAAAGCCAAAATTATATCTGCGTGTCAGACTTTCAAAACCACAAATATTAACACGCTACTTGGGGCTGCTCAGTCCAAGCAGGAAAATTGAATTTTGGCAGGAAAACCTGCTTCACTGTGGGGAGAGTGAAGGGGGGAGGGGTCTGTCATAGATAGTAATTATCTAATGCCTGCCCTGGCAGCTTTATCTATCACTTTTGGCAATGACACATTGCACTATGAACCACAGCTTGTCCTGAAACCTCTTACCCACTGTTGCCACAATTCTTTCCAGTTATTGAGTCATCAATCTTCACTGCTGGCAAGGTATATCTTACAGGATACTTCTGCCCACTTTTAAAATACTCAAGCCATTATTAACCAGGCTAGTGATCAAAAAAGAAAAAAAGACATAAGTGTTGTTTAAAACACATTTTATTGTCAACTATGTCTATGCTGGAGAGTACAGACTACCTGACAAGAGAAATGCAGCCCAGATGCTCTTTGGGATTGTCGTCTCTGCCTGAAATAGATAAGCACAGATGCATCCTCGGCAGGTTAAAGTTTTGCTGGACCTGCAAACCACAGAATGGCGAGTGGGAGATGAGGCCATGCTAGACTATAAGCACCTATGAAGCTTTCTTTATGTTGCTGGAGGAACTTCCTTTGCTCTGCTGTATGGGAGCAAAATGCCTGTCTTTCTCTCATCTACATACACAATACGTAAATACATAAGACAGAATTTTCTCTGCCCTTTCTTTGAAGTTTTCCTTTGGAGGGAATATTCAATAGTTTACCAATGACTGTCTCCTTCCAAATTCTGTCTGGGTTTTGGGTTCCTGCTCCATTTTCCTCTCTAGCAGTGCAGTCTTAAACTGAGTTATCCTCTTCTTAGGTCGAGTAAAGTAAATGGGCTTAGAAGGCTATAATTCGTCTTCAAATTGTACTGCTTGAATAAACCAGGATTGTACTGCTTGAAATAGCACTATACACTCACAATACCTGTGCATCTGGAATGGGAAGCAGGCCTACCTAATGGTTTCTTTGAAGATCAGAACCGCTTCATGAAGTCTGACTTTCTCTACTCTTTTGGCACTGGACTTGGCACCATACGCAGAACAGACAAATTCAGGGTTGATGTGCGCCACAAATCATGCAGGTCAGACACATCTTTGACTGGTGCAAATCTGCAGCATGCATCTCCAAATCTTGACTAATTTTTCATATAAAGATGTTCATCTGTGAGTTGTCATCTAATGAGGAGGGAAAATAAATATTGCTCCTTTTGCATAGCTTGATTTTATATATCTCCGTAACTTCTAAAATGGCTTTAATGCTGAGCTCTGGAAACCCTCAAAGATTGTGAAAAGAGCATAAGCAGCCTAGCTGGATCAGCCCCAAAGTCCACCTATCCCTGCATCCTGTTTCCCATAGTGGCCAACCAGATATCCCAGGAGGCCCATAAGCAAGGAAACAGAAGCCAATGCCTTCCCCCATTGCTGATCCCTGCTCCATATCTGGTATTCAGAGGTATACTGCTTTTGAACATGTAGGTTCACTTAGCCAACAAGGCTAATAACCGTTGATGAACCTATTCTTCATAATTTTGTTGCATCCCTTTATAAAGCCTTCTAGGCTGGTGGCCATTACTACACTATAAAGCAGTGAATGCCAATCATTAATAAACAAGTGGGATCCCAAGAATGGAAAGCATTTTCTGGTTACTTACAGCAACAAATGAGAATTAAAAAAAAAAAAACCTGTCCTGCCTCATCATTTTGCTTGAAGTGGTTTACAACTCCAGTTTATTAAAAACAACAATAATCAATATTACAAATCTGATGAGGGCAACTCCATCATATACGCTCTCCTCTTAAATCTAGATAGCAGAGGTGAGAGAGGGGGTTCTTTCCCCTCAGCAACAGGTGTCAGCTGCTGCTAACCAAAAAGCAAAGATCAGAGCCTAGAAAGTACTTCATACTTTCATAACTGAGCTATTTCTAGCAGTGTTCTATTTATTAGACATAACATCCTTAGGTGTCACTTCTAATATGGAAAAGAGGAGAGTTTTTCCTGAGCTTCTTAATGTGTATTCTGTTCCAAAAGCTTTTTTAGATTTTCAGAGCAACCATATGCATGTTGCTCACAGACGGAAGATGCAACCAGGTGGTGTGCTGGAAGATGGGTGGTGGTGCTGGCAATGTATGGAAAGCAGGCCACCAGTCTACAACAGGGAAGTTGTGTGGATGGCTTTCACTCTGACAGCACAAGTTTAGTAATTATTGATGAGGCACAATATCCATCTGAGGGACAAGAGCAAAATGAGATCCTTTTTCCTGTGAGCTATTTGAATTCACTGAAGGACACAAGAAGGGAACAGGATAAGGGTTCTAAGACCGTGGATCCAAATCAGACCCTGGTAATAATTGGCAAAGTGCAGCTACAAAATCAAGGAGTATGGGAGGCTCCAAAACTATGCTACTGAGAATCAGCATCTGGATGCACTGAGTTGAGATAGGATAGGGTTAATTTTGCTCTGCTATATCCTAGCAACAAACACAGAGTAAGGGGCATCCCAAGAACAGGGTTAGTGGCACAACAAACCAAAGTGGGAAAAGGAGGAAGAATGTGTGTGCCTGGTCACATGCTACCAAGCCCATGGGGCAAACATGCAGACTGTCAACACACGTGCTGGGAACTCCATTTAAGGTCCCCCCTCCCCAGCATTGCTCTCCTGACCTGAAACAGACCCAGGAGTTGTTATTTGCTCCATTGGGAAATTATTACATACTGCTGACTACAGCTAAGTTTCCCCAACAGGACAAACAGTATCTCCCTGGGGCTATTTCAGGTTGGGAAAATGGCATGGGTGGGGGGAAGGATTGAGCCCCCTATCCCAGTGTGACATGGTCCCAGTTCAAATCAGACCCCTGCACACCTGAGAACTGAACTTCAAGTATGGAACTCTAGGCATACACCTGATCAAAAGTCCTCTTGGCACCCACATCGGCTTTGTAGCGTGAATGAGCCTCTGAGATAGCAAGTAGCGTGGGAATGGGAATTAGTAAACTCATGGGCCAATCCTTTAATTATGGTTAAGTGATTGCTAGAATTCTATTTGCATCAAATCTATGACCTGCTTTTAAATGAGTGAGAAACAACTGATCCAGCTGTCTTCAATGTTATGCTTATCTGCAGTTGGTGAATTCAAGTGATGTTAGATCTGGTCACAGAAGTACATGGCTCCTTCTGCCCTTCAAAGACATCTGTCACAACACTCTCCTAGGCTGACCAGGCACTCTTCTGCACATTTCAGTAAGGCCACACTTTTGGAAGTTTTCAAAGGCCGTTTCAATTATTCCTTGCCAATGATAAAGCACAAGCCATAGTGCTGGTGCCTATAGTCACAGGCTACCTGTCTCTCACTGGCAAGGGTATTTCCATGTGTAGATCTGCCACAAGGAAGATTATTATTAATGAAATCATGTAAGGTTATCCCAAAGTTTTCTTCCTAGAGAAATGGCCATGGTCTCTTCAGTAGACTTGGAAAGGGCTTACTCTAGTAATGGCTACATATGGATCTCACTTCCTCGCTTAATGAGAATATGTTTTAAAATGTTAAGGACTAACTAAATCAAAGTAACTTTTCATACAACTCTGATACTTTTTGCTTAGAAAAGCAAAGGTAGTCCTTCCATTAGTCCAACTCAAGCACAATGCTTTCTTAGCACAATATATAATATTGAGTATGATTTTAAAACTGTGGACAACCTACACATGCAAATTCATACTAGCACACACGTGCATCCCAAACATCCCACAGGCTATTTACATTTTCACTTCAACTGCTGTTAGCTTTCTGCATCTGCAGCACCAATAAATTGGTACCAGGAACTGAGCTGCTGTTTGGGAGTACATGTTTTGCATGCACAATTTCCCAGGTTCCTGACATCCCCACTTAAACAAGCTCAGGGCCAAGCTACAAGCGACGAATAACACAGGTTGGACACTTGTCAGCTTCCCTCAAGTTTTGATGGGAAATGTAGGCATCCTGGTCTTGCAGCTTGGCTCTCCAACTGCTGTCCAATAGACTTTTCAACTGTCACTTGTCCAACATTCCGCCAAGCTGCCTACATTTCCCATCAAAACTTGAGGGAAGCTGACAAGAGTCCAACCTGTGTCATTCGTCACTTGTAGTTTGGCCCTCAGATAGCAGGGATGAGAAAAGTCTTTGCCTAAGACCTGAACAGCTGCTATCTGTGACAGTGTGAACAGTACTTAGCTAAATAAACCAATAGTCTGATCTAGTATGAGGAAACTTCAGGTGTCCAGTGCATGAAATGAGAAATGTAACCTCATGTATTTTAACTAATTTTATGAGCACAAGCCCCTTTGGTAGCCTCTCAGGACTGCAAAACAGGCTATAAATAAATAGGACAGGTGATATTGATGCATGTGCTTGCAAAAGCTTGCGTGGGGATGGTTGCACAGCAATAAAGCTGTGCTGCATTGTGTGTCTGTTTGCCAACAAGTATATGATGGCTGAGCTTGACAGACAGGTAGCCTGTGATCCTCTCTCCTTTCTTCCTATATATAAAGGATCAGGAAGAATAGATTCCTCCCTGCAGCTTTCTGCTACCACTGCAGTCTGTGCCATCTTTAATGTACTGCAGCATGGCTCTTTCATGCCAGAGAAGCAAAAGGTTTCAGAAGCAATGAATACAAAGGGAGAGGGCTTCCCCCTTCTAATATTCCACTATATAAGAACAGCTATACAGAAAAGTGCGTGGGTAAACATCCTAGTATAAATATGTAGCCTACACTGTTACAGTACAAGGTCAGAGATTTTGCTATTTTTGTACTTCTGTCGACAACCCATTAATATATTTCCTCATTCAGTAACCATACATAATGAAATGTTTTATTTATCTTGCCGCTGTTCTTAACTGTTATAATTTTGCTTCTGGCGTTTAGGAATTCTAAGAAACAGGTTTACTGCAGGATACCCAGACAGGGAAGCTACATGTGATTCCAGGTGAACCAGAATTCCACCACAGAGTCGCAAAAATTATCCAGGCATCCTGGCTCACTATCGCTAAGTTCACCCTGCTGCCCCCATTCTATTTGCTCCTCCTCATACTTCCTAGATGCTTTTCAAATTCCTCAGCCTTCTTTCTGTGGTTTCAGGCATGCCTCTTGGACTGTATGCTTCTCTTGGAGAACTCATGCTCAATAGCAACATGCCAGAGAAAAAGATTGGACATCTCAGAGTGAGGGCATGGTCAGTTGGGTTGAGAGTTGCCTCTTGCAGTTGGTTTAGTATTCACTTTGGGTTCTGACAGTTCTTGGGTGTCTCCCTAGCAGACCAATAATAGACAGCTCCAGAGCTACAAGCAGAAGGCAGAGTTTATATGGCTGTGGATGAGAGTTCAGCTGTTTAAGACCGACAGTTCTTTGGACTCAAGTCACAGCCTTTCTATGGCTTAATGTAGAACATCATTCTATCCCAATGTTCCACTCCAGCTGATCTCTCCCCTTCATTTCCCACTGCCCCCTGCAGGAAACAGACAAATTAACTGTGGTTAGCAGAGGCTCCCAAATCCATTAAATGTGTACAGGGCCTGTTCAGCAGCCTCCTTTTGTCAGCCCCACTTTGAATATAACATTCAGAGCTCAGCAGAGCTGGTGGATTGGGACCTAAGAAATGGGCATGGGGCAAAATCACGCCCTTTGCATAAGGACCTTCTCACTGCACTTGTTCAGGAATGACTTGACCTCAGGTGATTAACCACACAAGGAGATCAGCAAGGGCAGATCTTTTGAGCTAAAAAAGGAGCCATTGTGACTTCCTGAAAGTTCTTTGCAACCCCCTTCCTCAGCCAAAAAGCTGCTGTTATGCTTTCTCTGTGCTCTCTGTATATCCCACATCCTGAGAGAGCCCAGGAGGGAAGAAATGCAAATTTTAAAAAAAGACACCAGAAGAGCCAGACATAGTGATGTGCGTCTTAGGAGGTGGCTCAAAAGAGCACAAACATGTTCCAGGAAAGCCCCGTTTGGCTAGAAGTGCTGCTACACAGGCTCACTGAAAGTGAACAGGGATCTCCTTCAGCTTTAGCCACTGTGTCCAAATAGGCCATAAACTTCCATTTCCTTGCCAACATGTGGAGAGTTGTAGAACGTTTGGTCACCTAAAGCAGTTAACCTAACATGAAGGCATTCATGAAGCTGAGACTGCCCAATTGCTTCAGGATTTTTATAAAGCCTCTCACAGCCTCCAGACTTGCTGAAGTTCTGCAAGGATGAAAAGCTGCTTGGAACCCGGGCTTGTGCCTTGACATATTATGACTGCAATTAGTAATGGGCATCTGACTGTTATGCTGCCAAGCAAAGAGCTGAAAGGGGGAAGCAGCTAATTCGGGTAGTGCCATGCTGCGTTCTGGTCTCTGCTGCATCTTAGAACAAGCAGGGTGGGGTGTGTGGAATTCCAGCTTACCAGTTCCTGAGACTGTTGATTCCTTCTTGCAGTCTGATGTCATTAGCGGGTTAACTCCAGACCATTTTAGAGACATTCTGCAGTGAAGAGAGAACTACCCCCTTCTCTGACACATTTCTGAATTTTAAATTTATTTCACAGTCCCAAAAAGTGGTAGAAGATACCAAAACCAGGTAGGCCTGCTTGCTAGAGAATTCTCTGAATTATGTCCTGAGACTCCTGGTGTGATGGGAACCTTCATTTTCTGTAAAAACTGTTTCTGTAGCAATAATTTTTTTAAAAAATCAAGCTATTTAAATAAAAGTAACATCTTTTCAAATTGCTGTGACACTTAAGTAGAGCTGGCTAGGATTTCTGTGGTGGAGCTCTTGGGGAGGTAAATATGGTTTGATTATGAAGAACAGCTGAAAATGTTGTTTCTAGGCCGCCATGCAGCTGATGATATAGACTGTCATCAATGAAAGCTTATGCCACAAAAATATTGTTAGTCTTTAAGGTGCCATGGGACTTTGTCATTTCTGCTGCAACAGGGTTGCTCTTCTGGAACTGATACCTACACAGGTGTTTGAGAGGATAGTCTCATGAAGGCAGTCTGCAAATGCAGTAACAGTAAACAGAAAACCTAGGTAGCACGCTTGACCATTTCTGCCTACTGCTTTTCTCAGTAGGATGCTTGCTAAGTTCCAGTGATGGAACGCTGAAAAAATACTGTCATTCCAAAACTGGAGGGCTCAGGTACTGCGGTACATCAAGTGCAAATTGGGACACTAGCTTTCCAACAATGGATTGTGGGCTTGAAAGTAGGGAAGATTTAAAAAAAGACACAATGCTTTTACACATAGTGGCAAATTGGAAGCCAGTAGCAGATCAGGGTATTTTTATCTTCTCTTCCACAGTCAGAATGATCACAGCAATCCCACTAATTCAGCTCCTGCCTTATCTCTACTACAACCTCTTCCTCCCTCACTCTGTGAAATTCCCACAATGGGAGTATCTGAGAAGACTGAGCTGACAGAGTCTGGATCCGACATTTTCCTCTCTTCCTTCTTGGCCCCTTTAGCAACCTGTTTGGGGGAGCTGTTGGACTTGCATTTGCCATTCTGGCCTTGTGCATTACTTGACATCGTGTGGCGATTTAATCCTTCCTTGCCTCTGGCCACCTCAACATTGTGGTTAGGAGTGGTGCTGAGCATTGAGGAATTGATGCTGTCCTCCTGTTGGTTGGCCTGTTTCTCATTGCTGCGGCACCAGCAACGGCACGGGGTCAGGTAAAGGTAGATGAGCACAAGGATGACGCTCAAGATGCAGCCTACAAGGGTGGTGTAGGCTGTGTTGAGTGTGTCAGAGGCTCCATGCTGGGTGAAGTTATGGACGGTCACATGCACATAGAGGGTCTCATTGAACACCTGGCTTACCGCATAGCAGGTATATGGGCCCATGTCCTCCACACCAATGTTGCTTATCTGTAGGCTTCCATTGGTCAGCACGAGCATGGAGCTATTGTTATTCTCCTGAGGGACACGCTCAAATCTGGGTGTCACCCATTCTCTGATGGTGACCCCTCGCTGCCTGGTGTCACAATTGATAGTCACATTTTCCCCACGGTAGGCTATAAACAACTGCTCTTTGACTTCAGTGCAGTTCATAATTTCTGGGTTGCTGAGGCTTAAGATTTTGATCCCTTTCCTACTCAGATCTTTATCACATCTGAGCTCCTCCTCAAAGTCCACAGCTGAGCTCAGCTGCCTTTTCTGCCAGTGACTGAAGAGACTGTAGAGATTACAGCTGCACATGAGGGGGTTTCTGTGCACATAAAGTCCATTTTTCACCCAGGCTGGGAGGTCTTTCACATCATCCACAGGAAAGTTCTTGATTTTGTTGCCAGAGAGGTCCAGCAACGCAAGCTCTGGAAGCAAAGCTCCATCCTTTTTTATCAGCTCGAGGGGGAAACGAGAGATCACATTATGGCTCAGATATAATTTCTGGAGACTGGCCATCTCCTCAAACGCAGTGTGGTCGATCTTGGAAATCTTGTTGTTGTAGAGAAGCAGCACCTCCAGCTCCTTCAGCTTACTGAAGAGGTTCTCCCCTAGAGAAGCAATAGAATTAGAGGAGAGGTCCAAGTACTTCAGATGAGGAAGGTTGTTGAATGCCTCCACGGAGATGAAGGACAGGCGATTGTGGTTGAGGAGCAGAGAGTGGAGATGAGGGAGCTGGGAAGGAGCCCACTCGGCTTTCACTTGCGTCAGGTTATTGTGGCTCAAGTCCAAGACAGCCACATAGGGAGGCAAATGCAAGGGCAAGAGCTTCAAGTCAGCATTAGAGCAGCTGATGATGTTGCTGGCACACATACAGTCCTTGGGGCAGCTCAGCGCCAACCCACCTCTGCGGGCAATGCCCAAACTCAGCAGCAGCAGCAGCAGCAGCAGCAAAGCAGAACCCCCCAAGCCGGGCGCCAGACTTCGACGGGGCACCGAGGCATCTTGAAACCACATGGTAAGACTCAGCAGGAAGGTCAAGGTCCTGTCTCGGAGAACAGCTGAAGACAGCACCCCCGGGGATCCGCTGCTCTTGGCGGTTCGGCCACTGCGCTCATCACCAGAGCCGCGCCTGACGGCTCCACCTGCTGCAGAAGGCAAAGCGAAGGAAGGCGAAGGCCGAAGCCGAGCCGCTGCCTCCCTCCAGCCCCGCGTTCATCGCCCGGCGCAGCCCGGCTCGTGCCTTCCCGTCCGCCGAGCCCTGCAGGCTGCCCCGCGGTGTTGCATTGCACCACCAACAGCCTCGCCTCCCCGCTGTCCCTCGCTCAGCCCATCCCGGCGGCGAGTCGGCTCACCCAGCTCTCCCTTCTCAGGCGGCGACTCCTGCCCAGCGAGAGCGACCGGAGGAAGGGAGGGAGCCCCGTCCTCGCCGCCACTCACAGCGGGGCTGGTGGGCGACTGCTGTCCCGCGCCGAGGGCGAGCGGCAAGGAGCTTTCCCCGGCGCTGTACCGTCGACAGGCTGAGCAAGGAGCTTCTCGAGCTTCCGGGCTGCGAAGCAAAAGATGCGGGCTGCGGGAGCTGCAGGAGGGGCTCCGCTGGGTCGCTTAACTGGAGGCAGGGCTGGCTCGCTGCGTGCGCGCCTGTATGCGTGCCCAATGAGAGCGTGCGGGGCTCCCGGCACTCTCCCGCCCGCCCGAGGCCCGTCAGCAGAACAGGATGGCCCGGGGAGGGAGGCCGCCGAAGAAGCAGGCTGCCAAGGAAGCAGGCTGCCGACCTTCCTGCTGCCCTCCGGTTCCCAGCTGCTACGGCAACGGGGAAGCCAGGCTCCTCAGGCGCCGCAACTTAGACGCGCACACTCCGCCCCCTCCCCTAGGAAGCCCCGACGTCCAATTGGAAACCGCTGGGGGCAGGATCTCCTTTGGGCGGAGAAGGGGAGCTCCCAGCCCTGCTCGCCGAGGCCGCGGGGAGAGTCGCCTACCCCGGCTGAAGCAGCAGTTCTTGTTTTGATGCACGGAGAAATCCGCTGCGGGGACAGCGTGAGCACTAGGGCTGGGTGCCGGCCACCTGACCGAGGAAGTGCAGCAGGTTTTTAACCTGCGACTTGCTGACTTGCCCTGAGGACCCCCGCCCCGCCCCTTTCAGCACATTCTTGTGCGTCCGTCAAGATGGGGAACATGGCGAAGGGCTATTAGGTTACGTCTCTTGGCAGCGGAAGGAAAACTTGAAATTAAAAGGGCGATGGGTTCATGCGATCCTTCTTGATTTGTATGATCGGCTCCCTCCTGTGTGTGGCCTGGGTCACCGTCAGTAGGTCGGGCCATGGGACTTGCCTTGGTCGAGAGGACGAATCTGTTAAAGGCAGTTAGGTGCTCAGAGGTGGAAGTGCCAAAAATGTAGGGAGGAATTGATTGGATAGGAATGGGCACCATTCTCTGCTTCCATCTTCAAGCCCTGCTTTAAATGCGATGGTAGTGAGTGACATACCGGCCTTTACTGCAGGTGCATAAGGCAGACACACTCCCCACACACACCCAGCTGTCATAGCACTAGTACCTAGACACACAGTGGGATCGGTGAGAGGAAGATTTAAGGCTATTTTCACAAGTGATGCTTACACTGGATTTGCATTTCCCATATTTACAATTCAAATGTAAAACCTTCATTGGCTAGAATATCCTTTTTCCTCTCCAGCCACAATGAAGGATAAGCATTTGTACTGTATACGCAGCTGCTCACGTAATTCACTCTTTGCTGTCCTTGCCTCCACTCTTTCTAATGTCTCACTTTATACTACAGGCTCCCTTTTTTCTTTTCTTAAAATCATGCTATAATACACCATATAAGTTGATGCTGCTATACAGCCTGAAATTAATGGATTTATTTACTAAAATGTATAAGCTGCTTTTCACCAATTTCAATTTGTTTTAAGAGAGGGAGAGAATACATTAAATTGGCTTTCTCATTCTTTCTGTTCCCAGTTCTTTTAAGTAATACTTTTTAGCCTAAAAGGCATTCTAAGGGCTGTGATTCACATTAGATTTTAAATGTGAGCACACAAAATGATTTAACAGATACATGCAAAACTGCCATCACATGTTTGATACATACAAAATTCCCTGCCACATAAAGTTACCGTTGTTTGTATATGTATAGTAGGAATCATATAATGTATAAATCAACTTTTAGAATCTCTTTTGGAAATATGCCAGGGTGTCAGGATTGTACAGCAAGCAAGAGAACATGAGTTTCCTCAATGGTTGCTTTCACAAATCGCTTACTTTTTAGTTTAGAATGTATCATTTATTATTAATAAAGTATAGAAAATAGGTAAGAGTTACTTTAAAGCTGAAAACTCAACAGTGCCTCTTCATTTAATTTTAAAATGTGGGGAAAGCAAAAATATGAGCATAATGTGTGGAAATGCCACCAAGCTCTTCTCATGCAGATATTTCTATTTCTTATCCTAGCCCAAAGAATGACAGGGCTTTACTTTGTATTGCCTCAACTTCTTTGTTCAATTCAGATTAGAGACCTGCTAGGCAAAGAGCCTATGTCACCCTGGCTGATCATGTACCTTTTCGTACATGAGTCTACATCATCACTGACTTCAAAGCTCCATCTGTATTCTTTAATATGAGGCATGGCATGGAATTGATCAAGCAGGCTTCCTACTGAGAAAAAATGGTGCGGTCAGCACATGAATTTGCCTGCATTGCACATAATTAAATTCGCTTCCATTAGCATACAGAGGCAGCATATTTATAAATAAATTGGCAACACATTTATTTTAAGATTAAAAATACAAATAAATGCATCTGTTTGCAATCCCGAGGCATTGCCTGAACAGTCTAAAGTATAAACAAGTCTCATAATTTATAGATATGTCTTTGAGCTGTGTTTTTGTGTTGTCAACTTGCTATTGTTAAATATGCCTGTTTCCCCCCCACCACCTTTTTTTTAAAAAGTATAGTTTCTTACTGTTATATCCTTCATACTTGAGCTGGTTGTGCAGTGACCTCTACTGGCAAGGCACAAATAAACTCTTAGATTATCTCATTTCATAGGGTACAGGAAGAATGCTTTCATATTTTCCGTAAGTCACGTCCAATCTTTTTTTTTCTCATGGTACTTTGGGGGAGGGGTATTGTTCAACAATTTGTCAATCACTTGTTAATCTTGAATTTCTCCAAAGAACTTGCAAGTACTCCTTTCCTTTGTCTGTCTAATAAACAAACACTATTAATTTAAAATATTTATATACTGCTTTTCCACCCAAAAATAGGATCCCCAAGGTGGTGAACAACAGGTAATTAAAACATTAAAATTACATTTAAAATACATATAAAAATACAGCAATGAATAGTAAAATATATTGACATATAAAATGGGCATAGCCAGGGAGGAGGTCCAATAAGAGGGTACTGGGAATATGCTAAACAAAACAGAAAAGTCTTCACCCACTGGTAGAAGACTGTGACAGAGGAAGACAGGTGAATCTCCTGGGTGGGGCGGGGAGGTGGGGAGTTCCAAAGTTATGGTACAATAAGTGAGAATCCCCTTTCTTGGGTTGTCACACTTCTGGCCTCAGATTGTGGGGGAACCCAAAGCAGGACCTCCAAAATACATTAAAAAGTGGTTAAGGAAAAGCTGCACTAAATTTAAAAAGCTGTGCTAAATAAAACAGTCTTCAGCTGCCTTCTGCCAGGCACATCTCCCTGGGGAGATTGTTCCACAATCCTGGGACTGCCACCAAAAAGGCCCTCTCCCATGCACCCACCAACCAAGCTTCTTTGGTTGATGGGGCAGTTAGGAGGGCCTCTCCCTGTGATCTTAATTCCCAAGCAGGCACATATTGGAGAGGGCAGACCTTCAGTACCCTGGTCCCAAGTCATATAGTGCTTTAAAAACCAAAAACAACACTTTGAGTTGTGCTTGGGAGTGGATTTGTAGTCAGTGTAATTACTTTAATATCATGATCAGTGTAATTACTATCATGATCCATGTAATTAATATCAGTGTAATTACTTTAATATCAATAGCTGGCCCTAACCAGCAGTGTAGCCACAGCATTCTGCACAAGCTGCAGCTTCCAAATGCTCGTCAAGGGTAGAACTTTGACTATCTGAGTTGCAAAGTCATAGCTTACTTGTATCATAACTTTGCATGTTCACCAAACTCGTTTTTCACAACATTAACCACTCAGTAGTTACTCAGTTCCTTCCAGATATTCACAGGAAATTCCTTGATCTCACTGCTACTGCCTCCTTGATTCCCTGTACAGTTTTTCTTGCTTCAGTATCCTTCCCTGTCTATAAAAAAAGGAACCCATGCTTTCTAATCAAGCATGCTTTTAGGATCCTGGCTAAGACGGCTGTACTATTAGCCATTGTAATAATTCTTCCCATCACCTTCTGCAGAAGATGTACCACTTCTTCTATAAACCTAGTGAAGTTGTGGGTTAACTCAGCCAGAGGGAATTCTCTAAATAGGATTAACTGCTAGTTCTCTATACCACACGGTATCCTCTCCAGATGTGAATCTGGCCCTTTAAAAAAATGTAATCACTGTACCACAGGGAAGATTGAACAATGGTTGGGTTGAGACTGAGCCAGTGGTTTTTAGCTATAATCTAATATCTTAGCTTGCCCTTCACATTCAGTGATGATTGTCCTAATTAATCTACTAGGTTCCCAAAGGTGCTTTGGTAAGAAAGCAAATCTTTTAACAGATTATTCCCCATGTGAAATCTTTACAAATCTTTGCTATCCCTTGGAGGCTTTTGCAGTCCAATGTCTGGCTGAAGAATGAAAAGTGTCTGAACTGTCTGCAAGACAGCAAGGAGTGGAGCTCTGCTGAACCATTTCTGGATAAATCTCTTAACTGGATAAATGTGCATAAAATATGTGGGCATGCCATTCACTGGTTCTGCTGTACATACAGTGACCAAACCATCTTAAATGAGCACCAGGGTAAGAATAATTAAAGTGCATACCCTGCAATAGAAGATTGTCGTTAAATCACATTAGGAGAACTGTTCATATCTGTCCCATGTGGACTGCCTATCATCTGGGAATGAATAATAAGAAAAACCTGAAAATGATTCTGGCACAGAAGCCAGTGCACTATGAGCAAGAGAAAGGAACTGAGTTTTTTTTTTAACTCAATAAGGGCCTCTTTTCCTTGTTTTGTAATTCAATGGATTCTTTTGCTGACCTCCTCTTCCCTTCATTTAGAAACTGGAAGGCTTGTTCTATTAGCTAGGAAGGCACCTTCTCTGAATTTAGTGAGATCATTTCCAGTATATGCCAAAAGAATCACTAAATTTGGATTTATGTCAAGGTTATGCCACATCCAACTGATTACCTGCGCTCATAATTGGGTGCTATAGTCAGCTTAGAGGGAATTGAGGGATGCATCCTGGAGAAACAAACCCAGAGCGGGAGGGGGAGGCATCACACAGGAAATGAAAGAAGATTGTTTGACATTCCTGTCGTTGTGCCTATGGAGTGAAGACAGCCAGGTAGACTGCATAGTCCATGCTGGTCCCTACCAGCTACCTGGCCTGGCAGAAGAGAAGACCAATCCAGCCTGAAATATCTTATGCATCTGAACTATGGTTTGGAAGTACTGAAATAGCACACTGGGTCATCAAAATAAGGGACCGTCTAAATGTATCATAAACCAAATTGTATAATCTGACAGTGTATTATTTTAAAATACAGATGGGCCCCGGATGAGTGATCATTTGACCATGTCAAACCCATGTGTTTTGATCTGGTGTTCACTGTGAAGCGCTAGTATTAGGACCTCGGGGGGGGGGGGAGCAGTCTTCCCTCTGGTCCACCTGCTGGGCACTTAAGCAGGCACCCGCCCTGCTCCGCCGCATTCTGCTCCTGGCTGTGGAATCCCACCCACCGCTCCCTTTCTGTCTTGGGGGTTGGTGGCTTGTCTTGTCACAACTTGTCTTAGCGGTTGGTCATTGGATCGGATCTCTTTTGGGGGAATCAGGGCCTCCGCCCTGGTTCCTGTTAAGGGGATTCCCATAAGGAATCTTGGGAGTGAGTCACGGAGGTGCATGCCCAGCTCGGGGGCTGCCAGGGCGGACTCACTACCAGGTGGCAGGGGAATCATGGAGGGGCGTACACCCATATGATCTCCCCACTTACTTATGCCACTCCTTGGTTCCTCCCCTCAGCAAGGGTCTGAGGGGGGAGGGTTCATCAGCTGGTAGGCGGGCCAGCCAATGCTTGCGGATCCGATCCATATGACTGCCTTTGCTCCTTACCTGCTGTTTCAATAAAGTTGTGGCCAATTTTTTACCCAGTCATTTGTGTGGTCTCAGTTTGTCGCCATGTCCCCGCCTTCCTCCCCACCATCAGCATTAGGCTGCAAGAGTCAAGCTATGTAGTTTTTCTGAATTTGTAGGCTGGCTATCGAATCAACTTAGCTGTGCCAAAATTTAGATAAGAATAGGATCACTGGGAGGGGCGGAGCGACCTGCTGAGATGGCAGACGCGTGAGTAAGGCTCTCCCAAGCCCCTAGTCCCTCCAATGCTAAAAACAACGTCTTAAAACAATTGAAAATCTTATCTGACATGGGCAAGACTTCAACTAGCAAATGCAAGTCAATTTTGAAAAATCCGGGGTCTCTCAAGCCATTCCTGGAGTCGGGAGAGGAAACATATCAGCAGCTCAGGCCTCAAGTGAAGCCAAAATGCTGCTTGTAAATAAAATGCCTGACATGGAGGATGCTCCTCTAACTAAAAAAGATCTAACTGATCTGAAGAATGACCTCCAAACTTTTTTTACTTCGAAAACAACAGAACTCCTACAGTCTATACATATGCAAATCAAAGAACTGACTGAGAACCTTAAGGAGGCAACTAAGTCTGCAGAGACAGCAATATAGCAAAGAGTCCAGTAGCACCTTTAAGACTAACCAACTTTACTGTAGCATAAGCTTTCGAGAACCACAGTTCTCTTCGTCAGATGCATGGAGGGTATGAAGAAACTGGCCAGATATATATAGGTGGTGATGGGAGGGCAGAGTAAATCCAAATCAATAAATCCATCCTGGCTAGAAAGAATAGGACTAATTGAATCAACTATACTTCCTCAATTTTTATTTCTCTTCCAAAACCTACCTGTTCCAATCAAACAAAATGAACTGAAATCATGGCAAACAAAAATTAACAAATTTATTTGGTCTAACAAGAAACCAAGAACTAATTGTCTGTTCCTAACCCACCCAACTAAGTTAGGGGGCGTGGGTCTTCCCAACTTGAACATGTACTTTAATGCAGCACAACTTAAAAACATCTTAATATATACAGCTGAAGACACCAATAAGCATTGGGACTCCATAGAACAAACCTAAGCTTCCCCTTCTTACCTAAAAGAAATACTTTGGAATAAACCATAAGATAGACCAAAAAAGACATCAACTAATCCCTTTTTGTCATTCACCCTATCTATATGGGACAACTTCAGGAAGACACTGGCTCCAGGTGTTTCCCCAGCCCAAGCCTTCCTAGGACAGAAATGGTTGGCCCTGGGAGAAGCCCATAACACCTTTAAGATATGGAGGGACAAAGGGGTTTACAGTGGTTGTTGTGGGTTTTCTGGGCTGTATCGCCGTGGTCTTGGCATTGTAGTTCCTGACGTTTCGCCAGCAGCTGTGGCTGGCATCTTCAGAGGTGTAGCACCAAAAGACAGAGATCTCTCAGTGTCACAGTGTGGAAAAGATGTTGGCAGGTCATTTATATCTACTCAGGAGGGGTGGGGTTGAGCTGAGTCATCCTGTAAGAGTTTCCCAGGGTGTGGAATGCTAATGGCGGGAGGCTTCACTGTATCCTGAGGAGGTTCTTTTGCATATGGATTGGTGCTTGATGTGCTAATCTTCTCTGCAGGGCTATTGTCGGGTATAGAGTGTTTTGTTAGCCTGGTGTTTTTCAGAACTGGAAACCATGCTCTGTTCATTCTTAAGGTTTCTTCTTTCCTGTTGAAGTTTTGCTTATGCTTGTGAATTTCAATGGCTTCCCTGTGCAGTCTGACAAAGTAGTTGGAAGTGTTGTCCAGTATTTTGGTGTCCTGGAATAAGATACTGTGCCCTGTTTGAGTTAGGCTATGTTCAGCCACTGCTGATTTTTCAGGTTGTCCAAGTCTGCAGTGTCTTTCATGTTCTTTTATTCTTGTCTGGATGCTACGCTTTGTGGTCCCGATGTAAACTTGTCCACAGCTGCAGGGTATACGGCATACTCCTGCAGAGGTGAGGGGGGTCTCTACTGTCTTTTGCTGATCATAGCATCTGTTGTATTTTTCGGGTGGGTCTGAATACTGCTTGAAGGTTATGCTTTTTCATAAGCTTTCCCATCTGATCAGTAATTCCTTTGATATATGGCAAAAACACTTTTCCTGTAGGAGACTGTTTTTCCTTGGTTGTTTGATTCATCCTGGGTTTGATTGCTCTTCGGATTTCATTTCTGGAGTAGCCATTTGCCTGAAGTGCGTGGTTTAGATGATTAATTTCCTCATTGAGAAAGTGCGACTCACATATCCGTCTTGCACGATCCATCTTGCTCAACTCCACCCCTCCTGAGTAGATACAAATGACCTGACAACATCTTTTCCACACTGTGACACTGAGAGATCTCTGTCTTTTGGTGCTACACCTCTGAAGATGCCAGCCACAGCTGCTGGCGAAACGTCAGGAACTACAATGCCAAGACCACAGCAATACAGCCCGGAAAACCCACAACAACCATCGTTCTCCGGCCGTGAAAGCCTTCGACAATACAAAGGGGTTTACAGATTACAAGATATCATCCACAATAATAAAGTCTCCTCACTAGCCCAAATAACAGAGAAACTCAGAACTAGCATTCCCTGGATACAGTACCATCAGATCCATCATATGGTGGTGAAAGAAGGTCTCCACCTGTTAATGGACAGAGAACCAACTCCTTTTGAATCCCTCTTAGTGAAAAACAATTACACAGTCACAGGAATGACATCTATTATTTACAAATTGATAAATAAAACAACATGGACAACGTCTACAACACAACAAAAAGCATGGAATGTAGATTGTAAAACAGAACTCAGTGATAATGATTGGAACTCAATTTGGTCGTCAGGTCTCTATGCATCCAAGTCACTAAACATTAGAATACAAACCTTTAAACTACTAAACAAATGGAATGTAACACCTCATTACAAATCCAACAATAACCCCAAATGTTGGAAAGGCTGTAAGGAGAATGGCTCTTTTATCCACTGTTGGTGGTCCTGTTGTAAAATACAAGCCTACTGGAGAAAGGTCACAAATAACATTGAAAAACTAACAGGGTATAACATACCACTAAACCCCGAACTCATTTTATGAAATCTTTGGAACAATTTTCCTGTCCCACCACTGAGAAGAAATCTCATTTCATTACTACTATATGGAGCCAAATCTTTAATTGCACAGAGCTGGAAGTCAGATAAATTTCCCTCAATTACACAGTGGATACAAAAAATATGGGATGTAATGATAATGGATAAGATATCTGAACAGCTAATATTGAATGACAACTTCAACTTCCAACTAGTTATGCATCATCATATATTTCTTTACCAAAAAAAATTCAGACTTTGTACTTTATTAATAAGGTATAATTCAGCTCTCTACTTCTCCAATACTTTAATGGATATTTAATGGATACTTGAGAGCCAGTTTGGTGTAGTGGTTAAGAGCGCGGGACTCTAATCTGGAGAGCCGGGTTTGATTCCCCACTCCTCCACTTGAAGCCAGCTGGGTGATCTTGGGCTAGTCACAGTTCTCTGGAGCTTTCTCAGCCCCACCCACCTCACAGGGTGTTTTGTTGTGGGGATAATAGTAACATACTTTGTAAACTGCTCTGAGTGAGCATTAAGTTGTCCTGAAGGGTGGTATGTTTATCGAATGTTATTATTATTATATTGTATTTATTATGGCTGATTATTGTATTGTTAGTAAGTTATTCCAATTGTTATTTGTATAAATATTTAGAAAATTAAATAAAAAGTATTTTAAATTTGGCAACCCTAGAAAGAAGGCAGACCTACACAACAGAAAAAAATGAAATCCTGTCCTCAAATCATAGCTGACTTATGGCAACCCCTAATGGGGTTTCAATGGCAAGAGATTAACAGAGTTGGTTTGCCATTGCCTGCCTCTGCAACCCTGGTCTTCATTGGAGGTCTCTCATCCAATTACTTACCAAGGCTGACTGTACTTAGCTTCTGAGATCTGACAAGATCAGGATCTCCTGGGCTATCTAGATCAGGGCACGCAACAGAAACAGATGCTTAAATCTGATGCCCCAAGAAGGTTGCTACTAAATTACACTCACTCACAGATATTTAGTGATTGCAAGGTAATAACAGTGCAGAGCAAGTGGTAGAGAACTGAGAAATGCAGTCTTCCACTGAGAAAGTGCTGTCTGGATTAGGAGGCCAGGGAAAGAGAATCAGTGCAATTCTCTTAGATAACAAGATTAGTGATACATGCTGTTGGGTTGATCCAGACCTCCATAATCTTCTATCCTAATTTTAATTAGTTTGTACACATCCCTGATGTTACTTAGGACCAAGGTATATGCAGAGTTGGAACTCCTGACTGGCATTGCTGGGATTTAACTCTTTCCCGTGCTCTGTTGCCCTGAATGGAAATGCCCTCTGGTTTTAAGACCCAATAAACAGGGGAAAGTACCCATATTGTGCTTAACCTTTTCCCTCACATAGAGCTTAAAGCAACGCAGGAGCAGCATTTCCAGTTGCAGGGGGAAGTGTGTATAATCAGCTCAAATAAAACTTCACAGCAGAAATGCTGTTATTCCGACCCAGAGCTATACTGAAGTGGCACACAGTATGCCTGCAGATGTGAATGGAACAAGCAAAGATCTGCATTCAGATGCTAATAAGAAACCGAAAACAGTCATCAATCTCAGAGGAATGAAGAGCACACAGGTCACTCACCTGAACTGCCTCAATGTGACTTTGTCCTCTGCTCAGCCTACAGCAGCATCCCCTTGTGAGCTTGTACTGGTGACGGCCAGCAATTGTTACCTTGCCATCCATATCTGTTTTTTTCATAACTTGCTTGGATCCTTGGGTATTTGTCCTATTTTTAGATGCAAACCTTTACAAATGATTAGAAGGAAGAAAATAGACAAGCAGGAATGAAAATGTGGATGAGTTGTTGGTAGATGACTGATAGTGCCCGGGATCCTAAGCAGTTACACCTTTCTTAGCCTATTGACATTAATAGGCTTAGAATAGTGTATCTTTCAGCTCAGGCTTGCATGTGAATAAGGTTGCCAGCCTCCAGGTAGTGGCTGGAGATCTGGAATTACAACTGGTCTCCAGGCCACAGAGATCAGTTCACTTGGGAAAAATGGCTTCTTTGGGGGGGTGGACTCTATGGAATTATGCCATGGCAAGGTCCTTTCCCTCCCCAAACTCCACTTTCTCCAGGTTTCTCCAGGTTTCACCCCCTAGATCCCCAGAAATTTCCCAACTTGGAGCTGGCAACCCTAATTGTGAAAAACAAAGTAGGAATAAACTATGTTTACCTTGCATCAAATTCCAGAGTAGTCATTGTGTTAATCAAAAAACAAAGTCCCAAGGGCCCTGAAAAGCTACTAGATTCTGTTGTGGCATAAACTGTGTGTATCTCATTATTATCCTGACTTCTTTCTCCCTGGCTGAAACTCATACCCTGACTACAGAAAAATCACCCTCAGTCCATGTCAAAGTCATCTTGAGAGGACACTTGCTTAAAACTATATCAGTGCCACAGTAGCTTGATATTTCTTTCAGAGCAGCCATTGTGATGATGACTCAAGGCCTGCAGTTTTCATGAAGAAATGCCATATATTTGGGGGAACCCAGGAAAATCTTAGTCAAAGATGATGTGTGCTGTGCACAAAGCTAAATAGAGGTTTGAGGCAAAGATTGTAGTGAGAATACATTATTCGAACATGAGCCGTATCCTAGTGTCCCAAATGAACTCAAAGATGCTAATTGTTTTAATTCTTTTACCAGGGGTTTAATTGTTTTTATTATATGTATTTACATGGTAATCCGCTCTGAGCCTGTGTGCAAGGAAAGCAGACTACAAATAAAATAAAATAAATAAATGTGGTGTAATCAGCACATGTTCAAAGTTCCCCAAGACTCTTGGGGGAGGGGGGGTAAGTGTATGCTGACTTTACTGGGTTAAAAATGCTCCCATAGTTACCCCAGTGAAGCAGTCTTGTCTCCCTCCTGCTCCTAAGGCTTGATGACCAAGGCATTGCTTCAACTTCTGCAGATTCTTATTTTTTCCCATTTTCTGTATGTGACCTCCCCCACAATTTCTTCATAAGTCCCTCTGCACCACCACCACCACTATTCTTTCTTCTGTGTTTTCCTCTCCATCTTTTCACATCATCCCCCTTTTTCTATCACTTCTCTTGGTTTGTTTTTCTTTCTTTTTTTGCTCTCTCTCTCTCTCTCTCTCTCTCTTGCACTCCTCTGTCTCTTTTCACATTACATTTTCACCCAGTCTCTGTCTTGAGAGGCAGCATATCCTGATTTCTGTTTTTTCCTCCTTTGATATCACTTTTCTCCACCCACCCCCCTTCCTCATCTCTTCCCTTCTCTCAAGGTCACTCTTTTCTGCAGTCTAATAAATATCATTTTCTCTTGAAGCTTGCCCTGAATGAGGCAATTTGCCTCCAGTGAAGCAGAACAAACTGAGATGAGAAAGCCATTCATCTGTATTG
The DNA here is from genome assembly GCF_028583425.1 of Eublepharis macularius. Classification (NCBI taxonomy): domain Eukaryota; kingdom Metazoa; phylum Chordata; class Lepidosauria; order Squamata; family Eublepharidae; genus Eublepharis; species Eublepharis macularius. The sequence goes on along the minus strand of NC_072794.1, from coordinate 103,108,871 downwards.
ACTAAAGCCATCCCTGGTTTTTTTTGGGGGGGGGCATAGATGCTGTCATTTGGGAAGCTTTAGGAATGGAATGTCACATTATCTTCAAAGCCCATACTGCCCACCCCAGCACTGAGTTTGAATCCCAGCCCTTCAGATCTTTTCTGCTTTCTAAGTAGTTTGGATACCAAAGCAAGCCCCTGGGATTCAAACTCTGCCTGTTGTGCTACATGCTATGTTATCAGCAGGTTCCTGATTAGCACACAGAATAAATAACAGTGAGATAATTATCTCCCTGATCACCACTCAGCTGGAGCAAAAGGATCTGCCACAGAGCTGCTGAACTGCTGTGCGTCTCCAGGGACTGCTGCATCTCCATCCCTGAAAAGATTCACTGAGGATCTTGGCACATGTTGCCACAACAATTTCACATTAATGGATCCTACAATTTCTCCAGAATCTCATTTAGGCATCCTATAGGGTTTATCCCTACAGAAGTTTTACTGAATTAGATTTCAGAACTATGTGAATTAATGGCATTATCTCACATTACTCTTTTCAAGCCAAAGGACAGGATTATATGACTTCATGTTACTATCTGGATAGGGAAGATGATGATTAAATGCAGCCTCCCTCCAATATGTCTGTATGGCTTTTGTCAACTTGTGCTGAATAATATCTGTATATTACCCCTACAGTGATAAAGGAAATAATTTGCAATCCCCATTCCTTCATGTGGTACTGCTGGGGGTGGGGGACAGGTTCTTGCACGCTGGAGGGGAAAAAGAGATTGGAGGATGGCAGATAAGGTGAAAGTGCAATTTAGCAGACAAGATTAGAGGACAGATTAAAGTTAATACAGACCAGAAATTCCAGTGGGAAGAGATAGTGCTTGGCTCTATCCCAGCCCCTCGCTTAATACCCATTCCTCTGGGGACCAAAAATAGGAAATCTGAAGCCTATAGATGGGATATGAAAGGTGACTGTGATTACATTGCATTGCAAGGAACACAGGAATTCAGAGTACTAGAAGACTACTGGTGTGAGCTACAGCATGATCTGCAGAGAAATGGAGAGATAGCAAGGAATACTTTTCCTTCTTATCGGATTGTTCTTAAGAACAACTTAAATTGCTGGCTGTGCAGTGACTAATGCTACAGTGTGGGATGGTCAACATTCCCTCCTGACTGTTAAGAGTCTCTGTACTTTGGTCAGTCACAGTGAAGAGTGTTGCTGTATGTAGGCGCTGCCACCACTCATTTAAAACTTGCCCTAAGGGTCAGTCAGTTGTAATGCAGAACTTTTCCCTAAGCACATTTGGAGGGTACAATTGATAGTGGAGAGGTGCTAAGAGGAGGAGGTGTTAACACTGCTAGCTTACATGTCATTTTCTTCATCACAGCAGCCCCATCCCATCCCCAAAAGGTTTTAGAGATCTGCAAACAGATATACTTGCGATACCAACCAGGGTCTCCCAAAGGAGCATTTAAAACAAGAAAGAGACCACAAGTGAAGCAGGGAAATTCCCAGATTTCTCTTCACAGAGTTTCAAATGGTCTGACTCCCTTCAGAGAACTGCAGTAGTCAAGACTCAAGAGTCACTTTTTGTTTCCTCTGGAGTGCCACAATGCTGCATTAACTACAGATATTTGTCCCAGCCTTTTCTTTTAAACCCATTCTCATTTACCACCCTTTTTTTCTGTGTACACCATGGAGTACTATCTCACCTCTCTCTACATCCCATAGCACAATGCTTGTCTTGCCCTCAGACCCCCTCTTTCAGCTGCCTTTCTTTTTTTCCCTTTCCCCATCCCACTTTGTCCGTGCATCTCATTGTAATATAAGAAGAACATTGCTGGATGAGACCCAAACCCTCAAGATTCTAGCATTCTGTCTCCAACAGCAACCAGCCATATACCATGGAGATGTTTACAAGCAAGGCAAGAAGGGAACAGAACTACTTTCTAGTTTCTTTCCAGCAACTAGTATTCAGAGAGAGGAACTACGAGTGACAAAAGGCACAGGTTGGACACTTGTCAGCTTCCCTCAAGTTTTGATGGGAAATGTAGGCATTCTAGTCCTGCAGCTTGGCTCTCTGACTGCTGTCTAATGGACTTTTCAACTGTCACTTGTCCAACATTCTGCCAAGCTGCCTACATTTCCCATCAAAACTTGAGGGAAGCTGACAAGTGTCCAACCTGTGCCTTTTGTCACTTGTGGTTCTGCTCAGAGTTACATTGTTTCTGAACATGGAGATTCCTTTTAGTTATCAAAGTGGCTAATAGCCACTGGTAGATCTATAACCACAGACTATTACAATATTAGTTGTTCTATTTTCAGTGGCTTTCCATTAACATAGAATTTGCATTTTTGTTATACCTGTGTTAACACATTAATTCAACTATCTGCCACAATCCAAAGGTCTGTTTCCTAAGCAGTCCCCACAAATTCAAGCACCATCAATATATAGTGAAGTTAGAATTGTTGTCCATCCATCTTTCTATACACATCATTTTACTTTAATTTCAGATCAACCCCCTCCCCAATTTATAGTGCATCAAGACGTATACAGTAATTAAGAATTAAAACACAGAGGAAAAAACCTCATTTGATATGAACACGCCATTGCCAAGGCATATAAAACCATGGTTTCATCTGTTGCTGTTGTCTAGTAGACATCCTGTTACTTGTTGATTTGTTAAAAAAAAATTACAAGCAAGTGCCAGTTCTTCTAAACCAGCCATTTCAATAAATAGTGAGGCAAATCCTACACTACATCCTTCCTACAGAAACAAAATTTTAAATTGGGTGGAATATCCCTATAGCAACCATCTAAGATTGTAGAGGACATCTGTTGGAACCATTAAAAGGTTAGAGCCCTCCTGATAGGAAATTTCTCAAGGTCTGTTAAATAGCTTTGTTAAATTTAATCATGTAATACCAAGGGAGATGACTTGACTTTTGAAAGCATAGATAAATCAGTCTGCATCAGAGCGGCTTTTAGTCTGGTTTTGAATATCTTTCTTGTCAAAAATGTAGGCATGTGAGAAGCCATACGACTGCACAAGCTGTTCCTTCTTGCTCAGCCAGGAGATCTCCGTATCTTCTCTGGTAGACGGGTTCTGGAGAAAGAGTTTGGGCAGCCTCTCTGCTTGCATCCAGACAACTGTAGTCTAATAACAGAAAATCCATAGCCTGTTTCAGAGCAAAAGGGTATATGTACACTTGCATCTCATATGTCATTTTGTTGATCATTCGTTTAATTTGGAGAGATCCTTTTAGAGATCTTTGTTCACTGCTCAGGATTTTACCAACCTGAATGTTTGGGAGTCATCTGCAAAATGGTGTACCTTGCTGGTCACCTCTAGTAGATCTTTTAGCAATATACTATCTTTTCTTAGGGCCAATCTAGAGATGCTTATTTTTTAAAAGTAGGGTCTGGGTTCCCCATACTCAATTTTGGACCCCCTCAACCACACCAGCTGTGGAGAATAGCTTTGTAAAAATAAAGGAGATCCCGTTTGGGAGTGCATGTGGAGCAGCAAAAATGGGAAAAGAACTCTCTCCAGTGCTGTTTCAGCATTTGACAATGACTGGGGATGGGGAGGCAGGAGCCCTTATTTCCTCTACAGTGGCCTTCAGAACCCACATGAACTCTCTTCTGTTTTTAAAAAGCCATTCCCCACAGCTGCTTTGTGGCTGTGGAGAACCCATATCGAGTCCGGGGAATCTGGACCCAACTATGTAAAAATAAACACATCTAGTTTGGCCCTCAGAGTCTTCCTTAGTGGTCACTCTCTTCTCCTTACAGTGTCTGACTGCCACAGATTCCTCTGCACTCTCAATCTGTTACCTGCTTCTCTTGATCCGTTTCTGTACAAGCCTTCCTTCCTCCCTGTCTTTGCTACCTCATTTTCTTCTTGCAGTCTCTTTTTGGCTCCATTTCTGTGTTGCTCTTCATGTCTCTTACTACATTATCAGTTGGTTTATGGCAACTTTGCAGGGAATTGTAACATTGTGAGTCAGTGGAGATATCAGTTCCCCTGGAGGAAATGGCTGCTTTGGAAGGTGGACTGTGAGGCATTATACCCACCTGAGCCCCCTCTACTCCTCAAACCCTACCTTTCCCAGGTTCTACCTCCAAATCTCCAGTAATTTCCCAACCCAGAGTTGGTAACCCTAGTACAAGGAGATGGTGCCAGTTTTTGCAGTATGTTGCAGACAGCCAGGTACACTGATATATCTACAGCTGAGATTTTCCTTAGCATGAGAATTTCTAGGAGAGTGAATGCCTTGTGTACTGATGCTGCTAGGGCTGACAGGCCCATCCTTGCAACTAACAGGAGACCAGGTAGGGCAGGGATATGGGAGGTGGCCATCAGCAACAGCACCTCATCACTTCCCTTCCCATCTAGGAATCTCCAAAAACAATAGGTAAGACCATAGTTATTCTAACAATTCCTAAAGAGGTGTGGCATCACTTCTGGGTTTTACTAGAAGTGAAGTTATGCTGTTGCTGGCAATTTTTCAAAAAAAAAAACTATTTCTCCTGCTGGCTGCAGGGTGTGCTAATTGGCATGGGCACGTAGCAACCCTATCCTGTACACTCTATGGAAAGGAGTAATAGAATATAGCAAGCATACTCTTTGTCTCCATTGTTGATGGGACTCTGCTGGTCACAGATGTTTCCACCATGAGGTGATAAAGGGCTACAAGTAGGGTTGCCAACTCAGTGTATGGAAATTCCTGGAGATTTGGTGGTAAAGCCTGGGGAGGGACCTCAGTGGAGTATAATGCCATAGAACCCACCCTCTGAAGCTGCCATTTTCTCCAGGGAAACTGATCTCTTTAGTCTGGAAATCAGTTGTAATTCTGGGTAATCTCCAGGCACCACCAGGAGGTTGGCAACCCTAGTGACAAGGAATGGGTGGTGGTGGTGGTGGTGGTGGTGGTAGTGGTGGTTTATAGTCTGCCTTTCTCACTGAGATTCAAGACAGATTACACAGTGCTAATGAGGGCTTTTGGAACTTTTGAAGGGAGATGATATCATGACAAACCGTCAGTGAGGGGTTTGTGATTTGGGCCTGATGATGTGCTGGAATGGTTTCTATTCAGCTGTTCTTTCTTATTCTGTCTCAAAGTTTTCTGCCTGGAGAAAGCCACAAACCCTCTTTTTTTGTTTCTCTCCAACTGAATCAGAACTTGGTTGTGCAGCAGCACAGCAATTCACACTAGGTATATATTATTTACCTCTAGAAGAGCGAGCAGGCCTGGCCTGCCCTGTCAGGGTGAAGCCCAGACCAACCTTGCTGCAGCTGTGATATTGGCATTTAAAAATAAAAAGATCCTAGGAAATTATTTCACCCTTATGTTTTATGGAGTTTTTAAAAAACAACAGCACTGGACATTGAAAATGCGTTGCCTGCCTTATTAGTGAAATAGTCACTGCCTGTGACTTTAAAAAAATGCCCTTCAGTCTCTCCTTAGGCAAGGATTCTGTGGTGCTCCTCCTGCGTGGCTTTGGTTGCCATGGCAGTGCTGCATCGTTACTAGGTTGCTGTCATTTGCTTCAGGAACCTGCCGGGTAAAATAGCATTGATAAAAGATAATGGCTAATTTGATGTCTGTAGTAAGAGGTGCTCATGAGTTTGCAGTTCCTTATTTCAGTAAAAAGGCAGAGGTGCAAAAATGGGACAGAAAAGAAAAAGGGATTTAAAGGGATGATATGAGGGAAAGCAAATCTCCACCAGAATGCTTTTGGAAGGCATTTAGAGGTTAGTGAGTGTTGCCTGGCTGACAGAAGGGGAAAATATCAGTCTCAGGCTCACTTATACAATCCTGAAGTCTGCTTTCACAAAAATCATTCTATATTGTGAGTTCCTGGGTTTATAAAGTGCTCCTAAAACTGCAAAGATGCTGCAGTGAAAAATGATAGGATCTGGTAAGCTTGTACTTGAGATCCATCACTCGCATTCTGAAGCCATAATGCAGGTTTATGTGATGGAATACAACATCATAGACTTCCTTTCTGAAACTTTTCCTGTCATCAGCCAAAATTAAATTAGATGAGATAAGGCAGCTACATTAATATATGTGTCTGCCTCATCCACCAATAAAGCAGGAGTGGGCAAGTGTCTATTTTTACATAAAAAGGAGGAGTATGCAAATGAGGGGAGCAAAAACCTCCTCCTCCTTACCTCACCAACCTCCAATGCTTAAATCTAAGGCAGTGCTTCTCAAACTATCTGATGTGGTGGATCAGCATTTTTTCCCTGCCATGTGCCGGGGATGGATCACCTCACCTAAGTGCTTCCCGGGGCAGGTCACCTCACCCCTGCACTGCCCGGCCTCAGTGGCTATGTCATAGTGCAAGGCAGGAAGGAATAGCTGCGTTTTTTGAGCATCCGCTGTAATTTTAGTTTGGGCTTTTGTTTCCAGGGATTGTAATGTGATGTGTATGTAGATACATATGTACTGTAGTGCTATGGCAGAATTATCAATATTATATTATGTGCAGCTTAAAACATAATATTATTTAGTAATGTTGACTTTATTGACTGATAATCATTCTTGAAGGAATTTTGTTGCAGTATTAAAATTATACTATTTTTTCTTTCTTTCTTGAACTTGCCGCAGACTGGCAGCTGAGGGCTCATGGTCTGGTACCAGTCCACAGACCATCACTTTCAGTTGCAGTCATCTAAGAACAGCTTTGCTGACTGCCTAGTCTTTTCTCACTAACACTCTCCTCTCTTCACAGGATGAAGACAGAAGCAAAAGTTCTGGCACCCCTGTTCTAGAGTTGAAACCATGGCCGTTTCCACACGGCTTACCCTGTTCCAGAAAACAGCAAAATCTTGCACGAAATTGCGCGAGAAGGCGCTGTTATCACGCAAGAAGACGCGATAACAGCGTCTTCTCGCGCGATTTCATGTGAGATTTCGCTGTTTTCTGGAACAAGGTAAGCCACGTGGAAACGGCTCATGTAATGAAAAGTTTAAAATGTCAAAATGTTTGTTTTCATTCAAAATATGACTTCAGCATTTGAAAATTGGTTGATTTTTTTACACCAAATGAATGCTTCCTGAATTTCTCTTTCCATGTGGTCCAGCCTGGCAAGGAAGACTTTCCTCACAAGCACTTGGCCGTTTCCATACAGCTTACCTTATTCTGCAAAACAGCGCAATCTCACGTGAAATCTCACGAGAAGATGCTGTTATCATGCAAGAAGATGCGATAACAGCATCTTCTTGCAAGATTTCACACGAGATTTCGCTGTTTTGCAGAATAAGGTAAGCCGTGTGGAAACGGCCCTTTTCTCTAATCCCATCTTCAGAGGTAAGCTAGATGGTGACCAGACTGGGCTTTTCAGTGGCACTTTATCTCTGAAATAACCTTCCTCTTGAGGCTCACTTGATGCCTAACCTATTCTCTTTAAGGGCCCAAGCCAAAACATTTCTTTTTGCCCAGGTTTTTAATGAAGGAATTGATTTTGAAATATTTTTCTTTCTACTTTTAGCCTGAGAACTGTTTTAAGCAGCTTAGTGTTTATGCTGCTTTTATTCCTTGGCTGGGTTTTTAAGGGATAACAATATTTATTGGGTTATGTTTTTATTCTGTTTTATTCTGTAAATCACCTCTAGCAGGGTCTCTGGAGAGGCACCATAGAAATGTCGTGGTATACTAGCTGGTAGATACAATAAAATAATAGATACCAATTAAAGCCAGCAACCAAATACTTTCAGATGCTAACTTCAATGACACAACAAAAAAAATATATCTCGAAATCAAATCCCTTTCCTGAAATATATTTTAAGGGATGTTTAGGAAGAGAGGCATAATCACTGCAAATGAATTCAGGACAGGACACAATGATACAGTTTCTTATTATTATTCAGGAACAAGTCAAGAAAAACAACAGCAGCAGGAAACAAGGATGACCCTTTGGACCATAGCTTCAGCTCAGCAAATGCAAACATAACAGGAAAAGTTGGGTTCGTATAGTCTCTCCTTCTAGCCACTGTGGATGGGACCCTGTTAGCTCTAAGATGGATCTTTTTAATGGCATCTCTACTGGTAACAGAAATCTTGTTGTGAGTGAATATGTTTGAATATTTTTTTAAAATTGTGATAAAAGCTATGCATTGCAAAAGGGTGGGGAAGGAATTGGACACCAGCAATGGGAGCATAATGTAATACATAATATATTTGCAGCACCATGGTGGGCTTCTTGAAGCAATATGGATCTTGGTCTGCAGCACTCTTTGAAAGTGGCACTTTCAGGCTTCTGTGAGATCTGTTAGATTCATTTCTGTTCTGAGATACCAAAGCAAAACCTGAAAATGGACTCAGCCAAATATTTCAGGATTTCAGGCTGCAGTGGGGAGCCTATGACAGAGTTTCAGGCACATAGGCTAAATCTGTGGATCCTTAAATCCAGAGACTGGAGCCATGAATAGGCATGACAAGCCTCAAGAAAACCTCAAGTTTGTAGAAAAATCTGAAATCTAAAAAAATACATTGGGGGGGGGGGTGTTAACCCACCCACAATAATAGAAGCTGTACCTGTAGCTTTAAGGAACAATGTCCTCAGTGGTGGTTGCTTGGCAACCACATTATTGCCAGCCTTCAATCTTGGGCCATTTCCACACCTACTGGCATAGCGCTAATCTCTCGTAACGAAGGCATTTTCTGATGTCATTGCACCACGATCCCATTTTCGTGGCGTGATGACATCAGAAATCTCGCCAGGAAGATGCCCTCATTGCAAGAGATTAGCACTATGCTGGTACGCATGGAAACAGCCTTGGTTTCTGTGAGGAAAAGGCAAGGAAAAGGAGGGGAGGGCCCATTCCAGGGTTGTTTTGGCCTTTGGGGAAGGACTGATGTGATCCAAGCTCAACAGCAAGCACCAGATGATTTGATACTATGCAACTTGCATAACTCACTGAGGATGGCTGCTTGCTACTGTTCAACATCAGCCACCCCATGAAAGCCAGTGTGGTGTAGTGGTTTGAGTTTCAGATTAGGATCTGGGAGACAAAGGTGTGAATCCCAAGTCTGCTGTGGAAGCGCACTTGCCAGTTACATATTATAAGCTTTAACTTACCTCACAGGGTTGTTGTAAGGATAAAATAGAAGAGAGAATTATGTAAGCTTCTTTGGACAGCCATTGTGGAGAAAGATGGGATATAAATGAGGTAATTAAATAATAAATATAGCTAAAGATGAGTGGCAGATAAAATGTAGGTTTGGTGGGTGGGTGGGAAGCAGTGAAGGAAGCAGGGAAAGATAGGGGGGTTGCCAGGAGAGTTTCCCCCCCAGGAGTAGGGGAAAAGGAACTAGTTTGCAGAAGGGGAATACAGGGGAAACAAAGTACCCCCTGCAAGTCCTTGCAGGCTTCCCAGCACTGTACGACTTGGCCATAGTTCACCTGTGCAGAGGCTGCTAGGGGGCAGGAAGGAGAGAAATCTGAAGCCGGGTGGGGGCAGATAAAGGTAGATTGGCTGGTATGTGGGAAGAAAAGAAGAAACCTGGAGAAAGGAAGAGGCTTTGGGGGATTTTAGGGAAGAGAAAGAGGAAAAAGTGGGAGAAATTATATGCCCCCACAAGTCTTTGTGGGTTCCCTGCATGTAAGCATCTTTGGCAAATACCACCCCCCGCCAATGAGATAACACTGTGCATGGACCCTTAAGACACACCTTTGTGCTTTCTGGAGAGAGATGTCTTCAGTAGCACATCCAGTTTGTTTTAGTATCTTCTTGGATTTCAAGATGGCTGATAGCTGATAAGGACTCTTGTAGAACCAGAATAGGCTACACAGCCATCCACATACATGTCTCATGAAGGTGTACTTGAAAATGAACCTGTATTTTTCAAGCACTCTGCTATGGCCCCCAGCCTTGAACACAAGCAGCTTCCATTCAACTGTCATGGATTTGCATGCGGCCATACTGAGAGTAACATTTTATTGCACCACTTCTTGCTTCTCCTTCACTAATCATATCCTTCTAATCTAAAAATAGAAGAAGAAAACCCTAGAGTGATGGTGGTAGATTATCACTTTGCCTCGAATTTTCTATTTGATATCCATATTAATGGCAGGCAGAAATGGCAGGTCACTTTGCACTAGAGATTATCACCCACATAAGGAACTGTTTATGTATGCAGCATCTTCTGTGTGTATAAAGTACACCCTGCCTGGCCTGCAAGACCATGCTTATTCTTGTTATTAACGGGACCCAATCCACAAGTGCAAAGAACAAATCAGATTCCTCCACTGGAATTAGCAGGGAGGGAGGACTGTGTACATGAGAACTTTGGTTCAGATAAAATGTCATTGTTCCAGTACATGCAATATATGTTCAGACTAATTCAGTTTTATATGCATAACGTTCAAATATCTAGGTCTAAGTAAACAGATGTACATCCCATCCTATCAATGGAAAGTAATAAAGGGACAGTATTTTTTTTTTTGCAGGCCAAAAGGCTTATGGAACCACAATCCAACCAGACATCACCCATTTATGATAACAAGCTTGGGATATCATCATAGCTGATTATAGGATTGTGATTAAATGGAGTATACATCTTAGGAGAAGATAATTCCTGTTATGTTATTAATGACTCCTAGCTTACTGCCCCCCTCCCCACTGTTGCAGTCAGCCAGAGACATTTTGTAGAAGAGTATTATTTTTCTGTCGAGAGGGACTAGATTGACTTTCCTAGGAGGAACAGACACAATCTGAATAACTCAAAAGGTGTAATCAGGGCTTTTTTGGGGGGAAAAGAGGTGGTGGAACTCAAGACTGCACAATGATGCCACTTTGGGTCAGCTGGAACAAGGGAGGAGTTTTTTAAAGTTTAAATTGCCCTCAATTGCCCTCGGTGAAAATGGTCACATGGCCAGTGGCCCCTCCCCCTGACCTCCAGACAGAAGGAAGTTTAGATTGCCCTCTGCGCCGCTCTGGAGGGCAAGATCAGGGGATGGGGCCACCAGCCATGTGACCATTTTTAAGAGGTGCCAGAACTCCGTTCCACCGCGTTCCCACTGAAAAAAAGCCCTGGGTGTAATAGCCAATACAGTTGCTTTGCAATCTTATTTCTGTGACATCACCAGCCCCTAGGATTCCCTTCTCCAGCATGATCAGGTATAGACATGGGCACGAACCGCATTACGAACCAAAAAAACTCACGAGCCGCATGATTGTGTGTTCGCGAACTGGCTGTTCATGAGGGTCCCTTCCACCCAGGGCTTCTGAGAGAGAGAAGCCCTGGGTGGAAGACCTCTCCTTGCCTACAGACAGCCCCCCAACCTGAAACGACTTCTCACTTACAATCATGAATTGGCTAGCAGAGTCACCAGCCCAGGTACCAGGCCCTGCAACAGACCCAGATGCCAGCTCTGCCCTTATATCTACCCAGGAAATACAATTACAGGACCCAATGGCGTCAACTACACTGTCTCTGGCTCTTACAACTGCTCATCTTCCAATGTGATATATGCCCTCATGTGCCAACAATGTCCATCTGATCTGTACATTGGACAAACCAGCCAACCTCTGCGTAAAAGAATAAATGGACACAAATCTGTTAAAAATGGCAACATCCAGAAACCAGTGGGAGAACACTTCAATCTACTAGGACATTAAAGGTCATCAAGGACTTAAAGGTCACTGTAGTTCAACAGAAACCTTTCAAAACCAAAATCCAAGGGGAAGCTGCTGAATTGGAATTCATATGTAAATTTGACTCAATCAAGCTGGGATTGAATAGAGACTATGAATGGTTATCTCATTATCAAAAGTAATTGACTTCCTTAACATAAGCAAACTGATCTCCATATCTCCATATCAGAAGCTACTATTTGCATCTACTCCACCCTCCCCTCTCCACCTATATATCTGACCAGTTTCTTCTTGCCCTCCATGCATCTGACGAAGAGAACTGTGATTCTTGAAAGCTTATGCTACAATAAAGTTGGTTAGTCTTAAAGGTGCTACTGGACTCTTTTTGATTTTGCTACTACAGACTAACATGGCTAACTCCTCTGCATCAATTTTCTCAGGATATCATTACAATAACAGCAGAGTCATTACCCTAGAATGGAGAGTAGATTCTACAAGGTGATCTCTGCATTACTCAAGATAGTTTACAGGGGTATGTGGTTGAAATGTCATGGATTTCCTTGTTCAGTTCACAGGGCTATTGTCTCAGGAGTGCACCCTCCAACTTCATTATGTAAATAAGCACTTAGCCCCTATGCTGTGTATGTCTTTTCTAAGGGTGAAGGGAACCACAAGAAAAGTATATTTTAATATAGGCCAGCAGACATAATACATTTTTGTTAGCTGTTTCAAACTTTGAGCCTTGTAGGGGCTGTTATTCCTGGTGGACTCACTCAACAAAGAATATAATCAATTAGAATAGCAGATTCAGTATGCCTGTTGTTTGATAGCTAATTTGTGGCACTGCTATGCCTGATCTATTCTTAATCTGGCAATATGAGCATGAGTGGTACTTTCTTAGGAAGATTGTAATTTCCAGTTTAATTTCCCTGATTTTTAACAGGGGCTATATTTTGAAGTGGGCAAAAGTTGAAGGGCCAGTTACACTAGCTCGCCACACTCGAATGGGTGCTGTGAAAAAGGCAAAGGACTTTTCAAACCCTTCCTTCCCAGTAGTTACTTTGGCAGAAAGTAGCCCTTACTCTATGCTGCTGTAGCATAGTGGTTAAGTAGGTGGGCTGCAAATCAGTACTCTGCTGATTTGACTCCCACAACTGCCATGAGCTCTGCAGCCCCCATTCCTCAGCTGTACTGTGAGGATTTAATAACACTATGTCCACTGCTTTGTGCAGGGCACTAATCTGTCTAGAAGGGTGGTATATAAGTGTAGTAGTTGTTGTTACACGCAAGTTCTTGCCTGTCTCTGGATCAGGAGCTATGCTGAGGTCCACTGGGGAAGCATTTGATGGCCCACCTAGGCTTTCTGGCCACCATTCTATCCTTATCATAGCAATAATACTTAGCTAAAGATGTATTTTGAAGTTTCTTCTTCTCTTATGGTTTACATCTTTATACCTTTCTAAGAGGCAAACCCATTCAGAATTTACATTACAACTGTTCTGCTCTCTCATTTTGGAAATAGCTGGCCTACTAACATTGCCTTGTAGTCTTGTTTACGCTGTCAGGAGAAATAATAGTGATTTGGGCTGAGGCAAGAGAAACATGGGCTAGCCAAAGGTTTGAAGGAGTCAATGAGTAGAGGTTTTAGCCAGAGCAATGAATCCCTTCAACCCCTGACCAATCTGAGCATCAAACAATGTATCAGTGTACCAAGTTTATATTTTATACTTTTGATATACTGGTCTAATTGATTGCATTATCTGAAAATTATATTTTTCCCTTTTATACCTCTTTTAAGTTTTAAGCAGCTGCTGTTTTTTAGTGACTATAGCAATAGTTGTACAATTGTAAATGTTTTTCTAGGAATTATTCTTTTATTGGTTCATTGTTTTTATCTGATGAGTTTTCTTACAAAAGGTCACCCTGTGCAACCTTTGTATAGAAAGGCAGGATATAAAGTTATCATCTTCTTCACCATCATCAGTGGTAGTGACCAAATGCCACCATTGGCTGTCCTCAGTTCTGGCTTGACTACAGTTTGGTGTATGATTATGTCATCTTGAGAGTCGTGAGAAAGAAGGCTCTTCTAGATCGATGTGCTTCCATGATAGCTATTATTTTAAGAGTTGAGGAAAGAGCCACTAATTCCTCAGCAGTTCTTTGCAGCTTTTTCTGACTGTTTTAGTTGTGTAAACATACAAGAGATGAAATTAAGGCCATCTCAGGAAAGTTGATAGTATAAACAAGCCTTGAGTGATCCTCTGAAGCTTTTTCATACCCAGCAATGGTCTCCTTCTCAAGCTCTTTTCCGCAGAGTAATCTACTCTTCGCTCTCTGAGAACTGCAGCCCCCTGCACTAACCCCCCCCCCCCAATCATGTGAAAAATATGTAGGGGGCAGTGAATAAGTGTCTTCTCTCCCAAGTGCCATGCTGCGCAATCTCAGCTTCTGGAAAATCTACGTGGAAGGAGATTATGCAATCCTTCCCACCATGGGGAGGCACCCTCAGAGCTGTGAGGAAAGCTGTCAAGAGAGAACAAGGAAGGAGTGGAGGGGGAGGCACAGCAGCAAAGCATCACAGTGGGAAGGAGACACTGTGTGCTTGCAGAGGCCTGCAGCTGCTGAATCTCCAGCCAGTAATTACAAACTGTCACTCAGCTCACAGAAATGGGGCAAGCAAGAGTATCTACCCAGGCTAGATGGAGGAAAGTGCTTTGGAGGAAAGGTTTGCAGTTTGTGCAAGGATATGTCTGTGAGGGTGGTTAAGAGGGGGGCTGGGCCGACAATTCCTGCTGTCGTGTTTCAAAGAGACACAAGCTTGAAAGAGTGGCAATTATAGCAGACAGATAACAGGAGAGGGAGCCTTTTGAAGCTCTAACTCTGGTTTTAAACTAGGGTTGTGCTTTTGTCAGGGAAAACAGCTCTTCCTCCTATCTGGGTCTTTCTGCCTCTTGTGGACTGTGTGTGGTGGGGAGAGAGGGAGTTACATGGCACCAGTGAAAGGCTTTCATAATGAGAGGTAGTGGCAATAGCAGAGGGAGATCCTCTATAGTCACTGATCCATGGCAGTGATTTCTATGCTATGGCACTGGCTCCCCCAACCCAATAGTGTCCCTATCTATATAAGCCCTCTTATTTTGACCCATAGAACTCTGTGGAAGCCACTGAAAATGGACCTCCGCCCCATCTATGCATTTCTCTCGAACAGAAGTGGTGCAAATTCATGATTCATCTTTGGAGTGTTTTTGAAGTGTCTTCTTACATAGTGAAATGTATATATTATCATTTTGATATATTTTTAAAGACATGAGTATGCCTTTCTTCCTTCTCAAAATAACATAAGAGGTTTCATGTCAATATCCTGGTCAAAATGGTCGATATCGCCAAAAAAAATCTGTGGACTGTTTTCCTTCCCAGTGCCTGCCGCTTCTTGTAAGGTCAGGGCAGCTTTCCATATAGCTTTTCTGCTTTCTTCATGCCATCTATGTCATGTCTGTCTGTCTACATACATGCCATAATTGTGTTGCTGACATTTATTGCTTACTACTGCTAAAGTCATGCTACTGTATTAATGTGTATTAATTAATATGCACTCTCTCCTCTCTCTCTTTTCCTGCATAACAGTAGTGCAGATGTTACTAAAGACCCAAGCATGGGCCTCTCCCTTATCTTAGAGAAATATGCTTGTCTCGGCTAGCTGTAACCTTGAAGTGTCTAAATGCCAGTCTCAGCTACTAACCCCAAATGCTGGGAATAAGTTGTTGTCTATCTGATTCATAGTCATCATAACTAAGTTGAGTCTCACAGAACCTGTGTACGCTGTGCACCAAAACTCTAACTGTTGTTTGAAGCACGGGAAAATGAAGTATAACAGAGATTGCCTGATTTGAATTGCCACTTCTGTCAAACTTCGTGATGGAGTGCAGACCTGAACTTTATGGATTCTAATAAAACTACTTCTTATGGAACCAACGTGTGTTCACTACAGAGGAGCTTGAGGGATCTACCTGCCAGGGACTGACAGTCTAGATATTGACAATCTCATAAAACTGGGCTTTCCCCAGTTCCATATAGTGAAAACCAGCAATTACCCAAATTAAACTCTCGGGCCATTCCCACACGGCTTACCTGAACCCAGAATGCTGCACAGCATGCTGAAAAAAAATGCGGAAGATCGCATTTTTCTCTCACGAGTTCTGTGCGATGTTGCGCAACATTGCGCAAAACTCACGAGAGAAAACGCGATCTTCCGCATTTTTTTCGGCATGCTGCGCAGCGTTCCGGGTTCAGGTAAGCCATGTGGGAACGGCCTCTAACAGCATTTCTTATGCTTCCCCGCTACTGCAGGAACAGATGTCTGCATATGTACCCGGTTATCCTGATTCAAAAGCAACAAAATCTGGCAACAAAGAGCAACTGTGTGCATCAGGGCTGGATCTAGGGGGGGAGGGGGGTTGCTTGCCCCTGGTGCCGACAAAGAAGGAGCTCCAGGTGCCGCAGCTGGCCGGGAGCGCACACCATGGAGCTGGTGGCAACAGCGCTGGTGGCTGAGCGGGAGGGCTAGGAGGCCGCACGCACGCCACCCCAGCCACCTGCTGTGCCTGGCCTGCAGCTGCTGCACCAGGACAGAAGCGTGTGCTGGCAGCAGCAGTGTAGGGCAATTGAGCAGGAGGGCTGGGAGGCCGCCCAGACGCTGCCCTGGCTGCCTGCTGTGCTGATGGGGCGGCTGGCTAGCAGTTGCTGGCCGGGAGCACACGGAATCGTGGGTTACTCCTGGGGGCGGAGTGTCCTGCGTAATGATGTCACTTTTAAGAAGTAATGTCATCGCACAGTCTGGGTTACGCATGTGCTTTGCACGTGTGCACAAATGATCACAGGGGCACCAACAGCCCTGGAGCTGCCCCCGGGTGCCAGTGATCCTCGCTACAGCACTGGTGTGCATTATTCTGTCGTGTGTGGTATACTGCTAATGTAATACCATTTAATTAGGACCAAACTAAATATCACAAATTAGTGACTGCAAGTTTTTGAATTTCTCAGAACTTGAACATTAAGCACAAAAAAGAGAAAAGAATGTCTGGCATGATAGAAAAGCCTGAAGACTGTATGCAGTTTATTACTTTCTCAAGGTAAAAAATAGAAGGTATTATAGACTTAACTGGGTTATGTGGTGATAGGCAAAAAATTAAATTCCAAACTGAAGCAAAAACCAGTCTTTCCCTCTGCCAGCTGTCCACTGGAGCTCTCCCCATTCCAATCTGGATAAATAATCTTTGTAAAGCAAAGAGTAGCAGAAGAATGCTGCTTACAACTCTGCTGCTATTAAACAGCAGCTTGTAAGCCTCTGTGATGTCCAGAGTTGGCAGGGGCAGTGTAACATTGCTGACTCTGTGTTGGAAAATTCCTGGAGATTTGGGGGTGAATCTTGGGGAGGAGTGGGAATTCAAGGGGGAATAAGGCCAAATAATCTGCCCACCAAAGTAGCCATTTTCTACAGTGAAACTTATCTCTGTCACCTGGAGATCAACTGCAATTCTGGGAGAGCTTCAGGCCCCACATGGAGGTTGGCAACCACAGGCCAGCACACCCTCCAGGGCCTCACTGTTTTGTGCATGAATAGGCTGCAGTCCTGAGGGGGAAGGAGTTTAGATCACCTATGCTCCCCCTCCTTTCTTCCCACTGCTTTCCCTTCAGCTGGTTGCCACAGGGAGAGCTGAGGCAGTTCTCCTTGGCCTGAATTCCTGGTCTTTATAAAATAGGCCCTATTGGCGACACCTTCCCCCCTCCCTGTCTTCCTGAGGGATTAGCCCTGCATGCAGGAAGTGAAGGGAAGTTGTGGCTGCTAGTTGACACAGCCTTTATGGCTAGCCTTGCCTGCTTGTTCTGGTTCCTTCCACTCTAGAGAATACCCTGCCCATCTGAGTTGGCCTAATGCCAGGCCCAGCAGCCCAGCAAAAATTGATAAAAAATTGGTCACCATGCTGATTCTCCTGGTGCATGCAGGAAAAAGGGAAGAAGAAGAAAGAGGAAGGAAGGCAGTTCCCTTTCACTACGTTCTACCAATCAGAGAAAGTGAGTGATAGTAAAGTAGCCAGGAAGGAGACTAAGGCTGAATCCACACACGCGCGGAGCATCCCGGTGTTGCGCTAAATATTCGCTAAACACCCGGAAGTGTAGCCTATCTATCTGTCTAACTCTATGATTCTTGCCTTCCTTTTGTTTTTTTTTAGTCTCAAAGTTCTGAGCCAGAGACATCACCAGTCCCTTTTTCTAATACCCCCCTCTCAATGGATCTTGGTTCAGTGTACCAGGCCCATCTTCATTTGAAGAGCTTCACAGCATTCTCATTTTATTGCTAGGATAGTAGATTAATTTAATAGTCCCATCTTTCTACAGACACCATCACTGTGTATTCTTTGAGTCTGTAAAATGCTTGAGACTTTTCCTTTAAGAGATAGCAAACATTATACGTGCTAAAATGGTTGATAAAATTCAGAATGTTTCTGTTTCCTCCCACTGTGGTCGGGAGTAGTCCGCATAAATGTATGTGGACCAACTGGACTGTGGCATTTGACTTCTCCTGGGTTCCCTTTGGGAAAAGCTGCTGCACTGCCTTGCATTCTAAACAAAAAACACAACTTCAGTTAATTTTGCAATCATTAACACACACAAGCCCCTTTGTATGTATTTCCTTTATAGTTTCTAAACTCCTGTGGCAATATCTACGGTGCCACAGGGTGGTGCATTCTTTGTGATCACAGGTCATAGTGAGATTTATTTGCTGTTTCCCATTTTTACAGTCAGAGGACTCTAGCTGCAACATATCAGCAAAATCTCTCTCTTCATCATCATCCACTGTGTCTGATTCTTCTTGATATTTGTCTATGTAAAAATTATTTTGGACAGTCTGATATTTTGTCCAGTATATAAAGTCAACTTTTGATACTGCCTAAGAGATACACCTTTCCATTCTTCGCAAGTACAATTTTCTCTTTATCAAAGGGTCCTTCCAGGTTATGTTGTTCACAGATTTGCTTTATAGAAAGGACATTGCTTTGGAATTTGGCAGCATACAAAATGTGTTGTATTTCTAGTTGTTCTTTGGAACTGTCTCGTGGGAGAGGAATGTTGATAGTTCCACTTCTAATGGCAAGGATTTCACATGAGTTTCACGTAAGTCAGCCAGTTTTAACTTGATGAGCTGTTCTAAGTCCTTTAATCCTTTGAAGAACTCTTTAGAGTGAAAGACTGATACAGATGCTCCGCTGTCTATACTATGGTATTTGCATTTTTAAGTCTGGTGCAGACTGAATCCAGACTAAACTTCTTGTGTTGGTCCGCCTTGCGTTTAAAATTACTTGCTTTTATGTTAGAAGTGGGAGGAGGAGCTCCCATTGCTCTAGGTGAAGAGCAGTCAATTTGCTTATGGCCTATACCTCCGTAACTGTAACGTGAATTGTTTTGCCTTTGGAGTGGTTGCAAAGGAGTCTTGCCCCGTCTCATGCTGGGTTGTTGTAGTGAACCTTTGTTTGCTTAAAGATTCTCTCTTTCTGGTCAATGTAGTTCCCTTGGGCTGCTTGCCAATTTGATAGACTGAGAAATGTCTTTCTCCAGGGCTGGAGGTGGCAACTTGTGTTTTTGTTCTTAGGGAGACTTTATGAACAAACTGGTCAGGTAATTCTCGTAAATTTGAGTTTAAAGCTTTATATCTTACAATTTCCTTTTCAATTTGTATGACTGCTTCTTGAAAATTCAATTTTCCCTTTCTTTCAGGTTGCAAGATTACTGGCAGAAACGGGTGGTCTAGAGATTTAAACAAAACTACAACCTTGGCAGAATCATCCTTTTCTTCCCCTGCTTGGGCATACTGAAAGAACAGGTCCTGTAGCTTTCTCATATGACTTTAAAGCATTGTCTGTCTGAATATCTTAATGCTTGCAATTGATCCTGCAAAAGTGACCTGGCTGCCCAATCATCTGTCATATGCTCTTTGAGTATAAGGTCATACATCTGCTTAGCAGTTTCACAGTCCTGAATGAATTCTAGATAATGGGTAGAAACAGAACTTACAACGACTGCTTGTGCTATATCATCTTCCTGGTTCCACTTCACTCTCTTGTTGCCCTTGTCTGGTGGGCCTTCTGTGAGGTGTTTCTCTAGGTGCCTTTTCTTGAGATTAAACTTCAGCCAGTTTGGTATAGTGGTTAAGAGCGTGGGACTCTAATCTGGAGAACCAGGTTTGATTCCCTACTCCTCCACTTGAAGCCAGCTGGGTGGCCTTGGGTCAGTCACAGCTTCTAGGACCTCTCTTGGCCCCACCCACCTCACAGGGTGTTTGTTGTGGGGATAATAATAACATACTTTGTAAACCGCTCTGAGTGGGCATTAAGTTGTTCTGAAGGGCAGTATATAAATTGAATGTTGTTGTTGTTGTTAAAGCACTGTCACTTTATATATATAAGCACTAGTCATTTTATTGTTATACATATGTAATATACATTGATTGTTAATTAGCACTCAGCGCTTTGTTGTGGTCTATTTGACTACTCTGATGGTGCTCTTTTTGTGACCTTTGATTGCTATTTTTTTAGTGTTTGATTGTGCCTGCCTAGGGTATTGCATTGACAGCAATTGCATTTCTAAGAGTGTTTGAAATTGAATTTGTAATGAGAAATTAACAAACAAAACATTTTTCACTTTATATTTATTGTGCATTAATTTTTCTTTAGTTAGTTTGTCACAGTGCTATATGCTTCTTTTCTAGGTTGCCCAGGTGGCAGACAATTGCTGGGTGGCTTGCCACCTTCCGCCACATGGGGGCAAACTGCCAGGAGTTTGCCGACCAATGGTGGGCACCTGGGAACCCTACTTGGTGAGCTGGCCCACTGAGCAGGAGAGAGAAAGAGGCAGGCCATAAAGTGCCATCACTGCTGTGTTCACTTCATGCCTCATTAATGCTGTCAAATTCTCCATCAGGCAGGGGCGGTTTAATGATTTTGGGCACCTGGGTCAAGGACACCCCCCCCCCCCACACACCCCTCCTTTATTTCCACCCAATTTGCTGATTTCAAACTACCTTATCAGGTTATTGTGAAGATAACATGGATTAGGGGAGAATGTTGTAAGCCACTTTGGGTTCCCATTGCAGAGAACACTGGGATATAAATGGAGTAAATAAATATTTACACCATTAAGATGCATAAAACCCCCCTCCTCCATCCTACCCGTGTCACCCCTGGAGTCGGGGCAGGAAAGATTTCAGGGGAAAAGCTGTTGTCGTTGCTCCTGCTGCTGCTGCTAGCCAAGGGAGGGAAGGAGGCAAGGGGAGATTTTTTTTTTTTAAAGACTAGTTCTCCAGGGTAAAAATGCCTTCTGAAGTGACTTGGGGAACTACTGCCCTGATTTTAGAACCATGACAACTCCCCTCCCCTCCTGCCACCACGGGCAGCTAGGAATGTCGCCGTGGTTGGGCTGACTGATATAGGGCACAATATTTTTATCATGCCTGCTCCCAGCACTTCTTTGGACTGTGCTGTACCTGCTCCTTTGTTCGGCTACCCCCCACTGAGTGAGAGAGAAAGAGAGAAGCGGTCTGCTTTTTGCCAAATGGGAGCTAGAAGAGGCAGCTAGGTTGGAGGGTGTGAGTGAGGTAGGGCAAGCAAAGCAGCCCTCCAATTGAGAAGGAGAAAGGAAATAAACGCAAACACCTATGTGTAAAAGTTAACTGTGCACCTTGCCACACTGGGAACTACCTGGACACATGGCCAATAAAATTGTACCTGCCTCTTCGTGGGGGCGGGGGAAGAAACCACTCTGTTGTTTGAGGAGGGGAAGCTTCACCTTTTCCTCCTCCCAGGTGGGAAAACAATGGAAATGCAAGCAGCAGCTGAAGTTTGACTTCCACCAGCCCGTCCTCCATAATCAAGCCCTGGGCTTTGGGGTTTTTTTCTTGCTTGTTTATTTTCTCCCTTTCTGTTTTAACCCTGGAACCCCCCACAGGTCCTTTTGGAACTGCTTGTTTCTTGGATCTCTTAATTAGAAAATATCAGGCATTTGTATGTCTGGTCTTTTCTCAATTTATTTCCCAGACTGAGGTCTAAATATGATTTGCCAACTTCTGCCAAATGTCTGTCCTGGAAGTGTCACTAGGTACAGGATTAGCAAAACACAAGAGCAGTAGACTCGCCTGTGACCAAATTCTGTCAGCAAAATAATACAGTACTAGCTTGTAACAAATTTCAAATTGCGTCTATTGTCTTTTTAAAGCCAGTAAGAAAACTCACAAAGTGCTAAAGTGCAATAAATAGTTGTTAAAGATAGCAGCTTGCCTCATTATATTCCTATGCACATAAAACCAATAAATACATATTCAATCAGCTATCTGTAAATAGTCCTCACCACATGACACAATCAATAAAATATTTTCTTTGTTTTACAGGAACCACTGAGTTCATGCCCAATGCTATGTATCAACTGTTCCCAAAGATAGGTAAGGATCATAAATAATTGTCTATGTGGCAGATCATCATCATCATTTTTATTACAGTACCAAGACCAATATACAAGAATTATGTTACCAAACCACTTATCAATAAAAAGAAAAATCATCGGTTATTTAAGAACTTTTAAAATACATTTCACGCCGTTTAAAAATTAATGTACAGAATCTGGCTACTTGCCATGTGATCATGTGGTTTTTATCAGCTAAGAGCTGGCAGAGTTTTGCTTTATTTGTAATTATATGACTGGGAATCCTGTCTAATAGTAGGGTAATAATTTTTAAACAAACCTCTCCATAAAATGGGCAACTGAAGAACATGTGCTCTGCAGACTCTACCTCTCCCAAAGGGCATAGACATAGCCTTTTTGCATAGGGGATTTTGTTGTACCTACCCTCAACAACCGCTGATGGAAAAGCAGAACACCTGGCCAAAGAAAATGCCCTTCTGAAATTATTTACTTCCACAGAGGCCAGATACTTGGCTGGCTCAAGAGTACCGTTATCATTTATCAACACCCCCGTTTTAGATGCACTAGAGATGTCAGATTGGCGCTCTATGTCTTCTATTCTTTGTTTAATTAACCCTTTGGCTTGTTCAGCCTCCTGAGTTAGGAGCACCTGAGGAGAGAGACCTATTTTTGTAATATACCTATAAACCGCCAAGCCAGCTGGATTTAAATTCGTCATGGAGAATCAGAGGGAGCAAACCTTGAGGATAGAAAAAAGCTTTCAGCCTATGTGGCAAATAATTATTTTTCTTTTCCATTCTTAGGTCTGCAGAGAAATCTGCTGCCCACCTTCATGTACTCAATGAGATGCTAGCTCCATGCTCATTTCAAACGTCTTTCTCAAGAGTGTGCCTGTTTGTAACAATACTCCAACGTCACATCAAACCGCCACTACTGAATTACATGAACAGCTGTTTCCTGTCCAAGGCGACTATGTATTGCGCTTTAGCACTTTGTGAGTTTTCTTATGGGTTTTACTTACTGCACTTTATGAAAAGACAATAGACGCAATTTGAAAATTGTTACAGGATAGTACTGTATTATTTTGCTGATAGAATTTGGTCACAGGCAACTCTATGGATCTCATATTTTGCTAACTTCTGCTAAATGGCAATATTTATAATTGCAACATTTGTTGGTGTCCAAATATGGTCTGGCAGCTTTGATTGCTTCAGAATCTCCTCCACTTTTGGAGATTCTTATTGAATCAATATAGAAAGTGAAATCTACAATATTTGTATATAAATATTTGAGGTTGGTTAATAAATATGATACACAGAATCTTAGAGATGAATGGAATAATGATCTAGAGCATCCACTTTTGCTAAAGTAATGGGATAAGGCCTTAAGCCATATACTTGTTGCTTCTATGGATCTTAAGTTGTGACTTATTCAGAAAAAATTATGTGGAACATTTTAGGATTGTATTGTGTAGATTTATAAGAGGCAGTGTTTTGTAGAGGTTATATCTCAGTTTTACTGCTCCAGATTATATATTTCTACTTATGCCTGTGTCACTTTATGAAATTACTGGGAGGATGATGTCATGTTTCATATATGAGATTTCTAGTTGTGAAATATATTTCAATTTGTTTTGTTTAAATGAATGGTCTTCATCTGAATATGACAGATTGTTGTAGTTAGACAGTTATGAGGGGTTTCTCTATGACTTGGACTTATATTTTGTAACTCTCTTTGTTCTTGTTATTATAGTGGGAGACATGACAAGCCTACCTCGGTGGCTTTCCTGCCATCTTCAGGTAATGTTGTGTTGGGCCTGGAGGTGTGCTCACCTTTATCTCCGGCCTACCTTACATTTGTCCTCTCTCTTGGCCCTCTCTTTGAGCTGCCCAGGGCCGGGAGGAGCTCTCCTGCCTAGTGGCTGTGGTTGGAAATGCAGCATTGCCTCTTCTGTGTCCTGGTTTTCTGGTAAGCTTGGGAGTGTAGGGGCCAACCCTGGATAAACTGTATAGAGTTTATACGCATTATAAAATCCAGCAACAACTTCATAGGTCCTGATTCTTCTCCCCTCCTCCTCATTATGTTCTAAATCTTGTGGAAGTTTGCTGGAGTCAAGAGCGTCACATTAGCCTAAAGGCAATTTAGACTGCATGAAGGATCTGATTAATTGTGTATTCTGAGTAAGATCTGCTGGTCGGGATTTGCTGGCTGGTTGTAACACTTTCTCATGCTCTCGTTAAAACTGCTAATTGAATTTAGAGCTGGCAAAAAGATGCCAGTCTGGAAACCTTGGAGACTGCTTCACAGCAACAATCTTTTTTCATCCAACATAATGCTATTCACTGTTTTATTTTTCAGATACATGTTTTTTCACCCAAATGGGCACTTTCCCCCAACATTGCACAAATCAAGCCTCTGCCACACATCCCACCAGTGAAGCCAAGCATAGCAATGCGTTTATGTTGTATGTCTATCCAACTGGGAACCGGGACTGCAAAGGTGGCACCATACTAAGATAACATCATTCTGGAAGGAATCATAAAGAAGCACTAAGCCAAAACAGACGAGATGCCTGATGCAAGGTTCCCTGGGAAGTGTAGTGAGAAAGAACCTCTGCCAGGGAGAGGAGGGGGAGAAAGATTCTGGCAAGACTCAAATCTTGATGATTTTTCTGTTTGCTAGAACAGCATACTCAAGAAAATGCAAGCAGCTCCTGAGGCATTTTCAAGACATAGCCAAAGAGTTAGGGGGTACCTTTAGCTGATGAATGGCCTTCACATCTTTTCTTGCCTTCGTGTCTTTTCTCAGCATTGAAATTGATACTGAGCAGGAGCTTTGTAGGTTATAACTTATGAGCTGAGAAGGCAAGATCATGATGAGAGTTGTTAGAAAGGGTGGAAAGGAGGTGTAAGATAAATACTGTGTGACTTTCAAATCTTATGGAACACTTGAACTTTACCTGCAGAGTGGTTGCCCCAATTAGGAGTTTCGTAAGACGGTTTTGCAAAACACTAAAAGGAGAATCCCATCCCCATCATTACATATGAGTCTCAGGGACCATGAAGGCTGATTTGTTCATTTGGCAAGAGTTCTGGGAAAGCTATAATGGGGTTTCCTCTTGCAGGCAGGTTTGGTTACTGGAAGCTGAATTCCAAGTCCAATCTGATGCAGCAGGCACCGTGGGGTTCGGAGTTTTCTGACAGGGTAGGTGGTGTGCCCAGCATTGGCCTCAGGGTTGACTTAAATCAGATTTGGGTAGGGACCTTACATTTTTAGAATTTTTCCCTGTAGTGGTTGCAGTGCACCTGTGGGTTGAGCTGTTTAAGAATTCTACAGTAAAAATTTGGTGTGACAAGTAACATGGCAATTGTCCGGGTCGTTAATGCCCAGTCTACCCAATCTCCCTTGGTTGTGAGATTGGTTTGTAAGTTTGTTTTGCATGGCTTAAGTGTAATGTCTTGTCAATAAAAAATGGGATGGGATGCTGGATTAGACGGACCACTGATTGGATCTAGAAGAGGCCTTTACATTTTTAATCAGGGATATGTCATAATTATTGAGGAGCACACAGACGAAAGTTAACCTGGATATTGGTTGGATGGTTAGACTGGAAGCCTGCCATGAGAGACAGGGTGGGGTCTGTCAGGCTGATAGTTACAGGGGAATGGTGGGGGGGTGTTGCCATGTGCAGCAGCAGAAATCACCTGCCTGACCTGCTGGGCCCAGGGAGATGCAAAGTGTTCGAAAGAGATATAAAGGGGTGGCTTCCTGGCCTGGAGAGATGTAAAGGGGCTGAGAGGGATGCAATATGGGGGGCCTGGCTGATTGAGAGAGTTGCAAAGTGTGCCTGCCCCTGGCCTGAAGAGATGCAAAGTGGCTGAGACTGATGCGGGATGGGGGGGCCTGCCTAGCTGAGAGAGATGCAAAATGCCCCCCTTTGTCCTTGAGAGATGCAAAGTGGCTGAGATGCGAGATGGGAGGCCTGGCTGGCTGAGAGAGATGCAAAGTGGGCCCGCCCCTGGCCTGGAGAAATGCAAAGTGGCTGAGAGAGGTGCAAAGTGGGTACCTGCTTGGCTGACAGAGGAGGCAAGTTGGAACCTTCCAGGCTACATGATACCCTGTATCAGCCAGGTGGTGATCTGTGGCAAGCTGGGGCCTTGTCAGGCCAAGTGGCATGGTGGATTGGCTAGGTGGAGATCCAAGGCAGTTTGGGGACTGTTACAGATTGGACCTGCTTCAACGTCTGCAGGCTTGGGCCTCTCTGGCCAAGTTAAGCAGCTGGGGGCGATCCAGGATTTTCAAAAAGTTACATTATGTAACACAGGACCTGTTTGGCCATTTGAACTGGGTCAGCTTAGAGACTAATACATACTTTGTCTTGCAGGCGTGCGCTTATCACAAAGCCCCATCAGAGTCCTCATTTTGGGCCACTCAATTGTCTTGGAGTGAAAAGGAGGGTTGAAACCGGTGTCAATGTGTCACAGCTTGTCCTTTTCCCTCTTGCAAGCATTAGATGGTGTCGCAAATGGGGGATGTTGTGGGGCCAGCTCTGTCCTGCCCTCTCTCCACCAGGTTTTGAGAGATGGCAGATATCTTGGCTATTCATTTAGGTGAGAATGATCTGGTGCAGACAAAAGGGGCTGCGCTTATAATTAGGGTGCAGGAAGATTTAGAAAGAATTAGACATTTATGCCCTGGATCCTTCAGAGGGGATCTGGTGGGGTGCAGGCAAAGTGAATAGAATCGAGAAGGCCAGGAGGAATGCCAACACAGCCTTTGAAAAGGCTGTTATAGCAAACAAAGGGCCCAGCATTTTTCAGACATTGATTAGGTATGATAGGCCATACCTGTATAGAAGTAATGGAATTCACCTTTCTGAGGAGGGATGTGACCTCTATTTGGCTGATCTTTGTTATGGCCTACAGGATATAATTGTCAGCAAGTGGGGCAAGAGATGTTAAGCTATGCTAACCCTTGTTTGGTAGGAATAGGGAAGGTTGCTCAGGAATGGTAGGGTGTATCTGCATGAACCCTAGCCTGAGGCAGTTCAATGATGGAGGGTGTCCGAAACAGGCCATCACATGCCAGGCAGCTGGTTGCACTGTGAAGGAGAGATGCTGCTCCAGGTGGTGAGCAGCATCTCTCAAACCTGGTGGGTGCTTTGCTGCCCATCATGGGAGTCGGATGAAGCTGGGCACCTCTCACACAGGAAGCCTGTGCAGGCTATGATAAATAAGGCAGGTGAAACTGCCAGACAAGTTTGGAGCCAGGGTGGACTTGCCAGGTGAGCACCCAAGGAGGATGCCTAGCTCAGCCTGCCTCAAATTGTCAGTTTATAAGTATTGACGAATACAAACTAGTTGAACCACCCATACTTGTTTGTGTAAATTATTGCCTTGTGTCATATTTGAGTGCTAGGGCAAAGGTCTTATTTCTGCTGCTAAGCTTCTGACTCTGGAGACACATACAGCAAGACTTTTGGTGACATAACTACAATTGACACGGAGGTACATACATGAGATGTCTTTCTTCAAGTATTCTGGTTCCAAAACATGTAGGGCTTTGTAGGTAATGACTAGCACTTTGAATTGTTCTCAAAAGCACACTAGAAGAAACAAAGCTGTTTTAAAACTAAAGTAGTATTTATAGGTTGTATTCACTACTAATCTGGCCTCTGCATTTTGAACCAATTGAAGCTTCCAAACAATCTTCATGGGCAGCCCCACATAGACCCTATTGCAGCAGTCCAGCTGCAGATAGATATCCATTCAATATTTTTGGTTATTGAAGGGGTTTCTTAAGTCTTAATCACAGCATGGATAACTGTAGCCAAATCATGCCCATTAGGAAACAGTCATAGGTGACAAACTATCTGTATTTGGTAAAAGGCGTTGTATAACTCAAGGAGACCTGAATCTCTATCTGTTGACCCTAATTGAAAAACACCTCCAAGCTGCAAACCTGCTACTTTAGGAGGACTGAAACTCCTAAATCTTTAGCTGACCTTATACCAACCAACAGTACCTCAGTCTTATCTGGATTAAGTCTCAGTTTATTTGCCCTCCTTCAGCCCATGATTGCCTCCAGACACCAGTTTTAGATGTGTCTGCTCTCTCATCTGATTCCACTGAAAAAGACAAATAGAACTGGGTGTCAGCTGCATATTAACCATAAAAACTGCCCAAATTGTTCTAGCAGTGCTAGAAGAAAGGTGGATTTAGAAATATGAACAAATAAATAAATGGATATATAAAAATAGCTGCGGAGAGTATACATAATGACATAGGTATATTTTCATCTAGACCTGAGACTGTTATGAACTTTAATATGGCCTTTATTTTACCCACAATTTCCCACTTCCCCACTCAAGCATTTTTAAGCATGCCTTGACCTTTTGAATAATAGGGTAAAATTGCTTATGAATGCAGGCTCTCTTGTACTAAAAAAATCCAGTTTTTGTACAGTCAGGAGAATTTTTGGTCCAAAGATCTGTTGCACGAATAGATTCCTCACCCTTCTTTTATCCTGATCTGAATCCAGAGTTTATTTTACAGCTAGTCCTTGATCCAAGTAAAGACCTATCCATTTCTGAGATCGCAAAAAGGAATTGAAATGTGTATTCTGCCCTCTGGTGGTTATATATTCAGATAAAGTTATCAGGCCGGGTCGATTCGTTCAGGAAGCAGGGGGCTGGCAGCAAAGCATGTTTCAATTGTGGATCGGTGTACACAAAGAGGACTTTCAGAAGAGTAGCTTGGTAGTGCCAGAAGCCTCTGTCTTGTGTAACTACATAGCTTCCCACCTTCCTTCCCATGTTGCTTCCTGGTAACTATAATCACAGATCTTGATTTTGGCTGAGAAGGACAGATGTTACCAAGGGCGAGATGTCTAATCTGGTTTTAGAAGACACAAGTGGCATTCTTATCTTAGGCACATCCTACGCTAGTCCAGCACCCCCTTCAGGTGCTAGTCTGTGTTAGAATGATGTAGAAGCTTCTTTCTCAGCAGTTCAGTGTTCTCCAGCAGATGCTTGTGGCAGAGGGAGATGGAGCCGATACATGCCAAAGTGGTCCAACTGTGCCTTGAAAAATCTAGAGGTTGTGGGGAAATGAAATAATGAAGGGCTATGCAGATTTGCCTGGGTGACTGAGAGTACAGGCCTGTACAGAATTAGCCTCGTCCAAGTCCACTGCACTGTGAGCACAAAGTGCACACTGGGCACTCCCCATGTGCTACTCTGTAGTCTGGAATTTCACTTCATCACTAAAGTGGTAGTTGATCAAACTACCACCAGTAATGATCCAGGCTCTTCCCTCTCTTGAAAGCTCACACCATCACGCACCATCACACATTACTGCCAGTTTATGCATTAAGCAGAATGAAATGATAAAGCTTTTGCTGGACTATGCCACTTCAGACTGCAGGTGGGAGATTGCCTTTTTGAATATGGTCCCATTACCATCTGGCAATAATTAAAGGTCCGGCTGCACACCCACATGGCAGTCTATGTAGTTGTTACAGCAAAATCACAAGCTCTTAGCAACGGGTTTTCCTTGATGCGCTGCCTTATTAGGTTCAGCAGAGAGTGGATCAGGGTTTATATATCCCCTTGCAATATATTCATATTATATTTGCTAATAAAAGGCCTGTGATTTTTTGACTTGGTCCTGATCCAAAACAAGAGGTTTTTAGATATGTTCACTGAAAGGCATATTTGCCGTGAAGTTCTGTTCTGAGAACCTGTTCTTTGAGGCAAGCTGGGCTATCCCTGGTGGACTGGACTAGAAACAGCCCTTCTGTTCCTTGAAACCAGAAAGCTTTATTTAACGTGCACAGGCTGTGGGAGTTTCCTGCAACAAAAAGAGCAGGAACAGGGAACCAATAGAAAAGTTACAACACAACTATCTCCTTGTATGGGAGAATGAACAGTTTCCCCAATGTTGCTAATTTACTCTGAGGCCAGGTGTATCTCCTTATATGAGAAGATTGACAGCTATCTTAATGTTGCCAATTTACCCTTAAGCCTGGTGCACGTGACCTGCTTTGAACTTGTGGCTTCACATTTGACTTACATCAGGGCTTTAGTTAAATTTCCCAGGGCAATTCCCCCTTTTGTGGCAGTGAAGCCTCTTCCTCATGCAATAACTCAAGGGGCTGTCTTTGCCAGATTGGAATACTGACCATCTTCATGGCATCTCCCCTCCATACTTCGTACAGTGCCCAGGAGGATGAACTGTATGCCTTAAAACCAGGGTCGGTGCCAGGGTTTCTGGTGCCTGAGGCGAGATACCTACTTGCGCCCCCGCCCCGCTAACCAATTTTAAAAAACAGAAGAAATGTACGAAAAATGAAAAGCACAAAACTTGAAACTTTTTACATTTTTAATTTAATTTTTATTTTTTAATTTAAATTTTAAATTTTAATTTTTTAAATAGGTGTGAGAATGACAGCAATCTTTGTTTTTCTTATTGTGAGCCAAAAATCTATTTTGTGAGCAGAAACAGCAACTTGCATTAAAGTTTTGAGCACACCTCCTTTTATGTATGTGTGTGTAAAAAAGTCCTTCCCACCTCTCTCTGAATCCAGAGCCTCTCGGCAATAGAAGGAGGGCTTCTCTTACAGGGCACTGCTTACCTTGAGTCACAACGAAGCGGAACATCGCACTAAAAACGCGGAACATCGTGTTTTCTCGTGCGAGATTTGCATGACATTGCTCAAATCTCACACGAGAAAATGCAACGTTCCACGTTTTTAGCACGATGTTCCGCGTTGTTGCCACTCAAGGTAAGCAGTGTGAAAAGGGCTTTGGAGGAGAGATGTTTGGAAGGGGGACTGAACTGAAGACTTCTCTTTCAGGATGTACTAAAAGGAATGACAGGATTGCCCATTGAAAATAATGGGAGAGGCCTGAAGGCCCATTGGAAATAATGGGAACCAGGAATGCCCATTTACTTTCATGGGCTCCATTGAAACACATTATAGCAAAAACAAACGTTGCAAAGAAAATGTGGAATGGATTTTGAAAAAAGGTCTTGGGGCCCAGATAGACTATTCAGGGACTGGAATAACAGGCCCCTGGGTGTGACAAAAGGGCTCTGAGACTGGAATGACAAGCCCCTAACTAGAATGACAGACCCTGGCTGTAACAGAAGGGCTCTGGGACTGGAATGACAGACCCCTAACTGGAATGACAGACCCTGGCTGTATCAGAAGGACCCTGGGGCTGGAATGACAGGCCTCTAACTGGAATGATGGGCCCTAGGTGAAACAAAAGGCCTCTGGGACTGGAATGACAAGCCACTAACTGGAATGACAGACCCTGGCTGTATCAGAAGGACTCTGGGACTGGAATGACAGGCCTCTAACTAGAATGATGGACACTGGGTGGGACAGAAGGATTCTGGGTCTAGAATGAAAGCCCCCTAACTGGAATGATGGCCCCAGGGTGTGACAGAAGGGCTCTGGGACTGGAATGGCAGGCCCCTCAGTGGAATGACAGCCCTTGTGCGTGACAGAAGAGCTCCGGGATTGGGATGACAGGCCCCTGAGTGGAATGACAGCCCCTGGGTGTATCAGAATGGCTCTGAGACTGGAATGACAGGCCCCTCAGGGGAATGATGGCCCCTGGGTGTGACAGAAGGGCTCTGGGACAGGATTGACAGGCCCCTCAGGGGAATGATGGCCCCTGGGTGTGACAGAAGGGCTCTGGGACAGGAATGACAGGCCCCTCAGGGGAATGATGGCCTCTGGATGTGACAGAAGGGCTCTGGGACTGAAGTAACAGGGCACTAAGTGGAATGACGGCCCCTGAGTGTGACAGAAGGGCTCTTGGACTGGAATGACATGCCAATAACTGGAATGGCTGCCCCTGGGTGTATCAGATGGGATCTAGGACTTGAATGACAGGCCCCTCAGTGGAATGACGGCCCCTGGGTGTGACAGAAGAGCTCCGGGATTGAGATGACAGGCCCATGAGTGGAATGACAGCCCCTGGGTGTATCAGAATGGCTCTGAGACTGGAATGACAGGCCTCTCAGGGGAATGATGGCCCCTGGGTGTGACAGAAGGGCTCTGGGACAGGAATGACAGGCCGCTAACTGGAATGACAGACCCTGGCTATATCAGAAGGGCTCTAGGGCAGGAATGACCTGCCTCTGAGTGGAATGACAGACCCTAGGTGTAGAAGACAGGGTCTGGGACTGGAATGACAGGCCCCTGAGTGGATTGACGGCCCCTGGGTGTGACTGAAGGGCTCTGGGACTGGAATGAAAGGCCCCTCAGGGGAATGACAGCCCTTGGGTGTATCAGAAGGTCTCTGAGACTGGAATGACAGGCCCCTTAGTAGAATGACAGCCGCTGGGTGTATCAGAAGGGTTCTGGGACTGGGATGAAAAGCCCCAGATTGGAATGACTTCCCCTGGATGTATCAGACGGGCTCTCAGACTGGAATGACAGGCCTCTTACTGGAATGACAGCTCCTACGTATATCAGAAGTGCTCTGGGACTGGAATGACAGGCTTTGGAGTGGAATGACACCCCTGGATCTAGCAGAAGCTTTCTGTGACTGAAATGGCATGCCCCCCCAGTGGAGTGACAGCCTCTGGGTGTAGCAGAAGCCTTCTAGGGTGGGAATGAAACCCTGTGGGTGTAGAAGAAGGGCTCTGTTACCTGAATGACAGCCCCCTGAGTGGAACAACAACCCCTAGAAGTAGAAATATTTGTTTGCAACCAGAGTCTCAAACGATGTACAAGGAAAAATACATTTTAGTTGATATTTCTGGACGATGTGTACGTATCACCAGTTCCATCTGAGTATCTTTCCTGTCAGCACCTCAGTTTACTTTTACTTTCATGCAGTTAATATCAGCCATCTCCTCTATTTTCAAGCATAAATCCTCCCTTTGTCCCCTTTCCTTCTCCCATTCAGCAGCCTTCCAGGCTTCCATGTTCCCATAATGTGTCACACCCTGCCTGAGTTCCTTGCTCACTTTTGTACACTTTGATGACCACTGACCCAGAGCACCCCTCCATAGTCTCTATTTGAAAAATCCCATCTCATACTCTACTTGACAAACAGTTAACACAGTTTTGAGGGTTTGACTTCCGGTTTGGGATCCATGGAGGTCTAACGCAGCTCTAAATGTGGAGCTGACTGGGCTGCCGTTTCAGCGGCCGGCGGGGCAAAAAATAGCCCGCGGCCACCTGCTCTCAGGCGGAGAACAGGCAAAGAACGCTCAAGAACCTCAGGGCGCGTTGATCTCGGGCGAGGGGGGGTTCTGCGCTAAGGACTCTCTCTCTCGACCCTTGAGGTCCCACCCTTTGACAGGTCGGCATAGATCTCTGCGGCAGACCCGGGGCCAGTGCGGCTGGCATAAGACCTTTGTGCCCAAGCTTCAACAGGGGGAAAACAAACGGAAAGAGAACTTAAGATTGAAGCAGTGATTACAACCCAGAAAGACGCTTGAAAAGGTAAAGATCACTATCTCCTGAATTGGGATGGACTGTTAAGAGTAACGAAGTTTTAAAAGGACTTTTTAAACTGCAACAGACTTAATATAAGAAGGGGGAAACCCGGCAAGAAATAGATTGGAAAAAGGACTAAGTAAAAAGAAGTAATTTAAGAAAAGGGACATTTGTTTATCATACCTGTGGTTGAGAATCGATAGCAGGCTGTGGGAAAGTTTCTACCATCGCGAGAGCTGCAGCGGAGAGTCGGGAAACAGGAAGTACGTAATAGTGATAGAGTCGTCAGAAGGAGACGGCCCCTACTGGAAGACAGGAAGAAGGGCATCGCCATTTTTGAACAGGGAAGGGCTTTGGCTTCAGCAAGGGCGGAAGTAGGACATCTTGGATTGCAAAAGGGTACAGAGAAACCATAGAGAAAAGACGCCCGACATTTTGGATTTTCGGAGCGATTTTTGTTTATTTAAAGGACCGGGACTTTTAAATTAGTTAAAAGGATTATCAATTTGGACGCCACGGAGCTAAGAAAGCGTGCAGACTCGTGGGAGCGAGGTAAATCAAGCCCCACGATGTCGAAGAAAGAGTGGCAAGCAGCCATAGAGAACTTGGACAAAAAATTTTGTGAAATGCTAAAGGAGCTTAAAGAAACAAAATTGGAGTTGGTGAAAGAAGTCAAAGATGTCAAAGAGACAGTTAAAAATGAGCTGGCAGAAGTAAAAAAGGGAATGGAGACGATACAAACCGACTTGCAGGCAGCGCAGCAAAAAGTTAACGATGTGGAGAAGGCGATGGATAATCTTACAGAGACGCAGCGAACGGATATGAGAGTAATGAGGGGAAGAATGGCAGTTGCGGAGAGTAAATATATGGAGAAGCAGCTGAGGTTTCGAGGTTTGCCGGAAGTAGAAGGAAAGACAGCACAAGAACAGGTGACTGAAGTGTTAGCTGAATACCTGGAAAAGGAGGAGGAGGAGGTTGTGGCTTTCCTGGATGTGGTGTACCGAATAAATTCCAGATTTGCGACCCAGAGAAAGGTACCAAGGGATGTGATAGTGCAATTTACGACAAGGAATGTAAGGGAAATGATAGTGACTAAGCAATTTCAAGATCCACTGATAGTTGATGGCAAGACAATTATCATTATGAAGGAGTTACCCAGATCGGTGCTCTTGGACCGGAAAAAATACAAAGTGTTAGTCCAGACTTTGAAAGACATGAAAGTAAGATATAGATGGGAACTACCGGAAGGGATATCTTTTGAATTTGGAGGAGTAAGAAAGCGCATCAGATCTGAATTGGAAATGGAAAGGTTCATGACGGACAATGAAAAAGACTTACCAACAACAAGGCTTTGAATATGGAGTGCAAAGTTTTATCGTGGAATGTAAATGGACTCAACTCACCTAATAAGCGAAAAAGTATTTTCCACTGGCTATTAAAACAGAAATGTGATATAGTTTGCTTACAAGAGACTCATATTAGAAATCAGGACGTAAAATACCTTAAAGTAAGTAAATTGGGCGTTGAATTTGTAGCGGCCTCAAAAAAGAAAAAAAGGGGAGTGGTATTATATATAAAAGAAGAGCTGCAGCCAAAGGTGATAATTAGAGATGGGGAAGCCAGATTTATAGCAGTGGAATGTACTTGGAATTTAAAGAAAGTGTTGGTGATTGGAATATATGCACCTAATGGAGCTAAAGAGTGCTTTTTTGAGGATTTAAAGAAGCAACTAGATGAACTTTCATATGATCAGATAATACTTGCAGGAGACTTCAATGGAGTTACAAATTTGGAACAGGATAAGAAATCAGTCACTACACAAAAGAAAAGAGGACTATTACCAAAGACTTTTTTTGGATTAATGCAACAGGAAGCGTTGGAAGATGTGTGGAGAACGCAGAATCCCACAAGCAGACAATATACCTTTTTCTCTGCAAGACATTCTACCTTATCGCGTATTGATATGATCTGGGCCTGGACTAAGGAAGTAGAAATAATGCCCATGGTAGGCTCAGATCATAATCCAATTATGTGGAAGTTTGGAAAAAGAACTAAGAGAAAAGGATGGAGAATAAATGAGGATTTGTTGCAAGAGGGAGAAAATATGGAAATGTTGAGAAGGGAGACTAAATTCTTCATACAGTACAACATGAATCAAGAAGTACCAACCAACAAGGTATGGGACACGTATAAAGCAGTAATCAGAGGTGTATTAATGGACTTAAATGGAAGACTTCGAAGGAAAAAAGAGGAGAAGAGACAGGAGATTATGGAAAAAATAAAAGCCAAAGAAATACAGCTGAAGAAAAGACCAGGGAAAAAGAAAATATATCAGGATATTAAAATCCTTCAGGAGCAGTTGACGGCTATGAATAATAAAGAACTGGAATGGAATCTTAAAAGACTGAATCAAAAGTCGTTTGAAGGGGCGAATAAACCTGGGAAATTTTTGGCATGGCAATTGAAGAAAAGAAAGGAGAAAAAGATAATAAATAAAATATGTGATGACAATAAAGTACACCTGGAACAGGTTGCTATTAGCAGAGCCTTTTATAAATTCTACGCTAAATTGTATGATAAGAAAGAAGTGAATAAAGATGTGATAGCCGCATACTTGGAGAAAATGAAGCTTCCAGTAATTTCCGAGGAGTGGAGAGTTAAACTAAACAGCGAAGTAACAGAAGAAGAGATAAGGAAGGCAATACAGTCAACAAACTTGGGAAAAGCGCCAGGGCCTGATGGACTTACAGCTAAGTTTTACAAGGCAATGGCCAATGAACTGGTACCGTTTTTAAAAGAGGTGATCAATGGTGTATTGAGGGACCAAAGGATCCCAGATACCTGGAGTGAAGCAAATATATCATTGATCCCCAAAGAAGGACAGGACTTGACCAATGTCAAAAACTACAGACCTATCTCTTTACTCAATAATGACTACAAGATTTTTGCAAAGATCTTGGCGGAGAGAATAAAGGGATGGCTAGCCGAAATTATTGGAGAAGAACAAGCAGGCTTTTTACCAAATAGACAAATTAGAGACAACCTAAGGACAGTTATAAACGCTATAGAATATTATGATAGGCGATGTGATAAGGAGGTTGGTTTCTTCTTTGTAGACGCTGAAAAAGCATTTGACAATTTGAACTGGGACTTTATGTTTGCCACCATGGAACAGCTACAAATGGGGGAAAGGTTCATAAGAGCAGTGAGAGAAATTTATAGAGACCAGAGTGCAGCAATTGTGGTGAATGATGAGCTGACTAAAAAATTGATTATTGGAAAGGGTACAAGACAAGGTTGCCCGCTATCCCCATTGTTGTTTATTTTGGTTCTTGAAATTTTGATGATGCAGATTCGAGAAGACAATGCAATCCGGGGTATAAAGATAAAAGACTTTTCCTATAAGGTCAGAGCGTTTGCAGATGATATAATGTTAATTGTGGAAGATCCAATTGAAAACATGCCCAAGGTAATAGAAAAAATTAAAGAGTTTGGAGACTTGGCAGGTTTCTATGTAAACAAAAAGAAATCAAAGATTTTATGTAAGAATATGACCAAACAAAAACAACAGTTATGAACGGAAATAACAGACTGTGAGGTAACAAGTAAGGTGAAGTATTTGGGAATTGAATTGACTGCAAAAAATATAGATCTATTCAAGAATAATTATGAGAAATTATGGACTCAAATAGAGCATGATATGATTAAATGGAATAGACTGAACTTGTCATGGTTGGGGAGAATTGCAGTAATCAAGATGAACGTGTTACCAAGAGTTATGTTTCTGTTACAGACGATACCAATTATTAGGGACTCCAAGCAATTTGATAAATGGCAGAGGAAAATATCAGAGTTTGTGTGGGCAGGCAGGAAGCCTCGAGTGAAAATGAAAGTGTTACAGGATGCAAAAGAAAGAGGGGGAATGCAACTGCCCAACTTGAGACTTTATTATGATGCAATCTGTCTGGTATGGTTGAAGGATTGGATCAAGTTGAAAAATCGTAAACTGCTGGCCTTAGAGGGATACAAAAAATTATTTGGATGGCATGCATACCTATGGTATGATAAAGTAAAAGCAGATTCTATGTTTCTGCATCATTACATTCGGAGAAGCCTCTTCACAATTTGGAAGAAGTATAAAGAATACCTACAAGAAGGAATTCCCTCCTGGGTGGTTCCATATGAAGTAATAGATCCAAGAACGGTCGACAATGAACAACAGTGTTTAACGTACAAGGAGATAACTCAAATAGAATCTTCTAAAATAAGAATAAGAACGCAACAAGAGTTGTCTCCAAATTATGACTGGTTTCAATATAGACAAGTTAGAGATCTTTATTACTCAGACTGTGCGAAGGGAGGGATTAGGGTGGATGACTCAGAATTAGAGAAAGTAATTTTACAAGAAGACCAAAAGGAAATTTCCAAGGTTTACAAAGTGTTGTTAAAATGGTATACTGAAGATGAGATAGTCAAAGTGCAAATGGTGAAGTGGGCTATAAACTTTAACAAAGAAATAACAATGGAGGCTTGGGAATACTTGTGGAAACATACATTGAAAATCACGACATGTACCAATATTAAAGAGAATATTTACAAAATGATCTACCGTTGGTATCTGACGCCAAAGAAGATTGCGCTAGGGAACTCGAATATGTCTAACAAATGCTGGAAATGTAAAAAACATGAGGGATCGATGTACCACATGTGGTGGACTTGCGAGGTAGCTAGGCAGTACTGGGGGGAAATAATAAGAGTAATGAGTGAGATTTTACAATTCCAAGTTAATAAGAACCCAGAACTCCTGCTACTGAACTTGGGAATGGAAGACATCCCAGCACAACATAGGACATTGCTATTTTACATGACGGCAGCAGCCAGACTTTTGTATGCGCAGAAGTGGAAAGTACAAGAAGTGCCAACTACTGAGGACTGGATTTACAAATTGCTGTACATGGCGGAGATGGACAAAATGACAAGAAAACTGAGAGACCTTGATCCAGGGCAGTTTAACACGGACTGGGGAAAGCTGAAACAATATCTGGTGAAAAAATGGGAGGTGGGAGGAGAACTGTGGCAGTTTGAAAATTATTGAGGTATACAGGAGGAGAGAAGTGATTATACCGAGGGGGTGGAGAGTTAATGGAAAAATTCTAAGCAACTTTATATGATTTTTAAGTATTATATTAAGTAGTAATAGTGTTGATACTATGAGAATTATTGGGATAGAAATTAACTAATCTATATTGTTTGGAAAGATAACCGTATAACATAGAGTGAATATATACATACATACGTAAATTTAAAGACAGGTCTAATTGTTAGACTTATGGTATATGTATAGATAAAGAATAATATATAGAATAGAAGCCTAAGTAAATGACAATAAGTGTATATAATAAGTATGTGTATAGCAGTATTGGAATTGATGTATAAAGGGGGGCAAATTGTTTGTCCCATATCGAAGAGAATAGAAGGAGTAAGATAAAACATAGGTTATCAAAATGAATATTATTAGTAGTTTTAATGAAGAAGATAGATTAAGAGGATTTTATTTATATGACAATTTATATGACAATCTATATGTGAAAGGAAGTGGAAATAGTGCTTAGAAGAATTTGAAAGTATATTATAATAAATAAATAAAATAAGTATGAAGGGAGTAGAGGGAAAGTGGATAGGGGGTTGGAAAACTGTTGGAAGTCAACAAAAAGGGGGGGGAAAGGGAGGGGGTTAGAATTAGAAAAAAATTAAAGAATGTGATTATAATTGTTATTATATGTTTCTAATCCAATAAAAAATTCTATAAAAAAACAACAACACAGTTTTGAGGGTTTTATCTTGTTTTGCGCTATTACTGTTTTATCCCTTTATGTATTTGGTTTGTTATTACCCGTTCTGAGCTTGCTTGCAGGGAGAGTGGAGTATAAATCCAACAAAATAAACAAATATTGCAGAGGTCCTCAATCTTTTGAGCCTTCAGGTCCCTTTATAATTCTGACACACCATGGTTGGTTCAGACCCCAAATGACTGCTGCAGCAGGAGAGCCACCCAGGAAAGAATGGCCCCAGCGTACCTTCATTTCACACTGTGAAGATTCTTGTAATGTGGTGGCTGGCTGCTTCTGCCAAAGTAATGATTTTAAAAATGTTATTTTCCACTCTGCATGCCTAAAAGGAACACCTGCTATTTGATGACATGCTGCAGCAGTTGACAACAAAATGTTTCTGTGTTGCTGTGATCGATCCCAATCTTTTGCTGAATTGACAATGATAATTTCTCTTGTCTTAACGATTATTATGCCCAATACCCAATGATGTCTAGTGGAGTATAAGTCAATATTGAAAGGAAGGAGTAAAATGTCCTTGTGGAAAGCCATTGTGCGATCTAGAAATGGATAAAAAACATTGGGTTTGCGAAACGAAGTGTCAGGGAGCTGCTGGTAGGGAATGAAGCACCAGCATTTTAATCCTTTCCTACTTTGGCTCTAACAAAATAAACGAATGTTGAACAAGCTTAAAAAGTACACATTTTTCCCCAGAATGCTGCTACCAATTGCCTCTCCAGTGGCTACGGGGCAGCCCACTCAGCAAATGCTGTGGGGAGGAAGGGCTCCAACACTGCAGTGTTGCCACACCTGTTAACTTTTTTTTGAAAAACTGATGTCAGCTCCAGCCCCCTCAAAATGCTGCTACAAACAGACACATCTCAATGCATCAGCAGACACCAAATACCCTTGAGGTTGTGCAGTGCAGAATGATGGGACCTCAAGCCATTTCGGCACCAATCGATGTGAATGCTCAGCATAGCCAGCTTAAAGCGTGTCATGCAGACTAGGCCATGGTTTTCCTGGTGCCCACCAAGTGTTTTAAAATATAGGGGTGCCAGATGTGAGACCTGCCCAGCAAGGTTACTGCTGCACTGTGCAGATTTTAAAAAATATTCCTTTGGCAGCAGCTGAAACCTCATTACAAGGATCTTCACCATGCGACAGAAGGAATGCTGTGGCCAGTGTTTCCTGGCTGGCTCACCTGCTGCAGCAGTCAGTTTGTGTCTGCACCCACCATGGTGTGTCAGAATTACAAACGTGCCTGCAGGCTCCAAAAGGTTGCAAGTTTGGGGACCCCTGAACTATTTATTTGTTTCTTTTATTGGATTTATAGTCCATTATCCCTGCAACTGGGCTAAAAGTGGATAACAACAAACTAAGTAAATAAAGAGATAAAACAGTAATAGCATAAAACAAGATAAAACCATTAATTAGTTTGATAACTGTTTGTTAACTAGAGTATGATATGGGATTTTTCACAGAGAGACTATGGAGGAGTGTTCTGGGTCAATGGTCAACAGAGTGAGGAAAAGTGAGCAAGGAATTCGTGCAGGATGTGACACTTAAGGGGAACATGGAGGTCTGGAAGGCTGTGGAATAGACCAGAGGAACAGGAAGGGAGACAACAGAAGGATTTATCCTGGGATGGGGTAAAAGCCAGAACAGGCCGGAATGGGCTGGAAGGGCATTAAACAAATAGTGCAACGACAAAAAACAGTGGGATGTGTTAAAGACACTCCAGAGCAGTATTTTAGAAATGAAAAATCTGAACTGGCACGTGTTTATTAGCCCTTTCCTGCCAAAATGCTCCCGGAACACCACAGAACGGGCCAGAACGGGCACTAAAGAAATGCCAGTACCACAAAAAACAGTGAGAAGCATTACAGACAACGCAGAACAAAATTTTAGACATTAAAACACTGAACTGGCATGCTTTTATTAACCCTTTCCCTGCCAAAAGGGTCCTGGAACACCACGGAACGGGCCGGAACAGGCACTAAAGAAAAGCTATTACCTCAAAAACCTATGGAATGTATTAAAGAAGCTGGAGAACAAAATTTTAGAAGAGAAAACACTGTACTCTCTTGCTTTTATTAACCCTTTCCCTGCCAAAATGCCTCTAAAACAGCACAAAACAGGCCGGAACAGGTGCTAACAAAATGCCAGTACCACAAAAAACAGTGGGGAGTAATACAGACGCTGCAGAACAAGATTTTAGACATGAAAAACACTGAACTGGCATGCTTTTATATTAACCCTTTCCCTGCCAAAACGCTCCAGGAAGAGCACAAAACAGGCCGGAACAGACACTAAAGAAAAGCCAGTACCACAAAAAACAGTGGGAAACATTACAGCCACTGCAGAACAAGATTTAAGAAGTGCAAATACTGAAGTGGCCTGCTTTTATTAACCCGTTCCATGCCAAAGTGGTCCTGGAACACCGTGGAACAGGCCGGAATGGGCACTAAAGAAATGCTAGTACCAGAAAAAACAGTGGGAAGCATTACAGACACCAGGGAACAATATTTTTGAAAGGAAAACATGAAAATACCATGCTTTTATTAACCCTTTCCCTGCCAAAATCTCCCGGAACACCACGGAACAGGCCGGTATGGGTGCTAAATAAATGCTAGTAATTTCTAGAAATATCACGTGTACCCTTGCTCGCAGAAAAATCTTGAAGGTTGCAATCCATCTAAACTAGCCATCAAGTCTTCCACTTGCTCAGACATTGCACAAATACTGTCTGATATATGGGGTTGCCAGCTTCTATAGAAAAGTTCGGAAGAGCTACGGGTGAGTTCTGGAAAGGCGAGTTTGCCAGATTTTCAGGAAGGGAGAACAATAGAGAATGGGATCAGAACAGCAGGAAGCAGGGTTTTCTGCAGTGGCTCGGGGCTTTAAGTGCACCCAGACCAGGTTTTCAAACCCCCTCCCCATTGTCTGGAGTTAGCCTGGGGTTTAAAATATGGCTTCAAGCCAATACCGGTCGCCTGGCTGGAGGCTCCAACAAACAATTGAAAAGAGATGTCCTATTAATATATATAATCAACCAAACAAAGGAAACTGCTTCCCCATAGACCAATTCAGTCAGTGGGTCAAAATGAAGGTGAGTGCAACAATGATGGAAAGGGGCTGTGAGTGAACACTGAACAGTGGATGAATGTGAACAAAACTTGGTGACACGTCGGTTGGAAACCTGCACAAAGCATGGGTATTTGGAGAGGGATTTGACTAAAGCGTTTTTGGGTATTTGGAGAGGGATTTGACTAAAGTGTCAGTAAGTGCATGGAGAGATGATTCAAGCATACTAATTGAATCCATTAGTCTCCATGAGTGAGCAT
Source organism: Eublepharis macularius (assembly GCF_028583425.1). NCBI lineage: Eukaryota > Metazoa > Chordata > Lepidosauria > Squamata > Eublepharidae > Eublepharis > Eublepharis macularius. The sequence goes on along the minus strand of NC_072794.1, from coordinate 103,066,157 downwards.
AAATCAGCTCACCGCCTATGCAGGAAGGGGCTGGCATTCCCAGACGGGCCTTCAGGACAAAGTGGTCTGACCATGGCACCGCCTCAATGGCATCAAGGTCCACCTGAATCCCCATCCCAAAGATCAAATCTAGCATGTGGCCCGCTTGATGCGTGGAAGCCGAAACAGATTGGGAGAGCCCTAGTGCTGCCATAGATGACACCAGGTCCGCAGCCTTTAAGGAAGTGGCATCATCAACGTGGACACTGAAGTCACCCAAGACTAACAGCCTAGGATGCTCCAAAGCCCACCCCACCACCATCTCCAACAGGCTTGACAGGGTAGCTGCTGGTGCGCTAGGCGGTTGGTACACCAGACAGATAGCCAAACTCTCCTCAGCATCCCATCTCAGGCCAACACAATCAATGCCAGTGATCTTTGGTGCGGGGAGTGGCCTGAAGGAGAAAGACTCCTGAATGAGAATAGCCGCTCCCCCACTGATCATCCGTCCAAGACTGGTGAAGGACCAAGAACCCGGGGGTGGGGGGAGTTCTTTCAAGTTGACTGTTTCACCATCCCTCACCCAGATCTTGGTCATGCACACCAGGTGCGAAGAAATCTTACAGCGTCTTGGTCTTATTGTTAATGGACCTGGCGGTATACAACACAGTGCCGGAGGGAGGTAATTCATCCTCCCAGCCCCACAACCAGCATGCCTCGGGATGGGACAAAGGTTGGAAGGACACTGAGTCCTACCATGTCTCTGTGGCCTTCCCTTCCAAAGCCATGTCCCACCGCCATGCCTCCCTCGACCCCAGAGTACTGGGATCCCCAGCTCCATTCCAGTCTCCTCTCTTATCCCCCCCCCCGCACAACCTCCATCCCCTAACATACCCTGCAACAATACAACACAGCAACAGAACTCAGTTCCCCTCAATTACGTCAATATGAGTCTCAATATACTCATATTTCCCCATACCCCCAATCACATTTATCAGGCACAGAACTCATTTCTATCCCAATTTAATTACATCACCCCTTCAACTAATTCACACCTGCATGTAATTAATTAAATTATCACTAATTAAATGGGCATTAGTCCTTCTTCAGCCTCTAAGAGTCTAATTGATCCCCCAATACAAATTCCAATGACCCCAGGAGAAAATTTTCAACTTGCAGCCATCCTGCCAGTTTCAGGATCATCTTTGCCAGGAATAACGTCTACATGCAAGCATCAAGCATATATAGGTTTTCACAGCACAGGCAAATCCTAAGATCCTCCCCTTTAGGCTCTAACAATCAGCTAGCCTCGGCAGGAAAACATCTAAGCAGGGAAACAGCGGAACTGATGTATGGAATTTCCAAGGTCATGGTGTCTGGGAACACAACAAATGCCTCCCTCACATAGTTTCACATCGTGAGTCTGAAAGGCAAGGCAATGAGCAATTGTAGACCTGCCAAAGAATAGCCTCAACACTTAACCATAATCATAGCATCCAGGAACAACAGGGTGTTGCTGGGTATGGCAGGTGATGCTGAGCACCTGACACTGCATCAGTGAAGGATACCTCAGTACAGGTTTCTGAGAGCCAGGCTACAAGTGACGCCTGACACAGGTTGGACACTTGTCAGCTTCCCTCAAGTTTTGATGGGAAATGTAGATGTTCTGGTCTTGCAGCTTGGCTTTCAATTTAATTGAAGTTTACAGATTGGCAGTCTATGGGAGGGAAGACATGCAGTTGGGAGGGGAGTGCAGGTGTTGGGCTCTCACCGGGCACCCCTCTTCCCCTCCACTGTGTGTGTGTGGGGGGGGGCGGGGGTTCCTGTAAACTTCAATTAAATGGAGAGCCAAGCTGTAAGACCAGGACGCCTACATTTCCCATCAAAACTTGAGGGAAGCTGACAAGTGTCCAACCTGTGGTCAGGCGTCACTTGTAGCTTGGCTCTGAGTCTGTTAGCTTCACTGTTAGCAGTATAAGACTAGGTATACCAACAATCAAGTTCATCAGTCTTTTGAACCATGTTATCATGCAAATTTGCTAATATTTGACTATTAAAGGACCCTATTGACTATTAAAGCCTAGGAAATTTTATTTTTTTAGTATACTTTGGCCATACCTTATAGCAGAGCTCTATTAGTCAACTTTGAGTTGTATTACCTGTCTCTTTATGAAGGCATCCCCAATATGTTATCATATATCCTAGAGGAGCATTGGGCCTTACTGGAACCTGAACTAGAGACTGATTATGACCCAGACCAGACCTTACTAAAGAAGGAACAAAGATAGCACCCTTACCTGACAAAGGATGGGTCAGCCTCCTGGGTGGGATGAAACAGATAGGACCTAAAGGGTCCAATGAGTGCGGGCTGTTTGGTTGTCCCTGACAGGAAGTCAAAGTGTTCGCAGAGCTTGCCTGCTGGCAGGCTCACCAAATAGTTCTGAGAACCTGTTCCTTGAGGCAAGCCAGGCTATCCCTGGTGGACTGGAACTAGTAACAGCCACTCTGTTCTGTGAAACCAGAAATCTTTATTTAACGTGCATAGGTCCATGCACAACTATCTCCTTATATGGGAGAATGTACAGTTAATTTACCCTGAGGCCCAATATATTTTAATGATGATGTTAATTTACCCTGAGGCCCGATATATTTTATATGGGAAGATTGGCAGCTACCTTAATGTTGCCAATTTGCCCTTAAGACCTAGTGTACGTGACCTGCTTACTTTGAACTTTTGGCTCCACATTTGATTTATATCAGGCCTTAGTTAAATTTCTCAGGATAGTTCTCAACAGACCTAATATTTAACAATGTATGGAGATTGTTTAATTTTACTTTTGCGGTTTTTATTATTCATTGAGAATCTCCAGTGGAAAGGCAGCCTGTGGATAAATAAAAACACACACATTTTTCAAGATAATAATTCTTTTAAGATACTCATTTCCCCCTCCTCTCCAAGAATATCATGAATCATGAATAGATACAATGTTAGCTTTAAGCTGCATAAGTTAATGGTAATATAATAAACCAAATCACATGAAAATTAGCAAATGTGAAGTTTCATTCCTGAGACGATTGCCCAAGCAGCAGGTTTTTAGGAGTGCTGTCTACATTGTCCTTGGGGTACACAGGGAATTCCATAGGCTAGGCACCTGATCTTGGCAAGAGGGTCCTTTTGGCTGCTGCCAGGGAGATGCTGGGAGCACCAGCCAGAGCCAGGATGGCCCCAGGGCTTACATATGCCATCTGAAGAATGACAGCAGTAGGAAGCAGGGAACATCTGGCGCAGGAGTGGAGCAGCCCTCCTCCATGCCCTCCCTGCCCAGCCTCCCTGGCTCAGTTGAGTGTTAATCAAACACCAGCTGCTCCAGCAAATTGCAGCCCTGGCAAGCCACAAGGCAGCTTATAACAGCCTGGTGCTGGCAGGCCTGCTGAGGATCAGCTCTTCAAGGGAAGAGAGAGAGAGAGAGAGAGAGAGACTCACAGGGAAAATAGAGGGGAATGGATGATGGAGGGGGAGGAGGAAATGTCATTCCAGAATTGTCTCACACAGCCTCTGGTAGAGCCCTCTGGTATTGATGAGAAATAACAGGAAACTCTCTCCCCTCCACAGGGTTGAAGATTCAAGGGCAAAGGCCTCACAGACTTCAGGAAAATATTGATACTCGTGAATGTCTCTGCCACACCCTCTTGTCCTTGTTTTTCTCTGGGGTACAGGAATGGAATAAGAACAGCTCTGGTCAGCACAGTCAGTGTCCAGGGTAATAAACAATAACACCACTAACAAGGCATTACAATAATGTTAACAACAAGCCCTTGTGCATGACTTTTCCCAAGTGCTCTAAGAACTTCACGTAACACTGAGTAACATTTAGAACCCTATAAAGTAGACTGGTATTATTATCCCCATATTGCAGTTGGGAGGGCTGAGGCGGAGAGACAGCAGCATATCTATAGCCTCTCTGTGAGATGGGGGCTGAAGTGAAACAAATTCTTACAGCTTATCCTATTACTGTTACATTTTAATATTTAGAGTTTAAATTCAGTCTCCCCACCTCCCTCTGCAAACCCTCCTCAGCCAGGCTTGTGAAGCACCATCTGGTCCCACCCGACTAATGCCTGTTTTGACCAGTAGTGTGGAGCTTATCTCCTTGTGCTGTCAGCAGCATGGCTGAGCAATCCATCACATGGAGACCACAAATGGCCACCCCATTGCCTGCATACCAGCTGCAAAGCAAAAATCAGATGGCTTGTTCAGGGGCAAATGTCCTCTGTGACCTAAAGGAGACTCATTAAACTAAGGGCTCCCCTTACAGGCTCTAAAGAAGCACAGATGATGTCTTCTTGACCCATGGCCTGTCTGCAGATCTCATGTATGTCTCATGACCATGGATGAATAATCATTTAAGAAGAGCCAGCGGTTGTTTAAATAAATTAGCCAATAAAACACAGCTGCTAGAATTCTGAGTGCAGTTAAAATTGGCAAGAATAGTTTTTGCCAAGTCTTGTTGAAAGTCAGGATTCTGGGAATTTTGTAGCAAATGTGTTCAGCAGTTGAATGTACTGACACTCACAAACATGCTCTGAGCCTGTCCTGTATATGTCTGCAGCTACCCGGTTGTTCAGAAACCAGCTCTCAGCAAATTCATGCATCATCTGGGAGTTGGCCCAGGAAGCTTTAGGGAGGGGGAATCAGGGAGACAGTAAAGTCGGGAGGAATCAGAAGCTGACTCCCAGGAGATCACAGGTGGGGGCTTCTGCTATCCCACCCTGGGAAACTTTGCTGAGCCCTCCTGTGATGCATCAAAGTTTCAAGGTGGGTGATCAGAAGATGACTCCCAACTGAGTAGTCTTTTGATATTCAACTTCACTGCATATCAACCTGGCAGTGATATTTCCAGGGGGGTGAATAGCCCACTCCCAGCTGATCCTCCACTCAGCTGAGAGTGGTCTTCTGATCTGTGAAAATTACTAAGACCACGCAAGTCTGGGAGAAGGGTTGACACAGTCCTTTTCTGGAAGTGTGAAGGAACAGAGACTAATGAAAATGGTGTCACACAGTGCTGCAATGTTTCTTCCGGGCAAGTAACTAAAAACCACATCACCATGTCATTTGACATTCTAGGAATTTCCCCAATCTCTATGGTAAGGACCATAACAATCAGGGAAATTCCTCCAATATTGTGTGACATGGTGATATTATTTCTAGGTACTCACCAGGAAGTGATGTCACACCATCCCGTGATGCTGTTTCCCCCCTCTCTTTTTGTTCCCACTGCTCATTTGAGCACCAGTAGTGGGCAGATAATAGTAGTGGGAAGTTGCCTGTCAAAGTGGGCACCACAGAAGAAAGAAAGAAAGAAAGAAAGAAAGAAAGAAAGAAAGAAAGAAAGAAAGAAAGAAAGAAAGAAAGAAAGAAAGAAAGAAAGAAAGAAAGAAAGAAAGAAAGAGCCCAACCAAAAAGACAGGGTAAACCCCAAAAGTTGAGAAAGCAGGAAATAAAAAGCACTGTATGGTGCAATATACACTTAAAACTGGTTCAAAAACGTGAACAAAACATTTCCACCATAATTTAATACATAAAAAATTCAAAACGAAATTAAGTTCCACATATAAAATAAGAATAAATAGAATACCAAATGTGTTTTCATGTAATGCCTTCATTGGTTGCTTACAGTATAAACATGATCAGCATCACCATATCTCATTTACACTAAGGAAAACAGTTGAGCCAGTTTTCACTACAGACTGAGTCACATAGTGCTTTTTATTTCCTGTTTTCTCAACCTCTTTGGTTTACCCTATCAAAGTGGGCAGCCTGGGAACCCGAGCATGGAGGCCACTAGAGGCTTGAGGAGATCAGATCAAAAGCAATTTTCTTCTGTTCTTCCCAAGGTCTTCATTGCTACTCAAACTTGCAAGGACACAAGAAGCTTGTGGTGGGATGAGGGTGTGGTGGAGAACGGAAACCCACTCTCAGCTTCTAATATGAAATATTGTATTCTGGGAACTTTCTTAATTCAGTATATTATTTTTTTAAAGCAAAACACATGGAATAATTTATACACAACATCAGACATGGTCAGTACTACTGTAGGTATGGCATATAGGTAATACCAAACATATAGGTAAATGGTGGGTTAGAATTGTTTCTTTACCATATTTACTTCTGGTTGGGCTAGGGTTGCCAAGTGTGAGCCTGTAGCTGCCTGGGAGATTTCAAGGGTCAGGGCTGCGTCTGACCCTGGAAGTGACATCACTTCGGACTGACACTCTAGGAACTCCCAAATCTCTATGCTTAAAATTGTAGACATTGGGGGAATTTCTGGAGCATTGCCTGGAAGCAACATCTTTTCTGGGGATTGGATGCCATTCCCTGGCCCCTCTTCTCCTGCTGCAACTAGCAGCAGTGTCAGGCAGGTGAGCATGGTGATGCGAAAATGTCCGCTAGGATGGGAAGTTGGAAAGCTTAGGCTGGGACAATCATGTCTGTTTTTCTTTCTGCTCAGTTTTCTTATTTTTATGAAGTGGCTAGCTATGGCTGTAACTAGAGATGAGCATGAACCAGGAAAATTCTGAACAGTGCGGTTCGTGGATCGTTGCATTTCATGAACCACAAACATTCATGACCTTGCCCTGGTTCACAAACCGGTTCATTTGGTTTGTGAAAACATCACTTCCGGGTCAGCAGAAGGTCTGCAGAGAGCCCATTCTCCCCCCCCCCCATTGCCTAGGAAACTGATTGATCGGTGCCAGGCTGCCTGCAGTGACTAAATGAAATATGAACCAAACGAACTGAGCTAAAATTCATCACAGTTTGTGAGAAATGAGCTCCTATGAACCACTGGTTTGTGAACTATGAACTGGTCCGGTTTGTGATGAACTTCAGTTTGTATTTTGGTTCATGCCCACCTCTAGCTGTAACTATAGGTTTGCCAGTTCAGATATTACATTGTACCATAGTTAATGCAAACCATAGTATACAAACACACTTCAGACCATGATTTCCAATTATGGTTTGCTGGATGATTGTAAACCTTAAGTTGTCAATTCAGACATCATACCAAGTCACACTTAAGCTTACTTTTGCATTATGTCCAAACTGAGCCACAGCCTCTGTAATTAAGAGGTATATGCCAATGTATTACAGGTTCTATAGACAAAACTTTGATATGTGTTTCTCTGACTCCAGCAGATAATCCATGTGTTTCCATCCTTTTCTTCAAGACACCTGGACTCTCCATACCAGACATCTCATGTAAGATGTAACCTTGAGACATTAACTGGGCATAGGGATATTCATTCAATTTATAGTCTTTTGATTTTGCTCTGCATCTTCCCATGCAGGTAGCAATATAAAAAATCATATTCAGCTGAAAAATAAATAAAGTACCAGTATCTAACAACATAAAAAGAGAATAATTTTCATGTCAGCGGTTGCTGTCAAATCAGACCATTGGCCAATCAAAGAAAGCAAAGCACACACACACACACACACACCAGTGTTGTTTATGTATTGTAAATTGTTTATGTATAGGGTGTAAATCACAATTGTCCTTGCATTATCTAATTATTGATAGTTTGATTATTTTAACGCTTCAGAGGCTTCACAAGATCTTGGTGCATTGCAAGGATATGACTCATGGATGTCAACAGGACAAACTCTTCTCGTTGATGAGGAACTGGAGCACACATTTCTGCAGAAAATACGGGCGGATTCCATTTTCCAGAAGGACGGCGCAACAGTGAGTTATGCTGCAATGACATTTACCACCTGCTATCCTATAAAGAAAATTGTGGAGACATGATGCAGGCTCAAAGCATTCAACATGCAACAATGCTGCCCCCTTGTGCCCTAAAAGATAAAGTGTAAGGCAAGAAATTGTGTAGCGACTCTGCTCCGGGCCAAGCTACAAGTGACGAATTACACTTGCCTGGCAAGTGAACAGACTCACGTGTATTCCTCCCTGTTCACTTGCCCTCCACTTGATCACTGCGTGATCAAGTGGAGGGCAAGTGGAGGGCAAGTGAACAGGGAGGAATACACATGAGTTTGTTCACTTGCCAGGCAAGTGTAATTCATCACTTGTAGCTTGGCTCTCAGTCACTTGCAAAAAAGGCCATACCCCTGTTCTTGTTTTTCCTCAGCAGCAGGCACAGAAGGATGATTGCCTCTCCCATGGAAAGGAAATGGGTTGGCTATTTCCTCTACGTCTTTAGGGAATGGGAGGACTAAATATAGGTGTCCCCTTGTGAGAGGCGGGTGCATGGTTTTATGTATTTATTTTTATTTATTTTATTTATGTCACTTATAGTCCACCTTTCTCACTGAGACTCACGGCAGATTACACAGTATGAGATTATTACAATCAGTATCAAGTACATTTTAATACAGTATCAAGGACATTTCCATAAACAATGCCTTAAGGTAAATAGATACAAGTTTAAAAGACACAGTAATAGCAAGAATCCAATACAGAGTAGAAAAAATACTGAAGCAGAAAATAATCAGCTCTAGGACTAACATTAGACAACACGGAGAACTGGTGGTACATAGGAGTATATATTTAAAGCAACATATTATGTAAGGCAATATAGTGATGAAGTCTATGGTCCCTAACTCATTAGCAAAGCATCTTCCCTACAATACAGCCCTCCCATTTGAGTAAAAAGCCTTTTTGAATAGTTTGGTTTTGCATCTACCAATCAACCAGTGGATACCTTTTCTTCTATGGAAACAACTTGATCAGCTGGACAAGCCAGAAACAAACTCTCATTGCCACATCAACCACTGAAGCTGAATAAGTGTCTGCTGCACAAGCCTGTGATGAACTTGGATGGATTATCAACCTACTGAAAGACTTTGGAATAGAAGAACCAAGACCCATCACTCTATTTGAAGACAACCTTGCCTGCATTGCATTAGCCAAGAGTGAAAACGTCAAAGGAAAAACCAAACACGTAGTAGTGAAACATCTCAAAGTAAGACAGCTGCAACAGCAAGGACTAATAGACATTAAATACTGCCCTTCTGATGAGATGGTTGCTGGCATACTGACCAAGCATCCTTGTCTTCTAGTGTGTGCCTGATAAGTTTTACGCAATTTGATTGCACATCTATATATTGGTTGGGGTGTAGATCCTGAGGTTTTATTGGAGTAGACTAAGTAGTTATCCTATGTTGGCAGAGATAGTTCAAAGCTGGGGAGGAAGATGGTACAGAGGCTCATATTGCACTACTACTACTACTGGTGGTGGCAGTGGTAGTAACCTGTCATCGGTTACTATCCCTATCACTTCAGATGACTACTACTACTGGTGGGGGGGGTAGCAGTAGTTGTTGTCATCTGAACTGATGGAGATGGTGACGGATAACAGGTGAGAACCTCATACATAGTAGTGATGGCGACCAAATGTTTTTTTATTTATCTGCCATCATTGCATTAGGGTAGCCAGCACAACAGCTAGTGTCACCCCACACAATTGTTCTGGGCAATCTACATGTTTCAATCTGTCTCTCTCGGAGGAAATAATTGTACTTAGACTCCCAGTGTGACTTGTTTGCAAACACTTTGCTGAGTATCTCTCTCACATCCAATCAGTCTGTGACATGTCCTTGAATATGATAGCCATCTCTGAAGTATACTTTGCCTCTGTTTATTGCAGTTACTTAGATGAGTTTCAGATATTGTAGCCCAAGGATATGGACAAGACACTTGAAGCTGTTGTGTTTTGTTTGGGAAGACTGGCTGATGTCATCAGAGCTATTACAAATACATCTTTGAAGGAAGAGATGGACCCATCTTTCCTTAAGGAGTCTGTTATGGACTGGATGAGGGCCAGTAGACTGAAGATCAGTCTAAGTAAGATGGACATGTTGATGGTTAACAGGAGAGTAAGTGGATAAACTGCCCTAGATGGAGATCACACTCCTATTAAAGGATCAGGTTTGTAGGATGGGGCAGGGGGAGGGGTGCTCCATGAACTGGCTTTGCTGTTTGACATTCAAGGAGCAGCTGTGTGATTCAGATAATAATTCAAAATAATACTGTGACCTCCATTAAGACAACCTGGCCTTTAAATTAGATTACCATAATGCATGTTTTGTGGGGCTGCCACTGAAGACTAGAAACTACAGCTGGTCCAGAAAGGAGCAGCCAGGCTCCTAACTAGGAGGGAGCAAAAAAGTCATATTATACTGGTTTGCAAAGAGCTGCATTGGTTACCAGTCAGTTAGTTGCCAATCTTTTTATCATAGTCTTAAAAACAGTGAAAATGTATTCTATACTTGTTTTTCAGTGTTTTAAGTTGTAGTGATACATTTTGTGTGTTTGTATTTGGTGTTATGATTGCTAAGTGGCTTTGGGAGAATGGCCAAGAAATGGGATAGAAACCACTGAATCCTACTTACTATGGCAGCAACAACATTTAAATGTCCACTGGTCTGAAAGTAGAAGACAAAGTTCTCCTACTGAAGCTAAGGAAGGCCAGTCCTATAAAGGAGACTACCTGGGAGCCACATGTAAGCCACTCTGAGATCTTTGGTGCTATAAAGAGGTTTTTGTGTAATAAAAACTTGTGCCCTGGCAGACAAAATTTGGGCTGCCATGTATAAAATTCAGCCACCCCAGACTTTTGCTCACCTATCAGCCCACAGTCTTCAACGCGTGTGTTTTTATGTCCTCCCCATTCCAATGATGCTAACAGTGATGCAGAATTTTCAATTTCAGGTCAGGGGAAGTAAACTTAAGAAATGGACAGGGCTTGCCTTTGAACTAAAGGGCAAGATTCAACAAAGACAGCTCAAACATAAAGAAAACAAATCTTTATTACAAATTTGTGACAGCTAGTTAGAGCACCAAATTGAAAAAACAGAGTTTATATGGGTATATAACTCAGATCACAGAGTTATCTGCTATCTACTTCCACACCTTCACTGGTTTCTCTGTTCATAACAGCAGAAGGGAGTGAGAAGTTGGGTGGGATGCAGTTGCTCCTGTACTGGCTCAGTCAGTTGGTAGGTGGATTGTCTCTCCACCCCCAGCACTGCAACCCATTCTGTGTCTCTGGATGAAGACACCCTCAGAGGCTAAGGCCAGCTGGCATCAGAAATGAAATGTCTGCTTTCTCTCCCTGCAACATTCCCTTCCATACCCAGGAGATATAAAAGATAACATTATTAATGAAGCTAATAAGAGGTAAGGGGCATGCTGCCAAGTGATGCTATTAATGTCCAGAACTGGACTTATTGCCATGAGATGTTTTGGCAGTTGCCTTGGAAACAACAATGCTCTACTGATGCTCTGTAGTGGTGGGGGTGGGGAGCCCATTGCTTGTGTTCTTCCATTTTATGGAGCTTATCATAATTGGCTGTCTTTGGTGCACCTGGTTCTTCCTGAGATGGTAAACCCGTATCTAAGAGGTTTTCCACTTCAGATGGCAGAGGGGAAGTCCCATGACTGAATGTCTCTATACAAAAAAGAACCCTTGCATGCAGAAAGCTAGATGTTAGGGGAAAGACTATGCTAGAACCCTTCTCCTTGATGTCTAATTTTCTCAGTGGAAGGATTTTTTTTTTTGCATAAGTAAGCAGTCATTAGAACCTTCACTGAAAATCTGTAGTGGCACACCCTAAGCGCAGGTTTACAACCACAGACAACAGGGCCAAACAACAGATGAATTTAAGGATCTTTGAGTGGATCCCCAGATGTATAGCTTAGCTGCAAAAAACATAGCTGGGGAAGTGAGTGATACAGATCAAAACTGTAATACTGTGAAAGGAGAGAGTTGTTGCCCCTGAACTGGTTCCCAGATTGAAATGGTTTCTCAGGATTCTTTGTTTATTAAAATGTTTTACCTTGCTTTTCCTCACAGTTCAAGGCAACTTACAATAATAGATTAAAAACATAAATAAAATTTTAAAATCCCCAAATCTCTGCTCCCCGACCCCTTCTTAAAAGATTCCTGTTGTTCAAACCCCCTCAAAAGTCCTGAAAAATAGACAGGCCTTGCAGCATCACCTGAGGATCTCCGAAACGGAGGCTCCCCTCACGTCTTCAGGGAACCCATTCCACAGAGCAGGGGTCACAACTGAAAAGGCTCAAGTTGTGCCAGACGGACCACCCCCAGAGGCTGGATTGCCAGCAGATGGCTACCTGAAAAGTGTAGGTGGCGCACAGGGACACAGTTATGTCCATCTTTTCCCTACCAGGGCTTAAAGCAGCCATGTGTGGGGGAGTCATTTTCAGTCAGGGAAATGAACATCAGGGAGTTAACCCCTCTTCCCCATGCAGCTGCTTTTTGCATCACAACTACACGCCTTGGGATCTGTGACCAGATCCCCAGCATGACATGGAGTTCGGCCTGAAGAAATAGGCCACAGGCTCTCACCCTCCTGAAGTGGCCTGATGACAATGCCATTAAGTTACTGGTAGAACAATTTTTTCTGTTCTTGGGTTAGGGCAAAGTACTAGAGCTTATGTACCTATCATGTCAGTAAAGTCCTCCGTGATAAATATTTTCAATGATAGGAAAACATTCAACTTAAGCTACTGCTGAATTTTAAACTGAAAAATTCATACCATGTTCATCATGTTCTTGTTCTCTTTTTTCCCATGTCAAGATAAATTAGAAGACTTTGCAACTTGCAGAGAAAGCCCGTCTCAGCCATGCAAGTGTTCCCCTGAGACCAGTTCCACCACTATCAAAGTTCTCTGCCTCTTTGTTAGTTGACTATGCTTCTGAAGTTGCTGACTGCTGTGCCACTTGATACGTCTGAAAATATTATTCATAGATTCCAGCAATCTCACCCCACCCCCAACTGGAGGGCGCCTTTACAGAGCATTCTGCTTTGAAACTGGTTTCAACCCAGTTGATCCATTGTGGCTTCCTTTCCACAACTCTAAATATTTGTGTTGATGCTGCTGAGTACGCTTTGCTATAAAAGCAGCCTTTCAACAGAAACAGAGTTTATAGAGTTGCTTGAGAAGAAATTCTGACATTAAAATGAGTTGGAAACTGATTTCTATTTCTTGTATCCTAATGCAGAACTACCTTGACTGTATTCCCAGGATACCTCAAAGACTTGAACTGAAAGACTGCCTTTCACTCCTGACCACAAACTAAACCCATTATTGATTAAGATATTTATACCCCGCTTTTCTCCTCAATGCAACTTACAACATTGTTCTTCTCTCCTCTCTTTTATAGTCACAAAAAACAACTCTGTGAGGCAGGTCAGGCTGAGAGAGAGAGCGCGCGACTGGTCCAGTGAGCTTCAACAGTAGTGTGGGGATCTAAAACTGGGTCTCCCAGATGCTGGTTGGACACTACACCGACCAGCACACTAGCTCACTACACCCCAAATACTATCCTGTGTCCAGTCTTGAATAAGAAGATTGAAACAGTGGCAAGCAGTCACCAGGGTTCAATCCCAATGCCCTTTTCAGTACTGGAACTCAGCCCTGGAAGGTGTAAAACGGCAATAAGGAAGACAGCATCTTTGAGCGTATACAAAGTGTTTCCTCCTCAACAATGAATAATCGACTTGGCTGAAATAAGTGGGACCTTTAGGTTAGAAAGTGTAAATCCCTGACAAACCTGAGCCCTCACAGCAGACTTGTTTCAATTAAGACCTGGTACAGGAGCAGACTGGAAAGTGACAACAGCCTTGGAGCAAGTCATGTTGAGTGGCACATATTGCACTACAAGCCAGCACTGCAGGATAACTCAGTTCAGTGAGTAGGGTTGCCAAGTTCCCTAGGGCTCAAACCGGGGGGGGCGGGGGCGGTCATGGGAGGGTGCAATGGAAGTACTTACCGTGCGTGATCACATAGTGCATGCATGCTCCAGAGCTTTTCTGTGTTGCTCTGGGAATGACATCATTCCTGGCATGAGCTCTGGAATACACGGGCATGTACTCCAGAGGGGTCCTGACCCATTCCTGCACCTCCTCCTCCACCACCTGCTGGCCAGGTGAAAGGGAGCAGGGGGGACGCTGGGAGCAGGGGATCCCCTGCCCCCACTGAGTGAATGGTATCGTTATCAGTGGGGCTGACAATGGACATTAGCTCACCAACCGCATTGTCCCCCAAATTGGAAACAGTGCAGGAGGAGACAGCTGGTGAACTGACATAAACTGCCATCGTGGCTGAGAGGACGTCTAGGCCATGTGACCCTGAGGCTTGAGCAGAGTTGCTGGCTTGGCTCTGCTTGCTCCTGGCCACCGGTGGCCCTCTAGGACAGCAGCCCACAGGGCAGTTTCCTTGTAAGTTACATGGCCTGTCCATCCCTGGAGCCTCCATTCTTTTTCACCTCAGCATTTCATCAGTCTGTTAAAAACACTCATAAATATGCAATATGTACCATTCACAAAATACTCTCCTATATAAATAACATCTTTCTCAGACCATTCTTAACGGTTTGTCTGGAGGTAGCACAAAAGTTGGGAGAAGTGTGATAAGTTTATCTAGGGTGGATTTCTAGGTGTAAAAAGGTGCTTGATGACCCAACAATTACCTGAAGGGAAAAGCTCCCAGGTTTGAGTGCTTAATCAAGGTAAGAGGCTGAGGGGAAATGAAGCCGGGTGAGGACAAGATTAAGTCCTGAGTTCCTCTTGGGAAACTCCATTGTTCTAAGTTATGCATCTCTACGAGCTATGGAAGGGCTGTCAGTCAGCTACCTACGACTGGTAGTTTTCCATGCTCCTGTCCAGCTGGCATCCACCCTGGGCCAGGTAGTGCATTGTGCTTATGGCATATGAGGAAGGGGTTTATATTACATCCATAAACTGCCTTCTTAGCGTGAGAGGGGTCTGTCTGCTAACACCTGGCCCAGTTATTTCTGATTTGGGCAGTTGCTTTCTGTTTGCCTGCCCGCCTGCCCTTTTTCAGCCAGTGAGCAGTGGCAGGACCAAGGAGAAGGAATGGCTACCACCACCATTCCTGTTATGCAATCCCTATGGGTGGTAGTGTGGATTAATCTCAGAGGGAGAGTGAAAATGACTAAGCAGTACAAAGGGAGTGGCCCTACTCAGAGAGGGGTGCACTGAGAGCTATTTGCCCAAGGGTGCCTCCAAACCTGGTGCCATCATTGTGGAAGGACTATCTGCAAAGAGGACTTGTGTACCTTTATAACTGCACAGAGGAGAGAATGTTGGCATGCTCAGTATGGTGCAGGGCTGGAGAAACCTGCACCTGCTGAAATTCCCTCTTTTGTACAGGTACAGGATCCCTCTCTTTCATCCACTGTAGTCTTATGGACCAGGTCCTTGGAGTAGCATACCAGGCCACTTTAGCAACTGTAATCTGTAAGAAGACATTAATGATCTAGCAGGCAAAGCCAGGTGGAGACTTGCAGAGTTTCTTGCAGCTCAAGTGCATAAGCTTCCATATGGGTGGATGGCAGTTGTGCTAAAAAATATGAAGCACACATGTTAATCAGAGATGCTCAGACAGCTGCCAATTTGACTCAGCATCTTGTTTGCAGATTGAAATCAGGGAGCTGACTGTCCATTGACTGTTCATTAGCAGTTTGAGCCTGTTTTTCAGGTTACTTTTCAAGCATTCAAACATTACAATGAAGTATAGAAAAACTGTTCTGCTGGGCCTCTGGTTGAGGTGCTGGCGATCTGTCCCTTCTGACTGCCTGTGCTCCACTCCATGCCACCCTGGGTGTGATTGGTAGACACTGGCTGTACCCTGTAGTTTGTTACAGCCTCAGTGAGACATCATACTTGACATCTTTTAATTGCTGGTTTTTATGTGATGTATGACTTACCTTTTCTCCTAAAGTGTTTTTAACTTTGTACCTATTATTGTTGTGACGCTCCCTGAGTCTGCTTGCAGGGAGTGTGGGATATAAATGGAATCAATCAATCAAATAAATAAATAAATAGAACAACTGGCAGTTTTTCCCATATGCAAATTCTCATATGACCCAATGACAATTCTATTTTTCTCCTTCCTGTTCCTAAAGACCTGTTCCTGCTGCACACCAGTAAACAGTGACCACTAATAAACAGTGAGCAAATCAATCATTCAGCCAGCGATTTTAAGTTAACATTCCATTTTTAAAAAGTCTTAGTGTTCACTTAAGTCCTACTTACCTGTATAAAAATGCCCTCCTGAATAATTTGATCATCAAACAATCTATTTCATAATGTGGAAGCCACAACAGAAAATGTATGTGTATAGGCAGTTGTTAATTTTGCCCATTTGCAAGGTGGTACCTGCAGAAGGCCCTGGTCAGGTGAATGAAGCTGCCATAGTGGAGCGGGGAGAGAGAGAGAGAGAGAGAGAGAGAGAGAGAGAGGTGGTCATTCAGATATGAGGGGCCAAGGCCTCGTAACTGAAGAGAAGCCGATGGAGTGACTGCAGAATGGGAGTAATATGCCTACTCGGCCAGCTCTCGATAATAACTGAGCTGCGGTATTCTGCACCAAATGGAGCCTCTGAGTTGACTTAAAGGGGAGACCTAAGCAGAGTGCATCGTAGTAGTCTACTCAATGTTACTGTGGCATGGTCAGTGAGCAAATGTTGAAGTCTAGACTAAAGAAGGATAACTTGGTAGACAGCAGTGATCAAGCCTTCATGGCACAGGTCTAGGAAGAGTGAGCCCAAAATAACTCTGAAGTTTGGACCCAAAAATGATTTTGAATGGTATATTTGCATTGTATCTGTGGATTGAATGTGCTGTTTCATGACTAAACTAGCACGGGATGTGTGTTTAGTCTGGCTTCGTGCGAGGAGGGTAAGATGTCACAGGAAGGCAGCTCTATAACTGGAACAGCCTCCACCCCACAGCACCTTACCATTTGCTCTCCCAACGAGCCCTAACACAAGAGCACTGGTGGAAGGCACAGGCAGCCCTTTCCAAAAGATGCTGTTAGCAAGGCAACCAACACTGTACCAAGAAACTAACTGTAGGCCTACAGCACAGACCTGGCCTAATTCCAAGTGGTGTAACAAACAACACTGAGCTCTGCTGCCCTCTGCAGTGATTATGAGAGCAAAACACGATCAAACGTGTGAACACAAAGAAATATGTGCCCTCAAAGCAGGAACCCTGAATCAAGAAGACCCATTTTCCCCTTTCAAGGGCTTCCCTGGGTCTCCCCTTTTTATTCTCCTCATTAATATCCATGCTATAACTAGCTCTCTCTCCGCTACTACAGTTCTGGGAATGCAGTTCATCTGAGGTCCCTCTGTTCTAATCTAGTTCAGAAGGATTTATTTTTGGGTCTGTGTAACCTAGCAATAGGTGCACGTGACCAGTAGTGGCTGCAGCATGAATATGCATTGCCTTCTCCAGGCAGAGATTCTCAGTAAATTCCATCTCCATTGGCAGCTACAAAGGATGCAAGGCACTCATCTTCTCTCCTGCAGTGACAGCAGCTGCTCCGCATCTCACAGTTCAGGCAGGCTATGGCTGAGGGGCCGCTCAAAGCACAGGTGTGTCTGGCTGGCCACTGCAGTATAGAAATTGGCAGCAGACCCTGGCTGCCGGTGCTATTTTTATCTCCCTTGATGTTAAAGTAGATGATGCAGGAGAAAAGAAGGGACAGATATAAATAAACAGCAGCCAGCAGCATCCCTGAACAGCAGCATATTTGTCCCTGGGGGTGGGGGGGGGGAGTGATCATAGCTCAGTGAAAGGGAATGCTTTGCATGCCTCTGGCCCCAGATTCAGTTCTTGCCAATAGACATGGGCACGATCCAAAAAAAAAATTCCGATTAAGCCGTTTATGGATCTGGGCTGCCGCCGAACTCAGGTCACCGATTCTAACCGATCAAGTCTCGTTTCCGGTCCAGAATCGGGGAGGCCAGCACCCAGGGCAACTGTAGTCAGGCTCTTACGCGTGCATGTGCATGCACGCTCCTGAGTCGCCCCCGCCCACGCAGCAAGCTGGCTGTCCCGGTGTGCTGTGGAGCTGGCGGCAGCGCAAGTGGCTCGGAGGCTGCCCGCGCCGTTCACCTGCCCTGCAAGACAAGGGGCTTGCCTGTGCGCCCCTTGTCCTGGGGAAAGGCGAACGGTGCAGGCGGCCTCCCAGCCTCCCGCGCTGCCTTTTGCCTTTCCCCAGGACAAGGGGCAGCTGGCTTGCCCACACGCCCCTTGTCCTGGGGAAAGGCGAACGGCGCGGGCGGCCTCCCAGCCTCCCGTGCTGCCTTTTGCCTTTCCTTTGTGGCCATTGTCCGGGGTCTGCGTCCCAGCCCCCAGACTTGCCAGGAGGGAGCAGTGGGAGGCAGCCAGCAACCAGGTCCAGAACCTGCCCACTCCAGGGGGAAGGAGTGAAAGGCCAAAGCCTCAGAGGGCTGGAGGGAGCAGGAAGAGGCCAGCCAGTCCCACCCTCCAGGGGGAAGAGAGGGGACTAAGCAGGCCAGAGGAAAAGGGCCAAGGCAGGGGCAATAGGGACCCAGCAGCAGCCCGAACAGAGCCCTTACCACCTAAGGAGGAGAAGCGGCCACTACAGCCCAGAGCCACACCCTGGCTAGAGGACAGCAGCCTGGCTCAGGAGTGGCTAGGAGCCAAGCCCCTCCAGGTGGAGCTGCCACAGGCATGCTGGGGGAGGAGCTGGATAGCCCCGCCCAGCATCAATGAGCAGGCAGCCCAGAAGCTGGCTGGGGCAGCTCCTCGCGAGCAAGGCCAAGGAGACCTCAGCTGGGGATGGCTCACACTCAACCCCACCCTGCCAGCAAGGCAAAGAAGCCTAGAAGGGATTAGTGATAGGAGGGAAACACCTGAGGGAAGGCACAGCTAGGCTAAGTCAGGAGAGGGAACAAGCCTGGAAGGAGGGCGGGGTGGAGAAAGGAAACACTATAAAAGCTGGCTGGGAAGAGCTCTGGGGTGGTGGGTGTGAGTGAGGAGTGATGGTGTGAAGTGAGAGCAGAGCAGAGCAGAGCAGAGCAGAGCAGAGCAGAGCAGAGCAGAGCAGAGTTCTGGGAGGAGGAGATGATGGAGGATGCAGTGGGTAAGCAGACCAGGTTGAGCAGGCCAGCGAGTGGATTGAGAGGGAATCAGGGTGATGTATACTGCCCCTCCTTCCACAGAGCAGGGTCCTGCAGCGTCCCTGGTGCCCCTCTGATGTCAGGGCTGGCCCAGCTGGCACCCTGCCCAGCGGTGGCAGTGACAAGCCCTGACAGCCATGGCTTCAGAACACCCCCTTCCCCCTCCCTCCCCTGGGTTGCTGCTCCGTGGTTGGAAGGAAGCCTGCTAATCAAGGAAAGCTGGGCTTCCATTCGTGTTTCGAGGGCGACAGAAGGAGGGCAAACACAGCTCATTCCCCTGACTCTGTTGCCCTGGGAATAAATTACTGGTGCCAGAGTGTCTGCAATTTCGAACAGAAACCAACACATCCGATCAAGTCCCGAACAAGCAAACTCCCGACTGCTGGATCAGTTGCCGTGGACAGAACCGATTAGCTGAGTCACGATGGCGCAAACACCAAAATCGGGGGGGGGGGGAGGGGGGTTGAAATCGTAATTCAGATCGGGCCCACCTCTACTCGACAATTCCTTGGAGGGCTGCCATAAGCCAGAGTACATAGCCCGAACCAGTAGATCACTAGTCTGACTCAGTATAAAGAGGGCTGTGTCTGATGGCAGGGATAGATTTGCAAGTATATGTGCAATGCCTAAAGAAAACTCAGAAGACAGCAGTGTGTTGAGCAGTATTTCTAGAGAACAGGGGTGGAACTTCACTGTCCCTAAATCTGCCAGGTTCCAAGCATGCTCCCATACCGTACAGCCTTCTCAACTGTTCAGTGTAATATAGGGCTTGAGCATCATCACACATGCAGGTTTGATTGCAATTGCTCTTCATCATAGGTTTTAGTGTTTTAAGCTGCATAAATATAGCATTTCATAAATGAGCTTTAAATTGTTTTTGCCCAAACCAGTCTGTAGTGTAATTGTAAAATTGACATTCATCTGAATGCATGTTCTGTTGCAAGCCACATTCTATTTCACTCCGTATTGGATCCTTGCTAATGCTATATCTTTGTAAACTTGTATTTATTTATCCTATGACATTGTTTATGGAAATGTTCTTGACACTGTATGGAAATTCTTGCCCTTGTCCTTGCTACTGATTGTACTAATCTCACGCTATGTAATCTGCCTTGCGTCTCAGTGAGAATGGCGGACTATAAATGACATAAATAAATAAATTAAAAACATGCATATGACACTAACAATACAAAGGAGGATAAAAGGTACTTTGTAGCATTGCTTTATTAATTATGATTTATGTATTTTGGTCTTAATACAAAAGGTGATACTGTGGGATTTAGTGAGATTACAGAAAATAGTCCCCCCACCCCACCCCGCAAAGTCTACAATATTGTCTGATTTGATCCTAGGTCCCCTGAACCAAATCTAAATCATACTATCTCTTGATTCAAAGCCTGTTAGCTGATGAATGTTTTGCATCTTAATAACTAAACTGTAATGCTATTGCTCTTTAAATCACAGTCCCACCAGCTGCATCATATTCATATACAATTTTTTAAAATCTGTCAAAAGAGTCATGAAACTACACATAAATGCAGCTTTGCCCACAATAGTGCAGAAAACTATGGATCACGACATACTCTTGTTTAGGCCAAAGAAGAACAATCCAATCTAATACACTTAGGATAGACTATTAAAAATAGTTTTCAATCATTAGGCTAGAAAAGTTATAGGAACAAAGAATTCCCTTTGTTTAATATTGAACCAGACAGGCTTTTGAGGAGCACTGCAGGGTTTGTTTTAATCAGGTACCTCTGTAGTGCTCTATGAAGACGGGACATTTTTATTTCTCCCCATAAGATTTTTGGTCTTATATTTAGAGCTTCAGAAAGGGTGACCGTCAGAGAATTGATGGTAGGATGACAGAGTTCTAAAGAAAGCCTTCTCTTGCTTCCTGCTGTCATAGCAGAATGGCACATCTGCAGCCAGGGAAGAATAATAGATGGACATCATTTCTACTGTGTCAGTGAAGTCCCTTCAGCCACACCATTTGTACTTTAGAAAGGAAAGGGTTGTCGTGAGGAGTTGTTTGTGTCTGCCATGTAACTGAGGAACTCCTTTCCCTTGGAGACTCACCAAGATCCAACCTTGATTTCACTGCACATTTTTTTTATTTGAGCTGGCAGTGAGCAGGAAAGCAGTGGATGGGGGTAAACTTTCCAGATGTAGTACGTTTGATGTTATCTGGTTAGAACCAGATCAGAAGTACCATGCCTTGCCTGGCTGAAGCCCATAGAGGGATTGAACGCCCTCAGGGATTGTTTGAAATGGTCCACAAGTGAACAAGAAGCAGCAAGTGGTGGGCTCAAAGCCAGAGCTCTGTGTTTTGGTTTTTTGGTCATTTTCCAGGAAGCTTGCTTGCTGAAAGTAGCAGAATCAACCAGTTGCAGGTTTCCAGGCAGCTAAGAGACAACTAGTTTCAACCACTGAAAAATCAGAACTGAAACCTAATGATTGTCCCAAGCATTTCCAGTCTTAATCATCAGTGTCTTAAAAGTGCCTCCATCGAGCATGGAGCCTAGCACATCTTGCACATTTTACAGCCTCTTGATGGGCCTGTTGGCAAGGGAGAATAGGTGAACAAGGTTTTTAAACAATTGCCAAAGTAGTTCCTTTGAAGGCTCTGAGCTACCACTCTAGGCAGATATGCTGAACAAAGACCCTCCTCCCCCACCTGGACATACACACACACGCACACACTGACTGCCTGACTCACTCCAGGTGAAATGTATGGGTATCCTAATGTTTTTTAAAAGAAGTGTTTGAGTGGCAGTCTCAAAAGGGAAAATAGCCCAAAGGGAAAGAGTTTTTAAAAGACCTCTGTCCACACAGGTCTCCTTCCTGAAATCTCTGCTCCAGCAGCTGTCCACAGGGAAAAACGAAGGGGGAAAATGTATTGCAGCTTCCTGCAACTATACTTAATGCACAGTTCTCCTGAAATTCAAATTACTGAAATAACAGTGTGCCTAGCAGTTTCCTATTCTGCTGAAGCTTGCTCCTTAAATACATGTACATTCTGTGTTGTTTATTGTTTTACTTTTGAATTTTTTTGAAAATGCAAAACTTTATGCCTCATTAAAGTTGCAAACTTACATCACCTGATCTGAACAGATGTTTCGGTCTGCTCTTCTCAGTCATTGTCTCATCTCATCCCCTTGATTATCAGAGCCTTTTTCTTACCCCCTCCGCCATGTCCTCAGTCACCGTTTACACCCAGACATTAAAGTCTAGCCTAACAACGTCACTATTCTGGAACTGGCATTTTGACAAATCCGTCTCATAAATTCCCTTGAAGTTCATGCAACAATGTTCTACATGGAGCACTCTCAAAAGCAATGAATGCAGTGCCTTGGGGAAATACTATTTTCTTCAGGTACAAAACAGTTCTTATTCAGTTCTTGAAAAAATGCAATCTCCTGAATACAACCTTGTAGGAAGAGAAGAGGCCAGTATGCAGCAAGTGAGAAACAGCAGTACATTTCCTGTGCACAATTGTGAGAATTGCATAGGAAAGCTCAAGTAATTCCCAAATAAAGTATCTCCACCCAAAAACAAACCTTGCCCTACTTGGAGAGTTCTGATTTCTAAAATTCTTGGACTCATGCCTGACTGCCAGTCCCACTTTTTGCCTTGGAGCAAGATCTAGTCATGGTGGTAAGGCAAAGTCACTTTTCATATGCTTAAAGGTTCTCTTGTCTTTGAAATGGAACTGAAGGGATAATCCCCAGCAACCCTGGTTCTGATGAAACCCTGTTCCTGCTACTTCTGTAGCCTTTATTTATTATTTAATTCAATTTATATTGAATTTGCAGAACACTATTATATTAACATACTTCACAGTTTCACAGTTTGTACTTAGGTGGGTCCTTGTTTAATGACATGGCCATATGTCATTTCTCAAATCTATGAAGGGTATTTATTTATGTACTGCATAATGGAGAAGAAGGTTTTGTGCCTTTGAAACTAATCCTGGCTGTTGTACAACATCATAGGAAATTGAACTACACAATAAAGCAGTGTGGTACTAGTATATCTTCAGGGGTTCAAATACGCGGTTGCACATGGCTTGAATGGCTCAGTTGCAAAGAATGAGGAAGGTCAGCTTAAGGCTGTATGGCTTTCCTGCTTAATCAGTACTGTGCAGATGTGTACACTTGCTGGTGCAGTTAATGTTTGCTCTGTGTCAGGAACAATGTCCTGCAACAGATAATTTCTCTTTAAACAGGTAATTCTGTAAAAGAATAATTTAGCCTCTGATAGCACCAAGAGGGCTGCAAGTACAAATGCCACCCATCCTTACAGTGTGCAAGGGGTAACCTGGTGCAAAAAGAAACCATGGATGTCGAGGGTATTGGTATTGGTGGAGATGCCTCAGGGAACAGAGAGCAGTGTTATTGGAGCTTGATGGTAAGAAATGATGCACCTGTTCAAAGACATGATGGAGATGTTGGATTTAATGAATATGTGTTACATAATGATTAAATAAAGTAAAAATGATTCTGATCTATATAATTATTCAGAGGTTTGTTGGTTCACTCCTGCCAAGTGGTCCAATTGTTCTTATCAGGGTAGAAGCCACATGGAAAAAATAACCTCTGACATATGCTGATAATAGCTCAGTGTATTCCACTTGTTACTGTTCTTAATTAGTTTTAATTATCTTGTTTCACACCCCACCTTCCTTGATTAGATTTTATGTTTATCCTATTCTGCCTTTCTTCTGCAGTTGGCATCAGGGCCTTGCCCACAGGTGAATATTTTTAACTGGATATCTTGAGTGTTTTCAAGGTTTGTGTTGCCACCACTTGTAGCATATTGGGAGGCACACATATAATACCTGGAATACTAAACACGAATAAGGAGGCATCTAGGACCCAGAAGCTGACTCACTCTCCAAGCTGCTGGCTGCCTCTCACCCTTCACTGCAGTGGATCTGTGCATCAGCTACAGTGGAGGAGAAGCAGCAGAGAGATACCCAGTATACTGGAAACCTGGACAAGGAAGGTATGAACTGTCTGATGTCTGAATCAGAGAGAAGCAGAGGTACAGCTCTGGCCAGGCAAGCATGCAGGACTCCAGGGTAGGATATTGCCAGCGCTAGTCTATCACCCAGGTGTTCAGCCTGTTGTTGAGAGAAAGGCATTCAGCCAGTCCATTCTCCCAAAGAAGCTAAGAAGATGTGTAGCGATGAGTACCAGGGAATTGAAATAGGAGAGAACTCTCAAAATAGATTTTCAATGGAGCGAGTAAAGAGAGCTGTGTCAGGAGGATCCTTTTGCTTCTGGACCAGGGAATGAATTTACTAGCAGTAAGGCAAAGGAATGAGGAAGGCCAGCTTAAGATTCCCTTCTGCCTTCAGGATCCTTCATATTCTCCCGTCTAGCACAAGCTCAGGCCTACCGGCAAGATGCTATATTTCAAAGCATTTGCAGGTGAGTAGCACAAGGTGAGGCTTCTGCAGAAGGAGAGGATGAGCAGGAGCAGCATCTCACTCAGGCAAGGGACTAGTTGGATTTGGATTTCCATTGGAAAGGAGTGGCAGAAGAAATTAAAAGTCCAGCACTTGGGAGCTCTTTGTCTTGTGGGTCTGAAGGCAGCACAGTCAAAACTCCATGTGAGCAGGAATTGGGGAGGAGGGTGTGTGTGTGTGAGTGGGTGGCTGTATCCTGTAGAATAGATCCTTTTCTGTGGTTGGAGAATAGCACTTACCTGCCCAATTGTTGTTGAATCAAGAGGGTGGCTAGGAAAGAATCTCAGAAATAAGAACCATTGTGGAGCTGTAATATCTGAAATAAGGCATATTAGATATTCTTTGGAAGTGAGAATTATGGAAATGAGGGAAATCCATTATGTTCAGTGTTGAAGAAAAGGAGATACTTGTTTTTCTTTTTAAAGAGAGCATCCTTTAAATGAAAGGACACCTGGAAATCCTAGGGAGGCACACTCTTGGGCACTGATAGAGCTTGTTTTCAAAATCTTGACATCATAGGAAGTTGCCCTAAACCAAGTAAGCCCAATGGGACTCATAGCTCAGTACTGTCTACACTGATTGGCAGCTGCTCTCCAGTCTTGGGCAAATAGAAGTCTTTCTTGCCATCTGCTTCCTGAGATTCTTTAAGTGGAGATAACAGGAACTTGGGGCTTTCTGCATGCAAAATGGGGGCTCACCCAGAGTAAAACAATGGGGGGGGGTCAGAAACAGCCTCTTTGCTTTGTGGGAAGCAACTGCTGAGACTAGGGCTGAAAGCCAAGGTTAGGAATGAGAGCAAATTAGCTGCCCCATCAGCACTGGCCATCTAATCAAATGTCCTGCAAGTGGCTGGTGCTGTGGAATGCTTCAGAGGAGCACTGAACTAGATAGGCTTATGTCTTGGCTCCACTAAACATGCCTTTGCATTAGGCATTGTGCCAGTGGGAGTAACACAGCCAAGCAGAACACAGTGGGACTTACTAGAACCATCAGAGTTGTGGTCATCAGAGACGTGTCCTTAATTTTCTCCCAGGTCTTTCAAGAATACTTGTTGAATTGGTGCGCAGAGAAAGCAGTGGATTGCAACATGGTCCTTCTTGAAGAAACAATGGTCAGTCGGCTGTTTCTTCTGTGCAACTCAAGAAGGCAAGTAGCACACTCTCTGGGCACTTGCATTTTGGTTGGGGACAGAGTGAAATGTCAGGTGTGTTGCAGGAAAAATACTCGGGATCAAATGGGTAAGAAAGTCTATGTTGTTAGAACTGAACGTAGCACCTTCCCTCCTGAAGCAGACATTTCCACATTGCATTTGCCTGCCAACCACCGTCTGACTCGGAGTCTCGGGCTTGATGGGATGCTGGCAGGGCAAAAGCACTAAGTGGCAGGACTTGCAGCTCACACAATGTCTTGTTTAAAGTGGGCTGCATCTTGTGCAAAATGCCAGCTGTTAAGTCCCAGATCTTTGTTTCAAGCAGTGTCATGTTTAAATCAGGCCTTACTGCTCTTCTAAGGTGCGGGAGATTTGTGCTGAAATTGCATCAGCTGAATTAAGCGATGTGCAAGCTACGCTGCAATTGTAGGAGTTCTAAGACAAATAATCCATTTACCATTTATATCTTGGGCAGTTTCATCCATGACCTGGTTGTGCTAATATATTCCCAGCAACTTCATTGGGCTAAATTGGCTGAAGCTATTAATCATTAATAAGTTATGGATCCACCAGTATTTGTTACTGGTGGGTATCCGTTACTGTTGCATACCAAAGTTGTACCCAGTAGTGGATCATATGCTCAAGACATAGCAGCTTGCTTTATAAGAATACTTTACTTCCTTGGTTTGCATCTTTTATTTAACAGTATCTAAATAACAGTTCAAAATGCATTTCCAAAGTTTTGTACAGCATTTTCCATAGCATAAACTGCATTTTGAAATTCTGAAAATTATGTTATTTGGAAGTAAATTTTATGACTCTTAAAAAGGAATATGGAAGCTCATACAAAATTGTTTTTTCAACTAGATATGTCATGAGAGGGTGAACTTTTAAGCAATTATGCCTATTTGATTGGTCTCTTCCATGTTGCACTTGGTTTAAAACACATCCCTGAAGATGGGCTGTAAGCCTGGAATCTGTTGGGATTTTTACTATCTTTTGGATTAAACTCTGCCTCTTTAGATCCCTCTATGCATGGATCCTGGTAGCCATCTACCTATCCTTTTCCTATGCATCTAGATACTGGCAACTCTACACTTTTGGGGGGGAAACTAAATAAATCTTTACCAATGATCTCTCTTTACAACATATAATGACTTTTTTATTGAAAATGCAAATATGCTGTTACACTGAGAATTCCTAACCTACCTCACACACTCAGAATGCTGTAAATAGGCTGCAGTGTAACTGAAATCAGGTCCGACACTTTAAACAACAAATATAGATATTAGAGATAAGAAAGTATTGCAGCTATAACTGAAGGCACATTAACCATTTCCCTTTAAACAGGGAGGAATGCTTATATTTTGGGAACAATCAGAAGAGAAAATTGCGGAAGAAAATCTGGAGGAAGCATGAAGTTAATGACGTTCTATCTCAGATCAAAACTGAGATTACAACAATGCAAGCTAAAACAGGTTACAAATCTACATACCTGCAATTAGACAGGAAAAGGAAAATGTGCCTGCCTCAAGCTTCAAGAATGACTGGACCTTATAGTACACTTCCTTTTATAAAAGTGAACAACAGTTGCTTCCACACAGGGATTCTCATATAGCAGACAATTACAAGTTGTGGTAACCTCCAACTGGGTCCTTTTCACACTGCTTACCTTCACTCGCAACGACGTGGAACACCGCGCTAAAAATGCAGAAGATCATGTTTTCTTGTGTGAGAACGCGATCTTCTGCATTTTTAGCGCGATGTTCCACGTCATTGCGAGTGAAAGTAAGCAGTGTGAAAAGGGCCCTGGTTTCTCAAATTTCACAAAGAGTTCTGAAATCAAAGTCCAATCATAAAAGAGAAAGCTGTGAAAGTAACTTGAAAAACAGCACATTTGTAATGTAATTAATCAACTCTAAGTAATTCCAAAGAAAGTGCAGTTCCAAATTGAGGGCCAAGATAGACATTACGATGTCCTCATGACTGCTGCAAGGATGCTGCTGCCATTTTAAAGTGATTTTAAAAATGCGTTGAGGGCCCAATCCTGACTGGGACTGCAACACATTGCTCTTGTTCCCTCCCACACTTTTTCAAGTAGTGAAACAGTGTCGGAGTGTTGTGTGGACATTTTGGTATGATAAGGCTCAGGGGAAGGGGAAACAAGAGCACCTCAGCCCTCTGCACTGCAGGTCCAATCAGGATTGGACTCTAGCAGCTTTTTAAAATCTTTAAACCACTTTAAAATGGTGGTGGTGTAGGTAGCCATAAAGATGCAGTCATGTCTAGGTTGGCCCTGAGCCTGGGTTAAGCTGCTGCCAATTCACAAACCGGCTTCATTGCAGCCATTGGTAACATGCATTATCCTTCGGTGTCTGTTTTAGATAAAAGCATTACCACCCCAAATGACATTTTCATAAATGATATTTAAGCAAGTTGTATGAAACATTTCTACATCTGCAATGCAAATGCAAGGCATATAGTGGCTGTAATATGCATTCAATTTAGAATTTGCCCTCTCTCACACACGTTTTGTTACACTTTCATAATATTCATATATGCATATAAACCGAGTGTGATGGGCTCAAAGAGGCTCGAGTGTGGAAACACTCTTTGGTTCCTTTTTAGTTAGAAACTGTAGGTGATGGACAGAAACTCAGAACAGAGCACATTCTAGACCCATACCATTTCAGCATTGCTGCCCTCAGCCTCATGGGTGAGAGTGAACTCCACGGGACTTCCTCTTCCAGCATGTTCTATTCTAGCAAACAGACTGAGAGTTGGGGCAGAAAGGCTTGCAGGGAGCCACTAGGTGGCCTTTGGCAGGATGCCATATTTCTTATTTTAGTGACCTACATGGCAATATAGAAAAGAGGCCAGTAGCACCTTTAAGACTAACCAACTTTACTGTAGCATAAGCTTTCGAGAATCACAGTTCTCTTCGGCAGATGCATGGCAATATTGTTCTGAGGATGACTGAGGGATCACTCAAAAGATCAATCAATGCACACCCCAATATTTTATCCAGAATGCAACACCTGTACAAGTCCCTAATGAGGTCATCTCAGCTTACATATTAAGGGAGAGGAATAGCAGCTTATGCCTCTTTTTTAAATTTATGCAAACCCTCCAGGGCTTTGTGTTCAGGCACAGGAGAGTTGGAGCCATGCTGCTGCAAGGGAAGTGCTCCTATGCTAGGCACAGTAAAGTGGGTGAGCACTTATTCATTCCAAAAATAAAACCCATGAATGCTCACAAAATAGCATGTGAGACCTGTGCCACCAGTACTCATTTGTGTCACTGGCACTATTCAATAAGCATCTATACTACTCACATGAGCAATGATAATGCTATCTGGGGTAGGGGGTGTGGGGTTACATAATACCAGGGCTTTTTTTTAGTGGGAACGCAGTGGAACGGAGTTCTGGCACCTCTTAAAAATGGTCACATGGCCGGTGTTCCTGCCCCCTGATCTCCAGACAGAGGGGAGTTTAGATTGCCCTCCGCGCCACTCAGCCCTCCGTACTCGGCGGCGCAGAGGGCAATATAAGCTCCCCTCTGTCTGGAGATCAGGGGGCAGGGCCACTGGCCATGTGACCATTTTTGCCAAGGGCAATTTAAACTTTAAAAAACTTTCCCCTTCTTCCAGCTGACCCAAAGTGACGTCATTGTTCAGTCTTGAGTTCCACCACTGAGTTCCACCACCTCTTTTCCCAGAAAAAAAGCCCTGCATAATACCATATTGCTCTTTGAATGCAGGGAAAATGTAATATTCTTATATCAGAAGTGTAACCTAGAGAGCAGACAACGGGAACCTCTGCCACTATTGAGTAAAAACTGTGTATTGAGCAAAGATAGGCCTGCAACAGCCTTCAGAGAAAGGAGTCTTATTACTTACCCTGAGCTTCCCAACTGCAAGAGGTCTCTGAACTATGAACTAAAGGCATTTCCAGATGAGGCAAACTGGAAGTGCGCATGCTCGCAGTGCAGGAGCTTGCACATTGCTTCAGTCCACAGGTCTCTAAAAGCAAATAACTGGGAACACAGAGTAGGGAACACCACCAAGTTTATCATATAAAGTGCAGTGCAGCAGTTGAAGCAGTGCAGCATAGTTGTTGGACTGTCAGACTAGAATCTGGAAGAACTAGGTTCAAATCTCCAATCTGCCATGGAAGCTCACTGGGCCAGTCTTGGGCCAGTCACTGGTTGGGCCAGTGACACATTCCCAGCCTAATCTATCTCACAGGGTTGTTGTCAGGGCTTTTTTTCTGGGAAAAGAAGTGGTGGAACTCAGTGATGGAACTCAGGACCGCACAATGATGTCACTTTGGGTCAGCTGGAACAAGGAGGGAGTTTTAAAAAGTTTTTTAAAGTTTAAATCGCCCTCTGCGCCCCTGATCTGTCTGGAGATCAGGGGCGGAGCCACTGGCCATGTGACCATTTTCAAGAGGTGCCGGAATGCCGGTCCACCATGTTCCTGCTGAAAAAAAGCCCTGGTTGTTATGATGATAAAATGAAAGAGAGGAGAATGATGTAAGCCACTTTGTGACCTCATTTGGAGAGAAAATGGAGTGTAAATGCAGTATATAAAATAAATGCAGAGGAGTTAGCCGTGTTAGTCTGTAGTAGCAAAATCAAAAAGAGTCCAGTAGCACCTTTAAGATGCCTGCATCTGATGAAGAGAACTGTGATTCTTGAAAGCTTATACTACAATAAAGTTGGTTACCCTTAAAGGTGCTACTGGACTCTTTTTGATTTTTATAAAATAAATGTCATGCATCACCAATCAGGGATAGCCCTGCCCAGTGTCCAGTGAGCTATCTCACCTCTTATTTTTTTCTGATGTCCTGCCCAGTCATGAGATCAGGAAGAGATCAGTGGATTTCCCAAAACTCTTACTCTAATATTTTTATCCATGTGCATTCTTATACTCTTGATTTAAATCTTACTCAAAACCTAAAAGACATCTCATATTGGTGGTCAATAGGTGTAAATACAAACACCTCCTCCTAATGAACTACATCCCCCACCTCCTTTTATTCTTGTTGCTTACAATGCAGCAGAAAACTTACTGGTGCATGGTTGTGTACCTTATGCTTATGCCTGAGAGTAAAACAAGGTTCTTATCATTGTTTAGTAATGAAGCAAGATCTTCCCTGTAAATTTAGTAGGAATTTCTTCAGGAAATGTTCAAGGATTCTTTGTCTGATTAATCTATAAATATGTTTATTTGTAGGTGCTAACATTTGTGTGGGACAGAGCACATCAAGAGATCCAGTAAGAATCTACATGGTTAGCAAGGAAAGGACCCTTCTCCATGATCAGCACAGATTCCATAGTCTTTCCATAATTCCATGCTGTGCCCAATGAAGTACAATCAAATGAGATGAAAACAGTAACACACAGTAAAGTGCAGTCCAAGGGTATAATGGCTTGCAGAACTGAGGGGCACTGGGAGGTATAATAGCCCTCAGAGTACAAAGGTATTCTGCTGGAAGATAAAAACTGGCAAAGATGATGGCAAGAATGTAGTTTTGAGGGTCTGGGGTTGCTCATTCTCACTACCACTGTTGATTCTCTCTAATTACTCTTGGGAGACCCAGAATAGGATGGGTGATGGACTTGTGAAGGGAGGTGCTAGTCTCCATGGAGCCTCCTGTCCTCACCCAATGGATGCGGGATTCCACCAGGATAAGAAGATTGCTGCAGACATCCCAGAGCTCTATGCATCTCAATTCCAGCCTGGATGCGAAGACCAGAGATGTGGCTTCTGAGTCCGTGGGTCTCTTCTTCATGCTCTTGATTGACTTGACAGCCATTGTAGGCAATGTAGCCATTATGACAGTCATTATCAAGACACCAGCACTGAGGAAGTTTGTGTTTGTATTCCACCTTTGTCTCGTGGATCTCCTGGCTGCTCTCACCCTCATGCCCCTAGCCATGCTGTCCAGCTCAGCCTTTTTTGATGGCACTGCCTTTGGGGATGCCCTCTGCCAGGTCTACTTGTTCCTAAGTGTTTGCTTCACCACCATGTGCATCCTCTCAATCTCAGCCATTAATGTCGAACGCTACTATTATGTGGTGCACCCCATGCGTTACGAGGTCAAGATGACTGTTAGCCTGGTGGTCTGTGTCCTGGTAGGGGTCTGGATCAAGGCTGTAGTCATGTCCATCATCCCTATCCTGGGATGGCTTTCCCAAGACCACTTTGGTGGCTCCTCAGCCTACAGTGGACACAGCTGCACTTTGCAGTGGAGCCGGAGTGCCTACTGCAAATTTTTTGTGGTGTTCTTTGCTATTTTCTACTTCCTCTTGCCTGTCTTCATTATTTTGGTTGTCTATTGCAGCATGTTCAAAGTAGCCAGGGTAGCTGCCATGCATCATGGTCCACTCCCCACCTGGATGGATACCCCACGGCAGCGATCTGAGTCCCTTAGCAGTAGATCCACTATGGTGACTAGCTCAGGAGCCCCTCGGACTACCCCTCAGAGGATGTTTGGAGGAGGAAAGGCTGCCATCATCCTTCTAGCAGTGGGAGGCCAATTCCTCTTCTGTTGGCTGCCATATTTCTCCTTTCACCTTTATTCTGCACTGAGCTCCCATTTCCCTGGCTGGCAGACAGAGAATGTGGTTACATGGATTGGCTACTTTTCCTTCACATCCAACCCTTTCTTCTATGGGTGCCTCAACCGACAGATCCGAGGAGAGCTCAGCAAGCATCTCACATGTTTCTTCAAGCAGCCACCAGAGGAGGACCTGAGGTTACCAAGTAGGGATGGCTCCATTGAGGAGAACTTCTTGCAGTTCCTGCAAGGGACAGGTTGCAACGCTGAGGCAAGGAACACTTTCACTCACCCTAGCCCTAATAGGGACCCACCTACCATTGATTTCCGGATCCCGGGACAAATTGCAGAAGAGACCTCAGAGTTCCTGGACCAGCACATGAACAGTGACATCACTGTCTCTGATAGCTACATCAGGGCAGCACGTTCATCCAAGCCTGAGCTGTAGCTGTTTTTGCACTTGACAATCTAGTTCTATTGATGTGTGAAATAATGCAGAACATAGCAGCGGATGGGGGTATTTAATAAATACAACCATGCCATTGGAACCATATCTCTTCACCTCACTGCACAAGCCAAGAAGCACCTGCTACTAGTATCTCAGTCATTTTATTCAGTTTTAACCAATATAGTTTGAGAATTGGTCTCCATCCAGCTCAGCTTCTTTCTTAATAGGTTAGAGTTAAAGCAGGCTTATGTTTCAAAATGTCCACAGTTTCTATCAGTCCTTTCCTAAATCCCAAAATGTTGTTGATATTTGCCATCTATGATATTTGTTAGTCATTTTATAACTTCTTTTGAACTTACCTCTGTGGAAAGTACCCTGTTGAAGAAGAAAAGGGCCAGCAAGGATCTCTCCTTTCAGCCCACCCCCCACTACTGAGCCAATGTTCTTGACCTGTAGGTCAAGAGTGAGGCTCCCACTGCTGTGTGGATGAGGCACAACTGAGTCAGAAGAAGGGTAGATGGAGACAGGGCCTTGGTGGTGAAGGAATGTTTTAAAGATCGATGTTGATATCCTGCTAGCAAAATGTCCATCATTCTGATGGGCTGTATTTACTTACTTCTTCAGAATCAAGGAGTCTATAGAAGCCATTGGAAGGCTTTCTCCTTGGCAGGCAGTATACCAGACACTGGTGATCCCACTGTCAGCAGGTACCAGGTTTTGCCTCGTTTGAACTGGATCCTTGCGGCAGCTGACTTCAATAGAAGACATTGGTTTCCACAGAGGAAGGTAAAATGCACAGTCATCATAGTGAATTTGCTAGTTTGGAACTCTAAAGGTTCTGCCATGCATGGTGGTGTTGGAGAAGCAATGGTCTTTGTACATGGAATGCATGGTCACTTGTTGCCTCTCCTGGACAGAATCCTTGTTGTGTTGAGCTTCCAGTGCATTTATGCCCCTGCAGGAGAGAAAAAAAGGACATAAAACTGGGCATGAAATATCACTAATAAAGCTTTAATGTGGTCCAGTACCTTTCACACCCATACAGGATACACAGCCAGCCTTACCACTAGCTGCCCCAAGGCTTTCTTTTTCCCACACCCTCTACCCAGCGCAATCGTTCCATATCCTGTTGTCTTCCAGCAATTTATTCTAAGTTAGACCTAGCAAGTTCCAGCTGTCTACAGAATGCAGGGTGAATTTTTTAAACATCCCCCATTTCATTCTGTGAATCTAGTCCCTGATGCATCCTCCACAGATGCTGTAGGATGTTTCCTGAAGACTGGATCTTCTGCCTTAAGGTATTTCCAGATGAAGGGATCTGGAGGTGACTGGTATCTTCACTAATCCCTGCTTTCCATAACAACTAGTAGGATTAGTGCCATTGGCAAAGCAGCATTTGCTCCAAAACACTGGCAATAGTGGTACCCCTGCTTCCATGTTAGTTAGTGCCTCGTTTGTGGGTGTACTACTTGCCTCTTAATTTCTAGTTTTGCAGCACCACCCGTATTACAAGTCATCTTTCTAGTGTCAGGGTCAAACTAGATGTGACCTGTTTGTTTAAACCTGTATCTGCCCCAGTCCTGAGTAGTTCCAGAGCAAAAGAGCAGGAAATACTAACTCTGCCCTCTGCACTTGACTTTCCTCCCATCAGACTGTTCCCAGGTGTTTTTGTCCCCAACTTAGTTCTAGTACCAAAAGTGAATTCAACTGTGAGGAAGTTCTTGGTGTGGAAGAGGGGCTGGAGAGGTGTTAAGCTGCCCTCACTTGTCCTGCACGCCTCTTTTTGCTCAGCAATGGACTTCCCAACCCAAATCTAGTTTTCACCCTTAGCTAGGCACAGATGTTGTTAAGATCTTAAAGTACAAGAGAATAAAGTCACTGATACGGGGCAATTTCCATGTGAGTATGAGCCCCAGGTTGCCAGTGAAGAGGGAAGAGCACAGCAAGGATGCACACATTTGGGCAACATTTTATTTTTCAATGTTCAACACTTACTGCTATATACTTCCCACCCCAGTTGGAACAACTGAATCCCAGGAACTGTATGTAGCGCAAGGATGCCTAGATCCACTGGCCTCATTATGGAGACTTCAGTTAGGTAGATTCTGAAGTCTCCCATGTTGCTGCTCACTGGTGCCATGCCAGATTATGGCTGATGGTTCAGCATCTTAGAATTTCATTAAAGGGTTCTTCAGCAATGCAGGCCTTGGCCCACTTTACTGCCCAAACGGCTTTAATTCAACTGCCCCTCTCTTTTACAGCTGTACTCTCCTGTCTCCCTACTGGAAGAACCTTGATGAGATGGGGGACATGATTTCATTAGCTCTCTGAGATGTACAGTAAAGATCTTTGGTAAAGACCTGTTGGTTCTACCCACTGCACTAGCATAACATATTTTGAGCCAAACCAGATGTGCACTGGGCATTCTGTGTCCAAGTTCCTAGGGAGTAAACGCTCCTGCTTTCCTACTGTGGTGACAGTCTGAAGCAGTCCTTTCACACCTGATAAGAGAATTTTTGAAAATCACTGGGGACTCTAGACACGGACCTTCCAGCACTCATCTGGTTTGGCCCTAGTTACCTCTGCTTCCAGTATTGTAAGTGGAAGAGATGAATTCTTCCATATTGATAGACTTTTAAAGAAGCAGGATAATTACTGGCAACTCAGGTAGTGTAGAAATGGAGATGACAACCACACCAAATGTTTGCAGTGTCTTAGGGTATGTCCTGTAGCACCCAAAATGCAAAATGAGATCCTGTGATCATGACCAGCTAGAATACCTTTGGTGCCCTAAAAAACAACTCTGCATGAATATGATTGTACAGTAAGATATAGCATTTTGTTTTCTAGTAAAGAATCTGTTTTTCTTCAGGCTCTCTGCAACCTCAGCTCTCATTTTTTAAACAAAGTCCTTGTGACTGTTACATAGAAAACATATGAGCAGTGTTGCTAAAAGCTCAAGAAAGAGAAGGGATTGAATGAGGTAGATGATGATCAGAGGCAAGCTCTCTGCTGTGGCTCATTATCATCCTTCTACATATATATCTGTATGTTGTTTTTTCATTACTTACAGTGCTGAACTTCTTCCCTCTAAAATCCAACTGTGACCGGGGTGTGTGTGTGGGGGGGTGCAATTTGAAAATTTGTCAGCTCCATAAAGTTATGCCCATCCATTCAATTTTATGAATGCATTTTCATGGCCAAATTTGTGGAACAGGGTTGCTTCCAAATTTTGGTTTGGCTTCTTTGCTGGTCTCAGCCTCTTGGCTTTGGCAATCATCATTAATGTTTTCTCTGATAGGGTTTGATGGGGCCAGCTTTTGGTCATGTTCTCTGTGTCCAATGCCAATACTAGAAGCCTGGCACTGACCTGGCTTTCTCAGGCCTATAGAAACAGTGCTATGTGAGCACACTCTGTTTCTGTTGAGGCGGCCTCACACAAAGAGCAGAAGACTTTATGTAGGACAGTTGAAACCTTGAGCAACAAATAAAGCTGTTATTTATTATGAAATTTGCTCCCTGCCTGTGTGAGTAATGGGGTCTCAGCCTCTGGAACTAGAGCAAAAGGTTTCTCTAGCTTAGAGAGTGGTTACCCAAATAACTTTTAAAAAGTTATTTTCCCAGCAGTCTGACTTGAAACTGGTGATGTCTTATAGTTTTTGTTTGAGCAGCAGCCGGTGGCGTCTTATTCTGGAGGAAATTATTTTCTCTCTCTCTCTCTCCCGCCCTTGCTTTCTGCAGTATTTTTCAGCTGCTGAAGCCTGGAAGGGGAACTCTAGCAGAAACAGCAGGGAGCTGAACTGTCCTGTTCCTGCAAGAGGCTCGGGACAAGCTCTGCTTTTCCCTCTTTTCCCTTATTTAGAATGCAAGGCCCTTTAGTGCTACGTGGCCAGTTCAACAAATGCTCTTCTTTCAAAGGCTATTGGGGTATGATGATTCCACAGAATGCTTGATAGTTCACAGCAAGAGAAAATTGCCAAGAATCAAGCGGCACAGCAGAGACCTGGGTTCCTGGCAAAAGAACAAGAACGTTCAGGTGTGAGATAGACACCGCCCGCCCACCCCCTCAAATATCTTATTAAAAAGAAGGTTAAAACTGATTTTGTAAAAGTCCTCACCGTCTTTGATCTCTTTACCATCTTTGGTACAGTTGATCTCTCTCTTTGGCTTGATTCCCTTCACTCGCTAAGTTCTGTGAGTGATTCTGTCTTCAACGAGTTCCCTTTCTACCTGCTTGGTTGCTTGTTCACTATTTCCACAAAGAGGACTCTTCTGCTTTTCCTGTCTCCATTGGGGTCCTCCTTGGTCCTCTCTAATCTGTACATACTGTCCCCAGGTGACCTCATTAAATCCCCTGGCTTTGAGTATCACCTCTTGTGGCCTCCTTACACACTGCCATGCTCCATAAACCTCCCTTCACACGGGTTTGGGGATTCATAGGCAGTTCAGGGTAGTCACATTCAGCTAACTGTCTGGTATTAATTTATCAGATAGAGAGCCCTGATCCAAATCCACCCAGGGTCCCTCCATCCTCTTCCAGAGGCTCCACCAGACAGGCAGCCTGTTCTCTTTATTTATTTCCCTTCACCCAACTACTGCCCAGGGTTATTGGGAAAAGGGAACTCAGAGTTTTAGTTTCCCTAATACAATGCCACCATTTATTTACCACAATCTTTTTCTGGAAGCTGATTTTGAGTTGATTTTTTCCTTGTGCATAATGTTTCTTTTGATTTTGTTTGTCTTGCCCACACCCACTCACCTCCAATGCACCTTTCAACGAATGGACATTCATCAGTGTCAAACCATTCCTCCTCACACTTTTCTTTCCCCCTCTTCTGTTTTTATTTTCTATATGTTTTAAAAATCATAATTTTCATATTGCTATATCAGTCTCTCATTGTAATTATAGATGCAGCAGATTCTCTTGATTTTCAGCTTTCATTAAAAAAAATAAGTCTCTAGCCCATTCCATTGTGGACATATGTTTTATCTTATATCTCTGCAAGGAAAGGGGTTAGAGACTTTTTAAAAAATGAAATAAAAGCTGGGGATTCAGAGAATCTGCTGCAGCAACTATAAGAACAGTAGGTTTATATAGCAATAATAATAACTGCACTTAATAACTGCAATAAGAAAATGATAATTAAAAAAAATGGGGAAAGCCTGGGGTGGGTAAGTTGAGTGGTGGCTACTTCTGGCACCAGAAAAGCAGTGAGGTTTGAAAGGCACATCGCCGCTGGTGCTCCAGTTTCCACTTCAGCAGAGATTGGTTTTTCCCAGCTGGTGCTGGCCCCCATCTCCTGGCTCTGGGTCAGCTTAGGTGGGGCTCTGTAATTTGAACTGCATAGGGGGACTTAAATATGGTTGGAGGAGGGGTTCCCCTTTTAGGCTTCCCCATGCAAAGACTTCTCCATATGCTCATTTTCAATCCTTAAAAAATTCAGCCCTTATATCGATATAGTGATATAAGTATGAGCAAAAAAATAAAAGGGGTGATGGTGCCATGGCATCACTGATGATGCCACCAATGATGATGTCACCCTTACTTGAAAATTCTGATGATTTAAGGCACATGCAGAACAAAATAAACGGACTCCACAACTGTAAAAATGCAAAGGGAGGGCAGATGTACAAAGAACCATGCCCAAACTGACTCCAGTGCTTGGGGCTTGACTGCTAAGAAAATCAGAAATAAGTTGAATGTGCACCTGTCTGTACCAGCTCATGTCACCTCCCACTTTAACTACATGGCAAAACTACAGCTCCCTAGTTTTTCTCCTTAGTGAAAACCTTTGTTTATGCTCTAGTCATCTCTTGCCAAGACTGCCACAACCTCTTCCTCACTGCTCTTTCATTGTCACATTTGCCATCAAAATCAGTTGCCTCTTTCACTGTCTGGACTCTGGACCATGTGCCATTCCTCCCCTACACTATCTTCCTACCCATTCCTGGATTTAGAACAAACACATTGTCCTTGCCCCTCAAAGCCTTCCATGGTACCTTCGTGTCTGAATAGGTCCTTGCTTGTGACCTTCAGTCCTCCAGTTGCACCACTCTCAGTTGTCCAAAAATCTCGTTCCCTCAAACAACTCCATCTTCTTCCTCGTTCAACACAGTCCCTCATGCCAAGAGCTGCCTCTCAGATCTCCCATGTGATTCTGCGTCTTTTGCTTCCTTCAGATCTCTGCTGTATCCAAACAATCCTTTGACATACCTGCTTACCCTCATCCCAAGCCTAAGAATGCCTACCTGGTATCCATGCACATTCTATCCTGTTTTGTTTCTACCTCCATTTCCTTCTTTCCCTTGCTGTTTCTTTTATATTAAATTTTAGATTATTAAGAACCTCCAGGTAAGGACCTGTATGCTTATAATCTAGAAAGTGCAATGATATTGATGGTGCTATACAAATTAATAAGAACGAAAATAATAAAAAGGCTTTATCAGATATGATGTGAGGATATCCTCCTATTTCTAATTTATCACTGGTACCTTCTTCTAAGCAGTCCTAAATCAAAACCTCTTCAGTTGCCTCCTGAAGATCAGCAATGAGGAGGCCAGGTGCACCTCCCTGGGGATGCTGTTCCATAATCATGGGACTGCCACCAAAAAGGCCCTCTCTCATGTATATATTAGCTGATGGAACAGAGGCAAGCAACGGCAAACCACCTTTGTTAGTCTCTTGCCTTGAAAACCCCAGCAAGGGTTACCATAAATTGGCTATGACTTGATGGCACTATCCACTACTATTTCCTTTTCCTTCGAGAGGAGAAGTACTTTTTCTGAGGGTGCAAGAGTATTTGTTTTAAATGGCTAGGGTTGCCAGGTATCTCCTGTTGATCAGTGGGGGTGGCAAGCATTTACCCTTCTTCTGTTCATGCATGTGGGTACCTGCAGCACCAGTCAATGATGTCATTTCTGGTGCTTGCTGACTATGTTTTGGGCTGATTCCTAAAGAATTAGCCTAGGTGGAATGTCATCGCTTCTGAGTCATGCTGGAAGTGACATCATTGGCCAGGGATGTAGGCATGTTTTACACTCATTTCCCCGGCCTGTCTGTCAATCTCCAGCAATTGGTGGGCAGAGGCAGGAATCTCCAGGAGATTACCTGCTACCGGCATATACGTGAGAACCCTACCGGCATCACAGAATCTTGAGAAAGGATTATTGGTCACCACCAGAAAGGCACTTCCTTTGGGAAATGACAGCCTTCCCAGCTGAGAGACCAACATGTCAACTAGTGTAGAGGTTGACAAATAACAGGTGCCAGGTTGCCCTTGTGCTTAGGAATTTCACTGTGGCACCTAGTATTTTTTGTGGTACCGATAAATAGAAACCATGGCCATATTTTGAGGCTGGCTTCTACAGGCAAAATTTGTCAAGACCTGCAATGCGCCTATCAGGTCCTTCTTTGCTATTCAGATAGAAAGTTAACCTAGAGAGATATCCAAACCCTAATCATAGCCCCTGGGATAATATTCTCCAGCTGAGCTGCTAAAGGACTTTCCAGAGCAAACACAGGACTAAAATCAAACTCTTTCTGCACTGTGAAGCAGCTACACTGAATGTCTGAGAAAGAAGAAAAGCATTGTGTGTGGTCTTTTAAAAGTCTCATATGCCTAAACTTAGCAATGTCTGCTTGCTATATATTCTTCCACTTTCCTTTCATGCTTAGCATCCAGTGTGATCCATCATAGTGTTGAATATAGAATTCTCTGAAAACAGCCTCACAATGTCTGCAAAGAACAAGCAAACCAAAATAGTGTTCTGCACTATGGCAAGCTTTAGAAATCAGTGGACTAGAAACCACTTGTATCACAGTCATCTGTAGTTACATCCAAAGCCTACATCCGTAACCTATGCCTGTGTGAGTTTTATGGAGCTAAATAAGGAATAAAACTGCCAAGACTAATTTAGACAATGTTCTATGCTCAAAACCCTCCACAGAATATTAAAACAAAGTTGCATGTAGCTAACCACAACAATATACGACTGAACAGAAACATGGAACGGATAGTTTCAGGTGGGTAGCCATATTGGTCTGCAGTAGAAGAGCAATATATCGGTCCAGTAGCACTTTAAAGACCAACTAGATTTCCAGGGTATGCAGTATCAAAAATCATAACATTCAAAACCCAGTGGGAGAACATTTTAATCTGCCACAACATTTCATTGCTGACTTGACAGTAGTAGTTCTCAAGCAGAGAAACTTCAAAGGAAAATTACAACAGGAGATTGTTGAAATTGAGTTTATTTGTAAATTTGAAACACTGGATCCTCCAGGGATGAATCACGACATAACATTTTTCTCATATTACAGATGTGAATTTTCTGCAGTTTGCACCCGTGCTATATCAAACTAATTACAGTGTGTATTATAGCTAGCTTCCTGACACTATAATTTACAATACTCCTCCCCACCCTGCCTGGATTATAAAAACTCCTTCCTTTTCCCACTCCTCATATCTAACAAAGGGAACTCTGACTCTCAAAAGCTCATCCCCTGGAAATCTAGTTGGTCTAGGAGCTATTGGACACAAATCTTGCTTTTAAGCAATGGATAGTCTCTTTGAGTTCAGTTAAACAATTGATTGTTGCTCGCAAACTTTGTGATAGGCCAAATTCAGTTTCTAGTCCAGTTAGGGATGCCAACTCCAGGTTGGGAAATTCCTGGTACTTTGGGGGCAGAGTCTGGAAAGGTAGAGTTTGGGAAGGGGAGGGAATTCAGCAGGGATGCGATGCCATCCAGTCCATCCTCTGAAGCTGCCATTTCTTCCAGGGAAACTGATCTCTGTCATCTGGAAATCAGCTGTAATTTTGGGAGAACTCCAGGCCCCACCTGGAGGTGCTGGATTCCTCTAATTCACTCCTCTCACAAATGGAATTCAGCCCCAACAGCCTGGATAATACAACAACTAGACTTGATTTTGCATCTTAAAAGACACAGCTCTTATACCAGGTGATAAGAGCCCAGAAAATCTTATCTAGGTTCCCAGCCAAATTGCTTACTTTTCCTCTATGTAACTCCAGGTTACATTTTGCCCAGGGACATTCACCAGTGGGATGAGAGGTATGTTCTGAAGTCCCAAGCTTCCCTGGGGTGTGTGAGCCTGATTTAGAATGGGGTCACAATA
Source organism: Eublepharis macularius (assembly GCF_028583425.1). Classification (NCBI taxonomy): domain Eukaryota; kingdom Metazoa; phylum Chordata; class Lepidosauria; order Squamata; family Eublepharidae; genus Eublepharis; species Eublepharis macularius. The sequence goes on along the minus strand of NC_072794.1, from coordinate 103,024,406 downwards.
GAAGGTTTTTAGACCTTCCCCTTCACCAGCTACCGAACTTGAAATGACCTTCACCCCATTGTGGAAATGTAACAAGTAGGTCATCAGTAAACATGTGACCCCCGGAGTGCCAAATAGCATACCCCTGCCATATTAGGTCATGAAGACAGCATGGCAGAAAGTCTAAGCCATCTCCCCCAGATTCAAGTCAGGCTCCCATGCACCTGGGAAGTGCAGAACTTCTGAAGATGCCCTTTACCTAATTAGGGGATGTTCCTTGGGAAAATGTAACCTGTAGCTAGGCCCTCAGAGTCTGGCTAAATCAACCAGTTCTGTGGGACTCTATTGGCAAGAAGTCCAACCAAAGAAAGAAAGAGAACCTGAAATACAACCACAGCTCTTTATTCCTCCCAAACACTTGAGCAGTGTCTTTCTTTCAGAGCCACATTCATAGATGTGCAGGAGTATGCAGACTTATTCCAGTCTAACCTCCATTAAATTAAACTGGACTAACTCTTCACAGGAATGCATTCTACTGTTGCTGCATTAATACAGAAGACAGACTCAGACCTCATAGGTGTTTAAGGACAAAAAGATGCATAAAGGTTATGGAATCCATAGCATAATTGGTATCAGTATTAAGATATTTATACTATGCTTTCCTTCCCTATGGGGACTCAAAGTGGTTTACACATCTGTAACAGAAGTGGGATCAGCAGGAGCAGAAGGAATCAGCCACAGAGCCCCTACCCTGGGATACCAACTGCTCTGCCCCCCTTTTCTGCTCCCCTCTCCCCTTAACCACTGGGCAGGTGGCGTAGGCCACTGCCACCAACCTGGATTTGGAGGGTTTGCTTTACTGAAGGTGGGGGCAAGTTACCCCTCCAGTCACCCTTTGATTCCCTTTTTATTAGAAGGGGAGGTGGCCTGGCTCAGCCACCAAGCCTGAGATATACAGAACACAACACCCTAGTGAGGTTTTGAAAATGTTTTATTAACAAATTACATTAAAAATAGAAAAGGTTAAAAATAGGGTTACTAGGACACACAGGGGGCTGGAGGAAGCAGGGTACTCCTGTGCTCCCATGTTCCCCCATCTTGCATGAAAATGATGTCATTTTGAAGGCAACGTTTAATGAATTTTGATTAATTGGCCTCCTGCATGACCCACAGCTCCTGTCATACTAGAAAATGACATCATTTTCTGGCACAAGGGGGGGGGGCTCTGGGAATTCCTGCACTTCCCCCCCCCAGTGTCTTCCCCCTCCGCCAGGAGTCAGGAAGTCATGCTGTTGCACCCTGCTGAGAGAGTGCCTGCTGTGCACTTTTTTAGGTTGCCTGCCAATGGTGGGCAATCACCAGTCAGCTTGCCACCTCCCACCAATTGTCAGCAATCAGTGGGCACCAGTGCAAACCAATGGGCACCTGAGAACCCAAACACCAGCCTATTTAAGATGAGGCCTGAGGAGGTTACCTTGCTGGATCACATGGGCTACTAGGAGCAAACCCTTTGCTCCAAGCCCTAGTCTACGCTCCCAAGCTTGGCAAACCAAGACTGAGGCCTTTCTTTAAAGGAGCCTAGACCCAGCCTGCTTGCAGGGTGCAGGACAGGTGCGTTACAAAATTCCTGAGCCAAATATATATATGAAAATAGCTGCTTGGGGTTGTTACTGTGGTTTTCTGAAATAGTAACAAAATGTAGGATGCTCGGCAACTACAAAAACCCCTCCCTGAAAAATCTGTGTTCTTTTTTGTGTTTAGGTGCTTACCGTCAGCAGTGCAGCAGGCATCTTGTTTTTCCTTGATTCTATTGATTTTCCAGGCAGTGACCTGGGAAAGGCAGCTTCTGGCTGGCACAAATCAGACACAGTGCCTGTAAAGCTGCAGTTCCAGCTTGCTCTTTCTCTACCCCTTCCTCCTTTTTGTGGCAAGCCACCCAGTGATCGCCTGCCACTGGCACACATCCCAGGCAAATGGGCAGCACGCCTTCCTTCGCACCCTGCCACAAATGATGTCACTTCCAGAAGTGACATAATTGTGTAGGGGAGCAGGAACGTGCAATTTCTTAAGAATTGCCCCAAAATATAGCCTTTTGTTTTGCTTCTTATCTATGGCAATTTATTAGGAGTCATTTTTAATATTTTTGCTCTTAAGAAAATGAATAGATGCTAACCCATAGTTTCAAGGCACAGCCAGCAGATGGCATCACGTGCAAAAGGGAAAGAAATATTTACTGGTTTTGGGCATTTGGATTGATTTCTTTTTTCTGTCCCTGTTTTCTCTGGCATTCTCCTGAAGTCTTTCTGTATTGTTTTTATGGAATGACAATCCTTCCATCCACCATTCTCTTACTTATAAAGTAGGGATAGGAAGTTAACCCAAGAGATGCAACATTTATTCTATAATAAATAAGATTGTACCACATGATGAATTTTTAAATGCTGCAACTTCAAGATTGAGTAGCCTATCTTAATTAAACATTGTTTAGGATAAGTATAGGGTTTAAGATTTAAGCAGGGTTGCTAATCTGTTGGTGGGCCTGGGGATTCCCTGCCTTCAACTTTGACCGCTGCAACCCCCTGCCACTGTTTACCTGGCTGGCAGTGGAGAAAAGCATGGGGATCCCATAGGGGCAACCAGGAGGCATACAACCAAAATGGATGTGTGCATTCCTGCATTGCTGGCTGTTAATGTAATTTCTAGCATGATGCAGAAATGATGGGTTGTGCTGGGGGTTGATTATCTAAAAATTGGCCCATTTTTGGATTTTTAGAAAATCAGTCCCTGGAGCTTAAATACCCATCACCCTGACACCTACCCCCACCACCCTGGCCCCCTGGTTTGACCTCCAGGGACCTTGCAACCCTGATTTAGAGAACTGTACAATTTCACATTTTCTTTATATCCAGTGTGATGCTTTTTCAGACCATGTGTGTTCTTTTTTTATTTGCTTATTAAACTTTCTTGTATTTTGAATGCATGAAGCCTGATCTCTGTAAACACACCACACCTCTTTGGTCCTGCTTTCTTAACAGCGATAAAGGGAAGGGACAGTGGTTGAGTTCTCCATCCCTAAGGTGCAAAAGGGTAATAGAAAGACTCCATGTTAGCTAGTAAGAGCGAAACAGGAAGGTGGAGCCTTTAAATGTCAATAGAGAAGATACATCAAGACACACTTGGCAAATGTACAACTGTACATTTTGGGAGATACTTTCAGGTTTGTGAATGGCAGTATTTACTACCCAGAGAGAGGATGGTACCTTCTGGGAGTGAAGGAAAGGGGTGGTGTCTCTGGGCAGATTCTTGGGATGGCCACAGGTCTTTTCTGAGAGCCATAACATTTCCTTTCAGAGGGCTGTTCTGGGAACATTTGCTAAAGTTCTAAGTAAAAGGAATGTCCAGAATTGTTCCCCTGGGTGGAGATGGTGTGTTTTATAGCGCAAAGTCTTAAAAATATTAGATGATCACACAAAAAAGTACGTTAGCAACTGTTTTTTGAAAAGTTAATGGCAGCACTGAGAGACGGAGTTTCTCTTTAGAAATAGTGCCTGACTGTATCATGCTGGGATGCCATGTTAAGCTGCTATAAAAACACTCTCTGCCTGCCACTTCCTCCGTGTAAAATCCACCTGAGTATCTGGTGCCAAGAATACCACTTATCTAATTCGAGGAAGTGATGAAACTGAGCTTTGCAGGAGGATACTAGAAACAATTTCTGGCCACCAAAATCAGCGAAAATTTTTAATGAAAACTGTGTTACGAATACCATTGGTACGGATACTAGGCTCCATGTCCCGGATTTCTCCATTGTTTCCTATGTACAGCTGTTGCTTTCACCATGGCCGATCCAATTAAAAATGGGGGTAAAAAATCATCAGGAAGTCTCGTCTCCAGACAAAAGAATTGCCAGAGTTAATTTTTAAAAATAGTCTTGTCGATATTACCGTACCGGAACTACATCTCCCAGTGTGTAATGCGCCCACGGAATCTTACGTGTTCAGCAGCGGGGTCGGTTTTGTTTTTTTGTACCGTCTCTGATAGGCCTGCACGGACTACGTTTCCCAGCATGCTGTTGGATCTTCGTTGTTAAGGCTTCGAGAGGCGGAAGGAGGGGGGTTTCCGTTACCTCCCTTTCCACACCCCCTCCCGCTCGTTCTCCTGCGGCCGCTGAGGAGAGCGGGGCTGGTGCTCGCCTCTGTCGCCGCGATGGGCTGCACGTTGAGCGCCGAGGACAAGGCGGCCGCCGAGCGGAGCCGCATGATAGACCGCAACCTGCGCGAGGACGGCGAAAAGGCGGCCAAGGAGGTGAAGCTGCTTCTGCTCGGTAAGGAACAGGCGGCGGCGGCGGCGGCGGCCGAGGGGAAGGGTGGGGCCGGGCCTGGCCTGGCCTGGCCTGCTGCGCGAACTCTCCCGGGGTGGGAGGCAGGCTCGCTCCTGCGCTTTAGTCCGCCCGGGTGCTGCTTCTGTCAACCAGCCGCAGGAGCCGCAGCTCCGAGACCCGGGGCACGTCCCGTGGCTTAGTCGCACGTCGTCTCCATCGAAGGCTCTGCCCTGTTGATTCAGGGCTGCTTTCCTATCCGAAGGGGCTGTTTTGAGAAGCCGCCGGTGTCAGGCCCCTCAAAGGCTGCCACCAGCGGCTAGACCTCTGAGTCTCCTCCCCGCCCCCGCCTTTCTCTGTAGAATTTAGCTCAATGGCAGGAAAATTATGGTTTTTAAAAATGTTAGACTTAACTTTTGAAGTAGCTTGAACACTTTGTAGCGCTCTTCAGACTGATTATGAGCGCCAGTCTGTTGCTAACCATCATTTATTGCCCGTGTAGTTGTTGAGTTTGTAGGTAAGGACATTCTAAAAACCTCCTCCTCCAGGTTTCATTTTGTAGACGTTTACCATTTAGAAGGAGATAGAAGAGAAACAGTTCCTGTAGAATAGATGTGTGGGCTGCACTTAATACTACTGTTTGCTTTTCCTGTAGATGCTTCTAAGGCCTTGTGTGCGTATGCAAGAAAAATAAGGTGGCAGAAGAGTGTGGTGGTGGAATGAACTGCACCAATGAAGAGTTCTGCCACCTCATTCCACTGCGTATGAAAGAAGAGAGGCAGTGAAGGCAGGGATTTTAGTTCTTTATATCCAACGCCCTAGCCTCTTGTACATGAAATGAGAAAGGACCATATTGCCTTCATGCATCACACATAAGCAGATTGTGTGTAAACTCCTTCCTTCTCTTATGTGCTCTCTAGCAGTTGAGATTCAAAAGAAGACTATATTGTTAGTCTTGACTGATTTCTCTTGTACAAGGTATGGGTTGCCTTTCATTGGCACAGGGTGTTGGGGAGGTGTGCCTTCTACCTGGTGGTTGTGCCTGACTTTTCCAGGAGCAGTAGGTAAGTGTGAGTGCTGGGGAAAAGGAAGCAGTTTGAATTGGAATTTGAAATGAAGAAGGAGATTGAATAGCAAATTGTTTATCCCAAATAGTGGGAAACAGTCTTGGAAAAAATCAATCAGCAAGAGGAGGCAATCAGATGAATAGTATAGAAGGAATACTACTTGTAATGCTTCTGATGTTGCTGTGTTTTAAAGGTCACAAAAACTGAAGTATTAGAACTGGTTGACAAAGGAGTGACTGCAGTCAATTATGTTGCAGAGTGTGAGTTGGAAGGCTGAGGGTCAAGTCTTATTATAGTGGCCGGGAATCATAGAGACAAATGCTTGATTTTCAGTGTTGGAGGGACACGTAATTCCCTGTGGATTGATTCAGAGGAGTGTTGGTGAAAGTCATGAAATTAGGAGATGTATCATGATGGGTTTTCAAGGAAGATGACTTCAGATAAGGAGAGATGGAACAAAGAGGAGTTGGGGCATCTTCGAGAATAGCCATTTTCAGTTAGAAGCTAAGATGTCCGGTGATCTTTTCTGTTTCAGAGTCAATCATACTTGACTGAACGATCTCTCTAGGATTGTCCTTTGGGGCCAAGACTTCATCCTTCATCAATCAAACTAGCTAGCCATTACCTTCCATGATTAAAAGTCAGCCATGCAAAAATGGTCTGCTTTGGCCTGCTCTCCTGGTTAATCTAGCCTCCACTGCATGAGAGCACACAGCCTCCAATGGATGCTTGCTCAGTTCTTTCGTCTCTTTACGTAAGAGAGGACAAGACGTTTCTTAAGATGGCAGGACAAGTGGGCTGGTTATGGTCTAAAATGTATTGAAGCTAAGGTCACAAAACGGAAGCAGAATTGTCATGACAATAGATGGTGTTCACCATGGAGTTCTTAAAGAGTTCGGGTGTGAATATTTTTACTTTTAAAAGTAAAATCTATTAGTGAATATTATAATAAGCAATTAAAATTAAATTTTAAGTTTTTATCTCTAGAATTAGCATCCCAAACTGATTTTGAAAGCGTTTTTGACAAAGTCCTCAAAAACTTCATGTCCAAGTTTAGCAAACCATGTGCTCTTCTGGTTCTTCCACACTCCCAAGCTCATAAGGCATGTCTTACAGACATAAAGTATAACTTACATGGTATTAGGGAAGGGCAGGACACATTAATGAAGAATCAGTCTATCAATTGTTGTTAGCCACAATAGATAGCAATAGAATCTCCGTGTTCACAGGCAACATAATTTTACTTGGGAACAAAAGAAATGGCTACCACCAACCTGTCTTAGATGGTAAGTTACCTAAGACATCTAATTAATCACTATTGGTGGTAAAATGTTGGGCTAAATTAAATGTTTGTCTGGCTCACAGAAATTGTTCTTAGAGAACTGGTACAATGGAGAAAGTGTATGTGAATGAAAAGTTGTGCATTCAATAATGAACTGTTTTCAGAAGCCAGTATAGGGTAGTGGTTAGAGTATTGGACTTTGCACATTGGGTTCAAATCCCTCCTCAGCTATAAAATACACAAGGTGATTTTAGGCCTCTGTCAATACAACCTACTTCTCAGGCTTGTTATGAAAATATAATGAAAGGGCGGTGTTTAGCTATGCCATCCTGATCTCTTTTGAGGCATGGTGGGATAAAAGCATGATAAAAGGTTGTAGCATTTTCATGATTCAAAAGTCCTAAAATCCTTAATACCAAACTTTAGTGTAGCAATTTTAATGATTCTGTGCCTTACGACAAGGCTTTTTGTCTTCATCTCATCCATCTGATTTCAGCATTCCCCCCCCCCCTTTGTTATCATGAAATTGGGCCAATGCCTTCTGATCAAAGTATTTGTGTCAAGTTCAGGTTTTTTGTGCTTGATGGCCATATTTAAGAATATATAGAGACAATAAACTAGTTCATGGGGCCTAAAATACATTTGTGCTCCAGAAGTTATGCTTTTTCTTGCACATGTACTTAAAGACTGCTGAAAGGCAAGGTGTGACTTCTTTGTAGTATAGGCAGATAAAAAGAGAAATCCTGGTATGTGGCTTAAACCCTAACATGTTTGGGAAGGAACAGTTGTGCTGGTTGTGTAGAAGGTGAATTGGTTGATGATGTGTCTTTTTAGGGAGCTTTTCTTTAGTGGCCTACTTAATTGCATGCATTTATTGATTTAGATATTTTGATATGTTCTTGGTGGGAAGACAATGCAAATTTGGACATGTAAATGGCTTATGGTTTGTCGCCTTATTTGGAAATCTGTTCTATGAAATAATGGAACAAAGTAATTGGATATTTTGGGAAAAGAGAATAAGGTTTGCTGCCTGGTTCTATGCATGTTCACTTAGATGTAAGTCCCACTAAATTCAGTGGGACTTACTCTGTGGTAAATGTCTTTAAGATTGGCATGTTAAATGTGTGATGCCATAAATTTTTTATTTCTACTTTTGTTAAGAAAAAATTGCATCATCTTAATGGTATTGCTGTCATTAGGCCTACAGTGGGGAGGTCAGAACAGGCAAGGTGATCAGTTAGTGAAACTTGATTTGCTATTTATCACTGAAAATACAATAAAATTTTAAAGCTTTGTCTAGAATCAAGACACAATTCTGTTTAATTTGAACAAATAGCCCGTTGGTTTGATCATAACATTGAATGATTCTTACTTGATTGCCTAGATCAGGTATAGGCCGCAGGCTCAGAAGAAACAGTGCCCGCAATCGGAATAATGGCTGTACTAAGTCAGTATAGAAAGTACTTGGAAGTCCTTTATCTTTAACACCACCAGCCACTTTTTCCTCTAATACTACTGTATTATGTACCACACTTTAAAGTTCATGCTAATGCTTGTGAGAGCTAGGCTTATAACTAATTCTAACACTTTGATGTGATGCATGCTAAAATGCAAATGCATTCGATTGAATCAAACCCTGCATTTCTGTGGGCAGAAAGTCTTCTGCTTCTGGACTGCAACTTTTGCAACTCCCCCTTCCCACAGCAGCCTAATGCCTTCTGAAATCCTGTTCCTGGGGGAAAGGGAAACCATAGGATCAGGATTTCAAGTGGCATTTCAGGCTGCAGAGGGGAGCGGTGTCATGAAAGTCATGGCCCACAAGCCAAAGTCCTGCTTGTGGAAACAGTACACTTGATCCAACTCCTGGAATGTCATCACTCACCAATATTTCAGACTTTTGGTGTGTACTGATGCATCTGTAAGCACATAAATTTAGTAAGTTGCGCATAAAAGTTTTAAAAACTTCAACTTTTGAAAAGCTTAATTGCCACAAGGAGAATCTGACTCACCACGGGCAACTAGGCTATTTGCATTAGCGTTGTTTCATCAGTAAGTTGATCACATTTGAAGTCAAATACCCAACAGTAAGTAGATGTTCTTTTGTGAGATACCTCCTGAAAATAACAATGTTTATTTAAGTGTTGAACTTGGAGTCAATCTTTAGACATTAAAGATTTTAAAAAATGTAATCCGTTCTGTGTCTACATTTGCTGTAGCTTAGAAGTCATTCTGTTACTAACCCAAAATATAGCGGTATGTAATAAAATGTATTGTTGTAGTATCTCCTTTTAAAAGCCAAGTGAATGATGATTTTTTTCATTACACAGCTGATAACATTGCTTGTTCCTTAAAGTCTGCTCCATTATGTGGTGGTGGTCTTTAAGAAACCCTTCTTAGAAATGTTAGGAAAGTATTCTCTTTTGTTTTTGAGGGGGTTTTTTGTGGCAGTTCTGTAGGCTATTACATAAAATGACTAAATATGTGATCATATTTTCCTTTCTCAGTGCTCATACAAAGGTCACTGATGTTTCCACAAACAATTCTTTATTTTCACTGTGCAAGCTCTTAGGTTTAAATAGAATTTTGTACTTGTCCAAATGTAAGGAGGTGATTAAAAGCCAAGTAATCAGTGTCTTTCAGATGGTTTAAAATTTCTTTGACTTCGTACTGTAGTTGAGCTGGTAGCACTATGGGTAAACTTTCAGTCTTGTTGCTGTTTGCCCTTAGTAACAGGTCAAGTTACTAGAGAGTCAAGACATTTGCTCTTGCAGTTTTTTCTGCCTTGTCCTAATCATGCTTTTGTTTGGTATATTCTGTAACAATCAACCCTTCCTCCCCTTGTCTGAGTGTACCTTGAAAGATAGTGGAAGATCTCTGTGTGAGTGAGAGGACTAGTCCTCTTGCCTCCTTCCTTCCTATTTTATGGGGCAGGTTCCTGCCACCACTCAGACTTACCTGCCCTTCTCTTGTTATCAGAGGTTTGAGGCACAAACAGTGGTATCTTGCATGCTCACTGCTGCACATGGCCCTTCCCCCTGCCCTGCTAGCCCTCTAGTCTGATCAGGTGTTTGGTCTAGACATGGTTGAATGGCTAGGCATGTGAGTAAGAACTTTTGGTCACAGTCTGGGATCTTTAGAAGGGAAAAAAGATTGTTTATTTACTACCATCTAATTCTGTTTTTTAGAAGCACAGTAAGCTAGTATCAGAACATTCGCTGGAATGTTGCAAAAGCTAATATAATATAAAGGAACAAGACCAAGGGCTAACTAACTTCTACAAGTCACTGGGCTTACCATGACATTCTTTTCTGAGAAGTGGATGTAGTCAAGCTGGAACCTTGGCATAGAGGCTTGTCATTGCAGACTTCACTCTGTTTCTCCCTGCTCCCTAGTACTTTAGCTTGCGCACCTTCACATAATGTGTTAAACCCTTTAACTCTTTCCCAGCTGGGAGGGTTTCTGTTTGATCTATCTTCAAGTTGGGTTTGAGTTCCTATGTATGCTGCCCCGCACTTTCATCCTGTCACAACAAGGCACATATCTTCAACTGTTATGGCCCTAAGCCCAGATATTCAAACAGCGTTTGTCTTGCTCTTTTCATCTCCATCTTGCTCTTGTGTCTCCATAAGGGAAAACCATCTCTTCTCAGCCTAAAATCCGCAGAGTTTATTGCTTCATTCACAGGAGAGTGTGTGACATATCTGGGGATTAGTGTATCTTGTGTGTTAAATAAGGTATCCTGTACTTCCTTATCATAACATATATATGATCAAAGATGTATATATTATATACTTGCATGTTATGGGGTGCACAAGGAGGGAGGAGATATCCCAGTTTCTTCCCGGCTACCCCCCTCCCCATACTCTTACTGCTTCCCCTTTCGTGATTGTTACTGTATTTCCCACCAGCGCTTCTGCAGTACTTCTTTTCCTTGCTTACAGTAGCTGTGATGCTTCTCCTATGCCTGCTCAGGCATTGCTGGTTATGGGGGGAGAGAGAATCTCTGTTTTGTTTTTACTTTTTGTTTTTTTCCATACACCTGTTCTCTTCCCCCCCCCCAAACCCATATGCCTTACCCCTGGATAGCCCTGTTGCACATATTCTTTGATCTACAGGTCGCAGCATCCATGGTTATTAGATAGATCAATTGCATATGCATGAAACATATGTGCCTACTAATTTTGTAAAATGCACTGTGGCCTAGGGTAATGGTATTATCTTCTAGTGCTATGGTAAGTTTTCTTACCATACCATAGTGGGAATTAACTGCCTCAAGCCAGAATTTGTAGTGGTATCAGCATGAGCCTTATTAATATTTCTGTTAATTAAGCCACCTTCTATTTAGAAGGAATTGACTGCAGTAATTTTATTGCTTCTGTTTTTGATTTTAAATGTAAGGATCAATACTGCCCATACATATTATGTGGAGAGTTTGTAATATAACCCCAGTGATTTCATCTCTGTAGAATCATCTGTGGGACAGGTACTATTACAATTCAGAAGCTGCTGCTTGAGAAAAAGGTCTTTCCCCTACAGCTCTTCCCCCCCCCTTCCTTTTTATTCCAGGTGGATTTCAGAGTTGTGCTTAGAGGGACACAGTTCTCCTTGTGATGGAGAGTTATCAGAGGAGAAGGATGCAGGTGGAAAAAGAATTAAATGTGGCTTCTAAACAGCAGTCACCCCCTTGTAGTACCGCTTTTAAGGGAACTAGCAGGCTGTTTTATGCAATGTAGCTGCCTAGAACAAAATTGTGGGGTGGGGGGGTGGGTGGAAACAACCATCTAGAAACTTGAAAATCTCATACCATTCGGTGCCAGAGAAGTACCTAAAAATCTGATACTGATGCACTACTGTGAGGTTAATGATTTGAAGGACACGCCCCCCCTCTTGATTTACCAGATTTAAAAAATAAGGACCATATTGGGCTAGCATCTCATACCTGCTAATAATTTCTTTCTAGATAAAGAAAAGATCTAAACAAAAAACTTATTTCCTCCTTACAAGTTTCACATCAATGTAGGGCGCTGTAATGATTTTAAGTAAATGTGTGTATGTGTCTTTAAATGCTTGGTGTGGTATAGATGAAGAGTGGGGGGTGAAAGAGGGATGAGGGAGTGCCATGATTGGTTGATGACTGAGAGTGTGGGTGGAGTGAATGCAGTTTTAGACTGAGAGTGGAGAAAAAAGATTCAGTCAGGGCAAGAGAGGCACGTTGTGTGCAGCCTTAGCATGTTTAAGCATTTCTGTGAAAAATACTGATTCTGGTTTTAGCAGGCAAGCTGTGTGCAGCCTGAGCTTGTGTATATTGTCTGAGAGAAATATAACCTGCATGGTAGCCTGAACTGTGTGTTTGTGAAAGAACATTCAGTCAGGGAAAAGCAGGCAAACTGTGTGCGACTGAAAAAAGGTCTTACTTGTAATTGAGAGAGAAATCAATATCAAAAGCAGGCAAACTGTGTATGAAGCCTGAGAGGAGATCTGTGTGACTAGGTTTAAGTAAAGTAACTTTAAGAATTGAGAACTACTCTTTTGAAACCATCAAGTTTTAGAAATAATATGAAACTGATACGCTTCTTATAAAAATAAAAGTTTACTTTTTTTTTTTTTATATCCTTGAGTATCTGTCATTCCTTTATCCCATTCCTAGCCTCAGGGCCACATAATAGCACGAAGGAGCCTGACGCTTGGGCACATTACCAAAGGGAAAATGTAAATTAAATATCTTGGAATATAATATTCCTGGTGGCAGCAATCTACCTAGAGGGTGTAAGGGAAAGATTAAAGGCAAAATCTACCCAAGAGAAAGAAAGGGTCTTAACAGGCGCTTTCCCCGGCTAGGTGGAATGCTATGCCGTTTGCCATTTTATATGGCAGATTTAACAGTACGTCCTATTCAACCAGATATTGCCTATATAAACAAAATTGTGTTGAGTCAATTACACATGTTCTTATTGTCATCTGTATCTCAGAATTGTTATGATTGCTTTTTCCTTTTATTGTGTCTTAATAACTTGAATTGCTGATATATGCCAGTAAAGTCTAACTTGACTTGATATAGAGTTAGTTGTCGTCTGTATATTGATGGTATCTTGTGCTGAAAAGGAAAGACTGTTTTTTAACAAGTGAATATGAAGAGTGCTACTGAAACCATGAAAACTATAGTATTTTAGTTTGCTTCCTGTTAGCTAACATTTGTGTGTGGGAAGGGAGAGGGAGAAAGGGTGGGGCGGGGTTGATGGGCTGGTTCTTGAAAATATTGAGACCGCGCACAGTGTAATTTCTTGCTAGCTTCTGACATCATCTGGCAACACAGTTCTGATGTAAATAAAATCCTATTCTTGTAACTGAACTTAAGGCATCTTGGTATCTGATCCGCAACTTGAAAGGCAGTTAATATTTTAAACAGTATATTATTCCCACATGCTTAGGAGTGGCTCACAGGCATACGAGCTGAGAATTGCTTCTCGATTCACTGAAACAAAAGTTGCTAATGATGAAATACATGTAAACTGTTCTTCCCTTCCCAAGACTGACTTTAACTTAATTTATGCAACATGCTTAAGAGACTTTGTGTCTTATGGGGAAAGTAACTGCTAGGATACTATTTCCAAGGGATTCTTAGGTAGATAAACAAGGAGCCTCATTTGATCCTAGTTTATAAACTCATTAAACTGGTACTTGTGTAAGCTGTTGTCTTATTCCAGTACATGTACAGTAACTGAAAATGTACTGATCTCACATTTGTAAGGAAATGAATAGGGACATTAGAGTTCGGTAATCCTGATGCAGCCTCGTTGGAGGAAAATGGCATGAAAAGACAATGGGGGAAGTGGTAACTTGGGCCTTCCAGGATGCTTTCCAGTGCATGGTTATTAAAGGCATCGGAGCCATGCCCCCCATTCATTACATTCACAAATGAGAACAATATTTCTGTAAGGACATTAGGAATGAGGAAAGAAATCCTTGTTTAAATCCCTAGATTGCCATAGAAAGTATTCTAGAGGAGAAGCAGACTTTGATTGTTTTAGCAAAAGTAAACAGGAGACTAGTGGCACCTTAAAAGCCAGCAAGAATTTATTCCAGAATAATCTTTTGTGGACTAGAACCTACTTTGGCTCTGCTCTGAAAGTTTATGCTGAAATAGAATTGTGTTAAAAGTTTAGCGGCATTTTAAAGACTTTTTTTCCTAGAAAGGATGATAAACTGTATTCTGGAACTGTATACATGAATGCATGTTTTGTGCCCCCTCCTTGATGTCTTTGACAAAGACTTCATTACACTAGATTGCATTTAAAAACTAGGAAAAAATAATATGTTTCCAGAAAATAGTCTTCAAGCCATTCAGGATGTCTGTTAGTCTGGGAATAATCCTGAATCTGCTCAGCGTATATTATCACCATGAAGTTCAAGACTTACTATTTGATGATGTAATTGTAGTTATGCTTAAATTTGGCTTCTACTATAGAATCTGCTAGTGTCTGTATAATCTTGAGAATTCATGCTTTTATTTAAAAAAACAAAAACCTCAGTAAATTAGCAGTTTCTTATTTCTAACTAGCTTGATACCTGTGCTTCGCTACAGTATTTAACTACTTTAAATCCAGTTATAATATTTATGGGTATGTAACATTTTTTGGTTGGGGGCCGGGGTTGAGTTGGTTTTGTAGTATAATAGTATAGTACCCAAGCTTCATAAAGGTGTTTGAATAAAACAAAGTGTGTTGATGCTGAAAACCGATGAAGTGAATTTTGAAATATAACATTTATTGAAGAGATTTTAAAAGGAAAAGATAAAAGGCTCCACAGGGAGATTGGCAACTCTAGTGAACTTTGAGGGGAAGACTGTGAGGTGCATTTTACCTCAGGACACATTCAATGACTCCCAGTAGCAACTGCAGACTGTTTAGAATGTGGGGGGTGAGGACCAATCAGGCCACATATGCAAATAACCTCTGTGTTCCAGCTGTTTTTTCTGAGAAGAACAATGTGAATAGGAGTGTGGAGATTGTTTTAGGAACATTAGCCTCAGGAGAATAATAACGAACTGTCATGGAGCCTGAGGTACATGTTCTTTCTGCTGTAATGCTTTTTTAAAGCACTTCTCTGACTTCTGTAGTGCTACCAGGTGCACACTACAAACATGTTTTTATGTTCTTCTTTGCAGCCATAAAGGCTAGAAACTTGCTTGATTTTAAAAATAAGTTTACATTCTCAAGATGTATCTTTTGATTCAAAGTAAGCATCTGTATACTGAAATAGTGATCCAGGGAATACAGTCCTTACTTTACATAATTGCATCTCTTGTTCTGTAGACTGTCACTTTTTTTCTTCCCAATCGCTGTCCTTATTTATTTATAGGCTGCCTTTCTCACTGAGATTCAAGGTGGATTACAGCAGTGCAAGTGACAACAGAATATTAATGACAGCTAGGACATTCACTGAGCAATGTCTAATAGTGAAGAACACTTAGGATATTTGGGGAAACAGATACAATAGAAAATGGTAGCAGAAACATTTTTAAACAAGCATAAAGCCAAGCACTGAGAAGAAATCTATCTGAAACAAAAGCATAACTAATCTGCACGGCATATTTAGACTGAAGTGATGCTTGTTGGGAAGGCAGAGATCTTGAAAGACATTGTACTCCCCTCTTTTGATGGAGTTTGTCTGACCCGCACAGACTGAGTTAAGAGCCTAGAGATTATACTGGATCCAGCACTACTACTAGAAAAACAAGTTAAGGCAGTTGCAAAAAATGCTTACTACAATCTCACTGTAGCCTGGAAGATGGCTTCTTACCTTGAGACAGCCAGCCTGACCACCTGGATCCATGCTATGGTAACATCAAAACTTGACTATTGTAATGCACTATACATTGGTCTCCCATCTAAGTTAACTAGGAGGTGCCAATTGGTGCAAAATGCTGTGACTCGACTGTTAGCAAGAGCAAGCAGGAGCATGAACATCACTCCCATCCTACAATTACTCCATTGGCTACCTATCAGTTACCATGCTTAATTCAAGGTATTGGTTATTACATACAAAGCTCTTCACAGCCTTGGCACAGCATACCTACGAGATTGTCTCACTCCTTATGTCCCTCCATGGCAACTTTGCTTACCTGAACAGGGTCTCTTGCAGGTGTTGGCCTGCACATGGGCGAAATCAACAGCAGCCTGTACACAAGCTTTTTCTGTGGTGGCCCCCACCCTATGGAATGGTCTGCCTGAGGAGGTCAGGAGAGCCCCCACTCTCCTGGCTTTCCACAAATGATGCAAAACCAAATTATTCAAAAAGGCTTTTTATTCGGAGGGAAGTATTATAGGGAGGGATCTCAAATGCTTCACTAATGAGTTAGGGACCATAGACTTCACCACTACGTTGCCTTGCATATTATCTGTTGCTCGAATATGTACTCTTATACTACCTGTACTTCATGTTTATCTAATGTCAGTCTTAGAATTATGTTCTATTTCAGCAGTTCTTCAACTCTATATTGGATCCTAGCTAATGCTGCATCTTTGTAAAATCCTGTGACATTGTTGTGTAAATGTCCTTAACACTGTATGGAAATGTCCTTGATACAGTATGGAAATGCTCCCAATACTGATTGTACTAATCTCACACTATGTAATCTGCCTTGAGTCTCAGTGAGAAAGGTGGACTATAAATGGCATACATACATACATACATACATACATACATAGGTGTTTATCTGCATTAGCAGACAGTACCCAATAGCAAAGTGTTCAGTCCTCACTTTTACCAAAGCATCTCTCTGAGCTGTTTCTTATGACATAGTCCTGTAGTCTGGGTGGAAAGCCTCCTGAATAATTCAGTTTGCAAAAAGCCAGGAGAATAGGGGCTTTCCTGACCACCTCAGGCCATTCTGTAAGGTGGGGGCTACCACAGAGAAAGCATGTGTGCAGGCAGCTGTAGAATTTGCCCAACTGTTGGGCCATCTTCCAGGCTAGTCTGAGTTGTAAGAAGGCCCTTTTTGTAGCAGCCGTATCACAGAACTAGGAATGAGAATGTGTCTGCCATACTTCTTAAATTGCCACATAATAAGTCTGATCAGGCATTTTGTCTCTTAGAGTATTCTGGTTAATTTAGAGGAGTTAGCTGTGTTAGTCTGTAGTAGCAAAATCAAAAAGAGTCCAGTAGCACCTTTAAGACTAACCAATTTTATTATAGCATAAGCTTTTATGCTATAATAAAATTGGTTAGTCTTAAAGGTGCTACTGGACTCTTTTTGATTTTGCTGGTTAATTTAGGTTTGCTTTGTGCAGAGTAGTTTATTTATTCCTTTAGGTACCACTTTTTCCCCAAAGTGACTCAGAGGCATACAGAAAATTCCAAAATACTACCAATTTAAAGAAACAGAGAGAGAGAAAGCACAAGTGCTTTGTCTCATGCCCAAAGCCCATGCCAAAGCCATGCCCAGGTTAAGTACCTGCAAGTATTCAGCTGCTTCTGTCCTGCTAGCAGGATCTTCCCCACTTCCTCCCCTGCCAGCAGAGTACCCTTCAGTGTAGGAAATGGCAAGTACCCTGGGTTATACACCATCATTTGATGAGGATGCATATCTATTTTATTGCATGTATACACCATTATAAAGTAGCTGCTGCTTAAGTATTAATACAGGAAGGGTCACTTAACTTGTGCATGACAGCCCTTGTTTGGGTAGAGACATTTGAGTTCTGTCACAGGGAATATGATGAGCACTGCTAGGAGGGTGATTGGTAGGCTGTTTCTTCACACTCACCTTACAGCTTGGTTTCTGAGTATTCATTTCACAAGGATCAGATCCGATTTGGCCTTCAGTATGTCTTCACTTTTTGTACTCCATCCAAATTAATTTCTGGGATTTTTTCTAGTGCTTGTCCACACTTTAAAAAATGCCTTC
Source organism: Eublepharis macularius (assembly GCF_028583425.1). NCBI lineage: Eukaryota > Metazoa > Chordata > Lepidosauria > Squamata > Eublepharidae > Eublepharis > Eublepharis macularius. Next base: position 103,006,854 of record NC_072794.1, on the reverse strand, counting down.
CGGGGAGGATGAATGTCAACATTTTTGCCACTGTTTTTTGGGGGGGGGGCGGCGGGGGGGGGAGATGTTGCAATGTCAGAAGGGTGGGGGTGTGCTTCACCCTTCAATTTTCCCTATGCTGAGTCCACTTATTAAAGAACCAGTTCTTATCTGCATTGATTGGCTGAGGTGCCCTTGAGTAAAAGTTCAAACTACTTGGTGAGAATATTGAACCTCCACAGAGTAATTCCAATAGCCATTGCAGAGTTCTGGTATGGTCCTACCCAGATATTTAGCTGCCATTCTGCTGTATTCACCACTGGGATACAAAGGCTTAAATGGCAACAATGACACAATTGTGCTAATTCAAATGTTTGGCCCTTAGAGATTCAAAGGAGTGGTCATAGAGAGTAATTAAGCAATGACTGTGGAGAATATGTGCCCAGAAATGCAACAGTGGAATCCAAAGTGTGTGTGTGGGGGGGGGGGGGGATGAAAGAAAAACGTTTTTTTTAAACATGTAGTTGTGGAACCAGATTGTGTGATGTCATCTTATTCCAATGTTGCAATGTGACTTTGTTAAAATATTTTTTTTAAAAGGGGAAAAGGCAGGAAGCACAGTAAATAATAGAGAATCATAAAAGCCACAGCAGAATCCAAATGAGAGGGGCTTGTAGAAAACAGTTTGATTATTAAACCAGACAGTTACTTGCCTGCAGATTGTGTATTGTGATGATCCAACATTGCAATGTTGCATTTATATATATATTTTTAAAGGGGCTGGGGGGCACCAGCAAGGTGAAAATAACAAAAGGACAAAGCACATGAAAAAGGAAACTACTGTTGCCTGAGGATTTCATGCAAATTGCAAACAAAAATACAACCACCATCTATAACAGCAATCATTGAAATGGGACAAGGAGATTGGCAAGAAGGAAAAGGGCGGGGGTTGAAGGGGGGTAACACACATTGCAGTTCAACAAATCAGGAGCCAGGGTGGGAAAGGGTAGGGTGAAAGTCAGGGCCAGGGCTTACACCAACATAAACATTCTGCACTTCAGAGAAGTTGCCTTAACGTTGCTGTAGAAAAAACATCGAGGTATAACTGCAGGGAGAGAAAAGGCACAGAAAATCTGGTGGGAAAGAGCGATTCTGCTGCAGATGCAGCCTTTTCTTGGGAAGACCCCTTCCAAGAATATGAAGCAATTTGAACACCACAGTGAGGTATTTTGCCTGTGTAGAAAGAGCCATAGACATCTGAATGTCTTCGCTATCTGTATAGATAATGCAGATAAGTAATTATTACCTTGGGCATCAGAATATATAATTGGGCTTAAATTGTTGAAGATTTCTTTCAGCCATGAATGAGAAATAGAAGAATTAGTTCTGTGATGTATTGGTGCTTGGATGTTCTCTAATAGTAAGTAAATGGGGGCGGGGGATGTCACTTTTGAAATTATCACTGAAATCATGTGTTGTCTGGTGTGACAATTTCAATTGTCTTTAATCAGGCTAGGGCTAATTTGCTTATGTTTGATTTATAGGGGCTGGAGAATCTGGGAAAAGTACCATTGTGAAACAGATGAAGTAAGTAGTTTATGCAATATGGGCACAATCCACTTCTGTCCCAGGCATGGTGCTTGCACACACAGCTTCTAAGTAGGCTGAGTAGAGCTTTGTTTCCCCCTCCTTGCACAAAATTGAATGCAAGTAGCACAATGGGACAGTAGAGGGGATAGAAGAGATGCAAATGCCTTTATTTCTCCTAATATTTTGCTGCTCGGCGGGGGGGGGGGGGTGGTGGTGCTCTGTTGACCCCTATCGATATCCTCTGTGGTTGCTTTGCTTTCGGTATAAGTGGTTTGTGACAGATGCTTATATAGATGTAAGGAGTCAAAAATTTAGAATTCAATTAGTTAGAATTTGTTTCCTTTCCAGAATCATTCATGAGGACGGCTATTCAGAAGAAGAATGCAAGCAGTACAAAGTGGTTGTCTACAGCAATACTATCCAGTCTATCATTGCAATAATAAGAGCAATGGGCCGATTAAAAGTAGACTTTGGAGAAGTTGCCAGAGCTGTAAGTTAATCTTAATTCAATAATAGTTTGGATCATAATGCTCTGTAATACTCTTATATGAAACTGATGGTAGAAATACAAATAAGTCACAGGTTGATGGTTGTTGTATGCGCCTGAGAGCAGGTGAGGAGTTGATAACACTCAACTTTGTATTCTGTTACAATTGCTTACAATGCTCGTACCATAACTTTATTCAAAATGTGTTTGGATGAAATCTTGTTCTGATAAAGCAGCAGTTTTCTGTGGTTGTGGACCTTTAATGCACAACTGTTGGAATCTTGATGGGTCTTCCTGTTTATCAGCAACTTTCCCTTTTGTGAGGACAATGATTTTAATTCCATGATTTTTAATGCTAGCATGGTATGCATTGCTGATGAAGCTTTTCTTTCTAAAATTTCAACTTCATTGTTGTAAACTGTTTCTATAGTGCTTTTGTAAATGGAAATATCTCATTTCCTGAATGTTTATTTTGCCCACATTTATTCTTATAAGCTTTATTATTTGTGTTAACTAATGTTTTTATTCTCATAAACATTATAGTTATTTCTTTAGCACTTCCAGTTCTTACCTCAGTGAGCTTTATAATTGAACTATAATATGAATAAACTTGTTTGCCTAGTCTATATATAATACTGTGTTCACCCTAGGAAAATAGTCCTAGGAAAGTATAATACACTACTATTTTTCTTATTTTGTTTTGGATAGTGGAGAGTTCACTATCTGATGGGGTGGGCATCAAAGAATTGTTCTTTTGACTAGTACCTTGCTGTTCAAATGGAGATCTTTTGAGGAAGGAAAGAGTCACTGGTGGGTAGTAAGGTCTGCCACACCATTGTAAAACTACAGCTGAGAAATACAACTTCCGATGTTCATAGTTGAGAAATGTGTGGTAATGAGGTAGTAGCATAACAGAAGTATTTTAACTTTTTCTGCAGGATGATGCCCGTCAGCTGTTCGTGTTAGCTGGGAGTGCCGAGGAAGGAGTTATGACTCCTGAGCTAGCAGGAGTGATAAAGCGATTATGGAGAGATCCTGGGGTTCAAGCATGCTTCGGCCGATCAAGAGAATATCAGCTTAATGATTCTGCATCGTAGTAAGAAGCATTTTACAGATCTTGAGCACTTTCACGTAATAGATCATGTTCTTAACCCCTTATAACAACATTTGCAGAACTGTTCATGTTGCATAGAGAGTGTGGAAAAGCAAGGGGTACTTTGAGAGAACTTTTGTGGCTTTGTTTATCAAAAGGCTTAAGGAAGATCTTGATGTGAGGATGTAAAAATGAAATTCAGGAAAATTAATCTTCATAAACTGGGCAGTGTATCATTAATGGAGGATTGACTTGGAAGATGCTGTGGATCATGCTTTAGTTGAACAAACCAAGATTTGGGGGTCAAAGGAGATAGCTGACCGATCAGTCCTAACGATGTTCACTTGTTTCTTTATTAGCCAGTTGAGCAATCAGTTTTAATGGCATGTTTGTTTTCTTGACATCTCTGTTTTGGAACTTAAAGTATACTGCAAAATGATACCGATCCTCCGTCTTTTTGTAAATTATTCAACTTGGTTTTGCTTTGGCTAAGCTTGGAATTCTATAGTTTCATTCTCCAGTTAGTGAGGTTCATTGAAGAGAAGTTTAAAACCCATAGCATTAAAACATGAAGATAAATTTCTTAGTGTACAATAGGCAGGCAACCCGAGATATGAAGCAAAGCTGAAGGAAAATACCCTTGATCACTCCTTTTCCCATGATGTTTGTTAAAACACAGTCATCCTGTGTGGGAAGGAGTGGTAATAGTTTTTTTTGAATGACGGCTAAACCTGTTTTTTCTTCTGAAAACTTCTAACATTGTTCAAAATATTCCTTATAGGGTGACCAATATATCTCCCCTTTACAAAGCCGTACTGATCCTCTCCTACTAGACTTGGAAGTATTTTCTATTAGCTAATATTTTTGCAAAAATTTTATAGTCCTGATTTGCCAGACTGATAGGCCTATAAGAGTTGGGATCCTATAAGGAACGTGATTAATACTTTATATCATGGAAAAACTGAGGGAAGGTTTGCCCTTTTGAAATTGGATGTTTATAAGGCATTTGATACGTTAAATCATGGGTATTTATTTCAAGTACTAAATAAATACGGTTTTGAAGGCCCCTTTTTGAATGCATTAAAGGAAATTTATTGGGAAGGGAAAGCTATGATTAAAGTTAATGATGATCATACTAAGGAAGTACTGATACAGAGAGGAGTGAAACAGGGGTGTCCTCTATCCCCAGTGTTGCTTGTTTTAGCTATGGAGCCCTTAGCTGATAGAATTAGGAACAGTATTAGAATTGAAGGGTACAGGGTAGGGAAGGAGGAAATCAAACTAAATTTATATGCAGACGACATATTATTAGTGTTAGGGAACCCTCTGGAAGCTTTGAGAGAATTAATGATAATTTGAGAGGATTTTAAAGCATATTCAGGTTTAGGGATAAACATTAAGAAATCAGAAATAATGTTTAGAAAGATAGATTCGAAGGAACAAAAAGAAATAGCAAAATTAACAGGTATGAAATTAGGAATTAAGAGATTAAAATATTTGGGAATAATAATAACAAAGAATATTAAAAATTTGGTGGGGACAAATTATAAAATAATATGGAGAAAGATACAAAGAAATTTAAACCACTGGAGTAAAAGATATTTAAATATTTTAGGAAAGATAAGGGCAATTAAAATGTTTATAATTCCTAAGATGTTATACCTATTTCAGGTACTACCAGCGTGGATCCGCAAAAAGCAATTAGTTACATGGGATCAAGAAATAAAAAATTGGGTGTTTGGGAAGAAAAAAGATAGAATTTTGAGAAAGGTGATATACTCACCACAAGAAGATTTAGGATGGGGTATGCCACAATTGGAAAGCTATTATGAAGCGTTCCAAATAAGGAGGTTGATGGAAATTGATGGAAAAGGCTTGGAAAAATGGGTGAGATGGGAGGATACTATAAATAGAGGAGCAGGCAAATTTGGAATATTTACACAGAAGGTGAAGAATGAAATTAAAAATACAATAGGCCCAAGACAAACAGCATTAAACGTCTGGGGGAAACTACAAACTAATTGGATGCCAAGACTTTCCAAATGGACCCCACTAGAATCCTTAAGTGAGGAATTTAAAAATGTTGAGAAAACGTTCTGGAAGAAGTTAAAGGAAAAGGGTTTTTTCAGAGTGAAGGATTTATACAATACTCAGGGGATATTGATACCAGTACAAGAAGTATTAGGGAAAGTGGGAGAACAATATTGGCTAAGGATCATGGCTTTATATAATATTTTGAAACAGAGAAGGCATTGTAGAATACTAAATAAGGAGGATACTCCACTCAAAAAAATATATTGTATTAAAGAGAGTAATAAGGATATTGCAAGGAAGATATACAACTTAATGAATAAAGACAAAGATTATATGTCTCGGATATTACAAACTAAGTGGGAAAGAGGTGAATTTGACAGTACAGGAGATAGGTAGACTAATGAAAGGAATATTGGAAATAAAAATAGAAAAAATTAGAGAATTGGAGATGAAATTAATATTGAAATGGTATAGGACACCTTCCCAATTGTCCTATATGATTAAGGGAATGAATTCAAATTGTTGGCATTGCAAGAAGATAAAGGGATATTATGTTCATCTTTGGTGGGAATGTCCTAAAGTAACTGAATTTTGGCAAATGGTTCTGGAAAAGATGGAGGATTTATGTAAAGTTAAATTAGAATGGACAGGGAAGGTATTGTTTATGGGAGTTCTGGGGAATAATAAAGTAGATAATTCTAAACAGGAGTTGTTTAAAACAATGATCATTGCTGCACATGCAGTCATAGCTTATGGCTGGAAGGATGCGGCAAAGTGGACTATGGGTAGATGGAATCTGTATCTATATCAAATGATCCAATCAGACATTCTGGCCATATTAAAAAAAGAAAAGACATGAGAGGATAATATATTAGAGATAAGGAAGAAATAGCTTGGGTATATAAATTGGGTAAGGGAAGGGGGGGCCAACAAAGATACATTTGACAAAATCCAAAGGGTGTGCTTATGGTTGCAAGTATAACGTATTATTTTCCAATTGGTCGCTTACGGGGGTGGGGGGGAGGTAACAAAAAGGGGAAAAGGTTGTATTGATGTAGGATTATGTTAATGTAATGGAAGTGACTATGTATGGCTATGTAAACAAAGACATCAATACAATAAAAAAACATTGTTCAAAATATTGAGCTTATTGGTAAGCTATAGTCTTTTCAGCATCTTTGTCTTTTCTGTGACTGTTGAACTGTGTGTTCAGCTAACTAAATGTAAAGAAACAGCTGTATGAAAGCTGACTAGGATCATAGGAAATGCCTTTTGTAGGGCATTGCTATGTTGGGTGCTTTTTCACAAAGCAAACCACATCTGTATAGTTCTTAATAATTCACTAAAACTGATGTAAAAGACCCAGACTAGCTCTTTATGGGAAGAAAACTGAAGAAATATTTTTTCTCTTCTGCTAAATAACTGGGGGTTTAGGTTTTATTTTTCATTTTCCAGTGATCTAACCAATAATTCACTAGACTTTCACAGTTAATGTGCAGTGTGCATCTAAACTTTTCTATTAGACATTCGAGTACATCAATGTATGAGAGCATTCTTGCATATGGGCAAAGAAATGTGTTAATTCCTTGGTAAGAGATACTTGCTGAATCAGCTCTTTGCAGCATGTAATGAGATAGAATTAAACCAGTTTTACTTACTTAGAGTTTGGTTTGAAGATTGTTGTTCTCAAGACTGAGCTGTTCTGAGGTCCTGAAATAGCTCTTGAATTCTTCTGATCCTGCATTTTTTTCAGAGAAATTGCTCAGTTGTCATTTAATTACCTGCATTTTATTTTTTAGCTTCATGTTGATGTCCTGTCGCCTAATTTAAAAGAGGAACAGCATTCTCTTCCCTCATATGTGGGTCCACTGGGGAGGAAAGGCAAATGACAATAGTACAAGCTGCAGTAAAATTCTAGTGCTTCTCCTTGTCATAACTTATATCTGGTCTGGAAGATTGATGAGATACTTGTTTCTCAGCAGAAATGTTCTTATGAAGCTGAAGTAGTAAACTCTGCCCTACTCAAATGCAGTTAGTAACATCAAAGTCCTACTGAAGTCTGCCTCAGCAAAGAAACAGCCTCTTGGACAACAGTTACGCTCTGAGTTAGTTTAAAGTCATCAAACTGATTTGATAAAGACTGCTTAGAAGCAAAGGGTCAGAGGATGCTAGTAGTAGTAGTAGTAGGGTTACTCACAGGAAAGTGTTCTTAGGATTGTACTTTTTAAAAAAAAAAGTAGATCTTAAAGAAACTGTAGGGCTGAAGGAGGCTGAAATCCTTTCGGAAGTAGAAAAACAGAGGCCTGAGTAATATGTAGTGGAGGTGAATAACCCAGATTCAGACTTCACAGTGTTGATGCCCTTCAGCAAGCTACTTCTCCATCTTAATCTACCTCACTGGGATGCTTTAAGACTAAATACTGGACTCGAATAATGGAAATGACAATTCTGGCAAATTTTAGATTTTTATTTTGTTGAGAATAAGAGGATTCTTGGAGGCATATCTGGATGGGACTAAGAGTGGCTCACGTCACCATTCACAGGAATAGTATCTTTTATCCATTTACCATTTAAGAATACCATCTTTATTGGCATAACGTATCTTTAATCTACACTCTTGTATTCTGTCTCTCTCCTTCTTTCTTTAAGCTACCTTAATGATTTGGACAGAATATCCCAACAGAGCTATATTCCAACCCAGCAAGATGTCCTGCGGACCAGAGTGAAAACAACAGGCATTGTAGAAACCCATTTCACCTTCAAAGACTTGTACTTCAAGTAAGTATGTTGTGAACTTTAAAGTGTCACTTGGAATATCTGGTCATACTACAGCTTCTTTGGAGTAGCATGCTGAAATTTCTACTATTACTCCTGCACATGTCATATAGTCCTATTTTGACTCTGGCTTCAAATATAATGCGATGTCTTTGTCACTAAATACTATTCTTGCTGGAGATGCTTGGTATCGGTTCACTTTTTTATTTTCATCGTTTTGTTCTTTTCAGCTGCTTTTATGTTGGGATCACAGATACAGGTACTGAACTCTTGCTTTACAGGAACATATATACTAAAAAGATACTGGCTGCTGTTTTATATTGTTAACTTTTTAATTGGAATATTAAAAAGCTGGCCACGCATACTTTTCCAACTTGCCATGAATTTGTTTTCCTGTGTTGCAACTGGAGCTGGAATTAACATGGTTCTCTGAACTGTGCATGGTTTTCTAGCAAAGCGGTAGAGTTAGCACTAACCAGCAAGGAGCACAGAACATTGGCAGGGAGCATGCACAGATGTGTTTGGAAAATAAAGGCTTGAAATTAATAATTCTCAGTATAGGAAAGGGGCTCCGTATTTTCAGTTAGAATTCAAACAGAAAGACATGGTTCAGCCCATGCTCCTTCTCTCTCAGTGAACCTTGGAGGGATGCCATACACAGCCTCTTGGTTCTGCTGTTATCATGACTTCTGGTAAATTTCCCTTCATAAAATGATACCAAGTGAAGCAAGTGAAACCTTGAAAGAGTTGTACCCTCCATGTTTCATAATGTTTTGTGATTCTTGTCGCAAAGGGGTGTCATCAACTAGGCAGTATCTCTTGACGTATAAATTCCTTACTGTTACCTGTTATCCTTTGTCAGCCTTAAGGATACAGTAAAGCCAGCGTTCTCATATTAGCCACTGTGCTACAAGAAAAGTACTTATTTCAGGCCATATTCTTTATTATACACCCAACTATACTCCTTCAAATTCACTTTGATAGACAATAATTTTTATCATGTGTTAATAATCTTATCGGTGGTCTGCTGACTTGCTATTTTGACTTGATTTCTCCTGTGAAGGCTCTCATATCATGACTTCTAAATTTTACTTGTTTTTCAGTTCATTGGGATGATTTCATAAAAAATATGTTGATAAAATATTTGTAAAGAATATAACGGTCTCAAAGTAATACCCAGGAGGGCGCAGTTGGGTGCATGCAGTGCTAAGTTTGGTCCCTAGATTACAAGCCCAGTGAAGTAAATCAGGAAGTGACGTTAAAAAAATGCCCATGGCCAAACCTCTGTTCCCAGTCTGTAAAGAGGAAGCAGTTACATTTGCATATATCAAGGGTGAATGAGACTGTAAAACACATGCTAAAAATAATATATTAATGTTGAATAATGTATAGCTCCTTTTCTGCAGTCTAGTTCAATGAGTCAGGTATTGGACGTGGGTAGTCTTACGTTCAGATATCTCACTTCCCCTTAACAATAGGTTCACTGACACCTATCTGTCAGGCTTGCTACTGTAGAAAATAAATATCACGCATCAGTTACTATAGGTTTTTTTTAAAGTAAAGTTTGCGAAATACTTCTTGTTTTTTAAAAAAGCCATTTAAATTAGAAGTTAATAATACATGCCTCTGGCCCTGCTTCTTTTACCTCTTCCACATATCGATTGTGTGGTAGAAACTGCCGAAATATGCAGCATCCAAGATCTGATGAATAACTAGTCTAGAAGAAAGCTGTCAATTTCAGTACAGCTTGATAGTCTGTTCTGGCAAAACGTTTCCTTCAAAGATGTGTTCATCAAGTTAGCATCTAAGACATTTTTAAACATTTCATTCAATCTCTTCTCCCTGCCTTTGTAAAAAAAAATATGACTCGCAGCTAGTAAAGAGGATAGCCAGAAGTTGTCTGAGTTGTTTTAACACCAAAGAATGTTAAATAAAACTCCTTTATCTTTTGAAGTCTTACTGCACACAGTAGGGCAGTTATTTATAGTCTCATGCCCAAACTGATATGGGGAGTGGGCACAGATACACTTTTCTGCCTTAAGTATCTGCAGCCCAACAGAATTCTGATAAGTGCAAAGCTTCCTTCTCAGATGAGAAGACTGGCTGTATTGGAGTTAGTGTCCTCTATCTCCAAATGTGCAAATAAGCATGCCTCAGTGTCAGATTAATGGAATGTATCCATGAGTTCTGAAATGTTTCTGATATTTGCACTCAGATGTAAACATCTGTTTTTGTACACAGATGAAAAAATATCTATACCTGTGGTCTGCTCATCTGTCCCCAGCAGCTGCTGCACATAAAAATACCTTGTATTACAGCATCTTTGGTCATGTGGTGATCTCTAGATCAAGCCACTTACTCAGTGGTCTTTGGAAGCTTAAAACAGAAATCCAGATCTACTTACACCAGCATTATGCCAATTTCTAAGAATTCCTGACATTTATGTGGGCCCTATAGCATGTCATGTTGCTGTTTAAGTAGGTTCTTTATATAAGCTAGCTCAAAGTTAGCTGGACTTAATGGAATGGAGTGTCTGCTCACTTTCTTGTGTCATTCAGTTAAATGTCTTTTGAAGTCACCCTTTCTGCATGCCATCTCTTCGCGTGTACATAATCCTTTTAAAAGGAATAGGAATTGAAATACTAGAATGCCTTGCTTTGCTGTATTACTGCTTGTAAATACTGCCTGTAGCTTGCTCACAGCAAGCACCTTGTAAGCACTTTATCAGCCTCTCTGTTGAGTAGTGTATCATACAATCATATCTGCAGTGTGATCAAAAATTGCTGTGCAGCAGAAACCAAACCAAACAATGTTTCCAAGCAGCAGAGTATGGTAAATAATGTACTAGATAGTACTCCAGTTGCAGGATGAGCAAGGTGTGTCCATCATGATAGATATTCCTATGTTTTCCCATGACATTCTGTTCTTCTTCCCACACTGCATTTCATTCCAAAAGGAAATAAATGTTGAACTGAGGGTCTTCTGCTTTCAATATAACTGTTTTCTGCTGGCGAAGAATGTGACTTTGCTTCTCTGGTATGATTGTTGAGGGCACTACTGCAGTTCAGGTACTATTGCAGTTACAGGGTAACTGAATCATTTAAAGTGAATAGCATCTCTCAATATAGAATTCCTTCTTGTCCAGTACGTTTATCTTGAATATTTCTTGAACAAGTATGCTGTTTCTCCTATTGTGGTGTGGTCATTTTGTGTTGGTTTTAGCCTTGGTAGGTTATGGAACCTCTTAGGACTCCACTGAGAGATGCTGATCTTGTGTTGTAGTTTGTGATGGTAGTAATTTGTATTTATAGTTCTATTTTTATTTAAAATATCTATATCCTTTTTGCATTAGCCCAAGGCAGTTCACAAACATGATCACAATGCCTAAAAAACATTTTTAATCTAATACTGTGACACATTAAAAAAGTACAAGGTCCAAATAAAACAGCAGATAATGCATTTATTTCTTGTTGAAAGGATAAACCCATTCCAGTTTAAAAAGATATATATAGGAGTAGTGTGGGCCACATTTTGAAGCGGTGTTAGATAGGACAGAAAAGAGGAAGTGCTGCAAAGAATGCAGTTGGCATATGTAGTTGGCTTATACAGGGCATGGAGGTCCTTCAGATACGTAGATACCAAAGAGAGTCTCTGGGAAAGCCCTATTTTCATGCACTTCAGTAAGATCCTGGTTGTATGTGTTATTTTTTATGGTTTTTGATAGAATTATGATAAATTGCCTTGGGTATTTTTTGATCGACAGCATGGGATATAAATATTTTAAATTTGTATTTACTTGTAACCAACCTGTGTATATTTGGACTATTTTTTTAAATACTTAGAAATGTATAAACATTTTGAAGGAAATAGTGTTTATCTGAATAGTTACTCTTAATTTTAAAAAACAGCTTATTAAAGTGCAACAATACATAGAACCAGTATGCAGAACAAACAAGTCATTCAGTTTAAAAATTAAAAAAAAGAAGAGAATGTACATACTTAGAAATATTTTCTTATCCATTCATTTTTAACACCTTAGGGGATGGCTAGCTACATTTAAGTAAAATCTTTATTTACTTTTTCCATTGATTACAAAATTGTGCTTTCTGATGTCAGGTTTCAGCAATTAACTGCATCTGTGTAAAATTTGTGGCAATACCAGTCCCTCTAAATTTCAGATGAAGAGTTTGTATCTTCTGATTAAACATGAACACATGCATGCACAGTCAAAACGATCATTGCATTTAATTGCAGTTCCACTGCCGTTCTTTAGCCTGAAATGCTACAGAGATAATGATCTGTAATGACTAATGCTGTGACAGTTTCACATGATTAGAACATTAAATATTGCAACTGAATTTACTCTGCCTTTTATGGTAGAGATTCTTACTGAGTTGAATCATTAGCTTGCCAAATACAGTGGAACTAAATAGAGGTTGAAGGCAGTGTATCCTCTGGGAGCTGGGCAGTTGGATAAACAGATTAGTGCTAGGGGAACTTGACCTAATAGTCTTGTGTGGTTCATCTGGCTCTTGTTTATTGATTACAACCATGGGTTATTAGAAGCCACTTTATAAGAGATTATTTGTGGTAGGGATAATTAGACTGTTATAACTTGGAATTAAACATGGTATAGGTAGTATTCATCTTGGGAATACAAGTCCTGTAGGTACTGCTGATGGCAAAGTCTATTAAAATATCCATTTCTGTGTGATTTAACAGCATTGAACAAACTATCTTTTCCTTTATTTTTGCGTAGAAAAATAAAGTTATTTTTCTCTCTGCCAGGATGTTTGATGTTGGTGGCCAGCGTTCAGAACGTAAGAAATGGATCCACTGTTTTGAAGGTGTTACAGCAATTATATTCTGTGTAGCCCTCAGTGATTATGACCTTGTCCTTGCAGAGGATGAAGAAATGGTACGTTGCCATAGTGTTAATACCTGGTTGCATTCTATAAAATGTGAAGTTAACTTTTAAGCTTTGTATAGTTTATTTAAGAACACTTAATCCTAATGACTTTGTTTGCTATTTCACTGCCTTGAGAATTACTCATGGTAACCATCAAGTTTCAGAACGTCATAGAAACAGCTTGTTCTTTTTGCACTCTCAAATTTCCTACAGTGAGAGTAGGCAGTAGTATTTCTGAAGCCGCAGTGCTATAGATGATACTCGCCCTGTGCGCCTCCCCCCCAACTCAGGCTTCAGTCTGCAAATAAAGGTAGTACTTGATTAGCAGTGAAGGAAATAAGGCATTTGGATTATGTTTTGAGGGAAATTACCTAATTGTGATAACTGAAAAGATAGGCAATTAAGACCCCTTTTGTGTAGTTGAAGTGGAGAAATTTTCATCTTTGTCCAAAGAGTTGCTAATGTTTTATGAACATTAGCTTTGACTATTTAGATTCTTTATACTAGTAGCTTTCTTCCTACAGCATTGTATAGTTACTGGACTGAATCCTCTCACTGTACTGAGCAAAATTTGAAGCCTTCCTCCAACTTAACGTGGTTGTTCCGTTGGAGGACATTTAATCCAAATAACTTTTAAACTGGAGGAGGGTTGGATCTACTCCACTAGGTTGCATCAGTACTGCTTTTTTAACGGGAACCTTTTTCTTCCCAGAATCGCATGCATGAGAGTATGAAACTCTTCGATAGCATTTGTAACAACAAATGGTTCACAGATACATCCATCATCCTTTTTCTGAACAAGAAAGATCTGTTTGAGGAAAAGATACGGAGGAGTCCACTAACAATTTGCTACCCTGAATACACAGGTAAGGTAAAAACAGCTGAGACACTAGGACACAACAAATGTATAATAAAAGCAACAGAGTACATCTTTTGGTTCTGTCTACACTACTGCTATCTTTTTGAATAGCTCTCATGACCCAAGGCTGTCTTTTACATTGGAAGCAGTTGTATAACATGTTTATAGTCCCTTAAATTTAGCTTTTCATTTACTCTATGAAATCTGAAGCTCAACTGTTAGAGATCTCATAAAATGTGTCTTGGTGAGCACTGGAAATGAATTTTTCTCAATGCTAAAATAAATAAGATCTTTTATAGTTCTGCAACTAGTGCAGAGTGTTCTCTTTAACACCACACTGTATTTAAGTCATTGATTTTTGGCTTCATTGTCAGCCAAGTACCTAGTGTTAACTCCCTAGCAAGTTCAGAATTTGATAATATGTGGAATGTTCTATTTGTTGCATTCATTCACGTTGCAATATTTCTCAGCTTCAAACAAGTGCTGTTCTTGACAGTTTAATGTACTGAGTAGGGGTGTGCACGGGGGAAAAAAATTCAGTTTTCCTGCTTCGGGTTTACCCAAAGTGGGAAACTGATTTGTAATACCCTGAAATACCCAAATACCTTTGGGTATTTAAATTGCTTTGGTATGCTCTGTAAAGATGTGGAGCATACCGAAGTGAGGGGGGAATCTGTCTCCCAGCCCCCAGCCCCCACTTAGTCCCCCCATCCCACTTACCTGGCCATGGACCCAAGGAAGAAGACCTGCTGGGCGGTGTGGAAGGCCAGAACCGGCACCTCCGTGGCCTGCGCCGCCTCCGTGGCCAGCTGGGTGGCGGGGAGGGCTGGAGCCGGTGCCTCAGCCGCCTGCTCCCCCTCCTCCGTCGCTGCCAGGAAGGCACAGGTAAGTGGAGTGGTGGGAGGGAGCTCTTTAAACTTCAAATGGCCCACAGGGAGGGCATTCCCCTGCGGGCCAGTTGAAGCCTGGGAAAAGTTCCGAAGTGACCCAAATCACTTCAGAAACCTTTGGTTTGGGGTTTCTGAACCTTTACAGATCGGGTCCAATTCGTGCATTTTCCGCAAATTGGATACCCGAAGCACACACCCCTAGTACAGAGTTTGCTGTTTCTCTCATACTGAGGTCCAAAAACTGTATGAGCTTAGTAGCTGTTCATTATTTTCTATCAGCCAGCTGTAATAGCTAACAGCTGGTTAATGGAAAGTATCATGGTGGCCCAGTGATGATTATCTGCAGTGATAAGATTGCAGGTTACATTGTGTGACCTGCCAAAAACCACTTGCCAAATTCTCAAAAACCACCCTAAAAGGACAGATTATATTTTAAAGAGTTTTGTTAAACGCTTACTGAAAAGCAGTTCCGAAAAAGGCATATGTTCTTCTATAGTTTTTAAAAACGCTTTATCTATTGCTTGTTCCAGAAAATGTAGATAGAAGTATAGTTATCTGAGCATTTCCTAAAAATGTCTGCTGTTTAAAAATAGGGCGGGGTGGGGATTCCTGTTCCTGGTTTAAAATCCTAGTCCAGGAGAAGCAGTGTATTACAGAAATGAAGCAAGATTAGCAAATTTGTAGAACTAGTGGTGATTTATTTAGTATTGTTGAGACAAGAGCTTGAAATCACAGTGGATAGAACACATGCTTTGCATGCACAAGGTCCTAGGATCAATCTCTGGAATCTCCATTTAAAAGACTTGCAAAGGCATTGGAGAGGACAGTACTGGACTATAATTAACCCCATATAATGCAGTGTGATACGTTCAAAGCTACAGTTCTGTGTACAGCTATCTGGGAGTAATCTCCACTGAACTCTGTGGATCATATGTATGAGTAAATATATGTATAGCATCAGGCTGCACATCAAACTCTCTGGCCAGGCTACTCTGTTTTGAAAGGGCTTTTTAACAGTAAATCAGTAGCAGATCACCATCTTTTTGAAAAGAATAAGTCCCTGCCATTATTTTATAGTTACTGTCCAAGCCTTGGTACAATGGGAAGTTTTTATGTTGGTGTTCAAAGGGAAGCAGTGGCAAACTGGCAACATTGGGAGGTGCCTGAGTCGCGCAAACACACAGATTCCAAATGGCTGTCTGGGACTTGATTAGCGATACCCTCTGGATGTGGTGCTGTCTACAGTGTAGAAACAAAGTAATAAATGTACACAGCAGAGATTCTGCAGGTTGTCCTTGAGTAAACATTCATGTTCATGAGAGCTATGCTGCAATTTTATGCACACTAACCTGTGAATAAATCCCATTGAACTCAGTATAATTGATTTCTGAATAAATATGTATAAGATTGCATTGGTAAGCTTCCTCCCGGTCTCCCTCAAGTGAGTAAGAATGTGCCTGCTACACTGCTAGATTTAATCATTACCTCATTCAGTCACTCTGCAAAGTATTAGGGATGCAACAGTTAAGATACCATGCAGTAGCTTTCTGGCTGCACATCACTGTCATACCCCACCTTCCAAGGTCACAAAAGAATACTGAACATGGCTCTGTGCAGTGGGGAGAGCCTTTGAAGGAGATGGTGGCCAAGCAAACAAGCCCTTCCTCCTGCTATATCTATAGTGACTCTTGATTTCAGGTGCACTGCAAACAGCTTTTGCAAAAGGAAGTTCTTCCTCGCTTGCCTTCTGGAGTTCCTTGAGAAGATTACCCTTACCCATTCATGCTAGTTAATCTGGGAGACATATACTTGGCCTTTCAAAAGGCTTTTGACAAGGCTGCTCCCCAAAGACTCCCAGTAAAGCAGTCATGGGATAAGAGGATGGGTCTTTTTATAGATTAAAAGTTGACTAAACAGGAAGCATAAAGAATAAATGAACAATTCTTGTAATGGAGGGAAGTAAGCAGTGAGGTCATCCAAGGATTAGTATTTGGACAAGTGTTAATTTACTTTATTTTGCAAATTATCTGGAATTGAGGGGGAGGAGTTTAGTGGCTTTGTGTGCAGAGGGTACAAAATAGTTCAGGATGGTGAAAACCAAGGCAGATTGGGAAGAACTCCAAGAGGATCTTTCCAAATTTGATGAGTGGGCAGCAATATGGCAAATGAAATTCAGTGTAGTTAAGTGTAAAGGGATGCTCATCGGAACAAAAAAGCTCAATTTGGAATAGATCTGGGGGTGATGGATACTTGATGAAATGTCAGCTCAGTGTGCAGAAGAAGTGAAAAACGGCAAATTCCATTCTTGGATTATTAGGAAAGGTATTGAAAATAAAACAACCTATATAGTTTAGAAAAAAAGATAGCTAAGGGGGAACATGCTGGAGGTTTATACAGTTATTCCTAGGATGGAGACAATACATTTACGTGAAGACAGATTTTTTTTCTTCCCAGTTATGCCATAAAAAGGGGGGGGGTTGTCTTCATTTGCATACAAGTTACAGTTATGCCCAATAATAAAAAAGTATATAACATTAAAGGGATGACTTATATTCAGGGTCATCTTCTTTTTGAGGAAATATAGTAGAACTTTTTCTCCCTCCCCTAAAATATTAGAATTCAGGAGCACTCAGTGAAATTGAATAGATTCAGGACAGTGATTGGCCATTGTGCGAAACAAGATGCTGGACTGATCCAGCAGGCTTCTTATGTTGTTACATTATTTTTTAGGTTCTAACACATACGAAGAGGCAGCTGCATACATTCAGTGTCAGTTTGAAGATCTGAACCGGAGAAAAGACACGAAGGAAATTTATACCCATTTCACTTGTGCCACTGATACCAAGAATGTGCAGTTTGTTTTTGATGCTGTTACAGATGTTATAATTAAAAACAACTTGAAGGAATGTGGGCTCTACTAAAAGGAGAGGATGATACTGAAAGGTAAAGTGATGAGCTTTGCTCGCTGCTCTCAGTTAAAGCATGGCATTAACCCTATGTTTAGCTATAAAGTGAATCATTCCTAAACTAATAAGAAATTTTTCTTTCAGATTTCCAAGATGCTATGTTTTAAGAACTGGACTGTTTATTTGCTGCCTCGTGGGACAGCTGCAAGCATGAACAGGACCAGGGAATGAAAACAGCATGCAAAATCCTTGCATTCTTTAGCACAATCTTCTGTACTAGGGACCTTTTTATTGATATGGGATACTGAAGTTAGACTTAAAAAAGGAACTACTGTTAAGTGTGATTTTTTTGACCATCCAGGCATCACTCGGATTGCATAATTTCAAATGTGTACAGCTGTTATGAAGTTCACATCTCAGAACTTCAATATGTAGCTTTTCTTCTTTTAATAACAAACCACTAGTCTGTTTTTAAGGTTTTTCCATCAAAAGTATATCTTGACTAAATTTTATTTCATTGCAAATAACATTTTGGGTTTTTTGTTTTTTAAATCACTTAACTATGCACATGGTATGACCTGATCATGCAGAAAGTATTCCTCTTAGCAGGAACCTTTTGTTTTTAACAGTTATATTGTCAGAACTTGATATTACTGCAATTACTTAAAAGAGCCTTAGGATTCTTATGGCTAAAGCTATGGTTTCTTCTGATGTATAATTTGTTACCATTCTGCTTTTTGCACTGTAAAGCTTTTTTTGCTCAAAAAAGAGATCTTCTGCAGCAGGGTAACAGGTTTTTCTGGCTTATGGGATGGGAAAGTGAGCCTGGTTTATGCTGATTACCAAACCACTGAGTGTGCCGCTGTTGTAGCAGGTAGAAGCCTATTCCTTGTATGAAATGCCTGAAGTGGCTTCCGGTTAGAAAAGAAAATTGTAAAATTCAAAACTGGAAGAGGGAATATGTGCTGCTACAAAGCTTACTTAATCAACCACATAATTGTTTGTGTGAGTGTTTGGTCTTAAACCAGTGGGGAGTTTTGTAGACAGTACAGTTTGTTTTGCATTTACCAGGACTTTTCAGAGATTTCTAAAATATATCAACAGCATGCCTTTACTCTTTAAATGTGGTGCCAAGTTCCTGTTTGCCATTGTTTTTACTGTAGTGATGTTCTTAAATAGTCAGTGCATTTCTTTGCTGAAATCATTACATTGAAACTCCCCCAATTTATCATGTATAGGTTTCAACATGATGTAGTTACTGGCAATATTAAAATGATGAGTCGAAAGCTTAGATGTTCCTAACTTTCTTGGAGCAATTTCCAGAAATTCACTCATAATCTTTGACAGTCTCTTGATACTAATTTCTGCAAATAAAGATTTTAGTTAGATTCATTAGTTTTTGATACTGCAAAATCTCAATGTAAATAATTGCAGTGCTTTTGTGTCTGGGATTCCAGAGACCTCTTTTGTCAGGTTTCTGTTGCATTAGATCATAGCTTACCCACTAGGTCAGAATAGAGGCCAAGTTTTTGTCAACTCTTGCTGCATAACAGTGGATATATAAAATCCTACTTCAGGAATGCTTTTTACCACGTGCAAGGTAATAATTATGACAGCAGAAAAGTTATATCATTTTCCATGCCACTTGATATGAGACATTATCAGCTTACCTAGTATCTACATGCACACTATGTAAGGTACACTTTGATTAAAATAAGTGCTCATCTGTAGTCTGTTTGCTTTGCAAGTAGTGCAATGAGATTTATTGTCTTTCCAATGAAAGTTCAGCTCACATCAACATTTCAGAAATGGAGACTCACTTCCATTGAAAGCCATTGCTTGGGATGTGGGGGAATGAGCTTTCTGTCTGAGTCTTATCCCATTATGATTTCACATCTGCAAGCTTCGTTTTATTTTGACAAGTTACCATTGTAAGAGGCTTGTGGTTGGCCTGCAGTTTGAATCCATATTTCTTAAATACAGCCTCATCCATTGAACTACACTGGTTCTCAGGCCTTTGTAGGATGTACCTTATGTCTTCTTTCAGTGTATATCAAGTGACTCTTGAAAGCTAAAATGAAACTTGAAAAATGTTAAGTTATTTTTCAAAACACAACACCGTCGCCATGCTTTTTATGTGCATTTCTTTATTTTTGGATTTTCTACAGTTAGTTGAAGCTGTATAAGTGATTCTCTGCAGTAATATTGATACAAAGAGAATCTTGTCTACAGTAACATCAGATGTATTTACAAATGGTCAAGAACAAATACAGCCCTAAATAGCAGAGTGAGAATCCTGACATAACCACTTCCACATATCATTTTTCTCTATTTCCTATGTGCGTGGAGATGTTCTCTAACCCTATGTCCATGGTTTTCTTTTGCATATTGCTGTGAACTCTTGAATCGGGTTAGTGAGGCGAGTGGAGCAATAGTCTCCACAGCAAACAGGTAAAGCATTGAGCTGGGATCAGTACTGCTGAGCTCTCTGGGTTGAGTGGTTGTGGAGAAAGTAAATCACTGGGGTCACAGAATCCTCTAATGTGTGTGGGTAGAGTTGGAGACTAAAGCAAACAAACTATTTACTTAAGGCTGTGGAGACAAATTGCACCAGTTTCAGAGAACTGCAAATAACATATTCAGTGCAAGTTTGAAAAACACCTTCTAATCTTCAGGGCTTATTTATAAACTAGTAGGTTCATGCTATATCATTATTGTGGGGATAATAATGACATACTTTGTAAACCGCTCTGAGTGGATGTTAAGTCATCCTGAAGGGCGGTATATAAATCGAATGTTATTTATTATTATTGAAATTATGTTTGACTTGAATTTTTCAACCCTTTATGATCACACTCAGCAGAACCTTTGTTCAGACCGTTTATAGATTAGGAACTGAATAGTTCTATCAAAGAATCCACAAAAGCATTGGTTCTGTCATTCCCACAGACATACTTTTTTTGATGTGGTTGCATAAGCACAGGAAGGTCCAGTGTCACGTGCTTGATTCTTTGTTTGCAGACAAGATTGTGTTGTCTGTCTTGCAAATAGTGGTTTGAGGGCTTACAGACTGCTACCAAAGAATACAGTTAGGATATGGGAAGTTTTTAGCTTTGTTTCTTCATACCTTGTTGGTGCTATGCCATTTGTGTCATGGATGGGTTGTAGAAAAGTATGGACTCTTTCTGTTTTTAGTGACTTGTTTACTCCGTTGGCTCTGCTTAGCAGAACAGTGAAGCTAACTGGAAGTTTTTCCTAATTGAAGACAACAGGAAAAAGGTATTTTGAGGAAAGAACTCAAATTACATTCTGATTCCAAAACAAGCAATGGGGATTCCACCTGTTTAAGAGTTGCAATAATATCTCTCAACTAGAGATGTGTAAAACTTTCAAAGTTCATTAACTAGTACTAGTCTGATTGTAAGGGTTTTGAGTGCAGAAAGTTTCAAGTGGATAGCAATTCAGCAGCTTCCCACATAATCTAGTATCAGGTTAATTTGTGACCTGTAGGCGCTGCTTGCCTGCACAATCTTACACTGCTCTCTAATTTTCTTCACATTTTCAAATCTTTCTGTGATGGTAGAGAAACCTAAGCATGAATTATTCTATCAATGCTGAGGCAAAGCAAAATAATTTTTTAACAAATCATTTGTAAAACCATGATACAAACTACAAAGCCAAATAGTTGTAAAGTATGAAAAATCTTAAGTTTCTGTCAAATTTGTGTCTATATATGTATTCTGATGTATATTAGTACTACCCCTAGCTATCACAGATATAACCCAGTTCTATTAGCTGATGATTTTGTTTTGTAATACTAAGATTCCAGTGAAGTCTGCCTGGGAATTGGGAAACTTGCTTTGGAATTCAGGATTAAGTTCATACTCCATTTCAGAAACATTTGCCAAGCTCTTGCACTAACAAAGTTTTTAATAATAAAATTAGTCTGAAGTTTAATCAAATTTACTGCACTCTCGGGGTACTGAGACTTTTGAAACGAGTGAACCTTTACAAGAGCCGTAAGAGTAATATTTGTAAGCATGGGATACTGCAGTAAGCACAAGTGCATGATCAATTGCAAGTGTATCTGTTTAAAATGTAGCAGCCTTAAGTGTATCCCACTTAGCAAATGGCTTCAGAAATTTTTTCCCCGTGGGAAGTTGATACAACATATAACTTAAACCTTTTATTGTCTCTTACAATGGAAATTACCTGTTTAAAAAGCTGAAGTCTTAGAAGAGACCACAGTCCTTGAGATTCTCTTTGATGATGACATCCGTCACTGCATCAAATACAAATTTGACGTTCTGTGTGTCTGTGGCACAGGTCATATGACTGTAGATTTCTTTCACATCTTTTCTCATGTTCAGGTCAAGGAACTGATGCTTGATGTAGTTTCCTGCATCATCATATGTATTGGGACCTATTCACAGAAGGAAAACGAGGAAAGATAAAAATGTTACTGAAATACATATTTTATTTGAAACCACATGTGTTTGTCTATGCCAGGGATGGCCAAACTTGCTTAATGTAAGAGCCACATAGAATAAATGTCAGATGTTTGAGAGCCACAAGACATGATGCATTGACTTCAGAAGAGGAGGTAGGTTTGGGGGAGTGTCCTGAAAGTGACATCACAGGAAGAGGTGGGGTTTTGGTGCAGTATGCTGGAAGTGACATCATTGGAAGGGGTGGCGCTGGGGAAGAGCCATCACCTGACCTTTGACTTGGAAGTGACATCCCATCCTTGCTAGACTTCATCTCTAAAGTCCTCAGATATTTTCTGAGTCAGACCTGGCAATCCCAACATTTTTATTGAAAATATGAAAGGCATGGAAAGACAAGGAAAGGGAAGGAGGGAAAGACATGGAAAGGGAGGGAGAGAACTAAAAATGTTTGGCCCGGCAACACTCGGAGACCTCTGGGAGCCGCACAATATGTCTAGAAGAGCCACATGTGGATCCTGAGCCACAGTTTGGCCACCCCAGGTCTATGCCATGGTAAATAAATACCTAGACCTGAGCTCTTTAGTAAATAAGAGTATCATATAAAATAAACCAGAGCTGCAAGGACTTACGGAGAACATCTCATTTTCCTCTTCCCCACTATTTCTTCGGTCTTCCCTGAAGCCACTATAACCTCTCTCCTTTTTCTGTTTCCTTCTCTCCTTCCCACCAACCAATCAACCTTTATTCCCCCACCCCTATCTACAGCTTTCCCACCTTCCCTTCCCTTAGCAGTCTCTCCTTAGGGAAAGACTGGGTGAGTTGTGTGGTGCCAGCCAGGCAGCTGGGCCCAACTGCATGGTAGGGAAGCTGCAAGTACTTGTGAGGAGCACCTTACTACATCCTAGCCCCCACACTTTTCCCCTCCTCCTGGCAGCCCCCATGTTCTCAGCTTTCCCTGCTTCCCTCTCTCCTTCATGCCTGCCCACCAACCAACCATTTATCTATCTCCTCCATCTTTGGCTATATTTATTCATTTATGCCCCACTTTTCTCCCCACTGGGGAACCCAAATAGCTCACATCATTCTTGTCTTCTCAATTTTATCATAACAGTCATGAGGTTAGGCTGAGTGCATATGACTAGCGCAAAGTCACCCAGTGAGCTTCCCCAGAAGAGTGGAGATTTGAACCTGGACATCCCAGATCGTAATCTAACTACTGCACCACACCAGCCTTTGGGGGGGGTTACTGCTGTTGAAAGGTAGCAAAGAACTGGGCATTGGTAAGTCATGTAGTTGCAAGTTGCCTGGCATTGCTGCCAAGCCTAGCCCCAATGCATCCTCTCTCAAAGACCAAAATCCGCCCCCCCCCCAGCTTTTTAATGACTTAAACCCAATCTTGAAGGCTGGCAATACAGTTGTAGGTGCCTAGCAACAAGCCACTGATGGCATTTGTTTCTTAAAGCTTCAGGCACTGCTTTTATCATTTGGAGGGGGGCGGGTTAAACCCCCAATGTATTTTTTCTTAAATTTCAGGTTTTTCTGCAAACTTGGGGGCTTTTCCAGGTTTGTAGAAGGATATGCCTTACGTGTCTCAAGATTTAAGTATCCCCATTGAAAATTAAGTATATTGATTGTAACAATTTCAAATGCCAGCATGGTATAGCAGTTAGAGTGTCAGACTAGGATCTGGGAGACCCAGGTTCAAATCTCTACTCTGCCATGGAAGCTTGCTTGGGTTAGTCACACACAGTTGAACCAACCTCGCAGGGTTGTTTTGGGATGAGGCATAAAAGTAAATAAACAGTATAGTCTTTATACCCAAAACAAAACCTTGTTTTAGAAGTAATTGGGTGGTGACATAAGAATTTAAACTGAGTAACTTTTGAAAATAAAACTTTAAATGTTTAAGACACACATGATATGCTTTTACCTATTATGCTGGCTTAGGTGCAGCATTCGATTTTAAAATCAAAAGACTATGTCCCTAAAAGGTACATACGCTTGGAGTTTTGTTTCAAATTCCTGGGTGGGATTTAATACATCATTTCCATGGAAGCAAGAACTTGCATCTGTGGAGTGTAACTCCCCTTGGCTCCCCCTTCTTCTGGCGACCTGAAATGACCCCCTCCCCAAATTTTGCACCTGGGGGAGAAAGGATGGGTTGCTGAATTCTGAGGAAAAATAGACCTGTTTCTGAGTAACAGGAAAAAAAGATGATAACTTAAGAACTATTTGATAAAAAAGTATTTAGATCGCTCAAACATTTTCTGATAAGATAATTTGGAAGTAAATAGGGGAGCATTTCCGATCTGCTTGAGGTCTTTTTAAAGTAATCAATTTCATGCAGTTAACAGGAATTTTGTCAGTGAGCCCCTGAAATTCAAGTTCAGATTTAGTATAGCAAGCTTTGAATCAATTGGGCTGAGCTAACTTTCCAATCAGGAATGGGCTATTAGTAATTGTAGCAAGGATGGTAGAGCATTGGATTCATGAAGTGATAATCTGAACCTGATAGCATGATACCATGCTATTGACATCTGAGGGAGTCCCAAGTTCTAGCCACACCACAGCCGAAGGTACACTGGAAGGAAGAGAGAGGATCTTATGAAAGAAAGTTTGCTGGAACTTGTCAAGAGGATCCAGTAGTCCGTTGACTCAGATTGGAGCAGCATAGAGCAATTTGGGACTTTCCTCTGACAATTTATATGAGAATTCCAAGATAAATCATAATATAATACTGAGATATTTAAACTGTCTAACTTCTTCAATACTTTCTTCAATATTTTCTCCATAAATTTACAAATGTCTTCACTTGGAGTATCTCAAGATCTTGTTTTGGCAAAGTTAATTGTCAACAGCTCTCAAGCGCAAAAGACACAGAAGTCGTTCACGCGTTTCTTCAAGCCAATTGGTGTTTGGTTGAGGGGAATTAAATCATCAACATATAGAAGCATTGGTAGAGGATGATTTGCTAAATAGTATTATTTTGCAAATATAAGTTTATATACAAGTTGAATAACATGGAGCTAGGACACATCCTTGCCGCACATCTTTTTAAATTCTTTTTGATTTGTATTGATCTCAGGATATGAATTCATATTAAAAGTTTTTAATTGCAGAACATTCCCAGTATGTAAGTTCTTAATCAGGGCCAATAGCCGCTGAGTAACAGAGGTTGAATCCAACTTTTCCCATAAACGAGTATGGGATAGTGAATCAGAAGCTGCTTGAAGGTCGAGAGAGGCTGCGAATATAGTCTCTCCATTAATTGATGTACTTATTAACAAGGGCAGATAAAATCAGACAATGTTGTATACATTTACAGTCTTTCAGAAAGCCAAACTGCTCTTGTTGAATTATGTTGTATTTCTTCTGTTCTTTTTATTTATTCATTAAAAGGGCAGCATATATTTTTTTTCAATACAGGAAGTAGGCTAATTGGCCAATAATTCAGAGCATCCGTTCTTATCCCCTTCTTATAAATAGGGGTTATTAATGCCACTTTACAGGGAAAAACCTGTTTCTCACACACTTTCCTACCACTCAATGGTGGTTATAGATGTAGAAGATTCAGTGAGTATATGAAAAAACATGTTATGTATGAGGGTGTTCACCAATGTATATGCGATCAAGTCTAATGAATAGAAGGGGTGTAGCAGTGCTGCCAGAAGAGTGGTTTCACCTTCTTTCCCTTCTAGCAGCCTCCTGCCCTACATAGCTGTTCATCCAAGTTGGCTCTCCTAGGAATAATCTTTTGAGGGTTAAAAGGGCATTCTGTTGGTGGTTTATTGGCTAAAACCAGTTTTTTCCCCTACACCACTGTACATTAATATAAGGGGAAAGTTATGTGAAGTTCCTGGCTCTAATACTTTTGGCTTCCATGAAAAGGAAGAATTTTTTGATCAACTCACCGTCATAGTCTGGGAAACAAATCTTGAGGTGTACTTTCTTGATCTTTTGCTCAAAGAGGTCCTTCTTGTTCAGGAAGAGAATAATAGAGGTGGCAGCAAAGAACTTGTGATTGCATATGCTGTTGAATAGATGCAGAGATTCATGCATGCGGTTCTAGAAAAGAGAGACCACATGCTTTTGAAAAGTCAACTCAAAAGATTTAGTTCATCATATGGAACAAAACGGGGAAGACTGCAGAGATAGGTATGGTGCAAGCCCCCCCCCCCGCAAGTGCCCGCCCTGTGGTGGTATCACTCAGGTGCAGCTCACAGCCATGTGGGATCATCTTGCAGAAGAGGAACTTCTATGCAGCTGGGGGTATATCTAAAGGGAGTCTCAGGTATCTTTTGAGACTCAGGTGTGTTTTGAGTGGGTATTGGCACACTTGACTAAACCATCACTTTAAACAACTGACTATTTAAACATCCCTGTGAAGTCAGTCAGGCTGAGGGAGGATAATGCCAAAGGTCACTCAGTAAGTTTTATGGCAAGTGGTGATTTGAACCTGGGTCTCTTTGGTACTAGTGCAACTAACATGCTTGAAAGCTTTCCTAAAAGGTGGAAGGAGTCAATGGGAGGGGGGATAAGAAATTCATAGTAACAGCAAAGATAAAAGAGTAACTCTTTAATGCAAATTGGTAATCTAGTAGCCAATATGCAGAAGGACAAATCTAGATGGAGACCAGCAGCAGCTATGATCAGGGTTCTAACGATCGGGGTGCAGGAGTGGGAATCAGAGCTGGTGGCAGGGATGGGGCAGGAAAAATGGGTTATCCTCCCACATGGATCACCGACTTATAAAACAAATATCTCATCTGAACAAGACTTGGTATAGTTGCTATTTATGACCCACGCAGTCTTTTAGTTTAAGCAGGACCTGTACAAATCCCCTGAGAAGGATAGCTCAAGCAAGCCTGATCTCAGAAACTAAGCCGAGTCAGCCATGGTTACTTATTGGATGTGAGACCTCCAAGGAAGACCAGGGTCATTACACAGAGGCAGGCAATGTCAAACCACCTCTGTTAGCCTCTTTGAAAATCCCAGCTATGACTTGACATCACTCTCCACCACCATCACAGTGTGTCATTACTGTAGGTTTGATCAAAAAATGGTCTAGCACAAATTAAAGACACTTCTGTTTGCAGAGGGCAGGGCTCCACTATTTCCTTGGGTTTCCGATTCAAGCCACATCACCCTGATGTACGAGGTAGAAATGTAAGGCTAAAAAAGACAGGAACACACGCTGAGTCTTACTGAGAAAGCTGGACTATAAATGCTGTAAAATAAACTGAAATGTTTTTGTGGCTCTCCTTTTGTTCTTATTTTGCAACTTGAGCAAATATTTACCTGAACAATTTGGCTGTATTGTTGATTGGCCTTCTGCCTTTCCCTACTTTGGCAGTCTAATTACAATGGCTCTTGATTGTAAACAAATAGCCTCACATTCTTGAAGCTGCTTGCTATTTCTGACCCAAGCGGTCTTTTAGTTTCTGTAAAAATACCCTAGGAAAGTTTTAATGCTTTGCTCAGGGTCAAACAGCAAAGCTTGCAACTAAATCTACAGCTGTCTCAAATCTAGGCCTACCATCATCCCACTATTGTATTAACCATATTTTAATTCCTGTGATGCTATTGCATAAATAAAAGAAAATCTTTGTTCTGCAAGGTTTTCTGTCTCCTATTTCCTATCATGTAAAGAGTTTGATGGCATATTCTGCTTATTTCCTCCCCTATAATCATCCCTTTCAATGAAAAAGAGAACCACAAGTTGCATTTGAGTGGAATCTCCCAAGTACTTTCCACATTTCCTCTCCAGCAAGTATGCAATTTTTTCTTTTACACTCAGATGACATTTGCTTTTATTTGGCTATGAGAAAGCAGCTAATAGTTTTCAGCCAAATCATCTCCCCCTTTCTCTGCCCTCTCATTTTGTCACTGTTGAAACAGAGGCTGCAATCAGGTGAGGGAGGGTTTCAGCTAGCCACTTAAAATATTCTGTACAGTTAGCTATGCTGTGGTGACCCCCGCCCCTTCAATTTCTAATGGACTTAATCCTCTATGAATCTGTATAATCCACTATTAAAGTCATCAATGCTCATAACTATCACTGTGGAAGGGAATCTGCAGCTTTCCTCCTACAAACAGCTGCTTAGTAGCAACTTGCTTTGAAATCTCTCTTGAGAACAGGTCATCTAGACCAGTATTGCTTTAGAGCATTGGGCTGTGTATTCAAGTTTTTAAAAATTTTATTCCTTCATGTATAGGAAAGCTAAAATTTCCCTTTAAAGAATCTCATCCAAGGGTATGAGGCATCACATCATGCAGCAGCGGAGAAGTGTTCCCCACCCACACTTCCCTTTGTAATCAGCCTATATCTCTTTTTAAAGAGAAAGAGCTGACTATTAGCATGGCATCTTAGAGACCAATTAGATTTCCTGGGTATGAGCTTTTGACGAAGGGAGCTTTGACTCTTGTAAGCTCACACTCTTGAAATCTAGTTGGTCTGTAAAGTGCTACTGGACCCAGATCATACTTTTCTATTACAGAACAACATGGCTACCCACCTGAAAACTACCTCACCCTATATACCCCAGAGGGCACTTTGCTCAGCAGGGAAACATCTTCTGGAGATCCACGGCCTCAAGGAGATCTGTCTTGCTTTGACCAGGGCCTGGGCCTTCTCAACCCTGGCCCCAACCTGGTGGAACTCTCTTTCTGAGACAACTTGGGCCCAGCGGGATCTTTTAGCATTCCGCCAGGCCTGTAAGAGATGTTCCGCCAGGCTTTTGGTGGCTGAAGTGGGCGGGGCCTCCTCTCGGCCTTCTACTGAGGGGGTGGGGGAAGACCCCCCCCTCCTGTTTTTTTAGCTCATTGCTATGTGCTAGCCTCCGTAGATCCAGTGATCTTGCAGGACTGTGAAATCCACTATCTGTTTAAATTTTGCTGCCAGTTTTAAATTGCTTTTAGCTATATGTTATTTATTGTATATTGTATTGTGTTTTAATCGGGCTGTGATCTGTTCTAAGCCTGCATTGTGGGGAGAGTAGACTATGTCAAATAAATAAATAAATAAATAAATAAATCTTTATTTTAAAGAAATTCAGCAATGTATTTCCCACTCAAGCCTGCAGGAAGTGTTTGGCAAAAGCAGGGATAGAATTCTGCTTATTATGCCATTGTTTTTAAGAGTTCTATTGATTTTGATGTCATTTTTGATGTAGACTGATATAATTCCCCCCTATCCTTACATGCATGTGGAGGATTGGGATTAATTTGGTTCTTATATGTTGCTGTGCTTTGCAAAATCATCCTAGATCCAAATTTGAAATGCTTGCAGAGTGACTTGTGTTTTCAGACCAGGGTTAAGCCAATGTCAAGTAAGTACTGTTTTGCTTCCTGGGTTTACATCAGAACAGCACAAACAAACCACAGAGTGTACACGCTTTATTTCCCTCTCCTGCCACATCAGAGCACACCTACAAGGAGCCTGTGTGAGATTCAGGTTTTAACTCATCAATGTTTATGGGGAGGGAATGATGTGGGTGATATATCTGTCTCTGTGATGGGTCCCAGCTTTATTCCTACTGAGTTTTAGTTTGGGAATTTGTTTAAGGGCAGGGAATGGATAGAGGCAGACACAATTGGCAGTGGGGCAATAATTGATCCCATAGAATTTGAACTAAAACCATACCACTTCATCGTCTTCTACCAACACCATGTCATAAGCACTGAGAGCCCCACAGAAAATGATGCAGGTCACCCCTTCAAAGCAGTGGATCCATTTCTTGCGCTCTGATCTCTGCCCACCCACATCAAACATCCTGCAGAAGGAAAAACATTATTTGTGGTATTTGTTTAGTACTATCCAACTTATACAACAGAGTGACAGCATGATTCCTTGGTGGCTTTGTTTAAGTGAACAGGTAGATTTGAAATCTAAACCAGCTGCATATCCATCGTGACTGTTTAAAGACACATTGTGCAACTTTTTGAATAAGAGCATGAAGATTATGGCACCAAATGTGAAACTCACATTGGTGGATTATGTGTGTTGTAAATTGGCCAAAACAACTGGCATAGTTCTAGTTAGCTAGAGGGCAAGGGGTCTAGCATGGAGGAACTTTGCTCACCTGAAGTTGAGATCTTTGACGGAGAATTTTGTCTCTATGATACCTGTGGTCTTAACTCGTGATCGCAGTACATCTTGTTCAGTGGGGAGGTAATTGGCAGCTGTGATCCTGTCCAGTTCATTCAAGTAGCTGAAGAAGAAAATAAAGCAGTTTGCCATATCTGCAGCACATCTTAGGATGCTCTGTAATGAGTTGCTAATCCTCCCAACAACTCTGCAAGGTAGTAATTCTCAATTTATAGGGAGGGAGCTCAGAGTGTAAATTGTGCCCAAAGTCACAGTGCAATCCTCAGAACACTTTCCTGGCTGTAAGCCCTGATTCTGAGTAGACCTATTTGGGACAGTTCTGTCTGTCTTATAGCTAAAATAGGATTTGAACCCAGACTTCCCTGGTCCAAGCCATTGAACCACTTTGGCTGAATATAATACCTCGCTAAAGAAACTTAGAGCTAAGTAGCTGGAAATATTGGTTGCTGTACAGCTGTGCAGAGAACGACGAGAGCAGCTGGAAATGGGATCATTGCCCTGCAAAAACTGTAATAACGGGGGTGGGGGGTGGGATGTGGCATGAATCATAATCAACTCTTTGCTCATTCACTGCAGGCATTTGCAAATGACTCTGCTTTTTCTGTAACTGGCCAGATGAAACCTCAGAATGTGTCCCAATGTTTGTCCTATTTGGTTAGAACTACCTAGACATGTACAAGTCCTTTTAGTGTATTCAGTAAGACCCTTTCAAGCCTTTAACATGCATATTTAACAAACAGTAAATTGGGTCATTGCAAGGCAATGCAAGGCAAAAGAAATCTATATTGTCTACTAAGGCTTTCACTAGCACAATTGGCACCCAAGTCTCCCAAAGCCCCATCCTAAGAGTCCCAAAATGCCAGTGTAATGCTGGCAGTGAAAATGGGCAATCTAAGGCTGCCTTGTGGCTGCAGAGCAGGGAAAAAACCAATAGGGGTGTTGCGTAATCTGTCATGATCACCTGTGCTGAGTAAAGTGGCTATTTGTCCTTTGAGTCCCCACCTGCAGCCGAGATCCCTTCACAGGGGAAGACAAATGGCCAACTTACTTAGCACAGGTAACCATGGCAGACTACGCAACACCCCGCCTGCTAAGGGTTCAGATTCTAGCTAAGGCGGGGGTGGGTGGGGACCAGCCTTTTGCCAGGCACAGGAAATGCAGACACTGGATAGCAACAAGGGAACACATGACGGCACCCTCACCAATGGCAATTTTATCACCACTACTACCACCCTATAGCTCACCAAGGAAACACTCCCATGTGGCAAACAGGTGTGGGTTCAATTCCCAGTGAGGAAGATGCTGGCCTGAAGGCAAAGCTCACTTTTTGCCCAGCAGCTGCAAAACGCAGGAGATCGTGGGCTCAGCCTTATATCTCTTACACGCAAGAGCAGTTTACCAACCAGGCCCAAGGGAACAATGCAGCACAGTATAAGGAACTGGGCATCTCTGCTGTCAACACCACTCCCATGGAGCAGGGCAGGAAAGACCGCAGAGACAAGCAGTGCAATGGGAAAGCCCAGATATAGCATACCCAAGGCCCCCGGTTCAGTTCTCACCTTGGGCAGGACCCTGCAGCAGTCCAGCTCAACTTCTGATCACAGGTGAGATTCGGCCCCATTAAACATCAAGGAGGGGATTTGGAACTGGACCCCTCATGCTGATTGGCTGCTCCACATGCTCATCATTTTGACCATCAAGTCCCCAGGCACCATCTCTCTCCTGTGCCCTTGGGGCTGGTTGTCATTGCCTGCTGCCCCCTTGCTCCAGTAACCATTGTGGTTTGTCCACCCCCACCCCCACCCCCACCCCTTTATGGCTTATCAGATGCTAGCAGTGATGTGGGGCAGAGTGCAACATGGAGACCCTTCTCCTCCCTCTTATAAGAGCATAGCCATTCTGTGCCTGCTTGGACCACCTTGGCCCCCTCCTTGTATGAGGTGCATTCTGAAGGCAGCTGAGGTTAGGAAAGAGCAGAGGGTGGGAACCAAGCCTAGTCCATTGAACACCAGTTAAATAGAGACACAGCTGGAGAGCAGATTTCACATTTATTGAGCAGCAGGAGCAACACTGAAGCCAGAGGACTAGGGATGCCCTAAAGGCTTCTGTGCTCTTGCAAGTTTCATTGCCAGTGCCAGACCACAGTCACGGGTAGAGCTGTCCCAATTGCTGCATGTCCATGAGTGGGAAAACTGTGCCAGTTGAGCAGCTTGTGATGGTGCAAGAGCTACGCTGGAACAAGAGAGATGGCAATCCACGCCAGAGCAGCAAGATGCACACTTGTCACTGCAGCTGTAAGTCAAGTCAGATCGTTGGCATCAAATTGGGAATGTAGTCTTTCCTGGCCCATGCCCTGTTGAGCGGCTGCCTGCACAGGATCCAAGAGACAGAAGGAGAGCAATGAGTGATGTTCCACAGAAACAGGAAGAGCTCTGTCTGCATGTGGTGCTCTAGCAATGTTTGCAACTCCACCCTCCCCAAATTGGAGGGGGTTTCCACATAGTGAACTGCCTCTTTGGGAGCACATAGTATAATCATTGAGCCAAGACATACCCATTCTGTGTAGGGAATTGCATTGGAACTGAGCTTGCCCTGTGGGCTGGGGCTCCTCCGTGGAACTCTGATCCTGCAAGGCAATTGGCATCATAAGTGCTTGGTCAGCAGCAGCACAGATTAGAGTGCTGTGGTTGGTAATCATCAGCCTCAACTTGCAGGGACAGGGGTGACTTCTGCATTCCCCCCACCCCAGCACTGTACAGTTGCAGGAGTCAGACTTGTTAGGGCCATAGACAGTT
Source organism: Eublepharis macularius (assembly GCF_028583425.1). Classification (NCBI taxonomy): domain Eukaryota; kingdom Metazoa; phylum Chordata; class Lepidosauria; order Squamata; family Eublepharidae; genus Eublepharis; species Eublepharis macularius. Next base: position 102,973,982 of record NC_072794.1, on the reverse strand, counting down.
GAGCTACAGTGTGGAGAAGGGAAGAATTGGCTGCAGCAGTTCCAGTTTGAAGCAGGGGCTCCCTCTTGCTTACCTGTGTGTGCAGGTGAGGGTGTGTTGTCCTTGTGCATGCATACACCCAACCACAGGGGGAGCAGGCTTTCCTCTTTGGAGTCTGTATCTTGAGATGGAGTACCTGTAAGTGTTCTGAGCAGAGCAGTTTTAGGCAAATACAACATTTGTTTTTTTCTGTTGGCTGTTTGTGTTCAGTAACTGCTTGTTTTGCAAAGTATCTCCTCCTCCTGCCACCAAAGTCTCCCAATCTATGTACAATATCAGCCAGAGTAATACAGCCCCATGCTACACACTCTAAACTCTAAGCTGCAGGAGGCTCGGCTTGGGCGTATATGGTGCTTGTGAGGGCCATGATGGGCTGCTTTGGAGGACTGCAATTGGCAGTCAGGATCTTAAGCTACACTGAAATGTGTGTGTTTCCCCTGGACAGGCTGCTATGGGATGCTTCTGAGCTATGCTCCAGTTTTCAATGGCATAGCATTGTGCCAGTATTGGGACTGTGCCCAGGGCTGGAGAAGGAGTACCTGTAAGGATGGTAGGTTAGGATAGTAACTTAGCTCATGGCACGCCCCAAAGGCTGCCTAAATCTACATGATGTAGCAGTTACACCAGCACAATGCTAGCATGATTACAGTATAGCACCAGATATGCTGCTGGCATCAGTGACCAAGAAACAGCAGCAAGGGCTAAGTTGCCATCTTAAGCCCCTTTGAGTCAGTGTTTAGGATGGGGGCACTACATTTCCTTTTAAAAGGGGTACATTATGAGCTTCTAACGTAAGAGGTTTTGAAAGTTTACTACATAAAAATGTGTTTATCTATAAGGTGCCAGAAGAACATTTGGTTGCAAAAGGCAGAAGATTAACACAAGCCCATTCTGCACGGCACACTTTAAGCCAGCGATGCTGAGCATTCACGCCTATCGGTGCTGAAATGGCTTGGGGTCCCATCATTCTGCATGACCTTGAGGAGATTTGATGTCTGCTGACAAGTTGAGATGTGTTTGTTTGGAACTCCGTTTTGTAGGGGCTGGAGCTGACGTCATTTTTTTAAAAAAAATCTGCATGCATGGTAACATTGCAGTGTTGGAACCCATCCCCCCTCCTCCTGTATTTGCTGATTGGGCTGTCCAGTGCCCCCTGGAGAGGCAATTGGTGGTAGAGTTCTGGGGGAAAATGTGTACTTTTCATGATTGTTCCACTCTCATTTTTTTACAGCCAAGCCAGGAAAGGGTTAAAATGCTGCAGTTTCATTCCCTCCAGCTTCCCTGCAGCTTTGTTTTGCAAACAGCTGTGCAAAATGATTCCCCCCCCCTTTTTGACATTAGGAGAAGACACCTGGAGGAAGGAAAAAGCAGTCATTTAACCCTTTCCTGGCTTTTAAAGCCAGCAGGGAATAAGTAGTAATGTTAGGACTCATTCCTGGCTTTGAAAAAAAGAGTGTGTGTGCGCGCATACGTGGGAGGAAGGAAGCTTTATGACCCTTACCTCACTTTACTGATAAAAACAGTGGGAAAGGAGTTCAGAGAGCTGAGGAGGGTGGGAGTGGTTACCGCAGACAGACCAATCAGCTCCTGGTGAAAGGAGCTGGGTGGGGAAGAGAAGCGGAACAGGAGTTTTTGATTCTTCACAGACAGAATGCCCGCCAGCAGCAACTGGGCAGCAGCTTCAAAAAAAATCATGGAATGTGTGTGTGTGTGGGGGGGGGACTGGGAAAAGATGAACAAAAACCATTTCTGCTTCTCATGACTCTCTTGCAGATGCAGAACTCAGGAGAACATGAGAAGCAGAATAGATTATGAAACTCTGCAAGGTGACCATGCAGGAAACACCAGTCACTCTTCAAGAAAGTTGCTGGATTTTGCCCTTGGGCCATGTATGGTGGCACAGAAGTTTACAAAAAACCTTGTGTGAAATCTGAATTTCTGTGTGTTTTGCTCTGCTCACAAGATTTTCTGCAGTTTGAATTTCTGCGTGTAGTCTTTGGCTTTTAATATATTATACAGTGTATTGCTTTTAGGCAAGGTTGGTAATACAAGTGAATTGGTACACTCATTTACAGTGCTTTGGTATTTTTTGTTTAGGTTACTTTACACTATGGTTCCTTTTTATTATTATAATCTAACAAGAATCATCAGCCTTGCTCTTTTTCTCAGCCTAAATCCATTGAAGGACAATGTGTTCTTTGGGCAATGAAATCATTCAGAAGTGTTCACTGACATAAGAGTCTTTGTTCTGTACCTACTCAAAAGTTTTAATCTGGACTCTCTCCCCCGCCACCTGCTCGGATTCCTCTTCTACATTCACTTGCTGAGTGCACTGAAAACTAGAACTTCCTTGTTTGGAGAATGCATATCTGCCCCATGTATGTTTAGATCAGTTTAGATCAGTTTAAATCTGCTGGTCCAATACACATGCAGTTTTCATTGGATCCTATATCTGTCTGCATTACAAGGAGGTTTAGGTATGACAACACTATTGTAGGCCCACTGAGAGTACTAGTAGTGTAGCATTGAATCATATGTGCAAATTGGAACTATCAACATATCCACTCTTTCTTTGCACTTCAGTCAAAAGTTTTAACATCTTAGTGACAGAACCACATATTTTCTTGCAGAAGGTCCCATGTCCAGTCCCTGGCATCTTTAGCTAAAGGGTTTCATACAGCAGGTGTTGGGAAGGACACCAGTCCCTGTCTGAGGCCCTGAAGAGCCACTGCTAGGTGGGCAGTGTCGTATGAAATATGCAGCACAGGCAGAGGATTCCCTTTCTTTCTCATACACATGGATGCCGCTTCCCAATGGTGTGACCCCACAATATTGAACCATGTGTGTGTATCTTTCCTAGTCAACCAGCCAGAAGTAGCTCACACACGGTTTGAGGCCTGTGGAATAGGAGCCACTGTCTTATAGACTAGGGTGGGAGAAAGTGGTCTTTTACCATATACCATTCAAGAGGCTGGCAATGCTTCAAAAGGCAGAGAAGTCTGAGAGGCGGCAAGTTCATGCTGCTAAAAGCCCCAATGCCAAACTGCCTGAAGCTGCTAACCTTACGTTGTCCCCCCTCTACCCTGTGTCGGGTTTTTTCCAGTGCAGTAGCAGGGGGTGGACTTACTATGAAGCAGAGTCGTTGAGCTGGTACTCAGCTGCTCGGTCAAAGCAGACCTGAACACCTGAATCTTTCCAGAGTCTCTTTATACATTCCACTAGCTCTGGAGGCATGGTTCCTTCTTCAATGGAGTCAGCCAAGTTGAACAGCAGTCGTCCATCATCCTGTAAAGAAACACTGCATATAAGACAGCCCCATTCCTTGGAAACTTGAGGGGTGGGATTCAAGCACTGAACCTCCTCTGTGTTTGTCTCTTGTGCCACCAGGACCAGTTCTTTTTCCAAAATGGAGTTCGTATTCCCCTCTCCCCTGTTGACTTGCAGTGAGAGGGCTCTGTAAGTCAGGGAAACTAGCAAACTGAGACAGGTCTGTACATTCAGGTCTATTCAATGAGCTTTACTCCCAGGGAACTGTTTTTAGGATTGCACTGCAAGTGGAGCAAAACAATGCACATTGAAAAGACACATAAGGAAAATCAAATATATGAAAGTTATAAGGAAGAGCTAAGTTAAATTAACAGCAAGAACAGTTGTTGAGGACAAAGGGCAATAGAACCAAGTTACAGTAAATCAGCTCTGAGCTGGACATGGGGAAACTCCTATGCTTGGGCACTGGCTTGCCCACTGAAGCTGTGAAATCTTCCATAGTATGTTGAGAGCAGATAATCATCTGTTGGGAATAGTCTGAATCTAAAAATTCTTGCCATAAGCACACATCTACATTTCTACTGAAATGGACACACTTTTGTGTGCTTCCGTTTTGGCAAGATCTTAACTGAAATCTACTCCAACCACATCTTTCCAGGAATATCAGCACCCCAAAGCACAGACGACCAGTGGCTTGGCACCTTTACACCAGCAACACTCCGTGTCTTCTTACATGGGTGTTAAGCTCTCACTACTAATTCTGTCAGCTGTACATGACCAAGGTGCCCCTTGAAGTCTTTTCTGATAATGTAGTGAGCTATGGTGAATCTATGCTCACTAAAGGCTTTCTTTAACCACCAGGTGGCAATATACAATAGCTGCTTTGGAGTGAGGAACTCTGTAATCATCTTGTCTGTAGCAGGCTGTCAACGTTAAGAAGAATGCTCACTCTCAGCATATACTACTGCAATCACTGCTTTCCTGAACCTCACTAGCTGGATGCCAAGATATTCCATCTTTCCAATTACAACTATAGTTTATAAAATATTCCTTGGACATATAGATTGGGGACTATCATAGGTTTTCCGGTGGCAATGACGTTCCAATTGTATCTGAAGAAATGAGCTATAACTCATGAAAGATCATACTCTACCACAAATTTTCGTGGTCTTATAGGTGCTACTGGACTCTTACTCTTTTGTACTCCAGTTATATGAGAGGGGTTTATATATTTTCATAAACATGCTATATTGGTCTTGAATATGAAGAAGGAAACTTGAATAGATAGACATCCCTTACGGATATCAAATCAACTGTCTGATTAGGACATGAACATTTCTCATTGTTCCTGTGTGTGTGCTATATGTGCCATCAAGTGGTTTCCAATTTACAGCAACCCTATGAATGGATGCCCTCTAAAAGTCCTGTCACTGACAGCCTTGCTCAGGTCTTGCAGACTGAAGGCCGTGGCTTCCTTTATTGAGTCCAGCCATCTCATTTTGGATCTTCCTCTTTTCCTACTGCTTTCCACTTTTGCTAGCATTATTGTCTTTGCCATTGAGTCTCGTCTTCTCATTAAGCGACCAAAGTACAATAGCCTCAGATTTGTCGTTTTAGCTTCTAAGGAAAATTCAGACTTGATTTGATCTTGAACCCTCTTATCTGTCTTTTTGGTGGTCCATGATATCTGTAAAACTTTTCTACAGAGTCCAGCACATTTGAAATGAATTTCTACTCTTTTTGTCATCTTTCTTCATTGTCCAGTAGAAGAATTAAACTGCTTTCAGAGGACAAATGCTCTGCCCTTGACTTAGAGATACCCCAGTTAGACTAAGGAAAACGTGTTGCTATTGGGGAGGTAACACTTACCGCTCGACTGGAATCACCATAATCTATCCCCAAAGTGATCATGGCTCTGATGATGGCCAGGATGGACTGTAGTATGTTGCCATATATGACAGATATGAACTCCAGACATTCTTCTTTTGAGTAACCATCTTGATGAATAATTCTGTGACACAATGGAAGAATAGAGTGCCTTAGGAAAAATATCACTATTTGGGGGCTATGCTAAACAGAACAAAGTGCTGTGACTGCAAGGTAGTTGGGAAATAATTTTAATTCCCCTCACACCCCCGTTTGCAGGCAATTATTGTCCCTCAAAAAGCTCTGAGACTGCTCAGCTGACAATGTGCAATTAAAAGAACCTGCCATCTTTTTATGTTACATGGATTATTTTTTATATAGACACACTAGATTTCTAGGGTATGAGCTTTCAAGAGTCAGAGCTCCCTTGGGAATTCTCGAAAGCTCATACCCTGGAAATCTAGTTGGTCTTTAAAGTGCTACTGGTCCTGAATCTTACAGACCAACAGCTACCCTCCTGAAATTATATAGACACATGTAAGTACATGGCAGCTATTCATCTTTGTGGAAGCTTGTAAAAGGAGCCAGTTTGTGCTATCACACAAGTGGGGTCAAAACCTGACCCACAAGCAACCAAGTCTGGGTGAGGGGCAAATTTTACCACTATCTTAATGGAGCCCCTGAATACAATGGCTTTAAATTTCCCTACAGAAGTTATTGGTTTCCTCTACTTGTATGACAGAGTGAATACTGTCCATATAACTGAAGAGTCCTTAGTTTTTATGTGATCTGCCCTGAACCCCAGGGTGTGTGGAGGATGTACAGTTAAATAACCTACCTGTATAGACATTTTTTAGTATGATGGTCTACATTGTCATTCTACGGTGATGATCTTCTTGCTAGAATGCCTCTTTTTAATGCAAAAATAATCAGCACCTTGTTTTGTCCACTTAGGATGAATTGTAGCAGCAATTAGCTTGCTTCTTTCTAACTGTCTGCTGCAGGCCTATGAAATTATCACAACTAAAAATATTAGACTCACAAGTCAAAACTGATTAGTCACTCAATAATTGGGAAATCATAAGATATGGGAAGCATTTGCTTAGTGATAGAATTGTGATAGCAATAGAATCCCCACACCCTTGAAGAGCATGTATTTTTCTGCTGATGGTCTAGTGTTAAATCTTATTTAATTATCATAGGAAGATTCAGCAGGAGTTAGTTACAAACATGCTAGAGAAAAAAGCGCTAAGGAGACAACAAAAGCACATCTCCACCTTTATTATGCTTTCTTCAGTTCATTGGTGCGTTTATTTCTCAAGGCACTATGGCTTAGAAAGATACCATTCTGGACGTGGTCAGCAGTCTAAATTTATAGATTTATTTTGGGAGTTATTTCAATCATATGGTGTGGACTGCTGTTGTTCAGGCAATGCCTACTCTATAGTACGGAAAAAGAATTTGTTCTTTATCCGGTTCAGAATCAGTTTATGGAAGCAAGCAGGTGCTCCTTGTTTTCCTAGCTTGGTTTACCTAAGTGCTATTTTTATTTGTGTTTTAAACCTTCTGTAATCTGTTTAAGGTATTTGCCTTGGTCTACATCCTGTTGCCAGCAACACTGAAATGCAGTACTGAGTGGATGCAGGGCAGGCACTGAGAAAGAAAATGCTAAAGAACACGGCTGATTTTATGTGCTCTTGGTCTCTTTTCTGCAAGATGGTACTCACTTCATCTGTTTGACAATTGTGCTCTTGCCTGACTCACCAGCACCTGGAAGAAATAAAAGGAAATTCATTTATGCCAGAATATCGAAGGGGCAGGGAGAGAAAGAGAGACTGATTGGTTTCTAACAAACAGACAAGGAACATTTTTGCTAGTTGATTGTATTTATTTTGCTTCTGGAAATTCTTCTGATTTTCACGTTCACAGCCGTTTGGGTGTTATATCACCTGTTTTGCTCATGCAAATAGCTGCTATTATGAGTGGCTTTCTTATGTGCATAGTACAAATGTGGAATTTCCTATGAAGGAGGAGGAGTAATCTTACATAAGCCTCCTTCTCTGATATTACAGTGATTAAGCTTGCAAACTAACCATTAGTACAGGCAGTTAACTACTTGAGCAAGCAGCTGTTCTATCATCTGAACCGGTTTCTTTGGTGACTGTTATTTGAAATTAAAACTATTTTGCAGGAGCTTTGGGGATGGCATGTGTTACTAGACATGCTAAATGAGTATCTTTTGGTTGTGTCACATATACTAGGTTCAAATCCCCCCACTCTGCCACGGAAGCTTGCTGGGTGCCCTTGGGCCAGTCAAACACTCTCACTCTAACTCACCTCACAGGGTTGTTTTGAGGATAAAATGGAGGAGAGGAGACTGTAACTTGCTTTGAGTCCCCAGTGGGGAGAAATACAGGGTTTAAAAAAGTAAAATAAATAAGCCCTATAAAAACTAAAAGGCATAATCTTGGCCACAGAACTGTGAAGTTTCATTTGTTAATCCAGACACATGAGGCTAGGTGCCACCTAACATTTCTGTGTGCATTTCCCCCAAATTCCCACTACAGACCTCTGACCCCCCCTAACTATTCTGGGGGCCCATCCCCAGGACCAGCATTTCAGGTGTATTTTGTATTTGCAGCAAGAGGAGGGAAGTTGTGCTTCTGGCAAAGGGAACTCCTTCCATCCATTGACATTTTAGGACTGATCCAAGCCACTGAAAGTGAGGGATGGGAGGAGAAGATGGTGGCCAAAATGCAGAGGGGAAAAGGATGTGCTGAGGAATGGGAGTTTAGTCCAAAAGGTTTGGGGCATGCTCCTGGATCTGTGGTAGGTTGCCAGCAGGGTTTGGGGAGGGGAGGGGCCACTAGGGGGTATAATGCTATATAGTCCACCCTCCAGAGCTGCCTTTTCCCTCAGGGGAACTGATCTCTTTCATCTTGCTAATTCCAGGAGATCTCCAGCCACCCCCTGGAGGTTAGCCAATCTAATCTGTGGCAGGAGTCACAGAAACGCCTTGCAATTCTCTCTTTGCTCCCTATCGTGGGTGCCTTTGTGACAGTGATGGGGCACTCCTAGGGCTCAAGCCTGCCCTCAAGCCCAAGCCCAAACAAGTATGACAGTGAAGCCTTGTGTAGTGGTGAGAGCAGGGCTGACTGCCCATGTTTAGCAGTATTCTTTGTCATTATTTGTGTGTTGCATGTTCCAAAGCTGTGCCCTGCCATTAAAATGGCTTCCACTACTAAGCACTGGTATGACCCTGGCTCACAGTAAGACCAACCAAGGTCTCTATGACTTTATTTATAGTACAACTTGTTGTTGTTGGAGCTGGCCGATCACCATGCTATTATGACAATATGTATCGCTGCCATTTAATAATCTTCCTCTCTATGTCATTCTTCATAAGGGTTGCTTCCTATATCAGGTCCAGTCTATGCAGAACTGGCTATGTCACTTCAGATGACAGGTGAAAGACCAAAAATTTAATGCTGCCTTGTGTAAGAAAAAAGATCTCACAAGCAGAAAGATCACACGAGCACTGTAGCACATCTCCCTGATGTGTTAGCTTTTACTTGCATGGAGTTATTTTCTATGAGAAAGCACTGAAAAATGGCATCAACTGCCTCCAGCATGAAGTGTTGCCCTCCTCTCTTTCCCTTAATTCTGCTGCATTGCATTCATTAACCAGACAAGGCCAGTTGTCAGAGACTTATAAGCATGTATATGTGTTGGGAAATTCCTGGTGGAGCCTGGGGATGGCAGGGTTTGGGGAGGGGGGAGACCTTATTGAGGAACAATACCATATAATGCCATGCCTCCAAAGCACCTACTTTCTCCAGGGGAACTGATCTCTGTCATCTGGAAATCAGCTGTAATGCTGGGAAATCTCCAGGCACCACCTAGAGATTGGCAATCCTACATGAAATAATAAGAAGTGGAGCAGCTACTTGCTTCTTTTTAAAATTGTGTGTATAAAGAGCAAGAAGTTGGAGGCAGGGATGTAACCCACACCTATACAAAGTATACTCCTCCAATACAATCCAGCCTTCCGGGAAGTGACATCATTGTGCAAGGCGGGGAACATGCACGCGCTTTGCAGCAGGCCAATTGGGCCCCCAAACAGGCCTGATTCAGTCCATTTGGGGCTCAAAATCAGCCTGCTGAAGCACAGGAGTGCTCTCAGGGCAGCTCGATGGCGTCAATGATGTCGTCACACCAGCCCCAGGAGCACACCTGGGAGGCCCATTCCCCACCTTTTCCTTCCATAGCGCTGGCCAGATAAGTGGTGGCGGAAGGTGGAAGATGAGAGTGGGGAATCCCCCACCCCCACCTAGGGAATGAGATCCCTATTCATAGGCCTTCATATGACAGCCAATCCTTTCATGGCCATTGGACCAAATGCTTTTTTCCCATTGCCAGAACAAAGAGTAAGAAGAATTAATTACTTTTTAATGTGTATTTAGGAAGTTCCACATCTTACTGTGTTTTCTAACTATGACTTTGATGAGGTCTGCAAACTTTTAGACTACGATGAAAACTTGGCCCATATCCTTAGTCTAAATGTAGCCCACATTCTATGTAGGGTTGCCATCTTGCCAGTTGGGCTCGTAGATCTCCTGGAATTTCATCTGATCGCCAGTCTACTGAGATCAGTTCCCCTGAAGAAAATGGCTGCTGCGGAGGCTGAACTCTGGCATTATAGCTTGCTGAGGTCCCTCCTCTCCCCAGACTTTGTCCTCTCTAGGCTCCACCCCCAAACCTTCAAGTCTTTCCCAAACCACAGCTGGCAATGATCTGAACATCTGCTGGAAAGCTTGGAATGGGGGTAATACGCAAATGTGTGTGAATTATGAACAGTAGTCTTCTGGCACCTTACAATACTAACAAGTTTTTCGTTTAGATTATAGTTTGTCGGATGCTGCCTACAATAGTTTATGCTAAAATAAAAAAAACGTATTAGCCTTAAGGTGCCATAACAATCCAGTTTCATTTTGTTGCAACAGACTGGCACTGCTGCTCATCTGGAATTATTACCATGTGAATTATGGCAACCTTACTGCTACTCTGTCCTTCAGATGTCAAATTCTTTCTGGCCCCAAAGGGAGAACAAAACTATGTCCCCTTAAAGATGCTGGAACAAATCTGTTCTTTATAATACAGTTGTCATAGTCTCTATACTGACACAACCATGTGATGATAGTTCATTGTTAAATACATTTTCATTTCTCCTGGAATGTTCAGTAGAATGTGAGCATCTTGAGGGGCACATTCAAAGGACATTTATTCATTTAAAATGCATCTTTCACAATTAGCTAAAAGCTCATAAATTGGCTTACATCACTTAAAAAGTGGGGGGAAAACTAACCCATGAAAAAAGCTCAAGTTAACAGTGAATAGCGACAGCAAAAACAATAAAACCTCTACCATTAAAACCAGGAAAGTAATATATAGTAAGTTAGCATAGACAGGAGGGGTTTCTTTAAAAGTAAATACTACTATGGGCTTTTCCACACACTCAACTTATTCCTGATTTTCTTAGCAGTCGATTCCCAAGGACTGGAACCGGTTTGGGTAGGATTCTTCTACACATCTGCTCTCTCTTTGCATTTTTACAGTTCTGGAGTCAATTTGTTTTGTTGTGCATATGCCATTAATAATCAGGATTTTCAAAGGAGGGTGCTGGCATCATTGGTAGCATCACTGGTGACATCACAGCACCTCCACCTTTAAAATATTTTTGCACATGTTTAGAATGTTATAGTCATATATAGGGCTGAATTTTTTTAGACAAAGATTGAACATGAACACATGGGGAAGTATTTGCATGGGGAAGCCTAAAAGGATAGCAGCTCTGCTGCCCAAACCTACCCCCCCCTCCCCGCAGTCCAAACAAGGGGGCCTCCTAGGCTGACCGAGAGCCAGGAGGCAGAGGCCAGCACTGGCAGGTCAAATGAACTTCTGTTTGGGGAGAACCTGGAGCAGCAGAGGTGACATGCTTTTCAAACCATACTGCTTTTTGGGGAGCTAGAAGTGGCCATTCCCCTAACCCCCACAGCTTTTGCATCTTAAAAAAAATTGTCATTTTCATAGCATTATAACGATCTACTGCTGTAATAAAACATGCAGCAGGTTCTCTGAATTCCCAGCATTCATTTTTTTAAAAAAAGTTTCATTGTGGAGAGACACCTTTTTCCTTATAACTTTGCAAAGGAAGGGGCTAGATATGTTTTTTTTTAAAAAACAAAACCTGGAAATTCAGAGAATCTGCTGCATATTTTGTTACAATGGTAGGCTGATCTAACCCTATGAAAATCATGATTCAAATGATAGAAAATAAAACCAGGAGGGGGGAAGGAAGATGGAGGGGGGAGGAATAATTTTAAGATGATAAATGTCCAATCATTGAAAAGTGGGTTGGAGGTGGGGGGTGGGTGTGGGCAGGACAAATAAACCCGAAAGAAATATTACGCACAAAGGGAAAAAATTAACTCAGAATTGGATTCCAGAAAAAGATCAGGGTAAAAGAGGTCTCAAAATAACAGGGGGGAAGCAGGAGAAAAAGAGAAGTAAAACTAAAGGCAAAAAATGTGTAGGAAATCAGGGGATAAATCAAAGCAACACGGGGCCAGAAAGGACAGAAAAAAACTATGCAGAAAACCCATTCAGCTGCTGCTGCTGCCTCTTTTGTAAACATAAATTCTTTTGAAATGCAGCATTCTTTCTATGACTTTGCTCTTGGGAAAAGAGAACCTGGATTATGCCATTCCCAGCAAGAAAGGAGAACAGGAATTGGTGTGGGAGTTGCTACAAGATGCAGTCAAAAAAAGAAGCAAAGCAGTTACTAAGGATGTTGCCATGGAAATAGAACTGGATACAGGACATATTAATATATTGTGCTTCTCCATTCTTTGCTTAACATGCAGCCGCACAGTCTGTTCCATATAACAAACCCTTCTGTATCTGCCCTTCACTTTAATACTTGGGTGTTTTGTTTCTGAAGTTGCTCAGGTTTCCTCCTACACTGATCCTTTCTCTCAGTATTGCCTGTCAGCTGTTTATGGGACAAGAGTTCAAAGTGATATGGATTTAATGTTCTTGGTGTTACTGCAGTCCATATTTGTTTTTTTTAATAATAGGAGGAAAGGCCTGGCTAGATCCATGGCCTCCTTTGGTTCTTGTTTATCCCTCATTCCTCTGTCATCTTGTGTTGATTCCCTTCTTGCCTCCAAAGTAGATGAAAATAACAAGTCAATTGCACTTGCGAGTGTTAAGCAAACTGTGATTGCATGAATGTCATAATTCATGACGAGCACGGACAGTGCCTGCTGTGTCACCACCAGTAGTAGTAGTATGGAACATGGTGACTCCACCCTTTGGTCCCATTTCAGACTTGGGGAGAGGGCAAAAATCACAGAGGGGTTAAAGAGCCAACTCTGGAAGTCTAATTCTCCCCCTCCCTCTAAAAAGTAGTACAGTTTAAGAGTTTTTGTTGTTATGTTTTTATACCCTATAGAAACCAGAATTATAGTTATTCCTTAGGAATAGTAACATATGGTTTGTAACAAGGTCATTATCAGCGCAATCCTAAGCAGAGTTACTTCAGTCTAAAATTGCATTGTATGTCTCCTGCTTTAATGTCACGTTGTTCAGTACCCACTTCCCTTTACCCAGTTTGTAACTCTTTACTTTTTTAAAGTTTGTATTTATTTTATTAACTGTTTTACAGGTTCAGTGCTTTCCTGCTCAAGTAATTAAGTAGGGGGGAGTGCATATATCATATATCCCTTACAAATTGTAAATATGGCTATACCTTTCACAGCAAAGGAATGCCCTGCAGTTCTGTACATTTTTAAACTTTAAAACTTAGCATGCTCCTCCTCGCCAGCATTAAATTACACACTACCCTCGACCTCCCATTTTTTAAACAAACAATAATATGGTTATTCTCTTTCAGCAAGGCTATCAGCCTTTCTATTTACATGAGGCCTGATGATGCTAACAGGACATAATCTGATCACTTTGTGGTCTTTTTTAAAAGTTAAAAGCAGCCATAGTAGGGGTTCACGTGAAACTGGGGCCATGGCACTGGGTGAGGTACAGCATAATTTTTTGCATTCATGGGATCACTTTGGGAATGGTTTCCATAGCTATGCAGCTTGTTGAAATGGGTAATTGAAACATCATACATATAGTCCGTCAGGTAAACTGATCTATCCAGGAATCCCATTTCTTTTAGCAAGTGGTGTAGAATGGATCATACATTTAAATTAGAATGTTTCATTAATCTACAACAAGCGTTCCTAAAGCCATCCCACTGAAACACAATACGAAAATAGGACTAGAACAAAATCAGCCCATCATAAGAACTGCCTGGGCCGTTTTTTCATTATATAAAGGCTGAGTGTTGCTAAGGCACAAGTGACAGTTTTTTCTCAGCATAATTCAACCATATCTAATTCTGCACCTCCAGTTTAAATGAGGGCCAAGGCACAGCAGTTTGGAACTAATGTGGGCACTTAAATCTGTTTAAATACAACGGAACTTTCAGCTCTGCAAAACTGACCCACACTTTAACTGTGCTGATGCCCATTCTTATTTTATGCTAAAGCAACAAACACTCATATTCTTGTTACACTAATCAGTCTCTGCAAAGCTTTTAGCTTTTCTTAACTCTGCTTTCCTCTTTTCTTGCCCTTCAGCCTTCTTCAGCAGCCATGGTATGTTTCTTCATCTTATCACATAAAGCTGCTTATTCCAAAACAGGAAGCTGCTTAGAGTTAGGACTTTATCACCCTGATCCCAACTTCCCTGCTATCACCTGGATGAACCCTTGACATGTTGCACTGAGGTAGGTGAGTATATGCTACTTGCTACTTGACTGCAGAGACACCATGGCTATTTGTCTCTGGTTGTTGGGAAAGTGTTATTTCAAAAAGCTATTCTGTAAGAGGAAGTAATGGCATAAGAAAGTGTCTCCATGCCCAAGAGGGCCTCTCACTGCCCTCTTAATCATTGTGGTTTCCGATTCCTTAGCCTTAGTGAGGCTGAAATAAAGGGCACTTGCAGTAATGTCCTTTCCTAGTGTATGTAAAATGACATTTTGGTTTTATCTCCAGAGCCAGGGTGGGTGAACAGGCTTTCTGGACTCTCGGCATTACCCCTTGGCATTCACCGGCTGTAATTGCTTCTGCTTTCAAACTGCAATACCATGAGATCTCACAAGATGTTCCTTTTTCTTGGTGCAAGAATAAAATGTGCATTACTCTTAGCTTCTGTATCCCAGGATGCCCTGAGACCCACTTTCACCTGAACGAATCCATTACTGGAAGGTCTGTGCCAGAATGTTGAATACGTCTGCAATGGGCTGGGTGACTTTCCAAGCTGAGCAATCTTGTCTGTCAAATATCGTTTGCTCTATCCCTCTTCTTGAAAGAACCTCTTGGAAACTTTGTCCTCACTAATTCATTTTCTAGATTAGTTTAAGGAAATTGAGACCACCACAGTTTACTATCATCTGAATAATTTAATATGTGGTGAAGTTAGGCACACAGGAGAATACATGCTGATAATAACACTACACATCTTGGTTTGTTATAAGGAAGACCAATTGCCATAAAAACAGCTTTGGAAAAGCGGGAAAAGAACATTAGAACTCTGGCCAGTGTGGGATAGTGGTTAGAGTGTCAGACTAGGATCTGAGAGATCCAGGTTCAAATACCTTCTCAGACATGAAGCTCATCAGGTGACCTTGGACAAGTCACTCACCCTCAGCCTTATCTACCTCAAAGGATTGTTGTGAAGGTAAAGTAGAGGGTGGAATGGGATAGAGCCCTTCACCATCACACGTTCCAGTGCTCGTATGTTCTAGTTGTCAGTGATGAAAAGAGCAGGTATAGAAGCCCCACAGAGGGGGCAGACTCCAAACCCTGAACTCGCCCCAGTTCATATACATTTAAGTGTATTTAGATCAATCAGAACATTTTCAGTAAAATAATTGTATCAAAGACAACAACCTCCAATGCAACATCAATGTAAAGAGAGAAAAGGCTAGCCATTTCTATTTTTGTTATGAAATAATGGTCAATTTTTGCTACACAAAATATTCCCTAAGGGTGGTAAGAAAAGATCACAGTTAATGTCCTCCCTTTCTTGAACACCACGCAGGCCCAAGGATCTAGAAAACTGCTTCACTCATACAAACATAGACTCCCTGTCTCATGACAATCTTCCAACAATCCCTGTGGGCTTGTAGACAAAGTCACATTATTGTTTTAAAAAACAGCCTTGGACTAATTCTTTTGGTAGATCCATTTATGGATCCTTAAAGACTTTATACTGGGCATTTAGATTGTCTTATCTGACAAAACAGGTACCTATCTCAAGTCAAGTCTTCCCTTTCCACCCAAGAAGTCAACCCAACAAATCCATCACCTTGCTTGTGAAATGAAATTTCTAGTGCTAAAGGGAGAGTTTTGCAGGTGGCCTACACTTCATTCTCCTTCAGGCATCATCCCTTCTTGGAAATATTTAATCTCTTTTGACAATCATGGTGCCCCAGATTGCTTTGCCAAAGAGGGTGTTTGTGACCTTTTGTTACACCCAATGAGCTGAAAGATCTGTGTCCTCACTAATCGGCTGACTTAGGAAGTCATCAAGCTAATGAGAAACCATCTGGTGCTGGTGCTACTTAAGAAGAAAGACTTCAGTAAGTTTCTTTTTTTAATGTTGTTGTTCGATCCTGTGTGGGATCAAAAAAAACAACCCAAACTTGCTCAATCTGCTTCTTTCCTACTTTCTATTTTTTTTTTGCTTGCCATCTACACCTGTCTGTCGCTTGGAGGAAATAACCACCATTTTTTTGTCTTCTGATCCTAGGCCATGGAAAACAACGTCCCAATAGACAGATTCATTCCATGTGCTTCATAGATAAACTAGAACTGGAAGAAACTTCACAGTTGTTGGGCTTTTGTTTCCTTTCTTCACTGCTGGCACCCTAATGAGATTAAATAACTTCCCCATCCTATCCATAGTTGCTGGTAGAGAATATATAGGATCTCTTTTCAGGATTCTGCATGGGTTGTGCATGCAATGAAGAAATGAATGCAAGCACGGACATCTTTTACCACTCACTTTGCTCACCGGTGGTGAGATCCTCTTGCAGCCCCCTCTTCTCGTAAGAGCTAGAGGTATTCCTCTAATGGTTGGTAACCAGCCGTTTAAAGCACACCTACCTAACAGTAGCAGCTTGACTGTTTTTGCCTCCTTGTCTGCATCTTCTTGTAGCTTCTTTTCCAATTCTTTGGACCTCTTCTCCTCAGCACTCGCTCCACTTCCCATTTCACCTTCTTGTTTTTCTTCTTTTCTTCTTCCTTTCCCTTCCTTCCTTCCTCCTCCTCCTCCTCCTCCTCTGGTTTCTCTGGCTCCTCTAACTCCTCTGTTTCTGTTTCTTCCAGCTCTTTAGAATGATAGACTCACCCTTTCTTGGGCGGGGACGACGATGGAGACCAAAATAAAAACTTTACACTGGATCCCCTACTGTCATAAAGAAGGTGTTCCACAGAGCTGACTTCTCTAGAGCTCTACCCTGAAAGCCTGCTGGCCCAAGAGTGCTAAGAAGGTGGAATGCCTTTCACCTTGCTCCTTGTTCTTCCTCCCCTTTCCCCCCTTTAATTCTTCATGGATAACCCTATTTTCTTACGATGGATTGAGGACTTTTTATCTTACCATGTGACCTGGGAAATCCAATTATAAAGGCCCAGGATGGCAGAGATTAGTGCTTGGCAAGCAAGAGCATTGAACTCAAATGGTGGTGGTGGCGGCGGCAGCTATATGGCACAGAGAAGATGGTTATGTAACATGAGAATGAGCTGAAACGGTCTTCCCCACCGACATACACAACAAGGAATCTTAGTATTGATAATGTCCTGAATCCTAGCAGAAGAGGCCCCAGTTCTGCTCCTCCTCCTGTTCCTCTGGATGCCTCTTAAGGAATGCTTACAGCTGGTGGGGAAGGCAGCTTATGAATAAGTTCAGGACTGAATATGTAAGTTAGACCTGGTTTTGGCAGCTGCAGTCCAATAAATGGAACAGTAAGTATCCCCAACAGGTGCAATCTAGGGACTGTGTAGATCACGTAATTGAAATGCATGTATATTTGGATGCAGATATTTCAGTTTCCTTGCTATTCTTTCCCCCATGAAGTCATAGAATGATGTATCCTCTACCATTTCACATATAAGTACAGGGACAGGCAAATTACACTCCCATTTCTTTCATATCAAGGACCATGGCCTGAGCTTTCCTTGCTCTTACACATTATTGGAGGCCCTGCTCCAATAATGTCCACTCATTTGAAAAACCATACAGGTGTTTGCTCTTTGGTCAAAGATTAACTAGAAAATCATAACCTGTCTTACAGTGTGTTGTAAACAGTTCAAAATATACCTCAGCAGCTGCAGTGTGAGAAATGTCCACTGCATGTTGCCTTAGTATTCCTGTGTGTGCATTTCTATGCACGTGCCTCAAAGACAAAATGCACCCAGTGTCCTATCTGAGATTTAATGTCTAGATTAAAAAAGTGGGTACATGTGTTGGGCATTGGTCCATTGCAAAATACAAAACCAAAAGCTATGTAATGCCGTTTATGAAGACTAACCAAAACAACACAACACAATGTGCAAGTGGTCAAGTTCTCCAGTACTCTTCATTAGGCTGGATGTTTTCTTTTAAAAAGTTGGGGGTAGGGAGAGAAAAACACATCTTTCAGGCCATGGTGTTAAGGCCCCTTTGCCTGATTCTGCAGGAAGTTGGTAGGATGCTTCGTCCATTAACAGCAATCTTAAGGACAGTTATTCCAATCCCAGCCCATTGAAACCAATGGGTTTAGACTGGAGTAACTCTGCTTAGGCTTGCACTGTAAATCAGTATTAACTCAAAAACTTGCACAATGTTGTGTTACTTTGATTGGTCTCAATAAAAAATATTACATGGCTTTTGAGTAACATCTGGAGGCTTTGAAGAGAGAACTGAACTCTGACTAATGGGAAATGTAGCCATTTATACTAACAATTTTAATAAGGCAGCCCCAAAAAACAAAAATGAGGACAAAACAGGGCCAGTCATTTACCAGGGATAGAGACAGCCAGTTTGGTGTCATGGTTAGAGTGTTGGACTCTACTCCCTACTCTGCCATGGGAGCTTGCTGGGCAACCATGGGCTAGTCACACAGTCTCAGCAACCTCCCTCAAAGGGTTGTTGTGAGGATAAATGGAGGAGAGGAGAATGATGTAAGCCGCTTTGGGGGGAAAGGGCAGGGTATAGATAAAAAATCAGATCATAGTGACTATCCTTGAAAAATAAGGACAGTTAAAGCAGCATATGGGGGAAAGCCTAGCATTTGGACAGTATTCTCTACAATAGAAAAAGTGATAGGGCCTTCCACTTCCGAACTTGCAATTGGATGAGCATGGCATAATGCATATGCATACAAGAACTGGAGAGCAGGCATTATGTAGAACTTCATGTTCACTGACTGATACTCCTGGTCCAGAGATTGTGAAAAAGTTAGGTTTTTCCAGACGTGCAATCAGGGCCACTAAGACCAGGTCATCATCCCAGGGGAAATGATGCTTCCTGATTTTTGTTTCTCGACTGTTCCCAACTTTTTGTTGTACTGCAGAAGGAAAGATAACTAGAAATAAGAACTAGATTTGGAAATGTGCAGCTTCAGGTGGTTGGGGAAAGTAAAACATATATGGGATGTTCCTTTCTATTTTCTTCCTTGCTGCATTGCTTCTTTTGAAGAATAAGAGAATGCACCAAGGTGAGTAACAAGGCAGCTTAATCTCTAGATGCTGGCAAGAGGAATTGCACACTCTAATCATGCTTCTCTCCATCCTGCCCATTTAAGCTCTTTAAAGTGTTAGCTTTGCTCAAAAAATCCTTCCCTTCCCCCATCCTCCAGCAAACTCATACTTCTTACTGCTTGAGAAGGATCAGGAGATTTCTGCTGTCTGTGCTGAGGTGATGCCTCTTGGGTGTGGTCTTGTTGTTACGGCTTTCTGTAGGTTCTGATACCAGGCAGCACTGCCTATTCTCTTTCCAGTCTTCTGATATGCCATACTGAATTTCTTTTTCTCCATTAAAGTCCTGTGATGATGATTCAAAGTGGGCAATTTTTGGACCACTGATCTGCAGACTTTTAATTTTTACTGACATTTTCATGTAACACAAAGAAAGATATATGGGAAGAAATGCTGACCTGATTGAATTTCTCATAATGAATCATGTGTAGTAATGAACTATTTAAACTCCTTACATACAATGTGATCTCATAAATAAAATAAAGAGGTCACATAAAGAGGAGTGAAAATAGTTTTTCCCATAGATAAAATAGCTGGAGTTGATTTCATAAACAATGCAATCGTTTCTTTAGACCAGGAATGCCCAATGTGGCAGCACCTGCTGGCACCTTTCCTGGTGCCCACCAAACATTTTAAAAAAGTGGGTGGGGTCCAGGTCGGGCTTTTTGAGTTTCTGATGTTTATGATATAATGCAAACAGCGGCTTTATGTAAAGTACTTTACTTATGCAGATAGCAGAGTGATAGTCTAAAAACTCAGTGGAACTGGAGTCTAATTGGGTGTTACAGCTAAAATGCTTAATGTCTCTAACTGAAATTTGTATTGAACTTATCAGATCTTGTATTGTCGATGTATTGTCGAAGGCTTTCACGGCCAGAGAACGATGGTTGTTGTGGGTTTTCCGGGCTGTATTGCCGTGGTCTTGGCATTGTAGTTCCTGACGTTTCGCCAGCAGCTGTGGCTGGCATCTTCAGAGGTGTAGCACCAAAAGACAGAGATCTCTCAGTGTCACAGTGTGGAAAAGATGTTGGCAGGTCATTTATATCTACTCAGGAGAGGTGGGGTTGAGCTGAGTCATCCTGTAAGAGTTTCCCAGGGTGTGGAATGCTAATGGCGGGAGGCTTCACTGTATCCTGAGGAGGTTCTTTTGCATATGGATTGGTGCTTGATGTGCTAATCTTCTCTGCAGGGCTATTGTCGGGTGTAGAGTGTTTTGTTAGCCTGGTGTTTTTCAGAACTGGAAACCATGCTCTGTTCATTCTTAAGGTTTCTTCTTTCCTGTTGAAGTTTTGCTTATGCTTGTGAATTTCAATGGCTTCCCTGTGCAGTCTGACAAAGTAGTTGGAAGTGTTGTCCAGTATTTTGGTGTCCTGGAATAGGATACTGTGCCCTGTTTGAGTTAGGCTATGTTCAGCCACTGCTGATTTTTCAGGTTGTCCAAGTCTGCAGTGTCTTTCATGTTCTTTTATTCTTGTCTGGATGCTACGCTTTGTGGTCCCAATGTAAACTTGTCCACAGCTGCAGGGTATACGGTATACTCCTGCAGAGGTGAAGGGGTCTCTACTGTCTTTTGCTGATCGTAGCATCTGTTGTATTTTTCGGGTGGGTCTGAATACTGCTTGAAGGTTATGCTTTTTCATAAGCTTTCCCATCTGATCAGTCATTCCTTTGATATATGGCAAAAACACTTTTCCTGTAGGAGACTGATCTTCCCAATTTTATAATTCAGGTAGCTACCCTTCAGGTAATTCAAGTATCAGTTTATCCATTTTTAACATCACAATGTATATCTCATCAAGTCAGTTCCAAAATGCTCAGGAATTTCTCCCAAGTTTTTTTCCCTGTGCAAAAACAGTGTGGGGGGAGGAGAGGTTTCCCATTTCTGCTGCCACGCATACACACAATACCTTCACATGGAGCAGCAAAAATGAGGAAATGTCTCCCCTCCGTACTGTTTTTACAGGAGGGGGAAAAGCTTGGGAGAAAGGCAGGAGCTCTGTCTCCCCCGGTGGCAGGTTCCCAAGCCCATTTGCACTCTCTTTTTTTAATAGAAACCATTCTCTGGAGCTGCTGTGTGATTGTACAGAGCAAGAGTTGGCTCTGGCAAACTTGGAAAAGAAGTAATGTGTAGAGGGACCCTCAGGAGCAGCTTTTCATTGGTCATTGGAGAGAGTCTGGTCTGAGGGGATGCAGCCTGGAAGGCTGCATCCCCTCAGATCAGACTCAAATTACCTAGTTTATTAGACAAAATATCCAAAATCCAAACGTGAAGCAAAAATACTGCATGGGCAGATTATACACTTGACAGCTGGCATCTTTAAATGTACGGTGATGTTATTATTTACTTACATTGTCTCTCAGCTCTCAGCATATCTGCTTTCACTTTACTTTGTCTTGATTTGCAACTAAGA
This sequence comes from Eublepharis macularius, assembly GCF_028583425.1. Taxonomy (NCBI): domain Eukaryota; kingdom Metazoa; phylum Chordata; class Lepidosauria; order Squamata; family Eublepharidae; genus Eublepharis; species Eublepharis macularius. Next base: position 102,952,537 of record NC_072794.1, on the reverse strand, counting down.
TACTGTAAAGGGAAAGCAGATATGTCGTCAAACTTCTTGAACCATGACTAATTTTTTTTAATAAAAGGACATCCTTCATCTCAGTAATATGAATAGAGCTTTTAATGATCCTTCCCCATCTATTTATTTTGCATTGTGTTCAAAAGAAATCAAATCCTGTTTTTCAGTCAATTGGATGCATGTGCTGTGAGGGGGATTCATTTCTTCAGAAGAGCCCCCTGTGTCTAGCTATCTCAAATTACCTTTGTGGTAATGGAATCTAGAGATGAGCAGACAGGAGACTGGCCTAATTAATATAATAAAATGCTTGCTTTGTTGTCACAAGCACATAGAAGCTCAGGAAATTGAAGACCTTCTCATATTCCATAGGGGGTTCTCAAATCATGTTGCTTATTTTCTAATTTGGTGCTGTGTGAAGCCTGTGTAGAAGTTCTTTTTCATCTTTCCAGCTGCATGGAAGTTAGTTGTGATTCCTCTGTGGTGAGGACAAGGCAGTCACAGACTCAAAGTAGTTTATTTATTATTATTATTTCATGTGGTTTATGATGAAGTCCTTGATAAAATGAAGCCTGGTAAGTCTCCATAAAACAAAAAGATTGTTCTGAACCACTTCAGAGAAAACTGAGACAAAATACTACTCTCTTGTAGAACTTATTTTCACTCCAAAAGAGAACAGAGTCACATGGGCCTACAGCATAGGATGACTAGGTCTGAAAATGGGAATGGTTTCTCTCTCATATTGCCAGAGGAGTTAGCCGTGTTAGTCTGTAGTAGCAAAATCAAAAAGAGTCCAGTAGCACCTTTAAGACTAACCAATTTTATTGTAGCATAAGCTTTCGAGAATCACAGTTCTCTTCGTCAGATGCATGGAGGGCAAAAAGAAACTGGTCAGATATAGAGGAGGAGAGGGGAGGGCGGAGTAGATGCAAACAGTTCCTTCTGATATGGAGATGCACACCGCTCCTTCTGATATGGAGATCAGTTTGCTTCTGTAAAGGAAATCAGTTACTTTTGATAATGAGATAACCATTCATAGTCCCTATTCAGTCCCAGCTTGACAGAGTCAAATTTACATATGAATTCCAATTCAGCAGCTTCCCATTGGATTTTGTTTTTGAAAGGTTTCTGTTGAAATACAGTGACCTTTAAGTCTTTGATGGAATGTCCTGGTAGATTGAAGTGTTCTCCCACTGGTTTCTGGATGTTGCCATTTCTAATGTCAGATTTGTGTCCATTTATTCTTTTGCGTAGAGGTTGGCTGGTTTGTCCAATGTACAGAGCAGATGGACATTGTTGGCACATGAGGGCATATATCACATTGGAGGATGAGCAGCTGTAAGAGCCAGAGACAGTGTAGTTGATGCCATTGGGTCCTGTAATTGTATTCCCTGGGTAGATATAAGGGCAGAGCTGGCATCTGGGTCTGTTGCAGGGCCTGGTACCTGTACTGGTGACTCTGCTAGCCGATTCATGATTGTAAGTGAGAAGTTGTTTAAATCGGCCAGGACATTCAATCGTCTTGCTGGGGGGGGGGGGGGGAATGCTCTAGAGAAAGCTGACATGTCGGTGAAGTCCTCCCCTCTCTGTTAGAACTGTTAGGATCGCTGCCTTAAAAGTCAGAGAAAGCCTGCGTTTGCAAATCGTTTCTCCAGTCGCAAGCCTGCTCTCAATGATCTTTGGGGGTGGGCAGCTGCAACTTTCTTAGCTTTCTCCAGAGCATCCCCCCCTCCCCGAGCAAGACGATTTGCAAAGTTGCAGCTGCCCGCCCCCAAAGATCATTGAGAGCAGGCTTGTGATTAGAGAAATGATTTGCAAACGCAGGCTTTCTCTGACTTTTAAGGCAGCGATCCTAACAGTTCTAACAGAGAGGGGAGGACTTCACCGACATGTCAGCTTTCTCTAGAGCATTCCCCCCCCCCCCCAGCAAGACGATTTGCAAAAGCTGCTGTCGTAGGCTTTCTCCGTCTCTTCAGGCAGCCGTGCTAACAGAGAGGGGAAGAGAAGGAAAAGGGGTGTGGGAGAGGAACTTCAGTACCCAGAAAGACTTGCGAAAATGATCAAGTGCCCTTCACGTGAAAGATGTCACTTGTAGCGAGGCTCTCAGAAGAGCCTTCACAGCCTTCACAGTGCAGAAGCATTCAGCCTCAGAAGAACCTATCCCGACCCTGAAAAGTATGGTGGTCTATAAACCTATGCCAATAATATTAATGAACCTCTTTGATTGAAAAACAATGTGAGAAATGATTAGAGACAGTTATTTGTTACATTGGATGGGTCATGTCCACTGACAGAAATGGAGTATCTTATTATTGCAAAGCTCTTTATAACTTATGTTAATAGAGATTAGAGGTTGCCAGGTGAGGTGCACAGAACAACATGTTTGGGAAACCAGGGGTACAGATTATGACGTTCAATTCTAGGCCTGTTTCTGATCTGTTTTCAAGAACCAGAATTAGCATGATTACCTATTCCCCTGGTTTTGCCTTAGAGATGGCCTGCCTGTCATTGGGCACATGCTTTGAAAGAGAGCCACAAGAGTGTGTGGAATCCCGTTTGCTCAGTGCTGGTTTCTAAAAATACCCCATTCTCCATCCAAGGATTAAAGTGATTTTGCAGAGCAATTGCCTAGAAGAACAAGTTCCTAATCCTGCCACTTAAATTTGCCTTCTTAATTTTATAGGCCTCACATATCCTCTGGTGATTTCTGTGAGGAAATAGCCAAAGGGGGAACATTAGGCTAGGCATCACTAGAAAACCAAATAAAGCAACAGAGCAGCAGATATGAAGATCAGAGTGGGATCAAAGGAGGAGGACAGGCATTTCTTCGAAATGATGACATGTTGGGCTCCATTCTGTGGCACAAACGATCCTTAAAATGTTTGTCAATGAAATTGTTAAAAATGATGGTAGAAGTGTGTCCATTATAAAAGAAACTGAACTAGACAGAGGCAATATACTTTAACTGCTGGATGTATCAATTATGATGCTAGAAATATTTATTTATAAAATTATACTCAACATCATCATTATAAAAACCTTCAAGGATCTTTAGAAATTATTGTATCTACTAGAATTGTGCTGCAAAAGTATTCTTGTTTTCTGATTGACTACTATTACAATCCTTCAGCCAATTCAACATAACTCAGGGATCCAATATTATAGAGTCTTTTTTTCCCTTGTAACTGCCACATGCAATATGTCTAGACATGTTGCTTTTTCTTTGTGAACGGGACTTCAGTTACCTCAGAAGGACATTTCCATGCCTTACAATACTTATTCCTGATTGCTGAGTGGACACTAAGAGCAGAACCACAAGTGACAAAAGGCACAGATTGGACACCTGTCAGCTTCCTTCAAGTTTTGATGGGAAATGTAGGCATCCTAGTCTTGAAGCTTGGTTCTCTGACTGCTGTCCAATGGACTTTTCAACTGTCACTTGTCCAACATTCCGCCAAGCTGCCTACATTTCCCATCAAAACTTGAGGGAAGCTGAGAAGTGTCCAATCTGTGCCTTTTGTCACTTGTGGTTCTGCTCTAAGAGCCAAAATACACGAGAAGAAATACCTAGATTCAGCACGTGTTCTCTTACCTCAAGGTTTGCCGGGATCTGTAGGCGTCCTGGAAGCTTAAAGTTTAGCATTTACAGAGCAGCAGGAAGGGAAATACAGGCGCCTGTATTTCCCTTCCTACTGTTCTGTAAATGCTAAACTTTAAGCTTCCAGGACGCCTACAGATCCCGGCAAACCTTGAGGTAAGAGAACACGTGCTGAATCTAGGTATTTCTTCTCGTGTGTTTTGGCTCTAAGTGCTTAGAGTCTACCTTTTGAATTAGTAATCACTAGAGCCAGGCTCCCACAGAGTAGAGGCTTCATTTGCATGTGTTGAACCAAGAAGAAAGGGGATTTGGCAATGTGGGTGGCTGATATTTACTTATTTAAGCTGCCTCTCTTTAAGAAATGTGACTATCCCAAATGTGACCCTTGACTAGAAATCCCAGTGCTGTGAGGTATCAGTCTCACATTACATTGCATTCATGTCCTTTAAAAGTCACTCTTAAGGAAGTGTCCAGTTTACTCAGTCTGTGGTATGGCATGAATAACTAGCTATGGTCTGCTAGCATAGCACAATAAAACTACTGTAGTATACACATTGACTCTATGCAAGCTGGCATGGAAGTATATAAGACTGAGTTCAATTGGGCTATACCCAAGTAAATATTCATATGATTGCAGCCTAGTAATTGTATATGCGATGCAATAAAAGAAGCCCTGGCCCTCAGTTTGCAAGACCCAAGCAAGTATGTCTATGATAGGAAGTTTGGGAGGCTATTTATTCATAGGGTCGCTGTGACAGAATGGGCTTTTAAATGACAGGTTTACTAAGTGCAGGATTCAGAGAGTGCAAGGTAAAGTTTTAAAAAACTGCCTGAATAAAGAATGGTTGAAAGGCTGCTCCCCCCTCTCTGTGATTGGCCAGTGAGAAAGTAACAATTGGTGCTGACAGAATTGTTTAGAGGAGTTGAAGTTTGGAGTCTGACAAGGAGGGTCAGAGTAGTAACCCTGTGTGTCAGGAAAAAGGAAATGTTTGCCCTAACTGGGACTTAGGTTTAAAGAAAACTTTTAGTTAAAGTATTTAAATGTGAAAGCCAGCACTAATTTACACAAACAAGATAGAACTGAGCGGGTGGTGTGTGTGTGTTATTGACAGAGGAAGTGAAAGGAGACTCCTCTTCAGCCAAGTGATCAGGTTTATGTCTTTTGGAGAAGAATAATTCCTGCCCATTACCTTAAAAAGGGGCTCGGAGGAAGACCCTGGATCTAGTGTAAAGGGGAAAGAGTGATGTATTGAAGTCAGAACACATAAGCTTACAGCGAAATCTATGAAGAAACCTTGTTAATGTAACGTAAGTCTGAAACTATCAACCTCTCACTTTTAAGATCTGTAACTACTGAAACTGAAACTAAGCTTTAAGAATATTGTGACTAAAGTTTGTGAAGTATTCTGCTCTACAATCAAAATTTACCTCAGCTTTATTTTCCCTGCCTACCTATATACCAGCCCTGCCTGTTTAATAAACCTGTTTTTTCCTTTTGAACTTTACTCAGCCTCTAGTCTCATTTCATTTAAAGAAGATGTGGGCTCCTGCTTCTCCCCTACCAAATATTTGGGCTGGGATATAAACCAAAAACATATAGATTTTAAAGTGTGGGACAAAAGGAACTTTAGATTATACCCTGAGATACGCTACCAGAGGCTGCTCAGTCCCAGCAAGCAATCTTGACTGTTTTGGAGGGAAAATCTGCCTCACAGTGGGGGAGTGGGGCCTCTGTCATAGTCACCATAAGTCAGAAGTGGCTTGACAGCACATAACACACACACACAAATTGCATATGTATTTGTGCATCTGTTGTGCTTTAATGCCTAGTAAATAGCCTTTGATTAATTACTCTCCTTTTGCCTTGGAACTCATTTTTTTGCCCCAGTTCTTAAAAGTCTTGCCTAACTGCTACATTGCTCTAAGGTACATGGTCCAGGCTGGCCTGATCTTGGCTGCTAAGCTGCACTGGTCCTGGTCAGTACTTGGATGAGAGATTATCAAGGAAGTCCAGGGTTGCTACACAGATGCAGGCAATGGCAAATCACCTCTGAACCTTTTTTCCTTGAAAACCTGATGAGGTTGCCATAATTTGTCTGTGACTTGGTGGAACTTTCCACTGCCAACAACTGCTACATTACCACTCCGCAACAATCCAGAAAGAGTGGATAGGGGTGAAGTGATCCAACTGCAACTCTGATTTAATCTTCCCAAACCTTTAGTGTGGCTTTAGGCTGATGGCAGCAAAATCCTGGGTTGAAAACTTCTTGAGATAGGACTGTATCAGGGAACTGTATTTGCTCTGCAATTGGCAGATCTGAGTTTGTGTTGTCAGTAGTGTGATTATTCTGTTCGGATCATGTCCCCAACTTGACACCAGGGGTGTAATCACCACCATTTCTAGAGCAAAAAGGAACAGACATATTTGTTTAACAGTAGTTTGACAGGCAGGAAGTTAACTGATGACATTTGTTCTATTACATATCCTTGACAGGTAAAGCTTCACCTGCTAAATTCCTGTGAAGCTAGGCTGCTCTGAAAGGCATAAAACCAGAGCCACTTAAGGGAAAGAGGAAGGAGAAAGAGAAAGTCACCTCTAGGTTAGACTACTGAAACACACTCTACACAGGGCTTCCCATGAATCTGATTCGGTGGTTACAGCTGGTGCAGAATGCGGCAGTGCCAGATCTAACGATGGTTTATTTAAAAGGAGCCTCACCATTGCCTCCTTTAGTGCTCTGGGGAAAACCCCAGAGCTCAGGGACAGGTTGATAATGGCCTCCAAGGGATCCCATAATCCATCAACACTGGCTTTCAGCAGCCATGACGGACACGGGTCCAGGAGGCACGTGGTAGGCCTCACTCCCTGCAGAATCCTGTCCACCTCTTCCCCAGAAAGAGGGCTGAAGTGATTAAATATTACCACCAAAGACAGCCAAGGGGCCTCTAGTTCACCTACTGTATCAACTGTGGCTGGTAAATCGTGGCAGAGAGATAGGATTTTATCAGCAAAAAAGCTCGCAAAAAATTCACAGCTTATAACCAAATTCAAATTTTGGTGGTCTCCACCTGAAAGGGGAGACCAATGAGCATACTACATTAAACAATTTAGCCGGGCGTGAGCTAGCTGATGCAATGGAAGCTGTGTAGAATTCCTTCTTCGCAGTCTTCACTACTATCTCATAGGATTTCTTAAGCAACCTATAAGATGTTCTTGTTCCCTCGTAGTTCCCGTTTTTGTCGCCACAGCTCCTCTGTATACCAAAGGACTCGGCGATTACGGGAAATAAGAGGACAATGGGGAGCGATTTGATTGATGACATTGGAGAGCCGGCCTTGCCAGTCTTCCACCAGCTCATCCAACGAACCGCCATGGAGCATTGGTTCCCGCAGAGCATTCTGGAAACCAATTGGATCCGTAAGTCTCCGCAGGCTAGCATAAATTTGTTTGCCGCCCTTGGGTGGGGGGTGGCATATCCAACCAAGCCTCCAGAACCACATGGTCTGACCATAGCACTGACTCTACTTTATCCAGAACCACATTCAATCCCATCCCAAAGATCAGATCTAGTGTGTGGCCTGCTTTATGTGTGGGGGCTGATACAAATTGGGAAAGTCCTAGTGTTGCCATGGCCGACACCAGGTCCGCAGCCTATACAGAGGTGGCATCATCAGCATGGACATTGGAGTCCCCCAGTACTATTAGCCTGGGGTACTCCAAGGCCCACCCCGCCACCATCTCCAGTAGGCACGGCAGGGTGCCTGCTGGTGCGCTGGGTGGTTGGTACACCAGACAGACAGCCACACTTTCCTCAGCGCTCCACACCAGTCCCACACAATCAATGCCAGAGATCTCCAGGATGGGAAGCGGTCTGAAGGAGAAACCCTCTCGGATAAGGATTGCTACTCCTCCCCCCTGACCGAGACTGATGATGGACCGAGTATCCCGGGGGGAGGGGGTCAGCTCACCCAAGGCAACTGTCTTGCCCTCCCTCACCCAGGTCTCGGTCACACATACCAGGTCCATATTAGCTACTGCAAAAGTATCATGCAGAGTGCTAGTCTTATTGTTTATGGACCTGGCATTGCACAACACCAGTGTCGGAGGGGGATTTAACTTCCTAGCTCCAACACCTGCGTGTCTTGAGATAGGACATAGGTTAGAAGGGCACTGAGCCTCTCCGTATCCTTCTCCACATTGACTGAGTCCCACCACCATATCTTCCCCGTCCCTAGAGGACTGGGATCCCTGGCCCTATCCCGGTTGCCTTCCCTACATTTGCCGTCCTTACATCGCAATAACCTCCTAGCAACAGAAGGTAACACCAACTCCAATCTGATGGACTTCTTATAGAGCAACCTAAGTGAGTTCCACCTTATGTAGCAACATCTTATAGAATCAGGGTTCAATCCAATTTCCATGATTCGATTTAGCACATTTCCCGGTTAATAATCCCACTCCCAATATCAGTGTGTTCCTGGAAGTGAGCAACATGGAGAATGATTTCTAGGACACTTCCTCTGAAGGATCCAGAAGGGATTTCAGTTTTGAGTTCTACAGGTCTAGAATAGCTCATTGATCTATGCAGCCTTTAAATTAGAGCTGCTCTTCAACTGTGGATAACAGCCAAGAGTAACAAGCCCCTTCTGCACTCCAGACTTATTCTTCATTTTTATGAAATGAAGCCGAAACCAGTGCAATCAGCTTGGCCGTGTTCCCTCTGTACCTCTTGCATGTACTGGTGGTGTGACTTTATTTATTCTGCTCCATACTCAAATCAGAATTGAAGAGCGCTGTTGCTCTTGCAGTGCTAGCCCTTTAGATTTTTTTTTCACTTTTTCGTAAGCTAAATCTATGCATCACCAGAACACTGAAGGGGTCACTATTCCCGGAATTTCTTCCTCTCAGCCCCCCCTTTCTTTATTTGATTGGTTGATTCAAGCTCTGTTATTTTCCCTATACAATATCCAACCCCTACAAACACTGAAAAATGAAAGCAATTAAAACAATGAAAGCTATGAGAAATCCTGCCCCTCCTGCACACTTGTAAACCATCAGTGCATCGATCCAACACTGGATTTAGAAGAAAAAGAAAAAGGAGGAGGGGGAGTGGGAGAAGGGAGGGACTGAACGGTGGGAAGAGGAAGTGGCTGGACAGATGAGGGTGGCTAATCACAAAGAAGTGGGCTGGCAGGGGGCAGGAGAACGGCAGAAGAAGAGAGCTGAACACTAAAAGCTGGCATAAAGATTATGCGTAAGGGAAGTGCCGACTGAAAAACAGCTTTAAAAAAAAGTCGGGGGAAAAGTGTTTCCAGAAAACCCAGGGGAAAGCTGCAAAAAAACCAGACCCACTACTAATGACACAAAACATGGTGCAGAGGATTGCAAATAAATTGATGCAGTTTGGGGGATGAAGTGGCGAAATTAACTGGTGCGGAAAGGGTCACAATCTGATCATGGGAAGCATTTCTAGGTATGGAGGGGAAAAAGGGAAAAAAATCATCTCAACTTCTGTGTCAGACTTCTCTTGAAAGTACAGGTGCAGGGTATAATAGAAAGGAGACAATCCTATCAGCCTGCCACCACAGCCTGTATGCTCTTCAAATGCCTAGGATGATTAGTAGTAAATGTAGGTGCTGTAGTGTCTTCATCTTAACCAAACAGCATAATAGGTCCTCTAGGAAATGCCCTCTAGCCCCTCCTAGTGACCAACCTTAATAGAACCCAGGGAATAACAACTGCACTTGCATACATACTTCTAGACTCATTAATGCCCCACTCAGAACAGTGAACAAAGACCTTGTTGTTGTTATCCCCAAAATACAGCTGGGAAGTTGGAGCTGAGTGGAGTGGCTTACCCCAAGGCCATTTACTAAGCTCATGGTAGTAGTGGGATTCAAACCAAAAGAGCATCAATTTGCAGCCCAACCAATATGCTACAGCAGCTGACCTACCCGCTGTACTAAGAAACATTAATGGGTTTGAATTCATTATTTTTGATGAAAAGAGGATGGCCAAATGTGAAAGATTTTTTTTTCCTGTCAAGAAACTACTTTACAAAGACCAGTATTATTATTCATTTATATATATATTATTCATTTATACATTCGACAACACATTTATATACTGGTTATAATTTATCATACCCATGCCCTTTTGTACAGAAGACTATTTCATTTAAATATTTCATTCAAAATATTGCATTTCATTCATATATAATCCAAAACTGATGAGTACATTTTATTTAAATCACACTGAAAAACTACATGGACACAAGATTCCAAGTCAAACTCCCAAGTGTTTATACCACCCCCTTTTCTGCCTTTAAAGAAACCACAAGATGGCTTACAATCATAATTAATACCAACAAAGAATACAAAAATTAACAGAGAGAATTATTAACTCATGGTATAAAGTAACCAGCAATAGCAGCAATCATAAAGATCAATTGATTTAAAAAATCAGCTGCAATAAAAACAGCTCTTCTGCCTCACAGGCAGGGCTCATTTCGAGGGGGAATGCACAGGAACGCAGTTCCGGCAGTTCCCCAAAGATGTCACGTTAGGTGGCCCCGCCCACCTGACTCTCAGCCATTTTGTGCCCATTTCGGCCTGGATCAGGCCTCTGATGGGTGGTGGATCACTCTCCCACTCATCAGTGGCCTGATCCTGACCATTTTGGGCCCCTTTTCAGCCCCCTTTTGCCATTTCAGGCCCAATTTCGTCCCTGAATGACCAGGATTGGGTCCAAAACAGCCAGAATAGGTGATGTCAGGGGGTGTGGCATATGCAAATCAGTTATACTAATGACACACTTCCGGCAATGGCAAGAGGCGTGGCATATGCTAATGAGTTATGCTAATGAGTTCCTCCAGCTCTTTTTCTACGAAATGACCCCTGCTCACAGGACTTTCAGAACGGATAAGCCATAGGGCCAAAGATGCCCTTTCGCACTAACTGAGGCAAGCAGCACAGCTTGGTATGCTACTGAAGACTGTCCAGTATTTATTTTGGCTATGGCTTTTTCTTTTTGCTAGAAATTAAAAAAACACGCAATTAAGTTACATCATCTAACCCCCTGCCAACGCTTAATATTTTTTAAAAATAAAAATGGGTTCTTGAAATATTATTACTATTATTATTATTAATTAGATTTATAGTCCGCCCTCCCCGTGAACGGGCTCAGGTGAATCACTACATACAGATAAAAACGCATTGATAAAACAGTATGATGATAAAAGCGAGATTTAGGGGCATAAAAACAAACTCTGTACCATGTTCCTAATATCCCAGGGCGAGATTCACTTCACCCTTCCCTGTCAACCATAACGGGAAGAGAGGGGTAGAGGCGTGAGGTGGTGCGCGATTTGCCACCATTCCTACATGGAGCAGATTATTCATATAGCCCCCCAATAATAGGAGACAGGCAGGGAGGCCAATCAGTGGATCTGAATACTGGCCTCAACCAAATGCCTGGTGGAACATCTCTGTCTTGCAGGCCCGCTGAAAGGACACGAGGTCTTGGCGGGCTCTAGTATCCTCCGACAGAGTGTTCCACCATGTTTACTGAATTCAAGTTCCCCTAATTACAGATGCAGAGAACTGAGAAACCTTTGATCGAATATCTGATGTTAATTTAATGTGATGATTTAAAATGTAAAGTTACATGGGAAAACAGAATCAAAGGCAGAGATCATATCATGGAAAAAACGTATAGGGACTTTAATGACATCCCTCAATTTTAATCCCTCCCACTGGTCATTATATGCAACCTCTCCAGATTCTTCCCTCTTGGATGCTATACAAATTATTGATGCAGAATAATTTCATTATTTTAAAAAGAAGGGAAGTATCTACCTTTGGTGAAAGGCCTCTTGTCCTTTGTTTTCACTCTGTCTGTGTGATGTGGGTACAGAAGTTTAAATACACCACATTGCTGGGCTTACGTAAGAGAGACTGTCCCAGGAAAGTGGTATCTGCTAAGCTACTGGGTAGATGGCATATCGACAGCAGTGGTGTACAACGAATTATTCTTTTCATTAATCAAACTCTTCTTGGCCAATGAAATCCCTGTACCTGTCTGTTTCCGCTCCAAATTGTCACAAAATAATATTCAGAGGAGCCTCAGCTTGTTATGAACCAGGGTACAGCCTCCTGCCACCACCAATCTCTTAATTCCATAAAGGGCTTTTCAGGATTTTGTTCATTGCTTCCATTCTCCATTCTGGGTCTTCACCAATTAACAAGCACAGCTAAACCTCAACATTCAGAGGTTCTTCCAAATGGGCAGAATCCAATCCCTCTCTGTGTGGAATCCTACCAGCATTTTGAGTTGTATTCCTACCTTCTACTCATTCCTCTACTAGAGTTCAAGAAAATGAACTGCTCTGCTTGGGGCTAGTCAGGGCTCCTTCGGTTCTTGACATTTCCCCAGAGAGAAGGGAAGTTAGCAAGGCACTTTCCACTTCACTGGAAATTTCCATCAGACAGTATATGTAGCAGCTTCAGAGGCAGCTGGGACATTAGAGGTGAGGCAAGAGACTGTAATGGACAGGCAGGAGTATCTGGCCAAACCAAGTGCATTGAGCAAGAGAAGCAGGTGAGCAACAAGCTGGCTAAAGCAGGATCTTTTCTAGGGTGATAACATGGATGGACCTGGATAAAGTCAATCAACAAAGCAATGCAGAGCTGGAGACCAGATGCCCTTCTCAGCCAGGCACATAGCCAAAGTGGCATAGTGCAGAGATCTAGGGAGGAATCAAAGCAATGGGACCAAATTATCCCCCCCACAAAGCCTACTAAAATAGTAGGAAAAGGGCTGGGCTCGCCTGTGCCCCTTGTAGTTTGAGCACAGGTCAAAGGAGATAGAGAAAATATCCCTGAGAAATCTGTATTATTATACATGTCAAGACAGAGACTGGGAAATATGGGTAAGTTAGTACATCAGCAGGTGAAATAGGAAGGCAGCCAGCGGACATTTGGTACCAGAGGTAGAGAAAGGAAAAATGACCTGTTAATACAAGTCCTCCTCTTAAGATTTCAGTACAATCCAGCAAGTCATGCCAACTAGATCTTTGTACTGTATCTTTACTTAGAAGCAATTTAGACTTCAAAGGAGGAGATAGATCTCTGGCACAACCATTTGCTACTACCAAGATGTTATTTACCCTATTGTTGTATGTATAGCTTATTGGCAGCGGTCTAGAGCAATTCCCATTCTTTAAGAATGCATGAGCAAGACTAGAGGCCAGGGTTTAATAGGATGTGAAAAAGAAGGTACAAGCAGAGCATTAAAACTATCATTATGAGAAAAGGAAACTGTCCTTACTTCGGCAGAAACATACCTGTATTTTATGAATATTGCAAATTATTTTCAATACCAAATTAGATGTTCATTTCTTATATTTTAATACCAAAAAATGGTTTGTGTATCAGGCCCATGGTATCTGCATCACACTCAGTATCACTTTGCAAAGATTATTTTTCCTCAATTCATTGGATTTACTTCTGACACCCAAGTATGAACATGCAGTCTGGATTTTCCATGCTTCCACTCCATGATTACTGGGCAATGAAGATTTTAATCCCTGCTAGTGGTGATGCTTTATTTTGGATTAAATTCGAATGTTAAAGGAGCAGGAAATAAGGAGGCCCAACAAAATGAAAACACATCACATCACCAAATCCACTTTTTTGTTGTTGAACAACTGGCTTGTGCCTTTGTTGTAGGGGAAATATCGCCAGGCTTCTAAAAGCTCCTTCTTGTGTTTACAGTGCGGGTGGCCCAGTTCCGATTGCTAAATTCCTAGCGGATAACACTGCAGCGAGGGGGCGCCGTTCTCTGAGCAGAATGATGTTCCGCCTCTAAATTGAAAGTGCTTGTTCAATAGTGCTCACCGTAGGGAGGCTTTTGAACGCCCAACCTTGCCTGGCGGAAGGCAAGCCCGGGGGATGGAGCACCCACGAAAGGAGTCACTTCAGTCATAACTTTTCCCTTCCATCTAAGCGCCCAGCACTGCAATTGCCTTGCAGTGATCGGGGGCCCTGCATTCCGCTCCGAACGGCAGACACCAAACGCGGACCTAGGCTGGGACCCGGGAGCGGGAAGTGTTCGCATACCGCCCCCCGCCCATGCCAATGTGGCGCTTTCTCGCGTAGCGCAGCACACCTGGACAGCCGGTTAGAACGTTTCGCTCGCTCGGCAGAAGCGGAGCCCCTTCCCGGGTCGGCATGGCGTCAGGTAGGAAGCGGCGTTCACCGTTTGAGACAAAGGCACTCGGGGCTCGTTCCCCATCCCACTTTTGATTCCTCTCCATCTACAGTTGCCCCTTTCCTCTTGATTTTGCTTGTTTCTTCTCTCGCGCTAGAAATGCACCCCTACGAACTTTAAAGGCACAGGAGAGGGGCAGCTGGTTGCACTGGCGAGAAGAGCCCGGTAAAGGGCCCCGGTCCCCTTGGCAGTGTCGCACGCAACCGCCCTTGTTCGGGTCTCCATTGCAGAGAAAGGGCTGGGGGAGAGGCGGTGGGCTGGCAGGAAGAGATGTGTGCAAAGCGGATGCAGCGAGCCGAGGCTTCTCCGCTCCGTTCCTCTTTCTCTGCCCTGGGTCGAGATCTTCGAACTTTAGCACAGCAACCAAAAATTTCGTTTGAAGCCAGTCAGGATGACTGACATTAAGGGGATATGATTTTGCAGCGCAGATACACCGGCGTCGGGCAGTTTGCTGCCCGTGATCGCTACTTGCAGATAACAATAATTAACCAGGGACTGTCCGCAACTTGCTACAGCGGCCCTTCAGTCCACGGCCGGCGCCATTTCCCCGATACAGCCAAGCTCCCTTCTCCGCTGGCCTGCAGGGTTGGGAGAGGCCGAGGTTAGCCTTTCTTCCCGAAATCCAAACTTCCCCTAAAGGTAAATTCCACCCTCCGCTCCCTGCTAAAGCAGCTGTGGTCACGAATCTTCAAGCCAAACGGTTGCGCAATTGCCGCGGCGCAAACTTTTCCGCAAGTGAGGAAAAGACAGAACCTGACCCATATTCAAGTTGCCAGGATTTGATTCCAAGCGACGCGCCGCGGGTACCACGCCCTGATCGCAGGCTCCGCCTCCCCGCCGCCTCGGCCCTGCGCAGCATCTCGGAAGCAGCTGCCGAGCCACCAGGCCTGCGTAGGAGCCGCCTATTCTTTCACAAGCTGGCATATTAGTTTGCAATCAGGTTGCTCTAAAGCACGGAAGGGGGCGGAGGGTCAGCCTGCCTGGCTCAGAGAGCCCCATAAACAAAGAGCGACTCCTTCGGGTGTGATGCGCTCTGCTTTGGAAATGCGGAACTTCCGGTAGAGATGAAAGGGGGGGGGCTATCAGAGAAGCTCTCACCCCCCTCCGGGAATCTTTACGGCCTGATCGAGGAAGAACCCGTTGTTTCCCACGGCTCTTACTAGCGGACCCCCTTACCCGCCAGATATATTCGGTGTAATTGAATGAAAAGTAATGCAGTCCTTTTTCTTCTAAAGACAGACTATGGCTGCTTCCACACACTTTGGATAATCCACTTTCAGTACTCTTTCGTGAACATTTGGGAACTGCTTTCCCATGTGTGGAACAAAAAATCCACTTCCAAAGGATTGCTAAAGTGCATTGAAAGTGCATTATTCAATGGCCACAGCTCAGTTGAAAGAACCCCATAGGTGGTTTCATGCTACTACCCAAAAACTACAGATCGGCTCAAGTTTCTTGCCCTGTGGGGAGAGAGGCGTAGTCACGATCTGCTTGCGTGCGGATTCAATTGCTGTCCAGAGCTGACAGCAGCCTGGAATTTTCCATTTTTTCCAAGGAGTGGGAGGGAGCAATGTTATTTCATGCAAGGCGTGTGATTCCGCCTACCCTGCGCGCATTCGGGTTTTCTGGAACAAGGAGGTCGCATTCACGTCGAACATGAGGGACGCTGAGATCGCTAGATCGCTAAGGGTGGCTCGCCGACCTGTGCAGCTTTCTCTTATGCTTTTTTATGGGGAGTAAACTGCGCTGGTTACGGTGACGCTCCCCCTCCCGCTCAGAAGCGCAGTCCTGGCGTCTCCTGCAAGAACAGCCGCTTAGCGATCGGGGCGCCCAAGCGGAGCTCGGCTTTAGGAGGCACCCGCGGTCTGCTGCGGGGAACTTTCGCCCGTCCCGGGGGCGGGCGGCGGCGGCGGCGGCGGCGCTTTCCATCAATCAGCCGCGAGGGCCCACCTCCGGCTCCGCCTTTTTCTGGAGTCTGATCGCCGCCGCGCCGGTTGTGAGTCTTCAGCAGCGCATCGCGAGGGAACAAGATGTCGTCCAGCATCGCGCCTCCCAAGGGTGGCTCCCCGCTGAGGAAGAGGGCCAGTCTGCAGGCTCCCACCCCAGGAGGTGAGCGTAGCGGGGTCAGGCGGGAAGCAGCCTTGCCAGTGCCCCCCCCCCTTGGATGCTGGAGCCAGGGCGAGGGAAGTGGAGGGTACGGAAACCCCCGTGCTCCGTGGACTCCCCGTCTCTACCGCGCGCTGTTGGCGTTTCCTACGCTTTTGAGAAGGTGTTTGCTCTTTTGTTGGTCCGCTGGTTCGTTATTGTAAGAGTCCTTCGGGGGCCGCAAGGGAAGTAGAAGAAAAACTGCTTTATTTTGAAGTACATCAAAGGAGCTTCGGCGTTTGTCTGCCTGCAGAGCTTGGAAACCTAGTTTGACCGGTAGAGTAGGGACATGGGGATCCAAATGCTTTGGATTTGGGAGAGGTGCTGACTTGATGATATCGAGGCTTTACTTTGTTGTTACTATTGGTATGGCTGCCTTTTTCCTGAACACCGGAGACTCTGCTGTTTTAGCCTTCAGCGAAAGGTTTTTAGGATGCTGGGTTTAAAGGTGCTGTTAGTGCAGGTGATTGAGTTAGCACTGGGGAGGGGGCGTTGTGCACGCAGCACTGGAGGCATTGGGAGGATTGATGGAGGGGGTTGCCTAATTGCATCTCATCCCACACCTGGCATGCTAGCTGGTGCGAAGACACGTGGCTCCTCCCTCTCCCAGCCAGATGCTGAAGCAGAAGCAAAGGCACTTAGATCCTGCAGGGCAAGTTGGCAACCGCCATACATTCCATGTGCAACTTAGTCATTATCTGGAAAGGAAAAACCTAAATCTGCTTTCCTGAATTTTTTAAAAAAACTGGGCTTACTGTAAGTCCGAGACACCAACAGTCAGTTCAGAAATCTCTTTTGGATTCCAGGTCTTCGCTTTGAAACACTAAAGCAGTATTGCCTGCTGAATATGTGTTAAGGATGTTTCTGTCCTGAGGAGCAATCACAGGTAGTTTCTGTTCATGGAGTAATTCTTTCAAGAAATTAAGCACAGCCTCTTATTTATGTATTTATTTTGTCTTACCCTGTCCAACCTCTTTAGCTCTATACTGGTTGTGTAAGATAGTTAAAAGGCAGGGAGTCTGCTGGTCTTAGTTGTTGAATATTTTGCCTCATGTAGTGTGTGTCTTTTGTGGAAAGCATGAAAGGCTTTACACACTTCAAAAATAATCTTCATTTATGGGTATGTCCGCAGTGTGTAGTGATACAGGAACTGCAGTCACATAGTGGGCATATGGTGTTTGCTGAAGCAGACTGCTGCTCCATCTTTCTCCCATCCTTACAAGCTCCTGTTCTTCATTTGGTGCTGAGATACCGAAGTAATTGGAATATAAAAACAAATCTAATGTATGCACATACTGTACTTGTCTGTGCTATGTAGGCTGGTTGATAACTTGTTAATGGATGTGGGAGGTATGTATTTTTGAGACTGGACATCATGCTAATGATAAATGCCCTGTATGTGGACTGAATGGCCTGATTTAAAGTGTGTTAATTTCTGCACGTTATCCACCTTCCCTCCCCCCTTTAGTCTAACAGATTGCCTGGGGAACATAAGCAGTGTTTCATTGAGTCTAGAAATGGGAACACTGAATTGGGATTTCAGTATTGCAGTGCTACACGGTAGTGTTTTATCCACATTGTTACCAAAATGTGCTTTCCCAGTATCCCAGTTTCATTTGTCCCAAGTTGCATTCAGGCTGGTGGCCTGTGGTGATTAACGTAATAGTTGGGCAGTTGCTTTTGATTGCTCTTCTGAATCTATTCTTGCCCCACCTGTTTCTCACCATGAGGTTTGCATCGATGGGGAGAGGTACCTGTAAGGGAGGGAATGGCTTTGGGCTCTTTTTTCTGTCTCTTTCCCCTTTCCATCGCTGTAATGGACAATAACTGATCCCTGGGCTGTTGAATGTCGTCTTGCTTCTTAAACATTCTGTTAAACAAGAAGATTAGAGAGAAAGCTTCAGTGTGTCCTACTTGCTAATGTAATGGTTTACTGCATGCAGGGAAGAGGGCTTTTAGTAGGGAAACACTTCGAAAATATAAGCCCCTCTCCACCTGTACACCAGAGTCCAAAATTGTATCATATCATTCTATGCAATAATAAAAAATTCCACCTTGAGAAAGGCGAACTATAAGTTCTTCAGCATGTTACCCCACCTGTCTGCTAAACAGATTTTGACAGTAATCTTCTGCATGTGAGCTAATAAAGGGCAGTTCCTTGGTTTTGAGGTGTGGAGAAGAATTCTCACATTTTTAACCCCAGACGTTGTAAATCACTACTCTGAAAAATAACATGCCTGTATCTGCTCTGCAGAACATGCTCATAGACTGCAGGTATTGAGAGAATGACATCAGTTAATATCACACTGCAGTGGGAGGCAAAACACAGTGAAGAGCCTAATGAGAGTCATGCTGGGCCGACTGGGATGTCAGAGTAGGCCTTTTTACAAGGCAGTGGCCAATTTTGAAGCAAAATCCCAGGCAGGATTTCAGTTTCTTCCTAATTTTTACCTTCTGTATAGTAAAATACTGTTACAGCTCTGATATATTCCCTCTGCGAGGCAGAAGTAATGCAAAAGCTGAATATCTTGTGTGCAGGATTGCTGTGCGAGGCCTCAGTTTGATAAGAGAACCACAATTGGGCTTGCTGGTAACTGGGAAAAAAATGTTTTCTGAAGTTTCATAAAGGTTAGAGAAATCTGTAGTGGAAAGAGTGAAAAAGATAAAAGGGGTAGCAGCTTTTAGTAGCCTTGAGCAGCTTTGGTTCCCCTCTGTGCTTATTATTTTATGACCCTACAACCCAGGGTCCCCATTTGTTCAGTTCTCCCAGTAATTGCTAAAAACTCTACACCTTGGAAACATCTTATATGCACCCTGAGGAAAAATGTGCATTTACTTGCACTCTGATTGCACAGTTTCGGTTTCCTCACTGAATTTGGAGTCAAATTTGGAGATGCTTTTTGTTCACAGTAGCTGCAGTTATTTGATTATATAACAGTCTGTAGAGCAGAATCTGCAGCTGCTGTGATTGTTCTAGCGCTCAGATTCTTTATCTGCTCATCACTGTAAGTAAATCACGCTCACTTGACTGGAGCTGGTGCATTTTGGAGCATCTTAGGCAATTGTTCTGCCCTTGATTCGTTCAGGAGCACACACAGCTGGGCAAAAGATGGCATCCAGCTCTTCTGAGTCTTCCTCTGTAACCACGAGTCAGCTTTCCTCTCCTTTGTTAAATGACCCACCTTTGTCGCTCAGGGCTGTGAGAAACTGGAGCACTGTGCAAGTACAGGGGATTTGTTATTACTTTTTAAATAAGTAAAACAAGGAGTTAAGCCATGGTCTTTTTTTTTAATCTAGGAAAAACCATAACAAAACAAACATTTAAAACAATTTCATTTCTAATAATTTCATATTAGAAAAGTAGAGAGATCTCTTAACCAGCAAAGTTTGGGTTTGAAATGGTGGTTGAAGATACGTTTAGTAGTTGTAAGGTTCATGTTGGTAATTTAGGAGGGGGGTAGCCACAATATCTTCTGTCAATGCAATTTTTAAAAAATAATAATAATATTGATTTGGGAAATTACTAAAGGTATGATCTTATTTACTGCATGGCCCCCATTGGAAGAAATCGTTAAAAACAGAATGATCATACTGTGTGACCTATACCTTGTTTCTCAAATGCAGATATTTCAGCAGTGTAGGAGCCAGGGGGTGCTTCATTATCTACAGACACATCCAGATAATAACCTCTAGCTGTGGGAGAAAAGCCCTGAAGCACCGGAGGTGGGACTCTGCAGCTGTGTGAAGTGGCAGCTGGGAAAGATGCAACCAGTAGGGGCAGGAAATTAGTTGAGACCCTAACAGTTGAATCAGTAGAGATACCATTGGGTAAAAGGGGGCGGGGTGGTTAGGCATTGTGAAGGGCAGGAGCAGAGACTGATGAAGGTTTTGGAGTTCCAAGCAAAAGGTTCCTACGATTAGGGATGGTGGTGCAGCAGTCAGGGAATGTTAGGTAGTGGAGAAAAGAGGTATTTAAACACTGGGGTTTTTTGACACATGGAGGGATATTTTAAAGACAGTTTTAAAATTATGCTATTTGTATGACTGCAGTACGAGAGAGAATGCCTAGGCCGTTTAGGTATTGACTTTACAAATCAAACCACATTTCCTCTAGGATTTAGCTCAAGGGTCTCTGGTTTGTATAGTCATATTAATTCACATTTTAATGTTTTGTGAGTGGATTTTCATGTTTTTTCTCCTCCCTTTTAAAATATAGTTGTATCCTTGCAGGATAACTTGTAGAGCTGCTACTATTAGTTCAATTGGTTTGTTTTCTTTTTAATTTCTAATTTCTGTGTTGAGTTATATTTAAATAAATGCTTATTTTGTGGGAGTAGCAACATGACTAGCCCAAGCTTGTCAAGATTTGGAAGCTAAGCAGCGTTGGCCTTGGTTAGTACCTGGATGGAAAACCATCTACCAAGGAAAACGGGTTGTTATGTAGAGGAAAGCAATGGCAAACCACTTCTGCTCATCTCTTACCTTGAAAACCCCATCATCCTGGGTTCACCATGAGTTGGTTGTGACTTGATGGCTCATCATCATTATTATTATTATTGTGGGAGTAATTCAGCTTCCCAACAGACTGGAGAAAACAATCCTCTGAGGTACATGATAGCATGTAGTATAAGCCAGATACTGAATAGCTGCTTGAAAGAGGAATTTCCCTTGGCATATAGCAACAACACACACCCAGCACTCTCGGTAAGAAATGAAACAACTTCATCATCTCACATTGATCATCAGATTGAATTTTGCCAGTCCTATTCATTTAGGTAAACCTACCTCTTTGCATAATTCATTCAGGTGGTATGATACAGATTTTTATCTGTTACAGGATCCTGCCAGCAATGTAGTAGAGTTTCTAAAAATAATCTAATTCCATTTTTGCTGAATTCACTTTCTGTTCTTCATGACACCTTACAGCATTCACTGGCACATTTTTTGTTGTTGTTAAATGAAGTAGCCCGTTGTGGTGCGTGCTCATTTGGCCCTCATCAATATCAAGGTTGGACAGGTAGGGCGACACTGCTGTTTGGGAGATGGTGAGGCACTGGACTCCCTCTCAACTCAGATGCTATTCCTTTCCTGCAGTGATGTCTGATCACAGATCCCGGTGTAGAATCCTACTTTTGGGCCAGATCTTGCATGATGGGCAGACATCATATTGGTGAACTGCCATCTGTGTAAAAAAAAATATATGAGGAGCTATTTAAAGGAAAAGATAGCTGTTTGGAAAATGTGGCAGCTGCTGTAGTCTGTTGCACTTCTGGATTTATCAGCATCATTTCATACTGTGGAACCCTGCCGCCTTATAGAGATGTTTGGAGGTATAAACAGGGATTAAGGGATATGCTTTAGACTGGTTTAAGCCATTCCTTATGGGCAGGTCTCAGAGGGTTGCTGTTGGAGACCAGTTGTCTTCTGTGAGGGACTTGGTCTGTGGGGTTCCACAAGGCTTAGTCTTATCCTGCATGCTATTTAGTCCCTGTGTAAAAGGCCTTAGAGGAAATTATTTGAGGTTTTGGAGTATGCTATCATCAATATGCTGATGACACCCAAATTTACATTTCTCTATGTGAGTTGCCTGTTGGGGCTCTAGAGGTACTCTAGTGCTTTGCTGCTGTGGTTAAATAGCTACAGGTGAACACGCTGAATCTTGACAAGTTGAAGGTAATGTTGGTTGGGAACACCGAGATCTTGAAGAACGTGCTTCCATTTTTGATGGAGTCCAGAGCATAGTGTGATACCTGATCCGGCACTACTGCTGGAAAAACAAGTTAATGTATGCACTTGCAAAAATGCACTCTTCTTGCTTCTTTTAGCCCAGAAGATGGCCCCCTATCGAGACTAGGCTATTGTGGAACATTCTGAAAGGTCTGCTCTTAAAATTATCTTGGATACTTCAGTTGATACAGAATGCCGCAGCTCAGTTACAGTTGAGTGCTGGGTGAACATGCATGTCACACTCATTCTGCAATTGCTCCATTGGTTATCAATGTTATGGGTTCAATTCAAGGTATTGGAAGCTCTTAGTGATCTTGGACACTTGTATTGCAGGATTGCCTCTTCCACTATGCTATGCTTCAACAGCTTCATTCATCTGAGTTGAGTCTTCTGAAGGTACCACCTTAGGCACCATCTTACAAAAGAGCAAGATTGGCAACTGCCCATTCACATGCATTCTCTGTTGTGGCTCTCACCTTGTCAGACAGCCTGGTTGAGGAGGTCAGGAAGCCCCTCTCCTCCAATCTTGTTATTTCACAGAATGTACAAGACAGAATTGTTCAAGAGGGTGCTTTTACAAAGGGATTAGAAGTATTGTATAATGGAACAGCTCAGGAAGTTGCTTTTGTTAAGGCAATAGAGTTGTAGTCTTTTGCAGTGCTTACTGTATGTATTTAAAAAGATGCAAGTGCATGACTGCATTTTGGCATATGGGAAAAGCTGTTGTAGACTTTTTGAGAAAACCAGTGGTTCTCATTTTAATTTTTATTTACTGATTTATATTAACTTCAAGGATTCAATTTTTCAATTTTTTTGTAACTACCTAACAGCCTTCATTAATGACAGCCAAAATTATGTTTTCAAGAGATTAATAATAACAACAACAACAACATTTAATTTATATACTGCCCTTCAGGACAACTTAATACCACACTCAGAGCTGTTTACAAAGTGTGTTATTTTTATCCTCAGGACAATCACCCTGGGAGGTGGGTGGGGCTGAGAGAGCTCTAGAGAGCTGTGACTGACCCAAAGTCAGCCAGCTGGCTTCAAGTGGAGGAGTGAGGAATAAAACCCAGTTCTCCAGATCAGAGTCCCACGCTCTTAATCATTACACCAAACTGGCTTTAAAAAGTAGTTATCAAAAAGCTGTAGCTTTACAAAATCTGGGAAATTACTAAAATGCCCAAACTGAATTATTTTATAGGCAATTTGAAGGGTAGATAGGCTATCATGGTAAAACTTGCTATTATGTTTGAAACATGGAGAAGGTTTTGACAAGTCCATCTCTTTCTGAATGGCACTTTAACTCCTGGCAGACAAGGATGTACTGCTTTAGATTTTGCTTAATTTTGTGGCGTATCAAGCACAAGTCATGAAATTTCAGCCCTCTAGTGTGAAGATCTTGTCTTGGTTTTGTTGTGGAATGAAAGATGCCAAGTGGCTGCAGAAAAGACTAGTAGAGATTCTGGTATCCATAGCATAGATACTTTGCCGGTGATCTTGTCATTTGCTCAAGCAGGTAATCAAGTTACAGGGGTCTAATGTTTGAGTGAGGGAGTTACGTTCCTCATTACTCGTTCTGATTGCTGTCCATTGTATTTGTCCTACCAGCTTATTCAGTGTACCTCTGTCAAGGCAATTGCCTGCAAACAGGATTTTTTAGATGCTGCTGTCAGCCTGAAATCTTTTCTACAGGCCTGGCTACCCTAGTACAGAATATAGTGCTGGCAATAAAGCAGGCCTATGCAAATACAATCTCTTGGTGCACACCTGTCCTGCTCTGTATCCAAACCACAGAAAAGACGCATATTTTACTTAAAGTAAGGATAATTGTGCAACATATTTGAGGTGCCTTACTACATTGTGGATTGTATTACTTAAAGACCAAAGTGTTTTTCATGCTTACTTGTATCCTTTACAAATGATGTCTGTGCCACTCTTCAAGTAATAGTGTCCTAAAAAGTCTACATATAATCCCCCTCCCCACCGTTGAGGTATAGAGTTACCCTTGGCATTAGTGTTACTCTAAAAAACATAAATTAGGTTAACTATGCCAGATTAAAATGCTAATTGCAAATAGTTCAAAGAGTTGATCTCAGCCACTATTTTATTCCTGTCTCCCCGGTCTCCTCCTTCCATCTCTTCTGGACTTGGCTCACTTGGTGCCAAAGCTTGATCATTAATTCCTAAAGATGGTTTTGCTCAGCTGTTTGTTGGGTGTTGGATCCAGTTCATTTTCTGTCAGACAATAAGAGCTTAAGATCCATGGTTGGGTATTGTAGCCAGGCGGCTTGACAGCCAAAGGGTGAGAGATTTCCGGGTGGGGCTCTGCAGCCTGCTGACTGGCCGTCTTTGAAGATGAGTCTGGGTAATGAAATGCCTGTCATGGTTGCCCCTGAGGCCCTTCATCTCTGTGACTGCAGAGTCTGGGACAGCCTCTTCCATTATATGGAAGCAGGAGGGGACAGCTGCTTTTCCTGGGTCATCCTTTGTTCTTCACTAATCAGCAGGCTGCAGGTCTTGGAAACAAAAGCTCATTGCCAGCCTCTACCAACACTGGCATATCCACGCCTCTAGCTGACCATACAATGCAGCCTCAGTTCCTTCTTAACCTGTCCTACTTTGAACCTCGATTTAGGGGCCAGTCTGAGATTGGACTTCATATATTTGTACAATGCTAACAGTGGAAT
Source organism: Eublepharis macularius (assembly GCF_028583425.1). NCBI lineage: Eukaryota > Metazoa > Chordata > Lepidosauria > Squamata > Eublepharidae > Eublepharis > Eublepharis macularius. The sequence continues at coordinate 102,928,107 of NC_072794.1, read as the reverse complement.
GTGTCTTGATTTAAACTGTGGGAGGTAGGGACTCCTAGAGGCTAGAACTAGCTGGCCACCAGTGTTCAGTGGTTGATGCAAGAGGAACTGGGGGGAAGGATTTGGCCCCCTGAGTTCTAGCAAGAGTTGGATTTAGTGTTTCGGGGGGGGGGAAGGCCCTTGTGAGTTGACTTCTGACTGAAAGTTTTTGGGAAGGGGCAAGATTGGACTACTGGTGGTTCTTTCCAGAAAAAGAGAAAAGAACGTCTACACTGGAGCTTAGAGGCCAGTTTCTTTCTGAGGCTCACCCTCTTCTGACGTGGTGTGTGGTGCTGTTGGAAGTCTTGATGTGAGGGCTGATCCCTGTTGCTGCTTTTCTGGAATTGGCAGCTGTGACTGGCGTCAGGGGTTAGCTCCTCCTCAGTCAGCGGCCAGGAGTTAGCTCTGCTGCCTGGCCACTGTTGGCTTTTCTCCCGTCTGTGCCTCTGCCTGTCTCCCTTGGAAGAGGCTGTAATTTTTTTTTGTCTCCTCCCTCCCCCCCATTGTAGCAGTGGTTGGTACAGCCCAAGCCGGCTCTGGAGCTGGAATCTTGTGGGACTGCAGCTCGCAGAGAGGAGGTTGTGAAACACCGGCAGTGGCGGCAGCAGAAACAGCGAGAGCAGAAACCTCTTTCTAATCAGTCCTTGATAGCCTCCTTGCTGGCGCACTGCTAGCTCAAGTGTCCCCTGAGGACTTCCTGCTCCTTCCTCGGGTAGATGGCGAAGGGATGCTTCTTGCGTAGACTGTCAGCTTCTTGCTTTCCAGGTAGCAAAGACAGAGGCTTGGTGAGGCCCTAACGCTGCCAGCTTTGTAAGTATTTGGAAATCTTTTTTCTTTTCGTTCTCCTGGGGCTTGAGTTACAGCTGCTTCTTTTAGTTAAAGAGTTATGAGGGGCTCGCTGGGTAGTTCTTTTGTCATGTTTAGGGGGTTGGAGTGGAAATATTGTCTTCGTGGATTTAAAGCCTTCTGCATGAGCTGGATGCGTGAAAGTCCTTGCAAGAGGCTGGCCACCATGGGCTGCTGTAGCACAAAAATACCCTAAAGTTAGAGTGGGGGGATTGGCAAGTTCTATTGGTATTTGTGTGTGCCATGTTCGCATTTGAGGTCTTTGCTGGGGAGGAGGGAACTGTTTAGTCAAGGGAAGCAGAGGCTTTCTGAGACATTGTGCTGTCACCTCTGGCAGCCAGCTGCTTGCGAGGAAAGGGGTCTTCTGTTTGCCCTCGTCAGCAGATGCTGGAGGGGTTGCATGGAGGCAAATGGTATGGATGGCAGCTTCTTGTTTAGCTGTTCTGCTTCCTATCATGTTATAGGTTATATTGAAAGAGTGATGGTTTCTAGTGATGGGAAGGTGCCTGGAAGCTTGTGGCCGGGGGGGGGGGGATGGGCAATTCTGTCTCCTTCCTTCATCCTCCATTCTATTTCTGAGCTTCAGAGGCAGGAGGCTTCTAATGAGAGCAGTCTGTAAAACATGTATTTAATACATACTCAACATTATAAACTACACTTATTATTACAGAAAGATGCAAAAGAAATAATATATCTCCAACTTTTCATGAAACAAGCATGTTAAAAAGTGCTTTATACATTTGATACTTAAGAGAATGTTACTGTTTGGATGAGGGTACAATATTACATTTAAAGACAAGTTTATAAAGCTTCCTATTTTTCCCCTGAGTACTCTGTTGCCATATTTATAGAATGCTATTTTTTCTTGTGATGCTGAAATAGGTGTTTTTGTAATCCTCAGTGAAATATGACAGTTTAGAAAGTTTTCCATTTTTTAGCCACCAAAGAAGTGCCATTTAACTATTGCTGCTGCTTGTAATTGTTTTCCCAGTGTATAGAGACAGCCTCAAGGATTGCTGCTTGCTTGAGTGAAAAAAAAGGATGTGAGGCACTCAAAAGTCAAATCGTAACACCTAAATACCTCTTGCTAAAAAGATGTTAACTTAAGTGTAACCCCACAACATGTGCTTATGAGATGTCAGCTACCTTATAGCATCATCATGCCTCTGAATTAGTCACATTTCTGTGTTTGTGTGAGGCATGAGATACCAAAGGTCAGTTGTTCTAAAAGAGCAGTGAAAGATGTACATGTGACTGACCCAGCATCCATAGCTACACATTCTTTGAAGAAAAGGCCTATGTAAAGCTAGGGGCTGGCTGACTGAGTGACGGTATAGTAGGGTCCTTGTGCACTAAGAGCAGTAGAAATAAAAACAGAGTCGGGCTGGCTTGGGAAGCATTGTAGAAAGGGCCTGTCTTCATTTCTAATATGGTCTGCCTTCATTTCTAATACCCCTCTGATGTCTGGTCTACAAATGCAATGGACTGAGCAGGTAGAATTTGTTGTGCAATTTCAAACTGCAGACAGAAAAACTAAAATTTTAAAGCTTGTTCCTGTAAAAACTCCATGCAAATAAATACAGCAGGAAGAAACTTTCTAGTATAGCCCTTCATGTGCTGTACTAGTTTTCTACTTACAAGGAATAGTTAAATTAGCGAAACTGTAAAAAATGTAAGCTTTCATCTGTAGTCAGAAGTAATGTAGTCAATTCTGTCCCCTCAGTATTGCTTCATTCAGCTGCAAACTTAAACTAGGCCCAAGTGTGGGAAGAGTAGGTTACATTGTTGACTCCCACCAAAATTTTTCTCCAGCACTGCAGGAGTATTGTGCTGCTGGGAGTTTGGAATGGAAATTGATGCTCCCCAGTTGTCTTTGGTGGGTTTCAGGAGAATGTCAAACCAGGGTGAAGGTTTTGTTGCCAAATCCTGAAGCTGGTGGTGGGGATGGTAGATAGGAGCCAGTCTGCTGTAGTGGCTGGAGTGTCAGACTGGGATCTGGGAGTCCTGGGTTCATATCTCACTCTGCCATGGAAGCTTGCTGGGTGACCTTGAGCCAGTCACACCCTCTTAGCCTAGCCTTTCTCATGTGGTAGTTGTGAGGATAAAATAGGAAAGGGGAGAATATTGAAAGCCACTTTGGGACCCGACTGGGAAGAAGAGTGGGGTATAAATGAAGGAACTAAATAAATAAAATGGCAGACGTTTGAGAAAGTCTGTGCTGCCATCCTTGGTGCTAGCCAGCTGGCACCGAGTATGATAGGTGGTTCTTGGCTGGCTCCCTCGGGAGCTAGAGATGCATGCTGACTTTCATGGGTTTGCCAAGCTCCATGCTTGCAAGTGGCCTGGCTGTTCTGCAGGCCTGCTGGCTTTTCCTAATGAATTGATTGTTTGCACTGCACACGGAGAGCCCATTAGAGAGACATGTGATGGTCATTAGCGAGGCACGGAGGAGTCTGCCTGTTTAGCCAGTGCCTAGGAGAGAGGGGCAGCAGGAGTCAGAACGAACACCTTCTTCCCTCCATCAACCCAACCTCTGGGAGGGACTTCAAAGACCAAACTGCTCTGAGTCAGTTTTGACAGCTGATGACTTTATGTTGCCTGCATGGGAGCACAGGTTGGTGCTTCTGCCTCAGGGCATGTCATGTGGGGCCTAGTGAGGGCTAGATGCAGAACCATCATTACAGCCGTTTTGTCATGAGAGGGGCCCTGAGTGAACTGAGTAAAATCTTGGTGTGACTCCAGGAAGCTCAAGATGGATGAGTAACTTCAGAGACACTGAACTGGTTGCTGTTGTGTCACCCCACACGTTGCAAGATAATTGTAGCACCTGCCTAACCTCCTCAATAAGGAAAACAGTTCCTCCTCCAGGAACAGTGATGTGTGACATGGAGGTTTCGGGGAGCAGATGGCTAACATGGCAGGGCTGATGTCCTTCTGTGTAACAACTTGCATGCTGAAGGGAATGGAAACTGAAGGTCTGCACAAAATACCTCTTCACCAGCAACTATAGTGCAGCAGCTTCTGAGGTGCTGTGAGCAGCTGTTTAAGTGCACAGTGCTGAGTTGCATAGTAACTGAAGAGTGGCTTGATAAAGGCCTACAAAATTTTGCATGGTCTAAAGAAGATGGGTAGAGAGAAACTTGGGGTCACCCTACAAAACTAATTGGCAGTATGTTCAAGCAGACAAAAGGAAGGTCTGTTTCACCTAATGGGCAGTGGAACTAGCTGCCCTGAGATACAGCAATGACCTCTGGCTTTGATTGAAATAGAGGATGGATGGATTTGTGGAGGATAAGTGTGTTGTTGACTGAGCCATGACAGCCAAATGGTTCTTCTGGATTAAGAGGCAGAATGCCTTTGATAGTTGGATACTGTGAAGCGGTCAGCAATTGAGGGTCTGTCAGCTGTCCCGGGCAGGGGCGTCCCTGTGGCATCTTACTGGCCACCACTGGAAACAGGAAGCTGAGCTAGATGGACTGTTTGTCTGATACAGAATGGCTACTCTTATGTACCATACTCCAGACTTCCTATTTGTAGTTGGAGGTTACAGCTATAACATGTACTCTGGGCCCTTATGGGATATGGGGATTCTTGTTGTAGCTCCTGGGCACACATTTACAAAGACATACATCTCTCTGCCCTGTTATGGAAACACATGGCAGAACAAGAATAACCCATTTTTCTTGTAATGTGTGAAGCATCCTTGAGTCATTCACCTAGCAAGATCTATGGACAATTTTGTAATGAGCTGGTAGTGAATCGGTTACTCTTCTGGGGAAGTAGTACTACTTATCTTTCAGGTTGTTTCCAGCTGTTGGAAAGGGGAAAAAAAAACCACATTCGCTTGTAGTGGCTGAGCAGGCTGGGAAGGGCAGTTTGAGTGCCACGCTGGCTTCTCAGAGCTTTCTTGAGTGTTGGATTTAACAAGATTCTGGCTATAGTTGCCACCTTTCTTTCTGGCAGGTCCCTTGGGTTAACAGCTGCCAGACTAACAGCTACAAGATAACCAAAAACCAGACAGGTGCAATTCTTCATCCACTGGATACTGTGCTGAAGAAAGTATCACCTGATACATTTCTGCCCATTATGTAGCTAACCAGGGCACCAGAGCCCTGCCACAGAAATAAAGGATGGAAGCCCTAATGCTGACTTTCTCTTAGAAGGCTTTGGGTAGTTGTGACTGAGAAACAACCCAATATGATTGTGGCTGATTTTAGAGAAAAGGGGGCTGAGGCAGCTCTTGAGAGGGGGTGTGCATGTGCGCGTGCGCGTGCGCGTGTTCAGAGCAAGGTATATAGTGGATGAGTAGTATCTTATCCAGGGAATGCTGAACACAAAGCAGTCAGGGCTCGGATCAGCTGGGTTTTATAAAGTCTCTAGTAATCCTGTGTTCCTTCCCTTAGGGTGTCCATATTGTTTACCTTGCTTTATTTTTAGGAGTTCTGAGGTCAGGCTTGTAAATTCCAGCGCCCTGCAAAAGGGAACATGGCAATTACTTCTGTGGCTTTAACAACTCATTTGGCCCAGCCCTGTGTGGCAGTAGGTAGTTGGATCACCCCCTGGATTCCTGTGTGGTTCCAGAGAATGCTGGCCTGGCAGATCTGGCCAACAGGAAACGGAGGGCTGTGGAGGTGATGTTTATTGATTCCTTCTGCAACTCTCCCTGTGCCTTGCATGGGACCTAGGAGTAGCTGTATTATTGCAGCAGCAGGAAGGAAAGATTTGCTCTGCAAGCAGTTGCCCTCATTTAAAAAAACAACAACAGCATTAGGGCTCAAGAGCTGAAAGCCAGCCACCCCTATCAAATGGACTTTGAGCAGTTTTTCCTGCGCTTGTGTCCCTGCCGCTTAGTGCAGGGTCTGGCGGATCCACCCATGGGGTTTGCCTTCAGCCACTGCAGGCACAAACAGGAGAGAAGGTTTCTTTGCCCGGTTCCTTTCATGAAACAAAGGATGTGTTATTCGTCTTATGGTCTCTCTGGAAACTGGCTAAGGTACTAGTGTCTGAGCTGGAGCTGGTTGTTATCTCCACATCAGAAGGCAGAACAAGCCTTCTGGCCCATCCGATTTAAGCCGTAGTGTGGAAGTGTGGCCTCTTTTTGTGTTTTTCTCCTTTTGAGGATGAGTTTGGTTTTGAAGCTGGTGGGGAAAATTATAACAAGCTCCTTTGATAGTGAACCAGAATCATTTAGCCCTGCACCATGCCCCTGACTGGCTCTGTCTCTCTCCATGAGCTTGGGTAGAAGAGTTTGGGCCTTCTGCGTGCAAAACCTGTGCTCTACCTTAATGGCCAGTCCCCGTCCCCGTCCCCCCGTCCCCAGTTGGGATTTGGAAGGACCTGAATCTGTTCCTGGTTGTGCTAGAAACTCCCTGTTGAACCTGGCATATATTTTCATCTCTCTGTGCTAGAGTTTTCCATCTGCAAAACGAGGTGCTGCCCAAAAACCTTCATTATGTTCATGTCAGGAATGCTTGAAAGAACTTTGGAGCAAAACAACTGCATGAGGATTGAGGAGCCAGCCTGTCTTGGATGGGGTTGCACTCTCCTTGAAGGAGCAGATCTGTAGCTTGAGGCCTGCTGGATCCTGGCCTATGGTTAGGGGCTCAGTCTCATGCAGTGCACTTTGTCAACTGCAGTTGATATGCTGGTGAAAAGGGTGGTCTGGCCCCAGTGATCTAAACTCTGATTACATGCAGTTCAGGCATCATAATGTACTCTTTGTGGGGCTGCCATTGAAGACTGCTCAGAAACTTCTGCTGGTCCAGAATGTGGTGACCAGGCTACTACGGTTAGGGATGGAATACAGGGATCATATCCATGTGCTGAAAGATCTGCCTTTGGCTGCCCATCTGTTTCCAAGCCCAGTTCCCAGTTTGATTCTTAGTTTTAAGACCCTAAGTAGCTCAGGGCCAGGTTACTGGAAGGACTGTCTCCTGCTATACTTACAGGTCTGCTTTTAATCTAAAAGTGTTTTGAAACTTGATTTTATTCTGTTTTAATGCTCTGACTTGATTTTTAGTTCTGAGTTTTTAACGTAAAAACTTCCATGGCATTTTGGTTTTTTTATTGTGTTTTATGTTGTAAGCCACCTCAAACAGACTCTATGGAGAGGTGGCATAGAAATTTTCTAAATAAATAAATAGGAAGGCCAGTTGATAATGGATTGTTGGCCTCATATAGTCTGGAACCTGGCTCAGTGGCATCTCCTCTGTTTTTTTCGTTTTCCAGGATAGACTTGAAATCTGTGTCTGAGAAATGAAATGAGACGTAGAAGAGCTATCTTGTTCTTGCATTAGTGAAATGGTGGTTTACAGATTAGACAAAGAACAAAAGCTGTACACATCACCTGTTTTATCTCTGGTACTAAACCTGCTGTAATGCCAAAAGGAAGAGGGTCTTGGGGTAGTTCTGAAGCATTTACAGGGGAACAGACCGGGGAACTACAACAACGATTGGCAGATGGTAACTTGACTGGGGGGCTCAGCTGACCTTTTAGTTGGGCCTTGAGGCTAGGCAAACAGACCAAGCGGGTTAAGTTGTAGCACTTGAGCTAGGGAGCAGCTTCCTCTATATTTTCAGTATAGAATTGGCGGGTTTGCCCAGTTCACTCCCAGACCAGTCAATGGAATAAAACCCAAGGAGTTGCCCATCTGTTGTCAAAGGCTGACGATTATCAGACATTTTATGTAAGGCTTCTAGCATTGCTGTAGCAACCCAGGTTGCCTTGCTTCTAGTTAATTTTATTTATGTAGCATCTTTGCTATGTTGGTGTTCTGAACCAGTCTGAATCGTAGTGACGTCATGCTTTGCAGTGCTTGAAGATAAGAATGGTGTTTGAAAAGCCTTCTCAGAAAAAGAGCAGACGATGAGATCCTGCTCTCAAGGGTTCTGAGCCTGGGAGTGGAAGTGCCTGTTGGCCGTTTTTATGTGCAGTGCTGATTTCCCCAGCACCTTAGTTCAAATGCTTGGGATTCCTGAGTCTCCGATGTGAAAAGATGGATGAGTATAGAAAACTTCACAGACTAGCTTACATATTGTGACATGAACTTTATTTATTTGTGACATTTACATTCCCTTCTTTTCATTCGAGTTCATAAAGTGAAAATGCTTTGAAGTGGTAACAAAATGAGGTTCTGTAAGTCATTGTCTCTTTCCATTTTGTGCAAGTGTTTTGCACTTACGGGTTCCTGCAAACTGGCAAAGTGGTTTGAAGAGGACCTTAGGCAGACTGTGCTATAGCAGATCTGATTTCTGATCCTGGAGAATAACTGTATAGGCTTGTTTTATCCAGAGTCTGTTCTTCTCTCTCACAATGCTTGCAAAGCTTATAGTTGGTGGCTTGCTCCATAGGCTGCTGTCCTGTATGTTTCCACAGAGATCCACGGAGGACCACGATCCCGCCAGTTGCAGCCTGCACGTTCCCTCCCAGGGCCTCCTCACTGCCTGAAGCATTTTCCCGTTGACCTGCGCACCTCCATGGATGGCAAGTACAAGGAGATTGCTGAGGTAGCCTTTCATCTTTCGTGCTGTTGCTTGCATTTTATAATAACCTTTGATTCAGGCCTGCTAGGGCCCTGACTCCCTCTTTTCTTTCTGTTGCTTTCCTTTGTGCCTCACAATAAGAAGCTTGCCAAGTTGTAACCCTGTTCTTGAAGAAATCTCCTCCAGATTCTGAGATACAACCTTTCACATTCTCCAGAAGAAAGTCTGATCACCTGCCACCATTGGAGACTGTATTTGGAACAATCCCTCATTAGGTGTGCTTGTAGCTTGGGGTTCTGTAGAAGACTGGGTTGCAAGCATGTTAATTCCACTCTGAAGTTAGACTTTAAAGTGTTTTGTTAGCTCTGCTACTACAGTAATTCCATAGGCTGACAATTTCTGCTGTGGTTGTAAAACTAGGCTAAGCTAAGAATTCCTTGTAGTAACTCAGTGTCCAGTCATGTATTGCTCACTAGTGTGTTTAGTAGAGTGATTACAGGGGGGGGGGGCCTTTGGCCAGACATTATTCTTATCAGCTTTGGAGAGCTTGATATATTTCCCACTAGGTAGGACCGAAAAGGGTCCAAGTTTTCTACCCAATAAACTTTGGGTCGTTACCAAATGGTCATGATTTTCTGCACTGTTAATTCCAGTATTTCTGCCATTTAACAGATGTAAACAAAATGATTCCACTCTAATTGCTGGTGTGAGGAATTGGCTTTCAGCCTTCAGTTACTTTTTAGCAGTGAGAGCAATACCACAGGCAAGGTTTCAAGGATTGGGTCCCGAGTAAATTAATTGAAAATGCATCTCCTTTGACCGATTGACGGATTAAGTAATTGAATTGATTGTCTTATTCACTGGGGGGAAATCCTTTCAGAGCAAGCCTGACTCTGCATTTTCTAGCCCTTATCTGTGGACTCATTTTTTTTTACCTTAGTGCTGATTAATTACAGCAGATACATATATGTAGGATATAGACTCTTACGTGTGCACTCAATTAGTGCTTTGCTAGCTTTGGTTAGTGCTAAGATTTGATCTGGGGCTGCAAGCTGCTCTACACCTGTGTTGTCTGAATAATTTTGAAGCCAGGATAAAATGGTCTTTGTTACACCCATTCTAAGCAGTGGCTAGAGCAGGGTTCTTTATTCATGGTATGAAGCTGGCTTTGTAACATTCCTTCCACAGCTTGGATCAACCATCTGTCCCTTCCCTTCAGTGTCAAGTTGGTTGTTAACTTTTTTTAGATGTTTATGTTATGGTTTAAAATGTATTTGCTTGTTATAAATCTTGTCTGTCTGAATTAACAACCATTTTTAAAGCAGTTGAGATGTTTTTACAGGTCTAGTTGGGATTGATGATGTCATGAGTGCTAACCAACAGGCACGTCAGCTTTTCTCCATTCAAACTCAGTCATACCAAAAACCTAGAACTGTGTTTTCTTCAGAGCTTGCTCTTTGGCGTGATAGATACATGTATTTTCAGGGCATCAGAGGTCCTTTTAAACTATTTCTACCAAACAGTCAAAATGAAAATATTGTCTGCCGTCACCTAGTTATGAGTGGTCTCAGTTTGTTGTTTGAAGACAGACAGAAATGTCACATGTGTCTTCAAAGAATCAGCAGTTGAGACCCACTTCACACATTAGGGTGACTTTAACCATGCGCCAGACCTTTGCACCCATTAAAACGATATCTGCAGAAAAACACTGGGTTGCTGTGTGTCACCTCCCCCTGCCCAACCCTTCACAAACTTGTATTTTAGTTCAATTTATTCAAGGAACAGTAATTGGATTCTAAAAATGTAGCCATTGAGCCATTTAACTTAGCTGTTAAAATCAGAAAGGAAGTAGCCCTCAGCAGAAAGAAGGTGTTCAGGCTGTGGAAGGGAGGGGGATGGTGGTGATTTGGAAGCATAAGAATCTGCCTGTTTTAGCTTCCATCTGCCACATTCAACATAACACACAAACCTCCCAGTATCTTTCTAATGAATCTTTGTGAATACTGGGCTGGCACAAGGTCTAACCTCCATAGGAGGTCACTGAGGCCAGTTTAGGAGCTATAGTTTTTTTGATGTTTATACATTCATGTGTCAAAAACATGTTGGAAGGGGCAGTGGTGGGGAGTGTCCTGAATCTGTAAGTCATTAATAAATTGTCTGATAATCTGGGCGGTGAGAAACCAAAAATGCTGACATTCACTCCACAGCAGTAAGATTCACCCAACAGCCATCACAAACTGCTGCAGTTGTGAGCTTGGTGACAGTTGTTGCCATGGTAAAAGATCCTGTCCCCCTCTTACTGATGCTTAACACAAGGTTCCAGTTGCAACAGATTACTTCAAGACTAGCTTGAACAGTGTACTACTGCAGGTGCTGCTCATCAGGGGCATGCTATGTGGGAGGTTTGCCTCACTCCTCCCCCCCTCCCCCCCCCCGTTGTGCCCACAGGAACTGTTCTGCCGTTCATTGGCTGACAGTGAGATGCGCAGTGCCCCCTATGAGTTCCCTGAAGACAGCCCCATTGAGCAGTTGGAGGAGAGACGTCAGCGGCTGGAGCGGCAAATCAGTCAGGATGTGAAGTAAGTTGCTGCCCTTTTATGGCTTTCTCCTGATCTTTCTGAATCCTTTGGCCCTCCTATGAATAGGAGGGGGGCATTTCTAGGGAGTCAGAGGGTAAAGATGACTAGATGAATAAGATCCCAGAATAGAAAGAAACTCAATGGGAATTCTTTTTAGCTGTAGCTCCGGAACAGGGTTGAAGAAAGAGATACTATAGATCCAAGATTTTCCTTACATTGCAGTATTTTGCAGCAATAGTAGCTGCACATGTGCTACTGGTTGGGATATCTGTATGGCCCGAGCATGGCTGTGTGTATGTATGTGTGACTGGCAGTTTTACGCTGTTCTTGTCCTGCACACAGTCTGTCTTGGGTTCCTTGGGCTTCCTTGTTTGCTTTGCTACAAATGGAGCGCTACCTTACCAGTAGGCGAAGAAAACGTGTGCGTTTTATCCTGCTCCATCTGGCCCTGGTTAACCCAAGTGTTGCCAACTGCCTGGAGGAAAAAGTCCTATCCCTTCAATATAAGCTTAATGAGATGTTGTGTACCAGGTGGTCTTATTTACATCAATGCCACAAAAAGTGTCAGCTGCCCGTTTCTACACATGTCTCTATTAAAGGGACAGGACAGTTTTCTTCAGGCCATTTCCATCCATTCTCTTTCAGTTCCATTGCTGGTGAATTTTGCTGTATAGTGTCTGCCATTTCTGGTGTTGGTTTCTGCATTAATGCTAGTGTTTTTCTTTTTCTCCTCCTCTTCTTCCACCATTTCCTCATCTGTCTCTCTCCATTTCTCTGTTTGTCCTTATCTCGACATTGGCCTCCACTACCCATTTGTCCTCAGACTAGAACCCGACATTTTACTCAGAGCCAAACAGGACTTCCTGAAAATTGACAGTGCTGCTGACTTACAGTGAGTGCCCAGCATTAACTCTCTATGCCCTTGACTCAGGGGTGGGCACGGGAGCACCATGCAGGCTTGAATCCTCAATCTTGTCCCCATCGTGGTAGACGTGAAGTGAGTGACACTCTTGCTAAGTTCTGTCCACTTGCATGTGGCACATCTCCACTTGCAATTGTGTAAACTACTGAACTGGTGTTCAGATAATTAGTTCAGAAAAAAACTAATCTACAGAAGTTAACAATATTGGAAGCTCTCCTGACTGCCAGGAAATAAGCTTGGAATTGGACATCAGGGTGGAAGGGAGGTGATTATCCAGGCTGAGTCTGTTGTCAGGAAGGAAGACGGAAACATTAGAATGGAGAAGTCCTCTGGAAGGGAAAGGTCAAAGTAAACTGACATTTTGGGAGGTGTGTTTGCGTCAGCTTGGCAAAACCTTTCTGATAAGATGTGAGATTTGGGATTGGGCACTTTACTGCCTATGTTCTTAGCGCCATGGTAACTAGGCCAGACATTTGATTCTTGTCCACCCTAGCCTACAAGTGTCCCAACACTGGTGAGTGGTGAATTCCTCACTTTCCACTGCTGGTCACCTTCCCTTGGTCTTTTACTCTGAGCTCCATTTCCCTCCTGTCTTTTTTTCTTTTCAAGGTAGGCACAGTGGATGGAGCCAGCCTCTTGTCTGTGTGTTTATAATTCTTTCCCCCACTCATTGTGCATTGACTGATTTATCCATTTGGATCCTAATGTGCCGTACACTCAGCCAGGCAGGATCCAGGTCAGGGATCACTTTTCAAAGATCATTTAAAGACCAGCTCCTTCTAATTTTGTCCATCGTTTCCAGTGTAGAAATGGGGCAAAATGTCCCCTCCTTCTAAGAGTGTTCCTGATTTCCATCCTCCCAGGAAATCTGTCTGCTAGGTGCATTCCTTCTGGTGGCGCTCATGGACCAGCAAGTACCAGTCACCTTTTGATACCCACCCACCCCTCTCCTTTTTCATAGCTTAGGGTACTGCCATCAGGGAGCCTGGAAGTCCCTGTGTTGCACGTGTTTGTGTGCAGTACGTCTTGCTTTGATGTCTTCACATGCCTGTTTGAAAAGGGAGCTCCAGAAGCAGGGCTGAATACAGGCAGGACCCTGTCCATCACTTACTGTTGTTCCCTCACCTCTTCCATTTTTTCTTCCCTCACAGATTGTTTAAGGAACAGGGCGAGGACCTGGTGGACCATCTCCCTAAAGATCGAGATGGGCTTCTAGAGAGGGAGTTTCAGAGGGTTACCATCTCTGGAGAGGAAACATGTGGGGTAAGGCTGCCTGTGACAGGACAAAATGGAGACTAGGATTTATTCTGGAATTATTCCTGTTTCCCCATACTTTCCCCTCAAATTTGAGAGCATACTGATTTCTGATGGTGTCCAGGTAGGAATGATGACCCTATATCCCTGGGGGGTTTTGTGTGTGTGTCTTTCCACTGGATTACAAGGTTTGGTGGCTAAAGGCCAAATATCTTTGCTTCCTCTCTCGTCACCCCCAAGTGGAGCAAGCCAGGCTTCTCTTACTGTTTCCAATTCTTTGGCCTTTTATTTATGTGGTTTTTGAGATGAACCCAAGAAGCAGCCTGCATGTGTTTGTCTCTTTGAAGATGGCTACCCTGTTCTAGGAATAGAACCTACAGTAAGCCTGATGAAATTTCTTGACGCAACTAAGCGTGTTGTTTGGCTGTTACCTGTATTGCGTTCTCTCATGAGAGCCACACTGGAATGCTGAACCTGAAGCATACTGAACCTGTTTTCTGGTTGAAACGTGTTTCTGTGCAACATGGGTGTTTGATTTATGGCTTTGGCTCATGACTATGTTTCAGAAAGCTTAAGTCTCATTTGAAAATCTTTCACACATGCATACATGTGACTTTTCACCACATGATTACTCAGTACTTGGTCATTCACAATTGAATGCATGAATTGCTTCCATTCCAAAATATTGGGTTGTATCCAATAAATTCCACTCACAGAATGGAACTTTCTCATCTTCCATTTCTCCCTTTCTCTTTTGTGCCCCCTTGCCCCATCCTTTCTCAAACACTACCATGGGGTTCAGAATTGGGTGTGATGTGTGGGTCAACAGTGGAAGCAGAGAATTGTACTCTTGATCATGAGGAGAGAGCATACGTGAGCACAGTTCCTCGACCTGTATGCACAGTGCTGACAAGCCAGCAATCACATAGAGGCAGAGAGTGGGCTCGTAAGCATGTCTGCTTTCCCTTTCTATATGTTGAATGAACATGCAGAGGGGTTGTGCGCCCAGGGCAATGGAGTTAGACCACTGGGCTCTCAAAGTCAACATGGTTTGCTCTTACTGTCAGTAGCTCTCCACGCTTTTCCCATCACCTGCTACCTGGTCCTTTTAACTGGAACTGTCCAAGATTGAACGTGTGACCTTCTGTGTGCAAAGTAAATGCTCTACCACTAAGCCATGGCCCCAACCCCTAATTTGGTTATATAAGAGGATCAGATGTATTGCAAATGGAATGTGTGTAGTTATAAGTCTTCCCCAATACTTTGCCATGCAAACATCATTTTAATCACTGCTCCTTCACATGCTGTGACCAGCCTTAATGGACTTCCCAGTTGGGTGATAATTAGAACTTAACTGAAGAACTTGTTGGTGGCATAACAGAGAGGACAACTAATACCTGACGTAAGTCATTGTTGATGTTTACAAACCATGAGGGTAACAATGGTTACCTTAAAACCTCAAAGAAAATAAATACATATTACAAAATGCGACATATATGAACACTTCAGCATGTACTAATGCAGTCATATTTTTTCACACTCAATGTATCCTTTATCCCTATTGGTTCAGTTCTGTTCTGTGATCTAGGGAGCCTGTCGATAGCTGTGCTGTGATAGAAGGGGCTGTTTTTCCTTTGATCCCTTCAGGTGCCTTTCACAGATTTGCTGGATGCAGCCAAAAGTGTAGTGAAGGCGTTGTTCATTCGAGAGAAGTACATGGGGCTTTCTTTGCAAAGCTTCTGCAAGACCACTGCCCGCTTTCTACAGGACCTTTCAGAAAAGCCTGTGGCCCCAAGGATGTATGAGGAGATCCCTGAGACTCCAGTGGCAGCAGGTAAGTGTTGAATTTGGGCATTTAGGTGAGAGAGCAACTTGAGGAGTTAAATGACAGAATCTCACAGTGACTGAAACAGTTAAAGAGGTAGAGGAATAATGAAAGTAGTGCCTGGTTACTTGTGAGGAGTCAACACATTAGGAATGTGTCTGCAAATCCAACAGGCAGGTTAATGGAGGGGGGGCATAGTCTTCTGTCCATAGGCAGCCCCCTCTTTCCCCACAGCCAATGACAAGCCATATATTGTCTCTAGCTGGAAATGGGCAAGCCTGTGTAGCTACAGAAGTCTGATGGGCTGTGTCTATCCCCATCGCTGTTTCTATCCTGTGTCGCTCCCCGTCGTCCTCTTCGCTGCCGGAGTCGCCGGGCTCCTTGGTATACAGAGGAGCTGCGGCGACAGAAACGGGAGCTAAGACGACTTGAGCGCGTGTGGCGGCGATCTTGTGATGAGGAAGCAAGAACATCCTATAGGCTGTTTATGAGGTCTCATGAGATGGCGGTGAAAGCTGTGAAGAAAGAGTATTATGCAGCTTCCATCACATCAGCTAGCTCATGCCCGGCTAAATTATTTAATGTGGTCCGTTCGCTGGTCTCCCAACTAGGTGGAGATCATCAAAAGTTGAATTCGGAGATAAGCTGTGAGGCTTTTGCGAGCTTTTTTACTGATAAGATCTTGCGTCTCCGCAGCGACTTACCAGCCACAGTTGATATGGTAAATGAACTAGAGGCCCCTTGGCCGTCTTTGGGACCTATCATTTCAGCCCTCTTTTCAGGGAAGAGGTGGACAGGATTCTGCAGGTGGTATGGCCTACCATGTGCCCCTTGGACCCGTGCCCGTCATGGCTGGTGAAAGCCAGTGTTGATGGGCTTCGGGATTCCTTGGAGGCGATAGTAAATCTGTCCTTGAGCTCTGGGGTTTTTCCCAAGGCGCTGAAGGAAGCTGTGGTATGGCCTCTTCTGAAGAAATCAACATTAGATCCTGCAGACCCGCTCAGTTACCAACCGGTTTCCATTCTTCCGTTTCTGGGGAAGGTGCTTGAGTGGGTGGCAGAGAAGCAACTGCAGAATTTCCTGAAGGAGACCTTGGCCCTAGATCCCTTCCAGTCTGGCTTCCGCCCGGGACATGGGGTCGAAACACTGCTGGTCGCCCTTACAGACGATCTCCGCAGACATCTGGATCAGGGCAGATCAGCACTGCTGGTTTTATTGGATCTGTCAGTAGTGTTTGATATGGTCGATCACGAGCTTTTGACCCACCCCCTTGCCGATGTGGGGATCCAGGGGACAGCTCTACAGTGGCTGGTCTCCTTTCTCCATGATCGGGGACAGAGGGTGGCGCTTGGGGAGAGAGTGTCATCTCGTAGGCCGCTGGTATGTGGTGTGCCACAGGGAGCGATACTCTCTCCATTATTATTTAATATCTATATGTGCCCCCTTGCCCGGTTGGTGCAGAGTTTCGGGCTTGGGTGTCATCAATATGCGGATGACACCCAGCTTTATCTGTTGTTGGACGGGCGGCCTGGATCAACCCCTGATGTCCTAGAGCGTGTTTTTGAGGCTGTGGCTGGTTGGTTGAGACAAATTCGGCTGAAATTGAATCCCACGAAGACGGAGATCCTGTATGTGAGTCGTGGGGAGACAGCGTCGGGACCCCGGCTTCCTACACTTGATGGGACACCACTTACATTGGCCCCGAGAGTTAGGAGCCTGGGGGTGATTCTGGACTCCTCCCTGAAGATGGAGGACCAGATCAAGGCAGTTGCCAGGTCTTCCTTTTATCATCTTCGGCAGGCCAGGCAGCTTGCCCCTTATTTATCTCCCCGCGACTTGACTAGTGGAAAATATCTTCTAAATGTCCCTGGCCCTAAGGAGGCCCGCCTGGCGTCGACCAGGGCCAGGGCCTTTTCGGTCCTGCCCCCGGCCTGGTGGAATGCTCTGCCTTGCGAGACTAGGGCCCGCTGATGCTGGGCGGTGCCCCCCCCCGTGGAGGAGGGGGGTTTAAACTATTCCCCCATGTGAACTCAGATGCTGCTGCCACACTTATTACGGTATGGATTTGCTCTGGTAACACCGCTGTGTGATACACTAAACTTTTGCTATGTGCTGCTTTAAAAAAAATATTAATTATTTATATGTAATAGATGTAGATGAGATGATTGTGTTTTTTAAGGTGATTTTAATGATGTGTATATTTGTATTCTGTTATCCGCCCTGAGCCTGCAAAAGCGGGGAGGGCGGAATATAAATACAATAAATTAAATTAAATTAATTAAATTATCTGACCTTGAGTGATCTGCTTGAGCTACAAGAGCTTGTGAAGTGAGCCCATGAACGAGGTTTAAGCTGTGTATGCATCAGGCAGTTGTTAAAAAGTGAAATTGTTTGTCAAGGCAATTGAAATTTTACCCAAGAAAAGCTGTACCTGTGTATATATTACTCCAGTTGGGCAAGTTTGCACCATTTCTTTCATTTTGCACTATGTATTCGGCCATATACACCACTTTGCCTCGTTTTATTCTGATTTTTATAAGTCACGGAGAGGTACAAGGATCTATGTAGGGCAGTGATGCTCCTACCCACAATCACTACAAATGTTGTCAAACTGCCCCCCCCCCCCCAGCATCTGAGATTTTAGCAGGCATTGCCTGCGCACTTTCAAGCATATCATCAGATTTAACAACTAGAAACTTATCTTTTTAATCTTTTTTAAAAGAGAGAGTGTTTTGGGAGAACTGAATTTTGCTTCTAATGTCACATTCTGCAAGAATTGTTTTAAATTCCCATGGAGTATTGGCGTATATGTAGCCTTGGGTGAGTGGAGAAACTTCATATAACTGGGCTTGAATTGGACTGTCGCATCCCATCACAGCCAACTAATCCATTCTGTACCTGCTCAGAGACCATAGAAATGAGTTCCCCGTTTGCCCCATGCTACTGCTTCTAGCCAATTCTAATTAGTAAAGAAACTGGGTGAGGGAGTGTGGCCATGACCTCAGAGGAAGAGGGTTCTAGAGCGTATGGTTGCTGAACCAAGGCGTAACTTCTTGTATGCTTCTTCCTGTGTTGCAGATGCTCCAGTGCACCCACCATTCGCCCATCAGCATCCCTATGAGAAGTGTGATCCTGAATCAATGCCTGGAGACCTAGGCTTCGGCCTAAAGATGGTTAATGGAGTCGTTCATGTGTACACCAAGCAGGACATCACTGACAAGTAAGGAGAAAAAGCAGGGTTCACAAGAGAGCCTTTGTGGATTCAAATGCCTTGGTGTGTGGCAGTGAGTTTAGGAAAAGACAGTCTTTGAAGAAGGGAAATTGGAGGAGGGCACGTGTCATCCAGGGAGTGTGTGTTCCTACAACTCACTCCTAACTGTCTCAGATGCATCTTATTGTAAAAAACAAAACCCAGTTTTCCCTCTTACTGGAACTCTGGATGCTTTGGGTTGCAGTATCTGCAAGGGTAGCCTATGCCTGATGGAAGTGCAAACTCATCTATCATCATTCAGATATAGTATCTGCTTTAAGAAGGTTTACTGTGTAGTTTTGTATGGAGCTCTTTGAGTAGCTGGCCAAATAACTGGTAATTAATTCTTCCTTCATGCAAGATGCTGTGTGCCTGGGCTGACTGCCAATAAAGGATTGTTTTGAGGACAAAATGGAGGGGAGGAGAACAGTGTAGCCACTTGGGATCCCTCCCTATTGGAGGAAAAGGTGGTATAAATGAAGTAATTTTTGTTTAATTCTGCCTTTCCCTCCTAGATGCTCAAGAAGGTATATGGTGGTTTTTCTTTCCCCATTTTTTTTAAAAAAATAACCACCTTCTGAAGTGGGTTATGTGGGCAGAGTGACTGGCCCATGTTCACCTCTTGGCAGATTGGGGAGTTGAGCCTTGGCCTCCCAGGTTCTAGTCTAACACAGCAACTACCACACTATGCTGCTGTATTACCTCCTGAAAAGTCATGCTTTGGAGTTCTCTAGCCAAACTTTTGAAGAGAGAGAAACCTGAAGTAGGGCCTTCTCTGACTTCAGTGGTCAGGGAATGTTGTATGGAGAAAAGGTGCTCCTTCAGATATACAGGACTCGAGGATTTAAAAGGTGATGGCCAACTCCTTGAATTGGACACTTGGAAGCTAACTGATGGCCAGTGCAAATAAGCAAGAATAAATGTAACATGCTCTCTGTGGCCTGCCTAGCCCAAAATTCTCCACCAACGACAATTTCTGAGTATATTAGAAGAACTTCTGTAGAGTATATTACAATAGTCCCAGTGGAAGGTATCGAAGCCATGTGAGTAGCCATGTCTGAATTTGGAAGATGCTTAAGCTGACAGAATGCTCTGGTAACCATGGCTGCTATTGGAGACTGAAGCAGCGAAGCAGCGAAGCAGCGAGTTCGCACTTCCATCAGGCATAGGCTACCCTTATAAATACAGCGGCCCCTTGTTTAGAACTAGTTTACTCATTGCCCACACCTCAGATTATTAATTATGACTTGTTTGCTGGATCCAGCTAGAATATAAGACTAGCAGTATTGGCACATATTATTAACTGCCTCTTCATAGATCAAATGTAAAAGAAAAATAGAGCTGGGCACCATCAGTGTATTAATGATACCAGATTATCATATTATTCCCAATGGGTCCCCAAAATGGCATATGTCAGGATGGGGACGTGGGCCTTTTTATATTAAGCTGGCCTGTGATCCACCTTTTCAAATCCGGTCTTGGGAAAGCCAGGAAGGAGAGGGCAATAAAAACCATTTGCACTAACTGACACCCTGAGAGGGATGTTGTTCTAGCCTTTTGGTACTGTCATGAAACCAGAGGCATGAGAAACAAGAACATGACAAGGGAGCCAACAGCTGAGAGACAATGGTTTTAGAAGAGGGAACTCCTCTCCTCCTCTTTAGGAAAAAGGTACAAAAGGTACCACAGCCTGTTGTGGGTGGTTGTGGGGTTCAGCTAGGACTGGAGAATGGAAGGTCCGAAAGGGTGAGCTGCCCTTACCTTCCCAAGCACTGGACCCCCATCCCAGCGGGGAATGCATCCGATACTATTTGTGAACTCAAAAGGGACAGTTAGACATTTTCCTTCTTTTTATTAGCTGTTGTCTTGTGCACTGTTTTTCTCTTTCTCTCTTTTCTTGTGCTCTTATGTGTTTTTATAGTCTTCTGTAGTTCAATAAAGACCATTCTTTGGTTAAAGCTGTGTCAATTCTCACCTGCGTGCCTTCTGCTCAGTCACTTGCTAGAATTCTGAAGATGCTCAGAGGCTCACCAGCTCCCCCAACAGCTGCTGAGAAGGTCAAGCCTGTTCAGTTGGGGTGGTGGTGGTGGCGGCTCTACCAAGAGGAACCTAAGATCAGGATGGAGTGAGATCCCCCCCCCCATCATAACAGCATACATCATAATTCTCCTTTTTTCTGTTTTATCATCATGAGGTAGGCTAGGATGAGAGAGTGAGTGATTGGCCCAAGGTGAGTTGGCCCAGTGAGCTTTCATAGCAGAGTGAGGATTTAAACCTGGTCCTCTCAAATCCTAGTTTGACATTCTAACCACTATACCATGCTGCCTCTCAAAATTCTGTATTCAGAGCATTATGTTTGTTGTTATTTTCTTGTGCTAAAAGTGTCTCCAGTAGTTTCCCACCCTCCAGTCTAGCCAGTTACTTAGAGAAAGTTCTCTTGTGCCTGTTGGCAAGGCTGATTTTGGCTTTATTTCTCCACATGTCTGGATGCCGTCTGTTTATATGCTGCACATGATGTTCATTCTTTCAGTCTGATTAGGGCTGTTGCTTTATTTTTAAAGAACCACAGAACTGGACTTACCTTATCCTGACCTGCAAGAGTTTGTTGCTGATATGAATGTCCTAATGGCCCTGATCATCAATGGTCCTATGTAAGTGATCCAGTTTTTCCTACTTCCTTCACCCATATGTGCAGGAACTGAACTTACATCATCTGACGACTCTCTGCTAAATCTGGTCATACTCCCATTCGAGCAAGGTGGATCATGCTTCTGGTGTCTGTCACATAGAACTCATTGCCATAGTAACACATGGGGGGGATAAATCTGCTACTGTCTACTTCCCATGACAGTTGGAAATACAAGCTGAGAAACTGTATACATTGCTGACTGTCAGATGGCAAGAAATAAGAGGGATGGATTATGCTTTGCCTTTGCATTTCTTTATAAAATATGGCTGGCCAGTTTTGATAACAGAATGTTGAGTTTAATGGGCCATTAGTCAGAACCAGCTAGGCAGTTTTGTATGGCCTAATACTGTGGCTGTGCTGGTTCCTATCTTCTGCCTTTGGGAGTCAGTGCTCAGCTGTTCTCCTCCGTCCAAACTCCCTTAGAAAAAACAGGTTATTGCTTGATTGCACTGAACTGAGTTAGCTGAAGAGTGTGGATATGGAATTCAGATTTTCTGATTCGCAGTGCGGGCTCCTTTGCTTTCAGAGGGCTTGAGCAGAGTGAAGCTTAACCTATTCCCTTTTCACATTTGGCTAGAAAATCCTTCTGCTACCGACGGCTGCAGTACCTAAGTTCAAAATTCCAGATGCATGTCCTGCTCAATGAGATGAAAGAACTGGCAGCCCAGAAGAAGGTGCCACACCGTGACTTCTACAATATTCGAAAGGTATCAGCACTATGTGTTGAAGGAATGTGTGCCTGTAGTGTCTGATCAGGATTCAGAAAATCTCAACAGTTGCATGGTGCTCAGCCCGATGGTGAACTTCCCATCAGGTTTTCTACGTATTCAGCCTGTGAGGATTGGATCCGCTTTATTCATTGATTCTGTCCCCATACTGCTGTGATTCTTTAATTTTGCACTTTGAGGGAGTTTAACCAAAGTGGTCTTTTATTTCTGCACTAGAAAATGCCCCGATTCTCTTGTGGGCTTTGAGGACTCATCAGTTTCCTCAGTGGATTTCTGAGGGGGCAGGGGAGTTATTGCACCAAGGTTGCAATAATAAAAATTCAGGGAAAAAACTTGATTGGCTGCTGTTCTACCAATCAGGATGCAGGAGAATAAAGGGGCAGGAGAAAGGCAGGGCCAGGCTTCACACTGAAGAAAAAGCCCCAGTTTGACTTTGCTGAACAAGTCTGGGGTATGTGTGCAGAGAGAGAAGCTGCGGAAAAGCTAGGGAAAGATCGATTCTGCGGCAGTTGCAGCCTTTCTCCATGTGGAATATAAAAAAAGTCTGAGAAGCAGTTTGGAGACTGAACCAGAGTATTTTGACCATGCATGCAGAAGTCTCGAGAGAAATCAGCGCAGTATGGGGCCAGAACTCATGAAAAAGCCCCATGTGAAAAAGATCTAATAGTGCTTGGCCTCTGAAATACCAAGACAAAGAGAAGTGGATCAGGAGGAGTCACCCTTACATTTCCTGTGGCAATGTGTCTTTGAAGACTGTTTAATATATTAATTTTTGTACCTTAATTGCCTAGTAAGGCTAATGGATGAAACTTCCTGCCCCTTCAAGATTCTCTCTGTTAGCCACAGTAGCAAGAATCTTATAGATGTAGAATAATAATAATCTGTATATGGCCTTTTGACAATTCAGTGTTCTTATAGCAGTTATCTCAGTAATCTTTACAACAGTCTTTTACAATAAGTCAACATTATCTCATTGTTTTAAGAGGGAGGTTGTCTTCCAAGGCCTTCTAGTAAGTTCATTCTGCAGGGACATTTTAACTGGGCGCTTGCTGGCTCCACCCTCTCAGCCACTGTGCAACACTATCTCTTGTGCAGGTGGACACACACATCCATGCATCATCCTGCATGAACCAGAAGCATCTGTTGCGCTTCATCAAGCGAGCTATGAAGAAACACTTGGGAGAAATCGTCCATGTGGAGAAGGGCAAAGAGCAAACTCTCAAGGAGGTCTTTGAAACCATGAATCTCACTGCCTACGACCTCAGTGTGGACACTCTTGATGTTCATGCGGTATGTTTATGGGCAAGTCTGCCTGAGGTTGCTAGTTTTGATTGGTTAAAAATATTTTTTAGTCCTTTAGAATAAAGGTAGACTGAATGACAACCTTTTATGGGCAGAAAGTTGTGCTGGGTAATAGCCATCACCTGTTGTCACCTGATAGACGTATCACTTATGTGGAATGATAGTTCTTGGTTCTGTCTCTTCAGTTATGGTTACACCACTAATGTTTACTAGCACAGGTGGCCCAATGCAAAATTCAGTTTCCATTTCCCCCTGTTGAGACAAAGGATGGTGACCTGTTGGGGCAAAGGAGTTTGACACAGATTAACATTGATTAGAGGGCTTATAATGAGCATTGCAAATGATGAAGGAAAAGAGGGCTGGAATCATAAGTCCTTGTCATTATAGCTAGCCAGCCAGCTATGAACATCTTTTATGTCTTCTCCTTTAATAGGACCGCAACACTTTCCATCGCTTTGACAAGTTCAATGCCAAATATAACCCCATTGGAGAGTCTGTTCTCCGTGAGATATTCATCAAGACAGACAATCGAGTCTCTGGAAAATACTTTGCCCATATCATCAAGGTGAGAGCAGCTTGGAGCTCCGCATATAGCCAGAGTTTTGAATAAGCTGTGCAAACCCAGAGATATCTTCCTCTTTGTTCTTTGTTCTGTCTTTGCAAAGTACACAGGGGGCTTGAGGAGAGGCTGGGAGATGCATATCGGGTTAAGTAAACAGTAGAGACAAGAAGCTGGGAGGTGGGAGCTATGCAGGTTGCTTCTTATATCTTTACTACAGGAAACCTTTTAGCTTTTACTAGATACTTCCATTTGTTCATATTGAAGCATTTCTATGCCACTTTTCTCCCCCAAAGGACCCAGAGAGGCTTACTGAAAATTTCAAAACAAAGCAAATTAAACAAAACAGTCCAGACAACAACCACATCCTGGTCAGGTCTTTATTCAGTGGGCTGGCTGTCGTAGGCCCCATGCCTCTGGCCATACCTGCACTTATACCTGCCAACAGGAAGACCAAAGTTCAGCTAGGTATTATGCAGCTAGCAAGATACTTACACAAACTCCCTCCTTTATTACCAATTCTTGCTTGAATCCAGAATTTCTTCCACAGTCTCAAGAGTTTGAAACTTAGATGTGTGGCTTTTCATTTAAAAGAGAGAACTCACATTCCTGGACATCCAAAATCTAGTTTTAACATTTGTACAGTGCATGCAAGCACATGCGGTATATGTGGAATTGCCTCTGACTTCTATTTCCAAGCTGCAGGATCTCCTCCTCCCTTCTTTCTTCCTCTAGGCTTAGGAGTAACTTTTGCTCCCCCCCCCTTGGGATGGAAGGCCATCAAAGGGCAGATGGGAAACCGGAGCAGGGGATTGGGGGCAGATTGTTTCAGGTTCTTGTCTGCTTTGTGATAACTTCCTAATGCATTTCATTAGGTAAGAGCGCACGTGTCTCCCCACCCTCTTCTGTAGCTTAGGCTAATAGGCTTGTCGTATTGCCCTTCTTCCTGATTTTGTCCCTCCCTGGAGAGGCTGTGTGGCTAAGGCTAATGGGCCCTTTCTCTTTGGGCAGGAAGTGATGTCCGACCTGGAGGAGAGCAAGTATCAGAATGCAGAACTGCGCCTCTCCATTTATGGCCGTGCACGAGATGAGTGGGACAAATTGGCCAAGTGGGCTGTGCAACACAAAGTGCATTCCAACAATGTACGCTGGCTGGTGCAGGTGCCTCGCCTGTTGTGAGTACCACTTCCTGGTACTTTAGGAATGGGAACAGATCTTTAAGAGGCCAAGCCCTAGAAGACTATTGTTCTGACTTGCTGCCAAGTTTGTCTGCAAATATTTATTATTTATTTATGTTATTTATAGTCTGCATTTCTCACTGAGACTCAAAGCAGGTTACACCATGTAAATCAGTGCTGTCAATGGGATGATACATCTAATAAACAATGTAATAGGACTAGGAATTGCAGGAATTTGAAACTGAGCTGCCATCTGAACAAAACATGTATTAAACATGAAGTGTTAAACAATGGGCAGTGTGATATTAAATGACTAGAAACGCTGTGTATTTTCTTGGGACAATCTTTTACAAAAAGGGTCTCCTGAACAGTTCTGTGGTTTGTGAAATGCCAGGAGTGTGGGAGCCTTCCTGACTTCTTCAGGCAGGCCATATCACAGGGTGGGGGCCACTGCAGTATGGGCAGCTGTTGATTTTGCCCATTTGCAGAGTGGTACCTGCAGAAGGCCTTGTTCAGATGAGCTAAGCTGCTATGGTGGAGCACAGGAAGAGAGGCAGTCCTGAAGATAGGAGCGTCCAAGGCTATGAATGCAATAGTCAAAACATTGAATTGAGCCCAGTAACTGATGGGTAGCCAGTGGAGTGATTGCAGAATGGGTGTAAGATGCATGCTCCACCTAACTCCTGATAATAAGTGATGCTGCACCAACTGGAGCCTCAAGAATATCTTAAGAAGATAACAATATTGTCTTCCTATATATGATTACAATAAGATAACTATTAGTTTTGCATAGCCTAGGAGAGGGATTGACAAATACTGGCCCAGCAGGGCAGTTTTCTACTCCAGAAAGAATAGAAAAAGCCATGATATCTTAAGAGAAGGCTGAGAATAGAAGACAGGCCACACGTGATTTGAGTGCTGGGTGGATTCAGGTGACAAGCATCCGTGTAGTGGCTGCTTTAGATAAGAGTAACTGTACTGTGCAGAGTTCCTTCATTTTGAAATTAGTAAGAAACATGTTGGTGATTTTATTTTTCCTTAATGTATTCCCAAGTGTAAAGAGAGTCTGATTCCACACTAAAAGAAATCAATAACAGTAGTGATACTCTACCATCCTCTTTTCTTCCATTTCAGAAGGGTAAAAGAAATACTTAACTCAGCAAGAGTGTAGCAGATGTGGACTGGAAAGTGACAGTGGCTCTGGAGCAAGCCAAGTTGAGCAGCCCTGCTGTGCTACAAGCCAGCACCGCAGAGCCACTCAACTCAGCGGGGTCCAAAAGGGGCATTAGCTCACCCATTGCATCCTTTCCCCCAACTGGGAGCAGCACAGGAGTAGCCAGTTGGTGAGCTGACACCAGCAGAAGGGTCTGAGCCAAGTAGCCCCTGAGGCATGGGCGGTGTTGCTGGCACTCTTCTTGTTCTTGGCTACCAGCAGCCCACTGGAAAATTCCCCTGGAAGCTAAATGGTCAGTCTGCCCCTGGTGTATGGCTGGTATAAGCTTATGACATAGGTGAGATTTGAAAGGGGACTTTTTGGCTTCCTAGTTTAGCCTCAGGGTCGCTGTGCTGCCTCAACTTGGAGAACCTAGTATATGAAATGTCTCTGCATTCCATTGCATATGATTGCCTATAGGGGTGATGCAAAGAAACCAGGATTTAGAAATGTGGTTGGGAATCAGGTGATTTCTGAATGGAGCAGTGTGATAACCTGTGCTTTAGGATCCAGGGAATAAAGGGAACAAGTTGGTTGTGCCCTCATGTGTATCTGTTTCCAATAGTGATGTGTACAAGACCAAGAAGCAGTTGGCAAACTTCCAGGAGATGTTGGAAAACATTTTCTTACCCCTCTTTGAAGTTACTATCCGTCCTGCCAGCCACCCAGAGTTGCATCTTTTCTTGGAGCATGTAAGTAGCAAGTCTTGCAAGATATGCTGGCTTTTCTGGTGGTGCCAAAGAGATGGCAGGGTGGAAGTTATCCAGGGCTTGGGGGCATCTTAATCTTGGAGTTAACTTCGGCCAGATGGAATGCCAGAGCTTCAGGAATTAGTTCCTCTGTCCTGGCTTAGACCCTTAGATCATCGTAAAGTAATTGACATGGCTGCTCTTCCTGAGTGGAGTTTTTGATGAGTAATATCTGGAATAACATAAAGCGTTTTCCCCATGGGATGAGAGAAGTCGTGAGGTCTTTCAAAACAAATGTTGCTTTCTCATCCTCTCTCTTTCTTTCTCTCGCCTCTGGGTGCGCAGGTGGATGGCTTTGACAGTGTGGATGATGAATCAAAACCAGAGCACCACATCTTTAATCTAGACAGCCCCTTGCCTGGGAATTGGACAGAAGAGGACAATCCACCCTATTCCTACTACCTTTACTATACATATGCAAATATGGTGGTACTGAACCATTTGCGCAGGTAAGTGATGAGCTTTCCTCTTATGTTCCTTTCTCAGTTTCCTGTTTTTCTGAGACGCTGGAGCGGTATTCTGGTCCCTGATAACATCTTGGGCTCTGAGTGGTGACTTCTTTAGCCCAGCCTCTTTAGAAGCCTGGCGATAGAGTTGCATGGCGGCATATCCAACACCTTGATGCCCAGGGCCCTCCTGATCTGGTGGTTCTTGGGCTCTGCCTTAATCTCACATATCTGCTGTTGAAACTCTGGTCTGCTTCCATCCTTGCAGCTCCTCTGCATAGTAACACTGAGCTGTGTCCGTTGCTACCCTTTCTCTAGGAAGAGAGGCTTCCATACTTTTGTGCTGCGGCCCCACTGTGGGGAGGCAGGGCCCATCCATCACCTGGTATCCGGCTTCATGCTGTCAGAGAACATATCACATGGCCTTCTGCTCCGCAAGGTGAGAGAGAAGTGCATATAAGTGTGTGTGCACACATCTACATACATGGAAACCTGCTGGATTTTGCAGGACAAGGGCTGGATTCGTTTTTTCATTAAAGAAGGCACTGGGTGGTTCTGATATTAGGTATGTGACAGGAATCTAGTCAGAGGGTAGAAAAAATATGCATAACTGGCAGTTTGTAATGATTCTTGCCCTGAATAATTTGGCCATGTTAGAGGTAATGCTGTATCTTGAAGAGATTTCTACTCCTGGATAAGATGGAGGGAGAAAAGATCGGTGTTTTTGTTGCTGTTCCCCTGTGACAAGTATTTGCAGTAGTTCCTAACCTCAAGTTTCTCCATAGGCACCTGTGCTACAATACCTCTACTACCTGGCCCAGATTGGCATCGCCATGTCTCCTCTTAGTAATAACAGCCTGTTCTTGAGTTACCATCGTAATCCGTTGCCAGAGTACCTCTCACGGGGCCTTATGGTCTCCCTGTCCACAGATGACCCCCTGCAGTTCCATTTCACCAAGGTGAGTGTGATGGTAGCTGAAGCCAAGCAAGATTGGAACCCGCTAGAGGTCAAGGGTAAGGCAAGATCCTGCACAGGTTTATGAGAATCTGGAAGAGAGAGGAAGCAGGAGTTGTGTGCACAGCCAGGAATGGAAGAATCTCAAAATTTGGCTTTGAGAGCAGGCTCTCTAAATGTCAGGAACAGGAAGCAATGACATGGGAGAGAGGGACTGACCTTCATTTCCCTGTCAACCTTTGGAACTGCAAAACTATTCAAGCCATTATAAGCAAAAAGTACTTGTAGAACAAGAGATCTAGCTTTCTAAATTGCTTAGGAATGGAGAGCTTGAAGAAGACAGTCAAAGGAAGAATACACGTTCTTAGTTTAACATGGCCATCTATGACCAGACTTAGCCAATTTGGGATTTGCATTAATACAGAGTTAATACTGTACTTCACACAAGAGAGCTCAGATCCTCTTGTTCTGCCACTGTAGTGCAAAGTGGTCGATCATGTTAACACAGTTTATCTTTTTTCAGAGCATTTGTAGTATAGGGTGCTGCTGTCTGTTGTAGAAAATAAAACACTGGCCGAATCCACACTATCTATTTGATTCCGTGGCTCTTTCGCAAGCAGCGCACTATTCACGCAGATACTCACACGCTTTCCCGTTCCATGTGTGCCCCGCCATCACCACGCCACTATTGCGCCTTCCCTCCAAGCCACGTGGTATTTGCGGAAATCCGTTTTCTTCCCTTTTTTTTTTAACAGTGCATAATGGTCGGTATACCGGTAAACCAACCCTAGTGAGCAGCGGTTTGCGCGGGAAAAGAAACGGTCACCGGAGCATGCGCATGTTGCACGGGGACCGTTTCCCTATTGAGTTCCCCAATTTTCAAGAGTGCGAGGTGCTAAGCTGAGCAATCCTGTATTTCCAACAACAGTCATCTCCAGTGAACGGCAGGTGTGGGAAACAAATTCAAGATATCGGTATACCGGATAATTGACCCCTTTTTTTATAAAAAAGGGAAGTGACATGCGCCGTCAATTCTGACGGCAGAGGATGGAACCGCCCATGGTAACGCTGCACTCAGTGGCGTGTGGAGAACTGATTGCGCCATGAAGACGCACCAGAAGGGTGGATGTGAGGATGCACAGCCTGGTAGCGGAATAAAGGCAATTGTCACGACAGTGCACAAGATAAGTGGAAGATGAGTGAGAGTGGATTTGCCCACTGTTGGGATCCATTTTTTAAAATTACTTTTCAGTGAAGAGTGAAAGACGTGGGATGAGTGGCTGGTACTTAGCTGGATCAAGATACCGCACTGAAGATTGGGATTTTTTTTTAGCTAACAGCTCTTCCTAAAGCCAGCTTATCTTTTTTTCCTGGGTGACCCAGTCATTGTGGGTCTCACTTAACTTGCTTTCTTGGTGTATGTTTTTCCCCATATCATTCAGTGGCTTCATGTTCTTCACTTTCTAGAGCTCTGCCTTGAGGATTGAGACCATTGCCTTGTGGAAGAGTCCAGTAGTATCTTCTCCATTTAAGTACACAATGTTGTATTTAGCACCTTTGAGCTTGGACATCAATGTGACCTCTGTTTCTGTACAGTCAGAAACCCAATACTTGTGAACCTGATAGCATAAATCATGACATCTAGTGGCCATATAGTCAGTTTGAGCTAACTTCAGCTCTCTAGAGTTTGTTGCAGCAACTGAACTTAGATCAAGGACTGAGTAGATGGAGTTAACTTCCTTCATCCTTGAGCAATATTCTTGGCAGGCAAAGGATACAACTGAATTGCAGTTAAAGTATAGCCAGGTGGATTCTGATCCTAGCCTCTAGTGTACAGATCAAAAAACCCCATACAATGCAACCAGAGACAGAAAAACGGAATTTTCCTACAAACTTAGGGGAACCTGCAGGTTGTTAACCCCCCCCCCCCCCCCGAGAGACCTAGAGGGCAGAGCACCAGAGAGGGTCGCGGATCAACTCCCCCCTTGGCTGACTGGCAGCCACCCCACCAGCTTTACTCTCTTCCTGAAGAAACCCATCCGGTGGTGCTTCTTCAAATGGTTTCTGAACCTAGAGAAAGGGTCTTTCCCTTAATTGATCTTAGACCAGCAGAGTTGACACTGTGAATGGGGATCTCCCATCCTCTGGAACTGCTTCCATACCATGGAGGTATGGGGGCATTTATAGTGGCTAGCAGCTGTGGACATGGTTGGAGCTGCCTCCTGTGAGGGACGTGAGGCAGACACACCAGGGGAGTGGGGAGAAGGGGTTGAGATGGCAGGGTCTCAGGATGCAACTCCATTTCCTCCTTTTGTGCCACCTCCAGCCTCTCCTCCTCCTCCTCCTCCTCCTCCTCCTCAGAAGATCTGTTGGAGGGGGGAACCAGAGAAGTAGCACCCAGTCCTTCCTCCAACATCCTCTGGGTTCTTGGGGTGACCTCGAGAACCAAGCTGTTAACACTAAGCTAATTGTACTCTGGGTCTGAGTGCTAACTAATCTGTTCTTGAACCTGACCCACTAACCTGCTGCCCTTGATCTTCTCTGTCAACCTGATCTAAGCACTAACTTGCAATTGCCCTTTTCTTCCCAAACCCACACAAGCTATTTTTTTCTAAAACTACAATGAGGTTTGCTTGAATTTAATTCTTTTTTAAAAGCATACTTCTGACTACCTAGCCTCAAAGAAGACTATTTTTTTAAATATAACTAAAACCTGTGATGGAAGTATGGTATTTTTCCTAAAAACCTCTGATTATTTTTCAAGCCTGCAAGTGAAGTCTAATCCCCTCCCCAAATTAAACTAATCCCTAGTCTTTCTGAAAACCTGGTTTAAAGGTCAGCCTAAACTTTTTTTGTTTTTAAACTACCTGGCTTTAATGCTTTTGAAGCCCAGTTCAGCCTAATATATATATTTTTTAAAGTAAGCCCTATACTCTGGTTAATCTTTTATTTTTTAAAACCACCTGGCTTCTTTCTTTTTCAGGGGGAGGGGAAGCCTATCCAAAGTGGGTTTTTTTGAGAATGTTGAACCCTCAGCTGAAATTTATTGTGTATTTTTTAAAAAATGCCTAAAGCCTCATCTATAGCTAACTGTTATTAATACCTAGCCTGTAATTTTCTTCAAAATTTGCTGCAATAATTAAATTGTTAAAAATCAACAGCTCAGAACCCACTTGCCCCAAAATTCAACACAAAGATCTTTAAAACAACTTTAGAAGAACTGTAAAACTAGAATCAGAAGAATACAAAAAGTTAATTTTTTTAAAAAAACAGTAACAACTTGGAAAATCCCCT
Organism: Eublepharis macularius; assembly: GCF_028583425.1. Taxonomy (NCBI): domain Eukaryota; kingdom Metazoa; phylum Chordata; class Lepidosauria; order Squamata; family Eublepharidae; genus Eublepharis; species Eublepharis macularius. Next base: position 102,896,818 of record NC_072794.1, on the reverse strand, counting down.
TCCTAAACACAAACGCTTTAAAAATGAAAAACCTTTTAGAAAGGTTTAGAAAATGCAAAGCAGTTAAAAATTCTAAAGCCATGAGAAGAGAACCCAACAAAACAGCGCAAGCCCCCCCCCCCCCCAAAGAAAATTGTTATTTAGAAGAACCGCCATGAAATTGAAGGCTCCCCTCACATTGCAACCTGGCTAGGCAAATAGAAGTAACACCAAAAAAACTTTAAATAATGTTTTAAATAATATTTTGAAATAAATTCTGCTGTGGGCAAACCCGTCCTGAAGATGTCCAGGCATGGAACAAGAAGGTGGTCTTACCAGCCAGGGAGCAGAAATCCATGGCATAGACTGAAGCAGCAGCAGCAGCAAGCTTCATCGGCACTCTAAAACAATCTAGTCCTGAACTGCAGGCCTGCTTTTTAGTGTTTTTGCCCATGCTCATGGAGAGTTGTGAGAGAATCGCCATGATTGGGCAGGCAGTTCTAGGGCTCCCCCTAATGTCTGGGAGTGCTGTCTTCCTCCCTCCTGCTGCTCAGGAAACCTGTGAAATTGAAGAAAAACAGACCTGGGGGTCTTAAATGTCAGACCCACATATTCCTAAGTATTCGTGAATATTTCCAGAAATTGCTGGTATTCCAAGAATCCCAAGTATTGTTCTGGATATACATTTGGAGTGGAAATATCTGAATGCACTTCCCTATTGCTAGGATGCGCAGCAGTGCAGGTGTCTGCTGGTGGCAGTATGGTGGGACAGACTCATGCTTAGGGGGAGGGAGAGCTAGCCAGCGGGGAGGAAAGAAGATGGGTAGCAGTGGCGGCCACCGCCCAATGAGAAAGACAGAGGAGGAGTTGAGGGAAGGAAGAGCAGACAGTGCTGCTGCTTTCTCCTTCCCTCTCCAACCTCCAAGCAGAAGAGAAGGCAGGCAAGCAGTAGGGGCTGGGAGGAGGTGGTACCACTTTCTCCTTTTTCATTCTGTATTTGGTGTCCTAGCCCCCATCAGGGAGAAAAGGAAGGCAAGTGGGACCTGAAGGAAGTGGCAGTAGCAGCTTCCCCCCCAAATACTTTGCCCTCCCTTGTTTCAAGTGTCCATGTCTTGCAGCTTTGTACTTAACTGTTCTCCCAACTTATATAGTGAAGAGAAATCACAGTGGTGCAGATGGGTGTTTCACATTCAGTCTGTACCACTTACCTCAATCCCATGTTTGCACAATGAAATTTTTGATCCCAATCCAGTGGCACATTTCACTGCTAGCTAGTGCTCTCCATGCATACATGTGCAGTAGCCCATATAGTGAGCTGACAATGTCTCTTACAGGAGCCCCTGATGGAAGAATACAGCATAGCCACCCAGGTGTGGAAGCTCAGCTCCTGTGACATGTGTGAACTTGCGCGAAACAGTGTGCTCATGAGTGGCTTCTCCCACAAGGTAAAACTGGCCTTTTTCTGATATGTGAAAGGGCATGTCTTAAGCTCTGACTGGTTATACCAATATCTGCCTTCCACGTTAACATTTTTCTGCTCGGAGTGTGAGGGACCTGTGCAATATTATGCACCTCCCCTGAGCAATCAGGAAATTTTGTATTTATGTCCTTCTGAATTTTTATATATTTATAAAGTGACATATTGGAACTTGTTAAAATTATGAGATTGAGGTGAGGAACAGGGGTCCAAGAGTGTTGTCGTCCAAACCTGCCCCCCCACGCCCCACCCCACCCCATCCCACAGTCTTTACACTCTCACTGTCAGAAAAATCCTTGGGAATTGTGAAAATGAGCCTGCCATAGATTGTATGACAGAAGGGTCCAGGGAATGAGAGAGAGGTGTGAGCTTGGAGGATGTAGGCTGGACGGTTCTCCAAACCCACGAGGTGCATTAACAACACAGTCCTATGCCGAGTTACTCCAGTCATTAGTTCATTAGTTTCAAAGAGCTTAGGCTGGAGTAACTCTGCATAACTCCAACAATGCGCAGTCAATAGAAATATAATTCAAATTCCATTCTTTGCCACCTCATAAAGTGGTGATGATGCTGATGCCTTTGTGTTAAAAAAAAAAAGCAGTTATGTGTTCTTGTGCTTGACAGCCACAGAGCATCTTAAAAAGAGAGAAAATAATGTAAAAGGTGAAGGATTGCTCATATGCATGCAAGAGAGATACCTGGTGCTAAACCTTTTTGAGTTTTGTTTAAAACATTTTTATGCCATCTTTCCACCCCTTAGGGGCCCCAAGGTGGCAAACACATTAAAACCAGCTTTAAAAACAGAACACGCACAGGGTTCAAGGGTTTCCTTAGCACTCTTGCTGTTGGAGTGATTTGGCTGGGAATGCAAGTGGTCACATGTCCTGATCATAGATTGGTTTCTTTGTTCCTCAGGTAAAGAGCTACTGGCTGGGACCCAATTACTGGAAAGAGGGGTCTGAAGGCAACGATATCCGCCGCACCAATGTGCCAGACATCCGGGTGGCCTACCGCTCTGAGACTCTTTGCCAGGAGTTGACCCTCATTACACAGGCTGTGCAGACAGAGGAACTGGAGACTATTCAGGAGGAAGATCCTCTGACAATGAGCTCCAGCCCAAGCGCTCGCTAAGGGAGGCTGGTTTACAATCTCCCATCCAGCCCCTCTGTGGCCTACTAAGATGGGGCTGTCCCAGAGCATGAGGAGACCCTGGCTACCTCCCTTCCCCACAGAGCTTTTTAATTTTCTGATCTTTTTTTTTTAATTCCAAGCATAGTGTTACCTTCTGTATTTCTGGAAAGGGATTTCTGTTTTGTTTGCACTTTGTAATCCACTGGGGTATTTTGCATCATGTCTCGAATGAAGGATGCATGCAGGATGAGAGCATCCTGCATGTTGGTTTGGAGATCTAGCAGTACTGTTTATAAACTGAGGCTGGCAGCAGAGGCTGGAGAGCTAGGAATGAGTGCATACCAAAGGGCTGTTACGGTGGTTGCACGGAGGCAAAATGATGCACTGGCATGTGTTGTATTTGGAATGGGCTGCTGTCATTTGTTCTTGGTCTTTGTGGCCAGTCCAGGGCAAGATGTAGCACTGCACTGATGGGCAGGGCATGTGCAAAGGACAGGTTTGGTGTCCCCTGCTACCTCAAACTGATTTCCATGATATGTCATTTCCTTGCCTGTTGCTAGCTGTGACTTCATAGTGGCTGGTGAAGCATTGTTTTAGGCTGAAACAGTCCTACCAGCAGTGCAGCATACTACCACAGTTCCTGGTAAGGAATAGCCTCCATATTTCAGCATTAAGTGTCCAGCTTGAAGTATAGCTGAAAAACAGAAATTTTTGATACCAGAATGTTTTGATACCAGTCTCTTCTTGGCTCAAAGAGAGTAGAAAGGCCCTGAACCTCTACCTTAGGAAGCAGACTGATGTGTATGGGATATGACCCCCAGTTCAAGATAGTAGAGAGGACCTAGTGTGCCAGACACTGGCACTTTTAACTTTCTCTCTTTTGTGAATTTCTGTTCCTTTCTATAATCATGTATCAGGAGAAGGAATTGCATGTTGTTAAAATGTAACAAGGGGTGACTTAGGCTTTGGCACTGGACAAGTATGGCTGTTTTGCATGGGAAAGCCTTAGAGCTGTGAACCTTGCCCAACATGAGAAATTAAGAGGAAATGGCCTTTGCCTTATTCCTAGTGAAAGTTGGTTGCTTCTCAGCTGCCTTAGACTGGGACAAGGGAGAATGTTTAGCTTTCAGTACACCGAAAGGAGGGGACATCCTTGCCAAATGCTTTGATATACCGTATGAATGACATCCTTCTCCCTTGTATTGATTAGGGAGAATCTCTCTCTTTCCAGGTCTGTCCCTGCCTAGTATGCGCAGGAATTTTCTTTCTATATCTGGCAAGAAGAAAAGCCATAGAATGCTTCAGTTTTCTTACCAGCAATGTTGCTGCTCTGGGAACCAGCACAAAACCTACTTTGAGGGGGGCAGTGTCAAGGCAGGTAATGAATCTGTGGGCATCGTGTAGTAACTTCTGCCTTCCTCTGAAGCCATGTGGCTCTAACTGGAAATGCATAAGAAGGCAGAGAAGAATGTGGATCCATGGCTTGGTCAGCTCTATATTTCGAGTTCTGAAAGGTCCACAATAATGAGAAGGATATCTTAGCAGAGAGCTCCCATCACATGTTTCTGGCCAGGTGCCTCACTGGCAGATGGCTTTTGATCCTCATTGGAGGACAGCTCAGTACACTTAGGATATTGGGCCTCTTTAGTAGCTTTAGTGCAGCCACTCACAGCAGAGAATTCATTGTGAACATATCCTCCTACAGTAGGAGACAAGCCTCTTGACAGTATTTGTGCCCTTTAGGCTCCTAGATGAATTTTATATGCTCCCCCAAATCAGTGACAGTCCTAGTGTAGCTTCCTTCCCATGTTCTGCCAGTTACTTCTAACATGGCAGTTGAAATTCAGTGGAAAGAGATTGCTGAATGTTACAGAATCTACATCAGTAGATAAGCAGGAATGCTTTGGGGGAGGGAGGAGGGAGCTGGACGCTTACAGTGCCCAATCTCTAGGCTGCTCCAGATGAAGGTGGTGGGATCCATGTTGTAGCCAGTGCCTTTCTAGCATAGTGCGTGGCTTGTGCCAAGATGCGGTAGATCCTTCGGATGATTCTACCCCTGAAACAGGCACTTGGTATACTTTGAGTCACTGTGTGAGAGCGTGTGTGAGAGGCCATGTGTTCCTTTGTATGTCTGCCCCCCCCCCGCCCATGGCCCAGAAAGTTAATTTTTTTCCCTCTGCATCCATGCCTTTATTTGGACTTTGTGGAATACCAAGAGCATCTGCAGTGGAGATGTCTTGCCTTGATTTTGAACAGAACAGTTATCTTGTCACTTTGAACAATATTTTTCCAAATCATGGAATTCTGTGAAAATAGGGGGCATCAGCGTGGAGCCAGAGAGTGGAAGGTCTGTGTGTGCGGGGTGGGTGGGGGGCATTTGCTTGTCCTCCCTTCCTTGCCATGACCTGCTTGGCTCCCCTATTAGTTTTGCTTTGTTGTCAGTTGGAGAAGATATTTCCTCTGGAGCATTCCCCTGGCAGTCCCAGCATCCTCCCATCGTTCAAATATTTGTATAGTTTGGATGGCCTTGATGCTTGTCTGTGCTGAAATGTGATGTTAGAAATCGTACTGAGCGCAAGCATGATCATTAAAGATTATTTAAGTAAACCTGCTTTTTTGTGTTTCTGACTGAGAGGAATACCGCTGCTGTTTCATCTTCGTCGTCTTCTTGGGGGCTACCACACCAAAAATGAAAGCACCCAAATCATTTTCCTACAAAGATGGATTTCCTCCCAGGCTGTTCATCATCCAGGGGCAGAAGTCTAAAGAAGCTACACAGAGCAGGGCAGACACACTTCATTATAACTGTTCATGGATTGCAAAATTTCACATTGGTGACCATTTTTTGCAAACTGTTTTCCTCAAATCCTGACTCCAGGAATTTCCCCATTTCCTGAATTTGGCAACAACTTTCATTTATGTATTTGAAAAAGTGCCATCCCAATAGCCCATCTTCAGCCTTATCTCAATTTGACAGACCCTTTGCAGGCTTTTAAGTCTTGAACTCTTTTCACAGCAAGTGGGAGGGGTTAAATTGAGGAAGGGCCCCTCTTGAACAAGGGAGTATATAAATGACCCTGTTAGTGATTCCAGATGGACTTCTCCTGCAATGGAGTAGTCTCTGAAGTAGGCAAAGTCAGCAGGAAGGTTTGATGCTATCATGACCCACAGCAATACTCTCCCCTCCTGCTACTCTTACTCAGGCTGACAGCAATTGGCACAGTTCCCACATGGATTTCAGATAACAGGTGCCTGAGTGCAGAGTTCTCATTGCCTATGATAGCAAAGTCAAACTTTACCAACCTAATCCTGCACTCCACCCTTTCCTGGGGTGCCAGTGTTCAAAGGTTATTCAGGTAGCAGATGAGAACTTTGGGATACCTTCTTGTGGCACTGCTGAACACGGTCCTTATGAGTGGAAGAGAACAAAAGTCATGCTTCTTGGTAATACAAGCAATAAAACATTTACCCCATGCCTTGTTAGCAAAGGCTTGAGAGATCAGAAGAGCGACAAATCAGAGTAAAGGTGCGTAACAAGCACCAACTTAATAAACACCTAGGGATCATCTGACTGGGATAATATGAGACACTGGATTTTGATCTCTGACAACAAACAGGAAACTAGAGAATAAAGAAATGAGAAACTCATAAATCAGTCCATGGCCACTGGATGTAGAAGGGAATATGAACTGTACAAATCAAAAGCTTTCTAGAGAGCTGAAACACTGCTGTAAGAGTTGCCATTGTTCTCAATGCATGTGTTAAGTATATGCACATGTTCATGTCTGGCAAGCAGTCTTTGGTCCGCTTACCTTAGCAAACTCTTATGAATTGAGTTTGAGAACCATTTAAAATGGGGAGAGGGCTGTTGCTACAAAATAATGGCCCTTGGGAGTCTGCCATGCTCCCTCCTTCTCCCCATTTTATGTGCAGTTCAGGAACTAAAAACTACCTGGTTCACACCAAACCATAATTTCTGGTTCAAATGCAACAATTACGGTTAGATTCTTGCATTCTTACTGGGATTGCAAACTGTGGTTTAATTAGGGTTTATAAGCAAGAAAATTATGCCAGGATTCCTAATCACAAATTAATTCTGAGGTATTGTAGGTATATATTTCTGTGATACAGTGATATCTTGGGTGACGTTGGTTTTTAGTTTCCTACTTAAAAAAGCTCAAGGCCTGCCACATGGGATTGTTGGGATCCCAATACAAAGCAAAAATGGTATAGAAATAGTCATAGGAGAACACAGTAGTATTTCTAAAAGGATAGCAATGTTTGTCTATTTCAGAAAAAAGGAATCTTATGGCACCTGTAAGATTAGCAAGTTTTTATTCTAGCGTAAAGCTTTATTGGTATAGCACATTTCATCAGATGCATGGACTATGTCTAATTATTTATTTTCACTTACTTTCCTTATACTCTGCCTTTCTCTGCAATAGGAACTCAAAGTGGCTTACATCATTCTCCTCCATTTTATCCTCTCAACAACCCTGTGAAATAGGTTAGGCTGAAGGTGTCTGACTGGCCCAAGGGCACCCAGCAAGCTTCCATGGTACAGGCCAATATTCTGAGGGCTATACCAGACTGGTGTACAAAGTTATAAAGTCTCTGTATCATGCATCTGACGAAGAGAACTTGATTCTCGAAAGCTTATGCTACAATAAAATTGGTTAGTCTTAAAGGTGCTACTGGACTCTTTTTTGACAAAGTTATAAAGAAATTGTGACCAGCAGGGTCAAAGGGCCATGAAATACAGGAAGCAGGGTGAGAGGCTGTTGGTGTTCTCAAAAATATTCTTGATTACATTTTAATTTTATATAATTAAGTTTCTACTCTGCTTTTTATAGTAGAAAATGCAAAATTTAGAAGTCATTGCAAAACGCTATATTTAATAACAGACAGCAGATGGGGCTCTAGGTTTACTGAAACAAAACCATAAAACCTGTTCTAAGGTTGCTTCTTCCTTTGCTATGGTTAGCTAGTTAAGGTTGAAAAATTTCAGTCCTCAGCCAGTATGGGGCCTTTCATCCTTATACAGAAGGGTGATATGCTTGTTAGACGTGTGCACTGAGAAAATTTCTGTTTCAGCTTGCTGGATGAACTTCATTCTGTTATTAGTTTGGTCCAGGTGGACTGTTGCTGGTTCAGATCTAATCTGTTTAGGTGTCTCCATTATCGTGAACTTTGGCACATTGCACATGGCAAGTGTTGGCTACGAATGTGTAGACGCATGCCGTTCTTTTCAGGAGAGTTGGGGAAACGACTCTGGAGCAACTGTTTTGCACTTAATGTTACAAAAAAATTGCACACACAAGTCCTCCCTTAAAGTCATGGACAGTGTTTTTCCTCAAGTGCACTACATACCTCCTGACAATCAAATTTGCAATACCCTTCTCGTCCTCTGCCTGGTCTTTAAAGATACCTACCTGTTTCTACTTTGTGTCTGATGGAGCTTTGACTCTTGCAAGCTCACACCCTGGAAATCTCATTGGTCTCTAAGGTACTACTGGACCAGAATCTTTTATGCACATGCGCACACACACAGATGCATACATCAATGGACTCCTGATGTAGGCAGGCATCAGTGGCTAGGCAGACACACTATGGCAAGAAACAGGCTGGCAAAGCAGTAGCAGCAGTGTGGCACAAGTCCAGCCTGTGCAGTGAAACATGGGCATCCAGTTTTCTTTTTTTTCCAAGTGATGATAGTGCCAATAAATCTTAGCTGTGCATCCTTGCGTGTGTTTGCTTGCTGCCATTAACACAGAGAGCATCAAGCCCCAAAAGACAATGACTGAAGACTTCCAAGGCTTTGATGAAGTTTGATTGGTCAACAGACCACTTCTTTCACCCCTCTTAGGGGCACGTCACCTCACAGTGACAGACTGTCCAGGGTCCAAGTGCCTTGATGGGGTTGGGGAGACAGACCAGTGCCATGGTGCTGCTGGAGTGGTGCATTTATCTGCTCAATCTGTAACTTCCAGGACAACTTCATTGCAGACCAAAACTTGCCCTTTCAGGCTGCAATCCCCCTTTCATTTGCATACATGATCCTTTGCATTTTTCCTGGAGGATTTCCAGATTCCTGTTTCATTTTTTAAGTTAACCCATGACTGGAAGAAGGGGAAGGAGCCAGTAGGATCAGACTCAGCTCTGCTCTCTCCTCTCTGGACTTTGATCTTTCTTTGAACTTCGAAACCAAAAAGACCAGAAAGAAAGGTGCACTCTTTGTGGGCTTAGTATAATACAAAGTGAAGCATAGTTTATCCAAAAGCCTATCTTAGCATCCTCATGGACTGTCACAGTGCACCAGTCGGACAGACTTGCCGAAGAAGTGATTGCCTGGCAGTGGCATTTAACTTTGTAAAGTTCTTTGAGTCATGTATTTGGGACTGAAGAATACACCAAAATGTTGCGTACCATGGTGCTTTGCATTAGGCCTTCGATCTGTTCCTTCCACAAGGTGATAATGTTTCATTTCATGTCCTGTTATAAAAACGTGATAGAGTCAGTTGACAATATGGGTGCCCCTGGGAGCCAGACCTCTAAGGGAGGAACGGATGGTGGATGTTTGGTTTTGTTCATGAGTTCAATCTCATCCAACTTAGATTGTGGATCGCTGACTAGTATGTACATGCATCCAAATCCTCCCACAACTATGCACAACTATGCAATGCATAATTTTATCAGGGTGAGGGAACATCAACCCGATTGCCTAGGCTATATGGATTTGTTCCTTCTTCCTCTGACACCCATCTTTTTTTTGCAGAGAGGTTTTTTATCATAAATGGATGCAGTCTAGAAATTCATGGAATCTGAGAAGCAAACAAAATACATTTTACTATTTACTTCATTGTGATAATATTCTAGGGTGTAAATGTAGAAACTAAAAGTATTAACCCACTTGTGAGACCATAACAGTTGTTAGCAGTAGTAATTTATTAGCTAATATTGGGTCTCAGCAGGGGTCATTTCGTAGAAAAAGAGCTGGAGGAACTCATTAGCATATGCCACACCTCTTGCCATCACCAGAAGTGTGTCATTAGTATAATTGATTTGAATATGCCACGCCCCCTGACATCACCTATTCTGGCTGTTTTGGACCCAATCCTGGCCATTCAGGACCAAAATTGGGCCCAAAATGGTAAAAGGGCTGAAAATGGCTGAAAAGAGGCACAAAATGGACAGGATCGGGCCGCTGCTGAGTGGGAGAGTGATCCACCACCTGTCTGAGGCCCGATCCAGGCCGTTTCAGCCCCAATCCAGGCTGAAACGGGCCCAAAATGGCTGAGAGTCAGGTGGGTGGGGGCACCTGACATGTGACCTCTTTGGGGAACTGCCGGAACTGTGTTCCTGTGCGTTCCCCCTCGAAATGAGCCCTGGGTCTCAGTAATGTTTAGTCAGCAGCAATTAGTAGCTACTAGTGGCATGGCCAAGAATACTGTGTCATTATTGTCAGCTGATGATTTGCTCTTGCTGGTGCCTTCCATTCTCCCATCTCAAACTATTAGAACTCACAGGCAATTTTTTTTTAGCTGGGGGGAAGTAGGTAAAAAGGTAAAGCACCGAGTCATAACTGACCCATGGGGGGATGTTGCATCACGATGTTTTCTTGGCAGACTTTTTACAGGGTAGTTTGCCATTGCCTTCCCCAGTCATCTACACTTTATCCCCAGGAAACTGGGTTCTCATTTTACCGACCTCAGAAGGATGGAAGGCTGAGTCAACCTTGAGCCGGCTACTTGAACCCGGCTTCTGCCAGAATTGAACTCAGGTCGTGAGTAGAGCTTGGACTGCAGTAGTGCAGCTTACCACTCTGTGCCATGGGGCTCTTAAATGGAGGGAAGTAGGCAGGAACAAATATGTCGTATGAGAAACATTATGAGGTGTGGGGAAGAATTATCCCCATTAATTACTGAGTTTAGGCTTATGCTTTTTTATGGAATTGATACAGCCTATAATACCATTCATTGCTAGTGCTGTTCAGATCTATTTAAATCAACAGTTCTAAAGGTTTTTGATATATGAATGTATGGATCAATAATTTCTAGAAAAATAATACTCAGTATCTTTAGAGTTTTCTACTTTTCGGGGTGATCAGGGCATGTGGCTAAAACAAGTAGGACTAAAGGATGTGCTTTGGATTGGTTTAAATCAGTTTATACTCAGGGCCAAACAAAAAATGATGACATTAGGCCCATAGATGCTGCCACCATTTTAAAGCAATTTAAAAATGTGGCATTTGGCCTTCTTAATGGCTCAGGACCCACATGTGGCTTGTTGACATGCCAATTGTTGCTGTTCCAGAACAGCTCCCTAGTGTTCCAGAAAAGTGAGCAAGGCTGTTTCCCACTACAGTTTGTGGCTAGCAAGTGGTTCCCACCTTGAAATACTGGAGGGACTGCAGGATGAATAAATCGCAAGCCTCTCTAAGCTGTATGCATTGCGCCATGGGTAGAAGGACCCATTGCCCCCATTCACTGAAGCCTCCATGCTCTGATCCCAGCACCTTGGCAGCAGTCAGGAAGGACAAGTTCGCTGAAGAGTAGAGGTAGTAGAGCACCACTATGGCAACCACCTGGAAAAAAAGAGCAAGCTGGTCATAGATTTTATTCCCACTTCTCTTCAACCAGTTTGCTCTCCTCTGGGCACTTTGACAATTTTACACCTCTTGTATCGTTCTGTGGGTGGTGAACCCTCTAATGTTTTTTAAAGAGGTCAGATTTTTCTGTAAACCTGCAATTTTGGTGTAATTTGCATGAAAAAAACACAATTCCAGCCCTCTGAAAAGATTTCCCCACAGGGAATAAAGGACCTGGTGAATTCTAGAATCCTGAAAAACCTGGATCTAAATGTCAAACTGGGATGGGAGGACCAGAATATAGGGGAATATGGATATTTATGGCCTTCTCAATACCTGAATCAGAAAAATCCTATTTTCAGTGCATACTCATAGTTTGTGTTTCTTTTTTGTAAGTAAAAGGAAACAATTTTCAATAACATGGCAACATTGTATTGAGACTAATTGCTTTGACTATAATACTTCCCAATGTTTTAATTGATGTTTTTTAGGGTTTTTTAAATGTATTTTAGCTCTAGTTTTTTATTATTTTAATGATGTGTTTCTTGTTGGTTTTAATGGTTTTTAAGATGTGATTTTATTATGTATTTTTTAAATTTGTTGGCTTCTTTGGTGGCCCTTCTGAGATCAGAAAGGTGAGATACATATTTTGTAAAATAAATGATTTGTTCAATTGATGAATGCAATCTCAACTATTAGACTTTGATTCTGGGGCAGATATCCAGTCCTTGAGTCTCGTACAGATATCCTGATCTCTGCCTGAAAGATTATGCTTTGCTTTGAAATGTAGTCTGGGTTACAATGCTGGGGAAATATATCAAAGTTCACAATGGAAAATTCTGATTGAGGCCTATCCATCAAAAAATACCAAACAGCAATAATGGATGACAGATAATTGTGGGAAGAATTCTATATAAAGCAGCATTACAAAGATTAAGGTGAGGGGCAATAATGTGAAGTAACATGAGAGAGGAGTATCAAATGGTGACTAGTCCAGAAAAGCTTCTAATGTTTCCTCACTGCAGAACTTGGAATTGCCCTGTTAAATAGAACAGCTCACAAAAGCAATACTCTTTTTATTCAGTAGAAGACCTCATGATGTCAACAAAGAAAGCAAGATCATATTTCAGAGCAAAGTTTCTTTACTTGTTTTTTCTTGTCCTGTCATCAGCTAATACATGGTGGTTTCCTAATGTATGACACCCTATATGCCAGCTGTGCAGTTGATCCCAACTTCCTGAATTTGACACAAAACTATTTTCTCACATAATGTAACGAGAACTTTGTCATGCTGATCCCTCACGAACACTCAGCTGGACAAGATGGATTGATTCCAAGAGTGTTCTGAAAGTTCCAGTATAGGATTTCTAATTGTAGTCCCTGAGAATCTTTGGAGTGGTGGCCTCTCAGCATATCACCTTTGAGATCATTCAAGGAAAACAAAATTCAAGTCGTCCTTTTATCTTTGAGAACCTACTGTGTAGTGTGCTGGATTCAGACATATAGGGTTCATATAGACTCACTGACCCTCCTGGGCTGGACTAAAGCAGCTGCAGAATAATATTTAGTATTTACATTGCAAGCATTCCATGCCCACCACCCTACGTTGGTTCTTACGAGAATTCTGTAAGGTATATCACCTCTATATTACGGAAGGGTGGTAGTGGCTGAGGCTGTGAGAATAATGGCATGCATAAGACCATGTACTGAGCTCATGGTGGAGACAAGATCTGAACCAGGGATTTCCCAGTTTGTACCATCTGTCTCCCCTCCCCCTTACCACAGAGCTAACTGCAACTTTGGAAGGAAGTTAATTTTTGATGAGGCAATGGGAAGAAAGGGTTGCAACCCCCCTTCTCCCACTGACCCCAGATGTATGGAGATGCTAATTAGCTGGATTTTTTTTTTACTCAAATCATGCCAGGTTTGGCTCTACAGGGGTTTGTGAAATATTCTTGCTCAACATTCCTGAAATTCTACAGTACAGCTCTTGTTAAATGAGCTCCTCATATTCAGCCTTCTACTGAATGGAGGAAATTAGCTACCGCTGTTTTATCTCTGAGGAACAAACATCTCGAGCATTCAGCCGACTCTTTGAAACCCAGATTGCAACACTCTTCCTCCCTTATCTACCTCTACATCAAGCCATGTTAACCATCTTCCACCTTGAGTTACTGGGAAAGTACTTTCCTGGAAATTCCTGCACTGAATTTCCAGGAAACTGCCCTTGAGTACCTGCACTCAAGTTTCACGTGGCAAGTGCTTTCCCCTCCCCCCGCCCCCGAGGTTCTTGTAGTGGCAAAGGAACATTTAGCTAGTCTCTCCCGTTTTGGAGGTCCAAAAGCCACGAGGAGGAGGCGCACTCTGAAAATTAGCCTGGCATGTCTCCAGTCCGCTAGTAATCGAGATTTCCCTTAGGAGGGGATGTCCTAGCTGTTCGTCTCTAACTTGGCTAAAGGATTAGAAAGTTGCAGAGAGGCGGGTTCTATAAGGGATGATGAGGGGGGCGGAGGCCTGGCCCCAGCCGGGAGGTGTCCGGAGGCTTCACAGGAGAACAGGCCACGTTCCTTTGCTAGGCAACTTTAAACGCGGCTTCCCGAGCCAGCCAGGAGAGACATGGGGATCATTCTGGGCTACTGGGACATCCGTGGGGTAAGCAGCCCTTGCCCTCGGCACAGACTGGATGCGAAACTGGGAGATCTCTGGGCGCTGCGAGCTCTCCTGTACAAGGCTATCGCTTCGCTTTTATATAAGAGCCGGGCAGAGGCCCCGTTGCCCTCCTGAGCAAACATCAACAAACGAAGCTTTTCCAAGTACGAAAATGCGGGTGGTGGTGGGGAGTTGCTCTCTTAATTTCTTCTTGTACCTGGGGGTGGGCAATCTGATGAAGCCCACGGAAAGTCGGCGACAATGAGTCTTCAGCGCGCTACAAACCTCTGCTTGTCTTCTGGAACAAATCTAAGCCCCTCCCTCCCCCTGGAAAACAGGACCGCAGCCTTCAGAGAGCGGCCTCGGCCATAAGTCCCCCCGGCCCTTTGACTGCGCAGGCCCGTTCCCTTTTTAACCTCCTCGCGCATACTTGCTTGAGACAGCGCGGTGGAAACTCACGGCCTGCTGTTTCAGTGGCGCTTCGGCACCTCTGGAGCTGACAACCAGACGTGGCGACACGTGTGCGCCAGACACGGAAACCCTACCCACTAGTCAAAACGCGGCAGCTGCCTTCGCTCGCTTCTTTGTATGCAACAGGCAATTAGGAACTTTGGCGTTTGGGAAAGTCTAGGCGAAAACACGTTGAACGACAGCCTGATGGAGGGAGGGGTTTTGAACACAGAGTTAAAGCAGGGGAGTGCGAGCCAGAGCTTCAGTTTGCGTTGTAGGCGCACATTCCTGATCCAATACCGAGATCTAAATGCGAGTTTGTTTCCCACACTCTTTCAATTATTCCTCTGCGCATGTGCACTACACCTAGCCCCTGAGCTAAATCCCCGGGTTATAAATCTTTACACCAGGCGCGGGCTGCTCGTTTCGCTGTTAATGGCTCTCGGGAGCCAACAAGGAACCACCAAGGAGAACTAAGGTCGCTGTGCAGAGGCAGGCAATGGCAAACCGCCTCTGCTCACCTCCTGCCTTGAAAGCACCAGGGTCCTGGGGTTGTCATAAGTTGCGATTTGATGGTACACAGTTATAATTAATTATAGTGCCGTGGCTAAGAGAATTAGCTGTGATCTGGGGAGCCCCCTGTTCAAATCACATCTCTGTAGGCAAGAGTTATGTGTTTCTCCATAGATTATAAAACTGCTCTTAGTATATTAGTATCAATGTGTTTATACAGTACTTTTGTGGGGGAGGGGAGGACTGTACCATACTACAAAAATCAGTGCAGGGGTGAGAGGCGCTGATCTGGATTGGTGCTATGGTGCCAGGTGCTTTAAAGTTTTCTTTTTAAGGAAATGGTGCAGGGAGGGAATGAGCTTGCTGTCTGCTTTTTAGTCCAGGGTGAAAGAAAAAGATGTGGATAATCCAGTTGCCTATAAGGCTTAAAGCAATCCAAAGGAATCAATTTCCACCTGGGAAAATGAGGGGTGAGTGGGGAAAAAATTAACCAAGGGTTGCTGTCCACTCTCCTGCAGATGTTTTTAAAACTAAAATACATGTCTGGGGATTCAAGTATGAACCCCAGGGTCCTGTGTAACTTGGTCCTCCTCTAAGTGTTACAAGTGCTTCATCTGCTATGGTCAAAAATCCTTACACCAAGAGCCTGTATTGTACTGAATTGTAACAAACATAAACACTCCTGCTGCTGTGAATGTATCTTGCACTCCTAAATGATAATGTTTAATAAGAATGTTTTGTGAAGAGGTCTGTGGGGCTTCTGATCACATTTTGTTACTGGGCCCCAAAGGAGAATTTACGTTTAGGCTTGTGCATTCTATGAAATGGGAATGTCATATGTTCACTGGGAAAGATAGATGGCTTTGAGCATTCACTAATGCACATCAATTGTTCACATACTTTAAAATATCTTTGTGGTTAAAAGGATCTTTTCAGTGATAGGGTCCTTAACAAATACAGCCTTTTATTTGGAAGGTGCACAAAAGTCTCCAGTCACCACCACCAGACTAATTGCAGTAAACATAAAGTTCACAATGTGAGTATAAAAAATACTTTGAAAATTACAGTGAAAAGTGGCTGGTGTATTTCATTTCTAGTGGGGGTTAAACCATCGCCCCTATGCAAACACAGAGGCATGTATGAACTACTATGCAGTATGAACTGTAATATTTAATGCTTTTAAATGTTTTTAATGTATTATTTAATGCTTTTAAATGTTTTTAATGGTTGGGTGATGTTTGTATTTGTTATCCACCCTGAGCCTGCGAAAGCGGGAAGGGCAGAATATAAATATAATAAATTAAATTAAATTAAATAGACCAAGAGAAGACTTCTCTTCTTATATAAGCAAAATATATTTACAAATGTATTTACGATGTGAACACAAAACACTTTGTCTCTCCTCTCTTTTCTGCATTCCCCATTCCTTTCAATCATACTCAGCTTTGTAGCAAATAAAATACTAACCTAACTGGTTTACAGGAACAGTATGATAACATATTATATATATTTTAGGCATGCAGAGTTTGAGTAGTCCTTTAAAAATATTGCAGAGCAATGTGTTTCTGTGCCAATGCTCCCTTTTAAAGTACACCCCTCTCTCCTCTGCCCCAGCAGTGGACTGTTCTTAAACAAGAACATGCAGCATATTTTCTTGCAGCTCATTGGGGGGAGGGGGGGGAGTTATTGTTGCCTTGGGATTTTTTGAGCTTAGGCTCAAATTTTGCATTTGAGCCTAAGCTGTTAAATTCTACCAAGGGAGGCTTCCCACATGCATCTCTCCAAAGCTGTGTGATCATGATTTGGTATTGGATACTACCAGTGAACATGCATTGGTGGACATATTTCTCCTCCAGTCTCCACATGCCTTCTGCCTTTAGACTTTGTGTTGGTAGTTTTGGTTAGTGCCGACTGTAATGTGCTGCTGCTTCTATTACTAGTTTTTCCACTGCCTCTTCCTCTTCTTCTGCCTGCAGCTTTGCCATGCAATACGATTGCTGTTGGAATACACAGGAACCCCCTATGAGGACAAGCAGTATGGTTGTGGGGAAGGTAAGGAATCTTGCCTGTAGAATGATGTTTTGCCTTCTCAGCCTTTTAAAGTTAAGAAAACATTATCTGAGCTTCTGCCCTTGCATGGGATAGTGGGCAAGAATCTGAGATGTGAACCAGCAAGTCTTATGTCAGTGCTAATCTCTGCTATGAATTTTCATGGAAGCCTTTGGCTAGCTAAGAATAGATTCTTTGGCTCAGTAGTCTTAAATCTGCCTATTGTTAAATCTGACTACTGTTTGGCTCATTAAACAGTAAAGTAGTCTTAAAAGATTACTTTAAGGATTTTTTCCTAACTTTCTGCCATAGAGGCTCTCAAAAGCATCAGTTTGAAACAAGAACTCCTAATATTTCATGGTTTCATCATATTTATTTTAAAGAAAATATAAAATTTAAAGATCTTGATGTTTTCTACAGTTGTACAAAACCAACTGCATCTCACTCATATTTATGCCAAATGACATAATTGTACCTATTTTTCATAGGCAATATTTGGGATTCCCAAATATTGGGAAACAGAAACTGTTTGGTACCACCTTGCAAATGTCAACAAATGTTCTAAGTTCACAAACCTGTTTAATACCCTGCCTGCTCCACATAAACCCTACCATGTTAGATTCATTTAGTTCTAGTCTAACATCTTGCCTGGTTTTACTTATTGATTTATTTGCTTCTTTTATACCCCACCTTTCTCACTGAGATTCAAGGCAGATTACAAAATATAAAAAACAAAAAGATCGCATAAAACCAAAGTCAGCTCACCATTGTTCTGTACAGATCATATGTACAGTTTCTTTGGCAAGACTTGGAACAGATGATCCAGTAACTCTCACTTACTAGGCCTTTTTTTCCCTTTCTAGTTGCCTCTGAGAATACTCATGGTGTACAGTCCAGTTAAAGCATTAATGTTAGGAGTAGCATTTCTGCCAACAATGACACTGAGAGATCTCTGTCTTTTGGTGCTACACCTCTGAAGATGCCAGCCACAGCTGCTGGCGAAACGTCAGGAACTACAATGCCAAGACCACGGCAATACAGCCCGGAAAACCCACAACAACCATCGTTATCCGGCCGTGAAAGCAGATGATCCGGCCGTGAACAGATGATCCAGTAACTCTCACTTACTAGGCCTTTTTTTCCCTTTCTAGTTGCCTCTGAGAATACTCATGGTGTACAGTCCAGTTAAAGCATTAATGTTAGGAGTAGCATTTCTGCCAACAATGACACTGAGAGATCTCTGTCTTTTGGTGCTACACCTCTGAAGATGCCAGCCACAGCTGCTGGCGAAACGTCAGGAACTACAATGCCAAGACCACGGCAATACAGCCCGGAAAACCCACAACAACCATCGTTATCCGGCCGTGAAAGCCTTCGACAATACAATGTCACTGTTAAATTTTAAGCAGAAGTTCAGTGGCACCTAAAGACTAACAATTTATTGCAGTGTAAGCTTTTATGAGTCAGAACATATACTTAGAAAGGTGTAGGGGGGAGGATGTCCATTAACCGACCCCTGTTTGTAACATCTCCCCGCTCCCACCGCTACATATAAATATATCTCTTTGGATGTACACCTCATGTGTCTGATGAAGTAAGCTCTGACTCACAAAAGTTTATGTTGAAAGAAATTAAACAAATGAGCCTTTAATGTGCTACTAGACTTTTGGTATGATTTTGCTACAATGGACTAACACAGAACTGTTAAATTTTAATAACCTTAAACAAAAGTAAAATTCAGATTATTCTGATTAGATCCAATAAGAGCAGATTATGTACGCACTGCAGTTAATTCTCTTTTCTTTATATTCACATCAGCCAAAGCAAACCAAGCCATCTTTTAAACCAAATTAAATTAACCCACAGGGGGGGAAAACCCCTCAAATAATGGCCCAACGAGAACTAATATGCTCCTCAAGGGGTTAAAAAAGCCATGTTCATAGTGGAGGCTAATTATTATTTCAAAGCTCTATTGCTGTGTGATGAGATATACATCTGTTATTTTGCATTTATAGCCAGAAGAACTCGTGTGCATAAGAGCTGTAGAAAATTTCAGTGTAAATGAAAAAATAAAAAAACCCTCTATTTTCTAGGGACCAACCATAAATGTTATAACTTGATGTTTTGAATATAAATAGTCTAGCTGTTGTGATCATATGTAAAAACAGAGTTCCATGACTTCTTCCATCTGAGTATCTATCCCAACAAAAAAGTCTCTGGTTTCAATTGTATTTTAATCTTTAAAATCTTCTGAATTAATAATTGTATTTGTATTCAAAAAGTTTTTGCTTTCTTACAGGTCCATCACAAATGATAAAATGATCTTTCATATTGAGCACATTTCCAACAATCTAGCCAGTTTCTCGGCAGTCACATACCAACAATACATCATCTTATAAAAATTCTCCTTAAGACTGGAGTTAAATGTAAATTTTAACCCTTTTAACCTCATATTTTCCCATTGTTCCATTAATATATCATATCCAGTTTTTTTACCCATTTAATCATACATTCTTTCACTTGCTCTTCCTCTGTCTCAAATTTCATAAAGAATAAATGTTATCACTCCTTAAGAACAAGCCTAAGGTGTAGGGGAAGTTGGTCATGAAGGAGAAAGTCTCAGCAGATACAGAAGAAGGTTTGGGATGTCAATTTGGCATTGACTATGCAAATCTGTACTTACAGCTCCTAATTTTGATGCAAGTGCATGGACTACTGTGAAGAATAAGCTGGGCTTGGACTTTCCCAATGTATGTATCTCAGCTGCAGCATAATCAGCAATACGTTGCTGTGGGTTGTGGAAGGGATTATTTGCTGCTGCTCATTTGGGATGAATGACGGGAAAAACCCTGTGTTCTTGGAAAGGCACTCATCTGAGCATGTTCAGTTGTGTTCTGCTTCAACAAGAAACTGCCACTTGAAAAACTTGTGTGAGCGGAATGTAAAGTGGGTGTAGAAAAAAGCTTGGCACCTTCTGTGAATTCCTCACCTCTTGCTGGAGTGCAGGGCATATAAGGGACATACTGTTTGCAGAATAGCAGAGTCAGCAATGCTAAGTGTGTGAATGTGTGCTGTTGAGATAATAAACTTACATGGAATCTGTTTTACTTTAGTAAGGAAAATAAGGGTCCTTTTATTTTAGTAACTCCACTTAGGATAGGAAAAAGAAGAGAGAGGGTCTAGGCTATTGATCTAAGTTAAGCTGCCAGGAGATGCCGGAAGCATGTCCTGCATCCTCTGTGGTAGCAAGATGGAGATGGAAGTGTGCAAGCAAGTGAGGGGGGGAGGAGGAAAGAAGGAAATCCCTGAGAGTTGCAATCTACACATCCCACGGATACTTCCAGTAGGAAGGTAGGATGCACCTTTCTGTCTCTCTGTCTCTGTTGCATGTAACCTGTGACAAGGAAGAGCATAAAGTCCTTTATTTCTTATACATATAAGGATTCAAAACAGAGCTGGGCCCTCCCTGTATGTCCTGCACAAAAACTACCCTCACACACCCTCCAATTTGTGAGTTGCTTCATGTTGTTTCTTTTACCTTGGCACGCACACATATGTGTGTGTGTGTATATATAAATATATAAAAGAAAGGCAGCATCTAGGAAAGTAGCAGAAGCAAAAATTGAAAAGTGCTATGGTAGAAAAAGATACTGATGAGAAAAGGTAAAGGAAAGCTTTTTAAGGTACTGCTGTACTGTGCCTTTTCTTATCTGCCTCTTCTTATATGGTTGCTGGGTCTTCATGTGTCTATCTGCAAGTCAATGCAAGCAAGTAACTTGAGGGTTTTTTTTAACCCATTCCAAAGTCCATGAAAAAATGGTGGTAGATAGCATTAAAATACTGCAAGCCACTGTTTCAGCACAATTTTTTCTGGGCTATTTCTATTGAAAAAGCCTTCAGTTGTCATACCGTTGACAGTTAACACCCTTTCTTTAGGTGCCTATTGTTTGCCTCAGTTAAGCAGAAGATGAGTGGGTGATGGCATCCCTGAAACATTCACTGGCATCATTAATCCTCCTTCATTTTCCCCTAGCTCCCCTATCTGATTGATGGTGAAGTGAAGATCACACAGAGCAATGCCATCCTTCGGTACATCGCCCGCAAACACAATATGTGTGAGTATTCTTGTTACTTGGATACCAGCTTAAAACATTTAAAAGGTGGATGGCAGAATGGTTGATCAGCATTAAGTTCTCACCATTTGTGTATGTTGTGTTGTTGTAGGTGGAGAGAGTGAGGAAGAAACTATCAGAGTGGATATGCTTGAGAATCATGTCATGGATTTCCGCATGGGTTTTGCTAGAATATGCTACAGCCCAGATTTTGTGCGTTGGTTTGTGTCTTCCTTGTAAATTGTGTCAGATCTGGAATTCAACAAATGAACTGAGAATCAGTCAGAGTTAATGTGGAATGAGTGCATGGGAAGACAGGTAGTATTGCAAGGAGGGGGCCAAACATTCTGTGTTTGGATTTAGCAAAACAGGAGGCTCAGAAATGGATAGTTGACTGTTTAAATCAGTTGAGGGTTGCACAAAAGATTAGCTGGAAGAGAGCCTATTCATGATATTCAACAGTCTCTCTTTGCAGGAAAAACTGAAACCAGAGTACTTGGAGCAGCTACCAGCAAAACTGAAGCTGTTCTCACAGTTTCTGGGAGACAGGAAGTGGTTTGCAGGAAAAAAGGTACATGTGAGATAAGTGATCAGAAGGACCAAGTCCTCTCCAGTTTGTTGGTTCAATTTTAATAAAAAGGCTTTCCCCCCCCTTTTCCAGATCACCTACGTAGATTTTCTTGCATATGATGTCTTGGACCAGCATCGAATGTTTGAACCAAAATGCTTGGATCAGTTCACAAATCTAAAGGATTTTCTTGATCGCTTTGAGGTAAAGTTTACTATGATTATGCATAGATCTCTAGAAAGGATCATTGTGGGGCTGATCAAAGTATGAGAAGAGGGAGGCACACCAATATAGAGTCAAAGCAGCCAAGAAAAAGGATAGGGAAGTAGGAGAAAATATTTTAATTTTTTTCCTCAAAAAATCCCCCTGCATTGCACATGTTTCTCTGTTTAAAATATACATTAAAATATTGTTTAAAAATTAGAAATAATATGACAGAGAAGAAAAACTGGAGACAGACAGTTCAGAACAAACTGAGCATGTAAATTTTCTAGGACCCATATAATGTTCTGACCAATATACAAATGAAAAGGTTGAGGCTTTCCCCCATAAAAGACTCACATACAGACGAAACTATTTACACACAGTTCATTATTTCAAATTTACATGAAATTCCCTAAATTTAAAGAATAAAGTGACCCACCTGTAAAGCAACCTCCACTCAGGATGTTCTATCCTAATAAGCTGTAATACAGGTAGCCAGTGTGCAGCAAGATTTATAGTCACACATCAGTTGCAAAAAATCTAGACATCTCTGGAGCTATAGTTTGAGTCTGAGGATCTATTCTGCTCCCTTCTTCGGTAACACCTTGTCATGATGACTGCATTTTTGAATACCCCCCAAAAGATATCAGTGGGAACGTGACCATTTTCAAGGAAGTGTTGAACCAAAGGAGCACCTGTTTTCTTAAAGGAAAGATTGCTTTTGTGTTTAGCAATATGCCTTTAAAGACTTCTGGGCATTTTGTAGATCTTTTTTATTCATTCTTTCCAGCAACAACCCCTTTTTAAATTGTCAAACAGCGGTGTTATACTGATTATATATTCTTACTGTGGAGGTAGGTTTACCGTGTGCTTGCTTAGGGTGGGCAATCTCCCAGCAATTGACTCTATTGCCTGCTGCTCCAAGCAGTGCTGGGAGAAAAATAAAAATACTGTAGGCCTCTTTAAAGATATGTAATTTCCGTGTACAACCAAAAGTTGCAGTGATTCCTAGAGCTACCCATTGTCACTTCTCAGCTGTAGTGATATTGGTGCCATTGCCAACTTTACATGCTGTCCCACATCCTTGCCCCCACTGGTTGCCAGACTTGGCCTCACAAGCCTATGTGGAGAGGGAATCAGGACCAACTGTTAGATTTTCATAACTGCTTGGACGATCAAAAAGAGAACACAAGGTTTGAATTACATATGGATAAAGGGCAGATAAATTTCCTAGATATCATGATTAACATTAAGGACAGGAAGACCTATATGGGCCTATACAAAAAGCCTCCAGATAATAATTCCTTTCTAAGGTTTAACAGATGCCATCCAGCACATACTAAGAGAAATCTACCATATTCTCAATTTCTTAGAGAAGTAGGAATTGTATTAAAATACAAGGCTTTCAAAGATAGACCCAAGTTTTGGAATGAAATCTGACCACTAGAGGATACCCTACACATATATTACAGCCAGTATATTCTGAGACCTTCTCTCAGAATGGCGGGGGGGGGGGGGGAGGGAATCTCTGTGCAAAAAGGGGGAAAAAGAGGGGATCTTGAGAGAGTTGTTTGCACTTTTCTCATTTAACTATGTAACAGATGGACTCAGTAACAGTATATCCAAATACTGGAAAACATTGGATGGAATCCCTAGAAAGCTGGTAATTCAGACAACATGATGCATAATTTGATATAACAGTATATCAATATAACGCTATTAAATTACCATTAAAAAACCCCTCAGCAGTAGGGTGAAGAAATAGCAACCATGATGGAAATGGCTGTTGTGTGAGCGAAACCAGAAAAATTCAAACTTTCCACTTCCATGGCAGCCATCCAAAAATTTTGGAGCAATGCAGGTTTGAGAAAGATCAGAGAAAATCTGGGGAAACCTAGGCAGGTGTACAATCTCTGCTGGGATCGGGTCCCACCAGCAGAGTTCGGTTCTTGCTAGGGTAGCTAGGTCCCTGTGAAAGAGCACCTGAACCACAGACACCCTCCCTCAAGTGTTTTTGACAGGAATTGTGTTTTTGTGATTCTCTGATGTTAAGTAAGTTGTGTTATTTTTGTGAGGTGGGATGCTGGAATGCCCTTTGGTGTGCCCCCCTGCTGTGTAACCTAAAGCTGTTCAAGAAATAAAGTGTTTTTGACAGGAATTGTGCTTTTGTGATTCTCTGACGTTAAGTGAGTTGTGTTATTTTTCTGTGTGGGGGACTGCTGGTGTAATGTGTCATAATGCTTTGCCTACTTGTACTTTGAAAGGGAGAAAATAATTTTTAAAAAACTTTATTTTGTGTTGTTTGTGTTTTATTCTTTGTTGTGCAGTTGGTTCCCATCATAGGGAACAATGGGGCTGGCTGGCCAGCCATCTCTGTAGGTGGTGGGGGAATTTGAGGGAGGGTGTCTGTGGTTCAGGTGCTCTTTCACAGGGACCAGCTGGCACTCAGAAGTGTGCCCACCATTGTGGCACCCATGGGCTGTGCAGAATTGCCCAGGGAAAGAGAGTTTAGAAGTTCCCAGCATAGGGAACAAAGGGAGAGGGCTGGCCTTTGCCAGCCTGTTCCTGGGTTATGGGTGTGGGGCTGCTGGGGGTGGATTTGGGTCTGTGAGGGGCTAATGTGGGGATTTGGGTCTGTGTGTGGCAGCTGGGGGGGAATTGGGTTTGTGTGGGGCTGTAGGGGGTGGACTTTGGGGGCTGAGAGCACCTACTTGGGGAGGCCATGAAATGCCCCCCCAAGTGGGAGCTGGCTGAGCCTTGGTGGGGAGTGGGAGTAGAGGTGGGAGAAGGGCCCCTGAGGGTTGGGGGGCATTTTGCATGCAAAATGCCACCCCTGGCAAGACAAGCCTCCCCCAGCTGTAAGTAGTAGAGAAAAGAGCACCTACTTGGGGAGGCCATGAAATGGCCCCCCCAAGTGGGAGCAGGCTGAGCCTTGGTGGGGGGTGGGAGTAGAGGTGGGAGAAGGGCCCCTGAGGGTTGGGGGGCATTTTGCATGCAAAATGCCACCCCTGGCAAAGGAAGCCTGCCTCTTCATTTTTTCCCCATAGGAAATATGGAAGAAGATTAGCAGCAGCAAGCTAAAAAGACGCTCACTTTCCTCTTTCTTAGACGAGGATGGGGGGACCTGGTTTGGGGGGCCATATCACGGCCCCCAAAGTCCAATCTGTCTGAAACGTGGGGGGTTGTTAGAGAGAAGTTAGAGGAAGGTCCCCACCAATTTTGGCTTGATTCGGTGGGAAAATGCCTCCCCCAGGCGTCCGGGAAGACAGAGGCATTTTCCCATTGAAAAACCCGAATCAACCCGAATCAACCCGAATCGATTTGGGTTATGGCGATTCAGAAAACCCGAATCAACCCAATTCGGTTTCCCCGAATCAACCCGAATCAGGGTGATTCGGGTTTTTTCGGGTTTCCAAAACCCGAACTGCACACCCCTACACTGAACACTAGAGCGCTATGGAGACAGATACAGAATACAAGTTAGCATGCAAGACACAACAATATTATAAGATAACTACAAAAAAACTTTCCCCCCATTCCAGAGCTCTGTGACCCCTCCGTTGCACAGCCGCAAGACTTTAGCTAGCCTCTGCCTGTTGGCAAGTGAAGGGTACCGAGTGCCTGGTTCGTCCCTCTCTTATAGGGAGATATCAGAGGCTTGCTTCATTAACATCCTAATCAATTACATTGTCTTTGTTCTTGAAAGACAGTTTTTTCACGGACCTCCCAAGCCCTCTCCTCTCTCAGAGCTCCCTTTTAAAGTGTGCGTGGCACCCAGAGCATATCCTGTGGAGCCCTCTGTCCTCTTTGAAGGAAAGAGTGCAGTGCACATATGGTCTACAAGGTCAGGAGGTTGACATTTTATAGGACTAGAACCCAAACGGCCCTGATCCAGGTTTAAATCAATCTCACCCCTTGATTGGATGGGACTTTGTACTAAAGAGAGCAAGAAACTACCTTTGATTAATGACTTCTAGCCAGAGGCTTGTTGAATAGAGGTGGGAAGAAGTTGGAAAAACTTTCAGAGCTGTTTATAGTAATAGAAAGACCAGGATCACGCACAACCTGAATGTCCAGTATTCAAACGAAAAACTGCCACTGACTATTACTGTCTACAGGTACCAAATAGCATCTCTGTATTTCTATGGTGAAATTCTTTCTATTGGCAAATAGAGGAAAAACCAGTTCAGTGTTTCACCAGAATTAACAATGATGACTGTATTAAGATTGTACCTCCTTGTTGCCATTCATCCAACTGGGCCCTCTGATTCCAGATAACAGCTAGTTAAAACTTTTCCAAAGCTTTCCTGATTCTTTACTGGCATTTTGCATTGTCCTCCCTCTTTCAGCCTATTTCTCTGTTAAACAATTTGCTAATAAGATCCTTCTGATGGTTTTCTCTTCAGGCCTTGGAGAACATTTCTGCCTACATGAACTCCAGCCGTTTCATGAAATCGCCTATTTTCTGGAGAACCGCAAAGTGGTGTAATGAAAAAGAGTAGAGGTGGCCATAAGCTTTGCATTGCTGGCAGTGGATGACAATATATGCTATAGTATCAAAAAGGGGTGATTGTACTATGCAGCAGCTGTGATAGATAAAATGCTTAAGATTATATGATAGCAGCTAATAAAAACCTTTAGATGCTAACAGAATTGTCTTGTCTCCATAGTTTCCTGGCTGTAAACCCCCTCGTAGTGATAAAAATGGACAGTTAAGTTTGAGTCTACCAAAATCTGCTAGCAAATCTGGCTACTGGACTATGTCCTTATGAGAAGGGATGGCATTGTTTTGTGCATAGTGATCACTTAGAAATAAGACCTGGAGAAGTGAAAAGATGTCTACCTGTTTAACTGATATTCCAGGATATTTAGTCAAATGTATTGCCTGCTTTTGCCAACGTGTGTACCAAATAGACTGGAAGGGAGAATTTATGGAATATGAAGTATTCACAGCTTAGTTTGTATGGCTTGGAAGCACTGAAATGCCCCTCCTGGCCTTCACGGGTAGGGGTGGTTTCCCCACAGGGACAGGATTGTTAGGTTTCCCCATTGTTTATCTAGCTGCCAATAAGATGCAGTGGTAATAAGGCTTCCATGTGACAGATTTCCCCACCATTTTTCCAAGTCCCCCAGCAGCAGCTTGTTGAATAGTGTGTATTCAGCGTGACTGTACCAGCTTTAGGAGGATCCACAAAGAGTCCACACCTTGTTTGTTTAGTAAAGGTGTATAATACAATTTATTTATAGGTGGATAAAGAGCAATATATACAGGTTACAGTCCAGAGAGACAAAGTGCTTCGCCTACACCTGGACTCGAAAGAAGCCCCAAACATACTGTACATAGTAGCTATTTATACATGTAGACACCCAATCAGATGCATGCATGAGTTTAGCTGAGTCATTCACTTCATGGTCTCCTGACTCTTGACTTAACCATCTGACTCTTTGTCACCTGATGTGTCTACCTGTCATACTGATCGTTCTGATCTAAAGCCTCTGCACACTGGCTTTTGACACTTAGATATCAACACTCCTCCAAGCCAGTATGAGAGCAGTTTAAGGCATCACGTAATCGTTCGAATGGTACAGCATACAGACTTTTAGTAAACATGTCTGCTATATTGTCACCAGATGTACATCTTAACAATCTTATGAATCCTTGTTCTACAGCACATCTTACATTTAAATACCTGATTAAGATGTGTTTACTTCGTGTTTTAATTCTACCATCTTGGGCTAACTGCTGTGCTGCTGTATTATCCCCATAAACAGCAATAGGTACTGCACAATGCATTTTCATGTCAGACATGAGCTTCCAGCTCTAAAATACCTTGGCTCATGGCCGCAAACTCGGCTTCACAAGATGAATGTGCTAACAAAGACTGTTTTAATGTCTTATGTGCAATGAGAGCACCTCCTACAAATATAGCTAGTCCTGTAGTGGATTTACCGTCAGGGCGATCTGCCCAACTAGCATCACAAAACATAGTGATCTGCATAGGTTCAGTGGCTTTCAGAACCAAAGAGAAGTTGAGAGTAGCCTTAAGATATTTTAATACGCGTTTTGCTGCTATCCAATCCCTATGGAAAGGCTTAGCACACCTTTGGCATAGCATGTTTACTGCTTGTGTTATATCTGGACGGCCCCAACATGAGAGATACAAAAGACTGCCCACCAATGACTGATATCTTTGTACATCTTCCAAGGGAAAATCATCTGGCTCCCTGATATACCCTGTAGTCATAGGAGTGGATACACCATGTGCTTCAGTTAATCCATACTCTGTGAGCAACTTTGTAATTTTATCTCTCTGATTCAGTTGGAAAAATCCATCCTGGGTTTTTGACACTTGCACTCCCAAATAGTTGGAGATAGGACCCAAATGTTTCACCTTGCAAATATCTTTAGCTATTTGTTTAAACCAACATAATTGTTCTTCTGTCTCATATATACACAATATATCATCTACAAAAATAAGGAGTTGTACTTCTGAACCTCCTACTATTTTTGTAAAAATACAGGCATCACCTTTGCCCTGCTCAAAACTTGCTGCTTTTAGTGATTGTGACAGGTATTGAAACCAAGCTCGTGCTGATTGACGCAACCCATACAAAGCTCGGTTTAGTTTGAGCACCATATGTTTATTTGACACCTCAAACCCTGGTATTTACTCCATGTATAAACATTCCTGTATAGGAGCATGGAGATAGGCTGTACAGACATCAAAATGATGTATGTTTTTGTGTTGAGCCCCTGCCTTACATAAGGCTAACTTTACTGTTTCAGGCCTAACAGTAGGAGAAAATACCTGGTCATAGTCTTGGAATTGTACCTGAGAGAAACCACAGGCTACCAAGCGAGTTTTCCTCTGCACATTACCTGAGGGAAGTCGTTTTACCTTATACAGCCACCTACAGCCAATGATATTTGTGTCTTTTGGCTTAGGTACAACTGTAAACACTTTATGGTCGGTTAGAGACTGATATTCGGCCTTCATGGCCTCGAGCCAAGCTTTTTTCTCTTCCCCCTCATAAGTGAGAAGTTCTGAATAATTAGCTGGCTCTTTAGCCAGTACACAGTTTGCTGCATTTTCAAAACCATACCTTTGAGGTGGGACACCCTTATTTGGATGACTGGACACACGTATAGGAGGACTAGACCTCTGTGTGTCCTGTGTTACCTGCCTGGCTGGAGAACTAATCTCCTGCTTCACACTCACGTCACCCTCTGGACTTGTTTCAGGCAATTCATCGGTAACTGGCAATGCAATCTGGCTTTCACTCTCATACCCATGAAGCCTTTTCCAACTTGCATGTTCACATACACTGGCCGAGCGGCTATATGATATCTTTTTGTTTTCATTGGTAAACCTGTAGGCCTTCATGCCACTCTGGTATCCAACAAATATCAGCTTAGAGGCTTTTGGGCTCCCTTTTCTGCGCTGTTTTAAAGGGATATGCACCCAAGAAGTCATGCCAAACACCCTTAGTAACTTTAGATTAGGATCCCTGTTGAAAAGTAACCTAAAAGGTATTTCATTCACAGCACGGGACCACAGACGATTTACCACATAACAGGCACAGATAATTGCCTCAGCCCAGTAAGTTTTTGGCAAACCAGCATCAGTTAACATAGCAGCCATTTTTTCTTGTATAATGGCACCATGCCTTTCTGCCAGACCATTTTCTTGCAGCACACTTGTATTTGCTACCCTGTGCAAGACACCATTTTTATCACACCAGTGAGAGAACTTTACAGACATGAATTCCCCCCCTTGGTCAGACTGGATGGCCTTTATGTCCAGCCCCAACTGTTTTTGTACCCTTTTTGCCCAAACCTTAAACAAATCAAAAGTTTGAGACTTGTGTTTCATAACATAAAGCCATGAGTACCGGCTAAAATCATCCGTTAGGACCAGGGCATAACAATTCTGAGAATGGCTTTTGGGGAATGGACCAATCAGATCCATGTGAATTAATTCAAGTGGCTTTGTAGACACCCGGCCACTTTTCTTAGCTACAGGGAATGCCTTTGTTTTGACTGCTTTACAAACAGTGCAGTCTAGGAACTTTGAGCAGCTTGACACCTTTTCTCCCTTCAGGAGTGTTAGAGTTTTGTTTATAACCCCAAAGCTAGCGTACCCTAAACGCCGGTGCAATAAATGCACACAATTGTCATGGCTACACGTGTTAGTAACTGTGTCAGCCTTTGCCTGCCTATTTTCTACAATATAAACATTGTTTTTCAGCTCCCCATTTGCTAGAACCTTGCCAGCCCTGCTTATAGAACATTTGTCCCCCATAAACCGGACCTCAAACCCCTTTTGGGTCAACCTACTTACTGATAACAGATTATGGTCCAAAGAGGGAACACAATACACAGGTGCAAAGTCCTCCTCCAGAGCTGTAAACCGCAAAGTTCCCATAGCACTCACTGAAGATTCTCTCCCATCTGCCAACAACACGGACTGCAGGTTGCTTTGTTGTAAATTATACAGCACCTCCTCCGATCGGGAGAAAGATTCGGTGGCGCCACTATCCAAAAGTCATTGGGAACACGTATTTGCAGTAGATGCAGTGACCAACCTCGCATGTTCATCTGGAATTCGAGGCTCCTGTACACGTCCTTGCTTCTGCTTCTGTTGTTTTCTTCTCCTGTCCGGGCAAAAGCGACGAAGGTGAGAAGTGGAGCCGCAACTGTAACATCTTCTCACGGCTGCTGCTGATAGCTGGGTGATCTCTCGCTGTTTGCTGGCAACTCCTCTGCCGTCAGTGGCAGAAACCCCTCGATGGGCCCCTCTGTCTGCTCGTTGCTCCGTCCTTGAATGCCAGCCTCCGTATGTTGAAACACGAGCCTCTTCCTCAAGAAGACGAGATGCAACATAGGAATAAGTGAGTTTATCTGGCTCCAGGCTCTCAAGGCTTGCAATAAGAGGAAAATATACATCAGGCACACTTGATAACAGAATGTATGCCTTATCAGAGTCCTCCGTGGGCTTTCCACGAGCAGCCAGTTGCTGGAAACATTCCGTCAGACTGTTTATATGCTTCTGAATGCTCTCCCCCGGCTTGAGAGCAAGTCTGTAGAGGCGACGTGTCCGCATGATTAATGACCCTGCAGATGTTCTGGCATGGATCAGCTTCAAATCTTCCCAGGCCTTTGAACTGGTAGCTGAGTCCCTGATGTGAAGCAATTGGTCATCCCCCACAGCCAGCACGATATGAGCTAAAGCACGCTAATCTGCACTCTTTTCAGCATCATTGGGGTCTGCTGGGGGATTGCTGACACTTTTCCACAGCCCCTCTCTCTTTAGAAAATGCTCCATACGCAACGACCAAGTGGAGTAATTCACGGAGGTCAGCTTCTCCACCAACACGACCGTACTCTGTGCCATACTTGCTTCTGCACTGGTCTGAGGGAGCTCGTTTGCCTCCTTCTCCTCCTGGTCTCTGACACTTTCCACTGCCAATAATTCCTCCTCCGAGGGACCGCGGCCATCAGGTGCCAACATCCACCACTGACTCTGCTGCGTCTCTACTTCAGTAGAGCCTCCTCAGCTTGGCGCAGTCTATCTGGGCCCATAACCCTGTTGAATAGTGTGTATTCAGCATGACTGCACCAGCTTTAGGAGGATCCACAAAGAGTCCACACCTTGTTTGTTTAGTAAAGGTGTATGATACAATTTATTTATAGGTGGATAAAGAGCAATATATACAGGTTACAGTCCAGAGAGACAAAGTGCTTCTCCTACACCTGGACTCGAAAGAAGCCCCAAACATACTGTACATAGTAGCTATTTATACATGTAGACGCCCAATCAGATGCATGCATGAGTTTAGCTGAGTCATTCATTTCATGGTCTCCTGACTCTTGACTTAACCATCTGACTCTTTGTCACCTGATGTGTCTACCTGTCATACTGATCGTTCTGATCTAAAGCCTCTGCACACTGGCTTTTGACACTTTGATATCAACACAGCTACCCCCTGAACCATAGGTGTAAACTACAGGGGGGCTGAGGGCCTCGAGCCCCCCCCCCGGATTTGGCCAGAGGGGGCTGAGCCCCCCCCCCGGGCAACCGGTGAACTATATGGGAGCTGAGGGGCTCAAGCCCCCTCAGATTGGCCAGGGGAGCAAGCAGTGACAAACTCACATGAGCGACTCAGTTACAATGGCAGATGAAGCACAGGACTGTCCACCCTTCATATTGTATCATATTACAATTTCCATTATTCTTTGGGGCTTTGTTCCTGTTTTTTGCTCATATGTATTGCTGTGTTTATTAAGAATTATTAAGACTCTGATGGAAGATATATGATTTTGAAAATCAGGCTTCTAGAAGGCAAGATATACACACTAGCAACAATATATGCACCAAACAATGCAAGAGAAAAAAATTATGAAAATGTTTTCCAATCCATTTTTGATTTTCAAGAAGATAATGATCTTCGGAGACATGAACGTGGTAATGGATCTAAAAAAAAGATAGGTGAAAAAAAAACCCAAAGAAGACAACTTCCCAAAAATGTGTTTAATTATATGGAAATGTTACAAGTGGAAGATGCTTAGAGGATAAAAAATCTGAATACTGGTGGAGACTATACTTTCTTTTCTGACAGACACCAAACACATTCAAGGATTGATATGTGCTGGATATTTTTAAAAACTGAGTTATTTATATTGTTTACTCTTTGTTTTCTTTTTTTTGATATAATTATAATTGTGCTATCATTTTTATTTTCTCTGTTCTGCTTATATTTATAAAAATAAATTTTATATTAAAAAAGAATTTATACACTGCCTTATAATACCTATGGCTATGGCTCACGCTAAATAGCTTAGTCCTTAACCCTGGCTGGCTGCACCCACTTTCAATGTAGCAACAGTCAGATTGCAAGGCCTCTGTTGGACATACTTGCAACATAATTGCTTGGCTCCAATTTACATTTGGAAAACAAAACAATGGCCCACAGACTGGAAACGCTGTCTACATTACAATTCCCCCAAAAAGGGATGCCAAAGAGAAAAGCAACTATCGAACTATCACGTTAATTTCCCATGCAACCAAAGTGATGCTCAAAATTCTACAGCAAAGACTCTTACCATATATGGAATGAGAAATGCCAGACGTTCAAGCTGGTTTCAGAAAAGGAAGAGGTACCAGAGATCACATTGCAAATTGATTATGGCTAATGGAATGTACCAGGGAATTCCAGAAGAAAATCAGCTCTTGTTTACAGCAAAGTTTTTGTCTGTGTGGATCATGAAAAGCTATAGAGACTGTTAAAAGAAATGGGTGTGCCACAACATCTGATTGTTTTGATACTCAACCTGTACTCTGGACAAGAGGCTACTGTCAGGACAGAACATGGGGAAACAGAATGGTTTCCAATTGGTAAAGGTGTCAGACAAGGATGCATATTATCTCCTTACCTGTTTAATCTCTATGCAGAGCATATCATAAAGAAAGCTGGATTAGATCTAGAAGGTGGAGTGAAAATTGGTGGAAGGAACATTAACAGTTTGAAATATGCAGATGACACCATGTTACTGGCAGAAAATAGTGAAGACTTGAAATGACTACTATGGTTAAAGGAGAGAGCACCAAAGCAGGATTACAACTGAACATCAAGAAGACAAAAGTAATGACTACTGAGGAATTACTCCATTTTAAAGTTGAGAATGAGGAAAATTGAAATTGTCCAAGATTTTTTATTCCTTGGCTCAAACATCAACTAACAGGGAGACTGCAATGGAGAAATAAGAAGATTGAGACTTGGAAGAGCAGCTATGAGGGAGCTAGAGAAGATCCCTAAAGATTAAGATGTCTGTCTGGGAACCAAGATCAAGATAATACAAACTGTGGTATTCCCCATTACTATGTCTGGATGTGAAAGTTGGAGAGTGAAGAAAGCTGACAGGAAGAAAATTGATTCATTTGAAATGTGGTGCTGGAGGAAAGTTTTGCAGATACCATGGACAGCCAAAAAGACAAATAAGTGAGTACTAGATCAAATCAAGCCTGAATTCTCCCTAGAAGCTAAAATGACAAAACTGAGGCTATTGTACTTTGGTCACATCATGAGAAGACAAGATTCTCTGGAAAAGTCAATAACGCTAGGAAAAGTGTAGTAACGACACAAGACAAGATCTGGATGCAAAGTCTGTCCCTCCAACATGAAGGCAAGTGTTTTATTGAGAAAGCTTTCAGGAACCCGGAAAAGAGCAATGCCCAAATATGTCTATAGCAATAGTTACAACAATAGTAGCATGTTCTAAACTAGTTCTGAACCAGTTACAGGCCACTGGACAGATATGCTGTGATCAGCCTTCTGTCTTATCTATTAGGCATAGCGAAAAGCACAACGTGAGACATGTGTGAATATTTAAAGTGTATGGGAATATTATGCTCTGTGAAGGGTGAGAGAACAAGATAAAACATGTTACAACTACTCCCTGATTCCTGTTGTGGTGTGCCAACTGACCAGAAATCAGGAATGTAAAGAGTTGCCAAGGCAAACTGGGTGGTGTGCCAACTCCAGCTAACCTACCGAAAAGTAGAAGGCAGTAGGAAAAAGAGGAAGACCTAACACGAGATGGCTTGACTCAGTAAAAGAAGCCTTGCCCTCCAGTTTGCAGGATCTGATCCCAGGAACACTGGGAAAAGGTAGCCCCTATGTTTCCTTGTTGAAATAGCTTTGTTTGTTTGTTTTCTTGCTGTTTTTTTTGGGGGGGGGGAACTGTGTGTGGGAGAACAGTTAGTTTTTTTCATGGTAGTGAGGGGGCTGGTTCAGCCACTCCTAAGTTCCTCTTTCAATTTCCATTCCATTTTTAAATGGAGAGTTGGTATTACAGAAAAGCACAATTCCTAAAATGGCAGACTGAGAGCCAAGCTACAAATGACGCCTGACACAGGTTGGACACTTGTCAGCTTCCCTCAAGTTTTGATGGGAAACGTAGGCATCCTGGTCTTGCAGCTGTAATGGAGAGCCAAGCTGTAAAACCAGGATGCCTACATTTCCCATCGAAACTTGAGGGAAGCTGACAAGTGTCCAACCTGTGTAAGGCGTCACTTGTAGCTTGGCTCTGAGTGCTGTCTCTCTGAAACAATGAGAAAGCCCATCTGCATGAACAAGATTGAGGGGGGGGGGAATGCAGATCAGAGGCCTTTTAAAAATTTCCTTTTGCCCTGTGTGCAGCCTGGAACGAATGTTGGCAAGGAATGTGCATTTAATTATGTGTTTTTGTTAATAATGTGTTCTGAATGTCTGTATTTTTAAGGTGGAGTTTTTAAGCAGTGTGCTAAGAAAGCAAGGTATATAAAATCCTAGGGAGTATAACTGAGTTTTCTTTGGGATCGTGACTAGCACTGTTCTGAATTGTCTCAAAATGTGCTTGTACTCACAGGATATGAGTTTGAAATGAGAAGAAGGAGATTGCTACTACTCTGAACTCTGTACATTGTTCAGAAATCAAGTGCACAGCAACTGCTTTGTATTCTGCCCTGGTTCAGACTTCAACCACACATTTACCAAATGAAAGCATCTACGATGCAACAATTTAATAAATTTCAGTACTAAGTCACCCTTATGAATAAGGCAGAATCAAGACTCTTGTAAATGAACATCCAGGAAAACTTAAGAAATGTTCCTCTATAGGCTTTTCTGTGTGACTTTCTTAGTGTCAAATTTGTGGCCATTAGTTTGTCCTATACACATGGTATGTATATTTTTAGATCTTAAAGTGACTATCCTAAAAGTGAATTTCAAAAACGAGACAGCAGGAGATCGCTGAGATACCACTATAACCACCGGCCAACTCCCACCTTTTTCTAGGTTTGGTCCAGTCCAGGGGCATTGTTAGGGGAGTCTCCATGAGTGTCCAGGTCCCCCTAAAATTGTGAGGAGCCCCTCCGTAAATCCCCCATGGTCCCACCTCCATAGATGGTGGCAAAGGAGGCCCCTTCCTGTGATGTCATTGGTTCCTCCCTATGATGTCACTGGGCCTCGGTTCTTTTAAGGATTGGATATAACAATGCCTCTGTCCCAGCCCCAGCCCCCCAGCCCCGGGAAATTGGAAAGTCTACGCCCCTGCCCTGAACCACTGGGGCTTCTGCAGTTAGAGGAAAATATACATGTTATGGCAGGGACAAGGCCCCTCCCAAGTCTTTCACCCTCCTTGCCACCCACACCAAACCTCTTTTCACAGTTTTGGGGCTTCCTGGGCAATATCTCTGTGAATATTAGCATCGATCGAATGTAGAATATAGACTTCAGTATTAGTCTCTAACCTAACCCTTCTCCCTCCAGTCATATTTTTCTCTTACACAACCTATACTTGAAAGATTCATGGCAGAATTCACACTAAACCTCTCTGACTCAACCCCATAATCTTCCTCATAAGAAAAATTTCCCCAGTATGAGCTTCCCTTCACATATCTGAAATGAGATGTGACTCACGAAAGCTCATGACGACACAGATGTTAATCTTTAAGGTGTTACTGGGCTTTTGTTATACAGCTACTTTTCTGCAGACTCTACAGTGCTGCTGGTCTCCTGTTTTATCTCGT
The DNA here is from genome assembly GCF_028583425.1 of Eublepharis macularius. NCBI lineage: Eukaryota > Metazoa > Chordata > Lepidosauria > Squamata > Eublepharidae > Eublepharis > Eublepharis macularius. The sequence goes on along the minus strand of NC_072794.1, from coordinate 102,860,529 downwards.
GTGGCTATAGATTAACAGAGCAACCTAATTGGCATTAGAGAGTTTTCCAGTATTGCAGGTGCCCGAGAACACCAGATCGATACAGTTATCTTTAACTTGAATTTCAAAAGGCATCTTGATTTCCTAGATTTATTATTTTTTTTATTTATAGTCTGTCTTTCTTGCTGAGATTCAAAGGTGGTTTACAGGATTTAAAAAGTTAAATCAGACAACACAAGACAGCCAATGCAATAGGACTAGGATTACAGAATTATGGAACAACCCGAACAACAAACTAAGGCAGGTAAACTATAAATAATGCAGAAAGTCGATTACAAGGTACAGGTAATGCAGTAAAATCAGATGATACCTACAATAATCGTTGCACTGGCCTATTTCATAATAAAGGTACCGTCCTGGGATGTTCCTTCTGTTCCAGAAAGACCTGTTTTCACTGTTCACTGCCCCATTTAGTTCCTCCTAGAATGTTTCTTGATCGGCTTTTGTTGTGCATTTTTGTTTTCAGAGCAAATCAGTTCCCACCAATTCCCCAGCTCTGGTCCTCTCTAAACCGACGAGTCACTCGCGGGCTGAGGAAGAAAAGGTTAAGAGTTTCCATCAGGGGCCTCGTTGGTGTTCTGCCATGTGCAGGCCGACCAGATGTGTGCGCACTCCGCAATAAGTAACAATACATTCATGAGGCCTTAATGGGGCTTTCTCCTTGCAAAGTGTGCCTTTAACACTATTGCCTAAACGTTGCTGCCCTCTCCAACCTTTTAACCGAAGCTGCTCCTTTAAGAATTGAACGGAACTCCACGCCCCTCCTCCGAGCTAGTTGCGGCCCGAGCTGTTGGGGAGAGCGGAGCGGGAGCGCCATGGCGACGATGATTCTGGGCTACTGGGATATTCGAGGGGTGAGCACATAAGAACCTTGTCGCCAGTCAGTTCGAATGCGCATTTATTAGGGCGCGCGAAGCGTCTGTGTGTTTCCCCTTCCAAGGCTGCGCGTTTCAGGTTTTTGGATCGACTGCGAGGTCTTTGTGCTTTGCAGAGAATGGAGCTTAAGGCGCGATGAAAGTGGTTCAGAAGCTGTCTGCGGGGGATCTGGGATCGCTCCCCTGGCCCAGACGATCGTGCGTGCAAACGATACGCGCAAGACGAGGCGGGGAGGCTGCGGGAGGGTTGAAGGTTCCCAGCGGGCAGCAGAAGTTTAAAACAACAGTAAAGTCTTTAATCCGACTGCATTTCGGAGCCTTCGCCAACACTACCCGGGCAGTGAAAGTGGAGGGTTTTTTGGTCAAACTCTTCGAGACAAGCACGCTTCCCTTTTAATGCTGCAATCCAGGGAATAAGCACCGTTGATCACAGTGGGGCTTACTTTTTGAATACATTATGTAGACGGGGGAAAGGCTCAGTCTTTCCCGATAGTACATATTAAGGGAGATTTTGTGGTTAACTCTCAAGAAATTTAAAGCTGTCTACCACTTGTTAAATGGGGTGGTTTTCATCTGTGACTGAAGAACTGGTGCTGGGTAAGATTTGTTAACTTGGAACAAAGATGTGTTTGTGTGTGTGTGCGCGCAAGCGAAAGGAAGAAAAGTTGAACTGTAAATAAGTATTTTCTGGGGCCTCTTGGTGGGGTTTCGTAACTTCCCCCTATTTACAGGTTACCCTGTAAGAGAATTACTGACTCGGGGTCACCCAACAAGCTTCATGGCAGAGTGCCATGATCCTAGTCCTAGTCCAGCACTCCTAACGTCAACACTACACTAGTGTGATGTGGCTATGTGACAACGTAACCTTCTTATTTAGTTGTGAGGTGTGTGATTCAATCTGATGCCCAGAAAGGAGGGATGCGTCCAGGCACGGAGAGAGGAGCTGGGAGGGCAAAAGCTACAGACAGCAACATTTGTTTTCTGATGTAATGGAGAAATGAGACGCTAAGTATGAGGAGATGCAGGAAGAAAGGATCGCTGTAGGCATTAAAAGCAATGACTGGAGGTTGAAAGGGGAAGAAGACTGTGTGTGTTGTGCGAGAGTTTCAGGAGGGGAGCAGCATGATCGTAGCAACAGGGAGAAGTTTCTCTAGAAACATTCTGAACTGGTGGAAGAAATGGCTGGAGGGAAAAGCAGCAGAGGAAGAGGGGCGAAGGGAAGGGCTTGAGCAGCAGGGAACAAAGGCAGGATGGACCTCGTAGATCATCCTAGCAAATTTAATTTGGCTAACTACTGAGGTATCCTGTATCTAGTTAATTTGGGGGCTTACCAGTTGTTCTTCAAAGGTTGTTGCATAGACATGCACTTAAAGAGTACATTAACAGTATAACCTGAGAGGCTTTTCTTTGTTGAGTGAAACCTAAGATGTACATTGGTTTTGAAGTAAACAAAGTATTTTCACCTTTGGCAAATTTCCTGTGTTCATGGGTGCCCATTTAATTTAGGATTTCAATGCTGTAAATCTTTTGCTATGAGATTTCTGAAGAGTGGTACAAGATTGAATCTTTTAAAACTTCTAACCAGCAAGATGTATTGTGAATGTAACTTCAGATGCTTGTGCTGGGCTTTCGTGGTTTCTTTCTCTTAATTTTTACCAGATTGACCATGTGAGGAAATATGGTCTAAAATATATTTAGCATGTTCTGCATTAGGATTGAGGATACATTAGAATTTACTGCTGTTCTGTACCCTTCTGAGGCTTCATTCCTATGCATACTTATTTGGGGCAAATCTGTGGGAGTGATTTCTGTGTAATCATGCGTAGTAGGATTGAGCTCATCAGTAATGTGTGTGTACTGCAGTATGCTGGCATCTTATACGGCCTTTGCCCTTTTCCTTTCATGAACAGCTTGCTCATGCCACCCGATTACTACTGGAGTACACAGGAACCCCTTATGAAGATAAGTTATACAGCTGTGGTGAAGGTATGTACTAGACACAAATGCTAGATTTGTGTGCTAAATTTTGCAAATATGTAAAGTTGCTGGGAGGGGGTGGAATGTAGTGTAGGTGAAATATTGTAGTGTATGGATGCATCTCTCTCTGTTATCTGAAAGTTTGTCAGATAGAAGACGAACGTTTATTAACATGAAATGTTACCTTGGGGATGAGCTGGAGACATACTGTTGGGTGCAAGAGGAAATGGTTTGTGTGGGCATGTCCACCATGGATGTTTCATGTATCACAATCAACTCCTGTAGCCAGGGCCTCTGAGAGGAATTTTATGAGGTGATGCAGAAAGATTTCACGGCCCCTTTCCTGCTCCATTAGCCATCTTTTTTATCCATAATGATTTTAAGCATAAGGTCAAAAAAGGGTAAAAATAGGCTTTGTATTTACTTAAAAATGAGCATTCTTTGCATTTTTTTGTGAAAAATTTCTAATGACGGCATCAAAATTAATTGTTCTGGCAATGTTTGATTCAATACTCAGCCTGGTCAAATCCACATGACATTCTTGAGACACTGTAGACCTTAATTTTTGTTTAAATTAGCTTGAGTTTTCTAAATGATGTCTCTGCAGAAGTTACTGTTGCTGGAATTGTTAAAAGAATTCATAAGCTGACACAAACATTTGGAAACAGGTCACCACCAAGTCTGTATTCTGATATGTTCAACAGATCCAGTGGTTTTAACTATGCATTTCCAAAATTTGCCTTTTGTACTGAAGGTAAATGCTGCATTTCTGTCAAAAAATCCTCATCTGTTTTGATAAAAATGAAGCTTTTTCTTTCAAGTCACTTTCAGACATGGTGAGGTATTCCGTAAGAAACTGAACTTTTCAGCCAACTGCTTCAGCATCGAATCTTACAGTTAATCCTGCTATAACACTGTCTACCAAAACATGAAACACAAACTTTCTGGAGTAGGCTTCTTCTGGTGAATCACCTGTGTCATTCATTTCCAGCAAGTTAGCATCAGGTCTGTTATCATGCTGCCTCGCCCTCTTGTGCGTAACTCCACGACCCTTAAGACAGTTTATTTCTGTCTTAAGGGTAGATGCAACAATTTTGACTTCATTCCACATGTATTTCCAGCCGTTTCGAAGAAAACACAAAATATCTATCTATTGAAAGAATCTCCAAATCCTATAGCAGTACATTTCTGTAGTTTTGAAAGTGCTACTTAACTTTTTTTAAAAATTTCTTTTCTAGGCATTAGCTAGTTAGTCACCCCTTTGAAACTGTACCACACCATTTTAGGTACCAGAAAAATGGAGAGCATGAACATGTACAGAGTGCACATTTCTTGCCAGTGTTCTCTCCAGGCTGCACACAGGGCAAAGGAAATTTTTGCAGACGAGGTTTTTCATTACTTCAGAAAGACAGTACTCAGTTTTAGGAATTGTCCTTTTCTACAATAGATACCACCTCTCCATTTAAAAATGGAATGGAAATTGAAAGAGGAAGCTTAGGAGTGGCTGAAGGAGCCTCCTCCACACACATTACCATGAAAAACGAACTGTTCTTCCATACACAGCAAAAAAAAATCCTCAAAAAACAGAAAACAGCAGCAACAAACAAACAAAGCTATTTCAGCAAGGAAACACAGGGCCTACCCTTTCCCAGTTTTCCATTTCCAAAATACAATGTAATGATAACGTAACTGAAAAGTAAAATAAAATACTTACTTTTTCCCTATTAAAAGGAACAGAAATGGTTCCTTAACAGAGTAGCATTGATTGCAGTGAAAATGTGATGATGGGTGGTTGGAGCGTGCTGGCTGGTGTGAGTGTGGAAGTTTTAGAAAAGTTTTCGTTTTAGAAAACTAAATTATTTATTAATTCTTAATAAACACACAAATACATATGAGCAAAAGACAGGAACAAAGCCTCAAAGAATCATGGAAATTGTAATGTGATACAACAGGAAGGGTGGACAGTCCTGTGCTTCACCTGCCATTGTAACTAAGTCCCTCATGTAAGCTTGTCACTGCTTGCCCCCCATGGCCAAATCCGAGGGGCCTTGAGCCCCTCAGCCCCCAAGTAGTTCACTGGTTGACTGGGGGGGATCAGCCCCCTGACCAAATCCGGAGGGAGGCTCAAGCCCCTCATCCCCTCACCTCCCCTATAGTTTACACCTATGTACAACAACACGTCCACTACAACAGTGGCCACTGGCCTAAACATTCTGTCTGCCTGGCTGGAGAGTGGAGAGTCACGTGATCTTCTAACTGGCACATGCTGCCCCTAGTGGAATGTAAAGGATAAAACTATGCTATGTAGGCAAACAACATAAGGTATAAATTCCAGTCTTCATATGCAAACTGCAGGAAATTCTTGGGCCACCTTTCAGCCTCTTTGGGCCCCCCATGGGCCCTGGGGCAATGCACCTGCTGACCCCCCCTCTCATAGGGCCTGCCTGTAGCCCACAAGGTTCCATAGCTTGGTCTCTATAATTCCTGTCAGTTGCCTGGACAACTCTGACACCTATGTAGATTGTGCAACTTTTGCAGCAGGCTTCCTCCTGACAGTGGGGGAAAGGTACAGTCTCTTACAGTGAGACTTCCTGCATTCTATTATGCCACTCAGGAGGGAGCAGAGGCAGCTGCTGTGCAGCTGCGCCCAGTAGCAGCTCCGCCCCCATGTGCAGGATTTCACCCAGTTTTAGTAGAGCTGGTGGTTCAGTTTGCAGAAGTGCTGCAACTGCAAACTAACTTCGACGTAGCTCATTAGCAGCTGTTGTGCCATGACCATTGCAGGTAGGTGTGAGGGCAGAATATAAGCATTGCTCCATAGTAAAATCTAAAAATGAGCCGTGAGTTTTAATATGAACAGTAAAATCACTGGAAACTGTACTTTAATCTCTGTTCTTTGCCCTCTCAAGTATTGCTGGGAAACCCTGGTCGAGTTCCAGCCCTAATGAAAGAATGGTGTTGAAATGGGGCATATCAGGAAAGAGGATTAAAAACTAACACTGGACAGGCAACTTTTGGTCTTGTTTGACTGAACGTACTTAAAGGAAAGTCAATCTCTAAAGTACTTTTTTGTGACTGAACTCTTATAATCTACTTTTCTAGATTAAAAGAAAAATGATCTACATGCTATGTTTCTGCTAGCCCTAATTGTGCACTAGTGGATTACCCCCATACAATTTGGGTATGTGGTGTTACTGGCAGGGAACTAACTCATAGTTTCACTGCAGGAGTTAGGAGTGCTTGGTTTTGTTTGCAACCTTCTGGAGCTCCCCCGACTCCAAAACTCATCACTCCATGGTTTGGAAGCTTAAATGTGGTAGGAAATGTATCATAGAGTTAACCAACTTAAACTCCACCATATTCTCTGCAGTTTATTTCTTTCAAAAAATTATATGCTGCCTTTCCACTCAGTTTAGGGTCCCTAAGACAATGAACAATCAAAATCGTGTTTAAAACGCAGGTGAATATATATATAAAACATATAAATAAAACACGTAAGTTTGTTAGCTCTCCTCCCTATCCGTGTGTTTTTGTAAGAGTTAGTGAGGGAATGCCAAACAAAACAAAAAGGTCTTCACCCACTGGTGGGGAACAACAGTAGCCGCAGACAGACAAATTTCCCTGGGGAGGGAGTTCCAGAGTTCTGGTGCCATGACTGAGAGCAGAACCACAAGTGACAAAAGGCACAGATTGGACACTTGTCAGCTTCCCTCAAGTTTTGATGGGAAATGTAGGCATCCTGGTCTCGCAGCTTTGCTCTCTGACTGCTGTCCAATGGACTTTTCAACTGTCACGTGTCCAACATTCCACCAAGCTGCCTACATTTCCCATCAAAATTTGAGGGAAGCTGACAAGTGTCCAATCTGTGCCTTTTGTCACTTGTGGTTCTGCTCTGAGAAGGGCCCATCTTGAGCTGCCACCCATCTAGCCTCAAATGGTGGGGGGCACCCAAAGTAGGGCACCTGAAGTTGATGGGAACTGTCAGGTGAATTCATATGGAACTAGGTATTTCTTCAGGTATGGTATTCCCAAGCTGAATAGGAGCTTTAAACGTCCATGCTAACACCTTGATTTGGATCCAGAAGCAAATAGAGAATCAGTCTAGGTGGAACAAAGATGGAGTGATAGGGTCCCTATGTCCCACCCCAGACAGCATTCTGGCCACAGTATTCTATACTAACTGTAGCTTCTGGATACACTTCAAGGGCAGCCACACACAGAGCACATTGCAGTAATGTAATTTACAAGTTACCAGGACATGTACAGCAATGGGAAGATCTTTCTGCCTATGAAGGGTTGCAGCTGTCCAAAGCTGGTGAAAGATGTCTCTGGTTATTGCTGCTACTCGTTTATCGAACTGAAGGCCTAGGCCCAGCAGTACCTCATAAGCTATGAACCCGCTTCTTTAGGGGGAGTGCAGCCCCATCCAGAACAGGAGACATCCCATTTCCTAGCTCAAACCTCCCTCCCTCCAGTAGCACCTCACTTTTGTCAGAGCTCAGCTTCAGCTTATTAGCCCTCATCCATCCCCAAACTGCCTCAAGACACCTGCTCATGGTTTCCACGCCCTCCCTGGGATCTGCTGGAAGAGCTGAGCATCATCCACATATTTGTGGCAACTCAGCCCAAATCTCTTGATGATGTCTCCCACTGGCTTCATGTAGATATTAAAAACCATGGGGGACAGGATGGAACCTTGCAGGACCACAGAGGCCAAGGAGCCAAGTAGCAGTCTTCTAGTACCACGCTATGAAATCTATCTGAGGTAGGACCAAAAACACAGCAGAACACTGTCTCCTGGTCCCAACCCCAAAAGGCAGCCCAAAAGAATACCATGATCAAATGGTGTTAAAAGCTACCAAGAGGTCCAGGAGAATCAGGAGGGTTGCACTCCCCCTATCCATCTCCTGCACAAATCCTCCACCTAGGTGATCATGGCTGTTTTAGTTATAGAACCAGACCTAAAAGCAGACTGGAATAGATCCAAACAATTTGCTTGATTCAGGGATTCTTGAAGTTGCTCAGCTACCACTCGTCAGTCACTTTGCTTGTGAATGGTACATTTGAGACTGGGTGATAGCTATTCAACTCTCCTTGGTCCAGAGTAGCTTTCTTTAGGAGTGCATGCACCACAGCCTGTTTCAAGGCTAGGGAGATGGCCCATTCTCTTGAGGAGACATTAACCGAGTCTGGCACCCCCTCCCCACTCGTAGGGAATTTAAGCTACAAGGAGGAGCAAGGGTCGTACAAGCACGTGGTCCGTCTCAAACTTGCAAGGATCTTGTCCCTGTCCAGTTTGTCGGGCTCTCCTTGGTTTTTGTTCCCCACAGCTCTGCCAAGCAAGTGGTTCTGTTTTGTTTGCAAGCTTAACGTAAGAGTAAACTTCATATGACAGAGAAGTGCATAACCAGTGAAGAAGATTCTTTCACTGGTGGAGCAAAGCACTGAGGGGATGATAGTTACGTTGTTCTTTTTTTAAAAAAAAATCTGTGTTCATTAGCACTAGATGAGTGCTGCTTGCCACAGTAGCACACCAGGGGAGTATGAAGTTCCAGTGAGACTGAATGTTTATCTAGAAGTCCCCTGCCAAGTTCACAAAAATTGCAGAGGGATGGACGTGGATTGTATTGATAATCACATCTCCTCTTAATTACAATTGTATGGTAATTACATAAGCCATGGAGGCACTACTGCGTGTGTGCGTGGAGGGGGTTGTGGAGGAGGTTATTGCTCCATCAGTAAAATACTGACATGCTAGGAAAATTCAGTACCCTTATAGCAGAGGTAAGATGCGGAGATGAAAAAATGAGTAGCAGCTTTACACTTACTATCTTAAAAATGTGGCTGTTCAGAAAAGCCACAAGCGCCCCAGGAAAAGGGTACAATGGAGGCTTTGTCTTGTAGGCTTCAGGGCTCAGATCTTGCTGTTTGTTTCTTCATGTGTCAATCTTGCCAAGCAGTCCCTCTACAACTGTAGAATGCCCCTGGTGTTTTGCACAGAAAATGAGACAAGTAGATACTTCTACTTGTAGGGATACGTCTCTGAATTAAACATCCCAAGAAGGGGGTAGGATTACGTACAAGATTTCCGAAAGGTTGGCATGAATTGTGAATTTGGCTTGAAGAGTATTTGTGTTACCAATCGTAAAGCGAGTTCAAGACCTGGTGAGCAGTCTTCCCCCAGAAAATCCAGCATGAGCTAACCAAGTACCTCAGAAGTAAATCACACTGAATTCAGACCCAAATAGGTGTCTCTAGGATTGTAGCCTTGGCTGCACAATTTGGCACATCTTTAAAAATGCGGTTTTCCTGGCAATGTGATGAGAATCAAGTGTGGCCAAGCATGTTGCTGGCATGTGCAGCGAAGTATCTCTCCTGTTTTTGTTTTTCTTCCCAGCACCTGACTATGATAAGAGCCAATGGATCAATGAAAAGGAAAAGCTGGGCCTGGACTTTCCTAATGTATGTAGCACTCTTTCTTTTCCCAGAGGGAAGATCATCTGGTTTGTGTAACCCATGATCCTAGATATTTGGAAGAGTCTATATTTTGTTGGTGTTTGTATGGTTTATGGCTTCCGCCACATAGCAATAAAGAATTGATTGATATTTGGAAGAGGACCATAATCTTCTCTGGAGCATTCACTGGTGGGGATAAAATGAGAGGGGTTTGCTCAGAGGCAATTATGAGTAGACTGTGAGTGTGGAAATGCAAGACCCTCATTGGACCTGATGCATATCACTCTTGATTCTCTTTCCCAGCTCCCCTATCTAATTGATGGGAAGACCAAGCTTACACAGAGTAATGCCATCCTCCGGTACATTGCACGGAAGCATAAGATGTGTAAGTGTTTCTTGAGCTCCTTTGGGGCCTGGGCTGACAGATAAGAACCTGCTTTTGTCTGCCTCGAATTTCTGATCTCCTATGTTGGCTCCAGGTGGAGAAACCGAGGAGGAGATTTCCAGAGTGGACATACTGGAGAACCAGGTGATGGATTTCCGCATGAGTCTTGCGATGGTCTGCTACAGTCCTGATTTTGTGAGTTCACTTGCCTCTATGTAACCAGTAATGAAATAGTGGAGAGCAATGAGATTGGGCAGCGGGGGGTGGGTGGGTGGGCTTTAAGACCTGCAAAAGGAGAGTGGCTCCATGCCTGAGTGGTAAGCATAATGGAGGTGTGTGTGGTAGTGTTTTCTGCATGTGAAGCATGAGTAATACACACCCACCTTTTAACCTCGCTGTATGCCACGTCTGTGAACCCCAATTAGCCTAAAGCCTGACACTGTCTACTGCACTGTGTGAGGTGCCATAGTGCAGAATAGAGTTTGGCCAGGAGAAGAATCCCTTCTGACATGAGACTGCTCTCCTAGACCAGCCTAGCAACTACTTGTGAATCTCTGTTTTCTTGAAGGAGGCTATTTTGTATCACGGCTTTATTAGCAGTCCCTGGAGGCAGTGTGTCACCTTGGTGGTTATAGGTGTACATTTAGCGGTTCTTGCATGAACAGCCCCAAACTCCATAGCCCTGTTGGACAGAGGAAAGTTTGGGTTGAATTTTAGCTATGATCATAGTTTATTTTTTTTCTCCTCTGTTTGCAGGAGAAACTGAAGCCTGGGTATTTGGAGCAACTCCCAGGAAAACTGAAACTGTTTTCCCAGTTCCTGGGAGATAGAAAGTGGTTTGCTGGGGAGAAGGTATATGCACATCCCAACATAAGCATCCAACGAGAGGTGTGATTCCTGCAGTTTCTCATGGTCAATTTCTTTCTAGATCACGTTTGTTGACTTCCTCATGTATGATGTCCTTGACCAGAACCGCATGTTTGAACCCAAGTGCCTGGAGCAGTTCAAGAACCTTCAGGATTTTCTCACTCGTTTTGAGGTTAGCTTTGTATTCCTAAGATGTGACTGCCCGAGAAGGCTTTCCTGTGTCTCTTGTGACTTTGTTAGTTACTGGTGAAAAGCTATGAACTGATAAATTGAATACAAGGTTTCAAACTGGCTAAACCGGCTATCCATACTGGCACAGACAAGGGATACTTGAGACTCTTGTTTCTCTTTGGAACTGAAAAGATTTCAAGTGTGGCCTTGAAAGCTGAAATCAGCTTTGCTGAAGGGCCTGAGATAATTTTTCTTTGTGTAACATATTTCTTCCTGTGCAGGTATGGCTGTAGGCAACGTGAGGATTTGCTAGCTCTGTCAACTGTAAAACTTTGATTGGAAGTTGTGTGGGAAGAGGTAGCTTAGTCGATCTTGATCCTTTCTCTTAGAAAAATCTAGTTCCTTCCCCTTTGTGGGCTAGGCCGCAGTTGTGGTAGATGCTCTGTCCAGTGTGAACTAAGAGGATACCTGGAGTTTCTTATGTGTTAAGTGGTCAGTGTGGGAGGATATTTCATGGCAAGGTTGCTTGGTGTAACAATGACACCAGTGCCATGGAACTCTGCCTTGGAAATGGGATGGTTGTGGAGTATGAAGTCTGGTAGATCATTGTTGGAACATAAGACATACTCTTTCATGGCTGAATATGTGTAGAGAGTGAGCCTTTTAGGAATCACTTCATTCTCTTTAGTATTTTATCTGTTATCTTTTGCCATTATGGTTTTAGAAAGTTCTCCTCTTGTTCTTATATTGCTACACTGTACAATTTTAAGGTTTTTTTTAAAAATAAAAAGCCTACTTTTTATCCCCATATTTTTTATGCTGTGTCTGCCACTTTATAGTGATATTTTATTAGTGTGCTTATTATAAGCCACTTTATGGATACATAGAGAGGTGGCATATTAACCAGGGTATAAAGCAAGCAGTTAAAAGCAGAGATGGACAATGCTTGGTACACTGTTAATGAAAGCAGAAAGAAAAGAATGATTCTTGTAACTTTTAGGAGGAACAAAATTGGCAGATTGGACTAGGAAGGATTGTCTGACTTTCTTACAGTTTCTTGTCTGTTTTGGTCTGCCAAGGCTGAATTCTTCTTTTTCCTAAACATGTGATGTTCTCTGTTCTTAGGCCCTGGAGAAGATTGCTGCCTATATGAACTCCAGCCGCTTCATGAAGACTCCTATCAACAATAAGATGGCCAAGTGGGGCAACAAGAAAGAGTAGGAGGAGGAACAGCTCTTAATTGCTGTTGAAATGCTGACACCCCCCCTTCCCCATCAACTCTTTTGGCCTTAGCTGGAATTGGATGAATACACTTGAGGGCAGTGCTCTAGTGTTGCTGGTCTTTTCCCCCTTTTGTAGAACAATTGATAAGATTTCTGTCTTTGGCTTGAAAGCTGTAATAACCAATAAAGAATCTTGGAATTATGTCGAAAGGTTGAATCATACCCCCTGTTGGCAAGCTGATCACATGAGTGCTGCCTTTGACTTCATGTGTTTAGACTGAGTGGTTGTGCGAACGTGTCTTATCCACTTGTGGAAGACAAGACCTTCATGTTGGATACTGGTCTTTTGTTAATTTCAGGGCCAATTTAGTGGTCTAATGGAGGGTTTTCCCCCCAAAAGTTTCCTTGGCAGCTAGCAAATAACATTCAGTGTTATATTTTTCTGAATACAAAAATGTTTACATACACAATTCAGCGATAAAATTAAGGTAGTATGGAATATTTCTGGAAAACTTAAAATTCACTCCTATTTTCTCATTACATTCATATTCATCAAAATACTCCCCCCCCCTTCTGTTAATATATACATAACACTATTAGCCTTACCCCATGTTTTTACAAGTTACAAATATATAGGGGGTGATTGAGTTTGTTTCTAGTGGACTACAACGAACATTTTTGCTGCTACTTACTCCATAGCCCATATAGGAGAATGTATTTATATTTTTTTAGCTTAATCTACATATACAAACAGATAATTTCTAGACCAAATGGAGATGCAATTTTGAACCTTTTCTTAATTCATTTAAATACTTGTTGCCAAATGCAAGGAGTAATTTTATATAGATTTCCTGTTACACTGATTTACTATTGGCTTCCTGTTTACATTTAAGTCTTCTTCCAGTGTCCTTTCATACATCCCCTTATATTAATTTGCTGAGCGTGTTGCCTCTGCAATGTGTAGGTATTCCAGGTGAGTGTAGAATAACCATGGAATTGGGATTCTAAGAATAAAAAAATTCACTTTCTCCTTCCTTTGCAAGTTGGTTCACATACATGCATCTAAGTGAAATGAATGCTGAATCTTGCCCTTTTGGGGTTCTTTAAAATACTGCATGCACATTTTCTCTTTCATTTGTTGTAAGTGTAAATGTATTCTGTGGATTAGGGGAAGATGTTTCTTAGAGACATCATATAAGGCCACCAGCCAATCAGTGTTGCACATAGGTAGCCTGTGCTGCCCCAGTACAGAACTGTTAATTTCCTCCCAAAGGTTAAATTCGTAGAAGAAAAATTTATGAGGACCGAATGGTGGTTTTAGATTGGGCTGATGGCTCGAAGACTGGCTTTGTCTGTCCAAGGCACTTTTTGTCATCCTTGTCTTTATATTTCTGGGATCTGAAGGATTCTTGGGAATGCCTATGCCACGCCTCCTTTCTATACAGGGTTCCCTCACTGCAGAGGCAAAGAATTTGGTGTTGGATCGAGTTTTGACTGCATAGATGAACTTCCACTGTAGATATTGTGCATGAGACTCTCAAAGGGGAGCTAAGAAAAGGGGCATATTCAGTTTGCAAGGATGAAGGAGACAATTAGCTGGGCTTCTTGAATGTGCCTGTATTTTAAAAAGTGTCAGTACTGGGGTGTATCTCAAACAGTCTCCTATATCTGAGAACCCATGGAAGCAAGCAACTAATTTTCAAATGCTAGTAACTATTCAAACATAGAAACATAGAGCTGGAAGGGACATCTAGTCCAACCCCTGCACAATGCAGGAAATGCACAGCTAGCTGTTAACTAGCCCGTAAATGAGCAAGGGAGGAACTGCTTGATTCTGAGCTAAACAAGATTTAATATTCAAGTATTTAGTTAAGGTAGGGAGGAAAAGGAAAGTACCTGCAAGCCAGCAGTAGATAGTTGCCTTGGAAATGGGTGCGGCAAAGGTTGTGGGGCTGCTGCTAGTTAAGGCAGGAATGATGGGAAAACTATGAGATTGATTTAAGCAGTGAAAATTAGGTAGAAGAGGGGCTTGCCCTTTGGACATTGGTGACTAAAGGAAGTGAGGAGAATAGTGTCTGAGGCAGATGTGCAATCTGAGTGCAGCTGCCCTCAGTGTCTTGGCTAGTAAAATTGCTTTTCTGGACAGACTCTGTGCCTCTTGCAGCTGCACAAAAAGAAGGAAGGGAGCAAACGGAGATGCAATGCTAGAAACAGCTTAATCTGATGATTTCCTGTCTTACACAGCCATTAGAAATGCAATATTTGTATCCATAAAAGAATGGCCCTTTACTAGGCAACATAAACTAGCATGAAATAGCTAGAGTTTGTTGCTTGACCAACTGAATATTGATCAGTTAAGTCATTGTAATGTTCCATTGATAATTCAGTATCCTTACAAATAAGGAAGCTCCATGTTCCATATGAAACAGCCTATAAATTCCATATTCTGCATGCTCTTTAGCCTCCATAACATGGTAGGAGCTACGCAAAGGCAGAAGTGAGGCAATTCCTGCCCAGAGACCTTCAAGTCCCATCAGATAGTGGGTGAAGAGAGATGGCAGGGCTATATGCACTAGGGTTCTGTCTGGTGCATGTTTAGTGAGAAAAGTCAGATAATTTGTATGAGAAATCCTAGGTGTGGAAAGAGATGAGAGATGGCATATGACTCCAAACCCCTACAGCCTTATAAGACTGATGGAGGGGATTGAATTCCCCTAGGATATTTCCAGAGCCTCTCACTAGCAGGCACATAAACAAGTGTCAGCTAAAGCAGAAAGCTACCTGACTTCAGCCTACCTATGAGAAGGATGACATGTAGGTTTTAACTAGAAAGCTGCCCAGAGTATTGCAAGATTATATTACCCCAAAGTGCATATTTCTGAAGACTACATTAACATTCAGGTTAGGACCCTGAACTCCAAACTGTCCTAAACTTCTGTACATGCTAGAAATTTTTCTTCTGAAATCTTCGTTTGGGAAAGGGGGATACATGTGCACAAGTGTTTTGGAGAAGCAGTGGGATTTAGGAAGAAGATAATTGATAATTGTTGTCATGATGATCTCTTGGAAGGAACACTGGAAGTGCCTGAAGAAAGTTGCATAAGGCTATTCATGGGAATGTTACTGTAAAGAGAAGAGGGGAGAGAAATAGAAATGTAGAATCAGCTATAATAATTATTTTATTACCTATATTATTTCCCCAAAGAGCTCAGTGCAATGTTTGGAAGGGTTATCCTATCTGACTTCATCTTCACAACATCATTGTGACAGTTGGGCTGAATACTAGTGACTTCCCAAGACCACTTGGTAAACTTCATTGTTGTGTGAGGATCTGGACTTGCACTATTGCCACTTCAACCACTATGTCATAGGAGAGCTTTATCAGTATTCTAAAAATATAACTAAAAGAACATTTGTATGGGGAATGGGGAACAGAGAGGTAATACACTTAAGTGCAAAGTTTCACTGCCTGCAGTTGGCATGGTTGGAATGTTCAGACTCCATCAAAGTGGAGCAGAAACACTCTAATAGCTTGGTGTGTGTGTAGAATTACTCAGGGTAATTGATACAACAAAAAACTATCCAGTAGGTGCTTGTGACAGTAATATAACCATAGCTCACCCTATTAAAACAATAGGTGGGGTTGTGAGAGCACATTTTCATATTAATAACCTATTGCGAACTCAGAGGGAAAATGGCTTCCCCCGCCCACCCCAACAGTAGTGCTACCTTGGAGAAAGTGACTTTTTTATACACACTGGCTGGATAAGCCCCTCCTTCAGAGGAACATGATCTACAGTAGCAAGCAAACAACCAACCATTATAATTAACCCTCAGAGCAATATTTCCTTACAGAAACCCTTACATAAATTGATTTCCCCATTATCTAAGAGAAGGAGCTAACTTACAACTGTTCTCGTCAATAAAAAGTGAGGGTCCCTGGTGTTTCATTGGGTAGATGGTAATGTCTGGGGTGTGGGGTAAATAGTATACAATCTTATCTCTTTGACTGGGCACTTAATGCCTTCATTGGCACTGTCCAAGTTAAGGTTAAGAACACATTAAGTCTTGACTACAGTCTCCGCTGACTGAGATCAGTGTAATTCTCATGCCAGTTTAATTCTTTGCTGCTTCCCACATTCCTTCATACTTCTAGCATTTCCTCAACTTCAAGTGGAGGAGAAATATAGTCTCTTGTGTTGGTCCTCATGTAGAATATTATCCTAAAAAGTCTCGGAGGCAGAAGATAAAACTGCATATCGGTTTGAAGTAGTAATGTTATACAAAGGGGTATTAACAGGGGCAAAATAATCACCAGTCTTACTTTGCCTGGACACTGGAGGAGAGGGAGAATCCCCTGAGTGTTTACAAGCTCCTATTTCTTTGCCTATTTTTGCCCCACTGAAGATTAGACACAGCTCTGATTAAAAAGTAAGCCCACTGACTGAGAGCAGCGAGATACATCAGGCTGGAAAATCAAGCTCTTCCAGTAATTACTGGTGGCCTTGGACTTAGCAAGAGACTTTATGATAGTCTCATACAACTGAGAAATGGAGCCATAGAGTGAGTGAGTAGCCTATGGGAGAGTACATAGATGGTGCAGTGCCTTTGAATGATCCATTCAAATATCTTAATAGTCACAGTCATAAGAGGAATTGGGTGCAAAGTGCAGATTTACTGGTCTTACCTCTAGTGTTAATTTAACTGCTGAAAGCTTGAAAAAAATTCTCTTGCCTTCTTCTGGGCAGACTGTGGTTAAATCTTTTTGGGTCATTGATAGAAGCTGGCTTCCTTTCAGGACACCAAGAGATTTAACAGTCCTGTTGAAAATGAAAAAAATTAATAGGGTTGGGTGTTTGAATTCAAGAGATTGTACATATTTGGCACAGTTGAAAACTTTTTTTAAAACCCCTGATCCAGTGTGAGGTATCTTCTGTCACCTTGATGGTTCATAGACACACAGATGTTAATGCTTAATTGTTCATAAGGGGGGGTATACTTGTGTGTGCACGTGCACGTATGCACGCATTATTTAATTACCACATCTATATTCCATCTTTTCTGCAATGAACTCAAGATAGCTTATATGGGGTTTATCTGTTCTTCGCAGTAACATTGTGAGGGGCTAAGCTGGGAAGCAACAACTTCCTTAATGGCTGTGAGTGCAGCTTGAACTTGATTCTTCCAAACTCAACCCCAACTTCTGACCCACAGAATATTGATAATATATTTATGCAAGCACAGAGTCTGATATTCCTCATAGAATTTACCATTACGATAACCTCCTCTTTCATTTCCTTCATTAAATAATGAGTTTTTAGTTTATATCAATGTAGAGACTAATATGATGGCATGCAAGCACAATTTGGAGCAAAGGATACCTGCAAGTTGAATAGGACTTTGCTTTATGTGGCACCTGTGGGTATGAATTTCTAGCTCTATAGGCCTTCTGTCTCCCTTATGCAGAACTTGCCTCTTCCTGCCATTGTCAAAAAATTTTGGTTAAAAATACATGATGGAAGTAGAGCAAAAGAAATACCTTTGCCTCTCATCTCATGACAGAGGTCACTTTTGTGGAGTTTTGATTTCTTTTATATAAAGTAAAGTGTAGGGTTCTTAACCTTTAACCCACTACTGTCCACTAAGCATGCAACATTATCATTAAATGGCCTAAGTCACAAGGACTTAGGATAACCAGTAGAATGCTGTTTTTAATTTATATAGGTATATTTTTGGTGTATGTGTACAATATTTAGATCTCAAGCGTACATTCAGTGGGATTCTTGTGTCTGATGACTATCAGCCAACTCCTTTATGTTAGGATTGATGGTTATTTGCTGTGGGCCCCTTATTTCAGGGCCTGTGGGAGAAGTCTAGAATCTGGGATTTTATCCTCAGGCTGGGTTGAGCAGTAAAAATAACTCTCTTCCTCTAGACTGTTAGAAGCCATTGCATGTAGAAAGAAGGGCTGCCTAAAATCCTAAATGCCCCCCAAATTCTGTGTCCAGGAAGATTTGTAGATTTCCCCCTCAGCGTTCTAACTGGATTATGAGGCACGTAAGAATTAAGCTTGTGAAAAAGTCTACACTCTTTGTTTCCCGGTGGGCTTATTTTTGAAGAAATTCAAGCTGGAAACAGGCTACTGTGAACAGTCTTAGTGGGCTATACCACTGCCTCTTTCCATCTGAAATACAGATGTGAAAACCACTTCCTTGGATGACAAAATTGTTAAGCAGAAAATACTGAATCTGTGTGTGTGGGTTCAAGATTGGGGTGAGATTTCTTGAGTTTCTTGTTAATATGACTCTTACATGTTGGAAAAACCTTTTGATTTGAGCCAGGCTGTGACCTCTGCTGGACTGGAAGTTGGCCGAAGATCAGGAATGCTCTTCAGGTCCTGAATACATAGAAATGGGGAGAAAATTTTCATAGTGAGAAAACCAACCCAATCTCCTTCATTAAGTAGTTCTGAGCAATTGATTGGTGGTGAATTTTGGTACTTGGGGCTTTTCCTTGTAGTTATCAGTTATGGGGAGGTGAGATGGGAAGTTTTACTCAAAAATCAGTGCATGGCAAAATGTCAGCTAACTAGCTAGGAGCTCACTGGGTCCACACAGTGTAGTTTCAACAATTTTTATTGCTCTAGTTAGGGCTCTGTGTATTACACAAATAATTTGGGAAAATCTTTGCATTCATTTCACCACTCGCCTTGATAAATTTCTTAAACTGGTAGGTTGTGTCTGGCAAAATTCTAGCAGCTAGGATGGGAGGACAGCGGTCGGGTGACAAGACCTCAATACCCTACATAAGATGCTTTTAAACAGCACCAGAGTTTCAGGAGCTCTATTGGGCAGATGCTGCTTTCCACAATGAGTTCAAAGATGTATGAGGAGGAAAAGAACATTAACTTCTCCAGCTTGTGGTAGGAGGATAATGTGAACCAGGAAGAGGTGCAGCAACAGTGAGGTAGTGGCAGCACAAGATGCGACACTCAAGATCTGCCAGCCAAGGCACTGCCTCACTTTGCCTCACCGAGTCAGCTCGTCTGCATCTGTGAAGGAGAGGAGGTAGAGGAAAAGGTACCTTACCTTTCCTTTCGGACAGTTAAAACTGCAATCCTAATGACATTTTCCTTGGAGTAAGCTCTATTGAATGACATCGGACATTCTTCTGAATAGACCTGCATAGGATTCCTCCCCCCAACTCTTCTTTTGGGCATGTCTTACAGTTCCTGTCTTGAAGGGTTGACATCTGTTTCCTGGATATGCTTTAATGTTGTGCAGTGTATTGGGACTGCAGAAGAGAAACAACTTTCTACAAACTCTAACCTATCAGAGCCCATGCATTGCTGCCTGTTCCAGAAAAGAATTGCACCTACTTGCTCCATGCTGTTCCCCCTGGGAGCCTTCTGTTCCATGGGCTCCAGGATGTTGTTAGGAATGTAGCCAGTCTCTCCTGCAGAATTTCTAGCAAACCACCATTTTTTTTGTTGACCCAAAACCTAAACAGAGCAGAGTGCATGAGTTGTGCGTGACTCCTTGCTGATTCCAAATCTCTGAGCTATATTGAAAAGAGTAATCCCAATGATCAGACCTAGAACTTCAATGAAGGTGTCACTTTAGTGCCTCTTTCCTCCTATTTCTTTTTATTTAGGCATTTTTAACATTTTGGATTGCTTCAGTGCTCCTGAAGTTGGTGTACTTACGTGTTTTAATTTCTAAGATGTGTGACAGTAAAGTCAGTTGAACATCAAGGTGGGGTGTGTGTGCCTTTTACCTTTGACAACAGTTCAGCAACGGAATAAGTCCTTGGAAGAGTGTGCTTACGGAGACTTCAAGAAAATGTTGCCTAGACACCCCCCTCCCCCTGGATGCTTTGGGTCTACAAAAGGTTGATAAATACCTTCCAGCTCGAAGTCTGTGATGATGATTCACTCAAAAGAAATGACTTCATCAAGCATAATTTTATAACAATCATACCCAAACTCTCTAATCCTCAGCTGTCTTTGCTGGTCTTATTTTACTAAGCAAAAAAGGTGGAAGTCACTATTCTGGAGTGAGAATTATTAAGCAATGCCCCCTTTCCTGTTTCTTTTAATCTTTCAATCACCATTTTCCTACACCTGTCTTTTTTCAGTATTGTCTTTTGACATCTGGTATCAAAAACTGCAAGCTGCTACTCCTGTCATGGTTGAATTGGCATTGCTCAAATGTAAGTAAACAAACAGTGGCAATAAAATGACCGGGCAATATGGCAAGGAGCTGTGTTTCCAAAATGTCTCTTTTTTTCTTTCTCTATCATAATCCACATGGCTCACCCTTGCAGCTGAAATCTTCAGAATTTTATGCGCACCTCCTCTCCAGCCAATGGGCACAGTAGTAAAACCAGAACAATATCACACTGCAATTGAAAAATGACTATACTCGAATGCTAAAGAAAGAGGTGGAATGCAGCTGCCCAATTTAAGATTATATCATGAAGCAATTTGCCTGTGTTGGATAAAAGAGTGGATGACGTTGAAGGACTGCAAGCTACTGGCTTTGGAGGGATATAAAAAAACATTAGGATGGCATGCATACCTGTGGTATGATAAAGTTAAAGCTGACTCTATGTTTTTGCACCACTATATTCGGAGAAGCCTTTTTGCTGTTTGGAAGAAATACAAAAATTATATGAAGGACAGAATCCCCTTGTGGGTGGTTCCGTTCGAAGTAATAGACCCAAGAACTGTTGGAAATGAACAACAGTGTTTAACATATAAGGAGATAACATTATTGGAATTCTCTAAATTAAGAATAAAGATGCAAGAGGAACTGTCCTCAAGTTATGGATGGTTTCAATATAGACAGATAAGAGATCTCTATAATTCGGACTGCGTGAAAGGAGGACTGAGAATGGAGAATTCAGAATTAGAAGAGGTGATACTTCAAGAGGGCAAAAAGGAAATTTCAAGGATTTACAAAGTACTTTTAAAATGGTATACAGAAGATGAGACAGTTAAAGTTCAAATGGTGAAGTGGGCGATAGACTTTCATAAAGAGATAACAATGGAGGCGTGGGAATACCTGTGGAAAACGACTTTGAAGATAACGACTTGCACAAATATTAAGGAGAACGTTTATAAAATGATATATCGCTGGTATTTGACACCAAAGAAAATTGCGTTAGGGAATACTAACATGTCAAATAAATGCTGGAAATGTAAAAAACATGAAGGATTGTTGTATCACATGTGGTGGACCTGTGAGGTAGCTAAGCAATACTGGGGAGGAATAACAGAAGTGATTAATGAGATTTTACAATTTCAAGTTAATAGAAACCCAGAATTGCTGCTACTGAATTTGGGAATGGAAGATATTCCAGCACAACATAGAACATTGTTATTTTACATGACAACAGTGGCTAGACTTTTATATGCGCAGAAATGGAAATTGCAAGAAGTACCAACTATTGAAGATTGGATTTATAAATTGCTGTACATGGCTGAGATGGACAAAATGACAAGGAAGCTTAGAGACCTTGATCCAGGACAGTTTAATATGGATTGGGAGAAATTGAAGCAATATTTGGAGAAAAAATGGGATGTGGAAGGGAAACTGGCAGTTCGAAAATTACTGAGACTTTATAAAAGAAGAGAGAAGTGGCCTTACCGGGAAAGGGGGATTTAAATATTAAATTCTAAGCTATTATTAGGGTTAAGATGAAAATTCTGTTTTATTACACACAGTATTAAATAGCAGACGTATTATTATGAATAGATATTATGAATATATATGAGCATGCTAGCTAGGTATTTTTTATTGTAGTTAAGTTCTTAGTATAACAGATATTTTATATAACTAAAATAGATTGAGAATAAGAATAAGAAATGTTTAAAGAAATATATAGACTATAAATTAAATTGATTAACTTACATGAGGGAGAGTAAAGAGATTAAGTAAGGGAATAGAAAATGGATAAAATGTTATACTAATAATATAAAGGTTATCAATATGCTAGCAATGTGTTATTTAGAATATAAGATTTAGTAAAGGAGGGGTTATTGGTAGTTCTGTGTTTAAAAAAAAAGAATAACAAGCTTAGAAGAGAGTTTAAGTGTATGTTTAATAGATTACATGAGGTATTATGTAAGTAAGCAATAAGATAGATAAAGGGTTGGAAAACTGTTGGAAGTCAAATAAAAGGGGGGAGGAAAGGGAGGGGGTTAGAAACAGATATTAATAAAGGGGGAATGTTTGTATTTTATGATTATATAATCTAATCCAATAAAAAATTTTATTAAAAAAAAAGAAAGAAAAATGACTATACTCTTGTGGCATCGGAGAAGTGGAAGATCACATCCATTAATTCTCCTTTGAGAGATACGCGGCACAGTATGCATCTAGGGCTGAATGGCCAGCAAAACGTAAAGTGATTTTTTTTAACAAAGTGACACTGTTAAGTATATGACTTACAAAGTAGATTCTTTGCAGTGATTGCATTTAAGATTTGGTCTTGAATTGTGAGTAATAGCCTGCTAGACTGAAGACCTCTTCTTGACCAGTCTTGGATACTCAACATGGGTTTGAGTGTGTCAATAAAGCTGAGAGCAATAGCATCAGGATACTCTGTCAATACCTTTACAAAAGGTTTTGCATTTGAACAGGAGTTATTCTGTGAAGGTTAAGGAGCTTCTGTCTTACCTCTAGCAGATCTTCCTTCATGACAGTTAGCTCTTTGGGGTTTCTTGCATGGAAGTCAAATGTGGCTTGCATGAGCTGGGGGGAATAAGATGCCCTGAAACAGAGATCAAATAAGACCAGAGAGCTTAGTGAGTGCGACAAATTGGCCTTTTAGGTCCCTAGCATGTGTGCATTACAAAAATGAGCAACACAACTTACTATGCTTCAAAGGGCATCTTGGGACAGACTGAATTCCCTTGTCTAAACCCCTATGTTCAAGGGCAGCATTGTAACGCTTTAGTCTGTAGGGTGATGGATTTTCTTAGTTCTCATTTGTCTTTGTAAACCTAATTGTGTTGTTGGGATGTGTCTGTACAGCAGGGGTCCCCAGCCTTGCTGAGGCTGTGGGCTTTTCTGAAATTTTGAGAAAAGGTAGTGGTTCCACCACAAAATGGCTGCCACAGGCTTGGGCCAATCATAAAACCAAAGCAACCTCTTGGTTCAGAGGCAGCGGCTTCTGAATGGTGCTCCCTGTGGACACAAAATTCTTCTGAAGCACCTCCTGTTCCAATAAGGCAGAGGAAAGCCAGGACTGGCTCTTGCTTTGAGGAGGAACTGCTCCTTGGTTTCAGTTTCCAAAGGAAGGGGAAGGTCTACTACCTACAGAGCCCCAGGGATAGGTGGCTAAGTTCAGAGTCTTAAGGAAAGTTGTCTATGGCCAAATGAGTGGTTGTGAAACACCTGTCCAAGTTCAACTGGGGGCCAAGCTAGACCCTACAGTAACTTTGTCGCTGCCATGAGGATGCTGCTGCCATTTTAAAGTCATTAGGATCAGGCCTACAGTGCAAGTGGGCTAAGGGACTCTTGTTCCCCCCATGCCTTATCAAGTGCTCAAATGGCCTCTATGGCTGTTTCAGTGCTTGAAAAGTGCATGTGGGATGGAGGACAAGAGTGCTGAGGGTCCGACCAGGACTGGGCCTTTGCAGTATTTTTAAATGACTTTTTATAATGGTTGTGGTGTCCTCGTGGCATCCATGAGGATGCCATCACATTTAGTTTGGCTCTTGTCAAACAGCTTGTAGGGAGTGGCTTAAAGCTCTCTCTCTTTCTATTCCATTCAATACCGTTTGCATTTTATCTCCAGGACTCAAGAAGAAGGCAGGCGCTAGGAAATATATTGGCAGGCAACATAGTGCCTCTGGGTGTGCTACATTGGGGATGTACAGAGTGTGACCTGACTCTGCTGTGTGGAACTTTTTTACATGTTTTGCTGCAGGATTCAGTGGGATTTCCCCACATTCACTAATACAAACTCTGTTTCCCAGGAATATATTGTCACTTCAGTAGTAAGCTGAGCAAGTTTGAGAAGAGACATACCTGTCTGGAAAAGTATTCTGGTTTCTATTGTGGGCCTGCCGGGAGAAAATACAAACATTGAATAGGCAAAAGATTATTGTGAGAGTGAAACCACTGATAATGTTCATTAAATAGACCTGAATATCTGATGGCTCAATATATTTGCATGACTATGCCATGCATATGATGTTGGATACACAATATTCTGAAACCAAATAACTGCACATGAATCTGTCTTAGGTTGCAACAGCCATAAAGATTTTCTCATGTATGCGTTTTCTCTGCATGGGGAATTTACCGCTGAATATTTTTTCTGTGGTCTGCTAGTATCAGGTGCAAATAGTTAGGTACAGCAGTATATTTTACATCTTTGATTCTGATTGCCAGTTTTCCTAATAGCCGGTTTTTCTTTGATATATCATGGGGATAATAGCTTCTCTCCTGAAGAAGAGCAATGCAGCAGAATCACTGTAAGCCTTTTTATGTGGGGTAGTTTGTCCCTCTCATAAGAATGTAAGAAGAGCCCTACTGGATCAGACAAGTGGTCCATCCACTCCAGCATCCCATCTCACACCATGGCCAACACTTACTATGGAGGGCCAACAACAGGGTGTAGAGGACAAGGCCATCTCCTGAAGTTGCCTCCTGGCATTGGCATCCAGAGGTTTACTGCCTCTGAATGTGGAGGTTCATAATGGCCCTAAGGGTATTTTTAGTGGAAAACACTCTCCTGGAACAATTTACTAGACTGTGCAAGATGGGGCTCCCTGGTCATCTCTGCTGTTTCCAGAGGAGACTGTGTTAGGTATGGATTTCACTTCAGAAGCTCTGGCCTAGGTAGTTGCCAAGGTCAGTACATAGGTTCACAAGTAGAGGATGGCAACCACTGAATGAACTGTCCATAATGGATGCATGCTGCAGGTAACAGCATCTGGTTCTGCTGTCTACCATTTGGGAGAAACTCACCTTATTGAGATGAACTGAATCCTTCCTTTCAATGGGTGTAGGAGGCACCCATCCATCTGAGAATATAGGGATGTATGGTGGGATAGATTCTCCATTTGGGTATTCTGACCTGTATGGAAAGAATTTGTAGTGCAGATCATTAGAAAGTGGATCCAGCTACACAGGTGGAATGAAGGACCGTTCTAGTCTTATGGACTGGTAGTACCCATCACTTTGAAACTGTAGTGGTTACAGAGTTGGACTAGAATCTGGAAGACTCAGGTTAGAATCCCTATTCTGCTGTAGAAGCTTGCTGGGTGATCTTGAACCAGTCACACGCTCTCAACCTAACCTACCTCAAAGGGTTGTTGTGAGGTTAAAATGGAAGAAAGGAGAATGATATAAGCTGCTTTGGGTCCCCATTGGGGACAAGGACAGGGTATAAATGAAGTAAAATCACAACATCAATTCTCCCTCAGTTTAATTTTATTCAGTCGCACAATTTCAAATCACGATTGCCTGAATTGCACAGTAGGGTGTGAAAGAAACACAATCTCAGTGTTGATGAAGATCGCTGTGCAATTTCCAGTTAAGAACATTAGCCCCTCTCAATCAGACCAAAGGGATGTTGTTGCCAGTCCTATTAAAAAAATACACACCTTGCCTTTTCAAAAATTGAGCCCTGAGATATTTGCAAAAGGGGTTTGAGGGCAACAGCTTTCTCCAGAGGTTTGTGCTCAGCGTCTGGCAGCTGGAGGTGTTTAGTTCATAATCAAGAGTCGCCAAGAAAAATACCCAAAATAGGATTTTGCTTAAATTGGTCCCTAATTTGAATGTAAAGTTACATCCATTTTTTTAAAAAAAATTCTCTTTTCATACCCTGGTCCAAACAACATAAAGAAGGCTCAAAAAGGCATTCTCCTTTCTCTGTGGAAATGGGTTGTTTCTACCTGGATAGTTTCTTTTGTTCAATTCTTTCTCAAGTAATGTGGCTATAGAGGACAAATCTTGCAGAAGTTCTTCAAATACAGTCTTTTAAAATTAAGTCCCCCCTGTTGCATTGAGATATGCAAGTAGTATGAGCTCTGTTTCCTCTTCACCATGAAATCATTTACCCTGTGTGGCTTTCTCATTTCCCTGCTTACCAGGATCCTTACCTAGTGAGACTCCATGCATCTCCCAAGCTCTTCCATGTTGCCTGTTCATCTGAATTCAAGGAACACTTGAGCAGGCTAACAGCTGCTGGAGTCAGCAAAGGTGAGTCTACTGTAGGGGCCAGTTTGGTCCATGGACAATTGGATAAAATCTGAAAAGTGACAGCACAGAAGTCTCACAGAGCACCATTCAATCCACCAGTCTGTTCATATCAGCCCACGGTGGGCTGTGCCCCTGGTAGGACCTATTCTTTCATTGCGAGGCAATATGGTGGAGACTACAGAACAGCTCACTTTAAAAGGAACTACTCATCTCTCACTTCCTCTTTCTAGGGGCCTTCATGGGGTCCCTTTTGGTGACTGGCCCCTCTCATCCCACGCTTAGGGAAGTGGGGGATGCCATAATGCTAGGCACTGTCAATGTCACCCACAACTCCGGAGTGAAACTCCTCTGAACCCCAGGATTAAAGTTCTGGGAAATCCAGTGGTTAGGAATATTTTTTTACTACATCAGAATCTCAGGAATCCATATTTATGTGGGAAGTGATCGCTGTCTCTCTGAAAGCAAAATCATGAGAGCTTTCCTGGGCAGAATACGCACAGTGGACAAAGTGGAAAAGATGAGATGAATCAGATCCTGAGCACTTGGTTGTTGCAGTATATGTTCAAGCATTGCCTGTGGGAGAAAAGAGTTTACTGTAATGCTGGTCTCTGTTTCAATATCCTTAGGGGGCAGCAAGAAATTAATGCATAGATGCAGGGGAACAAAGCGGCCATGGTTTTGTGTCTGAGCCAGAGCTGGTACTAGTGTTTCACTAGCCCCTGGACAAGCAACCTGTAGTGCCTTCCCTCTGCTCCACCAGAAACCTGCCACTCCTATAACAAACACTCAGTGCTCATTTAATTCTGCTAAAGTGTAATCCACTGTCTCCAGCAGAGAAGGTGGATCAGGAGTTGCACTGCCTTTAGTTGGGCCTTGGTGTGTGAGCTCTTCAAACACCCAGTGGCCAGTGCTGCTGCCCAGTCTTGCCAGATGCTTGGCTCTGGCCATGTGACTGATTCTCCTATGAGAAGCAAGAGACCGGTCTTGCCCAAACAAGAAAATGAGCAGCTGCAAAGAGTTTACTTCATTCTTTCCCAAGAAGAACACTGTCCTAAAGGTCACTTGCCCTATGACAGCCTAAGAGGGGGGGCTGACCCCTCTCCCCGATTTAAGACATTAACAACTCACCTCTTTTTTCTGACACTGTGAAAGTGATCTCCCTCCCCTACCTTTTCCTTCACTTTCCCTTCCCTGACTAATCTTTAAGGTTGCACCTACAGGAGATGTTGATGAACAGATCTCCTTAATTATCTTTTGTCCAAAAAGTGGCTGGAGCTGGATGCTGGTGGTAATTGGGATCATGGTGCTGGAGAAGGGGGGTACACTCCCTCCTCAACACCATTTCCCTGATTGAAAATGTAGAGGGGAAAGGCAAGATACTCATACTGTTCTTGTCCTCCCCCACCCCCCGCCCAAGCTAAAGGCAGTCATAGAAGACATTTTCAATTTGGGAAATGGTGTTGAAGTGGGAGAATTAAACTCTACTGTGCTCCCGGTTCTTTAGTGGGCCCAGCTGTTTGCAAACAAATTCACCATCAGTCTCTTCATCTAATAAATGTCTGTATCTGGACACAATGGAGCTCTGTGTGCCACCATCCTAGATGCTCTAGGCTATGGAGGTGGGAGCTCAACTGTCAAGGGGGAAATTTCTGCCAGGGTCACACAAACTGTAGACCTACCAGCAAACTGAAGCTGTATTTAATCTTCTGGAAACATTCTTTGAACTCCAGCTCCGGAGGCAGTGCTGCAGAACCACAGAAAAGATCAGATGTCCATCTATCAGCTCATTCCAAAAACCAAGGCCTTTTTCAGTGTTGGGAAGTGGGTTTTTTTTTTCCTGCTACCCCACAGCATTGTGGTACAGCTATGTGCCTCCTGCATTTCCCCAGTTTTTCTCCAATCTTTCTCAAACTTGCTTTGAGAAACTCTTGGAAAATATTACAGTAAAGTGCAGATGACTGCTGTGTGCTTGGGCAACTCTGGATTTTCCCACCTGCATGGCAACCATTTCCGTTGACACTGTCCAGGCAGGCTGCAGTGGCCATTTCCTCCCCTCTTCACTGGGGGTGGCTTTAAAAAAAATTCTGCAGTTGAATGTCATTATAATGTTATGACAAAATGCTAACAGGTTCTCACTTTTGAAAAAGTCTCTAGCCTCTTCTGTTGTGGAGGTAACCCTTTCCCTTTATATTTGAGCAACATAAGGGGTTAAAGAATTATGTTTAGAAAAAAGAAAGATGGGAATTCAGAGAGCCCATTATATTTATTGTTACAATGGTGTATCAATAACATAATATTCAATTGCCTATTTTTTTAAAAAATGGAAAATTCCCAGTGACATGGGAAGAGGGAATGGCTGCTTCTAGGGGACTGTGGCAGGGAAAACGGCCATGCGGAAGCCCTCTTGCTGTTGTGCTCTATGATTAGCTGTACAGAGCAAACAGAAGAAATGCAGACTGGTTAATTGCACCTTTGCAAGAGACTCTGGGAGCAATCCAAGGAGGTCTACTCAGAAATAAGTCCAACTTTATTCAATGGGACTTACTCCCAGGAAAATCTTCTTAAGATTACAGCCTCTGTTTTTCAGGATTCTGCACTTAAAGTGCAAAGAAAACTACTCCAAGTCTAGGTCTATTGAAATAAATGGGCTTAGACTGGAGTAACTTTGCAGGGGCTTGCACTGTCAGTTTCATAGTCTAGTCTGTAGATCAATGCACGCGCTCAATTTATAACCTGATTTACAAGCTATTTAAGCTCAAACAATGTACAGACAGTGTTACTGGATTGGATCAGGGCAGCTTTTCTACTGATAAAAAAGAAAAGTAGGTTCCCTTTTGACCAATCGAAAGGCTATGCCAGGGATTATGGGAACCACATGGACAAAAACCAAGAGGCAGGAGAGCTGCAGTGAAAAACGGATCTGGGAAAGAGTGGAAAAATTGGTAGGATTCAACCAAGCAGTCTTGATCATATTGTCCATGAGCACGCTTAAATCCAAAGTCTTAAGCAGTTGTAGATGAGGCCACTATAACTGAAGTCAAGATTGATTGCTTTCAGTGATATTCCCAAGCACAAAACAAATGATTTGCAAATGAACACCATATTTTCCTCCTTTCTGATAATCATATATTCATTTTAGGTCTGTGCACAGACTTATTCTCCCCAGTCAACATTTTCATTGATAATACATGGGTGTGGAATTTATTGCAAGAGTGTATGGTACAAAGTGGCCATACTTGAGTGTGATTTCTGTTCATGTTGTAAAGTGTCCAGATAAGGCTGAATGTAACCTAGCAACTAGCCTTACAGCTTCATGAGCCAAAGGCTGGTCCCCTGCCTTCTTAGATGAGCTACAGCAGCTGCTAACAGTTCACAGGTATCAAGTACATTCCTCATTCAGCGGACAATCTCCACAGTTGCACTGGTTGGTCATCTCCATTAAATGTACCACCAGTTGTCCATGTATAAATTCCAAGTTACTTGTTCGTTTTAATTATTTTTGACAAGCTAGTCATCTTTGAGATGTATAAGCTTACTAACAATGGTTGCTCTGTTGTAATGTTAAAACTGAAAAATAAAGTACATTAAAAAATATACCCCCTCCTGTCTCCTGGATAGTCCCCCCCCCCCTCAGAAACACCCGTACTTACACTCCTGATTTTTCTTTTTCTTTGGCTTCTTTTTTTTCTTGTTGTCATTGAGTGTGTCACTGGTCTGCTGCAGCTTGCCTACAAAGATCTCAATGTCACTCAGTATATGGTTCAAGATCTCCTGCACCCGGGAGAGAAACAGAAGCCGAGTCACTCTACGATGTCAACGATGTCTCATTCAAAGCTGTTCCGAAGGATCACTGGGAAGCCTGGAGTCCTGGACTGCAGTGCAAGTTCTCCGAGGGAACATAGAAGGGACTGGATGGGCCACTGGCCTGATCCAACATGGCTTTGCTTATGTTCTTATGTTCTTATGTTCTTATGTTCTTAAGGGTGTCACACTGGAGATTATGTTTTGTATTGTCTCATTTACTCTCGAAGAAGCAGGTAAATCATCACTATGGAGCTCTTCCCAGTACACTGGCTATCATTGCTCATGCTCCAGAACAGCCCCTAGACTAAAGGATTAGAGCCCTGTACATTTCAGCCTTCTGTGTGAGTAAGTCTGGCTCCTAACTGTCCCTCTTTCTGGTTGTCTTGAACCAGTTTTTAAATTATCTCCCCGCTGTAATTGGTAACTCAAAAAAGGAGGCACTTCTTGACTGCATCTTGTTCTTCAAAGCAGCCCAATCTATGAGTGTACCCAGCAGATATTATTTTTATTCCCTTCTCTGTCTAGCCAGTCTCCCAGGCCATGCTGACTTCCTACCACGTGTATACAAATGACAAACAAAATTTCTGCACTCCAGGCTTGCATGGTCTAGAAACAACATTGGCAAAGGTGCTCTCTTTGAGGTAAGCAGAAGTTAGCATCCAAGAAAAGGCCCCAAATACTTACAGTAGCTCTGCCTGTGTCCTGTGTTGTTTGAAACCTGGAATCATCCCATAGAAGCTCATCCCGCTGCTGCTGTTCAGCTTCTGCAATGATCAAAGCACCAAAGATCAATTACTGAAATGCCCACCACATGTTCTAATCCCTTTTCCCCAGAACATGCTCCAGTTGGCTTTGATCCCAAGACCTATATAGAGGAGATACTTGTGGGAGCCTGAGAGCAGGACTTGGCCACAACCGCTGAGTGGTAGAGCTGGAAGGAGCACTGCTCCAGAAGCATCTGGAAAAAGCTGGCATTACCAACCCCTATGATGAGCAATGGAAGCTAGCCCTGCAGACCCTATGGTTGGTCTTGGATACACTTTTTCAACTCTTCAGTCTCATCTACTGCTAGGCCAGCTGTGTAACAGTGCCGTACTGGTTTTCTAG
The DNA here is from genome assembly GCF_028583425.1 of Eublepharis macularius. NCBI lineage: Eukaryota > Metazoa > Chordata > Lepidosauria > Squamata > Eublepharidae > Eublepharis > Eublepharis macularius. The sequence continues at coordinate 102,829,406 of NC_072794.1, read as the reverse complement.
CCTTCTGCCAGTTTCTCTGAGGGTTACTGCAGGATTCAAGTTGCAGGCCCATGTGATATATGGAGGAGCACCTGCACAGTGTCCCACACAGTGCTGAAACTGACTTGTTCCTGTTTTCATACAGTGTGTCTTGGTTAGAGATGGGCACAAACTACATTACGAACCGTAAAAACCCACGAAAATGGCGATCGCGCAATCGTGACCCGGCAGATCGTGGTCAGCCATGGCCAACGAACCAACGGTCAGGAGAGGCCTGGTTCGGGGCGTTCAGGCGCAGTTCGGGAAGCCAGACACTCAGGCGCCAGCAATCTATTCCCCTGGCAACGGAGCCAGGGGAATGCCTGAGCTCTGTCTGCCCTCATTCTGTCACCCTGGAAACCCAAATGGAAGCCCAGCTTTCCTTGATCAGCAGGGCTTCCTTCCAACCACGGAGCTGCAAAGCAGTTACAAGTTGGGAGAAGACACCCAGGGGAGGGAGGGGGAAGGGGGTGTTCTGTAGCCATGGGCACTCCAATCTCATCCCTGCAAACCCTGATAGGCAGCTCTGACGGCCAAACACAGACCTCCTGTGTTGCTGAATGGGACCCTTGCTTATAAATAGCCGTGGTCTCTCAGGCTGGGTTTCACTTTCTGCGAGCAGTGGAGTGGGACAGAGCTCTTGCTTGCCACTTGCTAGCCTTTGGGGAGAGAGACTGAGAGTACAATTGAACTTGGCTTTGGGGGATAGGAATCTATCTCCTCTGGTTCCAGGGCTGCTGCCTGGCTCTGGGGCCAAGCTCAGTGGGCACCTCGGCTGAGGGCTCACATTAATTATTGATCAGAGCCTGATTGGGTCAGATCTGTGGGAGCGGTGGGCTAGGGCTCTAGTCCCTCCTTCCCTCTGGTGCCAGGGCTGCTGCCAGGCCCTGGGGCCAAGCTCGGTGGGCACCACGGCGGAGGGCACACAGGGTCATCTCCTTTCCTGTCCTCCTTAATTCTAGTTTGGTGGCACAATGAGTCTTCCTCTAGTGTTGGCTGCCAAGGGTGGTTGTGGGTTGAAGTGCGATGGCAGTCCTCCCGGTTCAGTTGTGGAAAGCAGTATTGGGTGTGGCTCAGGGGCCGCAGGGAGTCCTCCCGCTCCCCCCAATTCACCTATGTGGGCTGTGGAGGCCCAAGAGGTCTTTGTGCAGGGGGGAGAGAATCTCTCTCAACATTTGGAGGAGGGGTGGGTGGGTGATGTATCCCTGGAGGAATGGTATGTGTGTTATGAAAGATCCCTCCTGTCCCCATCCCAAACTCTCGGTGGTGTCCCCTCCTGCAGTCCACCCCTCACACCATCGTCCGTGTCCAGCTCCGCAGCACAGCCTGTAACCGTTTGTCCTCCTTCCCCTGGGACAGTTAGCGGTCGACATTACAACTCCTCCATATGGAGGCACTTTCGGGCCCTTCCTGATGACCCCCGTGTGGTGCGGTGCCATGCCTGTGATGTCCTGGTGCGAAGCACCTGTCTTTGACGGCCCTGACTCAGCACCTGAAGAGGCACCACCCGAGCCTGTCTCCCTCCTCACCCAGTGAAACATCCATTGGGGGGGAGAAAGGGGGCCACCAGCTCTTGTGAGCAGGGGTCAGTGGGAGGATCAGTTTGCCCTGAGGGTGATGCTGGCAATAGCAGAGCGCTCCGGCAGGCCGTGCTGGTGGAGGTTGTCCCCTCGGGGTCTGGGACAGCGCCGCTTACAACCTCGAGGCTGATGGCTCAGGAGGTGGCTGCCGCCACACTGTTCCTCAGTGGGACCCTCGGGTGAGGACCCGCGGTGGCTGAGGGATCAGGCCCCCGGTTCGAATGACACGTCCTCTCCCTCCCACGCTGGGAATTCCAGCATGCTCCTCTTTGGCCTGGCGGTTTCGGGGGGATCTTCCCACTCCCCCCCCCACATGACAGGTCCTCTCCCTCCCATCCTTTCTGGCAAAGCAAGAAGCTGGATGATGCTGCTGATGGCAGCCTCCTTTGGGCACTTGCGCAGCAGCTCAGGAATTGTTGCACATATAGTTCAGCCGCACAGTGCCCCCATCCATTGCAAACACAGAGCCCTCTAAGCAGGAGGGAATGGGTCGCTCGACTGATGTCCTTCCCACAAAGGCAGGAAGGTGGCCAATGTCAGCTGCTGCTGCTGCTGTCCCATTTTCGTCTCCCCCTCTCAGGACCCACTCTGACCCGTCCAAACAATGCCTCCTGTCCTGCACATCCCCTACTTTCCACAAAGGCAGGATGGCGGATCAGGTCAGCCCCTGTTTCACGAGGGACTATCCTGTTACTGCTCTCTCCTTGGTTACACAGCTCGGTGGCGTTCGTGCTACCGATTGTATTGTGTACGGATACAGTCGGTTGACAATGTGGTGGCACCCCTGTCAACGGGACTGACGCGACCTCTTTCAGCTGGGTGGGAGTGTGTCCCGCAACTCCCGTCCTTTCCAGCAAGGTGGGAAGGTGGGTACTGTTGGCTGCCACCGCTGCACTGTTCCTCGGTGGGACCCTCGGGTGAGGACCTGCAGTGGCTGGGGGATCAGGCCCCCATCCGAATGTCATGTCCGCTCCCACCCTCTCTGGGAATCACAGCGTACTCTTTTTTGGCCTGGCGGGTGGGCACATGAGGGGTGCCGCCGGTGAGCGGCCAGACCCCCCGCCCCCTGAGGGGAGGCAGCTCTCCACCGTCTCCCCATGCCTGCCAGGCCCAGCGGCCGCCGGCAGTACCCACCTTCCTGGCATCGCAGGGAATACCAGCGTGCTCCTTTTCAGCCTGGCGGGTGGGCACATGGGGGGTGCCGCCAGCGAGTGGCCAGACCCCCACCCCCTGAGGGGAGGCAGCTCTCCACCACCTCCCCGTGCCCGCCAGGCCCGGCGGCCACCCACAGTACCCACATTCCTGCCCTTGCTGGGAATACCAGCATGCTCCAGTTTGGCCTGGCGGGCGGGCACAGGGGGGTGCCGCCGGCGAGGGGCCAGACCCCCCACCCCCTGAGGGAGGCAGCTGTCCACCACCTCCCCGTGCCCACCAGGCCCGGCGGCCACCGGCACTACCTACATTCCTGCCCTTGCTGGGAATACCAGTGTGCTCCAGTTTGGCCTGGTGGGCGGGCACATGGGGGGTGCCACCGGTGAGCGGCCAGACCCCCCGCCCCCTGAGTACCCATCTTCCTGGCATCGCAGGGAATACCAGCGCGCTCCTTTTCGGCCTGGCGGGTGGGCACATGGGGGGTGCCGCCGGCGAGTGGCCAGACCCCCACCCCCTGAGGGGAGGCAGCTCTCCACCACCTCCCCGTGCCTGCCAGGCCCGGCAGCCGCTGGCAGTACCCACCTACCTGGCATCGCAGAGAGTACCAGCGCGCTCTTTTTCGGCCTGGCAGGCGGACACATGGGGGGTGCCACCGGTGAGCGGCCAGACCCCCCGCCCCCCTCTCTGCCGCCTCCCCATGCCTGCCAGGCCCAGCAGCCGCCGGCAGTACCTTCCTGGCATCGCAGAGAGTACCAGCGCGCTCCTTTTCGGCCTGGTGAGCGGGCACATGGGGGGTTCTGCTGGTGAGTGGCCAGACCGAGGGGAGGCAGCTCTCCGCCACCTCTCCATGCCCTCCAGGCCCGGCGGCCGCCAGCAGTACCCACATTCCTTCCCTTGCTGGGAATACCAGCGCACTCCTTTTCGTCCTGGCGGGCGGGCACATGGGGGGTGCCGCTGGTAAGCAGCCAGACCCCCACCCCCTGAGGGGAGGCAACTCTCTGCCGCCTCCCTGTGCCCACCAGGCCCGGCGTCCACCGGCAGTACCCACTGTTCCTTTCTTGCTGGGAATACCAGCGCTCTCCACTTTGGCCTGGTGGGCAGGCACATGGGGGGTGCCACCAGCAAGCGGCCAGACCCCCCGCCCCCTGAGGGGAGGCAGCTCATCGCCGTCTCCCCGTGCCCGCCAGGCCTGGTGGCCACTGACATTATCTACCGTTCCTTTCTTGCTGGGAATACCAGCGCGCTCCACTTTGGCCTGGCGGGCGGGCACATGGGGTGTGCCGCTGGCGAGCGGCCAGACCCCTCACCGTCTCCTTGTGCCCGTCAGGACGGCAACTGCCGGCATCAGCCACCGTTTCTGTATCGCTGGGAATAGCAATGCGCTGCATCGTGCTGTCCCCGAACCACGAACCACGATCCGGTTTGGCAAAGAGAGATGGTTGCTGAGGTTCACTAACTCGGGATTGCCTCCCGAGTTCGGTCGTCTGCACCGAACCACGATCCACTGGTTTGTTATTTTTTTCAGTTCGTGCCCATGTCTAGTCTTGGTCCCTGTCTCTCTGATTCATCCAAACAGTAGGAGTGGGAGGTGCAGCAGCTGCCTTATTTTACAAAGAGGATCTGTAAGGTAAACATTTAGTCACCTCTTTTGTTGCCCATGGGAACTGAGCTGACTTCCCAAGGATGCTGCTCCTGCCTCTTCCCAGGTATTCTGGATGGAGAAGTAGCATGATCCAGTTCCATCAGGGATGTTACTCTTCTGTCTTTGTGGGGGTTGTCATTAAAGGATGCCTGCCTGTGTCGATGCAGCATGTTCTCCAGATCGTTCCTGGAAGGAAAATTGCAAGTAGATATTTTAGTTTATAAGGAAAAAAATAAAGATAACCCAGTTAGCACAATGCTGGTGGAACTTCTTCTGAAGCATTGGCTAGATTGAAGCTTTTGGAGATGGCAACAAGGTGCCACATGCTGTGTTAGACGAGACAGAAAGGAAATCACACGCAAGACTCTAGTTGATGAATGGCAGACAGGCAATGCCAGCTCAGCCTTGGAAACCAAGCTTTTAGGGGCACCAAATTAGACAAAAGTGAATTTTTATTCTTAATTTTACAGTATTCATTTTGGATGTCAAGTAAATAAAGGTAAAATTTCATTCTAATTATTCTCTGTATTCAATGGGTGTGTGTGTGTGTGCCAAACTCATTCATCTATGGCACCAAAAATCCTTCCGCTGGCCCAGCAGACAAGAAGAGTCATTGCTTCTTTGACCCCAAGGTTCTGAATTGCATCTGCTTGGAACTTCAAGGTTGAAAACATCCAGAAATTACACATTAGGAAGAATCATTATGTCCAAATTAAAATTTTGTTCTGTAGGAGAAAGGTCTGGGTGTAGGTGCTGTCCTTAATTGCCCTTTTACCTGAGCAAGTGTTGATTCTGCCGTTCACCTCTCCATTCCTCAATTGCCTTCTCCAGTTTGGTTTTCATCAGCTGTGCCTAGTGATGAGTAAAAGCATTGCAAATTATACCCTCAGTCAGCAAGATCTACCCAAGTTCCCCTGCAACAGCCTTCCAGGATGTCTAATAAAAGAGAAGCTCCAGGATGGAACAGCCAGGATTTGCTACTATGCTGGACACTGATAATTTCAGTTCCTTTGACAACGGGCTTTTCTGAACACTCGATTTATTCCGGATTTTCTTAGTGTTTGATCCCCAAGCGTGGGAATTGATTTGGGTATGGTTTTTCTGTTCATCTGTCCTCAGTTTTATTTTGTTCTGCATGTGCTGTCATCATTGATGGCATCATTGGTGACATCACAGCACACACACACCTTTTATTTTTTGCACATGCATATATAGATTGATATAAGGACTGAATTTTTTAAAAAGATTGAAAATGAACACATGAGAAAGTCTTTGCATGGGGGAGCCTAAAAGGGGAGCAGCTCTAGCACCCACGCCTAAGTCCCCACCTCCACCACAATCCAAACTGGAAAGCTCTGCCTGGGCTGATGCAGAGCCAGGAGGCAGTGGCCAGCACTGGCAATGCAAATCAACTTCTATTGGGATGTACCCCAGAGCAGCAGTGGCGATGTGCTTTTGAAGCCATGCTGCTTCTTCGGGCACCAGGCCACCCCCCCGCCCCCCGCTCTCCTTGGTCACCAGGACTTTTGCAATTTTTTTAAAAAAAAAAATCAGTTTCATATCAATAGATTGACCTAATGTTGTAGTAAAAGGTGCCGCAGGTTCTCTGAATTCCCAGCTATTTTTTTTAAAAGTAAGGCTCTAGCCCCTTCCCTTGTGAAGATATAAGGAAAAAGGCATATCTCCTCAAGGGAAGGGGCTAGAGACTTACTGTTTTTAAAAATGAAAGCTGGGAATTCAGGGAACCAGCTGCACATATTATTATTATGGTAGATCAATATATCAATATGAAATGGTTGATTTAAAAAGATCAAAACAAAACTAGGAATGGGGGGAAGAATGATGGTTGTTGTGGGTTTTCCGGGCTGTATTGCCGTGGTCTTGGCTCTGTAGTTCCTGACGTTTCGCCAGCAGCTGTGGCTGGCATCTTCAGAGGTGTAGCACCAAAAGACAGAGATCTCTCAGTGTCACAGTTTCGCCAGCTGCTGGCGAAACGTCAGGAACTACAATGCCAAGACCACGGCAATACAGCCCGGAAAACCCACAACAACCATCGTTCTCCGGCCGTGAAAGCCTTCGATAATGCATCGGGGGGAAGAATGGTTTGCTGTTGATGAATGTTCAATAATCAAAATGTGGGTTGGAGGTGTGTGGGAATGGGTGGGGCAAACAAAACTGGAAGAAACATTATAGATGAGGAAAAAGTCAATTCAAAATCAGGTTCCAGAAAAAGATTGGGGTAAATGTGGTCTTGAGAACTGGAAAAAACATAGGGGAAATCCAAAATACTTGAACTGAAAATTAAAGGCAAAAATGCATGCAGAACTCAGCATAAATCAAGGAGCCAAAACCAAGAGGGAAAAAATAGTGCAAAAAACCTCAACATCAGCATGAATTGGCATTTTGTCCTGCATAATCTTCTCATTCCCTTGGGGAAAAATCTGTCACTGGGCTATGGAAGCAGTCTGGGCAGTGAGTGCAGGAGATCAAAATAATACACACACACATACACACACAGAGATTCTGGATTTTGCTCACCCCAATCTGCTCACACTGAAAAAGCATGACACTGGTCCTTTGTAATTTCACTTCTTTCACAATGATAGCCAAAATGGAATTATAGATGCAGCTGTCAAGGACACAGACACATTCCTGGATGCATTCCAGAGGGTAAGAATCCAGCTCCTCCTGTAGGTAATCCCAGGGATTAAGCAGGCAAGTGGTTCATTAGCAACACTTCCTACCTATCAGAATTTTCCTTGGCTTGGTGAAGATAAGATGGGGAGCTCTCCCATCCACTCCATGAGGGAATAAGGAAGCAAGAAGAGTATCCATTGCCGCCAGACTAGTTCATTATTGTCTTTTGGTGGTACATCCTGTATTTGTCTTTACCATGTCAAGTATTTAGGGCCAAAGTACTCAGATCCCTATTTATTTGTTCATTATTTATTTAGAATTTTTTTATGCTGCTTATCCAGATAAAAGATTACTATAATGTATTTCAGCTGCAAAGAACAACTGTGAGGAAGGACCAGGACAGATGAGGAATATAATGCCAAGGAAAGGGAGTAACAATCCTTTGCTCCATTTTCCCAGTCCAAAATTACCCCTCTGGGTTGGTCTAGAAACAGGGACCCATATTATGCCTTTCTTATTTCCTCTGTGTGTGAAGTGCCATGAAGTCACTGCCAATTTAGGGTGACCAAGAGACAAACGGCAGCAGTTTGCCATTGCCTGCCTCAGCTTGGTGACCCTGGACTTCCTTGGTGGTCTCCTGTCCAAGAACTAACCAGGGCCGGCCCTGGTTATCTTCTGAGATCTGATAAGATCAGGCTAGCCTGGGCCATTCAGCCCATCTTCTTTCCTACTGGAGCTTAAAGCATCTGGGGAAGAGTGGATTTCTGATCAGTGAAATGGCACAGAGATAAAGGGCACTTGCGCACTCAGTCTTACAGCGCAGTAACTTTCTGTTTCACGTTCCATGTTCTACCACCTTTTACATTCCCAAGGTGATCATGTGATGCTGCTCCAGGCTTCTTTCAGGTTTCCCCCGGGGTATCTGGCTGCAGACATATGGTGAATGGTTTTTTTGGCCTCAGCCACCAACTCATGCAGGGTGTGGTGTATGGCCTTGTGAACAGTTTTGCCTTTTAAGACCCCCCTTTTGGTCCTTTCATACATTGATTGGCCGGAGCAGATTTAACCACACCCACCCTCATCAGCTCCCCTAATGCTTCTTTCGCCATGTTTTTTCTAAAGTGCATTCGTTGACTGCATGGTGCAGCATCCTCCAACTGGCCCACCCTGGCCTGAGCAGGGAAAGAAGGGCGCAGAAGTGGAGGGAGGCGAGGAAGTTGGGAAGTGCCAGGGTCCCTGGGCATCCGTCCTTCACTCCCAAGGAACTGGGGCTTGGCTTAGCAGGCAGCGGGGGGGGGGGGGAGGCTCTGTCTGTGTGCTGCACATGGTGCCTGGCGAGCGGAGCGGGCAGCAGCGAGGAAGCTCAGCTGTGCCCATTCATCGCCTCCTCCACTTCCCTCCCAGGTGAGCGGAGCCCAGGCGGGCAGCAGTGAATGCCCGTCTATCGCCTCCTCTGCTTCCCTCCCGGGCGAGCGGAGCCAGGGAGGGGAAGAGCAAGGAAGCTTAACTGTGTGTCCATCACCTCCTTGCGAGCGGAGCCAGGGTGGGTTCTGGCCCTCCTCAGCTCGCCATCTGAATTTTTAAAGTATTTCTGATGGGCAGTAACGTTACAGTATTTTGAATTTATGCGCAAAACAGAATTATGGCCATTTAACAGTCCCTTGTGATGAGTGGTTGAGTGAGTACTCAAAACAACCATAATAATAATAACATTCGATTTAGATACTGCCCTTCAGGACAACTTAATGCCCACTCAGAGCAGTTTACAAAGTATGTTATTACTATCCCCACAACAAAACACCCTGTGAGGTGGGTGGGGCTGAGAGAGCTCCTGAGAGCTGTGACTAGCCCAAGGTCACCCAGCTGGCTTCAAGTGAAGGAGTGGGGAATCAAACCTGGCTCTCCAGATTAGAGTCCCGCGCTCTTAACCACTACACCAAACTACACCAAGCAGAACAGTGGCTTCCTGGAGAAGGGAGCTTTCCTCACCACAAACCAAGATTGTTTTCTTGCAAGCATTCAGTTGGGACCTGTCTAAATGGAGTACTCCCCCTCTCCACACACACTTTTCCATTCTGTAGCTATCGCTGTGTAGAACTCGCTTTCTTTAATTACTCTTCTCTGATTGCAGAGAACAGGAAAAAAAAGGGGGGGGGGAGCTACATCACAGCATTACCACACATGCTCAAGCTTTCAAAAAACCCCATGACACGTACTCAGTGGCCCACAAACCTTGCAGCAGAACACGTGCCTGATATTGAATATAAAATGCAGCAACGAACGTGAGACCAAATCAGGAGTGGAGGACAGTTCAAAGCCGGTGCGAGGGCTAAAGCGGCGGCGACTGCTCAGATCCTTCTGTTTTAAACGTGAGTGTGAAAGGGGCCTTTGCTCCTCCCTAGCATTGCAGTCCTGAGGCATATTGCCTCCCCCTCTTTTTTTTTCACCTACAATACCTGTCTGAGGATCCAGTCATGGATCCCTGCATCATGTGTGGTTTGTTCCTTGGAACTCGAAGTCTTAGGTTCTAAGATGTTCTCGCAGCTCCTCTTCACATCTCATCTCCACCCCACCCCCTGCTGTTATAAATGGTGTGCAAAAGCAAAGAAGGCACCTCTGCTCACCTCTGCCTCAATGTCAGTCAGCAGCAAATTCTGATTCTTCACCTGCAGAAACATATCTTGTCCCCACACCTGGCCCTCTGCATTCATCATTTTCAGCTGTTCAATACAATTCTCTACATTGCAAATATCCTTGCCATCCATGTGTCTAGTAAGAAGGTGCTGCAGATAAGAGTCGGTATTTAGTAGTCATAGTAGGTAACCTGAACACACAAACAGCTCCTAAGACAGGGGACAGAATGTACTGTTACTGTTTACTGGGCTGTAGGGTGTTACATTATAGTCTTCCCATGAAATTTCCATGGGTCTTCTCCATAAGGGCTGTACGTTAATCAACTAAATCATGAGATGATTAATTAAGAGAGGATTTTTTAAATATGAGAACAAATTTTAACAGATGGGACTATGAGCTGAGGGCACACATTAATTGATTAAAGAGCATTTTCCTTCTAGGTGGTTTTGTATATATGGAAGATGGCTTTTTCTTCTACAAATGTGATAACAAATTTAACAAACAAAACCTGCTTCCTTCAAATTATCAAAATATATTGAGATTCTCTAATAGTATGCTTGTGTTTATATTTAGTCAGGTAATTAATCAACTAAGCATTGTTTGGTTGTTGTGGATTTTCCGGGCTGTATAGCCATGGTCTTGGCATTGTAGTTCCTGACGTTTCGCCAGCAGCTGTGACTGGCATCTTCAGAGGTGTAGCACCAAAAGGCAGAGATCTCTCAGTGTCACAGTGACAGAAGTTGACAGAAGTACAGTGCAATTCTGTACAGTTACTCCAGTCTAAAGGTATTGAAATCAATGGGCTTAGACTGAAGGAACTCTGTGCAGGATTGCACTGCTAGTCTCCTAATGCTGGACCTCAGAGGAATCTTCAAATCTGAGCACTAAGAGGCCCACATGTGATGTCCTATGGGAGCGTACAGGGCTACCAATAGACTAGCTAGCCAGTAGAGACTGGATTAGTTGGCACTGCCAAATGGGTGCTGCAACTGGATGGAATGGAGCTTTCTGTGCTTCCTCAGTCCTCTCCTACCTCCACCCGGTGATGAAATTCGTGTTGCTTGTTTATCACAGATTCAATGTACTCCTTCCGCTGGCCTGTGAGACGAAGAGAGAGAGCAGACAGAGTGAAGGAAGCAGCCTGAAGAAGAGTTCAGTGTCGCCAGACCTTATGTATGCAAGAATCAAAGGCACAAGACCTTTTATGTCCTTGAATGATGAAACTGAGGCTGTCGTACTTTGGTCACATCATGAGAAGACAAGACCCACTGGAAAAGACAATAATGCTAGAAAAAGTGGGAGGCAGTAGGAAAAGAGGAACACCCACCATGAGGTAGCTGGACTCTATAAAGGAAGCCACAGCCTTTGTAAGACCTGAGCAAGGCTGTCAATGATAAGAAATTTTGGAGGGCATTGATTCATAGGGTTGCCATAAGCGACTTGATGGCACATAACATACACACATGTAAGGTACAAGAATTCAGGGTGGGTGAATATCATTCTAATTTTAGCTCCATCTAGGTTGGGAGGACACCTGGCCAGCAGTTTTTAGCATGACCAGAGAGTCGTAAGCAACAGCTGGGGGGGCGGGGAGTTAGAATATGCTGGAAGACTAGAGAGTTGGCTCAGTGTGACTTCCTATGCAAAAGAAAGAGAGTTCCTTAAGGTTTTTTTTTAACATGGAGGGAGAAGGAAGATCCCTTTAAACCAAGATATGCATGAGGTTGTCACTGCCCGATGCGGGAAAGGAATATAGCCACTGTATGCCTCTGGGGCACTTCCTTGAAGTGAAGTGGCTTTATGGGGCTGCCTTCGGTTAAGGTTTTTTTTACCTGCGTCCCAATATGAGATTCTGGAGCAAAAGCTAAGAATGTTTAGACCCTGGGTTGAGGGTTCTCAGTAGATTATCTGGCAACACTGGAAGAGGTTGAAGGAGGAAAAGAAAAACAACCTGAGAGGCCTTACGGTAAATAGCCTTGCCACTTGGCCGAGTCATGCTGCTAGCTCCATTGAAGCTGGACTCACTTGCACTGTGGAGAAAGCAAACTGATAAATGAAGAAAAGTGATAAATGGATATATGAAGTTTTTGAAATTTCTAGCTGTGTTCACCTTGCCCTAAATTCCCTTATTGTCTCATTAGTGCTCATACAGATAGACCATAGCCCCCATCAGGCTGCCTTATCCGTCTGAATAGAGCTCCACAAATGGTAAAGAAGCAGCAGTGGAGCTTTTGATTGAACTCATTACTTACCTAACAACAAAACATTAATCAGTAATAGGGCTGAGAAGAGAAAACATTCCAAACTTTGCCTTGGGAAATATTTAATCTGTTAGATTCACAGACATGGGCCGATTCCAGATGACTAACCTTAAGGCGCTTCATGCCGCCCTCTTCCGGATCGCGACGGGGAAAATGCGAAATATCGCACAAAACTCGCGCAAGGAAATGCGATATTTCGCATTTTCCCCGTCACGATCCGGAAGAGGGCGGCATGAAGCGCCTTAAGGTTAGTCATCTGGAATCGGCCCTGGTCTGCGTCTGGTAGCAAGGATTGTGTTTCCCTGTCATCACTGTTGTGATTGCAAGACATCTGCAACAGAACATCCATATGGTTGTGCACTTTCCTCTACCAGTTACCATTATCCTGACTTTTTAAAAAAAGAAATGGTAATTACTATTATGTTATAGTACAATAACATTACAATGCTTTATTGCCATAATCTACTAGTTCTTCAGTCTTTAGTCTTTTTTGTTCTGGAGCTCTGCAACAAAAGAGACTAGAGTGTTACTTTAAAAAAAAACAAAAGCTGGGAAATTAAAGGGACTACTAAATAGTAGCAATAGATCTCTGTAGTATAACTGTAATATAACTGTGCTATAGCACAATAACAATTCCCCTGTTTTAAAAAAAGCCCAAAGGCAGCGGCAGACAATCTGAGGCAATGAAAATGGCACCAATGTGGGCAGGACCTTTATTAATGCACTCCTTCTTGTACATACAGTATGCAAATGTGCAGTGACTGTGATCTTTCCAAAAAGATCCTACCAAGCTAAGGTTTAGGAAAGGGCCATTTGCACATGGGTTATCTCCCTTGCGTTTATGCTGTTGGGAAGTGGGTTTTATTTCTGTTACCCTATAGACTCGCGAAGTTTTGCTCTGAAGTTTTGGGAAAGATTGCAGCAAAGCCTGGCTTGGTGCCCTGTGGAAGAGAAAGTTTGGATTTTCTCACTTAACATGGTAGCCATTTTTCCTGCCCATGTTTCCACGGGAACCATTCCCTCTCCTCATCACTAGGTAATTTTTAAAACATCATCAATTTATGATCATTCTATTAGCACACTGTTATAACCATATGTAGCAGGTTCTGTGAATTCCCAGCTTTCATTTTTAAAAAAGTAAGTCTATAGCCCCTTTTATTTTGGATATATAAGGGGGGGAAGGGGGGGAAAGAATTTCAATCTCTGAAATTGGTGGTTTTTTAAAAAAAAAATTGAAAATGTCCCAGTGACCCAGAGTAAGGGGGATGGCTGCTGCTGGAGAACTGGAGCAGAAACAATAGTAGAGGTGGGGAAGTCCTGTTGCTACTGCGCTGTATTGGCAGTTGCATGGGCAAAGGGAAAACAATGCAAGCCTGTTTCCATCTGGAAACAAAGCAGGGGAAACCTGGTAAGTGGATGATTAAAGAACAGTGTTGTACAGATTTTAAAAAGTGTTCCATCTTGGAAGCAAAGGTGAGTCAAAACGGTTGTGTGGAAACAACTACATATTCACAAAGTAAAACAAACCATAATGATTATCATCCTTTATATTCAAAAGTGAAATTAAGAAGTTTATGATAAAACAGGCAAATAAGTATATTCTTATAAAATGCATAGCCTGGAAAACAATGTATTGAAGAAATGTCTGTTGTGATAACCACCCAGATTTCCTATGATTTGTTTATATGGCATTTCTGTAAGAGGAAAGTTGTTTCAAATGGTACAAACCTTTCTTAAGATATTCCTGTCGTTAAAGTTTCCAGATGCAGATAGGCTTCCTCTTACTAACTGTAAATCAACCTATCCATACATGTGGATTTGCTGCTACTGTCAGTAAGAGGAAACCTACCTGCATTTCAAACTAAGTCTTCCAACAAAATGAGACAACCTGTGTGGTTTCTAACATTTGAGCAAAGTACAGAATGAATGTGTAGAATGCAAACCTTCATAATAAAGTAAAGCTAAATGCTAGAGTCTGCATGCAAGGGGGGGAAAACAACCTAAAAAAACAGTGGCATGTAGAGGCCTCTGAAGGCATCAGATGGGTGCCAAGAGATGCAAGGTTCTATCTGAACAGCAAGATTTGAGTCTGGTGGCACCTTAAATTTTGATATTCTATTACAAATCAGCATGGCTACCCAACTGAAAGGACCTACCTGTAATAAATGTTATCCCTGGAGCCAATGAGATCTGCCATCTTCCTGGGCTCAGATCCTGCAAATTGCGTACAGATTAAAATTTCTCACACACATATACAACACTAATGCCCACAACTAGGTATTTCAGGTGTGCATATCAATACAAAAGAAGTAGAGGGAAGGGTTACAAATGTGTTTACGCTTAATTAATAGTTAGAACAATATTATTACATAGGGTTAAGGTGATACTGAACTATTAGATTTTGGGCTAGAGAGAGAGCTCACAGAAGTGGCTATTGCTTCTGCTCTTGTGTGTCACTGCTATCCGCTCACCCTTGACTGCCAGCCAGAAATCAGGTAAGCAGGTGATTTGCTCCTCCTCCTCTTTCTTCAGTCGCCACACTGACTGCTCACTCATCCACCCAAGGCAGTGGGTGAGTTAGTGAGTGATGACAGCAGCAATGAGAAGAAACAGCAATTATCATCTGCTTACTCACCATCTTTCTGTACTGTAGTCAGTGGTGGAGACTGGACACTGACTGGGTACTATCCCCATTACTGTTGAGAGGGAGTTCTTGCGAACGAGCAGTACAGCCTCCTAGGTCTTTTCCTCTTTATTGTCATTGTTGTTTGTTATCCCACTGTCCCCCTCTTGGTTGGCAAGAGATGGCAGGTGAGCAAATGAGAAGGTAGTGATAAGGAATAACAGCAGTGGCCTGGGTGCTCTTACCAGTGATGGTCCCTCTGCCATGATATGGACCCTAGATTTATTTGACCATGCTAGACACTGTAACAAAGTGTGTTCCTGCCTAATTTCCCAACCTTATCCATTCCTTCCCTATTATCCTTATTATGTCAATCTTCTTAAAAAGTTCCTCCATATTAAAAATTCTGGCTCTTGTTATGACTCTTATATATTCAGGTACCATTCATACCTCTCTATACACAAAAGAGAAATCCAATGAGCAGAAAATCATGATGACAACAGAAAAGAAAGAAGTAAGGAAACAAGGAGGAGATACATTGTATACCCTATACTGAGGATCCTCAATATGGCTTCCTTTTTATGCTGAGCATATCTCCACAAAATGCCATCATATTTCTTTCTATAACTTTCCCCCTCCTTGACTTTTAAATGCCACATCTCCCTTAGTCAGCGGGCCCACTAACTCGAGCAACCATGTATCTCTATTGGATTTTGTCTTCTCTTTTCATGCATAGAATCTCTGCCTTTTAGCAAACAACGGTGCTCTTCTGATCCAAGCCTTTTGTTCCTGCTCTGTATTTCAAATAGCTAGGCTATAATCTTAAACTAATAACAGCACCAGGAAATTACAGTCTTTAGGGTATCTCCAGCCAAGAAACTTTGCATCGGGGTGAATTATGAAAAAGGTGGTAATTCCCCTTGTCTGAGAGATGAGAGCGTGGGTTTGTCAGGGGTTTATCGTGCTATGTCCCACTTTCTTACAGTATTGAAGTTGCAGCACATCCTGTTCCCTGAAAGCAAAGTTTATCCCCTTCTCCACCCCCACCCCCACCCCCAACTGTTGGCCACTAAAGAAAGGGGTCTTCGGACAAGCCTGAACTCCCTAGATCTGGACTTGGCTGCTCCTGGACCCTTCGTGAACTACGTAACTTGGAAAAAACAGCTGAGTCTCCATCAACTGGAATCTAGGAGACAGTGAAACTACTGACCTCCTGAGTTGCTGTGAACAATCCCAAACCAATCTTCTGCCAAACGAACACAGCACTGGAAAGAAGACCAGGAAAGGTGCTATTACTGTGTCCAGTCCATGGCTCCAGGTTCAGACTTCGTCCCCTCTGTGTCAGAAAGCGGTAATAAACAAAGTTAAGGGATGTGGTTTGAATGGTATGGAGGAATTAATATTCATCAGGCCACACCTTTTGCCCTTTGGTCTCTTCTATAAACAGAGAAATCATCAACCCCGTTTAGTGCTGCTCCAGGAGCTATGTACATATCCTATGGCTTCCTTTTTATGCTGGTATTACATTTGACTGGTATTACATTAGCTGCTGTTCATTCCTCAGGAGCAAATTTCCATGTGGAGCAAATTTCAAGCAGGTTACGGGGAATTTTTATCTGGAGAATAGTATGGAAATAGTTTGTAATATACAATCATGTATGTTCTCACCTGGTGGTCAAATTGCAGATGCTGTTTTTGAAGCTAGACTAAGCAATGCTCTTCCAAAAGTGTTTGTTGTTTGTCATTCTGATACGGATGCCCAGCTAAGGCATTATGAAATGCGGCACAAGTACAAGAGAGTGATATCCTTACATTGCTGGCATGGCCTCTGAATATTATAGGTATTGCAGCCCTAGGGTTATAGTTAACCCTAGTGCTGCAATACCTATTCAATTTGCTGCTCGTCCTGCCCCCCCCCCAAGAAACTGATTTTAAAAGATAGGCCAAATATGGCTTTAAAATGGCTTTGGCCTTTGGTATTTTAACCCTTTTGTGTGCACCTTTTTTGGAATATTGTGTCCAATTTGGGTCACATATTTGGAAACGTTAAATTCACAGTGGAATCCAACATCTAAAATGACCTAAGGAATGGAGAACCTATCCAGTGACAGGGGACAGAAACTGATGGGCCTTTTAACCTTAGCAAATGACAGCTTGCTGATTTTTTAAGGACATATGGTCAAGGAAGAGAATTTTTCCATGTAGAGTGTACAGAGTTGGCTCTTGCCCAGCGTGTTGGAGACCTGCCCCAGCAGGGCGCTCTGCCTGCAGATGATTCCTCCTCCTCTGAGGAGGGGCTGGAAGAGCCAGTGCGAGACACACCCCCAGCCCCTGAAGCTCCAGACGGCAACTAGCAACCCGGCCCCTCAGCACAGGATAGTGGAGGTGAGGGGGCGTGCGGAGAGGAGGCGGAACCAGCGCCTCAGAAGACCAAGCCCAGCGAGCCAGCAGCGAGGCGGAAGGCTCGTGCATGCGAGGCGGTGTGGGAACGGAGGAGGAGTGCACGAACGCAGGCACAGCGGTGGGCGGGGCTGACCGCCGAAGATGAGGCAGAGCAATCAGGTGAAGGCGAGACTCCTGGCCCTCTTATGCCTCCCTGACCTTTGTTCACACTCCTTGCACCTGGCGGCTCACCTCGTATCCTGCCTTGCTCGGAAGGATTCCCTGTGACCTGACCTCAGCTCCATCCCCGACCACCCCTTGCCTGTCTCCATTGGTAACTGACTCTCTGGCTCTCAGACCTTGGTATGGCTCCTTGACTCTCCCCTGCTTGCGCCCCTGACGGACAGACTCCCCAGCTCGTGAACTTGGCATGTTCTGGACTCCTGCTCGCAGCCCGACGCTCTGCTCAGCCCTCGCCTCGCCGGGAGCCCTTGTCCTGACTGTGACACAGTGCCAACAAAAGACACTCACTGAAACAGAATGCCTTTCCCAGAGCTGCCTGTGAGTCTCACAAAGGCAATGCTGTGGGGGCCCTCCTAGCTGAAAAGCTATTTCAAAGCAAGGAGAAAGCAAGCAAAATGGCCTCTCTCCACTTCTTCCATCAGACCAGCTTCCTGCTGCCCCAATTAGGGTTGCCAGCTCCAGACTGAGAAACTACTGGAAATTTTGAGGGTGGAGCCTGGAGAAGGTGGGGTTTGGGAAGGGAAGGGACCTCAGCATAGTATCTTGCTGTAGAGTCCACCCTCCGAAGCAGCCATTTTCTCCAGGAGAACTGATCTTTGTGGCCTGGAGGTAATTCTGGGAGATCTCCAACTACCACGTGGAGGTTGGCAACCTTAGCTCCAAGGGAAGCACCACAAGTGGAATAAACAAGAAGAACTATTTCAGTCACTTTCTGCTCCTCACACTGTACTTGCCTGTCTTTCCGTCTGAGCGGGCCCCCAGCCAATCACCCTTTTGAGGCTAGGGATGTCAGTCCCCCACTGAGGGCAGGAGATCCCCCACTCCCACCTCCCACCCTCGCTTACCTGGTCGGCAGGGAGAACGTGCCTCCTGGGGTGTGCCCCTGGGCAGCTCTGTGCATGGGACATGCCACAGTGGCTCAGTTTGGGCTGAATTTGGCCCAATACTGGCCAGATTTGGGGCCAATTCAGCCTGAATTGGGCCACTGCAGAGTGCAAGAGCCATATTCAGGCTGATTTGGGCCAAATCAAGCCCGGATTTGGGTTGAATCGGGCCCAAATCATACCAAATAAGGCCGCTGCATAGCGCAGGAGCACTGCTGCACTCTGCAATGGCCCAACTGGGGCCTGAATCGACCCAGATTTGGGCAGAATTGGGCCCGAATTGCCACACTCTGCAGCGGCCTAATTCAGCCCCTGGGGAGCGTGGGAACGCTCCCAGGGCAGCCTGTGACCCATGCAATGATGGCACTTCCTGAAAGCAATGTCATTGCACAAGCCAGGAGCATGTGCTAAAAAAGGAAAAGCGCAAGGTAGGAGCTAGGTCCCACATCTCCTGCTGGGAGACCTGGCAACCCTATTTGTGGCTCATAGGTAGCTACCGGGAGGAAGGTGGAGGCAGGAAAAAAATGTTCCTATCAGCACCTTAATGAGTGGTGCACAGGATCCAGAGAACAGAATAACATAGGGCACATAAAGGCAATGTGTTCAACCATGCAATTGCTCCGATAGAGCTGCCATTCTGTTTGCGGGAAAGGGAGTGGTGATTTTCTGCCAGTTCTCCCCTGGCCCTACACCCCATGGCTGCTCCTAAGGGTCAGCTAACCCACAGGAACAAAACAGAAGGCTCCATGGCCTGTAGCTAGAGGGGGAAGTGACAAGTCTATGGAAACAAAGACACTATCAGTTCTGTGGAAAACTTAGATTACATAAAGAAAACAAATATGTATCTAGTCCACCTTGATTTGGTGCCTATTATATGCCTGAGTAGTGCAAAGAATTGTAATAAATTGGTTGAAACAAGGTTACCTACCTCTGTTGCAAACTACCGCAAAGCTGCCATAAAACAACTGCTTACGCAACAAGAAGCAATTTCAGTACTACCCTGTGAAATCTTACATGGGCACAGAAGCTTCAAAGACTGAAAGTAAATATCCTGATGTCACTTTCTGGTATGATGGGGGAGCTGCAGGTCACACTGAAGCCCAGTTATGCAAACATGCATAACTTTTAAAAGTTTTTTAGCTTGCAAAACTACTTTGGCAGGTGTCAACTAAGTGTGAAGGTTTAGGAGGAGGGCTCCCTAGTCCTATCTCCACCCAATTTTTCAGTGTTCCCCCTGCCCACAGTTCCCTGTGGGTTTTCAATTATTGGCCCCCAAAGCAGAAGTCCTCACAATTTATCCTCCTTGCCTTTCCTTATGTCAACTCTAGAATGCATTTCTTTGGAGACTTTGGGTGGGGGGTCAACTGAAACCATTAATTTTGGGGGGTAGATATCAAACTGGGAGGAGTAGCTTGAACTAGAGTTGCCAAGCTCCAGGTTGTCAGTACTGTCTCTGTCTCGCTCTTAGCTCACCCGTGTTTTTTCTCTCTACCCAAGTACCGGGCCGATTCCAGACGGCCAGAAATAGCGTTTTTTCCACGGGAATAATCGCTTACCGGCCACACGTGTATTTTCGCCTCCATCTGCTTCGTCTTGTCTCCATCCACTTTGTGCCGTGCTGTCCCGCTTCCGGATGTTCGCATGGCCAACTGAGGGACCCGGGATTGGTTCTTTCCTCCCTGCCACAACTGACGTCGGGGGCCTTCATTGGTTCACATCTCGTTTTTTTTTTTTTTGGTCTTTTTTCTTGTTTTGCGCAAATGCGCAAATGCGCATGTGTGCGAAAATGCAGCGTCGACGATGCTCTCGATGATTGGTCGGGAGCGTTTGGCGAGGTACATTGGTTGACGATGTGGCCCCTCTCAGTCATCTGCCTCGAGATTTTTTGGAAGTAGTCCAGGTTCCTATGGGTACTTCGGAGAGCTTCCTGTATCTTCTCCTCCCCCCAGAAGTGTAGCAGATCCATTATCTCTCTATGCCGCCAGGACACCCCCCGCTTCCCAGCCACTTTCCCTCCGCCGGCCATGCTGCTCCCGACAAGCCGATATTGCACGAGCACAAGCGTGTGTGCCTGTGCCTGCGTGCTGTGATTTCTCGGCAACCGAGATTGCCCCCCCCCAAAACGCCCCTGCAATCGGCGCACAAGTCTGCAGGGCAAGGGTCAGCGATACGTCTCAGAGTTGGATTATCTGAGGGTGACAAAATGGCGGCCGATAGTAAAGCCTCAAGTGCTCATTTCAGGAGGGCCACACCAATGCAATTGCGCACATGCGGAAAATGGATCGAAAAAAACCTTGGCCATGCGTCCTGATGCTGATTATGCATCTGTGCGCATTTGTGCAGTTCTATGTTCGCAGACGCACGAGTGCGCAAATGGCGCCTGCTTTTTTTTTTTTAAATGGCGATATTGTGGCTGGCCACCCGGCAAAGGTCTGGAAAGGGGAGTGCCTCTCCGCCGCGACGAATCTTCATGAAGTGGCCAAACCCGCCATACCATGTTCACACCGTCTGCTTTTATAGCGCGGCCGAGCGCCATGGACCGCAGGTAAGCCCGGACGGGAAATTGCGGGTTTTTACGAGTGCTGTCGCTTGAAAAGCGAAAGCACTCGCTTTATTTGTGCCCGTCTGGAATCGGCCCTGTTTTCCTTGGCAGCTACTGGGAAGTGCAGAGCAGGAAGACACAGCCTGAATCCTGCTGCTCGCTCCAATCTCCCTCCCAGGTTCAGCTGCTTCATTCGGTATGAATGTAAACTACAAAGCCTTGCCAAACTGCTGCTCTTACTGAACTTTCTCACAATTCTTTCCAGTACAGCATACAATAGTAATTTTCTCATCACAAGTCAGTGGATTACAGGTAGAGTGAAAATCATTTGAAAGGAAAGGGTTTTTTTTCTTTCTTTCATATGGATTGCAGCAGGTCAGGCTTTGATGGTGGCAGGAGGGTGGCAGGGAGAGGCACTTTCTTCTCCATTCACCAGGGCTGTTTTCTCCCTGAAAGTGGCCCCCATCCAATTTCCCATCTTTAGAAGCTCCAATCTGCAGCTTCAGCTCATAACTGGTAGTAGGGTTGACAACCTCCAAATGAAACCTGGAGTTCTCCTGGAATTACAATTTCTCTCCAGACCATAAGACCAGTCCCCCAAGAGGAAATGATGTGGCACCACATCCCTGCTGAGCTCCCTCCACTCCTGCAAACTCTGCCCTCCACAGGTGCTGCCCCCAGATCTCTAGGGATCTCCCAACCCAGAGCTGGCAATCATAACTGGGGGCTTTGCATAGGCACCCAGGCCTTCTTTGCACATCTCCAGGGGAAATTCTGCACCCTTTTGGTTAAAGTCAATCCTGGAGCTTATTTTTCGATCTCTTCACGGACATCGGTTAGTAAACTCTTTAAAAAAACCCAAACCTTGTGGAAGTCAGATGTAGAGCTGAAAATAACTGTTAACCCTTTTCTCCCTGGTCATTTAGCTGTTCAAAATCACCCTTTCTAAGCTGCATTTCCTCTCAAAGTGTTTCATTTCCCATACAGTTGGGAAAAGCTGCTGGGGTGGTTGTGTGGTTTCAAGCAGATAAATGGTTGGGAGGGAAAGGGTTACAGAGCCCACCTCCCTCATTGTTAGTGCATCCTTTCCTTTCTTCCACACAACTTGAAACTACCCATAGTTGCTTTATGAGGTCTTTTTAAGTCTCAAAAGAACAATAGAATTTACACATTCTGCCCTTATAACTCTCTGCCTATCAGGATGGGATTTGAACATGTATGTCATCCCAACAACATCATCTGGTGGGGAATGCTGGTAATGCAAAAATGTTGGCAAGTTCAAAATACCATTGCTTACTAAGGATGTAAATTAGGATAACAATACAAACTGGAACACTGTTTGCTTATTACCTGTTGCTGTATGTGGGAAGCGTAGGGCCAAATGTTTTGTTTGCATGCTCTAGAATAAAGCATCTCTGCAGATTGGAGGAGGGAGTTTTAAAACTCAGTTTGATCATGCACCCCATTTTTGTTTTAAAAGAGAGGACCTCCCATTGTATTCATAACACATTGTGTTATGTGTGATGTCATCATCACACAAGGCTGGGGAGCACACATACTTCACAGCAGGCTGATTTGGGCCACAAATGATCCTGCTTCGGCCTGTTTAGGGCCCAAATCAGCCCACTGCGAAGCACAGGAATACTCTCAGGGCAGCCAGATGACATCAGTGACATTACTGCAGCAGCCCCAGGAGCGTACCCCGAAGGTTCATTCCCTGACTTTCCCCCTTCCAGCCAGGTAAGCAGTGACAGGGGGCAAAAGGTGGGAGTGGGGGATCCCCCACCAGGGGAAATGGATCCCTAATTGTGTCTGAGGATCAGTAGAATTCAAAGTGTGAATGGTTCACTCCATAGTGCTTCAGTCTTTGAGGGACTGACATGCACGTGATAGTAAACTCCAGAATTCATAATTGTTAATAAGGAATGCATGAGGTGAGGGGTGGGAGTAGAGGTGGGAGAAGGGCCCCTGAGACTAGGGGGGTTGTTTTTCTGTGTTTGGTCCCCTGCTTCCAAGGCTTCCCACCAGGCTCCTGAACAAGTGTGCCAGCCTCTGGCCCACACATAGGCCTGCTGCTCTGGCTTTGGTGCCTGTTTGCTGGCTGGCCTGGCACTCACAAGCACGCTTCAAAAAACTTTTTTGTGTTGTGTTTTGTTGTTATGGAGGAGGTGTCGAGGGGATGAGCAAATTAGTATTTTATTTCATGATAGTTGTGCTATTTCCCGACTCAGAGTCTGAGACAATGCTGTCCTGCCTGTGGGTGTGCCCTGCTGCCATGTTGCCTACATCTGTCCAAGACAGAAAGTGTTTTTGACCCATTTTGCACCCCCGCTGTGCAACCCACATCTTGTAATGCTGGTAACAAGTTTTGCTGATTGTCTAATATTAATTGAGTTGTGTGTTATGTTTGTGTAGTGTGAATCACTGCAAGCATGCTGTTTCCATGCCCTTTTGTGCCCTGCTGCTATGTAAATTTAAGCAGTTCATGGAATAAAGTGTTTTTGAAAGCTCTTGTTATGGTTTTGTTTAATCTGTGATTTGAAGTTCGTTGTGTTAATTTTGTCTAGGGGACTTCTGTTTTCATGCCCTGTTGTGCACTCCTACTGTATAACCCAATTCAGTTCAAAAATGTTAAAAAAAATTTTTTTTTTAAGATTCTCTGATGTGGAGTGAATTGTGTAGTCCTTTTGTGTGGGGGACAATTTGTGTGATTTGTTGTGATTTTTTGACCCATTGTACTTTGAAAGTGATAAAATAAAGTTTTTTCAAACTTGAATCATTGTGTGTGTGTTCCCTTCTTTGATGTGAGGTTGGTTCCCAGCATTGGGAACAATGGGGCAGGCAGGCCAGCCTTCTATGTAGGTGGGGGGGGTGTCAGGGGGTGGTTGTGTGTCAGGTGCTCTTTCCCAGGGATAAGTTGGCACTCAGGAGTGTGCCCACCATTGTGGCACCCCTGGGCTGTGCGGAATTGCCCTGGGAAAGAGAGTTTAGGAGTTCCAAAAGGAGGAGGGCTGGCCAGCCTGTTCCTGGGGTTATGGTGGGTGTGGGGCAGCTGGGGGTGGATTTGGGTCTGTGAGGGGCTACTGGGGGGATTTGGGTCTGTGTTTGGCAGATGGGGGGGAATTGGGTTTGTATGGGGCAGTAGGGGTGGACTTTGGGGGCTGAGAGCACCTACTTGGGGAGGCCATGAAATGCCCCCCCAAGGGGGAGCAGGCTGAGCCTTGGTGAGGGGTGGGAGGAAGGGTGGAGGAAGGGCCCCTGAGGGTAGGGGTGGCATTTTGCATGCAAAATGCCACCCCTGGCAAGACAAGCCTCCCCCAGCTGTAAGCAGTAGAGAACAGAGCACCTACTTGGGGAGGCCATGAAATGGCCCCCCCAAGTGGGAGAAGTCTGAGCCTTGGTGGGGGGTGGGAGGAAGGGTGGGAGAAGGGCCCCAGAGGGTTGGGGGGCATTTTGCATGCAAAATGCCACCCCTGGCAAAGGAAGCCTGCCTCTTCATTTTTTCCCCATAGGAAATAATGAAGAAGAAGATGAGCAGCAGCAGTCTAACAATATGCTGCTCAGTGCTTCTTAATGAGAGGATAGGGGGACCTGGTTTGGGGGGCCATAACATGCCCCCCCAAAGTCCAATCGGTCTGAAACTTGGAAGGTTGTTAGAGAGGGGTTAGAGGAAGTTCCCCACCAATTTTGGCTTGATTCGGTGGGAAAATGCCTCCCCCAGGCGTCCGGGAAGACGGAGGCATTTTCCCATTGAAAAAGCCGAAAGCCGAAAGCCGAAAGCCGAAACAAAGCCGAAACAAAGCCGAAAGCCGAAAAAGCCTGTATCCGAAAAAGATTCTTGTTTCGGGAAACCCGAAACAAGAATAACGAAACAGAGTGCCTTTGCACACCCCTTGACACATTGTGGACTAGACTGCCAGGCTAACCTGTGGGAAGTTAGGGTGAGATGGTTTTGAGACTTTGTGTATGGGGTTGGATTAGACGATTTTTTTAGTCCCTTCCAAAACATATCCTGTGGCTGGCCCCAGGCCTGATCCTGATTGCTTCTCATTCTTGTCTTCTTTTGATCTCTTCTGTAAGCGGGCCATAAGAGAGGGCTCTTGCTATTAATCTTGTTGCTTCATAGTCAAATGCAGTGTTGCTATGGTACCCAAGGAACTGAAGAGTGCTTGCATAGTAACTATGGAGACTCATTCCTGCAGTCCCTGTAGCTGCTTTAACAATGCTGAATATGGCACTTTTTCTTATGTACTTTGTTTTGCCAGATGAATTTTGGTACAAACATTTGGACAGACTCTTATGCAATATCTGGGCATATGATTGTTCAAGGATCATTTTCCTTGTCTCATTCACCCCCAATAAATCCAGTTGGAGTTTAATTCCTGCAAAGGACTGGAATACCCCCCCCCCCATTCTGCTCTGACACATTCCAGAAGCACAGCTGTACCAACTGATTGAATCCAAACATTACAGAGGCTTGCACCACATTCAAGTTTAACCAGCTGAATGTGTGAGAATTTTTTGTGAGCCAGAACCCACTTTGTTAGGATGCTTGCTCATACATCTTGCACGCATCTGCTTCCTCCCAACAAGCGTAGAACTCTTTGCATTTGACAAAATGTGTTCCGACTCATGAAAGCTTCTGCGGGAATACAAGTGTTAGTCTTTCAGGGGCCATGAGGCTCTTTTTGTTTTGACAAATTATTGTCACTTAACATTGCAATTAAAATTCTTTCCATACTACAATTTCTCAGTGCTCTGGATCCTACTGATCCTGAGTAGGTCCTGTATGTTGATGCCCCTGCTTTGTGATGGACTTCCTGACTTTCTTTGGTCTTTGCATTTCAAGTCAGAGAGTCTCTTGGATTCAGAGATAACCCCAAAACATTTCCATGAGGGAATTTAGCAATCAACGCATAGTTATTATTCCTGTACTATTTGGATGGTGTATGTATACTGCTAGCCTCAAAACTCCTCCTTATGGTGGAGTATTTCTTTTGTTGTGCTTTGTCATTCTATGAACAAGCTTCCCAGCTGAGTCTCTTGGAGGCACTGAACACATTTCTACAAAGAACCACTCAAACCAGCGTGCTTTTAAAGTGTACTATTAATGACAGAGCAGACAGAAATGGGATCCAACGTAGCAACACAAGATCAAGGTTCCTATGGTGTCCCTGACAATACCATAGTCACCTACCAATCCCAACATGCACTGGTGATGCCCACATATTAGCCATGCACAGAGGCACTGAGCATTATGTAACAATGGCATGAGCTTCATGATGATGTCATGCTAGCCACTATCTACCAACCGTCCACACACAATGCATAGGAACTCTTCCAAGGAAATCCCACAGCACCTTCATGGCTCAGAAAGCAATCGGGGAGGGCTGTGTGGCCAAAACAGCCCTGGAAAGGGCCCCAGGGCCAATTGTGCAGGACTGGGGTTGCCTGCCTCTCTCAGCTCGTCATTGCCCAAATAGTCCTGCTGAGGAGTGATTGCACTGGCTGGTACAGACGGGAGCAAGAACTGTTGGGGCAAGTGAGCCAGGGATAGAACCAGGCAGGGGGCAGTGAGGCCAGGCAGGGGATGGTGACATGTCCCTCTGTGGCATCAACATCCTTGTTGGCCAGCTCACTTCCCAGGCCAAGGTGAGGCTCAGGAGTAGGGCTTCTCCCCTCCTAAGGTCCAATCTGCCCCTGATAGCAGTTTCTCCCGGCCTCTTCCCAGACAGGGGTTAGCAGCCCAGATATGATCAGCAGCCTTGTAAAAAGACAAGGAAATAAAGACCTGACCTCTTATTCATTCCAGCCTGACAATTTGCCTGTAGGAGCTATAGGGTGATAGCTTCTGCAGGGAGAGGAATTAAGGCCTGCTAAAAGATCAATGATCTACAGAAACTGTTCAGAATATGATCCAGAGGAGTTAGCCGTGTTAGTCTGTAGTAGCAAAATCAAAAAGAGTCCAGTCCTTTAAGACTAACCAATTTTATTGTAGCATAAGCTTTCGAGATTCTCACGATTTCGAGATTTATTGTATGCTACAATAAAATTGGTTAGTCTTAAAGGTGCTACTGGACTCTTTTTGATTTTGTTCAGAATATGGTACATCATGCATTAGTACTGGTTACTGCAGGCAGTGGCTTCATGGGCAAGAAGAACAAAATCTGTTGCAACAAGTTCACAGAAAATAGCACCATGAGAGGGAGAAAGTGTGGGGCAAGGAGAAATAGGAGACGTGGGTTTGAGATGGTGAGATTATTGCCAGAAGAAAATCAATTAAATCTGGATCGAAAGGGTGAGAGAACAGGATCAGAAATTAGGACTTGTGCCCTAACCCTTACGCCACTGCCACAAACCAAAGTAAGAAGGGAGTGAGTGGAAGGCAGTCATCTGGGGGCTATCCACAGACTTCAGTGGGAATGTTTTATGTTATACTACCTCTTGGCAGAGGGAACTTTATGTTATCTTTAATGTGTGTGTGGCGGGGGGGATAAGCACTGAGGGATTCCTTCTAAACTTATAAAGGGTATTGCTCTTTTGGCATAGATTCAGTGTACTGCTTGTCAATGCAGGATTATTGAGAATAAGTAGGAAAGGAGGAACACCATTTTAACAGCACTTTGGAAAAGCTTAATTTTTGCTCAATAAAACAAGAGACCAATCCAGTGCCTACTTAATATACATCCAGCAGAGGGCTCTGCTCTCCAAACTGGCTCACGAAAGAGGCACTGAAGTCTGCTCGTTGCTGCCAAAGTGCAGCTATTCTTTAGGTGTTGCGTGCTTACACAGACTTCACATTCTTGTTAAGAAATATTCTTGGCTGGAAGGGGAAGATAATAGAGGTGAATAGCTGTCACCACTGTATCATTGCGCAACACCATTTAAAACCCCCAAATTTCTTATAAACAATTATTAGGAAAGTGATAGAAAATGAAACTGCCAGGTTCATAATACCTAATGTATACATAATGTTGTGTACAGTTCTCTTTGCCCAATCTTAAAACAGCTATCAATCATCTGGAGAAAGCATATAAAAGGAAAATTAGAAACGTCAATGGGTTGGCACAACTTTGCTATAAGGAAAGGTTTTGGTGCTTGTTAGTATAGAAAAAATGACAAAGGGGGTGTTAATCACTTCTAATCTCATTTCCTGCAGAAATGTTCCCCTAAGGTGGCTTGCAATACACAGCAATACAAAATACCACAAAAATTAAGAATACAAAGCCAGAATGAAAACCAGCAGATTAACATTAAAACTCAAAGTACCAACAGGCCAGATTTAAAGCACGGAGAAAATTTAATGAAATAAATATGTTTGTCCTAAAAGCTTCCCGAGAAGGTACCAAATGAGCTTTCCAGGAGAGGGCGTTCAGTTGTCACAGTCTCCTTCAGAAAAGGCCTGTGTCATGTTGATGATCTCAGTAGGTTCGTACTAGAGAAAGTAGTCTTTCAGGTATTCTGGCTTCAAACTCTTTAAGACTTTAAAAAAAAAAGTGTATGCAAATCAGACTTTTCAGGGAAGGAATGCAGTTAGCATACAAGCCAGAGTTGGGCTGCTTCAACATGGTTGTTTTTCCTGAAGCCCCAGTTTTATTTGGAAACTTTCACATGATGTTGTGCCATCTATGTGGCTCCCATATGTTTCCCCAATGAGCTGGATTCTGCATAGACACAAAGAGAGAAAGGGGTGGGGTGGCAAAGCACACAGTGGAGACAAGGTTATGGATACCATGCCTGCCCACTTCCACATTACTTACTGCTGTGGCAGTGAGGACATATTTGGGAGCCCTCGCGTGGCCTTGGTGAAAGCCAGTCCTGGCCACTCTTGCCACCTAATCAGTCAGCAGCAAGTCTGGTTCCATAAGTTAAAACTCCTGTCCAGAGTCTCCAGAGAAGAGTAACCCCATTTAAAACAAGGCGAATCCTATACCCTAGATTAGCAGAACTGCCAACCAACGAGCAACACTTTGTCTAGATTAAGCTCCCAATTGGCTGTCCCCAACATTGTTGCTGAAATGCGGTGGGGGAGAGGAGAGGCTGTCAATTAGTGTTGCCAGCTCTGGCTTTGGAAATTCCTGGGGATTTGAGGGGAGTACCCGGGGAAGATCTTCTTTTCTTCTAGACTCTATCGTATATCATAGACTCTGTCCTTTGAATATGCTGTTTCACTAAGGGAAAAGCTTTCTGTTGTCTGGACGAGATCAGTTGAAATTCTGGGAGAACTTCAGCTGTCACCTGGAGGACAGTAAACCCCACTGTCAAGTGTTGAATTTAGGCCTGTCCATAGACAGGTTTTTAAACAGTCTTTTAAAAATATTGAGGCTATAGCTCACTGCACCCGAAGTTATTCAGGCAGGTATGCCTGTACTAATTATTTTAGCTTATCCTTCTGTACACCTGGCCACTCAAACCCACTCTGAATAAAAAGTTCTTATAATGCTTCCAGAAGGTGTATATGTTTGGGAAAGTCTCCAGAGGAGGAGAATTCCAAAACTGAGTGGCATCTTAGTAGACTGAATGGCGTGTTGTGTCAGATTACTATCTAATCAATGTGAATGGTTTAGCCTAAATGTATTGGAGCCAGGGCTTATGACAAAAGAACATTAGCATTCCTTAACTGTTTCATCAGCAGGGATCTAATTATTTGGTGATTGTTCTACCATGGTGCTATAGCAATAAGTGCTTGGAGAAGGTGACCCCTTCCCACTGAGTAAAGATGGCAGGTTTTAATTGTGCTCAGGAAGCAACAGGGATCTAGCATCTGATTAATATAATTCATCAGGAAGCCAGTGTAGTGTAGCGGTTAGAGTGTCCTACTAGGATCTGGAAGAACCAGGTTTGAATCCCTCCGTCAGTTATTTATTCAGAATATCTATGTTGCCTCTCCAGCATCCTGCTCAAGGCAGCTTACATTTTAAAACCTCGGTATAAAACACATGAAAAACACTCTCAGCCCAACCCACCTCACAGGGTTGTTCTGAGGATAAATTGGAGCAAAAGAAAACAATGTAAGCCACTTTAAGTCCCCACTGGGGAGGAAGGGGGTGTAAATGAAGTAAATGAATAAATCTTAACATACAATGCACAATAAGTTAACTTATGGAACTTATGAAGCAACATAATACTTATGGTATTGACTGTTACAAGAATGGGCAACGATTTCTAGCTTAAACTGCTTTAATAAAAGATATCCATGAAAAATAGGTTTCCCAACAGTCATTAGCTAAGAAAACTAAATGGAACATCCACAAACACAAGTAGCATACCCGTGCTGGGAACAAACAATGGTGCAGGGCTGTTGTTTCTATGCCTTGTATATGAGCTTCCCAGAGACACTTGGCCAGTTGCTGTTAGAAACAGAATGCGATGATGGACCACTGGGGCAGTTCTGATGTTCTAACAAACACTGCAGTACTATATGGACATGACAACACATGTATTCTTGGAACTAATCCTGCTTTTTGATCCTGCCATTTTTTCCTGACAGGCAGAAATTCAGCTGAGAACACTTTTCTCATCACTGCATCTCCATAACAGGAAAAGCTGTATCTGCTGAATTTTTCTGCCTGCCATGAAGCTGTTTGAAGCGCCAGAGATCTGCCAGATAAAAGTAGTGCCTATACTGAAATAAGGAGATCTCATTCTCAGGCACTTGACACGTTTTCTTTGGTCTGGCAATGCTACATGACATGGCATGGGAACTTCCTTTGGAAGGATGAACCGGGTGGGAGGTGCCAGAGCTGCTGCATTGTGACCATGTTCAGGCAGGATGTTTAATCTCTAGTTAAAAGATTCTGGGGATGATGACTCCTCTGCACTATTCATAGCAAGCTGGTGCCTTCTGATCAATTTGGGGAGCCATTTCCTTGATTAATGTCTTATAAATTCATTTTCCACTAGTTAATGCCAGACACAGGCACTTCTCATTCTATATCCCATTAGCATGAACTGAATGTCCACCATCATTTGGTCCTAGCCTCCCCCTCAGGGTTAGCAGGGAAGCAGAATTGGATGTAGAACTGTGTAATCCACTTCCAGCTCTGTATTAAATTACTTAAAGAAGGTTTATTTGACAAATATGGCAAAAAAAATCAGAGAAACTGAGGGCTATTCCCCCTTTCTATCTATTAATGCTTGCCCATCCAGGGGCAAGGAATTGGGAGAAGCCATGTTATGCGGGTGAGTATTTGCATGGGACTGGAAAGGGGTTGCTCTGCTTATATGCAAGAAAAAGGAGCTGTGATATACAAGCTCCATCACTGGAGTGGTCTATTTCAGATCTTGTGTGCTCAGATGGTAAAGTTGATCTCATCCTCAAAATAATAGTAAATGCCACTATATTCATCATTCAAATAAAAATTACAGTAATTGGACCTGAGTCAGAGAAAGTTAGTCATAAATTACTCCTGTTGCCATTCAACGACACTCTAGGCAGCTACAAACAATTTATGTTCTGCTGATTTAAGCATGACTTGGATGTAACTGCCTTCCTCTGAATCAGGGTGAATAATGAATAATAGTGTAAAAATGTTTTTAAAGGTGTGACCAAGGGACGGGAATTTATAATGTCTGTTAGCCATTTGAAGGTATGTCCAATGGATGGCTTTAGCTCAGCCACATGAGGCAAGTGAAAGAGCAATGTGCTAGTTGGGGGCAGAATCATATGGTTATGCATTCACTACTTCCCAGGTAGAGAGTTCAGGGACAGTACCTACCTGGTTGGTTGAAGGGGAAGGCACTGGAGATTTCTATAGCATTTATTTACAAATGTATAACTTAAATACAGATGAAGGTAGAGGTTCTCTTATAGGGCAGCAGATCTGCTATCCATAATCATATCCCCAAAGAGTCAGATATTCTGCACTCCTAAAATACTTCAATCAACTCATAGTAGTGCAATACTAAGCTGAGTTACTTAGACTGGAGTAAACTCTGCTTAGGATTGCACCATAAACTACCTAGTTCCCAGCAGCCAGGCACACACACAATGTAGAGGATTGCAATGCAAGGGTCTTTTTGGCCCACCCCCGACTAAGGATCAAGCTAGACATTCAGGTTTTTAAAGAGCTGGGTCAGGGTTCCACACAGGAATGTGAGGAATGGTTGTTAAAAAAATAAAAGCGAGCTCAAATGGTCTCAGAATGCCACCGCAGGGAAGGAAGAACTCCTGCATCTCCCCCCAAAGCCATTTCCCCATGTCAAAATAGCATTGGGGGGTATTTCCCTGTTTTTACTGCTCCATGTACCTAGAATACTCCATCTAAAGCAGCAAAAACAGTTTGAGGGGTGAGACAGGAGCCCTCCCTCCCCCCTCAATGGCATTCTGAGGCCGTTTGGGCTCTATTTTTTAACAGCCATTCTTCACAGCTGCTGTGTGGCTGTGGGAAATCCAAGTTGGGTCTGGGGAATCTGGACCCAACTCTTTAAAAACCTGCACATCTAGTTTGACCCTAAGTAGAAGAAAAAAAGGGAGAAATGAAGTAGTAAGAGGAAACACTCTTACTTCCTGTTGTGTATATTGGTGTTGCACAGGAAACACACTCATGGCAGCTATTTTGTGATTGGCCCCATGGTCCCCCTGGAAGCCATTATGCTGTGACTTCCATTACTCTTGGCCCCATGGTCCCCCAAAGAAGCCACAATATAGGCCATGCAAAAGCGATGTGTTTCAATGAACACATTTTTTTTTTAATTTACAGGTTTGGATTTGAGTATACTAGCATTAAATTCATTTTACTTTAATTACATCACTATTTTCTTAAAATACAATACATGTGCTTGGGGGGGGGTAAGGGGCTCAATACTGGATTGGTGGAAGGGACTCAGGGAGTGCTAATGGTCCATGGGTTACGCTACGCCACTGTTCTGGAGATTTGGCAGTAGAGCCTGGAGAGGGGAGAGACCTCAATGGATATAATACCACAGAGTTCACCCACCAAACGGCCATTTTCTTCAGAGGAACTGATCTCGATAGCTTAGAGATCATTTGCAGTTCCAGAAGATCTCCAGGCCCCACCTGGAGGTTGACAACCTTATCTACTAGCAAGTAATAGTCATATGTATTGCATTAAAATACATTCATATAATCATGAAATTGGAAGAGGCCTTACAGACTATCTAATCCAATCCCCTGTCCAATGCAGGAACAGCCTAAAGCATCTCTGTGAAGTATTCATCTAGCTGCTCCTTGAAGACAGCCAGTGAGGAGGAACCCACCACATCCCTAGGCAGCAAATTTCACTGTTGAACTACTCTTAATAAAAGAAAAAAACCAACAAACCGGGGATACACAAATCTAGAAATTAATTATATATTCTTCCAAAGTGCAAGGTGCAAAAGTGCTGAGTAAATTTAACATGCATCATAAATACAATTACAAAATACAAAGTCCATCCGTTAGAACATCAAATCATCACAATTCCAAAATCACAAAGTCCATCCGTTTATAACATGAATCTTCACCGTCCGGAATTCATTTGAAACTTTAAAGTGCAAATGCTGGATACAATGAAAGAAGCCGGTGGGTGGGGAGACTGTGCAAGGTGTTGTTCATTCACGGTCCAGAAACAGAATAAATATTTGAAAAAACGCCGACGGGAGTTTGCAGGCAAATTGTTATTAACCCGTTTCGTGAGTTAAAAAGACTCACTTCATCCTGGGCATAAAGATAATCAGACCGGAAGCACTCCTCTCACGCCATCACTCCTACTCAACCCACCAGTGTAGGAGTGATGGCGTGAGAGGAGTGCTTCCGGTCTGATTATCTTTATGCCCAGGATGAAGTGAGTCTTTTTTACTCACGAAACGGGTTAATAACAATTTGCCTGCAAACTCCCGTCGGCGTTTTTTCAAATATTTATTCTGTTTCTGGACCGTGAATGAACAACACCTTGCACAGTCTCCCCACCCACCGGCTTCTTTCATTGTATCCAGCATTTGCACTTTAAAGTTTCAAATGAATTCCGGACGGTGAAGATTCATGTTATAAACGGATGGACTTTGTGATTTTGGAATTGTGATGATTTGATGTTCTAACGGATGGACTTTGTATTTTGTAATTGTATTTATGATGCATGTTAAATTTACTCAGCACTTTTGCACCTTGCACTTTGGAAGAATATATAATTAATTTCTAGATTTGTGTATCCCCGGTTTGTTGGTTTTTCTCAGTTTGGTTCTGGGGCTGCCCATTGTTTCCTTTCCGAACTACTCTTAATGGCAAGAAATTTTTCTTAATGTCCAGCGGGTACCTTCCCTCCTGTAGTTTAAACCCATTTTTGCATGTCCTATCCTCTGTTGCCAACAGGAACAGTTCCCTCCCCTCCCCTCCCCTAAGTCACAGCCTTTTAAATACTTAAAGAGAGCTTCAGCACAGCCATAGCAAATAACAAGGAAATTACAAAATTATTAATACAAATTACTACATCATAAATTTAAACCAAAAATGACAAAACTCCATCAAGACCTTTAAATCCATAAAATCCATAAGATCATGTAATGTATTTAATACCACTAAAGGGAACTTATTAATACCTTCAAGTAAAATAAAACTTACTTCCATAGTCTTGACTGTATTTTGTTTACCGATGTTACAAACTTTGCCACTTGCATTGTAATCCATTTATCCTTATCTGCCAGCAACACCACCAATTTATCTTGCTCTGACCTCCCTGGCACTTGTTGCAGAATATTTCTAAGATATTTCTCCCGAATAGTTGCAAATCTCGGGTATTGGAACATAACATGGGCCATATCTTCAATGGATTTATGATTGCAGGAGCACACACAATCAGCAAGTGGGGTCTTGTTATAACAGCCTTTCAGTACTGCCAAATGAAGTATATTCATCCGGGCCCTAGTAAACGACGTTCTATATTCTGTGACTGTTAGGTCATCAAAATAAGATGGCCAGGTTATAGGATGGGATATAAGATGTTTATATAGAGTTGTTGAACTCATAATACCTAGCAACCCCTAATCATGCTGTGCACTTATGTCCGATAGTCTTTATTTAATTAGAGATCTAGCAGCTATATAGTCGTAACTCCTTAAATATTCTTCGGATAATCCTAATTTAGCCAATAGGGACAGTACCTGGGATTTCCATGATGTATCTTTCATCTCTTCATATGCCATTGTTACCAAAAGTGATGCTTGGGAGAAAAAAAATCTTCAACCAAAAGTATATAACAAGTTTATACACTGTTGTTGTTACTGGTGGCAAGGCGAGCTCTGATCTGACCATAACTGATGATGTGGAATTTGGGACTCCCAAAATCATATGTGCAAATTTATTTTGTATTACTTCCAATGGATATAGATTTCCAAATCCCCAGATTGGTGCACCATATAACATTTGGGGGAGTAATTTAGATTTAAATATTTCCAAGGTGGGGGATACTAATGAACCGCCTTTTGTTCTATGAAATCTGTATAGACTAGATAATACTTTATTAAGTGTCTGTCTTGTTAATTAAAGAGAGCAATCATGTCTCCCCTCAACCTCCTCTTCTCCAAACTGAACATTCCCAAGTCCTTCAGTCTTTCCTCGTACGTCTCCAGGCCCATGAGTATCTTGGTTGCTCTCTTCAGCATCTGTTCCAATCAGTCAACATCCTTTTTGAAGTGAGGCCTCCAGAACTGCACACAATACTCCAATACAGTATATAGTGGAACAATGACATCCTGTGATTTGGATGTTATGCTTTTGTTGATATACCCCCAAGATTGCATTTGTCTTTTTTTGCTGCTGCATCTCACTGACTGCTCATATTTGGCTTCCCATCCACTCGTACCCCAAGTTCTTGTTCACATACACTACTACCCAGAAGTATATCTCTCATTC
The DNA here is from genome assembly GCF_028583425.1 of Eublepharis macularius. Lineage (NCBI taxonomy): Eukaryota > Metazoa > Chordata > Lepidosauria > Squamata > Eublepharidae > Eublepharis > Eublepharis macularius. Next base: position 102,793,960 of record NC_072794.1, on the reverse strand, counting down.
AGTTTGAATGCTTTGCATTTTTGTTACCCAGATGGAGAACCTGGCATTTATCCTTGTTAAATTATTCAAATCTGGGTACTTTCCCAGTGTGTTCAGATCTCAAATTCTCTCTCTATCTTAAAGGGTGTTTTCTACTTCTCCTAGTTTGGTGTCATTTGCAAATTTAATGAAGAATCCCTTCACACCCTTGTCCAGATCATTTATAAAAACGTTGAAAAGCACTGGGTCTAGGACTGAGCCTTGTGGCAATCCACTGGACACCTCCCTCCAATCAGACGTGATGCCATTGACGACTACTCTTGGATGCAGTTATCCAACAAATTCCCTGACCATCTAACCATCCTACAGTCCAGTCCACAGTCCTCCAATTTTCCCATCAGAACATCATGAGGAACCTTGTCAAAAGCTTTACTGAAATCCAGATAAACCACATTGACAGCATTCCTGTGATCCAGTAAGTATGTCACTCGGTCACAGATGGTCTCTAAATAGTGATCATGAAGTGGTCACATTTTCTGATATATTTAAATACCATATTTAAATATTGGTGAAGACATCCTGCTCAGCCTGGTCTTGAAAACCTCCACCAAAGGAGATTTCTCACTATCCCAACTACAAGGTAGTTTAATCCAATAATCAAGATCTTTACTCTCATGTATATTTAACTAAATGCACTGTCCTGTCATTTAAAGTATACCCATAGCTTCTCTTTCTGTTGTTAGCAGATATGAAAAACAAACATTCTCTTTCTATTTCCTGACATCCTTTTCAAATATACCCTAATGAAATATATTAATCTCCTCTAGTCTTTTGTCATACTATGTATAACGATCAGGGCTCATTTCGAGGGGGAACGCACAGGAACGCAGTTCCAGCAGTTCCCCAAAGAGGTCACATGTCAGGTGGCCCTGCCCACCTGACTCTTGGCCATTTTGGGCCCGTTTTGGCCTGGATTGGGGCCAAAACGGCCTGGATCGGGCCTCTGACAGGTGGTGGATCACTCTCCCGCTCATCAGCGGCCTATCCTGACCATTTTGGGCCCCTTTTCAGCCCTTTTCAGCCCCTTTTGGCCATTTTGGGCCCAGTTTTGGCCCTGAATGGCCAGGATTGAGTCCAAAACAGCCGGGATAGGTGACACCAGGGGGTGTGGCATATGCAAATCAGTTCTGCTAATGACACACTTCCGGCAAAGGCAAGAGGTGTGGCATATGCTAATGAGTTATGCTAATGAGTTCCTCCAGCTCTTTTTCTACGAAATGACCCCTGATAATGATCATTCTTGTAACAACTCTGCATAAGTAATTTTCAGTTTTCCTTTCAAGGGACCCTTTCCGTATTAATTGGTCTGATGAGGAACTCTTGTGTCTCTGGCACAGAACTAGAGGTGGGCACGAATCCAATTACGACCCCAAAAAGCGCATGAACCAGGCCAGTTCGTGGTTCGCGAACCACGGATCGTGGAAGCTCCTTTCTACGAACTTCCACGAACTGGTTACTGGTTCAAGTTCATTTGGCTGGAGGAAATGGCCATTTAAACTTTTCCTGCAGCTTCCAAGTGGCAGGTCCCTTTAAACTATCAGCTGGCAGGCGGCAGGGCCCTTTAAACGGCCCACAAACCCCAGTACAACTACTCTCTCCCTGTGAGTGTATGAGTACAAATGAAAATATTAGTAATAGATTGTAAACTGTTTTTCAAAGAAGCTTGTTTGTTATTACTGATGTTCTTGCTGAGGAATTTTTAATAAGCTTTGAAGGATATTTCTAGATTTCCTAAGGATACAGTTTTTAAAAACTCTGCTCTCAAGCATTCCTAATTTATCTGCCTCTTTCCTTGATTACAGTGGCTCAAACTGAATAAAACACTTTACATAAGGTTTTACTGTGCTGAACAGAGGTACAATTTTATTCCTATTTTCCCCTCATTTACTGCAACAGACTTAACAGAATAAGAAACAGGATATATAATCAGAGAGTTCAAGGCTAGTTGTTTCTTGAGCAATTGAATCTACAGATAAAGACAGTGAAACAATAGGAACTAATCCAGAGCTAAAACCTTTTCTGAAAGTCTCCTCAAAAGACTTTCCCCCAAAATTCTTCCATCTATCTCTCTAACAAAGTACAGCTTCTTAGATCCCTCCCAATTTTTCACAGGGAAAATTACCAGCCAGACATCAAATTGTCCCTGAGATTTTATGTGCAGGTCTGGATGCCAAGAGGAAGCTCTATTATTCTGTTGGCCAATTCATGCCAATATGTGGCTTGGGTTGCCAACTCTGGGTGAGAAATTACTGGAGATTTGGGGGGTTGAGCTTAAAGGTTGGGTTTGGGAAGGGGAGAGACCTCAGCAGCGTTCACCAAAGCAGTTGTTTTCTCCAAGGGAACTGACCTCTGTAGTCTGGAGATGAGTTGTAATTCTGGGAGATCTCCATGCCTCACCTGGAGGTTGATGACCCCAATATGGCCTCCCACTGTTCTGAGAAATAGAAGCTAAATAGAAGAACATGACCTAGAATTTTTGGTCTACCTAGGTACTACAATGGTACTGAATTGTTTCCTCAATAGCACTGGCAACATTGCAAGTAACATTTTAATTAATTTCCTGGTGGTTTTTTTTGCGGGGGGGATTCCAATTGACTAATGTTTTTCTGTTAATCTTGTTGCATGCAAAATGGAACTGAAAACATTCCTCACATGCTCTGAGCGTCTGAGAGAGGTCTACACAGATACATACTCTGCCTACCACTGCCTCCCTCTCTACAGCAAATCCCAAGCTGTGCTCTACATGATCTGCCAGCCAGACTGCTGCCTTTATAGCAGGTGCTATAATGGCAGCAGCCAGCTGGAGTAAACAAGCATCATGGTGTTTAGGTAGGTGCCTTCCCATCAGCCCAAGTTCCTCACTGTCAACAGAGCCCATTCCCTCTGCCTGTTCTGCTTATCTACTCTGCACCCCACTGGATGGAAATTGACCCAGTTCCAAAGCCTTTTTCTGTTAGAGGATCATTCCCTAACAATTAAGACTTGCTGAGGTATTATTTACAGTAATTAAGAAACATTACAGTTCCTTTTGTTGTGGTCTCCAATTTCCTTGATGGACCCCCTCCCCCACTATGAGGCACAATTTCCTACCAAAATTCAGTTTGCCTGTTTTGGCTGAGCAGCCCCAAGTAGAGTGTTAATCTTTGTGGTTTGAAAGTCTGTCTGTCCCACCCTGACAATCAAATATAATTGTGGCTTTTTAGCTCAGCCCAAGAACTTGATACAGAGAGCAGAACCACAAGTGACAAAAGGCACAGATTGGACACTTGTCAGCTTCCCTCAAGTTTTGATGGGAAATGTAGGCATCCTGGTCTCGCAGCTTCGCTCTCTGACTGCTGTCCCATGGACTTTTCAACTGTCACTTGTCCAACATTCCACCAAGCTGCCTACATTTCCCATCAAAACTTGAGGGAAGCAGACAAGTGTCCAATCTGTGCCTTTTGTCACTTGTGGTTCTGCTCAGAGAAGCAGGAGCCCTCTTTTTGTTGGAAATGGCACTGGAGACTGTATAACATTCAAAAAGAAACAACAATTTTATTTAACAGGCAGAGATTGAATAAGAGTAGTCAGGGAATGAAAGTGCTGAGGTAAAATTTTGTTGGCAGTACAGAATACACTTTGAGTAACAGGCAAAATAATTTCTTTGAAGCTTAGTTTCTTATATTCTTGGTTCTTAGCAGTGAGAGGTGTTTTACTTAATACTTTAGTTACAGCAACCATGGCTGTTTTCACACGTCTTACTGGCTCTGGTACGTCTCGCGAAGCTCCCACAAGGACAGTGTCTTCCTGGTGTGATTTCGCACAAGAACCAGGAAATCACACCAGGAAGATGCTGTCCTTGTGGGAGCTTTGCGCGACGTACTGGAGCTGGTATGACGTGTGAAAATGGCCCATGTTTCTTCAGTTTCCTGGAGTTAGTTTAAAACTGTTTTCCCTTCACAACTATGGTTCCCAGGTGCCCACCAGTTGCAAACAAACTCCCAGGGCTTTGCCCCTCATCCACTGATCGCCCAGTGATTGGCAGAAGGGCACAAGCTCCTGGCGGTTGTCCTCCACTGGCAGGCACCTCAGGAACGTGCACCATGTGCACGCTCCCAACAGGTGCAGTGACGTTACTTCCAGAAGTGACGTCATCGCGCCGGCTGTAGGAGTGTTCCTGAGCTTCATTTGAGGTCCCAAAAGGATTGAATTGGCCCGTGCAGAGTGCAGGAGTGCTTGTGCAGCCAGCATGGTGATGTCACTTCTGGAAGTGATGTCATCATGCTGGCTCCGGAGTGTGCATGCACATGAAGATTTGCATGATACAGGCATGAAATAAGTGCCGGGTCTCCAACCCTCCCAGCAGGAGGATAGAGGGACCTGGCGACCCTATTTACAACAGTACCGGGGTCCTCCTCAGAGCCAAACCATCTTTAGAAACTAGACAGGAATTAATCTTCTTCTCTTAAGAAGATATTACACTTCTTCTTTTGGCTTGAAGAGGAGTCTCAACCTACTACCCAATCACTCTTGCCAAAACACACTTTGGTGTCTGTGTTAAGCAGGCTTCACGTTCAGGACAGTGATGTTACAGTTAAAGCAAAAGATACCTCTTCCCTAACTCCAGAGGGGAACCTATCTGACCTTCCCTGTCAGACTCACTCACAAGCTTCTTCTCTGAACAATCCTTTCCACCCCTCAGCTGGGTTCAAATTGCATACAAGCTCTCCATTCCAATCAAGAGTTAATTCTTTCCCTCCCCACTCTCTGATAGCTGCATTTAGGAAACCTGCTTTCGAGTGCAGTCCATCACACATGCCATCTTAGGCCAAGCATACAGGATAAATTAACTCACAGTCACCAGATTCCAAACTCACAAATACTTGATTAAATTTGATGATAATTTTGAGACAGCTTGTTTGGAGGAAAGAGTTGCTTTTCTGTGGGTTAGTATCCCTTCTGTGTTGCAAGCTATGCAGAAATTCTTTTATATCTGAGAGAAGAATAAAGCCCTGCTGCACAAATATATGACTGTTGCCATTGAATCAGAATGTGAGAGACAAAGTTTAAAATGCAGTGGGGCATGATTCATGGACAGCTTGGATGGATCCCTCTATACTCTTTCTGGAAAGGGACTGAAAGCAGGAGGCAAACTTTGGGTTTCCCCTACCTTAGAGGCAGGAGGTACCAACCTTTCCTGACCCATCTCTATAAACTGCTGAATGAACACTCAATTAAGTGCTAAGGACCACAACCATGGTGGGTTACACAACTGGGACTATTTCCTGTGTCTTGTTCCAACTTTTGACACAGCAGGAAGTGGTAGGAAAGGTTATGAAGTACTTGCTAAAAACAGGAAAGGTATGATGTGGAAAAAAGCATTGCTGTGTGATACTCTTACAAACTGTGCAGATTGCAACCAAGCAATAATACTAGTAATGGGATCCAAATGGCAGAGTGGAGTCTCTTGAGTCACTTGTCCACTGGCATGCAACTGGCAAAGAACCCATTGGGAGCTGACTAGAAAGATTGTGAAGAAATACTTTCATCCCAAGTGTTTCAGTAAAAGAATGGCAGAAAGGTATTTGATGGATATGTTGCATGAAATATCCTATCACTGGGCTGGAGTTTGGGCTGGAGGGATTCACTCACAGAATCCCTTACAGTGTTCTTGTTCTGTGGGCCAGCTGAAACATTCTGCTTTGGGTGCGGTTGCTCAAAAAAAAGTTTGGGCTCCATGTTAGAGATGCACACCAAATTTGTTTTTATTTGGATTTGTTTTATTATTGGAATTAACAGGATGTGTTTAATAATCATGCCCAGTATTCATTTCCATTGATTTCAATGGGAAGCATATTCATACTATAACCTTTTTCTCTTTTCAGACCAGTTGGGATGAAATTCTCAAGAACTGTACCCCTAACCTAAAGTATCTTCCCTGCCACATTTCAAGCAGAGAGAAAAGTATCCCCATTTAATAGTTAATTAGAATTCTCACTTTCAAGCAGGCATGGAGAGGAATGATAGACTTTTTCCCGCTCTTCACCAGGATCCTCAAACAATAGAGTGAGGGATGGGAAGTCAATTTTTAAACAGAAACAGAGTGTGGGGATGAAGAGAGAGAAACCCTGCCTGCCTCCCCTTCTTTTATTCTATTGTATTCTGTTGATTCCAGCCAGGTTCTGGTACCAGAATTCAGGCAGGCTGAGAGAAAAACGCTTCTAGCACTGGAACAAAGTGTGGATGGGAGCAAGGTTTAGTTGCGAGTGCAGATCCTTTCTCCTCATACACCTATTTTTTCTGGTTTATTCCTGCCTTCCATTGCGGGGTGTGTGTGTGTGGAAAAATATAAATATAATATTTGACCTCGGTTGGGGGAACATGTGGCAGTTCTAGAGCACAGCAGAGAATAGAATACCCTATTCTACTTACATATTTTTTAAATATCCTCCAAAAGCCACAGGAAAATCACAATACAAAATGGAAAACTGAAACACTGCACAGATATGCCTAAGGGGGCAATCCTCTTTGATGCAAAGATCTCCTAACTCACTGTTAGTTGCAAGGTGAAATTGGTTGTGGAATATTAGAGTTGCCATCAAGCCTCTATTTTTCTTGGCCTTTTCTTTCCTCTCCTTGCATCTTAGGTCTATCACTTCTGCTACTCATTCCAACATGAGACCCATGAAATGTGGCTTTAAGCCATTTGCAGTACCAAGGGTGAGAGAGCCAACAGACAGGGGGGCAAGACCAGAAAACATTTTGTTTGATTCTATCATTGCTTACTGGGAATAATAATAAGCCCAGAAAAATGCAGATCTAGTTGAGCACAGAGGCTTTTAAACTATTATTCAAGGCACGTAGGCAATGGATCAAGATGCTTCTTAGTACAAAAGCAAGATTCACGTCAAGTAGCACCTTAAAGACCAATAAGATTTTCTAGGTTATAAGCTTTCCAAGAGTCAAGCTCCCTTAGAAGGACTCAAATCTTGCTCTTCTATTGCAGACCAACATGGTTACCAGCTGAAACTATCTTAATACAAGGGCTCTTATTGCCTCAACATTTCTCTTTTAACAATAAGATTCTGGTTTCATCAGTGTTTTATCTAATAAGTTTTCTTCTTATATAACTCAAGACTGGGCAGATAGTGGCCGTTTCCACACAGCTTACTGCTGCTTGTAACAACCCGGAAGATCGTGCAAAAACTGCAGAAGATCACATTTTCTCGTGCGAGATTTGCGTGACGTCACGTGACATTGCGCAAATCTCACGCGAGAAAATGCGATCTTCCGCGTTTTTTGCGCGATCTTCAGCGTTTTTTCCATGATCTTCCGGGTTGTTACGAGCAGCGGTAAGCCGTGTGGAAATGGCCTATATCTACTCCCTATGCTCCATTATTTTGGTTTGTAACAAAAGACTGCCTCCAGCATTCCCTCCCACCCCACTCTAAGACTTCTTTTTTATTTGGAGATGTTCCATGGCATGGGAATTCTCTTTGTTATACCTCTCTCTGACCATACCTAGGTTATTGTCCCCGCTCCAAATTCAATAAAGGAATTTTTCCTGTTCAGTTCTAAATCCTATAATGTTGAATGTAGATACTGGCCATGCCCTTCAAAAGTGATCTTTTCTATCTTGCTATCTCATCACCTGTTTGTTTATTGGAGTTATTCATCTAACTGCTGTGGTTGATAGAGGAACAGCTGTTCATACCCTGGCAGTTCCAGCTCATAAGAAAAGCTGAAGTGCTTTTTTCTCAGTCTCTCTCTGTCATCTGTTGGCAAAAACTAAAATGGCTGTTTTATGTTTTTCAGATATGAAGATCTTTGGCAATTGGAATATGGCAATTCACTGGTCTTAAAGGGAATAAGCATGAGGAAATTACTAACACAAGTCTTAAAGGAGACAGGGCCTTGTTTCTGAACCTGTTTCATAGATAGGCTCATCTTTAGGTATGTATGCCCCATCAAGCCACAACTGACTTACGGTGACCCCAGCAAAAGGCTTTCAAGGCAAGAGAAAAGAAGAGGTGATTTGCCTTCTTCTGCAGAATCTTCCTTGGTGGTTTCCCATCCAAGTACCAACCCTGCTTAGCTTCTGAGATCTGACAAGATTGGGCTACACCATGCCACCTTCCTTCCCAGGCTCATCATTAGAAAGGCAATAAGTAAGAGACAAGCGCCTTTGAATATATGCAGAACGTCTTTCCCATGCCACTGCTCACCAGGAATTAGGGTAAAGGACATGCTGTGATCTAAAATCCTCTTTTACAGGTGGGGGTGAATAATGTTGCTCAAGGTCCTGAGTCACAGACACAATAGACAGCAGCATCATTTCTCCAATGCAGACCAGCTCCTAAGGTCTGGCCCTTTGCCTGTCTGTCCACAACTCACACAGCGATGTTTAGTAAACATTTTGAGAAATGATTGGTGTGGAACTCTTTGGCATGCCTCATACCGCAATTAAAAGCCTTGACTGCTGCCTGTAGTGATTCAGTTCAGGGGCTGTTTGACCAAAGGCAAACACACATCAAGGGCCTGAACTACAACAGCCTGATTCTCCACTCCTGCAGTCCCCTATCACTGTGTCCTCCAAAACCCCTTCAATCTCTAACCTGCAATTTATTTTCTGCTGTACTAAGCACTGGCACCCCCTACTCTTTGCTATACTAGGCCAGAACTTCTTACACATTTCAACCATTTTCCTTTTATGCCATCAAATCAAAGCCATATCTGCATTGTTTAAATCACAGGTGCACAACTCAAAATTTAGGTGGGGCATAACTGATCATGATAGGGGCTATGTGGCCCACCCTGTGATGTCACCTGGCTTAATTCATGTAACTGTTGCGTGTGTGTATGTGTGTGTGAGAATCCTACTTCTCAGCTGTTCCCTGGGCTGAGAAGCAACATTCTGACCATACACATGGGACATTTTCCCCATGGGACATTTTTCTGATGTGTCCCAGGAGCTTGTGGTTCAATTGCAAGTGGGGTTGCCAGGTCCCCTTACCCTCCCAGCAGAGGCGGGGAATCCGGCACTTATCTGGGAGTGTGTGCTTCCTCATGCACACACTCCCAGCACAGTGCAATGGCATCACTTCTGGGAGTGACATCATCATGCACGCCCTGGGAGTGCTCCAGGGCTTTACCCTGAGCCGATCTGAGCCCCCAAATGGGCTGAATCATCCCAGAGCAAAACCCGGGAGCTCTCCCAGGGCCTGTGCAATGATGTCAGTCCTAGGAGAGATGTTGTCGTGCTGCGCTGGGCTCATGCCTCCTCCCCCCTTGCTGGCCAGGTGAGTGGTGGTGGGGGGTGGAGGCTAGGAGCAGGAGGTCCCCATCCCCACTGGAGGATGGGCAACCCTAATTGCAAGTCCCTGGAATGTAGGAGAGATTTCCCTTTGCAGAAAGGGGAATCAGAACAGTGTCCCCTCAGCCCAGAGAACAGCTGAGAGGTGGTATTCAAGCCTCTTCTATAAGAACTGTTTGCTGAGTCGTGGACATAATGAGAAGTTTCCTCTCTCCTGGAAGGAGGGGTCAGAATGCCATGGCTTAGCTGTTCTTTGGACTGAGGGGCAGATTTCTGCCCTTTTCCTCAGGGCAGGGGAAATTTCTTGCTGCATTCCAGAGGAGGGGCACAATAAGAAATTTTGGGAGGAAGGGTCTTGTTGTAGGATCCAACACACAACCCGCTAATACAAATTCACAGACATTGTATACAACGGATTGAGAGGCTAACCATTTCCTAATACTGCCTTTTCTCCAGTATCAACACTCGTAGAAAAATCTGTATAACCACACTTATATATGCCTGTAAAGCCTACCTGAATTAATTTGCACTGACTCACAGTCAATAATGCCTTGTTCACTCAACCTCTGAGCAATCTTTTGAATATGCTGCTGTTTTACAAAATCATGGTGACATGTGCCAGGCTTTGCTGGAGCACAAAAAAGAGTTGAGCATCACAAATTTTCACTCTGCTTGTATTATCTATGATCTACATATCAAGTAAAAAAATAAGACATGATCCAGCTAAAGCAACACACTTTGAAATCTCAGTTTCCAATGAGATTTTTCTGTGGAAACCAATAGAAACAGAGTGCTTAACTTTGCCTGGATTATGCCCAAAGTTTCTTGACCTAATGAGATGAGTAATATATTTCCCAGCAACCGGAAAAAGCAAAACCTCAGGATGGGAAAGGGTTTTCCCCCTGGATATGGAACATTAGAGAATATAGAAATCAAACAAACTCTTAACATTCAAGTTGATTTGGATTATAACTTAGAAAAGTAAAATATGTATTGTCGACCCACAACAACCAAAAGTAAAATAAATGCCCAGGATATAGTTCACATCATGCTCTGAAAGCTCAGAATATTGTGAACAAGGCAATCAATTTGTATTTTTAAAAACATATATCCATTGAAGAATTCTTAAAAACTAGTCAGAGCAATTTTTTGGCCTTCATTTTGAGACCCATACTAAAGCACTGTCAGAAGTCTGACTGCTAGTGCCCCCCCCCCCACTTCTTTAGAGCATACTCACATGGCCCTTATTTCAGGAATGAATGCACTAGCTCCTGTATTCCATCTTGTGTATTCAACACGATCATAGCGTCTCTATGGCTGAATGTGCTGGCAGAGTAGTAAATGAGCAGCAGTAGCTACGCAGTACTGATTAAAGGAGTAAAAAGAGTTTATTTAGGAACTACATATCTGATAGTAAAGAGGAGAGATAGAGATAGCTGCTGGCTATCTAAGTACATAGTAGAGAGAGTGTGTCTGCAGAGAGGAGAGAGAAGGAGGATATTGCCCTGTTTAGCCCAATAGGAGACAAGATAAGGAAATGACACTTAGCAGAGAAGAGAGGTGCTGCCCTCAGATTCCTATCTAATGGATCCTTGCTGCCCCTGTATGGAAGGGTCTTCTTCTCTTCTCCCTTATTGTACACCAGACATTACTATTTCCAACAGAATGGAAGTTGCTCCTGAGATTCTTGGCTATCCAAGTTTTAAGATGCTTACTTTAGGGGGGAGTTCCTAAATTCCTGGTTCTGTTCTATGATGCCAGACTGGCACTTTTGTAAGCTGCCAGTCTGGACATACCCATGCCCAGCTTAAGGAGTGAATTGATTTTCAATTCATACAATTTTTCATACATGGGGTTTAAATTTGTCTGTAAGATGAACCTATGAATATCAATTCAGTTTTCCAGTGTATCTCCTCTACATATGGCTGCTAGTCCCTTACTGGGGGTGAGGGACCCCCTACTCCCAGCTGCCACTCCTTCCACTGCTCACCTGCCCAGCAAAGGGGAAAAGCACTGCAAAATGGGGGAGGCAGGCCAGAGGCACGTGCTCAAAGAGTGCCCCCACCCGCAGTGCTGGAAAATGAGGCCATTTCTGGAGTAACACAGAAGTGACGGATCATGTTGGCAGCTGATTCTCTAAAAATCTGCCCCAAACACTGTTTTGAGCCAATTTTACATACAGCTAAGTGCCCGCTGCCCCTGTCCCCCAGTTTGCCCTTGGGGGGACCTGGCAACCCTACTTCTATAATCTCTTCTGCAATAAGAACATTCATACATGGCATGCATTATGAAGAAGAGAGACTCAAAGACACTCACCACATTTGAAAACAGCCTAAACAGTTAAGGGAGCTATAGCCCTTGGGCCTGACCATATGCTATTCCCACATTCTTGAGGGTCAAACTAGACATGTCGGTTTTTAGAGAGTTGGGTCAAGGTTCCCCAGACCAAACTTGGGTTCCCTGTAGCCACACAGCAACTCTGGGAAATGGCTGTTAAAAATAAAGGAGAGCCCAATTGGACTCAGAACGCCACTGTGGAAGGAGGAAGAGCTCCTGCCTCCCCCTGGAGCTATTTTCCAAAATAGTGAGTGGTGTGTGTGTGTGTGTGGGGGGGGGGTTGTTTTTGTTTTTGCTGATCCATATGAGATAGTATGAGCACATGGAGCAGTAAAAACAGGGAAATACCCTTCCCCCATGCAGTTTTGACAAGGGGGTCAAAATGGGCTTGGGGGTTGGAGAGGCAGGAGTTCTTCCTTCCCCTGCAATGGTGTTCTGAAGCCATTTGGACTCTCCTTTATTTTATAACAGCCATTCCCCACAGCTTCTGTGCAGCTGCGGGGAACCCAAGTTGTGTCTGGGGAACCCTGACCCAGCTCTTTAAAAACCTGCATGTCTAGTTTGACATGCTGCGAGTACTATCCCTGCCAGAGAGAGAGAGAGAGAGAGAGAACTTCCACACTATCCATGCCTTGTAGGTAACTCATTGCTCCTCAGAGATACAATATATTCCATTTTAATGAGGTTAAAAAAGTAACCAGTACAGCAAGTGCTCTAAGTGCTCTAAGAATACACTTTTTTGTGGCTCCCAGTGGAGTTCAAGATTAGGTTCAAGGTTTTGGTTTTAACCTATAAAGCCCTTAGCAGACTGGGACCAGCATATCTGCGGGACCGCCTCTCACCATATGTTCCCCAGAGGGTGCTTCGGTCAGCTGGTAAACAACGGCTGGTGGTCCCTAGCCCCAAGGATGCCCACCTGGCCTCGACCAGAGCCAGGGCCTTTTCAGTCCTGGCACCAACCTGGTGGAACTCACTGTCGTAGAAACTAGGGCCTGGCAGGATTTGTTATCCTTCTGCTGGACCTGTAAGACAGTGATGTTCCACATGGTATAAGGGCAGGCTCTACTGCCAGTCTCCTGCAGGGTGGGCCTGCCCATTGAGGCTGGTGAGGCTGCCGCCTCAGGGCACTAAGGCGCCGGAGGGGCGCCAGCCCAGGGGGCAGGGGTGCTGCCGCTGCTGCCACCAACCAGGAGCACGTGCTGGCAGCAGCAGCGTGGGGCAGCTGAGCGGGCAGCCTCCCGTTTGGTTGCTCTGCGGGCCAGGCACAGCCGGCGGCCGAGGTGGCTGGCTGCACCTGGCCCACAGAGCAACTGAAAGGGAGGGCTGGAAGGCCTCCCATGCACGCACCAGCCCTGCGTGATGACGTCACACGCAGTGACGTCATTGCGCAGCCCAGCGCGTGCGTGCACGCACGCACAGAGGCAGCCATTAAGCTGCCTCAGGTGCCAGCGACGCTGGAGCCAGCCCTGGTCTCCTGTTGAGGGGATGATTGTAAACTCCCCTCTCCCCAGTTCTCCACAAACTCACCTAATACTGTTTACCATCACCCACCCCATGGGATTTACTGGGTTGGTTTCAGCATCATGGACTGCTGTATAGACTTGCTGTTTTGTTGTACTGAATTTTATGTTTTAATGTGCTTTTAATGTGGTTTTATTACATGATGTTATCTGCTCTGAGCCTGCCCGTGGGGAGAGCAGACTGTAAATTTTTTTAAATATATTTTTTATTTTCAAAATTTTTTCTTCTTTCAAAACAAATGTTTGAAACAGAACTGTAAACAGCATACAACAAGTCAGTACAGTGCAGGTGAGCTCATAATATTCACATTAAATCTTTTCAAACAACAATAACCACAATACAGATTTAAGAATTTAAAGGTTTTGTAGTAGTGTACTTAAAAAAGAAAAGGGTCTAATGGATACTTTTTGTTGGGGCTAACATCCTTCGTGATCATATGGTCTAAAACTGGTAGCCAGTCTTCCCAGAAATCTGATTGTGTATTAGGCAATTCAGCACACTGTGATATGTTATTTTCTCCATATAATATTGATCCCAAATTTTATTGTACCATAATTGAAGAGAAGGAGGTCTGGGGTCCTTCCACATTGAAGCGATAGCCGTTTGGGCTGCAGCCAACATCGTAGCGATTAGTCTTCTAGAGCTTGTAGGAATATCATGACCCATCCACAAATAAAGCAAAATCAATTCAGGTTTAAAAGGATCAAGAAAACCTGTAATTTGTTTAATAATTGCTATTACTTCAGACCAGAATTTACTTATCAGACTGCACATCCACCAACAATAAATAAAAGACCCCACTTCTCTGCATTTTTTCCAACATTTGGGCAATATAACTTTGTTAACACAATTAAGTTTTTGTGGAGTGATGTACCATCTTGTCAAAATTTTTAGAGACTGAGAACGTACATTTACTGAGTTGGATTTAAAAATCGAAGAATTCCAAATGTTTGACTACTGTGCCTCTAAGAGTTTATTTTACAGTACATTTCAGGCTGCAAATTTAATAAACAAACAAACAAACAAACAATTGAGTTTTGTTGTATTGCACTGAAATATTGCCCCACCTCAAATAAACTGGAATTATTGCTCCTGATAGTGTATGCCAGCAGCCCTATATGTTTAAGGACAGGCCAAAATTTCTGGGTGCCCTAAGTGATCTATGATTTTGTAACTCCACCCAATTAGGATTGCCAGTCCCCTGGTGGGGGCAGGAGATCCCTTGCTCCCAGCCTCCACCCCCCCCACCTCGGGTTCTTAGGTGCCCATTGGTGATGGGCAAACCATAATTACCAACAATCCACCAGCAATCAGCAGGAGGTGGCAAGCCCCCTGGAGGTCATCCACCAGCAAGCACCCCAAGAACACATGCGGCCTGTGAACTCCCAGGGGCTGCAATGATGTCACTTCCTGAAGTGATGTCATTGCGCTGGCTACAGGCATGCTCCTATGCTTTGCTGGGGCCAATTTTGACCCCAAACAGGCCAGAATTAGCTCCACATGAAACACAGGAGCTTGCTCACAGCTGGTGCAATGACATCACATGCTGGGAGAGTGCCCATGAAGAGGACCGTGCCGGAGGCTCAGGATAAGTGCCAGGACCCCCCTCCCACCAGAAAGGTATAGAGACCTGACAATCGTCACCACTCACCTGGTTGGTAGGGGGAAAAGGTGTGGGAACGGGCTTCCTGTGGCGCACTCCTCACACAGCGCAATGACATCACTTCCAGGAGTGATGTCATTGTGCAGACTGTGGGAGTGCTCCCGGGCTTTGTGCCAGGCTGGTTTGGCCAAAGTATGGGAGCACTCCTGCAGCCTGCACGATAACGTCACTCCTGGAAGTGGTGTCATTGCATCAGCACGGGGAGCACAAGTGCAAAGCGCCCACATGAAGGCTTCCGAAAGGTAAGTGCCAGATCCCCCCTCCTGCCAGGAGGGTAAAGGGACTTGGTAACCCTACACCCACTCAATAGAGAGAAAAGTGAGAAGGCTAGAATGAATATGTTACTTACTGAGTATTCAAAACAAATACTATAAATATAACTTAAGACCAGCTATTCAACAGATACCCATGCTCCATGATTTATTTGTTTCCCCCTCCATTTGTAGTGGGCCTTTCTCACTGGGATTCAAGGCAGAAGACATGTACAGTTACTGTTCAGTCAAAATATGGAAACATTTGAATGATAACAACATTTGAATCTAACAGTTACAGAAGAGCAATACAAATATTCTAGAAATGCTAATGAATGCTAAGTTTCCTTTCAGGACACCACTGCGGCATGGTTGTTCAGAATCAGCAGAACCAAACAGTCTTTTGGAATGATTTGGTGCTCCTCAAAATCTGGCAACTTAGGTTTGTCTAGTGGTTGGACCATCTCTGGATGCCTTGTATAGCGGAAGCAGAGATGATTCTAACTCCTTCAGATGCTAGTTCTGGAGGTAAATGCAGTTATCTTGCTTAATTTACTTTAGGTTCAGATAATGCAGTCAGCTTTGGAACAGTTACAAAACTGCCTGCAACCAGAATGTCCTTATTTTCCTTGTGGGAATTGTGTATGTTGCTTTAAGTTACAGTTAATGACTGGAAACAGAAGATGGGGGCTGGATGGTGCTCCTCACTTAACATCATCTGGAATAGAATTGCTTAGCAATGAGTCAGTATTTTAGAAGTAGATTATTAACTCTTGAGCATTTGCAGCACTAACACCTTGCAGTAACCTTCTAGGAATTTACTGAAGGTCAATATTAATTTTTTTTAAAGTTGGAGAAACTATATGGGCCTACATAATAGGCTCATAAGATCAGCTATTTCTGCAGGAATTTGATTAGATATTTATTAATAGCAATTAAGGACATTTGATTTTTGTTGTAGGCAACATGCACAGTCAATAGACATTATGTATTTGTACAAATGTACTTGTGCTGGTGACCCTTAGCCACAGTGCACAGAGGATCCTTCATTCATTTTTGGCTTTAGTTTCATTTTGCAATATCCTCCTGACTGACTTTCACAACCATATGGCTAATTATATGAATGGCAGCGTTCCCTCTGCCACCACACCCCTGAAACATTGCTCTGTGTACCACTCTGTGGCTACTGACCACCTGAAGAGGCCCATCCCCCACCAGGCAATGCCAGAGAGGTGACATCTGATCAGAAACAGATGCAGCCACAGCCAAGTCCTTACGTCGGGGAAGAGGCTGGGACACATCCAGCTAAGACTAACCACTGGCATGTCCCACAGCATCCCGCAGACTCTCTGTCAGCAAAGCCAATATCCGTCCTCACGTCAATGAGGTGAAGTGTGAGGCAGTGGTTACCCAGACCTGCAGCCTAATTGCTGAGGGCCAGAAACCTCTAGTAAAAACACACTGACTCCTCATAAGTGCTGTGACTTGGCCGTTCTCTGCCAATTCACCCTTTCCTAACCAGTAAGGGGTGGTGGAGGAAGGGGAGCTATTTTGGCAATCCTTTGTCACCTACAGACATTTATGAATTCCATGTCCTCTGCTGGCTTTTCTTCTTTTGTTAGGTGGTGGTGGTGGTGGGGTATATTTGTTTCTTACAATGCCTTTCTAAAAATAGGAGCCAATGAGGTAAGTCCAACTTTCTTCAGCTTTTGATAGTCAGCTGACATGCATATTTGCAGCCTCACCTGCCTGTCAGTTTAGCTCCTCCCCCTTAGCACTAGTGAACTGTTTACTTTATTATTTGATTTTATTTATTTTTTAAAACTGTTGTACCCCACCTTTTCCCCATGGCTCCAGGTCGCTTTTAATGTGCAATTAAAACATCCAAGTAACAATAAAACTTTGAATGCCTGCAACGTCCAATTCATTAAAATCTGTACTGAAAACAATAGCCGTACTGTATACCTCATGAATATTTCCACAATGATACCTGCCCCACTTCTCTGGGGAGCCCATTCCATTAAGTGGGAGCAATCAAAGGCCAGGTAGGCTACCTTTAGTGAGAAATCAACAGGAAGGTGGCAAGCTGAAAACTGTAGCTGGTGCCCAGAGACATCTGGGGAGAGAAGGCCCTTTACATATCAGGGTCCTAAGCTGTGAAGGGCTATAAAGATCATAACCAGCACATTGAACTAAACTTGAAAATAAACTGGCAGCCAAATAAGCTGTTTTAAAATAGACAAAATGTGTTAGCCCCTAACTATTTTGCTTATATAATTACATGTTATTATTTGTACAATTATACACATAAACAATGATATCAGATCTGATTAAAAAAAGAACTCTAGATCCTTGTTTTGAAACTGAAAAACTGCATTGTAGAAAAGTACAGTGGGCGCTTCGGGATGTCGCAACAACCAGGCCAGTCTGTACTCTGTACAGCCCTTTCTGCTTGGAATAACAGTGGGTTCTCCCTTGAGCTTAATCCTCAAGTGAAGATTGTACTTCTGACTATAACATGGGCCGATTCCAGATGGCCCTCCCCATCCCGAAACGTCACGTGTCATCGCGCGGAAAATGCGATATTTCGCGTTTTCCGCGCGACGTTTCGGGATGGGGAGGGCCGTCTGGAATCGGCCATGGTGAGTACACTTTCTAGAGTGCGGCTCCTCTTAATGCATATCTAGATAGTAGATAGCTATGCATAGGGTTGCCAGGTACAGGTTGGGAAATTCTTGGAGATTTTGGAGGTGGAACCTGGAGGCCTCAGAATGGTAAAATGCTATAGAGTCCACCCTCCAAACAGCCATTTTCTCCAGGGGAACTGGTCTCTGTCATCTGGAGATTAGTTGTAATTCCGGGAGATCTCAGCCACCACCTGAAGGCTGGCAGCCCTAGCTATGCATCAGATAACCTCTCCTGTCCCCAATATCCCAGTGACCTGTATGTTAGTGTAACATTTGTGCCACATTGAGGATCTCCACCTCACAAATGGTGCACCCGCCCCTTCCCTTGGGAAGGCTTTCCTACCATCTTCTTTAATTGGTGGCTTTTGCACAGACCTGTCAAAAGCTAGTGGTGAAGGAGGGGTGGGACTGTTTGAGGCGTAACTAGGCATGGTACACAAGGCCGAGGAATGCTTTTCTTTCACAGTTACTTGGATTTGGGATGAAACTCAAAGCAGGTTCTCATTAGCTTTATACTGAACCACCACAAAAAAGAAATAAATTACAGAAATGTACACTAATTCCCTGAAATGTGTATGTGTGTACTCTACACAATCAGTCTGACTCAAACGTTAGAGATTTCTGCTGATCTAACCTGCCTAGGTCCCCATCACCCCTAAATTTTAGTCCCTTTCCT
This sequence comes from Eublepharis macularius, assembly GCF_028583425.1. Lineage (NCBI taxonomy): Eukaryota > Metazoa > Chordata > Lepidosauria > Squamata > Eublepharidae > Eublepharis > Eublepharis macularius. Next base: position 102,775,494 of record NC_072794.1, on the reverse strand, counting down.
CAGTCCCTTTTGTACTTCCCAGGTTGCCTTCTTGGTAAAACATTTATTTAACTCCCTGCCCCAATTTCCCAGAATCTCCTATTAAATCACCCTTTTCAGTTCTGATGCATGAAAGAAAACTATGTGTAGTCACTGAGAATTTAGTTGAATTCTGGATTGACTTGAGCTCCATGATTTTTTGACCTTGGATTATATCCAGCTGCTGTTAATTTTTTTTATACACAAAAGCTATGACTCTCCTGCAACACTTCAGAACAATTCAGGAAAAACAATTCCAGTTTTATTTCCCTCCTCAAATTATCTTGGTCTAGGAAATTGTTCGCTAGGTGATTTAGGAGAATGAGAGAGTTGAACAAAACTATGCATTAGGACATAAAAAGCAACTTAATACATATTTATATTGGTGCCTGTAGCTGCTGCAGCGTAGTAGTTAAGTGGTTGGACTGCAGATTAGGACTTTTCTGGTTTGAATCCCCCTACTGCCATGAGCTCAGCAGGTGGCTTTGGATAAGCCACTCCTCTGAGCCCCAGTTGTATTGTGGAGATAATAACATCGACTCTGTTCACTGCTCTGAATGGGGCACTAATCTGCCTAGAAGAGTGGTATGTAAGAGCAGTTGTTGTTATGTTTTTCCCCCAATGGGAGGAAACCTTATCTGGGTAGAGCAATTTGGACTGGAAAAATGTCCAGAAGGGAGAGAGTTAAGCACTAGCACTTTTCCCCAGTCCTCCAAATAAATTTACAGCCTCTAAAAGTTATTAATTAAAGAAAACTAAACCCGCAGGGCATCATTATATGCATTAAAGTGTAACTTACTCTATCCGACAGTTAAGGCATCCCTAATAAATTAAGCAACTGCAGTGGCATCCTAAGCAGAGTTATACCTTTCTAATTCCATCGAAGTCACAGCAATTGGAAGGGTGTAATTTGACGGAATAACCGCCTGTAATTAGTGCTGCCAAGTGACCCACCTTGCCCAACAACAAAAACACTGGAGCCAAGACGTTGTGATGAAGTGCAGATGGTGTATTATACAAGTCCATATATTACAGGTGCAAAAGTGCTCAGCATACATACAGAGAGAGCAAAACCAGAGTCCAGTCCTTAGGTCAGTTACCAGAGTTATCCAAGATTGTTCTGAGCGACAAAGGTTTGCACCAGGCACCAAGCTGAGCAGATCAGCGATGCACAAACCTTTGGCTGGACTTTTAAGTGTCCACTAGCCTATAGGGTGAGTTGGAGTCAGCCAACCAGCACACGGCTGATGCAATCATGCCGCAATCCCAGCTTAATTGATCAGGTGTGAACTGTCAGAGAAATAGCTGACTCACCCTATGCTCTATGTTAAAGGGCACAACAGCCTTTACACATGTGCAAGTGAGTTTATATTCTGACACTCCTGCTAAACTCCTTGCCACATGTCACATATCATTTATATATATTATACACAGCTGACCTTACATATTTACACCATCAAACAACCGTTCAGTGAACATGTTATGTTTTATCGCATCCAACCCTTTGGTAAACATGTCAGCTATGTTTTGTTCAGTGTTGCTGTATTGCAGGTCCACCAACCCTTTTTCAACAGCTGCTTTTACGTTTTGATACCTGATCCCTATGTGCTTGGAGCGACTTTTAAAGTTCTGCTCCCTAGCTAACTGAATAGCAGCCGTGTTGTCACAGTGTATAATGACCTTGTTTTGGGCTATACCAAAATCATGGCATAGCGAAGTAAACCACTCCACTTCTGTGACACAGGAACTTAAAGCACCAAATTCTGCTTCTGCGGAACTTAGGGATATAAACGTTTGTTTTACTGCCTTCCACTGAACCAGGGCACCACCCAAATAAATAGCTATACCAGTGGTGGATTTCCTTTGCTCCCTGTCCCCCCAACTGGAGTCTGAAAAAGCGAACAGGTTTGTATGGCTGGCTGCCAGAGTTAGTTTCCTGTTGCTAGTGCCCTTGAGAAACCTCAAGACTCGTTTGGCTGCCACCCAGTCAGATTGCCTAGGACTGGCATTTTTCTGACAAAGACGGTGTACAGCGTACGCGATATCAGGCCGAACCCAGGAGGACAGATATAGGAGAGATCCCACCAGTGATTGATATAATGTTGTGTGAGGAAAAAGCTCACCTTCTTCATCACAGCTATTTGTAATTATGGGAGTGTTAACTGGCTTGGCTTCTGCCATGCCAAATTTGTCCAGGAGCTGCAGGATTTTTCCCTCTTGGGACAAAACATAGGTTCCATTTGAGTGCCTGGTCACTTCCACCCCTAGGTAGTGTCTTAAGGGGCCCAGGTACTTTAGTTGGAACCTTTCCTGCAGCTTGCACTGGAACCATGTTAGGTGCTTCTCATGCTCTGTTATGAGACATAGATCATCTACATAAACCAGTAAATGCACCCATTTACCTGCCCTTTGTAAGGTATACAGACATGAGTCAGCGTTGCTCTGCTTGAAACCCAGAGCTTTTAGTGCCTGATGCAGGCATTGGTTCCATTGCCGGGCACTCTGTTTCAGCCCATACAAAGCCTTGTGCAGTTTTAAATGCATACCTTTTTCTCCCATGGGGAAACCTGGAATTTGATCCAGGTATAGACTTTCTTCAAGATCTGCATTGAGGTAGGCAGTTTTTACATCAAAGTGGAAAGCTTTCCACCCTTTGAAACCTGCTACAGCCAATGCAGTTCTGAAAGTCTCGGTTTTTACTGTTGGGGAAAAGACTTGGTCATAGTGTATCTGATTTACCTGTGAGAATCCCCTAGCGACCAGTCTTGCTTTGTATTTGACAGAACCATCCTCCAGTGGTTTCTTTTTGAAAATCCACCGGCACCCAATTACCTTTTCACCCTTGGGTAGCCACATTGGTGACACAACCTTATGGGTAATGAGGGACTGGTATTCTTCTTGCATAGCAGCCTTCCAGCCCTCTTGCTCTTTTTGTGGCAGTTGTTGAACCTGCCAAAAATCCTCTGGCTCAGAGGTGTAAACATAATTTATGGCCTGTGAATAGCCCAGCCGGTCTGGCGGCACACCTTTGTTTTCCCTCTGTGACCTCCTCGGCACAGCCTGCATTTGAGCAGGGCTGGAGGAGGGAGAGGAACTGTTTGTTTCTGCAGGAGGGGGAGATCGGCTGACAGCCGACTCACCCTCCTCTTGCTTCACAGCATGCCGTTTCTTCGGGCTGGGAGTTTTTGGAGTGATGACGTTCTCCTCCTGCTGTGGAGGGGCCAGAGGCAATAGCAATTGTGAGTGGTTGCTATTACCTAGCCTCTCCCAGCGAGAATTTTCCTTAAACCCCGCGGACCGGCTGAAGATCACCTCATTTCTATCACCCAGGAACCTGTAGGCTTTTGAACCTGACTGATAGCCAAGAAAAACCAGCTCCCTGGCTTTCTTGGACAGGGTCCGTCTCTTACCCAAAGGGACGTTTACAAAGGCTTTGCTCCCAAAGACCCTGAGGTGATGTATGTTAGGGTACTTCTTATACAGGGCATGATATGGAATGTCCTGTATTGAAGAAGTCCAAGTCCTGTTGGCCAAATAGCAGGCAACCTTCATAGCTTCAGCCCAGAAGTGTTTCTTCAGACCACTATCAGCCAAAAGGGCTTGCATTTTAGTTTTGAGAGTCTGTATCCACCTCTCAGCCACACCATTCTCCTGAGGAGACATAGTGTTGGCAAGCCTCTGTTCAACCCCTTGCTTTTGCAACCATGCCTTTAATTGGTTTGAACAGAACTCGCCCCCCCTATCTGACTGGATAGATACCACAGCAGTGTCCAGCTGTCTCTGAACTCTGCTCATCCAGTACTTAAGTGTACTAAAAACCTCTGATTTATGTTTCATGGGATACACCCAACAAAACCTTGTACAGTCATCCACTATTACAAGCACATATTGGTTCTTAGACACACTTTGAGGAAAGGGGCCAGCCACATCCATATGAACCAGCTGAAGAGGCTTGGCTGACTGCCTCTGGCTGTGTTTGGCTACTGGGGCTGCCTTGCTTTTTACTTCCTTGCAGATATTGCAGTCTAGGAAAGCATTGCAAGGTTTCACCTTTACCCCTAGCAGTCCCAAAGTTTTCTCCAAAGCCCCAAAGGAAGCATGCCCAAACCTGCGATGGAGAAAGTGTATACACCCATCGTGGTAAGGGCGGTTACTCACATGGCTAATGGTAGGAGAGTTCTTAACCATGTAAACATTGTTAGTTCGTGGTCCAGACAGCAGCTCCACTCCGTCCCTGGAAATTGTACACTCTCCGTTAGCAAAGCAAACAGCAAAGCCTGCTTTGTCAAGGTCAGCTACAGAGAGTAAGTTATTTTGCAGGGATGGGACACAAAGCACCCCCTCCAGGGAGTGCTTCAATGCAGGAAAACAAATCTCCCCTTGACAGACCGTTGAAGCAGCTTTGCCGTCTGCAAGGGAGACATGGCTGAGCCTGGGCTCTGTTTCAGTGACCAACAAGTCACGCTCACAACAAAAAGATTGTGTAGCACCCGAATCGACTAGCCAGATACTCCCACCAGACACAGAGGGTCCAGCAGACACCAGTGCTGTTTGAGTACGCTGGGTCACACCACTGCTTGTGACTCCTGCTGACTTCTGCTGCTTTTTCTTCCTCCGGCTGGATGGGCAGGCATTCTTTAGATGCTGTGTAGAGCCACAGGCAAAACAATGACGGACACGCAGTGCAGTTTCCTCGCTGGAAGCTTTCTCCGGCAGGTGCTGGGACACTCCTCCGCATTGTTTGTTGATTGCAGAGCTCTTGAAGGTCGTAGCAGTTTTCGCTTCTTGCTGCCTTGATTCCTCCTCAAGCAGCAACCCAGAGACGAGGCCCATCGTTAAACTGTCCACGTCTCTTGCCTCCAAGGCTGTAATGAGGCTATCAAACCTGGCATCCAGAGAGCTGAGCAGGGCGAAGACTTTGTCCTGTTCAGGCAGGATTTTTCCTCTCTGAGCCAGCTGTTGGAAAAAGCCCTCCATCCGAGTCAAGTGAAAAGACATCGACTCCCCCGGCTGTAGATAGCACCGGTAAAGCCTTCTTGTCAGAGTAATGAGTGAGCCCGCTCCTTGCCTCACATGTAGCCTTTTCAAAGCGTCCCATGCAGCTTTGGCAGAAGCAGCTCCCATCACATGGACAAGCTGAGTCTTATCCACACTCAAAACGATGGTGGCCAGGGCTTTTTCAATGTTAGTCTGATCTGCAGGCGTGGGAGCAGCGGGAGGGTTGCTTACAGCAGTCCACAGCCCTTCCCTTTTTAGATAATGTTCCATCCATACTGCCCACGTAAAATAGTTATCGGCTCCCAGCCTTTCAGCCGGCATGAGAGCCATTTGTGCCATGGTTGTTATCTTGCACTCTGCAGGACTCCCACGCACTCACCGCACTCACAGCTGCCTTAACGGGTCCAGGCACCGGCTTGTAACCAGTCAGCGTCTGTTCCAACCCTTGAGCTGCCACACAACGATCCAAACGATGCTCCAGCAAACCAACAGGTTCAGTTGCAGGCGGCAGGTACACTGGCGCAGCGGAAGCGTGCTGGGCCCATAACCCTGACGGAATAACCGCCTGTAATTAGTGCTGCCAAGTGACCCACCTTGCCCAACAACAAAAACACTGGAGCCAAGACGTTGTGATGAAGTGCAGATGGTGTATTATACAAGTCCATATATTACAGGTGCAAAAGTGCTCAGCATACATACAGAGAGAGCAAAACCAGAGTCCAGTCCTTAGGTCAGTTACCAGAGTTATCCAAGATTGTTCTGAGCGACAAAGGTTTGCACCAGGCACCAAGCTGAGCAGATCAGCGATGCACAAACCTTTGGCTGGACTTTTAAGTGTCCACTAGCCTATAGGGTGAGTTGGAGTCAGCCAACCAGCACACGGCTGATGCAATCATGCCGCAATCCCAGCTTAATTGATCAGGTGTGAACTGTCAGAGAAATAGCTGACTCACCCTATGCTCTATGTTAAAGGGCACAACAGCCTTTACACATGTGCAAGTGAGTTTATATTCTGACATAATTCTGCTTAGGATGGCACTGTTAATATTTTAACATAAATTCCAATATAGTGTTGACACCAGCCCAGTGAAAAATGTCCTCCTCCTTTAATAGAGGCTTTATGTGTGGGCAGCTGAAGCTTTTCATGGCATGGAGGTAAGTGGCATCACCTGGTAAATCAACATCTTATTAAGCCTCTATTAAGGGAACAGGGCATTTTTTTTACAGGCTGCTGGCAACCCTAATAACTAACAATCTCTTCATCTGATTCGGTAAACTCTTGTGTGTGAAAAGACATCAGCCATAATCCAACACAGAGTTACACATTAAGACGGCATAAATCAATGTGTTTCAGTGCGTCTACTTCTGTGTTGATTTTGTGACCTGATGTAATAAATGGCTCCACTTTTCAGGATCCATAGGCCACTATCATCTTGTCAATTTTTGGCACTAGTACAGTGTTCATTCCCTCTTTGTCATCTTGCCTACATGGAACAAATGAGGGGGAAGTCCCCTTAAGGGCAGCAAATCAGCAGTGACAACACGGATTTCGGTGAATCTGCTGGCTCATGCCTGACTCAGGCTGAAATACAGCCACATCTGTTAGCATAAGTAAAGAGTTCCACATGTGCATCCTTCTCTGGCTTTTAGTCACAGCTATCCTTGTTCACCTCACTTTATTTCCTTTCTGTGCACTTATGCAGTCACTCAGGAGTATATGCAGGAGGTCTCAGATAAACAGAGTACAAGTTTTTTAGAATAAGCTAACATGAAACGGAGACAAGAGAATGACACCCCAGCGGTCCTTCATAGCCGCTTGCCTAGCTCCAGCTTGTAAAGAGGGCCATAAGTAAAACCTGATTTGGAGTTGTTCCAGATTCTGACACCCTAGAACTATAATAAAACTCGGACTGGACCATCAATTGTCAATAGACCTGGGGGGAGGGGAATGTCTGTCCCTTTAATAGAGGCTTAATGTGATGTTATACCTAGTGATGTTATTTACCTCCATGTCTTGAAAACCTTTAACTGCACATTTTCACACATTAAGCCCCTATTAAAGGGGCAAATCATATTTCCCCCCTGGTTGGTCACCCTAAATGGATCTATGAACATTACAGATTGTTTTGAGAGCTCTGGGGTGGTTTTTTGTTTTGCAAAATAAATGCATATTTGCTTCCCATTTGTTGCATAATCCTCATGTCTTCTCTCAAGTTAATTCTGTTGTTATGGGTATATCATAGTTTCTGAATATTAAAACGTTCTGTTTTATACCTAGAGAAAATCTGAAATACTTTTCCAGTCCAGAAAAAATATTGTGACTATTTTATGGAATGTGTTTGCACAGAGTTACGGATATAGCTAAAAGTGGTGGCAGTGGGGAAAAAGGGCTAAACACACAACGTGTTATAAAACTTTCATTTAGTCTCCTTTTAAGAGCGTTTTCCCCATTATTGGGAAGCAGTGATCTTCCCTCCTATATAATTCCTGTGTGAAAAAACAAATCTAGCAAGACCTTTAAAAGAGGTGGAAGGTTAATGAAATATAAGTTTGCCTGGGAGGGGAGAAGAGAGGAAGCTGTTTCCCATGCTGCATTGCTGCCTTTTCCCAGTTACTTATGGACTGGATTTGACCTGATTGTGATATCACAGTGAAATGCCACTTGTCCTTAGAAGACTGTGGAAAGACCACTGTGGGCATAACCATGTGTAGCACTGCTAAAGAATCTGAAGAAAAATGTAATGTCAACTTAATGGAGATTTAAAATGTGTGGAAATGGGCAGTTGAAACTTTTAATGGCATGAAAGTAAATAACAAACCTCTGTTAAAAGGACAAGACATTTTTTCCCCAGGCAGTTGGCAACCCTGTCCATATCGCCATAGTGGAAGGTATCTAAAATTGTGTGGAGTGCTTTAACCAGGCATTTTCTTGTGAGTAACAAGATCACACAGCACAGGAACAATGCAGAGGTCATACAGTGCATATGTTGGCTTATGCTTATTCCTGTGTTTGCCTTTGTCCTCCAGTTACTCTGGTCAGCTATTGTTAGTACTGAAGACCTTTATGTAAAGGCCATCAGAGAATTTCTGGATTTGTTTCAAGAATCTAGTTATCTCATAAAGTATGAGGGTACGTTCTTTTGCATAATACTAGTAATATCTTGTTGAGGCAACAGATCCTCTTTCTAGCACATAGCATGTTCTCAGCTGGATGAAATTGTGCCCTCCAGCTGTACTACTGTGTTCCGTCTGTATCAGGGCCTCACATGAACCACACCAGACTCTCTGTTAGTGATGCATGCCAAAGTCTTTCTTCTCTCCCATGTGGTTGCAGGGCATGTTAGAATGAGCCACACTTGCAGAACAACAGAATGCTATCCTAGTTCAGTAGATGAGAAAGTCTGAGTTATAAAGAGAATGGGAGAATATATACTGCACTGAGGCTCCTCCCCCTCCCTAAATCCCACCCTCCCCAGGCTCCGCCTCCAAACCTCCGGGAATTTCCCAGCTTGAAGTTGCCAACCCTAATTTCCATGCAAGTGTAACACAATAAACTGCTTTTCCAACTCAAAGACTTGCAGGTAGATAATCTTTGGAAATAGTTTACAGATACTCAAAATCAACTGAATCATGCAGTTAATTCACTCTGAGGCTTGTTTGAGTGAAATGAAAGGAACAAATCAGAGAAAAAGACAGATATTAGTGACTCAGTGGATCTGCAAAGTCTTACAGATCTGCAGGAGCATGCGATGTGCTCATTCACAGCAAAAAAAAAGACAGCACAAGCCAAACATAAGGAACTGCAGAAACAGATGGCATCTGAGCATGCAAGCTCAGAAGAGGCACAAGAAAAAGATAGGATGGCTTGCAGCTATGCAGAAGCCAATTTGAAATCTACAGGGACAGAATAAAACTTGAGTTCAGTTGCTAGAGAATGAAACCCAACATGGAAGTAATCCAGTTGATGTGGAAAGAAAGGAGGACAAGAAAAGGTGGGCTTTGTCCAGGCACAAATGCAAGAGCTGAAGGTGTTTGAGGGCAATACTTACTTTGTAGAGACAAGCCAACAACAGAGATTTTTGCTGCTAAAGATAAACTCCTGTTGCTCTATGGGGCCATTCGTAAGATTAACCAGGAATCAGCTGAAAAAACAGAAAACAGAGAAGCTGTGGATGCAGGCATCTAAAGACCCTGCCAAAGCAAAAAGACAGGTTTTCAAATGACATCTCCCCCCCACCTGCCCAGCTTCAGAATGCTAATAACTTCATGTGGTGGGGAAGAACGGTTTCAATTACGAAAACCAAGTTGGGGTTTAAAGGTCAAATCTCCTTTGCCTTCCTGCATGCCCCAGACTGGTTACTGAAAAGGCCCTGATGCTAGTAGATGCCAACCTGGCATCCATCTGTCAGTAATAATATTTTTATCTGGATGTGGCTAAGGCACGAGTGACAGCGGTCAAGCTTCTTGAGTAGGCAAATCAGCGGAGGCTGATAAAAGGCATTCCTGATCACAAACACTATCTGCAATTTTTTAAATAGAGCTAGGACAGCAAGTCACCCACGATCATCAATTTTGGCCTCTCTGGATAGTGCTCCAATTTATTCACCTTACTCCAATTCATTAGCGCCTCCTCTAGACATTGATTCAGAACCTTGACTCTTTCACCTAAGTAAGAAGAAAGGGGAAATGTTATGTATTAACTGGTTATTTGATTCAATGTTGGTTCACTTCCTGTTGTTAGTAGTATGTTATGGCAACTGTTACCTAATAAATTAATGTTCTCTCTAAAGTAATTATGACTGTTCTATAGGTCTAGGATTCTGCAAGGTATTGAAGTTCAAAAGCTAATTGCTATTTCAGGGCCCTTTCTTTGGATGCTCAATTACTTGTCCTCTTACTTCCACCTATTAAAAAAACCCCTAGACCTTGAACCTATTAAAAGGTGTATATCAGGGAGGAGAGAAAGTGATGGGCATTTGGAGCTTGTTGGCTGGTGTGAGTGTGAAAGAGAAAATAACAAACTTATAAGTAGCTTAGGTTTAGAAAAGAAAAAAGAATTCTTTATTATAGGAACTCCACACACTGATTGAAAGAGAAAAAATAGCTTCCTACCTACCTACTTAGTCTAAGGATGAGCATGGAGACAGGGACCCTGGCTCCTACCCTGTCAGCGCTCCTGCTGTTGTGACCGCATGTGCGCAAAACGCATGTGCGTGCTCCCAGTGTGCATGATGACATCACTTTTGGGAGTGATGTCATCACAAAGGGTCAAAGGGCACCCCACGTGATGATGTCACATGCGCCGGGGTGGGGCAGAGAGAGCAGGTGGCTCTCTCTCTCTCGCCACCGCCGCCCCTGTACAGCCCGCGCTGGCAGGGACAAGGGGCGCAGCGAGAGAGCGAGCTGCAGTGGCCACGGCCTGCTCTCTCACCACAGCGGCCACTGCCCCTGTACAGCTGGTGCCAGCAGGGATAGGGGCGGTGGCGGCCGCGGCGAGAGAGCGGGCCGCAGTGCCTCAGCGGTCGCAGTGGCAGTGCTGAAAGCAGCCAGCTCTTGCCACTGCCGCCTGCTCTCTCTCTGCCACTACCGCCACCCACTCTTGTGGCGCGAGAGCGCACCCTGCACCCAGGGGCATGCCGTGCCACTTGGGGAGGGCGTGCCTCAGGAAGCGTGCCCCCCTGCCGGCCAGGTAAGTGGGCGCAGGGTGGGTGGGTAGGATTGGATGATCCCCTGCCCCGGGCGGGGGGATGGCAACCCTAGCTGGGGCCCAAATTGGGACCATGATGTGAGATATGGAGGGGCTTCAGCCTTCTCTCTCATGGTATTTCCTGCCCCAAAATGGCACTAGGGGAATTATTTGCCCTGTGAGAGTCTTCATGTGCACTAATGACTGTACACACAGACAAACTATGGGGCAAATAATTTTCCTGATTTTCATGTAGCTTTATCGAGCGGAATATGTAATGTATAAAGCCAGTGCCATTCCCTTAAATTACATTTGTAAAACACATATGGAAATAATAATGTGTAAAAAGCATCAATCTCCCCAAAAGCATGTTTGGTTATCATAATTCAAGGCCCTGCAGCAAACACTGGGGAACTTCCTACTATGAAATTTGTTTGTGTATATAACAATCCATTTCATATGTCACATTTCCTCTTTGCTCTGAAAGCTAAAATCTTTTTTAAAAGGAGGGTTATAACTCCCCCCTCCCAAATGGAAGCAGCACCTGTACCTTTAAAAAATAAATGCCTTCTGAGAGCCAAGCTACAAGTGATGAATTACACTTGCCTGGCGAGTGAACAGACTCACCTGGATTCCTCCCTGTTCACTTGCCCTCCACTTGCTCTCTGCTTGATCAAGTGGAGCGCAAGTGGAGGGCAAGTGAACAGGGAGGAATACATGTGAGGCTGTTCACTTGCCAGGCAAGTGTAATTCGTCACTCGTAGCTTGGCTCTGAGATCTCACTGGCCATTGTGAGGGTTGCTAAACAACTACAAATCTGTGAATAGCAGCAGAAGGGGACAGGGTCCTTTCCAGGGCCATTTTGACTTCCAAATCGACCCCTGCTCCTCTCCCTCCTAGAGGAAAGACTCATTGGAGTCAGGCTCAGCAGCAACCACTGGGGAACTTAATACTATGCAATCTGTACAACTCACCCAGGTATAGCAGTGCCTATGATTTGATGCCACAAACTTGCCAGAGACGAGCAGCAGCCTCCATACAACTTGCATGACTTGGCTGGGCCCAGTAGCAACCAGTGTACAATGGTTGTTGTGGGTTTTCCGGGCTGTATTGCCATGGTCAAGACCACGGCAATACAGCCCGGAAAACCCACAACAACCATCGTTCTCCGGCCGTGAAAGCCTTCGACAATACAACCAGTGTACAACTCACCTGAGCTACTTGCTACCATGTGACTTTTGCAACTTGGTCAGACTTTTCCCAGGGAGAGGCTGCCAGGGCCAACAAGAAGGGAAAGCTGAGAACCAGTAAGGTGTAGTGGTTAGGATCTGGGAAGCCCAGGTTTGAATCTCCACTCTGTCATGAGAGCCAGCTGAATGATCTTGGGCCAGTCATTCTCTCTTGGCCTAACCTAACTCAGAGGTTTGTTGTGAGGATCAAATGGAAGAGAGGAAAATCATGTAAGCTGATTTGGGTCCCCACTGTGGGGAAAAGTAAGATATAAATTAAGTATATAAATAATAAATAAAGCTGAAGACTGGGGAGGGACAGATAAAAGAACAATTGGATGGTAAGTGGGAAGGAAAAAAGAAGCAGAGAAAAGGGAGAGGATATGGGGGCTTCCAAAAGGACACACAGAGGGAAATAGTGCCAGGAAGAGGATACAGTAGGGTTGCAATCCTCGACCCCCTGCCACCATTCAGTAGGTTGCGGGGGATGAAGAAAATGCCCCCTTAGTCTCCTGTTGGATGCTAGCTGCTGTCTGGCAATGCTAGGTTATAGGGAGAAAAGAAATAACCCCTACAAGTCCTTGTGGGTTCCCCAGTTGTTTCCTCTAAAGCTTTGAGGGACATCCTATAACAAAATTGCATTGTTACGATATATTCACAGAGAAGGGTATATGCAATATATCCCTTGTTTAAGTAGTCATTTAGCTCTTAACTATTTAATAGATAATCAACAGAAGACTTTGTATAGTTTCTTTAGGGTTGCCAGGTCCCCCCTGTCTGGTTTGTTTGGAGGAGTGGGGGGCATTGGTACTTTCTTGTATGTACTCTCCTGCCCCATGCAATGACATCACATCACAGGGGCAGTTCTTAAAGAATCAGCCCTTGAGTGATGCTGTCGCTTCCAGTGTAACAAGAAGCAATGTCATCAGTCACAGGTAGATCAAGCATGCAGAGCCATTTGTCAGGGCGGGCTGCCTGCTGATGGGAGGTGACCTCTGGGCAGCTTGCCTCCTTGGTTAGAGGCAAATCACCATGAGTTTGTCCGCCATCAGCGGGTACCCCACAAGCCAAGGCATGCATCTACTTAGAGTTTGAGGTATAAGTAATGCAGCCAGGGCTTTTTTTCTAGGAAAAGAGGTGGTGGAACTCAGTAGGTTGCCCTCGGAGAAAATGGTCACATGGCTGGTGGCCCCACCCCCTGATCTCCAGACAGAGGGGAGTTGAGATTGCCCTCCACGCTGCCGAGCGGCGTGGAGGGCAATCTCAACTCCCCTCTGTCTGGAGATCAGGGGGCGGGGCCACCAGCCATGTGACCATTTTCAAGAGGTTCCGGAACTCCATTCCACCACGTTCCTGCTGAAAAAAAGCCCTGAATGCAGCCCAACAAATGTGCTAAAAGGAGGATGAGAGATGGATGCTAAAGTTTGCCTTGAATTACAAGTGGGGCGTGGCAAACCCCCATTCTTAACATGACAGCATTGTGGTGGAGTGAATGGCCTCTTGTATCAATAATCCTACCTACTATGAAAGCAAACCCTAACTATATTGTTGATTACCTGGACCCCAAGGAAATATACAAATTTCATTAAGTTTTCTACATGCAGAACACATCTTTCCTTATAAATGCAAATCAAATTTGTTTCTCTTCATTATGTGCTCCAAAAATACTCAGCTGATTTGCATTCACAAGGTGTTATTTAAGAGCCCAAGGCACACAGGCAATATCTAAAAACCTTTAATTCTTTAACATTTGTATGGAGAGTTTGAATTCAAAAATCTTAATGCCATTGATGAAGCTAATCTTAGCATTCAGTGGCAAGTAGAAAGGATAGCCCCTGCCTTTCTAGGTTTTCTGAAATATCAGCTGAGATCAGCCAAAGGAACCCTGCAGAGACTCCAAAGCTTAAGAAAGCAATTTTTATGGGAGAACCCCCCCCCATAGTGTTCAGCAATTTGATGCAAAACTCAGCTAGGATTATAATGTATTTATATCTATGTCTTCATTGGCATATACACATCTGTTTCCAATAGCCTTCTTTCTCCCTGTCTACAGTTGCTTGGAAATCCCCAGGTCAGGTCAAGGCAGTGGGAGGGCTTCTGGTGTCCTGGCCTCACTGACAGTCCTTTAGATGGCACTGGATTTCTAGCCACTGTGTGTGACAGAATGTTGGACTGGATGGGCCACTGGCCTGATCCAACATGGCTTTGCTTATGTTCTTATGTTCTTATGATATAGCTCCTTCACTGAACTAAAGTGGATTGTTTTATTGACGCCACAGAGACAAACAGAAGTCCTACCAAACCACTGGTGCCTCTGCATCACTGGAGGGAGACCTGGATGCAAAAATCTCCCACTATTGGGATCAGTGGTTTTGGAGGGCTTGCCACCAAGCAACCCTCGTTTCTGTGCTAAGGAAGATTCTTGATTTTAACTGATCATAAGACATATGGAAAGGCACCAGTGTCTCACTTTAAGTTCAACAGGAGATCTGCACCAGTCACCAAGGCAAAAGAAGGAAAGGCCAAGGGGGGAAACTGAAAATTTCCTATGTGGATCTTAGAAGAACCCCTATGAGTTTCACACACAGCTTCATCAGGGGATCTCTAAATACATTTATCTCTAGCACTGCTGGAGATTATCTCCACAGCTGCTGAATTCACAGAGACTTAAGAAAGCCAAATGCAAAGACCGGCTGCATTCTGCTTTCTTGCTAAAAGCTGGTCATCTCTCTCTCACACACACAAACATTCCTTTCAGCATAGATTTTCTCTGGGTAAGATACCCCTTACAAGAACTAACATGTAGATGCAATTGGCCTTGGCCACACTTTTCTGAGTACAAGCAGTGCTTTCATTCTGCTAGATAAAAGGCAAATAACAATGAAAGGGAAAGCAAAATCTCAGAGTCCCCAATTTGTTTGCCAGAACTTCAGAGAGAAAAAAGTCACAGAACCTCAAATTTTGCCAACTCAATAACATTCTTGTTTGCTTTTCAGCAAGTTAATGAACGGTGTCTTCAGAGTGGCAGTTTCTATTAACAGCTGCCTTAACATTTCAAGTGAGGAGAAAGGGGTTGGTGAAACATTCTAAATTAAGATCACTACCTATCACAAAAGGGATGGGGGAGAAAAGATATAGGGCTCTGTCACATGTGTCTGTTTATTCATTTAAGTGAATTTGTTATTGGTCATTGCTAAGTTAGCACTGAAGATGAGCTTAAAAAATTCTCAGGGGCAGAAAAATCTACCAAGAGTTTTTCTTTGTCCATAGAAGCCCTCCTCTCTGATTTCTCAAAGTGGGACTGTTGTATGCAAGCATCTAGCAATGACAAGAACTTAGGTGAATGTGATCTGTATACCTGCTTAGAACTTTAAGTGAGTCGGCAAGAGCTTTATTGATGGAAACATCAGGCTTCAGGCCTGGATTTGGCACTGGTTGATGATCTCAGACTTCATGTGGATAAAGGTGGGCATGAGTTGCTGATTTTGTTAGATACGTCTGCAGCATTTGACACTTTTGACCACTCAGTTTGGGTCAACTGCTTAGCCTCACTGGGGGTGAGGAGAACTGCTTTGGCTTGGTTCTCTTCCATCCTCCAAGAATGTTTCTTTAAGGGTTGCTACTGGGGAGGCAAAGTCTGCCGCATGGGAAGTCTCTTGAGGACAATAGGCATGAGCAGGACTGTTCTTTTAGATGTATGGGTTTTAATATTTGTATTCCTATTTTAATTTTATTTTAAGGATTTTAATGTTTGTATATGTATGTATGTATGTGTATATATGTGTGTGTGTATATAACACACACATATAATTTTAATAGTGTTTTTATATATATATGCTGGTGGAAAGGTGGTATATAAGTTAAATAAATAAATAAAATAGTTTATTTTTTCCCATCAAGGCCTATGTGGGAGGTGTCTTACTTCGGTCTTGTTCTTGGTTACTGTCACCTAGTTGGAAGCAATGAAGAAACCTGTTGTAAAAGCTATCAGAGTCCTCTGTGTGCTGGCTACAGAGCAGGACTGAAGGAAGATCTGAAGCAGGATAAGGTAAGCTCATCCCTAGCCATAGGGTTGCCAGTAGGGGTGTGCACCCCGAAAATATTCGGATTTCCTGCTTCGGGTTTACCCAGGGTGGGGAGGGATATAGAAAGGCACCGTCAGGCAACTGTGTGACATCACTTCCAGGGAAAACTGGGAAGTGATGTCATACCTCTCTAGGAATTGCCAGAAATTCTATGATAACAATAACAAGGAGGGACTCTGCAAAGCAATACTAACAAAGACAGGGAGAAACCCCTAAGAAATCCCTGCACCCCTGGTAGAACATTTTACTAGTTACCACAGCAATGAGCGCCTTATGAGATATTCTGTATTGGAGGTTATGCAACAACATCATAACAGCAGCAATAACACAGATTTATTAAGGGCAGAAGCACAGTGGATTTTTAGAATGGAGAGTCTCTCTCCAAAAGGACTCAACAATGAAATTAATTTTTCTGCATTCTTATAAATATGCCACTGAAGATACAATTAATATAAAGAGGTTTATTCTCCCCTGGGATCATTTCCCTTTAAGTGTGTATATCAGGGCCAATTTAGATGAGCATATAATTGGAATTAGGTCCTTGGGATGACACTGCCCTTTAAAAATGACTTGGGAGATGAATGGTGAACACATTGGTTGTAACAGTCTGTAATTGTGAGTATGCTAACCATTATGGGACATATTTGTCTGTATACAACTGTAAGTAGATTTGTTAATTTATGGATGTATTTATGTAACAGATAGCTTGGCCGGGAAGAAGACTTTCACGAAACGAGCAAATTCAATTGCTGGCGGCCTCGTTGCCAACTACTGCCAATTGTTATATTACCCACGCTTATTAGCCAACTCTGGATCCGTTCTCTGGAAGCCCTTGACTCTGGATACTTCTGCTCCACGGAATTTTCAGAGCCTTTTGAAAGGCCGTGGGCAACACTTTGGCGGCGTGTGTGGAACTTACTTACCCATTGCAATTCAAATATACGAATTATTGCTAATTGTTACATCAAAAGAGACTTTTGGGACTGAACTTTATATCCATATATGCAAGAAGTTATACGGGATGATATTGTCTCAGGCATGAACTATGTACTAGTATGAAATGATGTTATTTTTGGTAATGTGCATTATCTTTGTGTGAAATACATTAGCATTTAGCACTTTAAATTGTTGAATGATAGATCAATAGCACCTGGTAGAAATTCTATGATAAAACCATACTTTCTGATGATTCTTAGAGCAGATTGACATAACCTCTTGATTTCCTGGAAAGTGACATCATATTGTTGCCCAATGGCATTTTTAAAATGATTTTTTCCTTCTACTAGCCACTGGAGTGGTGGCAGCAAACAGGAGCTGGGGAGTAGGGAATTCCCACCCCCCTCCAGCAGGAACTCGATAACTTTACCTACCACCATACCTCAGAGAATGATACAGTGGAGGTTTGAATTTTCAGCCTCTCCTCTGTTTCTGAACATATAGCACTGTAGTGTGCTGAGAACTGGAATTTATACTAGTAAGCAATAGAAAAGGGCAAGAGTCCAGTAGCACCTATAAGACTAACAAAATTTGTGGTAAGGTATGAGCTTTCAGGAGTCACAGCTCACTTCTTCAGATACAGGTACCAGTACAAAAGCTCATACCCTACCACAAATTTTAGTCTTATAAGTGTGATTACTCCACATGCTGCCTGCACATGGTATAGTTTCCAAATTAACAACAGAGCAATAATACAAGGAAGAGGATTTCTGAATCCTGGGGCTGTAGTGGCTAAGCCCAAATGAAATCTTGGTTTAGCAGCTGTGCTTTTAAATGCACCTTTATCTGCAGACGTTAGCAAGATCTTATCCATTGAATAAAAAGTTCACCTGCTGCTTTCTGTAGATCATGCCTCTTAAAAAGCCAGTTCTCTTATTATTAGGCAACCCCCATGTGAAGGTAGAATTAAACAAGTGTCATCACCTGCTAATTGCTGTAGATCAAGCTGCTTTAAGGGCTAACCTGGATGAAAATTTGGCAACCCCTCCTCCTTTGGAATTTTCTGTCTCTTTCCTTCTTTTCCCTTATTTTATCATCGAGATGCTGATTACCTGTCTCATCCTGTAGGGATAATGACAGTACCATTACAAGCCTGAACACAAATGGATGATGTATAAGAAAGAATTTTTATGAATTTCAACAAAATCAGAAACGAGTCTCGAATAATGTTGCCAACATCCTGAAGGGGAAAAAAAGTACTATAGCACAAATTTTCACAGAGTAGTGCCCTGTTTCTCAATTGCATGAAGTGTATTCTTTGTTGGGAGGTATACAGTGGCATAAAGAAAAGAATGGTAAATAGTAAGTCAGTTCTCTTATCATTAGGCAATGCTGAAAGGCAATAAAATGGAAGAGAGACACTGTGACTGGATTCACACGCCTTTTGATATTATGCTATTGTGATCCTCCTGGATTTTCCTGTCAAATTCAAGAGGTAAATGATTATAACAGTGCAATATCAAATGATGTGTGGATAACACTGTAACATTCCTATGCAAGGCTCAGTTGCATACAAGATAAGCACAGCGACCCTTCACAAGAATAGTAATAGGTGATATCACCCCCTTTCTAGACATGTTAAACTAAGGGCTAAGATATGCACAATGCTAGAGAACTGTGATTGGAACTATGGATGTGTGTTTAGTCCTAAAAGCAGTTGTGTGAGAGCAACAGGAAATTGTCCTATGAGGCTGGGGAAGGAGGCTTAATGCCAACCTCCAGGTGGGGCCTGGAGTTCTCCTGACATTACAACTAACTCCAGATGAGAGCGGTCAGTCCCCCTGGAGGAAATGGCAGTTGCAAAGGCAGGTGCTGTGGCATCATATCTCTGCTGAATTCCCTCCCATCCCCAAATCCCACCTTCCTCACCCAGGCACTGTTCCCAAATATCCAGGAATTTACCAATTCAGAGTTGGTAAAATAGGGGAAATGGTATTTTAACTCTTCCCCTGTGCCATATTTGCAATTTAAACATGCCTCCCCTCAGGCTGCTTTAAGCAGTGTTAGGAAACAGCGTTAGCCATGTTGGTCTGTAGTGGAAGAGCAGGATTTGGGCCCAGTAGCACTTCAGAGACCAACTAGATTTCCAGGATATGAGCTTTTGAGTGTCAAGGCTCCATTCGTCACTGTCCCTGCCTTTTCCCTCTTGGTGTTTAAAGGAGCCCAGCTGGACCATTACAATGGGGGAAATAGCATGGGTAAAGGATGAAGTCCTGCCTTCTCCAGCACTGTAGTTTCAGTTCAAATTCCTTTCCCTGAAAGTTTTTTTTAGGGCCAAATGACATGTCTAGAGTCTCCGTCACGGAATTCCAAGGTTGTATCACATGAGGTTTATCCCTAATTTAACATCTGTCTATGTAATACCACTGGGAGAGCTCTTTTAAGCTGTGATTTGGAGGCCAGTCACCAATGTGCTGATGATGCACAGCTCTGCTCTTTCATCTAAATCTAAAGAGTAGGTGGAAGAAGTGAAAAAGGATGGAGGCAATAAAAGGACTGTATGTGGGTGAACAAACTGAAACCTAATCCAGATGAAACACAGAAGTGCTGTGGCTTGGACACACATTAAGATGCCTTATACTGAGTCAGACCATTGCTTAGAGTATTCTAACTCTTCTTGGAAGTAAGCCTGATGAGGGAACAGGAATACAGCTTCTTCCAGATGGGTTATACTCTCCCTGAGATGAAGAAGCGAGTATGCAGGCACCTGGATTCCTTGCTGTCCATGGAAGGTCAGGTAGCAGAAGTAGCTGTGGGAGTCTTTTTCAGCTAAAGTTGGTTCAAGAGCTGCAACCATTCCTGCAGAAAGCCAATTATGCATGGTTTGGGAACATCTACATTAGACTGTTTCTATCTGCTTTTCATGGAGATGACCTTGAAGATGGTTTGGAGGTTTCAGTTTGTCCAAAACACAGTAGCTGAAATTCTGACTAAAACTTGTCAGATCATATAACAGCCATCCTGCTACAGCTGCACTGGCTTCCTGTTTGCTTCTGGGCCAAACTCAAGGTGCTAGTTGTGTGACCTTTAAAGCCCAGAATGACTTGACTCCACAGTACTTAAAGAACCATCCTCTCTCATATCAACATGCCTGAGCCCTGAGATTAATTAATGGAGTTCTCCTGTGGGAACTTGACTTGTCAGAGGTGATCTTTTCAGGACTTTTCATTAGCTGTGCCCAGATGATAGAACTGCCTCTTGTAGAAGTAGGGCTGGTACCATCTCAGATTTGTCATAAAATTGAGCAACTGTAGTCTGAAAATAGAGATCCAGGAGTTTACAGCATCAAATAGGGAGATAATTAAAGCAGAAGCTGGTATTGCCTCTGTTCTATTGAAAATTTGAATGCTAGAAAATGAGTAATGTGCTTAGTTGTAGAGTTACACAGAACAACCAGGAAATATGTACATAGTTAAGTGCTTTATAGAGATAATAGTTCACTTGGGCAGACACAGCCTCTAGAGGACTGTGCACTGCACTTTTTTCTCGCCGCCGCTGTGCAATAAGGAAAGGGTTTGTGCATTAACTGGCTGCACCTTTACTGCCCAATGGTGAGATGGGAAGGCTGTGTTTATGTGATATGTGCAGCATCAAAGCTTAGAACAAGACTCTTACACACTCAGGAATAGGTTGGATGACATTATCTGCACTGAAGTGGTAAAGCAACAGAGCATTCACCTTCTATAATAAACTAAAAACACAACTTTGTATACGTCATAAAATGTTGCATGCATGGAGTTGGTGCAAGAGGGAATTCCTGGTACTGTCTAGTATGTGCTCATGAAATTTGCATAGCCATGTATAGCATATAAGGCAATTGCAAAAGCAACAGATGCACTGCCTGGGGGCAAAGCATCACATTTTCCCAGTGATAGAATATTGTAATTTAAGCACAGGAAATTTGATATCCTGGGAAGGGAAATGCTCTCCTGAGAAGATATCTGAGTTGCTGTTGATAAATGAAAATTTCTATGTTAACTGCAGTTATCCTGATCTAACATATATATGGAAACAATAGACTGACACACAACCTAAGAGTCATACAACTTATGCAACTATAGCCGTTTCCACACGCGTTAAACAATGCACTTTCAATGCACTTTAGTTATCCTTTAGAAGTGGATTTTTTGTTCCACACATGGAAAATCCGTTATAAATGTGCACTAAAGTGTATTGAAAGTGGATTATCCAACGTGTGTGGAAACGGCCCTGGTTGCATAGATAGCTCCTAAATATAATGAACTCTCTCTGTGTGTCTCTCTGTCTCTGTCTCTATGCAGATACTAAATGTACATATGCTAATGCATAGACTTTCATACATATGTCTTATGTAGAGGGACTGCAGGAGGCTCATCTATATGCAGAGGAGTAAAAGGAGCCCTAGGCCTTTAAATAACTTAGTCAGGTGGGAAAATGAAATTGCTGTTATTTCATTTCACCTCCAACTGTGCTTTGCAATCCATATAATTTTAAACAAGAATTTGGGGGCAGCTAAACCATGGGAACTGGGTGGTTTGGCATTTGTGGTGTGGCAGCTACTAAACTAGGATGTTTCCCACCGGCAGCCTTGACAGCTTCCTGCTTCCCATCCTGTCCCACTCTGTGTTTCCCACTAAATTTCTCCCTAGACTAAATCACATAAACCTAAGGAGGTAAGAGACATGGGTAGATTATCTGAGCTATCAACCTTCCATCTAATGGTGTAGCTCAAAAATAAATCCACTGAAGTTAGTGGGGCCAGTCTGAAATAAATTTTAGGGTAGAACATATTTTGGGATTTCCCCCTCAGATTTGTTCAAGTCAATGGGAGCATTCCTGTATCACAGAGAAAAGACAATGGGTGACATGGAAAAACTGTAGAGCCAAAATCTCCCTATTAAAAGAAGATGGGGAAAGGACGTTGGGATGGACACACTGCTCACTTTGAGGGTTTGGACTCCCCTCCAAACCTTTGAATACTCTGACCTCCTACTCCTTTGGGTTGTGCCTTAGAAAAAGGTAGCTGCCACCATCACCCCTGACTACACTGCTCCCAGGTTTGAGAAGGGGTTACTTAGAAGGGGTTCACTGCAGGGTCAGGTCTGGGATCTCCTTTGGATGCTATCCAACTCTCTAACCCACTCCACAGCATTTAGATATATGGCAGTACAGTTAGGCCTAGAACACTGTAACCAAAAAGCGTTTGTAATGGCAGAACATAGGGAATAAAGCATTAATAAGCAAGCAATTCAGAAAGGAAAAAGTAAAAGTAAACAGTTCTAACTTCTCTCTGGTTCCATGCCATACTAAATTTTGCCAGACTAGCATTCAGTATTCTTTATCACATAATAAGAGAGACCCTTCACCCCACCCCATTTACCGGATAATGAACCCTTCCCTAGAGAAAAACAGAGTTTGGCCCATCAGGTCAGAGGGCTGGACTCCTTGTTAAGTGCTGATTTAGGAACAGGCAATGCTAACAGGATTCCTGTGACATTAATTTCATCTGAAGCCAACTCTTTAAAAACAAAATTCTTTGAGCTCCATCAACCAGTTGGTTTGTTCTTCAAATACATTGATGAGCTGTCAAGGGAGTTCACCCGAGGAAGGGTATTTCTCTCTCCTCTTTCTGGATGGTGGAGGTGGTAAATACCATCAAGTCATAGCAGATTTATGGCAACCCTGTAGGGTTTTCAGGGCCAGACACGTTCGGGGTCATATGCCATTGCCCCCCTCTGCTAGTGATCCACACTTGCTGACCCTGCTTAGCTTCTGCAATCAGGCTAGCCTGGACCATCCATGACAGGACACACACACACACACACACACACACACAGAGTTCTGCTGCTTATGTAGGCTGCCATCATCAAAGCCATTATCTCCGCAACAACATGAGTCAGAAACGTACTGTTAAAAATTAAAGCTTGGAATTCCGAGGAACTAGCAGATTATGGCAGTAAGTCACTATAACACTATAATGATTTAGAAATTGCTGATTGTTTAAAAAAATGAAAATACCTACTGGTAGGAGAGAATGGTAGCCCTGTGAGCTATGGCAAGGAAAATGGTACCAATATGGGCAGAACCTTAAAAATATGCATACAATTTGCAAAAGTGTTTTGATTGTGATCTTTCCAAAAAGTCCAGAAAGTGGATGCTTAGGGAATAATATTGTGTAGATGCTTCAAAAACCTTTATTCCAGTTTGGATGCCTAATTGGAGTGGAACCCCTATGTGGAAGGAACCTTCCTCAATTTCTCAGACTGCTGTCTCAGGCTATAGATAGAAACACAGGAAAAGGACCAGTAAAAATGTTACTACTCTTCTTGTAGCTATTTGTGTGTGAGATTGAGACATAATCAGTGGTTAGTTACCACAAGATTAGAACAGGGGGCAATTACCCAGTGACAAAAATGTATGTGTGAATCTTGAGACCCTTTTGCTGCAGTGATGGGAGAAGAGTCTGGCTGTTTGCTACCCTCTCTGGCAGGTTCCCAAGTTCTCCTCTACCCAATGTCTTGGCTTTTCTTGGTCTTGTCTAAGCCAGGAGATGGATCGAATGATGTGGTTGCCACAGAGGAACCCACTATTCTTGTTCTGAAATGGTTTGGGGTCACTATGACACATGTAAGGGCCATTTATTCAGAGGCTGGGCTGACTGGTCAGTAAAGTGAAACTGATTCCTTAATGGTTTGGGAAAGAAATGTGTTTGGATTGGCATGAGGTTGTATTGTTGTCCAAGAATATATCTTTCAAATTTACCAGACTATTTATTTTTTCCAGATACTATTCGATTCCTATGCATTTCACTTGAGCTGTGATTATCTTTTAAGTAGTAGTAGTCGTTGTTGTTGTAGTAATTAGAAGAAGAATCACATTAGAACAAAAAGTCAGCATTGTGTGAGGTTTCTTCACATATGTAGAGGGATTTTGGTGTTCAAGATGCTTCACACACATTATCCTGTTGGAATTCCTGTGATAACCCTCTGAGACAGGCAGCTATTCCATACTTCAGATGATGGGGGGCTGAGAGAGGTAGAGGCTTCCTATGGCTACATAGTGAACGGTTTAGGAACAAGGTAAACATTCAACAAAGAATCTCACAGTACATTATTTTGGTTAGAACCTGAAATGGTCAAACTGGTAATAAGACTTCTGCAGAGGTCATGCTTTCACAGTAGCAAGGTAGGTGTTATGCACAAACTTGTGCCTTAGGTGTCCCTCTCGCCAATCACAATAAGAGACACAAGTCGCCTCCTGCTGAGTCCTCTGGATCGCCCGGTGGGTCTGCATGCTGCACTCTGGTGTGATGGTTTGCAACTCGCCCTTCAATGAGGTGCAAGCGCCTACTTGGATATGCTCCCCTTCATACACAGTTGCATTTGCTTATTATACATTCAAAATGAACAGAATGGACTGACAAACACATACAAATTTATCACAAGCACCTTCTCATTCAGAAAAAGAAAAAAGAAAAGAAAAAAACACACGCATGCGCATGGAGCATTTTGTGCAACACCACACTGCCCAGTTGCTTACTCCCTTCCAGACCCACCTTGCCCGGTCTGGCACACCCTCGGGCAGTTGATGTGCTTAACCCTGAAAATCCCTTTACACCAGCGAGGCGCTCACTCTTCCTCGCTTCTGTAAAGTCAAGCCTATGTTTCAGGCTCTTTCCACACAGAAGCGGCGGCCCCTTCCCCGTGTCTACACAAACATCTCCCGGCTCACTCTCTTGAGCCCGCCTGCTCCCGCCTCGTTGGGAGCATGCTTAAACCTCTGACGCATTCCCATGAGCCTCTCCTTGCGGTCTCCACTGAGCCCCGCACAAACCCACTTGGCGTTCTCTTGCCAGAACACCTGTTGTGCTCTCATTGAGGCGCTTGCAAACCCTTCCGCTCAGCTCCTCTGAGCTCCTGGCCGTGCCTTCCTTGGCAACCCTTGGCCATCAAACACACTCATCTATTGGCGCCAATGTTCCACACACACACACCTAGGTTCCACAGTTCCCGTTACTCTCCTGTACTCATTTATGTGGGATCCCACCTCCCCTCCTCGCGTTAAATAATGCCTCTGCCCACCTACTGGGACTTATCAAGGTCTTCTATATCCCTGCCTGAGGAGGGGGCCCTTTTTACCTCATTTCTCCTGTGCACTCACACTCTTTCCTCCGCTTCCTTTCTCCAGGACTCCTGCCGGATTACGCTGCGTTTTCCCTGGGGCACCGACCCCTCACCGGCCACCAACTCCCACCAGCCAGCCAAAGTTTGAGCTGGAGTGCACTTTCTGGGAAGATGTTGATGCCCGCCAAGAGCAGCGCCACCAGGGCACAGACGGACGAAGCCCCCACTTGTTATGCACAAACTTGTGCCTTAGGTGTCCCTCTCGCCAATCACAATAAGAGACACACACACCACGGAGTCCTGTAGAATGAAGCAATATATGATTGTTTAATTTAAACAATGGAGGAGCCCCTTTTTCACAGGAGTAGGTGGTCTCCTTGTGTCCGGAGGTCATCAAAATTACAATAGAAACACAGGCAATTAATACTTTCAGATAATCATAACAATATTACAATATTCTAATATTTGATATCTTACTGGCTCGTAACATATCTAGGGTCAGTTCTGATTTGAAGATGCAATTCTGGGCTGGCCCCTCTATTTGGGGGAATTCCAGTCTTCACAGTTTTTTTTCCTCTGCCCTCATTTTGGAAGGACACTGTCTAACCTTTTACCTACTTTCTTCTGGGTATAATACTTTCAAGGGCGCCAATGAATCTCAATCTGGTGCCTTGATATCTTCTGATAACTGAAATCTGTGGATAGAAAGGGATGTTTTCCTATTCGTGCCCTTTTCCCCAGTTCCTTCTCAGCTTTAAGGAAGATAATACCACAGGTGGCCAAAACCAGCTTGCTGCATCAAATCAGTTTTCTACAAAAGGCTCTCTGGTACTGATTTCTATTGGAATCTATAGAATAATATAACATACAATATAAGTGCAGCCCTAAAAGCAGTATATCAGTTCTTACAGAGTTTCAAGTCTTCTTGTTTCAAGTGTCAAATTCTTACAGGTTACATTACAAGTACTACTTTGGCTCCTGAGCATAGAAAAAGTGCAAAGCATGTAATACTGAAAAAGCATAGGTTTAGTATATAAAAATAAGTATATAAAAAACCTCCAAATCTATATCCATCATAGGCATACATTTTGCTGCTTCTTGAGGAAGTTATTGAGGAAAACTACAGCTGTTTAATTTTTATCTGTCATGCAGCTAACATTTTTTTCTTGTCATGTTTAAAATGTAAGATTTCCACAAGGGAAAACATGTTGTCAGCCTCAAATGAAAACTATTTGGCTACAAATTCTGGTTAAACTATTTTTGTGAAAAAAGTACTTACTAATCATCACATGTTGGGTGGAGGATAGCCATCCTTGTGTACAGCTATCCAGACAGAACTGATATTTCCAAATGTCATTGAACGGATTCAAGTTAATGGCAGCATGAGAAGAAGTTCAGAGTGAATGTTTGAAAAAAGAAATGACGGAAAGGCCTCTTATGAATACTGGCATTCTGTCACACGATTTCTGACGTCACCATTTCCAAAACCGAGGC
This sequence comes from Eublepharis macularius, assembly GCF_028583425.1. Taxonomy (NCBI): domain Eukaryota; kingdom Metazoa; phylum Chordata; class Lepidosauria; order Squamata; family Eublepharidae; genus Eublepharis; species Eublepharis macularius. Next base: position 102,748,886 of record NC_072794.1, on the reverse strand, counting down.
AGGTAGTTATGATTCCATTTTTGGGGCGCCACAAAAACAGAATCATCATAACTACCTTCGTTTTGGAAATAGTGACATCAGAAACTGCGCAACAGAGCTGCCTGAATTCCACGAGTGTTTAAGACGTGGGAAAATGGCCCAGTTCTGGAGCGCATACCCAGATTTAAAGAAAGATTATTCTACAGCAGACAAGTGGCCCTTGGGCAGGTGGACAAAGGGTGGGGAGAACCAAGTGTGGTCTTCACACTATGATTATTATTTTGAGGAGAGCTGAAAAACAGCCACTTTGTACTTAGAATGTATGAAGGAAAGAGAACGGTATGTTGTAGTCCCTCCATGACTATACAAATGATGTATCATTTCAGGAAGCTTATTAATTCAAAGCATTTGATGTTCTTACTAAGCCCGGAAGAAATTAATAAAAATTCACCTGTGATGTATGAAAAACATAGTGCAGGTGAGGCAAAGATTCTCCAGCAATAGAAAAAGGATAGTGGTTTTCCTTCTTATAAAACAACGTATTTTTAGAGCAGAATCCCAGAGGAATGTGAATCAGTTCAGCCCAGCTGAGTTAAGATGAATAAAAAATAATAAACAGCCTAGAATCTAGAATGTGGAAATACTCAGATTCTCTCAGCATCCTTACAGCCAAGAAATGACAAGTTAAGTCACAGAATTAATAAGTTTGTTATTTACTACCTGGCTATGATTTTCTGTTAAATTTCTCAAGTGTGATGTGAATATATTGAGTCATGCTTTCCCATTCTCACAAATATTTCATAGCTTTGAACAACAGACAGAAAAGCCCTGCCCACCTCAAAGGGCTGAAGCTACTAGAAGGCTGAATGTCTTTTTGTGTATGTGTGCCATCAAGTCACAGCCAATTTAGGGTGACCCTGTAGAGCTTTCAAGGCAACCCTAGCCTTCCTTGGTGGTTTCCCACCCCAATACTGACCATAGCCAACCCTGCTTAGAATGCAATCCAATGGTGAGTTATTCCAGTCTAAGCCCATAGAAGTCAATGGACTTAGAGTGGAGTAAATTTCCACAGGATTGCACAGTTAGTTTCTAAGATCTAATGAGACTGGGCTACCTGGATCATCTGAAGCCCCAAATAAAACATTAGTTCTTAACCACTGGACAAGTCTTCTGGTGCTGTAGAGAAAACACTCTCACTAAAGAGACTTTATTTTTAGAGAACTATTTTCTGCCCTGAAGGCTCCCTTGGTGCCTTCTTTACTGTTCTTTAATTGCCAGACCAAAACATTTCTTTTTATCAAGGGGTTGCATCTTTAAAAAATGTTTTTATGGCTTCTAGCTTGAGAACGATTTTATAAATGCCGTTTTAGACTACTTAATGTTTTAATGCTTCTGGCTCATTTTATGCCTGTTTTATTATTGATAATTCTATGATACTCTTTTTGTGATTATATTGTTTTGACTTCATGGACCAACTCAAATCTTTAGAGAGGTAGCACATACATTGTCTTAAGTAATGAACACAGTTGTGCAGAATTCTGCCTCTATCTCCTACTAGCTCTCTAGTTGTAGGGCAATTGTTTTTTCTGATGTATCTTTCTTTTGCTAGGAAACTGCATTTTTTGATGTCATTAACAGTGCAATCCTAAGTGGGGGTGTGGAAAGCACACAGGGAGAGACCTAAGGCTTGCATGGGCATAAATTGTGCTTACATGGGCATAACCCCCCCTCCGCCAGCACCCACCTGAAGTGCACTACCGCAGACGGGTCACCACCGGCGGTCATTCTTGGCAGCCAGATGGAGGCGTAAGTGCAGCACAAATCCCCATGCTGGCACAAGAGGGGGTGGGGCAGGGGGTGGGCTGCAAGTTAGTCAGCTTCCAAAGCAGCCCCAGGCCCGGGAACGCTCCCTGCAGCAGCGGAAAGTTACGCCACGAAAAAGGCAGCATAGCCCATAGGCACCCATTAACCAGGAAAACTCGGGGGCCCCTCCCAGAGCCCTGCACACACAGCCAAAATGGGGCATAGGATGACAACTACTGCGGGGACCAATCCCTGTGTGCTTCTGGGGTGGGTGAGCCCCCCTCCCGGCACCCAATCACCTGCCCACGCACCCTATATAACCTCCAGCTGTGCCACCAATACTCAGGTAAGTGGGAAGGGGGCTGGAGGCTCTGCCTGGCAGCCCCCTGCTGCTGGGACTTTGTGCACAAGTTGGGAGAGTGGGGACTCATGGTAGCAGGTCATGAGTGCACTGAGGGGACTTAGTGGAAAATTGGGAGCACTTTGCACTCGGTCAAGAGAAGAGCAAAGTCCAGAATGTCTGACTAACAGTAATCTCCCAAGTCCCCTTACAGGTTATCTTACCCTGGAGTCCCAGCTTAGGTGAAGGAGCACTGACAGGTAAGGAGGAGCTGTGGCAGCGGCTGACCCAGCTTGCTGATTTGTGCCAGCTTCTCCCCCCACCTGAACACTCCCGAATGCCAGCCTCTGCAGGTGAGGCTTGCTGGTGGGGGCGGGGCAGTGGCATCACATGCCTGCCATGGAGACAGTTGCCTGGAAAACTGCTCTTGATGCAGCCATTTGCGGGGGGGGGGGGGGGCGCCAGCTACCCATTTGGGGGCTTTGTTCAGACTCCCTCACCTAGGGCCCCTCCTGGCAGAGGAGGAAGTGCAGCTGCAGGTCAGGTTGACTGGGTGTTCATAAACTCCCTGTTGCTGGAGGGTGCTCGCCCTCTTGACTTTCTCCCTCACAGGATAAGACCATCTCAATGTAAAGCACTTTCTCACCAGCGGGTCATGCATCATCTGGTTGTGAGCTGCAAGCTGCTGCTCCCAACCATGGAACCTTCCCAGATGTTGCAGATTGGCCTTGGCTTTGGCCGTGGACTGGGCTGAGTCACTTGCAACACATGTGTCTGTTTCCCTTGCAGGCAGGTCACAACTCATCCGGGAGACCAAGAAGCATGGCTGTTTCAGCCCCCGGTGATCCTCCAGGAGTGCCATTCAGGTCCAGCCCACAGACCAGTTCCCCAAGGCAGCCCACATCTCACCCTTGCCCCTGTGAGGGCAGGACGAGGAATGGATTTTGCGGCTCTGACTGCTGTGCAAACTGCCTTTGCTCCCTTTCCAGCCAAGGGGCATTGGCAAGACACATGTCCAGAAAACCTCTTCACCTTTTCCAGTTTAATAAAATGTGTTGAAAAACAACAAACTGCCTGTCTGTTTCCTTGCTTGCCTGACAATGACAGTAGCTCCCCCCCCAACTCCCCATCACAATGCCTTTTCACATATGCCCGCAAATGTTTCCTGGCTCAGGTCTGGGATAGATGGGGTGGGCCATCCATCCCATCCTTCTGCTGCCAGAAGGAGCAGGTGTCAAGTGGTGCCTAGGGACCCTGTCCAGCTTCCCTGCCCCCTTCCCCTCTCAATATAACTTCAGGCAGTGGGGTGGGAATTGGCCCATGACTGTCTGGCAGGGTGGGGGAGGGCCTAACCAAGGACTTTCATTCTCTGACAGACAGAGCTGCTGGCATCTGATAAGCCAGGCAGATGACTGCTGCATGTGGAGGGAGGGGATTGGTTGCTGCTGGAAGGTGGGGCATGTGGAGCGACATCTTGGGATCTCTCGGGCTCCTCCTCTGGGAGGATGGACCACCCTCCTTTTTGCCATTTGTGAAGGCAGGGATGGGCTTGGGAAATCTAGTGTGGGGAGGGGGGTGTACAATGACCCCTGGAGCAGTTTCTCTGCTCCTGCAGGCCATCTGTTCACTCTGCATGGCGTCTCCCCAGTACTGGAGCATGGCTCTCATGGTCCAACCCATGTTCTTGCATCTTTGTGATGCGGTGATGTGTTCAAATAGCACCCCCACAAGTCTGTGGGCACTTTTCACTCCCATCACCTCCAATGGGCCTTCTGGCCTCTCACATGGTTTCCAATGGGCATTCCTGTCACTCATTGAAGAATCTACCCCCCACCTCCCTCTCTGGAACCTGAGGGCTGATCCCAAGTGCTGCAGGCTGCGAGTGTGACCCTTGCTGAGTCCTGCCGCCTTTTCAGGGAGGGGGAACCTGTTTCTTGTAGTGGCAGTGTGTGTGTGTGTGGGTGTGTGTGTTGCAGATGTGCAGAGATGCAGCCACCAGTCTGGTCCTCATCAGAAAGGGGGTTGGATGGGCGAGAAGGTGGGTGCCCTATCCGCACCTTCAGTGTTATCTTTGCCCCCCCCCCAAGCAGGGATGCCAGCTCCCTGACGGAGGGTGTTGGTGGGCAGCAGGGATCGCAGCCTCTCCATTGGCTGTGCCGCTACTCACCCCTTGCCTGCCTGTCAGGGGAGCAGTGCAGCCATTGACTGGTGTGGGTGGGGTTGTCAGGGGAACGGTGGGCAGGTGCTCTTGGTGGATCTGGCGCCGGCGTGGCTCTCCTGCAAAATTCCATAGGGAGTGGTGGAGCACCACCACTTCTACGTCGATGCGTGGGTGGGGGCGCTGGGTCAGGCCTTAGGATTGGGCTGCCCTTGTGTATTTTGTAATTTGAAGTTCTATGTATACCTTGGTTGTACAAGTGCTTATGAATATAACATCACAGATGGTAACACTAACAATCTTATTCTATACCAATGCCATGGAGCAATTTTTACAAATTGATTTTTTTAATTTTTTTTCTTCCATAGAAAACAGAGGAGATATGGCCATACCATTTCACGGCTGGAGAGTTTGTGTGCCCTTTTGAAAGAAAACAGACTCGGCAAACACCAGCAAAGTTATGTGTACTTGGCATTATTTTCACATTATTTTATGAAACTTTTAAAATGTTCTAGACTATGAGCCCTACTTCCCAGTGCTTTCATATATGTCTCCCCTATTCTGTCACGCACAGTAAACTGGAATTTGGCAATTCCCAAATGCATACAATCTGGCTATCCCCTTGAAGAAAGTCTAATGCTGTTCAGGGGAAACAGGATATAGTATTTGCCGTCCCTACTTTTTCTTGTCATCACACAGGGCTCTAATGTTCCCTGAAATAATTAATCATAGCTGTTAAAGAGAAGGCAAAGCACATTCCAATGAAGCATTTTTGTACTTTTGTATGTATTTTGTATGTATTTACTTTTGTTGTATTTCATCAACAAAATCAGTTCTCTGAAACTCAATCCACAAGACATACTTGTCAGTTTTGATGTTGTATCCCTGTTTACCAAGGTTCCAGTAAAAGACACTATTGCACTTATTAATCAGATTTTCCCAGAGGATGTAACAGCCTTATTCCACCATTGTCTGACAACCAGTTACTTCCAATGGGACAACGAATTCTATGAACAGATGGATGGGGTGGCCATGGGGAGCCCACTCAGCCCAGTTATAGCAAACTTCTACATGGAACATTTTGAAAAAACAGCTCTAGAATCAGCACCCCACAAACCCAGTGTATGGTTCCGGTTTGTGGATGATACATTCATCATTTGGAGCCATGGGGAGGAAGAATTGATGGAGTTTTTGAATCATCTCAACAACATCCACCTGAACATACAATTCACAATGGAGAAAGAAAGTGAGGGAAAACTCTCATTCCTGGATACCTTGGTCATCCGCAAAGCAAACTCTCAGTTAGGTCACAAGGTCTACAGGAAACCAACTCACACTGATCGGTACTTACACAAAAACTCCAATCACCACCCCCGACAGAAAAGAGGCATAATGAAAACATTAGTGGATCGTGCAAGACGGATATGTGAGCCGCGCTTTCTCAATGAGGAAATTAATCATCTAAACCACGCACTTCAGGCAAATGGCTACTCCAGAAATGAAATCCGAAGAGCAATCAAACCCAGGATGAATCAAACAACCAAGGAAAAACAGTCACCTACAGGAAAAGTGTTTTTGCCATATATCAAAGGAATTACTGATCAGATGGGAAAGCTTATGAAAAAGCATAACCTTCAAGCAGTATTCAGACCCACCCGAAAAATACAACAGATGCTACGATCAGCAAAAGACAGCAGAGACCCCCTCACCTCTGCAGGAGTATACCGTATACCCTGCAGCTGTGGACAAGTTTACATCGGGACCACAAAGCGTAGCATCCAGACAAGAATAAAAGAACATGAAAGACACTGCAGACTTGGACAGCCTGAAAAATCAGCAGTGGCTGAACATAGCCTAACTCAAACAGGGCACAGTATCTTATTCCAGGACACCAAAATACTGGACAACACTTCCAACTACTTTGTCAGACTGCACAGGGAAGCCATTGAAATTCACAAGCATAAGCAAAACTTCAACAGGAAAGAAGAAACCTTAAGAATGAACAGAGCATGGGCTCCAGTTCTGAAAAACACCAGGCCAACAAAACACTCCACACCCGACAATAGCCCTGCAGAGAAGATTAGCACATCAAGCACCAATCCATATGCAAAAGAACCTCCTCAGGATACAGTGAAGCCTCCCGCCATTAGCATTCCACACCCTGGGAAACTCTTACAGAATGACTCAGCTCAACCCCACCCCTCCTGAGTAGATACAAATGACCTACATCTTTTCCACACTGTGACACTGAGAGATCTCTGTCTTTTGGTGCTACACCTCTGAAGATGCCAGCCACAGCTGCTGGCGAAACGTCAGGAACTACAATGCCAAGACCACGGCAATACAGCCCGGAAAACCCCCAACAACCATTTTTGTACTTGTGCCAGTTTTAATTTTAAAGGCTGCAGTCACCACCCAAAGTCTGTAAAACAGTAATATTCCCAGTGTCAACTAAGCTTTGTCCCAGTTTTGGTCCTCAGACCCATATGCATTGTTAGGCAACACCTCATGTGTGAGGAGTGAAGACATTTTATTTTACCTGCTAATTTGTGTATTGGGTTCCTGTTGAAGGCACAGAATAGTGGTTAAGCGGTTGGACTGCAAATCAGCACTCTGCAGGATTGACTCCCACTGCTGCCATGAACCCAGTAGGTGGGGGTCTTGTGTTTTTTGGCATTTACACATGCTTTATACCATGCTTTATAGCAGTTTTGCATCACCATAAGAGACATACTGCTTTTAACCAGCAGGCAGAGTCCGTTTTTCATCTAAAACACAGAACAGGAACTAGAAGCAAAAAGACAATCTTTAAAAAGAAAAGGATGCTATTGTTTGGTTGCACCAATAAATTTGTCCCTGGAGCTTTCATAAATCCTTGTTAGGAACAGAAACGTCTTTGATGGTGTATACTACTCCACAGCATCACTCAAAGTCCTACCAGGAAGTAGGCCAATAATATAACTGGGGGCAGGGCAGGGAGCTGCTGTTCTGGTCTAATGTTTCCTGTGCCTCCTATACAGATCCTGCTAATTCACCTGGATCATAAACAACCAGGATGAGGATCAGTGCACTGCAGCTCTTGTATTGCTTATGAGTCCTGTATACAAAGCATTAATTTAGGGCAACACTCCCCTTTGTCTGGAAAAGCCTTCATTCTTGTTGAACCAGCCTGTGGGTCACACACTGGTAAATTTTCTAGTACTTCCCAATTCCATGGAGTTGCCCCCTTTCATTAGGATCCTTTGTCTCACTGCCAGAAGTTTCTCACAGTTCAAGGCCGTGTGCTAAGTACACTTTAACCTCCCTGTCCCCAGCCCCATCCAGCAGTATTATGGTATAGAGCAGAGGCCTATCTAGGTCTGTGCCAAGGGTGTGTTGATCAACATTGCTTCTGTAAATAAAGTGATTCATTTCCAAAGGAAATGAAATGTATTCCACATAATAAACAGATAAGAGTGGGGGGGCAATGGCAGTGCACAGCTGAAGCAGTTTCTGTGGGTTCTACTAGAACAAAAACATCTTGTTGAAAAACCTCAGTGGCCACATTTTTAATGTCTATGGGATAGATTTTGCCATGCTATAACTTATAAGAACAATGATCGGGTAAAGAAAAATCCACACACTTGAACAATTTTGTTCTGAGGACAAGTCTGCACGGAATCTTTCTTTTCAAGCAAATTGAGGTGTGATGGCTCAGCAGCACATTTTATTCTTGTCAGTGAGGAAGCAAATCTATATGACCTGGACTGGTTTTCAAGCTATGGTTGCCAATTTTTTTCTTGTCGGTGGATTTGTGCCTTTAATAATTGCATGCAAAGCAGAAATCAAGTGGTGCAGTTTCCCATCAGAAGATGCAGTACTGGGGAAAGTTGTCCCCTCTTCCTCAAATGCAACTGTTAAAACCTCTTTTGGGAGAAAAGTGGCAGCCTTAATGTCTGCAGAGAGTGCCAGGCTGTGCAGGGATGGGGAAAAAACACTTAGTTTTGGTACTCCTTCCCATGCAAGCGATGTCAGCTTGTCTTTGTCTTCTTTCTGACGAGGTCTCTATACTTCCTGTTGTAGAAATGCTGCAAGTTTACTGTTCTCTGTTGTTACATTTCCTTGTCAGGAAAAGATTAATTTGAAAAAAATTCTGCAGAGCAAAAAGCAAACTGTTAAACACACACTGGGAACCCTTCCAGAAAAAAAAGTTGGGAAGTCTACTCTGATCTCTAGTACAGCATCTGAGAGACAGAACTTGGCTCTGCCTGAAATGAGAACACGATGGTTGCGCAAAGCTGAACTGAACTGAACTGAACTAGAGGTTGCCAGTATCAAAGCAAATGGGGCAGTAGATGGGCTGTGTCAAGTGCAGAGGAGCTTCCTACAATATGCAGAATGAGAGAGGCCACAACAGAGAACGTCCAGTTTGCATGCACGTTTGGTAGCCATCACCTTTTCCTATAAGGGCTTCTCTGTTTTTAGCAGTTGTGTTACAGTCAGAAATGCAACAGGTACAGCTTTTTCCATCACAACAACTCTGTATTGGGGAAACTTTGTCTCCCAGATCTGCAGCATATCACGCACATGCACAGAAGCCATGGCAGAAAATGACCATGGCACTGCAGTCCTTAACAAATGTTTATAACAGGTGCATTTGAAGACTTAAAAAACGACGAAATAGTCATACAGCAGATGGAGCCATTTCACTTTGTAGTCTCTGTTCCTACTGATTTGAGAGTGCTTTGTGGTAGAGGTATTATGGGGGAGGTGGAGTAATGTCAAGAGAGCTGATTCAATATTCTTAATATCTGCACACCATATGGGGCTTTGCTGATCCCCACTCTAATGGACTCTGTTTGACAAGCAGCAAATACAAAATTAGCAAGATCAATGCAAAGTGACCACTGCTTGAAATCCAGGCATTTCCTTTTGATAGCCCCTCTGCTCACACTACACAACAAAGATGCCAAAGTTTTAAGTGGTCCAGTTCTATGCCTGTATAGCAGCACTTTGACCCTTGGAAAGCCAGCAGAAGACCGTTTTCCTGCTGCAAAAACAAAATAGTAGGGGAAAATGCTGTTAAAGGTGCAGAAGAAAAGCCATTAAAATGCTAGCGCTACTATGGCAAAACAGAGCAGATCTGTTTTCGCCCTGCAATACAAAAGAGGGCTGAATGTAGCTACCATTTTGGACAGTACTTTTAAAAAAATTTAACTTTATTCATACTCCGCCTTTCACCCCCTGGGTACCCAAAGTGGCTTACACAGTTCTCTCCTTCATTTTATCCTCACAACCACCCTGTGAGGTAGGATAGGCTGAGAGGGTTTAACTGGCCCAAGGTTATCCAGTGAGCTTCCATGGCAGACTGGGGATATGAACCTGGGCTCCAGATCTTAATCCATCACTCTGACCACTACACTACAGTGGCTCATCTTGCAGTTTATTTATTTATTGGCATTATTTCTCATTGGGACTCAAAGTGGATTACACAGTGTAAATCAATATGATCAACAGCTGGGGCATTAAAAATGCAATAAACAGTGCAATAGGGTATGCAAATGTACAGAAACTGGAAACAAACAACAATCCGATAAAGAACTGAAAACAATGCTGAAACAAGCACAAGCAATTAAACATGACGTACTAAACAATGCAGTAACTATCTAGTAGGAACATGCTACAGCAGCACAGTACAGTACAGTCTACAGTCCCTATCTCTTTACCAGTACATCTCTTTGAGTCATTTACTTATAGTACATCCTTCCTACCTGTGTGAAAAAGCCCTCGTGAAAATTCAATTTTGCGTAGATTGAAGAAAGCCAGGAGAGTGGCCTTCCTTAGGCAGGTCATTCCACAGAGAAAGTGCACATATGTGGGCAGCTGGAGGGTGGTATCTACAGGAGGTCCTGTTCAGATGAGCGAAGTTGCCCTAGTGAATCATAGGGAGAGAGGCAGTCCTGCAGGTGGGATCAAGGCTATGAAGGGCTTTGTATGTGAAACCCCAAACCTTGAATTGAGCCCAGTAGCTGATGGGCAGCCAATGGAATTCTTGCAGAATGGAAGTATTGTTCATGCCATCAAGCTCCCAATAATAAAATGAACTGCTGCATTCTGCACTGACTGGAGTCTGTGATTTAACTTCCAGGCGAGACCCATGTAGAAAGCATTACAGTAGTCTGGGTCTCGATGTTACCACAGCATGGATCCTATCACTTGGCATCCCAGCGACGCTGACACACAGATCTATCAAATAGGTGGGGAAACAACAAAACAAGACAGAAGGAAGTTAGTAGGAAATGACTGAGCATCTGTATTCCTAATCCAGAACTATCTAATTCTTTCACACAAATATTATGACTTTTGAGGGGAAAGCATTAAAGTAAATGACACTGTGTATGCCTAGTCTTTCCTGTCCTTGCTATGTATGAAACAGATCAGACACTTGAATATTGCATAGGAAATGGGTCCAATATTATTGCTATTATCAGTTTATACCACACCATTAATAGGTATGGTGGTTTCACTGAACGGCACTGGCCTGGTGTGATTGAACATGGGGCCCAAAAAATTGGAAAATGTTTCTGCTTTATTGTCTTGTGATGCTTGGGTTGTCTCTTGATGGTGTGAGGCCCATACAAAAATTTTTATTGGGGGGCCATGATGGATCTTGGCAGCCTTCAGACCCAAAATAGTTGCTATAATGTAGGGGAGAGATGACCCTTTTGGCGTGTCTCAGGCAACACTCAGCTTGCCACCTTCCACATTAGTTGTAGTTTCTGAACCATTTTCAAAGGCAGTCTATGCAAAACTTGTTACTTTAGCCCAGCCTCAGTGTTACAAGGATATGTATGACAGGGCTGGATCTACTGGGGGGGGGCAGGGGGGGTCGCCTACCCCGGATGTTGCCAAACAGGGCACTGGAGTGGCTGCTGACCAGGAGCGTGCTCTCCTGGCCCTCTGGTGGCAGCGCGGGAGGGCTGGGAGGCTGCCCGTGCCACACCATATACCTGCCATGCTGACAGGGTGGCCGGCTTGCCATGCGCTCCCAGCCCTCCTGCAGCAGCATGGGCAGTGGCACAGGAGGGCTGGGAGGTCGCCCATGCCATCTGGCTGCTGCACTGATGGGCCGGCCGGCTTGCCGCACGCTCCTGGCCCTCCAGTGGCAGTGCAGGCGGCATGCTCCTGGGGGGCACCCTGCGTGATGATGTCACAGAAGTGACATCATCACACATTCCTGGGAGCACGTGAGCGCAGGGGCAAGGGCGCCGCCAGACTTGGGATGGCCCTGGCTCTGATGATGACTGAGGTCACACACCCTCTGTTTTGAAAGATCATTGTTAACTAATAAACCAGGCTAATTTGTGGGGGGGGGGGGGCGGGGGAAGGAGTACTCCTGGCTATCTCTGTTGTCTGTTTTTCAAGCAGCAGAACAGATCTGGAAAAAGACCCAAGCTGCACATTTGTTCTCTCAAGGTAGTGCTATCCCATCCAGAACACACTGGAGCCTTATTCCTGGTTATTCCCATTTGTTCACCCACCTCCTGCCCTTCACCTTCTCCAGACACCAGTTCAGGATTTCCATGACTTCCTGGCTTTAGATGAAAAGGAAAGAGTGTTGTGTGTCATCAGCATGTTGATGGCACTTCCTGTCTATCTCCCAGTGGTTTCAAGATGTTAAGAGCACAGGGGATAAGATGCAACCATGTGGTACCCCGTAGATCAAAGGATAAGGAGCAGAGCAATAGTCCATCATCACCTTCTGGGATCTCTGAAATAGACGGAATCAGAGCCACCAAAAAAAGCTTCCCTCAAACTCTTTCTGACTAGTCAACCTAGAAAGATAAGATTTGTGGTATTAAAAGCCAAAGGCTGCAAAAGGGAGGTGCTCTCTCTGTTAGCCACCTGGTGCAGGTCATGAGCTGGGGCAAGCAAGGCAGTTTCCTTCCCATAAAAATGATGGACAGCCTGAAAAGAATCTAGATAATCACTGTTATCCAGATACCCTGGAAGAGGCATTAGCACCACTCTCTTGAGCACTATGCCTAAGAAGGGAGTTTCAGATGGCCTTTTAAAGTAAAAGTTTAATAACTGTTTCAGAGTGAAAAGGACCACTCCCATCAGAGGCATTTATAATCTGCTCAAGCCATTGACTTAACCCCTGCCTGGCAGCTTTTAAAAGCCAGGGAGGGAAAGGATTGAGAATACAGGTAGTGGCTTGCACCTCTCCAAGTATTCTGTCCTCATCCTCAGGCAAAACAACCTGAAAAGTATCCAGAGAACTAGGAACAGCCTCAAACATCTACAAAACTATGTTCCGTGTGTTGTTTAATGAATAAAAGCACTTTTAGTTGAAAATGCAGTAGTCTCTAGTACTGTTAATCTAACATTCCCTCTGATCTCAGACTTTTAAGGGATCCAGTTATCCATTTGGTATTAGAGAGAGACATTCAGTCAACCAGTGATTTTTATTTTTTTCAGTGAGAGGCAGACATCTTTTCTTCCTCTTCAATGAAGGCCCAAAGAGCAACCCAATACTCACTCCACCTGGCACCATTTCATTTATGCAAGCCTGCCTTGCATTCTACACAGGCGAGACCATAAGACCATGAAACATCTTTTGTTTGCTCCACCTTTCCCACTTTTAAAAAACATCCACATTGATAAAAAGTTCTGGAGAACTTAAAAAAGCTTTTATAATGTTTTGTGTTTTATAAGTAGACATGGGCACGAATGGGAAAAAAACCCCGAACAGGCTGTTCGGTGTTCATTCCCGATGACGAACACGAACAGACAAACGGGACCGAACGTGTCCTGTTAACTAATGTATGCGGTGTACGTCGGCGCCAGAGCAGCCCCCTTAGAGAGCCCATATTCACAGAGAATGTGCAGCAGGTTCTTCTCCAGCCACCAAGCAAGTTTGGTCAAGATTATAGTATGGATCTCGGAGTTATACATTCGACGCCCCCAGGAAACTCCCAATCAACACAAATGGAGCTACCCTCCCCAGTTCACTTGAGCCCCGTGTGGTGATCCTGAAGGCATTCCACCTCCCCTCTTGGGGATAGGGGGTCTGGCCACTCGCCGGCGGCACCCCCTATGTGCCCACCTACCAGGCCTGCGAGTGGGAGGAAAATTATCCACTTATGCAGCAAGGTGGGTTAAGACTGCAGCTGCCGGGCCTGGTCGGCTCGGGGAGGTGGTAGCATGCCGCCTCCCCTCAGGGGGCAGGAGATCTGGCCGCTTGCAGGCGGCACCCCCCATATGCCCACCTGCCAGGCCTCCAGGTTGGATGCAGACCAAGCATCTGCTTGTGCAGCAAGGTGGGTGAAGACTGTGGCCACTGGGTGGTCAGAGAGAGGAGGACCCAGGGGTTCCGGGCACGGTGACAAGCCGCACCTCGAAGATCCTGCGAGGGGGACAGGAAGACCCCAATTTGGTGGCTGCAGGCATCACCCACCTCCCTGCCATCATGGAAATGAGGGGACGGGGCGGTGCAAGTGTTGGGGAAGGGACTCGTGGCAGTACCCAAGAGGAAGAGGAGGAAAGAGGAAACATGAAGTGGTCAGGGTAGGAGAGGGGGACCCAGGGTTTCCAGGCTTGGCAACGAGCTGCACCTGGAAGATCCTGCGAGGGGGATGGGAAGACCCCAATTTGGTGGCTGCAGGCATCACCCACCTCCCTGCCATCACAGAAATGAGGGGACGGGGTGGTGCAAGTGGTGGGGAAGGGACTCATGGCAGTACCTGGGAGGGAGAGGTATGGATTGGGAACTGGAAAGCTCCTAAGCGAGAGATAGTTGGGAGGGGTCAGAGAGTTGGGAAAGGCACTGTCTGATACTGATAGTAATAATAATAATAATCAGGTTAAGCCCTCAGCTGAGGTGCCCACTGAGCTTGGCCCCAGGGCCTGGCAGCAGCCCTGGAACCAGAGGGGATAGCTCCCTATCCCACCCACCGCACACAGAAAAAATCTCAGCTCCAATGCACTCTCCCTCTCTCCCTCCCAAAACGCTATTAAGAGCTCTGTCCCATTCCACTGCTTGCTGAAAGTGAAACCAGAACTGAGAGCACAGAGCCCTTTTATAAGCTGAGGACTCATTGAGAAATGCATGAGGCCTGTGGTTGGCAGTCAGAACTGCCTAACAGGGTTTGCAGGGATGAGATTGGAGTTCCCATGGCCACAGAACACCCCCCTCCTCCCTCCCTCTCTCCTGGTGTCTGCTCCCATGTTACCAATTGTAACCAATCTGCAGCTCCACGCTTGGAAGGAAGACCTGCCCATCAAGCTAAGTTGGGCTTTGATTGGGGTGTCCGGGGCGACAGAGGGAGTGCAGATGGAGTTCAGGCACTCCCCCTCCCCTGTTGCCGAGGCAATTGATTGAAGGCGCCTGAGTGTCTAGCTTCCCGGACGGCGGCCGAGCGCAACGAACAAGCCTTGCGCCGACCGCCTGTTTGGTTGGAATGGCGCCTCATGAACAGCCCATTCGCGAGCAGCTGAGTGGCCTGTTCGGTGGTTTTTTTCATTCATAATGCTGTTCGTGCCCATGTCTATTTATAAGTCAGTCTTAATAAAAATGATGCCATGGCTTTTGTTTTGGGATTTTGCTTTGGATCAACACAACTTTCTGTGAATTCTGTAAAACACTAGTAATCTTCAGTGAAGTAGGATTATTGTGATATGCAGCACTGATAGCAATATTCTTGATAGTAAGCCTAACAAAGATTGCTGGGTTTTGTGTCACTTTTAAGCCTGCAATCTTACTTATTTACTTCAGAGTAAAATCCATTGAAATTAATGAAACTCACTTCTAAATATTAATATGGATAGAATCAGACAGTTAAGCTCATTTTATAACTGAAGAGGAGAGGCTAAGAATGGACATGTTACCATTCCCTATAACAAAGACAAATGTTGCAGTCTGAAATAATTATATTTCTCTTCAAAATCTTGTCATCTTCTCAAGGTCATCTAAGGACACAGACATTTTCTAGCTCTAGTAGTCAAAAAATTTCTGCTGACTTTTGTTCTCAAGTACCATACTAACATTACATTTATTCCTCGTGAGTTTGCACCCAGAGATGGTGAGGAGTTGCTCTTACAAGCAAATAGGAGGTAGCATGAACATCTGGATAGGATTAAATACTTCAGCTGAATTTCCTTTCTGATCTCTACATAACAAAGACACTTGCTCTAATGGTAATTTGATATATATTGCCACTGATTGATTGTGTAGCAAGTTCTTTTTTCCCTTGCCCTCACATAATTTACCCTTTGCTGGTTTTGCAACCTTTGAAAGAATTGTCTTGTTTATAAATGAAAGAGAGTTTGCATTTTTAAATTTAATTCTTGTTCCCTTCTCTCTCACCAGCCCCAGTGTTTTCCCCACATTGGGTTTGTAATTACTACTTTCACCATAGTTAGCACTCCTAGGGGTGTTGTGATGCCTGAGGCCATCCTGTTTGTCACCCCCCTCTTAAGATTCCACTCATCAAAGGTATAATTGCTGATTGCAGGGAAGCTCATTCTTGATTCATGGAAAAAGTGTCCCAGGAGGACTCTCTGTGGTCAACAGGAGAAAGGAATGTGCTTTGCAGATGCTGATTTATGGTTATGGCTCATACTTCATCATTTAGAAACAGGTGGAGGGATTGCTCAGCAAAGCAGGGTCTCCAAGGGTGAAGCCCCACGATGCCACCAGGATGGTATGTATTGCAAAACTCAGAAAATGTTTCTGGTAGTTGTGCTTACAGCCAATAACTCAAAGCTTTATCAAAACTGGATTCCTTGGGTAAGAGCAGGAAAAAAATGTCTAAATGAGGTGTTCTGATTTCATAGAGAAGGATGTGGGTGTTTTAAATAAAATGTGATCATGTTCATTAACTCCTGATCTGGATAGCTGAGGCTAGCCCAATCGCATCAGATCTTGAAAGTTAAGCAAGTCAACTCTGGTTAATTCTTGGGTGGGGGACCACCAAGGAAGGCCAGGGTCACTGCACAGAAGCAAGCAATGACAAACTACCTCTGTTCCTATCTTAGCTTGAAAACCCTATAGAGCTGCCATAAGTTGGCTGTGACTTGATGGTACTTCACACACACACACTCTCTCTCTCTTACACACACATCCAATACCAGGGAGGAAGGGAATCGAGACTGGCCTCCACTTTAGCTCTTTTTTGGAGCTTTCATGTGATGTCGTGCTGTAATCATTCTGTTTCCAAATTTTCCCTGACCACAATATGCTCTTTTCTAAACCTGCTTTATGCTAATTTTTTTTAAAAAACAATGCAGTTCAAGCAAGTGAACACACTGTCTGGAAGAAATGGGGCATATTTTCCTGCCCTGCCAAGTCCCACCCACATCACAGCCATTTTCCTTTTAGCCTTTTACAGGTAAAACAATTCCCCCTGCTGTACCACAAGAGGGATTTTTGAGGTCTTTTAAAAAATTCGGTTATAGTACCATGGAGCTATACTGATTATTGCCACTTACCGGCTTCACAATTTTTGTAGAACCATTATGGTGCTACAGCATAAGTGTGAAGAAAGGAAAAGGGGCAGTGAGTTGCCAGAGCAGCCATGTTCACTATGCCCCTGTGAGCTAGTGCAGAATCACTGCAGAATACATGTGGAAAGGAAAGACTGGAAAGAAGGTGGAGCAGATTGCTCAGAAAATCCCCACGTGTGGCAGCTCCATTGCCAATGCATGTGCCTCTGCATTTCAGCTGTGATGATGAGAGCAGCAGAGAGAACCTTTGTCACATGGAAGCAACATCAAAGTGCCCACTTAGTACATCACATTCCAGAAAGGCATAGCTCACTCAAAAGGAACTTGCTTGTGGCCCCTGTCCTCAGTTTGGTGTAGTGGTTAAGAGTGCAGGACTCTAATCTGGAGAGCCGGGTTTGATTCTCCACTCCTCCACTTGAAGCCAGCTGGTTGACCTTGGGTCAGTCACAGCTTCTAGGAGCTCTCTCAGCCCCACCCACCTCACAGGGTGTTTTGTTGTGGGGATAATAATGACATACTTTGTAAACCGCTCCGAGTGGGTGTTAAGTCATCCTGAAGGGCGGTATATACTGTAAATTGAATGTTATTATTATATTATTATTATTTGTAACAGGAGATCACCATAATGGGTTGTCCTGTTCATTGGAGCCTCGATGGTGTGATGCATGAGATTTTCAAGATCATATATTTTACATGGTTTTTCATGGTGCTAAAATATCAGGCTGGAGACAGGAGAGCAAACACATGCAGAAGTCCATCTGTAGGAGGCTAACACTGTGTATTAGGACTGACCCAAATAACATGAAGCATACAAGATTTTGGGTTTTTCAGAATTTCATCAGGCTTCATGTTAAATAATTTAAAAAGAGGATGTGGGAGAATAAAAAGTTTCAAATCCTGATCTTGAGGCCTCTGCTGAATGCCAGGCATACAGGAATCCATTGGGTGATGCCGGGATTGCATTGCACCTCCAGCTTTCTGGGAAGAAGAAGGGAAAAGAGAAACTTCCAGCCAAAGATAGTGACACAAGCAGTTGATAATGTGACCGGAAGCATCTCTCCCCTCTTTTTAACGACATCCAATCTGATAAAGAGTTCTGGAGAACTCAAAAGTGTTTGTTGGTTGTAATGTAATTTATTACATTGTGTTTGCTTTTGAATTGTGTGAAAGCAATGAGTCACATTTCTATCTATATAGCACTCACTGTGAGCAGGGTTCCCGCGAATGTGAGCTCCTGCGCTACGGCGCAGGAATTGTCACAACTCAGCGCGGAGCTGAGAAGCCTCAGCGCACGGAAGGTGCTTGGTGCTGGAGGAGGAGCCACAGCACACGCCTGTGCAGCCTTTCCAAAGCCCCTTGCTGGGCTCTGGAGGAGGCACTGCAGCAGGCACCCGCGCGTCCTTTCCCCAGCCCCTCGCAAGGCTCTGGAGGAGGCACCGCAGCAGGCGCCTGCGCGGCCTTTCCCCAGCAACCCCCCCCAACCAGGCTTGGGGGAAAGAGCCGTGGAAGGCGCCCGCGCGTCCTTTCCCCAGCCCCTCGCAAGGCTCTGGAGGAGGCACCGCAGCAGCTGCCTGCACGGCCTTTCTCCGGCCCCTCACCAGGCTTGGGGGGAAAAGAGCCATGGCAGGCACCCAGGCAGCCTCTCCCCAGCCCATCGCCAGGGTCTGGAGGAGGCACCACAGCAGGCGCCCGTGGCCTTTCCCTGGCCCCTCGCCGGGCTCTAGGGGAAGAGCCAAGGCAGGCGCCTGCGCAGCCTTTCCCAGGCCCGTTGCCAGGCTCTGGAAGAAGAGCCATAGCGGGCATCCACGTGGCCTTTCCCCGGCCCCTCGTTGGGCTCTGGAGGAAGAGCTGTGGCAGGCACCCGCATGGCCTTTCCCAGGCCCCTCAGAGGAAAGAGCTGCGGCAGGGATCCATGCGGCCTTACCCAGGCCCGTTGCTGGGTATGGAAGAGGAGCCACGGTGGGCATCCCCAAGGCCTTTCGCCAGCCCGCCAAGCATCCTCTCTGGCCCAGTGCTGGAGGAAAAGGCGGCAGCGACAGGCACCCATGCTATTTCTCACCAGCCCACCGAGCAGCCTCTCTGGTCCAGCGCGGGTGCTGGAGGAGGAGGAGGAGGAGGAGATGGTGGTGGTGTTTCACACTCCTAGGGTTGCCAGCTCCAGGTAGGGAAATACTCTTTTTGTGTGTGTGTAAATTCATGACTAAGGTAATCTATTTTACATGCCACCAAAAAATTGACTTCCCAGTCACAAAGACTTGCATGGCAAGGAAAATTCATGACAGAGCTAGGGTCTGAATCTGGAAATTTTACCCGGGCTGGTAAGACAGGCTGTCCTCTAGTTAAATTACTCCATGGGGAGTGGGGAGCTGCGGCCTCAGTTTTACCAGTATTTTTGTACATCAATGGCATTCTGCTTATATCTTTAGGGGAGAATAGATCATTGCAATACAGTGTAATAAAACAGAATGGCAAGCAAGGAGAAGGCAGGACTTCAATGCTAACTTTACGCTTTATGACTTGATTTCATTTCAAAGATTCCATGACCAGAACTCACAAAGAGAAAAGGAAAGAGTTTTAAAGCCATGAAGCCTCTAGGGTGACTAAAGGCCAGTTCTAGGCTGTTCCAATGAGCAGCTCTCAGCTGGAAGCTAAATAGGTGCTCCCTCTGCAACTTCAGTCAGCTTTCTTCTTCTTTCTGCAGACCTGGCCACAGAAGAGACAGGAAATGCCAATCGACAGAGCAGAGGTAGAGGGAGGGATGACTGCCTATCACATTCTGTTTAGGATTTGCTTGTGGGCAAAGAGGAACCCTCACTGAAGCTCATCTGCCTGATGTTGCCCAAAATGCAAAGAAAACTCTGGCAATACACTGATGCACATGGAAAGAAATGGTGTCTGAGCCATTTGCAGGCATGCTTCACAACACCTTTCTATATAAAACATAGAAGGGAATAGCCAGAGAGTGAGTGCACTGCAGGGCTGGATGATGCACAATTCTTCTTCTCCGTAGATCCAGAGGAGTTAGCCGTGTTAGTCTGTAGTTGCAAAATAGTAAAGAGTCCAGTAGCATCTTTAAGACTAACTAATTTTATTGAGGCATAAGCTTTTGAGAACCACATGCCTAAGTGGGTGTCATCAACATATTGATGGCACCCAATACCAATGCCTCAGACAACCTAAATCAAAAGTCTTTTAATCAAATGGATTCTGGTTTTCGAAAAGGCGCACTCACAACTTGCAAGTTGCTGCTCACAAATTGGATTTCTGGCTCACAACACTGCACCGCTTAGAGGGAACATTGACTGTGAGTGCCATGGCTCTGCTGTGAAGAGGGGGGGAAAGTCTGTTAAAGGGCTGAAACAGGGGATGCAGAGCTTAGTTTTGGTATTTTGAAGATTGTGCTTAGCTCCACGTGGCCTCCATCGGTGAAACTTCCCAATTGCCCAGACCTGTTAGGGAATTTCCTGCTGTCATCCCCAATCTCCTGCCTTTGAGAATTTGAGGCAAGACAAAAAAGAAAAAGAGGCTCCTCCAAACGAATGAACCTAACAAAATAGGTGGAGAACCACACATGGAGAGGAAAAAAGGATCTGTAAATTCAAACCAGTAAATGTGTAGTTTACTCTTTGGAAATATGAAAGTGACTAATCTTTACATACAAAAAAACCCTCTGTAGTCATATAAGTGATTAACAATGTAACAATATAGTAAACATGTATAACAACAATAAATCCACAACAGACTGATCCAAGCCACTACACATAAATTACAACTCTTGAGGGGATGCAGATTTTAGTTTTGGTATTTTGAAGATTGTGCTTAGCTCCGTGTGGCCTCCATTGGTGAAACTTCCCCGTGGATGATAAGCTTCCCAATTGCCCAGACCTGTTAGGGAATTTCCTGCTGTCATCCCCAATCTCCTGCCTTTGAGAATTTGAGGGGCAGAAGAAAAAATGGCCTCTATGGTGACACAGTAGGAATTTCCCTTAGTCTCTATTGTTTGTACCATAGGGATTAGAGGGAGTTCCTGGAGTGTCACTCAGCAGAGACATCACATTCTCCACAAACTCCATCCTACCTAGGCACTGGCCTTCAAACCTCCCAGCATCTGTCTAAGCACTGTTGGAAACCTAACAGATTTTCCACCTGCAGCCACCCAGCACTTCATCCTTTGAGCCAAATCAAAAATAGAAAGCCTCAGAAGCCCATGAGTTGTGCTTGAAAAAATCATGAGTCATGTGAAACCTCCTGAAAAATGAGGCATCATTTAGCTGTCCACCCTGAATTGGTAAAAGGCAGTAGTGGTTAGAGAAACCCTATGCTCCACACTGTGGGAGTGAGAGCTTGAAGCACACGATAAAGAAAGGTATCTGGGATTAGCCTGGCTTCTTTACTTTTGCCAAGTTTCATGAATAAAAGGGGATCATAACTGACCAACTAAGCTAACAACCAGTGAATCAGTACGTTGCTGGTTCAAATTCTCTATTGCCATGGGCTCAGCAGGTGGCCTTGGTAAGCCACTCCTCTCAGCCCAGCTCCCCAGCTTTTATTGTGGAGATAATAACAACACTGACTTTGTTCATTGCTCTGAGTGTGGCATTAATCTCTCTAGAAGAGCAGAATATAAACACACTGTTATTATTATTATTTTTCAGTCACACGCTTGTCTCAGCCCTTAGTGGACTGGGACCAGCATATTTCTGGGATGGTCTCTTGCCATATATGCCCTGGAGGGTGCTCCGATCAGCCGATAAAAACTCGCTGTTGGTCCCTAGCCGCAGGGAGGCTCGCTTGACCTTGACCAGAGCCAGGGCTTTTTGGTCCTGGCACCAGCATGGTGGAACTCTCTATCTGCTGAAACCTAAGTCCAACAAGATGTACTACCTTTTCACCAGGCCTGTAAGACAGAAATGTTCCACCAGCCACATGGCTGAGGCTGGGCTATGGGTGGGCCTTCTTGCCAGTCTCCTGTTGGGGGGGTATTGTAACCCCCACCCCAGTTTTCTACCAGTAGGACCACTGCTGTTCTTCACCTCCCAACCCATAGAAATGTAGAAATGTCTTACTGGGGGCTGGGTAATACGGGTTGCCATCTAGAGTTGTCTTTATTTCTGAATTGTATGCCTATTTATGGTTTTAATGTAAATTTTAATACTGATGTTACCTGCTCTGAGCCTGTTTGTGGACTATAAGATCAAGCAAGCAAGCAAGCGTCACTGAGACCAGTTTTGTGTAGTGGTTACAGTGTCAGAGTAGTATCTGGGGGACCCAGGTTTGAATCCCTGTTCTGCCATTAAGCTTGCTGGGTGAACTTGGATCAGTCACACCCTCTCAGCCTAACTACCTCAGGGCCGGCGTGACCATGGAGGCAAGTCCGGTAATCGCCTTGAGCATAGAGGTGCCGGAGGGGGTGCCGGAGGTGGATGTGTGCGCTGCAGAGCAACTGAGCAGGAGGGCTTGGAGGATGCACGCACGCCAAGCATTCCCCCCTATCTCCTACCTGTCACCTCACAAACTGGAAAGGGGTGGAGGAGGAAAAGTGATAAGTTTCTTTTGGGGGACTCGGGGGGGATTTTATGATGGAATAATGACAGAAGAAAGCAAAGGGGAAGGGAAAGGAGAAAGTGGGAAGGACCTAGAGAAACAGCTGCACCTCAGGGTGTGTGCTTTGAATGAGCTGCTGAAGACGCAAATCCTTCTTCCAGGCACAAGCCCCCCTCCCCACCCCCGACGCGAGGGTGTCCTGGGAGAGAGCAGCAGCAGCCCACCCCAGAATGGTCTTTGGGTGCCCTTACATCCAGCAAACTTGTGCCTGAAAGAAGGATTTGCGTCTTTAGCAGCTCATTCAAAGCACACACCCTGAGGCGCAGCTGTTTCTCTCGGTCCTTCCCGCTTTCTCCTCCCCTTTCCCCTTTGCTTTCTTCTGTCATTATTCCGTCCCATCTCCCGCCCCCCAGTCCCCCAAAAGAAACTTATCACTTTTCCTCCGCTCCTGTCCAGTTTGTGAGGCGACAGGTAGGAGATAGGGGGGAGTGCTTTGGGGCTTCACCCCCACACACAAACACACACGTTCAGAGAGAGCAGTAAGCAGCGGCAGAGAGAGGAAGGCGTGTCCTACATTTCCCAAGAAAACTTGCTCGGCCCCTCGTCTCGTTTGGTCTGGCCCTAAGTTGCCCCATGCTGCTGCCGCCGCCACTAGCACACAGCTGCGGGCCAGGTGCGGCAGGTGGCCGGGGCAGTGTGGGGCAACTGAGCAGTCTGGGTGCACACACACATGCACATGCGCGTGCACACGGGGGCGGCAACAGTCCAGAAGCTGCCCCCTCCGGCCTCAGGCACCAGAAACCCTGGGGTTGTTGTGAGGATAAAATGGCCAAGAGGAGAACAATATATGTCACTTTGGGTTTCCCTTAGGGAGAAAGGTGGGGTAGATATAAAGTGAATGAATAAATATAAACAAACAAATGAATCACACTTATTTAGAACAAAACTCCATGATTACTCTTTCCTAGTTTCATTATTGACCAAGCTAGAAACACATTCTCTCCAGCTATTGTGTAATGTTTGCTGGAATGCTGCTGTTTCTTTCCTCTGTATTTGTCTGCTGACTGGGTCAGCATTCAGTAATTGTCTAAAGAAATGGAGGCTCTGACAGATTCCTTTGGGAGTGAGGTTAAGGCTGAGGGCTGGACAGTTAGCAGCAGAACATGCAAAAGCACTGACCTTGTTCAGAGGTAACATATTCTAATTCCTCCTCACTGTGGCAATTTTTCCATAAGCTAGAACAGCTGGAACAGATGTTTACACAGCCTCTTATAAGAAGCATCAGTAAAAGCAATTCTCCTCCCCACCCCCCGGGAACATTTTCACTATCCTAACCACAAAATGTGGATTAAAGAAACTCAGCTTTCGGTACAGGATTCATGGCTTGGTTTTTCATGACCTTCGGAATAATCTATTACATATTCTTCATGGTGTGGCCACTAAAAATTAGTCAGGGGATGTTTCTTTAAAAATAATAATTGCTGATTCAGTTTCGTTTTCTCGGCCATGTCGGATGCTCCTCTCCGCAGGTCTGGGAGGAAGCGCCCAAGCAGCCTGACCGGGCAGCTGACTTGTGAAGGTTAGCCCCCAAGACTCCCAGTGAGGGTGTCAGGGTCCGGAGCGCGACGGGAAGAACCCCCCGAAGTCGATGCGGGGGATAAATTGCCCGTTTGCTCCTATGGAGGCCGGCAGACTTGCGCAGCACATCGCGTGCCACCGGGCCATGGAGAATGGCAAAAAGCAGATTTAAGGTGAAAACCTGTAAGTAGCAAATCCCTTTTGTTACTACAAGCGTATGCGAAAGATTGGTGGAATTTGAAGCTAAGAAGGCTCGGATTTCTTCCCCCTCACTGAGTTTCGAAACTTGGCTGGTGGATTCCCCCCCCCCCAAGATGGCGACGAAAAAGCAGAGCCCCGCTATGGGCAAATCCATCTCGGCTGCTTTGCAGGGGAAAGGAGAGTCTCTTGAGGAGCTAGTAAAGCGGTCGGTCGTCGAAGCCATAAAGCCCTTTGTTGACAAGTTAAACGAAATTGCTCAAAGGGTTGGCTTAATTGAGAGTGAAGTGAAAACCATTAAGGAAGCAGCGGTGGGGGCGGAAAAGTCTGCTCGGGAAAACGCAGCACTCATGAGGGCAACAAACAAAGAACTAAAGCTGTTGGAGAACCAACTGATCGGGTTGCAAGTGGATTGTGCTCAGACAATATTGCGTCTCCAGAATGTGAAGGAGGAGGAAAATGAGAATTTAAAGGATTTGGCGTCGGAACTTTTGGCGATATCCGCGAAGGCAACTAAAGAAGAGTTAAAAAGCGCCATTTTGGAAGTCCGTCGGGCTTCTTCAAAATATGCAACGAAGTGTCAGCTGCCTCGCGAGATTATTATTGACTTTTCATCTAAGAAGATTCGGGACACCATCCTATATAATTCATACAATGCGGACTTGGACTTTCTGGGCAATAAGGTTAAGATATTGAAGGACGTTCCATTTTTAGCTCAGAAAAGAAGATTTAAATATAAAAGGTTTGCAGCTCTTCTGAGGAAACGTGAAATAAAATACAAATGGTTATTTCCGGAAGGTATCTGGTTTAGCTATAAAGATCAAGCTCACAAGATAACATCGGAAGACCAGCTAAGGGACTTTGTGTGTAAACATCAAGATTTTCAGCAAGAAGAAGAGGATTTCAAGCCTGAAGGGGGAGGGGAGGAGGGAACGAGCACAGTGACTGTAGCTGTTCAGAGAGAATTGCGACCGAGACCCAGAGGGGGGAAGAAGACCTAATCCTGATTGTAGTTTGTATTTTATAAGATCTACCAATCTAACAGCATTTTACAAAGTTCTAATGTTAAATAATTGCAGTATGAAGGGAATGCATTACTTGTAGATGTAGTGTTTGTGTTGTTATGTGTTGTTTCTTCCCCTTCTCCCTGTTCCCACTTTTTCCTTTTTGTAGTACTAGTAATTAAAAAATAATAATAATAATAATAATTGCTAAGTAGGCTACTATAATTGGGGGGCGGGATTATTCAGGAAACCCTGCTTCCTTAATAATAAATTAGAGTTTTACCACAGATTTCACTACAAGCAAGATTGCACATTCTATTTATTAAAAAGGATTGCTAACTCAAAAGATTGAGAATAATTGGAAAAAAGACAAACACACATATCTACCAGCAAAGTACCTTTTGTTATGATGTGGGAAGGATAGGTGGAAAAGGGGAGCCCAAAGAGGGCATTCTGCAAACAGGAGCATATTGTGCTACAGTGTAGGGTCTCTGTCAGTACAATATTGGGGTGGGAGCAGATTTTGCCCTTGCATCATCTGTGATCAGACTGCAGCCTTTTTGGCATGGATTTCAATTAATCATTATAGCTAATAGCAGTTGATAGTTCTGTCTTCCATGCCTTTGTCTTTACTTGGTTGCAATAGAGTGTAACCAAGTGACAGAATATAGTAACACAACACATATGTCTTCCTTACACAAATCTACCCAAACATGTGCTAGCCTAGGCTGAGTGGTCCACATAAACCTTGGAGCAATCTTGAGGTACAGCAAGGTTTTCTCGTGCAATAGCTACTTTTTCATGTAACATCTCCTGGAGTTTTGGTTTGGTGCTAAAGCCCTACATTTACAAACATCCCCGAGCAGAAACAACTATCACATGCACGGTAGCAAAATCTGTGTCATCCAAAGCCATTAAAACTTAAGTATTAAAAAATGGACTGGCATCATTAAAACAAGCCAGGGAATAACAGCAGCATAAAATACACACTGAGCAGTTTGAAATCATGTAGATAAAATGATCCTTGGGCTAGAAGCAAACCATAAAACATTTAAAAGAAAAGAAAAAAAAAGCTCTGTTAAAAGCCTGCCTAAAAATGAATTTTTTAGCCTGGCACCTAAAAGAAAGTAAAATAGGCACCAGGCAGGTCTCATGGGGAAGGAAATTCTAAAGGCAAGGGTCTACCACTAAAAATCCCTATCTCTGGTTGCCACCTGTCTCATCTATGCAGGTGGAGGCACAAAGAGCAGGGCTTGTACAGAAGATTTCAATTGGCAAGCTGCATAGTACTGGTCGAAGGCAGTTCTTAAAATACCCTAGCCCCAAAACTGTGTAAGGCCTTATAGGTAAGGACCAGTACTTTGGATTGTGCCTGGAAACAGATGAGCAAGCAATGAAGATCTTTCAGCACTGGGGATGATACGATCCCTGTATCCAACCCCCAACAATAACCTGGCTGTCTCATTTCAGAGCACCCAAAATTTCTGAACAGTTTTCAAAGCAGCCCCTCTTTTGTTTCATACCATGTCTGTGCAAATATCTGTTCTGTTTTCTCCACAATGGGGATTATTTGAATGAAAAGTGTTGTTAGTACACCTCAATCACATAATTGTGGACTGAATTGCAAAAGAAGGTAAGACACAAGATTAATGATAAACAAGTCTGAAACTTTGGTGATAAGGGATGAAATATTGCTGCAAAAACTGAAAAACAGTAACAACAGCAAGTTAAAACCCTGTTCTTCTGTAATCCCATTCCAGTATAGCCAAGTACTTGGTAGTGGACAATGGGGTCCTGATAATGGGTGCTACTGCTGGTGACTACTTCAAGCCCCAGGAATGTGTCACACCCACTTGCTTGGGTTGAGGCTGAAAGGAACAGTTTGTGCAGTCTGAATTTGGCTGGAGAAAGAGGAAACTGTTTCAGTGCTGGAGCTAGCTGAAAAAGTTGCCAAGAGGTTACTAGCTGGCAAAATCAACTGTTCAGGAGTTCTCCTTGTTGAACTGATCACATACACACACACACACACACCCCGCGGTTTGTGTTTATAATATAGTACCTGCATTCCTATTTTCTCCCCACCTACCCCTAACTTTCATATTTATAATCAGAGCAATTTTACCAAACCAGTCTCTCTTTCTCCCCATCCTCACGTACTGTGTTGACACTCCTTACAAGGAAATGGACCCAGAAAACTGCTCAGAGAGAAAGGGAATATAAAAGGAAAGTCACACCATTCTAGTGGTTTCTTTATGTATTCCTCCTCATTCTATGAAAATAATATTTGTCTTAACATCATGCAGACATCAAGTCATTGAATTGAAGTAAAAAAGTCATCTAGGGCCCATTCTGCATGGCACACTTTAAGACAGTGATGCTGAAACAGCTTAGGGCCCCATCATTCTGCACTTGAGGTGATTTGGTGTCTGCTGACAAGTTGAAATATGTCTGTTTGGAGCCACATTTTGTTGGGGCTGGAGCTGATTTCATTTTTTAATTTTTTTTTTGCATGTGTGGTAATGTTGCAATGTTGGAACCCATC
The DNA here is from genome assembly GCF_028583425.1 of Eublepharis macularius. Taxonomy (NCBI): domain Eukaryota; kingdom Metazoa; phylum Chordata; class Lepidosauria; order Squamata; family Eublepharidae; genus Eublepharis; species Eublepharis macularius. The sequence goes on along the minus strand of NC_072794.1, from coordinate 102,721,254 downwards.
CCCTCCCCCATATTTGCTGATTAGATTGAGGCAATTAGTGGCAGAGTTCTGGAGGGGGGAGCATGTAGTTTTCCTACTTGTTCAACTCTAATTTATTTTTTAAAAGCCAAGTCAGGAAAAGGTTAAAATGCTGCTGCCTCATTCCCTCCTGCAGGTTCCTTGCTGCTTTGTTTCCGGCTGTGCAAAATGCTGGGTTTTTTTCTCTTTTTTCTCTTAGGAGAAGCCTGAAACAGCCTGGAGGGAGGAATGGAAAAGCTGCCATTTAACCCTTTCCTAGTTTTTAAAGCCAGCAGGGAATAAGCAGCAATGTTAGGGCTCATTCCTGGCTTTGAGGGAAAAAAAAGAACATGTGTGCATACCCAAGAGTAGCAAAGCCAATGGAGAAGCAGCCTTATGACCCTTACCTCACTTTACTGATAAAAATGGCAGAAAAGGAATTCAGAGAACTGAGGAAGGTGGAAGTGGTTACCGGCAGACAGACCAATCAGCTCTTGGTGAAAGGAAGGAGGGGGAAGAAGAGAAGCACAATGGGAGTTTTTAATTCTTCATGGACAGAATATGTGCCAGCAGCAACTGGGCAGTAGCTTCAAAAAACAATTGCAGAATGTGAACAGGGAAAAGATGGACAAAACCCATTTCTGTTCCCATGACTCCTTTGCAGTTGGAGAACTCAGGAGAACATGGGAAGCAGAATAGATTCTGAAATGCTGTTGTGACCAGGGGTTAGGCACTGGCCAAGGGCTGGCCTGGGAGCATCTGGAAGACACAAGACAGCTCACCAGTGGGTGAGGCAGTTCAAGAGTAAGTCCAACAGTCTGAGTCAATTCACAGGCAAGGCAATCCAAAGCAAGGCAAGCAAGTAAAAGTCCAGGAGTCAAGCCAGGGTTGTGAGCCCAGATTTCCATCCATAGGGAGCAGGAGGCAAGGGATATTCAAGAGCTTCCAGACACAGCAATGCCAGTCTCAGCGAGTGGTGACCAAGGTTGCTTCCACACCAAGCCCTGCTCAGCATCCTCCTTTTATCCTCTGCTCTACTTAAGAGGCTAAGGTGCAGGTGTTCCCTCCATCTGATTGCCACACCTCATTCTTGGAGATCAGTCTCAGCTGGTGCTAAGCTTGTAAGCATGCACTCCTGCGTCTCTCCTAAACCACTGCCCTTTCCCAGTTCCTCCATCTTAAGGTTGGCTCAGCAGGCTCAGCCCTTTCTGGTGCTGGTTTCTCCTTTGTCCTGCACAAACCCTCACTCCCAGAGGTCCCAGGCTGCTCCATTGAGGGCTCTTCTGGCATTGTGGTCAGCTCCATTGCAGGCTCCATTGCAGGTGCAGAGGCCAGCTCTGCTGGCTCCTCTATTTGCTTGTCCTCCAACGAGGACTCAACAGAGGCTGGCCCGTGACAGCTGTAAAGTGACCATGCGGGAAATACCTAGTTCAATTATCTACTCAGAAAGCAGAATGACCTGTAGAAATGGGATCATTTTCATCCTGGTCAACTACTTCCTCTCCCACAAAATCCTCAGGGTTATAGCCAGGGAAGGAATGGGTTGGCATTCTATCCAGACCCTAAATATACTATGTAGTCAAGCCCTGAGCATGAGGAATATCTGTACTGAGAATCATTACAATGAAAAGTTTATTGTCTACCACTCCAAGCCAGCCTATTAACCTGTCTCTAGATTTGGCAGCCCCTAATGCTCCAGGGGGTGAGAACTCTGATAAAGCTCCCCATTTTAACTCCTTTAAGGAAACTTGCTGAAGAAATTTTAGATCCAGCTGTATGACAGTTACCAGAGCTTGCAGCTACCAACTCTCATGCTAAGGTAGCCTTTGAGAGAGGTTATATATTAAAGCATAGGTCTTATTCTAGTCTTGTACCACAGTTCCTTTTTGATTTCAGTTGATTTGTAATCCATTTCTATTGCATGTATGTTTGCATTCTTTTAAACTGTGTGATCTGTCTTGGGTCTCAGTGAGAAAGATGGACTTGGTTGGGGAATTCCTAGACATTTTATGGGTAGAGACAGGGGAGTCTGAGTTTGGGGAGGGAAGGGAGCTGAGCAGTGTATAATGCCATAAAGCAGGGGGGCCAAACTTGCTTAATGTAAGAGCCATGTAGAATAAATGTCAGATAGAATCATAGAATCAAAGAAGGAGAGCCCAACATCTCCCAAGGAAGCCTGTTCCACTGAGGGACCGCTCTGATGTCAGGAAGTTCTTCCTAATGTTTAGCCAAAAACTCTTTTGATTTAATTTCAACCCGTTGGTTTCTGGTCTGACCTTCTGGGGCAATGGAAAACAACTCCACACCATCCTCTTATTGCAGCCCTTCAAGTACTTGAAGATGGTTATCATATCACCTCTCAGTCGGCTTCTCTCCAGGCTAAACATACCGAGCTCCTTCAACCTTTCCTCATAGGACTTGTCTCCAGACCCCTCACCATCTTCGTTGCCCTCCTCTGGACTCTCTTCAGCTTGTCTATATCCTTTTTTATTTGTGATGCCCAAAACTGAACACAATACTCTAGGTGAGGTCTAACCAGCGCAGAGTAGAGTGATACCATCACTTCGTGTGATCTGGACACTACTTCTGTTGATACAGCCTAAAATTACATTTGCCTTTTTCGCTACCACATCACACTGCTGACTCATGCTCAGTGAATGTTCTACTAAGACCCCTAGATCCTTTTCATATATACTACTGCCAAGACAAGTCTCCCCATCCTATAATTATACATTTGATTTTTCCTACCTAAATGCAGAACTTTACATTTACCCTTGTTAAAATTCATTTTATTTGTTTTAGATGTTTAAGAGCTGCAAGACATGATGCACTGAAGTAACTTCAGAGGAAGAGGTGGGTTTGAGGGAGTGCCCTGAAAGTGACATCACAGGAGGGGTGAGGGTTTGATGCAGTATGCTGGAAGTGACATCATTGGAGGGATGGAGCTTAGAAAGTGGAATCACCTGATGTTTGACTTGGAAGTGACATCCCAAAATGATGTCACATCCTTGCTAGTCACCATCCCCAAAGTCTTCTGGCTCCGCCCCCAAAGTTCCCATGCATTTTCTGAGTGGACCCCAATGTTTTTATTGAAAATATGAAAGACATGGAAAGAAAGAAGGAAGGAAGGAAAAAAGGAAAGGGAAGGAGGGGAAGGAAGGAAGGACAGGAAAGGAAGGAAGGAAGGAAGGAAGGAAGGAAGGGAAGGAGACAAGAAAGGAAGGAAGGAGGAAGGAAGGAAAATCAATCTGAAAGGGGGGATATTAAAATACACATGTAGTGAGAGGATAAGAAAGGAGAATAGAAAAGGCTTGGAAAGGAAGCCAGGGTGGGAAGCATTGGGATTGCTTGCACAGTGAGGTTTTTTTGTGGGGGGGGGGAGAAAAGGAAGGGCTGAACATGAAAAGAAATCTGAAAAGGGGAGGATATTAAAATGCATGCATGGTGAGAGAAGAAAAGAGAAATGGGAGAGAAAAAAAGATAAAAAGGCATAGTTGGGGAGAGCAACACAAAACCATGGAGGGGTTCCCTTCCCCCCAGCTCCTGCAAAGGCAACCCGGCCACCAACTCGACCCTCTTCCAGCATTTCCCCAAGGGAAGGGAAAGGAACCCCCGCCAACACACACTGCCCCCCCCGCTCGCTCTGAAAACTGATTGGACTCCCCCCCCCACTCATTCACTCACACACATGGGGGAAGGAGAGATGGGCTTCTGTGTAAACCACCGCGCAAAGGATTCATGCTGCAAACTTTGATTAAACAGCCTAGGAGGGAAGCATTGAGATCACTTGCCTTGCCTGGCTGCCGGCCAGCAGCCTCCTGGCCTGGCACTATGGCCACATCTCCAGTCTGGCTCAACCATGCCCACCATCGGCTCAACCACCCGGCCAAGGAAAGGGATGCACGTGCATACCTCAGCCGGCCAGCCATCTAGCTCCCCAGTTCACCTCTTGCTGCTGCTGCCACTGCAGCCAGACACGGGGAGCCTCCGGACGTGAGATCCCTCACTGAGCTATGTGGCTGTGTGTTCTCCTTTCCCACTCTCTCTTTTCTCCTAGTGAACTTTGGTGGAGGGAAGGAGCTTGCAAGCTGGCCTATTTTTCCCTACTTCCTCACTAAAATAAACTGTATGGCCACGGTGATACTCAGAGACTTCCGGGAGCCACATGATATATCTAGAAGAGCTGCATGTGGCTCCTGAGCTGCAGTTTGGCCACCCCTGCCATAGAGTCCACCTTTAAAAAAACAGCCATTTTCTCCAGGGGAACTGGTCTCTATGGCCTGGAGATCAGTTGTAATTCCAAGAGATCTCCAGCCATCATCACCTTGAGGTTTATAACAACAACGAGAGTATCACGAAGGAATTATACAAAGCAATAAAGTTGTGAAACTTACTAAGCCAAGATATAGTTGATTATTGAAACCAACAATAAAGATGATGTCAAAATTATTTTTATATACTGTGTAGAGTTATTTTAGGTGATGCATATATACATTCAATATCACAAAGAATACTCCCTTGTACAGAGTTATTGCCTTCATGTAATTTCAAATACACAATAAACCTTGAGAACTATACAATGGGGGATCCCCTGCCCCCTCTGGGGAACCCAGCAGTCCTTGGTTGCCAAGACCAGTTGGGAGATTCCTGGAGATTCCTGGTGGTGAAGCCTGAGAAGGGACCACTATAGGGTATAATGCCATAAAGCCCACCCTCCAAAGCAGCCATTTTCTCCAAGGAAACTGATCTCAGTAGTCTGGAGATTGGTTGTAATTCTAGGAGGCTGGCAAACTTAGTGCATTCTTGAGTTGTGACACAGCTTTTATTGCTTCTGCAAGGACCAACTACTACTGCTTCCCAACACATGACTTATTCTTCCAGTATCTGGATATGAGCTATTGGGAAGGCATGGATGGAATGAGGATGCCCAGCTCAGTCTCTGAATGACACCCGGGGTCTGTGTAGGATACAGAGCATGAAATCTGAGACAAACTAAGTATGACAAGGACAGCAGCGTCTGTTCTTCATGTTTCTGCCCAGATGGTGGTGGGGAGGCTAATGTTTACAACAAAAGAGGCATGTAGGTGAAAGGAGATGGACTCTTCCCTTCTCCTGCCTTCCCTTCCTTTGCACCATAATTGCAGACACTTTTCTCCTAATATATTCTGATATCATCAGTCAGCAAAGAAAAGTGCCAGAAGCTACTACAGCACAACAAGGTAAGGCAGGGGGAGGTTCAACTCCTCTCCTCACATTTTGTTGTAACAATTAAATGTGTGAACAGCACAGGCAGGTGCATCAGCAGCCATGGCTGGTCCCATCTCATCAAGTTTATCCCTCACCCCAATTACCAGGACAAGTTTGGGTTGAGAAGATTGCACAAAACTCAGTCAGGAGCTTACTTGTTATCCAAAACAACTTCCTTTCATCAGGAGGATGACAAAAATGCTTTTCAAAAAACACTAAGCATTTTCTTACAAAATATTGTTGACACAAATGTTGGGATTTTTTCCCAGATGATCTTTCAGTGTGAACACAGCCCAGTATTTTGAAGAGAAGATGGGAATGATTTATGCATGGCTAACTGGATTACGAACAAGCTAATTTTATGTGGGAAGGATCTGATTACACAGAAACGCAAAATGAAAGTTGTGGAGAATGTCAGCAGGACAATATAAACAATTAGCATTGTTAGACACTGTTCAAAAAGGTGAAACATTCCAGGGGCAGTGCATTCCTGAGCTGATTTCCTTTGGATGAGAGGGTACTGCAGTTTTATGGAAGAGAGGGAGAGAGAGAGAGATCCTACACCATGAAGGTGCTTCAGCCAATTCAACCTGTCTGCTTCTTTCTCTCTCCATCCAGAATCTAAAATTGACTTTTCTTCTACTAAGGATGGGGTGGGGGGTGAAAGGGATTGGGGGAAATGAGGGGATGCACAGGCATTGTCCTAACAAAACAGGAAGTGATGTCATGACATCAGGGGTGATGCTCCAGGATTTGTCAATAGAACTTAGATTATTGCCCCTGACATCACTTCCTGTTTTTGTCATAAGTAACATTGTGGACTGACATCCCCATATTCTACACACAGACACACACATACCTTTTCAGCTTTTTTTTAAACTCCTCAAAGCCTTGATGGGTACTTGAACAGAGCTATTTCCGAGCAATTAAAGCCCACTGAGGAGATAATAATTAAAGCCCACTGAGGAGATGCAGGCTGATCCTGCACTGGGCAGGGGGTTGGACTAGATGGCCCCTTCCAACTCTATGATTCTATGATTCTATGAAGAATAATAATGTGCTTATATACTGCTCTTCTGGGCAGATTCATGCCAGAGTAGTTAACAAAGTCAGTGATATTATTATCCCCACAATGCAGCTGGGGAGCTGGGGCTGAGAGGAGTGGCTTACCCAAGGCCACCTTCAGAGTTCATGGCAATAGTGGGAGTCAAACCAGCAGAGTGCTGGCTTGGAGCCCAACTACTTAACAACTATGTTACAGCAGCTCTCGTATCAACATTCATTTAGAAACATTGCCATTCCTTTTGTCTGAGAGCTGAACTACAAGTGGCAGGGGCCTTGGGTCCATCCCATGGCTGGCAATACCATTTTGGAAGATTTTGTAGTTCTTTTGAAATTGCTGTGAGGCCCTGATTCAGGAAGCGCATGTTGCACGGTGGCCCCAGGAGCTCTCCCCAACCCGCACCTTTTCAAGTGCTAAATTAGCAATGGTGGATTATTTTGGCCCCTGAAAAGGCACACGGGGAGGGAAAGAAGTGTTCCTGGGGCTGCCAAGCTTCACACATGCTCTGAATAGGGGCCTTGTGGCAATTTCAAAAGAACTATAAATACTTCTAAAATGCTGTTGGCAGCCAGAGGATGGACCTGTGGCTGCTGTCACTTGTAGTTTGATTTAAAGACTCTGGCTGCTACCAGGCACATCACATTAGGCCAAGCACATAGGAGAGACTTTTTCACAGTAATCAGAACCCAAATTCGTATCATGTCCTTCCCCCAAAATGCTAGTCTACATGTTGGTTATAAGAGATTTCCTCTTTTTTAGAAAAGAGAATAAAGGAAGAAGTAAACAAGAAATTACAGGACCTAACTATGTGCTATGTTTTTCTCTGAGGGTCCACAAGATAAAGCATGTATTACAAGTTCTCTGCTGGGAGCTTTATTCCAGGCACACTTAGGCCCAATTCAGATGGGGGCCATGGGGAGAGGAGTCTTATGTAGGGGTGTGCAAAGGCACCCTGATTCGTTTTTTCCGAATCTGCTAAATCCGAATCGAGAGGCCGATTCGGATTTAGCAGAAATCCGAATCGCCCAGCCGATTCGGGTTTACCGATTCGGATAGATTCGGATTGATTCGGGTGTTTTTTCAATGGGAAAAAGCCTCCCCCAGGCTTCTCTGAAGCCTGGGGGAGGCATTTTCCCACCGAATCACCCCAAATTTGGTGGGGGCCTTCCTCTAACTCCCCTCTAACAACCCCTCATGTTTCAGAACGATTGGACTTTGGGGGGCCATGTTATGGCCCCCCAAACCAGGTCCCCCTATCCTCTCAAAAAAAGCCATAGCTTTAGGTTGCTGCTGCTCATCTTCATTCATTATTTCCTATGGGGAAAAATGAAGAGGCAGACTTCCTTTGCCAGGGGTGGCATTTCGCATGCAAAATGCCCCCCAACCCTCAGGGGCCCTTCTCCCACCTTTCCTCCTACCCCCCACCAAGGCTCAGCCTGCTCCCACTTGGGGGGGGCATTTCATGGCCTCCCCAAGTAGGTGCTCTTTTCTCTACTACAGCTGAGGGAGGCTTGTCTTGCCAGGGGTGGCATTTTGCATGCAAAATGCCCCCCTACCCTCAGGGGCCCTTCTCCCACCTTTCCTCCCACCCCCCACCAAGGCTCAGCCTGCTCCCACTTGGGGGAGCCATTTCATGGCCTCCCCAAGTAGGTGCTCTCAGCCCCCAAAGTCCACCCCTTACAGCCTCACACAAACCCAATTCCCCCCAGCTGCCACACACAGACCCAGATCCCCACATTAGCCCCTCACAGACCCAAATCCACCCCCAGAAGCCCCACACCCATAACCCCAGGAACAGGCTGGCAAAGGCCAGCCCTCTCCCTTTGTTCCCTATGCTGGGAACTTCTAAACTCTCTTTCCCTGGGCAATTCTGCACAGCCCAGGGGTGCCACAATGGTGGGCACACTTCTGAGTGCCAGCTGGTCCCTGTGAAAGAGCACCTGAACCACAGACACCCGCCCTCAAATTCCCCCACCACCTACAGAGATGGCTGGCCAGCCAGCCCCATTGTTCCCTATTATGGGAACCAACTGCACAACAAAGAATAAAACACAAACAACACAAAATAAAGTTTTTTAAAAATTACTTTCTCCCTTTCAAAGTACAAGTAGGCAAAGCATTATGACACATTACACCGGCAGTCCCCCACGCAGAAAAATAACACAAATCACTTAACATCAGAGAATCACAAAAGCACAATTCCTGTCAAAAACACTTTATTTCCCGAACTGCTTTCGGTTACACAGCAGGGGGGCACACCAAAGGGCATTCCAGCATTCCACCTCACAAAAATAACACAACTCACTTAACATCAGAGAATCACAAAAGCACAATTCCTGTCAAAAACACTTTATTTCTTGAACAGCTTTAGGTTACACAGCAGGGGGGCACACCAAAGGGTATTCCAGCATTCCACCTCACAAAAATAACACAACTCACTTAACATCAGAGAATCACAAAAGCACAATTCCTGTCAAAAACACTTTATTTCTTGAACAGCTTTAGGTTACACAGCAGGGGGGCACACCAAAGGGCATGGCAGCATTCCACCTCACAAAAATAACACAACTCACTTAACATCAGAGAATCACAAAAGCACAATTCCTGTCAAAAACACTTTATTTCTTGAACTACTTTAGGTTACACAGTAGGAGGGCACAACAGGGCATGATAGCAGTGTACTACACAAAATAATACAACCCACTTCACCATTTTTGACAGCAATTGAGTTTGGGTGATTCTCTGATGTGAAGTGAGTTGTGTTATTTTTGTGTAGTACACTGCTTTCATGCCCTGTTGTGCCTTCCTACTGTGTAATCTAAAGCAGTTAAAGAAATAAACTGCTTTTGACAGCAATTTTTTGGGGTGATTCTTTAATGTGAAGCGAGTTGTGTTATGAGCAGCAGCAAGCTAACAATATGCTCACCCTTCCCTTTCTTATGCGAGGATAGGGGGACCCGGTTTGGGGGGCCATAACATGGCCCCCCAAAGTCCAATCGTTCTGAAACTTGGGGGGTTGTTAGAGGGGAGTTAGAGGAAGGTCCCCACCAAATGTGGAGTGATTCGGTGGGAAAATGCCTCCCCCAGGCGTCCGGGAAGACGGAGGCATTTTCCCATTGAAAAACCCGAATCAATCCGAATCAATCCGAATCGATTCGGGTTATGGTGATTCGGAAAACCCGAATCGATTCGGATTTCTCTGAATCGATTCAGATTTCTCCGAATCGATCCGAATCAGGGTGATTCAGGTTTTTTTCAGGTTTGCCAAAACCCGAATCGCACACCCCTAGTCTTATGCCTTCTCTCCTGTGATATTTTCACAACTTGAAATGGCCCCATGGGGGCACTATTTGTCCTGTTGGTCCTGTATAGACATGGGCAAGAACGGGGAAAAAAAAACAAAAGGCTGTTCGGTGTTCGTTCCCAACGATGAACACGAACAGCCGACCGGAACCAAACATGTCCCATTACCGAACGTGTTCGGTGTTTGGTGTTCGTTGGTGCCAGGGCGCCCCCCCTTAGCACTTAGAGAGCCCATATTCACAGGGAATGTGCAGCAGGCTCTTCTCCAGCCACCGCCCAAGTTTGGTCAAGATTGCAGTATCGATCTTGGAGTTATACATTCCCAAATTCGATGCCCCCAGGAAACTCCCAATAAACACAAATGGAGCCACCCTCCCCAGTTCACTTGTGCCCCGTGTAGTGGTCCTGAAGGCGTGCTGCCTCCCCTTTTGGGGATAGGGTGTCTGGCCACTCACCGGTGGCACCCCCCATTTGCCAACCCGCCAGCCCTGCGGGTGGGAGGGAAATTATCCACTTACGCAGCAAGGTGGGTGAAGACTGTGGGCGCCAGGCCTGGTGGGCATGGGGAGGCGTTGGTGTGCCACCTCCCCTCAGGGGGGTGGGGATCTGGCAGCTCACTGGCAGCACCCCTCATGTGCCCGCCCGGCAGGCCTCCGGGTCGGAGGTGGACAATGCATCCGCTTGTGCAGCAAGGTGGGTGGAGACTGCAGCTGCTGGGCCCGGCGGGCACAGGGAGGTGTTGGTGTACCGCCTCCCCTCTGGGGGTGGGCGGGGGGGTCTGGCCACTCACGGGCAGCACCCCCATGTGCCCGCCTGCCAGGCCTCTGGGTCAGAGGTGGACAACGCATCTCCTTGTGCAGCAAGGTGGGCGAAGACTGTGGCTGCCGGGCCTGGCGGGCATGGAGAGGTGTTGGTGTGCCGCCTCCCCTCAGGGGGTGGGGGGTCTGGCTGCTTGCTGGTGGCACCCCCCATGGGCCCACCTGCCAGGCCTCCAGGTCGGAGGCGGACAACGCATCTGCTTGTACAGCAAGGTGGGTGAAGACTTCTGCTGCCGGGTGGTCAGGGAGAGGAGGACCCAGGGGTTCTGGGTGCGGCGATGAACCACACCTGGAAGATCCTGTGAGGGGGACAGGAAGATCTTGATCCATCAGCGACTGCTGTCTTCACCCACCTCTCTGCCATCACGGAAATGAGGGGACAGGCCGGTGCAGGTGTTGGGAAAGGGACTTGTGGCAGTAGCCGAGAGGGAGAGGAAGAAAGAGGGGATACGAAGTGGTCAGGGTGGGAGAGGGGGACCCAGGGGTTCCAGGTGCAGTGACAAGCCACACCAGGAAGATCCTGCGAGGGGGACGGGAAGACCCCGATCCGTCAGCGGCTGCTGGCTTCACCCACCTCCCTGCCATCATGGAAATGAGGGGACGGGGTGGTGCAAGTGTTGAGGAAGGGACTCGTGGTAGTATCCAAGAGGGAGAGGAAGAAAGAGGGGACACGAATTGGTCAGGGTGGGAGAGGGGGACCCAGGGGTTCCGGCCGCAGTGACGAGCCACACCTGGAAGATCCTGTGACAGGGCCTGGAAGACCGTGATCCGTCAGCGGCTGCTGGCTTCACCCACCTCCCTGCCATCATGGAAAGGAGGGGACGGGGTGGTGCAAGTGGTGGAGAAGGGACTCGTGGCAGTACCTGGGAGGGAGAGGTATGGCTTTGCTCTGGCTTTTCTTTGTTCCCTCACCCCACTCTTTTTGAAACCTGTTCTCCCCTAATCTTTTTTTTCTTCCAGAAATAGCTTGATTTCATTTTCCCCCTCTCCGTAATGCCTGTGTTGTATCTCCTTGCTACTCTCACCTTGCTATTTTATTTTGGTATGTGGTGGTTGGTGAATGTTTTTGAAAAATTTGCATGCTAGCAATATATCAAAAGAGCAATTTCCCACGGATGTGCTAAACAAACTCGTAAAGGAAAATCAGAATGTTGGAAACAAGCAGCTTATCCTCTCCTCACTTTTGCCTAGAACATTATTTCTAAGAGGACAACTAAGCACTGTGCCTGGGTGCTATTTGCAAGCTGAGTCAGCACTGCATGCTAGGTTTGTTTTCAACATGAAATCTAAAGAAAAAGACAAGCCTGTGGGAGTACTTGGGGTCTCCCGGAGAGAAAAGAGGAAACCATTGCCTTGCTATTGATCTTGGGTGAGGAACAGATTCAGGGTGCTTTTCTTCACCCATCCCCCCCAGCATGCCCTCCACACTAACCCTAGAAAACAACAAAAGGGACATCCTCCAGGAATGGCCAAGCACAATAATTGCTCTATTCAGGGTTTTTGTTGTGGTGGTACACAGCACAGCAGTACTAAGTCCTGTTACCATTTGGGGTGATGTCCCAAGACCTGAGGGAGGGAGTGATACAAATCAGTGCAACCATAAATATGAGAACCAGTACCTTTTTAAAAAATAAAAAAGCACCAGGTCTATTCAAAAGTAATTATGATTTTCTGGTGGTTAGGTGATTCTGAAGCAGAATTTGCCTCAGTATTAACCATTACCCTTCACATGTGTGCATGCATGCACACACACCTTTTGTGGATGAAATTTGTGTACAGTAATAATGAATTTGATTTTGATGTAAGGAGTATAAACACAGCAAAATTCTTTATTGATGAACAGAACAAAACAACATAAGGATGCTTTGAAGTACTTCAGCAACAACCTTCCAAAGCAACCTTCCCTTAGTCCTACGACTGGTCATGATTACAGCTATGCTGAATCCTTTAGCTACTGTCCATAATTCAAAAAGGGAAAGAAGGGCAGCACAACCAAAACAATCAGTCAAACACGTGGAAGCAGCTGATGAAGGGAGCTTTGATTCTTGAAAGCTTATACCCAGGAAATCTTGTTGGTCTTGTTAGGTGCTACTTGACTCAAAGCTTACTCTTGTATTATTAGAGTTTAGACAAAGGACCCATGTACATTCTTGAGGAGCTATATATGTACAGAGTAAGCAGTGAGGAAAAACATCAGGACTGGAGTTGCAACAGCACCCCCCCCCCTTTGTGCAAAGGACATTGTTAGAGCATTAAAGCAGCCAGGGAGCTCAGCCAGACAACAGCTTTTGTGCTTCCCACCCTGTTTTCTCTGCTACAGTACAGATTGTATTCACATTTGTTTTTGCCCAATCCACACATGCTGAGCCTGTTGAATTAAGCATGTGGAATATAGTACGTCCCCGTCATCACTGCATTTGCACTGTGCGATGTATTTCCCTGTTTCTCTGCCTTTAAAAAAGTCTAATAAGAGTTAGAGTCAAGATTAGCATCCAAAAAAGTGCTACTTCACACGAGCTGCTTCAGTGCAATAAAGTTTTTAAAAAGATGCTGGAACAAAAGTAGCTTGATTTACTGTTGTTAACACAATATTTTCTCAACTTTCTGCTTGCAGGAAACTTCTATTTGTCAGCAGAAGATCCCCTGGAAGTCTATTATGAAAACTCAGTGTACCACAGAAGATTCTGGGACATCTTTTAAGTTGCACACTGAGGGCCTTCCTAGGGCATGTGAAGCCAGGGAAAAGGGGTGGAAAGCTTCCCCACTGCACTTTCCACTGGCAAAAGTAGTATAGGAGGAAACCAGAAGCTCCTTCTCTCTCCTTGCAGTGCTCCCTCTCGGCACTGAGCAAAAAAAAATGCTTTTTAAGGTGACTGCAAGTCTGGTTGTGTACCTCTAACTCAACCCATGTTGGACCTTTTGTGTGTAGTTAACACCTTGAGTTTCTTGGCAGGGCATCAGCCTAGAGCACACCCAACAATCCTTCAAAGCCACGCATTGCAAAGGAAGACTGGTAAAGAAGGTCAGCCTGTGGTTAAGGCAAACTTGCTAGTATTATAACTGATCTTCCCTCATTGAGTTATCCCTGATAAACTTTCAAGGAATATGGTTAGAAAACGTCTGTATTAGAAAAGTGCTCAGTAGAGAAGTCATGTAAGGAGATTACAGCATTACAAAGGAAATGTTACAGAGGATGTTACAAATCTGATGGGAAACATTCTTGGAAATGATGCAAAAATGTTAGAGGAAGTTCTTAGGGGGCGTATGACAAAGAAAAACTGGAGTACTAATATTAAGTACCTCAAACCTCAGCATTCTAGGAAAGTGAACTGGGGAAACTTTCACTATAGGGAAAGTGTTACAGAACTCACAGAGGCTGGGGGGGGGGAGAGGGATTCAAATAAGGAAGAACAACATGTGTACAATTAGAGGAGGAATTTACAAGACAAAAAGAGATCTAAGTATGCTAAGATAATCAGACTGTAAAATGACCAACTTAAAAATGGGTATCATGGTAATATGAAAACTCATAATATGGAAGGAAAATATTGCTGCACTGTTGATATTTGCAATTTCTTCTGGTGTAGGCATTCAAAATATGCTAGGGGAATAGCTGAACTGCCAAAGTATTTTATGTTGATGGACAGAATATCCAAAAGAACAGTGAAGTGGCAACTGTAAGGAATATTTTGGAATTTAAACATTGTCTTGAATCTCCACTCAAATACAAATCCATGACATTCTTTCCACTGTGTTTTCATTGTGAAATATACTGGTGATGACTTTCTGTCAATAATTCTCTACAGAGGTGCTGATCCTTTGGACTGGTATGGAGACAGACCAAGTGGACAAATACTTCTACCTTTTCTCTTTTACACAATGGGAATAACTACACATAATACATCTGACATGTGTGGGGCCACAGGTGTGTGACTGGACTCTCAGTCCGACATACATCAGAGGAACTCACCTTAAAAAGGGCTTCTTCACTCAATGCAGGGAGGAAGTGCTATGAGGGAGGAGGAGGAGCTTTTGGTTTCCTTCCCACCCTGCTTTTGTCTGCATAAAGGGCTGGGTTTGAGGGATTGCCCCCTTTCTCTAGCTCTACTCTGCAAAAAGAAAGGGAGAGAGAACACTGAGCAACAGGAAACACTCACTGGAACAACAGGAGGACTGGAGAGATCACTTTACTGCATTGCTCACCCTCAGATCCTTCCACTGCTGCTGCTTCTTGGAAGAAGTGATGAACTGCCCTTTGACGCCCAGTAAGGATAGCCTGCCAGGAGCAGCAAGAGGCAGCTGTTTGGTATCTTTTCAGCAGCCTCTATCTAGTATGGTATGATGTTTTCTCTGTGACCACAGATGACCAGCAGAGACACTGGCAGAAAGCAGCTGAGATAACAGATATATCTTTGTCATGTACTCAATGAAATCACTGAAAAGCCTAGTATAAAAATTTCAATACATAAATAAAATGGGGCAAGATTATGATATAGATAGCCAGACCTACAACCTTGTAGACATGATGAAAAGGTTTGATGTATTGAACAGGGACATTTTGAGCTTTGGATGCTCATGGGTTAGTCTAGGTCAAAAGTGAGTGGAAAGTAGACTGGTTCACTGGTGAAACACTGGCCAGATGGATTATGCAGTATCTGCTGGTTGCTAGGTGCACCAACAAGGAACTTCTTAATGTTTTCATAGGCACGTGTGGCAGAACAGCCCCAATGACTGTCAGGCTCTGTCCTGTCTTGCCCTTTGAGGTGTCTGGGAACTGTGGCAGTCTAAGTCTCCACTTGACACTTGCCCCCCCCCACCTCTCAGAAGGGGCTTCTCTCTCCTTCTCTCCTGTACCTGCTGCCCCCACTTGGCCTTTGTAGGAATTGCCCAGCGGGATGGCCAAGGCTCCCCAGTCCCCACTCTTCTGTGTAGGCTTGCTATTCTAAAGCCCTGCCTCATGCATAAGTTTCTTGCTACCCAGTGCCTGGTTACCACACAGGGACTGCTTGCTGCACTTGCACACCTCTGGGGGACCAGCAGTTTGCTAACAGGCCATCCCCTTCCCATGGCACCTGTTTTAAAACAGCATATTTGAGGAATGGAAGTCTACGTTCCGGCACCTCTTGAAAATATTTGGCAATAGTGCGTGAAAATAATGTTATTTCAAATAATTCTGTGTGTTTCTTCCTCATTTCTGTCTTGAGAGTTCTGCCACCTCTTTTCCCAGAAACCACCCCCTGCTTTCAAGCACAGCAACAGTTTGAGCAAGGGATCCCAAAAGAAATGTATAAAAATGCTATTTCTCTGTTCCTTATTCTACACATGACCTAGCTAGTTCTTATCCTAACACAGGCTCTTTCTCTAAGAAGGATACATTCTACTGAGAAGTTCCCATACTTTGCAGTCCTGGTTCAGGCCTCCAGTTCTGTCACAGAGCTCATGGTTGCTGTCTGCAAGGAGCCAGGGCTGTTCCTTCTGTGCCCAGATGAAATCATCAAAAGAGAGTTTCCTTACAGGCACCCGCAAAGGGGGCCCCAAGTCTCCCATCCCAGGAAAGGATTTAGAGGGAGGATGGCCCCCTTCCCATCCTTTTTAAAACTATCAAGAGTGAGGGACTGGACAGGTAGCTAGCTGCAAGTCCCCCTTTCCAACTGAGACCTTTAATCCAGAGCTGCCCCTTTGGCAGCCCTCTTAGAAGAAAGAGAACTGAGAGGTGGATAAGCTGCATGGGTCACATTCCTGTACAAATTAAAAATCCCACCAGGTCAGTTCATCCACGTGGGATACTGGTCTGTACAGAAACTGTGCCTGTGTGCGCGCGCAGCAGTCGGACCCAGGGGAGCCATTCTTCATGCGGCTATCTCTGGAGGAAAGTTGAATTGTGGGCTGACTTGGGAGCTGCTCCTGGGGCTGGGATGGGAAGGCAGTCATAAAGGATTGCCAGGGAATGGTACGGCCATGTTCTGAGCATCCCTGACAGATGGTAAGGGGGGAAGAGACATGTGCAGTGAGGGCTGCAGTCCCCATGGTAGAGGACTCTTGGGCAGAGCCTACAGTAATCTCCCTAATTACCTGGGCTCATAGGCACCCTGCCCGGGGGTTATGTAAATTGGGGGGGGGGGTTCTGTGATAGTGTCAGACTATGGAATCCCAGTTATCTAGAGTTCGTCTCCCCCCTTCTGCAAGAAGCACAAAGTTTCTTGATTCCAAAAGGTTTATTGAAAGACAATGCTCAGGATACAGTTATCCATATTCCAAGGACTAGGAAAGTCTTGGCTGAACAAAAGCTTTGTTGAGAATGACACACAAAATGAAAGTAGCAACACTTCAAACACCCATTCCCAGCCTCCCCCCTTAGTCCTGTCTACAAGGCCTGAGAAGGCGAGGATGTCAAGGTCGGCCGGAACGGTTTGATAAGAATTCTTTGCTCCCATGGATATATGTGGCTTGGGCAGCACCTGGGCCTGGAGGGAGAGAACTAAACAACTACAGATTATATAACACAAGAACATGGCATAGCTTTGGCTTGAGAACTGACTAGCAAACTGATACTCTGACATTCTGCCCCCCTTAAGACCTCTCCCCTCACCCTTCTGTTCCGACTTTCTCTGGATACTTTTTATGGAACTTAGCAATTAGCCTGGGAGCATTTACATGAGAAGCTTCTACCCACTCACGAAACCCCTCCTCAAAGTCCTTCCACCTAATCAGGTAAAAAAGCTTATTGTGTCTGCATTTGGAATCCAAGACTTCTTCAATTTCATAGTGAACCTGATCTTCTATCATGGTTGGGTGTGGCACAAATCTGCTGGGATGCCACTCATCTGGGGGGGGGGTGCCTTCTTGAGCAGGCTGATGTGGAAAGTTGGGTGGACCGGGAGTAGACTCTTTGGTAATTCCAGTTCTACAGTCACATCATTGATTACTTTCTTTATTGTTTTTTTTTTAGAAATTTTTTATTGGTGAGTATACTTTTCAAATTCAATACATACATTCCCTCAATATCTAATTAACCCTATCCCCCACCCTTTTCCTCCCCCCTCTCTATCGACTTCCAACAGCTTTCCCACCCTTACCCCCTCTTATTACTTGATAATTCCCTTAGTCTAAGCACATTCTAATTTTTTTCCAGGTATTCTATCATATATATCAAATATCCTATCAATATAGCATGCTTCTATCAATTATACTAACAAATATTCTATCAGTATAATATACATCTATCAATTATACTATCAATATAGTATAAATCTTATACCCCTCAATATAGACCAGTATATAATATAATATAATATAATATAATATAATATAATATAATATAATATAATATAATATAATATAATATAATATAATATAATATAATATAATATATAACAAAAGTCTTAGTTTAAACATATTCTATTTCTTTTAAACATATATTCTATCAAATATACTATTGTCATTATAATAAGTATTAACACCCCTATTGTGCACCCTGCCACCAATGTGGAACCGCACACAGCACCATACTGCACATTCATTATATAATATACAATCTAATCTACCAACATAATAGTATATATAGTATGCCCCATCAGTATATTTGTTTAACTATTCCCTTATTCATATATTCTGATAAAGGTATTACTTATCATAACCTCCCTATCTTATTCTTTAAAAAATCAGTTCTAAATTTCATCCCTCTTCTGCTATATTATAATCCAAGCTTAGATTAAAATAGATATAAATTCTTAATGGTAAAGTCACTTCTCTCTTCTGTTTAAAATGTCTTATTTCAAAAGTTCTCAAACTGCCACAGTTCTCCTTTCACATCCCATTTTTTTTCCAAAAATTGTTTCAGTTTCGCCCAGTCCGCCAAATACTGTCCCGGATCTAGGTCTTTAAGTTTTCTTGTCATTTTATCCATCTCTGCCATGTACAGCAATTTGTAAATCCAGTCCTCTACAGTAGGTACTTCTTGCACTTTCCATTTCTGCACATACAGTAATCTTGCTGCAGCTGTCATATAAAATAACAATGTTCTATTTTGCACTGGAACATTCTCCATTCCCAAATTTAGTAGCAGCAGTTCTGGGTTCTTATTTATTTGGGTTTGTAACACCTCATTAATTACTTCTATTATATCTCCCCAGTACTGCTTCGCTACTTCACAAGTCCACCAGATATGGTATAATGATCCTTCGTGTTTTTTGCATTTCCAGCACTTATCTGACATTTTAGCGTTCCCCAGCGCAATTTTCTTCGGTGTTAGGTACCATCTGTATATCATCTTGTATACATTTTCTTTAATATTCGTACATGTTGTAATCTTAATTGTATTCTTCCACAAGTGCTCCCATGCCTCCATTGCTATTTCTTTATGAAAATTTATTGCCCACTTTACCATCTGTACTTTCACTGTTTCATCCTCAGTGTACCGTTTTAGAAGTATCTTATAAATCTTTGAGATTTGTTTCTTGCCTTCTTGTAGCATTACTTCTTCCAATTCTGTATTTTCCATTCTTATTCCTCCCCTTGAACAGTCCGATTTATAAAGATCCCTTATCTGTCTGTATTGAAACCAACTATAGCAAGGAGACAATTCTTCTTGTGACTTTATTCTTAATGTTGAATATTGTATTTGTGTTATCTCCTTATAAGTTAAATGTTGCTGTTCGTTCTCGACAGTTCTCGGGTCTATTACTTCATATGGGACCACCCAAGAGGGGATTTGATCTTCCAGATACATCTTATATTTCTTCCAGATTGTGAAGAGGCTTCTTCTAATATAGTGATGCAGAAACAGAGAGTCCGCTTTTATTTTATCGTACCATAGGTATGCATGCCATCCAAATATTTTCTTATAACCTTCCAATGCCAGAAGCTTGCGATTTTTCAACGTTATCCAATCCTTTATCCATGTCAAACAAATTGCTTCATAATACAGTCTTAAGTTGGTTAGTTGCAAGCCACCTCTTTCTTTCGCATCCTGTAACACTTTCATTTTAACACGTGGTTTCTTGCCTGCCCACACGAAATTCGAAATTTTTCTTTGCCATTTTTCAAATTGTTTAGAGTCTCAAATAATCGGAATCGTTTGTAACAGAAACATCACACAAGGTAGAACATTCATTTTTATTGTCGCGATTCTGCCCAGCCATGATAAATTCAACTTGTTCCACTTTATCAAATCTCTCTCTATTTGTATCCATAATTTCTCATAGTTGTTCTTAAATAAGTCTATATTTTTTGCGGTTAGTTCAATTCCCAAATATTTTACTTTGTTTGTTACCTCGCAGTCCGTTAATTCCATCAGTTCTTGTTGTTTCTGTTTGGTCATATTTTTGCATAGTATCTTCGACTTCTTTTTATTTACAAAAAAACCAGCCAGATCTCCAAATTCATCTTCTTTATTACCTTTGGCATATTGTCAATTGGATCCTCTACAATCAACATTATGTCGTCCGCAAATGCTCTGACCTTGTAGGTAAACTCTCTTATCTTTATACCTCGGATTGTGTCGTCCTCTCATAACTGAATCATCAATATCTCCAAAATCAATATGAACAGCAATGGAGACAATGGGCAGCCTTGCCTTGTGCCTTTGCTTATTTTCAGTTTTTTTGTCAAATCGTCATTCACTACAATCGCTGCACTTTGGTCTTTATAAATTCCTTTAACTGCTTGTATGAACTTTTCTCCCATTTGCAGCTTTTCCATGGTGGCGAACATAAAGTCCCAGTTCAGATTGTCAAATGCTTTTTCTGCGTCTACGAAAAAGAAACAAACCTCCTTATCACAATGCTTATCATAATATTCAATAGCATTTATTACTGTTCTCAGATTGTCTTTAATTTGTCTATTAGGTAAAAATCCCGCTTGTTCATCTGCAATGAATTCCGACATCCATCCTTTAATTCTTTCCGCCAACACCTTTGCAAATATTTTATAATCATTGTTCAACAATGAAATTGGTCTATAATTTTTAACATTAGTCAAATCTTGTCCTTCTTTTGGAATCAATGATATGTTAGCCTCCTTCCAAGAATCAGGAATCTCTTGATCCTGCATAGCACCATTCATCACCTCTTTCAGGAGAGGTGCCAATTCTTGGCCCATTATTTTATAAAATTTTGCCGTTAGTCCATCCGGGCCTGGCGCCTTCCCCAATTTCGTTGATTGAATAGCTTCTTTTATTTCTTCTTCTGTCACTTCCTAATTCAATTTCTCTTTCCATTCTTCAGAGAGTGTCGGAAGTTTCATCCTATCTAAATATTCCGCTATTGAATCTTTGTTCACCTCTTTTTTTTGGTATAATTTTGCATAAAATTTAAAAAAGGCTCTACTAATGGCAACTTGATCACTTAATAGCTTATCATCTCGTATCATACTGATAATTTTCTTCTCCTGCCTCTTTTTTAGTTGCCACGCCAAATATTTCCCAGGTTTATTTGCACCTTCAAACGACCTCTGATTCATCCTCTTTAAATTCCACTCCAATTCTTTATTGTTCATTGCCGATAACTGTTCTTGCAATATTTTTATATCCTGATATATTTTCTTTTTGCCTGGTCTCTTTTTGAGCTGAATCTCTTTGGCTTTAATTTTTTCCATAATTTCTTGTCTTTTCTCCTCCTTTTTCCTCCTGTCTCTCGCATTCAAGTCCATTAGTATCCCTCTGATCACGGCCTTATATGTGTCCCAAACCTTATTTGTCGATACTTCTTTATTCAAATTGTATTGCAAAAAGAACTTGGTCTCTCTTCGCAGCAACGCAATATTCTCTTCCGTTTGTAACAGGTCTTCATTTATTCTCCATCCTCTTCTTTTAGTATTCTTATCAAATTTCCACACAATTGGATTATGATCTGAGCCTACCTTTGGCATTATTTCCACCTCTTTATTCCAGAGCGACAGTTCTTTGGAGGCCCAGATCATATCAATTCTTGATAGTGTAGAGTGTCTTGCAGAGTAATATGTATATTGTCTATTCTTGGGATACTGTCTCCTCCATACATCCTCTAAACTTTCCTGTTTCATGATTGCAAAAAATGACTTTGGTAATAGTCCTCTTTTTTTTTGTGTAGTCTTAGATTTCTTGTCTTCCTCCAAGTTTGTAACTCCATTAAAATCGCCTGCCAATATTATTTGGTCATAAGATAGTTCATCTAACTGTTTTTGTAAGTCCGTAAAAAAATTTTCTTTTGCACCATTAGGCGCATAAATTCCAATCACCAATGTCTTTTTTGAATTCCAAATTATTTCCACCACCAAATATCGAGCTTCAACATCACTGAACACCACTCTAGGCTGTAGTTCCTCCTTTATATACAACACAACACCCCTCTTTTTCTGTTTGGAGGCAGCTATAAATTCTTTTCCAAGTTTTGCCATTTTCAAATATTTTACATCTTGCTTTCTAATATGTGTCTCTTGTAGGCATACAATTTTACATTTCTGTTTTACAAGCCAGTGGAAAATAACCTTACGTTTACAAGGTGAGTTTAGTCCATTTACATTCCAAGATATAATTTTACACTCCATGATCAAGGTTTTGTGGGTTTTGGTAAGTCCTTATCATTTTTACTAATAAAATCCTCCATTTCCTGGCCAGATCTGATGCTCTTTCTTACTCCACCAAACCAAATGTCAGTCCCTCTGGTATTTCCCATCGGTATTTTACTTTCATTTCTTTTAACATCTGGACTAGCTCTCTGTATTTCTTTCTTTCCAACAATACCGATCTGGGCAGTTCCTTCATAATTCTTACCGCCTTTCCATCAACTTCTAGTGGATCCTGAAACTGTTTGGTCACAATTAGTTCTCTTGTATTTCTTGTCATAAATTGCACAATCATATCCCTTGGTAACTTCCTCTGAGACGCAAATTTTGAATTAGATCCAGAGGAGTTAGCCGTGTTAGTCTGTAGTAGTAAAATCAAAAAGAGTCCAGTAGCACCTTTAAGACTAACCAATTTTATTATAGCATAAGCTTTCGAGAATCAAGTTCTCTTCATCAGATGCCTGATCAAAACTGGGCAGATACAGAAGAGGAGGGGGAAAGAGAGGGAAGGAAGGGGGCATAAATCACAAGAAGGCAGAATGCAATTAGCATAGAGGCAATCAAAACATTCCTTTGCTTGGAAATGTAAACATCTCCTTTTGGTGTGCAGTCAGTTTGTAGTAGTGAAGGTATCCAATTCCTATGTAGTATAAGCCTTCGGTAACCACAGCTCTCCCTGCCAGTTGCATCTGACAAAGAGAACTGTGGTCCCCGAAAGCCCACACCAGGCGTCACTGGGCCCAGTGACGCCTGGTGTGGGCTTTCGGGGACCACAGTTCTCTTTGTCAGATGCAACTGGCAGGGAGAGCTGTGGTTACCGAAGGCTTATACTACATACTACATACTACATACTACATACTACATACTACATAGGAATTGGATACCTTCACTGCTACAAACTGACTGCACACCAAAAGGAGATGTTTACATTTCCAAGCAAAGGAATGTTTTGATTGCCTCTATGCTAATTGCATTCTGCCTTCTTGTGATTTATGCCCCCTTCCTTCCCTCTCTTTCCCCCTCTTCTTCTGTATCTGCCCAGTTTTGATCAGGCATCTGATGAAGAGAACTTGATTCTCGAAAGCTTATGCTATAATAAATTTTGAATTAATTCTGTACACCACGTCTAGGAGAGCTGCAATTTCCTCTTCCTCCTTCCCCAGGTACTCTGCCAAAATTTCTGTAATCTGCTCTCGGGCGGTCTTTTCCTCTGTTTCCAGGATCGAACGAAATCTTAGCTGTTTTTCCATTTGTTTACTTTCCGCGATGGTCACTCTCGCTTTCAGTCCACTCATCTCTGTCCTCTGCAGATCCATCGTGTTTTCTACTACCTTCACTCTCTGCTGCGTATCTGATACGTCTTTTACCAGCTCTGGCATTTCCGATTTAAGTGTCTCTTTAAAGTCTCTAAAGTCTTTTGCCATCTCCTGTATCATACCTTTGAGCTCTTTATTGCCTTCTGTAACTTCAGAAACTTTTTTATCCAGATTCTCCATCGCAGCTTGTCACTCCTTCTTCGACATCGTGGGGCTAGATTTACCATGCTCCCACGAGTCTGCCCTTTTCCTTAAATCCGTGGCGCTGATTTATTACTTCCAATTGCTTTAAAAAGTCCCAATTTACTCAGTTTTTGTTAAAAGTTGTTTTGCTCAGTCCAAAATATCGGGCGTTTTTTCTCTATGGTTTTAACTTGAAGCAAACGCCCTTACCTTCTTCCAAGATGTCCTACTTCCTGTTTCCTTGAAGCCAAAACTTTGCCCTTCTCCGAAATGGTGAACTTCCACTTCCTGTATTAACACAGAGCGCCTCTTGCCAGTCTCTTTATGGTCCTGACGTACTTCCTGTTTCTTTAATGTTTGCAGCAGTTCTCGCAATATTCAAGCTTTCCCACAGTCCAGTATCTCTTCCCACTTCAGGTATGTAAACAATATCCAATTTTCCGCCTTAACTACTGTTTAAAATGTTGCTTTTAAAATTTTCCCTTGCTGGAATCTTCCCCTTCACTTAATCAGTCTGTTGCAGTTTTTAAGTCCAGTTTTAAACTTTATTACTTGCTTAAATCTGTCCCGGTTTGAGAGATAGCAATCTTTACCATCTTAAACGTCTTTTCTTGGGTTGTAATCACTGCTTCTTTTAATCAAACGAATCTGTTTCCCTTGCTGCTTAACGAAGCTCAGGCATGCAGGTCTTATGCCAATACAATTGACTCCTGAGCCGCTGCAGAGATCTTGGCAAACCTGTCTTCGGGTGGGACCTCCAGGGCGGGAGGGAGCTCGTTGCTTAGAGCCCCCCACCACCCGAGATCGACGCGCCCTCAGATGCAGTGCGTACTTGCCTGTTCTCCGCCTGAGAACAGGGGGCCATGGGCAATCTGTGCCCCTCCAGCCTCCACAAACAGCGGCACGGACAGCTCAGCTCTTAGAGCTGCTTTAGACCTTCATGCATCCCGAACTGGAAGTCGATTACTTTCTTTATTGGGAAGGGTCCCAGGTATTTCAGGCCCAACTTTTTAGTAGGTTGTTCCGTTCTGAAGTTTTTGGTGGAGACATACACTTCATCTCCGGGGTGTAATTTCCATTGTGCCACATGATGACGATCTGCATACTTTTTGTAGTCAGCTTTGGCTTTATTCATCGTTTTTTGGATTTCCTCCCACTGTTTTGTCAGGGCGGTCCACCATTCACCCAGGTCCCCCGAGCGATTGCTGGGCGGCTGTACTTCGAAGGGGAATGCTACTCCCTTGTAGCCATGGACAATTTTAAAGGGAGTTTCTCCTGTGGAGCTGTGTACCACGTTGTTGTAAGCGTGCTCAGCAAGATGCAAGAGCTGGGTCCAATTGTTGGAAATTAATATAGCATTGGAGGAATTGCTCTAACACTTGATTAGTTCTTTTGGACTGTCCGTCACTCTGGGGATGATGGACAGAGCTTATTCCTTGTTCAATGCCCGCTACTTGTAAAAGCTCCCGCCAGAAGTTGGCAACAAACTGAACTCCCTGATACGATATTACCTTGGAAGGAAAAGAATGCAGTTTTACAATATGTTTCATGAACATATTGGCCAATTTTTTCGCTGAAGGAATACTGGAACATGGAATGAAGTGGGCTTGTTTGGAGAACAGATCCACCATGACTAGAATACAGGTGCAACCCTTGGATGGGGGGAGATCAGTAATAAAGTCCATGGAAACTACTTCCTAGGGCCTGTTGGGAGTTTCGAAGGGTTGCAGTAGTCCCGGCGGCTTTCCCCTCCTGGGTTTTGCCATAACACATGTGGGGCAGGAAGCTACATATTGAGACACGTCCCTTCGGCTACTGGGCCACCAAAACTGTCTTTGTATCAAATGTAAGGTTTTCAGGTATCCGAAATGGCCGGCGGTCTGGGCATCGTGACATTGTTGAAGCACCATCCGTCTCAAACTAGCAGGGATGTACAGTCTTTAAACCATTCTCCAGCCGCCGTTTGTGTCATTTTTCCTGTGGGCGCTTGCTGCCCCTCTTTCTCCACTTCGCTTTTCACTTTAGCTCTCCACCCCTTTTGGCTGTCTGACCGCTTGGTTGCCTGGCTACGCGTAGTAACCACTCCCCCCCCAATTGGTTGGGGGAAAACACTGTGTCAATAGTCTCGTCCCTCCTGCTCTGACGTTGGGGCATGCGTGAAAGGGCATCCGGCAGGAAATTAGACTTGCCCGGTAAGAAATTCAGAGTGAAATCAAATTTAGAAAAGAATTCCGCCCAACGGAGTTGTTTAGCACTAAGGCGCCGGGGTGTTTGGAGCGCTTCTAAGTTTTTGTGGTTCATCCAAACCTGAAAGGGATGACGCGCTCCCTCCAACCAGTGGCGCCACGAGTCAAGAGCAATTTTAACAGCAAACGCTTCCTTTCCCCACACACTCCAATTCTGCTCTGCTTCTGTAAATTTCCTGGACAAATATGCACAGGGCCGCACCTGCTCACCTTCCCCTGTCTGCATGAGGACGCCCCCAATGGCTGAGTCACTGACATCCACTTGTACTATAAAGGCTTTGTTCTCATCGGGGTGTTGTAGGACTGGTTCGGTAGTAAACCGATCCTTCAGCGTTTCAAACGCTAGCTGACAGCTTGGGCTCCATCGGAGTTGGGCCATAGGTTTGGCGGCTTGCCCTTCTTTCCCTTTTATCTTAAGCAACTCTGTTAGGGGGAGGGCGATCTGGGCAAAGCCTTCAATGGACTGTCTGTAAAAATTAGCAAAGCCCAGGAACGATTGTAATTGTTTGCATGTGGTGGGCGCCTGCCACTCTTGCACTGCTTTAACTTTAGCCGGGTCCATTTTTAGTCCTTGCCCCAAAATATGGTAGCCTAAATAGTCCAACTCCTCTTTGTGAAACTCACATTTGGATAACTTGATTGGAAGCTTGTGGTGCATCAGGGTGGCCAGGAATATCCGGACTAATTTTACATGTGCCTCTTTATTTTCTGAATAAATAAGCACGTCATCAAGGTAAACAACAACCCCTTTGTACAAAAATTCATGTAAAACTTCATTTATCATTGACATGTAAACCGAAGAGGCCCCAGATAAGCCAAATGGCATGACCAAGTATTCGAATTGGCCTAGGGGGGCATTGAATGCGGTTTTCCATTCATCCCCCTCCCTTATTTTAACATGAAAATATGCATCTTTGAGATCCAATTTTGAAAAGATCTTACCCTGAGCCACTACACTCAGCAGGTCTTGAATTAACGGAATCGGATAGGCATTGGTCATAGACACAGCACTGATGCCTCAAAAATCTGTACAAAGTCTGAGTCCCCCATCCTTTTTCTTCACGAACAACACAGGGGCGGCATGTGGGGAGCTAGCCAGGCGAATGAATCCTCTCTCTAGATTCTTGTCTATGAATGTCCTGAGTTCTTGCATCTCCGCCGGACTCATGGAATATAACTTTCCTTTGGGGAGCTTTTCTCCTGGGATTAATTCAATAGCACAGTCCGTGTTCTGGTGCGGCGGCAGGCTATCCGCCTCCTCCTCACTAAAGGCTTGAGCCATGTCTTGATACTCTGGAGGGATTAGACTTAGTTCCTCAGCGGTTAACAGGGCGACTTCCGCATTCGTGGGGGCTACTGCACCCCATTCTGCCTTCCAATGATGTTGTTGGCAATATTCTGGATCAAACACTATCATTCCTTTGGCCCAGTTGATGTAGGGGTTATAATCCCATAACCATCTACTGCCTAAGATGAGCAGGTATTTGGCGGCTTGGCTTACAATAAATGGAAGCACTTCCCAATGCTTGCCCATGCCTGTGGGCACTTGCTCTGTTTCTAGGACTGCTGGGTTCATATTTGAGCCGTCCATTTGTTCAAAGATAATCGGGACTTTTAGTTCATGCGTTTCAAGTCCCAGTCCGTTTACTAGCTATAATGTCTTGGGAGCAGCCTGAGTCAATTAATGCTTGGACTCAAATATGGGTCCCCCTCTTAGGGTTTACTAGCATAATGGGAACGAATAATATGGCCCCTCTTTCTCTCACCTCCTCCGGGGTGGGCTTTTCTTCGATCTGCCGTTGGAGCCTCTTCACGACAGATCCATTTCGTTTCCCGATGGCGGGCTGAGCTCATCGGCCTCCGGGACCTGGGCTTCGAACTCCATGCACACTTCCTCCACCTCCAGGCTTGTCTCGGAGCGCCCTTTTCTAGTTATACCCCGACCCCGGCTGGACTGTGGGGCTGGAGTGGGACGTGCCAGGGGCGCCGGCGCCTGCACCCGGAGAGGGCATTGGGCTGCAAAATGCCCACTGTTTCCTCATTGGAGGCATAGTCCTTGTCTCCACCTTGTCTCACGGGCTCCTCTCGCAGCGGGAGCACCCCGTCCTTCCCGGTGACTTGGCGGGGCTCGTCGGGTCCCCATGGCCTGTTGTTGCTTAACCATTCGGACAACTTGAGTGCTATTCTCCACTTCGCAAGCCAGTTGTATCCACCCCAGAAGTGTTGGTGGATCATCTTGCATTAGCGCCCTGTCCAGTAGCTTGGGGTTCATCCCATTCCAAAACAGTACAATTTTGGTTCCTTCCTCCTGATGTGGGCACTTGGCCGCCAGCTGATGGAACTTGGCTGCATAATCTCTCACTGACTGGGATCCTTTCCGCAAGGTTTGCAGTTCCATGCGGGCCCATTCCACTTCAAGAGGGTCTTCATACTGGGCTCTGAGCGCAGCAATAAAGGCTAGCAGACTTCCCAGCTCTGGGGCCCCTGTATAGTAGAGGGTTACATATCATTCAGCTGCTATGCCTTCCAGACGGGCCGTGAGATGCATCACTCGGCTCTCCTCATTGGGGAACAGGTAACCCCATTGATTGAAGAATTGCAGGGCTTGTACGACAAAGAACCCTAACTTACGGGGCTCACCGTCAAAGATAGCTTCCAGCTTAATCCATCCCATCGGTAACTCGCCCTCACCGGCTCCTCCCACGTCGACAGGTTGGACAGGTGGCCGTTGCGGCGCAGGGCCTCTAGGAGGTATGCCTTGGGGACGCAGCTGAACTGGCGCAGGTCTCAGCATCCTTGGTCTTGGTAGCGCTCCTGGAGCACCCGGACGTGGCTGTGGTGGAGGTGGAGCTGGGAGTTACCCTGGTGGCCCAGCTTCCCCTGGTCCTGGTTGCGGCCTCGGCTGAGGCGGTGGTGCCGGCCCCTGAGGTTGAGGCGCAGCTGTCACAGGGGTAGCAGGTCCTGGACCTGCTGGGGCCGCTCCTCCAATGGTAGGTGCTGGGGGGGGCCCCCGCTGGAGGGCCTCCTGGCACTAGTCCTTGGGGCGCTGCCCCCCCCTTGTGCACCATTTCTTGTGGGAGCAGCTCCTCCTGGCCTGGCGGGGCCAGCTGTTCCCGGTGGCGGTGGCAACGGGAGTGGTGGGCCCGGTCTTGCGTTGCCTCTGGCTGCTGCTAACTCAAGTAGCTGTTGTAGTCCTGCTGGGCCTGGGCCCCAGCTCGCCCCGCACCTTCCTCTCCCTGGGCCAGCAATGCAATCAAATAGGTGACTTGCGCTAAATCTGCTCGCATCACCTCCATTTGCACTTCCAGGGCTTGGCAGCGATTCTCCTCCTCTACGTTGAGGTCAGGCTCTGTCTCGTCTTCTCTGCGCGGCTGGAGCAAGCTCTCCTCCCAAGCTCTCTGTTGGCGGTCGGCTCTTTCCACCTCCTCCTCCATGGCTTGGGCTCCTTGAACTTGGGCTTTGGGACCAGACACAGCAACTGCCCCCAAAGAGACTTGGTCCGACATCTCAGTCACGCTAGCCACCCAATCCTTGGCAATTCCAGTCACAGCCAGAACTCCGTACTGTAGTCCTTGGGCCTGCCCCTGCAGGGCGGTCAACCGTCCCTGTCTTTCAGGAACCTCCGCCTCACTCTCCCAAGTCCCAACCGAACCGACATCCACATAATCCCAGCTCATGGGCTCCGTGCGCAGCGTAGTCCAATCTGGGAGACTGCCCGTCTCTTCTGGCAGATTCACTTCCACCAGGCACTGTGCCGCCTCATCCCAACGATACCACTGCTGAGTGCTGGCCCAGGCTTCTCTGGCGGAGAGAGTGGACCTCCTGCTGGTTTCCCAAACTGGACCTCCTGTTGCTCCCAGGTCCTCCGACACTGGAGCTAAGTCCATCATAGAGTGGGAAAACATAGTGCCAGCACGTCTTTCCCTGGTATTCCGGGGCCGCGGGCCCCACTGCTGGGGTGCAGGCACGGATGTTAGAGGGGTAAATCCTCGTCCCACGCTGGTCCAGGGCCTGGCGCCTTCCCTGCTCGCTCACGCCTGGTCGGTCCCACTGTCAGGCTGTGTAAACAGCCCCTCACCCTCCGTGCCTGGATCAGACGGGTCTGTCGGAGGTAATCCGGTATCCATCTCTCCCAGTTGAGGGGTCGGGGAAGTTAAAAGGGATTCTCAACAAAATGTCAGACCATGGAATCCCAGTTATCTAGAGTTCGTCTCCCCCCTTCTGCAAGAAGCACAAAGTTTCTTAATTCCAAAAAGTTTATTGAAAGACAATGCTCAAGATACAGTTATCCATATTCCAAGGACTAGGGAAGTCTTGGCTGAACAAAAGCTTTGTTGAGAATGACACACAAAATGAAAGTAGCAACACTTCAAACACCCATTCCCAGCCTCCCCCCTTAGTCCTGTCTACAAGGCCTGGGAAGGCGAGGACGTCAAGGTCGACCGGAACGGTTTGATAAGAATTCTTTGCTCCCATGGATATATGCGGCTTGGGCAGCACCTGGGCCTGGAGGGAGAGAACTAAACAACTACAGATTATAACACAAGGACATGGCATAGCTTTGGCTTGAGAACTGACTAGCAAACTGATACTCTGACAGATAGACCGCCTGAAGGGGGCTCAGCCACCACAGGGGTGCGAGCAGATTGGTTGCAGCTCTATATGGTGTCCTATACTCCTCTGGGCCGTTTGGGTGGGGCTGGGCATGGGGGGAGATTGCTTTCATTGTAACATGGGTGCCTATGGGTTATTCCATCTTTTTTTTTGTGGAGCAAATTTCCATGGTTGTGCGGGGGGGGGGCGTGATCTAGGGCTCAGAACAGCTTAGGGAGCCAATTAACTCACTCCTTGCCCCCTGCCATGCCCCCTGGCCCGCTGATGCAGGGGGTTCCACTGCAGATCTGCCCATGCATGGGTTTGACAGCAGGCAGTGCATATTGGTGCTGCAGCATTGTAACAGGGGGTTACGCTGGCAGAGGGGCCAGATATACTGGCGTATTTCAGCATCAGCTTCCTGGGCATTTTTTAGTGCCGCCCCCCCCCCCCCGATTGCACTGTTAAAGGTGTTTTTTTTAAAAAAAAAATCAATGATTGCTATAGGACTATAATGATCTATTACCACTTATCTATGACAAATTTTAATCGATTATAAAACTGCTAGAGTGCATGCATGAAGAAAACAAAAAGGGGGCACTAGATGCTATAGCAGCTGTGATTATCACTCCCCTAGAGTCAATATGGAGTCACTGCAGAGCACATGCCTAAAGGAAATGTCACAAAAAATACAGATAAATGTGTACAAAAAATTCCACGTGTTTGAAGCAACATGGGGAATCCTTGCCATTTGAAGGCAGCCTTTGTGATGGCATTCTGTGCCCTATGTATCTTCAAATATACTTCATAAACAAGAAAAGCAAGTCAATAAATCAAAACATACTTGCACTGAGTATTTTCCCCACCAGATCTCAGTGTGATATAAGGTTTAATACACCAGACTTCTGCATAGTTACAGCTGTGCTGTTATCTATTCAGGAAACTATGAGAAATGATGCCACATGATACTTGAGACACATCTTGCAGCACATTTCATGAGAAGGCTAGAGGAAAAAATAGAGATGTAATATTTATAGCTCAGCCATGTGATAATCTTTGCCTGTCATTTGTTTATTAGTATCCCTTAACAAAAAATGCACCATTTATCTGATGGGTGTGTGTGTCTGCTATAGAGCTGTGATATGTAGACAGAAGAGTGGGATAAGAGAGTCATTCTGGTCATGAAGGAGAATTAAGCATGACATTGTCATGTGTTCAGTGGATGTCTCAGAAAATTTAGTAACTTTGCTAATTTAGGAAGCTGCTATGACTACACTGGAGCAGTCTCCTTGTGCTCATCGGACAAGATCATAAGGTGATTAACGGCCCCATCCTAAGCAGAGTTGCACCCTTCTATGACCCCTGGCTTCATTGGATTAACGAGGCTGTAACTCTGTTTAAGAGGATGGCATTGTTAAACCAGCACAGCTTTTCCCAAGCATGTTTCCTAGTTTAGTGTGATATCAGGGATATGTACCAGAGTGAGGGTACCTTTGCTCTACCCAATCTTTTCAAAGTCCTCAGAGGACACAACCCCAGGTTGGGAAAAGAAAACTCCCTGGATGTCTTTGAGGTCTGTTCCCCACTGTTCTCAGCCATAAGGAAGGGGGCTCATTGTTGCCATTATCCTTTGTTAGTCCAAGCACCCACTACATAGAACTGTTGCCCCTAGAGCCTCTATTAGGCGTGCTCCACCTTGGAGTAAAACCTTAGAATCATGGTAGGAATTAAACACAATAATGTGCCTTTTTCACAATGCGGTAGTCAGATCTTCATAAGATACTGTCACACTCCCTAACCTTGAGATGCTATGGGATCTCCACACACCCAGATAAAAATGAATGATTTCCATTGCCATCAAGAGCATTCCTTATAATACTGACCTACCCTGTAACCTTATCAAGTCCTTAATCGGTAGCAATTCATCTCCTGCCCCATTAGTGTCCCACTGATCAGAGTTACTCAAGTTGCCTGAAAATCTGGTATTTGCCACTAGCAGAAAGAGGCAGTAATGCTAAATATTAAAGGTGTCCCATTTAGGTGGCATTTTAGAGGCAGTGTAGCTTCCCTCAGGACAACACTGCAACTCTTGAAGGCTCATTTCTTATTCAGGGATTTTTTTCTGGGAAATGAGGTGGTGGAACTCAGTGTGGGTTGCCAGCACCCAGGGCAACTTCCAGCAGGAGGTGCACGCACACTCCTGGGACCGCGTGATGACATCACTTCCAGGAAGTGACATCATTGTGCAGGGCGTGCGGCCACCTCCCAGGAGTGCTCCCACGATTCAGACCTGCTCGCCTCCCCACCCCTTACCTGTCTGGCAGCAATGTTCCCTCTAAGCAGTGCAGTGTTGTGAGCCAGAAATCTACTTTGTGAGCAGCAAACTTGCAAGTTTTGAGCACACCTTTTCCAAAACCAGAATCCATTTGATTAAAAGACTTTTGCATTAGATTGTCTGAGGCATTGGTATCAATATGCTGATGACACCTACTTATGTGGTTCTCAAAAGCTTATGCCTCAATAAAGTTGGTTAGTCTTAAAGGTGCTACTGGACTTTTTACTATTTTGCAAGTACAGACTAACATGGCTAACTCCTCTGGATATTAAAGAGTGCATCTGTAATATATGGAATTCACTGCCAAATGATGTAGCAACTGCTAGAGGGTATTAGGGACTTTAAAAATAATTAGAGAAATGGGTGAATGAAAAGGTTATTCACAGTTATTTTAGCATAAGAGTTAACTGGATACTCCATGTATAGGGGCAGTATGCCGCCTGAGCCCAGACCAGGACAACCCAGGCTAGCTTGATCTTAGATCTTGGAAGCTAAGTAGGTGGTCCCTCCAGTGTTGTTTCACAGAGGCAGGCAGTGGCAACCCACCTCTGCACATCTCTTGCCTTAAAAACCTTGCAGGGTTGTTATTTATTTTATTTTGTTTGCACTATTTATAGCCAGCCTTTCTCACTGAGATTCAAGGCACATTTCACAGAGTAAGTCAATACAATCAACAGAACGGGGCATTCAATAAACAATACAATAGGAAATGGGTTGCAGAAATTTGAAAACAACCAGAAGTTGGATACAGTGCTGAAAGTGTTAAGAAACAAAAACCTAACTTCCTTAACATTTGTACCAGGGTAATAAATGTGGGGCAGATTTGATGGAGGCGGGGGAATACAGCTTGAATTTCAGGAGCTGAAGCAGATACCCTCAACTTCCACCCTCTCCAGGTACCAGCCCCCAAATCTTCAGGAATTTCCTTACCTGGAGCTGGCGGCAACCCTAGACGAGTGCAAAGCATGCGAGCCAGCTGAGGCCAGGGCGCACCATGTAGCCGACTGCCTGCCCATGCTCAGCTGCCTGCCCACCGCTGCCACCTTCTCCAGCCTCTGCAGCCACAGCAGAGAGGCTGCTTGGCGGGCCCAGCAGAGAGGCTGCACAGGCACCCGCCCACCACTGCCTCCTCCTCCAGCTCCTGGTGCAGAGAGGTGCTGGAACTGTGTTTCACTGCATTCCAGCAGGGAAAAAGCCCTGCTCATACTACCTTTTGTCAGGACCAGTCAAATGACACATAACAGTAGAAGATCCAGGTCTAATAGCACCTTTGGCTCTTCAAGTACAGACCAACATGGCTTCCCACCTGAAATGTAACAGTCTTTGAGTTTTCACGTTCACCAAAACACTTCTTTAGGATGGCTGTTGCAAAAAAAAAAATTAAGGGAATTTTTTGGGGGAAATTCCTCAGGACATGACGGTGATAGCTCCAGTAGCCTGCACTGTGAGTGAGATGCAGAGCTGCTTTGAAGGGTGCTGCTTTCAGGTTATCATGCCAACACTGAATGGTGTCCATTTTTTAAAAATAGTTTTTATTTATTTCAAATAATAAGCTCATACAAAAACACAGTGCAATCCTAAGCAGCAGGGTGGAAACCACATAGGAAGAGAACTATGCCTTGCATGGGCATAAATGGCACTTACGTCGATGCAAACCCCTCTCTGCTGGCTCCCACCCAAGGCGCAGTACGGCAGACGGGCCACCACAGGTGGGCACGCTTGGTGGCCAGGTGGAGGCACAAGTCCCCATGCCAGTGTGGGAGGTGGCGGGGTGGGGGGCAGGTTGTGAGTAAGTCCACTTCCAAACCCACTCCAGTCCTGGGAACGCCCCCTCCAGTGGCAGAAAGTTACGCCATGAAAAAAGGAAGCGCAACCCATAGGCGCCCATTGAACGAAAAAACTCGAGCCCCTCTCTTGGCATCCAGCCCTGCCCCCTGAGGCCCGAAGGAGCATAGGATGGGAACTACCATGGGAGCCAATCCGCGTCCACTTCTGGGGTGGGCAAGCCCCCCTCCCTGCATCCAAACACCTGCAGATGCACCCTACAAAGCGTCTGGCTGCGCTGCTCATGACCTCAGGTAAGTGAGCACATGGCCGAAAGCTCTGCCCGTCAGCCTTCTGCCGTGGGTACTTTGAGCATGAGGCGGGAGAAAGGGTACTCATGGTGGTGGCACTGAGTGCACTGGGGGGACTTAGCAAGAAAACTGGGAGAACTTTGCACTCGATCAAGGGAAGAAGGGCAAAGTCCAGAATGTCTGGCTAACCAACAATAACCACTCAAGTTTCCTTGCAGGTTATCTGCCTCTGAAGTTCCATCTCAGTAAGGAGCAAGGTAGCACTTTCAGGTAAGAATTAGATGGGGCGGTGGCTAACGCAGCTCGCTGATTTGTGTTGGCTGCCCCATCACCTGAACTCACTTGACCATTAGCCTTGGCAGGGGAGAGGATGGTGGTGGCAGCCCCTGCCTGCCCCAGAGGCAATTGCCCAGGAAACTACTCTTGACCAGGTGTTTGTAACTACCTGTTAACTTTCTCCCTTAAAGGTAAAGTCACCCCAAGGCAGAGCGCTTCCTCACCAGAGGGTCTTGCATCAACTGGTCACTAGCTGCACCTCTGGGGCTGCCGCTGTTGCTCACTACTATGTGCATCTTCTCAGATGTTGGAGTGTGGGCTTTGCCTCGGACATGGACCGGGCTGGGTTACTTGCAGCACATGTGTGTCTTTCTCTTGCAGGCATGTCGTGACTTATCCGGGAGATGACCAAGCATGTCTGCTTCAGCCCCCCCACCCATAATCCTCTGCAAGTGTCATTCAGATCCAGCTCAGGAAGCAATATCTCAAGGCAGTCCGCATCTCCGCCTCGCCCCTGGGAGTGTGAGGGCTGTGCAAAATGCCTTGGCTCCCTTTCCAGTCGAGGGACATTGGCACTTTTTCCAGTTTAATAAAACGTGTTGAAAAACAACAAACTACTTCTGTGTTTGCATGCCTGACTGACATTGCCCGTAGCCGCCCTCTCAACTCCCTGTCACACATGTCCTCTCACACATCCCCACAAATGTATCAAGCAATGCCCCGTCCAACCTCCCTGACCCCTTCCTCCCCTCAATGTAACTTCAGGCAGTGGGGTGGAAATTGAAGTGTGGCCCATGAATGTCTGCGCGGGGGGCGGGCACTGAGGACTTTCATTCTCTGATAGTCTGAGCTGCTGGCATCTGATATGCCAGGAAGATGGTCATTGCACATGGCAAGTTCTTGCCAGGGGGTGGGGGATGAGTTTGCAGAAGCAGAGGTGGACTTGGGCAATCTGGTGTGGGGAGGGCCTGTCAGTCCATGCTGGGGAAGGGCATCTCCCCATTACTGGGGCATGGCTGTTGAGGTCCAGCCCTTGTTCTCACACTGTAGAGGTGCAGTGATGTGTTCAAGTGTTTCCGCAGCAAGTTTGTGTGTGCTTTCATTTCCCTCGCTTCCAAACGGCCTCCTGGCCTCCCACGTGGTTCCCAGTGGGTGTCATTGAAGACCCCGCCTCCCCCACCTGCTTCTCTGGAACCTGGGGACTAATTAGGGTTGCCAGTCTCCAGGTGGTAGCTGGAGATCTCCCAGAATTACAACAACTAATCTCCAGGAAACAGAGATCAGTTCCCTACTATTTGGCCCTACTTTTCAGGGAGGGGGAACCTGTTTCTTGTGGTGGTGGCAGCGGAGGCATGGATTTGCAGGCCCACCTTACCCGCTGAATGAAGGGCTCTCCAGGGCACATACGGGGAGAGATGGTCCCTCAGGTATGCTGGTCCCAATCCGTTTAGGGCTTTAAAGGTTAAAACCAACACCTTGAAATGGATCCGGAATTCCACAGGGAGCCAGGGAAGCTGCTGTAGGATTGGTGTAATATGTGTCCTGTATGGAACACCCATCAGGACACGAGCAGCAGCATTCTGGACCCATTGTAGTTTCCAGATCAGACCCAAGGGAAGCCCTGTGTAGAATGAGTTACAATAGTCCAGCCTGGAGGTGACCGTTGCATGGATCGCTGTTGTTAGGCCCCGGGCTGAGAGATAGGGGGCAAGTTGCCTGGCTTGCAGCAGGTGGAAAAAAGCAATCCGGGCAACAGATGTGACAGGGAGGAATCCAAGATCATACCAAGACTTTTAACCGATGAGACGGGCACCAACGGGGCCCTCCCAAAGGCTGGGAGATGGAACCTCGCATCCAACAGCCCAAGGCCCAAGTACAGGACCTCTGTCTTTGCGAGGTTCAACTTCAGTCTGCTCTGTTTCACCCAACCAGACACGGCCTCCAAAACTCTCAGAAGGGCATCTGGGGCAGAGCCAGGTCGGCCGCCCATCAACAGATACAACTGGGTGTCATCTGCATACTGGTGACAACCCAGTCTGAAACTCCACACCAGCTGGGCGAGGGGGCGCATATAAAGATTGAACAACAGGGGGAGAGTATTGCCCCCTGCGGGACGCCACATACCAGTGATTGGCGTGTGGACACCCTCTCCCCCAGCACTACCCTCTGTCCCCGACTGTAGAGAAAAGAGACAAGCCACTGCAAGGCCGTCTCTCAGATCCCCACATTGGCGAGACAGTGGGCCAACAACTCATGGTCAATTGTGTCGTACGCCGCTGAGAGATCTAGCAATATCAACAGTGCCAACCCACCTCGATTCAGGTGTCTGCGGAGATCGTCTGTGAAGGCGGCCAACACTGTCTCCATCCCATGGCCCAGACGGAAACTGGACTGGTATGGGTCCAGGACAGATGTCTCTTCCAGGAAAGCCTGCAGCTGTTCCACCACCACTAAGCCTTCTTGATTTTTTCATCTTGTAATTTTTTAAATCTTATTCTTGGCTCCTTCCCATCCCATACAAAATCATTTATTCCTTTATGCCATTTTTAAAGATCTTTTAATCTACATGGATTGGTAACATTTGGAACAGAAGATTCAGCTTTGGTAATATAGTCATTTTGATAGCAGAAATTCTTCCTAGTCATGAAATTTTCAATCTTTCCCATCTTTGCAGATCTTCAATAATATTTGTCCAATTTTTTTGATAGTTATCTTTATATAAATTATCATTTTGCCCCATTACATATATACCGAAATATTTGATTGTCTTTTTAATGACGATATTTATTTATTTATTTATTTATTTATAGTCCGCCTTTCTCACTGAGACTCAAGGCAGAATACATAGCATGAGATTAGTACAATCAGTATCGGGAACATTTCCATACAACAACAAGGACATTTCTATACAGTGTTAAGGACATTTCCACAACGTCATAGGATTTTACAAAGACGTAGCATTAGCAGGGATCCAGTACAGAGTAGAAGAATTGCTGAAACAGAACATAATCCGTTCTAGGACTGACATTAGATAAACATGAAGTACAGGTAGTATAAGAGTACATATTTGAGCAACAGATAATATGCAAGGCAACATAGTGGTGAAGTCTATGGTCCCTAACTCATTAGTGAATCATTTGAGACCCCTCCCTATAATGCTTCCCTCCAATCTGAGTAAAAAGCCTTTTTGAATAATTCGGTTTTGTATAATTTGCAGAAAGCCAGGAGAGTGGGAGCTCTCCTGACTTCCTCAGACAGACCTTTCCATAGGGTGGGGGCCACCACAGAGGAAGCCCGTATGTGGGCTGCTGTTGATTTTGCTCATGTGCAGGCCGGCACCTGCAAGAGACCTGTTCAGATGAGCAAAGCTGCCATGGAGGGACATATGGAGTGAGACGATATTATAGGTATGCTGGGCCAAGGCCATGAAGAGCTTTGTATGTGAATTGAGCATGGTAACTGATAGGTAGCCAATGAAGTGACTGTAGGATGAGAGTGATGTTCATGCTCCTGCTTGCTCCTGATAACAGTCGAACTGAAGTATTTTGCACCAGTTGGAGTCTCCTAGTTAATTTAAATGGGAGACCAATATATAGTGCATTACAATAGTCAAGTTCTGATGTTTCCCTTGCATGAATCCAGGTGGCCAGGTCAGCCAGGTCAAGGTAAGAAGCCATCTTCCAGGCTAAAGTGAGATTGTAGTAAGCATTTTTTTGCGGCTGCCTTAACTTGTTTTTCTAGTAGTAGCGCTGGATCCAATATAACCCCTAGGCTCTTAACCGAGTCTGCAAGGGTCAGACGAACTCTATCAAAAGTGGAGAATACAATGTCTTTCAAGATGGAACCCCCACTGCCCTGTCAGACATTCATGGGCCACACTTCAGTTCTCACCCCACTGCCTGCAGTTACATTGAGGGGAGAAGGGAGCAGAGAAGCTGGACGGGATGCCACTTGACACCTGCTCCTTCTGTCAGCAGAGCCCACCCCATCCATCCCAGCCCTGAACCAGGAATCATTCACTGGGATGTGTGAAAAGACATCCCTATGAGGGGTTGGGGGGGGCTACTGTCATCTACAGGCAAGCAAAGAGACAGGCAGTTTGTTTTTTACAACACATTTTATTAAACTGGAAAAGGTGAAGGGGTTGTCTGGATATGTATCCTGCCAATGTCCCTTGGCTGGAAAGGGTGCAAAGGCAGTTTGCGCAGCAGTCAGAGCCACAAAATCCATTCCTCCTCCTGCCCTCTCAGACGAGGTTGAGATGTGGGCTGCCTTGGGGAACTGCTCCCTGGGCTGGACCTGAATGGCACTTGTGGAGGATTACCGAGGTCTGAAACAGCCACGCTCCATAGTCTCCTAGATGAGTTGCGACCTGCCTGCAAGGGAAACAAAGACATGTGTTGCAAGTGACCCAGCCCGGTCCACAGCTGAGGCCAAGCCCAATTTGCAATGTCTAGGAAGGTGTCCAGTGGTGGGAGCAGCAGCGGGAGCTCCACAGATGCCGCTTGTGACCAGATGACACATGACCCTCTGGCGCGAAAGTGCTCTGCCTTGGGATGATCATCCTGTGAGGGAGAAAGTCAAGGGGCTGAACAGCCTCCAGCAACAGAGAGTTACGAAAACCCAGTCAACCCAACCTGAGGCTGCACTTCCTCCTCTGCCGGGGGGTGGGGGGAACCTGGCTGAGGGAGTCTGAACAGAGCACCCAAATGGGTAGCTGGCATCCCCCCCCCCCCGGAATGGCTGTGTCAAGACTAGTTTTCTGGGCAACTGCCTCTGTGGTAGGCAGAGGCGGCCACCACTGCCCCGTCCCCCGCCGAGCTTCACCTGCAGAGGCTGGAAGTCAGGAGAGTTCAGGTGAGGAGAGCAGCTGGTACAAATCAGCAAGCCGGGGCAGCCGCCACCCCAACTCCTTCTTACCTGTCAGTGCACCCTCGCTCCTT
This sequence comes from Eublepharis macularius, assembly GCF_028583425.1. Taxonomy (NCBI): domain Eukaryota; kingdom Metazoa; phylum Chordata; class Lepidosauria; order Squamata; family Eublepharidae; genus Eublepharis; species Eublepharis macularius. Next base: position 102,681,318 of record NC_072794.1, on the reverse strand, counting down.
CCTGAGCTGGGACTCAGATAGGGTTCCCATCCCCCTGCTCGGGGCAGGGGATCTCCCGATCCCTCCCTCCCCCGCGCCCACTTACCTGGCCGGCAGGGGAGCGCGCTCCCTGGGGCGCCCCCTCCCCGGGTGGCGTGGCGTTCCCCTGGATGCGGGGCATGCTCCCACGCTGTGAGAGCAGGTGGTGGCAGAGAGAAAGCAGGTGGCAGTTGCAAGAGCATGCCGCTCTCACTGCTGCTGCCGCCACCGCCCGCTTTCTCGCCACGGCCGCCGCCGTCACTCTGCAACCAGCGCCAGCAGGGTGAAGGGGTGCGGCAGCGGCAGCGAGAGAGCGAGCTGAGGTGGCCACAGCCTGCTTTCTCTGTCGCTGCTGCCGCCATGCCCCTTGACCCTGCTGGCGTGGGCAGCACAGGGGCAGCAGCAGCCGTGGCATGCGCGAGAGGGCGTGACGGTGGCGGTGGCGGAGAGAGAGAGAGAGAGAGAGAGAGAGAGAGAGAGAGAGAGAGCTGCCTGCTCTCTCTGCCCTTCCTCCCTGCATGATGACGTCAAAAGTGACGTCATCACGCACACCGGGAGCGCGCAAGCAGGCACAACAAGGACAGCTCCCCGATGAGGTAGGAGCCAGCGTCCCAGTCTCCTGCTGGGAGACTTGAGGGACCTGGCAACCCTAGACTCAGATAACCTGCAAGGGGACTTGGGTGGTTATTGTTAGTTAGTTACTTCCTTCCATGTAAGAGCCATTTATGCCCGTGCAAGCCTTAGTTCTCTTGCTGTGCACTTTCCACTCCCACCCCCCTTAGGATTGGGCTGTTAGTCTTCTTTTTACTGAGTTTATATCCAGAGTACAATCCAAATCTGATTTTTTGTTCCATTATGTATTTCAGAGAAATGTTTAGTTTTGTTACTGATATAGCAACATCATTGGCATTGCTTTTCATCTTATTTTCTTCTTTGCCTTCTTTTATTCCAACAATTCTGATGTCTTGTCTAATTTTTATAACCAGTATTTCCATTAAACAATAGCAGTGACATTGGACAACCCTGATGAGTTCCTTTTGCTATTTTAATTTTCTCCATTAGGGAGCTATTCACTAAAATTCTGGTTTGCTGATCTATATAGATACTTTGCATCCAGTTTAAAAATTCAGTCCCATAGTTCATATTTTGTATTACTTTTATCAAAAATAGCCAAGACACATTGTCAAAGGCTTTCTCTGCATCCAAAAACATAAATGCCATTTTTCTCCTTTTCTCCTTGAATACTCAGTTGCATTAAGCAGCACCTATCTGATCTTATCTCTCAAATATCTCTTTGGAATAAATCCTATTTAATCTTCATGAATTAGACCTGGAATGCATTTTCTTAATTTCGCTATCATAATTGTAGTAAAAATTTTATAATCCACATTTAATAATGAGATTGGTCTATATGATTGTGATGATAATGAATCATTCCCTTTTTTATTTATTAAGGTTGTATTTGCTTCTTGCCAAGTTAATGGTATATACTTTCTCTTTTATATTTCATTCATTACTCTTTGTAAGGGTATTGCTAATATATCTTCAAAATATTTATAATATGTTACTGTCAGCCCATCTGGACCAGGTGCTTTGCCTGTTTTTAGTTTTTTAATAGTATGATTAAACCCTTATATTGTCATCACTTGATTCAAAATTCTTCTATGTTCAGATGTAAATTCTGTTATTGGGTGAGATGCAGGGCTGCTTTGAATGGTGTTGGTTTCAGGTTATCATACCAACACTGAATGATGTCCTTCTTGAATATAGGCAACTCCTTGAATGAAGTAAACTCTCAGTTTTGGAAGACGGGATCAGGAAACATGATGTTTCAGAGTGTTATTCAGAGGCATCTGTATGAGGCAATTCATTTGGTACTGTAGAACCCAACAAAAGTGGAATGGGCAAAGAGCAAGCAAAAGCACTGAAACCGTCCTATATCAGAGTCCAAAAGTACCATAAAAACCAACAAAGTTTTCCAGAGTATAAACTTTTGTGAGTCAAACTCACTTCATGAAATATGAAAGAGACCTGAAGTTCATAGCCTGGCTCTACTTTATTGCAGGTGTAGCAACAAAACATGTTCCTTCTTGTCTTCTGGGTCACAGAGTCTGAGGAAATCCCTGTTGCCAGTTTAACTGTCTTCATTACTCTAAGGTAGCTGAATGGTTTTGGAACAGGAAATACCCCTTCAGCAGCAACAGGCAAACATTTTGCCTAGGCATCATGCCCAGCTACTGGTTCTTGGATCATATTCTCTCACAATTCATGAGATGTAGGTGGAGCTGTGGGAAGTGGAATTCCCCGGGTAATATGTTTGGAACAAATGTCTTCCTTCCTAAATGCACAACAGCAGAGGAATTCTGCTTCCTGCAGCACCTACTCACTGCTGTGCTTCTTGGGAGTGAATAAGTGTCTGGGTTGAGGCAGCCAATTGCTTAGGCTCAAGTCTGGGAATATTTGGTGCCAAGAATAATATTTAAAACCAGTGTTATCCCAAAGAAGATCAGTTCCTGATCTCAGGCACTGATGCAATGTACTTCATTTGTATAGTTAGTTCTGACTGCAGCATATGGAATATTTTGGCAGAGACTGGGGTGGTAGTGGTCAAGAAAGGTCAGGAGTCGTGTAGGGTTGCGAACAAACTAGGGAAAACAGATGGCTGGCCTGTTTTATTGCTTTAATAACAGTTTGATTTGCAAAAACTAGTCTATGAAGGTTTCTGAGGGAGCAGTCATAAGCAGGTATACTTGGAAGTAATTCCCACCATTCAATAGAGTTTACTCCTAGGAAAGTGTTCTTAGGTTTTCAGCCTATTGTATGTAGATAGGAACTGATGCATATGAACATCTACAAGCTGTTGTTAAAGCTACAGGGGCAGGGTCTACTAAAGAAGCAGCCTAGGTGCAGAATATCATCCTGGATTGCTTTACTGACCCACAGTTTGTTGCGGGTTAGCCCTTTGATTTAACAGGATTTTACTTTTATTTTTTACAGTTGTTATAACATTGTTATTCTGTTATGCAAAATAACCTTTTCTCTGTCTAGTCTGTCCATTAATGATGATTCTGGGTAATGGACTGTGATGAACCGCAACTACTAAAAGTTCTTGGAGTGTGATACATATGCCTGGCTGAAAGGTACAGGTTATGTAGTGTGAATTTGGTCAGGGAAACAAGCTACAGTTCTAACATTTTTGCAGAACAAGGCCTGTTCCTCTGCCTGCCTGAGCCTGCTTACTTGCTACCTATACAAGCTGTAGCTTTGGGAAATACATATTGCATCTCATTATCGTTACCTCCAAAGAAAATCTCTGTAAAATTGCCCCATAACATCCTACTATTTAGGGGCACATGAAACATAGCAAAGTTAGATTGCAGCAATCATAGCTGTGAAGTCATGGTCAATTATACAAGGTTAGTCCATTAAAAAAGTGACTTGAGTTCCAAATCAGGTTAATGAGTATTTTTTAACCCTTCATCTTAGATATTATCTTTTTTAAACGTGGCCTGCCAACTAATTTAGCCATTTTCAAATGAGTTCAAATATCTGTTTATCTGCAATTAGTAATGTAAAACCTTTACCATTACACTGTAACAATACATGTTAAATATTTAATTTGATACTATTTCATACGTTTAAACCTGCAATTTGCATGTCACATCCTCCCAAACTCTGACAGTCATATTTAACACCTGAGTGGACAGAATTAATTTCTGTTTGGGTATTTCTCTCCAAATGTCTCTCCAAGCAGTAAAGACAAGCAAATATAAATACCATTAATTATACAAACCTATGAGGTAGCTACACAGAATTATAGAATCATAGAATTGGAAGAGACTTCCAGTGTTATCTAGTCCAACTCCCTGCACAATGCAGGAAATTCACAACTACCTCCCATTCCCCCATACACACCCAGTGACCCTTGCTCCATGCCCAGAAGATGGCAAAATATCATCAGGATCCCTAGCTGAACTGGCCTGGGGAAAATTGCTACATGACCCCAGGGTGGTGATTGGCATTACCCTGGGCAGGTAAGAATGGGCCACAAGAACTAAGAACTGATGTAACCCTTCTTGCCTTCCCTCCCTCTCATGATCTGCATAGGTTCACAGAATCAGCATTTCTGTTAGATGACTATCTAGCCACTGCTTTAAAACCTCCAAAGAAGGAGAACCCACCACCTCCTGAGGAAACCTGTTCCACCGAAGGACTGCTTTGTCAGGAAATTCTTCCTAATGTTTAGCTGAAAACTCTTTTGATTTAATTTTAACCCATTAGTTCTGATCTGACTTTCTGGGGCAATGGAAAACAATTCCACGCCACCCTCTATATGACAGCCCTTCAAGTACTTGAAGATGGTTATCATATCACCTCTCAGTCATCTCTGCTCCAGGCTAAACATACTGAGCTCCTTCAACCTTTCCTCACAGGACTCGATCTCCAGACCTCTCACCATCTTCGTTGCCTTCCTCTGGACTCACTCCAGCTTGTCTATATCCTTCTTTAGTTGTGGTGCCCCAAACTGAACACAGTTCACATTTAGAATGCTGTAGACAGTTTTGGTTAGCTCACCTCAAAACGGGTATCTAAGCATTCAAAAAAGTACAGAAAGGCAACTTGCAGATAGAGCATAAGAATTTTTCTTCCAGCATAAATCCCACTTTGTTCAATGGGATTTACTTTCAACTAAGAGTACACAGGATTGCAAGCTAAGGTTATCAAGGACTTGGGAGCACCTTCTTGCAGAATACATCTAAACCATTTTTCTTTTTAATTTTTTTAAAATTTCAGTTAATAAACTCACAAACACGAAAATCTAAACCATTTGAGGTTTGAGTTATGGGTAGGTAGAGCAAGACAGATGTTTACAAAATTACCAGTGATTAGATAGCACTGATACAGAGAAAATGTTCTTCCACATTCATAATAGCAGAACTTGTGATTCCTATTGAAGTTGACTACTTGGCAGTGAGTTCAGGAGTCACAAGCAGAGATGGGCACGAACCACAAAAAGAATGAACCATGAGGTTCGTGGTTCGTGGATTTTCACGAACCACGATCCTTGAACTGGCACAAACTGGGGCCAGTTTGTGGTTTGTGGGGTTTAAACGCCCCTTTCCGGCCGCTTAGCAGCAGCAGGGAAAAGAACATTTTACAGTTTAAAGGGCCCTTTCCTGTTTTGCAAGTGGCAGGTTCCTTTAAACTATCAGTTCATGGGCGGTGGGGGAGTCCCTCTCGCCACCTGCCAGCTGATAGTTTAAAGGGACCTGCTGCTTGCAAGCGGCAGGGCCCTTTAAACTGCCCAAACACCAGACCCTACCCCCACCCCACCCACAGAGCCCCACCCCCAGCCTGTGGGCCTGTGCAGTGGCGGAGGCAGCCAAAAACGGCCTCCCCGCCCATCAAATGGCCTCCGCAGCCACCATTTGAGGGGCAGGGAGGCCGTTTTCAGCAGTGGACAAAGCCAAAAACAGCCTTCCCATCCCTCAAATGGCCACTGCAGCTGCCATTTGAGGAGCAGGAAGGCCATTTTCGGCCTTCTCTGCCACCCTGCAGGCCCACGCAGCAGCAGAAGAGGCCAAAAATGGCCTTCCTGCCCCTTGCAGGAGAAGGGGGAGGATGCTGCTGGCCTGCAGGGCAAGGTAAGTGTGGGGCTGGTGGTTTGGGCAATTTAAAGGGCCCTGCCGTTTGCAAGCAGCAGGTCCCTTTAAACTATTAGCTGGCAGGCAGCAAGGGGGGATCCCCCCCTGCCACCTGCCAGCTGATAGTTTAAAGGGACTTGCCGCTTGCAAGCCACAGGAAAAATTTATATGGCCATTTCCCTGGGGAAATGACCATTTAAACTGCCCTTTATTACTCAAACGAACCAGTAGACCAGTTCGTAAAAGTTCGCGGAAATGAGCTTCCACGAACCACTGGTTCACGAACCACGAACTGGCCTGGTTCATGCATTTTTTTGGGTCGTAATTCGATTCGTTCCCATCTCTAGTCACAAGACACAAGACAAAATGCATAATTCACTTATAGAACCCTAGACTTAGGGTTGCCAAGTCCCCCGACTCCTCAGATAGGAGATCAGGGGCCTGGCACTTACTGTGCTGTGTGTCCTGGCTTCCTGCTCCCAGCGCGGGTGAAGGGGTAGCCTGGGAGCATTCCTGCGCTTACCAGGCCGAATCAGTCCGCTGTGGGGCATGATTTGGCCTGAACTGGGCCTGCAGCGGGTTGCAAATTGGGCTGCTGTGGGTGTGGGAGCATGTCATGCTGCATGGGGGGCACCCCAGGAAGCATGTCCTCCTGCTGGCCAAGTAAGTGGGGGTGGGGGGAGGGTGGAAGCATGGGATCCCCTGCCCTGGGCAAGGGAATGGCACCCCTACCTAGGCTAGTTTCATTTCTGTTATTTAAAAGGTTATTAAAGTTATGGAGAACAGGTCTATTAAGAACAGCATTTTAATGTAGTCTCTACTGGGGATATTTGTTAGCTAATGTAGCAAAGTTGAATAGACAGGAAAGCATGAAATCATGTGTAGTGAAACATTCTTCAAGCAAGTATATTGCAACCAATAAAACTTACTTTTTAAAAAGCTGATTCACATTCACTTGCAATTTTATAGTAGCAGAAGAAAAACAAACCTAATCTAAATAGCACTATTTCTTAATACAAGTGGAGAGCTAATCTAGCTGCACCTGAGTGGGTGTATGAGATCATGGATGGACCTCTGGCATGCTTGCACAGGAGAACTCTGCAGAAGGATGTTGCTTGTTGCAAGACGAAGAAGAGAGACAGAACAAAGACACAGAAAGAGAAATAAGAGGGAAGCTTCTATCTGAGTCAAACAGAGCCAGTATGGTGCAACAGCTAGAGTAACAAACTAGGATCTGGGCAACGCAGATTCAGTTCCCTGCTCTGCCAGGGAAGCTTGTTGGGTGACCTTGGGCCAGTCACATACTCTCAACCTAACCTACCTCACAGGGTTGTTGTGAGGAAAAAATGGAGGAGAGAAAAATGGTATAAATCACCTTGGGTCCCCACTGGGGAGAAGGGCAGGGTATAAATAAAGTAAAATAAATAAATACACAATTGGTTTTAGAGAAAAAGGAAAAAATAACACCCTCAGTATCCAGGTTTGTTGAGTTTCCTCTATTCCAACAGTCTCCATGTTGATAGGTAGTATACTGGGGATGGGGATAAAAGAACAGAGGAGAGCTGTCTCTCAATGTACCTTTTGTGAACTTGCAAAGGAATTTGTCACACTATGACAGATACTGACCTAACCAAGTAAGGCAAATGGTATGAAGTTCTTATTTTCACTTTTACTGAGATAAGGCACATTGATTTAAAAAGCCAAGCAGGACCAATGTATCTGTGGACTTCTGTTTGACAAAGTGTATCCTGCTCTGTAGAGTTCAAGGTCATAATCTGAACTAACTAGACATTTCCTTTTGAAAAAGGACATTCCATTAATTGTATTGTCGAAGGCTTTCACGGCCGGAGAACGATGGTTGTTGGGGGTTTTCCGGGCTGTATTGCCGTGGTCTTGGACCACGGCAATACAGCCCGGAAAACCCCCAACAACCATTCCATTAATTGTTTGACACATAAATATCTAGTGACATTGCCAATATTCAAGAATAACAGGCTTTTAAAAAGACATTTCCTAAGTTGCAATACACATTTGTATTACAAGCAGAGGTCCCTTGCTCTCAAATCCTTAAACCATGTGTAATTAAAATTAAGAAACATCCCAAGTATATGTGCTTTATTTGCATCTCTTTGGAGCCAGATGTACAGGAGGAGCAGACTCCGGTATCTTTCATAGAATTTTGTTATGCAGAGCAGAGGAAAGCTGCAGATGCCAAAAATCCCTTTCCTCTACACAAATATTAAAGTTACAAGAGTTCTGGCCCCCTTTGTTACAAGAGTTCCATCTCCCTCACAAGCCCAATATAGTACCTGCCTACTAATGAAAATCTCAACCTAACCTTCTTCTTGTGCATTCTGTACTCATTGCTTGTGGATATCTCTTGTGTAGAGTCTTAAGGGGACTTATGATAGACCTTCAGGAAGGTACTTGTTTATGTACTTAGGAAATGTATATGCTGCCTTTTCATGAGCAAAGTGCACTCAATGCAGCTCTCAAAAGTTAAAATGTATTAAAGTGTGACATTTCCTTTAAAAATCACCATAAAATCTAGCAGTGTAGACATTTACAGTGCAGTCCTAAACAGAGTTACATCTTTCTCAATCCACTCAAGTTAATATGATTAGAAGAAGGAATCTCTGTTTAGGATTGCATGTTTGACAAAACTCAGAGCAAATAAAACCTTATCTTACCAAAAAATTCTAAAACAGATAGGTCTTTAAAAGCATCCTGTACTGCAGAGAGGTCTGTTGAAACTCTTGGGGAAGGGAATGCTACAATTCAAGAGCAGCTGCTAGGAAGGCTTTTGGTTGAGCCTCTTGCCAAAAAGTTTGGGTTCCCATAACTTGGTCTCTTTGCATGACGTTAGAGAACATGCAGGTGCATATGGGTGAAGGCAGCCCTTCAGGCACTTTGTATCCAAGCTGTCTATGCATTTAAAGGTAAAAACAGCATTTTGAATTGATCTTTGAAATACATTAGTACTGGATGCCAATATAGTTGGTACAAAGTATGCTTAGCAGGTTCATTGTTGCATGTTCTGTTTAGTGTTGAGACTGCTGCATTCTGAAGCAGTTGAAGTTTCTGGACTGTCTTCAAAGGCAGCCCCACATAGAGTGAATTAAAATAGTCTGATCTGAATATTACTAAGGGTCAAACTACAAGAAAATTTTTAATAAGTTTCCCTGGACCTGACCTACTTTCTGCACAGCCACAAAGCACCTGCAGGAAATGTCAAGAGGGCCCCGGGCCACTTTGATGTTCTTAGCTCCCCATCTACCATTGCTGCCACCAGGCGCAGCACAGCTCCAGTCCTCCACTGCCAGTCCTCCACTGCTCCCAGCCTTGCCAACAATGACAGATGAGGCTTATGCACAGATGTCAGGTGTTTTGTGGGCATTAAACCCCCTAGTTTTTAATCTCAGATTTCAGATTTTTTTTGCAACACTGGGGAATCCCCTAAGGTTGGTGAAACATTTATCTTGTTCCCAAGTGACCCCAATCTGCCCGTTTAAATATTCACAGGGTTTGTGTGTGTTTCTTGGCTATTAGTATATAAATTGAATATCATTATGATATTAATCCATAGTGCACTACAGGAGGTGTGTGCCAGTAACAGGACATAAGTTTAAAGCTGTATGATGAACATCTTCTTTCAATCCTATCAGTGTATCTCTGCAACTGTATAATAATCTTATTAGCAGATAACATCAGATCTCTAAATTTGAGGCCTTCCGTTTATGTGAAGCCCATGATTGATGATACTGAAAACTGCCAAGGCACTGAGGCTTTTATTAATGAGCTGTTACCTTTACCTACTAGTATTTACCACTCAGACAAACCACTTTTAGCAGATTTTATTAGCCAAGAAAGACAGGACTGCTCTCATATCTTCAAGAATTCTGTCCACATTGTCCAGTTGAATCAACTAGAAAGTATCCATAGAAATCTGACTAACAGAAGCCTCAAGAACATCCGAAGAATGCTGTTTCAAGTAGTAAGAGGCCCCCCAGAGGAAACAGCGGATATCTATGCAGCTTGTTATGACCAATGTGCTTCACAGCTAAACACTTCGCAGCTAAATCAATAGTATCTGATTCACTGTGGATGCTGCATTAATCGCAGAGTCTGGGGCAATGGGAGAAGACTCATGTTGAATCTGATCAAACATAAGCTAGAACTCACTTTCTAAAGTAATTCTACTGTACACTACCTACAGTACAGTACAGTGGTGGTAGTGTTAGCAGTCAGACACCTCCTCCCACTGAAGGGCAGTTTATAGATATGAAATCATAAACACCCTCCCTCATATGTCAGAAGCACAAGGCACTGCCTGGCATAAAATGGCACAAAAATGGATGCCAGCAATGTAAAAGTCTGGAAAAATATTTTAGAAGGGAGTCAGAGCCATTGAATGACTAATGGCCCCCTCCATGCCCTGGAGAGATGCATAATTTAGAACAATGAGGTCTCCCAAGAAACTCCTGACTAATCTCATCCTTGCCTGGCCTTACTTTCCCTCACCCATTTACCCTGATTAAACACCATTTAATGCTATTCACTAAACTTGATCGTTTTTCCCATCCAGTACTCAAAGGGCAATGAAGCACCATTTACACCTGTAGTCCAGCTCAGGTAGACCCATTAAGCCTCTCCCAACTCATTAACCACCTCCAGAAAACCCGTTAGGTCATTGTTTTGTGGGCGAAGATGCCAGCTTGTCTTAGGGAGCATTTTGCCCTGTATCTGGATTCCCTAGCCACCAATGAGTATGTCTGTGTCTTTGGATCTGAACACACGCCCCCAAAACTGTTTGGGCCTTCTCTTCTTCTCCATGAAATGCTGGTCGTTTTGCTGTTGCCTTCATAGACCTCTGTCTTCTAGATGGGTAACTATCGCCCTCTCCGAAACTGCTTTCTCTCCTTTCCTCCTTGATTTTCTCTTAGTTATCCTTGTATGTGTGCTGTGTGTGATTTTTGTACATTTGCCCTTTTCTTTCTCTTAATAAAAACCTTTCAAGTTGAACATCTGACAGATTTTATTTCAAGAGTTCTCTAAAGGAATAATCTCTGTAAACATAGGTGGAGAATCCCAGTTACCCACTCTAGCTTGTCTCCTTTGAGCTAATTCCCCCAACTAATTAGGGAAACCACCTATTTAGATAATGGTAGAGCCAAAGAAACTACTTTTCTGCCTCCATTACATCTGTTCTAGTTTGTAAGATTTGGCAGGAATCTTTCTTTGCCATGGCTCCACTTGTCATCCCAATCACTTCATTAACCTTAGTTCTTATTTATTTATTTAAAATATTCCTATGCCTGCTTTCCTTCTAAGCATCTCAGGACCCAAAGCCAAGTAAATAACCAAGGGGCTGAGAACCAAAGGGCTAGATGTAATCTAGCATGTGGGAAAGGTCACTTATGTCTTTTGTATGCAAGGTCATTAAAACAACTACTGGTTTGAAAATCTGCTGGAACTGACAGAAAAGCTTTGAACCCATCTCTCTTAACTGGTGGAGAATTTTAATTGATCCCCCACCCATGCTGAGGCTCTGTGCCACCTCTAGATCCCAACAGATATTGGTTTTTCTGTAACAGAGAGTCTGTCTACACAAGACATCTTACACAGAAAGACAAGACATCTTACACTTGTTCTCTCATTGTGGATACACATGCACTGCTAGGGAGACAAGAGTGCAATTGAATGTAAGACCACACAGAAAGTAAGTCACTTGACTGTCCCTGTGTAAGTTGTCTTGTGTAGAGAGACTCAGAGTCACGTTAAAGTCTTCCTCCACTGGATCACCTTCTCCCTCCCAGCACAGAACTTCGAATCAACAGTTGTTCTGCTGTACCCATAGGGCTCAGGTTGTCATGGAATCAATGAAAACCTGAGTTGGTCTATACAGCACAGACTTGGTATGAATGTAGAAACCATCCAAAATTAGGGATTTCAAACATCAAAATCAGCTTGGTCAGCTCAGGCAGGGTAATTGTAAGGCAGCAGGTTTGGCAGTACATCAATAGAATCTCTGATATGTTTCATGAGTCCAGTGCCAGGAATAAACACTTAAGTCCGGCAACTGAGAGCGGAACTACAAGTGACAAAAGGCACAGGTTGGACACTTGTCAGCTTCCCTCAAGTTTTGATGGGAAATGTAGGCAGCTTGGCGGAATGTTGGACAAGTGACAGTTGAAAAGTCCATTGGACAGCAGTCAGAGATCCAAGCTGCGAGACTAGGATGCCTACATTTCCCATCAAAACTTGAGGAAAGCGGACAAGTGTCCAACCTGTGCCTTTTGTCACTTGTAGTTCCGCTCTCAGAAACTGATTACCTGGGTAGGAAGAAATAGTCACAACATATTATGGTGATATTACCCCTCTGGACATCAGGTCATGCCTGCTGTTGTACTGAAAAACCAGGAGGACATGGTTGTGACAGTCCCATTCCACTTCCATTAAGTCAGGTCTTGTTAATGCATGCCAGATCAGTCTGTTCATCCATGGTTAAATCCTGGATAATAGAAGTCTTCTCATTCACTGATCTGGCATTCAACAGGCTTGATGGCTTGCTGGTCTCATTAAGAGTTCAAATGGGAAGAGGAGCAGAGAGGCAACAGCCTCATAGTTCTCCTGGCTTGCTGCTGTTTGTTTCTCACCATCATACCTCCCTGTGCCTGAAATTCTGGTGATGTTAGGAACAAACATTGGAACAACAGGTCATTAGTGCTCTGGGAAAGCCCCATGCTAAGGCTTCAGATAAATCCCACGATTTCTTCCTCTCTTGAACAGGAGCTGCTGTGACATCTATAAATAACAGGCCTAGATAAGGACAGTGGTTTTGTCAACAATGTTGTTCTCCACTAAGGAAACATTTTTACCATATCTTTGAGTTGCAATTTTTACCCCTCTCTTAGGATCTGATTACACCTGCACTAAACAAGAGCTAGGGTGGAGGGAACCACAGCTCAACTTGTGTTTAAAGTATGACTGCACTCATTTTCAAAATGGTGTGAGGGGAGAGAAATGGGCTGAGGAGCATGTGCAGAGCAGGAACAGCTTTTCCAGTCTTTGCTTTCCACCCAGTTTGCTTTTGCAGATAGAAGAGGGGAAGCCACTCCTGCCTCTGCACACTTGTGAGGCCATTTCCCCACCAACACCATTTTAAAAGTGAGTGCAAGCACACATTAAACACGAGTTTAGTTTCCCCCAACCCATCTCACATTTAGTGCACATTTAACCAGACCCTTAATCTTGATGCTCTTCTTTCTTCAGGTTGCAACTAGGGTTACCAGGTCCCCTTAGCCTCTCAGCATGGGGGCGGGGGGGGCTAGTACTTACCTTGAGGATCTTCTCAAGGTGGGGTGGGGTGTAATGACATCACTTCCGGAATTTGGGCCCCTGTGAAGTGCAGGAGCATGCCCGCTGCTGGGCGTGATGATATCACTTAAGGAAATGATGTTGCAGCTGGTGGGAGCCTGCCTCATGCTTGCCCTGGAGGTTTTTTGACTGCTGCTGGGCCTGTTACCTGGACCTTTCCCCCCTGCCAGCCAGGTGAGTGGCAGCGGGGGGAAGAGGCTGGGAGCAGGGGATCCCCCACACCCATCGGGGGACCTGGCAGCCCTAGTTGCAACCTCTTTTTCTGTTGGGTCTGCCAATTCCAGGTTAGGAAATTTCTGGATATTTGGGGGTGGATCTTGCAAGGGTGGGGTTTGGGGATGGGAGGCTTCTCATTAGGGTATAATGCCATAGAGTCCACCCTCTTAAGCAGCCATTTGCTGCAGGTTACTGATCCCTGTCACTCAGAGATAAAGTTGTAATTCTGGAGACCTCCAGATCCCACCTTGAGGTTGGCAACCCTATTTTAACAGCACTTATATGCTGCTCTTCTAGACAGATTAGTGCCCCATTCAGAGTGGTGAACAAAGTCAGTATTGTTACTATCCCCACAATACACCTGGGAGCTGGGGCTGAGAGGAGTGGGTTAGCCAAGGCCACCTACAGAGTTCATGACAGTCATGGGATTCAAACCAGCAAAGTGCTGATTTACAGCTCAACCCCTTAACCACTATGCTACAGCAGCTCTTTATTTTCTGGCAAGGGCCATAAATAGAGGGACACATGGTGGCAGAGCCCCCTTAGAAATATACCCATCCCCCTCTATACCACTTTGCTGTCCGTCCGTCCCACCACTCGGTTCATTCACCCATCCTCCCCCTCTCACTTGACAGGCTGACCACTGGCCATTCGCCAGGCACTCTGCCCTACTGCCACTGCCTGCCTTCTGTGTCTCCTCCTCCTCCCCTACTTCCTGAAGCAGTGGAGAGAGGCAGACCCTTCTGCTGCCCCCCTCCCCACCACTCTGCCCTCCCAGCCACATGCATGTGCACATGCATGAACAAACACGCCTCTGTTTGGGTGGAACCACCACCCTTTCCCCAGAGTTTTCTGTGAACTGTTCTACAAGCTGTATGCATGGAGCTTTGTTAATTATACTTTGACAGGCAAATCAGGAAATCCTAGACAAATCTCATTCCTGATAGAGGTAAAACAGCAATCTGAGCATCTTCCCTAGATCTGGAATGATGCCTCATAATACGCTGCTTTTTTAAAGCCTTGTTTTCCTGACCTCACTGATCTACTATCAATAAAAACCTCAGGAGTCACCAACATTCTGTGGATTTCCCCTCATAGGAAACTCCAAAGCCCTGACTTGGCATCTTTACAGGATTTCCAGCAGGTTGGACATTCCACCCTAAATGTAGATAACTGCAGCCTGATATGAAGGTCCAAGGAAAGGGCTTCCTTATAATTTACAATAACAAATCTATTTTAGATTCTGTGGTGCAAAAGACATATCCTACCTTTTGGAGATATGACAAATACTAAAAATATTATAGCTCCAGTTTGCACAGTGTTATTGCAACTTACGAAGCTAGAATCTTGCAATTAAACCACAGAAAAAATTAAAAGAAGCATGTGTGTGTCAGAACTGTCTTCTATTGAATACAAGTCAATGTAGATATATGTGCATGTGTGTATTTAAATTATTGAGGGCAAGTAGCATGTTAGCTGCCAGATAAATTGTGATTTTCCCCTCCTACAAATTCAATAGGATTTACTCCCTAGGGCAATGTAAGTCTATATTCTCTGAGGTACATGCATCAGACAACCAATGCATGGAACAAGTAGTAGAATGATGTACCCATGAAAGAAAATCTGTTCATCTTTCATAATGCTTTCCCCTATTCCTCTTCTTAACCTCCATGTAGGAGAAAGTAGAAACAGCACTTGGAGACATCAACTAGAATAGTCTGCAATAGGAACAAAACAAATAAATGTAAGGAGCAGCCCACTAGGGCCTTGGGGCCAGGATTCTTTGACAGAAACAGAGAAAGGGAGCAAAGGTGTCTAGTAGATAACATCTTGCTGGCTCCCCCTGCATAAATGGAGAGATCTGTGGCCAGGCAAAAGGTATGAAGTGAGGCTAATAATCCTAAAAGCTTCATGATCCTATGAGGTATGTGGAAATATTGCTAAACTGCCTAGGGAACTAAATTTCAAGACTATAAATAAAAAAGGCAGCTGTTGAATGTCTACATACAGCTGTTACAGCCAGGGACAGCCCTTTATTAGGTGCACCTAGATCAGTGGTTCCCAAAGTCGGTGGTACTAGACATGGGCATGAACGTGAAAAAGAAACCCGAATACGCTGTTCGGTGTTCGTTCCTGACGACGAACACGAACAAATGAATGGGACTGAACATGTCCTGTTAACGAACATGTTTGGTGTTCGGAGTTCATTGGCGCCAGAGCCCCCCCCCCTTAGGACATAGAGAGCCCATATTCACAGAGAACGTGCAACAGGCTCTTCTCCAGCCACCATCCATGTTTGGTCAAGATTGCAGTATGGATCTCGGAGTTATACATTCCCAAATTCGACGCCCCCAGGAAACTCCCAATCAACACAAATGGAGCCACCCTCCCCAGTTCACTTGTGCCCCATGCGGTGGTCCTGAAGGCATGCCACCTCCCCTCTCAGGGACAGGGGGTCTAGCCACTCACCGGCGGCACGCCCAATGTGCCCGCTCCACAGGCCTGCGGGTGGAAGGAAAATTATCTACTTATGCAGCAAGGTGGGTGAAGACTGCGGCCGCTGTGCCTGGTGGGCTCGGGGAGATGGTGGCGTGCCACCTCCCCTCAGGGGGCGGGGGTCTAGCCACTCGCCGGTGGCACCTCCCATGTGCCCGCTTGCCAGGCCTCTAGGTCGGAGGCGGACAAAGCATCTGCTTGTGCAGCAAGGTGGGTGAAGACTGCGGTTGCTGGGCCTGGCAGACTCGGGGAGGCAGTGGCATGGGGTGGACTGCAGGCGGGGACACCACTGATAGTTTGGGATGGGGATGGGAGGGATGTTTCATAAAACACAAACCATTCCTCCAGGGATCCGTCACCCACCTCCTCCTCAAAATGTTAAGAGAGATCCTCTCCCCCCAGCGGAAAGACCTCTTTGGCCTCCTCCACAGCCCCCACAGGTGAATTTGGGGGAGCAGAAGGACTCTGCTGCCCACGAGCCACACACAGTACTGCTTTCCACAAGTAAACCAGGAGGACTGCCTTCACACTTCACCCCATGACCACCCTTGGCAGCCAACACAACAGGAAGACTCATTGTGCCACCAAACTAGAATTAAGGAGGACAGAAAAGGAGAGAACACTGTGAGCCCTTAGCTGAGGTGCCCACTGAGCTTGGCTCCAGGGGCTGGCAGCAGCCCTGGAATCAGAGGGAGGGGGTAGAGCCCTAGCCTGGCACTCCCAGAAACCTGACCAGATCAGGCACTAATAATCAGGGTGAGCCCTCAGCCGAGGTGCCCACTGAGCTTGGCCCCAGGGCTTGGCAGCAGCCCTGGAACCAGAGAGAGGGTGTAGAGCCCTAGCCCAGCACTCCCAGAGACCTGAACAGATCAGGCACTAATAATCAGGGTGAGCCCTCAGTCGAGATGCCCACTGAGCTTGGACCCAGGGCCTGGCAGCAGCCCTGGAACCAGAGGCTGAGGCTAGAGCCCTAGCCCAGCACACCCACAAGCCTGACCACCAGATCAGACACTGATAATAATGTGAGCCCTCATCCAAGGTGCCCACTGAGCTTGGCCCCAGGGCCTGGTAGCAACCCTGGAGAGCTCTGTATCCCACCCACCACACACAGAAAAGGCCCAGCTCCAATGCACTCTCCCACTCTCTCCTCCAAAACGCTATTAACAGCTCTGTCCCACTCCACTGCTTGCTGAAAGTGAAACCAGAAGTGGGAGCTCAGTGCCCTTTTATAAGCTGAGGATTCATTGAGAAACGCAGGAGGCCTGTGGTTGGCAGTCAGAACCGCCTAACAGGGTTTGCAGGGATGAGATTGGAGTTCCTATGGCCACAGAACACCCCCCCTCCCTCCTGGTATCTGCTCCCACATTACCAATTGTAACCGATTTGCAGCTCCACGCTTGGAAGGAAGACCTGCCCATCAAGCTAAGTTGAGCTTTGATTGGGGTGTCCAGGGCGACAGAGGGAGTGCAGCTAGAGTTCAGGCACTTCCCCCCCTCCATTGCTGAGGCAATTGATTGAAGGCGCCTGAGTGTCTAGCTTCCCGAATGGCGGCTGAGCGCACAAACAAGGTGTGTGCTGACCGCCTATTTGGCTGGACTGGCACCTCATGAACAGCCCGTTCAAGAGCAGCCGAGCGGCCTGTTTGGTGGTTTTTTTCATTTGTAATGCTGTTCGTGCCCATGTCTAGGTGGTACCACCCTCTGGGGGTGGTAGGATTACTAAGGGGGTGCTAAGAGGCAAGGGATAGCAGGGGGGCAAGGGAGGGGGATTCCTCTGAGTGTGTTATTCATTTATTTACGATTGACCAGGCTAGAGCCTAGAGTGAAGGACCTTCTTTGCTTCAAGTATGTTGCACAGTTTTATTAAACTAAAAAGTTTTAATTGGATTTTGAATACATATTTTTAATTTCATTTTTATTATCTTCCTCAGTGGCTGGTGCAAACCACTACTCTGAACAATGCTTTTTATAGGATAGGGTACAGGGGACTGTGAATAAGCTTATGGAACCAAGGGGGGGTGGCTCAAAAAAGTTTGGGAACCTAGATGATTGGGTGCCAGAGGTGGGGGGCACCAAACCTCACCCTGTTGCTGCCCTGCCCACCTACAGCACTGAGATATGTCGCAGCAAACAACATCCACAGGCAGTGCCCCTCTGAGCTCTAGTGAGCCGCTTGAAATGAGCCTACTTCTTTCCTCCCTCTCTCAGGGCCAAGCTACACATGATGAATGACACTTGAACGGCAAGTGGATTGAGTGGAGGGCAAGTGAACAGGGAGAAATACACTTGCTGTTCAAGTGTCATTCGTCATGTGTAGCTTGGCCCTCAGTTGGGGGAGGGCAGAGGTGGTAGATGGGCCAGGGAATGAGGGGGGCTTTTCTAGAGCCATTGTGGCCTCCCAGTCTACCCCAGTTGGGAGGCGTGGTACTGTGGCAAGCCCCAGCCCTATGGTGAGGGGAGGAGAGGAAGATGGCAGCAGGAGAGACAAAGGTGTGCAGTGGCTTCCTTGTGGTTTGGGGAAGAGGTAGAGAAGTCATTCTCTGCTTAGGGTGCCAAAAATCCTTGGGCTAGCCTTAGCTGCAGCCACAGAAGATTTGCAGTTAGCAGTACTATTTTCAAAACACTTAAAACATTTTGAATACAGAGAACACATTGGATACTAGGTAGACGTGTGCCCCTTTCTACCTCCCCTTCAAAAAAATAGACTTAGGAGTACCTGTGCCATAGTTTGAGTATACTGCCAAGAAAGTAGGCTTACGCATCTTTTCAGGTGGAATTTATAATGCAAGTGCCTGAAATAAATGTTAGCTTTTCACCTCATGGTGCAAGAATTTCCCTTTTCTTGGTTTTGCAAAAATGCAGTGATAGTCTGACAGTTATACAGATGACCTCAAGCAGCACTTGAAGGATGTGCAAATGAGCTTAATATTTCAGAGTATATTGGGGCTCAGCTCTACCCCAGGTCTCATATTTCAGGCTGATGACATAATTCCAGCTGTTCTAAAGAAGGATGCAAAAGAATTGCAGGGTGGAGCTTCTTTATATAATCCTGCTGAAGTTGAACTACTCAGGATGGGTGAGGGAATTGGCTTGAGAATAAGCTGTTTAGATCCATACAGCTTAAAGGAGACAAGTTGTATCACTGATTCAAACTAGACTTGGACTGAAGATATTTTGTCAGTGTAGCAATCACAAACAACCTAGTGTTTGCTGTCTCAATAGGGAGACTTCCTGAATGGCAAAACCAATTCTAATATCTGTCTTCCTTGATGTTACAGAATGAGTCCTTGGGAAAAGCTGGCCTATAGCTAAAAATATGCTAACAAGTTTGTTGTGGCTGACCCACATGACCTGGTGGTTTCCCAGCTCCAGGTTTGGACTTTGCATTCTGTTGCTTCAGCCAGTTTTAGGTTGTCTTTGAATCCTTATGTCAGATTTTAGACAAGCAAACAAGAACCCTTCAGATGAGGAATATAAATATACAGACTATGCACAGTAGCCAAAATCAGCACACATAGAAACAGAGAGCTGGAAGAGACCCCAAGGGTCATCTACCCCCTGCACAATGGAGGAAATTCACAGCCCCTCCCCCCCATGAGCCCTGCTGTATGCCAAGAGGAAAGCAAAAAACCTCCAGGATCCACAGATAGTATGGCCTGGAGGAAAATTCTTTCCTGACCCCAAAGTGGCAATTTGACATTACCCTGAGCTTATAAGAAATGACCATGCATGCCAAACACTGGCTGATTCCTTCATGCTTTCCCTCTCCCTATCTGCCCCCATTCATGGTGAAAAAGAAAAACAAATTGGGATCACATTGTAAAAAAAACAAAAGGACAAACAACACTGTGATTTGCTGATGTGGGGATACAAGGGACTGCCTTACAGTGGCTTGTCTCTTTTCTCCACAGTTGGGGACAGAGGGTGGCACTTGGGGAGAAATTGTCATCCCGCCACCCATTGGTGTGCGGTGTCCCTCAGGGGGCAATACTCTCCCCATTACTGTTTAATGTTTATATGCACCCCCTTGCCCAGCTGGTGTGGAGTTTTGGACTTAGGTGTCATCAATATACTGATGACACCCAACTATATCTGATGATGGACAGCCAGCCCGACTCTGCCCCAGATGTCTTGGAGCGTGCCTTCGAGGCTGTGACTGGATGGATGAAGCAGAGTCGGTTGAAATTAAATCCCACAAAGACGGAGGTCCTACATGTGGGTCTGGGGGCCACGAGCAATGGACTCCGGCTCCCCGGTCTTGATGGAGTGCTACTTGCACTGGTTTCAAGAGTTAGGAGCCTGGGGGTGATCCTGGATGCCTCCCTGACTATGGAGGCACAGGTCGCAGCAATTGCCCGGTCTTCATTTTTCTATCTAAGACAAGCCTGGCAGCTTGTCCCCTACGTATCAACCCATGACTTAACTGCAGTGATCCAAGCAATGGTTACCTCTAGATTAGACAACTGCAACTCGCTCTACACAGGGCTTCCCCTGGGCCTGATCCAGAGGCTACAGCTGATCCAAAATGCAGCTGTGCGAGTAATTGCAAGGGTCCCAATTAGGGAACATATAACACCTATACTACGCCAGCTGCACTGGTTACCAGTTGAATGCCGGGTCCAGTTCAAGGTTTTGGTGTTGATCTATAAAGCCCTATGCGGACTGGGCCCAGCATATCTGCAGGACCGCCTCTCCCCATATGTACCCCAGAGGATGCTTCGTTCAACAAATAAACAACTGTTGGTGGTCTCTGGCCCAAGGGAGGCCTGCCTCTCCTCGACCAGAGCCAGGGCCTTTTCTGTCCTGGCACCAACCTGGTGGAACTCTCTGTCTGAGGAAACCAGGGCCCAGCGGGATTTATTATCTTTCCGCTGGGCCTGTAAGACAGAGATGTTCCGCCAGGCATATGGCAGAGGCTAGGTTGGGCCCCCACTGGCCACACTAAAGATCTGTCTACCACCCTACATATGAGCCAGGGCTTGAAAAGCAGTATTTTATCGTTGCCATCTGAAGAGAAGCTGTATTGTATAAAGTTGTTTTAATGTTATTTGAATACTGTTTTATCTTTTTTAACTGTATTTATGTAAATTGAAATGTTGTACTCTGCCCTGAGCCCACCTGGCGGGGAGGGCGGACTAAAAATCTAATATAATAAATAAATAAATAATTTATGGCTACTATATCATAAAATTACTTATGGTCCTCCTAACACATTAATAACATAAAAATATCACAACAAATAATGTGATCCTGTATCCCAAATTTAGAAAAGTCTCATTCTTGTGATATTATAAAACAGCTTCTGTAATAAGTTATAGTAAGATAAGACAACGAGCATCTAGATGTAAGCCCATTTCATAATTGACCTTCCTTCGAAGTTATGTTCCTAAAATTAACTATTATCATTATAACATAAAGGAACTATTATAACATAACTTCTGGGGAAGGTCAACTACAAAATGGGCTTACATCTAGACGCTCGTTGGCTCATCTTACTACAACTTATTACAGAAACTGTTTTATAATATTATAAGAATGGGACTTTTCTAAATTTGAGATACAGGATCACATTATTTGTTGTGATATTTTTATGTCATTAATGTAATATATTAGGACCACACATTCATATTGAGTCATAGAATCATCATTGCTGTCAGGTGGCCATCTAGCCTCTTCTGAAAAACCTTCTCCTGAAGAAGCCTGTTCCACTGAGGAACTGCTCTAATTGTCAAGAAGTTATTCCTAATGTTTAGCCAAAAGCTCTTTTGCCTTAATTCTAATCCATTCTTTTTGGTTCAATCCTCTGGGGCAACAGAAAACAACTTTGCTCCATTTTCTATGCAACAGCCCTTCAAATACTTGGATGGCTATGATATCACCTCTCAGTTGTCTTCTCTCCAGGCTAAACATGCCTGGCTCCTTCAGCCTTTCTTTATAAGACTTCACCTCCAGATCCCTCACCATCTTTGTTGCTCTTCTTTGGACACATTCCAGCTTGTCAACATCCTTCTTAAACTGTGATGCCCAAAACTGAACATAGTACTCCGTGTGACGTCTACCCAGAGCAGAGTAAAGGGATACCATCACTTTGTGTGCTCTGGATACTATACTTCTGTTGATACAGCCTAAAATGGAGTTTGCTTTTTTAGCTACTGCATCCATTTTCCATTTTCTTGAGAGAATCCCCATTCAATTTAGTGTAACTGCTCTACATAGTTTATGGTTTGCAGCCAGGGATGCACTGAATAGGGGAGGGATGGTGAAGGCAGCCAAATGACACAGATGCTGCTGTGTTTGCCTTGTCCAGCCATGGCACTGAGAGCAGGAGGCCAGACACTGACAGGGCACAGATGGTTAGTGTAAATAGCTTTGTTTGCATGTAAACAAGCAGTCTTGGAGAATGAAGCACAACAACGCCTCTTTGTTTGGATGAGCTAGCACAGTACTGCTGCCTAGGGAAGCTTATTTCTCCGAGCTATACCGATCCACTCCGAACAGGCTGCTCAGGGTCATCAGGTATGATGATACACAAAGACAGAAAATGAAGAGAAGTGCCAGATGGAGGCAGACTTCTACCCTATATTGAAAGGAACTACTTAGGGGTGATTCACACATCACAGATTCTACCAGTGTGATCCTATGCAGAGTTACACCAGTCTAGGCCTATTGAAACCAATGGGCTCTGACTGGAATATTTCTGCATAGGATTGCTCTGTACATATTCCCCACATGGACTCCCCTGAGAACTTTAGTCCCAGCTACTTGTGGACTCAACTTGGATCTGGGCCATGGCCTGCAAAGGGAAGAGCTTAAACTTTCCACTCATGCTGTTTGGCTAGCCTGAAATAGCCCCAAGAGTGGCTAGTTGCATGCTGGGGAAACTTACATGTACTGATGGGCTACATAGGTTTCCCCAACAGGTCGGGTAGAGGCTCCCCTGGGCCACTCAGGACAATGGCATGGATAGAAGGCTTAAGCCCTTCTCCTCATGTGCCTTGGCCCTAATCCTAATTAACCCCCCACTCTCCTGGGAAATGAGTTCTCAGCACAGAATTCCAGGTGCACATTTGAGCCCAAGTCCTTGTGGAGGCCACGTGTCCCCCATGTGGACTTTGTAAAACTTGTTTCAGCCTGTCAGGCAAAAGCCTGCTTCTGCCAATTGCACATTGGATGAAATGAGAGGAAAAGCCATGAAGTACTTAACCAAGTCTCTTCAAGTAGGGATTGTCCTGGCATGGGAGGGCCCTACTCTGCAGCTCCTTGTGGGTCCCCCAGAGTGCCTATTCCATGCAAATTGGAGCAAAGCCAGTGCCCAGCCATTCTATGGGGTAGGCTTCTCCTTAAGAGTAAAAAAAAATAGGTCTTAAACAAGAAGCAAATTGCACAAAGTGCTTCAGCATTGCAAATGTGTTAGCTAGCTTAATTCCCATTTGCTGCTACTTGAATCAATTATAAATTTTCCGCTGTCATTAATGACAATCAAAACAGGAGCCTATTCCTAAATATGATTTCCAGAAAAGCAGTCATAAAAATTATCTAAGAATCTTCTTATGACATCTAAAAAAGTAACTAGTTTTTATACCATGAGTTTCCATAGGCAAGAGGTTATTTCATCACATGCGTCAAAGGGACAGAGAGGATAGCTAGTACAGAACATATACTGATGAGAGGAGCTACAGTAGAGGGGAAAGATGTTCACATGAAGATAACTGGCATTTGAAAAGTATGCTCTGCTGTCTAGGGTGTGGTGCATGAATACAATTTTCTGGAGCAGATTCAAACCCTGAATGCTGAACAATTGGTGAATCACCAAACAAGATAATTCATTATTATAGTCTGAAGATATTTTCATCTTTGCCATTTGACTAGAATTGCCACCCCCTCCCTTTATTAATTGTATGACAGACAGAGGCAGCTGCCCCAGCACAGAGGGAATTATTGGGGAGCCTGCATCTGTGGAATTTCAGCTATTACCTTTGCCAGAAAAGAATATAGTAGCCTTTCCTTAGACTTCTCTGTCTCCTACTTTAAGCAGTTCACTGAGCTGCAGGTGAAGCAATATTGACCTGCCCTTTGTCCTTTAGTCATGGTCATACATAGATGTTGGTGAAGAAAGCAACCAGTTGGCTTCTCCTTTGCTGTACAACATCACCATAGGATCCCCTGCTACTTCTGCTTTTCACAAGGACTGTGGGAGGAAACAAGAAGCGACTGCGATCTGAGGATTCCCTTATAAGACAGGAATAGTGCCGTTTCTTGGAGAGCACACAAACAGCTCAACTCTGTTTCCACTGACCCTACTTCCCCTGACTCATAGTCATGTTTCTTACGTCATCTATTCTTTCCAGTCTGAGTGACTCTTTGGCTAACGGTAGGGCTACAATGCTCTTGATTAATTGGTTAGACAAATCAGTTAAAAGTAGGAATGTGCTAACACCTACCTTTTTGGGGAGCCATGAACAGGAAGCCAATTTTTCTGTTTATTCACCTGTTCATGGCTGTTTGACCCATTGCATCACCATATGCCTTCTTAACCATGTAACTCAGCACACTTAGCTTTTTGTGCATGTGTGTTTTCACATAGCCCAACTGAGTTCTACCCCCTCCCTCAATAAGAAACCAATGAATCCACTCAGCAGGCAGTTGTTTAGTAGGGTTGCCAGCTCTAAGTTGGGAAATTCCTGGAGATCGGGGGTGGGGGGTGAAACCTGGAGAAAGTGAGGTTTGGGGAGGGAAATGACCTTGGCATGGCATGGCATAATTCAATAGAGTCCACCCCCCAAAGTAGCCATTTTCTCCAGGTACTGATCTCTGTGGCCTGGAGACCAGTTGGTAATTCTGGGAGATCTCCAGCCACTACCTGGTAGATTGTCAGAGCAGCATATTACCAAACAGTTTCAATGACCCAAATGGTGTGTGCCACGGATGGAGAATCCTGAGCCTTTGAGAAAGTTGGTGTTACAAAACGGGATTCGCAATGCTGGCAAATGCCTGTTAGGCTCCATCCTGACAGTCTCTTCTTTAAGATTCTGTACAGGATTTCTTTGAAGAATACAGATATTACGTCTTTCTCTCAGTGGATCTGCAAAGAAAGAAGAAACAATTACATCATACTTATGGACTTGTGTATTTAACACTTACCTGTAAGATTTCCAAGAACTGAATGTTCATTTTTAGAAATGAAATATTTATTGCACTGGGCTTTGTAGGATCATTATATTGTACATGGTGTGTGTTCATTAGAAAATTGTTGTATAGTGTTGAAAAATTGTTGGAACTTTTCCAAAAAAGTTCTTTGGTACATTCTGTTGATAACGTGAATTGAAATTGTCATAATTATTGTTAAGACTTTGAGCACTTTATAAACTTTTCATATTTTGCATTGTAGTTGATTTTTTCACAAATTGTTACCCTCTGGTAGGCAGTTGCCTCCTGTCTCTTGTACTACCTGGAGGCTGCCAACCCTATTGTTTAGATAGATTGCTTCTCCCATACCAGCAGAGGGATTTAAAAAAAAAATTAGCATTTGCTAGAATACTAATATACAATAATATCGTAATGATCTATTGCCATGACTGATTAGCTTCTCTAAATTCCGAGCTTTCATTTTTAAGAAGCCTTTGGCTCTTTTTGTCGCAGAGATCTCATCAACAAACACAGATAGAGCCTTAAAAAGAGAAAATTGGGAATTTAAAGAAGGTAATAGATCATGGCAATAGATTGTAGCAACTGCTGAATTTTCACAACCCAGAGGGGAGAATGCATAGATAGTTAAATCAGTCACAAATAATATAAGTTATGAATAAAAATGGATGTATGTTTTTTTTAAAAAAACCTACCATTTGGTATCTGTCTAAGTAGTCCTCAGTAGTTTTATTGGCAACAGACATGTTTGGATTAGCAGCATTTTGGTGCATGTGCAGTTCTGGGGGAAAATTGATGTAAATATGTTTAGCACTCATTCAAGTCATTTGGTACCAAATCAAACCGACCCAGCAATTGGCTCACGCTTGATCATCACAGTCAAACAAGGTAAGTTCCACTGTCGATCATGTTCAACATGATATTGCAGATTCCTTTATTTAAATGCTTTTGATCATTTCAAAAAGTTGCCACCAAATTCACAGGACAGCAGATGTACAAATCATAACAATTTCTAATACCAAAATTGTGGATGGATGGCACCACTTTAGAAAAGGCATCCCCCTGGCCTTTTGCCCCACATAACAGGTAATGCTTCTTCTAAGCTGGTAGCTGATATTATAACTGTAATTATCATGTGAAAAGAAAAGAGAATAGCATTCCTCCCCTTCTAAACTGTTGTCAATTCATGTGCAAATTTAGGCTGATTTGAATTGCTTGATTAAACAATTGAAAGTTACACAATTATTCAATGAAGGTATATTTTATTAGGTAACAGCCATAACTAACAGTGAGCATATGGAAAATTCTGTTGTATTTTCTCCATTCATAGCCTGTTCTAAACAGCCTCCAAACACCATTTTTACTCCAGAAAGAAGTAATCTGAAATACACATCACAGCTAGTTTTGTGTTTAAATGCAAAACTGAATTCCTTCCCCATAGCCATGTGTTGAAAGATGGGTGGAAGTCCATCTATATTCCACTCCCAAGGACCCTGATTGTGCGTATATGAAGAATTGTTGTCAATATGTGTAGAAAAGAGAGAGAGATCTTTTTTTAATTGTGTGCTTTAAAAGGCACTTAAAGCCACAGGCAGTATTTAGGAGTTTGATCCAGTTCCCCCTTATCTTCCATCAGGTTCCAGGACTGTGCAAAGCAGCTGATGATCAAAGCAAAAAAGTGACTCTCAGGTATGCTTTCAGTCTCCTTCTTGAGCTAACTGTAGTGCCTCAAGCTACTCTAACTGCTGCATATGAACAGAAGATTCATGCAAATCTAATCCAACATCCTGTTTCTCACTGTGGCCGGCCAAATGCTTCCTGGAAGCCTACAAGTAGGACATGAAGACAACAGCACTTCCCCGTTATCTGTTTGGAACAACTGGCATTTAAGATGCACTGCCTCTGAATCTGGAGGTTCTGTTTTGCAATCAACACTTGCTCCTGTTTCCCAGTGGGCTTCCTGGGGTCAAGCCAGCTCAGGTTTGGGAAATTCCTGGAGATTTGCAGGTGGGGTCTGTGGAGGACAGAATTTGGGGAGGGAGCTCAGCAGCGATGCCGTAGAATCCAGCCTCCACAGCTGCCATTTTCTCCAGAGGAAATTATCTCTGTAGTCTGGAGATCACCCTGTAATCCTGTGAGAATGTCAGACCCCACCTGGAGGCTGGCAGCTCTAGGTCAGGCCGACCAGGAACTTTCCCATTAAGTTAAAATACTTGTTTTTGCTTTTGCTGCAACAGGCTAACACAAGTGCCCCGCTGGGATTTGAAAACCCCTTACTCCTTCAAAAGAAGTTAACCAAGATATTTGTGCTCTAATGCTGGGGTGGGGGGAGGATAAGGACGAGACATAATATTTCAGAGAATAAAAAAGCACATAAAGGAGAAAAGGGACGGCCCTTTTCTCCTTCATGTGCTTTTTTTATTCTCTGAAACAGGGCCACTTATTTCGCCAGTTTTGCGCTAGAAATCGTTTCCTCTGTTATCGTTATCAGAATGGATTCTCCCATCTTTTGACGACTGCTTGTGCTTCCAGTCAGTCACATTAACAGAGAAAAGCGCAATTTGACTGACAAAGTGCCTCTGGAAACAGGGCTTACCTTTTTTTAAAAAATTACTTTGAGGCTTAACTGTGGGTTATGCTGGGGCTTGTGGGAGTGTGGGGTGGGAGAATCAGCATTAGGTGGGACAGATAATCGGGGGAGTGAGCGCTTTGGTGTTGCAAAACATTCACAGTCGATCCAGGGCATTCACATGGAAGCGGATGAGGACGACATAAAGAGTCACAAAGTGTGATTTGGGGAGAATGGCGAAATTGCAATAGAACCGGAATAAGATGAGCATTCAGCAGGAGATGGCGCTAGTTTGGCGCTAAATTTATGGCTGTGTGATGACGGCCAAGGTTTTAAAGTTGCAGCACATTTGGTAGAGGAATAGATGAGCACTTATGAAATAAAACAGAGAAGTACTCACTTAGAAGTACAAAGAAGTTAAATACAAACCAATTTGTTTAAAAGTATCAGAAATTCTGCAGGTGCTGTTTTATCATCAGTAATGACTGTGGTATAGTCACATTGTCCAATAGGTGTCCATGACAGTTGCACAACTTGTAAGTACCATGGCAATAGAACTGCTCATCATTTGAGTGTTGGGGTTGGGACTGAAAGTTATTTGTAACATTGAATTCATCTGAGTGCCACACTTCTTAAAATGGAAGTGCAACCTCTAGGGAAGATGTCTGTATTTCCTTTAGTCCTCCAGCAAGAGTTCTGAAGTCCTCTCCTTTAAAAAAATATTTTTGTACCTCTGTGCAGCCTTTTGCCCCCCATATCTTTGCAGACTTCTCTATTTAGGATTTCAGGATGGTAACTTTTCTTGTTGTTACTTTGTTTCTTTCTGTTACACCTGACTTTAAGCAACATTTGCTTATTGTTTGTAATGCAAAGGGGAAACTTACATTGCCCAAAATACAAATTCCATTCAGGTGCTTCATCTCTGACTCTTCCATGCTGATAAAAAATAGTGCACTTAAATAGCACAAAATACTACAGGCATTTTAAAACTACCATCCTCAGCAAATCCATGCTGTTCATCATAGCCCACTGGCTTCAATAGACTTAAAAGGGTATAAATGTGCTTAGGATTCATATTGTAAGTGTTCAAGAACCTGGTTACATGATAATGTGAAATAATGCAAATGTACAAAATAGAATGTACTTTCTGGGTTGTAGAGAAACATACATTTCGAAGTTATCCCTCTAAAATATTTTGGGCTAGGCATATCAGCACAGCTAATAGGAATGTCTTGCTTATCTGGTTTCTCAATACCATACTTTGACCTCCCTTACAGTGCAAGCCTAAGCAGAGTTACACCCTTCTAACTCCATTGCAGTCAGTGAGCTTAGACAGCTACAATTCTGTTTAGGACTGCACACAAAGCCAATTGCCAATATTTCTTTAGCAAATGCTGGAGGGTATTTCTTACACACCCGGAAGCATGACATTTAAGGTTCTTTTTCTCTAAATCTTCTGACCTTTCAAAAACGCCTCCTCTCATATCTATGCCTGTTGATGTTATCTTGATTCAGTAGTATTCAGTGCCTCCTTTGACTGAGTTGCAGTTGCTGGCCTTAGTGGCATCTTGTGGCAGCGGGTTCCACAAGCAACCTTCGAACAAATAGATTTATTCTTTCCTGTGCCCTTTCCTTTAAAGGTCTTGTGTTCCTGACTGCATTGTGTCCCTCGAAATCTGCTGTGTAGGAAGGATTGTTTCATTCATGGCTCTACTTCCCCCTTCCCTCTGCCTTGCTTGCTGGGTCAGTGTGGCGCTGAGCATGACTCAGCCATGAACTATTTTTGGAATGGTTCATACTACAGCCTCCCCGAAGCACCAGTGAAAGCTGCTGGGTCTTCGCTGTTCAGAAATAACTCACTCCTCTCCCTGTTCGTTAGCATGAAGAGGTCTCAGTACTGTCATTGTTTTGCATCAGACAGCAATTGCTCACCAGCACAGCTGAGTCAATCCAGCAGGAGAAGCCTGCATGGTTTTACTATTTGCACTTATGAATATACTGACAGGTGGATAAGCAGACCATCATTAGACAACTCTTTGGGACACCGCAATACATGCCAGGCATGTGAAAGAAAAATTCCATTGTTAGATAATCATCTTTGATTCTCACCCCCTCACCCCAGATTACTCATTGCAGTTCAGAGGCAACATTAATCACTATCATTTATATCCTGGAATTTAATTGGCAATATTCTCAAAGGCTGTCTTGCAACAAACCGGACAGGCCTCTATTGTTCCTATTTAAAATGGAGACGTGAGGCTGTGGCTTATTGAAGGTGATATTCCATGGCAGGCATGATATTGGACCTCACATCAGTCTCTAACTTGTCTCCTCCAAACATCTGGAAGAAAAGAACCCAGCGATTGCTTTGAAACATTTATAGCTATTAAAATGACTTTGTTGCAAAGACAACAAATAGTGATACTTACAAGGAGAATTTTTAAAAATTGAATTTTCATACACAGAGTCCTTGTATTTCACAAATCTATCAAGCAGATATGATTTTCCACAAAGAATATAAGGCTGAGCACAATTCTTGTCAGAATCAAACTATTAAGGTTTGGGGTTTCAGGTAGGTAGCCGTGTTTGTCTACAGTAGAACAGCAGGATTTGAGTCCAGTAGCATCTCAGAGACCAACAAGATTTTCAGGATATAAAATTTTGAGAGTCAAAGCTCCCTTCTTCAGATCCCTTCTTCACATACAGCTCTCAGCTCAAACCAGTTCAATACCTCATTAATGACTTGCAACCTATGCTGGACAATGATTCTCTTCTCTCTCAAGCGTTGGAAGGCAAACCTTTTCTTGCTCGCAGACAGCTCCCTAACCTTAGACAACTTCTCACTCACAATAATGTGCTTCCTAACATGAACTCTAGGATTAGGGCCTGCAATAAATCAGCATGCCAACTCTGTCCCCATATTCACTTTGACAACACAATCACTGAACTTAACAATACCAGTTAAACCATCTCAGGTTCATTCATTTGTCATCTTCCAATGTTCTATATGCTATCAAGGGCTAGCAATGTCCTTCCACTTTCTACATTGGACAAACATGTCATTCCCTATGCAAAAGAATAAATGGACATAAATCTGTCATTAAAAATCACAACACTCAAAAAATAGGGGGAGTACATTTTACTCTTCTAGAACATTCCTCAGCTGACCTAAAAGTGGTTGTCCTGAAACAGAGAAACTTTAAGGGCAGATCACAATGTGAGATTGCTGGACTTGAGTTCACTTACAAGTTCAGAGCAATAGGATCCCCAGGGCAGAATGGAGGCATAGGATTCTTATCTCCCTACAGATGCTAATTTCTGCTCTAATCAAGCTGTATTGTGTCTTTACATCCTCCCTTTTTTGCTTCATCCCTCCCACCTCTTACTAGGATATAAAGGGTCCAGGATTTCCACTCCTCCCTGTACCTGAAAAAGGGTGCTTTGACTCCTGAAAGTTTATACCCTGAAAATCTTGTTGGTCTCTAAGATGCCACTGGACTCAAATCCTGCTGGTATTCACTAATTCTCCAGTTTGGATCTTGTTCAAACATCAGATTTAAATGATTTGATGACTAGTTTAGGCCTTTTGAACCAATACAGAAACATTTCATTTAGACTGAAGTGCTAAACTCTTAGGCTTGCCATGTAGCTCTTAAATTATTTGACAAGAAAATATTTTTAATGTATTGATCCATTCAGGAAGTTTTACAGCCCAGTCCCAAATCTTCCTGTGGTGCTTGTACTATCTGTACATGGACAGTATCATTATCTGACTACTTTATAGTTAACATTTTGTCTGCTTTGGCTAATGTATTCAGAACCAGAATTTCCCATGTTTGTGACAGTATTAGTCCATAGAATTCTAGAACTCCAAATATTTTGGAATACTGTTTGTCTACATATCTATTGATTTATTCAAATTGTATCCCATTCTTCCTCCAAAGGGTAAAATTAACTTACAGAATTTGATGCCACAAGAAGTGTTAGCAGTCAGATCCCCTTCCCACACAGCAAAGACAGTTTATAGATATAGAATATCATAAACACCTTGCCATAAGTCCTAGACACTGCCTGGCCCCAGGCAGTGTGTATGCCAGCTGGCCTGAAGACTGGAAAGTTACCAAGATGTGAGTCAGAAGAGGGATGACTGAATGATGGCCCCCATGCCCTGGAGAGAAACAGAACTAATGAGACTTCCTGAGAAAACTCTCTGCCTAGTCTCGTCAAAGTCTTCCTCTACCTCCTCTCTCCCACTTACCTAATCATAGCTATACAGCACATCTGATAGCCTTCCCATCCTGTACTTACCAGGTCATCAAACAATCTTTTCACCTATAGACCATCCCAGAGAGTCAAAACAAACCTTTTCCAACTTATTGTCATACCTCCAGACAAACCATTAAGATTGTTTTTGGGAGCAAGGCATCAGCATTGCCCCAGATAATGTTTTGCCCTATAACTGGGCTTCCCAGCCACATGCTCAGTGTGTGTGTGCCTTGGTACCTGTCCATGAACCCCCAATCCATTTGGGTTTCTTCTCACTGTGAAATGCTGGTTGTTTTACTGCTTGTCCACTGATCCTCTTCCTCTCTGAGATGGGTAAGTTTGGTGTAGTGGTTAAGAGCACAGGACTCTAATCTGGAGAGCTGGGTTTGATTCCCCACTCCTCCACTTGAAGCCAGTTGGGTGACCCTTGGGCGAGTCACAGTTCTCTGGAGCTCTCTCAGCCCCACCCACCTCACAGGGTGATTGTTGTGGGGTAATAATAGCATACTTTGTAAACCGCTCTGAGTGGGCATTAAGTTGTCCTGAAGGGCGGTATATAAATCGAATGTTATTATTATTATTATTAATTATCGCTCATCCCCCAAAATTGCTTTCCCATTTCCTCACTATCTTCTTAGTTAGCTCTGTGTGTATGCTGCGTGTGTTTTCTGTATGCTTGCCTTTTATTCCACTGCTAATTTAAAAAAACCCTTTCATGTTGAACATTTGCCTGTTTATTTGAGAGTTCTCTAATGAAGTAATCCCCGTAAACATAGACGGAGAATCCCAGTTACCCCCTCTCACTTGTCTCTTTAATGCTAATTCCCCCAACTAATTAAGGAGTCCTCCTATTTGGATAACAGAAGTGGGAATGACTACTGGTTTAGAGGCCTTTAGATTGCTCTTTATAGAAAAATTAGAGGAGGATAGGTCAATCAATTGCCATGATGGGTGAGCTGAGCCTCCATGTTCAGAAGCAGAATATCTTTGAATAGAAGAAGAAGGGGATAAACAACAGGGGAGAGCTGTTGTCCTCATACCCTGCTTGTAGTCTTCCCCACGGCTTGTTCTTCTCCCAGGCCAGTCATGGAGCAGCTCAGGGTAGAAATATAAGGAGGGCATGGACATGTCACTGGGGCTCAGCTTTTATTCAGCTGCCTCTGGCAGGTGGGTTGGGGTGAGGTGACAGGTACAGCCTATTTTTACCATCACTTTCCAGGGCTATGCTTCCACCAGCCAAGTCACAGTAGAGCTCAATTCAGAAACAGGTGGGGTTACCAAGTCCAGGCTGTGAAATTCCCGAAGTTTTTGAGGACGGAGCCTGGGGATAGCAGGGTTTAGCATGGGAAGTACCTTAGCAGGGTGTGATGCCATAGAGTCCATTTTCTTCAGGGAACTGATCTCTGTCATCTGGAGATCAGTTGTAATTAGGGTTACCAGCCCCCAAATCCCCTATTTATAGCCTCTGCCCACCACAACTTCTTAACTGGCCAGCGGGTCAGGGGGAGGCGTGAGAACAGGCCTGTGAACCTATTCCCATGTCATGCTGGGAATGACGTCATTCCCTGTGTGACGTGGAAGTGACGGGTCATACTCGGGACTGCTCTAGTGAAAACTGGCCCCAAACACTAGACTGGGGCCTGTTTTTTTAAAAAAATCAAATTAGTCCCATGTGTGACCTTTCACTTCTGTGCTGAACATAATTCCCAGCATGAGCCTTTTTGGTCCTGGCTCTCACCTGGTAAAACTCTTTGTCTCTTGAGACCCGAGCCCGGCAGGATTTGTTGTCCTTCCGCCAGGCCTGTAAGACAGAGATGTTCTGCGTATGGTTGAGGCCAGGTCTGACCTCCACTGGCCATGTGTGTGGGAGGAGGGAGTCAATGAATACTTAACGCCCCCCCCCCCACACACCAGATATGTTACCATTATTCTGCTTTAGAATATTGTCTTATTGAGTGAAGATAAGTTAAGCTATACTGTGATTGCTGCCCTCTTGATGTTTTTAAATTATTTATATGTATGATTTAATATGTTTTATGGCTCTGTAAATTTAGCTGAAATTGTGTTTGTGTTTTAACTGATGTAATCCACCCTGAGCCCATTCGCTACAAACAAACAAACAAACAAACAAACAAACAAACAAACAAACAAACAAACAAACAAACAAACAAACAAACAAACAAACAAACAAACAAACAAACAAACAAACAAACAAACAAACAAACAAACAAACAGTGTTCTGGAGTGTACACGCACAAAGTGAGTCCTCCAGATACCCCCCACAACTTCCAGCCCCCACTTCCACACCCTGGGGACCTGGCAACCCTTGTTGTCATTCCAGAAGGTCTCTAGCCTGAGAGGGAAGGAGAGGGTCCAGCTGGGCTGTGTCCTTTTCATCCCCTTTGTGATGGGATAGAATGGAGAGAAATAACACCATCCACTCCTGTCATTAGAGTGGCCTTTGCTTGGAGGAGCTTGCGGGGAAGTCAGATACCAAATAATCATGATTCATGACTATTACTATTGCTACACACTATTATTACTTAAATGATCATTTTATTGATATGATTATTGCTATTAATGTTAATAGAGAGCCACTTTGGTGTAGTGGTTAAGAGTGCAGGACTCTAACCTGGAGAACCGGGTTTGATTCCCCCCTCCTCCACTTGAAGCCAGCTGGGTGACCTTGGGTCAGCCACAGCTTCTAGGAGCTCTCTCAGCCCCACCCACTTCACAGGGTGATTGTTGTTGTGGGGATAATAATAACAAACTTTGTAAACTGCTCTGAGTGGGTATTAAGTCATCCTGAAGGGCAAGATATAAATCAAATGTTGTTGTTGTTATTATATGCAAGCATAACTATTTTGTATAGTTCTTTTTCTATAGACACACTGGTTAAGTTCAGGCACTTCATGTGTTATCTCAGTGGCCCCTAGAACAACTGTGGAAGGTAGACCATATTTATAATCCCTTTTTAATGGGTGGATTGGTTACAAAGCCGTTTTATTTATTTACTAGCGCCAGAGCCTGTTGTGAAATAATACAATGGGCTCTAGCAGTGGGTGCTGGACTGAGCTGCCCTGTGCCACAGTGGGCTGCTGGGCTGGGCAGCCCCAGAACCACCACACTGGTCTCGAGATGGTGGGAAGGCCTGGGGCTGTGGCACCATATCTTCCTGCTGCCAAGGGTCCTTCCCAGGCCCCCAGAAGCCCCGAAGCCAACTGCCAGATGGAGCAGTTGGAGATCAATTTTAATTCCAGGAGATATCCAGGCCCCACTTGAAGGCCAGCAACCCTAAGTACAAGATGGCCCATTGATTTTCACTAGTTCTTTCCTATTTTTATTATTCTTATTAAAAACTGGAAAATAATAAAATGGACCCTGTAACATCAGCCCATGTAATAGAGTGAGTAAAAGGAGAGGGGGGGTGGAAATGGGTCACCAGAATAAGCGCCCAGATGTAGTTAGAAAGAAGAAAAAGCTGGGTAGAAAAACAAAAAGGAAATAGGGTATAGGAGTGGGATAAAGGGTAAGTATAGCAGCAGGTCCAAGTAATGCTGGACTTACAGCTTTGAAAGACAGAGAAGTCTTTCCACAAGCATGTTAAGGTGTCAGAAGTGGCCCAATGATTATCAGTGACCTTTCCCTCCACACAAAGAAGGGCAAAAAGTGGGACATAAGGAAAAAACAGCAGCAGCATGCACCACCACACAAACCCATGTTGCACTGTTCAAAAACTAGCAGGATGTGTGTGGCAAAATTGCACACTTCTTGGGGTGAAAAACCTTGGATCAGCTCTGCTAGAAACAGGATGCTGGATTAGACAGCTGTTGGGAATATTCTTATGTTTTTATGTTCAAAAAGTAGTTCTTGATCAGTTAATTCCCAGCACACTGTCTGCTCTGCTTGGCACTTTCGCTATTTTTTAAAGATTCTTCTCATTATTAGGCTGTAACATATTTTTGTCCTTGCACTATGTGAGAAGTTCATCCTGTGTCTGGATCAAACGATTGCTTTGCGTTGCCCTTTGGGACATGTGGTTGTTCCTAGGAACTTGTGGTCATTAAAACAGAAAACAATTCAATTGCAAAAAAAAAATCTGGTTAATGTAGAGTTGTCATATAATTTTAGGACAATGTAAATTCCCTAAAGTAAAGAAATGCAAAAATGAGCAGTGTCACTCTCTAAATCCGATAAGCCAAAAAGGACATATTTAAGATAAATCTATGCATTCCAATTTTAAAGCTAGCTCTCAAATGGGCACCCTTAAAAATGGAAGCTATATAGGATAAACAGATGGAGTCATATGTATTATAGAACAAAATGCAGACTGAAGAAGAGCACTCTTTTAAACTGTAAGGATATTGTTTTTCCAGACTGATACTTCCAAAATGGTCATCTTTATTTCGCAAGAATAAGTTTCAAGAGAAATAATTTCATATGAACAACTAATAGAACAAAGAACTGTCAGCAGCTGTAAGGGAGCACTTGCATTCTCTATTGTTTAATAAGAAAATTATCACGGAGAAAAGGGATTAAGTATGTAAAACCCTGGGAAGAATATGTAAGGGGAAAATAAAAGTTTGTCACAAGGTATTAAGATCATCCCCATCAATTTCTAGATATCGTAACATTAGAAAAATCATTTATGAAATAACATGATGATGCCACCTTCCACCAGATAAGCTGAACTGGAGCACGTGAAACAAATCAGGTCTCTGCTGGAAAAGCTATGGCCAAAAAGACCAGTTTTCTTGTGGCTGACCTTGCTTCAGTACTGTTAGCAGCAGCTAGAACACAGGTGACAATTCAAAGGAAAAGCAAATAAAAAAACCCTTCCCTCTAGAAATGGTTCAGCAAGATTTGGGATTATTGACAAAACAGCATCACAAACTGATGCTGATTTTAACAATATTATTTTTTGGAAAAATAATTTCTTTTTTAAAATTCTACAATCCCTGTGTTAAACCAATGTCATTCAGATGTCTATTTAATTGCCCTTTGTTAACCATGTATATACCTCCGATTCAAGATTGCTAGATTAATTCCTGAATTAATTCCTTAATTAAATTTGATGTAATTTGGTATGCTAATATTATCTATACCTCACCTATAGAGCTGAGGTTTAGATCTTGGCTTGTGCTGTGAAAGCTGGGTGACCTGGGGCCAGTTACATATTCTCAGCTTAACCTACTTCATGGGGTTGTCGGCGTGATAATATGGAGGAGAGGAGAATAATGGAATCTGCTTTAATGGAAGGGGAAAGGAGGGATATAAACGAAGTAAATAAATAAACTTTGTTTCTCAGATTAAACCCTGGATACGTGTATTTTTAAGCAAGCAAGGAAGGAAGGTATTAAGAGTATGGAAGCAGTAGGAATAGGGAAACAGAAACTCAGAATTCTAGAACAGAAGCAAAGCAGTGCAGGAACCATCCTTACCCAGCAGGAGATGGTACATGTATCGCTGCTTAGACAAGGAACTGCAGTGCAGACCTTCCTGGGAGGGCCTCTCTGTGCCACTGGCTCACCAAATTCTTCTCTCTTAACAATGAAGGAAAAGCCACTGAAGGAAACCAAGAATGTCAAAGTAAACACAGCCAGCCCAAGAGAATGTCAGACTTGGGAGCTGATGGGGCAATACCCAAGTGAGATTGGGTTCCTGGTTTTGCATGGCTGCCTTTCGTACTGTAAACAAATACATATATATATTTAAAGCAAGAAAAGAACAGAGGTCACAGAGGCAAATCCCTAGGAGACACAGCAGTTGGTCGATTTCAATCCATCCTGCCTTGAGAAGTGTACTGTGGGTTGGGGAGATCTGGGGTAAAGGTATGCTAAGAAACCCATCATTAAGCCAGCCACTGCTCTTCTCCTTTCCATAGCAGAGAAATGCCATGCCAGCAAAAGCCATCTACTTCTGGAAGGGCCCCCTTTGCACAGTGCTCTGTGGTCAGAAAGTCATTACAATCATGATTTCGAGAACAAGCATTTGTAAGGACAAGAAGATAGATGATGACTGAATGGTCAATGACTTTCTTTTTAAAAAAGTTGTCAAGGCTCAAGTCTGTCTGGAGCCACACATATGCTTGCCCAGAAGTCCTACTCTCTGATCCAAATAGTGGCAGCTAGTTGTGGTTATTCAGTTATAAGGGAAAGGCATTCTATATGTGCTTGGATCATTCTTTTTCATCAATTTAGACATTCCAGAGCTGAGCCCTGGATAAAATTTTGTTCTAGAAAGACCTTTAGCAGCTGTAAATTAACAGAGTCACAGGAATCAATAAGAGTTGTGCTGATATGTGCTGGGACAAGATCTTTCCCAGAGGATTCTGTGCAAATATTTAGAGGTCTGTTGTGGAGGGGAAATATGAAAACATTAACCAAAATATTTATTTACTGATTATAGTTCAACAGCTTGCAAACATAGGCCGCTATGCAACACAGAGTTAA
Source organism: Eublepharis macularius (assembly GCF_028583425.1). Taxonomy (NCBI): domain Eukaryota; kingdom Metazoa; phylum Chordata; class Lepidosauria; order Squamata; family Eublepharidae; genus Eublepharis; species Eublepharis macularius. The sequence continues at coordinate 102,643,136 of NC_072794.1, read as the reverse complement.
GCAAGCTTAAGTCAACTGCATCAGTGTGCTTAAGAATGCTTAATGCTGTCTTGGACTGTGGTCATAGCATTAAGGTGGCTGCCATACAGCAACAATATGCTGTGGTTTTCTTGCTGCTGCTGTGGCTGATTCAGTATAGTGACAACTGGGTTTCCACATGGCAAGTTTTCCCACGTTTTCCTCACCCCAGTCTTGTGCGGTGGCCAGTCCCCCAGGCGTGTTATTGGGATGGGTGGGCTTTTCATTGTTTTTAAAAATAGTCTTTCAATATATGGTTATAGCATTATAGCGGTCTGTATCTTAGATCCTCTGAATTCCCAGCTTTCATTTTTTTAAAAAAAGTAAGTCTCTAGCCCCTTTTATTGTAAAGATGTGCCTTTTCCCTTGAATCTCTGCAATGAAATGGGATAGAGATTTTGCCCTTTTTTAAAATGAAAGTTGGGGATTTAGATGGTCTATTATACAGATAGTTATAAAATTATAATGCTATAGTAATTTGTCGATTTTTTTCAAATAAACAAAAGAACCCTGGTGTTATGACCCATTCTTTCTCTTGAGTAGATTTGGTCTTTAAGCCTTTTATTCTTGCCCCCTCTTTGGTAGATTGCTACCACCAAGAATTAAATTCCAGAATATTTTAAATTTCTCCTTTTAGTAACATGCCCATGGGTCAGGCTTTTTCATGGTACTATGTGGTCCTGAGGAAAGGAATAGGATATAGGAATGACAGATACTCTGGGATATTAAAAAAAAAGTAAACTTTTATTTTTATAAGAAGCATATTGGTTTCATATTATTTCTAAAACCTGATGGTTTCAAAAGCGTAGTTCTCAGTTCTTAAAGTTACTTTACTTAAACCCAGTCACATAGATCTTCTCTCAGGCTTCACACAGTTTGCCTGCTTTTGTTATTAATTTCTCTCTCAGTTACAAGTAAGACTTTTTCTCAGGCACACCCACAGTTTGCCTGCTTTTCCCTGACTGAATGTTCTTTCACAAACACACAGTTCAGGCTTCCACACAGGTTATATTTCTCTGCACTCTCAGTCTAAAACTGCATTCACTCTGCCCACACTGTCATTACCCAATCATATCACTCTCATCTCTCTCTTTCACCTCCCCACTCTTCATCTATACCACACCAAGCATTTAAAGACACATACATGCATTTACTTAAAATCATTACACCTGGTGATACAAGGATTAAGTCAAGGAAAATGGCACCAGTGTGGGCAGGACTGAAGGATCAAGACTTCTCTGTCCAAACAGCAGCTACCCTTGCTTTGCTGCAGTATTTTCTAAAAGCTCATAGTAAAGCAGGTTAGGAAAGATATTGGGAAAGCTGGGAAAAACCAGAAGGTGCACGAGAGCTCTATGGTATTGTCTGGAAGTAGGAAAATACTGGCTTCTCATCAACAGCAATTCTGGGTCAAATACCTGGTGTGGAAGTGAGCTAGTAAGGAGCATAGCCACTTGAGGTGATTGTACACATATATGGCCTTTACATACGTGGAATGTGTACAAATTCAGACTGGATTTTGTGAATGAGCAGGAAAAGATAGGAAGTGATCAGTCCTATGTATACATGGACCAGGACAGGATTTCACTACGCATAAGGCAAATGGGAGAACCAATACAGAATGGAAAGATTCTGGATGACCCCTGCAAATGGCTATCAGCTCCTGTGTATGCAAATTTACACCCACTTCAAATTTCTGCACACATAATGCTAAGTCTCATGCAGTGCCCTTTTGGAAGCAACAGCTGCGGAGCCAGCTCAGGACAGGACTTCCCAAAGTGAGCTTCACTACCCTTGAGGAAGTGAACAGAAGACAGTTCATGAAGGACATAAAGAGTGGGAATAGATCAACAGAAACTGCATAACTGCCAGCCTTTCTTTTTTTTAATTGAATATCTTATTTTATTATAACAAAAAGGGTATACAGAAAAAAGGGATCAAGGAAGGGGGCAAGAAAAACAAATATAAAGCTATGTGCTACAAGGATTATTAAAGTCCATAATACAAAAATCATAACCTTTAAAGGTATTAGAATAATAATTAAAACTGTTTAGTTTATATATTTTCAAATAAACAACATGTGCAGAATTTAAACTTATTTCTACTTATATTAAGAAAATAAAAAACTTATTATTCCATTATTACTCCTATCTTATCATTACCTTTTCTTAACAATAACAATGCTGGTTTCTTAATACAACTAATTATCATAATCTTTAAGAGTTCTAAAATAATATTGGAAATTCAAACCTATTTGACCACCAGCCTTTCAACAGTTCCATAAATCTGATCAAAACTAGTTTACGTTAAATATGAATTTTCCTTATACCGAGTAAACCATCTTGTTCAGGAATGTCCACTCTAATTTGCAGTACCTCTTCAAGGTGTGGAGGAAAGGGCCTTCCCAACATTTTACTTTACTTTACCTTAACTGAAGTTGTCAGGTATTGAACCTGCAACCTTCTGCATGCTTGCAAATCAGAAAGACGGTACTTACTCTTGTTTTCTCTTCCTGCTCAGATTCACACAGACATCTGCATTCAAAACAACATCCATTTATTAGCAAGAACTTACAGAAATGGGAGCAAATGGTTTCAGGACATGGTAACTCATGTGGTCTACATTTTGAACCAACAAACAGAACTAAGAAGCAGGGACCTCAGGAGGATAAGTCAGCACACACAAATATCACAGGAGAGATAGGACAGTTCCATTGTAATATATACAATAAATATAGCACAACTCCCCTCTTTCCTCTGGGGTGCTTACTTAGCTCAATGATGACATTGCAGGTGTCCACATAATTGCAGATGACATAATCATTGCAGCAGTGACCAAGGAAGAACACAATGCCACCTTGAACTGTGTTCTTGACAGATTGCGATTGTAAAGTTTAGTCAGGACAAGATCTAGTTCTTCATGAAAAGTGTTAAAGGTGATGTTTTTACCAAATATGGTATTAGGCATGATTATCAGATGCCCCCACCCAAGGGCAAAAAAGCCTTCAGAGACTCGAGTCGTAGCAACTTTGCAGTTCCTGGCACAACACATTCTAAATGAATCAACTTTGACTGCACCCTTTTTAAGAAACGATGCTCTCTGGCAACACGGATGAGAACAGAAAGCCTTGGACAATCTCAGACAGCCATCACAACTGCCCCTGTACTCTGGTATTTTAATCCAAGAGAACACCTGGAAATACAGGCAGATGCATCTGAAGAAGCTTAGTAGTATGCTTGATTCTGTGGAAGACACTTTCCAGAGTTATAACAATCCCTCCACCTTCTGCCCCAGATCCTATCTGTGAGGAGAAAGTGATTTACAGTCCGGTGAATATAGAGCCTATCAGTAATTCATTGTTAGAAGAACTGCAAGACCACACAAGAGCAGGGTATGTCCAAGGATGACAATGCAGAAGGAAGTGGGTTAAACCAGTTCTTAGACTTTACTGTCTCCAAAGAGACCAAATCAGGATTGAAGATGACTTCCTGATGATAGGTTCTTAAATAATTATTCCCAAAGGGGCACAGTCTCACAGGTTAACCCTGCTTCACTCCCCCTTGTCAAGGCATGCAGAAGTCAAGAGTTCAAGTTCATCAAATCATGTATTGGCTCAACATGAATTCTCACATAGAACAGTGGGCTGAATATTGTGCATCATGCCATGAGTTCCAACCTAGTATTTGCAGACATTCCAGACTTGCCTTGGTTCAAACTGGCAGCTGATATTTTTGAGCTCAGTGGCCAATCCTATAATTGTTGATTATTATTCAAAATGAAATTATATTATTGCTGGATAAGACAGCAGGTGTAGTCATAGCCAAGATGAAAGCGCTGGTTCTTTGTTATTCCTAAAGAGCTCATTTGTGAACATGGTTCTTTTGCTAGTTCAGTGATGGAACAATTTGCTTCTAACTGGGGCATCGCCATTATACATTCCAGTCTGGGCTACCCCCATTCCAATGGTAAGTTTGAACACACAGGTCAAAATCATCAAACATACATCCAAAATACTTAATAGATGGTTCAGATCTCAATTTGACTTTACTCAATGTGAGAAACTCTCCTGTTTCAAGTCTTTAATATGCCACTGCACAGCTGATGAGAAGGCTCTTAAGCAGCGTTCTTTCAGCCACATTAGCAACTCCCAGATTAGTGACTAATGTTCATCGGAAGTCAAAGAATCTCCAGTGTTAACAAAAAAAAAACCCCTACTCTGATAATGGGGCTGTACCTCTTCCATCTGTACAAGAGGGGGAGTGTATGTAAATACAGAAACATGTAGGATGGGAATCAGCATTAGTAACGGGGAAAACTGCTGAACCACATTCCTACTACACAGTGGAAACACCAAATGGAGACATATATTTGCAGGCATAGGAGGCATTTGAGGCATAGGAGGCATTGTTCAATAGAGGAGCATAAGACACAGAACTTGGCTGTTTCCAGATGGCTTACCTGAAGCCGCTCCATGCCGCAATGTTGTGGATTGTGCCGGGGAAAACGTGAAATATCGTTTTTTCTAGCACGCGTTTTGCATGATGTCGCGCAAAACTCGCGTGAGAAAACGTGATATTTCGTGTTTTCCCCGGCACGATCCACAACATTGCGGCATGGAGCGGCTTCAGGTAAGCCATCTGGAAACGGCCCTTGTTACAACACCTGATTAGGCAATCCCAGGATAGATCTCTGATGAAGCTCCAGACCAGTAGTAACATGAAGGTGCTTATTCTCCAAATATCCTTCCAAAACCCACTGACCCTCCAACTGAAGGAGTACATATTTTGTCAGCACACTTTTAAAAAAATGGCTACTACTAATTCAGATAATGGGCTTCTTATCAGATGATGACCAAAATGCAGCTCTGAAAGGTAATAGAAATAATAAGCTCATAATTAACACAAATCTGAGGCAACTGCAAATTGTCATTAAAAAGTATTTCCTCTGCTAGACAGAAGAAGAATTGAAAGAGCAGGATGAGCCAAGTCACTTCCCAAAATTAAGATTAGCCAGTTGTCTCATCAGAAGTGCTGCAAATCTTATGTTCTAACTACTTTTTTCTAGAGCTGTGGGTAGTTAAGCTTGAAGCACTGCAGATTACAGGAAAAGGCAGAAATTTCTTTCCCAGGATATGGAAAAGGGTCCTCTGGAACTTACTAAGAATGCAATGACTGTCAAATACAACCACATGGTTTACAGTTATTAACTTCATTTCCTTTTTCTCCCTCACTCCATCTGCTTTTGATGTTGTCCTGTGCCTCAGAGCAAACCACAGGAGACGAATGGCACAGGAATGGCACGAGAATGCACTTCCACATGTTTCCCCGTTGCTCTCCTGTCCACTCGCACAGCATGGCCACACTGCACACATCCCCGTGTTCGTTCTGGCTCAGGCTGGCATGGGTTTCTTCAGCGTTCTTCCATGATGTGGGATGCTATCCCATCATGCACATCCACTTTGCCAAGCATCCCTTTCCCCTCTTTCTCTCCCCTCCCTTTGTCCTCATCCACCACACCCTTTCTCCTGGTTGGGAGATGGGTTGTACCGATGATTTTAAGAGAGAAGGTTCTACCAGCTGCACCGTCTTCCCATCTCCACTTTTGCATTTCTCTTCAGACCTCCACTTTGCCAAGCATCTTTTCCTTTTTTCTCCCCCCGCCCCACTTCTCCTCATCGGGAAGCAGAAGCAGATAAAAGTGGCCACTCTACAGTGGTGAATTGCTGATGCTGCCCAAAGACACTCGCCACTGTGATTACATGTAAGGCCCATAAGTGCACAGACTACAGGACACGTGCTCACCTTGGGGAAGATGGACGCTGGTGGGTAGGAACAGACATGATCATATTCACTCGAATAGACACATGTAATTCATCTCTTGTGGTTTGGCCCTTACGTTGCTGCTGCTCGAATCTAAGGGATGTGTCTTTGCTGATCCAGAGCCATGGAATGCCTTGCAGGCTGCTCCTGCAAAGTGTGAAAATCACTGTGGCTACTCTGTGGACTACTGTGTGGGTATGAAACAGCCTCAGGGGATAAGAACAATGGCAGTGATTGTACCTCAAGACTAGTACCACGTGGCTGGCAGCATTTATACTGGCAACAAACCAGTACAATGATTGTCACTAGTCTTGCTCATAGAGAGATTTTCTCTCAAAATCTTGCCTGGTCTTGCCCACTAAACCTGAGTACATTTTACTTAATAAACGTCCCATGGAAATTATTTCCCAGGAAGTATGCTTCGGTTTGAAATCAAAAGCAAAAGTATTGATTGTAATTACTAAAGTATGAGTAATTCTTGTCTTTCTCTACATTTCCTATAGTTTATATGGCCATGATCTCAAACGAAGGCATAGGGGACTCCCAAGTCCATTTTTCTTTTGCAAATCTTAGGATCCTGGACTATACCTAGAGTTTCTAGGGCAACTGTAGACAGGGCCGAATCTAGGGTTGCTGGCGCCCAGTGCAACCCTTGTCCGGCCCTCTGCACGCACACATGCTCCCGGGGCTGCATGATGATGTCACATCCGTGCACCACGGAGCTAGCAACAGTGGTGCAGGCGTGCGCTGGAGAGGCCGGTTTGCTGCATGGGCAGCTGAGCACAGGGCTAGGAGACTCTCGGCACAGTTTGCTTGCCCCGCTGCCCCATGCCACCCACACAGCAAGCTGGCCTCCCCAGTGCATGGTGCACTGCAGAGCTGGTGGCAGCGGTGGTGCATGCATGCATTGGGGTGGCTGGCTTGCCACACAGGTGGCTGAGTGCAGGGCTGGGAGGTCCTGCATGCATGGTAAGCCAGCCGCCCCATCGGTGGGGCAGGCAAGGGCCTCCCAACTCTGTGCTCAGCCTCCCGCACGGCAAGCTGCAGCGCACTCCTGGCGGCTGGGAGCCATGCCTGGTGCCCCCTCTTTGATGGTGCCAGGGGCAGGCTACCCCCCTGCCTCCTCTCGATCCAGCCCTGGCTGTAGAGGCCTTCTCCCTCAACCCTTTTTTGACAGAAAGAAAGCTTGAAGGCTATCAGAACAGGGCTAGTTGCCTAGCAATGGAACACAAGCAATCAAAAGCTATAATGTTAAGTCTGACTTAATAATGGCCATTTTCACACGTCTTACCTGCTGCTGGAACATCTCGCAAAACACCTGGAAGGCAGAGTCTTCCTGGCACAATTTCGCATGAGAAGACGCTGTATTCCAGGTGTTTTGTGCGATGTTCCGGCGGCAGGTAAGACATGTGAAAATGGCCAATATCAATCAGACTTCATGGAACACTTATCAACATTACTATCATTCAAGTTTATGCCCAAACTACAAGTGCTGAAGTGAAAGAAAATGAAAGATTTTACATGTGTGTCCAAGAAGAAATTGATCATATGCCTAAACAAGATGTGCTGATAATCACAGATGACTGGAATGCAAAAGTAGGAGACAAAGCAGAATCAAACATTGTCAGAAAATTTTGACCAGGATTAAAAATGAGGTAAGAGAGCAACTCATAGAATTCTGTGAAGCCAACAACTTGTTCATTGCAAACACATGGTTCAGGCAACCAAACAGATGATTGTATACATGGAAATCACTGAATGGCCAACACAGGAATGAAATAGATTACATAGTCAAAAACAGAAGATGGAGAAGCTCTATTTTCTCTGCTAAAACAAGACCAGGAGCTGATTGTGGTACAGAACATAAATTAATAATATCAAAAATTAGAATAAAGCTGAAAAGAAACACAGGCAGTGCAATCCTAAGCCCTGAGTCAGCACTCCCGCCCATGTGTTAATGTAAAAGCGGCACTGCTCCGCTACTCCCTATGGACTCCCTATGGAGAACAACACCGGTGTGAGAGCTTGGCAAGGTGAGGCGCGGCTGCCACCAAGAGCACCCGCCCACTGTTCCCCTGACAACCCTGCCCACACCAGCCAATGGCTGCACTGCTCCCCTGACAGGCAGGTGAGGGGTGCAGCCAATGGGGAGGCTGTGATCCCCATTGCCCACCAACACCCTCCCATCAGGGAGCAGACATTCCTGCAGGGGGTGGGTAGAGGTAACACTGAAGGTGTGGAGCAGGCACACACCCTCTCGCCCATCCAACTCTCATTTTCGATGAAGGCCAGTGGCCAGTGGCTGCAGCTCCACATGCCTGCAAATTGCCCTGCTGCCACCACTGCAAGAAACAGTTTCCCCCTCCCTGAAAAGTGGGACCAGAAAGATGGCAGGACCTGGCGAGGGTCCCACTCACAGCCTACAGCACTTGGGATCAGCCCCCGGGTTTTGGAGAAGGTGGGGAGGAGGCTTCTTCAATGAGTGACAGGAATGCCCATTGGAAACCATATGAGAGGTCAGAAGGCCTATTGGAGGTGATGGGAGTGAAAAGTGCCCACAGACTTGTTGGGGTGCTATTTGAACACATCACCTCATCACAAAGATGCAAGAACACGGGTTTGAACACGGATGTTACCTGCCTGTAAGAAACCCATATAAGAAAGAAAGACCCGCACTATTTACAATGTAAAAAACTTGGTGATACTTTTTCTACTGCAGATTTGATCAAGAAAAGAGGCATAGTAGCTTATATTTTAAAAGAATTGAAACCAACTTTAATATATTAGGCCGAGGACAGCAGACTACTACTGGTTGAGATCTTTATTGGACAGAAGATTTTACTGGCAATGATATATGTGCCAAATGACCATCAGGAAAATTTATATAATAATCCGAATGAAATCTTGGCAAGGTTTGATTATATGGATATATGCTTAATTGGGGACTTTAATGCGGTATTTGACCAAGATTTGGATAGGAAAACAACAAAGAAATCCAAGAATTCTAAAGGGCTCCTCCCAAGATCCTTTCTTAGATTGGCAGAAGAATATAAATTGATTGACGTGTGGAGAGCAAGGAATCCAACAGGAAGAGATTATACGTTTTATTCAGACTGTCATAAGTCTTGGTCCAGAATAGATATGTGCTGGATCTCCACAGGCTTAGTACAAGAAGTTAGAGATGTTGATATGCTTCCCAGAACGTATGCGGACCATAATCTCTTACTATTGAAAATAGTAGAAACAACAAAAATTTAGATGGAAGCTGAATTACTGAAGAATAAAAAATTTGTACAGGATGTTAAAGAGGAAATGAAAGAGGCAAAATATAAATCCTGAAACACACATGAATATCGTCTGGGACACAAGTAAAGCATACTTCAGAGGACTGGCCATAAGATATGCAGCAAAAAGAAGAAGAGAGAAGCAACAATGATATAAGGAGATAAATGGAAACCTGGAAAAAGGGGAAACGGCTTACAGTGCAATCCTAACCCCCCAGGCAGCACCATCGCTCATGCACCAGTGTAAATGGGGCGTCGCAGAACAGCACCCTATTGACTTTTGCAGGATAGTCTCGCCGGCACCCGAGCATGGCAAGGCGAAATGCAGCAGCCCCTGGGAGGTCCCGCCCACCGTTCCCCTGACAACCCCGCACACCCCAGCCAATGGCCACACCCCTCCCCTCACATCCAGGCGAGGGAACAGCAGCAGTGCAGCCAATGGGGAGGCTGCGATCCCCGCCGCCGCTGCCTCCAGTAGGCCCCCGTCAGAGGGCAGGCATCCCTGCCAGGGAGGGGGGCAGAGGTGACAGTGAAGGTCCAGATCAAACACTCCCCTCGCCTGTCCAGCCCCCATTTCTGATGAGGCGCTAGGTACACCTGCACATACCTGCTTCCACTGCCACCCTCCAAAGAAAAAGGTTTCCCACCCCCCCTGAAAAGTAGGGCCAGACAGTAGGGAGCTGATCTCTGTTGCCTGGAGAGCAGTTGTGATTTTGGGAGATCTCCAGCTAGCACCTGGAGACCAGTAACCCTAATTAGTCCCCAGGTTCTGGAGAAGCAGGTGTGGGGGGAGGTGGGGCCAGCAATGAGTGACAGGAAAGCCCATTGGGAACCACGTGGGAGGCTGTTTGGAAACGAGGGGAATGAAAAGTGCGCTCAGACTTGCTGCCTTGCAACGTGAACACATCACTGCATCTCTACAAAGCGAGAGTGGGGACCGGACCTTGACAGCCATGTCCCAGTACTGGGGAGATGCCCCCCCCAGACTGAACTGAAAGACCCTCCCCATGCCGAGCCCGTCGCTGCTTCCGCTAACATAACCCCCACCCCCTGGCAGCAGCTTTCCACCTGCACCCTGTCTTCCTGGCTTATCAGGTGCCAGCTGCTCAGCCAATTCCCACCCCTCTGCCTGACGTCACATTGCGGTGAGGAAGGGGGTGGGGAGGCTGAATGGGGTGCTGCTTGATATATTTGTGGTGATGTGCGAGTGGAAATGTGTGACAGGGTGTTTAGAGAGAGGCTAATGACAATGTCAGTCAGACATGCAAACACAGAAGTTAGTTGGTTGTTGTGGGTTTTCCGGGCTGTATTGCCGTGGTCTTGGCATTGTAGTTCCTGACGTTTCGCCAGCAGCTGTGGCTGGCATCTTCAGAGGTGTAGCACCAAAAGACAGAGATCTCTCAGTGTCACAGTGTGGACAAGATCTTGGCAGGTCATTTGTATCTACTCAGGAGGGGTGGGGTTGAGCTGAGTCATCCTGTAAGAGTTTCCCAGGGTGTGGAATGCTAATGGCAGGAGGCTTCACTGTATCCTGAGGAGGTTCTTTTGCATATGGATTGGTGCTTGATGTGCTAATCTTCTCTGCAGGGCTATTGTCGGGTGTAGAGTGTTTTGTTAGCCTGGTGTTTTTCAGAACTGGAAACCATGCTCTGTTCATTCTTAAGGTTTCTTCTTTCCTGTTGAAGTTTTGCTTATGCTTGTGAATTTCAATGGCTTCCCTGTGCAGTCTGACAAAGTAGTTGGAAGTGTTGTCCAGTATTTTGGTGTCCTGGAATAAGATACTGTGCCCTGTTTGCGTTAGGCTATGTTCAGCCACTGCTGATTTTTCAGGTTGTCCAAGTCTGCAGTGTCTTTCATGTTCTTTTATTCTTGTCTGGATGCTACGCTTTGTGGTCCCGATGTAAACTTGTCCACAGCTGCAGGGTATACGGTATACTCCTGCAGAGGTGAGGGGGTCTCTACTGTCTTTTGCTGATCATAGCATCTGTTGTATTTTTCGGGTGGGTCTGAACACTGCTTGAAGGTTATGCTTTTTCATAAGCTTTCCCATCTGATCAGTAATTCCTTTGATATATGGCAAAAACACTTTTCCTGTAGGAGACTGTTTTTCCTTGGTTGTTTGATTCATCCTGGGTTTGATTGCTCTTCGGATTTCATTTCTGGAGTAGCCATTTGCCTGAAGTGCGTGGTTTAGATGATTAATTTCCTCATTGAGAAAGTGCAGCTCACATATCCGTCTTGCGCGATCCACTCATGTTTTCATTATGCCTCTTTTCTGTCGGGGGTGGTGATTGGAGTTTTTGTGTAAGTACCGATCAGTGTGAGGTGGTTTCCTGTAGACCTTGTGACCTAACTGAAAGTTTGCTTTGTGGATGACCAAGGTATCCAGAAATTCACAGAAATTCACAGAAATATCCAGAAAGCCTTCGACAATACACAGAAGTTAGTTGTTTTTCAACTTGTTTTATTAAACTGGAAAAAGTGCCATTGTTTCTAGGCTGGAAAGGGAACCTAGGCATTTCGCACAGCCTTCCTTCTGTGCTCCCAGGGGTGAAGCTGAGATGTGGACTGCTGTGAGATATTGCTTCCTGGGCTGGATCCGAATGTCACTCACAGAGGATTACGGGGGTGGGGGGAGGGCGGGAAGCAGACATGCTTGGTCGGTCATCTCCCAGACAGGTCACGATGTGCCTGCGAGAGAAAGACACACATGTGGGCTTTGCCTCGGTCCACGGCCAAGGCAAAGCCCACACTCCAACATCTGAGAAGATGCACGTAGTAGAGAGCGGCAGTGGCAGTGACCAGCTGATGCAAGACCGTCTGGTGAGGATGCACTCTGCCTTGAGGTGCTTTTACCTTTAAGGGAGGAAACGGGCAGGTAGTTACAAACACCTGGCCAAGAGTAGTTTTCTGGGCAACTGCCTCTGGGGCAGGCGGGGGCTGCCGCCATTGCCCTTCCCCCCTGCTGAGCCTCACCTGAAGAGGCTAGTGGACAAGTGAGTTCAGGTGATGGGGCAGTTAGCACTAATCAGCGAGATGGGTTAACTGGTGCCCCATGTCCTCCTTACCTGTCAGTGCTCCCTCGTTTCTTACTGAGCTGGAACTTCAGAGTCAGGACACCTGCAAGGAAACAGGAGTGGCTGTTGTTAGTTAGCCAGACATTCTGGACTTTGCCCTTCTTCCCTTCAGCGAGTGCAGTTCTCCCACTTTTCTCGCAAAGTTCCCGAAGTGCACCCAGTGCCTGCCACCGTGGGCACCCTCTCTCCCGCCTCGTGTTCAAAGTGCCCATGGCACACAGCAAACAGGCAGAGCTTCCAGCCATGTGCTCACTTACCTGAGAGCGCGGACAGGGCTGGCTGGATGTTTTATAGGGTGCATTTGCGGGTGATTGGGTGCAGGGAGGAGGGCTTGTCCACGCCGGGAGCGCATGTGGATTGGTCCCCATGATAGTTCCCATCCTATGCCCCTTTGGGCCACGGGGGCGGGGCTGGGTGCTCGGAGATGGGGCTGAGTTTTTGCCGTTCAATGGGCACCTATGGGCTATGCCTTGTTCTTTTGTGGCGTAGCTCTTTTGCGCCGCTGTGGGCATTCCCGCTTCTGGAAGGGCTTAGGGAGCAAACTAACCTCGGCGCTGCCATCCTCCCCACCCCCTCCTGCGCCAATGCGGGGCTCTACACCACTTCTCCATCTTCACCCGGCCGCATCTTGCTTGCAGCGGTGCCAGCCCGCCAGCGGTACTGCGCCTCATGACACCGCTGACGGTAGGGCATTTACACTTACGTAGGAGACAGTTCTGCCATTGCAAGCCTTAGTTCAGTTCCTATTCACTTTCCCTGTGTCCTTTAGGATTGCACTGCCCAAAAAGGATCCTTCAAATGTAAATTTAAAAAGTAATATTAAGGCTTTACAGAATCAAGTTAATTTACTATTGATGGAAGAAATTGCACAAAATATTAAGTTTGCTAAACAAAACTATTTTGAACATGCAAATAAATCAGGGAGATGGTTAGCTTATAAGCTTAGAAAGGAAAAAGAAAAGAGATGTGATGATCTGTGTGATGATACAAAGAGAGAAAAGGTGCAAAAAAAGGAAATGAAAAAGGTGGTGGAGTTTTTTACAAACAACTATATAGAAAAGAGGAGATTTCAGTAGAAATTCAAAAGCGGTATCTACAAAATCAAGAGCTACCTAAATTATCAGAGAAGAAAAGAAAATGGCTGAATGATCCATTTACAGTGATGGAACTAGTGGAAGCAATACAGAAACAAAACAATGGGAAAGCCCCTGGTCCAGATGGACTCCCAGCAGAATACTATAAAGCATTCGAAGATGTTATTATCTTACCATCCAAAAATATGATCACCACAGCACTAGAGGAAACATCTTTGCCTGAATCATGGATGGAGGCAACAATTTCTTTAATACACAATGAAGGAACAGATGCGAAGGAGTTCAAGAATTATAGACCCATCTCCCTGCTTAACTGTGATTATAAAATATTTGCTACAATATTAGCTACAAGATTTTAAAAAGTATTACCTGATATAATACATCTGGACCAGACAGGTTTCCTCCCCAAAAGACAATTGAGAAATAATATTAGAATTGCCCTAAATTTACTGCAGTATTACGAAGCCCATCCGGAAAAACAGATAGCGATGGTATTCCTAGACATTGAAAAAGCCTTTGATAATGATAATTGGCAATTCTTTATTGAACAGATGAAAGAAATGGAATTTGGAATGAAATTTATAAAAGCTTTTGAAGCTATATATAAGAAACAGAAAGCAAGAATAATTATTAATGACAGAGCCGATATTGATAGAAAAAGGGACAAGACGAGGCTGTCCCCTCTGATGGAATAGCCGTCTGTAATTAGTGCTTCCAAGCAACCCGCCTAGCCCAACAACAAAAACACTGGAGCCAAGACGTTGTGATAAAGTGCAGATGGTGTATTTACAAGTCCATATATTACAGGTGCAAAAGGTGCTCAGCATACATACAGACAGAATGAGAGAGCAAAAACCAGAGTCCAGTCCTTAGGTCAATATCCAGAGGTATCCAAGTTCGTATAGAGCGACAAAGGTTTGCACCAGGCACCAAGCTGAGCAGATCAGCAAAGTACAGACCTTTGGCTGGACCTTTAATTGTCCACTAGCCTATAGGGTGAAGTGGAGTCAGCCAATCAGCACACGGCTGATGCAATCTTGCTGCAACACCAGCTTAATTGACCAGGTGTGAAGCTGTCAGAAAAACTGCTGACTCACCCTATGTTAAAGGGCACAACAGCCTCTACACATGTGCAAGTGAGTTTATATTCTGACACCCTTTCACCACTAATATTTATTTTGATGTAGGAAATATTGGCAAGAACTATAAGAAAAGACCCTATAATAAAAGGAGCATCTGTTAGGGGACATAAATACAAACTACATGCATTTGCAGATGACCTACTATTCATACTAGAGGAACCACTGGAATCAATAGAACAATTAATGAAACACATAAAGGAATATGGTTGGATGGCAGGAATGAAGATTAATTATCAAAAAACAAAAGTAATAACTAAAAATATGACTACACAGCAAAAGATGGAACTAATTAGACTGACAGGTTTCCAACTAGAAAAGAAAGTAAAATATCTTGGGATACATTTAACTTCTAAACGTAGCTCGCTAATGAAAGACAATTATATGAACCTCCTACAAGAAATTAAGGGAAATTTGGAGAGATGGAAAGGACTACAACTTTCACTGATGGGAAGGATTACAACCATTAAAATGAATATATTGCCATGTATAATATTTATTTATCAAACCATCCCTATTGGTATAAACAAATCATTTTTTGAGGAATTAAATAAAATTACATCTAAATTTATTTGGTAAGGAAAGAAACCAAGAATTAAATTGAAAACGCTTCAAGGTTCGAAAGAGAATGCGGGTCTTGCCTTACCAGACTGGAAAATTTATCACAAAGCGTGCTGCCTAGTTTGGATGAGCGAGTAGTGGATCCTGCTGGAAAATGTAAGACTTTTAGCTCTTGAAGGTCATGACCTACAGTTAGGATGGCATGTGTTTATATGGTACGGAAAAACGAGTGGACATAAATACTTTAAAAATCACTGGATAAGAAAATCTCTTATAACAACATGGGAAGGAACTGTTCCCCAAATATATTCTAAAATCTCACAATGGCTTTCCTCATTAGAAGCATTTACACAGCCAAGTGTATTTTCCCCAGATAAGATTATTAGATATAAAGCACTTTTGGATGATAAAGGAGTGTTAAAAACAAAAGAGGAATTACAGAGATAAGGTATTAACTTAGACTGGTGGTCAAGGGCACAGATTGAATCTAGATACAATAAAGATAAAAAATTGGAGGTTTTTACTTAGAACAAAAGGAGTTTGAAAAACTGTTATGAGACTCAGATGAAAAATTGATTAAGAAAAAGTACTTATACTTAATGCAAATGAAGGCGAATGTGGGAGAGGAAAAATGTAAAATTTAATGGGCACAGAATTTAGGATATAATATTGATTTGGTACAACGGAATAAGATATGGAAAGTAAATTTTTTAATAATAGAAGCCCAAACACTACATACACATAAATTAAGCAGGTCCAAAGTTGTATCAGCATGGTTAACAAACAGAGATGGTTAGCTGAACCTTAACATGCAAGAAAGCTTTCCTTAAAGGGTAGAAGTATTGCCCACATGAAAGCTGGGCAGGGGGGGGGAGCAAAGACTGACAACACACATGCAAGGTGTCAATAAGGCAAATGAAAAAAATTAGTAAAAAGTCCAGTAGCACCTTTAAGACTAACCAACTTTATTGAGGCATAAGCTTTCTAGAACCACAGCTCTCTTCGTTATGCAACTGACAAAAAGAGCTGTGGTTCTCGAAAGCTTATGTCTCAATAAAGTTAGTTAGTCTTAAAGGTGCTACTGGACTTTTTACTATTTTGCAACTACAGGCTAACATGGCTAACTCCTCTAGAAAAAAAATTAAGGAGCATACTGCTAAACACATTAAAACAAACCATTAAAATTTCTTTTAAAACATCAGAGCAGGACCAGCTAGGAAAGCAACTGGACCTTTACAAGACAAATGAGTGAAAGAAACACTAAAGAAAGATGGAGAGATTGTAGAATTTTTTTAAAAGAAATCTTTCCATTGGTCTTCATTGGGGAAGATCTTAGGCAGACACAAACAAATCATGCCTGAAAAGCATTTTTCAGGAAGAGCATCTGAAGAACTGGATCAAATAGTTGGAACTAGAGGGGATGTTCTAAGACTAGTTGACAAATTAAAGATTAACAAGTAATTTGATCTGGATTCATGTACCTGAGAGTTCCTCAAGAAGTCATATATGAAATTTCTGAACACCTAACACAACCTACTGCTGTTGGCTTAGTAAAACACCACACAATTTATTTTAAAGGGGAGTCTGGAAATTACAAGTCAGTTAGCCTAACTTGGGTTCTAGATTAAAGATATAAATAAGCAGAGTAGAGAAAACATGATTTGCTGAGGTAGAATCTGTAGGGCTTCTCTTGCAAACAAATCTCGTCTCATCAGTCTTTTAGAATTAATTATCAACAATCATGCAGACATATGATTATTTACTTCAAAACTTTGGCAAGACCCCAACCAAAGACCCATGAGTCATAAGATAAGAAGGGTACGCTCCTGGACTTGTGAGTGACTAAAGATTAGGATGTAAAGAATAGTAGTGGATATTTCTTTCAGTGGTATGAAGTGGTCTGGGACCAATGCTGTTAAATTACCTGGAGTCAGGTAAGCTTGCAGTATTAAAGAATTCACATTACATTAAGTCAATGCATGTTTGTTTTTCCATAATTATATACGCACATCTCTAAATTTCCAGCCAAAACCACAAATAAGTGGGTATTAGATCAAATCAAGCCTGAATTCTCCCTAGAAGCTGGAATGACAAAACTGAGGCTATCATACTTTGGTCACATGATTCTTTGGAAAAGTCAAAATTCTAGGAAAAGTGGACGGCAGTGGGAAAAGAGGAGGGCCTAAAATGAGATTGCTTGACTCAGTAAAGGAAGCCACATCCTCCAGTTTACAGGATCTGAGTGAGTCTGTTAATGATATTAACAACAACAACAACAACATTCGATTTATATACCACCCTTCAGGACAACTTAATGGCACACTCAGAATGGTTTACAAAGTGTGTTATTATTATCCTCATGACAATCACCCTGTGAGATGGGTGGGGCTGAGAGAGCTCCTAGAAGCTGTGACTGACCCAAGGTCACCCAGCTGGCTTCAAGCGGAGGAGTGGGGAATCAAACCTGGTTCTCCAGATTAGAGTCCTGCCACTCTTAAGTACTACATAAAACTGGCTTTCATTCATAGGGTCACCATAGGTTGGAGGCCACTTGATGGCACATAACACACACTTAGACCTCAGTCTCCTCTGTGGGGGGACTTGTGTGTTCTGCTCATGTGGCAGTTGCTGAGATTGCTATCTGTTACAGAAGGTTTAGTCAAACTTCCCAGGACTGCTAAATTCATTAAATTTTCCCCACCCATTTAGAAGAGGCCATACTACATCTTTTCTTTTTCCTGTCTGTAGCATCAAGAAGACAAAACTCAGATGATGGTGAGTAAGACAGAAAAGCTGGTGGTAAATAAACCCATCTCCTCCCTTGAAACCACAGGAACCAGGCTTGTACTCTTCTTACCAAAAGCCCTCCCACAATGGAGACTAAGACCACAACAAGCAATATTTTCCCCTATTAACTTGATTGTACTAAATAAAATCATTTTACCACTTTGAAACCAAGATGCGGGAAAGAAAATGGCTTGGGGATTTTCCACAGTTCATTTTCATTATATAAAATTTAACCATTCTAGAATGATATTATCCAAATTCTATTCAAATGGATAATTTACCCTCCAATATCACACTTGGGTGGGGAAATCAATTTTCTCAGCTGCAGTCGATATTAGCTGTG
This sequence comes from Eublepharis macularius, assembly GCF_028583425.1. Classification (NCBI taxonomy): domain Eukaryota; kingdom Metazoa; phylum Chordata; class Lepidosauria; order Squamata; family Eublepharidae; genus Eublepharis; species Eublepharis macularius. The sequence goes on along the minus strand of NC_072794.1, from coordinate 102,625,014 downwards.
CATAGCACAGATTGGCTGTTGTGACAATACATCATAAACATCATCCCCCAAACAAATACGGTGGGTGGGACATGATTGTTTAAACACATGCTGTGCTTGGTTTGTTTGTTTTTAAGGTGAACAGCCTTTATGAAACATAAGGGGGGAAAGACAGACGAAGAACTGAACCAGGAAGCTTGACTCTTCTCCAGGGAGAAAATTCACTGCAACTCCTGTTACAATGTTATATTCATACATACCACAATAATCTCTTTTGTATCTAGCACCACTAACAGTCAGGTCTGTAGCTAAAACATCACTAGAACAAGAAGGGGTATGAATACAAGTAGGTATTAATTTTTTCTCCAACAAGTTGGCAGCTGACCTATGGTGACTCTGTAGGGTTTTCAAAGCAAGAGACTAACAGAGACGGTTTGCCATCGCCTGCCTCTGTGTAGCGGCCCAGCTGGCCCTGGCCATCCTTGGTGGTCTCTCGGCTAAATACTAACCAACACCAACCCTGCTTAGCTTCTGAGATCTGATGAGATCAGGCTACCTGGATGATCCAGGGCGGGGCAGGGGTATTAATAGTTCCTTCAAACAATCCTGTCTCTGAACATATGCTTCCTAAGCTTTCTGGGTGTCAGAGGCCAATTGCACATTCCTGTGCAACTTTGGGCACCACCACTGACCTTCTAGCAACAACAAATAAGTGAAAACAATAACATACTATGAGGCTTGCCTGCTGCTGCTAAGTTGGCTTGTAATAAAGTCTTAAAAAATCATTTTGAAGAAAATTACCAGAGTCTGCCTCCGACTCTCATCCCTGCTTCCATCTTTGATTTACTCCTTCCCTTCCTGTCTGTCTTACCCCACTTTCCTTGCCCCATTGTTTCCCCCATTTCCCACACACACACATCATCAACAGCCTGGTCCAAGCCCTTACAGCTCTGGGAGCACCATTGAGGCTCAGCTCACTTTTAGCTGTCAGTATCATGGGAAGAGACCGCCGCATATCGCTCCTGCAATGGCTGGGTCAAGATGGAAACTGCTCGCTAACCACAAGCCCCACTGGATGGGCAGTGGACTTGCCCACTTTCCTAAAATGCGGGTCAAGTGCCATATTGGGCAACAGTGCTCAAGAAGGAGCAACAGATAATATGTCAAAGAGCCACACGGGTTTCTGAGCTATTAAGTATCACCCTTGTAGATAGGGTTGCCTGTTGTCTGCTGGCCATCCCTGAGTAGTTCTTTGGAGTGAGGCAGGGTGACAACATGACATGCAGTGGTGTGACATCACTTCTAGTTATGTATGCAGAAGGGGTGGCAGTGCATTGTGGTGGTGCTCTAGGAACTTCCAAAATTTCTTTGAGATTTGAGGTATTCCTAGAGCATTACTGCAATGCCGTGATGTCACTTCCAGGTACATAACCAGAAGTGGATGTCATGGCATTGCCACAATGCCACTTTTAAATTTTTGCTCCCACTTCTCCACCAAGCAACAATGAGAGCCCAGCCACAGGAGGTCTCACTATACTTGGAGACCTAATTGCCCTAGTGTAGACAGTTGTAGAGGACCCTTTCTAGAGAACATCACTATCTTATTACCCATCCATAAGCAGCTCAGCTTTTTAAAAAGTGCAGAATCTGCTATTTGTAGAACCTTATTGGTTTCTTATGTTACCTGAAACCTTGTTGGACTAAATGCTGCAATACCACCATCTGCTCAGCTGCAGTGGTGGTGCTGAAGTGCTGCAGAGATTGGGTCAGCTGTTTCCTCTGCTTCCAAGCTGCTGTGATGGCACAAGGAATAAGGATTCCTGTTACCAGAATCCTGAGGTTGAAACCTCTGAGGCCCCACATTCTGGAAGTTCAGCAGAGTGCTTCAGGCTTCCCTATACTAGGGGCCAGTTGTAATATTTCTGATACTTCCAGGGCTTCGAAGAAGCCCAGGGACTAGGGTTGTAATTCCCCCAGTGGGGTCTGGGTATCCCCTTTCCCAGCTTCCTCCACCCACCACCATTCACCTGACTGGTGGGGGAAAGGGTGCAGGAATAAACCTTGCAGGGCACACTCCCCAGACAGTGGAATGATATCACTCCCAGAAGTGACATCATTGCACAGCCCTAGGAGTAGTTCCAAGCTTTCCGCTGGCTGATTTGGCCCATTTGGGGGTGCAAATCAGCCTGGCCACAAAGCCTGGGAGGACTTCTGGGGCCTGCACAATAGGGGTGCCAGACCCCCGGTGGGGGCAGGGGATCCCCCGCCCTCACCCTCGCCCTCGCCCTCACCCTCGCCCTCGCCCCCACACCCCGCCCCCACTTATCTGGCCAGCGGGGGGTGCGCACACCTTCTGTGCATGCTCCCCTGCAGAGCTGAGCACTCCTGCATATCACGCCCATTTTGGGACACTGTGGCGTGCAGGAGCACTCCCACACTCCACAGCGGCTCAACATGGGCCCAATCTGGGCCAAAACAGGCCCGTTTTGAGGTGCTGTGGAGCCCGATCCGTGGGCATGTTTTGGGCCACTGTGGAGTACAGGAGCATTCCTGTGCTCCACAACAGCCCCCAACATGAGCCCCTGTGGAGCGTGGGCACTCGGGGGGGCTGCTGTGTGATGATGTCACCTCCCAGAAGTGACATCGTTGCACATTGTGGGAGTGCACGCGCAGCCCCCACAGAAGAAAGGTAGGAGCCAGCCCCCAATCTCCCGCTGGGAGATTGAGGGGGCCTGGCAACCCTACTGCGCAATGACATCACTCCCAGAAGTGATGTCATCGCTCCATCCATAAGGTAAGTGCCGGGTCCCCCCCCCCCGCTCCTGCTGGGAGGGTAAATAAACCTGCCAACCCTACCAGAGGCTGAATGTTGATTTGAGACCCCCCCCTCTTTCTCATTATGCACTGTATCAATTATTCTGATAGGAAAATAGATATTATGGAATCTTTTTTTAAACCTATATTTGGCATCAGAATTTAACACAGCAATTTTATATCTCAAAAATTGGTAAAATACAATTAGATTCATCAGCAAACAGAGCAGTGCTCCTGGTTTCTGCTTATTGGTTTTTCTGACCACATGTTAGTGGGATTCTGGCGTGTGTGTGGGGTGGGGTGGGGGGCAACACTGCCTCATCAGGTACTTCTTGCTGTTTGTGAGGCTCCTCTCTCACTTACTCCCCAGCTTGGCCCCTGCCATTCTGCTGACTGTGTCAATGAGTGTCCTCACGCCTCAGACCAGCCAGGGGAGGGACTTGCACTACCTCGTTCCTTCTCCTGACTGAGGAACACAGCTTCTAGAGCTGTCCCCGCCAAAACAGCCATCAGCAGCTCTCATAGGAACTCACTTAATACAGGAGTTTCCTTGTCCTTTATGCCTCTTTCCAATCCTGCCCTGGCCTCTCTGAATGGCTCTCTCTTCAGCCTATCAGCTGCAAGGGCTGTTTCAGCCTTTTAGCCCTCCTGGCTCCTCCCCTTCCAGCTCATTCAGGGCTGGTTTGCTTGCCCACTCCCTGGTCAGACCTGCTAAAGCCCCACCCTGGCTTGCATGCTCTAGTCCAGGGGCCTTCCTCCATGCTCAAACTGTTGGAGGCTTCCTGCTGGCCAGGCTGTTTCTGGACTGGGCCTGCTGCTTTCCTTGGGAGGATGTAAGATGGTCCTGGGTCCAGTGTTGCCAGGTCCCCCGGGGCCCAAACCAGAAGATGCAGGGGCATGGGGGGAACTTACTGAAATCAGCCAATTTTAAGCAAAAATACCCCTTGTGGAGGGTCCTTCCTTCCTTGTCACGCCGGGAATGATGTCATTCCTGGGACAACAAGGAAGGGAAGGCCCTTGTGTGGAGGGCAGGGGCCTTCCCTTCATTGTCATGCTGGGAATGACATTCTATTCTGTACTCCTTCACCCCCCCCAGCCAGATAAGAGGGGGCGGGGGCTGGGAGCGGGGGATCTCCTACCCTGACTGGGGGACCTATAAGCTCTACCTGGTTACCAAAGCTGCTGCAGGCGAGAAGGGCCTGCTTTCTCTAAACCCAGG